>NC_056760.1:18062500-20620000 GCF_018687715.1 Carya illinoinensis
ATTCAGTATTCTCACACCACACATCACATATAATTATTTTATTATCTTTTTACTTTTTTTTCTTATCAAATATTTAGTATATAGATAATGAGTAGAATAATTCAATTAATTTAAAAAATTAAAAATTAAAAAAAATAATAAAATAAAATAAATATAGTGTGTGAAGATGATGAGTAACAATAATTTTAATTATTATAATATTGCAATCAAGAACACGCCATCAATATTACCTATTCGACAAATTTTGCTATCCAATAAATAGTGCTTAAAATTAAATTATCTTGCAAAACTAAATTTTGCCACGTAGGCAATTCGGAGGTGTCCACGTTTGCAAGTATAAGTACTTATGAATAAAAATGTACATAATGTAAATCGGTTGATCTTAGGCTAACTATATATATATATATATATATATATATATATATATATATATATTTGTAATTAAATATGTTCTCATCGTTTGGTTTTAGCAATCTTATGAATCTAATTGTAGATCATGTTTATAAATTGTCTGGTTTCACTAAAATAAGTGCCATTTACAAAGTCTAAGCTTAATATTGTAACATTAGTAAAATATTGTAAAGGTAGAAATTGATTAGGATTAGATGACTAAATGATAAGATTTATCTTATTATTATTTGATTAAATTTGGATGAATGTAAAATAAGATATGACTTTATCTTTAACAACATTGAGTTTATATAGAAGTTTATAAGGTTGTTTAGATAAGTCGGTTACATGAATTTCTAATCCATAAGAATCTACAATTATCAAGACCCAAAACTGAACACAGATAATAAACTATAGTGAAGAATTATCGCGAAATTTCAGCAACCCGTCAGGAAACTTTCTCGTGACTGTCTATACCTGTCAGCAGAATCCTACTTCAATTAGGACTCTTTCCAGACCTAATACTTAAAGGGATTCGATGTCATACTTCAAACAGGTTTTTTAATTGAGTATTATTGAGTGAGATTTCTGGGTGCTTAGAAAAGGAAAATTCATTTGAGAATTTTCACTTTGATTTTCACCTCTCTTTAAGTGTGATCGTGCTTCGAGTTTGGAGGATCGTGTAATTGGATTTCAGCCCCTAGAGTTCTAGGAGGAAAGGCAACATTTGAAAATCGCCAGAAGTTTTAGTTGCTACTGCGGCAATTTATTGAATTTGCAGAGATACATTGGGAATTTTAATTGGTATTAGAGAGTGGTTCACTCATCTGAGTGTGATCCGTGCTCCTATAATATGTCATCATTGACTGCTCCACCACACTTCAATGGTAAAAATTATGCATATTAGAAAGTACGCATGTGAGCTTTCCTCAAATCGTTAGATGAATGAGTGTGGTACTGTTGAACAGGAATGGACTAAACCTGCAACAAGCATTGATGCTTAGACAAAAGAAGAGATCAACAACTATAATTGGAATAGCAAGGGACTGAATGCTATCTTCATGGTTGTATCTCCTGAAGAATTTAAAAGAATCTTCATGTGTGAGGTTGCTAAAATAGCATGGAAAATTCTACGCATGAAGGAACAAAAACCGTGAAAAACTCAAAATTACAACTGTTAACCTCTAAGTTTGAAGAGATTAAGATGCTAAAAGATGAAAGTTTTAATGAGTTTTATGCTAAACTTAATGGCATTGTTAATTCCAGGTTTAATCTCAGAGTAAAAGTTGATGATTCAAGAATTGTGAGGAAGATTCTAAAGTTTTTACCTGAAAGATTTAGACCTAAAGTTACAACTATTGAAGAAAGTAAAGATTTGGATACAATAAAAGTTGAAAAGCTGGTCGGATCTTTACAAACATATGAGTTTTCGCTTCCTCAAACAAGAAAAGATAAGTCCATTGCCTTGAAAACTGTAAAAGAAAATCATAAGGACTCCTCTAATGAAGAAAGTTTAAATAATAAGAAAATAGCTCTCATTGCAAGAAAATTTAGAAAATTCATGTTTAATAAAAAGGGTAGTGAAAAATCAAAAAGAGAAAAAGAATTTTCTGATAAGAAAAATGAATCCGAAAATTGGAATAGAGATAAAAGTAAAAAAAAAAAAAAAGACAAAGTGAAATGTCCTAAATGTTCTAGGTATGGTCACATAAAAATTGAATGTCTAAATTTTAGAAAAAGTACAGGAAAAATTTTGAATGTGTCACTTAGTGACAGTTCCGACTCTGAAAATTCATCTTCTGACAATGAAAAATCTTTTATCGCCTTTTCTTTTGTTGTGAATGATCTTACTGAGGTCGTGACCTATTTGTGCTCTCAGTAGCACTAGGTCCAGTCCAAGTGTGAGCTTTTTCAGCAAGCTCATTGAGGTATTCTATGGCCTCATCAGGATCTTTCTATAAGAACTCACCATTACACATCATCTCCACAAATTGACGCTCTCTAGGTGTAAGCCCCTCATAAAAATAGCTCACTAAGCGCCAATTCTCATACCCATGGTGAGGACACATACTTAATAGCTCCTTAAATCTCTCCCAAGACTGATACAAAGTCTCACTGTCCTTTTGTACAAAGGTGGAGATTTGTCTTTTTAAAGCATTGGTCTTATGTTGGGGAAAGTATTTATTAAAAAAGACCTGAGTCATCTCATTCCATGACCCAATAGATCGTGGTCTCAAAGAGTATAGCCAACTCTTAGCTCTATCCTTCAAAGAGAAAGGAAAGAACTTAAGTCTCACAATGTCATCAGTTGCATTTTGACTATGAAAAGTCACAACTACTTCCTCAAACTCCCTAATGTGCACATATGGATTTTCATTTTCCAAGCCATGAAAAGTAGGGAGTAATTGTATCATCCCTGTTTTAAAATCCAACTGGCGAATATTAGCTGGAAACATGATGCATGATGGTGTGGCTGTGCGTGTAGGGTAGAGATAATCCTGAAGGGTCCTAGTGGGTTGATCTTCATGTTCACTCATTTTCTCAAAATTAGAACAATTATCAAACAAATGATCAGAAAAATTAAACTCTGACTCTAACACAGGTCTACAAGCAAACCGACCCAAGGCGTCTCTATACTTGTGCATGCAAGGTAGAGAAAAACCCAACACTAAAAAAAAACTACAAAAAGAAAAAGAAAATAAAAAAAAGATGCAGCAAACTAAAATAGGGAACGAAGTTACCACCTTTACAAACTGTTGAAAAGAAAAACTATCTCACAATTCTTCTACCGTCTCCCCAGCTACGGCGCCAAAATTTGATTACGCCCAAAGAATAACGCGGTAGTTGTAGCACAGGTTTGGGGTGTCGATTCCACAAGGAGACAAATTAAAAGAATAGCAAGAGGAACAAAGAAACTAAAGAAAAAAAATATTAAATAAGTAATAGAGAACAAAGATTAATTTTAAATGTAAATTCAAGTGAAGCAAAGTGATTAATAGAAAAAGTACTCAAATTTGACAAACAGTAGAGCGTCGGGAATCCCTTACACAAATCTAGTATTTTAATTATTCTTAATTCATTGGATAACTCAATTGAGAACTCAATTCTCGCAATTCCCAATCGGAAGGTATAGATTTATAAACCAGACTTAAATCAAATGTAACCCTTTGAAAAAACATTCACCACTTTTAAAAAACGTGAATTACTACCTCTATTGATAAAATCCAATGACGACAATATACTCAGGAAGCGATATTGCAGCAAAAAACTAAATCAATATAGATAAATAATTGATCCAAACATAATCAAAGAACTAATTCATTCAATAGAAAAAGCATGACTGAATCCATAAACAGAATAAATTCTATGATTATTCGGAGAAGAAAACATCAACGATGAATTGAGAATGATAAAACAAAAGAGTTTTAGCAATTGAAAATCAAATACATGAATTAACAATAAATTAGAAATACCATCTAGTGTGCAAGTTCATCCCTAACCCTACTTGAGAATTTAGTTACCCATAAATATAATGGACAACAAAAATCTCCAAAGAAAACTGAACCGAACGGTGGCCATGGAAGTGATTTTCTCCTCTCTTCAGATCTGCCTCTTGTGCCTCTTCCTCCCCTCCATTTCGTGCTAATGATATGCTTATATAGGGTAAGAAAGAAACCCTAATGTCCTCTTGATTTCCGCATAAAAAAAAATCGCCTAAATTTTAGGACTTATCTTGGCAGCCACGTACAGCTTTCAGGATTTCGAATTTGGAAATCCTTATTAGAGACAAAGTTATAGAACTTTAAGATAGCTTTCCAATGCATCAAGAATCGAATCAAGCCGATATATGAGTCAAAAGATACAGTCAAAAAACTAAAGTATGTCCAGACTGTCTCCTAGCGAATTTCAGACTTGGACTTCTTGTGGTGTCATTTTGTGATTTTTTTCTTTTTCTTTTCTTCCAAATTGCTCTCAAACCCCATGAATGTCCTTCTTTGAATTTGGCTGGGCTTGACTTGCTCTTTTATAAACTCTGAAATTAGAAAAAAAACTGTTTAGGAGTATCCCAACGTAAATAGAAATTCAATTTAAGAATATACATTAATTCCTATGATTTCTATTCACATTTTAGTATTTTAGTCCAATAATAGGATATATAGAGTGCACTTTCGCACACTCATCACACGCCCCAACTTACTCATTGCTAGTCCCTAGCAATTTTCATGCCAAAACAACGAAAGAGACCAAAGAAAATCACACATAAAGGCCATCAAGTTACACTTTCCAGGTTCACATATCAAAACAATCTAAGGAATCCAATAACCCATCAAGATCAATCCACCTATAACAATCCACAGAGTGTGTGTGTGTTCTCCAAGCCATAACCATCGTACCACTAACCTTGACACATGCAACATCAAGAACATCTTAAGCAAAATGTTCAACTCCATAACTCACGGGTATAATAGTGTTTCGTGTAAGGGCTCTCTCTATGGAGTTGACAATGGGTGTATATACACTCTCATGGAAAATTAGGCAATTATGTACAAGCAACAAGCAAACATTGATCTTATGATAGGAACACTAACAAATGAGACTTCCATCAATCTTTTCAACAGCTTATTTAGGATCAGAATGGTCAACACAAAAGGTTGTAATGTGGCTTGGTTTTGGGGTTATATGAAAAAAAAGGATGAAAGGGATTCAAAAACTTCCAAGTACATACAAATGGAATTTTATTAAATATCTCAATAGACCACACTTCTCACTTAATATACTCTCCAACTTTTCAGATTATCAAATAATAATGCTTTTCCTTCTTCTTCCTTTTTTTTTTATGCCACTTTTGTATTCTTTCCATCTATACCAACTTTTTTTTTTTTGGAGCTCACTCAATTGAACACTTTGCAACTTGTACTCTTCTCTTTTTTTCCGTCGTCTTCTTCTTCTCTTTTTTTTTTTAATTGAAAATGATAAAATTAAAGAAAGAAAATACAAATTCCACACCTAGTATACACTTGGAAGTAAAAAGGGTAAGAAAATCTGTGTATAGGTTATACTCCAATGTGGAGAGGCATGGATGATATGGGCATATGAAAAGAAAAAGCTACAAGTGTTTTATTGGCTCAAAGTTGGCTACTAGGGATCTATGATGGAAATGATAGCTTGAAAGGCTCAAACGTTAATCCTAAGTTGACCTTCATCATATATCATGTATATCCACCATTGTACCGCAAACCATGTAATGATATTCTCAAAAGAAGTGCCCAATTCAACAGATCAATGAACTCTTATCATAATTTACTGCATTTGTATGCTCTCAATCCTCTCCAAACTCATATGAAAAATTAAGCAAAAGAGTTCTCTAGTTACATGTGTCAAACCACCATCTTACCACAAAGCTTGGATAAGTGCATTAAAGATTCTGTGAATGTTTCAGCAAAAAATGATCTGGTGGGTTTGGTGAATTCACGAAGATGGCTATGAATGAGAATGACTACACATGTGAAAATGATGCACTTGTGATGCAAATTAAAAAAAAAATTGACACATGAAAATATGCCACAGAGTTCCAACAAGCATTTTAAATACTGAATTTGCACCACCACCCCCCAACTTAAATGAAACATTGTCCTCAATGTTTAAGAATCAAAATTGAATGGGGAGTAACTGAAAATGGTAGAATACACCTGATGAGTGACATGGGTAGCTCCCTAAACACCAAAGATGGTAATCTGAAATGACGAAATGAAACTATCCTGCAATCAAAAACAAAGAAAACAACAGCAAACAAAAAGGAAAAGAAAGAAAATAAGAAAAAACAAAAACAAAACAAAGCAAAACAAAACAAAATAAATAAAGAAACACATACCTTGGTGGTGTGGTCAAGGTTGATAGACTGGATCCACAAGTGGAATGTCTTCCACTTCCGGAACTTGCCTATCAATTAATATTTTAAGGCATTGACCATTTGCTTTAAAGATCCAACCATCCTTAGGATCTTCTATTTCTACCGCCCCATTTACAAAAATATTTTTCACTAGAAATGGGTCAGTGCACCTAAACCGAAGTTTTCCTTTGTGCTTGTGAGATCCAAAATCATATAAGCATATTCGGTCATTAGGTTTAAACCTCTTCCTAAGAATATTTTTATCATGAAACGTTTTCATTTTAACCTTATAGACTTTAGACTTAGGCAAAGATTTCAATTTAACTCTTGGTACTTTCATACTTACAGGAATCTGTTTTCCACATTTCTTAGGCAACTCCTTAAATTTCTGTTGCCAAACCTGTGTGCCATAATCCTGAGTTTCATCAAAAACAGCACAAATATCAATAACATCAGATGAATCACTAACAGATGTATTAAACTCAGAATTCACAAGGGAATATTCAAGGGGATCAAAACCATGAGTTGTGTGAACTCCCTTGTCTATGAGTGCATCAATCATATACGTTTGGTGGCACTCGTCATCTGTTGGCTGCTTCTCAATATGGAAAATGTTGACCTCCATGGTCATGTTTCCAAAAGATAACTTCATCAACCCATTCCTGTAATTTATAAGTGCATTAGCCGTAGCAAGGAAATGTCTACCTAATATGAGAGGAACTTTAGAGTTAGACTCAACAACTGATTGAGTGTCCAAAATTAAGAAATCAACAGGATAATAAAACTTGTCAATTTGGATCAAAACATCCTCAACTATCCCCCTCGGTTTCTTAATTGAACGATCAGCCAACTGAAGCACAACAGAAGTAGGCTTAATTTCAGCCAAACCAAGCTGCAAATAAATGGAATAAGGCATCAAATTAACACTAGCTCCTAGATCTAGCAAGGCTTGCCCAAACTCATGATTCCCAATATTACATGCAATGGTTGGACAACCAGGATCCTTGTACTTCGGAGGAATTCGCTGCTCAATTAGAGCACTAACTTGCTCTGTCAGAAATGCTGTCTTCTTAACATGGTGCTTCCTCTTAACTGTACACAAATCTTTAAGAACTTTTGCATAAGTGGGAACTTGTTTAATAACATGCAAAAGAGGAAGGTTAATCTTTACCTGCCTGAGGTTCTCCAAGATTTCATTACTAGGATCCAAAGTTCGCATACCAGATTTTAAAGCTTGAGGAAATGGTACCTTAACTGGATTCTTGATTACCTCGGCATCCTTGGGGAACTCGGTGCTATCATTGCTTTGTTCCTCTTCAATATCCTCTTGCTTATCAGTTGTTGGGATGTGTAAGGACTTACCACTTCTTGTCATAATGGCATTGACTTCTTTTAAATTTTTTTGTGCCATATGCTCACCTTGGGGTGCGGATTGAGCTTGAGAAGGAAACTTGCCACGCTCATTCATACTCAAGGAGCTCATTATCTTGGATATATGACTCTTTATCTCTTTGTTTTCTTCAACAACCTGCATAATCAAAGATTCAAACTTTTGATTAGTTTTATTCTGTGCCTCAATAAAAGCAAGCAAAATGTCTTCTAAAGGACTCCTAGAAGATGAAGGTGCATGATATGGTGCAGGATATGATCTAGGGGGTCGTGCAAGTGGCTGGTTTTCAGACTTCCAGCTAAAATTGGAGTGATTACACCACCCCGAACTATAGGTGTCAGAGAAATGTGTAAAAGGCTTCTTGTACATACCTAAGGCATTACATTGTTCCTCATATATTCCTCTCATCTCAGCCAATGTGGGACACTCTTGGGCAAGGTGATCTACCCCACCACACACAAAACATGGTCCAAAAGACTCTGCATGATTAGCCGTGTGTTGGCTTTAAGTCCTTAGTCCTCAACGCCTCTAGCTCTCTAGTGAATATCTCAACCTTAGCTTTTAGGTTATCTTCTTCCCTGAGATGGTAAATTCCACCACCATTTAGGTTTCCTGCAGGTCGTGACCTATTTGTGCTCTCAGTAGCACTAGGTCCAGTCCAAGTGTGAGCTTTTTCAGCAAGCTCATTGAGGTATTCTATGGCCTCATCAGGATCTTTCTGTAAGAACTCACCATTACACATCATCTCCACAAATTGACGCTCTCTAGGTGTAAGTCCCTCATAAAAATAGCTCACCAAGCACCAATTCTCATACCCATGGTGAGAACACATACTCAATAGCTCCTTAAATCTCTCCCAAGACTGATACAAAGTCTCACTGTCCTTTTGTACAAAGGTGGAGATTTGTCTTTTTAAACTATTGGTCTTATGTTGGGGAAAATATTTATTAAAAAAGACCTGAGTCATCTCATTCCATGACCCAATAGATCATGGTCTCAAAGAGTATAGCCAACTCTTAGCTCTATCCTTCAAAGAGAAAGGAAAGAACTTAAGTCTCACAATGTCATCAGTTGCATTTTGACTATGAAAAGTCACAATTACTTCCTCAAACTCCCTAATGTGCACATATGGATTTTCATTTTCCAAGCCATAAAAAGTAGGGAGTAACTGTATCATCCCTGTTTTAAAATCCAATTGACGAATATTAGCTGAAAACATGATGTATGATGGTGTGGCTGCGCATGTAGGGTGAAGGTAATCCTGAAGGGTCCTAGTGGGTTGATTTTCATGTTCACTCATTTTCTCAAAATTAGAAGAATTATCAAACAAATTATCAGAAAAATTAAACTCTGACTCTAACACAGGTCTACAAGCAAACCGACCCAAGGCGTCTCTATACTTGTGCATGCAAGGTAGAGAAAAACCCAACACTAAAAAAAAAACTACAAAAAGAAAAAGAAAATAAAAAAAAGATGCAGCAAGCTAAAATAGGGAACGAAGTTACCACCTTTACAAACTGTTGAAAAGAAAAACTTTCTCACAATTCTTCTACCGTCTCCCCGGCAACGGCGCCAAAATTTGATTACGCCCAAAGAATAACGCGGTAGTTGTAGCACAGGTTTGGGGTGTCGATTCCACAGGGAGACAAATTAAAAGAATAGCAAGAGGAACAAAGAAACTAAAGAAAAAAAATATTAAATAAGTAATAGAGAACAAAGATTAATTTTAAATGTAAATTCAAGTGAAGCAAAGTGATTAATAGAAAAAGTACTCAAATTTGACAAACAGTAGAGCGTCGGGAATCCCTTGCACAAATCTGGTATTTTAATTATTCTTAATTTATTGGATAACTCAATTAGGAACTCAATTCTCGCAATTCCCAATCGGAAGGTATAGATTTATAAACCAGACTTAAATCAAATGTAACCCTTTGAAAAAACATTCACCACTTTTAAAAAACGTGAATTACTACCCCTATTGATAAAATCCAATGACGACAATATACTCAGGAAGTGATATTGCAGCAAAAAACTAAATCAATATAGATAAATAATTGATCCAAACATAATCAAAGAACTAATCCATTCAATAGAAAAAGCATGACTGAATCCATAAACAGAATAAATTCTATGATTATTCGGAGAAGAAAACATCAACGATGAATTGAGAATGATAAAACAAAAGAGTTTTAGCAATTGAAAATCAAATACATGAATTAACAATAAATTAGAAATACCATCTAATGTGCAAATTCATCCCTAACCCTACTTGAGAATTTAGTTACCCATAAATATAATGGACAACAAAAATCTCCAGAGAAAACTGAATCGAACGGTGGCCATGGAAGTGATTTTCTCCTCTCTTCAGATTTGCCTCTTGTGCCTCTTCCTCCCCTCCATTTCGTGCTAATGATATGCTTATATAGGGTAAGAAAGAAACCCTAATGTCCTCTTGATTTCCGCATAAAAAAAAATCGCCTAAATTTTAGGACTTATCTTAGCAGCCACGTACAGCCTTTAGGAGTTCGAATTTGGAAATCCTTATTAGAGACAAAGTTATAGACCTTTAAGATAGATTTCCAATGCATCAAGAATCGCATCAATACAATATATGAGTAAAAAGATACAGTCAAAAGACTAAAGTATGTCCAGACTGTCTCCTAGCGAATTTCAGACTTGGACTTCTTGTGGTGTCATTTTGTGATTTTTTTCTTTTTCTTTTCTTCCAAATTGCTCTCAAACCCCATGAATGTCCTTCTTTGAATTTGGCTGGGCTTGACTTGCTCTTTTATAAACTCTGAAATTAGAAAAAAAACTGCTTAGGAGTATCCCAACGTAAATAGAAATTCAATTTAAGAATACACATTAATTCCTATGATTTCTATTCACATTTTAGTATTTTAGTCCAATAATAGGGTATATAGAGTGCACTTTCGCACACTCATCAAGCATATAATGACATATGTGAAGAAGTAGTCAAATTAAAGAAACTTATCTAAAAGTTGTACAATAGACTCACTGCTGTGGAAGGTGAGAAAAATAATCTCTCAGAGGCACTAAAAAATTCTGATGTTGAAATATCAAGATTAAAGGATCAAAAGACTACACTTAAAAAGAAATTAGAAGAACTTCAAGAGTGCAAAGGTAAAACAGCAACACAGAAATTAAAAAAAATGATGAGTTGTTAGAAAGTGAGTAACAATAGAACTGGACTAGGATATATGACTTCAAAAGGGAAAGAAAAACTAGCTTCATCATCCCCTGCTACATCATCTAAAGATATAGTTTTTGTAAAAGGAAGTCAAGGTAAGAATGTTCAAAATCATCTATCATCCAAACCAGTTTATTCAAAAATTTTGCATGATAAATTCATTTCTACTTGTCATAATTGTGGAATTGTTGGTCATATAAGACCACATTGTTTTAACTTTTACCAAGTGCAGAAAATGAATGGTGAAAGAAATACAAAAAGAAGATGGAAGAGTCTAGAAAATCAAGTTAAGAATATGAATCAACAAATAAACTTTTTAAGTCTCAAGCTTAGTGAATTGGCAGATTTTTACTTCCAAAATAAAATTATACAAAGTAGTGCAAATGAAAAAGAATAAGCCAAAACCCAAAGTAAAATGGGTGAATAAAGAAGATGTCGTGTGCTTTGTTGTTTACACAGCACTTAGAGTAAAGAAAGATTGTTCTTCGTATCTGGACAGTGCTTGTTCAAGACACATATCTGGAGATAAAGCATTAGTCAAGCAGATTGAACCAACCACTTGAGGCACTATGACTTTTTGATATGGGAGCAAAGCTACTGTAGAAGGGAAATGGAGTATTGAAATACCTGAATTATCTTCTTTACATAATGTTTTGTTTGCTAATGGTCTAAAAGCAAATTTACTCAACATTAATTAGTTTTGTGATAACAATCTGTCTGTACAGTTTTCCAAAGATGAATGCAATATATACAATCAAGCTGGAGAATGGATTCTAAAAGGCACTAGAACCTTAGATAATTGCTATGGAATCTCTCCAAGTTCAAGGTTAGAGTGTTATAGGACCTTACTTGACGAAGCTGAATTATGGCATCAACGACTTGGGCACATTAATTTTAAAGAGTTATCAAAGATGTCAAGAAGGGAAGCTATTGATGGACTACCCAAGGCTATTAAAGTCAAGAAAATAGTATGTGGAGCATGCCAATAAGGAAAGCAAACCAGAGCTCAATATCAAAAAATTACTCACATTCTCACCTCTCGGCCACTTGAGCTGTTGCACTTGATGGGTCCTACTTAAACCGAGAGTCTTGGTGGAAAGAGATATATCATGGTGATTGTAGATGACTTCTCAAGATTCACATGGTCTATTTTATTGAGAGAAAAATCTGAAACTTTTGATCTTGCCAAGAAGCTGTTCAAGAAGTTACAAATTGAAAAGGAAGTTTCTATCTTTAGAATACGTAGTGATCATGGTAGAGAATTTGAAAATACTAACTTCACTAATTTTTGTGATGAATAGGGTATATATCAAGAATTTTCTGTACCTATTACTCCACAACAAAATGGAGTAGTGGAGAGGAAAAATAGAGTAATTCAAGAGATGGCTCGAACCATGTTGAGCAACAAAAAAATGGCATTGCACTTTTGGAAAGAAGCTATAAATACAGCAAATCATATCCTAAATCGAGTGTTTCTAAGACCGGGCACCAAGCTTACTCCTTATGGTTTGTGGAAAAATAAAAAGCTCGCGGAAAAGTATTTTAGAGTTTTTGGGAGCAAATGTTATATCTTGAGAGACCGAGAAAACACTCATAAATTTGAAAGCAAAAGTGATGAAAGAGTGTTTCTAGGTTATTCTTCAAATAGTAAGGCTTATAGAGTTTACAACTTACATACTAAAACTGTTATAGAATCAATTAATGTTGTTGTGGATGATATTTCAGCCGAGATTACTATGGAGGAACTTGAAAATATGAAGGAATTGGTGCAAGCTGTTGAAAATGACTCTCAAGAGCAAGTTGAAGAAGATCATACAAAAAATAAAACACCACAAAACTCACAAGAAAAAGAACCCTCTTCTAGAGTCACTCAAAATCACCCAAGAGAAAATATGCTTGGTGATCTAGATGAAGGTATGAGACTTAGAAAAAGAAAACTAAATCAAGTTTCTAACTTCATCAATTCACTAGAAATGATGTATGGGAATTAGTTCCTAGACTAGAAAAATACAATATTATAGGAACTAAGTAAACCTTCAAGAACAAATCCGATGAAAATGGGACCAGTGTAAGGAACAAAGCAAGCTTAGTTGCATAAGGCTACACTCGAGTAGAAGAGATTGATTTTGATGAAACATTTGCCCCCGTGGCTCGTTTGGAATCTGTTCGCATTCTACTTGCACTTGCATGTCATCTAGACTTCAAATTATATCAAATGAATGTCAAAAGTGCTTTCCTATATGGACTATTACATGAAGAGGTATATGTTGAACAACCTAAAGGGTTTACTAATCATCTCTATCCAGACCATGTGTATAGGTTGAAGAAGGCTCTTTATGGGTTAAAACAAGCTCCTCGTACGTGGTATGAAAGGTTGACTTCTTACTTACTTAATAATAATTTCATTAGAGGACAAGCTGATAGAACTATGTTCATAAGAAGATCAAGTAAACAACTCCTAATTGCTCAAATCTATGTTGATAATATTGTCTTCAGAGCTACACTTGAGTCTCTTGCACATGATTTTGCAAATGAAATGAAATTTGAATTTGGAATGAGTTGATTGGTGAGCTGAATTTTTTCTTGGGCATTCAAGTAAAACAAAGTAAAGAAGCAATGTTTATCTCACAATCTAAGTATGCAAGAGATCTTGTTAAGAGGTTTGAAATGGAGGGAAAAGCAATGCTGGCACTCCAATGAGCACTTCAGTAAAAATCAGCAATGATTCTAGAGATAATAACATTGACCCCACTCTTTATAGAAGCATGATAGGAAGTCTACTGTATATCACAGCAAGTAGACCTGATATAACTTTTAGTATTGGTGTGTGTGCTAGATTCCAAGCTAATCCTAAAAAATCTCATCTTACAGCAGTAAAAAGAACCATAAAATATCTTAATGCTACTATTGATTATGGGATATGGTATTCAAAAGACACTAATATGACACTTGTTGGTTATTCGGATGCTGATGATAGAAAGAGTAATACAGGTGGATGCTTTTATGTGGGTGGTAATCTTGTGGCTTAGATGAGTAAAAAGCAAAATTCAATTTCTTTATCTACTGCTGAAGCTGAATACATAGTTGCAGGAAGTTGTTGTACACAACTCTTATGGATGAAAAAGATGCTTGATTACTATGATTTCTCTCAAGATACCATGATGATCTATTGTGATAATTCTAGTACTATAAGTATTTCCAAAAATCCTGTCCATCACTCACGAACCAAGCACATTGACATTAGACATCATTTTATAAGAGACTAGGTTGAATCTAAAATTGTATTATTGGAGCATGTGTCTACTGAACATCAGTTGGCTGATTTGTTTACTAAACCTTTGGATGGTCTCAGGTTTTAGTTCTTAAGGAAAGCCATTGGGGTGTGTGATCCCAAGTAAGAGGCATTTTATCTCATTAGTTTAGGATTTACTGTATATATATATATATATATTTCTTTTGTTTTTTTTTTTCTGTTCAGTTTTCAAGCAAATTTAAAAAAAAAAGGACATTTTATATTTATGTTTTGTTTCAAGTACATGGTTGATAAATCAAAGTGTTGAGCATGTGTGATATTACTTGATAAATTTATGAAATTGTGCACTGCTCCTTGTAGTACAGAACACTGTATGCATACTAACCCTATGGGTCATCTTGGCAAAGTTCATATACTATGCATTGTGAGGAACTTGTAAGTATGCATTTTATGCTTAAAAGATCGTTTTGTCTACTGAGATGCTCATAAAAGGGGAAGTTTGTGCCTTAAATTGACTAATACTAATTGAACCTAGTACATCAAATAGCTCTCTCCTTGCCAAACACAAAGAGTGATTCATATAGAAAAAGTCGATGTCACATCATTGCGGAAAAAAACGAACAACTCACACGGATCAATCACCTTTAGTCCTTATAGGAAAAATTGTTGATCTAATCATTATGGAAAAAGATGAGCAACAAACATGGATACAAAAAGGGGGTTTTGCAAACTAGTGTTTGGAGGAGATGCTCCTGTATCTAGGCCCTAGTATAAAGTTTGACTTTTAAGATGAGTAACAACCTCTTGTGAGCATCTATGAAAAGCAAAATATCCATGAATAAAGGACTCAAAAATATATTGAAGAAAAAATAATATACTATGGCATAAGTATACTCACTCACACACTGACATGAACTTTGACATTGATGAGTTTATAAGGAGTGAATATCTATAGTGACTGCTACAATTGAGAGTGTGTTACTGATCAGAATTTTTTTAGTGTAAAATCCACTATGATTGCACTAAGATGAGGTTAAACATGTTCCTTGTTTCTTTATTTTTTTAAAAAAAAATGCTATTTTTTTTTTTTGTATTACTTTTGCTTTGTTACATTTAAAAACAAAAAACAAAAAAAAAAAGGAGGCAAATCAGCATTTTTTGTTTGTTTGAGATATGTGCCTAAGTCTGAGTATTGGACTCTTATGCTGTTCTTGCAGTAGTCCCGGTGGGACTCTATAATTTCTAGCACGTGCATAGACACACGACACTTATATGTCTTAAGTTTTTCTCAGCCTTGTGTCGCATACATGCTGAAACTCCTCCCCTCCTTTCACTCCTATTTCGCACAGCATTCACCCCACTCACACCTTTTCCTCCTCTTTTGAGACCCAACTGATTCCTTCATTCACTCATATCACTAGTTAGACTCTTGGAATTAAAAAGATCATCCAATTCTACTCCTCTTTGCATCCTAATCAAGCTAAGTCTTCTATGATTTTCGGACTTCTCAAGTTTCTAGGGTTTGGTATGTATTTCAGCCGATTTATGAGGAGCTATTCATTATCTGTGATTTATTTGGTTGGGTTGCGTTGAAATCACTATGGTTGCTCAGTTGAGCATTTTGGTTACATGTATTGAGGAATTTTTTGGTGGGTTGCGAAATTTTTGTTTTCGGGTTCTCAAAGGTGCGCACCATGTGTTTGATAAAAGTCTTTAGTTATCTTAGAGTCTTTCTTTTTCGTTATTTATGGTGGGTTTGTTTCACATATCGCACACATGTACACATGAGTGAGTTGCATGTGTGCTCGAGGGTTTCTCATCTTCTCCTCTTCACATTCACCATATTCTTATAATTCGGATATTGCATGTTTCTATACTGATTTGTTTGATTTGATGCTCCAGATGCAATTCAAGGAACGTACCAAGCGACGAAAGGTCTCATCTCCAATACCATCTAAGAGCTCCACTTCTTCAAGTGAAGAAGAACACGTGGTAGACCCAAGGAAGTCAGGAGAACCTTCTACTCAGTCCCTTCCTTCGTGCCTACATCGACAGGAGTCACCACTGACCGCTTCATTTATGTTGAAGCCGAGATAGCCAATGCACTACTTTTTCTAAAAGGCCAATATTGGAAGAGCAAGAGGTAATCATAAATGATTTTCTTTTAGATGAATTCCAACTCATCCAAACAATCTTTACAGAAAGGGGCTGGGAGAAACTTACCCATGGATCTCCCATTCCCTGTGTTTAAGTGGTCCGTGAATTCTATTCAAACATTGACCACTTTAATTTGGATGAGCACTGCATCACCTCTCCTGTTCGGGGAACTCAAATTGATGTTTCCCCTGCTATTTTAAGAGAGTTATTTGAACTCAGTGGGGTGGACAATCCTCTATACCCATATAAGGGCATGGGGGGCCCAACGAAGATTGCCATGTGCAACCTCTTTGTTGCTCCCGATGGCCTAAAATGGACAGCCAAGACTCATTGACTACCCCTTAATCATATGCTTTCTCACTTTCGCCTTTTGGCCAAAATAGTGCTCACCAACCTCTAGCCCATTAGTTGCCATACTAAGATTACACTCGAGAGAGCTTATTTTATGTATGCATTGCCCACTGGAGTCTCCATTGATCTTCCTCGACATGTAATTGATATTATTCATCGATCCCATGTTGAAAAAGAGCAAAATCTCCCCTTTGGTAGCTTAATTACCAAGTTGGCTATGAAAGCCAAGTCCCTCTTCGGGCAAATGAACCTACCATGAAAATGCCTGGGTCTATTTCTACATTAACAGTGGTCAAGTCATAGGCTGTCCTCACTAAGAAGTGACCTCCAACAAATGAGTCAGCCTCCCGACCCACCGAGCCATCTGTCCCTATATCTCAAGTGCAAGAGCAAATGTTTACTTTGTCTCAAAAACCTACAAAATGGGAGGACAGTCAGTCCAAGATAGAACAAGAAATTGCTGCTGTACATTCTGACTGTATACAGGCGAATGATCGGTTGGTCCAACTCTTCTTGGACGTTCAACAGGTGATGGCAAATGTAGCTAATTCTAATGATGACTCTTAGACTCCCTTGGCTGATTGAAGACGAATGAGGGGGAGAAACACTTGAGGGGGAGCAGCAGCAGAGGGGGAGACCAGAACAGTGGAGAGCACAACTACAGCTGATAATCCTGTTATGTTTTTTTTAACTCTTTCCTTTCTTTTTGGTTGGATTAATTCAGATACAAGTTAATATGTTCTTATGTTTTGGGTTAATTAGGTTGAAAGACTGATGTGGTGATTATGTTTTGTTTGGATCACTAAACTTGTACTTGAATCTGGATTGTTTGTTTTTATCTCCAAGTCAGTTTATTGAAACACAAACTTTTGAGAATTTTTCTATTTTTTTGTGGTCTGCTGTTTGAAATGTACAACAGGGAATTTACATTCATCAAGATGTCTTCATCACCAATCCGCCAAAGGGGGATATTGTAAAAGTAGAAATTGACTAGGATTAAATAACTAAATGATAAGGTTTATCTTATCATTATTTGATTAAATTTCAATAAATGTAAAATAAGATATGACTTTATCTTTAACAATATTGAGTTTATCTAGAAGTTTATAAGGTTGTTTAGATAAGTTAGTTACATGAATTTCGAATCCATAAGAGTTTGCAATTATCAAGACCCGAAACTGAACACAGATAAGAAACTACAGTGAAAAGTTATCAAGAAATGTCAGCAACCCATCAGGAAATGTTCTTGCAACTATCTCTATCTATCAACAAAATCCTACTTCAACTAGGACTCTTTCCAAACCTAATACTTAAAGGGATTCGGTGTCAGAATTCAGACAGGTTTTTTAATTGAGTATTATTGGCTGAGATTTCTGGGTGCTTAGAAAGGGAAAATTCGTTTGAGAATTCTCACTTTGATTTTCACCTTTCTTTAAGTGTGATTGTGTTTTGTGTTTGGAGGATCGTGTGATTGGATTTCAGCCCCTAGAGTTTTAAGAGGAAAGGCAACATTTAAAAATTTTCAGAGGTTCTGGTTGCTACTGTAGTAATTTATTGAATTTACAGAGGTACATTGGAAATTTCAAATATAAACAACTAGCTTTAATTAACTAGCAGTGCATAGGTACAGTAGTTTACAATGAAAAAAGCCTCTCTCTTATAGAGCTTCTCTCTCATCTATGATAGAGATAAGTAGGACTGTTCATCCGGGCTCCAGACCGGGAATCCGGGTATATCCGGCCCGAAACTCGGGTTCCAAATCCGGTCTGGATTCCGGACCGGATTAGTGCGGATTATGACCCGAGCCGAAACCTGGATTCATCCGGATTTTTACAACCCGGAATCCGGGTTCTGGACTATACCCAGGTCTTTTTTTTTTTTTTTTAATAACGAAATCTTACTCGTTAATTTTTTTTTTCAAGAAAATGATAGTGTTGAAAAGCATAATTTTTTTTTAATCTAAAAGCCTATATTCTATACAACTTTTTCAAGAAAAAATGTTGAAAAGCATCCTTTTTTATATATAAAACAAAAAATATTTCTGGTTAATGATATATGAAGTGTTTCCTTTCAAAAATAAAATAAAATAAAACTAATTACCTTTTTAACTAATTACATTATTTGATATTTATATATTACATTACAAAACACAACTACAATATATGAAAATTACATATCTATGAATAACAAGGTATTCTTTGCCTTCATCCATTCATAGAGATCTGCTGGTGTAATTACACCTGCATCCAAAAGGTCCTTGCCCCTCATTTCACAATACCTATTGGCAGGATGCCTATTGGCAAAGATGTTTGTTGAAAGACCATTTATGCCTGGGAGAACAGAGGTAGAACCGCCTTTAATAATACAAATCCAGAAGAAAAATTGGATAGATTCTGTTCCATGCATGCATTGCATAATTACTACTTTTATTTAAGGATATGCGTGCATTGATTCTACACTGGCTGTTTTTAAGTTCTACCTCTGTTGTACACAGGTTGAGCAGCTTCAAAGGATCTTCAAACTTTGTGGTTCACCCTCAGAGGATTACTGGAACAAAATGAAGCTACCAGCAAGCTTCCATCCACCGCAGCATTATAGGCCTAGTTTTGAAGAAGCCTTCAGCCCCTTACCTACCTCTTCATTTGGCCTTTTGACTACACTTCTTGCTCTAGACCAACCTCTCGTGGCAGTGCTGCTTCTGCTCTCCATAGTGAAGTGAGTATAAACATAATAGATGGCAAGCTCTTTCTCTGTACTCATTGCTAGTGGTATAACGACATTTCAGCACTTTTCTTTGGTATAACCAAAACTTTGTACTACGAGTTTAAAATTGAAAGGTTCTGGTGCTGGACTTACTAGTATTAGGGAAGATTTTGGGATATGAAGGGTACTTTGCTCCATATAATTGATTAAAGTTTAATAGAAGCACAAGGGAGAAATAATGGAAGGCCATCTTAAACTTGAAGCATATGCTGTTTAAGCTTATTCCAGAAGCAAAATAAACAAAGAAATAGCTAAAGAGGAATACAAGTGTTCCTAATGACTACTTTCTATTATCTTCCTCCTGCTTTTATAAAATTACATCATAAAAGAAAATTTATGCTTTATTCTGAGTATTTTTTTTTCTGCTTTCAGTTCTTTACTTCAAGCCCATCGGCCTGCAATCTTCCAGCTCTACCAATTCCCAGGAAAAAGAAGAATCAATCTAAAACCCGTGATCAGATGTATGATTTTAGTTTATAATGTGAAATTATTTTCCTCAATGATGTGATGAATAACTCTATGTAACGATCATGATGTCTCCTACCAAAACCTTTAGCAGCTTAGTATGTTCTGTGGGCTGTAACTCCATGAATTTACTTAGTTGTGATTTTCCATCTTACAGGCGCAGGACTTCTAAAACAAAACAATCAACTCGAACAAAAGATGATGGTCATCAGGGAAAAAAACCCACTCGAACAAAAGTTCAATGCATCTAGCTACTTTGAACTAAAACAAAGATTCTTACATTCAAACATTCACATCAAAATAGACCCAAATCAACAAAGTAATAAAAGAGCCCTCAAAGATCTAAAGAAGGATGCAACAGATCAAGCCGTAACAGAGAACCAAAACTACACAGACCCAAATCGGAATAACGCACTATACGCTTTATTTCAATTTACTGAGTACCTTCAACCCAATAATAAAGAACCATAACTTAAAAGATGCACGAATAATATAAGAAAAAAAAATTAGTGAAGATTGTCGAGAAAAAGTTAGAGGAAGGTAAAATACTCACCCCATGGTGGCTGAGTGGCAGTTTCCTCGACTATAGCAAAGGGATCGAGAGAGAGAGAGAGAGAGAGAGAGAGAGAGAGAGAGAGAGAGAGAGAGGAAACTGGGATAGGGTTCGCGTCGCAGAGAGAGAGAGAGAGATCTGAATTCCGGGGGGGGCGGCGCTAAGCAGAACAGAAGTAGGGTTTTGCATCTTTAGTTTATAACACCTGGATACCGGGTTTTAAACCCGGATCCGGAATTAAAATCCGGTACCCGAACCGGTTTAAACCGGTTTTTCGAATCCGGATGCCGGTCCAGATTTGACCCGGGCCGAAAACCGGAACCGGAATCCGATTATTCCAGTATAACCGGATTCCGGGCCAGGCCGGATGAACAACCCTAGAGATAAGAGAAAGAAAAGTGACTGCTTTTATCAATATCCAACCACATGGAAAGAAATAAAGTGTAAAACACAAATCTTTTAGAGCACAACCGTACTTACATTCATTGACACGAGTGTATAAGTAGCTCATAAAAGTAAACTATTCATTTGTTGTTCATTTACTACTCATTCTTCGATAAACACGATTCATTGACTCAAATAAACCCACAAGACACAAATACTCACTGACTTTTGCACGTATAGCACAAAATAAAATTGAAAGGTAAAAGAGTAAATATACACAACACATGGAAGAACAATAAAAATACTGTTTATTAATATAGCAACTGGATAGCTACTTATTATAATAGATAAATAATAAATAATGATATATGCAGTCGTAGAGTATACAAGAGCTGTTCAATCTCTTTAAAAAGAATAGGATCTATTGTTAAAAAATTAATATCTTTTTATGGAGATCTCATATTTATTTATTTATTTTAAAATAATAGCACGACGCTTACACAGTCACAACTACAACTATTATTTCTCATATAAAACACATCCGAGCAATAAGCATATTAATACTGTCTAAAAAATTTACAAGAATTACATTAAGATTGAGTTTGGATATTGAAAAGTGTTGAGATATGTTATGAATAGTAATAAAAAAGTAGATAAAAAATAATAATAAAATATTAGATAGTAGTAAAAAATAATGAATAGTAGTAAAAAGAATAGAAGAATGATAGCTTTGCACATGTTTCTCGTGAATTACTTTCACCTTTTTCTAGAGTTAGTCTCTTGTCTTATTTATAGGTTGTGTATACATTTAGATATAAATACATCACAATTAGTGGGATTTAACACAATTACAATTAAAGTCACATAGTCAACAATGGATGGCTAAGATGTGTAGAGTCAATTATAGGAGGGCTAAGATGTGTAGAGCCAGCTGCTTCAATAACTTGTAGATTAGAATTAGCTGCTTCAGTAGAATCAGCTACTTCAATAGCTTCAATAAAAAGTAGATAAAAAGTAATAATAAAATAATTTATAGTAGTAAAATATGTTAAAAAGTGTTGAAGAATCTTAACATCCAAACACAGCATGTATTATTACTTCATGAGTTGAGACTCTCAAATTTACAAAGGAAACCGGCCAGCTTCCATTTCTCAAATTCTGAGTATATTTTGCTAACAAACAAAAAGCACATGTGTTCTTTTGTGATCAGAACCTTCTCTCTCTCTCTCTCTCTCTCTCTCTCTCTGTATATATATATATATATATATATACACACACATATATATCTCTTTATTTGTTCTCCCATTCTTAAAGATAATCAGATTGAGCTGTTACGTCTTGTCACTCGAAGGAAAGAGCCGCTCTTCGTGATCTCGCCCAGTGGCTTATCGGTGAACCGGATTAAATTGTAGACCCCTGCACCCGATATGGCCCCAAGAATCGGTCCCACCATATATACCCATATCCCCTTGAATTGCCTATGCACTATTGCAGGCCCCAAGCTTCTTGCTGGGTTCATCGATGCTCCCGAAATCGGCCTGTCAAACACGTACAATACATAAACCATATTCTTATCATGACTAGCATAAACAAATATATATATATATATATATATATATCATATATATACAATCAATGCTAATTAATGGCATTGGATCAAAGTTATATACCCTGCAAACAACACGTTGAGTAGGACCGTAGAGCCAACAGCAAGGCCAGCAAGCTCTCCGATCTGCAGAAACCCAAGAATATATATATATTTAATCAAAGGAATGTAGAAACCAAAGAATTCATCCGTAATTGTTTGGTAAATTTAATTTTACATGCGAAAATTGATCGGAGCTGAGGATCGAACTACTTACAGCTCTGTTGTCAGTGGCAACACCGGATATGATGAACATGAGGTAGAATGTGATTATGAACTCAAGCACAAAAGATTGCATGTCCGACCCGGCCGGTATTGTTCCTGGAAATCGGTTCTCTTCCCCGCTGAATATTAGCCTAAGGCTCTCGATTGCCAGTGTTGATCCCAGCACCTGAGCTATTATATAAGGCGGCACCTACAAAATATATACATAATTTGACGAATTAAAGAACAGAAGGAAAAAATGTGTAAATCTGGCCGGTTTTGATGGCATTTTCTACAGAACATTACGATGGCATGGCCAAAAGGATTGTTGCCGGGTTTATCTCAATTAGCTTGAACACAGGCAGCATTAAAACCTGAATATTCCCCGACCAAGAATATTGAGCCAGTTTCTCTTTGTAAAGATGTTTTGCAAAGTTACAACCCCCATGAATTTACAGAATCATTTTATTGCTAATATATAACATTAATTGATCATGTTGTGGTTTTGAAAACAAATACGTTGAAGATTAAATGGTGACTGATTCTCCGACGAAAAGGTGGTCCTTATTTAAAAACTACTAAAAGTGCCAAATTAATAGCCTTTTTCTTGCAGTGCACCCAATTATATATACACCAAAGTAAGTTTGTTAGCTTACCAATTTAGACCAAAGTATACGTAAGCGGATGATGTAGTTATACCTGTTTACATGGGAATCTCTTGCAGGTAGCAAAAGCAATTGTGACAGCAGGATTAAAGTGGGCACCGGAGATGTGGCCTACGGAGTAAACCAAAACCATCACAGCCAGTCCCCACACAAGTGAAATTCCGGGCAAAGTCACCACCTTTTCATTATTCAAATTCACCACCACTGCTGCACAACCCGCAAATATCAAGAAGTACGTACCGATCACCTCGGCAATCAACTGTCAAACATTAAATTAAATTCGCATGTTAAATTGTTTGCATACTTGGTAGAAGAATATATATAAGAATTCGTATATGCATGATAGAGCTGAGAATATAGACCCCGGCCCCCCCCCCCAAAAAAAGACAATTCAGGCGGCATGTGTTTTTCGATCGTGGACTTCTGGCATACAGTGAGGTTTGTTCATCAAGTTAAGAAACATATATGTATGCATGATCGATTAATATATCTATGGTTGAGTTGATGGGAAAGTATATCATTAATTAATGGATCGAAAATATTGGTAATTTGGAGAAGATGGAGGAGACACCTTCTGCAGGAAAGGTATGCAAAAGCATACTTCATTGTTGCTTTTGGAGGCAGAGGAGCTGCGATTATCAGCACCTTCTTCGACATTCAAAACAACCACAGCATGGTTTCCATTGCTTGCCGAGTCTTGAGCCATCCCTTTTTACACTTGAAGAATTATCTAAAGGGACGCCCTTTTTACACTTGAAGAATTATCTAAAGGGACGGAGAGTTGGGATCAGACAGATTGCCCAGCTTTGTAGATTGCCCGGCTGAACAACTCCAATTATATCTCTTTGTACCCAAAAGGTCCACAGAGAGAGAGATACCGAGAGAGAGAGAGAGAGAGTTCTTTAGATAAAAAGGATCAGAGAATAAACGGGATGCTGGCTCCTATCCTTTATATCTTGCATTTAATAGCAAAAACTTTAGAGGAGACCGTTGAAAATATGTTGGTTTGGGGTAGTAAACTTTCCAACCAGAAGAAAAGCATTGGAGGGTACCGATTCGAACAGGAGATACGGAGGAATATGAATGCCAAGTCTCTAAAGAGTAATATTACATATAGTTATGGAATTGTAAATGCTGCACAATCGCTTTGAAAAAGAGTGGGATCCATAATTAAAAAGTTAGTTTTTTTTAATATGGGTCACATATTAATTCATTTTTTTCAAAACGACTGCAGGCCGCTTGCATAATCACAATTACAAATATCATTTCTCGTCTGTAAATATAGGTGGAATCTTATCCGATTTCCTTTCCTAAGAAAATGATAAGTTACACGTACACATGAGAAATGGTATCGATTAATATTTTTTTAATATTTGCGTTTGTTTATTTTTTAATATCTTGTTATTTATTTTTTTAATTATTTTTTAAATAGACAAAAAAAATTATTTAAAAAGATTAAAAAAAAAATGCTTTAACATTGATCAGTAACATTTTCGGTATCAATCATTGATAGATGTAGCTTCGTCCTTCTTAATATTTTTTAGAAAAATTCTACATGGAAGTCATACATCCTTATCAAATCAACATGTAATTTATTATTTTTGTATTTAAATAGAATGATAAAAATGATAAATCACGTGTTAGTTAGGTAAAAGTGTATAGTATAAGGCTTCCTTCTAGCATTTTCCACAAAAAAATCTGCTTGAAAGCTATTTCTTTCACAACACACCATACACCTCAATTCGTGGCAAACCAGGTGTGGGAGAAAATCTTAAAAAAAAATTTATTCATCATCTATATACTACACACCATATATGATTTTTTTATTTTTTATTTTTTTTTCTTACTAAATATATAGTGTATGGATGATTAATAAAATAATTTTTTTAATTTAATAAAAATAAAACAAAAACATAAAAAATAAAAAATCAAGTGTAATGTGTAGTGTATTAGAAGAGAATCACAAACCGTGTGGTCTAGCTTAAATCAGAAGAGGGGCAAAAGTTTGTCAGTATGCGGTCTCCACCACTCCAACTGCTTTCAAGCCTGACTCTCTCCCCCTCAGGCACTTCTTCTTCCATTTGCTAAGATTCTTCCATCTAAATGGCAAAAGAATCATCTTAGCCCATGATGACCATTTGAGCATCGATACGATGTTTTTTGTATTCATTTATAAAAATAAATAATAAATAAATGTATAAAATATAAATAAAAATAAACATAGAAATTTATGTGGTTGGACATAAAGCCTATGTCCAAGAGTTGTTTGGGGCCAAAACCCACTATGTTAAATGTTTGTACAACCTTTTATGTCCTCACGTATTTCTCAATACAAAAGAAGAATTTAGAGCCACTAAATAGAAGAGATAATTCTCACTCTGATCCCAAGCAACTACTAACTTCCTTTGGCTCTTGGGTCACCTCTTCCTCAGTGCGAGGCTTTTTTCCCTTCACCTCCACTGGCATGTTAGAAGGCCTCTTTTGGTCATGGGAGGCAAATGACTAATTTAGGAAGTGACAATCACTAACATGCGATCGGTCCAGCATCACCAAGAACCAATCAATATTGACTCTAGTCAAAGGAGCATCAGTTAAAACTTCTTCCTAATAGGGGTGTAAAAAAAAGGGTGAACAGGTAAATCGGATTGGACTAAACCAGTGGAATCGGTCCGATCCCGAGCTTGGTTCAGTCCAGTATCGATTTTATTTTTCTAAAAACTTATCAAAATCGTTCTGGTTCTGATTTTTCTTTTTCTAAATCGGACCGAATCGGTTTATATATATATTTTTAATTTTTTTCTATTGTATATAATTTTTATATATAATATATAATTATATATAAAATAGTTTTGTATTATATGATAAATTATTAATTAATATAATATTAAACCATTTTTCATTAAATTTGAGCCATGAAATGTACGTTATTTCCAGTATATATATATATATATATATATATATATGGGAAGAACAAGTCATAAATTAGCACACAAAATAATTGTAAAAATAATTTATGTCATTAATTTACATATATAAATATATATAATGGAGAAATAATAATGAATGATCTTATTGCTTCCAAAATAGATATTGGTCTGGGATAATGAAAATTAGTGTATTTTCTTCCTCATGACTTACAAGTAGTCACCCACTCAAGACTTACTAGCAATTCCACAACCACAAAAGTGAAAGTTTTTTTGACTACTTCTACCAATTAGGAAAAACAGTACACTACATAAATTAACTAAAATCAAACCAAGTAATTAATGATGAAATCGTGTGTATATATCCAATTTTCCACACGTTCCACCAAAATTCAAGTGCCACTGCCAAATTATCAAACCCGTCCATCGAGAATTACCATAATGTTCTTGTAAATTTTTTTTAATTATTTTTTTTTTTTTTTTTTTTGCTATTTTATTTATATGGTCAATTACCATGCAAACCGATTTTTTTATGCCAAATAATTAATAATGCTGAACAAGCAACTTTGATCCATGTTCATCATGGGTAGTTGGGTTCTACTATTGTTCAAGTAATCTTACCTTTTACAATAAAAGGAGACCAGCATAACAACCCTCTCAATAGGAGGTCTTCCCCGCTACAAAATATGTGCTTTAAGTCATAACTACTGCTGCTGCTCTAAAGGTAAACCGGTCACCGCAGCATTTTCGAAATATCCACTAGTCTAAAGTCCATTTACATAGTCCAAAATTCAGGTTATACTATCATAAATGGTTTTTACTTATATGTAGACTGGAACTTCTAACTTCAAATTCATAAAATATCAACTTGGATCAACTAGACTATCACTGATGGTAATATATATATATATATATATATAAATATTTAGGTTAATATGAAAATTAATATTTTTTATTCCTATGAACCGTGGAAATTAAGTTATTCAGAAAAACCTTTTAAATTTGGTGTGGAAAAGACCCGACCGTATGTGACACTTTATTATCTGGGAAATTTACTTTTCACTCCTTTTTTTCCTCCTCTTTTTGTTTTATTATGCTTTCTTTTCTGTTTAACCACCCGCTCTCCTACTTCATTTCAGTTAGTCCACAATATACATACATATATATATATATATATATATTTGTTAATGTAAAGTTAGATCAAGTTGCATGTAATTGGAAACGTTGACTTCACCTGTAATAATCAAATGATTATTTGCTACTTTTAGACTTATTTATAAGTTGTTCCAAGAATTGCAAAATAGGGTCCCTCTTTATCTTTTCAAATTAATGTATATTTCCAAAGTGACACATACGTTTAACATTTAATTATTGAAAAATTATACTCATCATCCTTAATTACATTATATATAAATTTTTTTTCTCTTATCAAATATGTGGTATATGGATGATGAGTTAAACAAATCAATTAGTTTAGAAATAATAACAAATAAAAAAAATAAAAATAAGTGTAGTGCTTGATGTGTGTTATGCAATGTGTGAAAATAATGAATAGCAAAACTCTTGATTATTAGCATAGTTCAATCCAAAAAACACACCCTTGATATTACCTATTTGACAAAATTTACTTTGCAATAAATAGTGTTTAAAATTAAATTATCTTGCAAAACTAAATTTTGCCATGTAGACAATACGGAGGTGTCTACATTATCGGTTTGCAAGTATAAGTACTTATGCATAAAAATATACATAATGTAAATCCGTTGATCTTAGGCTAACAATATTATATATATTTGTAATTAAATATACTCTCATCGTTTGGTTTTAGCAATCTTATGAATCTTATTGTAGATGTTTAATTGTCTGGTTTCAAGTGCCATTTCCAAAGTCTAAGCATAAGTACAGTAGTTGACAATGAAGAAAATCCTCTCTCTTGCAGAGCTTCTCTCTCAAGATGAGTCTCTCCATCTCAGTAAGCGATCGAGCTAGGCTCCTCCTAGCAGTTCTATTCATTAGTTTCCAAAAGTCAACCTCAAAAACCCACCTCAAAAGCCCCTCCTTTTTGAGGAATCCAACCAACAATCTGCAGCTACCAAACCTGAAAACCTTCCGGTAAACAACTCCACCAATCTGACTTCCACGCCCTACAAATCCACCAATAGTTTCTGTGATATCATGTATTTATATGTATTTTTGATAAAATATTATTTAAATTATTATATTGATGACTCACTTGTTTTAAATTTAACGTTAAATTTATTTTATAATTTTTAAGTTGTAAAATTTATTTTAATATTTTTTTTTAATATAATTAATTTCTGTTCATTATTTAGATTTCTCTTTGTTCTAAATTATTTTATTGTTTTATTGTTGAGTTTTATTATCTTATTTTATTTAGTCACTGCATTTAAGTTATTTTATTTGAATCGTCATTTTGAAATTCTTTTTCGTTAGATTAGTTTTGAGACCTCGAGTTGAAAAGACTGGATCTCATTTTCTTTCACTTTCTTTTTCTTTTTCCACGTTTTCTCTCTTCCTTCCTTTTTTTCTTCTTTCTTTTCCCTTCCTTTTCTTCTTCTCCCCTGTTTTTCCCTTTGCGCGACCAGCCCCCTCTCATTTTCTCTTCGTGCATTTCTCTCCCGCCAGCCTAGCGAACGTGCGCCGCCGGTCATCACCGCCCACCCCACCGTCCTCACCTCACGCCAACGACCACCACCCCACCAAAATCAGCCTCCATCTCTCTGCCACTCTCTCTCTCTCTCTCTCTCTCTCTCTCTCTCTCTCTCTCTCTCTCTCTCTCTCTCTCTCTCTCTCTCTCTCTCTCTCTCTCTCTCTCTCTCTCTCTCTCTCTCTCTCTCTCTCTCTCTCTCTGCAGCACCCAAAACCCACAGGTTTCCCCTCCCTACGTTGTCATTTGTGGCGTTGGGATGTCGCCACCGCCACCAACCATCTCCTCCCTCACCGGAAACCTCCCCCACCCTAGTCTCCATCCCCATGGTCCCTCTCTCTCTCCCTGCGGCGTTGGAAACCCACTTGGGTTTTTCGCCGTTACGCTGCCATGCGCCACTCACCGGTGTCACCACCCCACTTCCTCTCTTGCCGACCATCTTCCACAACCAAACCCAGCCCTAGAGCGGTTTACTTTTATAATATCAAGGTTCGAAGGAAACAACATGGTTTGGATGATCTCTTGGAGAGTAAGAACTAAAGTCATAACTGGGGAGGGAACGACTTTAAATCACTTAGGATGTTTTAGGTCATAGGTTCCAAGGAATTTATAAACTGGTATGTGGAATAGAAGGTTGTAAGTTTAACGAATTTTAAGGATAGATTTATACGAATATCATCTAAGGTTTGAGGCCCTATAGATTTTATAGAACAAGTTTATGGAATTTAAGGTGATAGGTTCGATAAAAATTTGAAGGATTACTTAAATTAGAAGTTTTAGATCTTGCCGACTTTAATGGGTGATTCGATAACATTTGGGGCTTTAGAATTTACAAGCTTTATAAAGCAATTGTCTTTAGATCTGCGTTCATAAGTCTCGAGGATTTCGAAAAATGATTTATTATCCATTAATGTTTTAGATTTTGAAAGCTTTAGGAGTCTATTGTTTTATTATTGGGTATAAGTTCATCGATCTTACAAATTCCAGAAGGTGATTCTTATTTAATTAAGGTTCTAGAATTACAAACTTGAATGACTGATTTATAGTAAGATTTGAGTTTTAGTTTCGTAGACTTGGTAAGCTAGCCTGATCTACTCTGGAGGTTGATTAGTTTGTAACCATTAAAATAGGGATGATCAGAGTTGAGTTATTGATATGGAAATTTTTCAGGAGTGCATTTCTTTGAGAATCGAAGGTAATGATCTAGTTTGTGTATTTCTCTTAGGATTGAACATATCGATGTAGTTCAGAAAATGATTATAGTTAACTCGAGATTGTAGTAGCAGATTTTAGGAAATAATTTTTATCAATTCGAAAGTTATAGGTCCATTAGGGTATTGGAAATAGTAGACTATGTGTTGGTATTGAATATGATTGAATTTGAGGCTATATGTTCTGCAGACTTTTGGGAAAGGATTCTTAGAAGGTTTAAGGTCATTCTCGGTACAAAACCTTAATTAACAACTATTTGCTGATTTTAAGGATATAAGTTAAACAGATTCAGGAATAATTCTTGTTAATTTGAGGATATAGGTCTAGATGATGGAAATGGTAGCGATGGATCACTTGCATGTTTGGAGGATTATTTGTTTTAGCTAAGGGTGCATGAGATCGATTCGTAGTGGTAGTGAGTGTGTATGGATTTGGAGAGTACAGGTCATTGTTCCATTTTTGACTTGGAAGAAGTGGTTTTGGAAAGTGTTGAAGAAGAGTTGATACGGTAGTATTAAATTCATGAGATCTTGGCCTTGAGTTTTTGGTGAGTTGATTGGAGTGTACAGTTGAAGCGGGTTACCCAATAGAATGATGGTTGGCAATAATTGTTGTGGTTATCTTCAGGAATTAATTATGACTTGAGGTCACATAGGAATTTAAATTTTGAGGCTATACTTTCCTCTAGAGATTGAGTGTCCAGTTGGGAGAAATTATGAACATTGTTATTTAATTTGAAAAGAGATTGTCGGGTCGGCATGTGTGGTGTATGATAAAATCTTGGAAGTTGAAGTTTAGGCATCAACGGTGGTTAACATAATCAGATATGTGAGGTAATAAAACATTAGGACCCAAGAGTGTTGTGCAACAATTTTTGATGGATTGGAGATTTGAATAGTATGGCCTACTTTGAGATTTAATTGTTATGTGCTATTGAAAGAACTAGTGATGCCAATACTAGCTTATGGGAGTAGAAGTAGGTGGGCGAGTTACCAAGAAGATTTCAATAATGTTTTGGTGAATTCAATGGTGGTTCTTATTGAGTTTAGTCATTGTCAGATTAGATAATATTTAGAATTTAGGTGTAGGACTTTGAAGTATAGGTTGTCAGGTAGAAGTTTATACACACTATTGTTGGTTGGTCGGAATGGATTCAAGCCTTTTAGGGTATGCTCCTTATCATAGATGTGACAGGTGTATTTTGAGATGATGATACTTGTTTTCAATTTGGGATGCTGAGATTAATTGGTAATGGTTGTTTGTCAATGATCATGGATGTATTTTATGAAATATTAATTTTGATTAAGGCAGCGAGAGTCATTTGAGGAAGATGAGTGATAATTCATAGTTTTGGGAGATAGGATTTTCTACCAAAATGTGTTTTCTAGTTAGTAGGTGTTGAGCTAGCTTATACCTGATGGTGTTAATTTATGAGGACGTGGTATTTTTGCATTCTGGCAAGTTATCAGAGTACGCACGAAAGTGTGATTTATGACGATAATTAGGTGTTCAAATTTTGTACTGATTTTGAGAAATTAGTGGTGACTCAAAATTTTGAGAAGCTTGTAATTGGAAAATAATCTTTTGGTTGTACTAATTATACTTATTGATGGTTAACTTTGGAAGTGGCTAATAGGTTACCAACTTGTAGAATACAATGAAAGTCTGGAAGTTTTAGCATAGCACTCAATTGAGGTTAGCATAGTTTGTTGTATGAAAATAATAATCATTGGAATTTACTGGGTGTTGTCTGTGGTCATCCACCGCTCTGGGACGTCGCCACCACCACCAACCATCTCCTCCCTCACTGGCGACCTCTCTCACCCTAGTCTCCATCCCCATGGTCCCTCTCTCTTTATCCACGGCATTGGAAACCATTTCACTGTTGCGCCGCCATACGCCAATCCCTGGCGTCACCGCCCAATCCATCGGATTCCTCTCTCGCCTGTCACCTTCCACAACCACACCCAACCCCTAATAGCAACTCTTTCCCCTCCATCGAGCACCCAACCAAAATGGGCTTTCCTTCCTCTCATGGCTAGATGCACCACCATGCCGCCATCCACAGCTCCAAACTGCCACCACCTACCTCCCAGCACCTCCCTTAGTCCCTCCATGCCCCTCCATAGCCAGCCAAGCTCTTCTTTCAAAATTCCCTGTTGTGAGACCCACGACCACTCCTTGTAAAACACTGCTCCGCCACCTTCGACATCACTCATGATCTTATACGCCACTGATCCTTTAGAGTTTTGCCATTGTAGCACTGTAAGTATTTTCTAAAGAACTTTTGAGATTTAAATATATTTTACTTTTTTAACAATATTTTGTGATTTTGTTGGTTGTGCCAGACTAAATCCGAAGAGTTTGGGGGTCGATTGGATTGGAGGACAGAGTTGTCTATGCATTTAGTTGATTTTGGAATTTGTTGGTTGTTGGATATTTGTGTCCTGTCATACATGGCATAAGTGCACGCATGTTAATGTTTGTAAAGGAAAAGTGGGTTTTCGCATAATTGCATGCATGTTCATGTGTTGGAAATGAAAACTGAATTTTCATATGTAAATAGATTTTCGGGTGCGTGTGTATCACGACCTCAAGGCAAGATGGGGTATTATCTCAGTGGAGCTCCTCTGATCACTCAGGAGATGAATATACTGAGTGACGTCTCCTGGGTTGTCATTGGACGACAAAAAGATCGGACGGGTTGGTAATGCTCTCGTGCCGACTCCGTGGCCCTTCTTCTGGCGGGGATTAGAGGATGCTTGGCCACCAACGCACTAAGCGCAGAACTGGGCATCGCTCGTTAAGAAGTCACATACGTGGTCGTTACCTGTTGTGTGGCGAAGAGAGCTAGGGTATGCGGATGATCCTTAAGGGAGATCATGTTGCATATGGTAAAATGGATAATAGGCTATTTTCTGAAAAAATGACGAGATTTGATTAAAAGATATGTGGACGATTTTTTGGAAAAATGGTGCTTTTATAATGGGCAATTTTCTGAGAAAATGACGAGATTTGGTTAAAGGATATATAGACCATTTTCTGGAAAAATTGTGGAATTTATGTTGGGCCATTTTTTAGGAAAATGATGGATGTTTTAATGGATTAGATTTTTAGGCCAAATGAGATTTTGATGTGTATTGGAAAATAATCATTTTCTGGGAAAATAAGGTTTGGGATTTCATGCATATTTCATCATGTGCATACATATTATTGTTGCATGAAGGTATTTTTATCTTGTGGGTTGTTTGGATTATTACTTACTTGCGGTACCATTTCTTGGTAGAGTAGATTTTGATGCAGAGCCTGAGGATGCGGCTCCTTCAGAGGAGTGATCGAGGATCACTTTCTCATGAGATGGGATTTATGTCCTACTGTTGGTTGTTGTATTTTGGTTTATTTACGTTTTTACCTGAGAATTGTATTACTTTTGAAACACTTGCATTTAAGTAAATTTGTATTTAAACAAATTCTGGTACTTAGTTGACCGACTTAACCTATCCCCTACATCTTTTGTCTTACACGTGTTACATGTGCACACACTTAACACAAGTCGTTGGGGGTGTGTGACCCATGTTGTCATCATCCCGACGCCTCAATTTTCACGTGTCCATAAGTGGGAGTTGGGGGCGTCACAGCTTCCCTCACCCCCACAAACCCACTAACAGTCTCCCATACCCCCACCAAGAGCCAGTCAAAATGTCTATAAACCAAGAAGATATCAACAACCTTATCACCCAAGCAAGGTCGTTATCATGGGATGATATGCACTTGGAGCCAGAGACCAACACAACAAAACACTACTCAAATTTGATCATGATAGGAAAATTGCCATTTTCCAAGCCCCTCAACAAAAGCACATTCCATGTCACCATCAAAGTAGTGTGGAGTTTCGTTTTGGGACTAATGATTGAAGACATAGAAACAAAAATGTTTCTCGTCACATTTCCCTCGCAGCAAGATAAGGACAGGGTGCTATCAAACATGCCATGGAACTTTAAGGGTTTCCACATGGTATTGAAAAATTGGCCTCCAGGATTAAGCATTCAAGATGTATGTCTTAAGACCTCAATTTTTTGGGTACAAGTCCATGGTCTCCCTCTGGAGATGCTCACAAATCAAAATGTTGAAGGAATAGGCAATGTTCTCATAACTTTAATGGAAGTTGACAAAGCGTCAATATTTGGTGTAGCATTGAGAAGGTATCTGTGAATAAGGGTGGAGATCAATATTGAAAATTCTCTACCAGAAGGCTTTGATCTCAATAGGCCAAGTCGAATATCAAATTTTTTTACTAAAGGATGAAAGACTATCAGACTTTTGCTATGAATGTGGAAGGTTAGGTCATGTTGTCTAGGCATGTCCCTTGTACGCTTTAATGCTAGAAAACTCAAGGTTTGGACCATGGATGCGTGCTGAGGATTCAAATTACAAATGCAACCCCAGACAACTCCAAGAGGTAAGTCTCCCTGTCGAAGCAAGGGCCCCTATTATGATGCAACAACCAGTAGAAGCTTTAAGAGAATTGGAACAAAATGCAGGATATTTTCGGGAAGGCCAAGATGCAGAAGACAAAAGAAGGCAGAGGCCTATTGGGGAGTTGGAAAGTCATAAACTGAAGTCCATTCTCAACGTAGATAGTGCTTCCTCCAATCCGTATAAGAAAACCAATTCAAAACAATTCCCATGCAAGGGTAACCACCGAGAAATCTTTTTTCACCAAATGAAAAGTGAAGATGTTTGTTTTATTCCAAGCTCGAGAATAGTGGCAACACAATTAACATCTTCGCAGGTTTATCTAATGTTGATCTCAGGAGTGGTGAAACTAATAGCACAGCAATAATGGTAGCCGAAAATAGTTCAAAAGCCAGTGAAGGAGACAAGGAACAGTGGACCAAAACAGGATTTGCAAATCCATTAATTCCTACCAACCCAACCATTACTCCACTTGACAACACACACTTCTTGAGCCCTTCCCCAGCATTGATCCATGAAGTAATTGGCCCTCAGGAGCACTGCAAACAAAAGTGCGATTAGGACTTTAACTCTACTTTCAAGCCGAAATTTACATTCCTGAGGGGCCAACATACTCTGCTAAAGTCAAACAAGCGCGAGTCCAATACAAATTTCCTTCAAAAGCCAAATAGTCAACACATCTCTAACCAGATTCTACAAAACTTTGAATTTCTGAATGGGCCTATATTCGGAATCTAGCCAATCAAAACCCAACAGACCATGAGTGCCACCCATGACACTCAGAAGCCCAACCTGCTTGACACCACTAGCACTCGAAGCCAACCAATTGTCCCCCTTAGTACTCAAAGTCTAAACTCCCAAACTGGGCCCACCAAAACTCAACAAATCATCAAAGCCTCCCATGAGACTCAGAGGTCCAACCCAATCCTCACCACTAGATCAACCCTTTTCTCTTTACCCCCAAACTCTGACCTGAAGCATTCCTTAGCAGAAGAAATCAAAACACTGAACCAAGACCTCAAGCAGATATATCCAACTCAAGACAGCAAAAAGGTAAACCTAAGTTCAATTTTCATCTCTCCCCCTACCTCAAACTCCACAATCGCCAACTTTGTTGACAACCACACCAACCTCATCAAACCCACCTCTCTCTCTCTGAAACCGCAACTGGCCCAAAAGCCCACCAAGAAATTTTTGAAAATTAATGCCCAAGCTAGTAAAAGAGGCCTAGAACGCTCAAATGAGGATATCCCTCCAAAATAGAGAGCTGCAGCATAGCATCTCATTGTGAAGTGCATTCAAAGTCAAGTGGATATAGGAGGCATTGAGGATGTGGGTGAGGCACTAATTTACTGGAAAAAGGAAAAATACTCCAAAAAGTGATCAAAGTCGAGAAGAAGGAGCAGAAACAGAAGGAAATCCATCCTGATCAAAACCTCACGACGGCTAGTAACGAACTCCTACTCACTCAGAAAGTAGTATTTGGCAACATAGTGGCTGAGGTGGCAGGCCCTATCTTGCCACCACCCAAGAAATGAGGCTATTAGCCTAGAATTGCATAGGCATTACCCTGCCTCATGCAATGCATAGCTTGAGGGCACAAATCAGGACACACCTCCTGATTTAATTTTCCTCTACAAAACTCTCATTTCTAATATTAATACTGCTGGTGTTGTGAATAGTCTAGGTTTTTTAATGTATTTGTAAATCCCTCCTCCAAGAAAATGGGGAGGTTTATTATGTATGTGGCATCATGGAGTTGATGTTGAACCGGTCTATGTTAATAGTAATGTCATGGCTTTGTTAGTGTACTTGGACCCTGTTCATATGCATTGGTTGCTTCTGTTAGTTTATTGTCTTGCACAAATGCATGAAAAACAAAATTTTTGGTCCTTAGTTAATAATATAGCAAACGCTTACTGAGGGCCCATACTAGGTTTAGGTAATTTCAATTCAGTAATTAGTCAACCAAAGAAATTTGGTGGTAGACCTTTTGCATCTTCCTCTACTCCCTCAGGCTAATTCATTTTATGAACCATTATGGATTAGGTGACTTAGGGTATGAAGGTTCTAAATTTATGTGGACTAATAAAAGATTTGGTAGAGGCCATATTAGAGAGAGATTAGACAAAGGCATTGCAAATCCTAATTGGACTCTCCTTTTCCCAAATACAAAAATTTTACATTTGCCCATTCACACCTCAAACCATGCCCCTCTTCTTTAGACACAAATGCCTCAAAAAAATATCTTCATTCTTTTAAATTTAAGGAGTTTTGGGCTTGGGATTTGAGCTGTTTCCAAGTCATTAAGAGTAACTGGGAGAGTAGTCACACTGAATCGCCCTTGTTCATTCTCTCTCAAAAGGCGTTACAACCAACATGATTTGAAGAATGATTGTCAGAATCAAGCTGCACATTGGCCCATAAGATTTTTTATATAAACTATTATTTTATATATACCTGCACATTATTATCATTTTTGTTCAGTGTATAATAATTTAATTTGAAAAAAAATTGAAATCCAACCTTTTTGCGATTAACGAATGATAATCACCCGTGTAATAAATATTAAATAATAATATTTCATATGATTTGAATTATAATATCGTTTACAACATCAAATAGACTTAAAAAATATTAAATGCACTTGTTATTCATCTTTATTTGATGCATTCTATTTAAAATAAATAAAAATAATAAATAAATAAAAAAAGCACATTAATCAACAAAGAGCACTGCATAATTAAAAATACTTTTTTAAAAGTTGAGGACTCAACAAGCTAGCTTTGGGATCAACAGATCGGTATGACTCTTGTTCTTGTCCATCCGATAGGCTCCATTCTTTGTTGCCGCTGAGGCTCCACACAAATCACACCCACCGCAACAAGGCTCAATTAGCATTAGAGAAACTACCTTTAGAGTCTATAACATGACCAACCAAAAATTAAAAATAAATAACTAAATAATCAAAATTGAATGAATAGATGTTTGTGTAAAAAACAAAAAATGAATGGGTACTGATAAAAAAAAGTCTTTTATTGAGAAAAGAAAAAGATGGATGGATGAACATAGTTAAATTGTTCAAAATAAAGCGTAATCCAACTATTTTGAAGTTTGGTAATCATCAATAAATCAAGGCAAGTAATATTTTGATCATATAACATTTGACATCTTACTTTAACAAATAGTTCTGGCAATTAAACAATAACAAAAGTTGTCAACCACATTAACTAGGTTGGATGGACCATCGAAAATCTTGCAATGGAACTAAATAAAAATACGAAAAAAAAAGTAATCATAGAAATAAAAAGTAGTTCAATCTCATAATTAAATTCACACCGTTAAATTAGATTTAAAAACACTAGAATGAGATTAAAACTCATCAAATCCTAGCTTTTTCCCTTATTTTCCTTCTTCATTCTCTCTCCCCCATTTCAAGTTGCCTCCCTCTCCCTCTCCCCGATTCCCCTACCCAACATAGCCTCCCCTTCCCTCGCACGCCACCACTGAGGGCCACCAGTTGCCGTCGTAGCATAGACGGCATCACCCCACGCCAAACCCCCACATTGGACCGCCTCTTTCTCTCCCTGCAACCAAGAAGAAACCGACATCATTTCTCTCCCCAATTTGTCCCTCAATGCAACCTATTTCCCAATGCTGACCACCTATGGCAAGCCCTTTCCCTCCCCTTGGATCTCTCTCCCTTTCGGATCTAAACAGATTTGTGTAACCATACCTAGTGCCGCCGCCCACATCTGATTGCAGCATCACCAAGAGCCACCGTGGTCCTCACAATCTAGCAACCCAGATCCACCATTGCTCCACCCCAGCCCAGCCTCCCTCTCGCATTCTCTGTCTCTCAACCTGCAGCCTCCACCAATAGATGACATAGAAAATGGACAAAAAATAAATAAACTTGAAGAAAGAAAATGAAGATACAAAGATCTATCACAACATTTAAATAAAAAACAAAAAATCCAAAATCAGGTTTAGGATCATCTTCAACAACAAGGAAAAAAAAACTCTATATTTCACAAAAAACCTAGACCATAGCGGCACCAAGTACGAAGATGCCTAGCTACTGCTTCTTCAAGAAGGATGGTGGCTAATGGAGAAAGAAAAGTAAGAGAAGATTGCCAATGGAGAAAGAGAGAGATGAGAGAGATGAGAGAAAGAAAATTGACTACTTTTATCAATATCCAACCACATGGGAAGAAAGAAAGGGTAAAACACAGATCATTTAGGGGCACAACCGTACTTACATTCATTAACACAAGGGTATAATTGGCTCAGAAAAATAAACTATTCATTTATTGCTCATTCTTCGATAAACACAATTCACTGACTCAAATAAATACACAAGACACAAATACCCACTAACTTTTGCATGGACAGCACACAATAAAATTGAAGAGTAAACATGCACAACACATGGAAGAACAATGAAAATACTATTTATTAATGTGGCAGCAGGATAGTTGTTTATTATAATAGATAGATAATGAGTAATGCTACATGCAGTCGTAGAATATACAAAAGCTGTGCAATCTCTTTAAAATTAAAAGAATGAGGTCTATTATTAAAAAATTAATTTTTTTCATATAAATCACATATTTATTCATTTTTTTAAATGATTATACAGCACTTACACTCTTATGACTGCAACTATTATTTCTCATATAAAATACATCCGAATAATAAGCGTATTAATGCTATCTGAAAAATTTACAAGAATTATGTTAAGTATTATTACTTCATGAGTTGAGACTCTAAAATTTACATAGGAAACAAGCTTCCATTTCTCAAATTCTGAGTATATTTTGCTAACATGCAAAAAGCACATGGGTTCCTTTGTGATCAGAACCTTCTCTCTCTCTCTCTCTCTCTCTCTCTCTCTCTCTCTCTCTCTCTCTCTCTCTCTCTCTCTCTCTCTCTCTCTCTCTCTCTCCAAACCACATCCACTTTCAAGTCCAACTCTCTCCTCCTCGAGCACTTCTTGTTCCGTCAGCTAAGGTTCTTCCATCTACAAACTCTGAGTCAAATGATTTGGTTTAAAGCTATGAGATCTAAGGGTTATGCTGCAATGATTTTGACATGCATATGTTCCAAAAGTAGTCATTCCTCTTTGTTTTGGATAATTACTAGGTTTAGTTTTGTAATGGGTTTTTGGGGTTTCGTTTGGGGTGCATAGTGAATGATGATATATGTACCGGGGAGTAGTTTTTTTCACTGCATTATCGATGGAAGTGCAGCCTAGAAAGTTATATCTGGCCCATTTAGTATTATTGTGCTTCACGAGAAGAAGTGAAAAGCTTTGTTAATGTCGTCTTGCCCTCTGTAAGCTTCTTTACGCCTCTCTAAAATCCACGAATCCAACTTTAGAAAAGAAAACTTTCAAGTCTTCGAGGAAAAAAGAAAAGAAATGACAAACTTTTCAATATCTTCGAGATAAAGTTCATCCAAGGAGACAATCCTAGTAGACTCCCAAGCCAAGCAAATGCCAGAACAACGCCAAAGCTTCTTGCCACTTGCAATGCAAATAACAGCATTTTGTCTGAGTTGGAGCCATTGCCATCATTTAGTGACACCCTCAAGATATGTCTATGAAATTGCTTCCTATCCTTGGAATGTAGGTGATGGCTGGTAATTCGGTTGGACCTAATCCTTATGATAGTTAGGGCTTTGTTGAAGGTTTTGTCAATCAAACCTTTTGATTTTTGGTTTTAAAAAAAAAGAATTAATGTGCTTCGCTTGGATACCCACCAATGTAAGTTGCAGATGGTACTGGTTGTTGTTATTTTCATTATCTTTCAAGATTTGGGAAGGAGTATTGTTAATGCATAAATTTGCACAACAGGCTGGAATGGCGAACGAGTCATCCACAGCCCATGATGACAATTCAAACTTCGATACAATGTTCTTCGTATTCATCCTTGGAAATAAATAATAAATAAATGCATAAAATATAAATATAAATAAACATAAAGATTTATGTGGTTGGACATAAAGCCTGTGTCCAAGAGTTGTTTGAGGGCGAAACCCACTATGTTGAATGTTTGTACAACCTCTTATGCCCTCACATATCTCTCAATATAATAGAAGAATTTAGAGCCACTAAATAGAAGGGATAATTCCCTCTCAAATCCTGAGCAATTGCTAACTCCCATTGGGTCTTGGGTCACCTCTTCCTCAGTGGGAGGTTTTTTATCCTACACCTCAATTGGCGTGTTAGAAGGCCTCTTTTGGCCATGGGAGGCAAATGGTTGCATCAAGAAGTGACAATCATTAACACGTGATCGGTTCGGCATCACCAAGAATTGGTCAATGTTGACTCTAGTCAAAGGAGCATTGGTTCAAACTTATTCCTAGTGTCCCTCGATCCAGGAGTAGACTAGATTCTTTAAATGAGCTTGTTCTAGATCGGACAGATTCAAATAAAACTCCTTGTCATCTGAGGGATGACTCCCCATACAGCTTGAACAGGAAACTCTTGTGGGCTAGCTTTTCTGGTAGGAAATTCTCAACCACAACCCGACATGAAGAATTGTCTTTTAAGCCACTCCTTAACAGAAGGTACTTCATACGGGAACAGAAGCTGCATAGATTACCATCATAGCACCATACGCCATGCATATAAAAAAGCTCCCTTGCAATTAGGCCGGGGTAATCCTTGCCCTCTGTTCCCAGGACCAAATGCCACACAATAGAAAAATCCTCCATACATTAGGATGGAGCTACGAAAGGCCAGTGCAAGATAATCTAGGGCTTCTCGAACAGGGCGGCAGGAAGGAAGCCGTAGTCTATTCAATAGCATGGAAGGATACAATGCAACATTCTCAATGTATCCATATGAGTCAACAGCCCCATGGCACACTCCTTGCATTTCGAAGACAATGGAGTCAGCAACTCCTTAGGAACTCCTTTCTGCATCTAGGTCTGACAAAGTAGTGGTCGCAGACTAGTGATATCCCTCGAAATACTAGGGGTTATTCTGACTAGAAGCCCCAAAGTTTTTGGGAGATCCCCCAATACATGATGAGTGTGAGTCTCGAGATGAGAAATGAGAAGTGTTTTTGGGTGCCATTAGCAATAGAAAGGAATATGAAAACGAAAAGTTATGATTTTTTTAAAGAAAAACAAGGGCGTCAAGAACGCAAGAAGGGACTGAAAAGCTACGAGTCGGGACTTAAATAGGTGGGCAGTGTCAATTGGATGGCTCCTAGTACAAAGGTGACAAGTGTCATCGGAAACGAAACTTCAGGACAAATCCTACAGTCCCCACTGCACAATGAGATGTGGAAACCAAGTTGTCACATGCTACCCCAAGCATGGGAAGATGTACCACCATAGACAACCGATACAAGTTATTGAAGTGCAGCAAGGTAAAAAAGAAAAGTCTCACCATAATTGGTAACAATTAACGGGATGACTAGAAAGAGAAATATTTTCCCAATCGGGCTGGACTCGCTTGGCCTCACGAAAGCCCACGAACCAAATTCCATAAGCCCAATGAACGAGAACTAATGAGGGCCACATCGTAGAACCTTGCAAAGATGCCGCTAGTATATTTGAGTCCTATTAAGAATATAACCATTAAGGGAATCTCAGGCCTTCCTAATAATGGTAGGTTTTTGAGATATTCACCGAGAACAATGTATCCTTATAAGCTTACATTCTAACCAAAACCGGATATTCATCACACCCAAAATCATCGAAACATATCATGTGGCTATACAATCATCATCAGTCGATTAAGCATTTATATATATGGCACCAACTGACCCACCAAGCCCTTACGTTTCTTGTGTTGTAGGTTGATTGAATACGTCGGCAGTGATGTGAAACACGTCCTTAACAAATATAATAAAAGAGAAATTCTACTTAACAACCTTAACCATCGGGGGAGATTTGGGGAGGGGAGAAGGGCAAATGACTCGGGTGGGTGCAAGGGTAAAGGATGAATTCAAACAAAAGCAAAAATTAATTTTAGTTTTGTTAGTAGATTTAAAAGTGTCAAAAATCACAGTTTATAATAAAAATAATTCCAACTTGGCATGTGCAGGCGTAGAGCTGCTAAGTAAAAATACTCTTTCCTAATAACCTAAAAATTAAAAAAAAAAATTTAAGAAGTTATAAGGCCTGTTATTACTCAATTAATTTTTCTCTTAAACCAAAAAGACTATTAATATTTTATTTTCAAGAAATATATGATAAACCCGGTTGTGATTCGAATTTAAATTCTATTATTAACTCTTCATTTAATTAAATATTTTACGTATTGAGTTAATTTATTACAAAGGATTAATTTATGGCATGTTTGAATATATATAATTTAAATAATTATATTTATATTTTTTAGTTTTAATTAAACATTAGAGATAAGTATCTTTTTAATTTGTCATCAGGATATTGATATAAAAAAAAAAAAAAACTCGATCATACATGCATTAATTCTGTGATATAGTAGGTCAACGTGGTTGTATATCTATCTGGCCTTATCGATATTTTTTCTTTGAATTTGACCCCATTTATACAAGTTTGTATTATTTTCTTTTTATATCTAGCCATGATCATAATAATACTCTAATAAATGTACGTTATTACCAGTATATATATATATATGGGAAGAACAAGTTATAAATTAGCACACAAAATAATTTATGTCATTAATTATAAATATATATATGTATAGTGGAGAAATAATAGATATTGGTCTGGGATAATGAAATGTAGTGTATTTTCTTCCTCATGACTTAGAAGCAGTCACCCACTCAAGACTTACTAGCAATTCCACAACCACAAAAGTGAGAGTTTCTTGACTACTTCTACCAATTAGGAAAAACAGTATACTGTATAAATTAATTAAAATCAAACCAAATAATTAATGATGAAATCGTGTGGATATATCCAATTTTCCACACGTTCCAATCATGTGAATAACCATTTTAATTTGGTGTGGAAGTCGCAGCCAAAGACTCGTCCCTATGTGAAACGTTATTATCTTGGAAAATTACTTTTCCCTCCTCTTTTTGTTTTTTTTTTTTGGGTTTATGCACCCCTTCCCCTACTTCATTGGAGTCTGTCCACAATATATCAGCTCTGCTACAGGTACCCGGGATTGGGTACCTTTGGAGGAATCAGTTGCCACGATATATTAAAAAAAAAAAAAAAAGGCAAAAACCGAAAATATAAACGAAACCCAACCCAAAAAAACAGCTGGCGTCTGGGGTGCTGCAGTATATGCATTTGGTTTGGTCGAAGAAATTATCAGCAGATCAAAACACTTAGAAAGAAATGTCTAAGAAATTGGTTTGAATTAATTTTAAAGATTTTTTTTATATGTTCTACTTATTGTTTTCAAGAGTTTTTGAGTTCAGCAAGTGGGGTTTCCCTCTGTTTTTAGGCTTACCGATTTAAATGTATTGAGGGGCACAGATCCTTCTTTCTTAGTGGGACCTAAGCATCCACACAGAAGGACACCCCAAGAGCTTATTGTAATTTAGAGCAAGGTTGAAGTTTTAAGCGATTTTCTCAACACTGTTCCTTCACTCGTCCTTTCGATATTTTGCCGCCTCCACCATTAAAATGCTTTTTAACCTTCTCTGCAGCATGCTCTCAGCGTCCCACTACACCAACAACACGAGAGAACCACACTCCAACTTCTATTAATGAAACCCACTTTAGTACAAACAAGCAAGACCATGTATGAATGCCCCATCAAACCCTCTGAGCTTGAGCCTTTCCTTCTCTTTCTTCTTCGTCAGTTACAAGGCCTGAAGAGATACGTCCTAGCTCTTCTCCTTTGTTTGCCCACTTCCCTTTTCACTCTTATTCTCATTCTCCTCTTAATATACAATGGCTTCTCTATCTTCTACCTTCATCTCTTTTTTTTTTTTGCCTTCTACAATGGTTGCGTTCTTCACCATTCTCTGTGAGGAAGATGCGAAGGAGTTGCAAAAAAAAAAAAAAAGAATAAAACACTCCGTTTTATTATAACACGTGGATCACGGTGGATGAACGTGTACGCGAGAGGTCCCCAATCCCGTGTGCAAATAGACTTTTTGACAATATATATATATATATATATATATATATATATATATATATATTGTAAACGTTGACTTTACCTGTAATAATCAAATGATTATTTGCTCCTTTTAGAGTGATTTATAAGTTTCTCCAAGACTTGCAAAATACGTCCCTCTCTCCCTCTTCTTCTCAAAATGTATATTTCCAAAGTGACACGTACATATCACATTTAATTATTAAAAAATATTATTCAGTATTTTCACACCACACATAACTTATAATTTTTTTTTTTTTTTCTTATCAAATATTTGGTATACGGATGATAAGTAAAAGAATTAAATTATTTTAGAAAGAATTAAATATTCTCTCATCGTTTGGTTTTAGCAATCTTATGAATCTTATTGTACGTGTTTAATTAATGTCTGGTTTCACTAAAATAAGTGCTATTTCCAAAGTCTAATCTTAATATTGTAACATCAGTAAAATATAAACAACAGTAAAATATAAACAACCAGCTTTAATAGGATTTGACATGAAACTTCTTTAGTTTATTAAATAAATGGATTGGGATGCTTTAGATAAATAGATCTCTCTTAGGATAAACAATTTCAAATGCATGGAGTTATTAAAATGTTAAGGTTAAGTTTAGGTAGTGAGTTGAGATGAGATAAAAATTAAAAGTTGAATAAAATATTATTAGAATAATATTTTTTAATATTATTATTATTTTAGAATTTAAAAAATTAAATTATTTATTATATTTTATATAAAAATTTGTAAAAATTATAATAATGATATGAAATGGGTTAAGAGCCCCTCTCTCTCTCTCTCAATCCAAACCGAGCTGGATCATTAACTTTGGGTTCTGTATCTTTCATGAATAAATAAATATTGTCTTAGTTCATTGTTAGATGGAGTCAACTCATTTAAAGGAAATCCAAAATTCTGGAGCTAAGATTTTGAAGCGTTATGGACAAAAATTTAGTCCCATATTGATTATTAAATACCAAATAGACAAATATTTTATATAGAATTATCCTTGCCGTAGTCCAAGAGAAGAGAGCTTCATGAGTTGTCTCGAGACAAAAATGCTCTAAATTTATTTTGGAAAAAATTATTGAAAAATATTTTTCATATATGTTATAAAAATAAAAAGCGTGCTAAAGAAATAAAAGGATCTCACACATTGATGTGGCGTACTACCACGTCTACCTTCTTTCTTTTCTTTTTTATTCTCTTGGCGACGTTGTCTACCCTCCTAAGGTGGTTCTCGACTGCCACAAACAACCAACAAACAGTGACCATCGACCATGCAAGTCGTGCACGAAACGTGCACCAACGTCGCACTACCGTGAGCTCTGCATCCCCTCTAGAGGTCATTACTTGGAATGCTAAAGAGTTATGTTGGCTCAAATTCCAACCACCCTAGCCACCTAGTAGCGGCAGTTGACCACACACTGTGCGAAATGTGTACCAACGTGCACGACAAGCGTGAGCTCGACGCCAACAGTGCCACTTGGACCACCGGCATCTTCTACCCACCTTGAGGTAGTTCTCTACCACCATGGCCAGCACGGAGAGAAGGTAGGGTGGCAAGTGCTCATCCGGGGGGTGGGGAGAGAGAGAGAGAGAGAGAGAGAGAGAGAGAGAGAGAGAGAGAGAGATGTGGCACATTAACACATTAGCATGTAGAATCTTTTTGTGGAATTCTTTTGTATCTATAATATTTTTTTTTTTTTAAGGTAAGGTTTGGATAGTAAGATGAAATGAGATAGTTTTAGATGAAATTTGAAAGTTAAATAAAATATTATTATAAAATTATTTTGTAATATTATTATTATTTTGATATTTGAAAAAGTTAAATTATTTATTATATTTTATAAAAATTTTAAAAAATTTATAATAATAAAATAAAATAAATTGAGATGCATTAAAACCATCTTTATATCCAAACTTAACCAAGTTATCCTACATACAATCCATGGCATTGTCTTGGACGGTGTTTACTTTGTTAGGGTTGGGCCGTGCCTTATTGTGAACTTCTAGCCTTGCCACAGCCTTGGCCTTTCTTTTTTAATTTATTTCTTTTTTATCTGAAATTTCCGACCGTTAGCTCTTCAATCCTAATCCCGTCCTTAGCACTCTCGGACTCTCGCTCCCTCACTCTCACTCTCTCTACTCGGATTTGATCTGTGTTCGGCCACCCTTCTTGGACCGGATCTGTCATCTGTGCTTCAACTTTCTCTCCGTCTTAGGTATGTCTGCTGAACAATGGAACTCCAAATCTTACTAGGAACTTGTTTGATTAGGGTTCGATCGTCCACCAAATTTTTGTTTTCCTGATAAAGTTGGAGCATTTCTTACTTTATTTCGGGTTTCGATCAAAACTCAAGCCTTTATGCTCGTCTGCCCTAAATGGTTCACCGTTTGAATTCGAGACTTCGTTTCTTAGAGTTTGCTCAAGAACAACAATTAATATTTGAATTTGGAAATTCTGAGAATTTTTCAAATCGAGAGTTTGATTGAGATTTAGGGAAACTAGTCCGTAGTCTTGAAATTCCGAAGGATGTAGGCTTTAGTTTCTTCAAGAATCCCTATCCCCATGTCTGTCTGCTATTAATGGGCCCGACTGAATTAAAAGGGTTTTCCTCCTTTTTAGGGTTTTCAATGGAAACTTCTGAAAGGTTTTCAGATCAAGGGTTGGATTAAATCACTGAGAAAAAATACAAGCATGGAAGGGGACTTTCGAAAGCCTCCTCTCACTTACAGTGCCAACGAGATTGATGCCTATCAAATCCTGCTCCAACTTCCTGTTTTAGTTTGTGAAACATATTCTCGCCTCAATTGTTTCGGAGTCAATTGGGGCTTTAAGAGGAGGGGATCAAACCCACTTCCAACCTCTATCAAAGACAAGGTTAGGGATCCTGCAACCCAGGTTTCTTCCTCTCCCGGTGAATTCCAAGAGAACTTGAAAAGGAAGAGGAAGCATGGGGATGTGAAGCATGAATCTGGAAGGATGAAGGCTTTCAACTTGGGATCGAAAGCAATGAAGCAAGATAATCCCATCAGTCCACTCGGAATTCACAACATCCCTTTTGACTTATTGGCCCAAGAGTTTAATCTGAATGAGGCTAATAGGATTCTGGATAAGACCATGGCTGCTCAAGCGGGAAGGACAAGGCCAAGAACTCTGTCTGCCAGTAGACAATGCTACCCAATACTAACATAAGATGCTCGATGATTCTTCGTACATTCATCTGTAGTTTTTGTTCTCTATCTTTTCTTCTTCCTATTCATCTATCTGTACATGGGCCCTGCAATCCAGCTTTGTTCCTCAACCAGTCGATTCCAATAGAAGCTAACAGGGGTTGTAAATGATGGTTCTGAAGAAATGGAGGCTTCCAAATTAGTGTTGAAAGCAAGGAAACAAGATAATCACATGGGATTTATTCCTTGTTCTTGATCAGACTTCTTTGTCTAGAAAACGATGCTAACATTCCATTTGGGTGGCGCAAGAATGAGATATATTGAGATATTTAAGGCCAAGAACTTAATGGCTTGATGGTTCTAATGCTCATTCATTTTTAACTTCTCTTTTACCTTCCTTTTCTTTTCTACTTTTGGGCCTCTCTAGTCGATTATTTGCGTTGTAAAAGTGTGTTGAGAATCGAGATTAATACAATGATGTTACAAAACTCCACAGGCCAAGATGCTTGTACACATATTTTGTACCCATTTTTTTTATTTTTTACTTAATGTTAAAGAAAATATTTTTTTTTAATGATTTTGTAATTTTTTTATTTTTTTAAAAAAACATTTAAAAGAATTTAAAAAAACTATTGAAGAAAAATGAAAGAAAAGAATATACCAAATTTTATGTGAGAGTAGCAGTAGTAGTCATTCAAGAAAGTATGCCAAGAGTGAAGCAACCCATTTATATTATGTTGAAACCATTTCTTATTGTATTTTAATTTTGAGATCAAAGCATCAGTAAATGATTATAAGGCTGATAATGCAAATAATTGAAAATCCAAATCCATATTGAGATGATAAATGTGATGTCAAATGATTGACTGACCATACAAACGGAAAATAATGCACATAGCTGTAATGTTATTGACGCGACTTTTTCATCACTAAGGTAATACCGATCTTAGTTATAGAAATTAGGAAGAGAAGTAACATCTCTCTCTCTCTCTCTAATTAAAGAACATTAACGAGGATAAATGGCACGTAGCCAGCACTAAAACAAGCAAACCAGCACAATCGCCAGTGCACAACCACTAGCTTCGGTTCCGAACCAACACTCATGACCGTTGCACCCAGCCCAAATTTAAATCCTCTCCCAACCCCAAATTTTCGCTACTCGTAAGAACCACCACCCTCTCTCTCTCTCTCTCTCTCTCTCTCTCTCTCTCTCTGTGTCTCCGAATAGCGCAGAAATGGTGTCCAAGATCTCCAAGAGAACTCCAACAAAGTCCATCAAAGACTGCCGTAGCAGCAGCCAGAAGCGCCGCCGCCACCGTCGTAAATCCCCCGCTAAGAACGGCGCCGTTGCAGCCTCATCCTCCGTCATCGCATCCATCAACAAGTCTCTCTTAACCTGCCACCGCCGCCTCATCCAGCTCTTCTCCAAGTTGGCCCGCATCAGCACCCCGAACCGGTCCCACAAGGGCTACAAGATCCTCACGAAAATTCCCCAACCCGAAAACACTGTCTGCAAATCGCTCGTGTTCGACAACGACAACCCAACGCACCTCCCACTATTGTTATCGCCGAAAAGGACGGTGTTTCTCGACCTGGACGAGACCCTCATCCACTCCAAAACCGACCCAGCACCGGACCGGTTCGACTTCATGGTGAGTCCCAGGATCGACGGCGAAGTCGTGAACTTTTACGTACTGAAGCGCCCGGGCGTCGACGAACTACTGGCGGCGCTGGGGAAGAGATTCGAGGTCGTTATATTCACGGCCGGGTTGAGAGAGTACGCGTCACTCGTGCTCGACCGACTCGACCAAGACGCAGTGATCTCCCACCGGCTGTACCGGGATTGGGATTCGTGCAAGCAGGTGGACGGGAAGTTCGTAAAGGACTTATTGGGGTTAGGGAGGGACCTGAGCCGGGTGGTGATCGTGGACGACAACCCGAATGCTTACGTGTTTCAGCCGGAGAATGCGATTCCGATTCGACCCTTTACGGACGATCTTGGGGACACGGAGTTGGGGAAGTTGACAGAGTTCTTTGAGGGCTCTGATGTCTTTGAGGATATGAGGGATGCTGTGAAGCATTACGTGACGGCTATTCATACACTGTACTATTTAAATTTTGATGGTAGAAAATTTATATAATTTCTTCTGAGTTTTATTCTTTTTTTTGGGGGGGTGGTTTTTCCTTAAGATAAAGATATATTTATCTTAAGTATAAATAATTTTCTGTATGATTCATTCACCTCTATGTAAGTTGAAGAAGGCCCACTGATTTACCTGTTCATGTAGAATGTGAGATTGAGATGAAATGACAGTGAGTATATTTAACTTGCATATTTCTCGAGTGATGCACGTCTCTCAGTCTGATTATTATATATTCTGTTTTCTTCATTCACTTGCCTCTTGTTCCATGCATTTCAAATTCGAGAAACTTCCCTCCTTGTCGCTGCCAGTGCCATCCGAGGACAATGAGCTTATCTGAATTACAAAATATCATAAATTATAGGTTATTTGTTAGTAGAATGGAGATAGATAATCAGGAGGATCTCATTGTTAGAAGAGGGGGGAAGTTAAAAGAAAGGGTCTGCGGATTATGAAAGGGAAGTTGGAAGAAGGGATTCTTTTGGTTAGACAAACTGGAATGGATGATTTCATGTTGAGTTTAGTTTTGATAACTCTTGCGTGTTCTCTCTCTTTCTTTTTAATACGAAGCTCTAACAAGATAATGCCTGATCAAAGCATTGCAGGATTAAGAATGGCAAAAAGTCAAAGCTCATCAAAGTATAAAATTTAGAATGTTGAATCAGAAAACATATCCCAGGAAACGGGCTACAATTAGCTTCTATGGCATAGAACTAGGGGGCCTCCAGAGAAGGCAGTTTGATCTCAACATTAATTTCCTCAAGAAATCGGATGGCAGCTGCATGGAGACTTGTGGAACAGATCCAGTTGAGTTCATAAACGTAAATGGTACTGAGCAAGCTCACAGGGACATGTAATGTAGAAAGTAGCAGACTGGTAGGATGGTTCAGGAATGAAACGTAAAAGAGGAATGGGGTGGTTGTAATTTCGACTACATTGCTAGACACAGATGCGAAGTGTATAGCAACTAAAATAATGAAGAAAACGTAACAGAGAAAGGCAGCAGTATGGCATCGATTGTGCCATCCTAGTTCACTTGCCCCCTACTTTTGTGGTACCCCTTGGTTTGGGTAGCCCAACCCTGCAGATAAAAGCTAGCTGGAGAAATAGAACTGGATATTCCTGGTGTATCGTCATATTTATCTCTTCCTCCACCTCGTTTAATGCAGCAGTCACAAACCAAATCTAGTGGTTTTCTCCAGACATTCCCTCTTATTAGAAATCAAAGTGCTACTACGGCCAATGGGTAAGTAAACAAAACATAGGCTGATCATAAACACAATACAGCATAATGCCACCCAAAAAAAAAAAAAACGATACATGACCATGAAGTATGAAGTAACACAACAGCCAGATAATTATCCCCCAAGACTCGTGCATGTGAAATACTGCTTCTTTTCAAACCAGTATCTATCCAAGTCCAAGTTACATGCATTATCTCGATTATGCAAGTACAAACTGTCAACTCATCAATGCTATGGCATGTGTGACTTGCTAAGCAAAAATTCTGAGATGGTAGGATACTAAGCTAAAAATGTTGTAGTCTAGATGTTGATTTTAGTCTTTATCTTTTTAGGTAATGGCTTATTCAGCTAACTCTTCGGAAGTGAGAAGTGATATATTCAATGGTTTTACTTACAAACATATAACTGGTTTTTGTATGAAGTCGCTTGGGTTGGAGTTGGTCGAACACACGACACCAGAACCAGCCTATTAATCTCACGGGCTTTGGCTTCCAAAAACCCGAAACCACACAGCGCCACCAGACTGTCACTGACTGAAGATGCGTTGGTACTATCGGATTTTTGGTTGACTCGATCAGTGATTCAGCCCGGACAAAAACCCATCTCCCTTTTTTCTCTTAGATATCCGAATCGTCTCTTAAAATTGCCTTTAAGAAAAAAATTTATATGAAACATTGAACAATGGAGCAGGTATCGAAATATTATGGGACTCAGAATCCCTAATTAGTTCTCTTTTTGGGATTGATTGAGTTGGTCACATGCTCTCAGTAAGGAAAATAAGCATGGAAAATCAGCAATGAAATTACGCAACAACCTCAACAAAATAGATGTTGGTATCAAAATTTCATTCAATTTTAAATCAATGTCAGACAACCCAGAAAGAAATAAAATCGCGACATTAAACTGGAAGAAAAACAACAACAACAAGAAGCTCCGCCAATCCAATCCCTTCAGTTCACAATAACAGAGGAGAGAGAGAGAGAGAGAGAGAGAGAGAGAGAGAGAGAGATGAGTTATTCGCAAGAAAAGACCTGTCTGGGCAAGCGCAAAGCCTCGAGTCGGGTAAAACAGGTGTCGTCGATGGATTCGCTTCGGCACCAACGGCACTTTGGGTTCTGCGAGCACAAAGCGTCGGAGACCAACTGGGTGCAGTCGGGGATCTGAGACCGAGCGGTGCCTAATAGGCTACGAGTTGGGGATCCACTGTGGCCATGGAGTAGGGGTGCGGACGATCCGTGAAGAGTATGGAGGAGAAAAAAGATAAAAAGGAGAAGAACCCGAAGCCTAGCGCTAGAGCCAGAGCCAGAGCCGCTACTACAATTATTTGCCATCGCTGACGAACACACCATTGCTCGTACCAGCTCAGAACATGACAAAGTTTCTTATTACCACCACCTTAAAGGCAAAACGACGCCACCTATTTGTCGTTTTGGGCTTCCGCAACACAGGCCAGGCCCACCGAAGTTAAAATCTCCTTTGAATTTGTAATGATTATTTTTAGTATTACTACATCTATAAAGGAATCACATAAAATAATTTTATAAATTAATATAATTTTATTTAATTCATTAAATTTATTTAATAATAAAAATAATTTTACAATCTGATAAATCATATTAAAATACATTAGTTTGTAGAATTAATTTTGTATAATCTCTTTATAGTTAAAGAATTTTCTTTATTTTTAACATTAAGTTTAAGAAATATATATATATATATATAATTTATTAGACATTTTAATTTCTTAAGAGACTAAAATATAATCATTTCTACTCTCGGGTGATTGATTCTCTTTATTTCAAATATGAATAATATTATATATATTTTTAAAGTGTGAAAGTCTCGTATTTCTTTTAAAAAATTGAAATTTATTATTAAAGTTTAATTTTTTTATGTTAGTCTTATATTTAGCTCTTTTTTTCAAATAGATTCTGTGAGGTTTGTACACTTTAAATTGGATAGTGATGGTCAAGACCTCGGCTAATCTCATCCAAATTTGTTTATCCTTTTTTAACTTAGATGTTGTTCGGATAGTGAAATAGATGATATGGTTTAAAATTAAAGTTGAAGTTAAATAAAATATTATTAAAATATTATTTTTTTAATATTATTATTATTTTAAAATTTGAAAAAAAGTTTAGTTAAGTTTTAAAAAATTTGAATTATTTATTATATTTTATATAAAAATTTAAAAAAATTAAAATAATAAAATGAGAGTGTTTTTCAATCCGTCTTTGATTCCAGTGGACTCGTTCGTTTTCTTGCCTTGCATTGCTTGCCTAGAGCCAGTTAGAGCTTATGTCCTTGTTGGGCCTAGCCCAGTTTCCAATAGCATCCTTCAATTAATGTGGGCTTTTAATATATAAATTGACGGACTAGACTAGAGAGATAATTGGCCATATATTATGGAGTTTTAAGTTAAAGTTTTGCTATATATAAGTATAGTCGTGTACTAATCTGTATGTTAATACTGATTCATTCATACTTAAAATTTAAATTAAGATTATTTTTAATAAAATTTATTTTTTGACCAATCACATCATATTGATGTATAGATTAGTGCACAATTATGCTTACAACTATATTTTTCAAGTTATTAGTTAGTGGCACGCAAGGTGTTTGATCATCAATCTATGGTAATCTTGAGATGCAATGATTGCGACGGTGCTTTTTGTAGCGTTTGAAGTTTGCAATTTCAGCCCGTTAGATGCAATAATTCAAAATCTAAAGAGGAAGTTGGAGGTTAGATGAATCCATGCACACCATGAAGAGCAAAATGTCAAGGAAATCAAAATATATGACTTTAAAACTCGACATGAGTGAGACATATGATGGAATAGAATGAAATTTTTTAAGGGAAGTGATGACTAAATTGGGCTTTGCAACAAGATAAATTAACTTAGCGATAAGATGTATTGATTATCTATCATATTCTATACTCATAAATGGTATTCCTTGAAGTTTCTTTAAACCAACTTAAGATTAGACAAGGTGATATCACCGTATATTTTTATATTATATTATGAAACCTTGACTAACTTCCTCGACTGTGTAGAAAACTCGGGATCCATCACAGATATTCCTTTGGCTCAAGAGAAGCTTCTCATAAACCTTTCTTTTTATTTTTTATTTTTTTATAATAGATAATAGTATACTTTTCTGCTAGACAAATTCCTTGAAATGGCCTGGATACTTAGAGCATCCACATCCCCTTTTCTAAATTATTATCTAAATTTTAGCTAAAAAGTATATTTCTTGTAAATTTATCTTAAATTTTACTCATCTTCAAAAAATCTCTTACATCTCATTTCTTATCATTTCTTTATTCTATTAAAATAACATTTTTCTATTATTTCTTTATTACTTTTTTCTCTCACTTCCATTTCCATTCTTAACCATTAACTCTTTTGTCTTATTATCTTCTTTTTAAATATCACATTCTAAATTTATTTATAAACACTTATACAATTTTTTTTCCCAGATACAGTATTATTTTTCAAACTAACATCAATATTAAAAATTTTAATAAAATATGTGCATTTTCCAAGGCGATGGTGTTTTTTAATTTGATTTTGTCTACATATATTTGAATAATATTTGATTTGCATTTGTATAACATTTTTTCATTTTCATATAAAAATAATATTTTTTTGCAGTTTCTCTAATGACACCATGCATCCGCGTATGGTCTTGAAAAAATTTTGTTATTTCTCCAATGGTAACATTCTTTGTCCTCCCTCTATCAACAATAACATTTTTTGTCCTTTTTCCAACGGTAATATTTTCAATTCATGCCTCCAACGATAACATGCTTTTTCATTTCTTCAACAATAACTTTTTTTGTCTTTTTTTCAACGGTAACATATTTTGTCCTATATATAACGGTAACTTTTTACTCTATAAATTCGTCTTCTACTAGCATTCACATTCTCACAAACTCAAATCTCATTTGATCTAAGAACTAAAATTCAACATTCCCCCCTCATCTCCAATTCCCCGTTTATTAAATGGCTCGTTTCTTCTTTCGCAAATTACTCACATACTTCTCTTCTCAAGATAAGTTGGAGGTTGTTCTTAATGCAACCAATGGAGGGTCATCGAGGCATTGTGGCAATCGCCAACATTGTAAGTTTATTTAGTGTAATCATATTCAAGGACATAAACGCCTATTCCACGATTACTTCACAAAAAATCCAGTATATCCCTCGAACCTATTTTGAAGGAGATTTCTGATTAGTCATCCCTTATTTCTCTGTATTCTAAATGAGGTAGAGGCGTACGAGCCGCACTTCATCCAGAAAAGAAATAATGCCGGAAGACTCAAGTTATCTTTTATGCAAAAGATAACCGTAGCCCTTAGAATGCTAGGGTATAGGATTACTATAGATTTTATGGATGAATACATACATATTAGTGAAAATACCGTAATGAAGAGCTTAAAAAAATTTTGCAAGACAATGGTAAGTATTTTTTCAAATTAATATTTGCGATTTTTAAATGCCGATAATATTGCTCTATTGCTTGCGGTTGGTAAACAACGGGGATTCCCAATAATGCTCGGAAGTATTAATTGGATGCATTAGAAGTGAAAAAATTGTCTCATTGCTTGGAAATGTATGTACTCCGGCCACATCCGTGAACCAACTATTATTTTAGAAGTAGTTGCTTCATATGAATTATGGATATGACATGTATTTTTTGGTATGCTCGATTTATATAACGATTTTAATGTGTTAGAGAAATCTTATATTTTCACAGAATTTGCCCGAGGGCGTACTCCTCCAGTTAATTACACAAAAGCGGCAACAAGTACACTATGGGGTACTACCTTATAGATGGTATTTATCCCAAGCAAGCAATGTTTGTGAAGACTATTCCACAACCCCAAGGAAATAAGAAAAAAAAATTTGTCTCAACACAAAAATCTGCAAGAAAAGATATTGAGTATGCATTCGGGGTACTTCAACAATGATTGGCAATCGTCCGTGGACTTTCTTAGATTTTTAAAGTCAATGAGCTAACAAATATAATAAATGTATGTGTTATTGTACATAACATGATCATTGAGAATGAGCATAATGATAGTGAGGGTCCGAACATGGAGTACGATCAAGTTAATGATCAAATTCCAAAACTTTCACGCAATCCAACCTCAGAATTTATGAACTTCATTCAACGCCATCATGAAACTAGAGACAGCTCGGCACATCATAAGCCACAATTAATAGGAGATTTATTCCCTACATTATAAAGGAATTTCCTATTGTTGAATTCTCCATCTTTTCATTAGTAGCGACTATGTATTCTTGTTTCAACATCTATCCAGTTTAACATGCCTGCATGATCTGTAATATTTCCATTATATGTTTTCTTGAGTCTAAATGGTCATGTAATATCAAAATTAATGACAATCAACATCTATCCATTTTAACCTACCTCCATTGCATACTTGCTAAACGTACAAATTATAAAATACAACAAATGCCAAATGTCCCCATGTTAATCATCAATATGCAGTCTCAATATCTATCTATTCAGAAAGTTATAGAAACAATAAAATTACGAGTTATACAAATGTCTTTTGTGAAAAAAGAATAAATTACAAAAAATGTGGTAATCATCCATCCAAACTAGCTCGTCTCACCAAGATCTCCCTATGAAATTGCTAGAAATATATCTGCTAAATGCTGGGCAACATACGCACATCGAGCAACATTATTCGCTCCTCCTGACTAGGCGATTTCTACCTTTTCTTTCTCCAACTACAGTATCTCGTCCTCTTGTCTACTTTTATTTTCCTCTCTGTTTTGATCATATGCCATCTTCTTAGCCTTGATTAGAGAAGCTCTTTCTCCTAATCATGCGACTCCTTCAAAAGAGTAAAATTACACTTGCTCAGCTCTAAAATTTCATCTAATGACCTTCCTTGGGCCTTACGCTTTCCTTTCTTAGCTCTTTTTCCAATCGGCGTATCTAATTCGATGACATCATTCTCTACAATATTCTCGGCCTTTATACCACCCACTGAATCAGGTGCAACTGTTGAGGTACGCAAATATGTCAAGGATATCGTCGACCTTCGCTTCATCTCATCCTTTGTGCCACGCTGCCTCCATTTCAGTTGGTCCTTCAACAACTTCCAATAATGCTCGAACTAAAATGCAGTTTTCTCAAGCAATTGGTACATGATCTTGGCTTTGTCGAACTTTCCATTGAAGCATAAAATGAAATAATTAAGATCAATCAAAGGTAAAGGAAACATAACGCATAAATATCATAATAAGAGTAAACAATAATATAAAAGTGAAAGCTTATACCTTGTCTTGCTCAATCATGCCACTTTGATTCAGGGATTCAACTTGGGTGAGTCTAGCACAAAATTTGTTCGTTGCCTTCTAAACAGCAAACCACCGATGGGTTAAGGACCCAACAGTCTAATCCTTTGTACTTTATTCATACTCATTAAAGTATTGACTAATTTTTTCCCAAAGTTAGGCATGTTTTTTATCCGTTCCCTGGATTGCATCAATACTACTATTCAGCTATGCGGAGACAAGTAACTTGTCTTCTTTAGATGTAAAGTTTGCACCCCTGGCTAATTTTCTTTTGAAGGGAGGCTCTACTTGGGTTGGGGGGATGGATGGAGAGTCATCCAAAATTACAAGATGTTGTTCACTTTAACCACCAAAGATGTGGTCAAATTCAGGCTCCTGAGTTAGGAGGCTTGTGAAGAACATATTTCGATAGTTGAGTGAATCCATCTCTAAAAAAATATAGACACAGAAGAATTGGTACACATGTTAAACAATTAAGATCAATTGTTACCCAGATGACTAACACAAGAGGGGAGTGAATTGAGTTATATTTGAGAAATTAATAATTATAAATCAAATACACAATATAAAATATAAATAAAACACGAACCAATAATAAATATAAAGAGTAAGGGTAAGAGAGAAGTAAACTCAGTATGTTAACAAGGTTTGACCCTACTGCCTACTTCCTCTCCTCAAGCTACCCCTTGAGGATTCTCAAATTCACTATTCAACATCTTTTAGGTGGAGATAGAAACCTATTACACTTTTAAATAACACCGCTACAAAGGATCCGTGTAGAACACCCTCTATACTTGCAATCACCTTACAAGAGTGATTCAACTACTTCTTGTGTAGAATATTTTCTACACGCACAAGGGTTATACATACTATTTTACTGATATAAGAGCTGATAATGGGTAGGTTATCATAAAACACTCCTCAATGAGTGAAAGAAGAACAATACAGCTCAGACTATATCTCTCTTAAAATGAATAAGGTGTAAGGCTCAATGTTTAGAGAAAAGAGAATGGAAGTTTTGAATGAATGTTGTATGTTCTTGGTGTTGTAAATGTGAAACTCTCAAATGATTTATTTATAGGCATATGAGACTTCATAATCAAATTTAAAAAGATTCATATGTCAAAGACAACATCATTCAGTTTTCAAAAAATTCAAATAAAAGTTTCTTATTTTTCATTTGTCAAAGAAAACATCATTCACTTTTCAAAAATTTTAAACTTAATATTTTTACTTTTTGCATATGATAAAAGGAGTACACTTTACTTTTCAAATTTTTCAAACAAAATCATCTACCTTTTGCATAAGTCAAAAAGAGAATAAATCACTTTTGAAAATATTGAAATAAAGTATGCACATGTGAAAGATAACAATCAATCATCTTTAATATTTTTATAATTTTTAAACAAAATCATCTACTTTTTACATAAGTCAAAAAGAGTATAAATCACTTTTAAAAATATTCAAATAAAGTATGCAAAATCACTTTTGAAAATATTTAAATAAAGTATGCACATGTGAAAGATGACAATCAATCATCTTTAATATTTTCAAAGTTCAAATATTTAATCATGTCATGCACATGTGAAAGATGACAATCAATCATCTTACAAAATTTTCAAATTTAATTTTCAAAATATTCATGCACATGTGGAAAATGTATTTTAATGATTTATGATAAAATATTAATTTTGAGCCTTAATCCTAATTTCAAATTTTAAGAGATTTACAATATTATTCTATGACTTTAATGTGAATTTGTTCTCTTCTTGCTTATGCGTGTTTCCTTAATGTGCTCGACTTCGTTGTATAGACAATTTGATTTTGAGACTCCTTTATTATTTAAATTAATTTGTTATCATCAAAATCCATGTGTAGATATATAATTACACGAAACTTGAAACTTTGGGTTCAACATCAATACAAAGAAATCATTTTGGTAGCCGGCTCAGGAATCCTATGGTAACATATGACCACACTTGGCATCCTTCCTTGCATAGTTACAACAATTGGTTCGCACAATTTATTGGCTATTCGGCTTGCCACGCCATGGAGAGGTGTGCCCAATGTCCTCACAAGGATTTCTCATCATCACAGTGCGGGGTTAGATAACTAAAATCAAATTGTAATCAATTTACAAAATGAATAAGAACATATATACATAACATAAAAAATAAGAACATTCACATCCGCTTCTCTAAACACTTGTGTATTTTTAAATGTGGCTTAGAATGGTTTATAAAATTTATATCATGTGTGAGAATGGAGCTGCACTAAGATAATAGCTGCAAAACTAAAAAATCTCGGTTGCCTTTTATGAAAATGATCACAAAAACACTTGGTGGTCATCCGAGTTTGGATTACCCTACCACTTTCGATGGAGCCCCATTAAAAACACTTGTTAAATAACCCCCTCCGATAAAGTCACTTGAACCATCATCACAGCCTTATACAAGCCTAAATAAGTACCAAATAGCATATGAATGCATACAAAGGTATTGGCTACAAATCAGTATAACAGTAGCTTGCTTAGTCCAAACTAGGTAATTGAAACTAACAGTAAGTCTTGCAAAAAAATTACATGACTAAACTTGTTGAAATAAGATATATAAAGAAGACATATAATGTGAAGAACATGTTTAAATAAGATATATAAATAATTCTTTTGAGATTCCAGAACTTACTGTCCAAAGATGTACAAAAAATATTAACTTTCAAATATTAACTTTGGCACATTAAAATGGCAAACCCTAGAGGACAAATGAAAGGAATAAATATCACAAGCAAAGATTGCTGAGGCCAAAATTAGACCTAAATGCAAGAAAAAAATTATCAAGAAATATGCATAAGAGATTCAGTCATGGGAGCCCAAAAATCGTGCGACAGAGACGACGGAATCCAGCCATGGGAGGGGAGGGCTTCAGTAGTATAAATCGAAATAAGAGTAAGAAATATTTACATGGTTTTCGCTCCAATGAAGAGAAATCATCATTAATGGTGGCTACGTTGCAAGAAAGGGAAACGTTGAAGAATAGGGCATCAGAGAGTGGAGAGAAATGGAACACGCAGGAGCAACAACTGAAAGTCACTTTGGGGATGAACAGTTGTTTCCCATATATGGGGCATCACTGTTTGTTCCTAGTAACAAAACCCTAAAATAAGGAATGGGATGGGAGCCAGAGGGGGTTAGTAGCTCATCCCTAAAACATTTTCTCATAATTTAGGGATAACAGTGAAATAAGGCATCAGATGGGGATGCTCTTATGTAAAGGCATTTAGTCAATAACTCAACAAGGACAAAACTTATATTCACTTTAGTAGAAATTAGGGCTGTTAACAAAACCAGAAAACCAATTGAACTTGTGGGTTCGATCCGGCTCGTAACTAGTCTAGTCTTGTATAGGTTATTAAGAACTGAAACTGGTTCGGTACTAATTTTTATATTTTAAAAACCATTTTGAACTAAACCAAGCCGATATATATGTGTTTTTTTAATTTTTTATATTATATAGAAAATATTTTGATATAATTTTTTATTTCATATAATATATTATATGTTAAATTGTAATTAATATAACATGATTTTTCTCATAATGGTAGGTATAAATTAGCATGTACTAATTTTTTCTAGAATGTTATATTTTCGTCACATTCATTTTAGAAATATGAATTTCAATTGTAAGGTTCAAATGAAAGTTTGTTAATTTTTCATGACTAGAAGTGCCTATTAAAAAAAAAAAGTTTTCATGAGTAGAAGTACATTTATGTATGTATATTGCGGAGAAATAATGTTGATGAATGTCATTGTTTTAATTGTTGACCATCAATTATAAATAATGTTATCACATGTTGAAGGGTGGTAGGATGCTTTTCTCTACAGGTTAACAAAGCCAAAATATTTGTATAACTCAATGTAAGATATTTTTATTCCAGTTGGCTGAAAATATTTTGCTCTCAATCTCTTCTATTTGACAATATGTCCATGAGTGTTTCTTAGGGAATGAAAAGTTCCTTTAAGGATACCTATTAAAAAAACAAAAGAGAAGTTCATTTGAGAAGAACAAGTATTAGAGGAGCCAGTTCTCAAGTTTCAACTTATGTAGTACCACCTGTGTAAACGGTAAATCAAAAAAACCGAACCAAATCGAACCAAACTAAAAAAAAAAAAAAAAAAAAAAAAAAAAAAAAAAAAACTGAAATTTCTAATTTTGATGGTGAATGTCCATATCGGTTCTTAAATTTCTAAAATCAGTATATATTAGTCCGGTTCTAAAATTTATCCAAAACGAACCAATTACACCCCTAAAAGAAACACTAGAAGAGAAACACAAGATATCATACTAAGCATAACAGGTATCAAGTCCACAATGTCTTATGAAAAATACATTGGACTACCAGCACTTGTTGGAAGGTTTTGTTCTAACTCATTTAGAAGCATTCTAGATAATGTGAGCAACATGATCGGCAATCACAAGACAAGATTCTTTTCATAGGCAAGGGAATGAATTCTCCTCAAGTCAGTAGTTCCAGCCTTGCCCAGTTACAACATGGGGGTTTTCAAACTTCCAAGTTCTCTCATTAGGTAAATGAGTAGAATCATGCAAAGATATTGGTGGGGACAACACAAGAATGAAAGGAAAATACACTAGGTCACAACGAACCAAATGGGAAAGCCCAAGTCAACTAGTGGTCTGGTTTTAGAGAGTTGAAAAGTTTTGATCTTGCAATGTTAGTAAAGTGAGACTAGAGATTGTTGAAAAGTGTTAAATCCTTAGCTTTACAAGTGCTAAAGTTGAAGTATTTTCCTGAGACTTCATTCTTTCAAGCAAAACTAGGTAGCATACATTTCTTTATTTGGAGAAATATACTTGCAGCATGATATTTAATAGAGGAAGATACAATGTGGAGGATTGACAATGGAGAACATATTCAAATATAGAAAAAATAAGTGGATTTTCCCATCCCACTTCTTACAGGATTCAAAGTGCAACAAGACTACTTGATGAACATGAAAAGATGCAAGTTCTCCTTGACTCAAAAGCTAAACAATGGAAGTATTCCCTCGTTGAGGAGCTTTTTTCAAGTGATGAAGCTGAAGCTATAAAGTTATCAATCTTTGCAATAGCCCATATATGGAAAGGAACTGCTAATGGAAGATTCTCTCCAATGAGTGTCTATGATATGCAAAAAGAAATGCAAGATCTCACTGAAGAGCAGCATTCAAGCAGCAGTAGATAGAAGTTTGATCAAGAGCTTGGAAACTAAACATTCCAAATGCAGACAAAGTTTTCTTATGGAGAGCATACTTTCAAGCCCTTCCAACAAATATAAATCTCTATGAGAAAAAAGTAGTGGAAACCTCAAACTTCCCTGTGCCCTGGATGGGCCCTCGGGCCGTTGCCCAGAGCCTCCAAGTAACCCAAAACCAGGAGAAACAAATGGGAGGTTCGGGCCCGTCCCAGCGACCCCCTGAGCCCCATGAAAGGGGTCCCCAGGTCGTGGGCCATGGTCGGCCAAGAGGCCCATCACAAGCCCAGGCCGCTCAAGGCCATTATAAGAATTAGAGCATGATGAGGTAACATCGAGGGGAAAAATGGGTTGTCAAAGACACGTCGCATTTATGACATGCCCAGTCATAGGCAGCTAAGGACACATCGCATTTATTGCAAGATAGAATATACCCGCACGCAATGGTGCACCCCTAAAACCATGTGATCACGGTATGACAGAACACTACCGAATCAGGGATGAGACAGGTCTGACTCTGACACGACTTGGCATCCCACACTTCCCCTCAAAGACAGAGTCCAAACCAGGTATAAATACCCTGACTCCTTCCACGAAAAATGATTTGATATTCTCTAATATACGCATACTAGAATTCTCAACTAACTTTGATATCAGAGGACCCACGGGCTCAACCCAAGTCTACTCTTTGTTCATCTTGTAGGTTCTCCAAGGTGTGCCGCATGGAATTGTCCAGATTGCGAAACATGACATCAACATACCACATCTGTTTAGAGGAGGAAGAATATATAGAACATGCTCTATGGGATTGTATTGTAGCACAAGATGTTTGGCACCAATGCTCAAACCAAATCCAGAAAAGCAAAATCATAAGGAGACTTTTATAGAACTACTAGAAACCATGTGTGACAAGTTGATCAACCAGAAGAAATAGCCATAATTGCTAGAAAGTAATGCAAAGAATGAATGAGTTTGTGTTCAAACCAGAGTTTATTCACCCAAACATTGTGGTGCAACAATCATCCTTGTCAATCCTCACGGGATTCTCTCCTTTTTTTTTTTTTTAATTAATAAAAAAAAACCCCCGCTGATGTTGTAAGCCAAACAAAACATCCTTTTCACACATTAAATATATTCAAAACCTTATCGAAAATCCCACGAAGGAAAAAGGAATCAACCTGCCCTTCTCTCCATTTCTTTTTTCCAAGTTGAGACCACGTGTTGGACGATGCGTAACAGTTGTAAATAATAATTATAATGAAAAGGAGAAAATGGAAGACTTAAGACCGCATGAATGAGGGTCGTAGGTCTAGAGAGATCATACGTGAATCCCACCAAAGCAAATACGTCACACACTCCCTCTCGCAATAAATGAAAATGATTTGTATAAACAATTTCTTATCAAGACCGCATGAATACATTACATGAGGGTCGTAGGTCTAGAGAGATCATACGTGAATCCCACCAAAGCAAATAGGTCACACCCTCCCTCCTCTCGAAATAAATGAAAATGATTTGTATAAACAATTTCTTATTAAAATAAAATAAAAAGTAAATTCCATATAAACAATATAATAAATTATTTTTTATTTATAAATCTCATTTTTTTATAAAAATAAAAAATATATATATATTTTACCTATTTAAAACTTATACCCCACAAATGACATCACAAATGTCAAATAATGACAAAATATTAGGTCCCTTTTGATTTAAAAAAGGTCTTATCTCTTTTTATCATTATAACTTTTTTAAATTATTATATAAAATATAATAAATAATTTCACTTTTTTAAATTTTAAAATAATAATAATATTAAAAAATAATATTTTATTTAATTTTTATATTTTATTTAAAAAAAATTCATCATATCTTATCTTTAAATTTAAATCAACTATAAATCAATAAATAAAATGGGTCATTGACCATGTCCGTTAGAAAAACAAAAAAAAGAAGCCTGACCTTCGATCAAATCTCTAAACACTTGGCCCTATCACTGTCAACCCACATCCTGTCCGAGTCAATGCCTCTCTTTCATTGGTCTCTTCGTTTGATTTTTCAAAACCACCGTTCTATTATATTATCAGGCCACCGGATAGTCTCTTCTCACGTGAGACGAATAATGGTACAGGTTTTAAGAGTTGTAAGTAAAGTTATTTTTAAATATATTTTTATATATTTTATTGATATAATTAATTGATCTAATTATTTTATATTAAAAAAATACTATAATCAATCATATTAAAAAAATATATAAAAAAATATCCAAAAATTACTGCATATAAATATATAAATTTTAAATTTATAAAAATCTTAATTTTATCATGAAAAAGTAAAATTTTTACATTTTTTTATGGTTGGATCTACATTTTTTAAATAATTGTACGACGCTTATATATTTAAGATTTGTATACATCATTTCTTTTACGTAATATGATATCCAGCTTAAAACGTTTAACCCTTTTTTTTTTCCTAAATTAATTCAAAAAAGTTTCTTTCATAATTTCAAAATTTTAAGGGTCTATTTCGAAATAATGTATATATCTATTTTTTTTTTTAAAAGGTAGTAACCTAAGAAAAATGATGACGTGTCATATAATTGCCATGCTATAGCCAAATACAAAAGGACATGTTATATATACACACAGTCAGCTTTTAAAAACTAAAAAAAATACACGATTAACATGCCATGTTAATATAAAATATTTAAAAATAGAAAACCTATTAAAAATGCAATAAAATGGAAAAGATAGAAAATAAAAACACATAAAAGATGAAAAATTAGAAATAGAAGAACAACTAAAATTAGAATATTTTGCTTTAAAAATAGGTTATAATCTCAATTTCAATTTTAGTTTATTTTATTTTGGTTTTATTGTGTTCTAAATATTTTTCTTTTTTTTTAAGTTTTTTTTTTTTTTTTTTAAAAAAATCTCTAAGAATTTTGGTTTATAGTAGTCTAGAGTTCTTCATTAATCATTAGTGATCTTCATTACTAATATCAAAGATCTTTGTCTCAGTCTTTCAGTATGAGGAATCGATCGGTTTGGAAAAAATAAAATAAAATAAAATAAATTGTAATCTTTTCTTTTTCTTAATATTTTAATAATTTTCTCAAAGTAACAACACATTTATTTTAATTTACATAAAACTTAAAACTGTTAATCTCTGCAAATGATTGATTTTAGGAGATTTTTCTGCAAAATATTTTCCCACTTACGTAACAGAAACGACTCTAGACTGCTGTTAAGGTTCTCTCCCTCTCCTTCCTTGGATGGAAAAGCTCCAACACTTGAAAAACGCAGGTTTTTTTTTTTTTTAATTTTTTTAAAATAATAATTACAGTTATAAGTACTAAAGTAATATTTAAAAATAAATAAATATAAAATTTATATAAAAAATTAATTTTTTAATAATAAATTTCACTTATTTTAAAATAACTTTATAAGACTAATATACTATATACAGAATTAGGGGTGAAATGCTAATTTTAAAGTAACCGTTACTTGCCTTCCAAGTTTTCGTTTTGTTTCATATTAATTTTTTATGTTATTTTTTTTTCTTTTATTTTGGGATTACCTGACGTTCACTGTATAGTTAACGAATCGTCAAATGTTTTGAGCCTTTCCAACTAATAACAGAAATGACTGTTTGTTTTTTGGTGTATATATATTCAGGACAACCTGTCAACTTTTCTCTCTGTGAATCCTAGTTTTTCTGAGGGTTTCTGCTTGCTGTCTTTCCGCGAATTCTTTGGGGGGTTTTTGCGCGTAGTTGACTTTGTGGGACTTCATTTTCAGGAGGCTGTACCGTTTGGTGCTCAATTCTGGTGAGTTTCGTAAACCCCTGGTGGCAATTCTAGGGGGTTCTTTGAATTGGGTTCCGCAGGATTTATAGGTAATTCGAGCTCATCGGAGCCTGGCGCTGTGTTTCCGATGGTTTAAGAAAGAGGGTTGTATTGGGGTCTTGTTTTGTTTGGATTTGATTCTGTGGTATGGGAAAAAGCAAGGTTCTTGTTTTCATTATCGGTGAAACTCGAGGGGGGGTTTTAAAGTAGAGGGTTTTGAAAATAAATCCTAGTTCTTTGTATTCAAAAAGACAATAGAGAATTCCTTTTTTTTCTTCTTCTTCTTTCGTTTTCTTTTGTTTCTGGGGAGTTCGTGGATTCTAAGTTTTGAAAGAGGGGAAATTAACTAAGGTTTGAGGTTGAGGAATTGGGAAACTATGATGGATGATGCTTTGTCTGGTTCGAATTCGCTGCCTCCGTTCCTTACAAAAACGTACGAGATGGTGGATGATCCCTCCACTGATTTAACCGTGTCGTGGAGCCAGAGCAATAAGAGCTTTGTCGTGTGGAATCCGCCTGATTTTGCGAGGGATCTGCTGCCGAGGTTCTTTAAGCACAACAACTTCTCCAGCTTCATCAGACAGCTGAATACATATGTAAGCCATTCCGTTTTATCAGCGTCTGTCTGAAGTAGTCATTTCTTTCCCTTATTAATTTGTTGGTTTGATCTTCTTTGCTTCGATTTAGCTGAAATATATTGTGTAATGACAGGGTTTTAGGAAGGTTGATCCGGACCAATGGGAATTTGCGAATGACGACTTTATAAGAGGTCAGCCACACCTTTTAAAAAACATACACAGACGAAAACCTGTCCATAGCCATTCAATGCAGAATCTGCAAGGACAAGGAAGTGCATCTCCTTTAAGCGAACCGGAAAGACAGAGCATGAACGAGGAGATTGAGAGGCTTAAACGCGAGAGAGATTGGCTTCTTTTGGAGTTACGGAGGCACGATGAGGAGCGGCGTGGATTTGAGCTGCAAATCCAGCTATCGAAGGAGCGTTTGCAGCAAGTAGAGCAGCGGCAGCAAAATTTGATGTCATCTGTGGCTGGATTCTTGCGGAAACCAGGACTTGCCTTGAATCTCGTGACACAATTGGAAAATCACGAGAGAAAGAGAAGATTGCCAAGAGCAAGTTGCTTCTATGATGGAGCCAGCGTTGAAGATAATGAGATGGGGACTTCCCAAAGCGTCCTTAGAGAAAGTGGGGCGAGTACTTCTGATTCGACATCGAACATGGAGCCGTTTGAGCACTTGGAGTCATTGCTGTTATTTTGGGAGAATATTGTGCATGATATTGATCAAACTTCCGCAAAACTTAATTTGAAAGGGGAATTGGATGAATCTCTAAGTTATGATGAGAGCCCGGCTATATCTTGCTTACAGCTTAATGTTGACCGTCGGCCTAAATCTCCTAGAATTGACATGAACTCTGAACCTGCTACAGCTGTTGCTCCAGAGTCCATTGAGCCTGTTGCCTTTAAAGGACAAGCAGCTGGGAATGCTGCTACCATGCCCACTGGGGTCAATGATGTTTTCTGGGAACAGTTTTTGACTGAGAATCCTGGTTCAACCGATGCACAGGAGATTCGGTCAGAGAGAAAGGAATTGATGGCAGAAAGAATGAAACCAAATCTGGCAATCCTGGCAAATTTTAGTGGATGATAAACAATGACCTTGCAGAGCAGATGGGAAATCTTACTCCAGCAGAGAGAACTTGATAGCTTTTCCGGCTTTTGATGCCCCAGTGGCACACATGTAATAAATTTAGGTATGTAATGGTTTACTGGTTGTAAATAAGTTCCCTTTTTTTAATGATGTTTTTATTTACCGTATTCAATTCTCACAGCTTATGGAGATTTTTTCAATTCAGATTAGCATTAACATTAATTTTAGCATGCTTCCAAATATCTTGTTGATGAGCAATCTAAATTTTATTGATGAAAACAAAAGGCATGTCTCATGTACATGGGATGTATACAAAGGAGACACCTACAGGATTATCAAGAGATACAAGAAAATCATGGACACTCATTACCATAAAATCTAACGCATTTACCCAAAGGAACAGTGCTGAAGAAGACTTTATCTTTATATTTGTCCATTGATCACTCGCAATCTTCAAAACTCCTTTAGTTCCTTTCTCTCCAAATGCACCACAATAAGCATATGAGAGCCATACTCCATATTGCAGCAATTTGTGGACTGCCATGTGAATTCCTCTAGTTCTCTACAGAGTCTATTGAGCTTCTAGGCATCACCCAAGTTAACCCAAACAGGTAATCCCATAGCCCCCTGGCTACTTTGCAGTGTAGTAGCATATGATCTACACTTTTTCTGTTCTTTTTACACCTACAGCACCAATCTAACACAATTTTCCTGTTTTCTTAGGTTATGTAAGGTAAGGATCTTACCTAAAGAAACTGCCCAACCAAATAAAGCTATTATGGAAGGCACTTTTGTTTTAAAATATTATTCAAAAGAAATGAATTGCTATCTCGAATGGTGAGGGTTTGACTAAAGGAATTTGCCCTTTTTAGAAGGGCATCAAAGGGCCTTTACCCTCGTCTGCCTCTCCAACTCTCACTTTTGTAGAATACAATAGATTAAAGAACTTTGTAAAGGCTTCGACTTCCCAATCTTGGGCTACTCCAGAAAAAATTGACATTCTATTGAGGGAAGCCACTGGAAATTTCTATAAGACCGGCTATTGAGGCTTCTTGTTGCCCTGCAATCCCATACAATTCTGGAAAAGCTTCCTTGAGAAACCTATCTCCACATTATAAATCATGCCAAAATTTGATTTTTGACCCACCACCCAACTTTTAATTATATTTGAAGAGCATCTATGTCACTCTACAATGCGTGCATAAAACTACACACCTTGATGGTAATCTTGACATAGTGTTGCACGCTCAGCGTTCTACAATTTGACTAATAAAACTTGATCCTGCCCATATGAAAACATTAATTTGTTTCCTCTCAACTGTTATTGAGATAAAATAATATTACAAATTTAAAATTGTCACCACAAGTTTATTTGAACTTGACTAAACTTTCCTTAATATCTAGTGATAATATGCAAATAGATTATTAGAACCTGTTCAAGTTTTTTGAAAAATAACCATCAGCTATGGAATTTAGCGTATTACATTGAGCATGCTTGGAGTATTACTGCTGTTGCTAGTATGGTGACCCTTCTACCCTAGTTTTGTACTTGATCTAGAAAGTTTGCAACTTGCTTTTTCACTCTTTGGCCCATGATCTAAATCTGAAACAGTTATTTTGGTTGTGGGGCCTTTAGAAGATTATTAATAAATTATTGTACTGGAGTTTAGTTAGGTCTAAGTTGGATGCATGGAAGGTAATGTTGGTATGCTTCAAGATGACTAAGCCAGGGGTGTCAAATTTTGTTATAGAGGATATACACTTTGTGCCTCGTCAGAAGTTTGATTGATGTTACACATGAGATGCATTGATTTTATTCATAGAGTCAGATGTGGGTGTTTATACAAATATATCAATTATAAATTTATAAGAAGGATACTTACACATCTAATGCATGTTTTAGAAGTAGTTGGTATGGTCCCAAATAAACTGACTTTTTTATACACATGGGGATTGATGGAAAATGCAACTTGTCACAACTATATATGGATGAGTTATTTAGCTCTCGGCAGATTTTATGCCTTATTTGTTGTGATTGTTATTATTTGGAAGTGCCTCTGTTTATGCTAAGAGACTGTTGTAGAATTTGTGTATAAAGCTGCAATAGATGTGTACTTTTAATGTATCTGCCTAGTGGTTTGTTTTGTCTATGTCCTGTGTACATCGCCTATGCCAGATGCTTTCATTAGTAAAATTCTTGATTACTTATTAAAAATGTGCCTGCCCGGTGGTTTTGCAAGATATTCAAGTGGTTGGAACTTTAAATGCTGGTACCAGCGTGACCAACATATCGAGTCCCAAATTTATTCATGTGAAATTATCATGTATTGTTGCTTTTTTAACATGGGCTTTTAGTATTTTTGGAGAGCTTCCATTATATTTTGAATTTTTCATTTACAAACCTACATTAGGCAAACCTTGTATACCAACCACTTGTCTATGCAAATTCCCATTTGCAATAGGGAGTTCCATCACTCTTCAGTATCAAATAATCGTAAGTAAGATGGTTGTTAATGTTTCTTTTATGCAGAAATTTGACAATATGAAGCTGCTATAGAACGTGCCATATGGTACTGCTACAAAGCTGGCCCCGCTGCACTATGTTAGTACACTTTGGTACCAGACTTCTTGCATTTGCTGAGCAGTGGATGCTTTCTTCCCCATACAACGTGTGCATAGTGCCTACTTCTCTCCACTTCCAATTCATCATTCGTAGAAAAAGTGATGTCCATCATTGAATTCAACCAAACCCATGCCAACTGAATGGAAACATGAGCATAAAGTTCAAGTTAATCTGTTGATTGTTTGATCAGATGGATGTGAGGAATGTGGGGGAGCTTTACGAAGTTGGATTTTGTGGTTTATAATATGCAATTTAACCAATTGATTTCTTAATTGCATGTGCCAGAGTTGGGGCTTGGGGCCAAAAGATGAATTGATTCAGACTTTTGCTGAAAGATGTACTAAACATCGATGGTTTGCTTTCCTGTTGTGCTTTTTGATATGTATTCTTAACATGGGAGCATTAAGAATCCTCTGAAAGTATTCAGAAATACTTAAGAATGGTTGATCAGCTCAGGCTCGATACACTTAGTAAGGACGAGGACATGAGGTGGATGGTGAAATCAGAGGCTCGAGATTTGTGTGTTTATAACTAACAAAAAAATAATACTTTGAGAATGGATATTGGTATAGAAAAGGTCATTCCACTCTGTTTAGACCCTTCATAACTTGGAGAAATTTTGTTGCCTCATACATCAGTTCATCCAATGGCCTACCAGAATGAAGATGGCAAAAAGATACTAAACAGGCATGTAACTTCAACTCAATACAATTTCATTTTGTATTTCATCTCCACAAATGAATGTTGTAGCTTGAAGTTGCTTACACAGATTATTTCTAAATTCAACATTTATTTATTACATTTTTATGCATTTGATTTGAAGCTAAAACCCAAATCTTGTGCAAACTAGAGACATAATTTTAAAGCAGTAATAGTGTTAACTAATTACAATATGATTACAGGTTCGCCTATCATAGCTAAACAGAATTTAATCATTGCAACAATCTTCACTTTCTATTTCATTACTAAAACAGACCTGGTTCACATCGAACCATACTTGCCGAAACACCTTGATGATGAGATCATGGTATTCATCAGAATTCAATGTCAGGTAATTAGCCAAGAGTTCTTCAAGCTCTTCTGGCCGGCTCATCCTTTTCTCCATAATCATCTCAAGCATTGAATCTCTGAAGTCCTGCTGTGGGTCAAATGAGCATTTCACCATAGCGAAGCTCTCGAACCCTGTTACTTCCTCTGCAGTTCTCTCCTTTGCCTTAGTTTTCATCTTCAGTTTTGATTTCCTGATGTCTTCTAGCGGTTTTATTTTGCATATTTCAACCTTAGAAGGTGTTCTTGGAGAATAAAGTCTGACTTTGGAATACTGCTTTGTTCTTCTTCTCTGTGAGTCCTTGCTTACATGGAGAGATTTCCCCTCTTGGTCACTCTTTGACTTTATCTCTTTAATTTTCATTTCTTTCAACTTCTGCCGCTCTGAACCTAAATTTTCTGCCGGGAGCCTCTTAGTTTCCTTCAATTTATGAGTAGCAAAAACACCATCTTCTGCAGTAGTTCTTAGGCGAGAACTCTGACAATTCAAGGAAGACCCAGGAGAATGTTTTCTGGAGCTAGAATCTACTACTTTGTACTTATCCCTCTTAGTTCTCCAAATTGTTCTTGCAGGTTTCCTTTTCAATGCATCTTTCTCTATTGAATTTGTTGACTTCCATTCTGCTTCATGTGATCCTCTTTCCAATTCCAACACCTTCTCTTCCATCACTTGCCGATTTGGTTTCCTTAATTTCCAACCTTTCTCAATCCTCCTTGGTGTTCTGCATTCCATTCTCTTTTCTCCATAAAGCGCATCCATTTCAAGTGAAAGCTCCACATCTTTGGGCAGTGCTTTCACTCTCCTCAAACCCAAGACCATCTCATTCAGCTTCTTAGCCTCTCTTCCCTTCACTGCAGCACCATTATTTAATCTACAGTTCCTGCAACTCGAAGACAAAACATCAAGCTCATCATCCGATTCATACCACACTGATTTCAAGATCCCTCTATTCTTCTTCTTCCCATTCTCTTCACCAAAAGAAAGTCTCCAAAAAGCAGCAGCAGCAGCAGCATCATCATCAACATCATCCCCACCATAAAACCGACCAGCATTACCACCCCCAGCACACTGCGGTATTGAACCCATCAAAGGAGAATTCTGCAAACCTTTTGGCTTCACTTTTCCGGGTTTCGGTTTAGAGTTGATGGAGATGTGCTTGAACCTGGAAAGCCATGACATGGGAAAGATAGGCTGAGAAGAGGAAGACGATGAAGAAGGAGGAGGTTTCTTTCTTCCACACCCCATAGTACGATGGTGACAACGTGGTTTTCTTTTTTGTATTCACGGAAGTTGTTTGATTTATTAAGGTTATGGAAGAAAAGAGAGTAGGGGATGGTAGTGGAGAGCGACGGTTAGGTTGTAATAAATAGGAACGTGGGTTTCTTATTGCATTTCAGGCCGTATTTTTGTTTTTCGAAAGAAAAACCCGCCCATCTTGTGACCACTATCCCCACCTTTTCCTACTTTATGGTTTCTCCTTTTTTCTTATTTATTATTCTTTGTTATTTATATACATATATATATATATATATAATTCGGTACGTAGGACACATATTTTATATTGTTGATGTGATAAGATTTGATAAATCACGTTAAATCAGTGATATAGATAATATATTCTCATGTCAACTTATGAACAAAATCATATATATATATATATATTAATGTTATGGTAAATATAATTTGTTGGGAAAAGTTTGTTTGCCGCCTGGCATTGATAGCCCTAAATGACTGTTGGTCAAAAATTTTTTTTTTATTTAGTGATTAAGAAAATAATTTTAAGTGTATTGGTATATTTTTTTATTTTATAAAAATATTGAAATAAATTTAAAAAATGTGAAAAGAAAAAAGAAAAAAAATATGCCTAGGCGGGCCCAACAATAAAACGTTTGACGCTTAGCGGCATAGTAACCTGATCCTAGTTTGTTTCTCAAGTAAGTGTCTTTGATTCCACAGGTCTTTAAAACCGCAGTAATTAGACAGTAGCCCACTTTCTAAGTGGGATATCTATTCCTAGGATTTAAAACACTGTAGGGCGGGGACGGCGGGGGAAATTGTCTCCTCAGTGTTGGGGGGTCTTCTTTTTATGAAGAGACTCAGGTTGGTCCTTCTTTTGCTTTTATTGGCTTTGGGTGGTAGATTATGTGACTTTAGCTTTTCCTAGTCAAAAAAGACAGCAAAGTACAGTGGGCCAGTAGCAACTACAACAGTGGGCTGGATTGAACTTTTTGTCTGATCTGAAGTAATGCCAACCATTCCTGACTTAGCCCACCCACCATGACCACTACCAGTTCTCCCTCAGGCCGATTACCATCGTATGTATAAGTCTCAAGGCAGTTGTGGTTCCCACACACCACCACAAATGGCGTATGAGTTTTGCATGAAATGATGCTCTCCCCATTTCAACCAAATTTTGATGAGTCTCACCAATTAATTCTGTTACATACACTCAATTACTCGTCCTTTACATATTTTATTGATGTAGTTGAATTTAATAATTATTTTATATTAAAAAAATTAACGCAGTTAATCATATCGGAAAATACGTAAATAAGTACGTAAAAGTGATTACACATAAAAAAAATTTTAATATAATATTCTCATTGTGTAAAAAGTTTGGTAATTATCTAATTTACAATTTCTTTAAATATGAAATTATTACGTACATTATTTTATTTTGAATAAAATATTTAAAAAATTTAAACATTTTTTAATCGCTTAAAATATTTTGGATTGGCACAAAGTCACACCTCATTTTTAATTGGTTAATAAACTAAGGTGGAATAATTAGCATACATACTTAATTGAAAGTTGGAACCGAATACCCAAAAGTAACAAGCCTATTGGATTATTTCTACAAGGTGAAAGGGAATCACCATACTGATTAAAATTTTGGAATCTGTGATTCTTACCCAACAGTGAAATTGGCGTAATACCACTTAATGATTATTCATTATTTTTTACAACTCAAAGCATTAATGTTGTGAGCATTTACTTTCATTGCAGCTTCAGTTCCTGTTTCATTTCATTAACGTGCCTCATCTGTTCCGATCCATAGTGGAACATATTTCTCAGATTGATTTGAACAAGTCTAGTTTCATCTTGGTGTCCTGGATCTTGATTTGACACTCCTGACTAAGAAACTGCATGCTATTACTGACCCAAGTAGTGTGGAAGAAAGAACTTTCTATCATTCTTGGGAGAGGTTAAACAGATCAAGCATTATGTTTATACAAATGAGCATAGCAAACAATATTAAATCAACACTCTTTGAATATGACACTAAATGATTTTTTAAAACCGTGGAAGAACGTTTCCGTTCAGCAAATATGTCTCTTGCTAGGACATTGATGGTTGAACCTACCACCATGAAATTTGATGGGACATGTGAGATACATGAGCGTATCCTTGAAATGTTCTTAGCAGTGTCACATTCAGAAAGTATTGACTTAATATTGTTTGCTTTAGTCATTTGCATAAACATAAGTTTAATATGTTTGATCTCTCCAAAGAGTGATATAAAGCATTTTCTTCCACATGACTTCAATCAGTAATAGCAGATGGTTTCTCAATTTGGAGTGATAAATCAAGGAGAAACTAGACTTGTTCGGATCAATATGAGAAATTTGTTCTATTAAAAATGGGAATAGATGAAGTATGAAAATGAAGCAAAACAAGAATTGAAACCGTAATAAAAAAATAAATGCTGACAACATTAATGTTTTGAATTGTCAAAAATTAATAAATAATCATTGATAGTACTGCAGCAACTTCATTTTGGATAGGGTGGAAGAAAAAATTGAAGAACCGATTGAACCGACCGGTTGGGTCCCATTCACACCGCGTCGGTTGTGTTGGTCTCAATTGAAAACCGGTTCAATTCCAAATTTCATTATTAAAAAATTGAATTGGACCAAACCAAACCGAAATATATATATTTTATTTTATTTATATATATTATTAATATATTCTATATATATTATACACATTATAAAATTAACATAACATGAAATCTTAATTTTAGTATTTATTCTTTCTTGATATAAAATTACTCTTACACATGAATATTTTTTTTTATAAGTGACTCTTAAACATGGATATTAATATTAAGGTAATAATATGTTATTATTTATCCTTGTATATTACGTTACATACTTACATATATAATATGGCATAAGTATAATTATACTTTTGATATATATATCAATGCTGAATACATATTTTATAAGTATATTTTTACACATTTTTGTGGTTATATGTATGGTGTTTTTGAAAATAATGTTTCGGGCTCTCTCATATTTGGGGTAAAGTAAAATTTCATTTCGTTCAAAAAAGTCAACTAGCTCAACGAAAAATCCTAAAACCAAATCACACCTATAAAATCGAATTGAACGAGACCGAAATCGAAATAACTAAAAGTTTTAATTTTCTAGACGAGTGGTAGGTGCATGGACTGTTTTAGTGAAGCACAACCACTCTTATTTATTTAAATTGGTTCGATTTTAAAATATGTCTAAAACCACACCGAACTAATTACACCCCTACATTTGGATAAAAGTTACAACATACCAAGATTTTAACCATTACGGTTATTCCTTTTCACCTAGTATATATAATTAATAATGCATCTATAATCCGGTGGGCCGTTACCTAGTATATATAATATATATTATCATACGTGTACGTCTTGTCACGTGGGACATTAAATTCCAACACACCATACTTGATCATTGTAATTTATAAGAAGCTACAATAATATCGCTAGATCAAGCTAGCACAAGTTTTTCTTATGAGAAATGCTATATATACAAAGAGGGTGCAGAAAAATAAATCTACAAATTGATATATTTCATGTGACCCGTTAAATTTATTTTACAATAAAAATAACTTTACAATCTGATGTATTGTATCAAGTCACATCAGTTTGTGGCGGATTTACTTTTTTGTAATCGTTTTGTAATTAAAGTATTTCTCTTTTCTTATATATCCTCTCGTAGGTGTAATATCGGATACCATGCAAAGGAAATTTCATGAAATGTCCTTCGTGCTAAATTTTATCATTTCAATTCATGCATATTCGATGTGACATACGAAACTTCTACAAACATGTCACGTAAAACAAGCAATCTAGCTAGCAAGAAAAATTCTGTCGTGAGCACCAAATATCATGCACAGCAGCACAAGACTCCGACTCTTTAATTTTGGTTTACCCTCAGAACTCTGTTTGATCTTTAAGAGGCAAACCCGTGGCAGCTCGAAAAGTACTATTTTAGAATTGAAATTATATTAAATTGTTTTTATAGAAAACTATTTATATTATGAAATTCATTGAAACTTTTTTTAAAAAAGCTACTCTGAAAAAAATCCACTTGGTGGTTCATAAACTGCCATATATCGTAAATTTGAAAAATAAAGGAAATGGGCCCTTTTTTCTAAAAAAATAATTCGATAGGACTAAATCTTGTGTATTATATTTGTATTATATTCTTAACATTGTCCCTCACGTGTGGATCAAATTCTCATTTAATGGATGGTCCAACACATGAAATATTTAATTAAATAGATTTGATATCATGTACAATCACTACCTTTTTTTGAAAAACTTAAGCTAATAGGAAAATATAGATTTAATTCACCACCCATAATATGTGATGTAATTGAATGATCTATTATCTATTATATGAGACCCTATCCAAGTACAAAGACAACTGTCAGATAGACCCAGATGGTTGGTTTTGGCCAAACCACAACCATGGAGATCAAAGAAAAATTGCAATCTCAAAGGACAGAATCATATACTTCTCTCTTACTTCAGACCTGACGAAGGCATCGCTTCCATCAAAAGCAACCCTAGCCTTCTAATCTTCTTCTGAAAGTAACATATTTTGGTTGTTAGAAAACAAGTCACTCCTTTTTTGCAGAAACAGAAAACAAACACATGCAAACTGTAATTGATTAAGAGATATCAACTAATTAAAGAATCATTAATTAATTATAACCCATGTTCAGATAATTGGTAGTAAATATATAATATGCATGGATGGTGGGTTGGCCAGCCGTGATATCCCAGGTCCCATGCCAGCTTCATTATTGTTAGGCAAACTGTAAGTTTCGCATTTATATTATAGCACAACCTTTTTTGATAAGTTATATTATAGCACAACCTATGACCAGGTGAGAAAGACGACGTAGGAAGGAGTCCATTTTCAGTTTCATCTGTCTGAGGGTATGATGGATCAAAGACTCAGATCCTCCTAACCCAGATGGTGCTCTTGATCCTCCTCCAGCTGCTTTGACTGAAAACCTTTCTAATCATCAACTTAATTTTAAGTTATTGACCCAAAAAATTAATCTGGCTACATCACTCATCACTCATTTAGGCATGCATGCTGTATTTACTATGAAATACATATATATGGCTAGCTAGCATATGCATGCGTCTGCAGATCCAAAGTACTCCAATCCGAATTATTCTTCCTTTTGCAACACCAAACCATGGTTTTTCTTGTCATTCAATTTACTACTGCTATGTATGATTTGTCCATAACCGTATATAGTCTTTAAGAGGTTGAAAAGGTTCACGGGTATTGAGGAAAGAAAAGAATTTGGAACTTTTATACAAGAGCATAAGGAACTTTTACTTTCTAGGACAATATCAACCTTTTCTGGGGAAACTTCGGATCTGTCTTTTCTTTTCTGTTACAAAGATACCCCATTTTCAGTATGCGCACCAAACAAACGGTAAGGATACTTCAATGGTAATACCATAAATGCCGCAAAGTAATACGCTGCCAAATCTAATAAGCACCTAAGCAGGCATAAAAAAGAAGAGTACGTTCCATGCAATGGAAAAGTATAGATTATGTAGAAAGCAAGTTCGATCTAAATATATTAGAAGAAACCAAAAAAAAAAAAAAGTAACAGAAAAGTTCAAGTTATCGTATCCCATTCAAGTTCATCAATCTTTTCAATTCCCGTGCATATATAGCCAAAGCATATAAGTATTGTATATCAAGCTCTCTAGCTTCCTTATTCAAAAAAAAATTTTTAAAAAAAAAAGCTCTGTAGCTGGCTAATCATTTAATGGCTAGGCACAGGCAAAATCCTAGTGCTTTTCCATTTTCTATTATTCTGGTTGTGGTCTTTCTCTCTAGCGGTTTGTTTGTGCATAATGTTGGTGCTGAAACTCGTGAGTATGTATCGGCTGTGGGTGATCCGGGAATGAGAAGGGATGGCCTGAGGTTGGCGATAGAGTCATGGAATCAATGCAACGAGGTTGGTGAAGAAGCTCCTGACATGGGCAGCCCGAGAGCTGCCGATTGCTTTGACTTATACAAGGCTTCTCCAACGGCAACAGGTTAGCATGCATTCCATTCTTCTGTTTTTACTTTTCCTTATGGCATGAAACTCTGTTAAGCAAAAAGAAGAAAGGGGCTAGATTGTTTCCTTTTAGTTAATCAGATCATCTTGTGTTTTGTGCAATAAATTGTTCAACTCTTGGTATAAAGGCTTTAAAGATAGAAAAGAAACTCTGGTTTGGTTTTTGCCAGTATATATCAGTCGATTTGTACTTGTACTTTTGTGGGTTTTATACGTGTGAGAGAGTGACACAGATTGTACTAGAAATCACAATTTTCTTTGAATTTTACGCATGAAGTGTGAGGACGTGCAATTTTGTGTACCTATGTATGTAATTGAGTTATGTAATGAACTTATAATATTATTATCTGGGTAGAGAACAACTGCTCCTTGTGCAAGTCCATGCCTTACATGTTGGTCCACAGAGTCATAGACAAAGACAACAATCTAGGGGTAGGAGACCCATTTCTTGGGATCCAACCAAAGGCCCTTTCCGATGTAGACCTTTACGCTGCTGAGAAAGAACTCTATCTGGGATCGAAATGTCAGGTTGAAGACACCCCAAATCCATGGCAATTTTGGATGATCATGCTCAAGAGTGGGAACATGGACACTTTTGCTGGAAGATGCCCTAAAAATGGCCATAAAGTTGGACCTTTCGGCCCTGACAACATATTTCCTTGCTTTGGAAAAGGTTGCATGAACCAACCAATGATTCATCATGATTATACCACATTGCAAGGGGCCGATAGGACAACTCTTAGGGGGAGGTTTTATGGGTCATGGGACTTGGATGCTAATTTGAGTAATGATTTGGTGGGAAATATATCTTATTATTCGGTAACTTGGGAAAAGGAACTTGGTGAGGGAAGTTGGGTTTTTCATCATCTCTTGAGGACTTCAACAAAGTATCCTTGGTTAATGCTTTACTTCAGATCCGATGCCACCTTTGGACTCTCTGGTGGATACCATTACCCAACCCGAGGAATGACCAAGATTGTAAGTATATTATTTACCTTTTACTATATTAATCTAGCTAGTTGAGCTAGCTAGCATTTCCCTTGAAATATTCATTTGTAGGCAGATTTGTAATTGAATTCTGTTTTTGTTCCATTAAACCCCATGATCATTTTCTAAAGAGAACTACTACATACAAAAAGAGACTACACAAAAGTAAATACACAAACTGACATACCTTCACGTGATGCATTAGATCTACTTTACATTAAAAACAACTTTACAATTAGATGTATTGTATCAAGCCACGTTAGTTTGTGGATTTACTTTTGTATAATCATTTTCTGGTTAAAATATTTTTCTTTTCTAAATAGTGAATTATAAATTTTGGAGTTGTACTTGCATGCCCATGTAAAAAGTGGTGGAAGCTAATTTTCAAGAGAAGTTCAAATTTTTGAATTTTAGATTTTTTAACATGATATGTCCATGGTATCTTCTATATCGGCTTGCAAATAAAATATTTCTAAAATTCGTACTTATATAGTAACATATTGGCATCCCCAAGTATATGTTTCACCTAAACTTTTTATGAGACATGCATATTGTACATGGGTAGGCCTCTTTGAAGATTCTCGCTGTATCATGCCCTTCTGTCAGCTTTCCTTAAGATTGAAACATCAATGGTATTAATTATTAGGTTTATATAGACTCAATATATGTACTACGCAGATCCCAGAATCACCAAATTTTAGAGTGAGATTCACCTTGAATGTGATCAAAGGTGGTGGTCCTAGCAGCCAGTTCTATCTAATGGACATTGGAAGTTGTTGGAAGAACAATGGCCAGCCTTGTGATGGCGATGTAACTTCAGATGTCACACGATACAGTGAAATGATCATAAATCCAAGCATAAAAGCATGGTGCCAGCCAGGAAAACTCGATGTCTGCCCACCTTACCACACTTTCCCCAATGGGACACGCATTCATCGTAACGAAACTGCTCGCTTCCCTTATGAAGCTTATCACTTGTATTGCTCCCCAGGAAATGCAGAGCAGCTTGAGGCGCCTTATAGTTTGTGTGATCCATATAGCAATCCTCAGCCTCAGGAGATATTGCAGATTTTGCCACACCCAGTTTGGGGTGACTATGGGTACCCTACTAAGCAAGGAGATGGTTGGATTGGGAAGCCAAGGGCGTGGGATCTTGATGTTGGAAGGTTGTCTCAATCACTCTACTTTTACCAGGTTTGATTTCCTACATTTTTCATCTCTCAGTTATATGGTGATCAACAAAGAGTTTAAAAGTTAAGCTAAAGAGCAATTTCAAACTAGAAATTTGTCAAACTTTTATTTTTCTATCAAGATTGAATTCATTGGATTTGGGAAAAAGGCAATGTGTCAAAAAATGTGCTTTTTCACTAAATTTGTTCCATTTTCTTATAGAACTGGAAGAATGGGAATGCTGGAATTCTCTTCGTGGTAATTGATTTTAGATGCTGAAAATAGCTAGAAAATTTTCATTGCAGGATCCAGGTACTCCACCAGCAAGAAGGCAGTGGAAGTCTGTTGATTTGGGAACTGAAATATTTAAAGACCCTGACCAAGTTGCTGAATGGACTGTTACTGACTTTGATATCCTTGTACCTGAGCAATGAAGGTATGCATGCTAGCTTTAACTCAAACCAATGAAGCTTACTTACAAGGTGATGAGTAGCTTTTACCCAAAGGGTGGAATTTTCATAGGACTTTTATTGTGTTCTTTACATTGAAATTTTTTTCTTTCGGCTAGCCAGTTAGCAACAAGATCCAAAGCTTGGGATCCCAGATTTTTTTATCAGAGCTGGAAAGAGTGAGATATAGAGCTCTACTTCTCAATTGAATATAGTCTTTCTTGGTTACAACAATGAGCTAAATTACCAGTTTCTTCCATTAATCAAGATGAAATGGAAATAAGCACATACTTCATCTATTTTACATCAATAATATATAAGTCCTTCTAATCCTCCCAACATATCTTGTCAGGCAAGTCTGTAATTGTTCCCCCCCCCCCCCGCCTAAGCTGTTGCAGAGGCTTGCCTTTTTTTATGTTTCTATTCTCTTCAGAGAATAAATAATCAGATTAAAACAAAACATGCTTAATAAAAACATGCCTTGATCATGTACACATTTCTTTGAGACTTCCTACAACTTTTTGGTTCAAATACTTAATTTACAATTTGGATAGATACAATTCGGAGATAGATAGCAATCTCTCTCTGAATTGTAGAATGAGTCAAAAAATTATAGCAATGCATGCCTTCCTCAGGCCCTGATCGATCCAAATCATTCCTTAAAACTATCTGAACGACCGGATTTCTCAAGTCAGTAAACATATATAATTTAGGAAGCATTAGCGGTTTGGGTAGTTTAGCTCATGATGTTACATACTTTCTACCTTCTTGAATGTTAATATATTCATAAGGTTAATGAAAAGTGTGATTCTTGGTAGGTTACACCCTATATAAAAGCCTCTAATTTGTCTTTATCCATTTCAAGCGAAGTTTCTGACGTTCCTTATAACTAATACACAAACATAAGGAAATTGATGTTCACTTAAAAGTTCTATTTTTTGAATAATGACTCAAGTACTTATGTTGACTTAGTGGACAGACCATTTGATAGAGATATCAATCCATGAGGGTGTTTGGTTTTTGTATTCACAAGCAGAGACTCATGGTTGTGGTCGTGGGTCCAAAGTCAAAGACCCATAGCCACTTTAAAGAAGATGAAGAAGAAGGAGAAGGAGATGAAGACAGAGAAGAAGGGAAAATGGGAGAATTAAAAAAAATAAAAATAAAAAAGGTTCGGCGGTCGGGTGAGTAGGTAAACCAACCCGCCAACTTATTGTCTATCGTCTGCTGTCATGATTAACATATCTTTGACATCCATATAATTGCAAAGAACCTGTCATGACGCCTTTCGTTTCATATATAAATTTGAAAGGACGTTCTTAATGCTAAGATAACAACAAATATAAATATATATATATATATATATATATCAAATGGACGTTCTTAATGCTAAGATAACAAAAAATAAATATATATATATACATGTCTTTTACCAGGTTAAACCCAGGACCCGTGTAACGCCCGCACATCATAGGTTATTTACATTTCTCTGCCAATTCCAGCAGTCAAGAAACATAAAATATATTGTAACTGCATATAGTTATACAGTTACAATTTGTCCTGCATTTCCTATGCCAATGCCTTGCACAGGCCAACCATTGATGAGCGCAAGTGTCTAAAATGAATAACAAGCAAAACTGCAACCAATCATACAAGGCTTCAATTGACTGAATAGAAGAAGGCCTAACAATATAAACGATTTCCCATTAAGAAAAAATTATATATTTAATAGAGCTGCACGATCTAATTTATTTCCTACAATTTCTCATCACCTATAAATCATACTTTTATTCAATGATAACGGATTTGACAAAGAAACTGACCTAGTAAACAGTAGGAACCTCTCTACACATTAATAATGCAAATGAGGTGGCACGATCTATCCTTCCAAGCCATCCAAAATTCTGTTCTTTGTATCATCTCGGAGACTTAGTTGAGAGACATTTTCCACAGGAAACAAGCTTCAGCAATGAATGTGGCTTTCGTGTCCTGATTTTCAAACGTGAAAGCTGCAGATGCCAACGCACATAAGCACCATCCTCAAGTAATCATTATCTAACTATTTATCATACTGCAATTGAACTTGAATAAAAAAGGAAAAAACTATTGATCTTAATGCATAATTTAACCAACTTACCAATTAATATATACAACTAGAGAAATCTTGTAAAGACAATAATGGGGAAGTCTTATCAAAGCAAGCTCGGAAATGACTGGCACTAGGTCCAACCAATTATAGAAAAAGCAAAACATGTAAGTACGTTCTTTTACATTAACATGATTTCCATTTTTTTTTTTTTTGCCATGCACTTGACCAAATATTTCTCAAAGAAAAGACAAATCCTAATATGGCCTTGAAAAACATGGAGCATAACTCTGGAAAGAACATGATACCTGAAAATTCTAACACACTTTAAATGAGGTAGCAACTAGCAACACCAAGTATAGGCATAGGCATAGGCATATTATTCAGAGAAGAAGGTAATTGGTGTTGGTTGAAGTATATTAGAATAGGCCGATAATACTCCAATTAAGCCCCCATAAAACACATTTATGAGTCTGGGTTTCTGAAATGAACAAGGGGGAAGGGTTGGCCTTTTGACAATTCTCCTAGCCTGCCTGATTGTAATTAATAAGCACAGCTGAGCACGAACAACTATGGGGTTAAGCATATCCATCATGCAATACACACCCAATTTCCTAAGGATTTTTCTACCTCGTGCCTTTTCAATTATCCCCTTTTTGCTATTATGTAGCTCTCAGTCGAAATAATCAAAACCATATATACCCTATGCACACTCAAGAAAGATGAGTATTAGGTACTAGATTACATGGTTAATTATGCAAGAGACAGCATGTTGAATTGGAATGAGAGGAAACTATCTACACTCCTAGGAGATATCAATTTTTTTCCATTAAAAGAGTCTACATCTTAAAAAACTTATCATAAGATCTTCCTGAATTCAATCAGGCAGTACCTTCCGACGAGTTACTCTTGTTGCTCTCCAGCAAAGTAAGCTTCTTGATCTAGGTTCCAGTCTCCTGTAAAAATAAGAATTTTAGAACCAAATCAAACTTTTTGTTTTATAAGTAAGAGGAATTTATTAATCAATAAATTAGGCATGGCCCAGGTACACAGGAAGTATACAAGAGATGAACCTAATTACAATCTAAACGCTGTAAAAAAACAGCATAAAAGTCATTAAAACTAATCCCATTCAATACAATAGCCGAAGCCAAAAGTAACAAAGTATGAAAGAAAAAGTCCCTAAACCCTCCCAATTCAAACTGAGACAGGAAAATGTTCGCAAGCATGCAAAATAATCTCTATACCAACTTCAACACCATATAGTTCCATTTTGGCTGGAGAAAACATGTAGCAGTTCTAGGAAACCCACCCCAAAATTTGGTTCACATATTAAGTATACTGATACTAAATTAAACATGAAAAAGAGAAGAAAGGTTCTGTTGTCTCTCCATAGGTAGGATGCCTTACTAGAAATTAAGCAGTCACGTTGTTAAAGAAGAATTTAAAATTGTTCAAACTCATTTGTCTAAATTTTTGTTCATGACGAGGAAAATATCCACATTTGCACTCCTTCATTTTGTTCCAGAAATGAGCAATCTCAAGATAAAACAGTTATCCGTTAGTTCTAAAATATATTTTTTCTAGCAAACTAAATATTTTGATCATAAGCCTATTACAATAACTTTGAAGTTAAGTAGGCATCTCTTTTGTTAATACATTTTCTATCTATCTACTCAACTCACAAGTGAAATTTACATCTCTTGCTTCTTTTCACTAACTTTCTAAGAATTGCTAAACTTCTGGCGCCCACTTAGAAGGGCTGTTTCTTGTATATACTGGGCTAGGCCAATTCTTTGAGTAATAAAGTTTTGTTTACCTATCAAAAAAAGAAAAAAAAAATTCTAAACTTTGGGCCTTTTTTCCAAAAATATTAGTTTTAACAATCAATCATGTCTGTTCTTTCTTTTTTAACGGAATACGATAATTTTTAAGATTAGGTGAATAAGATCAAGCTATAGGATGCTGAAACTACTGAATTGAGAAGATGAGATGGACCTTTGACGAGAAATTTCACATAACCAGAGTCCATTTTACACCGAGATCTAACAGTTTCATGTCCCTGCAATTAATGTTCCTTTCTATTGGTAAGTTACACTCACACCCTCAGGTTTTTCAATAAGTACATAAGATTTTATTAATAACTACACACGGTGAAACCCAAGCACGCAGGAAGTATACAAGAGTATGCCCTCAGAGTTTTGAACCAGTGGTCTCACGGTCCATTGGTTGGTGGAAAGAGGGGGGATGTGGGAGGGAGGAGCTACCAGATAATGTTCCAGTCATGTAAAGGTATCAAAGTTTTGTAGTTTAATTCTAGCAGTTAAATATGTTTGGTTGCTCTTAAAGGAAAAGTGAAATTAAAGAGTACTTTTTTATAGGCTAATCTTGAGAAAGAATACTGGAATTGCAGTACGTACAAATTTTCTTGTTCAAGCTTTTCAGCAATGGAAACTGCTCTGCGTTTTGACCATCCATTTCGCTGGGTACATCCTTCTGCCTGCTGAAGTACGTGGGCCAGAGACACCTTGCTTCTAACAAGGCTCTGGCTCTGAATTTGTTCCCCAATCTTTCTCCTTTGTGGGAGTGAATCCATGGTTGATTTCATTGAAGAAGCTGGCCTTTCTCCCACCCATGAAGCTCCCGAACCTCTTTTCCCAGATACTGCATGATTATCTGTGTGTTCATTATCTCTGGGTTCTCTAGGAGAAGTTGCTACTTCAACAATTTCACTCCTCCCCATTTGAGGATTGTCAGACTGTAAGAGCTGAGCTTGAGTGCTGACCCCATTTATATCTCTAATTTGAGATGGACCACCTTTGGAAGCTGGCAACATAAGAGGCACATGCACACCTGATCCTGAATCTTTGTTTAATTCACATCTCATTTCAATTGTCACTCGGGACCCAAGAACATTCTCAAATGCTTCTAAGATGTGCCGCCTATGTTTCTCTGCCCTAGATTTTGCCTGGTGTGAACTGAACATCATCTGCACAGTAGGGGCTGCAAGAAAAGGTGATTTAATTGGAGAAACAGTTAGACAATGCACAAGAAACAAATGTAGAAAAGCTAAGTCTTAAATTTCTTGATAGGTAGACGAGATGCATCTAATGGAATATATATCGCAAAAATCTACCATTCCAATTTGAAGAAGAGAAGTCCCACATATTCTATAATGGCATGCATCTAAGTTTAAATATGTAAATGAAAAATCAGAGATAAAAGCACTTTAGACAGAATGAACATGGTCTGACACCCACTGGATCAAAAAGTTATAAACAAACTTATAACCAATGTCATATAAGCGCTATGTGAAAGTAATTAGTATGCAAATTGGAGTACATTCATATATACACAAGAAATATTTTTACAATAATTTACCAACAGAGTTCCAGAAAGCATTTTACAAATCACAAGTCAGATTAACAAACTTAGAAAACATTAATAGCATGTAAAATAGAAAACTAAAAAACCTGAATTTCACGCGAGTGTGAAATGTAGACTATGGCCATGCAGATTTAAGATAAATGGATTTAAATATGTTAAGAAGATTGAACGAGAGTTTTGGTAACAAAAAAAACCATGCGGAGTACCTAAATGAGTGAATGGACAATCCTAAGTCCCACATCGGAAAGATATCACATATATAAGTGGTAATATAATATAATTGGGCTCAAATCCGTAGGCTTAAACTTTTGGGTTAAGTGATATTCTGATACATTATCTTTTCTTTTCTTTTCTTTTTATGAAGAGGAACCTCAGATACTGTACAAATGCAACATGTCTTTTTACCTGATTAAACCTCATACCCGCGTTATGCACCCCCATCACATGGATAAGGTAAATCATGAGTTTTATTTTTTTTTTTAACTTGTAAATCATTGGCTTTTCACTAATGTTACATGGCCCTTAGAAATTGTTTGAACCTTAAGACCTAGGGGGAGCATACCCCCAAGACCAATGCCCTTACCACTTAAGCCAGCCCTTAGGTGGGTTCTGAAGTATTAACTTATGGTCATGATCGATGACTTCCCAAGGTTTTTACCCTCATAATAAATCAGTTCTCTTGAATACTGTTAGGGAGGGCATTTCATTTAATACGAGTTGCTGGAAAATTTAACATTAATTCCATTTTTGAGTTTCCAATTTGGTGCAGGTTCTGTGTTTTCACAAGTCAAATGATCCATAAGAGTTTTCAAGCTCCCAGGCACTAAGAGTTTTCATATACCGCATTAAAAGGAAAAAAAGGAAAACACGGAGAATTTTGAAAACACATTCTGATACCGTGAACACTAATCATAGCACTTGTAAATGTATTGAATGCATAATTGGGTATACCTGCACCAAAACTGACTGAGATCAGCTTCCCTTCTTGATACAAAAACTCCTTTACACCATTGATTTGTATTTTTTCAAGCACCTCCAACCAGATGTCTTCAATTCCTCCGTGGCTTTTACCAGAAATCTGCCTGCCAGTTATCCCAGTCATGTCAGCGGCATGTGCAGATGTCTGTTGATGAGCCATACCAGTCCCAACATATCTTTTTCTGTCTAAACTAATACCCTGAAGCGTACCATTTTGATAGGTATCAGCAGAACTTCCAGCATGGAAATTTTCTACCCTCACATTTGTTGACAAGCCTCTCCCCTTAGTGGACATCTCGGAAAACTCACCCATTCTCCTGGTTGAATCTCTTCCACCCACATTATCCAGGGCCATGGGACTGTGATTAAAACTAGTGTCTGCAGAAGTAGGTAGCATGTACTGCTGATCAGGAGCAAGTTGAAGCATTGCAGCTGTTAGCCATGTTAATTTGTCATTTGACATCCTTAGCTGTTTTTCAGCCTCAGATAGAGTTTTCAAAGCTTGGCGCAGCTTTTCCATATCTTCTTTGGATACTGCAACCAATATGAACACAGATTGAACGGGAATCAGAAAGGCCACAAGAAAATTTGGCATTCACAAATTTAAAGAGGAAGGTTAAAACAGCATTATTTAACACAAGAAAGGGTTCTCCATGATTTCGTAAAAGAATGAGGTGAAGAAAAGAACAATGATTTTATAAATGAATCACATGATACAGATATACACGATACAGATGTAAGTCACACATGCTCAGATATAAAGACCTGCAGAGGGCTTATATAATCAGCATCACAGAAACTAGTAAATAAGTAGATGAATTAGCAGAATTTTAATAATTGGGAAAATTTTTACTCACAGGGTTGTCGCCGAAAGAACTTCCTTCTAAACCTTTCCTTCTTGAAGTCGTAACTACCAGCAAGTATATCAGTAATAACTGTAGCAAGCTGTGACATCAAAGCTAATGGCTCCACACCAGTTTCCATTATTACTCTCAAATTCTTCACTGTATTAACTGTGTCAGCCGATAGTGCTAAATCAAGAAGATCAACCAATTTCTCATCTGAGATAAGCCCAACCTAGAAAAAGACTTAACTTTTAGTTGCTATGCAATAGGAAAGAATTTCCTGTATACCATTGATACAATAATTATAAATGACATCTAACACCAATAAGGTGCTCGAAAGAAAGCACATAGAAAGAAAGTAAAACCAGATAGGGAATAAATAAGACACCCAGATATATATTACAGAAGTTGCTACACGTATGACTTACACAGTACTCAGACATAATTATCCTAGTTAGGGTGAACATATCGGCACAAGTAACAAGAATATGAGCACCTGAACTAGCTCTACTAAAAGCATTCTTAGGAATGTAGACAAAAAGGAGAATAGCCATATAACCTGCAATGCTTCAAAAATCTGGAAATAAAAAGAGGATAAGGGACGTTAGAGGCCAAGACATGAAGTCACCCTTGTGGATAATAAGACAACAGTGTGCAACCAAAGGAAAGGTGCTTATCCATGCTAAATTAACTGGAATATCTTTTTCTAAGGTGAATACTGGCCAGGGCTTCTAGAGATATAAGGGGAAATAATTATATAGGATACCAATAAGTATGCCGTACAGCAGATACACCTTTTCGGATACACCTATTTTTTAGGTATATCAGATATAGCAAACAACTTCTTTTTTTTTTATAAGTTAGTAAACAACTTAGAGTGAAACCTTTTTTCTTTTGTCATGATAAGTACAGCTAAAAGTAAAATCAAAATCTATAAACCACTATACATGCCCATAGGGTAACAAGTTAAGATTTTGTGGAGGGTATTAGATTTAAAATCTGTTCATTTAATTACTCTTCTCATGTTTATATTAGAAATGCATTAAACATACGCATAAAAGGTGCATATGCGTACAAGGTTCTAAAAAATGCAATTGATATATAATAAGTAAAAATATCATATTACAGAAGAAAAACTAACTTTGTTAATATAAGTATTCATATACATTCATTTCTTATAATAATTTTGTTAATATAGACATAAAGACTAAACAATTTAATCTTAACCTATTAACACGCATCATAGTTAATTTTCCTACCAGTTTTGTGGTAAGAAACACCTATGACGGCACAATGATTTCATTGGCATCATTGTACCACATCAATGATGCCCCACATCATTGTACCATAAGAATCTATGATCCATCATGAAAATGCACATCATTATACCCACAAAAAACTACGCATTGTGTCCTTGAAACGATGTTTTCTTATTTCTAAATCCTCATGAGCATGACATGATAAAAAAAAAGTTCCTAAATTCTAGATGTATGCTAAACACTGATAACTGTTATATGTCAAAATTTAGCCTTGAAATCTCTACATATAAATTCAAGCACAAAGATAGAATTCTCATTTCCTTTGGTCCCTAATAGAAAAGAATCGGCCAACCAAAAAAGAATAAAGTACCATGTCTGAAAGCTTGTGTAAACATTTTGAAAGAATCATCATAATTCATCAAATGATGAATCGTACATGTTAGCTGTTAAACTTTAATAATTAAACTTCCTAAGGGAAAATTAGTACAGGAAAGAGGTACTTCCTAAATGCATAGCTCCCAAACTTATTAAGATCATCTGTTCAAGATAAAAGAAATCATGTTCCGACATTGTGATTAAGGAAGTGAGCATGACAAGCCACCAGCTATAGGAAAAGATAAATGAAGATCCTGATATCTAATTGCTCATTTGATGTCAATAAAATCTTACGTTGGTAGCAAAAAATCATAGGTTGGAATTTTTCAAGATGATAAATAGTGACAAACAAACAGTAAATCATTCTGATTCTGCTGGAGAAAGAGGAAGTGAAAAAGAACTTACCAGTTCCTGAACCAGAGGAACAGATATTCTCTGCCCAAGCAAACTCAATTGCTCAAGTGTCATCTCAGCATCCCTCAATGATCCATCAGATCTTGATGCGATGAGTTTTAGTGCATCCTTATCAATTTCCAAATATTCTTTGGTGGCAATCCACTGCAAAGTATAGATAATATCTGCATCCTTCAACTTTGGGAAAAAGAATTTCTGGCATCTGGATATGATTATATGAGGCAAAACATCAAGACTTGAACTGACGAGGACAAAAACCACACGTCTGGGAGCTCGATCAATGACCTTTGATATGGCACTCCAGCAATCAGGGGACAAAGTATCACAGTCATCAAAGATAAAAACTCTATACTGTGATGGCAGCTGGGAAACAATCATATTGTCCAATAAATCCATAATCCTCTCAAAGTCAAAATTACCGACTGGACCAACTTCCCTTATGTTTCTACTCCTACCCATGTCATGTGCAATGCATGAATTGCAAAGTCCACAAGGTTTAGGATGTTCTGAAGACTGACAATTCAAAGCTCTAGCAAATATGCGGGCACAGGAAGTTTTACCAGTGCCATGAGGTCCATAAAACACATATAGCAACCCAACCTTCCTTTTCGTGACAGCATTTGAAAGAGCTTGTGCAACCAAATTCTGTCCCACCAGATCCCTGAAGGTTCTCGGCATGTACTTTTGTGTCAGGCTCTTGTGTTGACTGTTGCGATAGCCTCTCAATTTTCGTTGAGCACGAGATCGAGCTTCAGAGACAAGGTCAGAATCAGTATCATGCTTGTATAAATTATCAGAAAAAATTCCAAGTTCTCCAGAATAGTCACGGATCCAACCAGCACGTTCAGTGCTTTCCTGGGATCCAGATGCCTCGATTAGCAGAGGTACTGCCTCTGCAGCAGATCTTGTGGATGAGGTTGAGTAGTCTGATGGCATTGGCATGTCAGACATTTCTCTCCCATGGGCAGTTGAACCTCCTTTCTTTAACCTTGAGTCTGACAAACCACAAGAAAAACTTCTTCCAGCCATGTCAAGAATATTTTTACCTCTGTGATGAATTATTGACCAATTCCAAGGAATCCCACACCCATTTCTTGGAGCCCTAGTGACATTTGTATCAACCAATTCGTCTTCCCTCTCTTCCATGTAAGACTTGGGATGGCTTGATCCCTGAGCTAACGTATTAGATGCCACAGACAACTCATTCTGAGCTCCAATATCTCTTGAAGCTGTAGTAGCTCGAGTTCTTCTAGCGCCACGAAACTTGCGCCTTTTAACTCTACTTAACCCACTGCAGTACCCAGGAATGCTGGTTTGTGGCTCCCCAACGGGTTTTTCTGGTCGTGAATGTTCTCCACGAAGACGGATGTTAGAAGACACTACATCATCACTATCCATTTGAACGTCATTCAACTGCTCAGAAAGGGTCTTTAATGGAACATTTCCAATATGCTTTCCCCTTTGTTTACTCCTTCTACCTTTAGATTCAAAGTTCCCCAACACAACATCATGAGTCAAATCATTACCACCTTGATCAAGTGGAGGCTCCTCATTGCCACCCAAAATATCACTCCTATAACTCTTCCGGGTAGATTCCTCTCTCCCAACTCTTCTACTGTTCCCAACTCCACTCTTGTTACTATGTTCACTGACTGCCGCTATGCCATCATTAACCCCACCAACCTCACCAAGAGCAACTTTTGATGTGGCTAAACTTGCTGAGGGTTGTGTGCTTCCCAACACTCTCCTAGCTTTCCTCCGAGGCTCAATGCCTATAGAACTTCTCCCCTCCCGAAGCATGTCATTTTCACCCTTATTTTGGAGTAGATCAACAATGGAAGGTGAATGCCATGAGGGAGGACTTGCAGAAGGGTCCCTGAGAGATCTTGACCTCTGAAGGACTACAAGGTCCCTCATAACGGACCTATCAGCTAATATGGGGCTATGCTTATGCATATGGTTCTTTAAGTGAATACAATTCGTCAAATGGACGTGGTTGCGTAGATGATCACTAATATCACCATTTGCATCCTTAAGAATCCTATCGCGGACAGCTCTGGTCATGTTCAGAACAGTAATGCATCCAATAGCAGAATCACTTTAGAAGTAAGGAAACGAGTTAAAGTATATGGCATTTCTTGTTAAAGGAACGTTTCCAATCTTCGCAATTATGGCATTACAAGAGAAAAAATCCTTAACACCCACCAACGATATACTGATGGCACAGCAAAGCACGCGACAATGCCCGAATTCAAGAAATTAGAGGTCGCCCAGCACCTATTGTCCAGTACAGCAACCCCATCTCCAGAAATAATCCAAACTTTCCCCCGAGTACAACAAAGAGTTCAAAGCGAATCATTTCTCACTCAATGGCATGAAATTAAACCCACAACAAAAGAAGAGAGCTCAAAAAGTTCAAGCTTTAAAGCACCAACCCAAATGCCAGACCACAAGAAGCAGCACTAGCCAAAACAAAACACCACGCGGCACCTGAGCTCCAATGCATGAAATCAAATAGGACAAACCTAACTTTGAGCTTTCAACATGCAAAACTCAGAACAGAACAAACTAAAAACCCCACGTTTCCAAATCTCAGCAGCAATCATTTTTTTGCTCTGAAACCCTTAGAGATTACGGATTTTGACATAACGGGGGGGAGAATCAGAAATGGCCGTAAGATAGAAAATGAACTTGATGTAACATCACATAAAGGGAACAAAAAAGAAAGAGGAGAAGGAGCAAAAAGCAAGAAGGCAAACACTTCAATCACCTGAATCAGAAAGGCAAAGCAAAGTCCCGGATCTTTCACCAAGCTTCACATGCACTTCACGAGGCCTTATTTCAAAGAAAACAATAGTCCCACAGAGAGAGAGAGAGAGGAGTAAAAATAGTAACTTGAGAGAGAGGGGGGAGGAATATGGGGTGAGATCCGTTACAGACAGACACACAGAGGCCTCTGTGAAGAAGGGACACACTGCAAGAAAAGCGGTTTGTCCGTTTGCTGAAGCATGCAAATAAATAATATACTTTTGTCTTTGAATTTAATGTAATTGTTTTCTTTTCAATTTTTGGGAACAAAATCGTCCTATTTTGTACAAAAGGAAAATATAAAATCATGAAGGTTTTGAATGTTGGGGAACTACCACCTCCCTTCCGTTGAATTTTCCCCTTTCTTTGTTCGCATAGGGTTGGACTTTTTTGGAAGCCTATGCAAAAAGAAGGAATTTCTTTACGATTTATAAAAAAACAGAAGAAAAACATATGAAGTTCTTTATTCAAAAAAATAAAAATAAAAATGAAAAAAGAAAAAATGAGTGGGATTAATGGTCCCTTAAACAGCAAGGGATTGAGTAATTACTTGTTTAATTAAATGTGGGACCTTAAACCAAAAAAAAATGATTAATCCATTTGCTATTAGGAATTGATTATGAAGATTTAGATTGCGTTTAGATAAGTATGTGATTTTAGATATTCTATTAATAGTAATGAAATAATTTTAAATATTCCATAAATAGTAGTGAAAAAGTATTAAACAAGTAATAATAAAATTTTAAAAATTAGTTTTTCTTCTTAGCAAGTAAAGCATTTCATAAATAAACTAAGCGGTTATAATGATAAAAGATTATGTGAGGTAAGAGTCCCTAATAGTCATTCCAAAATAAGCAGGACTAAAAAAACCAACAAAGTAGGTTATCTCTCTAAAAGATTGGCTCCAACCCATTCCTACACGGGGAAGTTACTTAAAAGCAGTTTTAACATAGCCTAAAAGAAGATTACAAACTTATGACTAAAAGCCGCAGTCAAGAGGGGTGCACTGCATTTTGCTGATCCGATCCAACTATACGAGACTATCACACCACTTCGTATTGATCACTGATTAGGGAAAGCAGGAACATAAGGGAATAGCAATCCGAAGATGACCCAATACACCAATGAAGGACCACCATCGACAGCGGTCCCATGCGCCACACTAAGGAATAAAGGAGCACGCAGATCTGAGAGATCTGAAGTCACTGGCCTTGAAGGCGCTGCTCGTGACAACAGGAAACTCCCATATGTGCTGCAGCGCGTGAGGCTCATGCACACTATAAGCCGTGCATGAGCCACACGCACATTGCAGTAGTTAATAGTAGTAAAAAAAATAGTAAAAAATAATAATAAAATAATAAATAATAATAACACTGCACTACCCAAGGACTTTCTCCTTTTGAATGTTAAGTTGATCTCAAATAATTTATGAATAATAATAATAATAATAAGTAATAAATAATTTATATATAATAATAAACTATTTATAAATAATAGTAAAATATTCTAAAATTACTTCACTTTCCAAAACAAAACCAAAGATATTAGCACTTTTTTAGATGTCATGTTAAAAAAAAAAATACTCTTTTATTTATTTATTTAGTTCACTATATATCTCCATGTATTTTGGGAAGTCTTTTCAAGTAGTTTTGATGAAAGATTGATTTACTTATTTTTTGGAATAAATAGCAATATAATTTATTATTTGTTTTGGACGTTTGAATATTCTTTTCTAGATGCATGGTTTTATTAAGGCTATGGACATATTATCACGTTATAGTTAGTTTCACTTCAAACTTCAAAAGGAAAAGTGCAACGAAAAAATGAATTGACAAGGTTGAGATATCGTTTGATTATGTAGTTTATATAATATGAGATGAGATGTTTTATTAAAAATTAAATATTATTATAATATAATTTTTTAATATTAATTTTATTTAAAAATTTAAAAAAATTAAATTATTTATTATATTTTATATAAAAATTTAAAAAAATTATAATAATAAATATAAATGAGATAGACTATAGTTTAAATTTAGATAAACAAATCAGTCATAAATCCAACCCGCATTAATTGCTTGAGTAATAAGACTTATTAGTGGATGACAAATGTCAAACTAAATACAATTTTAACTATAAAGATCTTATTGATTAAGACATATAATTATTTTTATTATATTTGTCAACGCATCGAGCCAAAATAACTTTCGGTAATTATTATCACGTTATTTTATAATTTTTATTGCCTCCACCGCCTCTTCGAGACAAAATAATTTTAGTCAATTTTTTTTTTAATTTTTATTAATAACAAGTCATTTTATAAATTAATATTATTTAACTTATAATCTCCATACATATAATATTAGTCAATATATATAATATTAGTCCATAATTAATTCTTGCCTTCAGCGAATAAACATCTTAAATATTTGTAAAAAAATATTTCATTAACTATTAAATAAAAATAAAATAAAATTCAATCGTTAGACTTTATATAGATTTTGTAGGTTCTAATGTGTACATAACTCGTCAGCTTTTCACTCTAGAAATTTTAATTACTTTGCCGTATTTTTGTACATAATAATTCCATTTTAATTTTTTTATACCGTAAACTATTCACGTGATATAATTATAGATGCAGTCATGAATTTTATAAGCATTGTGTATACTTTTTTTAAAAAATAAAATTTATTATTAAAAATTAATTTTTTAATTTAAATCTCATATTTATTCACTTTTTTTTTTCAAAATAAATATACAGCATTTGCAAACTTCATAAATGCAAATGTCATTTCTCCTTTATTAATAACCACAACCCTATCACTCGTAAGCTATGTGAATTATATTAACAACATTCAAAACCCAACAAAAAATTTCACAAAATCAGAGCATTTACCAAACAAAGCCCATGCAATGCCTACAACAAAATCACAAGTAGAAGATCTAGATTCTACTCAAGCATCCAAATGGAAACCCCATCACATGCAACGGATAGGACTTTCTTTTGTGACCAAATGTGCATATTCTAGCCATAAGATTTTCTATGTATAAATTGTTCTATCCGATGGCAATATACACCTTGTATTATTGTATCTCACTTATAAATGACAATTAGAAGACTCTCAGTATACTCACGATTGTTGAGGATTTTTATCAAACACCTTTGCCTCAAATTCTTTCTGATAACAAAGACTGTGTTAGTGAAAAGAATCTTCCTCCATGGCCACCATGGCTCCAAACGTGGGTAACTTTGTTACCCTATGACTCAACAACAGCAACTTCCCACTTTAGTGTGAGGGTTAAGAGCAAAGATCTGGTAGAACATCTCCTAATTGAGGACTTTGCCCCTCCAAAATTCAAAATCACCCTAGACGAAGCATCAGGCTGTGGTAAACTAGAACCAACCACCGCTATCTCCAGTGACGTAAATATGATAGATTGCTACAAGGGTGGATCATTGGCACTCTTTCAAAAGAGTCCTTTGGTCTTGTCATGGGTTTAGACTCCACTCACCAGGTCTGGGTGGTACTCAAGTTGGTGTATGCACACAATTCTTAGGAGAGAGAGTTTCATCTCACTAGACAAGTAACTTACCTAAGGAAGGAACCAACAACCCCCCATGCAAATCACCTATGAGCATTCAAGGGCTTATGCGATAGCTTGGTCTCAATTGAACGACCAATGAGAGATAAAATAAAGGTGTTCTCCTTGCTGAACAATATTAGTGCTAGATATGAGCCCTTCAACATATCGATGCTCAAGCCCCCCATGACATCCGACACCAACATTATTCCACTCCTCCAAGGGTATGAGATTCAAACCTCCCTCCATAATTCAATTTCTAACTCTTCTTTTGCCCTTTTATGGATAGATGAATGGTGCATTGTTCACAACAATAGAGCTTATCTTTTCACCCTGCAAGCCATTCAGCCAGAGAGAATAACATAAGGGCTTCTTCTTCTCGTGAGCCCACCAAATATCTGTCAAATTTGTGGTAAAGAGGGCCACGTTGCCCTTAAGTGGTGAAACAGATTTAATCATTCTTACCAGCCTGATGATATTCCTCAAGCACTAGCTACAATGACATTGGAAAATTTTTCTACTGATAACGAATGGGTTGCAGACAATGGAGCATCTTCCCATATGATAGGTAATTTAAGCATGCTTGAAAATTTACATCGTTATTTTAATATTGATGTTGTAATTATAGGCGATGATAACTCTCACGGTATTACACACATTGGTGACACTTACATAACTAATGGTACCACTAGAATTAAGTTGGAAGATGTATTTTTAGTACCGACACTATTAGAAAATCTTTTATCTATTGGGCAACTTACTAATGATTATCCCTATAACTGTAAGTTTTATGGTGTAGATTTTGTTGTTAAGGAACGAGAAACCAACCGTATTCTGATGAGCGGACGACAGAAGGGTAATCTTTACACTTTATCGGCCCTTATGAAGCTTACTTCTTCACTTGTTTCCGGACTACTCTATAGAAGTGTGACTTCGGCATTTGGGACATCCTTATTCAAATCCAAATGATTTATTCAAATTTATAGTTCCAATAAAACTCATTTTGTGTGTGAAAGTTGTCAGTTAGGCAAACTAAACAAATTCCTTTTTACTCTCTTCTAGTTTAACTCATGCTATTTTTGATAAGATTTATTGTGACTTGTGGGGTCTTACCCCTATTATTTCTGCTAGCAAATTTCATTACTATGCATGTTTGGTTGATGTGTTTTCTAAATACATGTGGTTTATTCCGCTCCAAATAAATATGATTTATTCTCTGTTTTCTTAATTTTTGAAAAATATGTTGAAAAAAAATTCAATAAAAAAATTCAAACTAATGGTGGTGATGAATTTGCTAACACTTAATTTACCTCTCATTTACAATAAGGCATTATTAACTAGTTTTCTTGCCTCCATACCCTTGAATAGAATGACATTGTAGAACGTCGTCATTGTACTATCCGTGAACTTGGTATGATGACGTTTTTCCACAGTGGTATTCCAAAACATTTTTGGGTTGAAGCTTACGCCACTACTACCTTTTTAATTAATCGACTTCCCACTACTACCCTTGATTTATAATCACATTTTTCAATTCTTTATGGAACTTTTTTCTTTGTGTGCTTTTGGCTCTAAATGCTATCCCTAAGCTTTGGACACCATGCAAAATAAATTTGATCCCAATACCTTACCATGTGTCTTTTTGGGCTATAATGATACACATAATGGTATAAGTGCTATCACCCTCCCACTTGTCGTACTTACATTTTTCGTCATATTGTCTTTGATGAACTTACTTTTCCTTATAAAGAACATGGGAACCTTCACCCCTACCTTTTGAGCCGACTTTGTCTATCTTTAACATATGGATCACACCTCTCTCGGCACAACCTACACCCACTACTATCTCCCCCCTATCCCTGATTTGACTATACCCTTACCAACCCCCTCCATCTCTCTCACTCCTGTGCATGATCCCCACCCCACTACCTTACCCAATTTCAACAACTCTGATCCTCCTATACTATCATTTATTTCTTCTTCTCCACCTTCTTTTGGGCCCACTAAACACAATGATTACCTGATCCAAAGACGGCATTCACAAACCCAATCTAAAATATATCAACCTTCATGATCTCTAACCATACCCAAAGAGCTCAAAACCATCCGCTCTGCTCTCAATCATCCCAATTGGTCCGAAGCTATGCTTGATGAGTTGTAAGATTTGTATGCTAATGATACATGGACTCTTGTTCCCCATGATTTCTTCATGGGTATTATTGGTTACAAATGGGTTTTTAAAACCAAACTCAATGCAGATGGAAGTCTTGATCAATTGAAGGCTCGTTTAATAGTTAAAGGATTTCACCAAATAGATGGTATTAACTACCATGAAACCTTTTTCCCGGTAATCCAACTAAGCACTAGCCTGATTGTTATCACTCTTACCCAAATCAATCGATGGGACATTTTCCAGTTGGACGTCAAGAATGCCTTCCTCCATGGTAACCTCCATGAATCCATCTACATGGAACAAACTCCAAGTTTTATCTACGTAACTCACTCTTCTAATGTTTGTAAGTTAAATAAAGCTCTGTATGGTTTAAAACAAGTACCATGTGGGTGGTTTGATAAGTTTAGTAGTTTTCTACTTACTTATGATTTTAGTTGCAGCATCGCTGAATTTACCATTCATCTCGTGGTATCCTTATATTACTACTATATTTTGATGATATTTTACTCATTGGCTCCTCCACTAATTTTCTTCATGAGCTTATTTCGACCCTTGGAAGCCAATTTGCCATGAAAGATCTTAGTCCTCTCCACTATTTTTTGGGTATTCAAATCGCCCCGACCCTTGATGGCCTTGCCTTGATCCAAACTAAATATGCACTTGACATTTTAGAATGAGCCCAAACGATTGACTGTAAGCCCATAGGCACTCCCACGATGGCTAAGACCAAGGGCCTTACCTCAACCGCATCTTTTTATGACCCAACTCATGATCGCAGCCTAATCAATGGCATTCAAGACCTTACTCTCACTTGACTCGATCTGTCCTATAGTGTTAACTTTGTTTCTCAATTTATGCACTCTCCTACATAAACCCATTTTAAACTGGTCAAATGTATTTTTAGATATGTAAAAGGCACGATTGACTTTGGTCTTCGTTTTAGCTCCAATTCTACACTTGATTTTTATGTCTTTTCTCATGCAGATTAGGCTAGATGCTCTTTTACCCAGCTCTCCCGACAAGATACTATGTCTTTCTCAATAGAAACTGAATTTCCTAATCTACCAAAAAGCAACATACTATCTCTCGCTCAAGCACTGAAGCTGAATACAGAGCTACGACAAAAATTACGGCTGAGCTCACTTAGATCTCTTTTCTCCTTCTTGACCTAGGCATCAAGTTAGAAACACCGCCATCGCTAATTTTCGATAATCTCAGTACTTTTTATATGACAATTAACCCTATTTTCCACGCTCGGAGCAAACATATCAAGATCAATTACCACTATGTATTTGAATGTATCGCTCTTGGCCTACTTCATACCCTTCATGTTTCGCATCTCTACAACTTGCTGATCTTTTGACCAAACCACTTGGTTACCTGTCACTCTATCCTCTTTGCACCAAACTTGGCCTTGGACCTTGGCATAGTTTGTGGGAATGTATTAACAACATTAAAAAACAAACAAACAAATTCGTAAAATTAGAGCACTTACCAAATGAAGCCCATGCAACAACTACAACAAAATCACCAGCAGAAGATGTACTCAAGCATTCAAATGAAAACCCCATCAGATGCAATGACTAGGACTTTCCTTTGTGACCCAATGTGCATATCCTAGCCATAAGACTTTCCATGTAGAGATTGTTGTATCCAACGACAATATACACATTGTAATATTGTATTTCACTTATAAATGACAGTTAGAAGACTTTCAATATGCTTACGGTTTACTGAGGATTTTTATGAAACACTCTTGCCTCAAATTCTTTAAATTAAACTTTCTCAATGGTCACGCTCTTACTTCTTCACTCTCCTTATGTTCCTATTATTCGAGTCTTGTCTCCCTTTACTAGCTTGCCCAACAACTCTGTGATTGCTTGCATCTCGTATCCTCCTTCCTTGCCCACTATAGCTCTATTCATAGCCATCCTTTTGGGGTTTTGGATGCTTTTCTACCTTGGGGTCATGCTCGTGAGACTCTCAAGATATGTTTAGGAATAAAATTATTCTCAGACTGCTTCACTATTATTTATAAACAGTTTATTATTATTTACAAATAGTTTATTACTATTCACTACCATTCACAGATAATATGAGACACTCTAAGCATACAAAAGGAGGCTAAGTGTCTGGGGTTGGGTTTTATACCTACTACCCAATACAATTCATTTTTGTAAGGTTATCATATGATTACCAAACACTTGACTAATATTATTTTAATTAATTATGATGTGTTTTTATCAAAACTTTATACTACAAAGTGAAAGGGAGATATATACCACAAAAGATCATACTAATATTTACGTTATATATATAAACTTTTGGAACATTAAATTCTCAGTATACATAGGAGGAATCACTTCCTTCTCTTTTCTAAACAATATTATTTTTTTATTTTCACTTAACGCAGACCTCTAGAGTAAATAGTATCAAAAATTTTATATGCAATCACTTTTATGTACTTTTTTATACATTTTAATGATGTAATTGATTGTGTATTACAAAAAAAATTAATGCAATAAATTATATCAGTGAAGTGCACATCAAATACAAAAAAAAGACTATATATAACATTACTTGAATAATATATATAGCTGCTCACATGAGCAATAAATATACTGTTCATACGAGGGTTCCATATATACAAACCCCGGTTACAAATAAAAACTCATAAAATATAGAGTATTTGATTGCTATAGATTCTAATACATTTTAACAGCAAAGTATATTTGATTGCTATCCTTTTTTGTATTTATTTTTATTTAATAAATATTATCAAATTAAAAGATTATTTGATTGTTTTTTTTCAATAACAGAGTAAGGGTTTGAATCTAAATTTTTTTATTAAAAAAATCAGATTATATGTCATCAAATTATTAATTTAGTGGCAAAAATATATTTGATTTTTTAAGAGAATAGATCAAGGTTTTAAAAACCGTTCCGTTCCGGCCGGAATGGTCGGAATTTTTCGTGCCGAAACAGTGACCGGAACCGGATAGGTGTCTATTCTGTTCCGGGTCAAATTCCGGCCGTTCCGGTCAATTCCGGCCGGAATTCTGGTATTCCGGCCGGAATAGTAATTCCGGTCCCCTCCAAAAAAAAAAAAAAAAAACTCTCTTGTAAATAAGTTGAAAAATAATGAATAAAATTGTACTTTTAGAATTCAAATACCTCTTTCTGTGCACTAGAAGTATTGTTACTTTTAATAATCTGTCTATTCTTTAATTTTTTTCCTTTATTTTTGTGTCTTAACTCAAGTTTATGATTTTTTTCAATATATATTCATTTTATAAATTTTTAATTCTTCTATATATATACACATATACATATCACACACTTACATATATATGTATTTATTTTATTAATTGTTAGTTTATATATACATATAAATATTTATATATAATATATAATTAATCTCGAAACGGTATACCGAAACGTACCGGTACCGAAATATTCCGTTCCAGTGCCTTGACCGGAATGGTCTCCGGAACGGATTTCAAAACTTTGGAATAGATACATAGAACATAAGCATAATGCTATATTTTTTAGAGTTTTGTTATATGCAAGTATAGTCGCGTACTAATCTGTGTACCAATACTGATTCATTCATATTTAAAATTTAAATTAATATTATTTTTAATAAAATCTATTTTTTGACCAATCACATCATATTAATATACAGATTAGTACATAATTATACTTATAATTATATTTTTTCTATTTTTTATTGGGCCAGTATTTGTGATATTAATCTATTTTATTGTCTCTTTTTTTTTTTTTTTTTTTTTTGGTGTAAATTTATTATTCTTTGAGAAAACCACAGTTTGACCCATCATTGAAATTGAAAAAGAAAGGCTTCCCATAAACGAAATTTATGTGCACAGTGACGCAGCCATGGTCCCCAACGGGTGATGCCAGCACAGCTGCACAGACCCGCTTTTCCATAAAAGAAAGCTGTATCTCAGTGTCCTCAGACTGACTATCAATTCACGGTCACGTTGACCCGTCAACTCATGAATGATGACTCATCTTAAAATAAAGATAATTCTCATGGGTCGTAAAATAATGAAAAAATTATTTATCATCTATTATTCATCGTCCAATCATTAATATTATATAAAACATTAAAAAATAAATAATATTATTTTTTATTTTAATTTTAATCATTTTTTTATTATTTTATAATATAATATTAAATAATTAAAAACTATTTATTATATTTTAATTATCAATCTATCGTTTAATGTCGCATTATAAAATAATAAAAAGGTGATAAAAAAATAACGGTGAATAAATTTTTTTTAAAAATAGAATAATTAGAAAAAAAATAATAGAATTTTTTATTTATTTTGTATACTATATTATTATTCGCTCTTATTTTAGAATGATATTATTTATCAACCTTTTAATTATCTTTTTAAAAAATTATTAAATAAATAGAGTGCTACATAACATGGATAAAGTTTTATTATAAACTAGGTACATAAAAATAAAGAAATAATTTGTATACATTTTAAATAGATAAGTTTCGTAAAAAATTTTGTAAAAAATTAGACTCTACTTTAAAAAAGTATAATTTTCTTTTTTTTTTTTTAGTGAAACACACATTTTTATAAAAAATTTATACGAAACTTATTTAAATTTGCACCTAGACTTACTGAAAAAATTTAAGTTATACTTACTAAAAAATTTAAGTTAAAATTAATTTTTATATCTCTTTACCATTAAACATGTACTTCTCACATGGACATGCGAGCATGTGACATTTCTTTTAAAAAAGATTGAACGAAACTTCATTCAACCCGGTTTGGTGGAAAACTATATATTACTTATTGTATTTTTATTTTACTATATAAAATATGACATTTTTAATCACCAATAAATCATTCTTAATTTTTTTTAAAAAGAAATTCATAAGTTAGTAGGTAATGTCACCTTATTATAATGGAATGAGGGTGTGACATGTGAAATTCTCCATAAAATAATATAAGAGTGATGAAACGTGTCACGTTTGTAAGGCAAGATGAAAATAATAAAAGATTATTGTAAATAGTATTATTCAAAATCAAAATAAAAAGCTTTTAAGAAATGATTTATTTGAAATACACTATTAATTAGGGCTGTGCAAATTTCCGATATTTCCGACTCCGCTCCGACTTCCGCTCCGAATTCAACTCCGACGGAGTCGGAGTTATCGGAATTCGGAATCGGAATCGGAGCCACTCCGAAAACTGAGTCGGAGTCGGAGTCGGAGTTCGGAGTTCAAATCCACTCCGAACTCCGAACTCCGACTCCGATATTTTTTTAAAAAAGCACAGAAGAAAAACGACGTCGTTTTGCTTCTGTGTTATTTACATTCTTAATTTAAACGACGGCGTTCCTTTAAGATAGGAACGACGTCGTATGGATGCGGGCTGGGTATAGATTCCAGCCGAGGCTGGTTCTTCAGTCTATCTTCGACTCTCTTCTTCCATTTGCGAAATCTGAGGATTTTTCTTCTCTCAATCTCGGACTGGTTTCTTCTCTCATTTACATTCTTGAAAGTTGAAAGTGCTGCCGTCGTAGCTCTCCCAAGCCGTCAACACAGTGCCCGCCGAGTCGCCTGCATCGATTCACCATTACAAACTGGTAAGCCACTAAGCCGTAAGCTTTGTATTTAGGAATGAAAATTATTAGCTTATGTATTTAGGTCCTATTTACAGTATTTGTTTTGGAAAAGGACTGGATGTATCTAGGATAAATTTACAGTAAGAATCATATGTTGTTGAGGTGTAAATGGATTCTTGCGCCAGGTGTTTGAATAAATGCCTCAAAGGCTGAAAAAGCTTTGAGGTCCATCTGTATCTCCCTCTCGGTTCTGTCCAAACCTGCCAAAGGAATAACTTAGGTGTTTAGGTGCTATAATCTAAAGGGATATGTTTCTATTATTTTTTAAAAACTATTTTTAATTTGATAAAAAATGATTATCAAATTTTTTGCTTTTATCGTTTTAAGGGAAAAGGGATACATACAATTTTCTTGATAGTTTGAAGATGATTGTTGAAGTAGTTGATAATTTGAAGATGATTACAAAGTGGGGCGTAGTACTTTGAGAGATATTTGCCTACTTTTCTCTAATATCTTGTTCATTGTAAGAACTTATACCTCATAATCAATTAAACAACAGAGGAAAAATAATAGGAATAGTTTTGCAAAATTAAGACAAGTTAAAAGAATTAACATTGGTTTAGCTAAATTTTTAGATAAAGTTGGGCTTATATGCCACCTTTTGATTTTTGACTATCCATTCACAAGTTGAATCCTATATTGGAATAACCATCTTACTCTATAATTTTTTTTTTTAATTCTTTCTCTACCTTTTAAATGCATTTTTTTAAAATGAGAAATGGCATTCAATTCAACAATTGTCTCAAATTATGATCTAGAGAGGAATGTGAAATGCAAATAGCAGCACATGAAGGTAATGTAACAAATGAAAAAATGTTGTGCAAACCTAGGAGTGGCACCAATTATAGACATGATTTGTGCAACCATCTAAATGTTTAGCTATATGCCACAAAGGCTACCAAAATAACCACTTAAAGGAGTCAATTAATGCCAACACTGCACAACTAATGACAACAAATACTAAGCAACATTTACATCTTTGTGTTTCACAAGCTGCTTTCCTTAGAGAGTTTTAAGACAAGCAGAGAGAAATAGCTAAAGTATTGGTTGAGATATCTATGTCAAACTACCAAAGTTACAGACCGCCACCATAGGGTACATTTGAATTTTCAAAGTACTAAGATGATCTATGAATTTTACATGGTAATTACCAAAGGTATATGTTTTTTTTTTATAAGTTACCAAAGGTATATGTCCACTACAGTTAATTAGAAACTTTTTCTCATAAGTAGTTATTTAGAATATTTTAACTAAGAAATCTGGGTAGTCCTCAACTAGTGAAACGTGGAGGCAATAACAGTATCAATCCATGCACACATGCACATATCTTTCTCTACCTTTAATTTTCATTTTTATAAAAATGTTTTGTTAAATACATTTTTATCTTCATTTTTTTTAATAACCAACAGAAAATGAGATGCCTATAGTAACTGAGCAATATAGGGATTCATTTTGTTTAAGTCCGCTTCTCTACTCCCTCAATTAAGTTTAGGTTGCTGTTTTGTGAAGCATCTTTTTTTCTTTTTCTGTAAAAATAGATGAATTTATGTGGCATCCCATTTTCATGTGGCATATTAGATGAATTTATATTAACTATTTCTTTTATTTTATTTTTCTATTTATATTAACTATTTATTTTATTTTATTTATGATAGATATGGAGGCTTCACCTAGTGGAAGGTCAGAAGGGAATCCAAGCCCCACAGTCCCGTCACTGACACCGAGATCTAGACCTACTTCTAGAGCAGCTACTTCTTGTGCAAGTAGCCAATTCCCAATGCCAGTAGACATAGAAGATGAGGATGAGTTTAATGAGGATGAGGAGATGGGTATTGGGGATCTACCACCTCCATCTACAACCCCATCTCAACCACGAAATACTAGAAAAAGGTCTTGGACATGGGAGCATTTTACCAGGATTCCTGGTAATCCTGAGAACCCACAGGCGAGCTGCCACCACTGTGGGCAACTCTGCAAATGCCATTCAAAGAAGCAAGGCACCGCTGTCTTAATAGCCCATCTCCAAGGTTGCCAGCGATATAAAATGTCGAAGGGAGAGGCAGGCCCAGCCACTGATCAGACCAAGCTCAGTTATGAAGCTTCTACGGCCACTGATGGCACACAGATTAAGAAAATGGTCATCCCTCAATACAGTGAGAAATTGGTGAGGGATATGCTTGCAGAGATGATAATTGAAGATGAGATGCCTTTTACCACAGTCGATAAAAGAGGCTTCCGAAAGTTTGTCAAGACTATTGAGCCACGATTTCCATTGCCATCACGGTATACGGTGATGCGGGATTGTATGAAGAAGCATGCAAAAGAGAAGGCGGAGATGAAGAAGATGTTCACTACCACTAGCCAGAGAGTGTCATTTACGACTGACACATGGACTTCCATACAGAACATTTCCTACATGTGTATCACAGCGCACTACATTGATAGTGAATGGCAATTGAGAAAACGGATTATTGGGTTCAAAGAAATCATTGATCATAAGGGAGCATCAATTGGGGCACTGATGGATGATTGTTTAAAGGATTGGGGAATTCAAAAGGTTTTATGTATTTCAGTTGACAATGCCAGTGCCAATGACACCGCAATTGAATGGTTCAAGCGGAATACGAGTATGAAAGCTGATGTCATCCGCAACCACGAATTTATTCATGTTCGATGTTGTGCTCATATCCTCAACCTGATTGTCAGTGAGGGGTTAAAAGAGGTTGATGATTCCATTACCAGAGTCCGGAACATTGTGCGGTATGTGAGGGCTTCCCCTCAAAGGCTGTCAAAGTTCAAGGCAATAGCAAGCCAGCTGGGAATTTCATGTTCTAAGACATTGTGTTTGGATGTTCCGACTCGATGGAACTCAACATACCTTATGTTGGATGTGGCACAAAAGTACCAAGCTGCATTCGAGCGGATGGAGGTCGAGGATGGGGCACTTAAGTATGCTTTGCTGGAGCCTGCAGGAAAGGGGCTTGGTGCGCCAGACACACATGATTGGACCAGTGTGGGGCACTTTGTGAGATTTTTACAAGTTTTTTATGATATGACTATGCGGATATCTGGATCCGCATATACAACTGCAAACTTATTCTTCAGCGAGCTCTCAGAGCTTCACTACCACTTGCAAGAAGGTTGTACGGGTTCATGTGGATTATTATCTGGTATGGCTATGAGGATGCAGGCCAAATATGATAAATATTGGGGGGATGTTGAGAAAATAAATAGATTACTTTTTGTGGCTGTGATCCTTGACCCCCGATATAAGTTGGCCTTGATAGAATTTTGGGCAAATTCCACAATGGGGGCAGTGAAGGCTGCACGGTTTATTACAGCGCTTAAACAAGATCTTGATGACTTATATTCTCACTACAACAATATTGGTCAGCCTTCATCCGCAGCGGGCACCTCACACTCGAGGCCGACACCTCTATTCGATGACCGTAGCTCAGATGACTCATCCAATCCACCTCGTCGAGGTTATACTATAATGAATCAGTATCATCAGCTCATTGCAACGAGGAATATTATGCAGTGTACTTCTGAGATTGAACGGTATTTTATGGAAGAGGTCGAGGCACCTAGCGAGTCATTTCAGCTTCTAACTTGGTGGAAGGTTAATTCTACCAAGTATCAGATCCTTTCTCGTATTGCCCGAGATGTGATGGCCATTCCAATCACTACGGTTGCCTCTGAGTCAGCATTTAGCACTGGAGGTCGAGTTTTGGATTCTTACCGGAGTTCATTGTCACCGTCAACTGTGGAGGCCCTCGTTTGCACACAGAATTGGTTGAGTGATACGCCCATTGGACTAGATACCATTGGCTTTGATGCTGATAGCTATAAGCTTGAATCGGGTAACTTTGTTCGAGTATTTCAATTCTTTTATTTAATTCTTTTTATAATTTCATAAATCTATTAACCTTATACTTTTTATGATTTCATAGATATAATTATGAACCCTAGCATACTTACCGATGACTGATACTTGGAGTGGCTAAGTTGATAAACTCACGATTAAAAAATGGAAGGTGAGAAATAATATACATTTTTTTCTGAATCATTTTTTTTCTGAATCATTTTTTTTCTTTTTATTGATTGTGACTTTTATTTTAATTTCAGGTATCACCAATGACAAACCACGATGTATTGAAAGATGTTTTGGAGCACCTCTGTATTGGAAGATGTTTTCATTTTGGTATTGGAAGATGTTCGGAATAGCATTTAAACTATTATCAATGTTTTGGACAATTGTATAAGAGTTTTTTAAACCTGTAATATATATACATATAATACATATAATACATATAATACATTAAGAGTTTCTTAAAAAAAATGATATATATACATATAATGTATTATATGTATATATATCATTTAAAAAAAAAAAAAAAAAAGAACTCGGAATCGGAATCGGGCGGACGTCGGAGCCCGATTCCGATCAGAAGCCGTCGGAGCTCCGATCGGAGTCGCGACTCCGAACTCCGATCGGAAGCTATCGGAACTCCGATCGGAACTCCGAACTCCGAACTCCGATCGGAGTCGGACTCCGACTCCTCCACGGAGTCGGAGTCGGAGTAAACTTCCGGTTCCGACTCCAGTCGGAGTCGGAGGTCGGAATGGGCAATTCCGACTCCGTCGGAGTCGGAGCCCAGCCCTACTATTAATTAATATAAAAGTTTGTTTGTTTTTTATCAGAATTGATATGAAAACTGGCCACATCAATTGTTTTAAGGGCTTATCATGTCCATTAAAATGAAATATTTATTTTATTTTTTTAATAATTATAATAAATATTAAAATCGATGATATATAGATTAATGCTATATATATATATCAATCTATACAAGAATCTCCTACCATATGGCCATAGGTCTGACAACAGGCCGAACATATATGTATGATATATTTAAAGGTTGACAAAATATTAATGGGACTTCATATGAGACATAAAATTTTCATCTGATTTTTATTTCATCTCATCCTATCTTATTTTTAAAAATAATTTAAATACAAAATTTTCAAACTAATTATTACAACATTTTGCAAACTTTCAACTAAATAATAATAAAAAAAATCCATCTTTTTCAAAATTTTAAACAAAAATAATATTATAAAACTATATTTTTACAATATTTTAAGTTTATAATATTTTTTATTTAATATTTTCTCTCTCATTTATCAAAATTCAAAAAATACTTAATTTAAACTATCTCATTACCATTTATAAACTATCTTACTACTATTCACAAAATTTTTATCTCATTTCACTCTCCAAACAAGCCTAAACCCAAAAAAAGAAAAAAGAAAAAAAAGAAAACTGATATGATCTCCACGAATAATAAGGATTAATATTGAGATCAAGATGTGGACAGCAAGATTAGACACAGCTTTCCCTTGTATAATTTCAAGTGTTTTTTATCATCACCGTTTTTTGTTGGGTAGAAAATGAAAGAAAATGTACGTACGCAGTTGATTAATATGGCCTACCATTGCATTTGGGGCACAAGAGGCAAAGGAAACCCATGCATGCGTACGTACGGAAAGACATTCCAAACCACATGAATGTATATATGCCGGGGCGCAGCCAAGCATGCATGCAAGGCCAGCGACCATGTCTTTGAAAAATTAGTCTCCAAAAGGGACCCAAATGCTTTTTAATCAATGTTTTTGGTGGTAAAAAAAATAAACTTTTATGTATCTAACAGAACAATATCTAAGTATTTCAAAATTATCTATCTTCATTAATACTTAAAAATTTATATTAAGAACATGATGGCTTGATGGCATATGATCCGATTTTTCAAATGAAAAATTTATATTCGAAATACCACACTTTCTTGTATAAATTAACAAAATACTTCAAGATTTACAAATGATTATTCATAGCTAGAGATTTATCCGATCCCCATAATTAATCAACCCACAAACTAAATTGATCCATGTTTCTATTATTATTATTATTATTGTTATTGTTATTAGTATTATGCAGTTTAACACTCTTCAAATAAATAATTAACTAGCATATCTCGAGTCATAATTAATGCAATAAATAGAAAATTTAACGGAGCGTCGTGTGTATATATGTATATACATAAAATATATTGTGACAAACAAAAAACTCTATCCATCAAGAGTTATAATTTATAAGTTCGTTAACTTCCTCTAAAATTTAATAAATCCGTCGATTACACACCTAAAAAGGCATGATCCATATGAGAAAGCCAAAGGACATGCATATATATTGCATTAATTAATAAAATTAAAGGCCTAGCTATTAATTTTAATATTCAATTTTATCTTCGTTTCAGTAAAATTAGAACTTTCGTGAATTAATTAATTAATTCTATATCGATCGATCATGGTGGGACGTTCAACCGTACGTACATGAAGAACTCGAGCCATGTTGTATTAATAATGTTAGGACCACATGATACATAAAGGATAAGGACCTTTAACTTTAAGTCTACTGTTTGTGTCATCCGATTTTGGAACCTAACATCTTGCAGAGAGGTTCACATCATTAATGGAAGCTCGATTTGGGTAAAGTCTCCAAGTTGGACCACATATCCGTGCAAACGGACATCTACATACACCAACTAGACACGTTAGTAATTTTATAGTCGTCTCTATCTTTAATGGAAATAATATTTATAGTTGTATAGTGTATAAATATTGCGTAATTATTTTAAAAATAATAAATAAATATCAAACTCACATGAAAAAAATAATAATTTTTTTAATAATAAACCTCACTATCTTTCAAAAAAAATTACTTGACGCTTACATATCATACAATTATATATAACATTACTCATATTTTAAGTAGGTTTGCTACACAAGCCCTTTCTATATATGACCTACCCACATTGTATATTAATCACAAGTATTTCTAGCATGTATAATTTTTTAAGTTTATTTTTAGGTTACATGTTCATAAATTTGATGTTTTAAAGTAATTTGATATGTTATGTTAATAAATTTATGCAAGGAAAAACACTACTTCTACCTACAAAATTTATCAACAAAATCCTTCAATTGAATTTTATTTAATTTTTTTACTTTTCAAAAAAAATATTATGCAATTTAAAAATAAATAATGATGTACACAATTTTAAAGTGTGTAAACTCTTTTTAAAAAAATAAAAAAAATTGGGTACAACATAAAAAAGTTTGTTATTCACGCGTTTCTCAAAAATATTACACGAGACTTACTCATTTTAAAATTACATTAACCATTTCCTTTTAAAAGATTGGACATACCCTTATTTGTTTTCTATTAACATGGGGAGTGTATATATATATTTGTATGTATGTATGTATGAGGCGACTTAGGTGAGTATCGGTTTGGTACGAGAGATGAGATAGTTTTAAATAAAAGATAAAAGTTAAATAAAATATTATTATTATTATTGTTTTAAGATTTAAAAAAGTTGAATTGAGATTTAAAAAAATTGAATTATTTATTATATTTTATGTAAAAATTTAAAAAAATTATAATGATGTGATAAAATGAGATGAAATAAGACGAAACCACCTCCCAATCCAAACAATTGAACTGACTCCTAAGCAATTGAAAGACAGCATGATTTTCAGGTGCTTTGCCATTTTTAAGTTCGGTGATTTTAAGGCCAACTGGAGGTTTGTTTTCTGGTTTAATTGGTTCGGTCAACTACCTACCCGTGAAGCTAACTAACGAAAAGCAAAGAAAAGAACAAGCAAGAAAAAGAAAAAAAAAAAAAAAAAAAAGAGAGAAGATAAAAACTCTGGGACACATACACAACAACTTGAACTGGGCCAATTAAATATAAGCTAATAGAGTAATGCTAGATACAATTTTAGAATGCAAGTTCCGCTCATTCCTTTTAAAATATAGTAGAGTTTACTATTAAAAAAATTAATTTTTTCAAATAAATTTCATATTTATTCAATTTTTTTTAAAGACAGTATACAAAACTTACTCACTCTAAGATTGCAAATATCATTTCTCTACATTAAAAAAAAATTTAAAAACATTTGTATCGATGTATCATACTCAAAAGAAAAAAATTCATCATTTTTTTTTTTTTTTCCTTCTAGTGGATCCCCAAATGTTTTATTAGGCTGACTCCTTAGAAACTGTGTACAATTATATCTCTAATTCTTTAAAGAAATGGTGGAGATAATCATTTTTATGCATTGGAAAAGCTACTTTTGTTTGTCTAGTTCCGGAGGGACAATATGATGGTTATGTGTTCCAAACCCTAATTTAAAAAAAAAATAATAATAATAATTAGACTTTGTTGGGGTTAATGTTAATATATAACCTTGAGAAAGGAAGTTCTAAGCATTTTTGTCTTTATTGCTCATGAGTTAAACACGTGCCTACATGCACCTTTGCGGTTGTTTGGAACTCCTCTGCCTATAGGGCAATTATGGCCCAGGAGGTTGTACAAGGAAGAAGGTAGCTTTGCTTTGGCAAATTGGGATTTTAAAATATCATCTATTTAGGATAAAAGAGTAATCCTGCATAATGCTTAAGTGTTGCAATTATTTTGATAAAATGTAAAACTTATTATTAAAAAATTAATTGTTTTCATATAAATTTCTTATTTATTCAATTTTTTTTTAAAGAGATTGAGTATTCCAGACTGGACATATCATTTGGTTTTATTTTTTTTCCAAGTCTTAGCTATGAGAACTGTGGTCAATTGGGCAAGTCAAACTAGGCCGAATAGTCCCTCCCTATAGCAATCTGATGGGCTGAGAACCGAAACTCAGTAGAGCCCAACTACATATTCTGTTTATGCGCTAAAACAATTGCGTTATACCAGGTAGATCCATGCAACACAAGTTGAAAATGTTCTAAAAATATGTTCTGATGCACAGAATCTTTGGAGTCACCCTGAGAAGATCTTTTTCTTTACTTATTTAGACAGAAAAATAAATAAAAAGTTTAGCACACATACATTGATATATAGGAGAAAATTTTGAAAGACAATCAATTTGGCTGTTCAATTCTAACAAGACTCAGAACGCTAGGGGCGGGGAAATACATGAACAAAATTTACAATCTCAATGAAGCAATGCATTCTTTACCCAGTTGTCAACTATCTTGCATCAAATTGATTGGCTCGCTCAAAACATACTTGGGTAGTTCATATTTTGCACCTGCAATGGAGATTCTGTAAGCTAGATGATAGGTAAATTAGATAAAAAGATGGAAAAATAAAGGAGAGAATTTTGAGGGGGATTAGGTACCTCTCTCGTCGTAGCAGATTGTCAAATCAGCACTCTGAACGATCACACCAGCACTATCCACAATCACTTGTGCAAGAGTTAAGTCAGCTTCAGTAGCAGCTCGAAGTGCCTCCCATATCTCTGGAAAGAATACAACACTCACTGTTCAGATATCTCCATTCTTCCCCCACCATCAACAAATTATTTCTTCAGAACAACTTGTTGCATGCCAAAAGAATTGTACATGTGAATTGCAAAGCATATATAATCATCTTGTTTCCAGTATAATCTTATTATTAATTATTTTAATGAGAGCAAGAGAAGGAATACAACTGGACTACTGGAAGCAGCCCATTTGGCGAGGTTGCGTGCTGCAGAATTCGCACTACCATGATCAACACAAAACTGTACATGGAAGCAAACAACCAGGACCTTTATGCAATTAGCTTCATAGTAATAGAGGTAAGCAGTTGGTACCATTTTCATAAAAAGATGGGACGAGAATTAAAAAAAAGATGTTTGTGTGAAGTAGGGCATTCATAGTTATCACAACGTTCTAACAAGAATGTCATGAAAAATCAATAGAAATTAAGAAATTAAAATACGGCATTATCCATTTGTCCAAGAGATGTACCATGATATGAGAGAATGTGGATGTTGACCTTAATAAGTGAATAAAGATGGAGACCTTAACACGTCATGAGTGAATCCTAATGTAGACAATAGTAAATATTCCTTTTAAAACTGTGAAGGGGAGGAGGGGGTGAAAGAAAGATGGTTGATCATTAGCAGTGTAGATACATTCTGTTTGAATGTTAATTACAAAAATAAAACAGTGTAACACATGCAGTCAAGGATAATAACCAGAGCATTTAAATCATTAAAAACTTCAGCAAGTTCTTCCAAGTTTTGGAGAAAGAAAAGGTGAAAGAGGCGAGTTCCTAACTTCAGATTAGTTGTTTTGTTTTCCTAATTGATATCTCAAGATTCTGCACAGAGTTTACACAGTATGGGGGCAATTAGAACCTGAAAAATAATACGACAGACAAGTGAACTGCAGTGCAAGGTATTTAAACAACCATCAGTTATCAGGAATCAAAATACAATAAGTTATCAGAAATGAGTGCTCCAACACTAGGAAAAGCTTATGTATATATTCAAAGCCATCAGTGATTGGCATGTTAAAAACACGGTCTACATGAATGTCGAAAAAAAAAAAAAAAACTCCATACATAAGCGTGCAAGTCCTACTTCTGTGCAGGCTTCATATTTTCCCTGGATGGCATTCTCTAGAAGGATACAAAAAATTCAAGAGTAATAATGATCAATTTATGGTCATACAAGCCATGTTATTCACATTATTATTATTTTTTTTTTTTGATAAATGTTATTCACATTATATCTCGCTGTGGCAGTAAATATTTTCCTAAGGATTTGTGAGATAACTTTTGGACCATTCTGGTCCAGCTGGAAAGGTTCCTGCCTAATACATTGGAAAATGTCCACCAACTATCTTTACTGCCTGATGCAGTAGGGATTGATTGAAGTGTGGGTCCTTCTTGCAAACCTTTAAGGAAGCTCAAACAGTTAGTGTGAGCTGATAAATGGAATCAGTGACCCCTTTCAGTTTATTGAATGGAACATAGCTTAATTAGATATTTATCTCCAACCCAAAGACATAGGCATGGTTACCTATCAGAGATTATAAAAGCCCCCAACTGGGGACCAAAGAATCAAAGCAAAACATGCAATTTTTGCCATGTGAAGATTTATGCTTATGTAAGTTAACCTGACATGAAAAATATTGCACGACTCTTGGCATTGATCTTAGTGCAACCACATACCAAACCCATAACCTCATGATGCTATTAAGCACAGCTTTGAACATTAAGTCTCCATAAGAGCATCACATGTTTGAATCAATTATCAAATGGCCATATGTTGCCTATGTTCTGTCAACAACCATATAATACAGAAATTTATGTAGATCAACAAATTTGACGCAATTTCTCATTCTACAGCAGCTAAGAGGCTGAAGCATACAACAGTCAGAATATTAACAAATAAGGTAGGTTGATTTGTGTCATCGCAATCACTCATTATGGATCTATTTAACTGAAGGTTTTCTTGTGCATATTCTGCTACAAACCATAACACGGTAATGGCTAGAGTTTCACTGCAATATCTACTATAGATGGTTGCCACAGAAACTTAAAAAATCCCTCTAGCTGTACTTACTGCCCTACGTGATGCATGTGCTGGAATACAGAAAAAAGAAGAAGATATCTTACTTGCAGACCAGTTTAATTTAAAGAAAATGTTCTAAAGATATTCCAGTCTATCAAGTCCTAAATCTTTGCTCCTTTTGTTATTCCCTCATTTGATATATTGGCGTTTTCATCCCTCAGGTTATATCTTTTATGACAACTTTTAGCTCCTTTTGTTCTATAATCATATCCATATTTTTCCCACATTACTAAGCGTATTTAAGAAAAGGTTAAAAGCACCGACATATATGTTAACCCTTGTTTTAAATAGTCAATGACTCGATGTTAGAAACATGCATGCTGATCTTTGCATAAACCACTGACATATAACAGGAAAACAATAGAAGGGCTTAAGTACACAACTGCAGGCATATCAGATTGTCTCAAATAAGCTCCACACAACAGGGTCCATGACATTGTTCTTCACATAAATCACACACATAAAAGAAAGCAAAGAAGAAAACAAAATGTAAATTTTTATTCTCCCAATTTTACAACGGACATACTTTCTCCTGCCTTTACTTTGAATAAGGGTTATCAATTAAATTAGCTCTTTCCTATATCAGTTTAGCCATTTGAGATGACTGGTAAATTGTTATGATAATGGGCAGATGGTCTTGAGTTTGAAATACTCATTCCATTCTAGAGTCTGATCTCACACGTGAAGAGTGTTTGAATGTATAACGTGAGGATACAAGTTAGAATGGTTAATATGATTAAAATCACTCTTTTCTATCAGTTTAATATTTATGGGCAACTAATTTACTGAGGTTTGGAGACCGTGGCTGTCATTAGATACCTAACCTGGGCCTAGCATAATTTTTCCACATTACCATAATATTAAATAACTAAACAATAAATGTGCAGTACTGCATGCATTCCCCGAGAGTTTATCGAAAGATTACCTTTCTGGCCACCATAGTGAGGAGCGGTATCCCAAAATTCATCACGCATCTGCACTAATTGTGTCCTTGTGATCGGTTCAGAATGCTTCCAAGGTTTCGGCTTCCGAATTTTCTGAGCGTTCTCTGAAATCACGTAAAAAGAAATATAACTACTCCACCAAATAAACGGAATTATCCATCAAAAATCAAAACTATCAATCCCCCATACCAATTCAGACACCAAATACATACTAAAAAAAAAAAAATGAAAACAAAATTTGCTTCAACGACAACAGAGAAATACCAAAATAAGAGGTAAAGAGATTCATATGTTTACCATCCCCTTTGGCCCGAGACGATCCGGTACAACCCATGAGAACGAAAGACAGAGTGAAAATAAATAAAACTCAGCTAAACTTTCCCGGGCGTGAGTTGGGTTTTTCGGGAATTAGCAAGAAATACAATTTGAAAGACGAGCGTATGGGAAACAAAACAAAAAAAAGGGAAGGTTTTAAGGATGCAGTACTGTTTATGCAATGGCTGTTGCGTACTTGCTTGAATTTTCCGAAAAAGACAGCTATAGCTAATCAACTCCCACGAGTCTCTCTCTTCCTGGAGGAAACTTGAGATCCGAGGGAGAGGAAGAGACAGGGCGGAGTGAGGTTGGGATCGCCTCGGGGCTGAGTGGAAATCCGTACAGATATTTCTGGTCTCTTTCAAATTCAATTCCAGCTTGGGGTTGGGTCCACGGTCTTATCCTCTCTATTTTTTGACTTTCCTCTCAGAAAATTTAGCGGTTAAATTACCTAATTAGGGCAGGTCAAGGGAACGGATGATATATAAAATTTTTTTCTCCTCTTATTATTATAAATTTTTTAAATTTTTATACAAAATTTAATAAATATTTCAATTTTTTTAAATTTTAAAATAATAATAATATTAAAAAATAATATTTTAAACTTTTATCAAAAATTAAAAATTTTCATCTCACTCTTCAAACCTACTGCTTTTATGGAATCAGCCCTTAAATTTTAAAAAAATTATAAACATTTTACCAAAAAACTCTATTGGGTTTCACTTCTCTCATAATTTTAGCATCTTGGTTGTTAGTGTTAAAATGTGGCCAAGAATGAAATGTCTAAACAAGAGCCAATGATAAATTAAAGAATAATTAAAGTGTTACAATTACAAATTTTTTTTATAAAACTAAAAATATAATCTAATATGATTTTATATTATACGTTATATCTATTCTATAATAAAAATAATTTTATAATTTAATATACCATATTAAATTACGTTAATTTATATATTTATTTTTATATAAAATCTCATTAAGAGAGAAAGTAGACAAAGAGATCCTTCCAAAGTGCAATAATAAGACATGAAATAATGAGTTACTTAAAATTGAAGAGATGATTAAAAGCATAAACAAGATAGAGAAATGAGACTTTTTGCCTGAACAAGAGACTTCATTTTGGAACTTGAGTAGTAGTTAGGGAACCATCTTCTTCCTTTTTTATTTATGAATGTCGGTTGTATCGGTGAGCTAAGAGTGACCGTGTAATGAGCGGTTTCACACCCAAAATCCGTGCACATAGGATCAATATTAAATTAAGAAAGAGTTTTATTATATATAAGTAAAGTCACGTATTAATTTATATATTAATATTAATTTTTTTATATTTAAAATTTAAATTAGTACTGTTTTTAATAAAATTTACTTTTTGATCAATCACAATAAATTAATACACATATTAGTGTACAAGTATACTTGTAACTAGACTTTTTTATTAAAAAAATTGCTTCTCCCCCATAAGGTGGTGACCACAGTCTTTATTATTTTTATTTTTTATTTTTTACTTAATAGTTAAGTAAATATTTTATAATAAATTTATAATTTTAAAAAAAATATTTAATGAATTTAGAAAAATATTTAAAAAACAAAAAACTAAAAAGAGATAAAGCAATTTTGCCTATTCGATGAGTGTTTCGGTAGTCTCACTATGTGGAAATAGCACCGTCCATTAAATATATGTCATCCTCGTCTTCTATCATTTATTCCACCGTGCTTGTTGGTACAATTTTCGACTGTCTTCCACGTGCCTGTTTGAGGTTATGACAGAGTTTTAAAAAGTATTTAAATAATTTTAAGAATTTTTTAATAAAAAAATTAAGTTGTTTAAGTATTATATATTAAAATATTTTTAATTTCGAATAAGTTAAAAAATATGTTAGAGGAAAAGTACGTTTGGGTGTTATATATTGAAGCTTTTTCTCAAACGTAATATTTTGGATGATGCAGAAAGTAATTTAAATTTTAAAAAGATTGTTAACGAATAAAAATATTCGTACAATTTTTAAATAATGACAACTTTCAAATTTTCAAAAATATGATTATAATCTTTAAAATTTCAAATAATCGTAATTTATACATCAGAAATCACTTTTTAAATTTGTTTATAAACAAATATAACATGTTTGAAAGTGTTTTAAACATATAGTTACCAAATAGTAATAACTTTTTAATAGCAAAACTTATTACTTAAGTTATAAACTATAAGTTCGAAAGCTATAACCTATTTTTCTCACTGCAATCCCAAACATGCATGTAGCCAATAACCTGCTATCAGAATAAAGGCTCGGAGACTCGGAAAGAGAAAACCTCTTATAGTTACATTATAAATTATGATATTGTCATTGATAATTAAGATCTCAGAGAGTATTCAATGCGTGCTTGTCGACATATTTACAGAGAATGAGAAATCCAGTATGGCATTGCCCCTCTGAGGGCTTGATTTTGGAGGTTCGGTACGATAATGTTCCTTTCAGAGCATGATTTGGCCATTAATAGAGTCACTTCAATGCGAATATCTCGTCTAAATTTACTTATGTGGCAGTTGACTATAGAAGGATGGTGATTTTAGATCATGTGCGATTAAGGGATTTGATTTCATAAAATTGGACAGCCTGTTTTTAATTCTACAGAGCAAGTTGATGTTGCTTGGTTGGAAAGAGAGTTTGAAGAAGAAGAAGTCCTTGATGTAGCAAAAGGTATGGACAAGGATAAGGCTCTGGTCTGGATAGGTTCTCTTTGGAATTTTTTCGAGTGTGCTGGGGTATTGTTAGAGATGATATCATGAAGGTGTTTGCTGAGTTTCACTCATAAATGAGGTATGAGAAGAGTTTGAATGTGACTTTCATTACTCTTATTATGAAAAAGTTAGGGGCTATGGAGATAAGCGATTTTAGGCCTATTAGTTTGGTGAATGGTGTTTATAAAATTATCTTTAAAGTGCTGGTAAATCATTTGAGTAGGGTGATGGAGAGGATAATTTTACAATCTCAAAATGCTTTTGTGAGAGAGAGGCAGATTTTAGATTCTGTTTTAATTGCTAATGAATGTTTGGAGAGTAGATTTAAGTTGGAGAAAGCTGGTATTCTTGTTAAATTGGATATAGAAAAAGCTTACGATGATGTAAGCTGGGATTTTCTTGATTATCTGTTGAAGAGATATGGCTCTAGAGTTAAATGGTGCTTGTGGATAAAGTATTGTGTATCAACTTCAAAATTTTCTGTTTTGGTGAATGGATAATCGGCTAGTTTCTTTTGTAGCTCTCATGGTTTGAGGCAAGACGATCCCGTTTCCCCCTTTCTTTTTGTTATGATTATGGACGCTATGAGTAGAATGATTGAGAAGGCTGTGGAGGGTAATTTTCTATCTAGTTTTGTGGTGGATAATGAGACAATGAATAGTTTAAAGTTTTTTCATTTATTATTTGTTGAGTATACCTTGATTTTTAGTGAGCTTGATTATGATAATTGACGTGCTTTAAGAGCATTATTGATGTGTTTTGAAACTACTTCAGGGTTAATAGTTTATTTATTAAAGTCTAAAATTGTTCTTGTGGGTGATGTTCAGAATTTATCAGTTTTGGTTAATTTACTGGGGTTTAAAGTCTCTTCACTGCCTTTGAGGTATCTTGGACTTCCTTTGGGGGCCTCTTTTAAAGCTATAGACATATGGGATAGGGTGATTGAAAAAATTGAAATGAGGTTAGCTGGTTGGAAGAGGATCTATTTGTCGAAGGGGGGAAGAGTAACTCATTAAAAAAAGTACTTTGTCTAACCTGCCCACGTATTTCCTTTCTCTTTTTCCTCTCTTGGCAAGGGTTGAAAAGAGAATTGGGAGTTGATTTCGGAACTTCTTATGGGGTGGCAAAGGTGAGTAAAAAAAGTTTTATTTAGTTAGTTGGAAGAAGGTTTGTCAACCATTGGATCGTGGTGGTTTTTGGATTAAAGATTTAAGGGTTTTTAATAGAGCTTTACTTGGGAAATGGCTTTAGAGATCTATTGGAAAGTAAAGCTCTTTGAAAAATGTGATAGATGTGAAGTATGGAAGTTTGTGGGGAGTTTGGTGTTCTAAAGAATCTAGTGGAGCTTATGGGTTGAGTTTGTAGAAATTTATTAGAAAAGGATGAGATTCCTTCCCTAATAATTTCATATTGAAGGTGGGAGATGGAAAGATGATACTCTTTTGGCATGATTTGTGGTGTGGGGATATTGCTCCCAAGTTAGAATTTCTTGCCCTTTTCAGAATTGCAAGGGATCAAAATGCAACTGTTTGTGATTCTTATTGCATTAGTGACAATAAGAATCACAAAAAGTTGGTGCTAGAAAGAGAGGATAGCATGGTGTGGATTCTTGCTAGAAATGCTAAGTTTTCAATTTCATCTTATTATAGAATTTTGTCAAGCCATAGTGGTTGTGTTTTCCCTAGGAAAAGTATATGGAAAGCGAAAATTCCTTCCAAGATTGCTTTTTTCTGTTGGGTGGCTTTTTTGGCCAAAGTGTTAACAACTAATAATCTTAAAAGAAGAGGATTGTTTATTGCTAATTGGTGTGTCATGTGCAAAAGGAATCGAGAATCAGTAAATCATATTTGCCTTTACTATGAAGTGATGAGATTCTTGTGAAATGAGGCTTTGAGTTGAACAAGCTTACATTGGGTAATGCCCAAAGAAGTGGTGGATTTATTGGTAGGGTGGAAGGGTTTGAAAGGCTGTAAGAAGGCGAGGAGTGTTTGGAAGATGATTGCCCATTGTCTTATGTGGTGCATATGGATTGAAAGAAATGGGAGATGCTTCGAAGATAAAGAATGCTCTTTGGGAGATCTTAGGGATTTTTTCTTGAGTACTTTGGGTTTTTGGGCTACATCTTATGTAATGGTAGATAATTTTCTGAATCTGTTTTAGTTTTCTGGTGTTAGTTTTCTTTTTGTTTCTAGAAGTTGTATGTAGGTATTTCCTTTGTATACATTTTGTATACTTGGGCTTATGCCTATTTTTTTGAATAAAATTATTACTTATAAAACAAGAGGGATACAATTTCCGTCACGATGCGGTGCATTTTGTTGAGTTCTCCCTTAGTTGCCTAAAACACATGGAACTCGGGAGCCCAAACTATTTCCTTGCCTATTAGACTAGTTTAGGCTCAACAATACTGTTAGTCTCAATTTGTGAGTTTATATATGAATTTGTAGAAGTTTAATTGGTAAATCTTGAATATGTAATAAACAAAAAACTTTTTTTTTTTTTAATGTTTTGTTTTTTATTTTTCACAAATAGATTGTTAATATTATCTCTTGAGACTTTATCTACCTTCTTCTACAGATCAATAATGAGTCATGTTACACCCATTGAGGGTGTGGGTGTAGCACAAGAGTGGTAACCGATAACAAATTCTTAAATACCGTACCAGATGCCATACCGATCAAGGCACTAAAATCAAATATTTCACTATCGATACTATTTCAGGATACTCAATATATGAATAAATTATATATATAAATTATATTCTAAAATAATAGTCTATATATGAATAAATTATATATAAATACATATATATAAATATATATAAATTATAAATAGTCTGGTCTGAATTGAGGGTAAAAAAATGAGTTTATAGTTTAAAGAAATTGAAAAAAGAAAAGTAAAGACTGAAATACTGACTGGTACAGGCTGGTATGTAAGCCGGTACAGGCTGAAATATTGGCCGGTATGGCCGACTAGCCAATATTTGAGGCAGTACGAAATAGATATAATACATGTACCGGACCAATGACCGGTACGATACATGTATTTAAAACAGTGACCAATAAAGCTAATAGCCTTTTTATTTTTTCATATATTTTTTATACTCTTAAATATTTAAAAAAAATAAAAAAATTCACAAATTCATTTTAAAATATTTTTTTAATAAAAAAATAAAATAAAACGTCAATCAATGATTTTTGTAATGATGCATACTCGGTGGATGCAACATTTTCCATCAATAATTTGAGCTTATATAAATATAATTATATAGAATATATACTTTGGCCATATCTATATCACAAGCATGAATGTATATAGTTGATCACTATCCATGTATGTGTTAAATTTTGACCCCATATATATACACTAATAAGGTCAACGTGCGTTGCCCAGTTCACCAATTTTGTCAAGTTTCAAATTTTTATCTAAACACGGACAGAAATTTTCTATATTTTCAGAACCTTTTTTTTTTTTTTCCTTGTTTACAACACATATTATACATACCATCTGCATAATTTTTATAACCATATTACAAAAACTTACAAGAGCTAAAGCTTTGTTCACTTTTACAATCTTTTTATCTGATTTTATATAGTCATTACAATTTTATTAAATTTTCATATAAAATAAGATGAAATATTCAATTTTTTGAAATTTCAATATAAAAATAATATTAAAATAACATATTCTAATAATATTTTATTTATTTTTTAACTTTAATCTCAACTCATATTATCTTATTTCTAAAAAACAAATAAGGCTTAAGTCACAATTTCTAAAAAAAAAAACAATGTATAGATATTTTTTAAGTACAAATTCCCTTTGAAAAGTATTATTATATTAGTATTTCTCTTGGCTTCTAACATATGAGTTTAAGGTCTCATTTGACTTCAAAAAATATCTTAACTCATCATTATAATTATTTAAATTTTTAAATAAAATATAATAAATAATTCAACTTTTTTAACTCCTAAAACAATAATAATATTAAAAAAAAATATTCTAACAAAATTTTATTTAACTTTCATCTTTAATTTAAAACTATCTTATCTCATCTCATTTCTGAATCTAAACCAACCCTAAAGCGAAAGTAGAAAATTTTAAGGCCGATTCGAAATATTTTATCTTATTTTGTCATTATAATTTTTTAAATCTTAATTCAATTTTTTTAAATTCTAAAATAATACTAATATTAAAAAAATATTTGAATAATATTTATTTAATTTCCATCTTTTATTTAAAATCATATACTCTCTAACTCCAAACCGCAAAGGAATAGAACAACTTCAATGTGATCTGAACATGTGTTCCGCGAAGGTAGTGAGATCCCACACGGCCGGCCCCCCTATCTGTTTTCCTTTCATGTGTGTGAAAATGGCTACCGGGGGCGGGGGGTTGGTTGGATTTTCGAATCTGTGGAAAGGCTGACATTTCAGAATAGCTTTCATACTTGTTACTTTCTCTTATCAAACATTTCACTAAAATTTATTTTTTGTATTTTATATATTAATTATTTATAATATGTCATATGTAACTTTATTTATTTATTTATATTGATTAAATAATATTTTTTTTAATTTTTTAAACATTCCTTTTTATTAAAAAATTTATAATATCTATATATTTTTTTTATATTTATGATATATTATTATATATAATATAATATAATTCAGTCTATACACATAAAATAAAAAATATATAAACTAAATAATGATTCTAACCTCTCCCCAGGCGCCCCCTTCTCTCTCTCTCTCTCTCTGACACACTTCTTCTTTCTTTTTATTTTTCCTTTTTTGGTTGGGTCACTCAGCCTGCAAACCCAGCTAAACGCAGTTGTTGTTCCTTCTTCTGGGTTATTATTAAATCTTCTCTAACCAGCAACATCCTCATAATCATCTCGTTTTCATTGCAACTAGGCCGGTTTCTCTTGTTTCATTTTTCTGCTGTGTCCTGTTATAGGTAGATTTTTTGATTTTGTCGTTGAAGAAAAATGTATGGGCCTCATTTTTTGGTATCATTTTTCTTGTTTTGTTTTTTCATCTATGCCCTGGAGTGCAGATCTATGTTGTTGATCACCTTTGTTGTGTCTTGTCGTGGGTAGATTTGGTAGTTTTTTTTGGCATGAAGTTTGGGACCGAGGCTCTCATCTCTCTAAAAGTTGGTGAGTGTTGGCTTTTATGAACTTTAAACGTAAAAGAACTTTCGGCGGAAAGGATTTTACTTTCTTGCTTTAGACTAGGAATAGTTGGTGCTCATGGACGCAAGTGGGAGAAAAATATTTTTTTAGAAGAACATGGGTCTCTTTACGGTTTTAAAAAAATCACAGAGGCATGTTGAAGGAGGGAGGACGTTTTTTACGAAGAAAATTGGTGTTTTTCGATGGACTGAGAGAAAAAAGAAAAAAGAAAAAGAAAAAGAAGCTTACAGAGAAGGTTGGAAAGCAGGTTTTTGGAGACAGGTTGGAGAAAGAAAATAAGAAAAGAAAGAGAGTTGGGCTGAGACAAAACAGACTGGGGAAGAATGTGGTTTTTGACGGAAGGGGAGAGCTACGAAACACAGTGGAGGACACTCAACTTTGGGATACCTTCATTTTCTTTCAGAGAAGACCATCTACACGGAGAAAACTACTCAACAGCACGCCGTTCCCCTCCACATCCAGGAAACAACCAACGAGCCACCGTGAACTCAGCTACCACACGACGGTAATTTACGGCTCAGACAAGCGACCCCAACACTTCTCCTCTGTTCCAGCTACTAAAAAACATATGAGTGTTTTTACGAATGGAGAGAGCAAGACTTACGGACTGACTTGGAGAGGAAGCTTACGGGGAGTAAAGAAAGAATAGAGCTGAGAGGCTGGAGACATGAGAGAACTAGTGGAGATTTTTTTGGTTTGGGCGAGAGACGAACGGAAGAGGGGTTTGAGTTCCGGTAGGTGAGAACGGACTGAGAGAGAAAGAGAGTTGGAGTTTTTCCGTTGTTTCGTGGGGACTGAGACTGAAACCAGGGGGAGTTTGAGCTCCTCGCTTGATAGAAAGAGAGGAGAGCAAACGACAGCTAGGTGAAGAGGTTGGACTGGTCTAGAAATTGGAGAGAACGGGACTGGAACTACTCTGTTTTCGAGAGTGAAAACAGGGACTTACGTAGAAGAGAGGAGTTGGTTGCTGAGGCTTCTGATTTTATTTTTCTTGGTGAGAGGAAAAACATAGCACTGTGTGACTGAAGCTGGTATGCAGCACCTGGAAGCTCTAATTTTTCTTGACGCTGCACTTAAAAGCTACGAACTGTTGGGCGCTTGGGCGATGCCGGATGTTTGAAGTGAAATCGAAGGAAAGAGAGATAGGTTTACAAGAAAAAAAAAAAGGAAAGGTGACTCATGAAGAGGATGCCGAACGGAGCACTGAGAGACCAAAAGGCTACGAGGGAGTTTTTATTTCTTTTCTTCTATGGAACGCTGAACCGAACGGACAGGGAGTATTTTTTTGTTTGGGCTCTCATCTTCTCTTTACTTTTGTTCTATTTTTCGGTTATTTTTCTATTGTTTTCTTGTATTTTATTTTAGTATTATCATGAAGAATATTTATTTAATTTCTATAGCACTTGTGATGAATATGGTTGGCTAAATTCTCGTACTCACGTTAGAGGTGAAGTATAATAGTTTAGACATTATTTTCGGGTCAACATTGGAATTTATTTTGTGATTTTAATCGATTGAAGGATTTTATTATTTGATTTTTTGATTATTTATATATTTATCTTGATTCATTGTAATTTTTTAATACAGTGAATGCTTGAAAAAATTCTTGTGATATTTAAATGAGTTTGTAAATATTTTAACCATCAATCATTCATGCTTAATCATTAGTCATTATTTTTCTCGACCTTAAATGTTAAATCTTCTAATTAAATAGAATTATTATTCTAGTTTAATTGAAGTAAGTCGATCGGAAACAATATTTTAAATTATTAGATGGATCCTTGAAACCTTAGTCATTCTCCATATCAACTTATTTTATCATTTTAATTTTATTCTATTACTTTAAAATCGTCATCTTAGTAATTTTCTCTTTCATTTGATTGCACGTTCATTTTAGTAATTTATTTTCATTGTTTGAGTTATTTTCTTTATTACATAAGTCAATCACTGTGAATTCGATTATGTTATGTACTACATCACCTATATACTTATAGGTAAAACTGTACTAAATTTTTGGTTCACTAGTTTGAGTCAAAGTTTAGGCGCAATACTAGGCGGCCAAGGAAAATGAAAAATAAAAGTGTTTGAATTTGGTTATAAAATCAAGAACAAAATTGGAAAAAAATCAATAGAAAAGATAGAGTGGAGACATGTAAAATGACCAAAAAAGTTGTCGGCAAAAGTAGAATAAAAAGCAACAAAATGGAATTTAGGAATTCAAGCAAGGGTAAAATTAGAAATGAAAATATTAGATGAAAATAATGTTCATCCAACCTTCGCATTTATATATATATAGTAGATATAATATAGCACATCCATGACTTCTTGCAAGCCTAAACCTATACATGATCAGACGATTACCAATATCCCCTTTGCATGCCATATACTTATCATTATCATGTGCTTGGTTATATAATTTAAAGGAGAAAAAAAAAAAAAAAGACTAATGAAGTCAAAGTAGCAAGGTGATCTTCATGTCCTTTAATTAATAGGCTTTACATACACTTCTTGAAAATTACCTACATTCTTAATACTCTAAAAATCACACAACAGGTTGAAATGAGAGAAAGAGTCATTTTCGGCCTATCGAGGCGATTCGAGCCTTGATCGGCATGGTCCGATGTCCCCGACGGTGATTCGGTGACTATAAAATGTCGATGCATACATTCATGACAATAAAAAGAAAGCAAGTGCAGAGAAATAAAAAGAGATGAACACATGAGTTTAGTAGTTTGACATAATGCCTACGTTCACGAGTGTTTGAGAATGAGAAACCCATTATAATATTCTTGTTTAAAATATTTCACGGCATTTCATTTCTCATTGTATAATAGTGGCTTCGGATACATTTATTGGAGAAAAAAAAACTCCTCGTCCTGGGGTTGAAGGAGAAGTCAAAGAAGAAAGGAAACTGAAGAAGAAGAAGATACTCGAAAGTTATCCAGATCCCTCTATTTATTTGATTATTTTTCCCACGTGCCCCCTACAGTGGTGAGGCAGGGTCTGCTACGCATGCCTAACAGCCCCACCTTTTTTCCATTTCCCTTTACAGCCCTCCTAACCCCTGATAGCCCACCCTACTCCCTGACCCCCTGCCTCATGCCCCTCTCCTTGACACCCACGTCTTGGCCTTTCTTTTCCCTTATCTCATCTTGTCCCCTAGTAGCTTGGTGGGCTGGGCTTGGGCCCAAATATCTTACCCTCTCGCATATATAAAATGGAGTCATACTATATTCACTGACAGTGTAGTTTGAAAATAGTTTTCGATAAGGTCTTTTAGTCTTTATTATTATTATTTTTATATGTTTAAATATTTTGTAAAAAACAATTCATAAAATTATTAAAAAATACTTCTTTAATTACTAATATATATACATATATATATTGGAACCCATCCTCGACTTTAGCTTTTTCCTATAGAATATTTATGTTATTGTTTTCATTTTTTTGTCTACAAAGCTTTGTTCAAATGATTAATGTGAAAATTGAAATAATTGATAAAATTCAAATTGGTTCAAATTCTAAATCTCATAAGTTGTGTGAAGGTTTCTATAAAATAGTAACCTGCTTCTCTCCCTTCTCCTCTCTCGTGAGCCACCTTCACTGCATTGCCATCATAATTTTTGTCATTTGCCTCTTCACCTGACTATTCGATCAGCCCATCTTGCTATGTTTGATAGTAATTAAGGATTGATTATTTCTCTTTGATTTTTTATGAGTGTTGGTATGATTAATATGTTTGAAATTTTTATTGGGGTCTTGATAATTTCTCTCTAATTTTGACGTTTATTGATAGCCATGATTTCATGATTTGGTTTGAGTGTTTTGAAATTCAAAACCACCCTAGTTCTAAGGAATCTGTTAATGTCAAAAAATTGTACTACATGTTGAAATAGGAGAAAGAATCATTCCAATCCCTGGTGGCATTTTGAGCCTCAATCGGGGTGGTTTAGAGCCTCCAGTAGCAGTCCAGGGCGGTTGTACAATGTATATACGTACATTCATAATAGTGAATAGAAAATAAATGAAGGAAAAATAAAAGAGATGGAGACAAGCAGATTTACGTAGTTCGGCATAGTACCTACGTCCACATATCGTTTGGAGGGAAAATCTAATATAATATTATTGTTTTACAGTCTCTCATCCTCACTATATAATAAAAGTCAAAGATCTATTTGCTGGAGGATTCTCTTTGGAGCTCTTGTTGTGAGGTTGGAGCAGTTGAAGAAGTCAAAACCCCCTGTCGTCTAGAAGTCCCCCCTTTTATTTGATCTAATCCCTCATTCCTTGTGCCCATTGGGAGTGGTGAGGATTGACAATCTTTTCTCTTGCATGTTTGACCTCATCTCTTTTCTCCCATTTTTTTTCCCACCTCTTTCCTTTTCCTTTGACACTTTATTTTTCCTTTTCATCTCCTTGTCTCCTCTTTGTCCCTTCTCCCTCTCTCCTTCTGTTGTCGTCTAATAGGAGCCATTTGATGGGCTGGGTTTAGTTTATTTGGGTATGAGATATTTTTTCCCCTTTAGAACCTTAACTCTCTTTGTTATGAAAAACTCTCTCAAATTTTGATTGGTTTTGAGAGACTAACTTGCTATTAATAATACCAACCACCCAAATCCTGATCTTCATTGTTTCACTTTTTTTTAAAGATTGTCTAAGGTTATAGTTGAGGAGCAAACATGTCACGAGGGTTCCATTTAGGACAGAAGAATTCAAGGGGGGAGGGAGGAAGAATGAGTCTCGGGTAAAATTTTTAGATTTATTTCATTTTAAGTAAGTGATTTCATTCTTGTTTATATGCTTTTCAGTTGGCTGGGTGACCCTCTCCTCTCATGTGGTGGTGATGTGCTTTGAGTGTTCATTCATGACTTGAGGAAATAAAGAAGATCAATATTTACGTAGTTCAGTAGTAAGACTTACGTTCGCGAATTTAAGGTATAAAATTCTAAGTAGAGTTTGATACAAGCTTTCTACAACTACTCCTATGAAGTTCTCTCTAGAAAAAATGGTATTGAAGTTCTCTAGGAGAAGTTCTCTCATTCTCTCTAACAGTCCAGATTTCCAAGGAAACCCAAACCCCTCTAAGTTGCCTCTCCTCCCTCTTTAGGTCTATTATCCTTATTTTATGTCTTGTCCTCTAACTTTATATTCTATCTGACATTTATATCCGATCAAGCATTGTCATAATCAGTCCTTTCTTTCTTCCTTCCCTCTCATCATGATAACAAAGGGTGTTGTTTTACTTAAAGAAATTTTAATTTTTTTAAACTTGTAACTACCTGCTACCCTAAAATTACCATCCGCACCCCTATACTTTAAAATAGATATCCCCAATGTAGAGGTGGGGGTAGTGGATTCAATCATCTAAAGTTTAACCAATGGTTGTACCCAAACCAACTACATTGGCTATTACTAATATGAACCGGCTGCCAAAGTCTAGAACCGATCGGCCAATAGCAGAAAAATAAGAAAACTGACATTGGCCGGTTTAGCGTTATATAGATATATTTTATATTATACGTATAGATATATTTTATATTATACATATAGAAAACGATGCCATTTCACTTAAATGAGTGAAACAACGTCGTTTTAGTTCTAACATTTATAAAAAGAAATTATATGAAATGGTGCTTGCCATTTTGATGTAGGGCTTAATAACCCCGCCCCTCCCTCTTCTTCTTTTTCTTCTCACTTCTTCTTCTTTCTTCAAAATCTCTCTCCTCTCTCACACGTAGCCCCGCAACGCCACAACCCTCTACTCTATTTCTCCTTCACAGCGCCACTGACGAGAAACTAAAAAACTGATAGGAATCACGCCAACATCAAGGCTACTGGTTTGCTCCCCCTTAATCGGCCAGTTTGAAAAATCTAAAAAATATGCTGGCGAGGCGTCGATTTTGGACCTAAACTGCATCGACAACGTCAATTTTCACTCATAGTGTAACGTCCAAGGAAGGTCTAAACTACACTTAGGCCTTTACTCTAAAATGACTAGTTAATTATGCAATTAGAGCTCCATAGGAACCATAATAAAAAAGTAAGAATTTTTCTTTTTCAAGTAATATGAGATCTCATACACAACTTGTACTTATCACTCACAGTTAGTATGGTCCTTGTTGAGGCAATTGGTTGTGGGTAGCATGGTTCAAATCCCACAAATATGGTTGAGATAGTCCCTGATATCATTTATAACATCCAACGAAAGCTCAAACCAAATCTTGGGCTACACTTCAAAAGAATTAGTTAATAATATCATTGAGATCCAATTAGAACTATTATATAAAGAATAATAAGTAAGAATTTCTTATTCTTAAATAATGTGAAATTCCATGCACCATATGGATATCGCACAAGTAGATATGCATGTAATCGTGAGCTTACATGTAAAATTTCAAATTTCAGACCGATCAGTATAAATTCATTGAGTAGTTCTATATACAGGCCGATTAAGTGGACTGTATTGCAGTCCTATTATGAAAATTATCAAATTGTCTCTACTTTCAAACAAGAATGGACTAAATTACCCTCATTCTACAAGAGTTCACTCTACCCAAGCTCCAAGAGCTCACTCTACCCTATCTTTTCTCTGCACATCTCTGTCTCGGTAACATGAAGAAACTTAAGTCCATAACCATCTCCCACGCCAATCTCTCCGGAAATATTCCTAGGCACTTGAATCTTAACCTTACACACATCGATTTTTCGGGTAATAGGTTCAGGGGAAGGATACCCAGCTCCTTCACGCTTCTCCGAGACCTTGTACTCTTGAATCTTTCGTCGAATGTGCTCATTGGTGAGATACCCACTTCGTTTGGGGACTTGATTTCACTAAAGAATGCGTCCTTGGCGTCGAATTCTTTGTCCGGGTCGATATCAAAGTCGATGTCGGCAACACCCAGTTTGGTTAATATTGATCCGAGTTCGAACTAGTTGAATGGTACGATTCCAAGGTTCTTTTCAGAGATGAAGAGCTTGAAGTACTTGAATCTCGCGAACAATGACTTTCATGGGGTTATGCCATTCACCATATGATGGACTATAGTTTCAGAATACGTTACAGCTATTTTCTAGCACCAAAAACGAAGGGAAAAGAAAAATATGATGGACTATAGTTTCATAATACATTAGAGTTATGGTCTTCTAGAGAAGTTTTTTTTGCTGTTGAATGGTATGATTCCAAGGTTCTTTTCGGAGATGAAGAGCTTGAAGTACTTGAATCTCACGAACAATAACTTTCATGGGATTATGCCATTCACCATATGATGAACTATAGTTTCAGAATACGTTATAGCTATTTTCCAGCACCAAACACGAAGGGAAAAGAAAAATATGATGGACTATAGTTTTAGAATACATTACAGCTATGGTCTTGCAGAAAAGTTTTTTTTTTTGCTGCTATCTGAGTGATGAAGATGCAGCTCTGCACCGATTGGAAGTGGCGACGACGATGCGGAGTGGCGATGGCGACGGTGAGGGAGTCTGCTGGGTATCGGACTGGGTCTGTTGGATATCAATAAAACAGCATCTACCGAGTCAATCTTGGATCTCTGGGGTGAAAAGACTTCATAGTGTTTTGCTAACTCCCTTGGGTCTCCATTAAATGAAACGTAGTATTTATTAAAATGAAATACTCCATTTCTTTATGTCTATATTGCAGGCCTCTTAAGAGGATTGCAATAAGAATTTCCCAAATTGATTTTGTATGAACAACCTTGGCCTAAAACGTTACTGCAGTGTCCCGCCGTCGTAAAAGGAGATTTTTAATGAAGATAATAACATACCGCCTTCCAAAAAGACCGCCCATGTGGGAAAAACTGGGGGTCAAGTGTCAACACGGAGCTCTCTCTCTCTCTCTCTCTCGCTGTAACAAATAGACCCGAGCTTCCCACCTAAGAAAACCCACCGTACAGGTTGGAGTCTGCGAACGCCGTAGACTCGATAAAACCCGTTTCCGTCTGCCACGGGCCAACGACATTCAGCCCCCACCAACACCAAAAACTCCACTCTCTCTCTCATGCGCGTGCGCTCAAATTGCTGAAATCTAGGGCTCGAATCGTCCCGGTTTGACCTCCGAAACCATGAATATCTTCAGGTTCTCCGGCGATATGATGCACTTGATTAGCATCCTGGTCCTGCTTCTCAAAATCTACGCAACCAAGTCTTGTTCAGGTTAGTTAAATATCTCTCTTACAACAACAACCCCCCCCCCCCCCCCCCCCCCCCAAACAAAAAAAAAAGAAACCGAATCTTCATTTCTCTCGGGAAATTAGAACAAACTAAATGGAAACTTCTTTTTTTATTTATTTATTTTTTTTCTTTTCCCGAGTACCGTATCCATCTCGTTTAAATGGACCTTTATGTTTGCCTCGTCCCGCATTGTCGTATGGTTTGTGATTTGCCATCTTATTATCCGGCTTTTAATCTTAATTTTCACCTTGTCCGTAAACGAATGGAAGTATTATGGTTTTTCTGTTTTGTTGCTGATAATTAGCGTATAAAAAATTTCTTATAAAAAAAAGAAAAGAATCCTATAAAAAATGAAAATTGAGACGTATTTACATTTTTGTAATTTAATCGTTTCCTCTAAAGACGTTATACAAATTTCTGCTGACAGCTAGTTGAATGGGGTTAGTTGCAGTGACATCATATACGGCTCAGAATAACGGAAGACCTTTAAGAATGAATAAATACGCATAATTGTGATTAAGCTTGAAAATTTGGTGTACCATATCAGGGATTTCGCTCAAGACTCAGGAGCTTTATGCTCTGGTGTTTCTGACGCGGTATTTGGATCTGTTCACGGGCTTTATCTCTGTCTATAACACGGTGATGAAGCTTGTGTTCATTGCAAGCTCTGCGGCGATCGTGTGGTGCATGCAGAGGCACCGGGTGGTGAGGCGCTCGTATGATAAAGAGCTCGACACATTTCGCCATTATTTTCTCATTGCTGCAAGCTTTGCTTTGGCGCTTCTTGTGAACGAGAAGTTTACGTTTCAAGAGGTGGTTCATCGTTAACTTTAACTAGTAATCATCAGATTCTTTTAATACTTATTGAACTCTTGAGAAAATTTTTATACTTGCTATACCATCAAATCCGGAGAGTTATGATGAATGCATAATCCAAAGTTCTGGAATAATTTCCTTTTAGTTTGATTGAATATTTTACTCCTACGCAGTGTGGTCTGGTAATGATTAATGACTAATTTGACCTGTTCTCTTGGAGGGTTTTCTCATGTATTACTTCCCTTGTTGATGAGTGGTGACCTTTTGTGCTTTTATTGAGTTCCTGTAAGAAAACCAAATATAAGGTACTCATCCAAACTTTGCTAATATTTACTCAACTTTTATTGTTGATCGCATCAGCTATCATTGAATTTTTCCATAGAGTAGGAAGGATAATGAATTATATTATTGTTAAATTAAATGTTGAAATAATTCTGTGCATAAAAGTTTGGAAGTGTTAGATTCAATCTCTTCTTCCTCAGTGAATGAGTGGTATATGGCGCATAGTTAGACCTCTATTATTAGGATTTTGGAGAGGCCGTTGTTTTGAGAATGCTAATCCGTGGCAATGGAGAAAAATCCTTTAATTAAAGCTTTACCTTCCATTTTTTTTGGCCCTGAGCTTGATGCTTTACCCTTCTGCATTTGGGTATTGGTTTAATGAGTTTACCCCTCTCTGCTTCCCTTGTGTTATTATTATAATTATTTAAATAGCTAGACTTAGCAGATGGAACTTTTAGAGTGTTACTGGCTTAATCGTTTGACTGTCATACTATGGGCATTGGTGATAAGGTTTATGGTTTTAAGTGGTCACTGTGCTATCTGAATCCTTCCTGTTGCATTCAAGTTCATATTATAAATACTTGCTGAAGACCCACTGTATATGGTTCTTTATCAATAATTTTATTAGAATTTATCAATAATTTTATTCGGCAAATTCTACCTCTCCAATTAAAATTTAGTATCAAGCATGCTAGTTTTTTAGTAGTTCCCTGATGGATGATCAAATCATCAAGGTGCATGATATTAAGGCATCAGCCTCGTCTGCACCTGCACAACAACCAAATTCCATCCCACTCAAGAATATTCCAGACAACCAACTCTGTAATGGAATTGGCACTTAGGCTGTAACAGAATCCTAGCCAGGTGTCTCATATTGATTGGTTTATTTTTCTTGAGGTTCTTATTTTGTGTCTATAAATAGAGGCACTATTTGTATCCAAAACAATGTGAAAAATACAGAAGGAAATTCGATTGAGCTCTCTGTGGCCTTTTCTCAAACAGTTGGAATTTCCAACTTTCTTCTTGTTTCAACATGGTAATCAGAGCCTAAGAGATCCACGTCCTACCCCATATGGAGCACTCAGAAAAATCCACGCCTCAACCCACCTCCATTGTTACAGCTGCAGCACATAGTGTCACCATCAAACTCATTACAGAAATTTTCTTACTCTGGAAAGCCCAAATAGTTCCCTTCCTCAAAGGACATCAACTCTATGGATATGTTAATGGTTCAATCCCTTCACCTGTCCTCACTCTAGACGGCAAACCCAACCCAGCTCACACGAGGTGGCTCCTCCAAGATCAACTGATCATCTCAGCCATCAACTCCTCCTTATCAGATGCGTTTTTAAGCCAAGTCTTAGCTGTTCCACCTCCCACGAGGTTTGGTCCACCCTTCAAAACCTATTCACTGCTCAATCATCAGCACAAATCATGCATAACCAATATCAACTCGCCACTCTCAAAAAGGGTTCTGAATCCATAATGGAATACTACATAAAAGCCAAATCCCCCGCAGCCTCTCTCGGAGCTGCTGGTCACTCCCTCTCAGATCTTGAATTTTCTATCTACCTTTTAGCTGGTCTTGGTATGGACTACAAGTCCATTGTGACCTCCCTCACCACACAACCTGATCCTCTCTCCCCACAACAACTCCTCAGCTATCTCCTCATCCATGAATCCAGACTTTCCCATCAGACTCGATCCTTACTTTCGGGCACCCCTATGTCAGCCAATAATACTGACTTTTGCCCACCTTTTCCTTTTGGTTAATCTAATAGGGGTTGCAATCCTCAGTCTTGAGGGGGTTGTTGTGGCCGTGGCAGAGGAGGCTTTCTTGGCTCTCGAGGTGGAGGCACATCGAACAGCTACTTCAGCAACAGATCTGACTCTCGACCACAGTGTCAAGTTTGTCATAAACATGGACACACAACACTCTCCTGCTACCATTGATTCAATCACTCCTATCAAGAAGCTGCTCCACCTTCACTTGCTGCCAACTTCACCACCCTACCTCATCAACCACTATCACCGTCAAACTTGGCATGGTTCCTAGATATAGTAGCAACCCACCACTTCACTCCAAAATACACAAATCTTGAATCACTGCTGTACCAGGGGTTTGATCAAGTTAGCATCGGCGATGGCAGCAACATTTCCATTAGAACCAAGGATCTGCTCAACTTCCCACTCCCTCTGGCAACTTTCTTTTACACAATCTCTTACATGTTCCCCTTGTTTCTCAAAATTTGCTTTCAGTTAGACAGTTTTGTCATGATAAGAGTTTATTTCGAATTTCACTCTACTTTCTTTCTTGTGAAGGATTCGAGTACTTGGGCAGCACTTCTTCAGGGAACCGTTGAGAACGTATGTCCTCAAAACTACTCCACTACCGTCTACCTCCCCAACTCCTCCTCATGCACTCATCGGCATTAGAACCTCTCCACATCTCTGGCATCTTTGAATGGGTCACCCCTCTCCTCGCATTACTACTCTCACTCTTTATAGATTCAAGCTTCCCACTACATCTCATGGGCTTCCATCCTGTGCAGCTTGCTTCCAGGTCAAGGCCCACAATCTACCTCATCATCTGTTTGCATCTCAGTCTACCACACCTTTTAGTCTTTTATTTTTGGATGTATGGGGCTCGGCTCCTGTTCTCTCTTCTAGTGGTTTTCGCTATTACTTGTCCATTGTAGATGACTATACAAAATACATCTGGTTGTTCCCCATGCAAATGAAATCTAATGTTTCAGTCCTAATACTTGCATTTTTACTCTATGTCTCAAATTCATTCTCTACTAATGTTGTGTCCATTCAATCGGATTAGGAAGGGGAATTTCGCCCCTTTCAACCCATTTGTTAAAATCTTGGCATTCAACATCGCATCACATGCCCTCACTCCCATCAACAAAATGGGAGTGTTGAGCGTTGTCACCGCCTCATAATTGAAACGGGCCTTGCCCTTCTATCTCATTCTCACATGTGACAAAAATTTTGGGCCAAAGCATTCCAAACTGCCACTTACCTCATTAACCGCATGCCTACCCCTCTTCTCCATCATAAATCTCCATATGAAGTCTTGTTGGGCCAACCTTCGGACTACACCTTTCTTTGGGTTTTTGGCTCTACTTGTTGGCCCAACCTTAGGCCCTATAACAAACACAAATTGGATTTTCAGTCTCATCCATGTGTGTTTGTGGGCTACAGCCTAGATCATAAAGGGTATAAATGCTTGCAGCTCACTACAGGCTGAACATACATTTCTCGATATGTGACCTTCCATGAAAATTTGTTTCCTTTTGCACCCGAGACTAGACCATCAACTGATTCTCACAATCATCATTTCATTGGGCCTGTATCTGATTCTCTCCTTCCAAGTGCTATATCTGAGCCCACTTCCCCTCTCTTGACTCCTCCCTCTCACTTAAGCCCAACTTCCTCATCTGGCCTAGATCAACCCACTTCCCCATCATCTTCCTTTCCCTCCCCTAGGGCTTCCTCGAGTCCGTCTTCAAGTTCTCAACAAGTTTTTGTGTCTCCAGATCAATTACCTTCCTCTCCTCCACCGCCACTCAATACTCACTCCATGGTCACTTGATCTTGGTCCAACATTCATTGCCCACGTACTTACACCGATTGCACCATCCTGTGGCCACCTACCAAACCCACTCTGTCCCTGACCACATCCACAACCCCTACTTCTTTCTTCAGTCCATCGGTTCTTGAGGAACCATCCTCTAGTCTGAAGCTTCAAAACATCCTGAATGGTGCCATGCCAAGGAACTTGAGTTTCATGCCCTCCTACAAAATCAGACATGGCAACTCATCCCACCCTCACCTCTGTACAATGTTCTCGGATCCAAGTAGATTCTAAAAACCAAACGCAAAGCTGATGGGTCCCTTGAACGCCACAAGGCTCGGCTTGTGGCCAAAGGATGCCATCAACAACCCAGCTTAGTTTCTTCGAAATTTCAGCCCCGTCATAAAACCTGTGACAATCCGTCTCCTTCTATCTTTAACTGTTACTTCCAATTGGCCTCTTCACCAATTGGGCATACAAAATGCGTTTATGCATGGAGATCTCGAAGAAGCCATATATATGAGGCAGCCACCCAGGTTTGTCAATCCTGAACGTCCTTCCTATGTCTGTAAGTTAACTAGATCCATTTATGGTTTGAAACAGGGCCTGGTATGCAAAATTAAGTGATTGGTTACTTTCATTGGGTTTTCATGGTTCAAAATCTGACTCCTAACCCCAAGGGGTTGGCCCAAGTGGTGAAGGCCTTGGTCTTGGGGTCTCATTCCCTTCAAGGTCTAAGGTTCAACACCTCATGGGTGCAAACAATCCTTTGAGGCCACACCCCCTGGTGAAAAGCCAGCGATTTAACCAGTTCTGTGTAGGGAAACTTCCGAGGGTGCGGTGCACGGGACCGGGGTTTATTCTGCAGGGGTGGGTCCAAAGGGCCCTGCCTTGGAGAGGTTCCCCGACATAAAAAAAAAAATAAAAAATCTGACTCCTCTTTGTTCATTTTAAGGTCTTCTACTGATTGCATCTATATCCTAGTTTATGTCGACGATATCATCATCACTAGGTCTAGTTCTACCTTGATTTCTGATTTTATTGTTTCTCTAAGTAAATTCTTTCTAGTCAAGGATCTAGGCATGTTGCATTATTTTTTAGGCATAGAGGTGATCCGCAAGTCATCTGGTCTGTTTCTTACTCAAAATAAATATATTTCTGTTTCTCACTCAAAATAAATACATTTCTGACTTACTGTTGAAAACAAACATGCACAAATCTAAGTCTTTATCGACACCCATGTCCACTACTTAAAAGCTGTCAGCCTTAGAAGGAAGTTCATTCGAGGATCCTGAATTGTATAGGAGCATAGTTGGCAGCTTATAGTATCTGTCCTTCACACGTCCAGACATTTCCTTTGCTATAAACCGTGTATGCCAATACATGCATAGCCCATGGGTGCCCCACTGGCAGGCCGTAAAAAGAGGTCTCCGTTATCTGAATAGCACTCGGTCATTTGGTCTTTGTTTCTCAGCCTCATCTTCACTTACTTTGTCTGCATCCTCTGATGTTAACTGGGTAGGTTGCCCTGATGATCGCCGATCAAGTGGTGGATTTTGTGTATTCTTTATGACTCACCTCATCTCCTGGGGTTCAAAAAAACAGTCTACTATCACTTGATCTTCCACTGAAACCGAGTACAAGTCATTGGCCAATACGGCCTGTGACATTCTGTGGCTCCAATCCTTGTTAAAAGAGCTTGGTATCTTCCTTAAGGAGCCTCCAATACTGTGGTGCGACAACTTGGGCGCCACTTATCTTTCAGTAAATCCTGTCCTTCACTCTCGCACCAAACATGTCGAACTCGACTACTACTTTGTTCGGGATAGAGTTGCATCCAAATCCTTACAAGTCTCCTTCATATCCAGCAAAGATCAGCTCGCAGATATCCTTACAAAGCCACTGTCATCAGCAAGATTCATTCAGCTTCGGTCAAGCATCACCATCAACCCAATACCGCTTGACTCGCGGGAGTGTATTAAGGCATCAGCCTTGTCTACACCTGCACAACAACCAAATTCCATCCCACTTAAGAATATTCTAGACAACCAACTCTGTAATGGAATTGGCACTTAGGCTGTAACAGAATCCTAGCCAGGTGTCTCATATTGATTGGTTTATTTTTCTTGAGGTTGTTATATTGTGTCTATAAATAAAGGCACTATTTGTATCCAAAACAGTGTGAAAAATACAGAAGGAAATTTGATTGAGCTCTCTGTCTCTCTTTGGCCTTTTCTCAAACAGTTGGAATCTCCAACTTTCTTCTTGTTTCAACACATGATGATCTGCTTCTAATGGTGTAACTTTTTGCAGATCTTCTGGGCATTTTCAATATACTTGGAGGCAGTTGCAATTCTTCCTCAGTTAGTTTTGCTTCAGCGTAGCGGAAATGTGGACAATTTAACGGGGCAATATGTTTTCTTTCTTGGGTATGTGTATCTTTTTTTAATACCAGTGTTGCTCTCAAGAATTCTCTTTGTTGTGTGGTTAGCTAAGTATCTGTGTGGAAGATAAATCAGTTACTGCCAGCATAAGTCTATGCAGTTACTTTGGAAACATATATGTTTGTATTGGACTAGGTAGCATGTAATCTTACTTAGCACCCATGGTAATATAGGAGCCAGCTCTAGCAAGTAAACCAAGGGGGAACTAAGCAAGTTGTACTGTTCGTGAACATAGAAATGCAGTTTCTAACCACTTGGTAGCAGCTTGATACATCGTGAAAGTTTAGAGCTGTGTGTATATGAACATCTATGGATGTAGTGTACTTGGGCTTTGCCTTCTCTTATGAATAAAACTTCTTGATTACCTAAAAAAAAAAGAAAAAAACAGGGAAAGATATAGAAGTGCACTTATCATTATGTGATAGGCCAATCTTAACTTATCAAGAATAAAAATCCGATAGGCCAGTTTCATCATATACAATGAAACCCGTATGGATTTGTGCACCCCATGATGTGTCTCGTTTTTACCATGTAATGACTGTTTCTGTTGCTCCCTAGCTTTCTTTAAGGTGATTTATTTACTGAAAAATAAGAAAGTGATATATTTGAGTGAATTTGTATGTGTTTGTCAATGTGTGTTTTTCTATGGGGTGTTGGTTTGTGTTTTCATGCATGTTATAGTGGTTTATAAGTTCAAAGACCAGAAAACTCCTTGAAGACGATACACCCCACATCCTACATAGCTATCTTACTGGTAACTCAAGGAAAATTGAACTTATATGTGAGCGTCTTGTGCCCCCATCTAAAAATGGTATAATGCCATGAGGTGGTAAAGCAGAACAGAAATAGGTATTGTAGTTGATGAGAATTCTGAATCCCTTCACCCGATCAAAAAATAAAAAAAATAAAAAAGAAAAGAAATCTGAACACCTTCAGAGCGTTGCAAATCATTCTCTCTCTCTCTCTGTCTCTCTCTCTCTCTCACACACACACCACCCAACCCTTTGCTTCCCATGCCAACCCATCTCCACATGTTATGACAAGGGTAAGACCACTGTACTGGATACTCAATGTGGTGGAAAACCTTTGTAAACGAAACGTTTTTGTTTGCCGTTGAAGTAATGTTATTGAACTTGTGGCGAGACTACTTACCATCCATATATTCATTCTGCAGGGCATATCGTGCATTCTACATCCTTAACTGGATATATCGCTACTTCAAAGAGCCTCATTTTAGTCGATGGATAGGTAAGCTATGCCTAGAATCAGAGAACAACTGTTTGTCAGGCGCCTTGCAGCTTGTGAGTATAATTAAATTTTTTCTCAATTTTGCAGCTTGCATCTCCGGACTTGTTCAGACAGCTTTATATGCAGATTTCTTTTACTATTACTATATTAGGTAAAGGAATCTGACACATTCTTGATGACGAACCATGCTAACAGTTTTCTACTCGATGGATGGCATTAACAATTGTTTGTTTTACAGCTGGAAAAGCAATACAAAGCTTAAGTTGCCTGCCTAAGCCAAGCATGGTGTTTTGGGAATTTGAAGTTGGTTTTCCTGAATCACTGTTAGTGTTCATACATTAATCACATCATTGTTGGCGGAAGAAGGGATGCAGGTTTCTTAGTTTAATTAAGTCGATAAACCCAAGCAGGTGGGTGAAAATACCCATGTTGTAGGCAATTGTAGAGCAGATAAACTAACTCCATGGTTTTTAGGTGGTGATAGTCTTAAGTATCTTTTCTTGCCACTGATTTTGACCTGTAAAGATTTACTGGGAGGACACAAAGTGCAGACTTGGCTAATAGCAGACGTGGATGTTTGGTGGACATATGGTTAAATCTGTATTTGTTTATTTATTGTAATTGTTTGTTTTTGGCCAGATACAGTTAATTAAATCTAAAGTGTTTACTGCTACCAAGAATTAGAGAAACAACAGGAGTTTGAACCAAAATTTTGGATACTGTTTTGGTGGTCATTTCGGTTAAGACACTAGAAAGAAATATTTCAATACTGATACTATTTTGGGATAGTTTATATATAATAAATTAATTATGTGTGTATAAATTATATTTCAAAATAATATTAATACAAGTCTTAAGGTAGGTTAGGATAATGAGATGAGAATTTTTTATTTTAGATAAAAGTTTAAAATATTATTTTTTAATATTGTTATTGTTTTAGGATTTAAAAAAGTTGAATTGAAATTTAAAAAAGTTGAATTATTTAGTATATTTTGTGTGGGAATTTAAAAAAATTGTAATGATGAGATGCAAATTTTATGTCTCATCTCACTTGTTAAATCTGTCCTTAAAAATTTAAAGCACGTATTTATAAAAGAAAAATTCTATACACCATATTATCATCCTATTTATATTTCATTAAATAATAACTGACACATTTACTACTATTAAATGATTATTTATTACATACTTCTTTATCATCAAACGGTGATAAATGCGTAATATCATATATAGTAGGATGTAAGTGAGATAGTGGTATGGTGTATAACACTACTCTTTATAAAATTCAATAATACTTTTAATTTTTCAATCCAATTATTTTAAAAAATAATCACTCATTTTTATCAAGAAAATGAGAACAGAGATTTGATTTATAGTCTTAAAAAACAAAGGATTAAAAAAAGTTAAGAAAATAGTTTTCAGATATAAGAATTGAAGTAAAATTATGAAAATAACTAAAATTTTTACATTAATTACAAAAAATTTACTAATTTCAGCCGATATTGATACATAGAAAATCGGCTGATATTGACTGAAATGCATTGGTAAAACTAATATTTGATTTGGCACGAAATAAATGCATTTCCTGTACTGGTTAATATTTTGATACGAAAAATACCAGGCGTACCGACCATTACAGTACGAAATTTAAAACTTTGGTTTGAACCCATCAATTTGAACATTTATGCATGAATAATTCTATTCACTATCCTTTTAACTAATATCTCTTTACCATCTTATTATTTGGGATCCAATGATTGAATGATAAGTAATGAATGATAAATAGTTTTACAATCATTTAATACTACAATAAAAAATGATGAAAATATGATGGCAAAAAGGATGGTATGTATGGTTAGGGCTAGAGTTATTATTGGTGTTGTTCTATAAGAGTTATGATACTCGCTTTTTTCATTCTTTTTCTTGTTTTGTATTAGTTAAGATAGTTGTTGGGGCTTCCAGCTTTTTTAAATCTTTTATCGTGTAACTGTTTAATATATATATATATATATATATATATATATATATATATATAACATAGAAAAAAAAAAAAAAAGTCCATGAAATAGGTCCACAACTCCACACATGCATATGTGATTCTATGTGAATTGTCCACCAAACACAGCCACATGGGACAAAATAAAATAATAGGTAGGTTTCCAAATTTCCAACTTCCAGCCACTATTTAGCTCCGACTGCACATTAATATCAGACACCGAAATAAGAATCTCCTATAAATGCTACCCTGTAACCACGACCTCTCCATGATTGCATACATCCATGCACGTCCTTATCATGGTTCCCACCTTGACATTGGCCTCTTATGTCGCTCTTTTGTCAATCACAAATCTCCTGTTTTCGTTATCTCATATATGCTCCCGTTGGCTTATTATTCATTCAAATTTGTCAAATGTCCATTCCCGAAAGCCCGTTTTCTTCTTCTTCTTCGCCTTCTTTGCCTCAGACCTCTTTTGGGAGAGTTGAACTAGTTTCCAAGTTTGTATCGGAGCGACTTGTTCAGAAGTTTTACGATGTGTCTGAATTCGACTTTGATTACGAGCAAAGTGGATTGTGGTCTCCTCCGGTCCAGAGGACTGTGTTCATGAGCTCCTCCGGGAAAATATTCACGAAAGCAGATATTCTGTCAAAACTCAGAAGCGCATTGCAGAGGCATCGTCGTCGAAGGAAACACATGAGAATTTGTTTCAATGTATGAAGCTGCTCTTATTCCTTCCTCTCTCTTTATTATTGAGAGAGAGAGAGAGAGAGAGAGAGAGAGAGAGAGAGAGAGAGAGAGAGAGAGAGAGAGAGAGAGAGAGATTAGGAGCTAATTTCGATTTTCTTTTTCAGAAGTACTTCTGATGCATAAAGCTTCTTCTTTTGCAGGTATTCATTTGCTGCTTCTGAGTGAGATGTTCAAGGTAACCCTTGTTTCCAGGAACGATTGTAACTTAACCAGTCAAAATACAACACAAAATGCTTTTTTCCGTGTAAGTTTCTTCCACTTGGTTTGGCGATGTAAATGTTATTCTTTTTGATAAATTTTGTGCATCACCTTAATAAAATCAGGAATAATAATTAAAAAAAAAAAAAAACTACCAAATATCCATACCATCAGTGAATTGAGCATGTCTAGCTAACTTTGGAGCGACAACAGCACCATTCCGTCTCACCTGTCCCAGCTTCTCAGTTTCTTCAACAATTTCCTCTTTTGGTGATCATGTAAATGTTACATTGCTCCAAGTGTAGAAATGCTGAGGGGTGTGAATGGGTTAGGTAATCCAGTCCGAGTAAAATGTTCATATAACACTGTTGAATCCGAATTAACAAATGTAAGAGTTTATTTAAAAAAAAAAAAAAAAAAAACAAATGTAGCAGTTTTTGGTTAAGGGAACATGCCATCTAGTCTTAAGGCCATTTCAACATATTATATGTAGTCTTTACGAGAGAATTTTGCATGTTTGGTAAGTAAGATGAGAATTTTAAGTCTTTAAGCCTTAGGTTTTTGTAAGCTAAGGCAAAGCTCTCTCAAATATCTGAAGTCCAAAATACTTTGTGAGCTCCTTTTAGGCTTTTTTCATGTAATTCTTTTATGTCTAGGAACCAACTCATTTGCCTGACTTTCTGAGTCTGGAAAGTCCAGCTCTCTGGTTTGCCAAGTACCGCTTGATGTCATAATTTGACTTCTCTTACACTATCTTTGCGTATGAGTGCCTTCAAGAAAGGTCTCAATTTTAGTAAAATACTTGCAAAGATTAGTCTTGCAGAGACCAAATTAAACTGCAAACCACTTAAACTAGCATTAGGAGCCTTGATGTGAATTCTCATTGTCAGTGGCAGATATTGTCAAGAACAGTCAAGCTATATATAAATACTGTCTTCATTTGTTGTTTCTGCACAAAGCTGAAGTGGCAAGTTGGCCTGAAGCTTTCAAAACTGAATCCAAACGGTAACATGTGGGCTCTTAAAGGATCTGCCACTTGTTTGTTCAGATATGAAATCACCGTAATTAAGAGGAATTCCAAAGCTCAAAGCATTTTAGAAGTCACTGCATGATTCAAATTTACAATCCACTTCCCCACTTCTCTCCGTTACTACCACTCACATCTCTTGGATTCCAAGCCACTTGTCACAAGGGGTACTTCGGAAACCAATAATTTTGAGAGGAACACATCTCCCGAAACAGAAGTCAATTAAGACATGAAACTTTGAGGCTCCTACAGTCCTACTAATTGCAAATCTGAATTGGCAATTGTTACGTAGAAAAACAAACGGAACAATATTCTGACGTATCTGCATGAGAAGACACGATTTGTCACTTGTCTTGCATGTGGGACATGTGCATCACAGACATCTAAGATCAGCTGCTGCTGCAGCATACCAGCCTTTTACAGTCCGGAGTAACCTAGGTACCAGCTGCCTTCTTTTAGGATAGAGAAACGAGATATAACAAGGTAAGTGAAGTGAGAAAGCAAAAGTACAGTTTTTAAATGAACCCACCGACTTCTCTTCTTTCACACCTTAAGATATATATATATATATTCGATTTCTCAGTTGGCTATGATTCCTCGACTTTGCAGTTAACTTGAAGATATGAGATGCCAGTATAGATGTTGAAAAGAAATCTGATATTTCCGAATTCCAGTCTGATCAAGACCTTCTGTCCAACTTGTATATGAAGACAAACACTAATCCACTTGTAATCTCGTTTCTTTTTCCTTTTTTATTTTTTATTTGTCCTTTGGGTTTTGCTTCTGTCTTTTCTTTCAGCTTCGTTTGATTTTGTGTTTCAACTATGGATGCAACATTTTCGTACAGTCGTTATCATTACCAACCAGTATGTCCCCCCAGCCATGGCCCCATGCTGCTCACAGGCCTTTCAGTCCTGCATTCCACCTAATATTTGGGAGAAATGATATTTATAGTTGTGTTTATACAAGCGGCGTGCAATCATTTTAAAAAAAGTAAATTAATATGAAATTTACGTAAAAAAAAATTATTTTTATAACTTTTTTTATTCATTTCGTATAACCGTTTACATGTACCAACTGCATCTAGCCATTCTGATATTTGGGTAAGCACCGAAGGTGGAAATGGAATCACTTGCCCCGGGAGGGGTAGGCGGTGTGAAAGAAAGAAAGAAAGAAGAAAGCATAAAGCTATCAGAACCCATCACAAGGGGATGAAGACCTTTGTCTAGCTCGCAAAAATATGAAAAGAACCGCTTGATTTCGATGTCATCGTGTCATGATGATATCGGATGAAAGGGAATGGAGTTTTTACCTTCAACCAAAAAGTCACAATATAAGAAGGGTAGATTAAAAAAAAAATTTAAAAAGGAAAAAGTGCCAGCTCTTGTAACACCCTACGCACCCTCTTTGTAGCCTAACCATTGAAACAAAACCCTTTTTGGAAACTGATGCAAGCCCTCTTTCAAGATAGACATACATTATAGTTTAACCACATTCCGCCGAAGACGTGATAGATACTAAGCCAGTGGGTAGGAATAATGTGTATGAGTTTCATGTTCTTAACATCATGCCCATGAAGAGTATTATTACTAACTCCTTACTACAACAGAATCTCCTGGTGATTACTTATAAAAAAGAAATCTCCCGGTTAATCCAACGTTGGCCAAGTACCTAATGCTTAAGGGGTGCTAATTTTTTTATTTTTTTATTTTTTATTTCAGAGCTTAATTCTCACTTAAGTGGAAACGGAATGGCTATACTGGCTTCCAGTGTTATGCAGGGGAAAAGAAAAGCATGGAAAGTGGAACGAGCTGCAAAAACCGGACCTGAGATGAAAATGCAGACGTGGAACAGGAAAGTCAGGGGAGTGACTTGAAAAGCCTAGAGACTAACAAAAGAAGAACTTGGCTTATTATTGCTCAGTATGAATGTAAAACATGTTCCCATTTACTTCTTAATTAATGTAAGTATACATCCATGAACAGTGTGCAAACCCTTTTGAATGTCGGTATTTTCCACTATATATGTGAAGCATCTACGACTATACGTTGTCATTGCTTGAGAGCAAAGCTAACATATGCTATATTTTCTTTCCATGCTTGCACGTTTCTTCAGAAACCTCTTCCTCTTTGCTCCCAGGTGTTTAATATACCTGCATTGATCAAGAGTAGTATAGGCGTTGCAGTCAAAGAGCACCTTAATCTACTTTGCTTGGCTTGACTAACTACGATAACAAGCACCAAGAAATTATCCACCTGACTCAATACAATGTTCTGTGAGCCAACTGATAATTTTTGTGTGTAGCAAAGGAAAGTATAAGAACTAAAGATTTCATTCTCAAATCCCAGTTAAGATTTGGATCAAAGACTCTGTAATAAATAACTATATAATCATCTCCACCATACTTACAGTTTAGAAATCAGAGCAGCTTACATTCATTATCACACTGGAACGGGACTTTCTTCGAGGATTTCTTTTCCCGTGATGCCATCCTTTAAAGTTTTGAAATATGCATTGTAGTCCTTCTCTGGTGGTGGGTTTTCAGGGTCCACTGTGAAAGGTTCACTAAATGGAATGACACTTTTAACCTGCAGAAAACACAAAAGTACCCAATAAAATCCAAATCTACAATTAGAAAGGGACCAAAAACATAACTTGGGCAGCTGTGTTCACAAGTAAAACTCGTTTAAGCTCAAGAGAAAAATAAGAGAGCATCACAACCTTAGATGTTCTCACACTTTCATTTCATGTCATAAACAGTCATCTTTTAATCAACTTTTAGTGAAGGAGTTCCAAGGTAAAATGTTTGTGTATGTGTATGTGAGTGTATATACATATTCCATGGTAAAAATTGCCAAAGTTGGAACTGGCTGCACTTGTCTTGTCTACTGGTAGTGGAAATCTAAAGTGAACGTGTAACTGCAAAAGGATTTCCAATTTTCCAGCCTTTTCTGTAAATAGGGGGATCTGCGATCCATTTTCAAAAATTTTCAGAAGACCATTCCTAGGTTGCGGTTTGGATGGTGAGATGAGATGAGATATTTTAGATGAAAGTTGAAAGTTAAATAAAATATTGTTAGAATATTATTTTGTTTATTATATTTTGTGGGAATTTGGAAAAATTGTAATAATGAGATGAGATGAGATGAGATGAATAAAGTGCAATAGTAAACCTTTAAAGCAAATTTTGTCATTTATGTCAGGATGATAAAATTTCCATCCTTGAGTCAGTCAAATTACTAAAGCACCTAAGGATGATTATCATAGGATGGATGTTACAACCCTTTGAGCTTGAATTCCAATCATTTAAAAAATTTTGCAACCTGTTCTCTAATATGAATGTTGCGATCAGAAATTACTATCATAAATGTCATGTAAAGTAGTGAGAGAACAGAATCAGAACCAGCACACCCTTATCTTTGGAAGTGCTTACAAATGAGCATGCCTGTTATTTGTATGTACATACCCTGAAATGATTGGAGGGAATTGGGGGAAGACAAGGAATAAGTTACAAGATTTCTGATTATATTACTTCTTTATGTTGTGGTTCTGTGGGAAAGATTACATACAAGCTGCAAGAATTCATAGTAAAACTTGACCTTTATCACTATGTTACATGCTAATAATCATTCACATCCCATACTAAAAAAACCAGGATGACAATCACTAAAAATATTTAATAGCATATACAACGTTTATATGCCAAAAATAAGGGGGAGAACGAGTAGTACCTCAAATGTCTTGTCACAAGCGTATGTGCTTTCCAAAGCAGCAACACATATAAGAGCAACTTCTTCCCTTGATATCTTACCCTGTATGTATTAGATAGGCAACAAAATCATCCTTAGAGATTGGAGCCTAGGAGGTTCAACCAAAAGCCCAAAAAGTTCAGTTCCACAGCAAGTGCTGCTTATAGAACCCTCCTGTTAAATATTTTAACTTAAGTAATAAAACCTGAGATATAATTGAAAAGCATACTGTTATATTGTCTCCCTGGTCGAAAATGAGATCTGCCCCAGCAGGCTCCTCGGTCAATGCACATGGCCTAATGATTGCATACGGCATTCCACTTTCCCGTATTAAATCCTCCCCCTATCAGGAAATTGGCAAGTTTAAGAAAAATGGCGAGCAGACATGTAGATTTCACACTAGGTAACTATGGCTTACAAATAAAGTCTTGGACCATTGTCTATTTTATGATCAATAAAATTTTGTTTACCAATTAAAAAAAACAAAGTGAGATACAATATGGCCTAAGGTACCAGGAGAAGAATCACACAGCATCATGTTAATTTGAAGCTGAAATTCTTTCTTACATTTTCGTTATCTCATTTCTTCTCTATTCATAGAACTGGCATAAGTTGAGCTTCAGTGATTTTTGTGTGCACGTAAAATGTGTTTCTTTTCCACCTTAATTTTATCGAATAAATTTTGCACCGTGTTTGAGTTATATTGATCATTGGTCAAATTTAACTCCCTGATTTTACCATAATGAAGCTTCTCCAGTCCATATTTATCTGATCACTTCTGTTTGTGAAGAAAAGGTCAACAACATTGAGACTTTTAATTGTCAGTAACCTAGATGATCACAAGTTTAATTCACTAACTTGATACAGCACATACTCGTTTAACATGCACAGATCCACCAATGTTCAACTAACGTATAGACTTTTACTTTTCAACTACCTATATGCGATTATAAGTGCAGTCTTGTCACTAAGTACAATGCATATCAACCTGCATTCATTTAGTGATCTTTTAGACCTAGACACATCTCCATAAAAGCGGTCAATTCCCAGTATTTATTTTTAGAATAAGAATGTCTACCAAACTGAAAGAAACTAATTAATATTTCTATCCTCTTTATATTACAAGTCATTTAGTCAGGTAAAAGGCTCAACTCATCAACCCATGTACCATGACTTCAGGCAGCTTAATGAATAGTCCGCATTTTAAAATTCTAGGCTCAAGCAGCAGTAGGGCACTATCTAAAAATGCATTAACCCAGAGGACTGTAACACAAATGATCTATCTTTACTTAAAAGCTTGCAGCATTAGTTTTAAACCTTCAACTTGAATGTGAGAATAAAATCCAATTCCTTGTTCAAGCGGACGGCAGGAGGTTGTTTACTCAGATCCAGTCCAGGCCTCCCAGGTCGGGTAACTCCAGCCGAGCCCACATGTACAAACCTACAAGTAACCCATAAAAAGAAAGAAATCCCAGAAAAAAATTGCATCTAGCAGACCAAGTATATTAAAGCATATATATAATCACAATGATACTAATATTATAAAAGATCTAATGGAAAGTACTGTTAAACCTTGGACATATGGGATCCTTTATATACGTCCGAATGCTTGATACAGGAAGTTGAAATGCACCTTCGACAAAAGTTGGATTCAATCTCCCATCATACTCAAACTTGCTGAACATGAGCTGCAGTGATTTGGATACTTCATTAAGAACAAAATTAGAAAACCATGAAGCAGAATATGGATAAACAGTTACAAACTGAAGCATGCCTGCAATGATACAATATTGGTTGGGTCAAAGGGTGGGGCATCTGATACAGTTCGTGCTCGAAATATAGGCCTCAAGGAAGAAAATGGCAAGCGTATCTGGGTGTGAAAGGGAACCACAGCTTGTTAGTAGTGATTATCAAGCATAGCCATTCAATCGAGGGGTTTATAACGTTACTCACTGACTGCCATTGGCCTGCTACGGTGTCAAAGCCTGTCGTATAACCAACAGTGTCCCAATCACTGCTAGTGCGAACTATCATTTTATACCTGCGACCGTCACCTTTAAGGCGAAGCTCCAAACCATCATATGCGGAAACATCTTCTGGGACTGAAAAATTCTGAAAACCAAACACATGATTTTCTCTTTATATAAGAAATGGAATCATAAATTGGCGCATCCCAAAAGGTCTGGAACACAAGCCAAGAGAAGAGAGGAGAAGAAGAAGAATTGAAGGATATCCATTGGGTAGAAAATACAGGAAGATCAGGCACAACAAGGCTTTTGGGGGTTTTTTCAAATCCTCATACTACAAGGGATGCAAACTTCATTAAGAATAGCATGGATCTAATCCATAAGGACCCAAAGTATAAATTTGGCAGGTAAGTGATCTATCTTATCTTATAGCCTGACAACAAGAGCCCAGATCCTTGGGAAAAATTCACCCACCAGGTGGGTGTAACAAAAACAAAGTCTTTCGATACAATTGAATCATAGATAGTTCCAAGGAAAGAAGATCCACAGGGAAAACAACCTCCATGTGTGCTAAGAAAACAATTATGGTCCATAGAGCCATGCAGATAACAAAAACTAAATGAACTGAGTGGCCTAGAGAAACATCCAAAATTTCGTGTCAGCAACTTGTGAAAAGGTTGTTAGAAATAAAAATTCATTGAAGATATGCTTGAACAGCCCTAAGTGCAATCATGCATTCCATTTCTTTACAACATTGATACCATTAATGAAAATTAAGAAAATCTCACATCTAGAGATCATCTGAACAAATTCACTGACAATTCAAGAGAAATAAGAAGCAAGCTCATTTCCAATGCTGTGGAAGGCCATTTATCAGAATATATGTTGAATTAGACCACAACAAGGATAATCTCATGGAGCTAAGAAGAAGTCAAGATAAGTCATTGCATTTTACCCTTGTTCTGATACTGGTAAAACCACCATTGTTAGCAGTGGAGACAACGCCTGGGAGATACACAAAAAATACTAACGAAATGAATAAATCAAAGCATTTGGAGATGGATAGTTAATCATGCTTAAGGATGCAAGAAAACATAAAACAGAGAAATGTGTGTGGAAGGGGCTGCAGGAACAAACCTTTGAAAAGGCCAGTTGGTCCACCAATTTCGCTGCCTATTGGGTCAATTTGAAATGTGCTTTCACTAACTCCTCCCATTACAACATCATCTAGAGCACCCCAAGCGAGTTCTCTAGAGTTATTATCTGCAAAATTGGGGCAGGAGAACAAAAATCTTAATCACAGAACATATTCCTATATCAAACAGGTAATGAACAATGACGTAAAGATTTGGCCTAGTTGCAAAGCACTGATGCATGTATTGATTGATCTGTTGTAGTATGAAACAATAATAAAAAGACAATAAAATTATAAATTCGGTGCACAAACGACCGTGTTATAAATGGAATTTTAATACAAATTTTGTATGCAACATATAACTTCATGAACTTTTCTTCTCATTACGCTTCTTGCTGGCATACTTAAAAATGGACTTGAATGTCATGCAATGCGCCCCCCCCCCCCCCCCCCCCCCTTGCCATCCCTTACTCCCCTTTTCCATTATTTCTTTTTTCCTTTTCTAAGCTTCGTTTTTATTTTATTCTTATCTGCATGATAAAGTACACGCGCAAAATGCAACAGCTTGGTGCTAGATCAATGATTATGTACCTTCAAATCCAAAGAGTAGTTTTCCCTTTCGAAGTCCAACACTCCCTTTTACAGCATTGATTAAATTTTTCATTCCAATGTATTCTACCATTTCAGGAGAATCACCTTTTATCTGTTCCCATCAATCAAATGAGGCCTCATTGTTATCAAGAGCCAGATGTATGCATAACTCACAAGGGAAAAACAATTGAACTTCCAATTCAAGGAAAACCAATAAAAAAAGGCAATCAGTTCACAACCTCCGGTTCAAAGAACTTGATTCCCTGTAGACAATAATTAGTATTGAGTTAGAGAAGAACCAATGGTAAAAAATATAGCAAGCATACAACTTCCATTATTGAGAAATCAACAAATTGGTGGATAGGCAAACTCTCCTACAATTATGTGTGAAACAATGGGTTTTCACTACCATCTTCCAAGTTTTCAAAAACGTACTTGGCTGTATTTTGCCCTGTCAGGAGTGTCCCCTTCCTTTGGACCAACAATAACAGAAACTGCATTAATAACTTTCCTCACTCCTTTGAAGTACTCAGGGACCAGAGTGCTCTCCTTAGTAATGTCTCCAACAATCTGAAATTTGCAGAAAAAGGCAGAGTCATGAGCATGTAAAGTAAGGGATGAAAACACAACCAAGTTTCATATAACCAACTTATTATGTACAATCATGTAATGGAAACACTTGGCAGGGTTTAAGTGTTGAATGAAAGAATCTGACTATACTCTACCCGAGAAATGCCCTCAACTATTTAATATACTAGGCACTCCACATAAAAAATAATTAGTAAAACAATCAATAATTAAAAGCTCACAGAAAAAATCAGGATAGTCACAAACAGTTTGATTAATCGATTAGATATTGTGTGCTATGAAGCATCTGCTTTTTCAGAGGATGTAGTGATTACAGTTGAGAGTACCAAAGAATCATATTTTCTAAATAATTCATTTCTTCCGCCCAAGAAAGAGTCGCACAATCAGGTACTAACATCTATTGAGACTGGGAAAGAATTCAGAAACTTCCCAAGTTGACATGAATACATTTACTCATAAAGATAGGGCAAAATAGAGGCAAAAGTCAGAAGTACATTCTTTTTAGATAGGTAATGTACAGAAAACATACATCCTCCAGACTCAATATGAGTAGGCCTGTTTAGGCCTGCTTATCAAAAACTGACAACCAGAAATGCCCAGAAATGCATGCTTCGCTCAAAGTCATAAATGTGATCGATCAGTTAGGAAGAGAAACTTTATGCAGTAGCTACTAGCTGGCTCACCAAGTCAATATCTGGGCTGAACATCCTTCTTGCCTTCTCTTCATTTCTGACCTAAGAAATTGTCATACAAAAATTGGGATGTATAATAGTCAATGACTACTAAAAGTCTTAAGAGCATATTGAAATTTTTTCTAAATGAATAATAATGCTACAATAGCTTGCAGCATTTTCAGCTAAGCATGCCTGACAAACACATTATAAGGTAGGAGCAGAAATACCAATACTCGGACTGGCAATCCTTTCTTCTGTAAGATGTTGACTACTCTTCTACCCACACCACCAGTAGCTCCAGCTACCAGGATAATACCAGAAGTATCCATGGCCTTTACTGGTTCACTGGGTGATGGGCTGGATAGTTTCTCTATCAGAAATTCAAAGAACTTCACAACTCCCAAAAATTGAATTCTTGTTAGTAAATACCAAAAATAAATTCTTGTTCGAACAGGCAAGATAATGTTAGAGGCGATCAAAATTGGAATAGACACCATGTCTAACCTTGGCAGGAGATGGAGGTCCATTAAAAAAATATAACGTTTTCAAAAATCTGCCAAAGTCCCAACTCTGCTTTCCAGCTTCTGCTGATACAGGCCTGTTATTTGTTCTTGAGGAGAGAGAAGCTAAGCTTTGTCTGTAAACAAAGGACTTCGGTTTGTCATTAAGTTGAAGAAATGGTTTAGGTAGTGGAGAGGACAGTAACCGAGGATGGAAAGATTTGTTCGAAAATTTTCTACCAAAAGGAGATGAAGAGCCCTGCAGTGTCAATTAATTGAGCCATGCAAGTTAAACTAATTGCAAATTCGAAGATGTTGGCATGTGAAATATCATCTGAAGCAGATATACTTTTGCAATAAAGTATAGTATAGGGATAAATATGGAGAATCTACATATTTATGTTTTTCATTCTAAAAGTGTCATGGGAAGTATTTTGGCTCAAATTCATCTATCATTTTTCAAGGACTCCTAGACATGTTCACAAACATCCAATAACATTTAGAAATAGATGAATGCCCAAATTAACCACAAAATACGGAAATAATTGGGCAACATATTGAAGAACAATTTGGATGTACTTCGCAATAGATATTTTTCTCTAAAGCGGCATAATATTAATTATAGAAGAAAAGAAAATAAAGAGAGGATATATATATATTTTTATATTCATGCTATAGTCAAGAAATTAAGAGATGCCTTAAATTAGTAATAAATCGGCTGCCTAGAATTGAGTACGAAACTGAACACTGTGTTCTTATTACGGGTACATGAAATCATGGGATCAGATTACTTATAATGTCAGATTGGATGCTCCAGGAGAACTAGTTGAATACTGCAGCAACACTTCTACAACATAAAGCAAACATTGTTGGTCTCCCATTGACACAACGCGCAAAATATTAATTGCTGATAGATTACAAACCGGCTCAAAAGAAATACCATCCATATCGTTAAGACAGCCTCTAACCCACCCTAGTCTCTCTAGAGAAATCCCAGACTACAAAACATACCCATTCAATTCACTCATTACCCATCCAAATTCTAAACATTTCATGGATACATTATATACAATAAAATACCAAACAGCTGTGTAGGCTCATAGCATACAATATATGCACATCAATACCATCCAAACTCTAAAATTGAACTTCCATATCACGTGGTCCGGTCGGACTGAAACTAAAAGACTCTGATTTGCTTAACATCAAAACAAATGGCAATGTTTTCAAACACGAGCTGTTTTTTTAACGTTTTTCCTAAGAGTAGTTACTCCACAAAGACTGCAACTTTGAGTGTTCGACCTTCATGTGAAGTGGGAGATACTTTAAACGGTACAAGAGAAAAAGAAATTCCTACCAATTTATTTATTCTTTAAATCTTTTTGGGTGCGGGGTTACCTGAACTTTGAGAATAGAGGAAGACAGAGACGACGATATTTGCATAGAACAACATTCCATCGTTTTTCAGAGAGACAGAGAGAGATAGATAGAAAGTGCGGTTTGGGAAACTGACTAGTTGTTGTTGGCGTTGGTGCTGCTGATATTTGAAGCAGAGGAGTAAATATAGACCACACACAACCCCGACAGTCTCATACACACACGACACACCCCACGCTCTCTTTTAACTGCAGTTTGAGATAAAACTATTTTAGAATTGTTACATTATTCTCAGTTTTTATTTTTCTAAAAGTGGTATATATGATTTAAAAACTTTTTAAATAGGCCATGGTAACATTTCATATTACTCATGCCAAGATATAAATTACACATGTTATGAAAAAAAAGACAAAAGACTATGATGATAAAAAGATAAAAATTCACAAAATAAAGGATGAATGAACTTTATTTTCTTTTTAATTTTTTATTAGGCAATTGATGTCATTTGGCAACAGAAAGAAACTGTGTTCACTTTAATATATGAGAAATTTTGGAAGATATGAGAATTTTATAAACTTATCGATAGTTATATTTAAACGATATAAAGAAGTTCATATATTGTAAAAATTGTTAGCTAAAATAGAAAAAGTAACAAAATAAAAAAACCATTGAGAGAGGACTATGATAACAATTGTTGCCTAGTTGACTAACACAAGAAGAGGGGTGAATTGAGTTGTATTAAAAAAATTAACAATTATAAATCAAATATACAATATAAAATATAAATAAAATACAAAATAGCAATAAATATAAAGAATAAGGGTAAGAGAGAAGCAAACTCAGTATGTTAACAAGGTTCGGCCCGACTGCCTACGTCTTCGCTTTAAGCTACCCCTTGAGAATTTTCAAATTCATTATTCAACCTCTTTCAGGTGGAGATAAAAACCTATTATACATTTGAATAACACCACTACAAAGGATCTGTGTATAACACCCTCTACACTTGCAATCACCTTACACGTGGTGATTCAACTATTTCTTGTGTAGAACACTTTCTACACGCACAAGGGTTATACACACCCTTTTACTGATACAAGAGTTGATAGTGGGTAGGTTATCATAAAACACTCTTCAAATGAGTTAAATAAGAACAATACAGCACAAACTATATCTTACTAAAAATGAACAAGGATTAAGGCTCAATGCTTAGAGAAGAGAGAATGAAAGTTTTGAATAAATGTTATATGCTCTGAATGTTGTAAATGTGAAACTCTCAAATGATCTATTTATAGATATATGAGACTTTATATTCAAATTTAAAAAGATTCACATATTAAAGACAATATCATTCACTTTTCAAAAAATTCAAATAAAAGTTTCTTTTTCAATTGTCAAAGACAACATCATTCATTTTTTAAAAACTTCAAACCTAATCTTTTATTTTTGGCATATGACAAAAGGAGCACATTTTACTTTTCAAATATCTCAAACATAATATTTTACTTTTTGGATATGACAAAAGGAGCATACCTTACTTTTCAAATTTTTTAAACCTAATCTTTTTACTTTTTGCATATGACAAAAGAAGCACACTTTATTTTTTAAATATTTCAAACAAAAACATCTAACTTTTGCATAAGTCAAAAAAAGTATCAACCACTTTTGAAAATATTCAAATAAAACATGCATATGTGAAAGATGATAATCAATCATCTTTAATATTTTCAAAATTCAAACATTTAATCGTGTAATGCACATGTGAAAGATGACAATCAATCTTCTTTCATAATTTTCAAAATATTCATGCACATGTTGAAAATGTATTTTAATGCTTTATGATAAAATATTAATTTTGAGCCTTAATCCTAATTTCGAATTTTTAAGAGATTTACAACATTACTCTATGATTTTAATGTGAACTTGTTGCCTTCTTACTCATGCTTGTTTTCTTGATGTGTTTGACTTCATTGTGTAGACAATTTGAGTTTGAAACTCCTTTATTCTTTGAATTCATTTATTATCATCAAAATCCATGTGTAGATATATAATTACACAAAACTTGAAACCTTGGGTTCAACAATCTCCTCCTTTTTAATGATGACAAATACTTGATAGAACCTGAAACCTGTATTGATACTTAAATTCCCCTTAAGAACATGCGTTAGTTTTTCAAGCAAAAGTATGAATATAATTTCAAACATATATAACAAGTTTAGCAATTCAAACAATGTTAATGTTCTAATCTAACACTTCTTCCCCTTTTGGCATCATTAAAAAGGATCTGCAATAAGTAAATGGACTGAAGAAAATGGTGCGTTAGTAGACAATGTAGATAGTTAAAAAAATGGATCCGTTCGTGATTCAACAAGTGTGGCTGGAGATTTGAAAATGTTGCCCAGATGACTAACACAAGAGGGGAGGTGAATTGAGTTGTATTAAAAAAAATAACAATTATAAATCAAATATATAATATAAAATATAAACAAAATATGAAATAACAATAAATATAAAGAGTAAGGGTAAAAGAGAAGTAAACTCAGTATGTTAACGAGGTTCGGCCCCACTGCCTACGTCCTCGCCTCAAGCTACCCCTTGAGGATTTCCAAATTCACTATTCAACCTCCTTCAGGTGGAGATAGAAACCTATTACACCTTTGAATAACACCGCTACAAAGGATTCGTGTAGAACACCCTCTACAGTTGCAATCACCTTACACGTGGTGATTCAACTATTCCCCGTGTAGAATACTTTCTACACACACAAGGGTTATACACACCATTTTTCTGATACAAGAGCTGATAGTGGGTAGGTTATCAGAAAACACTCCTCAATGAGTGAAATAAGAACAATACAGCACAAACTATATCTCTCAAAATGAACAAGGATTAAGACTCAATGCTTAGAGAAGAGAGAATGAAAGCTTTGAATGAATGTTGTATGCTCTTGGTATTGTGAATGTGAAGCTCTCAAATGATCTATTTATAGGCATATGAGACTTTATATTCAAATTTAAAAAGATTCACATGTCAAAGACAACATCATTCACTTTTTCAAAAAATTCAAATAAAAGGTTCTTCTTTTTCAATTGTCAAAGACAACATCATTCACTTTTTCAAAAAAATCAAACCTAATCTTTTACTTTTGGCATATGACAAAATGAGCACACTTTCATTTTCAAAATATTCAAACCTAATCTTTTACTTTTTGCATATGACAAAATGAGCACACTTTACTTTTCAAATTTTTCAAACAAAATCATCTACCTTTTGTATAAGTCTAAAAAAGCATCAATCACTTTTGAAAATATTCAAATAAAACATGCACATGTGAAAGATGACAATCAATCATCTTTAATATTTTCAAAGTTCAACCCTTTAATCAAGGCATGCACATGCAAAAGATGACAATCAATCATCTTTCAAAATTTTTAAATTTAATTTTCAAAAATATTCATGCACATGTAGAAAATGTATTTTAATGCTTTATGATAAAATATTAATTTTGAGCATTAATCCTAATTTCGAATTTTAAGAGATTTACAATATTACTCTATGACTTTAATGTGAACTTGTGTCCTTCTTGCTCATGCTTAGTTCTTTGATGTGCTTGATTCCATTGTGTGAACAACTTGAGCTTGAAACTCCTTTATTCTTTGAATTCATTTGTTATCATCAAAATCCATGTGTAGATTTATAATCACATGAAACTTGAAACCTTGGGTTCAACAATCTCCCCCTTTTTGATGATGACAAATACTTGATAGAACTTGAAACCTGTATTAATACTTAAGCTCCCCTTGAAAATATGCGTTAGTTTTTCAAGCAAAAGTATAAATATAATTCCAAGCATATATAACAAGTTTAGCAATTTAAACAGTGTTAATGTTCTAGTCTAACACTTCTCCCCCTTTTGGCATCATTAAAAAGGATCCGCAACAAGTAAATAGACTGAAGAAAACGGTACGTTAGTAGACACTATAGATAGTTGAAAAATGGAGCCGTCTGTGACCCGACAAGTGCTGCAAAGCCTCGAGGCCTAACTCTATGAATTTAACATGGCTGAAGATTTAAACAATCGCCTGATGTTGTTGACAAACGGGATTGAAGGCTCCGAGTTTCTATAAAAAAATGATCATTTTCATCTATCGGATGCCAAAAAAATAATCGCTTCTTGACCTGAGTTCTGTTTTTCCACAACGATAGAATGGCTGAGCAATTCTCTTCCACTAATGTTCCAGACTTGAATCAGGAACTCTTGACGCATCAATCATCAATCTTCTCTCCTGAGGCCGTCAATACCATGATAGGAGCAGTGAACCGTTTTTCTAGTAAGGCTGATTCTGAGATTATTACAAAATCAAGAATGCTCAGTAGTCAATATGCTGCCTCTGTTACGATCATGTCTCGGAGGTTAATGACGAGGGTGAGTGAGATTGATCATCTTAACATGCAAATATTTGAGTTACGACAGAAGCTTGCTAATAAGGATAGTGAGAATAAAAGGCTAAAGTAAGAAAACCAAGAGTTGAAAAAATTTGCAGATTGGTATGCTCATGATCTACAACCACGAATAGAGGAGCTGAAACGAGAAAGGGTTCAGATACAAGGTCAACATCAGCAGATAACAGCAGAAGTTCATCGTTTACTAGAAAAATAGGGACAATCTACTGTTAATCTCACTGGCTTAATAAGAAAACTTTTGACAATGTGTGTCCAGCATATCTTGTATTTCTTTTGACTAAATAAGATTTGAAGAGAAAATAGTTTGTCATATTCTTTATGCTATCTCTATAAAATCAGTCCTGAAGTTCATCCAATCCGCATCAAGTTTTCATCTCATCTCTATAACTCATCTGCATTCCTTCAGCATTCTCGTTTTAAGTCTTTTATTCTTTTCTCAATGGCTCATTCTTCTACCATTTCTCTAGATCCATCCATGAGGCATTCTGCATTTCAACCTCCTGTCCTTTCTGCAGCTGCCATTGGTGCCATGTTGCAGCAAGAAAATAATAATCTGACTAATAAGTTAGATTCTGATGCTATTTATGACTTGGTGAGTCTTGGGACTCGCTACTCTTCCTCTATTGTTGCTTTTTCTCAGCGGCTACAAGCCAAAAATATGAAGTAAGCTCAAAAAACAAATTGTTGTACTTCAACGAATTGTTCAAGAGTCTCACACAAGGGAAGGAATCATTCGGCAGAAGAATAAACAGTTGAAATCTTTATTAGATTCTTCATTCCGCTTGCCGGTTCCCATGGATAAGAATGACATGATATTGTATGAAGAGAATGAGCGTCTCAAACATGAGGCTAAGAATCTCAAGTTTATGTAAAAGTATTTAAAAAATCTATCTCTATTTTTATTGACTCTAGTCTATCTTTTAAAAGATATTCATAGCATGCATCATACCTATTTCTCTTCTGATCATACATAATCTATCTTCTGGTAAAGGTTTTGTGAAAATATCTGCTAACTGATCGTGTGTGTTTGTGAATTCTAGTACTATATCGCCTTTCTGCACATGATCTCGAAGAAAATGATATCTTATTTCAATATGCTTAGTTCTAGAATGTTGTATTGGGTTCTTTAAAAGATTTATAGCACTTGTATTATCACATTTGATTGGAATGTGATTATATTTGAGTTTAAAATCTTCAAGTTGTTGCTTCATGTAGAGAACTTGAGCACAACAACTACCCGCAGCAACATATTCTGCCTCAGTAGTAGATAGTGCAACAGAATTTTGTTTTTTACTGAACCAGGAAACTAATGCATGACCTAAGAAATGGCATGCTCCACTAATGCTTTTTCGATCTATTTTACAGCCAGCATAATCTGCATCTGTGTAGCTGATTAGATCGAAAGATGTGTGCTTAGGGTACCATAACCCTAGGTTAATTGTACCACTAAGATATCTAAGAATGCACTTAACTGCAATTAAATGTGATTCTTTTGGAGATGATTGAAAGCGTGCACATAAGCACACACTAAACATAATATCTGGTCTACTGGCTGTTAAATATAATAAGCTACCAATCATACCTCGATATATCTTCGAGTCAACTGACTTACCGGATTCATCTTTATCAAGTTTAGTTGATGGGCTCATTGGTGTTCCAATTTCCTTAGCATTTTCCATCCCAAACTTTTTCAGTAATTCCTTAATATATTTTGATTGATTGATGAATGTCCCACTTTTTGCTTGCTTAATTTGCAATCCGAGAAAGAATGTAAGTTCTCCCATCATGCTCATCTCAAATTCTTCCTGCATAGTCTTAGCAAAAACTTGACACATATTTTCATTAGTAGCACCGAATATTATATCATCAACATAAATCTGAATTAAAAGAATATTATCATTTTCATATTTAATGAAAAGAGTTGTGTCGATTTTTCCTCTTGAAAAACCTTTTTTCAATCAAGAAACCACTGAGTCTCTCGTACCAAGCTCTAGGAGCTTGTTTAAGTCCATATAGTGCTTTTGTGAGTTTGAAAACATGATTTGGGGAAATATGATTTTCAAAACCTGGAGGTTGCTCAATATATACCTCTTCATTTATAAAACCATTTAAGAAAGCACTTTTAACATCCATTTGAAAAAGTTTGAAATCTTTATAACAAGCATATGCAAGTAGCATTCGAATAGCTTCTAATCTTGCGACAGGTGCATATGTCTCATCATAATCGATTCCTTCTTCTTGATTAAAACCTTGGGCTACAAGTCGAGCCTTATTTCTAGTAATGACTCCGAACTCATCTTTCTTGTTTCTAAAAACCCATTTTGTTCCAATAATAGTATGATTTTTGGGTCTAGGAACAAGTGTCCAAACATCATTTCTTTCAAATTGATTCAACTCTTCTTGCATAGCTAGAATCCAAAATTCATCAAGAAGTGCGTCATCAATATTTTTGGGTTCAATTTGAGATAGAAAAGTAGTATGATTGCAAATATTTCTAAGAGATGATCGAGTACTTACACCTTGTGAAGGTTCTCCCAAAATTTGTTCCACTGGATGATCTTTCACAAATTTCCACTGTTTAGTTGCATCTTGTATTAAATTTTGATGAACTTTCCTGATGGCTCCATGTTGAACTTCCTCTATTGTTTTCTCTTTGTTGAGATTGAGACTTTCTGTATTATTTATACCTTCTGCTTCTTCATCAATAGATTTCTTGGAGAGTGGAGAATTAGATTCATCAAATACTACATGCATAGATTCTTGTATAGTCAAAGTCTTTTTATTGAATACTCTATAAGCTTTACTATTAGTAGAATACCCGAGAAAGATACCTTCATCAGATTTTGCATCAAACTTGCCTAAATTATCCCTGTCATTCAAAATAAAACATTTGCATCTAAATACATGAAAGTAACCAATGTTGGGCTTTTTCGCATTCCAAAGCTCATAGGGGGTTTTATCTAACTTAGACCTTAGCATAACTCTATTTATAACATAACATGCAGTACTTACCGCTTCGGCCAAAAAATAACTAGGCAAGTTGTTCTCATTGAGCATTGTTCTTGCCATTTCTTGAAGAGATCTATTTTTCCTCTCTACTACCCCATTTTGTTGAGGAGTTCGAGGAGCAGAAAAATTATGCACAAAACCGTTTTCATCACAAAATGTTTCAATATTTTTATTAACAAACTCTTTTCTCCTATCACTTCGGATACTTGAAATAGTATAACTCTTTTTATTTTGAATTCTCTTGCATAACTTGGTAAAGGCATTATGTGCCTTATCTTTATGAGCAAGAAAGATGACCCAAGTATATCTAGAGAAATCATCAACAATAACAAATGCATAATATTTTCCTCCTAGACTTGCAACTCTATTTGGTCCAAAAAGATCCATGTGTATCAGTTGCAATGGTCTAGTAGTGGAAATATATTTCTTAGTTTTAAAAGAAGTTTTTGTTTGTTTACCAAATTGACATGCATCACAAATTTTGTCTTTAAGAAAATATGTTTTTGGTAAACCTCTCACAAGATCATTTTTTGAAAGTTTGGAAATAAGTTCCATGTTGGCATGACCTAATCTTCTATGCCATAACCAACTAGTTTCATTTTGAGCTGAAAAGCAAATAGCATCTTGTGAGGTAATTTCTTCAAAATCAATTGTATAAACATTATTGTTTCTAAAAGCAATAAAACAAATATTACAATCATGATCATTCAAAATAATGCATTTATCCATTTTAAAAGTAACTGTAAATCCTTTATCACATAATTGATTTATGCTCAAAAGATTATGTTTTAAACCTTCAACAAGTAGAACATCTTCAATTATGAGAGAAGATTCATTACCAATTTTACCTATTCTCATGATCTTCCCTTTCGAGTTGTCTCCAAATGTCACGTGTCCTTCTTCTTTAGATCTAAGATCAAAGAACTTAGTCTTGTCTCCCGTCATGTGTCCTGAACATCCACTATCTAAAAACCATTTGTTTTTACTTGTGAAAGACTTCATGTATACCTATAAAAACAATTAAAATGATTTTTCTTGGTACCCAAGTTCTTTGGATCCTTTATTTATTAGTATTAGAAGAAACAAGATTTTTAGGTACCCATATGGCCCTAATAGTCATTGTATGATTTCTTCTAATAGGACAAGTATGATAATTATGACCATTTCTATTACAAAAATTGCAAATAGCATGTGACATATATGAAAAACTTGAATGATTATAATAATATCCTTTTTTGACAAAATTATTTTTATGAAAAGAATTTTGAATATTAGTCTTTGATGTAGAATGATTATCAAAGAAATTTTTATAAGGTTTGTATTTTTGTTTTGGCATATATCCCAAAACTGCCTTGTCAAAAACACATCTTTGACTACCAAGAAGTTTTTCAAAATTTCTTTTTCCATTCGTAAAGTTTTCAATAATATTTTCTAAATCGGTTTTCTTCTTATTCAATTCAAGATTTTCATCTTTCAAAATGATACTTTCTTTTCTTAAAATTTCAATTTCGTTTGTTAAAGAAGAATTTTTCTTTTTCAAAGCAGTATACTTGATTCCCAATTTTTCAAATTCCTCACATACCTCTTCTAAAACATTTTGCAACTCTTCATATGAAAGATCTTCAATATTATCAAGATTTGTTACCTCAATGTTATATTTAGCCATAAGATAAAGATTTGCTGATTCTCCATTGCTTGCTTCACTATCTGAACTACTTGAATCATCATCCCATGTAACTTTCATTGCTTTCTTGCCCTTGTTTCGATCTTTCTTTAGCAGAGGACAATCTGGTTTGATATGACCAGGTTTATTGCATTTATAACAAATTAAAGTGTCATTTTTACCTGAATTTTTCTTGGAAAACTTTTTGAAAGATTTCCTTGGAGGAGTTCTATTTTTCTTCAAGAACCTCTGAATTCTTCTTGTTATCATCGCAACTTCTTCATCTTTATCTTCATTTTCCTCATCTTCATCACTTTCACTTTCATAAGGAACAGCTTTAAGTGCTAAGCTCTTCTTTGGCTTTCCTTCTTCTTCTCCTCTTTTCAATGTGTACTCATGGGTGATAAGTGACCCGATGAGTTCATTGACTTCGAGCTTCTTGAGGTCTCTAGCTTCAAGAATCACTGTCACTTTTGATTCCCAGTGTTTTGGTAGAGAGTTGAGAATTTTTCTTACTTTTTCCACATTGGAATAAACTTTGCCAAGAGCTGTCAAGCTGTTTATGATGTTAGTAAAACGAGTGTGCATACTAGAAATAGATTCATCATCATTCATCTTAAACATTTCATATTCATGAGTAAGAATATAAATTTTTGATTCCTTGACTTGCGAAGTTCCTTCATAAGTAACTTCTAAGTTATCCTAAATTTCTTTTGTCGTAGCACAAGTCATTATTCTATTAAACTCATTTCCATTGAGAGCATTAAATAATAAATTCATAGCAGTTAAATTCAAAGTATAAAGTCTATCGTCTTCACGATCAAACTCTTCTTCTTCCTTTTTGACCTTTACTCCATCAACCACTTTTGTTGGAATATAAGTTCCATTTACAATACATTTCCAGATTTCTCGACCTTGAGTTTGAAGGAATATTCTCATTCTAACTTTCTAGAATGAGTAATTATCTCCACAAAAGAGTGGAGGCCGACTGCTAGATTGACCTTCACGAAACGAAGCTGAAATGTTAGCCATAAGATCTTAATTCAAAAGATAGTTAGTCTTATAATAGAGCTCTTAGCTCTGATATCAATTGTTGCCCAGATGACTAACACAAGAGGGGGGGTGAATTGAGTTGTATTAAAAAAATAATAATAATTATAAATCAAATATATAATATAAAATATAAACAAAATATGAAATAACAATAAATATAAAGAGTAAGGGTAAGAGAGAAGCAAACTCAGTATGTTAACGAGGTTCGGCCCCACTGCCTACGTCCTCGCCTCAAGCTACCCCTTGAGGATTCCCAAATTTACTATTCAACCTCCTTCAGGTGGAGATAGAAACCTATTACACATTTGAACAACACCGCTACAAAGGATCCTTGTAGAACACCCTCTACAGTTGCAATCACCTTACACGTGGTGATTCAACTATTCCCCGTGTAGAATACTTTCTACACACACAAGGGTTATACACACCATTTTTCTGATACAAGAGCTGATAGTGTGTAGGTTATCAGAAAACACTCCTCAATGAGTGAAATAAGAACAATACAGCGCAAATTATATCTCTCAAAATGAACAAGGATTAAGGCTCAATGCTTAGAGAAGAGAGAATGAAAGCTTTGAATGAATGTTGTATGCTCTTGGTGTTGTGAATGTGAAGCTCTCAAATGATCTATTTATAGGCATATGAGACTTCATATTCAAATTTAAAAAGATTTACATGTCAAAGACAACATCATTCACTTTTTCAAAAAATTCAAATAAAAGGTTCTTTTTTTTCAATTGTCAAAGACAACATCATTCACTTTTTCAAAAAAATCAAACATAATCTTTTACTTTTGGCATATGACAAAATGAGCACACTTTCTTTTTCAAAAAATTCAAACCTAATCTTTTACTTTTTGCATATGACAAAATGAGCACACTTTACTTTTCAAATTTTTCAAATAAAATCATCTACCTTTTGTATAAGTCTAAAAAAGCATCCATCACTTTTGAAAATATTCAAATAAAACATGCACATGTGAAAGATGACAATCAATCATCTTTAATATTTTCAAAGTTCAACCCTTTAATCAAGGCATGCACATGCAAAAGATGACAATCAATCATCTTTCAAAATTTTCAAATTTAATTTTCAAAAATATTTATGCACATGTGGAAAATTTATTTTAATGCTTTATGATAAAATATTAATTTTGAGCATTAATCCTAATTTTGAATTTTAAGAGATTTACAATATTACTCTATGACTTTAATGTGAACTTGTTTCCTTCTTGCTCATGCTTGGTTCTTTGATGTGCTTGATTCCATTGTGTGCACAACTTGATCTTGAAACTCCTTTATTCTTTGAATTCATTTGTTATCATCAAAATCCATGTGTAGATTTATAATCATATAAAACTTGAAACCTTGGGTTCAACAGAAAAATCACCTAATGTCGTTGACAAACGAGATTAAAGGCTCCAAGTGTAAAAAAAATGTCATTTTCACCAAACGGTAAAAAAATCACATTACTTCTTAACTTGGATGATAGCTTGTCTTATTTTTTATACTATCTCTATAAAATCAATCTTAAAGTTCATCCAATCTGCATTAAATTTTCTTCTCATCTCTATAACTCATCTGCATTCCTTCAACATTCTCGCTTTAAGCTTTCAATTGTTTTCTCAATGGCCATTTTTCTAACATTTCTCTGGATTCATCCATGAGGTATTCTGCACCCCAACCTCCTGTCCTTTATGCAGCTGCCATTGGTGTCATGTTGCAGCAAGAAAATAATAATTTGGCTAATAAGTCAGATTCTGATGCTATCTACGACTTGGTGAGTCTTGAGACTCTCTACTCCTCCTCTATTGTTGTTTTTTTCAGCGGCTAAAAGTCAGAAATCATGAAATTGAAAGGCTTAAAGAACAAATTGTTGTACTTCAACAAATTGTTCAAGAGTCTCACACAAGGGAAGGAATCATTCGGAAGAAGAATAAACAGTTGAAATCTTTATTAGATTCTTCATTCCGTTTGCCAGATTCCATGGATAAGAATGATATGATATTGTATGAAGAAAATGAGTATCTCAAACATGAGGCTAAAAATCTCAAGTTTATGTAAAAGTATTTAAAAAATCTCTCTTTATTTTTATTGACTCTGGTCTATCTTTTAAGAGATATTCATAGCATGCATCATACTTATTTCTCTTCTGATCATACATAATTTATCTTCTGGTAAAGGTTTTGTGAAAATATCTGCTAACTGATCGTGTGTGTTTGTAAACCCTAGTACTATATCGCCTTTCTGCACATGATCTCGAAGAAAATGATATCTTATTTCAATATGTTTAATTCTAGAATGTTGTATTGGATTATTTGAAAAATTTATAACACTTATATTATCACATTTGATTGGAATGTGATTATATATGAGTTTAAAATCTTCAAGTTGTTGCTTCATGTAGAAAACTTGAATACAACAACTACCCGCAGCAACATATTCCACCTCAGCATTAGATAGTGCAACAAAATTTTGTTTTTGACTAAACCAAAAAACTAGTGCATGACCTAAGAAATGGCATGCTCCACTAGTGCTCTTTCAATCTATTTTATAGCCAGCATAATCTGCATTTGTGTAACTGATTAGATCAAAACATGTGTGCTTAGGGTACTATAACCCTAGGTTAATTGTACCACTAAGATATCTAAGAATGCGCTTAACTGTAATTAAATGTGATTTTTTTGGAGATGATTGAAAGCGTCTACATAAGCACACACAAAACATAATATCTGGTCTACTGGTTGTTAAATATAATAAGCTACTAATTATACCTCGATATATTTTCGAGTCAACTGGTTTACCGGATTCATCTTTATCAAGTTTAGTTGATGGGCTTATTGGTGTTCCAATTTCCTTAACACCTTCCATCCCAAAGTTCTTCACTAATTTCTTAATATATTTTGATTGATTGATGAATGTCCCACTTTTTGCTTGCTTAATTTGCAATTCGATAAAGAATGTAAGTTCTCCCGGCTCATATCAAATTCTTCCTGGATAGTCTTAGCAAAAACTTGACACATATTTTCATTAATAGCACCGAATATTATATCGTCAACATAAATTTGAATCAAAAGAATATAATCATTTTCATATTTAATGAAAAGAGTTGTGTCGATTTTTCCTTTTAAAAAATCTTTTTCAATCAAGAAACCACTGAGTCTCTCGTATCAAGCTCTAAGAGCTTGTTTGAGTCCATATAGTGCTTTTGTGAGTTTAAAAGTATGATTTGAGGAAATATGATTTTCAAAATCTGGAGGTTGCTCAACATATATCTCTTTATTTATAAAACTATTTAAGAAAGCACTTTTAACATCTATTTGAAAAAATTTGAAATCTTTATAACAAGCATATGCAAGTAGTATTCGAATAGTTTCTAATCTTGCGACTGGTGCATATGTCTCATCATAATTGATTCTTTCTTCTTGATTGAAACCTTGAGCTACAAGTCGAGCCTTATTTCTAGTAATGATTCTGGACTCATCTTTTTTGTTTCTAAAAACCCATATTGTTTCAATAACAATATGATTTTTAGGTCTAGGAGCAAGTGTCCAAATATCATTTTTTTCAAATTGATTCAACTCTTCTTGCATAGCTAGAATCCAAAATTCATCAAGAAGTGATTCATCAATATTTTTGGGTTCAATCTGAGATAGAAAAGCAGTATGATTGCAAATATTTCTAAGAGATGATTGAGTACTTACACCTCGTGAATGTTCTCCTAAAATTTGTTCTACTGGATAATCTTTCACAAATTTTCACTGTTTGGTTACATCTTGTATTAAATTTTGATGGTCTTTCCTGATTTTTCCATGTTGAACTTCTTTTATTATGTTTTCTTTGTTAAAATTGAGACTTTTCGTGTTATTTATACATCCTATTTCTTCATTAATAGATTTCTTGGAGAGTAGAGAATTAGATTCATCAAATACTACATGCATAGATTCTTGTACAGTCAAAATCTTTTTATTGAATACTCTATAAGCTTTACTATTAGTAGAATACCCGAAAAAGATACTTTCATCAGATTTTGCATTAAACTTACCTAAATTATCCCTGTTATTCAAAATAAAATATTTGCATCCAAATACATGAAAGTAACCAATGTTAGACTTTTTCTCATTCCAAAGCTCATAGGGGGTTTTATCTAATTTAGACCTTAGCATAACTCTATTTATAACATAACATGTAGTACTTACCGCTTCAGCCAAAAAATAACTAGGCAAGTTGTTCTCATTGAGCATTATTCTTGTTATCTCTTGAAGAGATCTATTTTTCTTCTCTGCTATGCCATTTTGTTGAGGAATTCAATGAGCAGAAAAATTATATATAAAACCATTTTCATCACAAAATGTTTCAATATTTTTATTAACAAACTCTTTTCCCCTATCACTTCGGATACTTAAAATAGTATAACCCTTTTCATTTTGAATTCTCTTACATAACTTGGTAAAGGCATTATGTGCGCTTCATCTTTATGAGTAAGAAAGATGACCCAAGTATATTTAGAAAAGTTATCAATAATAACAAATGTATAATATTTTCCTCCTAAAATTGCAACTCTATTTGGTCCATAAAGATCCATGTGTATCAGTTGCAATAGTCTAATAGTGAAAATATATTTCTTGGTTTTAAAATAAGTTTTTGTTTATTTACCAAATTGGCATGCATCACAAATTTTGTCTTTAAGAAAATATTTTTTTCTTAAATCTCTTACAATATCATTTTTTGAAAGTTTGGAAATAAGTTCCATGTTAGCATGACCTAGTCTTCTATGCCATAACCAACTAGTTTCATTTTGAGTTGAAAATCAAATCGCATCTTGTGAGGTAATTTTTTCAAAATCGATTGTATAAATATTGTTGTTTCTAAAAGCAATAAAACAAATATTACAATCATGATCATTCAAAATAATGCATTTATCTATTTTAAAAGTAACTGTAAATCTTTAATCATATAATTGACTTATACTCAAAAGATTATGTTTTAGACCTTCAACAAGTAGAACATCTTCAATTATGAGAGAAGATTCATTACCAATTTTACCTATTCCCACGATCTTCTTTTTCGAGTTGTCTCCAAATGTCACATGTCCTTCTTCTTTAAATCTAAGATCAAAGAACTTAGTCTTGTCTCCCATCATGTGTCCTGAACATCCACTATCTAAAAACCATTTGTTTTTGTTTGTGGAAGACTTCATGCATACCTATAAAAACAATTAAAATGATTTTTCTTGGTATCCAAGTTCTTTGGGTCATTTATTTATTAGTATTAGAAGAAACAAGATTTTTAGGTACCCATATGGCCCTAATAGTCATTATATGCTTTCTTCTAATAGGACAAGCATGATAATTATGACTATTTCTATTACAAAAATTACAAATAGCATGTGGCATATATGAAGAACTTGAGTAATTATAATAATATTTTTTTTTTGACAAAATTATTTTTATGAAAAGAATTTTGAATGTTGGACTTTGATGTAGAAGGATTATCAAAGAAGTTTTTATAGGGTTTGTATTTTTGTTTTGGCATATATCCTGAACCTGCCTTGTCAAAAACACATCTTTGACTACCAATAACTTTTTCAAAATTTCTTTTTCCATTCGTAAAATTTTCAATAATATTTTCTAAATCAGTTTTCTTCTTCCTCAATTCAAGATTTTTATATTTCAAAACGATGCTTTATTTTCTTAAAATATCAATTTCGTTTGTTAAAAAAAAAAAATTTCTTTTTCAAAACAGTATACTTGATACCCAATTTTTCAAATTCCTCATATTACTCTTCTAGAACATTTTACAATTCTTTATATGAAGGATCTTCAATATTATTAAGATTTGTTACCTCAATGTCATCTTTAGCCATAAGACAAAGATTTGCTGATTCTCTATTACTTGCTTCACTATCTGAACTACTTGAATCATCATCCCATATAGCTTTCTTACCCTTGTTTCGATCTTTCTTTAGCAGAGGACAATCTGACTTGATATGACCAGACTTATTGCATTTATAACAAATTAAAGTGTCATTTTTACCTAAATCTTTCTTGGAAAACTTTTTAAAGGATTTCCTCAGAAGAGTTTTATTTTTTTAAGAACTTCTGAAATCTTCTCGTTATCATCGCAACTTCTTTATCTTTGTCCTCATTTTCTTCATTTTCATCACTTTCACTTTCATGAGGAATAGTATTAAGTGTCATGCTCTTATTTAGCTTTTCTTCTTCTTCTGCTCTTTTCAATTTGTACTCATAGGTGATAAGTGATCTGATGAGTTTATTCATTCCGAGCTTCTTGAGGTCTCTATCTTTAAAAATCTCTATCACTTTTGATTCCCAGCGTTTTGGTAGAGAGTTGAGAATTTTTCTTACTATCTCCATTTTGGAATAAATTTTGCCAAAAGCTGTCGAGCTGTTTATTATGTTAGTAAAACGAGTGTGCATACTAAAAATAGATTCATCATCATTCATATTAAACATTTCATATTCATGAGTAAGAATATAAATTTTTGATTTCTTGACTTGTGAAATTCCTTCATAATTAACTTTCAAATTATCCCAAATTTCTTTTGCCATAGCGCAAGTTATTATTCTATCAAACTTATTTCCATTGAAAGCATTAAATAATAAATTCATAGCAGTTAAATTCAAAGTATAAAGTCTATCGTCTTCACGATCAAACTCTTTTTCTTCCTTTTTGACCTTTACTCCATCAACCACTTTTCTTAGAATATAAGGTCCATTTACAATACATTTCCAGATTTCTCTACTTTGAGTCTGAAGAAATATTCTCATTCTAACTTTTCAGAATGAGTAATTGTCTCTACAAAAAAGTGGAGGCCGACTGCTAGATTGACTTTCACCAAATAAAGCTGCAATATTAGCCATAAGATCTTAACTTAAAAGATAGTTAATGTTATAATAGATCTCTTATCTCTAATACCAAATGTTGCCCAGTTGACTAACACAAGAGGGGTGATGAATTGAGTTGTACTAAAAAAATTAACAATTATAAATTAAATATACAATATAAAATATAAACAAAATACGAAATAGTAATAAATATAAAGAGTAAGGGTAAAAGAGAAGTAAACTCAGTATGTTAATGAGATTCGGCCCCACTACCTACGTCCTCGCCTCAAGCTATCCCTTGATAATTCTCAAATTCACTATTCAACCTTATTCAAGTGGAAATACAAAGGATCCGTGTACAATACCTTCTACACTTGCAATCACCTTATATGTGGTGATTCAACTATTCTCTGTATAGAACACTTTCTACACGCATAAGGGTTATACACATCCTTTTACTGATACAAGAGCTGATATTGGGTAAGGTTATCAGAAAACACTCTTCAATGAGTGAAATAAGAATAATACAACGCAAATTATATATCTCTCAAAATGAACAAAGATTAAGACTTAATGCTTAGAGAAGAGAGAATGAAAGCTTTGAATGAATGTTGTATGCTCTGGATATTGTAAGTGTGAAACTCTCAAATGATCTATTTATAGGCATATGAGACTTCATATTCAAATTTAAAAAGAGTTACATGTCAAAGACAACATCATTCACTTTTTCAAAAAATTCAAATAAAAAGTTCCTTTTTTTTTTTCAATTGTCAAAGACAACATTATTCATTTTTCAAAAATTTCAAACCTAATCTTTTACTTTTGGCATATGACAAAATGATCACACTTTACTTTTCAAATATTTCAAACCTAATCTTTTACTTTTTGCATATGACAAAAGGAGCACACTTTACTTTTCAAAATTTTCAAACCTAATCTTTTTACTTTTTGCATATGACAAAAGAAGCACACTTTATTTTTCAAATATTTTAAACAAAAACATCTACCTTTTGCATAAGTCAAAAAAATATCAATCACTTTTGAAAATATTCAAATAAAACATGCACAAGTGAAAGATAACAATCAATCATCTTTAATATTTTTAAAATTCAAACATTTAATCATGTAATGCACATGTAAAAGATGACAATCAATCATCTTTCATAATTTTCAAATTTAATTTTCAAAATATTCATGCACATGTTGAAAATGTATTTTAGTGCTTTATGATAAAATATTAATTTTGAGCCTTAATTCTAATTTCGAATTTTTAAGAGATTTATAACATTACTCTATGACTTTAATGTGAACTTGTTCCCTTCTTGCTCATGCTTATTTTCTTGATGTGTTTGACTCTATTGTGTAGACAATTTGAGTTTGAGACTCTTTTATTCTTTGAATTCATTTGTTATCATCAAAATCCATTTGTAGATATATAATTACACAAAACTTAAAACCTTGGGTTCAATGACGCCAAACAGAATAGCGATTATCCTGCAGGCTAGTTCCAACAGATGATTCACAGGAGAAAAATCGCCAAAAACCAAAGAGAAAAGTCTCTAGGGTTTAACTAAATATTCTCAAATCAAGCAATAATCAAAATCAGTCCACAAGCCAGACTGTTATAGCCATAAATAGAAAAAATAACTAAAACTAGTGATTCGGATGGAAAAACAGTAGAATTTGAGGTCTAATGGAGCCATGCTTGATGTGGACAGCGTGCTCGCCGAAAAGAGCTTTCCGAATTGGGGTCTTATGTGTGATTTTGACACCCATAGCCAAAGTTATGGCCAAAAGACTTAAACGCACTCAAAACAGCCCCAATGAGGAACATATCACAATCAATTCCTGCCTTTGCGCTGATCTGCCAACTCATGGTATCTCAGTGCCATTAAGGTACAATATGACAGCTCAGCATCATCTGTCTTAGATCTCCCTACATCAGTCAGCCTGAGTTGGAAAGAACTCGTCCTCGAGTTCAGAGTAGTGTCATTAGAATCCACAAAATAAGGACTTAGGTGCTTCACATTAAAGACATCAGAAGTCTTCAAGTGACTGGGAAGGCGCAACCTATAAGCATTATCATTGATCTTCTGCATGACCTCACAAGGTCAAATCTTCCGATCCTTAAGCTTATTATACTCACCAATAGGAAAACGATCACGAGTTAATACAGCCCAAACAAAATCACCAACATCAAAAAGTACCTGACGACGATGACTGTCAACCCTAGTCTTGTATCTGGTATTGCTCTCATGAATGGTCTGTTTCACCTGCTCATGGATACCCCGAAGATGCCCTGTCATCTCATCTGCTTTAGGATTGAAACGTCCTATACGTGGAATAAGGGCTAAGTCTAGCACCCCGGATGGGTTCTGACCATAGACAATCTCAAATGGGCTTAAGCTTGTGGTTCTGTTTTTCGATCTGTTGTAGGCAAATTCTGCTTGAGGCAATGCCAAATTCCACTGCTTTGGCTTAGTTCCTGCCAAACATCTCAAAAGGTTGCCCAAACTCCTGTTCACCACCTCGGTCTGGCCATTTGTCTGGGGGTGGTAGGCGCTACTAAAATTCAAATGTGTTCCCAGTTTCCCCCATAGACTCTTCTAGAAATGACTGATGAACTTAGTATCACGATCTGAAGTGATGGATCGAGGAACACCATGTAAACGCACAATCTCCCTGAAATAAAGATGGGCAATCCGGACAGCGTCCATAGTCTTTCTACAAGCTACAAAATGGACCATCTTGGAAAACCTGTCAACCACAACAAATATAGAATCCAAGGCCCTTTGGGTGCGGGGTAAGCACAATACAAAATCCATGCTGACATCGAACCAAGGAGCTTCAGAAATAGGTAAGGGAGTGTACAAACCCGCATTGGTGAGGACTCCCTTAGACCGTTGGCACACATAACAACGGTCCACATAATGGGCCACATCACTAGTCAACTTGGGCCAATAAAAGTCAGAAGAGATAAGGGCCAAGGTCTTATCTCGGCCAAAGTGTCCTTCATTATGAAGCTCACTTATAATTTTCTGCCTCAATGAATAGTCTGGAATGCACAACTGTAATCCATGAAACAGATACCCATTATGCAAAACAAAATCATGACGGTGACCATCAGTTACCTCTTGAAATATTCTTTCAAAGGAAGGATCAGCTGCATAAATATCTGTGAACGTCTCAAAGCCTGCAACTTTGGTACCCATGGTGGTGAGGAGTAAGGTACGACGGCTCAGGGTATCTGCGACGCGGTTCAGACTCCCTGCTTGGTGCCTTAGCGTAAAGGTGAACTCTTGCAAGTATACCACCCACTTGGCATGCCGTCTACTCAACTTGTGTTGGCCATTGATGTACTTCAGGGCCTTATGATCGGTAAACAGAATAAACTCCTTCTGTACTAGGTAGTGACGTCAATGCTTTAGGGATTGAACTATGGCATAGAACTCCAAGTCATAAGTGGAATAATTTTTCTTTGATCCCAATAGCTTCTCGCTGAAAAAAGCAAGTGGACGACCTGCCTGACTTAGAACACCACCAATGCCAACGCCAGATGCATCACAATTTACCTCGAACACTTTGTTAAAATCAGGGAGTGCCAAAACTGGAGCCTCGGTCATCTTCTGCTTGACCAGTTGAAAACTGGCCTCTGCCTCCTTAGACCATTGGAAATCACGCCCCTTGAGGCGCTCTGTGATAGGGGCAATCAGAATGTTGAAATTTCTAATGAACCGGTGGTAGAAAGATGCCAATCCATGGAAACTTCGGATGTCATGTAAGGTCCTTGGTCTGGGCCATTCCAAGACTGCATTTATCTTTGACTAATCTGCATGAACACCATCAATAGACACAACAAAACCAAGAAAAGTCACAGAAGTAGTGAAGAAAGAACATTTCTTCTGATTGACAAACAGGCACTCCGTTTTTAGCATCTCAAAAACAGCACGGAGGTGATCGAAGTGTGAAGCCCATGTCGGACTATAAATGAGAATATCATCGAAGTAAACTACAAAAAATTTCCCCATAAAAGGCCGCAAGACTTGATGCATAAATCTCATGAACGTGCTGGGCACATTGGATAGCCCAAAAGGCATGACCATCCACTCATACAAACCTTGTGGCGTCTTAAATGCCATCTTCCACTCATCTCCAGGCCTTATTCTGATTTGGTGGTATCCGCTTTTAAGGTCAGTTTTTGAGAAGGCCTTAGAACCGGACATATTATCCAGACGAGGAATTGGAAACTGGTACTTCACTGTAATTATGTTGATCGCTCTGCTGTCAACACACATACTCCAAGAACCATCTTTCTTTGGCACTAGTAGGGCAGGGACTGCACATGGGCTCATACTCACTCGGATATAGCCCCTCTTTAACAACTCTACCACCTGTCGTTGCAACTCTTCAGCCTCTTTAGGACTGAGGCGATATGCTAATCGATTTGGCAAATTTGACCCAGGAACAAGGTCAATTTGATGCTGAATATCCCTCATAGGCGGTAGCCCAGGAGAAAGATCCTCTGGCATCAAGTCAAAAAATGCTGCTAGTAGTCGCTACACCTCTATTGGTAAATCTGTATCCACGTCTACTGCACTATTCTCGCAAGGTAGTAAAGCATAGACCACGCCTCCATGTTCAATCTCATCTAAAAACCTGGACATAGAAAGCAGGTTAGTATTATTAGCTACCGGGGTAGGAGTGAGTCCTTCCAGCTGGGGCGCCAACACAATATTTTTTCCTTTGATGTTAAGGGAATACGTATTCATCCGTCCATCATGAATGACACTGCGATCATACTGCCAAGGTCGACCCAACAATACATGACGTGCATCCATAGGCACAACATCACACCTGGCATTATCGAAATATTTTCTACCAATTGAAAAAGACACGAGGCATCACCTATCAACTGTTACCTCACTTCCTTTATTTAGCCATGACAACTTATATGGCTTAGGATGATGGTCCGTCTTCAACTGTAATTTCTGGACAACTTCCTCGGACACTACATTCTCACAACTACCGCTATCAATGATCATTTTGCAGACTTTATCTGTAACTGTGCAGGTTGTGTGAAAAATATTGGTTCTCAACCAATCGTCCCCTGAATCGCCCTTGGGAGTCAGTAGACTCTTGTGAATGACCAGAGTCTCATGAACATCTCCATACAGCACATCATCAGTCTCATCATCGTTATACACGGGTTCGCCAATCTCCTCAGTCTCGTCTACCACGTTTTCCTCAATCAACAAATTTTTGCCCTTTTGATTAGCAGGCTTCCTGCAATCTGTCGCCCTATGCCCCTGTTCACCACAATGAAAACATCTAATAGTAGGGTTAGAATTACCTTGCGGTGGCTGCTGGACAGGACGAGAATCCTAAGGGCGAATTGGCCGACTGTTTTGATCGCTTCTAATCACTGGTCTCCTGTTTTGCTATTTTTCAACAGCAAATGCACGCTGGTAGGCCTTCGAAACATTCCACAGTGAATGAAAGCTGAGGACATCTTGCAAGGGCTGGTGCAAACCCCCCAAATACCGCCCCACCATCTGCTCCTCCGTCTTAGATAAATCTTTCCGGGCGACCAATTGGTAAAACTCCTTCGTGTAATCATCGACTGATCGCGCGCCCTGCCTCAACGCATGAAGTCGCTGAAACAAGGTTTGCGTGTAGCTGAAGGGAAGAAATTGACCCTTCATCTTCATCTTCATCTTCTCCCAATCAGTGATCTTGGCCTTGCCTTGCCTGTCTCGTGAATGTCGCAATTGCTTCCACCATGCAGATGCTCTGCCCTTGAGTTTGATGGCAATTAGTTTCACTTTCACACGATCGGGGACTTCCTTATAATCAAAAATACACTCCACTTCGTTAATCCAATCCACGAATCCCTCGGCCTGTAACGTACTAGAAAACTCGGGCAGATTGACTCAAAAATCGAGGTATCCATGATGCTCCTCCCGACCACTGTGCTCCCGAAATAGAGCAGGATTGTGATATGGGTTTTTGAAAGTGGAATTAGAATGGTGATCAGAGGCCTTACGATCCTCAAAATCCTGAGCCGCGAGGCGCTGGGTTAATTCTGTGACTTGCCTCTGCAAATCCTCAATCATCGCATCCTGAATGCTACGATCATGGCGTTGGGCTACCTCATTCGGAACCTGCCCACGACGACCATGACCACAACCACCAGCCATTGAAACTGGTGAAATTTCCCAGGAAGATGTTGAAACTCTGATGCCAACTGACGCCAAACAGAATAGCGATTATCCTGCAGGTTAGTTCCAACAGATGATTCACAGGAGAAAAATCACCCAAAACCAAAGAGAAAAGTCTCTAGGGTTTAACTGAATATTATCAAATCAAGTAATAATCAAAATTAGTCCACAAGCCGGACTGTTATAGTTAAAAATCGTGTTTATCCAAATTTTGCCAAAAATAGCAAAATCTCAGAAATCACTCCAAATTGAAATTTGAAATAAAATAAGCAATCTGTAAAAAATTTGGCTCAAATCAGGTTTAAAATGACTTCCTAATTGACAAGTGAATATTACCATAAATAGAAAAAAATAACTAAAACTAGTGATTCAGAAGGAAAAACAGTAGAATTTGAGGTCAAATGGAGCCATGCTTGATGTGGATAGCGTGCGCGCCGAAAAGAGCTTTTCGAATTGGGGTCTTATGTGCGATTCCGACACCCGTAGCCAAAGTTATGGCTAAAAGACTAAAACGCACTCAAAACGGCTTTAATGAGGAACATATCACAATCAATTCCTGCCTTTGCTCTGATCTACCAACTCATGGTATCTCAGCGCCATTAAGGTGCAATCTGACAGCTCAGCATCATCTGTCTCAGATCCCCCTGCATCATTCAACAACAATGCTATAGTTGTGTAACTGTGATATACAAAAACACTTCCAATTTAAAATGGAGCTATAAAAAATAATTCTCTCTTGATCATTTTTCAAGAAATAAAAAAGAAAAGAAATGGAATAACCATTATTTAATGTAATCTTTTTTCACTGTTATTGCGTAAAGGGGAACCATTATTGCAACGTTGTATATATTGCAATAATTAAGGCTGATACCTATCTATCAACATTTATTTGGGTTGTAATATATGGCAAGACCTATGAATCCATGTACATGAGACAAAATAAGTAACTTTGAGTTTGATATAAATTGTTTTGGGTCAAAATGAATTGAGGACAATTGTTAGTAACACGAGACAAAAAATGCATGAATATATGTTTAGAAGATGCTTGAACCAAAACATAATAATTTTTTGAAAATGGAAAGATACTAGGTAGAGTGCTTATACTAGGGCCTCAAAGAGGCCAGGTAGGGAGAAAGTAACCTTTCCCCCTTACTCAACATAAGGTTGTTACCAATGGCATGTTTGGCAATGCCCTCTACATGTTGGTATGTAGGAGTGGATCTTTAGCCACCACGGGTGTGTCTTGTCTTGTCGATAAAGCCGGTGAGGAATGAAAAAAATCTTTTCTTTTTTGTTTATTCTTGATGTATGTATCCCAACCAAGAAAAAAGAAAGTGAGCTCAACTAGTGCCAGAATGAATCCTTCTCATCGTTAATCTGAAATTATGTCAATTTGTAAGTTTATTTTTGTAGACCTCTTTGTAGTTGTAGCGTGCGCACATGTGTGTATGTGTGTGTGTGTATATATATATTTATATATATGAAAAATGAAAAAATACAAGAGAATGGTGGAGACTGCAACAATCATCCCAAACTAGCTATTACAATACAAGAAAAAGAAAGAAAAAAAGAGAGATTTGGAGCCAATAACTTGGGCCCCACTCATTTCCCACAAGGGGGAGCCGTCTAAAGCAATTTTAATGCAATCCCAAAATTTAGACTATAATTTTATTTGGGCTATACAGGAACTGATGAAACCAGACGCCGCAGACATGAATCGACCAGCCACATCAGGAACTGGTTGGCGTGCGGTGGAAAATGGAGAAAATTGAAGTTCAACGGTTCAATCTCAGTTTGAAGCTAGACTGGAGTGCTGAACCGACCTATGTTACAAACCCTTTTTTTAATATACCTACTCCAAAATGATGCCATTTGGAATGGCGTCGTTTTCTTCATATATTATACAACACAGTTGAAACGACGTTGCTTCATGAGAGACGTACGAAAAAAAAATGTTTGAAGCGACGTCGTTTGATTTTAAACCAAACGGTGTCGTTGTGATGTGGGATCATCTTCTGCCTTAAGTTTCTTCTTCCCCGCTTCAATTGTAGTAGCTTTCTCTCTCCTTTGTAACTCTCTCTCTCTAGTCTCTTAGGCTTAGATCACCTATAGGAGAGCTGAAAATTGGCCGAGAACTAAGAAAGGACCGCCGAAGTCGAGACGACTAGTTTTCCTCTTCTCCATTGACCCGTTACGATCGGTGTCTCCTCCCTCTTACACAGCGTCGGTTGGCATCAATTTTGCCCAAAAACCGTGCCGAAGGCGTCGGTTTTCATCCCTAGATTTTACAATAAAAAGTCATGTAAATTATTTTGTGTTGTGTTTTGTTGGTCTAGATTGGCTGAATGAGACTTTTACTTACTCTTTCTCACAATTTTTGGTTAGTAGAAAAATAGCAAGTGATATATGGTTCAAATTTCCAACAAAAGACCTATAGTGGCTATGTAGGCGCATAAGGGACATGCGCCACTATTGGAGAGAGGAGGTTGGTTGGATCTGAAATATTCAATGTTGTTGATCCCACTACTGCCACATATGGTGGCTAAAAACTCATTATGGCGGGCAGCACGTGGATGCCATGTGGTTTAGGCCACACATGAGCCACATGCGCCTTTTTATGATCTTCTTCTATTGGCCAAGGGACTTGCAATTGAGGAGTCTTGTGATGTGGTGCGTGACAATCGTAGGTGGCCTAAAAGCAGTAGACCAGCCTGTCTTTGTGCTACAGTCGAGAAACAAGAAAAATAATTGGTGGATAGTTCCAGGAAGGGCTATGGACATAAAGTTGCTAATTTAATGTGGAGATTATTACAATAGGTTATGCAAACTAGAAAAAGTAACTTCATTTTCTTAAATTTGGCTAAATTTTTACATAAACAAATGTCAATGCTCTAAGAATTGTATGATGCATGCATTGTTATGCATTACAACACAAAGTTTTGGGTCAAAATAGACTCAACCAATGGACTAAGTTAATGGCCCAAAATTGTATTCCCACTACAGTATATTTGAAATTTGGCCCTTGTTTAGACATAAAATTGAGCCTATACTTCAGCCCAAGTGCATGTGCAACAAGCCCCATTTGCAATTCTTGAGCCAACCCATAGGTTGCCACGTAACTAGATTCTAAGGATGGTTATGCAAATAAATTTGACATTAACTACAAATTTGCTTAGAAGAAGAGGTAGAAATGAAAGATAGGGGGACTCACCTCTGAAGGAAATAACTTAGTTGAAGAAAGGGTAGCTTGTGGTAGACTTTGGTGGTTCCCAAAACCTACCATGTATCTTTTTTTTTGTGACTCATTTGTTCCAAAAACCATGTCTTATCTTTGCGTGTGAGCTTTAAACTTGAATAAGTAATGTCTTAAGACTCATTGGATTTTGATGAATGGACATAAATTATTCCTCAAATTGAGAAAAGCTTATCCTTATAAGTCTGATGGCCACACTTTAGAATGTAAACATCCATAGTTTATTGAATCCTTTAATCAAGGGATGAATCTCAAAAGAAAAGTTGACTAATCAACTTGTGCAAAGGTTAAACTTCATCACAAGATCCGGCCCATAAAAATATTAAATAGCGATGGGCGGTAGGTTGTGGGTAAGATACCCACCGGCCCACCCACTTAGTTTGTATATATAATATTATATATGAGTAATGCTAGATACAGTTATGGAGTGTACAAGTGTCGCGTAATCTTTTTGTTAAAGAGTGAGGTTCACTATTAAAAAATTAATTTTTATCATGTAAGTCTCCTTTTTACTCATTTTTTTCAAAAGGATTACACAGCGTATGTGCATTTTATGACTGCAAATATCATTTCTCTAATCTAAAAAATGTACCTTAAACCCATCTTTTGAATCTCCTTTCTCTCCTATGATCTCTACTTCTCCCCCATCTTCTCATTCTCATTCTCCTTCCTCCACCTTTCTTATTCTTGTTCTTCTTCTCATGCTCCTTCTTGTTTCTTCACTCTTCTTATTTGAGGACACAAGCTCCACATCTCCACCCTATACCCATCACTGCATCTCTCGAGTCTAAGATTCCCATGTCGCAACTATGGCTCTTAGGTCCTCATCCTTTAGATCCACAAGGTGGATTGTTGATATGATTCTCGAGTTGGATTGTTAAAGTTTTAGGTTGGATCATTTGTATTGTATGTGATTTTTTGAATGGATATTGAAATTATTGGGTTGGATAGTTGATGAGATGTGATTTTCATAAATGGACAGGGGACTAAATGGTGATGTTGCCAATTTGCCCACTTATTTAACAATGATTATTAGCAACGAGCCAAAGGATAGGTTGGGGACAAGGGTACATATGGCAATCCCGCCCTATATGGGCAGGTAGCCACCCAACTGGCCAAGGCAGGATCAGGGAAGGTGGCTACCCAGTACCCAACCTATATGGGCATGTAGCAGCCTACTTATAAGTACCTCATGTTCCAAAATGAACATCACTAAAAAGAAGCTCATAATGCAGGCGGTTTGTTGATGTGTAATGAAAAGTCTATTAGACGTGATTATTTTCATGATCGTTTCCTATTAGAGACCATGAGGTGCATGAAAGATTATTATCCCTTTTTTTTTTCTATTCCTAATGTAGACATAGCAACTTCTTTATAATTTAGCATTGGAAACTCTCCCAGCGAATGATTCTCAATAAGTCTTTTGTTAATACTCTCTTGGAAACATTCACTTTGGTAAGATCGTGTGATCATAGATGCACAAGACGTTGTCAATGCCAAAAGAAGTTAGGACCAAGGGAAAGCAACTAACTATGTGGGAAAAAAAAGTGACTGAGTTCAAAAAAGTTAGGGCTTCTCTAGATCAAGTAGAAGGCTAAATATATAATATGCTGCAACCCAAGCCACATTAAAGGAAGTTGAAAGCACTTGCTGGTTAATTTGTCCATTAGTGCATTTTGCCCAACACCATCATTGAGCTAGCATGATGTAGATAGATGAAGATGTTAGAATAAACGAATGAAGATACATTGGTGTTTACACAAAATCAGACAATCTCATTATGGTGTTTGTCCCATAGGTTGTTGTTTGACAGAGGAATTGTAAATGTAGTGATTGTGCACATTTGGTCTATATTTATAGACTATAAGGCAATGGTTGACAATGGGTGCAATCATTGGCAAGGGGCACAACCATTTGATTCAATCAAACAGTTATATCTCTTGACACTTCCTCAGCCAACACCCAGTGGGAACCATCACTATGGGAATGATACAAATCTAAAGGGTACATCGTTTGGTGTGTGATCACCACCCATTAAATCCATATCTCCTACTTGAACACACAATGGTGATGAATCTAGGTGAGTATTTTTACCTTAGTATCAATTTAATTTTTCACAACTCAACTATCATATACAACTCTTGCAAATTAACATTAGTAATGACAATCCTTTACGTGCATATGCTTTAGTCATTACCCTATCTAACCCCATCCTTTACAATATGTTTTCCCATTGATCACATATTATGGGTGACTTCATTTCACTATATCTTTAGTGAATGACATCAATTATCCATGATTGAATAAATATCTTTGCCATAATGGATGACTTCAGCCAAATACATAAAACATGTATCAACCGTTCTTCCTTTAAAGTTCATTCCTAAGACTTTCCTTAATTACCTTATTGGCAGTTTTATAAATGATCAATCCTTTATTTTGGATAATCAACCTGCACTAAACTTTTACCAAGTACTTCCTTTGAAGCCATTCGTGGGACTTTCTTTAATTACCTTATCAGTGACTTTACAAATGACCAACCATTTATTTTGAGTAACTCCCCATAATTCCATCTATCTAAGCATCCCCAGAACTTCCTGAATTATGTATGTTGACCATGAGGTTACTTTACCTAAGTATTTTTTAACCCCATTCGAGCTACATGCTCTCTGAATTTCTCCAAAGATAATCTCTTAGTCATTAGATCCACTGCCATCTCAGTCAAGGAAACAAAATTAACTTTAACCTTTCATCTTTTAACTATATCTAAAATATAGTAATAATGTACATCAATGTCTTATTACAAGCGATATATTTTGCCATTATGGACTTAAAAACACAACCATTTTTCTTACTCAACCAAGAAACTATTGTTCTACCAAATAGAACTATATATCCACATATAGATTTTTTATCATCTACATCACTTTTAAAATCGGCATCACTATAGCTAATTAATTCCGTATCACTGATTCCAAAACAAAACTTCACATTTTTGGTAAATATCTTAATATAAGTTTTACTGCTTTCCAATTCTCCTTCCCTAGATTAGATTGATATCTATTTACCAATCATACTACAAGACAAGCGTTGGGTCTCATACTTGTCATTACATACATGAGACTTCTCACAGCTTGAGCATAGGAAATTTTAAGTATCTCGCTCTTTTCCTCTGCATCTTTTGGGGACATACTTTAACTCAAAGTATGACCTTTATAAACATATATACTTAAATATTTACAATTTTCTGTACCAAATCTTTTAAATAATTTTTCTAAATATTTTTCTTGATCTAAATATAACATTTTGAGTTCCTATCCCTTGAAATTATTTTGCCAAGAATATAGGTGGCCTCACCCATGTCTTTCATTCGAAATTTAGATCTCAAATGTTCTTTTGTTTTATCCATCATATCTAGATCGCTAACAATATATGATCACCGTATAATAATAATATTGTTATTTTATAGTCATATTTCTAGATATATATACACAATGATCTAACGGACTCATTTCATATCCAATTTCTAAAATTGCATTGTAAAACTTCAAGTACCATTGTCTTCAAAATATCTGAAGTTCATATAATGATTTCGTTAACTTGTAGACTTTTTTTTCATATCCTTCAATTTGAAATCTTTTAGGTTGAATTATAAAGATGTCTTCTTTTAACTCACCATTAAGAAAAGCCTTTTTAACATTTAACTGATGTAATTCTAAATTCATTTTTGCAACAATAGACATGATTAGTCTCACGGATGTAAATTTCACCACAAGCGAATAGATATCCCCAAAGCCTGGCCTTGAACCCTAGCATTAGGGGGAAGAGAGAGAGTGTGTGTGTGTGTATATTATTTTGACAAGAGATCCATATATAGTTCCTTACTAAAAAATCATGAAATCAGAATTTCATAGAAGGAAAAAGCGAAAGTAATATATGGAAACATTAAAGGTAGTTTATTTTAGTCCTAATTGTGACTGTTTTGGATATGTTTTGTCTCTGCATTTAAACTCTTTTATCATACATGTTGCAAAATGTACAATTAATATCTTGCATTAATCAAAATTTTATTTCTAAGAGAAACTATATATGTTGAGTATGAATGGTAATTCATATTGGATCAGCTGGCTTTGCATATGTCAATTGTCAAACCAGTGCCCGAATTCGAGCTAGAAAGACTTAATCCTGACTAAACTTGAATAAATAAGTAGATCTTAAGTCATTTGAGTTTGTGTTAAGTTGTTTAGATTCAAATCTGGTCAATTTCTAATGAATCTACTTAATTTAAGCACATAAATATATATCAATATATATAATAACCTACTTATACATGAAACATTTCTTCAATTGCTTCTTCAACCATATGCACAAGTAGACCAATTTGAGAGAGTAGTGACCAAGGAAAAGATCAATGTGTCTACTTAATTCTAACCTTTTAAGATCTCTTTGATCCGTAGATATAAATAATCATATACATATATGGCTCATCTTGTTCGAACTACTTAGAAAATTTCATATTGAACATACACGTGCATATATATGCAATTGAAGAAAATATAGGTTTGGAGATAAACTAACAAATGGTTTAGTCGTTTCATTTGATTGCTGAGGTTGGTAAATTGCTCATTCAATGATTCCCTCCCTCCCCCCCAGGGTAGAAATTTGTTGCTACATTGTTAAAAAATCTGATTAGAAAATCTGCATTCATAGTTGGTATAGAAAATATGTACGAAAAAAATCTACAACATTGTTGAATACTTATACTTTGATTTATTGCATTTTGCATTCTATCCGGTTGGTTGTGCATGCTAGCTAGCTTGTGTTTGATGACATCTCTAAAATTTCATGACCTATTTTTTGTTTTTGTTTCTCATAGGATTGAACCAAGATATCAAGAAATAGAGCAAAAACATTTCAGAAGCTGTCAAAGATTGATGGAAAAGCTAGCTAAACCCATGTAGAAAAAACTTTCACTTGAAAATTTATATTCCATTGTGATATGTTGGATGGTTTTATGTAAAACTTAAAACAATGGTAGTGCAATGGTTAAGCTTCAAATATGTACTTTGAAGTTATATGAATGATGTTTCAAGCAAAAACTGAATTTCTCCAAATATAATATTTTTTGGTTTATTAACTTGCTTTGTTTATTAACAAGCAAGTACCTTTAAGTTTCAAGGAAAAACAACGTATGAATCAAAAAACAGGATCAGATTTCAAACATTTATGGCGACAATATTCTGCTGGAATAAATTTGGCCAACCAAGAATGCCTGCAACTATTTCTGGCTAATAAAATAGATGCAAATACTTATTTCCGACGACAAATATATAGCTGGAAAATAAAATTGTCAAAGCCAATCAAGCCAGCTACTATTTTTGGCTACAAAAGTAGCTGCAAATACGTATTTCCGGCTATAAATATATAGCCGGAAAAGAAATTGGCGACTTACAACTAGCAAGTACCTATTTTTGGCTTTGAACATGTAGCCACAAATATATATTTCTGGCTAAAAAATATAGCCGAAAATTATTTTTGGCAATGGATAATGGATATTGACAAAAATTATTGCGATAAAATTTTATTCATTTACAGCTATTATTATTATTGGAAATAATTGGTATTTCTGGCAATTCTCAAAGTAGTCAGAAAAATTTTTACTTGGCTATTTAATAGTGGCTATTTGTTGACGACTAGAAATAGCGGGTAATAACTAATAGCGGTTAAATTATGCTTTTTTTTTTCCGACGACTTTACCTGCCAGAAATGAAGCAATTTTCTGTAGTGCGTAAGCATTCAACTAAAATTATATCCTATTATAATTCACTAGATATTTAAATTTTTATAACCGAATTAACTTGAATGGATACTCGATCTGACCGCATTATAAATTTGAATGCAAATCCAAATATAACCGAGTAACCTAGTTTTTACGCCTCCAACGTACACTTTAATTAAGCATCATGTGTTTTCTTAAAATCGACTTTTAATTTGTGGTATAGATCAAATTTCGAAGTGATGATCTCTTTGTCCATTATCAGTTAATTTTATAATGGAAATGTAGACATAGCAATGACAGGTCATAACTTTGACTTTGTTTTTGTTATTGACTTTGTCATGATATCTTGCCATATTATAACATAGTCTTCTGTTTGCTCTAACTATTTTTTTAGACTTTGTTATTATGTAATGATAACATTGGCAAATATTATTTCTATCGACATTTTGCACCGATCGACAAAATAAGTATATTAATTTTTTTTTTAGGATTTGTATTTGCTTATATTTTAATATTGAGTTTTTTTAAAAAATACATAAAAAATACTTTAAAAAACCAAAAAAATAAATAAATAAATAAAATAATAATAATAATATTTACACTTTCGATATTTGGTACTGATCCACTAAGGGTGGCTCTAGCACCACCCAATAATATTACTAATTGACTCCTTAAGGTCATTTACTAGATAACCGAGTCATTTTCCATCCTAATAAGACTAATATATAGCTTTCATATTGGAACTTATAGCTTTTGACATTGTTTTTAAGGCCAGGGTACTGGTGACTTCATCATTATATATACATATGTTTTTCAACACATGAATACCGCATGACTAGAGATTATAATTTTGACTTGCTATTTTTATCTTACCAATGACATGCATTTGATCGAATCTAAAAAAAAAAAAAAATGCTGATGACGTTTAGATCAAATCAAGTTGTTTGAAATGTTTGCTCCTACCTTCTAGCTTTTCATTCTTGCGCCCACATACAAATTCAAAAACTTAAAAAACACAAAAACCAAATGAAAAACTGGAAAAAAAAGAAAAAGAAAAAAGGAGCAGAGGCTTACAAATGTGGAAGAAAACCTACTGAGAGAGTTTAAATATCCACGGTCAGTACCTATGAATGAATGTGCAAGACATGAAGTACAATTGGATTTATTAATGAAAATACAATGGGATATATGATCCATACATACTGTATATCATGTGGGTGTGTAAACGCGCGCACGTACAAATAAACGAAAGCAATTCTAATTATTGAGGATCAAACTGAAGTTTTGTTGGAAACATTGCAGATCATTAATATGATAATTTGTTCAATATTATACTTTCCTTTGCTTTTCTTGGTCGAAATCCAGTGAATAGCTCTGAAAATCTTCCTTCCGTTTTCACTTGGCTTGCATGTTCAGAATTTATATTGCCAAATTGCCCACTCGTCATCTTCCCCAAGATGGAAGAGTCTACGCTTATATGACCGAAAAAGAAACCTAGACCCGTATGTTGAGCGCATAATATCAATCCAGAGCTCATAGTGTAGCAGAACAAACAAAGCAACTGGGACAACAGTCAAAGCAGCAATAACAATCGGAACCCTTGAGGTTTCTCTGCTATAAATCAAAAAACAGGTTGCGCTAAAGGCTACCACCATGCCTACTATAGAGATGAAGAGTGCAGTGAGTCCAAGCAGCAACCTCGTAGGCAATGATCTAAGGAAATCATTTTCTGTATAACGTGACGTGAGAATTGACAAGAAAACTAATATTGAAGTTGAAGAGGATAACAATGCTACTGCATCTGATATGAAAAATAATAGGAACCAGTTACTTTCCAAAACGATAGAAGTGCCACTATCTAGACTTTTGCCGCCCGGCCCAGTGAAGGCTGCTGCAAAAACCACAGTTGCAATAAGTGTTGCCACTAGCATGCAAGAGCTTGTCGTGCGCTGCATCCACTTTTCACCATCTTTCAATAAACCTTCATGTGTCTTTGTAAACAAATCTCTAGGTGTTTGGTCGTCTAGGTTCTTCTTGACCACATATGCAGGAGGCACAATTTTTTCTATCTCCTACAAACATCATGCATATATATATGGTGTAAACGTTAACTAACGATTAAAAAGGTGACTAGTAAAAATAGACCATATATGATATAAAAATGTTGTCTTAAATGACACTAAAGTTCATGCACCCACCTTAAACCACAACAACTCCCGCTGCATCTGAAGGGCTGCTCCTGATACGATTTTTAGACGACTTGAAGGAGCCAATTCTCCAGCTAGGTGTAGCATGTTGTTATTTTTTTCGTCAATAGAGAGTGCAATGGAATTCGTGGTAGCGGCTATGTCATATATAAGATTGAATACACTCTCTTGCCGATAAAGAATAGCAATGTGAAGTAAAGTCTTTCCATGTTCGTCTGCTTGCCATATGAGATCAGGATGTGAGCGTATAAGAATATTTAGAAACTCAATATTCCCTACTTTTGCAGCTTCAATGAGTAAAGTCATATGATGCTGAACCAGGTTTGATGACATCTGGTTGATCGACAACATTCCAACCTTCTCCCAAAGAACTTCAACTAATTCATGAGCTAATGTCCGCCTCAAAGCTTTCTTATAAAACCCCTTGAACCCTAGCATTAGGGGGAAGAGAGAGAGAGAATGTGTATATTATCTTGACAAGAGATCCATATACAGTTCCTTACCAAAAAATCATGAAATCAGAATTTCATCGAAGGAAAAAGCAAAGGTAATATATGGAAACATTAAAGGCAGTTTATTTTAGTCCTAATTTTGACTGTTTTGGATATGTTTTGTCTTTGCATTTAAACTCTTTTATCATATATGTAGCAAAATGTACAATTAATATCTTGCATTAATCAAAATTTTATTTCTAAGAGAAACTACATATGTTGAGTATGAATGGTAATTCATATCCGATCAGCTGGCTTTGCATATGTCAATTGTCAGTCCAGCGCCCGAATTCGAGCTATAAAGGACTTTATCCTGATTCAACTTGAATAAATAAGTAGATCTTAAGTCATTTAAGTTTGTGTTAAGTTGTTTAGATTCAAATCCGGTCAATTTCTAATGAATCTACTTAATTTAAGCATATATAAATATATATATAAATATATATATATATATATATATATCATTATATATAATAACCTACTTATACACGAAACATTTCTTCAATTGCTTCAACCATCTGCACAAGTAGTCCAATTTGAGAGAGTAGTGACTGAGGAAAAGATCAATCATGTGGCTGCTTAGTTTCTAACCTTTTAAGATCTGTTTGATCCGTAGATATAAATAATCATATACATGGCACATCTTGTTTGAACTATTTGTTAGAAAATTTTATATTGAACGTCGTACACGTGCATATATATGCAATTAAAGAAAATAATGGTTTGGAGATAAACTAACAGATGTACTTGAGGCATCTTTCCCAGATTGCTAATTGACTTCTTTTGCCAATTGCAAAAGGTTTTCTCGCCATCTCCCCCAATGCTATCCACCCATACACAGTATGGGCAAATGAAGTACTCCTAGTATCCACCGCGTTCATTGTTTTCAATGTTATTCTTCCATACGTTGCAGTTTTGGCAATTGCTAGGTTTGGATCCCTTTCTAGAATGTTCAAGGCTACATCTGTCCATAAAACAAAACATTATTTGTCTTGAATAAATGGCGTAAATTACCTAAAACTCATTCTTAAAAGCTCTATAAGAATATGAAAGAAAGGTTTGAAAATTAGATTCCTCAAAATAACAGTCACTAATAAGATGTAAAACATACCATACATATCAGTGGAAACTGTTGCTAGAAGGAGTGTAAGGCGTTCTACAGTAGTCAACTCTTGGAAAGGAGTCACAGAGTATAGATATGAAACCATGTTCCTACGTCCACGCATAGCTGCAGCGAGAAGTGGTGTCACATCTTCTTTAGCACGGATGCATAGCAGATCTTCGTTCATTTTCACCATCTCCATAGCAATTCTCACGACTCCTGATTGAGCAGCAAAGAAAAGGGCTGTGCATCAGTCTGTGGTTTTCAATTCCAAGTCTTCTTTATTCATCAATTTCAAAAGTTCTATTACAAAGTTGGTGTGTTTTGAAGCCGCTGCATTGTGAAGAGCTGTTGCATACTCTCTGTCTATGGGAATTCGAACGAATTCTGGGTGTTTCCTAAGAAACGAGTTAGCAGCTTTCCAGTCACCTTTTAAAGCAGCTTGGAGGAGGGGAACAGACAAGGTACGATATTCTTCAGGTAGTCTTTTATCCCCTTAAATATTTTAAAGACATGCATATATATAAGCACAAATAGGATAATGGTGAATAAACTCAATAAGTCAGTGCATAGGACATCTCTTTGTGTATGTATAACTTTTGCATGCTGATCAAAGTTATTCAAAAGAAAGAAAAAAAAAAAACAATGATTGCATGCAAATGAGAGATCAAGATCATGAGTACGCTTACTCCTTTCCGAATACTGGCTTTGGCTTGGCTCTTGTACTTCCAAATCAATCAGCTCCATTAATTCGATTTCTGGTGTTGATGATATCCCTGCATTAATTAACCTGCTACCTCCGGGAGGTAAGCCAAAGTAATTTGTCTCCAGATCTAATGCTGTTGAAGATCGAACAGAAGAGACTATTCCAGCTTGTCGATAAGAAGCCTGCATGTTTGGATCACTCCTTGGCCCTTGCAATTAATTTGGTGATCACTAAGATGAACATTTTCAACGAAAATCAGCCATTAATGTTGACTTGTGATCAACAGACTACGGCTTCCAGATCATAAATTGTGTGCATTCATGAGATACTTACAATTAGTTAAAGATTTAGAGAGAGAGAGAGAGAGAGAGATCTAGACCACAGTTGTAGTTGATTAGCATGAGATATTCAACTGCGAGAGAGACAAAACTTTGAGAAAAAAAACACATGGCTCCATTTCCTTTGATTAGGAAAAATAAAACTCCAATTGTTTTGAATGCGATCATCCAAGCTGCCTTAAACCAACCTTTTGTTTTTTAGTGTATAATAAATTATTTGAGAAGTGTTAATTAATCTATAAGGACATATTATAAAATAAACTAGATCAACCTTAAAGTGGGTCGATGTGAGACGTCAAATCTATATATTTTAGAATAAAAAAATTATAATGCGCGCACCACATCAAAATATATTTATTTATTAATTTCTTTTTGTAGAATTTCTTTTGTAAATCAAATGACTTACTTTATCATAAGGTAGATTCTGAGTAAAAGAATAAGGGCAAATGCATCTATATATTAATGCTTGGAGTTGTCCAATTTCAACTGGATCTATCGGTTTGATTTTATCCCATATTATATGAACATTAGGAATTTTGTATGGCCAAACGTACACTTTAAGCATGTGTTTCCTTAAAATCGACTTTTGTGGTATAGATCAAATTTCGAAGTGATCTCTTTGTCCATTATCAGTTAATTTTATAATGGAAATGTAGACATAGCAATGACAGGTCATAACTTTGACTTTGTTTTTGTTATTGACTTTGTCATGATATCTTGCCATATTATAACATAGTCTTCTGTTTGCTCTAACTATTTTTTTAGACTTTGTTATTATTTAAGGATCATATTGGAAAATATTATTTCCACCGACATTTTGCACCGACAAAATAAGTATATTAATTTTTTTTTTTAGGATTTGTATTTGTTTATATTTTAATATTTTGTTTTTTTTAAATACATAAAAAATACTTTAAAAAACCAAATAATAATAATAATAATAATAATAATAATATTTACACTTTCGATTGGTGCTGATCCACTAAGGGTGGCTCTAGCTCTATCCAATAATATTACTAATTGAATATTAAATGAGGGTTGGGATTCCAACAAGACCTTTAAAGTTCCGTTTGAATCATGTTAAGTTGAGTCGAGATGAGTTGAGTTGATTTTTTTATACATAGTAGTGAGTTAAAATGATGGAATAAGTTTGAGACCTATCTAAAATGAGTTTAGATATATTTGAATATTAAAATGAGTTTAGATATACTTATGTGAAGTTGAAAAAGGTTATAAGTCCCACATGTAAAGAGGTGTTGAGTTGAAAAAAGTTATGCATGGTTCCCACATGTAAAAAATTTTGAGTTGAGATAAATTTAATGATTTGAGATTGAAGTGTTTAAATATTAGATTTAATTTAAAATTAGACTAAACTGAATTGATTTTAATTCAGTCCAAGTTTCAAACATGACTAAACCATGGATTAGGAAACGCTCGTAGTACTATAAGGCACAGTACGGTAATTACATTATTGCAAATTCAAAATGATTGAATTGGCTTTTCCTATCAATTTAAGCCTTCATACAAAAGCAGAAAACAAAGATCCAAAAATAATAATAATAATAATAATGTTAGGTGTCCACTAGTCGAGTAACATTTTTATAGGAAAATATTATTTATATTTATAATTTTATTTACATAATCATACATGTTTATTTGTTAGTTATTGAAAATAGTAAAAATTTTAAAATTCAAAATGTAAAATTTAAATTAAAAAAATATTAATAAAATGTGACTGCATATAATATATATTATGCATGAAATTATACCTACGTGTAGCGCTACTCATTTTCATTTATATAGTCGTGTGAATCAATGAAGTGGTCTCTTTGGATTCTCTCTATATGAGAGAGACAAGCCTCTTATAAAGGGCCAACCATTTTTAGAAAAATTATCAAAATTATAAAAGAAATTTTGAAATAGCTATCGATCCTATCCTAAAAAATTCTTAAAAAGCCTAGAATTTTTCTTAAAAATTAAAACTTTGATCCCAATAAAATTTGAAAGCCAAAAATTATGTATGGTAGGGGTGAAAACCGACCCATTTGGCCCAGTTTTTGGGTAAAACTAACGTTGACTAACGAGAGGGAAAATGATGGAACAGTCGACCGTAACCTGTCAATGAGGAGGAGAAAAATGGGCCATATCGACTCCGGCAATTTTCTAGCAGTTCACGGTTGATTCTCAATTCTCCCTAGTGGCGATGGTTATCTGAGAGAGTAGAGAGAGAGAGTTTTAGAGGAGAGAGAAAGGAAGCGAGAAGTGTAAAACAAATCGAGGAAAAATAAGGGTTGAAGAAGACTATAAAAATTGGAAACGATGCCATTTGGTTTTAAATCCAACAGCGCTATTCCACTTATTTTTTGTTTCATACGTAATGGATAAAACTACGCTACCAAACCGCGTCGTTTCAATTTTGTTTAAAACACGTGGTTTAAGGCCGTTTTAGAAACATATAATTTTTTTAAAAAAAATAATGTTATAAGGCATCAGCCAGTTCAATGGTTTGAATCGGCCTCAAACCGAGACCAAACCGACACCAATCGATTTTGTTAAAATATTGCCACCTGCCAACCAGTTCCAACCTCTGATGGCCGGTGTGGCGGTTTTTTGGAATCGTAGATCCAATGTATTGGTCATTTTTATACGTTAATCATACATTGTTATCAGATCAAATTAAAGAATCGGAGAAGATTACAGTATGTTAATCATACTGAAGTTCAGATTAATCTCTGTGGACTCGGTATTGTTGGAGTCGGATATGGCTCCACTTTTCTCTCTTTTACTGACAAACAATCGTCCGAATATTTGGAGTCAAGGCTTTCATAAGATTCAGTTAAGAGCAACTCACTTTTGATCTCAGTTTAATGTAATTTTAAATTGAATATAATATTTAAATATCCAACTCTTAAATTACTAAATTCATTTTAACTCAAAACTTTTTTATATATGGGACTCACAACCTTTTTAAACTCAACATCTCTTTATACGTAAAACCCATAACCTTTTTTCAATTTCACATAAAAATCTCTAAACTAATCTTAACATTCAAATACATCCAAAGATTCTAAACTCATTTTAGATGGGCCTCATAAAACTCACTCCATCCTCTTAACTCACGATTATTTATAAAGAATTCAACTCATCTCAACTCAGTTCAACATCCAAACGTATGCTTAGAAGATCAATCCAAACCAAGAGAAACACTTAAAAACAACACTTTTTTTTTTTATTATTATAATTCCTTCCTATTCATTAATCGTTGTCTTGACAAGCTTAAGCAGCTTAGGAAACAAAGGCAAGGAAAAGAACCTGAAAGTGTTGAAAACAAATAGAGGAAAAGAAAGGCTACACAGCTCACATCGTGGTTCTTCCGTTTCCTAGACAAGGCCATATAAATCCAATGCTCCAATTTTCTAAATGCTTGGCCTCAAAAGGGATCAAAATCATGGTATCCACAACACTTTCCAGCGTCAAGTCCATGCAATCTCGAGCTAGGTCAATTACACTACATCAATATATGATGACAACACGGAAGAAGGGCTCGCAGGACCAATAACGTTGATGGGGTTCCTCGACACGTTTGAAGTTGTTGGTAGACGTTGCTTAGGAGAACTCTTCAAGAAGCTAGAGAATTCTGAGTACCCTTTGAAGGGACTGGTTTATGTTACTAATTTACCATGAGCTTTAAACATAGCTAAGCAACTTGGTGTTGCTAGTGCTGCATTTTTCACTCAATCATGTGCTGCAATTGCTTGCTACTACCCCATGTACGTGGAGATGTGTGGCAAACCACTATCGGTGCTTGCCTTTTCAATGTCTAGATTGCGACAACCTGCACTTCCAAACTTTGCATCCGTTGGTTCAGAGACAGAACGCTTTCCCCTTTAATCAAACACATATTAAACCAATTCAGCAATATTGAGAAGGCCGATTGGATCCTGTTTAACTCATTCTGTAAGTTGAAAGAGGAGGTGAGCTTAGTTTTTTTTTACTATTTTACAGGGCATTATATCTGCCCTTTTTTTCTATTTTCCATTTCTTTTTCCTTTGATTGTTCAATCTTTAAGATTATTGCTATCACTTTTGTGGATAGGCACGATACAAGTTCAACAAAGACCCAAATTCACTACAAGAAAATAGGCCATTTCCAGCGATTTTAAGATTGCCGCAAAAGAAATCATTGCAAATAGTGGTTAATTGCGACATTTTTCATTTTGCCGGTGAATTCCAATGTGAAGTTGAAAAGAATTCACTGTTTACTCTTTTATAACGACTTCTATACCTTGTGATAGTTTTTGTCGTTGCAACAAGTCATTTTACTGTAGCAATATTTTCTTTTCGTTGAGATAGAAAATTTGCAATGAAATCTAGTTTTTGTGGTGATGATGATCTTTTAAATCTGTCTTCCAATTGTAGAAGCTATCAAAGTATTACAAAAATGAGTTTCAAGGTCATCTCCACAGGGACAACAGTATTTATGCTGAGTAAATATATAATGAAGTGTATTTTGTGTGAGAATCTTATTTATGAGATGGTTGATTACACGCTTAAGGGGAGAGATTCAATAAACATATGTTTATGTACTGGAGGGGAGTTTATTGAGGAAAGGATGGTTAAGATCTTTGCTTTTCAAAATGGTTTTCTGATTACTTGTAAATTGAAAGCAGTGGATGCAAGAAAAGTAAAGATTTCAGAAAAATAAACACTTACAAGACAATATATCAAGCACCTGGGCTACAGACTGTCTCATCCTATCCGAAACTCTAATTTATTTGTCAAGCTCTATAACTCAATTGTCAATCCATTCCAAGTATTAACAATCGGAAAATAAAGGAATTAAAACTAGATTTTTGCCAACTCTAAGTGTCTATAGAATGCAAATAAATTTACTATAAAGCACTAGCCATGAGAAACATTGAAAAGATTACCAAGTTTCTACTGTGCCTTACGACAACAGTAGAACAAGAACAAAAGTTTTAGGAATTAATATTCTCAGATTTCTATTTGCAGCTCAATAGAATGGAAATTATTTAACTAAATTACTTCAATCAGCAGTTTGAACAAAGGAATCAACAATCCATAGCTCCAGTTGAGAAGTTAGCTTCTCCTCATCCTTGTAAAAATTCTTATGGCAAAACCCAAACTACTGAAAAGATGAAAATCCAAAAAAACCTCAAAGTAGGAGCCAAAAAGACTCGAGCTCCAAAAAAAAAAACTCTCCTAGTGTGCAATCTTTTTTCCTTTTTATATCCTCTCTTTTTTTTTTTTTTTTTTATTTCAGCCCTCTACTCCCGCATGCGTCATCCGCTGGCTAGCTTGAGGCCTCTGCCATTGGTTTCATCTTTGGCCACCTCCAAATGCTACTCCACTTCACCTCTTGAGGCCATATGCGATCGTGCCTTGCAGTCCCACGTGCATAAGTCCGCTGCCCAGCTTGAGGCCAACTCTTGCGCAATTTTGAGGCCACGATTTCTAGGGATCCTACTGAGTGTGCAAATCCTTTTCAGCCCTTAGTCGTGGTCCTCTCTGTTAGCCACTTCCAGTTCAATCAAATGTCCCCTACAATAATTAGGATTTCAACACTATAAGAGTAAAATCGGAAAATCCATTATAATTTGGCTTAAAGTGTGAGTGTGCTAGCTAGATTACAAACTTTTTAAGTGCAAAACATCATGATTTAACAATTGACTCAAGTTTATAATCTACTGCATAATTAAGTGCTTAATTCATTTTTGGTTAAACAATTTATTCACTCTAGCAACTTAATTATGTAGTTTTGACACTTTATCACACCCTCCAACTAGCTTTTTGCTAGTCTCTAGCAAATAATATAATCAAAGAATGAAAGATCTAAGAGTGAGTTACTGAACTCAAAAATCTCTGCAAAAGATCAAATCTTATTGAAATCCTGAACATTAAAATGTAGTTAGGTCAAGTTATAGTTCAACATAAAGGTTGATGAAATTCTCAAGAATTCAAACAAGGGGAATGTATTAAAGTTTCAGATCTTTCAATGCAAGTGTGTGAACAGATTGCCATTTGTTACTTTCAAGATCTCTCACAATAGTCTCCAACCAGCAACTTTTTAAGAAAAACCAAAAGGTTTTCACTCCAATTCAAAACCATTATACTGGTGGCTTTCACGCTATTACACTTTAAAAAAAAAAATCTCTCTTTTATTTTTAAGAAAGAAATCCCGGTGATAGGTAGCCTTTTTCCAATGCACTTGCACCAATTGTTTTCCTTGACATCTAGCCTGTTCCTTTTCTCATTTATTTTACCTACAATTTTTTTTTTTTTTGGAGTTTCTCATTCACCCTACAATTTTTTTTTTTTTTTTGGATTTTCTCATTCACTTTTCCTAAGCCATTAAGGTATGGTTCATTGTAGTTCTTGTTAGTTGTTTAGATGAAAACCACTGATTGATATCGAACTAAACAACAAAAATATTTGCATGTGTCTAATAAGGTAATCAATCATTAGCTTTGAAACACATTGCCTAAGTTTGAGTTGCTAAGACTATTATAATGCCATGTGTTGAACTTAAATCTAAACCAGTGGGAATTAGTGTAGACCAAGACTACAACTATCTGATCTTAATTAGAGAAGTGTGAAAACAGCAACTTGGTAGCAAAAAAAAAAAAAAAAAAATTCAAACTCCACAATTATAAATTATGAGAGATTAAGTGATGAAAAACTCTCCTTACCCCCCAACTAAAAATGAGTAGTGTCCTCATTGCAAAGCATGAATAAATAAGGCATGAAAGAGAATAGCGCTGAAGGAAATACCCGAGATGGCTGAAAAGATTATGAAAGTAAACGTGAAACCAGAAAAGAAAAAAAAAAAGAAACAAACAGTGCTAAACTTGAAAAGATAGAATGAAGAAAAAGAAAAAGAAAAAGATAAAGATAAAAAAATAAATAAATAAAGGAAAGAACAAAAAATAGAAGTGAAATAAACAACACAAAAAAAAATTAAAACAAAATAGAAATGAACTAAGGATCATTAGAATAAGTAGGATCTTGCAAAGGAATTGAAGTATCCTCAAGTGAAAGTTTTGCCAAAAAAGGTTTAAGTCGTTGGCCATTACTTTGAAAATATTTCCATTTTGAGGATTAATAATCTCAACAGTTCTATATGAAAACACAACCTTAACTAAATAAGGACCACTCCACCTCGATCTTAATTTGTCTAGAAATAGATGGAGGCGAGAATTGTAAAGTAAAACTTGTTCATTGGACTCAAAATTCTTTCTTTGGATGTGCTTGTCATGTAACATCTTCATGCACTCCTTTGACAATTTGGAATTGTCATATACATCTCGTCTAAACTCATCCAACCTTGAAATTTGAAACTTTCTGACAGAACTAGCATGGTCAATGGAAAAATTGAATTATTTAACAACCCAATATGCCTTATGTTCAAGCTCAACGGGAAAATGACATACTTTTCCATATATTAAGTGATAATTGGACATGTTAAGAGAGATTTTAAAGGCTATCATATAAGCCCAAAGTCCATCAGTCAACCTTAAAGACCAATCTTTTCTGTTAGGGTTGACTTTTTTTCTAAGATGTGATTAAGCTCCCTATTAACTAATTTAGCTTGCCCATTTGTTTAAAGGAGATATGGAGTGGAAACCTTATAGTGTATACCATATTTTTTTCGAGAGAGAAGCAAAGGTTTTGTTGCAAAAATTGGTTCCATTATTACTAATGATAACTCTAGGCATGCCAAATCTAACTAAAATGTTTTCTTTTAAGAATTTAAGCACCACCTTATGATCATTTTTTTTACATGGAATGGTTTCAACCTACTTAGAAATATAATCAACGGCCACTAGGATATATAAATAACCAAAAGAAGATAGAAACGGTTCCATAAAATCGATCCTCTATCAATAAAAAATCTCAATGACCAAAATAGATTGTAAATGCATCATATTTCTCTTAGTGACTGTGCCTAATTTTTGACATGGCTCACAAGTCTTGCAAAAATTATATGCATCTTTAAACATATTAGGCCAATAAAATCTATTTTGTAAAATTTTTGCAACAGTTTTATGTGTAAAAAAATGTACGTCCTCCACACACTATTTTGTATTTCATGATCAGGCACACACTTCCTTATGATTTGGTCAAAATAGTATTTAAACAAATAAGGATCATCAAAGAAGAATGACCTCACCTCATGCATGAATTTTCTTAAGTCTTGAGCACTCCAATGAGGCTGGGTTTATCCTGTCACCAAGAAATTAACTATATTAGCAAATCACGGCAAATTTTCAACTAACATTAACTGCTCATTAGGAAAAGAGGCAAGGATAGGGACAGTGTGCTCATTTTCAGCAAATGTAAGCCGAGACAAGTGGTTGGCAACTATGTTTTCAGTACCCTTTTTGTCTTTGATTATAAGGTTGAATTCTTAGAGAAGAAGGATCCACCGGATTAGTCATGGTTTAGCAGCCTTGTTCGACAATAGGTGCTTTAATGTTGCATGGTTAGTGAAAATAACCACAGGATAACTAAGAATATAAATTCAAAACTTGTCTAATGCAAAAACTACACCAAGTAATTCTTTTTCTATGGCAGAATAATTTCTTTAGGCTCCATTTAGAGTTCTACTTGCATAAGAAATGACATGTGGGAACTTATTTCTACGTTGTCCAAGTAAAGCTACTATGGCTACATCGCTAGCATTACAAATTATCTCAAATGGAATTGACCAAACAGGGGGTTGCATGATAGAGGTTGTGGTAAACAAGATTTTCAGCTTATCAAAAGCATTTTGATAGGTAGGGGTCCATTCAAAAGCAACATCATGCATAAGTAACTCACACAAGGGCTTAGAGATAGAACTAAAATTTTGAATGAACCTCCTATAGAACCCAGCATGCCCAAGAAATGATCTGATTTCCTTTACTATTTTGGGTATAGGAAGCTTGAAGATAAGCTCAATCTTAGCTTTATCAACCTCAATACATCAGGATGAGACTTTGTGATCAAGAAGTATGCCTTGTTAAACCATGAAGTGACATCCAATTGAGAAGCAAATGCTTCTCTTCACACCTGGCTAAAACAGCTTGTAAGTTAGTCAAACATGCATTAAAAGAACTACCAAATACTAAAAAATAATCCATGAATACTTCCAAACTGTTTTCAATCATGTCGTTAAAAATATTAAGCATACATCTTTGGAAAGTAATTGGTGCATTACATAATTCAAAAGGTATTATTCGAAATGCAAAAATGCCAAACAGGCAAGTGAAAGTGGTTTTTTTTTAATCCTCAGGTGGTATTTCTATTTGGTAGTAACCAGAAAATCCATTAAAAAAGTAATAAAAATCATGGCTAGCAACCTTTTCTAATACTTGATTAAGAAAGGGCAAAGGAAAATGGTCTTTCCTAGTGGTGGCATTCAACTTCCTATAATCTATACACATGCGCCAGTTGGTAGAAATCCTAGTAGGAATCAGTTCATTTTGCTCATTTTTCACAATGGTAAGCCCATAGTTTTTTTGGAACTACATGAATGGGGCTTACCTACTTACTATCTGCAATAGGGCAGACAATTCCTACATCAAGTAATTTCAAAACTTTTATTTTTACTACCTCCTTCATGGTAGTATTTAGTCTCTCCTTTGTATCTCCTTAGAGACTTTAGCATTTTCTTCTAAATAAATCCTATGAGTGCACATAAGAGGATTTATACCTTTTATATCCGCAATTCTCCATCCAATAACACCCTCGTGCTGCCTCAAGACTTCCATTAGTTTACCTTCTTAGTCATGAGTGATTTGGGCTAAAATCACCACTGGGAATGTGCTGTCAGGACCCAAAAATGCATACTTCAGGTCTGTTGATAATGGTTTTAGCTCTAAGGTTGGGATTTTATCTACTGAATGCTTCAAACTTGCTGTCAATTGGGAGCTGCTCAACTTTAGGCCTCCATTTAGCTTTAAATTTATTTTCTGCATTAAAAACAAGAGAAGCATCAGTGGGGGTGTCACTAGTGATGAAGTCACAAATATTTTCTAATTCAAACAGCATGTCAGTGGTCTAATATGCCAAATAGGCCTCTTCCTCAAGGATACTTTCTAGCAAATTGACTTCTTGTATATCTTCCAAATCTTGAGGTTGCCTACAAATATTAAAAATGTTTAGTTCGAGGGTCATGTTCCCAAAACTCAGTTTTTAAACATCACTCCTACAATTTATCAATGCATTTAAAGTAGCAAGAAAATGTCTCCCAAGAATCATAGGTGCTTGAAAAGAAGATTTTGGTGTCAAGTGAACATCCAACATAACAAAATCTATAGGATAAAAAAAATTTATCAACTTGAACTAAGACATCCTCAACAACCCCTCTTGGCATTTTAATTGATTTGTCAGCCAGTTGTAAAATAATTGGAGTTCGTTTTAATTCCCCCAAACCAAGTTGCTCATATGCATTATAAGACAGTAAATTCACACTTGAACCAAGATTCAACAATGCTTGACCAATTTTTGAACTGCCTATAACACAAGCAATTGTAGGTGAATCGGGGTCTTTATATTTTGGTGGGGTATTACTTTGAATTATGGCACTAACCTGCTCAGTAAGAAAGGCTTCCGTTTGCACATTTAATTTCCTTTTAATAGTTAACAAGTCTTTTATAAACTTAGCATAGGTAAGAATTTGTTGAATAGCATCCATCAAAGGGATGTTAATCCTAACTTGCTTGAATATTTCTAAAATCTCATATTGGTATTTGTCTTTGTGTAGGGGAGCCAATTTTTTAGGAAAACGAGTAGGTACAGGACATGAAATCTTTTCAGTTTCAATTTTAATTTCAGTTTGTTTAACCTCACTCTTTTCAGCCTCATTTTGTACAGGTTTAGAGATCTTACCAACCTTGTTTGAACCTTTAGCTAGAATGTTCACCACCCTACCATTTCTCAAAGTATTGACTGCCTTCACTTACCTGACATTTGAACTCTCAACTACTTCTTGAAGTGGCTAACTTTGTGGATTGGGTTGGAGTTGTGCAGGAAATTTTCATTTTTCTTGGGAGCTCAAGGTAGTGGTAATCTTTGTAAGTGTGTTCCGAATGTCATTTATTGCTTGAGAATTTTGATTGTTAATTGTTGCTTGACCTTGCATAAACTACTGCAAGGTGTTTGCCATATGCTGCACTGTATCCTCAAGTCCCTTCTTTTGCATTGAAGGTGCTTAAATTGTGAGTTGAGAGGGTCCCGGAGCCAAGGTTGCTGGATCTACATGCTAGTCGCTCCTTCAACTAAATTTTAGGTGGCTCCTCCATTCTAAATTGTAAGAATTAAAGTAAGGACCAGAATATGGTTTATGTATCATATTTACAGCATTAGATTGGTCAACAATACTTCTTTGAAAACAGGGATCGTGGGACATTCATTAGTTGAATGCCCATGATCCTCACATATGCCACACTTCTCAGGAATTTTTGGGACAGCATGCACTTCATTAACTTTTTTCAATTCCATGATTTTCATTTTTTTTTACAGCAAAGTTAACTTAGCACGCAAATCATCATCTTCCTTTAAAATATATTTTCCATGACCAGACTTAACTTGCCTAAACATATCATGTACATCAGCTGTGTCCCAAAATTAAGCATTTTCAGCAAGGTAATCAAAATATTCGAATGCTTTCTCAGGCTCTTTGTCAAAAAATTCTTTATTACACATGATTTGTACAAATTGGAATATTTTAGGTGTCAAACTTTCATAAAAAAAAAACATTATCACTCGCCAATTTTTATAACCATGATGAGGACAAGCATTTAAAAGATTTTTGAACCTTTCCCAACTTTGATAAAAAGTTTCAGGATCTTTTTTAACGAAGTTCATGATTTGCCTTTTAAGTGCATTTGTCCTATGTATTGGAAAGAATTTCTTTAAGAATTCAGTTTTCATTTTCTGTCATGTGCATATGGTTCTAGGTCTTAATGAATTCAACCACGTTTTAACTTTATCTTTCAAGGAAAATAGAAACAACTTTAGTCAAATAACCTCATCAGTGCAGGTTTGGTCCATGAATGTAGAACAAACATTGTCAAACTCTTTGATATACAGGTAAGGATTCTCGGATTCCATACCATGAAAATGTAGAATCAATGGGATCATTCCAGGTTTGAAATTAAAGTTGTATGCATTCAAAGGTTGGATTAATCCTGAGGGTGTGCTAGTCTTGACAGGTTGTAAATAATCTTTACGTGTCCTGTTCTAATTTACCATTTCCCTATCGTAATTCTCATTTTCAGCTATGGTGCTATGAGTGTCAGAAGATAATTTAAAAGAAGGAGATGCAGAGTTAAAAGATGATAGTGATTCTATCCTAACCAACCGAGAAGTTTGGTCTCTAGTCCAACCAGTCATACAAACAAGAGTAGAAAATAAAAGAAAATGAAAAAAAATAAAATAAAATAATGTCACCCAATCTGTGAAGAGGTTCATAGATGTCCTTCAAATGTCCTATTGGCAGTAAGGGAATGCTCTAATAAACACCAGTTGTCCCCAGCAAAGACGTCAAAAACTTGATGGTCTTCTAAATTTCTCTTCTAAGTGCAGAAGCTATCAAAGTATTACAAGGATGAGTTCCAAGGTCATCTCCATAGGGAAAACAGTATTTATGCTGAGCAAACATATAATGAAGTATATTTTGTGCAAGAATCTTATTTATGAGAGGGTTGATTACACAGCTAAGGGAAGAGATTCAATGAACATGTGTTTATATATTGGAGGGGAGTGTATTGAGGAAAGGATGGTTAAGATCTTTGTTTTTCAAAATGGTTTTCTAGGTGCTTGTAAATTGAAAGAAGTGGATGCAAGAAAAGTAGAGATTTTAGAAAAATAAACACTTAAAAGACAATACATCAAACACTAGGCTACGGGACTCTCTCATCCTATCCCAAACTCTGATTTACTCAAGCTCTATAACTCAATTGTCAATCCATTCCGAGTATTAACAATCAGAAAAAAAAAAAAAAAGGAAATAAAACCAAATTTTTGTCAACTCTAAGTGTCTATAGAATGCAAATAAATTTACTATGAAGCACTAGCCATGAGAAACCTTGAAAAGATTACCGTGTTTCTATTGTGCCTAACGTCAACAGCAAAACAAGAACAAGAGTTTCAGGAATTAATATTCTCAGATTTTTATTTGTAGCTCAATAAAATGGAAATTATCAAACTAAATTACTTCAATCAGCAGCTTGAACAAAGGAATCAACAACTCGTAGCTCCAGTTGAGAAGTTAGATTCTCCTCATCTTTGTAAAAATTCTTATGGCAAAACCCAAACTACTGAAAATATGAAAATCCAAAAAAATCCCAAAGTAGGAGCCGAAAAAAAACTCAAACCTAGAAAAAGAAAGAACAAAAAAAAAAAAAACTCCAAAGAAAACTCTACTAGTGCGCCATCTTTTTTCCTTTTTATATCCTCTCTTTCTCTTTTTCTTTTTTCTTCCGTTTCAGGCATTTGCTCCACGTGGGTCATCTAATGGCCAGCTTGAGGCCTCTACCATTGGTTTCCTCTTTGGCTACCTCCAAATGCTGCTCCACTTCACCGCTTGAGGCCATATGCGATCGTGCCTTGCAGTCCTGCATGCACGAGTCTGTTGCCCAGCTTGAGGCCAACTCCTATGCAATTTTGAGGCCACGATTTTTAGGGATCCTGCTGAGTGTGCAAATCCCTTTCAGCCCTTAGTCATGGTCCTCTCTGTTAGCCACTTCCAGTTCAGTCAAATGTGCCCTACAATTGTAATAACCTTCTCATTCTTTCTTCTATAATTACGAGTTTCGATCTACGTGTCTTACTTTGATGGCGTGTTTTAAAAGATATCAAGCCGATTTTAAAGCAAGCCTATTATTTTAAAAGCTTATGAATATTTTAAATATTATGAAAATATTTATATGCGATATTTTTAGTATTTTAGTCATTTAAAAATATTAAGAGATTTAAATTTACGTTGAAAACTCTAAATTAATTTAAATGGTTTTATTCTCTTCAAGTAACTAATGAGATTTTATCATTTTAATTAATGATGAAAGAATATTATTTTATAAATTTTAGTGTATAAAATAATATTCTATCTTAATACTTCTAAGTGTTTTAATTTAAATAAAATGCTTATGCATTTTCAAATCAGTATTTAAATTCATTGATAGATCATTTTATAGATTCTGAAACGAATGACCTGGATTAAATATCCAAGCCTCTCTCTTCCCCTCACTTCTCTCTCTCTCTCACTTCTCTCTCTCTCTCTCTCTCTCTCTCTCTCTCTCTCTCTCCAAGCCCGACATGCCCCTCTCCCTCTCTTCTCACCATAACCTTCCCTCCTCCCAGTCGAAGCCACCACACACCGCCCAACCTCACCTTCACCACCGGTAGCTCCCCTTCAAGCCGAGGAGCTCAACCTCACCAGTGGTGAGTCACACGGCAACATCCTCCTCCTCCCACGGCAGCTCATTCAAAATGGGTTTCGAGCCCATTTCTCCTCTTAGCACCATCGTACACGGCCAGCTTGGCCCCCAACCACCACCAACGGCATCCCCACTCCATGGGCTTTATTTCCATGGTCTCATTTCCCCTACCTCTATTTCTCTCCGATGGGTCACTACACACACACACACACAGTTTCTCCACCGTGCACGGTTACCCACACCACCATACCACCACCAACAACCTCCCCTGATCACGACGACCTTCCTTAACAATTCTCATGCCCAACCGAAGTCCCTACAGGTCTCACTCTTCCCCATTCTCCCATGCACGAATTGCACCACTCACGACTAGATCCACCACCGTGAGCCACCATCTGGCCACCACCTGCCACCAAACACTTCCACTAGCCTCCCTCTTCATCCCTCTAGCTCCCCACGAAATTCCATAGCCTTCCTCCACCTCATGCACCCTCATTCTCTCTCAGGTGCACTGTTCACAGTGAGATTTGCCATGCTCTGCTACCCCGACCACCACGAGGCGACCTTGAGCCTTTCCAAGACCACCCTAGCTATCCTCAAGCTCAAAGCACCACTTTACATGGTGGACAGCCACTGTATGTGGCTAACAGCCACTATATGCAGTTTAACTATCACGTACGACTCCTCTGACGTCTTGATCGTGACGGGCAGTGAGCGATGCATGGGTTATCTCGTCGACTCCTCTATCTCTCATTATTTATATTAATGTTAGTTGGTTGGTTGGACTGTAGACTGTATTGTTAGTAATTGTGGAGTTTGCTGTGTAGTTGTAAAGTGAAGTGCGGCTGTGTAATGAAGTGTTGAGCATAATTGTGTAGTATTGTGGACTGTGTTTTGAAGTATGGGTGTGAGGTGTACCATAGTTGTGATGCGGCATGGTGTGTGAAGGGAGTACACGTGGTGTGTACTCCTTGTAGTGTAGCGATGCACTGTGTGACATGTGTCGTAGTGATGCGTGGCGTAGTGTGAGTGGAAGATAGTACACATGGCATGTGCTCTGTATTGTGTAGCGATGCATCGTAAGGTGTGTCACGAATAAAAGGATGGCTGCATAGTTGAGGAGTGTAGAACATACTGTGTAGTATCGGGAACTGTGTAACAATATCCCGAAGTAGCTGTGGTGTGGCCTGTAGTCCGAGGTGATGGATGTCACCTTGTGGTTGATTTAAGGCTGAGAGTATATGTGAAGTGGTGTAAAAGTATAAGAATAGTATAGCGGAAGCATGACGAGCGTCATGCCTTAACTTGGGATTAGTCTCAAGCTACATGATGTGACAGAGGTGCATTTGTGGATGTAGTCCTCTTGTTAAGTGTCGGGATGAACTTGTACATGGCCGGAAAGTTGGAAGAATCCTATCAACCAGGTCTAAGCAAGTTGGTATCGGAATATGGTACTTGTTCATAGAAGCAAGCTACTAATAGACTATGTGTAGTCTTAAGCGATGAAGGGATAAGGTACATATGCTTCTGGCGAGACACGTATGCCGGACAGGTTCACCATATGTAATGAGTAATCTATTCTCAACATGGTTGCTTAATGTTTAAGTCTCAGAGTTGGCTTAAAGTCATGTAGCCTGTATGGATGGGAATGAAGATTGACTATGGATTAGGATACATGAAAGTAGTAATGGGTAAGTTATCTAGGATTGGAGTGTGTGACTTAGTTAGTCTGAGTCATACATCGACATGTAGTTGATAGAAGAATAAGGTGAAGGTCTTAATGTCTTAATCCTAAGGTGAATCATGGAAGTTCACTTTAAGGAATAAGATTCCGAATATTTTAACATAGTAAATGGCACGTAAGAGCCCATAGATGGACGGAAAGTGTTCTAAGTGAACCATAGTTCTATTTCTAGTATAGTGCTTATGCATTAGATAGAGAATGATGTGAGGTTATGTGTATGCATGTAGGTTGCCATCTAACACACACACGAATGGACTGCATGGATTGAGTATGGCATGAAGTCCAGATAAGTATTGTGTTTATACTCTTCTAAAGTTTTCTAAAAGATAAGAAAAGGAAAATGAAATGATTTTATTTACAAAACACATTTTATGAAAAAGAACGTTAAGCATAAGTTTTCAAGTATACGTACGTAACGACTCTCCTTGGTAGCCCCTTTTCACACACCCAAAGTACGTAAGTGTATACATGTGGATGGATGCTATACATGGTACGTATTGTATGTATTTTTACGAGACGAAATGAGAGACCTCGGCCCTATGCTTTTAACAATGCGAAGAAAGTGTTTTAAAATGTCCCTATGAACTGATGTTTTAAAGGATGCCATGAAAGATGACATGTAAGCCCATGCTTTTTAAATGACTTTTTTGAATGAAATGAACTGAAGGACTGTAAGAACTGAAAGAAATGAATGAAAGAACTGTAAATGACTGAATGGACTGTAAAAGAATGAAAGAACTGAAATGAATGACAAAGACTGAATGCTTAATGTATGAAAATACGTAACAGCCACATAAATGAAAAGGAAAAGATACCAAAGGATTGGACTGGACAAACTGCAATATCGGGTAAATGGTACTGGTAGTGCATGCAATGCTGCACCCTGACATAATGGATTCCCAACCCGTGGCCAAGGGCGAAATCAGATTCAAAATACCGCTAACCCCAGCACAAAGGGGCGCAACAATGTGCAACGGCCAATAAAAGCGATAAGAAAGAATGTATGCATTTTAAGAAAGAATGTATGTATGTATGAAAAGATATATGTATAAAAAGACTCTTTAAAAAATAAAGACAGCGAGGCGTGGGGAACTGTTTTACAAAAGAAAACCTTCTTTAAAGAAAAATCTCACATCACAACGTTTTAAAACGAACTGAATGTCTATGCATGCTATGTATATGATATGTATGGAGTGATGAATGCATGATTGAAAACCTATGTTATTATATTTAACTGTATGAAATAATGTTTAAGAGTCATTAACTCGTTTAAGTTTTTATGTGTGCCCTCCCAGGAATAAGATGAGCATGACGAGTCAGGAAGGGCATGGCCCAAGGGAAAGAGCACGAAAGTCTAGACATGTTATTTTGTACGATAGACTTTAATTATAAAATTTAATATTTTTTGTTGTAACCTTTTAAATTAAAAAACACATTTTATTTATAAGCGTAGAGTTTTTTTGTATCCTGGTATGAAAGGAAAGAAAATTTCAAAAGGAACCGTAATTTCTGTCTATTTTCTTGAAATCATTTTCTAAAAGACCCACCACAAGGATGAGTGTTACAATAATAATTAGGATTTCAACACTATAAGGGTAAAATTGGAAGATCAATTCTGATTTGCCTTAACAGTGTGAGTATGCTAGCTGCATTACAAACTTTTTAAGTGCAAAACATCATGATTTAACAATTGACTCAAGTTTATAATCTACTGCATAATTAAGTGCTTAATTCATTTTTAGTTAAACAATTTATTCACTTTAGCAATTTAATTATGCAGTTTTGACACTTTATCAGGCAACTTTTTGTCTTTACAATAAAACCTGTGGGGAAAGGGATTCAACTAATAAATTTTACAATAGAAATATTATCACTGCAACTGATTGCAGCGACATTTAACTTTTATGGCGATATTGGATTGGTGCTAAAACCTTATGTAGCACATAATTATTGCAAATCATTGGTAAAAAGCAGTTGCCTCTCAGTTTGTGGCATCCAACGTGCGTCGAATGGAAATCAATGGAAAAGTCTATTTCTGGCGATTTTTTACATTGTTTTAGACGAATTCTGGTGCTGGAAATGACCATTTTTCTTGTAGTGAAACACAATAAGTAAACTTACAAGAGATTCATATGTGGAAGTGGGAATAATAATACCAAGCATTAATCCGTGTTGCTGGCCAACCCTATCCTATATTTGTTATGCATTTAATAAAGAAAAATACTTTAGCCACAAGTGGATTACACTAAAGTAAACTCACAAACTGATGTACCTTGATGTGATATGTTAGATTGTAAAGTTACTTTTATTATAAACTAGATCTAACGAATTTCATCAGTTTGTGAGTTTATTTTGTGTAATCTCTTTGTGTCTATAGCAGTTATATTTAAAAAATGTGTATCCATGTTCACTCTTGGGGATATCGACAAAATAGAGAAAATTTCTTTGATCTCCAGGCTCAAGTTTGAAAAGTTATCAAAAATTTGATTCTGCCCAAAATTTAAACTGTTTACATAGATAAGTTTGAGATTCTCAAGTCATTTTCAATAGATTAATCTAGAGATAAGTTCCAAATGCACAAGTGTTAGGCAAGTTATTTTGTAAAAATGTGGGTTCCATCGAGAAAAAAAGAATTTTTCATACTTTTTCGTAATGGAGTCTACTTTTTTATAAAATATACCTATGCGAAATTTGTTCATTTGGAATTTATATATATCATTATCCTTGTCAATGATTTAATCATACAATGGGTGACAAGGTAAATGTGGCTAAGATATAACTTTTGAAGTGGATGACCAATCTCTACTCTATAGTTAGAATTACCAGACCAACTGTGCCATTTGTTTACCTCGACAAGAGGCTAGAAGATGACAAAGATTACGGTTTCAATCTCTATAATTCAATCAGCGAGACATGCATGCAATGGCTAAACTCAAAGGAACCAAGTTTAGTGGTGTATGTTTCATTTGGCAGTGATGCAGCTTTGAGTGCTCCACAAATGACAGAAATGGCACACACCCTGAGGCAAACCAGCAGCAACTTCTTGTGGGTGATGAAGGCAACCGAAGAGAGTACTCTCCCCAACAAATTTGTGGAGGAGATGTTAGGGAAAGGATTGGTTATGGCATGGTGCCCGCAGCTGGAGGTGCTGGCCCACCAAGCCATCGAATGCGTCATAACACATTGCGGATGGAACTCGACGGTGGAAAGAGTAAGCTTAGGAGTGCCAATAGTTGGAATGCCATAGTTTCTAGACCAAATGATGAATGTGTATTTGTTGGAGAAAGTTTGGGAAGTGGGAGTTCAGCCAAAATTAAACGAAAGAGATGTTGCTTGTAGGGAAGAAATCGAGAGCTACATCAGCCAAGTCATGTAGGCCAAAGAAAGAGAGCATGAGTTTAAGAAGAAAGCCATGTAGTGGCAACAGTTTGCAAAGGAGGCAGTGAATGGGAGTGGAAGTTCAAATAAGTGTATAGATGAGATTATTGGTCGACTAGTCAACACCTAAACTCTGTCTGGTTTTGGGTATGGGCTTCCAACTGTAAGAACAAAGAAGAAGCCTTGACATCGGTTTATTATTTTTTCTTCCTAAAATTTCAGCAAGTTCATTCGTTGATTCTCAATTTGCAATTATGTTGTTTTGTTTTCGATACTTTTTTATATCATTGCGATTTATTAATGAAAAACTATACTTTTAAGTCAGTGTGTAGAGCACAAGGGTAAATAAGCTACTTATATTATAATTTGATTTAGAAGATCAATTTTAAAGTTTAAATATTATGAACCAAATCTTATCATTTTTTTATACAACAAGAGTAGGGGGTTTCGAACCCAGGTTTTTCATTTAAAGAACCGGATCATATGCCATTAAGCTCTTGGCAATCAAATCTTATCATTAAGTGATGTACATGCTATCTTCATAATAGAATAATTCTTTATTAATTAAGAGGAAATAATAGATATTTGAAATGTTTATGCTCAGTGTGCTCATAGAATTGTGCCCTTCTTCTTGCATTTTATGATTCAACGAAACATTTTATGAGTTTCGAATCCTTGTATATATATGGAGTTTTGCCATAGATTAGTCACTATTCACTACCCCACAACTGATGTGTCACTTGTGGTTTTTTTTTCCTTAATGCTGAAATGCTTGTTTTGAGGAGAAGAAAGATGCCATTTCAAATTTGTAAGAGAATTCATCTAGTCCCGCATTCTAACCTCCTCTGCCCAGCAGCCCTCGTTACCCCTTCCTTTGCCCAGCGCCACCTCGCTCACCCTTCCCTCTATCTAGCGCTACCCCTCTTTTGCTCCTTGGTTTGCCCAGCACCGCCTCGCATTCACTCCTCCCTCTGCCCAGTCCCCTGTGGTCTCTAGTTCGTGCAGATGAGTTCATGAGCTCTGTTTTGCCACCCCTCTGCCCAGCTTCATAGGTAACTCCACTACCATTTTTCCTTTCGTATTATTGAGTTTTGCTTGTGTACTAAGAGTGGGGAATTTTAGGTCAAATTTTGGGTTTTGTGAGATGGATATTGTGGCTTAGGGCATGGAGATGCTTGCAGGTTTGTCAAATTTTCGAGTACTTCAGAGTTTCAATAGTCATGTAGTATGTTGTATTAGATTTGGAAAACCCATTGAAATATTTTATTTGTTTAACTTTATAAGCATTATATACGTCAACCACTTCACTATGCAATTACGTTCATCAGAATTCCATTCTCAAGGATGTAAAAGGTCAAAACATGACAATCTAAGCATGCGTCAAAGTAATGGCGGTGTTGTGGATGGCGCTTTGGAAAATTTCAATTTTTAATAAAACAAAAACAAAAGGATTACAAACCTAGAATTCGCTACATTTGGATGTTAAGCTGAGTTGAGATAAGTTAAATTCTTTATGAATAGTAGTGGGTTGAGATGATGGAGTGAGTTTTGTAGAGCCGACTTAAGATGAGTTTAGATGTGTTTGAATATTAAGATGAGTTTAAATCTGTTTATGAAAATTAAAAAAGGTTGTGAATCCCGTGTATAAAGGTATTGAGTTAAAAAAAATTGTAGATCCTGCGTGTAAAAAAGTCTTGAGTTGAATGATGTTTAGTGATTTGGAAGTTATGTGTTTGAATGTTGAATTAGGCTTAAATTTGAACTCAACTCAGATAAGTTGAGATGAGTCTATGTTCCAAACGAGGCAACCTATACAAATAGGGCCTAAGGATACAAAAAACGTTTTATCTTATCTCATTATTACAACATTCTCAAATTCTCGTACAAAACATTATAAATAATTCAATTTTTTCAACTCTAAAAACAATAATTGTTTAAAAAAATAATATTCTAATAATATTTTATTTAATTTCAACTTTCATCTCAATTTATCTCATTTCAACTCACTATCCAAATGGCACATAATTCAGAGAAAAAAAAAATATATTACAAAAATTAGTTTGTTTTCATATATTTTTGTTCTGAAGGTAGTTTGTCGGGGAAATCTATTGATTAGAGTGCCCTGAAATGTCTATTGTGCGCTCATTCAACTTTGTGGGGACTGTACGTAGTTAGAGATCTTAAATCTCATAGACTTTACATTACAGAATGTAAGTAGGTGAAAATTTCAAAAGACAAGTACTTCTTGTTATGGGTAAAAGGAAAATAACATATATAATCTCTAACCACCACTTCTTGGTTTAGGATGTTATCTACAAATTACTACACTATCATTATATTCAAACCCTACTATAACGAGGTAACGTTACAACCTTTGAATTCTTTTAAGATGATAAGAGACCATCCAAGAGTGATAAAAAAATATACATTTTATATAGAGTAATACTAGATATAGTTATAGGGTATGTAAGCTCTATGCACTCATTTTGAAAAAAAAAAAAATCTATTATTAAAAAATAATTTTTCATGTGGGTTTCAAATTTATCTACTATTTTCAAAGGAATTGAGTGCGGTGAGCTTGCACATCCTAAAACTTCAAATATTGATTTTCTTTTATATAATGAGATGATAGTGGAATGAGAGTGTAATTAATTTATAATGTTATTCTTTTAACTAAAATTAGTTTGTAGTGGGATGAGAATAGAATTTTAGTAAAATTAGCTAGATTGTAATTTATGGTGAAGTTGAAGTGAAGGGCCATCGTATAAACAAATTAAACGTAAAATCAAATAAACATTAAGTAAACCAAGAAGATATATAGGTCGAGGCTAAATATCATATCTTCAGCTTGATTTTGTTACACAGATAAAATTATCTCATTTCATCTTATCTTATATCTTAATCACTTCAAAATCGCTTATTTTTCTCTTTCTTATTAAATTTCTCCTAACTGCCTATTTAATTCTCTATGTTTTAAATTAAAAAACCTTAACTTAATTAGGTAGGCTCCCGTTAAACAAAAGAAAAAAACACTTCATTGCCATTGACTTTGTCATAAGGTTGCTTATATGCCCTAACCTTTTTTTTCTCGCTAATTGACTTGTTATGAAATTAAAAAGTTTTTTTTTTTTTTTTTGAAAGGAAGAACCTGTTTTCATTCAAGGAAATAAGTTATGAATACATGGGGGATAGTCCCCCAGCAAAATACATTCACTTGGATGAGACAGGGCGTGTTTGGCCAGGCCATGAGCAACGCCATTACCTTTCCTTGGTACATGCCTAATAGACCAGCTTCTGAAGTTTGAGAGGATAAGCCTTATGTCTCTAACCATAAGACCAACTGACGACCAACTTTCTTCTGCCTGCTGCACAGCCTCTACTACTCCCATCGAATCACCTTCCAACACTATGTGAGTTAGCCCCAGGTCAGCACAGAGAGATGTTGCTCGGAGAGCAGCCACTGCCTCACCGAGAAGAGGATCCGGGTGCATGTCTTTGCATGCCCACAAAGTAGCTACCGTCAGACCTTTGGAGTCTCTAATGACTACCCCAATCCCCACCCTTGAGTTGATCTTATCAATAGCAGCATCCCAGTTAGCTTTGAGCATACCTAGAGGGGGAGGTGTCCACGACTGTGGACTCAGTACCTGCCTTGGTTGCTTGATCTCACCTTGCTCAGTTCCTGATTTAATAAAAGACAGTTCTGCTTGGATCCTTGTAGAGAGGTTTGCAGGTGAAGAGAACAAGTCCTCAAAAACAAGGTTGTTTCTTCGATTCCACAGGAACTTGACTGTGACAGCCACCTCACTCAAAACTTCTGGGGGAAGTTTCTCAAGCATGGATTCCAGAAGCTCTTTGAATGTCTCAGCAGTGCTACTCATTTTCTGTAACTGTCTCGAGCCCAAATACCACACATCCTGAGCTGACTTGCATGATCAAAGAGCATGGAAAACTGTTTCCTCCTCAGTAAGGCAAATGGGGCATAAGGGAGATGTCACCACCTTTCTCTTTAGCAGGTTGAGATTAGTAGGAAGAGATTCCTTTGCTGCTCTCCACAGGAGAGATTTGGTGCCATTAGGAACTCCAATGCTCCACAGCCTGTCCCATACCTTAGAAACCGTGTTGCTATTGGAAGGTTGCCCCTTAACATACTCTCTCATAGAGCTCTGCAGGTGGTAGGCACTTTTTACAGAGAACTTACCATTACTTGAGCACCTCCAAGATAGGACATCTTGGCTCCCGCAGGGGCTTATAGGCATTTTACTGATAAGGTTTGCCTCCTCTTCTGAGAAAATTGAGTGGATTAGGCCAAGGTTCCACTGCATGGTCTGAGGGTTGATTAGTTGGTCAACTGAAGCTTCCTTACTTAGTATACTCACAGGGGATTGTATCTTGTAGGAGGATGGCCTTGGCACCCACTTGTCAGACCAAATCCTAATATGTTTACCGTTGCCTACTCTCCACAGTAGGCCTTCTTCGAGGACATGTCTGGCTGCAAGGAGGCTTTTCCATACATAGGAATCTGAAGCTCTCTTCCTAACTGAGAGGAAACTCGAGGATGGATAATACTTAGCTTTAAGGACCTGTGCAGCAAGGGAGGTTTGAGCTTGTAGGAGCCTCCACCCTTGTTTTGCTAGCAAAGCCAAATTGAATTGCTCAAAGTCCCTAAAGCCCAGACCTCCCTTGCTCTTCTGTTTTCCCATTTCCTTCCAGCTGATCCAGTGAATCTTGGATCTGTTTTCCTTTTGGCCCCACCAGAAAGACTGCAAGAACTGGTTAAGTCTTCTCAGAATTGCTTTTGGCAGGAGAAATATGCCCATGCTATACGTTGGGATGGCCTGTAAAACTGACTTCAGTAGTATTTCCTTGCCACCTTTAGATAGCATATTTACCTTCCAGTTTGACATCTTTCTTTTCACTTGATCAAGTATGGAGCTAAAGGCTTTTTGCTTATTTCTACCAACATAAGATGGTAGACCCAAGTACTTGTCGAAAGCTCCAGTTGCTTTGATGCCTGCTAGCTCTAAAATGGAGAATTGAGTGTCTGGTTTGGTGTTGCTACTGAAATAGATGGAGGACTTCTCAAAATTGAGGCGCTGTCCAGAAGCCAGCTCAAAGGGAGATAGAGTATGTTGTAGTCTAGTCCATTCCTCAGGGTTAGATTTACAAAACACTAGGCTGTCATCTGCAAAAAACAAGTGAGTAACTCTCATGGCTCCTCGTGCCACTGGTATCCCAGATATTGCCTCTTGTGATTCTGCCTAGTTCAAGCAGTGAGTTAGCATTTCTGAGCAAATAATGAACAGATAGGGAGAGAGAGGGTCCCCCTGCCGAATTCCCCTAGTTGGTTGGAAGGTTGGCTGTGGGATGCCATTCACCAAGATCGAGTAGCTCACTGTAGATACACATTCCATCACCAGTTCCACCCAGCTACTGTCAAAGCCCACCTTCAATAATGCTGATTGTAGGAAACTCCATTCCACTCTATCGTATGCCTTACTCATGTCAAGCTTGAGTGCCATGTAACCATTTTGTCTACCTTTGAGCCTGTTCTTCATTGAGTGCAAGAGTTCATAAGCTACCACAATATTATCCGAGATTAATCTTCCTGCCACAAAAGCACTCTGGTTTGGAGATATGACATTTGGCAAAATGACTTTTAATCTGTTAGCTAACACTTTGGCAATGATCTTATAGAAGACATTGCAAAGGCTTATAGGCCTATAGTCTGTAACAGATTTAGGGACTTTCTTCTTTGGTATTAAGGATATAAAGGTACTGTTAATGTCCTTGAAACCCTTTCCTGTGTTCAATAATTCCAAGACTGCCTCAGAGACTCCTTTTCCAACTACTGGCCAGTGTTGATGATAGAATAGGGCTGGAAAGCCATCTGGCCCAGGAGATCCCATCGGGTTCATGTCAAAAATAGCTCTTTGTATTTCCTCTGTGGAATATGGACTGGTTAGGGACCTATTCATTTCCCTAGTGACACGGGCCTGGAAGGAATGAAGCAAAGCATCACTTCCTTGAGGATCAGAAGTAGAAAAAAGGTATCTATAAAAGTCTTGAAAAGCCAAACCTACTTCCTTCTGGTTATTAACAGTAACTCCATTCTCATTAGCAACTTGCTTGATAGTGTTGACCAATCTCCTGTGAGAAGCACACTGATTAAACTTTAGTTCATGACGTACGTAGATCCTCTCCTTCTTTTTTCTTTTTAATTCAAATTTTGTTAGCGTGTTCGGGCTTATCTTGCTTATTTGATTCTTTTATTTTATTATCATTATTATTTATAAGTAATGTATATATATATATATATATATATATATATATATATATATATTCATGAAGTGTATAGTATTTATTTATTTTTTTAAAAATGATTGTGCGGTGTTTATACACTTACGACTGCAAATATCATTTTTTTTCTAAGAGGTTGTTTGAATAGTGACATGAGATAAGATGGTTTTAAATTAAAATTGAAAGTTGAATAAAATATTGTTATAATTATTGTTTTGGAATTTGAAAAGAAAAATATTTATTATATTTTGTGTCAAAATTTGAAAATTTTTTAATAATGAAATGAGATGATTTTTAAATCCGAACGACTCTTAAAACCATCTCATCTCATTTTACTATCCAAACAACCCCTTAATACTACATATAAACACCTATATTTAATGAAGAATCTATATGTTATGAACGTGTTTCGTAGCTCTTCCCACATAATCACCTACAATCAAAGAGAAACAAGTATTGGAAATTCTTGGGAATACCACCGATGTCTAAATTAGTATAATATAACTATTTACTTGGTCTGAAAAAGATGCTTCATGGACATACGTGGGCGATATAAATAGAGCTCCTCATATCTTCGATTTGATGTGATAACCACCTAATGCTTCATTTAAAAATCAAGTCGTGAGATATTCAAATTTCACTTGTTAAGAATAACAAACTGATAACTTCTCTCCCGAGGTTTCTGGGATGGCTATCCTCTCCATGAGTCAGAATGTCAAGATTCAAGGTTCATATGCCAGATTATTGTCTAGGCCCATGATATGACCCAACTGGCCAAGAGGTGGAGAAAGGATTAAGGCTGAAGCCCTTCCACTAAATACTCTTGCTTTTTGTTAGAAAGAGTTGTAAAATACATATATAAATTTTCATATATATATATATATATATGAGTAATGTTATACACTATATTATCATTTTATTTATATTTTATTATATATAAAGTTACGTATTTATCATAATTTAATGATAAAAAAGTATGCAATAAATTATCATTTAATTGTTTTAAATTTGTAACTTTCTACTCAGTGTGATATAAGTGGGATGATAATATGGTGTATAGAATTTTCTTATATATATATCACACACAAATAAATTCATGCGTCTAAATCTTCAATCCGTCTTTGTTATATAAATTTTGAGTCCCATTCAATTTTTTTCTACAAATAATTTTTCTATGTTCTATCTTGAATTCCTTTTAACAATTGTTGTTGTGTCCAAAACATTAAAGTTCTTGTCTTTAAAACTATTTCTTAATTATAATTTGTGCTACTTATTATTATAAACGGTGCATCATGCTATTCTTAAGCTCTAATTCTAAGCCCAACATATGATAATCCTAGTAAATGGAATCCTCCACTTTAGATATTAAAAATAATCTAATAAAAGTAATACTCATAAATTAACATGACTAAATATGATATGTTCAGATTTTTTAAATAATAATAATTTTATAAATTCTACTTGTTATCTTCACTCATCATATACTATATTTATTTTAATTTTTTTCATTTTTCTACAATAAATATGTGATGTATAGATGATAAGTAGAATAACTTAATTAGTTTAATAAGAATAAAATAAAATAAAAAATAATAAAAAATAATATTAAAATATATAGTGTAGGATGATGAGTAGTATCATATTACTGTTAGCCTGTTATGCGGTGCATTGTGTACGTTTAGAGTGCCCTATAGCACATTTATACTTTTTATTTTATTTTATTTTTCAATCATTTTTTTAAACATTAGAAAAAAAATTATAAATTTATTAATCATCACTTCTTTAATATTAAAAAAAATAAGCAAATTTTGGAGACAAAACCAAGAGGCATAGAATCAATTTCCTTGCATAAAATCTTTACGCGGTCTTCACAAAATCAATTCAAGCGAGACTTCCTAAAGATTCTACTCCGCCGCTCCCTACATCGCCGAATGAGCTCCATTATTTTAAGCAAAGAGTGAGTTTGATTATCCAAAATATTTTATCTTATTATTATAATTTTTATAAATTTTGACTTAAAATATAACAAATAATTTAATTTTTACAAATTTTAAAATAAAATTAACATTAAAAATTTATATTATAATAATATTTTATTTTATTTTTAAAAAATATCTCATCTCATCTGTATAATCAAACTAGACTTTTGTTAGATTTGAAGAATGAAATGAGATGATAATTTAGGACATAATAGTAAGATAGTTTGTAAATAATAATGAAATAGTTTGAATTGAATATTTTTTGAATTTTAGAAAATAAAATAAAGAAAGTTCAATAAAAAATATTATAAAATTAAAATATTATAAGAATATAGTTTTATAATATTATTTTTGTTTAAATATTTGAAAATGTTTAAATTATTTTTATTTTTTATTTGAAATTTTTAAAAATTCTAATGAATAATTCAAAATTTTTTTATTTAAATTATGTTTATAAACATGAGATAAAATGAAATAAAATAAAAATTTTATATATCATCTGCTTAACCTGCCTTTCTTTGTTGAGATGTTTTTAATTTATAATTTTTTGTCCTCATCATAGGTAACAACTCGGCCCGTTATGAGCCCAGACTCAAGTCCCTAAGCCCAACCCATCCGGCTCTAAAAACAAAACCAAACGGTGTGTTTAATGGGTGCCTTCCCCACTCTACCCTCTCTCTCAACTGAGGAATGCTACACATCATCCCACACCACACACTTTATATATTAAAATATTATTTTTTATTTTTTTTATTTTTTATTTCATTTTATTCTTATTAAACTAATTGAATTATTCTATTTATCATCCACACACTACATATTTATTATATAAAAAATGAAAAAAAATTAAAATAAGTGTGGTGTGTGAAGTGTGAGAATGACAAGAAGAATTTTCCCTCTCAACTGCTGTCTCTTTCTCCCTCTGCGAAATTTCCATTGCCGCTCCAACTTGCAGTCCGCCGTTCGCGCCTAAGTCGTTTCCTCACCATTCGACCAAGATTCCACGCTGGTAGGCCTCTCTGAAGGCCACCGGAGGTACTCACACCACCTCATTTCGCCAAGTGTTTCAAGCTACCACGAACCAACTCTAGGCAGCATCACCTCACTCTCGAATTGACCGACTAGCCCCTCTGAGTTGAGTAAGGTACCTCGATCCTACCCACGCTATCACCGTCTCGTTTGTTTTTGAAATGAGATAAATTGAGATTAAAGTTAAAAATTGAATAAAATATTATTAAAATAATATATTTTAATAGTATTTTTATATTATAATTTGAAAAAGTTAAATTGTTTATTTTATTTTATATGAAAATTTAAAAAAATTGTAATGATTAAGATGTGATAAGATAAAATCAGATCAGATTTTATTGAAAGTGAACATCGTGACTGATTTGTTTGGTGCTTACTGGAAGATTGGGTTGTCTACGTTGGATGTTAGAATTGTGGTTTGAGGATTTTCATGGCTCAGTTGATGTTGGAAGATGTGAGTTGCTCTTTTGATATGTCGAGGTATGAATGTAAACGTGATGTGTTGGAATGGGATTTATGTGCATCCAAGGAGGTTGGGCTAATCTGTTGGTGGAATAGTGTTTTGGACACTGTGCTTGGGTCATTATGAACTCAAGACGCCATGGTGGACAATTGGTTTATGGACTGTTTTTGGGCTCATGGATTTTGGCTCTTACTGAGCTATGGTTCATGTTATAGGATTTTTGGTAGTTTGGTTGGTTTTGTATTGTATGAGTTATTGATGTGTTGGTGATATTTTCCTGGATTAGGTTGTGATATTACTACTGTTCAGGTTCAAGACTTTGATAATACTCTCCAAAAGTTAGGTAAGTGGTGCTCTTATGGTAGACTTTGCCCAAAATTGATTGAGGTTGATTTTGTGAAAAACTTACACATTTTTTTATAAAAACCTCGGTTATTTTTTGCACTATTCTTTGTATCTAAACATAAAAATGTAACATTTTGTCATGGCTGGTGTGGACTTGATCAATTTTTGTACTCTATATCTCTATTGCATAAAATGTGAACATGAAATCTGAAATATTTTATTCAATTATATGATATTATCTGATCGGTATACTATTCAGTTATTGGATTGTATTTGAAAACCCCAAGGTATAAGATTCTGTTTTGCTCTAATTTCTAGCTTTGCCATAAGATATAATAGTGGCTTCTTATATCTGGCCTTTCCACAGGATATAACAGTGGCTTTTGTTTTGAATGCAATCACTTTAATGACAAAATGATTTATGTTCTACTTGGCTATTTGAAGAATGCACAACTCTATCACGGGGGTAAACATGGCTTCTATTTTCATTTTTGATGTTCTTCAATACGTTTATGCCTAAGGTCTTTTGTATATCTTATTATTGACAAAGAAATGTTTATGAAAATTCCACTGCCATATTTTTTAGAATTGTCTGTTTTTGCATTCGGTTACTAGCTCATGTTTATGCAATAGTATATGTTCGCTGTTTACTGAGTCAGTAGACCTAACCCTTATTTCCACAATTTTTATTTTTCCATATGATTTTGATGGTTGTGACAGTTGGAATGGATGGCATGTGGCAGGATTATAAGTGGAAAGGTGAGATAAATGTCGAGTGGCATAAGTGGATTTGTTGAGTTAAGAGAAATTTCTCAAGTGCTTACTTTATTTTACTTGGAAGAATATTTTAGACATTTGATTTAGGAGAACTTTTTGTATTTACGTTTTTGTTATTGTGGATTTTAGGTTAAATGGTTCACCCCCATTACGGGGCATGATATCATAGGTCCTCTTTTTTTTTTTCTTTTTTTTCTTGTTTTTTTCTTTTTTTGCTCTTTATTTCTTGGTTTTGAGTTACTTTTTTTTTTGGTATCAACTCTAGGTTTTTCTTATCATTTATTTGCATACTTGGAAAATCAAAGGAAATATTTGAATACCCATTAAAAAAAAAAAAATCAAAGTATGTTATTGAAATCAAAATTCTTAATGTTACCCAAAATCTTAGTTTCACAACTTCAACTCCTTTTTTAAACACACGTTTTCTTGGTATACAATCATTTTCTTGGCACGCCATTTTTATGTAAATCTAAGTTTTTCATATTGTTATATTTTGATGCTGAGAAATCAAGGGAGAGAAATTGTTTGATTCTGAGAACACTGATGTTGGACTAGTCAAATGTCAATAAAATCTAAGATTTGCCTAATTTGACATAAAATTAGCTGTATTGGATTAGCCAAAGGAAAAATAATACGTCTTTGAGCTACAGTATATTACACTCGGAGGTCATATTTGGCTCTGTACAAAGACTAAATAATTTTTTTATTGAATAAACGTCTCTTCTGGCCTCCATCTTTCCCTCGAAATTCTGTTTCCCAACCCAGCTTCCTTCTTCTCTCCACAAGCATCCGTCCTACTCTCTCTCCTCCCCCCCTCTTCACCATTTTCGTGTCCAGAAACCTGTTGAAGGATTACTCTCATCTGAGTATTTCTCTCATCGTCCCAGGTATGATTGTTGCTTTTCTCTTCCTTTTCTTTGTTTCATTTCTGTTTTGGGTGTCCGTCGCATGCGGTTACTCCACTCGGTTGCTGACTCTCTCATCTTCCCTGGGTTAGAATCGACATCAACGGAGTGAAAAACGCAACGGCAGACTTTTTTTTTTTTTTTTTTATTCCCTAGAATCCAACGACAATCTTGCATATTTCAACCCAAAAACCCTTGGGTAAAATTTCTTGCTCCTTCTTGATACTCATGAATTGGCTTCTGATACTCGTTTGGATTCTGTGATTTTGATAGACTAGTAGCTGGATAGTGATTTGTGGTTTTTCATACTCACTGTGTGTTTGTGGCTTGTGGTTTGTGCTTCTTGCTACTTCTGGTTGTAGTTTATACATGGTTTGCCCGGTACGTGCAGGGAATTGTTAGATTGAATTCAAGTCAAGTAGAGCCAGGCTTTTGTCTAAATTTTCGAAAAATAAAATGGTTTCCAAATGTCTGCATTAGGAAAATGATTACTTTTATCTCTTCCAGAAATCACCAAAATGGTCTTGGCCAAATTTGGGCAGAAATTCAAGGAACCTTAGAAAAATTGGATTGAACATTCAAATTGATCAAATTAAATGAAAAATTGATTTGTTTGTTGTTAGCCTTTTTTTTCATTAGCCACTCCTCCATTGATTTCCCCTGTTGCAAGAGGCCATGACTGCCTACACATTTTATTAGAGAAAACTGAAAGCAAACTCTATAAACAAAGGAGGCAACTAAGAATATTCATTTTGGGCTGTTATATGTTGGTGAAATTCCTGATTTTTTATTTATTTTTTGTTCATCATCTATATGTTGTTGTTATGTTTTATGTTTTGCGGTCATATGGTGACTGCATATGCTGGAATATTGTGAATGTGCAGGAATATTGGAATATTGTGAACTAGAGAAATTCTTGGAGTATAGTGAACTGGAATATTGTTGATGTGCTGCAATATAGTGAAATTCCTGATTTTTTTTTTTTTTGTTATTCATCTACAGAAACTGTCTACTAGAGATGCTAATTTTATAGATTGTTGGATTGTGAAAATGAAAATGAAAATGATTGTTGGAGGTTATTGGAGATTATGAAAATAAAAAGTATTTAAAAAAATAAAGAATAATTAAAGAAATATAAATAATAAAAAATAATAATATTTTATTATTATAGAGAGTGTGATGGCTAATCCAATGTAGAGTTCAAGTTTTGAATGATTAGCTAAAAGCTAAAGGTGACATATTAGCCAAATTTTTGTTTTGATAAGTGAGAAGAAACATATTAGCCAAATTTTAACTTTTGGAATGGCTAATCCAATGCCAATGCCATGAGAGATCTGAGTTATGATTGTGTGTGGCTGTAATTTTTTATTATTTTGAAGGAAGACGACGTGGCGGTTTCTAATTAGATGGCGTCAAACTCAGCTTTACAGCATATCCGGACGGAAGTGACTCCAGTTAAGAGTCACGAACACGCTCCTCTCTGTTTTCCTTTATCTGTTCAGCTGCATCTCACTCTGATTTCCTCTCTCTGCGTTGTTGCTGCTTGGCCACCGTGACCTAGTCACCGAACTCTGCCCCATCCCAAAGCTCTCCGCCACACCCCAACTTTCTACTTCTCATTCTCTGCCATATAACTCTAAATATTGTCTCCTGCACCCACTCTTTCGGGTTTCCGTCAGCTGATTCAAGCTTTGGTGAGTGTTTCCATTCTATGTTCTTTGATTTAATTCTATTTCAGATTTTTTAAATTTTTTGGTTTTGTCATGGGTTAGAATGAAATTTGGGAGAATTAGTGCATCTGTAGAGTCGTCCAGAGTAATTTTGTTGTTTGATTTTATTGTATTTGTAAGTTTTGGCAAGACTCAATGATTTTCTTGTAATGCAAATTAGGAGTAAATTTGGAAGATTGCTTCCTAATTGAATTTGAATGGGTTATTTCTAGTTGCAGGAGTATTTGATTTGATAGTTGGCAAGTATGGTTTGGTCAGAAAACATAACATATGGTCCTAAATTAGGGCTTAGAATTATTATTTTATAATTATTATTATTATTAGTATTTCTATTATTCTTAAAATCTGTTTTGAGATAGTGATTTTATTTTTTTTATTTTTTATTTTTTATTTTTATAGAATATAGTGATTTTATTTTTTATTTTTATTTTTATTTTTATAGAAGATAGTGATTTTATTTATTTATTTAAGTCAGATATTGATTTTATTTTATTAGGTTTTTTCCACTCTCTACCCCATATATCCCTATGTTTGATTTCCCAAGTTTGAATGGTTTCCTAATCTGAAACCAATTCACATGGCAAAAACCCTCCCATAAATCCTCTCTTTTTCCTCACAATATTCCCTTCAGCAAACCCAATGTACCTTTGTGGCCAGAACCTTTCTGCAGTAAAATCAAACCTTCTCTTCCACACAGCAAACTACCATAGCCTTCCTTCCAACAAACCAAGCACCCTCTCACTGGAAACAGCCCCAGAAACTGCCGACCTAGCCACCTGAGGCAGATGCACAACCTTTTCTCTGTCGGTAAGCCTCTAAACCCATTTTTCTGTCATTCACCCTCCACCGCGAATAATAGAATAGCTGTGTGTTGTTGCTCAGCCCACCGTCGACCATAGAGGACGTTGGAGCACCACCCAGACTGCCCAGAACCCGCCGACCAGGCACACCCTGCCACCTCACACCATTCCAATAAGCCCACGCTGGAATCTTCCTCCCTTTTTCGTTGGTTCTCGGTTTGAAAGTTCACTCTCTAAACTTCTCTCTCTCTCTCTCTCTCTCTCTCTCTCTCTCTCTCTCTCTCTCTCTCTCTCTCTCTCTCCCGTCCACGTTATATGTATTGCCATGATTATGTTTGATTTCGCTTATGTTACTAATGAATGATCTATATATTATGTATATGTGTGACGACATATGTAAGTTTTCAAAATTAAGCCTAATGTTAAACTAAATCACATAGAAACTAGATTATGTCATTTTTTTTTTATTTTTCAGCTTTGATGTTATGAAAGACTGTCATGCTAGATAAGTTTTATGATCCAATAAATGAGGTATTTTATGAGACCGAATCTCTTTACCGGTCGTTATGTTACAAATGTGCATAATATTCCTAACCTACAGGAAGGGTTGTTACAGAAAAGTATGGAAGATTTTGTGTCAATATTCTGAACTGACAGTGAAGAATGGTTTAGGTGGGTAATTGTCTTCGTGGGTTGGCTATGATAATTTTTTTTTTCGATAAGTAGGTTGGCTATGCTAAAATGAAGCTGGCGTGTTGTCTGAGTTAAGTTTGGTAAAGTGGATTTTGAGTGAAGTAAAATTGGGTTTTTTTGAGTCTATTTAGTTTAATGCAGCTATAGAGAAGAGTTTGAGCAAAATGTGGGCGATATTTAGTTGCAAAAAACAGAGATTTAATTTTTTTGATTAAGTTCTGGAAATTAGAATACAGGGATGATATTTATGAGGAAGCTTATCAAAATTGATAATTCATTGGATTGGTTTAACTTGGGAATGCCAATGGTTGCTATGTTGGTTGAACAATGCAGTAATTGGCGTTGTGAGGATTATTCTGCATTGTGCAGGCTTTTAACAGAAGACATTAATTGGTCTTATAGATGTTAAGTTCAGTTTGGAGTTTGAGTATATTTGGCATATTCTTTGTTTGCCAGCTTGATGTTATAAAAGTGTGAGGTTTTTGTGTTGATAAGATCAACTTTTTATACTCGGTTATATTAACCTGCATGTTCATGAAAGGAGAAGGTTTGGGTCCCTAAGTTTCGGCATGTCTTTTAGATTTAATGATTAATAAAATGAGTTGAATTATTATGCAGTACATTTGGGGTCATAAGGATATGCTTGTGGGTAAATGAAGGATTGGAGCTTGGCATTTGGTCTTGTTTGGGTTTCTGCAGTGGCTATCAGGTTATTTTTTGGCTTAATTGAAATTACTTGGAAGACATAGAATTGAATAAATGGGTCTCATCACATCCAGTTCCTATATATTTTTTTAAGAACGTCTGTGTTGTGGCCTTTGTGAATATACTATTTAGTGTATTGGGACCAAAGTGGTTGACATTCATTTATTTGTTATGATTTGTGATATTCCTAAGAGACACTACACCAACTTAGTAGAATGTGCTAATCTTGTTGCGGTTTCAATTGGTTCTGCTCGACACTGTTGTGAGGCAATTTGGTTGCATTAACAAGCTTAGGCAAGCATTGAATCTATGCTAAACTTTTTTAAAATTATTAACATAAGTCAAATTTTCAGAAGAATGTGTTTTTGCTCTGAAAACTGCCTCTTTTGGCCTATTCTTGGGGTCTGGACATTGAATGGATTTATGGACGTGAATGATGTAGACATGAGCTGTTTTAGCAAGATCATGTACTGTTTCTTACTGCATAAAATCTAAAACTGATTTTGCATTGCATTGCACTCGGACGGTATTTTCCGCCTATTTCATTGTATCAATTTTGGTAAACAACATGTGACACTGTTATATCTAATGCTACAGTTGCTGTTTTCTGATATTGTACCAACTGTGCATTTGAATACTGTAGATGTATGTTTTGAAACCTTTAGGCATGAGATTACTGTTTCTGCTGTTGTTCTGTTGTTGTCCTATTACCACTACCATGTTGGTACGAACACCTATGTTACTGTTACTATACCGACACCTATGTTTCTCTTGAAACAGAGCGGTTTCACTGAGTGGTGGTTTTTTGGTGCACGCTCAACGCCAAACTCTGAGTTTAATAGGGAAAATTCACTTAGTTTTTAGTTCGGTTGGCCGTTGAACCACAAAACCTTGCCATGGGGTGCAAACGTGACTTATTGATACCATTACTAATATTGTTCTGATACTGTTACTGTTACTACTTATTCTGAAGTGATTTTTACTGTACTCTATTAGTAAATTATTAGTAAATGCTTATTAAATTTCAATTTTCTGAGTTTCAAGGAACTTTTGCGTTACTGCATTGTGTCAAGATTAGGGTTTTGAAAGAGAATGATGGGCACTCAAAAGAAATGTTGTTTGTTGTTCAACTAAGGAATACCCCAAAAAGCTATTGATGAAATGGAATTAATTGTTTCTCCTAGCAATACATTTTTGACAGGTATGCATTGTTCAGAGAGATTCTGTGGTAACATTATTGCTTGCTACTTCTTTCTTTCTAGGTTGGACGTAACAATGGCAGGAGTGATAAGAAAGTTTTTCATTGCGTCCATGTTTATGTGGGTTGCTCCAGTTGCAATATTGTATGGTTTTAACCATAATTTACTTCCTGGTAAGATTACTTTTTGCTTCCTAATAGGTTGTCTTAAAATTTGTATTGCATTTAGAAGAGATTTTTTTCTTGATCCAGCTGCTCACTGGTTCAATATTTTGCCCATTGCACTCGATATGACAGTTACCTATTAATTCTTGTACATGAGTTTCTTATTTTGGTTTTAAATTCTAATTAGGTTTTAAACATTCCTGCTTCCTTGTGGGGAGGAATTGGAGAGGAGACTAAGTTCCATTTGGTCATTCAGAATATGTACACCACCGATTTCTAGTGGAGGGCTGGAAATTCGAAATATGAGGATTTTTAATAAGGCACTCCTTGGAATATGGTTATGAGGTACCATCAGGAAGGGAAGTCTATGGAAAATTATTATTGAGTTGAAGTATGGGAGTTTGCGAGGGGCTTGGTGTTCTAATAAAGCGAGAAGTGCCCATAGTGTTGGTTTGTGGAAGAATATTAGATATGGATGGGAGGATTTTGCTCGTCTTACTAGTTTCGTGGTTGGTGATGAATCTAGGGTCAGTTTTTTGCATGACTTTTGATGTGGTGATTCAGCTCTTAAGACCATGTTCCCCACTCTCTTTTGGTTGGCTCTTAATCAGGAGGCTTCGGTGTCTGAGTTATTGGATTGTTCTAGTGCTTCCCTGTAGTGGACTGTTTATTTCAGCAGAGCTGCTCACAGCTGGGAAATTGGAGTTATTTCTGATTTTGCCAGTTTATTGTATTCGTTGAATTTTGGTAATAATGTGGCGGACAGGATGCTTTGGATGAACACAGGGAGTATAAAGTTCACTGTACGATCATCGTACAAGGTTTTGTCAAGTCAAAATCATACTTTGTTCCCTTGGAAGTGTATTTGGAAAAGTAAGGTGCCACCTAAGATTGCTTTCTTTGGCTGGGCAGCATCTCTTGGGAAAATTTTGACGTTGAATAATTTGAGAAAGCTAGGTCTCGTCGTAATGGATTGGTGTTATATATGTAAGAATGGGGAATCGGTGAATCATCTTTAATAGAACGGGCATTGCTTGGGTAATGCCCAAGAGGGTGGTTGACTTGTATGCAAGTCAGCAAAGATGTAAGACCAATTCACATATTGTTGGTGTGAATTCCTCTATGTATCATGTGGTGTTTATGGATTAAAATGAATGGTCGAAGCTTTGAAAATAAGTAGCATTCTCTAGATGAGCTAAGAAGTTTCTTCTTCGACACTTTATTTCTTTGGGCCTCCTCTTGTGTACTTAATTGAGCTTGCTGCAATGAATTTCTTGTATCACTTTCTAGCTTCTTATTTTGTAACTAGGTGTATGCTGTTTGTATACCTTCTATTTACTTGGGCTATGCCTATTTACTACTATCAATAAAGTGTTATTTTACTTATCTAAAAAAATATATATAAAACAAAAGTATTACTCATGTATAAATCCTTTGTACTTGGCTATGCCTATTGTTATGAATCAAACTTCTCGATTACCTATCAAACTAAATTATTTCTGGCAAGGATTTTTTAGTTTCCTTTGCACTCGATAAGACAGCCCAACACCTGTCTTTAAAGATGCTTACGTAGGAAGCCTATGGGTCCTAGTTATTGAAAATTGAGGAATGTACAGATTGGCAAGTGCACTTGTGCCTCTGTTTATATGCAAACATATTTAACAAGAAAACATTATGAAGCTTATTTTGAAAGCCTTGGCAATGTGGGAAATTTATGATAGGACCTCAATACCAAAAAGTTTGAAGAAAAGCTTCAACAAGTATCCACAAGATTAGAAGCAATAAAGTTCGAATTGCAAGAAATGGGTGCTGGAAGCTATATATTGGGGCCGACTTGGTTGAAGTTGTAATACCCTAGATTTAGCATAGGAAGGTGGGGAATGAGATTCTATATTACTGGGGAAAGAGAAGTTCTCAATCTTTACTAAGAATTTCGAGGGGCTCCAATTGTAACATATTATATTTAATACATGGTTGAAAGGTATTCCATGTTTCCATGTATTTAATAGTTGAAGTAATAAACTATATCTTATAATGTCTTAACTAGTCATGGTGTAAGTGATTACCCCTGGAAAAGTATTTGGAAAGTTAAAAGTGCCGAATAAGGTTGCTTTCTTCTATTGGCTTGTTTCTCATGACACAATTCTGACCACTGATAATTTAAGAAAACATGGTCTTTGAATTGTTGACTGGTGTTTTGAATTGTTTCTCAATGGGTCTTGATTCTTCCATCCATTGACTTGATTTTGGTTTTCTTGGATTTGTTTTTCCAATATTGTTGTTGGGTCTCAAAGCGAGTCGATTGGGGTTCGCATCAAAGATAGTGAATCGGTTAATCACTTGTTTCTACATTGTGAGGTGGCCTTAAGTTTGTGGAATGACATTTTTGGAAGGATGGGTATTTCTTGGGTGATGCCAAAGCACGTGGTGAATTTACTAGCTTGCTGGAAGTATGCTGGGCAGGGTCTTTCTTTCACTTCCATTTGGAGAATGATCCCTTTGTGTTTGATGTGGTGTCTTTGGCTTGAAAGGAACATGAGACATTTTGAAGACAAAGAATGTTCGATGGAAGATATTAAGGATTTTTTTCTCAAAACTGTGTCTTTGGGCTAAGGCTTTTGTATTGAATAGTGATGAAATGTTGGAACTTTTCCAGTTTTTTCTTTCTTCTTAGCCACTGTATGTAGGTATTTCCTCTTGTATACTTCCTGTGTACTTGGGCTATGCCTATTTATGGTAATAAAACTCTTATATATTAACTATAATAATAATAAAAAAAAAAAAAAAAAAAAAAAAAAAAAAAAAAAAAAACACTATATCTTATGATCTTTACAGCAGCCAATGCAAGTCATTTATGTGAGACGCTTCTAAGCGCAATACAGAGCCTGTTTCTGGCAACTCAATATCTGTTCTTGTGACAACTAAGAGTGCTGATAGCTGGAATTTTGGGTAATATTTGTTTATGGGCTCTGCTTTAACTTGATCAGATTCTATGCTAATAGTTTTTATTTTTTGTTGGGGTGTGGTTATGCAAGTTCTTTGTGGAGTTTCTTTGAAAGCCAGATGACCTCAATCAGTACTTTCTCATCTGAACAGGTTCAACACAGTTGTCTCCCCATTATCTGACGCTGGTTAGTGGCTTCCTTGCTGTCATATCTGTCAATGTTGTTATTGCCCTCTATGTATATATGGCAATGAAGGAACCTTCAGATAAGCATGAGCCAGATCCTGCATTTCTTGCTGAAGCGAAAGCTAGTGTCAGTCAGTCTACAAATCAAGCTGATAATTCTTCCCAGCCAGGAAAGAAGCAACAATAGTTTAAACTTAAGACTTTCTCGTGTACCAAAAAAAGAAGTTAAAAAAAATGCGGAGAAAACTTGCTGGTTGGATAATTGTCAAAATTTCACATGATAAAGTTATTCTCAAGCTTGGTCTTAGATTATTATTTATCTTTGGCTCACTTTTTACTTGTCAAAAGATTATTATATTTTGTTACACCCGGATTTTGATGTATTCTTATTTTTATTGGGCTGGATTTGCAGTCAAATTCTTCTTGCATTAAATTTATGATTCCTCAGGAGCAGTTGCATGATAGCAGCCTGGTTGACCAGGCAGAAGCTTTCCTTGGATGAGCGAGAGCCTCTTCTACATGGGGGGCTTATCTTTGTTCATATAGACGGTACAGTGAAGAGCATTGCGCGTGTAGCGAAGCTGTGCAGTGGGTCTGTCTGTGTGGCTTGATTGAGGGACCCTCATTAGTTTGTAAGGACCTTGATCATTTTCTTTTATTGTTGTGCTTGTATTAAAGATTGAGGGCTCTCTCTGCAACTTGGTTGTGTTCACTTGTGTCTTGGCCCTTGCGTGTCTCGAGTGTTGTGGGGCACTTTACAAGGGATAGAAAAATGTGTTGAAAAGTCTGGCTTGTGACACCCGTTGCATAAGCGGGGAGTGGACACAACCAGCCAGACAATTACGCTATCATTCCGACCAGATTGGTGAAAAGTAAAACTCTAAATTTATCTCATTTTGTTAATATGATGAGGAAATTTATTTAAAAACCCTTTTTTGTTTTTTTTACACATTCAATTCAACACACCGCTAACATGATAATCTCTCCTAGTTTTTGAATTTATTATTTAAAAAAAAAATTAATTTAATGATTGATGTAAAAATTAAAATGCCACAAAATGCAGTGTCATAAGAATGATAATGAAAATCTAATATTAATTTAGAAGTATTGTAGTTACAAAAGGATTTTATAAGAATATATTTACAATTTGATATAATTTTACGTAATACGCTAAACTTTTTATTTTTTTATTTTTGGAAAAACAAACATTTCTTTCAGTTATAGAATCTCATACAAATACACCAATACAAACAAAATTTACAAGCAAAATAATAAAAGTTAAACATTGGTAAGTGTTGCTTTATCCACAATGAGGTGGCTAACAAGAAAATCTGGAGGATCCTATCACCATCGCACAGTATCAAACACCATTTATGCATGATGTGCCAAAAGATGTGCAGCCTCATTGCCATGTCGTTTAACATGAACAATGTCAAAGAAATAAAAAGAAGATAACAAGGTTCTAATCTCCTTCACTAAAGGGCTATAAGATGAGAAAGACTTCCTCAGAACATAAGGCCTCAACAATAATCTTTGAATCACTTTCAAGAATCAAGTCGGAAATCCTCGTGGATATTGTCATTTGGATGCCATGCAATGCTGCTACAACCTCAATGTCTTCAACACCATAAATTCCCTCCTCTCTATGACACATTACCATAAGTATATCACCTTTTTTTTTCTTGTTTTATAGCACCCACACCAAATATTTGTGAAGAATGAAAAATAGAGCCATCAAAGTTAACCTTACATTTACCAGATGGAGAAGACTGCCAACATAGCACTAGGAGTTGTTTACGAACCACATGATAAGATTTAACTTGTTGGAAACTATCCACATAAGCAAGACTATTAACAACGAGATCATAAGGTTCAACAACAGATGCATTAAACAACCTCAAGTTTCAATACTTCCACATACTCCATTCTATAGTCAAGAACCTTTCAAGAAAAGACTGATCAGCAAGCTGCATCACTTCCCAAACCAACAAATCAAAATTGAAATTCTTCTGAGAATCGAAACTATTATCTTCAATATAAGTCCTCCACAACCCAGATATAATAGAACAACTACACAAAGCATGGAGAGCATTCTATACTACCATTTAATAGAAATCACACACTGCATTACCAAGAATGTGTCTAGACTCTAGACACTAAATTTTGTTTTGGTTGGTAAGCTATTTCCACAAGCACGTCAAGTGAAATTTTTAAGCTTAGTAGGAAGATTCAGAATCCGAATAGTTTTCCAAAACATGTCATGAAATTGTATACAAGAACTAGGTCTTTGGTCCTTTGTAGAAATGATTTTCAAAGCTACATGGCATGCAATTTTGATAGTAAACATCCCATTTCTAGAACAACTCCAAACTAATTTATCTTCACTTCTATGTACATTTAACGAAATCTATAAAATTTCAACAGCATCGCCAGGAAGAAAAACATCTCTTACGAAGCATTCCAACAACCCAATGAAACATCCAATAATGCATCAAGTTTAGCATCAGATAATAAAGTATTACATGGAGTGAGAATTGTCCTACCAAGAGAATTTGGTAACCAATATTCATCCCATATCCTAATATGGTTACCCTTTCCCATTCGCTATAAGCATCCAGCTTGTTAGGGGGATTTTTCCTCGGGGCCTCAGGCCCAGACCAAGTGTTAGGGGGACTTTTCCCAAACCCCAAAGGCCCAGGAATCTAGGCTCAATACCCAAATGTCTAAATTAGCCAAGCCTCTCGACAACCTGACCGAGGACTCTCGACCCTTATAAGTTGGGTACAAGGTTCCGGGTTGAGGATGGGTCGCTGTTCTAAGGAGACAGGAGGATACCCCGATGAAGGAGGGAGGGAATATGTCATCTCAATGGGATTGAATTCTAAGGCAACACCAAAGGATCACACCGCATTAAATACACTCACCAAGGGATAACGCCGCATTAATTACCTCATCAGAGGGCCACACAACATTAAATGAGGCTTGGCGGAAATGTCTCCAAGAGGACACCTCTCCACCCAGCCACTAGGCATGGGCTTCTGATCCTAGAGATAGGTAAAAAAACAACCCACAGACACCGAAACGGGGGTTGGATTTTCTAAACACTTCTCACTACAAGTGTCCTTGATCTCTTTACTTGAAACTCTATTGATTTAGACATCGGAGGCTCCTCCCAGCTACCACCCCAATCACTGGATTTTGGATTTTTTTTTTTTTTTTTACAAGCCCCAAATCAAAGACCAAGGTTGTCGAGGGCCAGGCCCAATAGTGTATAAAATACGACATCAACACCGCTTTTACAACTCGTTTTGATTCAAATATACTTCACCATGCAAATGAGGGTGTACAACCCAAATTAGAGTTTAAAAAATCAGAATAAGGAAAATATTTAGCTTTAAAAACTTGATAAAAAGAAGAATTCTGATTGTGAATTAGCCACAATCCTTGTCTTGCCAACAAAGCCCAATCGAAGGCTTCCAAATCGTGAAAGCCCATACCACACTAGATCTTGGACTGACATAAATGACTCCACTTGACTCAATGAATTTTGCTTTCATCACCATGTTGTTCCCACCAAAACCATACATACATTTCTTCCAATTCTTTACAGAAACCCTAAGCATGAATAGCTTTTACCACTATTTTAATAAGGACCTCTCAATTAGCCTGTGAAAGAAGCTTCTCCTTCTGTCCTTGTAACTTTTACCAGAATTTCTCCTTTATTTTACAAAACTAGCATGCTTAGAATGACCCACAAAAGAAGATAACCCAAGATATTTATCATGAGATCGAATAGATTATATACTCCTTAGTGCCTTGATCTAATTTATGGCTTCAAGTCTAGTATTTTTACTGAACATCAATTCTGGTTTTGCCCTATTAACTTGCTGATCCGAAGCTTCCACATAAATATTTAAAATGTGCTGAACCTTTGCATTTGCAATGTTGCATGATGTTATTGTCAGCAAAAAATAAGTGACTGAGGCGGGGGGCTTTATTACATACACAAATACCTTGTAAAGAACCATCATCTATAGCTTGTCTGAGCATAGAAGAGAATACTTCATCACAAAGAACAAAGAGATAGGGTGATAGAGGACACCCTTATCTTAAGCTACGAGTAGGTAAAATAGTTTTAGTAGGAGCACCATTTAGAAAAATCTGATCAGAATTTGAAGAAATGCAAGCCATGATAAGAGTGATCCATCTCAGGCTAAACCCCAATTTTTGCATAATCCGCTTAAGAAACACCCATTCTATCCTATCATATATCTTACTCATGTTGAGTTAATAGACATACAACCCTCACGTTGTGATGACCCGCTTTTGCGTGTATTTTCACTGAATGGTTGTTTTTAATTTAATTAATGTATTCGTTTATTTATTTTAAATTATTGCGTTTTAAAATTGGTTTTTATTTGTTGGATGTTGTGTTTTATTTATTTATTCGTTTTACGGTTTTTAATCTCGTTCTTTGCGGATTTGTTTTGTTTTCCGGAGTGAGGATTGGACCTCATTTTTTTCCTACATCTTTTCTTTTCCCTTTTTCATTTTTCTCTTTTTCTCTTTTCTTTCTTTTTCTTTTTTCTTTCTTTTTCTTTTTCTTCTTCCTCTTCTTTTTCCTTCCAGCATGTAACCCCCCCCGTTCATCTCTCTCTCTCTCCTCTCCCACGCCGGTTTCAACCTCAGCCCCGACCCACTGCCGTTCGGCCACCGTGGTCGACACCACCCCCGCCGGTCAAACCCCCTCCTGCCGGCGCACCACCCCACCGAACCCCAGCTCCATCCGGCCAGCCGTTTGGCCGAAAAACGCCCAATAAGCCCCATGGATTTTGCCCTGATCCACCGCCGTCGCTCCACCTCCGGCCACCACCTCTTCACCACTTCATCACCGGTTCCTTGCCGTCCTAACCCACCCATTTCTGGCCTCTAATAGCCACCGGAACAGCTCCCACGAGCTAACTTTCCATTTTGGAAAATCCGGCCATCAACCACCGTTTTCGCCGCTACCCACGGCCAAACTTCACTTCCACTAGCTTCATAATCATCCTTAGATCATTCCCTATCAATCCCAAGTCTTGGTTTGTCCCCGTTCAAAAGTGGGTATTTTACAACCCGCGGGCACAGTGAATTTTCACTGTTACGTTGCTTTCCTTCCGCCGTTTGCAACGCCGCAAGCTTTCTAAAAATACCGTATAGCGCTGTAAGTATTTTTCAAACTCTACTTTTAGATTTAAATATATTTTGCTCTTACAATAAATTATTGCTGCTGGTTGGTTGATTCCGGACTGAGTCCGAAGAGTTCGGGAGTCGAATGGATTGAGGACGGAGTGCTTGGTTTTGGTTGTTTGAGATTGCTTGATTTTATTTGAGCCATGAGGTGTGAGTTTCATTTTGCGTATATGTGCATTTTATTTATTTGAGAAAATCCTGTTTTATTGGCGTAAATGGTTTTTGGGTGCGTGTGTTACACGAGCCCAAGCCGGGATGAGTTATTATCTTGGTGGAGCTCCTCTGGTCACTCGAGAGTGGATAAAACTGAGTGACATCCCCTGGGTCATCGCAGGGCGACGATCAGATCGCACGATACGGTAACGCTGTCATGTCGACTCCGTGTTCCCTAGAGTGGCGGGGACTAGAGGATGGCCTGGCCAGGTACGCGCGAGGCGCGAGTCTGGGCATCGCTCGTTTAGGTGTCACATGCGTAGTCATTACCTGCGGTGTGGTACAGAGCCAGGGTATGCGGGTGATCCCTAGGGGAGATCATGGTGCATGCATAACCGGATTGTTTTTATGGTTTTCGGATGTGGGCCATTTTCTGGAAAAATGGCGATGCTTGGTTTCAGAGGTTTTTGATCAATTTTCTGGAAAAATGGTGGTTTAGGCCATTATCTGGGATAATGGCGAGGCTTGATTTTAAGGACGTGTTTTTGTGGGCCAAATGGGTTTTTGGCGTGCGTGTAAAAATCATGTTTTATGGCGCATGTGCATTGGTTTTTATTTCATGCATATTGTTTGAGTCTTATATATTTTTATCTAGTGGTGTTTGGAGTTTACTTACCTGCGGCACCAGTTTTGGTACCGTAGATTTTGGTGCAGAGATCGAGGATGGGGAGGAGGAGGCTGAGCCCGAGGATGCGGCTCCGCCGAGGTGCTGATGTTATGTTTTGCATTTAGTTTAAAATTATATTTGTGTATTGTAATATTTATTTATGTATGTTTTGAATAGCTTTGTATTAAACAAGAAAAATTCTGGTACTTAGTTATTGACTTGCTTTTCGCTGCGTATTTCTCGTGCACATTCGTCGCTTTTTCACACACTTGGCACACGTCGATAGGATGATGACCCGTGATGTCATCATCCGGACGTCTCGATTTTTCCGTGTTCGTGCGTGGGGATTTGGGGGCGTCACAGGTAGTATCAGAGCAGTTTGGCTCTGGGTAAAAACCACATGTCCCGTAGGTAGTACCAGAATGTTTTAAGGTTGTGTTTAAAAAAAAAAAAATTATGTTAAGTAGAGTTGTTAATTGATTGGTTTTATTTGTTTTATTTGTTTGAACTTGTTTGTTTGTTTTTATTTATTTAGTTATGCTTTTGCAAGTTGGTTTTTTTTTGTTTTGTGTGATGTGGTGTTGGTCTTTGGTTTTGTTTTTGTTTGTTGTGGATTTTATTTGTTGTGGATTTTATTTGTTTTTGTTTTCTTAAAGGGGTCAAAGGTTGTGGTGGCAGGAAAATGGGGAGGCCAAAGAAATCTACTCAGGAGCCACGGGACAATACGTCAAGAGATGACTCCATAGCCCAAGCCATACAGCAGATGACGGAGTTTATGCAGCAAAATTTTAGGCCGCAGCAGACAGGGCCTTGGCCACAACCAGGGGGACCTTGGCCACAACAAGGGGGTCCCTGGCCGCCACAAGGAGGGCCTTGTCCGCAACAAGAAGGACTTTGGCCGCAACCAGGAGGTCCTTGGCCATATCAGGGAGGGCCTTGGCTTTACCCGGGAGGATCTAGCAGCATGGTGCAAGCCGGATGCACCTATGAGCGCTTTCTTGCGCATAGGACCCCACACTTCACTGGAGAAGAGGATCCGCTTCAAGCTGGAAAGTGGATCAAAGACCTGGAAAGAACTTTGAGGTGTGTGGTTGCACCGAGGCGCAACAGGTACTCTACGCCAGCTATCTGTTGCAAGGCACCACTTTTGATTGGTGGGATACCAAGAGGGTGATGCTAGAAGTAGAGTTGGGTTCATTCGCCGCTGTATCCTGACAGCGCTTCAAGAAAGAATTTAACGTCCGCTTCTTTCCCGCATCGGTAAGGAAGCAAAAGGCAAGAGAGTTCTCAAATTTGGTCCAAGGAGGCATGACAGTGGAACAATACGCCCGAAGGTTTATAGAACTTGGGCGATTTGCTCTCCACCTTATCGCCACAGAGGAGATGCGAGCTGAGCGTTTTCAGGAGGGACTACGCCCTGATATACGCCGTATGGTGGTCAGCCATCGGATATCCACTTTTCAGGACTTAGTGGATGTGGCCACCCTTGTGGAGCGAGAAAATAATCAGAGTATGGGCTCCCCTCCAGGTCATAAGAGGCGAAGTTTTTCTAGTGAAGGAAGCAGCTCGGGTTCACCTCAGAAATTTGTTCAGCGGACCGGAACTCAACCGCAAGCATCCTCAGGTGTTCACATGGGAGGACGTGTGCCTGTTTGCGGAGTTTGTAATAGAGCCCATGTGGGTGAGTGCCCTTCTGGTGGGGCTCGATGTTATAATTGTGGCCAGCAGGGTCACTTTGCTCGAGAATGTCCAAGAACAGCTCAAGGAAGCCGTGGAGGTAGACGCGGTGGAAGAACAAATCCAAGGCAAGCAGTGCAAGCCTGGGTTTATGCTGTCACACCCAGAGATGTGAATGATGAGGCACCAGCGACCCATGATGCTGGAGTAATTACAGGTATGGGTTAATTTAATTTTAAGTTGGATTTAATTTTTGGTGTATTTGGTTTCTCCTTTGTTTTTTTTGGATTTCATGGGTTAATGTGTTTGGTTCAAGAAGAGTCCGTTTATATGAGTTTCATGCTTGCACTTTGTTTGATTCCGGTGCGTCACAGTCGTTTGTATCTTCCACTTTTGCTCAGGTGTGTAATTTGGTCACGGAACCATTGCCGAAGTCTATGGTAGTGGCTCTACCCGATGGTGAAATGGTGTGGTGTTCCAAGGTTGCTTTGGGATGCCCGTTAAATTTTGATGGAAGGTTCTTGGATGCTGATTTGGTGGTGTTTAAGCTGTTGGGTTTTGATATCATCCTCGGGATGGATTGGCTATACCGATATTCTGCGAGTATTAATTGCAGAAGTCGGATAATTAGCTTTCAGCTTCCAGATGGTGATTGTCTGGAATTTGCGGGGAGTAAATTGAAAGAAAAGCCGATAATTATATCGGCAATTCAAGCAAGAAGAGAGATAGCATGGGGAGCGGATGCATTCTTAGTCCAGATGGTGTCCACGCCGTCTGAGAAGAAGTCTTTGGCAGACATTCCAGTTGTGGAAGAATTTCCCAATGTGTTTGTGGGTGACTTGCCGGACTACCCCCTGTTCGGGAAATGGAGTTTGTTATAGACTTGGAACCTGGAGCAGCTCATGTACATAAAGCTCCTTAAAGCATGGCACCGGCTGAATTAAAAGAGTTGAAGACTCAGTTGCAAGAGCTGGTAGATAAGGGATTTATTCAACCTAGTACGTCGCCGTGGGGTGCGCCAGTTTTGTTTGTTAAAAAGAAAGATGGAACCCTCCATATGTGCATTGATTATCGGAAATTGAATAAGGTGACCATCAAAAATAAATACCCTCTCCTACGGATTGACGATTTATTTGATCAGCTTCAAGGAGCAGCTGTGTTCTCTAAAATTGATCTGAGGTCGGGATACTATCAGCTTAGGATCAGAGACAAGGATGTGCCTAAAACTGCTTTCAGGTCGAGGTATGGGCATTATGAATTTAAGGTGATGCCGTTTGGGTTAGCTAATGTCCCTGCTGCTTTCATGGATTTAATGAATCGAGTATTTCGACCTTACCTGGATTCCTTTGTGGTAGTGTTCATTGATGATATTCTGGTTTATTCCCGAGATGTTGAAGAGCATGTGTATCATCTTCGTCTGGTACTTGGGAAATTGAGAGAACACCAGTTGTACGCCAAGCTCAGCAAGTGTGAATTCTGGTTGGAGGAAGTTAAATTTCTTGGGCATGTGATTTCCCGAGACGGAGTGCCTGTTGATCCTAGTAAGGTAGAAGCCATTTTGTCATCGTAGCGCCCGACTACAGTGCGTGAGATCCGGAGTTTCTTGGGACTTGCCGGATATTACCGAAGATTTGTGGAGGGATTTGCTCGCCTATCCGGACCTCTCACAGTTTTGACTCGGAAGAATACAGAATTTTTTTGGTCAGATAAGTGTGAGAGAAGCTTCTAAGAATTAAAGAACAGGTTGACGACAGCACCAGTGTTAGCACTTCCAGAACCGCATAAACCATTCGTAGTCTTCAGTGATGCGTCTAAGTTTGGTTTGGGTTGTGTCCTTATGCAGGAAGGACGGGTTGTTGCCTATGCATCTCGTCAGCTAAAGGACCATGAGAAGAATTATCCGACGCACGATTTAGAATTGGCTGCGATTGTTTTTGCACTCAAGATCTGGCGACACTTCTTGTATGGGGAAGCTTGCGAGGTATACACTGATCACAAGAGCTTGAAGCATTTGTTTTCCCAGAAAAATCTGAACATGAGGCAGAGGCGATGGCTAGAGCTAATCAGTGACTATCAGTGTGAGATCAAATACCATCCGGGGAAGGCTAATATAGTTGCTGATGCTCTGAGCCGAAAATCGCACTTGGAAGATGAAGCCGAGCCATCGGAATTGAATTCGTTGCTTTGTGGGATGAGAAGGCTCCTTATTGAGAGTTAGCAGCAAGAAGAGATTTTATCTTCAGTTCTTGATATTCGGGTAACTGATTTTGAAGAATTGAAGACTCTTCAAAGGAAGGATCCAAAGCTGTTGAATATCAGAAAAAGAGTCAGAAAATCTCGAGGGCCGTTGCATTATAGCATGGATAAAGATGGGATACTTCGGTTTCGAGATCGCAGAGTGGTCCCCAAGGATTCAGAATTCAAGGAGCGGATCATGGCAGAAGCTCATGTGGCCCCTTATTCAGTTCATCCTGGCAGTACAAAGATGTATCGGGACTTGAAGAAAAATTATTGGTGGGATGGAATGAAGAGGGATATTGCCTTATATGTTGAGAAATGCCACACATGCCGTCAAGTGAAGGCCGAGCATCAAAGACCCGCTGGTATGCTCCAACCCCTCCCTATTCCTGAGTGGAAATGGGATGACATCACGATGGACTTTGTAGTGGGTTTGCCGAGAACGCCTAGTGGGAAAAATTATGTTTGGGTGATTGTTGATCGGTTAACGAAGAGTGCTCATTTCCTGCCTGTTAATAATACCGACTCCTTGGGTAAGTTGATACGCTTGTACGTGAAAGAAATAGTGCGGCTGCACGGCATACCAAAGAGTATAGTATCGAATCGAGACCCAAGGTTTACGTCGCAGTTCTGGAAGAGTTTGCAGGCAGCTTTGGGTACTAAGTTGAAGTTCAGTATTGCATATCACCCGCAGACAGACGGCCAATCAGAGCGCACCATTCAGACTCTTGAAGACATGTTGCGAGTATGTGTCATGGAATTTCAAGGGAGTTGGGAAAACCATTTGCCGCTCATCGAGTTTGCATATAATAATAGCTTCCATGCGACCATTCAGATGGCTCCCTATGAAGCTCTTTATGGGAGGAAGTGCAGATCGCCCTTGTGTTGGGATGAAGTCGGGGAGAGTAAGATTATTGGACCCGAAATAATTCAAGAGATGCAAAGCCAAGTCCGGATCATCAGAGATAAAATGGCGGCAGCTCAGAGTCGCTAGAAAAGCTACGCTGATACCAGGAGGAGAGAGTTATCTTTTGAAGTTGGTGATTAGGTTTATCTCAAAGTCTCTCCCATGAGAGGTGTTAAGCGTTTTGGTAAGAAGAGGAAACTGGATCCGAGGTATGTCGGCCCTTTTCAGATTCTGGAGAAGGTAGGGTCCGTCGCCTATAGAGTTGCTTTGCCAGAGTATTTTGGCGATATTCATGATGTCTTCCACGTATCATCCCTGAAGAAGAGCTTTGGACAGCAAGAGCCACGCTTCGTCGACCCAGAGGGTATTCAGTTGCAACCGGATCTCACTTATGAGGTTGTTCCGTCGCAGATCATAGATTGGAAGGAGCAACAGTTGAGGTCCAAGACGATACCTTTGGTTAAGGTGGCGTGGGGAGATCCGTTAGCTCAAGACTTCTCTTGGAATCGAGTAGCGGACATGAGGGAGCAGTACCCATACTTGTTTGAGTAATGAAGGTACGTATCTTAATCTTGATCACATATGGTTTATGTGATTTTTTGTGACTTGCTTTAAGTTGGTGGTTAATCTTGCAAATTTCGAGGACGAAATTTGTTTTTAAGGGGGGGAGGATGTGATGACCCGCTTTTACGTGTATTTTCACTGAATGGTTGTTTTTAATTTAATTAATATATTCGTTTATTTATTTTAAATTATTACGTTTTAAAATTGGTTTTTATTTGTTGGATGTTGAGTTTTATTTATTTATTCGTTTTACGGTTTTTAATCTCATTCTCGGCGGATTTGTTTTGTTTTCCGGAGTGAGGATTGGATCTCATTTCTTTCCTACATCTTTTCTTTTCCCTTTTTCCTTTTTCTCTTTTCTCTTTTCTTTCTTTTTCTTTTTTCTTTCTTTTTCTTTTTCTTCTTCCTCTTCTTTTTCCTTCCCGCGCGTAACCCCCCCCGTTCGTCTCTCTCTCTCTCTCTCTCTCTCTCTCTCTCTCTCTCTCTCTCTCTCTCTCTCTCTCTCTCTCTCTCTCTCTCTCTCTCTCTCTCTCTCTCTCTCTCTCATGCCGATTTCAACCTCAGCCCCGACCCACTGCCGTCCAGCCACCGTGGTCGACACCACCCCCGCTAGACGAACCCCCTCCTACCGGCGCACCACCCCACCGAACCCCAGCTCCATCCGGCTAGCCGTTTGGCCAGAAAACGCCCAACAAGCCCCAAGAATTTTGCCCCGATCCGCCGCCGTCGCTCCACCTCCAGCCACCACCTCTTCACCAATTCATCACCGGTTCCTTGCCGTCCTAACCCACCCATTTACGGCCTCTAATAGCCACCGGAACAGCTTCCACGAGCTAACTTTTCATTTTGGAAAATTCGGCCATCAACCACCGTTTTCGCCGCCACCCACGGCCAAACTTCACTTCCACTAGCTTCATAATCATCTTTAGACCATTCCCTATCAATTCCAAGCCTTGGTTTGTCCCCGTTCAAAAGTGGGTATTTTACAACCCATGGCCACAGTGAATTTTCACTGTTACGTTGCTTTCCTTCCGCCGTTTACAATGCCGCAAGCTTTCTAAAAATACCGTATAGCGCTGTAAGTATTTTCCAAACTCTACTTTTAGATTTAAATATATTTTGCTCTTACAATAAATTATTGCTGCTGGTTAGTTGATTCCAGACTGAGTCCGAGGAGTTCGGGGGTCGGATGGATTGAGGATGAAGTGCTTGGTTTTGGTTGTTTGAGATTGCTTGATTTTATTTGAGCCATGAGACGTGAGTTGCATTTTGCGTATATGTGCATTTTATTTATTTGAGAAAATCCTGTTTTATTGGCGTAAATGGTTTTTGGGTGCGTGTGTTACACGAGCCCAAGCCGGGATGAGTTATTATCTCGGTGGAGCTCCTCTGGTCACTCGGGAGTGGATAAAACTGAGTGACATCCCTGCGACGACCGGATCGCACGATACGGTAACGCTGTCGTGTCGACTCCGTGGTCCCTAGAGTGGCGGGGACTAAAGGATGGCCTGGCCAGGTACGCGCGAGGCGCGAGTCTGGGCATCGCTCGTTTAGGTGTCACATGCGTAATCGTTACCTGCGGTGTGTCACAGAGCCAGGGTATGTGGGTGATCCCTAGGGGAGATCATGGTGCATGCATAACCAGATTGTTTTTATGGTTTTTGGATGTGGGTCATTTTCTGGAAAAATGGCGATGCTTGGTTTCCGAGGTTTTTGATCCATTTTCTGGGAAAATGGTGGTTTGGGCCATTATCTGGGATAATGGCGAGGCTTGGTTTTAAGGACGTGTTTTTGTGGGCCAAATGGGTTTTTGGCGTGCGTGTAAAAATCATGTTTTATGGCGCATGTACATTGGTTTTTATTTCATGCATATTGTTTGAGTTTTATATGTTTTTATCTAGTGGTGTTTGGAGTTTACTTACCTGCGGCACCATTTTTGGTACCGTAGATTTTGGTGCAGAAATCGAGGATGAGGAGGAGGAGGCTGAGCCCGAGGATGCGGCTCCGCCGAGGTGCTGATGTTATGTTTTGCATTTAGTTTAAAATTATATTTGTGTATTGTAATATTTATTTATGTATGTTTTGAATAGTTTTGTATTAAACAAGAAAAATTCTGGTACTTAGTTATTGACTTGCTTTTCGTTGCGTATTTCTTGTGCACATTTGTCGTTTTTTCACACACTTGACACACGTCGATAGGATGATGACTCGTGATGTCATCATCCGGACGTCTCGATTTTTCCGTATTCGTACGTGGGGATTTGGGGGCGTCACACACGTCCTCCTCGCCTCCTTCTAATAGTATGCATAATTGCAAAAGCAAGTAGAACATTATCTGTAACCTATATCCTCACAACAAAAGCAGATTGTGTGTTTGAATCTATGTTGGGGTAGAAGTACCTTCAATCGATTAGCAAGAAGTTTAGTCACAATTTTATAGACCACATTACATAAATTGATTGGATGATAATTAGTCAGATACTCTGGATTAGTCTTCTTTGGAATGAGTACAATGCAAGTATAGTTTAACTCTTCAAGTATGATATCAGAATTTAAGGAGGACACAACTGTATGAATAACAGAGTCACCAACTATATTGATACACCTTGAGTAGAACATAAATTAGAAAAATAAGCACGAACAGTGTGTTCCATATCCCTTTTTATTTAGAAATCAATTTCGTAAACATAAATTCAAGGAAAAAAAAATGTTTTCAGAATCAACGGACCACGTGGCAGTATTGTATTTGACATGCAGTGTAATGAGAGAGGAGGAGGGAGACCTTAATATACCTAATCGGAGGCAGAGACCATCAAAACGGGAGAAAGAAAAAGAAAGAGAGAGGGGAGAGAATGGGAAAGAAGAAGAAGAGGACGTCATCGAAGGTGTGGTGCTACTACTGCGACAGGGAGTTCGAGGACGAGAAGATACTCGTGCAGCACCAGAAGGCGAAGCACTTCAAGTGCCATGTCTGCCACAAGAAACTCTCCACCGCCGGTGGCATGATCATCCACGTTCTCCAGGTCCACAAGGAGTCCGTCACCAAGTAATTTTTTTTACCGAAACCTTATAATCCCTACGTATGATATGCTTTAGTTTTGTTCCGTGGGTTCTTGGAGTTTTTCTTGATTAATTTTTTATACCATATGTGTTTTACGGCTCGAACTATTGGGGAGATTCTTAGGGTAACCATTGCGATTTTGAAGCTTTGAGCATGTTTGTTAAAACTGTTTTTATTGAACATTGGCTTTGAGGAGTGATCATGCGATATAAATGCGTTTTAAGAAAACCAAACTATGCTGCTTCTATTTACTTTCGATCTTTTAAACCAGTGATTAGGGGTGCTACCCACATGGTGTGGGGCGGGGACCCTTCCCCGCACCCTGCCCTGCACCATGTGGTCAAAACCCTCATCCGCCCCGTCCCGCCCCGCCTAGGCCAACCCATTGGGTCTAAAAAGATTTTTTGGGTCCAAAATATTTTAGACCTAAATTATAATTAAAATTATAAATACAAAATGAATATAAACTCAAGTCCCCTCAGGGCCACTGGAGGTTTACCTGGCCGTTAACTTCAGGGTCCCGTGGGATTAGTCGAGGTGTGCGTAGGCTGGCCCGGACACCCAAGGATATAAAAAAAAAAAAAAAAAATGAATATAAACTCATTAGAGTTTTATTTTTGATTGCCTTGGCCTAAGGCAATCCAATAACTTGATTACAACTTCAAGTTTTGAACAAATTGTATATATCCATATAAAATATATTTATTTATATAAATAAATAAAAATTATTTTTTTATATATAGTGATGCGAAGCAGGGAGGGGCCCCATTGGGCAGTCTCCCCTGCGGGGCGGGGTAGGGGGGTGCTGGCCCCCGCTGTGCACCCCTACCGGTGATAGACTGCCCTAAGCTGATTTTAATGAAATGAACTTTTTATCGGCATTATGTATTGAAAAAAGCCCTTGGGATTGGCTCAGTTGGCGAGAGCCCTGGTTTTGGGTATGCTCACCCAAGTCTAAGGGCCTGTTTGGGATTGTGTATGAATGAGTCTTTTTTTTTTTTTAATTTTTTTTATAGGTAATAAGAGATTTTATTCCAAGTAAATAGGCATAGCTCAATTACACAGGAAGTATACAAGAGAATACACCTAAGTACAAGCTAAAGCAAAACAGTACTAAAATAAAGCATTACAAATATTCATATCCTTCACAAGATTGTTCACCCAAAAATTTAAAGTGCTAAAGAAAAAATCCCTAAATTCCCCTATTGTGCTTTCACAATCTTCGAAACACCTCCCATTTCTCTCAAGCCATAAACACCAAAACAAACACGAAGGAATCATCCTCCACTCAGCTATACTGCCTCCACTTCCCAGTGCACCTTGCCAGCTAGCCAAGAAATCCACCACATGAAAAGGCATCACCCAAGCAATGCCTACCCTTGCAAATAACTCATTCCACAAGGCAGTCACCATTTTGCAATGAAGAAACAGGTGGTTAACAGATTTGCCATCTTTTTTACACATGAAACACCAATCCATCACATATAAACCCCTTTTCCTCAAATTATCAATAGTTAAAACTTTCTCAAGTGACACCAGGCAGCAAAAAAATGCAACTTTACTGGGCACTCTAGCTTTCCAAATGCATTTCCAGGGGTATGTTATATTACCATGACTACTTAACACCTTGTAATAGGATTTCACAGAGAATCTGGACTTATTATCATGAACCCACTGCATCCTATCCTCCCTGATCTGATCAATTTTCAAATCATAAAGCTTTACATAGAAATCAGCAGCTTCACTCACTTCCCAGTCCTGTAAATCTCTAGTAAATTGCGTAGGATTCTTAAAAAGTGTTGAAATAGTCTTAAAAGCTCTTTAATGGAAAAATTAGGTTATTTGGGTGTTACATATTAAAGTACTTTTTAACTAAAGTTAAAAAGTACGTTTGAGGAAAAACATCGAATGTAGTTCAAATTTTAAAAAGACTGTCAAATGGGCGAAAATACCTTTACAATTTTAAGACTTTTAAAGTTTTAAGGATATGGTCATAATCTTTAGAAAATCAAATGATCGTCATTTCTATATCAAAAAACACTTTTTTAATTTGTTTCCAAACAAATGTAACATGTTTGAAAGTGCTTTAAACATGTGGTTATCAAAAAGTAAATAAATTTTTAATAATATAACTTATTACTTAAGCTATAAGTTATAAACCATAAAGCTATAACCTATATTTCCTACCGCAATCTTAAGCATGCGCTAAGACTCAAACTAATGGGTGCAAACAACTTCTAGGGCCAAGTCCCATCAGTGAAAAGCTCATGAGTTACTTGAGCCGTATGATGGAAGACATTACGCACATCAAGGGTTTAACTTTGTAAAAGAAATGTTGTGCTTGCATTGTTTCCAGTTCCTCATCAAATAAAAAATTCAGCATTATAAATTGAAGAGGAGCTGTGGGAGGATATATGGTGACAATTAATGGAGGAAATTGATCAAGCTGTGTTTTTCAAATTAATAACTAAAATGAAAGCTCGTTATAACTTTTTCTTTTTATCAGAAAGCTTGTTATAACTCAATCAAGGAGATCATTCAATAACCGTCTTAGGTGTTTAGGCTCTCAAGACATTAAGAGAATAGCAGGTCTCCTTGGCTTTAGTCTTATGTTGGGGTTTATTTATCTTTGAAAAAAAATTATTAGTTGACTGGGAAGTGGAAATTTTTCTTTTTGTAAATTTTGTGTTGTACATGGATTGATATTGGCTGCTTTGGGATTTTTAATCTAAGTAGTCTTTTGAAACTGTTGTGCTTATATGATGTTTACAGAGTCCCTAATGCAAAACCTAGTAGAGAGTCCACAGATATTGAAATATATGGAATGCAAGGAATCCCTCCTGATGTCTTGGCTGCTCACTATGGAGAGGAAGGTGAGGATGCTTGAAAAGCATGGACAAATATTTATTATCTCATTATTTTCAGTAATGAAAAATAATATAATTACAATAATGGAAAATACGCCAACAATATTGCAAAACTTTCTATACCATTGATTTATTTTTCATCATTGTAATTATAGTGATTCTAAAAATTATTATTATCCCATCCTTTTCCACTTACATTGTATTATCAATTCTCGAATTTGGAGCTTTGGAATTGGCTGATAAAGCTTATGATCAGTTAACATTACATCATATTCTCTTGTTGGTTTTCCAGGCGGTTTTATTAATAAGTAATGATTTTTTTTTTTTAAAAGCACATTATGAAAGGATACACCTAACCACCATAAAAAATAAAATAAAAAGAGCTAAAATTTTTAAATTCTAGAAAGCTAGTGAAATGGGAGCTAGTGTACATAGAGGGTATTGAATACAATGGCTTTTAACTTTGATACTGTCCTCTCAATTCTCATTATCTGCAAAAGTTTGGGCCTTGGCTTATTGTCAAATGCACCGCAATATGAAATGGTTTCTATAAAGTTTTTTTTTTTTTTAAATGCTTTAAAAGAGGCCTTAGTGGGATCTTCAATCTCAAGCGTGTTTGAGGACATAAGGAGATGCAATAGAAATCAATTTCTCTGTAAATTAAGGATTTGTTGAGTATCCCGAGAAACCTAAAAGAAACATTCAGAATATAGATATTCCATAATCTTGGTATAGACGCACCATGGGCTGCCCCCACATTTTTTACTTCATCTGGGGTTTTACTGCCTCTTTTGCTATGGGTATTAGAAACTAATAAAATAAACATGGAAGTGAGGCTATATGTGTCTTCCCTTTTAGTCCGGTTACATCTGATAGAAAAAAAATTCCAGAGTGAGGTTTTTCTTGGGAGGTTGTTTTTGCATATTAGTGATATTTGTGTTTCTTTTGCAGAAGACGACGCTCCATCAAAAGTGGCTAAAGTGGATATCCCATCCACCTCACTTGGTGGCGTGGTGCCAGGATCATCGGGCATTGGATATCCTCAACCTACTTTGAGCACAATGCAGCCAATGTATGTTCTCTGTTTGAATTTTTCTCCCGAGATTTTCTGCTACACATTTATCTTGCATTTGGTCTGATGTAAAAGTAGATCTGAATTTTCACCTTATCTTACAGCACTGAACACTGTTTTTAGGAAATCTCCACTTTAGCTAATGCCTTGACTTTTTTTCTTTTTTTTGGGAAGGGGGGGTGTTGGTTATAGTTATAACTCTGCAGTACCAGTGCCTCCTGCTGCTTGGGCAGTTCCTCCTCGTTCCCACCCTTGGTACCAACAGTATCCTGCAGTTTCATTTCCTCCTCCTCCCCCATTGGGTTATGCACAACAGCCATTGTTTCCTGTGCAGAACATGAGGCCACCTTTACCATCAACCACATCACCTGCGCTACAGCAGCCTTCACAGATTAATCCTCCGGGACTGCCCATATTCAATCCTGCCCCTGTATCACAACCATTGTTTCCTGTTGTTGGGAGCAACAATATGGCTACTCAGAGTTCACCCTTTTCTGCTCCCACGCTTTCGACAAGTATTCTATCAAGCTCTCCAACAGAAGTTAAAGGCTCAATTGACGCACATTCAGGTGCTAACACTTCCGTGACAGGCAATTACCAAGCACTAAGCATTCCAGGTTGGATACATCTTAAAATTGATTTTTGTAAAAGGCTCTTTTGAATTTTGGTTTTCTATCAACTCTCCCATTTACTGATAAAAAAACATTTTGGAATATACCAATAAAATTGTTAAGTTCAATTTTTTTTTTTTTTTTATAAGTTCAAATTTATACAAACCAGCATTCATGAAATTACATCATTTTATATTCCTGATATTGGGATATCATTGTTATCACTAGATGTTTCTGTATGTTATGGCTTGGACTGAGTATTGTTTAATCAGATGTGCTTAGATTTATCTTCTGTAAATTACTTGTATAAGATCCGCTGCTCTTTTCTTCAGAAACAGTATATTTATCAGGCTATGAATTTCATGCATGTTTAGCCTCTTGACAGTATGGATTTATTGCTTGCTTGCCTAAGGGCTGTGTGATGCCCATGTTTTTTTGGTACCATATAAAATTAGACTACATTGTCTTTTTAGGACTTTAAGACGAGGTGTCTTCCCGCTTCTGGTATGATTTTCAATTGATTTGTTAAATTTAGGAGATTCCTTGTTTCTCTCTTTTATTTATGTTTCTTATTATTTTTATTTTTTTTTGGTAGTTACTATGCAATTTATCATGTCAATAGGTATATGTGTGATTTAGATATTGCCAATAGATGTTTGCCAAAAGATAAAAAAAAAAAATCCTAAAAACATAGAAACGATGCACCTCATAAGATAAGTTCCATCATGATGTTTAAAGAATGCATTTTTTTAATCTTGACCATATTTGCCTTAAGTTTCTCAATCTCAGCTTGTACCACTTGGTCAATCTGCCATTGCTCTTGTATCTCTTAGTTTGCACACTTAACTTTAGTCTGTACACATATGTTGAGGAGTAAATTGGTCTCTTCTCTGTTATTTTTGTGATCTCTCTCTCTGTGTGCAGACATAAAACCAACCCCTAAGGCTTGGCTCAAGTGGTAAGGGCCTTGGGTTTAGGGGTATGCTCCCCCTAGGTCTAAGGTTCAAATCCCCTTGGGTGCAAAAAATCTTGAATTACCCGAGGTGCACTTGCGGGAAACTCCTTGCCGAGGGCCTGTGCACCCCGGGATTAGTCGGAATGCTGTTCCTGGACACCCAGTGCGAATAATAATAATAATAATAATAAAAAAAAAAAAGGGACATAAAACCATCACCTAATATATATGTGAACAAAGTGTTCTTTTACGAGAAACTTTGTTGCTGCTGCTGTGTGTTTTGGGCCTGCTATTGGTATCAATGTTACACCAGTTTGGTTTGTTTTGTTTTTAAGGCGTCTTGTAATTTTGAACTGCTTTCATTGGATACATTGGATACCACTATTTCTAGAAGTTGAACTTTGATACTTGTGTCATGCTGTTCTGCTGTGTACTTGCCCAATGTTCATCTTCCATTCCTAATTGGTGCCTTTGTTGTTTATAATTATGTTGATTTTGTGAATCTTTGTAATTTAATGCATTTTTTACACTTACTCTAGGCGGGCCATTGATCAATTCACATTCTTATGCATCTGGTCCAAATACTGGTGGTCCTTCAATTGGACCACCCCCAGTAATTGCAAACAAAGCTACTGCTACAGAGCCAGCCACTAATGAGGTCTATCTAGTTTGGGATGATGAGGCAATGTCCATGGTTAGTCCCCTCGCCCCCTTAAAAGTCTGTAAAGGATGCTTTAAACTATTATAATTCTTACTAAATGTGGCTATTGCAGGAGGAGAGAAGAATGTCCTTAATGAAGTATCAGGTGCATGATGAAACTAGCCAGGTAAGTTCTACTACTCTTTAAACTATGGAGTTGCTTTCGCATCTAACCAGATGGTAGGCTTTGCTTTTTAGCTCTTTCAGATTCGATTTTTTGTGCTTTCTTTCTTATTTAGAGAGATATTTTCAAATTTTTTCTCTTCAAAAGTGTTGCACGCCTGTTTAAGAATGTGCTAAGTCATTTAATCATTGTGTTTTTCTTCTGTTAACCCATTCGGTTGATGGGCATGTAAACTGCCATTCGGTTTGCATGCAATGCCACCACTCTTGTGGGCATAAAAAATGCAAGTAGGTATTTACATTATTTTTGCTGGTAAATAGTAATTATTTCGTCAAGCTTGCTGCCAGGATTCTCGAACCTAGCATTGTAGTCAGTCAAGAGCAATGTGTATGTATTTTCTCGAGATTTGGATTTACCTGTTGTTATTCAATCTCCCTATGCTTGATTCCGAAGTTTGGGGTTTTGGGTGGAACAAGGTCTTAACCCATCAGATTTTTGCCTATTCATACAATTTGTTTTATGGTCGATCAGTGAATTCAGACTTGGCCAGGTCAGCTTCTTTTGCAAAGTTTGGTATCTCTTGCTTAGGACCAATCTTTATGACATATCTGGTTTGCCCAAGTGGTTGATTGACATGGTTTCTTTCTGATTGTCCGTATGGTAATTTATATGTTTCAGATGAGCTCTATTGATGCAGCCATAGACAAAAGAATATTGGAGAGCAGGCTAGCTGGTCGAATGGCCTTTTAAATCATATGGGGGCCATGATGAAATGTTGAAATGTTTCTATCAATGCAACATTGCCGGCAGTCATTTTAACGGCAAGGCAATGTCCTGATCTTGGTTCTCACCGACGTCTTGTAATTGGCCCCTTGAAATTTATTCGCGTGTTGTATTCTTTGCAAGAGAGGCTGGAAGGAGTAATTTTTATTTAGGAAAAATCTAGTTATAAGCATAATTACGAACTAATATGTGTACTAATCTAATATGATTGATTAAAAATTAGATTTTATTGAAAATATTGTTAATTTAAATTTTGAATATAAAGAAATTAGTATTGATATGTAGATTAGTACGCGATTTTACTTGTATATAGTAAAATTCTTTTATTTATTTATTTATTTAGGGAATGGGGTCTCCAGAGAGAAGGTGCATAACATTTTTTTCCTTTCATATTATTTTTTCTTATATCCTTGAATTTTCTTTTTCTTTTTAAAAAAATACTAGAATCTGTCCTAGAACCCTTTTAACATCTAATCCAGTGCCACCTGTTCTAGAATCATTATGGTTTTATGTCTTTGTACTCAACTTTTTGCTTCATGGGGCTTCAACTTTCAAGAATAGATCGGCTTTTAATAGCCCTTTACCAGCGGGTAATTGTTGGTGTCTTCAAAATGGGGAAAAGAAAAATACTAAATTAGATTCATGTATAGAATGGGGGGATTGCATCAAGGAAGATATATTTTGATTGAAGAGGAGAAAGAAAATTGCTTCTGCTTGAAGTTTAACCACTTGAGAGGGCCAAAAAGAAACCATATAAGAGAGAGGACCAAGCGAGGGTAGTCCGGGCCTGATCTTTTATCTTTCTACAGGGGCATTCTTCTGGAATTTCATATAAAGGAGCAACAGAGCAACTGATTTGAGAAAAGAAGAGTGGAGTTAATGATTTGAGCAAAAGCCAGATTACTAATCACTTCTAAAAGTAAAACCCAAATGGCCTATTAATTCCAAAAGAAAAATCTGGATCATCAATGATGGTTTTGTACTGCAGATCAACGAACTCGACAATAAACGAAAATCTAAGAAATCTTATCATCCTGAATAGATACTAAGCAACTCCTAAGGTTTCTCTATGAAATATGACTACACGAAATAAAAGGAGGAGAAAATGCAGCAAGCAATTCTCATGTTATTTAAGCTGCCTTTAATTGCAGCAGCGATCTCCATTCTTCACAACCTCTCTCTAGCACCCTTCCCACCTTGGACAAGGAATTCAACAGATTGTGGGGGTCTCAAATCAAGGACAGTGGAGGACCTGTTTAAATTAAAAGGCTCACTCTGTCTAAGAGCCCCAAAGAGGGAAAAGCCCATAGGAAGGGCCCTGAGCTGATTGAATGGAATAAAAGAGTCCAGAATGAATCGAAATCATACATGCACCGTGCCATCTTTCACGAAAAGATAGAGGCCTCATATAGTTGCATTATCATTCAAAGTATTGAGTGATGATCCACATTGATAAATTCTGAGTAAGATAAGTATTGTGCATGAGCTTATATATATTAGATAACCCTGGATAGTAAGGGATTGAACTCTCTTTTTGATTTCTGAATTCTCTGGTTTCATTTGCTGACTTTGGCATCAGAGCTTTTCTAGGTGGATCACACCGAAGCCACTTAACAGTATGTAGAGGAACGGTTGCAGAGGGAAAGTGGAACACATCCTTAACATTGGCGCCATTTGTGGGATCTGTAAATTATTTAGCGTGGTTCTTACATGCCAAGTGTAACACGTTCGGTAGCAAGTCGAGCAGTGGATACATTGCCGCCATCTATGGAGGCGCAGTTAGTAGTAGCGGAGGAGAGACTGAGGAAGGCGTTGGAAGCCATGGAAGTCTTGTATAAAGAAAACGATGACCTGTGACAGAAGAATGCTAAATCTGGTGACACCGCTATGCTTGCTCACAATGAGCAGGGTGAGGGGGAGACATATTATAATACTGAGGCAAGTATGGGGCAAACAGAGAAGGAAATGATGCATGACGAATTAAAGGAACTGGCAGGAAAGTATGAGGAGATGACGAAGAGGATGGGAGGATCTTCCTTAGTGGAAAGCCTGCTGCATAGACAGATCTGCCATATAGCGCACGGATTATGGCCTTGCCACTCCCACCAAAATTCAAAGTTTCCCAAGCAGACATGTACGATGGATCCAGAGATCCAGTTGATCATTTGGAAAACTTCAAAACCCACATCACGCTCCACGGTTTCTAGGGCGAGATTTCATTCCAGACTTTTTTTTGACCTTGAAGGGGATAACAAGAGGATTTCAGGACTCTTAGGCCAAAATCGATAGATAGCTTCGAAGAATTAGCAGAGTATGTCGTAACCCAATTTATGCCTAGCAGGAGGCGTTGGCACCCAGCCGCCTACCTGTTAAAAATTAAGCAGAAGGAAGATGAGAACCTGGAAGCTTACCTTACTCGCTTCAATAAAGAGTGGTTGACAACGGATGACCAGGATGAGAAAATTACCCTAGCTGCCATTTTAAGAGGGGTATGGCTGTGCAGTCCCTTTATGGCAAAGGTAGCCCAAAAGACTCTTTCCACCTTCAGGGAATTCATGGATGGGGTAGATGATTTTGTTAATGCAGAGGACACGCTGTAAGCTTTGGTGGATCCTTGTAAGGAGGATAAGAAGATCGAGCGAAGGAGCGGGCAGGTTAACAAGAAGGCCAAGGCAAGTAGACAAGAAATAACATGGAAAGGCGGCCAGATCACAATCCTAGACTGGTGCATAGTAACTTAAATGTACAAGAAGAAGAGAAGGAGAAGGAAGACCGCCACCCTCTCAAGCCAGGCAGTAGCTACTGCAAGTATCATCAGACAAGTTCACATTGGACTGAAGATTGTACAACCATGAAGAAGAGAGTGGCTGAACTAGCGGGAACAGGCGAATTGGAACGAATGGTAGTAGAACGGTCGAAGCCCAAAAGGTGCCAGGAACATAGGCAAGAGACTAGACAAAGCAGTAGTCTAGAATGAATGCACTGAGCTGGTGGTCGCCAGAATGAGGGAGACAGGGCACCCCCAAGAGGCGACATGAACAGGTGCCCATAGGGGAAATAAGAACCATAGCGGGAGGTTTTACTGGGGGGTGGCGTTTCAATATCAAGTCGAAAGGTGTATGCATGAAAGGCGAGATATGAAGAAGTGTTTGTAGCAAACAGAGCTCCCAAGCAACAGAAACTCAGCAATGAACGAATGGTTATATCTTTCGGAGAAGCGGATAGAGAAGGAGTGCCATTCCCACACAATGATGCATTGGTGATCACACTTGTGATAGCCAACTATACGACCAGGCGGGTACTAGTGGATAATGGAAGTTCAGCCGATATACTGTTTTGGGAGGCATTCATCAAGATGGGCATCAATTTTAGCAAGTTAAGGCTCTCATCAACATCATTGAAGGGTTTCTCGGGAGACACCATCCAGCCTGTAGGAGCTATCACCCTCTTGGTGACCGCCAGGACTGGAAAGCAGACGGCAACCACCATGAATGATTTCTTGGTGGTAAAGCTCCATCTTCTTACACCGCCATATTGGAAAGACCAACACTCAACCATCTCAAGGCACTGACATCCACATACCACCTTAAGATGAAATTCTTAAACGATAGCGGAGTAAGGGAAGCATGGGGCGAACAGGCTCTAGCTCAAGAGTGCTATGTATAAGTGCTAAGAAAGGTCTGAAATGAATTTTGTGTTGTAACTGAGCAGAACAAGGCATCCGCACAGCCCGTTGCACCACCATTGGAGGTGACTTTAGAAAAGGATGTGGAGGTCAGAGACTATTAGAGTCAACAACATGCTGAAGCCAATGAACCACTGGAGCTTGTGATGTTATATGCAAACTGCCCAGGAACTACCACATGCATTGGAACACAAGTCCCACAGGCAGACAAGGAGGCCCTGAAACAGCTATTGATAGAACACAAGGATGTCTTTGCATGAAGCCACGAAGAAATGCCTGGAATAGATAGTAAAGTCATTGAACACTGCTTAGGCGTAGACCCAATGCATAAAACAGTTTGCCAAAAAAGAAGATAGTTCAGTATAGAGAAATACGTCGCCATTAGCAAGGAGGCAGAAAGGTTGCTCGCAGCCGGTTTTATCAAGGAAGCCCATTATCCAAAGTGGTTGTCCAATGTGGTTGTGGTGAAAAGGGCGAATGGAAAATGGAGAATGTGCATGGACTTCACATATCTAAATAAAACTTGCCCAAAGGATAGCTTCTCGTTACCACCATCAACATTATCGTGGATGCAACGACAAGACATCGTATGTTGAGCTTAATGGATGCATACTCAGGTTACAACCAGATACGGATGCACGCAGCAGATGAGGAAAAAACCTCGTTCATAACAGACCGGGAATTGTACTGCTACCAGGTCATGCCCTTCGGGTTGAAGAATGCAGGGGCAACCAACCAGAGATTGGTGAATCAGATGTTTAAAGAACAGATCAGGAAGTCCATGGAGGTTTACGTAGATGACTTGTTGATAAAAAGCAAGGAGCTCGCCCTGCACCTTAATGATCTGCGAATGATGTTCAGGATCTTATGCCAATATAAAAACAAAGTGTGCCTTTGGAGTTCAGTCGGGGTTCTTGGGTTTCATTGTATCTGAGAGAGGAATTGAAGCCTCCCTAGAAAAGATAGAAGCCATACTCAGCATGAAGCTGTCGAGAAGTCTAAATGAAACACGACGACTGGCGGGTAGAGTGGCCACTCTCGGAAGATTCATAGCCAAGTCAACAGACAAGTGCCTCCATTTTTTTCCAAGTGCTGCGGAAAGTGCATCCCTGGAATGAAGAGTGTGATGAGGCATTCGAGAAGTTGAAGCAGTACTTGGCTAGTCCACCCCTCTTGAAGCGGCTAGAGAAGGGTGATGTGCTCAGTGCATACCTAGTAGTATCCCCGCATGTTGTATCCACCGTAGCAAAAACCTTGAGGAAGCCAGACAGTACAGGAAGACTAATAGGATGGACAATCGAATTAAGCGAATTTGACCTAAATTTTGAACCAAGAAGGCAGTTAAGGTTCAAGCATTGGCAGACTTTGTGGCGAAATTCTCGGGTTTCCCCCAAGAAGACACGGTAGCCCTAGTGGGAAAGTTGTGGGAACTTTACATAGATGGCTCATCCTGCTCAGCGGGCGAGGGCCTGGGAATACATCTGTTAAGCCCTGACGATCAGGAACAATATTACATGGCCACTTTAGCATTCAAAGTGACAAACAACGAAGTTGAGTATGAAGCACTTATAGTAGAAATTTCTATAGCTGCCAAGGTAGGGGCAACCGAGATAGAGGCAAAATCGAATTTATAGGTAGTGGTAAACCAGGTGCTGGGCCTGTACACTACAAAAAGGCAAGAAGTTGAGAAAATATCTAACAAGAGTCTAGGAGGTGCGCGATCTCTTCTCATATTTCAATATAACTCAAATACCAAGGGCGGGAAATAAAGTCACAGATAAGTTGGCGCGAACAACATCAGGAATGGAGGAGATGCCCCTTCCATGGCAAGTCGAGAGAAGAGTCATCGAAGTGCCTGCCGTCGACGCAAAAGTAAGCGTCTTGAGCTCCAACATCCCAGATTGGGCAAGTGGGATAGTTGAGTACTTGGAAGAAGGAAAGCTACCCGAAGCAAAGGAAGAGGCGAGGAGGATGAGAAGGAAAGTGGCAAAATTCTTGCTCATAGATGGAGTCATTTACAAGAGGGGCTTTTCCGCCCCATTACTACGGTGCATTTCTACACAGGGGGCACAATATGTATTAGTAGAGATACATGAAGGAATATGCGGAAATCATTCTGGAAGAAGGGCCCTAGCCAGAAAAGCTGTCAGGGCATGATACTACTGGCCCAACTCTTTAAGGGATGCTCGGGAGTTCACTTAGAAGTGTGTAAGGTGCCAGATGTATGCGTTGATACCGCACGCCCCCCAGAGGAGTTAACATCTGTGACTGCGCCATGGCCGTTCGCCAAGTGGGGTGTAGATCTGGTGGGACTTTTCCCACAGGGAAAATGGAGAGTGAAGTTCATGATAGTTATTGTGGATTACTTCGCAAGGTGGGTAGAGACAGAACCATTGGCGACCGTGACTAGCAAGCTTATAACAAGATTCTTGTGGAAAAGTGTCGTTTGCAGATTCGGAATACCACAGAGCATAGTAACAGATAACAAACGCCAATTTGATTCGACTACTATAAGGCATGGTGTGCTAAGTTGAAGATCAAGGCAAAGTACTCCTCGCCAGGTCACCTCCAAGCAAACGGGCAGGTAGAAGAAACAAACAAAGCGTTACTCTCAATCCTAAAGAAAAAGGTTGTGGAGAAGAAGGGAGATTGGGCAGATGAGTTGCCTAGGATACTTTGGGCGTACAAAATATCAGTCAAAACTCCAACAGGAGAATTCTCATTCACACTGGCATAGGGGTGCAAGGCAGTCCCGCCAGTCGAGGTAGGGCTCCCAAGTTACAGAACGAGACACTTCTCGGCCGCCCAAAACGATAAAAAGATAGAAGAGTACCGCAACTTGTTAGAAGAAGAAAGGGAGATAGCGGAAGCCAGAATGTTGCAGGAAAAATGAAGAGCTGAGCAATACTTCAACAAAAGGGTGAGGCCCAGGACTTTTAAAATGGGGGACCTGATTTTGAAAAAGGCCAGAATGACTACCCAAAGCGAAGGAAAAATGGGGCCCGATGGGGAGGCCCTTATCTTGTAATAGCCAACAACAGGCCTGAATCATACTGTTTGAAGGATAGCCAAGGCAAGGAACTGTCACATCCTTGGAACGCGGAGCACTTAAGGAAATTGAGAAATCCTTACAACCGATCAGGCTGGTTATATCCAAAATACAGCTTGCCAATCACATAATAACATGTAAGCCTTCCACCACAAGTCTCCTAAAGCAACACTACACCAGAAAAGGGAAATCCAAATCCTTTATGCACGATTTCAACCCCTTACCCTTGGCACCCAAAGGAACCCCCAGCTGATTTCAACCCCACGACTGAAACACCTGAAGGAACCCCCAACTGTGTCGACGCTGACGTCGGACGAATCGCACCTCCTTCGTCGAAGCTCAACTCGAGGAACTCCCCCACGCCCAAAACGTATAGAGGGTTGTTTTTGGGGGTTTTTCAGCTGGATCATTGGGAAACATTTCTCAAGGAAATTTTATCAATAGCGTTTATAGTATTGTCATGTCTGTCAAATTCATTTCTCCAATGTTTACAATAATACATGCGTATTCATGTTGTGGAATTATTTGCCTTCGTTTGTCAATACTTAAAAGCTAATGTGCTCAACGTTATTTGTAACCATTCTGACAAAGGGGCACTGAGGTCCTTGGACCATGCCACCTCTAAACACTTGAGACAAGTTTTAACAGCTTGTGGTGCCATGAAAAATGAGCGCGGAGGTCCTTAGACCACGCCACATCTAAATACTTGAAACAAGCCTTAGCAGCTTGTAGTGCCATGAAAAATGGGTGCGGAGGTCTTTGGACCATGCCACCTCTAAACACCTGAGACAAGCCTTAGCAGCTTATAGTGTCGTGAAAAATGGGTGCGGAGGTTCTTAGATCACGCCACCTCTAAACACCAGAAACAAGCCTTAACAGCTTGTGGTGTCATGAAAAAGGGGTGCGAATGTCCTTAGACCACGCCACCTCTAAGCACCAGAGACGAGCCTTGGCAGCTTGTAGTGCCATGAAAAAGGGGCGCGGAGGTCCCTAGACCACGCTACCTCAAAACACCTGAAACAAGCCTTAGCAAGCTTGTGATGTTATAAAAAAGGGGTGCCGAGGTCCTTAGACCACACCACCCCCTAGACTCAAAAACCAAACCTTCGCTTGTAGAAGTCACTACAAGTTAACCAAGAACAAGCAACAAGACAAGATAGTCTAAGCAAAACGATAAAATGGTCTAAGCTTAAACAAGGAAACCAAGGAACAAAGATGTGCAATAACAAGAGTAACGAGACACTCATCATTGTAAGCAAAGTCCATTAATGAAATAATATTACAACAGGTAAAGTACCAAGATCTTGTCTATGATACAACATATAAAAAGTACAAGAATTTTCATAAAGATAGGAGAAGGCAGGCTAAGAAGCTAGGGAGTGCCATCGGGAGGTGGCAACGGAGGTACGTCTAGGAAAGCATCAGGCAAGATGTCACACCCAAAAGTGTCAACTCGGCGGCAAGCATTATCTTTAGGAGAAAACAAACCCTGATCTAGAGTTTCGAGATTGGTGGTGGGGTCAGCCAGAAGACGGTTCCTGAGCCTCAAAATGCCAGCACCGTGGCCGAAAGCAAACGCATGATCCCTGGTAGTTGGAACGAGAGCTAACTGAGCATGAAGCCGTGCAATCTCCGCTTGAGCAGTAGCCAGCTCATCCGTCTTCTTAGTCAGCCTTTGGTGTTTGGCCACAAGAGCCAAGTTCGCCTTCCTAAGATCCTCATCAAGGTCTTTACGGCTATTCTTGTACTGCTCGTGGCGTTCCTTGAGTTCCACCAGGGACCCCTGCACCCTGAAACTTCAAGGGCAGTAAGGTGGGCCTTTTCCACGGCAGCCGCCAACTCCCAGGACAGCTTGCTAAGGTTTTCTTGTGAGCGAGCCAGTTCTTCGCGAGTGGAGGCTAGCTCCCTGTCATGAACGAGAAGCTCAGAGTTTAGGGGGGCCTTTTTAGCCTCAAAATTTCTCCGAGCCTCTGAAAGCTGGAGCTTGGCTGATTCCATTTCAGGCTGAGGAAGAGTCAGGGCGAAGTCATCCCTAACTTTAGCTTCTTAGGCAATGTGCGTAGCTTCGTAGAGCTCAACAATTTCCCCCTTGCACATATCTAGGTCGCCCTGTAGCGAGTGGGAGTAACCTTCATATTGCTCCAACAGGATCTCCATCTCTCTCTTCTTCTCAGTCAAGGCCTCCAACTAAGCCCTGTCAACCTGCCATTTTTCAGAAGCACGCTTAGCAACATAGCATAGTTTGCATCGCTCCTGACCTCCTCTTCAAGCCAGGCACGGTCTGCCACAATCCACGTGGCTAGATCATTATTGCCTTGCAAAGAGAAAGGAAAACAACAAAAGTGAGAAACAGTGTAAGCACAAAAAGAGGAAGAAAAACAAGTTGTGTTGTACCTCAGAAAACCAGTCCCTTAAGCGATTAGCCATCTAAGAGATGGCCTCAGCCTGGGCGCTAGTAGTTGTAGAGGAGGAACCGCCACTAGTGTGGCCCTGGTATAACCCTATGAAGAGAAGGGCCAACCTAGCCCACCCATGGGCTCATGCATGTCATGGGTCAACTTGACCCATGCCAACTATATTATTGCTTATTGTTTATTTTAATTTAATTATTTATTTTCCAATGGACCTATTGGGGGTTTCCAAGTTGTAATCCTTATAAATAGGATCCTTAGTCTTTACATTTACATCTTTTGGCAAATTCCCTAGAGGAGGATTATTTTGTTTAGGAGATCAACAATCGATGCTAGGCACTTGGGCTTTTTGGGTGCAATTCGTGAATCTCAAAGAGAGGATCACACCTTGCAATTCGTGAATAGGTGTGATTCATTATCATTGTTCATGCAACTTGGTCCAATTCGTGAATCCAAGTTATTGTTATCCTTGTTTTATCAATTTACCAATTCATGAGGTTTATTTCAACTATTGTGCAATCCATGAATCATTAGTTGATTTGTTACCTTTTCTCATTCAAGTTCTTAAGCATTTTACTTTGTTATTGAGTGTTCATCTTTTGTTCTTGGTGTTCATTCTTCATTGGCCTCATTTGATTCATCCAAACACTTAGTGCCGCCCACTATAGTGTTTGCCCTAATCCACCCCCAATGCTCCATAAGGAAACTCATTCCTTATAGGAGCCTTGATTTCCTCCAATTCCAATTCCTTAATTTAAAGAATTGATAATCATCTCCAATCCCTTAAATCCCTCATCCCTTAATTTAAGGTATTGTCAATCATCTTCAATTCCTTAAATCTCTCATCTCTTAAATCTCTCAAGTCCACTTTGACTTCCAAACTAGCCCCACCAAATCCTCAAGGATTCCTACCACTTAGGAATCCTCCCAAAACCCTATCCTCCATCCACTCAAATCACTCAATCCTTCAAATCACCCGATCCCTAAAATCACTCCATTCCTAGAATTTCTCAAGTCAAGCAAAACCCTCTTCACTTACTAAAACCGAAACCTTTTCTTTCCTTGATAGATTCCTACAGCTTAGGAATTCTCCCTCAATCATCTTCATCTTTTCAAATCCTACCAAAGATCCTCATCCTTTTACCTTATCCAAATCCTACCTTCCCTATCTTACCTTAGTCAATCCCTAAAGTCAAGGAGCAATCTATCTTACACTCCAACCATAATCCATCACTTCCCAATTTCGTAATCCCCCTTAGCCACCACCCAAAATCCTAGCTACACTTTACCATACCCACCCTAAGCATCATCCAAGTGGTCCCAACATCAAGGGCAACCATCAAGTCATTCCACCTTGCATTAAACACACTGAATCAACACTTAGTCTATCCAATTCCACCATATCCGCTATCATTCCTCCACCCAAACACTACCCTTTGTTGAAGACCAAGCAAGTTGGCAAGACCACTCGGTCACCAACATCACCAAGGTGAGCTCGTGGTCCTTAGTGTTAGGGACAAGACCGGGATCCCTAACACGCCCCCAACGATCTCTCTAGGGCTAGAAGCCACCCCAAATGAGGACACCTCCGCGAGCTTCAGAGGTGAAGCCGCCACCTTTGCTGATGGAGCCCCAAGATGTGCAGGTGGAAAAGGGGCAATGTGTAAATTAGATCAACTTTAATCAAGTAGGCATCCTCTTGCAGAAAATTGCCCCACTCCTCCTCAAAGAATGAGTCAGTATCTCCCCCAAAGGATGAGGTATAGAGGGGGGAAGAGAAAGCCCTTCACCGCTGCCAACCGGCAAAGGTGTTTTTCCTCCAGAGATAATGGCTGGTGGGGTCTCCGAGGCGACTTGTTTTGACTTGGCCTAGCCGCCTGCATCCTTGTGGTCTAAGGGGGTGCACTCTACTCCATCCGCAGGGCTACTCTCTTGGAGTAGGAAGGCTTCGTCTGCCTTGTCTGTGGACAAGGCATTGGCCACCTCTCCATCAACAGCACTGGCCAAGGGAGGTGGGTGAGCCTTAGCACCTGTGATAGAGTCAAGATTGAGGGCGGCCACGACTACAGTGTCCAACTCGCCTTCCCTCACTGGACCCTCCAAAGCAGGAAATTCGAATGTAGGGTCAGACGCCAGAGGAAGTGCCTGTGGGGCGAGCATAACTTGAAGGGAAGCAACCAAGTCAAAGAGGGCTAAACTGGCTAAACCCTCATTGTCCCTTAGGCCAAAAGAACGTGGCTGAATAGGGGACAAGTGGGGTGATGAGTGAGAGGCAGTAACTGGCGGGGTGGACGTCTGAACCCATCCATCCCTGGATGGTGTGGAAGTCTCCTCTAACTGTAGCGTAGAAAGCACAATGGCGGCTGGCTTTGCAGGCAGGCGAATTTGAATGCCCTCCGAAGGAGTTTGGACCTGGGCCCCCTTTGAAGGCGTCGAAACTTTTTTTATATGAGGCAGAAGGGGAGAAGAACCTTCAGAAGGAGTCCTTTTTCATTGGCTTTCGTTCTCTTTTTCCTCTTGCTCCTTTTCCTCCCTTTTCTTGGCGGTCTCCTCCTTCTCAGGTTGCCTCTTACTCTTTTCAGAGGATTTCGCCAGGGGAGAGGGAATAGTGGCCGAAATCATGAATGAGCACCCCTGGACACAGGATCAGTTGGGAGACATCAAGAACCGAACCGATGTAAACGGGCGTCAACAAAAAGTCAGTCCAGAGATCATCGGGATGGGCTTTAGCCCAAGAACGGAAGGTTTCAATTCGGGCTAGTTCCCGGCGAGAAAGGGGCTCCATGGTATTCCACAACCTCTTATCATCGGGTATGGTGGGCCAGATTGCCCTGACTAAAAAATCTCTGAAGATCTCTTCTTGGATGGAAAACTCCCAGCCTTGTCTAGTGATAAGAAAAAATATGGATTTTCAAGCCTTGGTGTTGGAGTAACGAGTCTCAACGTGGGCCAACGTTTGCTCGTTATCTTTCTTGGGAAAGCTAACGACGCTACCCTTGGTGGCAGCCCTCACGTTGTAAAAATCCAAAATATCCCGGGTGGTTAAGTCGGGATAGGGGTCACCGAGGGGCTCCAAGACCATAAGTAAGACGATGTAAGCATAGAGATACGCTCTCAATGCAAATGGGTGTAGTTAAGCTGGTGCCAGATTAAGAAGGTCCAAGATGTCACGAATAGGGTCGCAAAAGGGAAGCCTCAATCCGTGTGACAGGAGGGATACAGTAATGGCCACCTTACCAGTAAAGCCCTAGTCATCACAACATCCAGATGACAGGACCTCCATCACAACGGTTTCGGGAATACAATATTCCTCTCGAATCTTGGGAGAATGCTTTTCTCGGCGGCCTGAATGCCACACATATCCCTCAAAAGTTGTACCTACGGGGATGTCGAAAGGGTGTACAGAGCATTCACCTTAGTCAACCATTGAAATTGGAGGAGAGAAAGGAAGCAAGAAAACAAAGGAAGACAAAGTGGGCAAGAAGTAGAAGCAAGAAAGGAAGCAGAGAGAAAGAAAGAGTAGCGGAGGAAAAATTAAAAGAAGCAAGGAATGAGTATTTAAAAAGAGCAAATATAGAACGCCAACGAAAGCAGACATCATGTGTGATAACCCGTTTTTACGTGTATTTTCACTGAATGGTTGTTTTTAATTTAATTAATATATTAGTTTATTTATTTTAAATTAATGTATTTTAAATTGGTTTTAATTTATTTGATATCGTGTTTAATTTATTTTAGTCGTTTTACGGTTTTTAATATCGTTTTCAGCGGATTTGTTTTTGGTTTCCGGAGTGAGGATTGGACATCATTTATTTTCTTTTCTCTTTTTCTTTTTTCCTTTTTCCTTTTCTTTTTCTTCTTTTCTTTCTTTTCTTTCTTTTTCTTCTTCTTTCTTCCCCGTTTCCCCTCTCCCGCGCGCTGCCCCTTCTTTTTTCCCTTATCGTCCCTGCCACTTCGGCAGCCTATTGCGCCGCCGTTCGGCAGCTGTGTTGTACAGCACCCCCATCATTCTCTTCCCCTCCCACCAGAGATCATCCCCACCAATTTTCAGAGCCATCAGACTAGCCGTTAGGCTCCACGAGCCCCTGGAAGTCGCTGCACCTGCTTTGTTTTTTCCTCTGTCGCCGGTTGCTTTCGCAGCCCAGAACCATCGCTCGCCGGTGGTGTGGCCTACACCACCCACCCATTTTTCTTCCCCTCTCACCGGTGAACATCCCCACCAAGTTTCACCTCCATCCGAGCCACCGTTAGCCACCACGAGCTCCTCCAAGCCATACGGTTTTTCACTGATTTCGGCGCCGTCGCACCACCTCCGGCCACCATCTCTTCACAGCTTCTTTCCCTACCTCTTGCCGACCTAAACCACCCATTTTCGGCCTCGATCCGTTGCCGGAGCAGCTCCCACGAGCTCAACTCCGTTCGGCCCCTTTTTGGCCTTCGACCGCCATTTCCACCACCACCCACGGCCAAAACTCGTTTTCCTTAGTTTCATAAATATCTCAAGGCCATTCCCTATCAATCCCGAGCCTTGGTTTATCTCCGTTCAAAAATGGGTAATTTATTACTCACGGCCACAGTGTAAATTACACTGTTACGTTGCTTTTCTTTCGCCGTTTGCAATGCCACGAGCTTTTGAAAAATACCATATAACGTTGTAAGTATTTTCTAAACTCTACTTTTAGATTTAAATATATTTTTCTCTTACAATAAATATTTATCTGTTGGTTGGCTGATTCCGGACTGAGTCCGAGGAGTTCGGGGGTCGGCTGGATGAGGACGGAGTTGCTTGGATTGTTGTTTTGTGCCTTGTTGTTGCTTTTACGTAGTGCATGCACGTGCATTTTATTTATTTGAGAAAATCATGTTTTGTTGGCGTAAATGGTTTTCGGGTATGTGAGTCTCACAAGCCCAAGCCGGGATGGGTTATTATCTCGGTGGAGCTCCTCTGATCACTCAGGAGTGGATAATACTGAGTGACATCCCCTAGGCTGTCGCAGGGCGATGACCGGATCGCACGATACGGTAACGCTGTCGTGTCAACTCCGTGGTCCCTAGAGTGGCGGGGACTAGAGGATGGCCTAGCCAGGGACACGCTGGGCGCGAGTCTGGGCATCGCTCGTTTAGGTGTCACACGCGTACTCGTTACCTGCGGTGTGGCACAGAGCCAGGGTGTGCGGATGATCCCTAGGGGAGATCATGGTGCATGCATAATTGGATCGTTTTTATGGTTTTCGGATGTGGGCCATTTTCTGGGAAAATGGCGAGATTTGGTTTCGAGGCTTTTGATCCATTTTCTGGAAAAATGGTGGTTTGGGCCATTATCTGGGATAATGGCAAGGATGTGTTGAGGCTTTTAATCCATTTTCTGGAAAAATGGTGGTAGTGGTTTTGGGCCATTATCTGGGATAATGGCGAGGAATGGTTTTAATGGTTATGTTTTTGGGCCAAATGGTTTTTGGCGTGCGTGGAAAAATTATGATTTTATGGGACATGTGCATTGCATTCTTTCATGCATATTGTTGAGTTTAATATGTTTTTATCTAGTGGTATTTGGATTTTACTTATCTGCGGCACCATTTTTCGTACCGTAGATTTTGATGCAGAGATCGAGAATGAGGAGGAGGCTGAGCCCGAGGATGCGGCTCCGCCGGAGGTTTGAGTTGAAGTTAATATCTTGTTGTTGCTTTGAATTATAATTGGATCTTGTAATATTTTATTATGTATGTTTTTGAACAGTTTTGTATTAAACTAAGAAAGATTCTGGTACTTAGTTTATGACTTTACCTTTCGCTGCGTGTTTCTTCGTGCACATTTGTCTTGCACACACTTGGCACTCATCGATAGGGTGGTGACCTGTGTTGTCACCATCCAGACGTCTCGATTTTTCCGTGTCCGTACGTGGGGATTTGGGGGCGTCACAGGTGGTATCAGAGCGGTCCGGCTCTGGGTAAAATCACATGTCCCGTAGGTAGTACCAGAATGTTTTTAAGGTTGCGTTTTGAAATTTATTTTAAGTAAAATTGCTTTTTGACATGTTTTATATGTTTGAATTTATTTGAGCTAGTTTGCTTGTATTTATTTATTTAGTTATGTTATTGCATGCTGGTTTCTTTTTGTTTTCTTGTTATGTGGTTTTGGTTTTGGTTTTGGTTTTATGTTGTTGGTTTTAATCGTTTTTCTTAGAGGGGGTTAAGGGTTGTGTTGTGGCAGGAAGGCGGTATAATCGAGGATGCTATTATTAGGCATGAACATTTAGTGTAGTAGGCTTGAATTTTTAGCGATGTGGTTCGCTTGTATGATGTTGAGGTCTGAAGAGAATGTCATGGTTTAGGCAATCTTTGTAAGGTGGGAACTCACGTAGCAATGAGGAGAGGAATTAGCTTTAAGTCGCTTGAGATGATTGAGGTCAAGTTTTTGTAGAATTTATGGAACGAGGCTATAGTATAGGAGAGTGTAGGTTCAACGAACTTTAAGGATATGTTTAAGGGAATTTTATTTAAGGTTTGGGGTCTTTTGCCGCTGTGACCTGGCAGCGCATTAAGAAAGAATTTAATGATCACTTCTTTCCCGCTTCCGTGAGGCGGCAAAAAGCAAGAGAGTTCTCAAGCTTGGTCCAAGGGAGCATGACCGTGGAACAGTACGCCCAAAAATTTATAGAACTTGGGCGATTTGCTCCCCACCTCATCGCCTCGGAGGAGATGCAGGCCGAGTGTTTCCAGGAAGGTCTACGTCCTGATATACGCCGAATGGTGGTCAGCCACCGGATATCCACTTTTCAGGATTTAGTGGATGTGGTCACTCTTGCAGAGCGAGAGGTTAATTTGAGTAGGGGCTCCCCTCCAGGACAAAAGAGGCAGAGTTTTACTGGTGCAGGAAGTGGATCGAGTTCGCCTCAAAAGTTTGTTTTGCGGACCGGGACTCGACCAAAAGCAGCCTCAGGAGTGCGACCGGGACGACGAGTGCCAGTTTGTGGAAGATGTAATAGAGCTCACGGAGGCAAGTGTCGTCTGGGTAGTAACCAATGTTTTGAATGCGGCCAGACGGAGCATCTTGCTCTTGAATGCCCTAGTCGAGTTCAAGAAAGCCGTGGAGCTCGTCGTAGTGGTAGAACTAACCAGAGGCAATTAGCTCAGGCTCGAATGTATGCAGTGACTCTTGGTACTGTTGGAGGCAAGGTTACGGAGACTCAGAATGCTAGAGTCATGGCATGATCTGGGTGATCTTTTAGGAAAGTAGACTAATTGAGTTCTTTGGTTCCGTGGAGTTTATGAAATGGTCTATAATGTAGTAGGTTGTAAGTTCAACAAACTTCAATGATAGATTTTATGAGGTTCAGCAAAGTTTTAAAGTTTAGGGCCTTATAGATTTTAGGAATATAAGTTTATGGTAATTAAGGTGTTAGGTTTGACAAGTTTTGGAGGGAAATAATTAAATTTCGAGTTTTAGATTTCGTGATTCAGATGAGTACTTTGGTGGCAATTAGGGCTTTAGATTCTACAAGCTTTTAAGGTGAATGTTTTGAATTAAAGCCACCAATCTTGAGAATTTCAAAAAATGATTTATTATCTATTAATGTTTTAGAATTTGAAAGATTTGAGAAGTCGATTTTTTCTATTATGGGATGTAAGTTCTTTGATCTTAGAGGTTCCGAAAGATGATTCTTGTTTGATTTAAGGTTTTAAAATTGCATAATTGAAGGACTGATTTATAGTAGGAATTGAGTTCTTAGTTTTACAAACTTAGTGCTGTAGCTTGATCTACTCTAGTGAGTGATTAGTTTGTAACCATTAAAATGGGGTTGATTAGAGTTGAGTTATTGATATGAAAATTTTCCTAGAGCAGATTTCTTTGAGGATTGGAGGTAATGATTTAGTTCGTGTATTTCTTTGAGGATTGAAGATATCGAGCTAGTTTAGAAAATAATTATTGTTAACTCGAGGTTGTAGTAGCAAATCTTAGGAAATGATTCTATCGATTCGAAAGGTATAGGTTCATTAGGGTGTTGGAAATAGTAGATTTTGTGTTGGTATTGAATACGATTGAATTTGAGGTTATATGATCCGTAGACTTTTGGGAATGGATTCTTAGCAGGTTTAAGGTCATTCTCGGTACCAAACTTTAAGCAATGGCTGGTTGCTGATTTAAGGATATAAGTTGAGTAGATTTAGGAATGATTCTTACTAAGTTGAGGATATAAGTCCGGATGATGGAAATGTGATAATGGATCACTTGTACGTTTGAATGATTTTTGGTGTTGTCTAAGAGTGCATGGGATCGATGAGTAGTAAGGGTATGTATGTATGGATTTCGGAGAGTGCTGGTCCTAGTCTCATCTATTTTTGGCTTGGTAGGAGTTGAAGAGGAATCTGTGTGGTAATATTAAATTCAAGAGATTTTTGGCTTTGAGTTGTTTGGTAAGTTGAACGGAATGTGCAGTCGAAGCGGGTTACCCATTGGGATGGTGGTTTGAAACGACTGTTGTGTTTATCTTGAGAATTAATTGCGACTTGAAGTCATAGGAATTTAAATTGGTGAGGCTATACTTTTCTTTGGAGATCAAGTATCTAGTTGGGAGAATTGGGGATATGGGGATATGATTATTTAACTTGAAAAGAGATCGTTAGGTCACCATGTGTGGTGTATGAAGTAATAAATTTTGGAAGTTGAAACTTATGCATCAAAGGTGGGTAGCATAATCATGTGTATGCAGTAATAAAGCAGTAGGATCCATGAGTGTTGTTTAATAGTTTTTGATGGATTGAAGATTTAAACAGTATGGCCTGTCTTGAGATTTATTTGTGAAGTATTATTGAAAGAATTAGTTGTACTAAAACTAGAGTTTTTGAGAGTACAATAGGTGGGTGAGTTACCATGAACGTTTCGATTATGTCTAGGTGAAGTCAATGATAGTTTATAGTGAGTTAGTTATTGCAAGATTAGATGTTATTCAAAATATAGGTAATGAGCTTGAAGTGTGGGATACCGGATAGAAGTTATAGGCGCTCTCGTTGGTTGGCCGGGAAGGACTTGGGCTTTTTGGAGATGTTCCTTATCTTTAGAAGAGATAGGTGTATGTTGGGATGATGTTATGTGTTTTCAATTTGGGGCTTGGTGGTTGATTAGTACTGATTTTTGTCATCAATCAATGGGTGTATTTTTGCGGAATGTTGGTTTTCGTTTGGGGCAGCAATGACCAACTGAGGAATGAGTGGAGATTTGTGGTTTTTGGAGGCATACGATTTTCTATGGAAATGTGGTAAAGGTTTTCTTATGATTAGGTGTGGATTGAGCTTCTACTTCATGATATTAATTTTTGAGGATATAGCCTTTAAGTATTTTGATGAGTTATCAGAGTGCGCGCGAAAGCATAATTTTTGGAGATACTTAGAAGTTCAAATTTTGTATCGACTTGGAAGATTTAGTAGTGATTCGAAATTTTAATAGGAGATTAATCTTTTGGTCGTGCAATATGGTTTATGGATGGTTAACTTTGGAAGTGGCTATTAGGTTATCAAAGTTGGAATGGGACGAAAGTTTGAAAGGTAAAGCAGAGACGTCGTTGATATTAGTGATTTGTGGTGTGAAGTTAATAACCATTGGATTTGTTGGGAGTTGTCGATGATATGTATCTCTCAAATATGTTCGGAGTTGTATCTTGTATCTGTTTGGCGCTAATGATTGATCTTGCAAATTTCGAGGACGAAATTTGTTTTTAAGGGGGGGAGGATGTGATAACCCGTTTTTACGTGTATTTTCACTGAAGGGTTGTTTTTAATTTAATTAATATATTAGTTTATTTATTTTAAATTAATGTATTTTAAATTGGTTTTAATTTATTTGATATCGTGTTTAATTTATTTTAGTCGTTTTACGGTTTTTAATATCATTTTCGGCGGATTTGTTTTTGGTTTCCGGAGTGAAAATTGGACCTAATTTCTTTTCTTTTCTCTTTTTCTTTTTTCCTTTTTCTTTTTCTTTTTCTTCTTTTTCTTCTTCTTTCTTCCCCGTTTCCCCTCTCCCGCGCGCTACCCCTTCTTTTTCCCCTTACCGTCGCTGCCACTTCGGCCGCCCATTGCGCCGTCGTCCGGCTATTGTGTTGTACACCACCCCCACCATTCTCTTCCCCTCCCACCAGAGATCATCCCCACCAATTTTTAGAGCTATCGGACCAACCGTTAGCCGTCACGAGCCTCTGTAAGTCACTGCACCTGCTCTGTTTTTCCCCCTGTCGCCGGTTGCTTTCGCAGCCCAGAACTGCCGCTCGCCGGTGGCGTGGCCTACACCACCCACCCAGTTTTCTTCCCCTCTCACCAGTGAACATCCCCAACAAGTTTCACCTCCATCCGAGCCACCGTTAGCCACCACGAGGTCCTCCAAGCCATACGATTTTTCATCGATTCTGGCGTCGTCGCACCACCTCCGGCCACCATCTCTTCATAGCTTCTTCCTCTACCTCTTGCCGACCTAAACCACCCATTTCCGGCCTCAATCCGTTGCCGGAGCAGCTCTCACGAGCTCAACTCCGTTCCGCCCCTTTTTGGCCTTCGACCGCCATTTCCACCACCACCCACGGCCAAAACTCGTTTCCCTTAACTTCATAAATATCTCAAGGCCATTCCCTATCAATCCCGAGCCTTGGTTTATCCCCGTTCAAAAATGTGTAATTTATTACTCAAGGCCACATTGTAAATTACACTGTTACGTTGCTTTTCTTCTGTCGTTTGCAACGCCACGAGCTTTCAAAAAATACCATATAACGCTGTAAGTATTTTCTAAACTCTACTTTTAGATTTAAATATATTTTGCTCTTACAATAAATATTTATCTGTTGGTTGGCTGATTCCGGACTGAGTCCGAGGAGTTCGGGGGTCGGTTGGATGAGGACGGAGTTGCTTGGATTGTTGTTTTGTGTATTGTGGTTGCTTTTACGTAGTGCATGCACGTGCATTTTATTTATTTGAGAAAATCATGTTTTGTTGGCTTAAATGGTTTTCGGGTATGTGAGTCTCACGAGCCCAAACCGAGATGGGTTATTATCGCGGTGGAACTCCTATGGTCACTCGAGAGTGGATAATACTGAGTGACATCCCCTGGGTTGTCGCAGGGCGATGACCGGATCGCACGATACGGTAACGCTGTCGTGTCGACTTCGTGGTCCCTAGAGTGGCAGGGACTAGAGGATGGCCTAGCCAGGGACGCGCTGGGCGCGAGTCTGGGCATCGCTCGTTTAGGTGTCACACGCGTAGTCGTTACCTGCGGTGTGGCACAGAGCCAGGGTGTGCGGATGATCCCTAGGGGAGATTATGGTGCATGCATAATTGGATCATTTTTATGGTTTTCGGATGTGGGCCATTTTCTGGGAAAATGGCGAGATTTGGTTTCGAGGCTTTTGATCCATTTTCTGGGAAAATGGTGGTTTGGGCCATTATCTAGGATAATGGCGAGGATGTGTTAAGGCTTTTGATCCATTTTCTGGAAAAATGGTGGTAGCGGTTTTGGGCCATTATCTGGGATAATGGCGAGGAATGGTTTTAATGGTTATGTTTTTGGGCCAAATGGTTTTTGGCGTGCGTGGAAAAATTATGATTTTATGGGACATGTGCATTGCATTCTTTCATGCATATTGTTGAGTTTAATATGTTTTTATCTAGTGGTATTTGGATTTTACTTACCTGCGGCACTATTTTTCGTACCGTAGATTTTGATACAGAGATCGAGAAGGAAGAAGAGGCTGAGCCCGAGAATGCGGCTCCGCCGGAGGTCTGAGTTGAAGTTAATATCTTGTTGTTGCTTTGAATTATATTTGGATCTTGTAATATTTTATTATGTATGTTTTTGAACAGTTTTGTATTAAACTAAGAAAGATTCTGGTACTTAGTTTATGACTTTACCTTTCGCTGCGTGTTTCTTCGTGCACATTTGTCTTGCACACACTTGGCACTCGTCGATAGGGTGGTGACCCGTGTTGTCACCATCCGAACGTCTCGATTTTTCCGTATCCGTATGTGGGGATTTGGGGGCGTCACATCATGACCTGGCATGGAAGCAGAAAAGTAACCGTCGCACGAAAGCTTCCCTCCCTTTTTGCCACGACAGCTGGAAATCATAGGGGCTCCTCGGTTTTTGAAAAAGTGAAACGGCACGGGAGAAGAATATGAAAGGCCGGAGGGCACCTAAAGGTTGTGGATGGGCCGAGCTTGTACCCATAGCTATTGGCTTTTCACACTCCCAGGTCCATGGAAAACCATCTAAAGATACAAAGTTTTGGAGCAAAGAAGAGGCCCATGCCATGATGAGGCTCACAACATTTACAAGGCGGCAGGATTAACCAATATAAATTCCCTACGCCAAAGGGCAAAGAGAATTAGCGAGCTAGCTGGAGGGCCTGTTTAAACCAAAAGGCCCACTCTGTCATAAGAGCCCCAAAGAGGGAAAAACCCATAGGAAGGGCCCTTAGTCGATTGAAGGGAATAAAAGAGTGCAGAATGAATCAAAATCATACATGCACTGCACCATCTTTCACAGAAAGATAGAGACCTCATATAGTTGCATGATCATTTAAAGTATTGAGTGATGATCCACATCGAGAAATTCTAAGTAAGATAAGTATTGTGCATGAGCCTACATATATCAGGTAACCTTGGATAGTAAGGGATCGAACTCTCTTTTTTTATTTATGAATTCTTTGGTTTCATTTGCTGACTTTGGCATTGGAGCTTTTCCAGGTGGATCACACCAGAGTCACTTAATAGTACGTAAAGGAACGGTTATAAAGGGAAAGTGGGACACGTCCTTATCAGACATAGTCAAGGGTAGGGGTGGGCAACGGGGCCCCGGACCCCGCTACTCTACCCCCGCATATGCCGGGCGGGGCATCTGCACTGCAAGGGTGGGGGACCCGGCCCGTATGGGAAGCCCCCAGCGGAGGAGGGGGACGGAGGGGTAGCGAACCCGCTCCAGTTTTCCCCTGCCTCGCCCTGTTTACATATATATAATATTATATTATATATTTATATATAATAAATAGATTTTATAGATGAAACGGCGTCGTTTCATCTATAAAACAGTGGTCACTAGTTTCATTAAGTTTTAACCCTCAAGTGTTAACCCCCCCCCCCCCCCCCCCCCCCCCCCCGCGTCGTCCCCATCCCTTGAATCCCTTCGGCAGCTTCTCGAAATCTCTCTCTCTTAGTCGCACACCCCAGTCCCCATTCCCAAGCAGCCTACCCCGTTCTCTCCTCTCTCTCGCAGTCTCGCAGCCTCTCGTTCTCTCCTCTCTCTCACACGAAGTTGGATGCACACCGCACGGTACGCCGCATGGTACACGGTAAGAACACACAATTCTTTTTCTCCGTTGTTTTTTAGTTTTATTTTTTTATTTTTTGAGTTTTGATCAGAGATTGGAGGAAGGATGGGTTGAATCGGAGATGGAGAATGGGAATTTGTGACTTGTGTGCTGTGGATTCGTGATCATTGTGCATGTGCATTCAGTGTTCACTGTTTTCTTGCTGTGATTGTTTTGGATTCCGTTTTATTTGACTTTTTTTTAATAAATTTAATTGTATTGAAAACCCCTAAATTGATTTAGGGGTTTCAGGGTTTCATTGATTGAAACCCAGACCACCTAGTAATTGTTTTTTATTTTTTTATTTTGATTTATTTATATTCATTTCGATTTCATCGTTATTAATTTTAATATTAATTCTTGTAGTAACACATGAAACGACGTCTAGCACCTCTGCAACATAAAAATGTGCTCAAGCCCGAGCCGTCCCAAGTGTCACAGTCAAAGACAAGCCACAGATGACAGCTCTCTGAGTCCCTCTTTAGAATATTCAATTTTTAATTATTTGTTCATATTTTGTATTTAATGATTTGTAATGTTGATACAATGTCCTTTGGACACTTTTATATTTGTAATTTTGTAATTGTTTAACCTTTCAATTTTGTAATAGCTTAGTTATTATATTAGTTTATTAGGTATTAGACTCTTAGACTAGTAACTTTTATTAACCATAAAATCAATTACCATCCAAGACACTTCTTTTTTTATTCTGGTTTTTAATTTTTTTTTCTTTTTACTTATAATTTTATGAGCTGAAAATGGCCTACAAGCTTTTTTGGGCCAAAAATAAAAGCTTGTGGGCCATTTTTGACCCATTGCTGAGGTTTTTGAGCCCAAGGTCCAGTAGGGATGCCTTGTGGGGGGGGGGGACGGATTGCCCTCCAATTCGCACCCCATCATGCGGGACGGGGTTGTAATACCCTAGTCTTACTACGTGAGTCTTTACGTCATTTTATTTTATTCCTTAAGTTAAATATGTTCATGTAAAGATTTTTATTATTTTATTTTAGATTGGTGTGTTTTTATTTTTTATGTGGGTTGTTAAAATAAATTAAGTACGTGATTTTTAAGGCCTTATAGTATTTTCTCCTTAAATCCTAAAATTTTATTATTTATAAAAGAGGACAAATGATTCCCACCATTGTATTGGTAATTAGAATAGTTATCTTCCTAAATCTAATCCTAACCCTCCATTTTCTTAAGCTTTTAATGACCAAAAATTTAACTAAGCCTTCTTCTCTTATGAACCGTCGGTTTACACATAATAAATGAAGAATTTCCTCTTCAAACTCATCGGTCTACACCTAATAGATGAAGAATTTCCTCTTTGGTCTACACCTAATAGATGAAGAATTTTCTCTTTAAACCTATCGGTCTACACCTAACTGATAAAGAATTTCCTCTTCAAACCCATCGGTCTACATCTAATAGATGAAGAATTTCCTCTTCAAACCCATCGGTCTACACCTAATAGATTAAAAATTTCCTTTTCAAACCCATCGGTCTACACCTAATAGATGAAGAATTTTCTCTTCAAACCCATCGGTCTACACCTAATAGATGAAGAATTTTCTCTTCAAACCCATCAGTCTACATCTAACAAATGAACCCCTTCAAACCCATCGGTCTACACCTAACAAATGAAGAACAAGTCTTCTTCATCTCTCTTTCCATGCTAGCCAACGCCACTTCCCTCTTTTCTTCTCCTCTTCAAGAAATCAAACTCCTCTAATTTTCTTCAAGTTTTGGACCTCCACTTCACCTCTTGAAAGAATCTAGGAGCTTAAGGTAAATTGTTTAATGTGATTTAATGTGATTTTGGAAGCTAACTAAATTGTTTAGCTTATGTTTTGATGTTATGTTTTATATATCTACATATATGCTCTGTTTTAAGGGATTAAGTATTTATATGGGGCTGTTTTGATGTTATGTTTTGTATATCTACATATATCATCTGTTTTAAGGGATTAATTATATATATAAGGCTGTTTTAATGTTCTATTTTGTGTATATATATAATTATATTTTGTTTTAAGTGATTAAATGTATATATGGAGTTGTTTTGATGTTATGTTAACTAAATTAACTATCTTCTTATGTTACTCTTGTAAGGATTTGTCAAGAGGGTAGTTAATTGAGGTAACATTAAGAGTAGAAAACGACGTTAGATTTTTAATATTTTAGCCATCGTTAAAAGGGGATCTAAAGGATGTTGGATGAGTTTTAACACACTTGTTATTTATTGGATTAGGATTTTATGAAGTTAAAGGGATTGAAGCGGATCGAGGTAAGTAGCTATGACCATGCGCCCACACCAAGTCCTCTTGTGGAAGAATATATCTCTATCTCTTTCCAAACGTTCCTCTAATTAAAAAATAAATGAGTTTATATTATATACAAGCCTTTCTTGGTAACCCCTGTTAAGTATCCTATCGATTATAATTGATTGTATGTGTATATGGTAATGCATGCATGTAGATCCTAAGTCATGAAATTTTTATACATGCTTCTTGAAATAACTAAAATTTTATTTATATGTAAGCATGACATAAAATGTTATTTTCCAAAATAAAAGCATATTCATCGGGCTAAGGAAGATACTGAAAATGTTGATTTCAAAGAAAGAAAAGAAATGAATTCATGTATGAAAATATGTAATGGCCACATGAAAGGAAATGATATCAAAGAAATGGGCAGATTGCAATGCCAGGTAAGTAGTACTGGTAGTGTACCCAGTGCTGCTCCCTGACAGAAAGGGGTTCCTAACCTGTGGCCACGAGTGGAATCCAGATCCAATAGGACCGCTAACCCCAACACACGGGGCATAATAGTGTGTTGGCCACAAGAAAGTGAAAGATTAAATGAAGTGTATGCATGAAGATATGATATATAAGTATGTATGAAAATAAGAAATAAAGATTTTACATGAAAGTATGAAGTGAGTATATGCATGATAGTAAAAAGTAAGTGTATGCATGATGTTATAAAGAAAGTATATGTATAGAAGTATTGTCAGAATTAGTATTGGTTTATGGATGCATGTTTTCAAAAGAAAGTACTATATGCTTATTAAGTTAACAGCATGGTGTACTGCTTACTGAGTATTAGACTCATTTTGTGTTTATGTTTTAAACGTCTAGGTACAGATGAATCTACTGAGGAGCTGAGTATTTCTGAGGAGGGAGAGGCCGATATTTAGTAATCCCTAAGTAGTTTGGTTTCTTTTTATGAAGATATATGTTTCTTATGTTTTAATATTGGACCCCACACGGGGATGTTTTATTGAGTTAACTTCTAGACAAGATATTTTCGGGTATAAAGTATATAGTGGGGTAATGGAAACCCCTCCTGCTTTAAGTTAGTTTCCTTTTGTAAAGACTGAAGGGACTGAGTCCCTTTTTGTTTAAAGTAGTTATGTTAAATAAATGGATGACGGACTCTTAGAGTCCTTTGTAAAAGAATGTAAATGTATGTCTATTAGATGTTTCTTTCAGTTAGAAATTAGAATTTATGCGTGATGCGTTCGAATCGTCTCGCATTATCTTTTAAAAAAAATTAATAAAATAATAATAATAATACTAATAACAATATGGGAATTCATATATAAATAAATTTACTGTTATAATAGGAAAAAGAATAGGTACGGGATCATGGTCTCGCTCTTGACAGGGTGGGGTTGTGACAGGGGTACCCCGCCCCCGGTGTAGTAGGGGTGCCGAGGGGGGGACGGATTGCCCTCCAATTCGCACCCCGTCATGCTGGACGGGGTACCCTACCCCCGCACACCGGGTGCAGGGGACAGGAAAAAATTTCCCCATCCGCCCCATGCAGGAGCGAGGGGGTCTATCCCGTACCGTATGGTGTGGGTAGCACTCCTAGTCAAGGGAATAGCGCAAATTTTATCCCAACTTGCATAAATGTTTCAAATTTGTCCTTACCCTACCGAGTCTAAGGCAATTGCAAATCTCTTTGAGAGGCTAATACTCAAACGCACGTTAAGGCTATTTGAGTGAGTTCAAACTTATTTATGAGCTGCTTCTTTTTTATCAAATAGATTATTTGTATTGTATGTCATAACTTTATCTACAAATTTTGATTTTTTACTAATATGTTTATAAAGCTTATATATGCATATATCAATGACTACATTTATGAAGATTTTTTTTTAAATACATTTATAAAGATTTAAGCATCTTGATTAGTGATTTCCTATAATATATTAAAAATATTGTCATTATAAATATAAATATAATAATACAAAATAATTCAAGTTTTTATGAGTCAAGTTGAGCCTTTATATGAGTTATATTGTTTAATAATCCATCATAATTTTATATTTACAAACGGTATACTTAATAAACAAATCGAGTCAAATTCAAATTTTATTGACTTTATTTCAAGTGGCTTATTGAGTAGTCTTGTTTATTTGCTGCCCTATATGCTCTAATATTTTTCTCACTAAGGGGAATCAAAGGTACGTTTGATGAGAACGTTTATTTCCTGGAATTATTGATCAAACTCTAAGGCTTTGTTTAATTATGCAGTACAGATAAGATGAAATATTTTATTAAAATTTGAATCAAATATTGTTATAATATAATTTTTTAATATTAGTTTTGTTTCAAAATTTGAAAAAAATAATTTTTTTTTTTTATATTTTGTGTGAAATTTTTAAAAATTTGTAATGATTATATAAGATGAGATGAAATAAGAAAATTTAACCAAACCAACCGTCTTCAAGTACCAGAGAAATATATAAATGAAATAGATCTAATAATATTTATTAAATTTTTATAAAAAAATAACATTTATTAAATATTTATGATTACTAAAAAAATTAATTATGGCTGCATTTATTTGTTGAGCTAAGTTAAAATAAATTGAGTTCTTTATGAATAATAATGAGTTAAGATGGTAAAGTAATTTTTGTGAAACCCAACTAAGATGAGTTTGGATTTGTTTAGATATTAAGATGAGTTTAAATTTATTTATGGAAAATTAAAAAATGTTGTAAGTCTTACGTGTAAAAATATGTTAATTTGAAAAAAAATTATAAGTTTCACGTGTAAAAATGTTTTGAATTGAAATAAATTTTTAATTTAAAAATTATATATGTAGATATTAGAGTCGATTTAAAATTAGAGGAAACTAAGTTGATTTTAATTCACTTCAATAACCCTAAGACAAGACAAGCCAAAACCCGTTTACCCCAAAAAAAAAAGCAACCAAAACCCAAAACCCCAGAATCCAGCGCTCTGCAAGACTGCAACGCATACGTCCGCAAAACCATCACGACCTTTCCTATATATGCTTCTACACTACAAGTTCCGAGCAGACCTTTTTCGCTTGCTCGCATTCTCTATAGAGGCTGAGATATGAAAGCTTTGAGAGCTCTGAGAACCCTCGCGACCTACCCTCCAAAACCCTACAGAACTTCTCTCCACCCAACCTTTCTTCTTCAATCTTACTCAGCCCAGCCTCAAGAAGACGATAACGCACACTCACTTACCTTCTCAGACTCTGAAAATGGCTCAGACTCAGTCTTTGACAGTAACCATTACACATTACCAACCATTAATTCGGAACCCAACACTGAAGCCGCTCAGCAGCCCACTTGGGACGAGAAATATAGAGAAAAAGCTGATCAATTAATCTTCGGAAAGGAAACCCAGAAAGGAAAATTGAAGATTTCGGAGAAGGAGGAGGAGAGGAGGAGGAGAGTGCTTGCCAAGGTGCTGCTCGAGGCAGCGTTACAGGCAGCGGACGATGAGGTGGGGGAGGAAGATGAGGACACGGTAGTGAAGGAGGAGGACCAGAAGTCATTGTCGGTCGGGATAATTGGTGCTCCAAATGCTGGGAAGTCTGCACTGACGAACCACATGGTTGGTTTTATTGGCAACTAACTTAGCATTGGAATATTTGAATTTTTCGAATCATAGTTTGGTTATATGGTTTTGAACGAAGAGTATTTTGAGTCTTTGACTTTATGATATACGACAGGGGCTGTAGTCATCATTTCATATTGTTTGGAATGTTGACTTATAAAAAAAGAAACAAAATTTGAATGTGGTTTGCGATTTTGGATGTAGATTACTTTGCATTTCACCGTATGTTTGCAAGAGAAAATGAGTTTTCGGTAAGATATGTTTACGTATGCCCATATTCTGCAACGCAGTTTTCGTGGTTGTTTAATCTACCTCGTAGTGTATAACCTTGTGGTTGGGGGGGGGGGGGGGGGGGGGGGGGGGGGGGGGGGGGTTAAGAAATCTATTTTTGTTTAACAGGGCTCTCTTTTGGGAAAATGGTTGTGGCATTATGCCATTATATGTCGATTGGTGGTGGATGGTATGGTAGCATGTAGTACAAGTGGTGTTCAAACGAGGTTTGTGGGCTTTATGCGGTTGGGGTGTGGAAAATAATTAGAAGGGGTTGAAGGGATTTCTGCTGTTTTATTAGATATGAGGTCGGTGACAGGTCCAAAATAAGATTTTGGTACTATGTGTGGCATAGAGACGAGCTTTGAAGATTTTTTTCCCAGAGTTGTTTCCCATATTTTGTTGTAAGGAGGCTTTGGCCATAGACCATTTGCAGATCTCTGATAACGTACCACAATCAAATGTGACTTTGTTGGATCAGCCCAGGACTGGCAGTGGTGGAGTTGTTCTCTTCATCATTAGACAATTTTTACCCTTTCAGGTTGAGAAGAGGTGGTCTGGACAAAAGTTGTTGGATCCTAATCCAAAAAGGGGGACTTTTGAGGCTGTCTTTCTTCAACATGGTCAGTCCACGAGTTGGCTCTCCATTCCCTTGGAAGAGTATTTACAGAAATATGGTGCCTTAGAGGGTAGTTTTTTTTGTTTAGGTGACAGCGTTTGGGAAGATTTTAATGCTGGATAATTTGAGGAAGAGGCACATTGTAGCATTGTTGTAGTGTTATATGTGTAGGCAATGAGGAGAAATCATTCATCAATTTTTGCTTCATTGTGAGGTAGCTAGGTATTTATGAGCTTTGGTTTTCAGCAGTTTTGGGATCTTGTGGGTTTAGCCCAACGGAGCTATTGGCTTGTTGGTGTAGTCCTTACAGGAGTCATATAACTATAAAGCTTGGGGGATGGTTCCTATGCGCTTAATGTGTTGTATTTGGTGTCAGGTACTTCTCAGGTATGCATCCTGTGTACTTGGGCTATGCCTTCTTTTCTTATGAATATAACTTCTTGATTACCTATAAAAAATGTGTTTTATTTGGTAGGAACACAGTGACCACACATTTGAAGTCCGTGGGAGGACAGTGATATAATTAAAATTCTTAATATTCAACTCCCTTTATATTTGATTGGCTGCATGAAAATGGTCCCATGTTTTTTTTAGCTTCATAGGTGTCAAAGATTTTTGTTCCTTTTTCTTTTCTCACTGGTTTGTTTGTCCTTTTATATACTTCCCGTGTACTTGGGTCGTGGTTATCTCTTCAAATAAGATTGCATTATTTTTTCTTGATTAGTAAGAAGATTCAAATAAGATTGCATTATTTATCAAAAACTTATTGTTGTGACTAACTATGGAAGACCTAAGACAAACATAAACTTTTAGTGTCTTTATATCTTTTTTTTTTTTTCTTTTTCTTGTTTTGGGAGTACTATGTATGATGCAAAAGTACTATGTTTGAGAGTACTTGTAAAAAAACATATGATGCGTGGAGTATCATCAATGAGTTACATGGTAGTTTGTGCAAAATAGATCAAAGTTTTATACCATGGTTGGTGTCTTCTATTGCTTTTTCATGGTGCCTGTATGATTTGTAATTTAATTTTTCAAGTCTGATACATACTGCTGAGCCTTGGGCATCATTGATGCAATAATTATTGAGCCAAGTGCGTTAGTTTTGGCAAGTGGAATGTTCGGGGAACTTTGATAAATTTATTAGCTGTGAGGTAGGAGTTGATACATGAATTCAGGTTTGGAATGATCTTTGGTGTGGAAATACTTTATTAAATGGGTATCCAGAACCTTTTCACATTTGAAGAAATAGATAACCTATTAACCAATAGTGCAGCTTATATATGGACTGGTTTAATGGTAGTTTCTCCTAAAATCCTCTTTTATCAAAGCAATGCATTGCTGTGTGGACATCCCTTTACATATAAATGTTGTTATTTTTAATGTTGCCGTTATTATTTTTATTATTATTATGTTAGGGAGTTTATCCTTGTCTCTTGGCCTTCAGTTCCACAATGGATTGTACAGTATGCTTTATGCATATTAGCATTATTCAGTAATTCTTTTATTACTAATACTGATATTATTGTTGTTTGTTGGTGGTGTTGTTGTTGGCATTATCATCTTCTTCTGTGTAGCATTAATTACGATTTTTTTTTCCAGCATCTTTCATTTCTAGCATTTTTTATTAGATAACCGCTTGCATGTGTTAAATCTGTGGTACATCTATCACAGGTTGGAACAAAGGTTGCTGCTGTTTCCCGGAAGACAAACACCACTACTCATGAAGTGTTAGGAGTGATGACAAAAGAAAACACCCAAATTGTGCGTATCTTATTTTGATATATTAACTCCTCACTTCTTTCTGTGTAAACACATGAATTATACAGTAGGTGTGCATCTGCTTGCAAAACTTAATAATTCTAAATTATAATTCATATCAATTCCATATCTTTATCAAATGCATATAGTTTCTAAATCCCATGTAACTAATGAATGTATGTAACTTAATAAATATTTTAAGTTTTCTATATGATATGATGTACATCTAAGATTGGGCTTCAGATGCATAAAAGCAAATCTAGATAAAAATATTTGTGTCCAAGGATTCACAAACTGAGCTTCCATTCTAGCAGAGCATTCTAAAGATTCCAACTAATAATTGATGGAACAAACCAATTACCAAGCCGTGAGCTCTTTCTTGCCTTCTGGAACTGCAGAGTAACCCTACTAGACCATGATTGTCCTTCCAAACAATTCAATCCTCCTAACACTGAAAAATAGTTCAATACATAAGGAGCCAATTCTTTCGGACACAAAACACGGTCCATAGATTCATCATTTGGAGCAACACATCAATCACATTTTGAAGCTAATGAAACGCTTAGCTTATGAGTATTCACATCAAAGGGAGGACTACTTGAGAAATACCTTCATGAGCACAGAAACCTTAGTGGGAAGATATCTACCACATACAAACTATTGTCAATGCACTTGCTGCCTCGAAGTTTTCTAATTAGATCCCAGGCTGATCTAGTGGAAAAAGAACCATCTGTAGAGGCTCACCAGATAGGGATATCACCTGTGTTCAAAGACTTTTTCGGTTAAGTCAATGCCTCTGTGTGAAGCTTTAGGAATTTCATTTCATAAAGTCGTGGGAGATTAAACTAAATTTTATATAGGGGGATCAAGGATTTTTCTTCCATTTTTCTATAATTATTAACTCTATGGCTAATTGTATTCTTTGGAATGCATTCCAGTTAATATTGAAATATTAAAATTTTCTAATTCAATTATTTTTTCCTTTAGCAAAAACTGAAGCATTTCTTGTGTAAAATGCTATTTATCCTTTTTCTTTCATGTTACTCTTCCTACTAAAAAGCACATAAAAATGAGTCTTACAACATGACTTTAATGGTATACTACCACGCCATGATTCTACCAGTTCTACAATAAACTAAAACCACAGCGAGTTAAATCTTTTTGAAAGGAAAATTCTAAAACCCTCCATACACTTTTGAGATGGGTAGTCTGTTCCGGTGAATCCTTGCCGGAATCAGTTTCTTGTCAGTCTCTACTTTCATTATTCTGTTTTATCTTTTGGAATGGGTTTCCTTAAGCATTTTTTAATAGAGACAAAGGTCTTTGTTTTGTCTATGGAGGGAGGAAACCATTGTCACATCACAGAGAGGGGTAGGAGAGTTACAAAAGAGTTAATGCTCAATATGGCAAGTGCTTGTTGGTTGGCAAAGACAGTAGAAGAATGTCTTTTTTTAGGGGGAAGGAAGGTTTTTTATAAGACCTATCAGGATGGAGCCAAAGCTTTGTTTGCTCATAGGCGCTCTAATGCATATGGGCGTTTTTTGGAAGTCACAGATTACGGTGGTGGCACTGATGGTCGAGTTATGTTAGTAATCCCGAAAGGAGTGGAAGGAAAGGGTTGGAAGATCCTTTCGAGGGAGTTGATGGATACTTTGCCAAGGAGTGCTTCGGCTAAGCAGACTCCAGCTTTGATCCCACGACTGGACAAAGAAGAAGGCAAGGGGAAGGAGAAGGGGAGGTTGTCATATGCAGAGGCGGTGTTGGGTGGTGGGAGGAGAACAATGGAAGCTTTTGGAAAAAATAAAAAGGAGTGCATGGCAGGGGAACGCTCAGGTGTACAAGTAGAGAAAGGTGACAAAAATTGTTGTACCCGAAATGGGGAGTGGGTCACTGTCCAACTTTTGCATAGAGGAAAGCAAGTTGCAGAAGGCTCTGTTTTGTTTGAAAGAGGAAGTTACCAGGGTGAAGGAGGAACTGGAAAAATCTGAGCTCCCGTATTGATAAGGTATGGGTCTGGACCTAGGTCTGGGTCTGGGCTTGGGCCAGGGCTAGGGCCAAGGCCATGTCTCTTCTATTGAGCGAAAGCTCCCCAGGCAAACAATTGGCAAGGCTAAGGTGGGGATGGGCTGGAGAGGCTCAAATCACATGGGCTAGAAGAGAAAATAGGCTGGGCCCTGTTTTGAGAAGGGCTCGTCGTCTGGGCCTGCCTCAAATGATGTTAGGCCTGAGGCCTCTCTCATGAGCATAAGGCCTGTAAGGCCCATCCGTTGAGGTCTCATCTCTGGCGTGCAGGTTGGTGTCCTTGCCTGGGCCCATGGCAATGGCAACTTAGCCGACGGCAAACCATGCGATGACAGCCCATGTGACGGAAACCCAAGTGACGGTAGCTCACATGACGGAATCCAGAACTGCTTTGGTTCTTTACAAGCTGAGAACTGCATGATGGAGCACGGGGAGCATATGGGTGGGCCGTGGGGGGGGCCCCCCCCCCCCCCCAAAACACGGTGGCACAGAGTAGGTTGCCAGCATGCTCTGGCCCACCTTCCAACGTGGTGGCGGCGAAGACAGATTTTCCAGCGTCACACGAAGCTATCCTCCTTTCACAAACCCAAAACTTTTCGATGGAGCACGGGGAGCTTATGGGTGGGCCGTCCCCCCTATGTGGCACAGACTGGGTCGTCGACATGCTCTGGCCCACCTCCTAACGTTCTGGCAGTGAAGACAAACATTCGGCATTGACACAAAGTAGTTTGATGGTGGTGAATGCAGAGTTGGTTGGGCAATTGGGGCACGTGGTGGCACAAACAGTGTTTTCGACACCTTCTAGGTTGCTTCTCATCTCTTTGGCAGCGAAGGTAGTGGTTCAAGTGTTGGAACAGGCTAGTTTTCTAGGTTTGGAGATGATAGAGGAGCCTAGTGTTTTCAAAAACTCTGGTTCTTTGGTTCTGTTCATGGCTAACAGGGAAGGGGAGGATGATCCTATTCCTCTCAACTCCTTTCATCCCAACATGTCAGATTGGGTTATTCAACGAGCGATGACATTAAGCACATGGTAGGGATTTCTTATGGGGTTTTCGAAGCTGGATTTTTGGCCCTACTTACAGCCATAGAGGTTGCAAATGCCCAGTCTAAATCCGATCAATTGTTGGCTTCAACCAAAAAAAGGGAAAGAGAACTCAAAAAGCTAACATGGGCAATGAAAGAGGATGGGGCATAAAAGAGCTCTAATCAAGAGCGTTGTAAGGGGAGGGGTAAAATGGTTGTCCCATGAAGCCAAAAATATTATCTTGGAACGTGGGGGCTGCTTGCTCCTAATAAGCGGCTCCAAGTTAGAAATTTACTTTGCCAATGGAAGGGGGATATCATATGTTTACAAGAGACTAAGCTGGAAGCTATTACAAGACAAATAGTTCGCAACCTATGAAGAGGGCAACATGTTGGGTGGTCTTACCTACCATCAAAAAGAGCATCTGGGGGAGTTCTAATTATGTTTGACACAAGGGTGGTGGAAAGGGTGGAGGAGTGTATGGATGATTTTACAGTTGCATGCTCTTTTGTTAACTTAGAAGACGGCTTCAAATGGGCATTTGCTGGTGTTTATGGCCCAAATATTGATTCGGAGAGAAGGTTATTGTGGGAAGAACTGGCGGGAGTCCTTAGTTGGTGGGAGTTACCAAGTTACATTGGGGGCAACTTAACATATCTCGCTTCCCAAGCGAAAGGTTGGGTGTATCTCACATATCTCCAGCCATGAGAGATTTTTCTGACTTCATTTCAGAATAGGAGTTGATGGACATTCCACTATCAGGAGGCACGTTTACCTGGTCTAACATCCGAGATTGTCCATCTTGGTCGAGGATTGATAGATTCTTGCTAACCCCTGATTGGGAGCCACACTTTCCGGATGTAGCCCAAAGAATCGCTACCCCGTCTATGCTCTGATCACTTTCCCATCATTTTAGATTGCGGAGGCATCCAAGAGGGTAGAAGGTATTTAAATTTGAGCATAAGTGGCTTAAAGCTGACGGTTTTGTAGACAGGGTCAGACATTGGTGGACCTCCAAGGCTCGTCAAGTTTGATTATGGCAAAAATGTTGAAAGCGTTGAAACATGATTTGAATCAATGGAATGAACAAGTTTTTGGCAATGTATTTCAGCATAGGCGCTCTCTTGTGGAGGAGCTACAGGGTCTGGAAGGCGAGGAGGAGGCTAGAACTCTTTCTACACCAGAAAAAACTCACAAGAGTTAGGTAGTTGCTGAACTTGAAAGGGTAAATTTGATGGAGGAGATTTCATGGAGACAGAAATCAAGGGTGCTGTGGCTTAAGGAGGGGGATAAGAGCACGAAATTCTTCCACAAGATGGCTAACTCTCACAGGAGGAACAATGTTATTGATACACTGATGGTAGATGGGGCAATTTCTTCAGATCAGATGGTATTTAAAAATCACATTGAACACTACTACCAACAACTCTTATCTAAAGAGCACAATTGGCGACCGAAAGTGGATGGGCTGTCTCTTTCAACACTAGACCTGTAGAGTGCAGAGTGGTTAGAGAGACCATTCGCAGAAGAGGAAGTGTGTAGTGTTATCAGAGGTATGGCAAGTGATAAGGCTCCCAATCCAGATGGGTTTACAATGGGTTTCTTTCTAGTTTGCTAGGAGGTGGTCAATGAAGATTTTATGCAAGTCTTTCATGAATTTCATTCTAATGCTAGTTTTGAAAAGAGTCTCAATGCCACCTTCTTAGCCCTCATTCCCAAAAAGGGGGGTCTAGGGATGTGAGAGACTATCGCTCCGTCAGTCTTATGAATGAGGTGTAAAAGATTGTATCCAAAGTCTTAGCGAAAAGATTGAGCACAGTGGTGGAAAAACTAATCTCAAAGCCACAAAATGCGTTTGTCAAAAGTAGACAAATCCTCGATTTAGTATTTATTGCCAATGAAGTTTTGGATGGTCGCCTGAAGTCTAGAGAACCTGTGCTACTTTGCAAGTTAGACATGGAGAAAGCATATGATCATGTCAACTAGCAGTTCCTACTCTACTTACTTGGAAGATATGGTTTTGGAAGGAAATGGCAGAAATGGATAGAATTTTGCATCTCTTCAGCCCGTTTCTCTATCTTGGTAAATGGCTCACCGATGGGTTTCTTCAACTCCTCTTGCAGCCTGAAACAGGGAGATCCGTTGTCTCTTTTACTTTTCTTATTTGTCATGGAAGCTCTCAGCAAGATGATTGAAGGCTTGGTGGATGGTGGGTTACTCCATGGTTTTTTGGTGGGAAATGGCGACCTCAACATTTCTCATTTGTGATTTGCTTATGACATGCTCATCTTTTGTTGTGCACACCTTGGTCATGTCCAAACCTTGAGGGCGCTACTCCTTTGTTTTGATGTTGCGTCAGGTTTGAGCATCAACCTTGCAGAGTCTAAATTAGTGCCAATGGGGGCTGTCCACGATGTGAAGATTTTAGCTGCTATATTGGGATGCAAGATATCTTCACTTCCTATGAAGTATCTTGGCTTACCTTTGGGTGCCCCCTTTAAATCTGAAAGGATTTAGGTTGATGTGGTCGAAAAGGTGGAGTGTAGATTGGCTACCTGGAAGAGGATATACTTGTCGAAAGGCGGTAGGTTGACCTTGATTAAAAGCACTCTTTCAAACTTACCCACCTACTTTTTGTCTCTGTTCCCAATTCCCATAAAGGTCGCTAACCGCATTGAGAAGTTACAAATGGATTTCTTATGGAGTGGACTGAGGGAAGAGTTCAAATTCCACTTGGTTAATTGGTCAACAGTTTGTACCCCAATTTCTGGGGTAGGGTTGGGGATTCACCACTTGATGAAATTCAATCAGGCTCTTTTGGGTAAGTGGTTGTGGAGGTACCAAAACAAAAGGGAGGCCTTATGGAAGTTTGTTATAGATTCACAGTTTGGGGAAGCTTGGGGAGGATGGTGCTCGAATGAGGTATGAGGCACTCATGGAGTGGGGTTGTGGAAAAATATTAGGAGTCTTTGGGAGATCTTTTGAGGACATGAACATTTTGTTGTGGGCGATGGTTCTAGGGTCAGTTTTTGGTTTGATAAATGGTGTGGTAACCATTGTCTACGAGACACATTCTCTGCTATCTTTGCGCTCATTAGAAATAAGGAGGCAACGATCGCCTATCTTATGGTCTTTTCAAATGGCTCCCCTCAATGGAATATTGATTTCATTAGGACAACTCAAGATTGGGAGTTGGAGTCTACTATGGAGTTCTTTGCGGCATTATAGTTTTCAAATATTTCAGGGGGCACCGGAGACAAGATACACTGGAGTCATTTTAAGAAAGGTATTTCTCTGTTAGTTCTTTTTATCAAGTGCTTACGAACTTCGGAAGGTCTATGTTCTCATGGAAGAGCATATGGCAGACGAAAGCTCCTTTTAAAGCAGCGTTTTTTTTGTTTGGACAGCATCTTTGGATCACTATAGATAATTTAAGAAAAAGACGGGTAATTGTGTTAGATTGGTATTGCATGTGTAAGAAGCATGGGGATTCAGTTGATCATCTGTTTTTACACTGTGAGGTGACCAGGATCATGTGGGATGATTTTTTCTCAAGAGTTGGGTTGTCTTGGGTTATGGCTTGTAGATTGGTGGATTTCCTTGCAAGTTGGAGAGGAATACACAGTGATTCACAGGTAGCAGCAATTTGGAGATTGGTATCGATAGGCATGTGTTGGTGCATTTGGAGGGAGAGAAATGCTAGAAGTTTCGAAGATCGAGAGAGAACAATGGATGAGCTAAAAGTCTTTTTTTTTTTTTTAAATCATTGTTCTTAGAGTAATGCTATAAATCACTCCACCATCTCACTTGCATCTCACTATATATGATGTGGCGCTTTATCACCATTTGATGATAAAAAAGCATTCAATAAATAATCGTTCAATGGTGGTAAATGTGCCCCATCTTACTTAGTGGGATGCAAGTGGGATGGTATTATGGTGTATAGAATTTTCCTTGTTCTTGTGGGCAAGGCCATAGTTTGTAACGGACTAAGTGTCCATGATTTTCTTCTTTCTATTGTTACCTCTAGCTAGGTGTTTCCTCATGTGTACCTGGGCTTTGCCTATTTCTATGAATATAATATCTTTGATTACCTATTAAAAAAAAAAAAAAAACTTTAATGGTATTTCCCACTGTCTTTATGTTTTCTAGTGAGAGAGAATTTTTAGGATTACACATTATCAATATTGTAACTGCACAATTTCATTGTTGTAGCTGGTTTTGTGCTATTTGATAACATTATTACTTGATGGTCACTTTATGCCCCATGCAGTGTTTTTTTGATACGCCAGGACTCATGTTGAATAAAAGTGGACATCTTCACAAGGATATGAAGGTTCGTGTGGAAAGTGCTTGGAGTTCTGTTAATCTCTATGATGCGCTCATTGTTATTTTCGATGTCCATAGGCATCTTACCAGGTCAGTGAATAGAATTTGATCACAAGTAGACACGATACTTTTTAATTTTTTCATATGTTAAATTTCTTTTTATTTGAAGAAAATTATTTTATTCAGACTGGCGATGTACAGAGTAAGTTGTAAAAAAAATAAAAAATAAAAAAAAGCTGAAGATTGATACATTGATGTACATGCCATCTAGTTTCCATTAGTCAAAAGTTTCATATAGCTAAGAATTCCATTTAAAACTTCCTTTTTTTCCTATATTTATTCTTGAACATTTATGTGATAGGGACTTTACAAAATTGTCAATTTAGTTTGTGGGCATGCATGTTTCCACTTGTATTTAGTGTATGTGGTTACGTTTGTATGTGAGGTTTTTGTTAAATTTTACTCTTTGTACCAATCTGTTATGAAGAAAGTCTGCTCTTATTTTCACTCTGTCACGCTAATTACACTTTTCAATTGGATAACTTCATAGCATTCTGGTGCAAATATGCTCAGAGGGGAAGGGGCTATAGATCATATTCACGTGCAAATATGTTGTATTGGCTCTATGCAATAGGATTTTGTTTTAGCTAGTAAAATTCCTTCTGACTTTTTTGACAAGTGATAAGAGAATTTTATTACCAAGTAGCATAACCCAAGTGCACAGGAAGCATACAAGAGAAAGCACCTAGATACCAGCTAGAAACTAGAGAAAGCAAAAAAAAAAAAAAAAATCATGAAGATTATCTCCATTCAATACAAGAGCCTTAGCCCCAGAACACAAAGTACTAAAGAAAAACTCCATAAATTCTCCCATCGAGCATTCTCTATCTTCAAAGCACCACCCATTCCTCTCCAACCTTAAGCACCACATCAAACATGAAGGGATCATATTCCATATGGCAACAATGCGATGTCTCCCCTTAAAACCTTGCCAACATGCAAAAAGATCCACCACTTGCTTAGGCATCACCCAAGCAATACCCGTCCTATAAACAATCTCATCTCATAAAGTTTTAGCCACCTCACAATGAAGAAATAGATGGTTAACAGATTCACCATCTTTCTTACACATGAAGCACCAATCCGCGACAAATAATCCATGCTTTCTCAAATTATCCATGGTCAAAATTTTTCCAAGAGACAATAACCAACCGAAAAATGCCACCTCACTAGCCACTAGGCACCTTAGATCTCCAAATGCATTTCCAGTGGTATTTATTGACACAATGACAGGTTAACGCCTTATAAAAGGAGTTAACCGAAAATCTGGAATTTCCAGCATGAATCCACAGCCAGACTATTCTCCCTTCCCGGAACAATCTTCATATCATATAATCTTCCAAAAAAATCAGAGACTACATTCACTTCCCAATCATGCACATCTCTAATAAAATTGACATTCCATTGAAGATTATTATTTAAAAAAGTGAAGGAATCAGCCACTGCAGCTTCTTGATCTCTAGCAATCCTTAAAAGGGAGGGAGAAACATTCTTTAGAGCAGAATCCCCACACCAAATATCATGCCAAAAATTAATCTTTGTCCCATTTCCCACCTTGTATTTAAAATGATTGACAATTCCCCTCAACCCAACCAAATAGACTTCCACAAACCCAACCCATACACTCCTCTTACTTCGTTAAAACACCAACTCCCCCACATCCTACCATATTTAACATCAACAATATTTCTCCATAACGCATCCCTCTCAAGATGATACCTCCAAAGCCATTTTTCAAAAAGAGCTTTGTTAAAGAGCCTCACAAAGCCATTTCCCAAAAAGAGTTTTGTTAAAGAGCCTCAAATTTCGCATCCCCAATCCTCCACAAGAAACCGGTGAACAAACCTTATTCCAACTAATTAAGTGAAACTTTCTTTCCTTCCCATTAGCTCCCCACAAAAAATTCCGAAATATCCTCTCAATTCTATTTGTCATCCCTACGGGGAAAGGGAAAAGAGAGAGGAAAATACGTTGAAAGATTAGACAATATAATCCTTATCAAAGTAATTCTTCTCCCTTTAGACAAGTATAGCTTTTTCCAACCAGCTAATCTCTTCTCAATCTTCTCGATCACACCATCCTAAATCATTATAGATTTGTGAGGAGCGCCCAAGGGAAAACCAAGATATCTCATAGGTAACAAGGATACCTTACACCCCAAGATATTAGCCAAATTCAAAATATTCATAACAGAGCCCACTGGAACAATTTCAGACTTGGATAAGTTAATTCTAAGACCAGAAACAGCTTCAAAACATAGCAAAAAGGCTCTCAAAGAACGAAGATGATCCTGATTGGTCTCACTAAAAAGTAAGTGTCGTCTGCAGAAAGAAGGTGTGAGACTTTTATGCTGCCCGAGTCTCATCTCCCACCAAAAATCCCGACAAGAAACTCTCATCCACCTCTACTTCAATCATTCTACTCAAAGTATCCATTACTAGAACAAAAAGAAAATGAGACAAAGGATCCCCTTGTCTCAAGTGATGGGAACTATTGAAGAAACCAACCGGGGTGCCATTCACCAAAATAGAGAATCTAACTATCAAAATACAATGTTTGATCCACAAACACCACTTCTCTCCAAAACCATACCTCACAAGTATAAGACAAACTCCCAGTTAACATGATCATATGCCTTTTCCATGTCTAATTTAACTAGAATACCAAACTTGCCCAATCCGATTCTACTTTTCAAACATTCATTAGCTATTAAAACTGAATCAAGAATTTGTCTTCCCCTCACAAAATCCTCACCCTATCGACAAAGCCCTCATTCTCCTACCACAAATTTTCAAATTCAAAGTACCTACGGCCTCCAATAATGCCCCACCATTTTGGAGTGATAGGTTTCTATGCGGTGCCGGCATCGAGAATGAATGCACCGATTGAAAAAAAATAATGCCCCCACAATCCAACATAATGAGATAATGATTAGAACAAATCCTCGGTAGCCTCTTTTGACACAAATCAGGAAAATAAGCTTCCCATGAAGTCAACACCAAAAATCTGTCCAACCTAGACCATGCTCTCCCATTGGACCATGTATAATCCCCACCTACCATAAGTAAATCAGTAAGATCCAACTAAAAAATGAGATCTGAAAATACAGTCATTGCATGAGAAATGTGAGAATCCCCACTTGATCGCTAGGAAACTGAGTAATGTTGAAATCGCCTCCAAAACACCAAGGAAGGTCCCACCGACAGTAAGTGCCATTTCATCCCACAAAATTCTCTTACTACCATCCAAATTAGGGCCATAAACACCCACAAAAGCTCATTTGAATCCGTCATCCACATTCTTAAAATGGCAAGCCGCCACATATTCTCCCACATAATGTTCTATCAACTCCACATACCTCCTATACCACATAATAATGATGCCTCGCAAAGCCCCATTCAAAATTAACGCGGCCCACCCCACACAATGATAGCTCCACAAACTATTAATAATCTTCAATTTGGTTTCTTGAAAGCATTACATCAGCCCTCCACTTATGGATCAAATTCTTCACCCGGAGACGTTTTCTAAAATCATTTAGCCCCCAACGTTCCAAGAAATGATCTTTGGTTTTATTGATAACAGTTAGGGCTGTAATCGAGCCGAGCCGAGCCGAGTTTTGGCTCGCCGAGCTCGGCTCGACTCAAAATACCCGAGCTCGAGTTCGAAATTTTTTTTTAATTCTTTGTTCGAGCTCGACTCGATAAGCTGAAATCTCAACTCGAGCTCGACTTCGAGCTCGTCCCACAAACGAGTTCGAGTCGAGCGGAGCTCGAGCTCGAGTTTGAATTGTCTTTTTTTATTTTTGAATCAGATTTAATAATTAATAAATTAAATAAATAAATAAATAAGAACTAATATTGAATTTATACAACTAATTAATAGAACCTCTATTAAATTATAAAATTTTAAAAAATTTATAAATAATTTATATCTAACTAGTTGATATTTATCCAAAATAATAATATATTATATACCTACATATATTATTAATACATACACTTAATATAATAGAATATATCTATTTCATATATGGGTGTATGTTCATGTTTACCTCCAGTGTACCTGGGCTATGCCCATCTTTATCTTAATGAAGCTTTTATTACTTATCAAAAAAAAAATATATGGTTCCTACATACTATTATATGAAATTATTAAATTTTATCAACTAATTATTATACAAATTATAAAATATACCTATGAAGTATATCTACTATATAGACATAAGTAATTAGAATACATATTATATATTTAATTATAAAAGTGGTATGCTTATATTATTAGCTAATACATATATACATGCATAGGTGTATGTATATATTCATCAATATATGAATGAGTTTTAATCGAGTCGACTCGAGCATAAACGAGCGAGCCTAAACGAGCCTTAGTCGAGTCGAGTCGAGTTTTGTCGAGTATGTATCATTTACAAATCGAACGAGTATCTGCTTTAACGAACAAACTTTTTTTTTTCACGAGTCGAGTTTGATTCGAGTTTAACCGAACGAGTACCGAGCGAGCTATCGAGCAGACTGGTTCATTTACAGCCCTAATAACAGTTGACAGCCCTCTCCTTACCCTTACTTCTATACGCACTCCCTTCCCTAACATTATAGTTGATGGAACACAACAATCTTTTCAATTCCCTCTCCTTTTTAGAAGCAGATCTAGCCAAAGATGGTTGACCAGCCTCAATAGTGATAAGGAGAGCTTTAAATTGTTCCTTAAATCCATCACAAGTGATCCCCACACAATACTTAATTTCATCCACCTTTTTCAACACCCAATCAGAGGAGTTATCAGTCCATTCAATGCCTGGAGGAATGGAACATAATGGATCAGGAGCAGATTCCTTATCTGATTCGAAAAACTCATCAAATTCTCGAACCTCATATCCTTCCCCTCCACCAAGAACCATCTGCAAACCTATGTTGTTAAACTGGGTACAATGAACCCCTAGAAACAATCTTCTCGGCAGACCCAAGGGCAGAGACCCTCAATCCCTCACTACAATCACCCTCTTCCACTATCTCTCCCCCTACAACCTGCCCTATACCACCATCACATAGCTATGATGAGGACAAAGATGGCACTGACCCCTCTCTATCTCCTTCAATGAAAATCATCCTTTGAAGCCATGAGAAGTAGAGAAGACGTCGGCAACCCTATCACCAGAGAATAACTCAATGCCGAAGTACCTCGAGAAGAGTCGCATGCCGTTGTAGACCCATTCTGTGTTGACGACACAGCCATCAAAGCAGTCGTTAATTTGGACTGAGCCACCACTCTTATCAGGCTCTTGGGTCTAAAGCCTTTGTTGAAGCTTAGCCCGTCATTTCACAGGCCTATTAATGTGGCCTTTGTCCAGCCCATATCCCACCTTATCTTTAGAAGCCTTAAGCCCAGAAGACTCCCCCATCACCTCCACTCCTTAAGATCCACAGATTCACAACCCAAGCCTAGTAACAAGCCTAGGCCCCATCTACTTTCTTCAACAAAGCTTCGAGCCTCTCCTTCCAACCAATAAGCTTCACCTGAATATGCCAAAGCGACCCCTCGACTTCTCCAAACCTCTGCTTCACCTCGGAAGGCCAGCCATTGGCACCACCACCTTTACAATTACGCTGGGACTCACCTTTCAAGCAATCCTTACTATTTCTTCCCTCTAGCACAAGATCATCCTTCCTATAATCTCCATTGCCACTATTATGACATGAACCAGTTGCCGGCTTCATCATCACCAACAAGTACGGAACTTTACAAGGAGAATTAGCACCTCTACTAGAATTTCCTAAGATCACCTCTTTCCCTCTGTAGTCCTGTGGAGCACCACCACTATTAGTCGCAACTTTGTTCTCTAGAGCTGAAACAGAGGGTTGAAAACCTACGATATCTCTCATTTTCCTCACAAAACCAGCCCATCCACTCCCTTTCCAACCTTCTGGGATCACAATAATGCCCTCCCCGGTTCCCGTACCATACTCAACCAACTTCACAAAACTTCTTTTTGATTAGTAAACAGTAGTATCAATAAGAATAGGCATAGCCCAAGTATACAAGATGATATACAAAGGATAAGACCTATTTAGATTGTAATAGTGGAAACAAGAAAATCATGTAAATTTAGGCCGTTAAAATCTACAGCTATAGCCCAGAGAAATAAGGTACGGAAAAATAAAGATCTAAGCTCCTCTAATGACCGCTCCTTATCTTCAAATATGCTCTCATTATGTTTACGTCATATATACCACATAATGCATATAGGGACCATCTTCCATTCAACTTTGATCTGTGGAGCACCACACGGAATTGTCCAACTAGCCAATAACTCCACCATTGTATCCGACATCACCAAGCTTAACTCTAATCGACTGAACACTTCGCTTCACATGGCTCTAGCTGTCTCACAATGTAGCAAGAGATGATCCACTATCTCGCCCGCATTCTTGCATATACAACACTAGTCTAAAATAATTACTTGGCGCTTTTGTAGATTATCGGTTGTCAAGATCTTACCCAAGGTCGTTGTCCATGTGAAAAAAAGAGCTTTGGGGGTGCCTTATTCCTCCACAATCTTCTCTAAGAAAACTGCATATTTGGAAGAAAAGTAATGGCCTTATAGAAGGAATGAACCGAGAAGATACCCTTACCCGCAAGTGTCCACCACAGCTTGTCAGCTCGCAGTCCATTCAGTTTCACGGAATACACTAGGCTAAAGAAAGTCTCAAGGCTGTCAAGTTCCCAATCTTGGGCTGCTCTATTAAAAGTGACACTCCATTGGACTTGGTCCCTTGAACGAACCATGAGATCCACCACTAAAGCTTCTTGGTCACATGCCACTCGGAAAAATGATGGAAAAGAGTCCATTAGGGCCTCATCCCCACACCAAATATCCCTCCAGAATTTTATACAAGTGCCCTCCTCCACCACAAGTTTAGAATGGCGAGAGAACACCCCCCAACCTCGTCTTATATGCTTCCAAACCCCCACTTCATAGATCCCATTCCCTTCTTTGGTACACCAACCCATACACTATCATGTTTGCAATCGACCACCCTTTTCCAAAGAGCTTCCGGTTCCATATTATATCTTCAAAGCCATTTCCCAAGAAGAGCCCTATTAAACATCTTTAGGTTTTTTTATCCCCAAACCCCCAAAGGGAATTGGCTTGCACACCTTATCCGAGCTGACTAAATGAAACTTGAATTCATCCTCCATCCCACTCCATAAGAAGTCATGATAGAGTTTTTAAATCCATGCTGCCACACTACCTAGAATTGGAAATAAAGACAAAAAATAAGTAGGTAAGTTAGAAAGAGCACTCTTGATTAGAGTCAGCCGGCCTCCTTTTGACAAGTACACTCTCTTTCACGCTACCAATTTTCGTTCTATCTTTTCGATAATTGTGTCCCAAATAGATAAAGGCCCGTGAGGCAGCCCCCAACGGCAATCCCAAATATATCATAGGGAGAGAAGCAACCTTACAACCAAGTGAGTTGGCCAAGTGCAGAGTGATACTGACGTTCCCAACTAGCACTAGCTTTGACTTATCAAAGTTCACTTTCAGCCCTAACATTGCTTCAAAGCATAGTAGGAGCGCCTTCAGTGCCCTAATCTGCTCTTGCTCTACCTCGCAAAGAATTAGTGTGTCATCTGCAAATAATAAGTGGGATGTTGAGATAAGGGGGCAGCCATTTATCAAAATAGAGAATCTTGCCGTTGAGATGTACCATCCGATCCACGAACACCATTTTTCCCCAAAATCACATCTCTTCAATAAGTAGAGAAGAAAGTCTCAGTTCACATGATCATAAGCCTTCTCCATATCTAGCTTATAGATAATCCTCGCAACACCAGACTTTAATCAACTATCAAGGCACTCATTAGCTATATGAACAGAATCCAGGATTTGACGACTCCTTACAAAGGCGTTTTGTGGCTTTGAAATTATCTTCCTCATGGCCTCCCCTAGCCTGTTAGCAAGAACCTTGGAAATGATTTTGTACACCCCATTTATGAGGCTAATGGGTCTAAAATCCTTCACTTCCGATGCACCGATTTTCTTTGGGATCAAAGCAATAAAAGTAGTATTCAAGCTTTTCTTAAACTTCCTAGCTAAGAACAATTCTTGACATTCATTATGTCCTCTTTCACTACCTCCCAACATGTTTGAAAAAACCCCATAGAAAAATCGTCTGGGCCTAGCGCTTTGTCTTTCACCATTCTTCTTACCACCCCATAAACCTCCTCTTCCTCAAAAGCTCTTTCCAACCAACACGCTGTTTGGGACTCAATAGTATCAAAGCCGAGTCCATTTATATGTGGCCTCCACGCCTCTTGTTCTGTAATAAGCTGTTCAAAGAAATTCACCACATGGTTCTGGATCACGGGGGCCTTTGTGCAGTCTATACCATTGATATTCAGCATCTCAATGGTATTATTTCTCTTAAGAGAATTGGCCACTCTTTGGAAACTTTCAATGCTCAACTTCACAAAACTTCCATTCGAGTTGTGGCATCTTTGAACCAAGAAAACTCTACACCCCTCCCTTCTAGTCTGATATGATCCCATGTTACCAAGAGACCTCAAACACTCCTCCACCACCATAGCCATCCAGTTCACCATCCCTCTACCAAGATAAAGAGACTTCTCTATCTTCTTACTCTTCTCAGAAATACAGAAAAGGTTGCCACCTTTCCTGAGAAAACCAAACAGCTTTGCTTCAACCTGTAGTCTGCACATCTTCCACTTATAAAAAGAAAAGAAATAGCTTCAAGCCCTGATAAAAAGATATGAACTTGAAATAAGGAAAAAACAAATAAAAAGAAACTGGTAAGATTAAGGATTATTCCTGGCGAGAAGCACCAGGAATAGGAAGACGAAGAGACATGAGAGAAGAGAGAGAAAAGTAAAAACATACAATCAACAACAGATATGCTTTCCTTCTGACTTATTAAAAGGTTTGTGTAAGGAAGTGTATCTAGATGCCTATTTATTCAAATTGCGTTGGGATCAATATAACTTGACAGTAACATTTCTATAAGTTCCATTCCATACATTTTGGCCAACACTTTCTTACCAATATCATGTTCCAAAGGTCTATGTTGAAAAACCTTTCTTTGAGTTTATGAGATTGAAATGTGAAGTGATCTTTGTATTTTGCTTGTCATTTAAATTGTCTTTTTTTTTTCTTGGCTTGTTTTTCTGGATAAACTTCACATTCTTGTATATTTTTGTTTTGATCGGTAAACAAAATTTTATTGATCATAAGAACATTCTCGTATATTGATTGTTAGTATTTATTATCTTAGGTTTCAAAATCTTACCTGAGCCTTTTATTTTCTTGTCAATTATCTGCTATAAGAATCAAATGGAAACCCTTAGTCATGCCTTTTTCCATAATAAAATGATTAATAAGCCTCTTGAAGGGCTTGCATGGTTCCTCATTGTTGTTTGCTTATTGTTGATATCAGTATCTCTTATTGCTTGTACCAAAAGTGACAAGTTTCACTCACACTTTATATATTAGCTCTTATTTAATATCCTTGAGCATTCCAAGTTTTGGATTTATTACTGAATTGTATGGACACTGTTAATAAATTGAAAAATCGTTAGAAATTGCAACAAATGATCTAATATAAGCTAAACATGACAATTTAATCAACAAAGGATTCAACAAGGAATGAGACAAAACATAAACTGTATGGTAAGTAAATATCAAGTATTCACTACTGGTGAGATACTAATGCCCCACTCATTCAAGAGGCAAAAGTGTTTGAAATTGCCTAGAGAATTGCTTTTTTTAATGAATAAGTAAAACTTTTATCAATAGAAGCTATAGGGGTGCTACCCAAATGCAAAGAAAGTACACATGAGATCCACCTGAACAGGACAAAAAGCGCAAGAAAGTCCTTAAAACTAGAAATAGAACCAAAATGAGTAGTATCCGAAGAGAAAGGGAATTAGGGAAGAAAGCCCTGAGATCCTCCATCCACTCACAATATTCAACTCCATAATTTCTTTGCCTCCAAATGCACCACATCAAATCAGAGGGAATTTTTTTTCAATAATGTTTCACAATGAATTGAATCCCGTTGTGGCATGACCTAATTTAGTGCAACCAAGCTAAAAGTAGAATTCCATAAAGCGCTACTTACCTCACAATGATGCAAAAGGTTATCAACCATCATTTGATTACTTAATTTGAGTTGTATGTAAACTTAATATAATGCGAAACAATTTACAATCTGCTGTATCATGCCTCTTTTTATAGCCCTTTTTGTGAATAAGTGCTAATGAATCCACTGCTATTTATAATCATATTTCAGTCTTTGATTACTTGAACCTTTTGCATCTTTCCACACATTCAGGCCTGATTTAAGGGTGACAAGATTGATCCAACGAATGGGAGCACAACCACACCCAAAACAGAAGCGCATCTTATGCATGAATAAGGTGGATTTAGTCGAGAAAAAGAAAGATCTGTTAAAGGCAGCCGAACAATTTAAAGATTTGCCTGGATTTGAAAGGTAAGTTTTCTTGCAGGGAATAAAGGAATGTTAGGTTATGACCTTTCTGAAACTTTGTGGTGTTCCGGATCGCTTCTGATTGCATATAATTTAATTTAATTTTGTAGGTATTTCATGATTTCAGGACTTAAGGGCTATGGAGTGAAAGGTCTAACCCAATATTTGATGGAGCAGGCATGTAGTTGTACTACCAATACATTTTCTATTCCTAACTGTATTTGAACTTCAGTTAATAAGAGATTTCTGGAATTTACGTTATTACAGTACGTAGTTTAGAATGTCATCTGATTGTCCAGCCTAAACATTGCAGACCAGCGTTTTGGTCTGCTGTTGTCTCTTGTGTGGACTATAGTTATGGGCTCTCTTATAACTTCTGATTCTCAAAAGAAATTTTTTTCTGATTTGTATTGTTTGGTATATATGTATATATACTTATAATTCACATCATGCCTTTGCACCTTTACTTCTTTCTTGGAAGAATTAATATTCTAGTTCTTCTCTCACTCGTTTCAGAATTAATATTCTATGAAGAATTACATTCCAGATAGTTTAAATCCAACTTTAACCGGGATACTCATATAGCTTGTGGTTTATTTGTTTTTGTTCATCTGGTTTATGTCAATAACCATAGACATATTTGGATGGTTTACTCATTTTGAATTATATTATCCACGGAACATTCATGAACTTTCAGCTTGTGGGATTGGTATAATCTACCTCCTGCATATAATAATTTCGTCTTTATATTTTCGAATATTCATAGGGCTTTAAATGCAGTTCCCTAGTGCAAAGTTTGCTCATGAAAAGAGAGAGAGAGAGAGAGAGAGAGAGAGATCTTACTGACCTGTTTTGCATGCAATAATCCGTCCATTCACAATGGATCCTCTTGATCCCTGAAATCAAAATTCTTACATGACAGGAAAGGTATGGGTGATACACTGAATGGATTGTAAAAGAAACCTGATGAAATTGGCATTGCTCTTCCTATTCATTATTCACTCAATCAAGTTCTCCTAACACTGACTTTTTAGTGGCTTTTAATCCTTAGGCAGTTAAAAGGCCCTGGGATGAAGATCCTTTTGCTATGAGTGAAGAAGTTATGAAGAACATATCATTAGAAGTTGTCCGTGAAAGGCTATTGGACCATGTTCATCAGGTAGACATGGGATTTTCTCATATTTCTACTTTAAGGCCATATCATTCATCTGCCGTAGGGCCATCTGGGTATTTCAGGAATTAGCTTAGATAATGACCAAGTATTCTGCTCCTTTTAGGAAATACCATACTATATTGAACACCGTTTAATGGACTGGAAGGAATTAAGGGATGGTTCTCTAAGGATTGAGCAGCACTTAATCACCCACAAGCCAAGCCAGCGCAAGATTCTTGTGGGGAAAAAGGGCTCCAAAATAGGGTAATTTGCTAAATTCCTTTCTTTAAGATTATTGATCTTTATGTAGTTTCTCATTGTAGTGACTAGTATTTGAATATTTTTTTAATTGTAGCTCTCTTGTTTGATCATCTATTCATATTAGAACAGATCCTGTTGTCGTGTTGGAATGGCATAGAACTGGAGTTATGAAGTTTGTGCATTACCAATCTGTTCTCGACTAGGAGGCGTCTAAATGCATGATCTTAGCATTTGAACTTTGCCTAGTTATTAAAGGGACTTAATTTGACCATAACTTTGAAAATCATCTGAAGCTGCTCATAAGTTTGTGAGGGTGATTTTATTCAGGAATTTATAGAATGATTTTGACGAGATATAGTGGCAGGCCACTTGATACCGATCCTGCCTAGCGTAATTACCTTCTCATCAGGATCCCCCAACCACAAGCTGCCAGCTAGGAAAAAGAATGCCAGGGGAAGACAATCTCCTGTGCGACTTGGAGAGTTTTTTTATGAGATTTTTTCTTAATTCAGCAATTTTCTTTATCCCAGAACTAAAAGTTTGATCTACCATGGTTTGCATCGGTTCTTAGTCGCAATTAGATCCCGCCCGTTCTGGATGGAGCATAGGGATCGAATCATTTCGGAGTCAATTCTGACTCCAAAAGGGCCCGAGTATAAGCTTTGGATCTAATACAGCAATGCTTGCATCATGAATATTGATTGTTCCAATTATTTTATTGTTTGTTCTCTTTCTTTCATCGAAGACTATATATACTATAATACTTGTTCTTGTATGAAGACCCTCAGTGTGTACTCTCTTTTGCTTGAGAGTTTTATCTGTCTTTCTGCGCGATCAATAGACAGCATCTGTTTTAGATCTTTATTAATTTTTCACAATCCTAATTATAAACACATGCTTTTTTACGTGAACAGGAGAATCGGCATTGAAGCTAATGAAGAGCTAAGGTCCATCTTCAAGAGAGAAGTACATCTCATCCTCCAGGTTAAACTTAAATGATGCGTTAGCAAGTTGTATCAAATATCAAGAATCCTACCATCCTTGCACACCGACTTGAAGTGTATATAAAAAGGCCTGTTTACTGCACTTGTACCTTGATCTTCCTTGATACTTTACCTTTCAAAGGCGATCCGGAGCTGAGCTTCAAAGTGGCAAGTAATTCAGAAGATCAATCTGGCATGAAGACAGCTGGGTCCGCAACACTCGTCTTTTCCATAAGAATTCCCACCATTCTGCTTATAATTTGTTAATTAATCATATAAAGTTTTGAGAATATGTATTGTCCACTCTTTTGATAAGAGTTTCTCTCTGTTCTTTTCTTTGTACCATGACTGCAACTATTATTGTTTTTTAAAGAATATGAAATTATTCCTAATTCTTAAATTTTATAAAATTTATTATATCATCTTAATCCATTACTCTTCATAAAGAATTTAAATTATTTTAACTCGACTCAAGCCTAAGTGGGTCTAAAGGGTACTAATGTTTTAATTTTATTGGCTATTATAAAACTCACGGTCAAAGGTGATTTATTTGGGCATCAAACTGTATTGCAGAAATTTGGAAAAAGGCAGCCGACCAAGAAGTTCAGCAAAAGAAAAAGAGTGTCAAAAGAATGATGATTGTCCTTGCTTTATTATGTAAGGAAAAAAAAAAACATTTATTTGCATGCTCTTAGACACCAACTATTCTGTTTACATAAAAACCTTTCACATCAAATTCAAAGACGCGTTTTAATTATTAGCAGTTATAAATCCTACCCTAAGTATACACCATAACTTTTGTACAGGAGTTTGAACTCAAAAGTCAAAAGTGCACCTGATGCGTGTTGTGTAAGAATAATAAAATATAGAGTAAGAGCATAAAAAAAAATTACTTAAAAAGAAAGAAATATTTGAGTAGGATGAGAATCTTTTGGTCTATGTCTTTTGATTGCCTTTTTGATGGTGTACGCATGCCTTCTATTTATAGGTTAGGCTAGGTTAGGAACTTTTTAACCGAGTTATACTTGAACTATTTCTTCCATCAAAGAATAGGATATGGCTTATCCATTACTAATTGTTCAAAATGAAACTCTTAACACTCAAGTTTAAATTTAAAATTCGTAATAGATAAAATATTATCAAAATTTGATAGGCAAGAGGGTTACTCTAAATAGAACTCTAACATTCTCCCACTTGATCCTCATGTCACACAAGTTTCCATATATGGTGATAGAAAATTAAATATAGCCAAACATTGTTTATTTCAACTAGTTATAGAACACTCCCACTCAGATAAAGAATATTATACACGAATCATGACAGTAAAGCCTTTATAAAGTTAAGCCATCCCTTCCATGTATCACATGTACAATACCCTTAAATAACTACCATATGAGCAAATAACTTTATGAATGAACTTCCAATAAGTCATTTGGGTCCTACTTTATATAATTCCCATGGATAAAAATAATATGCACAAAACAACTTTATTCTCCAAAATAAAACCAAAATAAATATTGTATATCTATAGACCAAATAAAGAGAAACTAAACATAAAATAAGTTGACAAGTCCCATATTGTCCACATGACCTTTGAATTGTAATACCGATAAGCCTTTGGTCATGGGATCTGCAATCATCAACTCATTACTTATACGCTAAATAAACACCTCATTCCTCTTAATGCTCTCTCTAACACTTAGCTACTTGATGTCGATATGCTTACTTCTGCTACTGCTTTTATTGTTTTTGGAGTTGATGTCGATATGCTTACTTCTGCTACTGCTTTTATTGTTTTTGGAGAAGAAAACTGTAGCAGTTCTATCACAGAAGATCTTTAGTGGTCTCTCTACTAAATCAACAATCTCAAGACCACCAAGGAAATTCCTCAAGCATAAAGCCTGTGTAGTAGCTTCATAGCATGCTATGAATTCTGCCTCCATAGTAGACGTAGTAACAATAGTTTTCTTACAACTTCACTAAGATATAGCACCCCCAACAAATAGAAAAATATATCCAAAAGTAGATTTTCTGGTGTCTACATATCCGGCAAGATTTGAGTCTGAATAACCAACCACCTCTAATCGATTAGCGTGTCTATAGGTCAATCTGTAATCCTTGATTCCTTGTAAATACCATAAAACTTTCTTTGCAACTTTCTAATGACCCAATCCTGGGTTACTTTGATATCGATCCAATAATCCCACTGTGAAGCCAATGTCAGGTCTAGTGCAAACATGTGCATACATCAGGCTTCCTATTGCAGATGCATACAGTATCCCTTTCATCTGCTCCTACTCTAATGCATTTTGAGGGTATTGGATTTGACTAAATGCATCCCCTTTGACAATATGTGCCACCGAAGCCTTGCAACTCTTCATGTTGAATCTCTCCAAAACTATTTCAATGTAAGCCCTTTGAGACAATCCCAAAATTATTTGTTCTCTGTCTCTATGAATCTCTATGCCAATGACATAAGAAGTTTCACCTAAATCCTTCATTTCAAAGTTTTAATAAAGAAACTGCCTGGTGTCGTAAAGCAAACCCAAATCACTACTTGCAAGCAAAATATCATCTACATATAGGACTAAGAAAATGAATTTACTCTCACTGACCTTAAGGTATATGCACTGATCAACAAGGTTTTCAATAAATCCAAATGAGTTAATAACCTTGTGAAACTTTATATACCACTGGCAAGAGGCCTATTTAAGTCCATATATGGATTTCTTTAATTTGCAAACTCTCTGTCTGTTTTCTTTAAAACCCTCAGGTTGTAACATATATACCTCCTCTTCAATATCCCCATCTAAGAATGTTGTTTTCACATCCATCTGATGTAATTCTAGATCAAAATGAGTTACTAATGCCATGACTATTCTAAATGAATCCTTCTTAGAAATAGGAGAGAAGCTTTCGTGTTAGTCAATGCCTTCATTTTGAGTAAATTCTTGAGCTACAAGTCTAACTTTATGTCGTTCAACATCACCAGAAGCATCCCTTTTGGTTTTATAAACTCATTTGTAGTCAATAGCTGCTGCTCCATTAGGTAAGTCTATGAGATTTCAGACTTGATTTTTAGCCATAGATTTCATCTAATCTTTCATGGCACCATACCAAGATGTGGAATTATCTCCACTCATAGCCTCTGAAAATGAGCTTGGATCTTCCTTAGGTCCAACATCAAAGTCAAATTCTTGAAGATAAATCATATAGTCATTAGAAATTGCTGGTCTCCTTACTCTTGATGATCTCCTTAATACTACTTCCTCTGTAGTTTAGAAGTTGGTTCTGCTTGAACTTACTCTTCATGAGTTGACTGTTCTTGAAATAATTGTTGTTCAAAGTAATCAATTTGATCTTCTCTTATCATAATCATATGTCCTTCATATGAAGGAGTTTTAGTCTGCTCTTGTGTTTCCTCAAATTGTAACTTACGAGGATAAGCACTCCCACTAGGTTCAGCATTCTCAAAGGAATTTGGCATTTCTACTCTCAACAATTCTAGGATTATTTGAAAGACAATAAAACGTAAAACCTTTAGAGTTTACCGGATAACCAATGAAAAAACCACTTATCGTTCATTAGGGTGCTAGCTAAAGCCTTGTTAGAGTGAACAAATTGTTCCTCAACAATCTTCAAGAATGGTTTAGCATTATCAATTTTAGACCCCGAATGTTCTTATTGATGTGAGATTTCATGAACAACAAACATAAGCGATTAGATCAATCCCACCGTTTATTTTTAGAAATATGTGCTAGCGTACTTGATTACGTGAGGGCAAGTGGTTGGTCCACATGGAGTGCCTTATCAAGCTCTAAACACCCCAATTTTAAAAAGAAAAAAAAAATTCTTTCCAACAAGAGAAATTATCACCATTTAGCATCGGAATACGAATAATATCATCAAAATGTGAAATGGGAAATGTTAAAGCTGCAATAACCAAGAAACACTTTAATATTATGAATTTTAACTTTATTTAAATCAACCAATGTCAATTTAACCAATAGTAAATTTTAACCAACTATAAATAGTGGTTGCATTATATAAAAACTTACTAACTATCTAAATAATAAGATTAGAATAATTCGATGTTAATGAATAAATTTTCCATACCTTTGAACATAGAAAAATCTACCACTAACACGAAATCATCTATCTTATTTTAATTAAACCACAAAATAATCTCCCTTTGGGGCCGGGCCACTAAAATAATAATTTAATCATAACACGTATGCTAATATATCTTTATAAAGTTAAAACTTTATATGATAATCGTTATAAATTAGAATGCTTTGGCTACTCAAAAGATACTCCAATAATCAACCTTACATGATTATTTTTTAATAGATAAGGATGTTTTGGCTACTGTCAAAATGTTTCAAATAATCATACCCTCTAACAACGTACCATGGGAAAAACAATATATATTGATCTACTAAAAATTAATATAAAAAATAAACAATCCAAAACAAGTCCAAGAGTAAAACCCTTTTTCTAAATAATAAAATATTATTTAAAAATCAATATTTTATTCTTTTAAATTGGGTAGGTCAAAATTATTCTCTGTGGATCAATATTTTACTGAACATATATCATATTCCAAAAGTTGGCCTTTATAGGGTGCCTTTTAATAAGGACAAATTTTTCTTAAAAGCCAAAGGCCTAATAAATCCAGAAAGTTTTAAAAAGCTGAAACCTCTAATAAGTCATTAAAGTCTAATAAGGCCAGAATTGATAGAAGACCAAATCAAACCAAAAGTAAATTTGTACTTGGTTCATACTTTTTTGTAGGGCTGTTCACCCGATTTGACCTGGACCGTATTAGTATTATTCCGACCCGACTCACTTGTTTCCACTACCGAATGTGGCTTTTCCGAACCGTTACCCGTTACCCGTTTATTCGACTTGTTTTGTTTCGGGTTTTCCGTTTTAATTTATTTGGTATGCTATAAGACGTTCGTTTCACACCTTCTCTCTTCGAATACCCGAACCCAAATGGTTCACCTTCTTTGCTTTCAAGCCAAACCCAAACCAACATTCCTCTGGTTTCTACAAGCTTCTTTTCGATAATGATAACGTCCTCTGCCTTCTTTATGATGGGGCTAAGTTTTCCAGTATTTACTGGCCTGAACCATGGGTTTTGCGCTGGCAAGCTGGAAGGTTCGCGTACAACAGCAGTAGAATGCCAGTGCTTGATTCCTTCGGGAACTTTAATTCTTCTGATAAATTTACATTTTTGACAGTCGACTACGGTCAATTGCTGCATAGAAGATTGATAGTTGATTACGATGGTAATCTTCGGTTGTACAGTTAGGACAAGGAGGGCGAGATGTGGATTGTTTCATGGCAGGTACCTTGTATTTTATTCATGGTGTTTGTGGGGCTTTGAGTGTTCGTTTGACCCATTAGAATTTCTGCATTTTATAAAAAAAAAAAATCATTAAAAAAAAAAAACCCTGATTCAGATCATCCATGGCTTTCTCGCTGTTGCTAACGGTCACCAAAATACACGGGCTCATTTGTTTTGTGTTTCTTTGAGATTTTGCAAATTTGTTTTGAAGTGACTTCCATTTGGTTTCAGATCATCATGTATTCGACAAATGCTTGCCTGCTAGGGTTTATGAGCAAGGAGGAGAGAGCAAGAGAAACGGGTATTGGGTAATTTTCGATTAAGTCAGAAACGGGTGCGGCCATTTCCACTTTCGAAGAATACTAGAACGGTTCGAGTTTTTTGTGTCAGTTCGGGTCGGTTAAATCGGCCGGTTCAGAATAGCAGTTTATTTGTTCACCCCTACTTTTTTATAAACAAACTAAAGGTCATAATCACATGGTTTCTCTTTCTTTTTCTATTTTTTATCTTTTATCTTTATTTTTTATAAACATTACCAATCAACACCTTGATCAATTTTATCGTAAAAATGAATAGTATTACTAAGTTCTTAGAAAAGATTCTTCTTTCCTAAACAAAACTTCAAGGTTTCCATGAAAAATTGGAGTGTCACAATGGCCCCGATTAAGTTCCAATATCCTAGACAAAATTGCCTTAGACTGTACGTAGTCATAATCTCCTAGCAAAAGACTACAAAATTTCTCATATCAAACCAAATTTGATCTCACAAAAAAAACACAATAATATTAAATTTTCATGCTCAAATAAGAAAATACATATATCTTAAAAATTTGAATCAACAGGCATGAAAGTGACTCTGATAGCACATGTAAGAATAATAAAATACAGAATAGACGACAACAAAAATAATAAATTACATACCTCATGTTCTAGCGACTCAAGAACAAGAAAGAACCTAAAGAAAATCCACTTAAAGAGAAATACATATTTGAGTAAGAATAGAATGTTCTGGCCTATGCCTTTTGATTGCCGTATTGATAGTATACACAAACCCTCTATTTATAAATTAGGTTAGGAACCTCTAATATAATTAGACTTAAAACTATTCCTCTTATCATATAATAGGATAGGACTTTTGTTCAAAATAAAACTCTTAATATCCTAGTTTAAATTTTAAACTCTTAACAGAAATTTTTTTTATCAAAACTTGCATGCAAAAAGGTCAAAATAGAACTTTAACATGTATAACTGTGATCTACCTAAAATTTTAGGAACTGAGGAAGCCATTTTTTTTTTTTACTAATCGTTTTCAACTGTTCCACAGCATACACGTGCATGCACAACACACCCACGGTATCCGTTGCGTTGATCCACGTATATGCCAAAACACAATGGAAAGTCCAAAAGGATCGGGAGGAGAGAAACTAGTCATCGAGCTAATTGGTTTAGGTCTTTGACGATGTAGACGTAACCAATTAAGAGCAGTACTACTTATAGGGTGACAATACCACAGGCTAAGTTTTTAGATTTGGCATTTTGTTGTTGCATACGTACAGTTGAGCTTTTGCAGTAAATAGAATACTTGAAAATCAAGCCAGAATCAGTTTCAAGAGATTCAAGACGCAAAATGGTACTACCTGATCATCGGTCTTCACATGACACAATATGAGAGAGCTGACAGAAATCAATAGAGCTGAGAACATTACACAACTGCATGCTAAAAAAGGATCCTAAACATCTGAAACGTACTTCCTCCCTAAAATTACATGATGATCTTGTACTACAACTACATATATTATTTGAGTACCACCCATTGCAGCCTGCTGCTACTACTTGAGATCAGTCACCAGATTCGAAACTAATTAGCAACTAACCATTGTAAGTCTGAAATGGTAGGGTCAACTGGTCCAGAAGTCCAGTGACTGGGGTGGCAAGCCTAGGCTCATAAGCAAAGCCATGCAATTCACCATTACGTCCATTGTTGCTGCTGCTGCCACCACCACCTTCTTGAGAGTAAGGACATGGAGGAATCCACAGCCACCTCTTTTCGCAGACATCCAACAGCAAAGCCTTGTCCGACCCTCGTATCATAATCACAATAAAGTCTCCATGTCCAACACAGTCGAACCCATTTCCACCTTCCAACTCAGCAAACTGGATGTAGAGTTGCTGTGGCATTCTTTCGACTTCCACCCACGTAGTCCCGCATGCTTGCAAATCCCACAGCCTCAAACTCTTTGGTACATTTAGTTTGCTTTTCTCAACTGCTGCAACTAAGAGGAGATTTCCCCTACTCTCGACCAAGCTTGGCGATCGCAGAAACCTTCGCATGGGAGCTTGAATCTTGCACCATATATTCGCTGCAACATCATGAGCTAAAACGCTAAATGGGTTATAGTTCATGCAGTAGAATTTTCCTCCCACGTAAACCATTCGACCTGACTCAAGGCTACATAGCCTTGGCAGAGAAGAAGTTGTACCCCATATTGAATAAAACCCACCCCCATCCATATGAAAGTTCTCGGCCGTTAAATTCTTGACTGCATAGGGAGAAATCATGTCATCCCCGGCAACCGTGATATCTATTGATGAAGGGTTAACGGTTAGGCCAATAGAAGGGAAGAGCCGGGGTCTTAGCGTGGGAGGCAATTGAGTTAGAGAACCAAGGATGGGGTTGCATAGGATTATGCTTTTTGGACCAGCCTCATCTGAAACCCAGCAAACTAAGCCACCGGAAGAAGAAGCAGGTGAAAACCCGGAGGGAACCAGAGCAAAGGAAAGACGATGCCATGCGATATCAATAGGATCAAAGAGATATCCTTCACAAGGTCCCCTATTGTCCCCATCTCCTCCACCACTTCCCCTATATATGTAGCTCTTGAGGGTTTTGTGCTTAAAGAATAGAAACCAATGATGGCGAGGAGATACTTGGAGGTATAATTCAAGAAAGCTGTCCGAAAACAAGAGTGCGTACCATCTCTTACAGACAGAACGTGCTCGAAAAAAGGCCGGTGGAGGGAGAAAAGCAAGCACACGATCGAGCAGCCTCTGTGGGAGTTTACTCCAGATCCTTCTGTCCATCCAGGGTGTAGTAATAGTATTTGGAGTGGCCCCGCTACTGCTACCACTCATAGTAGCAGTGAAAGTGTAGGAAAAGGGTAAGGGCGGCGTCATAGAGGGGTGAAAGGTCTCCATGTTTATGGCTTGGCTTGGAATTTTTTTTTTTTTTTTTTTTTTTTATTCAGTATAAAACTAAAGCGCTCCTGATCTCAGTCTTTCTTTCTCAGTGGAAACAGAAAGTAGAGCAAAGCCTTAAGCTGGAGAAGGCTTCCGTTTATGAAGGGATGCCATGCTTTTCATGTGAATAGAAGGGAAGATTCACTCTTTCTTCATCGAGAAAGAAAGGTGGCTAATATTTTTGCTTTTGGTGAGAGCTTGGAAGTCAACATATAAATGGAAATCTAAGAAGGCACCATGTTGGGAACGAAAAAAAAAAAGGTTTTTTAGTATTATTTCGGCAGGTTACTGCGAGAAACTGCTAGCAATCACCTATTCGGTTTTCTCATCATTAGTGGGGTTGGAGAGAGAAGTAGAAGGAGGCAGCAGCCCCGCAGAAGACAACTGAAAACAGAAGAAAAGACGCGTTTCTAGCTAGGAAGAAAGGTACTAAAACTCATGAAGTTTGGTTGGGCTTGGACTGTTTTGTTCGGATGGGGCGGGACAACTGACAAGTGTTTATATAACGTGGGGTTGGCATATTTTTCCGATTTCTCTTTGGTTTCTTTTACGACGTTTCTTTTTGCGAGAAAATGAATGGCAGGGATTCGGATTGATCTATCTATCTATCTATCATTTCAGTGTTGTTTTGTCATCGCCGAGGTAGGACCTAGGAAGGACAGCAGATCAGAGAGGTAAAGTGCCAACACGAGTGTACTTGCACTTATCATTCACACTGCGCAAACCCCTCCAAGTGGTGCACCAGCTCAAACTCTCACAAGTTGAACCAGCGCCAGTAACGTGAAGGATATTTCTTTTAAATTATATATATATGCAGCCGATGTAAAGATGGATAAAAACAAAAAAACAAACAGTAGAGGTTTTTCATTGCAGTCATGTGGTCATCCTGAGGATCAAGTACAACAAAATCCTAGCACCCATGATCGTGTGGCAAGGCGTGTACTCCTTTTCGTAAAATATCTAATAATATTTGGTCAGGCGTGAAGATATAATTAAACAAAACAATTTATATGTGTTAATTACGAACGTACGTACTAGTTTTGCTCTCCGACCCATATAATATACCTACCTATAGTCTATAGAGAAACGATATTATCAATCATAATCCCTAGCTAGCTAGCTAGCTAGAAGGCGTTGATCTTCTTGTCTGTTTGATGCCTGCGGCTTGTTCACCACAAAGATTCCGAGGTGCATGCGTAGGAAAATGAAATAAGAAAAACTATATTATAATAATACATAAACTTCTTAAAAAAATAAGAAATATTTTAAATTATAAAAGATCTTGGAGATGGCCCTCTGATCAGATTAATTCCATGCATGTCTTTATTCTATTTATCAATCTATATGTATATGAAACGTATTGTATAATTAATCATGCAAGTATATATACCGTCGATCTTCAATCATTATTAACATGTTGTCGTTGTTGTTATTATTATGTCCATCATCAAGTGACTTGCAAGAAGCGTAAAAAAAAATATATATATATATATATATAGCAAGAGCCTGCAGGCGCCACGTGTCTCTCTCTCGTAAATGGTGGAATGAAATAGAGTAACAGACTAACAGTAACAGATATAATTTTAGGATGCTTAAATTTTACGATTTTTTTTAAATAGAATTTATTATTAAAACCAAATTTTTTATATACATCTAAGACTTACCTTTTAAAAAGTTTTAAAATTTTAATTTATTTTTGGGTTGGAATGTTAGAAATTCCTTTTTATTATTTATTTTAAGAATGAAAATGATAGTATGCCTCTTAAATATATACATCCACTTATATATTTTATTTTTTCAATTGTTTTAATAGGTAAGAAAATGAATATTAATAAATTTATATTTCTTTTTTTAATAGTTAAAAATATTTAAAAATTAATTTTAAAAATTAAAATAATGTTGTATACAAATTTCAAATAGATAAGTCTCATACAAATTTTTTATAAAAAAGTAAATCTCACTATTAAATAATAGTTTCTTTTACACATATTTTTGGTAAAGTTTATATTTTTATAAATATTTTTTATAAGATTTTTCTATTTAAAATTTATACAAATCATTTTTTTTTTTTTAAAAAAACATATTTATATGCACATTGGGTATGACTGTCGTTTTAAAAAACACGTACCGGGTCCAGAATAATTCTATGATCAATGAGGTGACTTGATTGAATACTGACTGGTCAACCTCTAAAGTGACTTAATTAACTTAATTCAGTAAATTGATGAGCTTCGGCCTCAAATTAACGTCCTGGTTAACTAACATTCAAGCGTTAATTTGTGAATTGATTATCTGGAATCATTAGAAGAAAAATTTATTTATCATTATTTTTCTCATCATTATCACATCATCACATAATATAACATTAGATGATAGGTAAATAAATAAAATATAATAAATAATCTTTAATCATCTAATATTATATTAATAAAAGTAAAAAAATGAAGAGTTGAAGATTATGAAAATGAAAATTAAAAAGTAATTGGAACGTTTAAGCTATGTTTGATTGTTGAACTAAATACAACTTATTTAAAATCAATTATTGATAGAATTTATCACTCTTTCAATTTTTCATAAAAAGGTTAAACATATTTTAATCTATTTTCTATATTTTAAATTAAAAAGTTAAACTCATTTTAATGAGATTTACAAAATATTATTATTCATAATTCAACTCAAGTATTAATCTCAACACTCAAATGCAGCCTCAGAGTCTAGAGAATGGAAGACATGACCAATTACTCTGACTAATTGTAGATTTTCATCCCTTGTTTACATGTTTTAACCACAACATAACGGCCTCGTTTAGATTTAGAAAACGTTTCATTTTATCTCATTTTATAATTATAATTTTTTAAAATTTCACATAAATATAATAAAAATTTTAACTTTTTCAAATACTAATTCAATTTTTTCAAATCTAAAAATAATAATATTTAAAAATAATATTTTATTCAATTTTTATCTTTCATATAAAATTATGTCATTTCTAAATTGAAATCAATCTTAAATATATTAATAGCTTATGAATTTGGCATATTATAAAATAACGTTAAAAGTTAAATTTAATTGATTATCCAATTTCTAATATGACATCTAAACTACCAATTCTAACATTTTGCACAGTGATTCGAAATTTTAGATAAGTAGTTCGCATAGTCATAAAAATATTTCATAAAAATAAATTTAAATATGATTTTATATGATATATAAATCTACTTTATAATAAAAATAATTTTATAATTTAACATATTCTATTAAACTACGTCTTATATCCTATCAAATTATATTAATTTATAAATTTATTTTTATAAAATTATTTTATAGCTAAATTATTTCTCTTTGTAAATTACAATATGCAGCCTGTATGGTTTTTTAAGAATTTAAATTATCATATTATCTTCCCAAAAGAAAGAGAGAGGGCAAGGAGAGGGATGGTTATAAAAATGAAGAAAAGGCTTCGTTAGACGCAGTCGGCAAATACAGTCGGCATGCAGTTGGCTGTACGGAATAAATAAAAAAAAATTATAAAAATATTTTTTTTTCATAGTTGTACAGAATGAATAAAAAAAAATTATAAAAATAATTTTTTTTATATATAGGTCCCATATTAATTTATTTTTTTTAAAGCGACTACACGCCGACTGCATTTGTCTACTGCAAAAATCATTTTTCTTTGCTAAATTGTTCGGTTTGGCCAGTTAAAATTTTTAAATAAAAATTTTGAGTTTTAAAATAAAATATTAAAATTTTAATATTATTATTTTAGAATTTGAAATAGTAAAGAAAAAATTAAATTATTTATTATATTTTAAATAAAAATTTTAAAAAGAATTAATAATGAGATGAAAATTTTATGTTTAAAATAAAAAAATCTTAATGGCCTAACAAAAACTTGTCCTTACTAAAATTTTAAAATTTAAGTTTTAAATTAAATTATAATATAATTTAAAAAAATTTAAATAAAATTATTCTTTTTCAAAATATTGCATTTCTGACTATCTTTGATTAATTTTGGCTAATAATGGTTATTGAAAAATAATATATACAAATTTTAAATACATAAATTTTACGTAAGTTTTTCTTTTTTTAAGAAAGAATATATCATAAAAAAAATTAAAAAAAAAAGGAGAAAAAATTTTATTTATATTTTTCTATAAAATTTATATTTTCATTTAAAAAAATTATATATTTAAGATTTGTAGCTTCATTAGGTTATTACAAGCGTCGTTGTGATGAATCTGAATTAGGGTTGTGAAGAGCTGAGAGGCATCTTTGTCCGAAAGCAGTTTGTCAGATCATACGTCTAATCTCATATCCCATTGATGGGTTTTTGGCAGAGACAGGCGTGAACTACAAAAAGCTTTTTGGAAGTCAGTCAGTCCTTAGGAGATTCAGGTGCAGCTTATTAAAGCTGTATATACACGTACCCTAGCTACCTGGGCTACTCCTGTATGCTCTCTCCTCTTTCTTCTCTCTGAGCCACAATATTCTCTCTCTCTGTTTTTCCATTAGCCTGCTGGCTTTTGTTTGGTTTCGTTAAGAGAAGCAAATCTTAGTCAGAAACAGTCACAATGTCTTGTTCGTGTCAATCCCTTTACCGATTGGCATTTGTCTCAGAGTTAACCCTTTGAAAATGGTAAAAAGCGTCGTGTGCAGATTTGGAAGTGGTTTCTTCCTTTAAGAAATCTCCACATTTGGAAAAAAGCTTAACCGTTCATTTTTAGAAAATTGTGTTCACCTCAAGCAACCCCTCTCTCCCTCTCGATTTTTGTTTTTTGTTTTTCAATATCAAGTGGGTCTCTCCCACCTTTCTTTTTTAACCTACATACCACATTTTTCAACATATTTTACAATATATATTATTAAATAAAGATATTTTGATAAATAATGTTACTTTTATTAGGTTATTTATAAAAATATTTCTCTTTTTAAAATATCATTGTATAAAATATTGTAAAAAATTACACATATTTATCATTTTTTTTTTCCTTGCAACAAGATTTAAAAAAAAAAAATTATTATCCTCTCACCCATTTTCTACAAAGATCCTTTCTCTTCTCTATTCTCCAATTATTTAAGCTAGACGCTTTGACTTCCCCAAACTTCATGTTCTGATCTTCTAGACAATTGATTTAATTTATTGAATAAAGATGTGGAAATTAAAAAAAAAAAAATCATGCATAAAAAAACAGAATTTTATCAAAGAATCGTGGAAAAAAGTAACCTACATCATTCCTATGTTTTGCCAACTTTAGCCGAGGATCTTCAATACTTACAAGAAAACTTGTGAAGTATTCTTCAAGGAAAAGAAATCGAAAAAGTATTATTCGATAAAAGTTTTGAAATATCTTTTATTATAATATGAGAAATGATATTTATAGTTATAAATTGTAAAAATATCACATTCTTATTTTTTTTTAAAATAAATAAATATAAGATTTATATAAATAAATTAATTTCTTAATGGTGGATCTCACTTTTTTTTTTCAAAAAAAAATATAATATATATAATATTGGATAGAATGCATATTAGAATTTGACTAATTAATTATAAATTCCTTAATTATGTTTATCGGCCGTTAATTAGAAACTATATGACTATAACCATCACCCGACAACTCCCATCTTATTGCTTTGAACCACAGTTTCATATTTCAAAAGCAAAGAATAATGTGGATTTATTATGGCATAAGACGCACAACAAAACTTGGAAAACTTGAAATAGGAAAGCCTTCATCCAGATTCCAAAAACAAGAGAAAAACACATGCAACTGAGAGCTAGATAAACCAATTCAATTCCATTCTTTGCTACTTCCTTAATTTCTCTCCGAGTTTCAGTCTCCTCTTATTACCAAATGTACTTGTAGCAGACAGACTTCCACCATCTAGATTAATTTGCAATATATAATCTGCAGAATATAATTATTTTCCTTGACTCCTAGCCTACTCTATAATTTTCATAGCTAGCTGCTTTATTTGCTCCCTTTTGTATTATATATTGTGGATGTTTATGTTAATAAGAGTCTAACTGGTCCGATTTAGTTCGGTTTTAGACATATTTTAGAATATAATCAATATATACCGGTTTTGAGATTTGAAAAATCAATATTGTACCAATTACACCCCTAAACTGGTATTTCCTATTTTATTAGTTCTATTCTAGTTCGGTCTGGTTTTTTAGGTATATTATATAGTATATATAATATAATATATAATAATATAGTGATAATATATTATAGCATATTCTAATATATATTTAATTGTATTATAAACTATAGTGATATATTATAATATATAATATAGCGATATATTATAGTATCTTATAATATATAGTGATATAGTATTAATATAACTATTTATACAATAGACTATAGTTATTTTTTTTTATGTACAATATAAAAAATCATATAAAAATACTTAATACAATAGAAAAAATTAAATACATATATGAACCGGTTCAGTGCAGTGTTAGAAAAAGGAAAAATGTAACCGAAAAAATCGAAATCAGGCCAATTTTAACCTGTTTTTAAAAAATTAAAATCAGTACTGGACCGAAACAATATATAATTTGTAGTATATAATTATTTTCCTTGACTCCTGGCCTACTCTATAATTTTCTTAGGTAGCTGCTTTATTTGCTCCCTCTTGTACTATATATTGTGGATGTTTATGTTAATTGGAGTGTAAATGGTCCAGTTTAGTTCGGTTTTAGACATATTTTTAGAATATAATCAATATATACTGGTTTTGAGATTTGAAAAATCAATATTGTACCAATTACACCTATAAACTGGTATTTTCTATTTTATTAGTTCTATTCTAGTTTGGTTTGGTTTTTTAGGTATATTATATAGTATATATAATATAAAATATAATAATATAGTGATAATATATTGTAGCATATTTCAATATATATTTAATTGTATTATCGACTATAATGATATATTATAATATATAATATAGCGATATATTATAGTATGTTATAATATATAGTAATATAGTATGAATATAACTATTTATTCAATAGACTATAGTTATTTTTTTTATGTACAATATAAAAAATCATATAAAAAATATTTAATACAATAGAAAAAATTAAATACATATATGAACCGGTTCGGTCCAGTGTTAGAAAAAGGAAAACCATAACCAGAAAAAACTAAATCAGGCCGATTTTAACTGGTTTTAAAAAAACTAAAATCAGTACTGGACCGAACTAATATATAATTTGCAGTATATAATTATTTTCCTTGACTCCTGGCCTACTCTATAATTTTCTTAGGTAGATGCTTTATTTGCTCCCTCTTGTACTATATATTGTGGATGTTTATGTTAATATGAATGTAACTGGTCCGGTTTAGTCCGGTTTTAGACATATTTTAGAATATAATCAATATATACCGGTTTTGAGATTTAAAAAATCAATATTGTACCAATTACACCCCTAAACTGGTATTTCTTATTTTATTAGTTTTGTTCTAGTTTAGTCTGGTTTTTTAGGTATATTATATGGTATATATAATATCATATATAATAATATAGTGATAATAAGCATATTCTAATATATATTTAATTCTATTATAGACTATAGTGATATATTATAATATATAATATAGCGATATATTATAGTATGTTATAATATATTGTGATATAGTATTAATATAACTATTTATATAATAGAAAATAGTTATTTTTTTTATGTACAATATAAAAAATCATATAAAAAATACTTAATACAATAGAAAAAATTAAATATATATATATATGAACCGGTTCGGTCCAGTGTTATAAAAAGGAAAACCGTAACCGAAAAAATCGAAATCAGTTTGATTTTAACCAGTATTTAAAAAACTAAAATCAGTACTGGACTAAACCAATATATAATTTGCAGTATATAATTATTTTCCTTGACTCCTAGCCTACTCTACAATTTTCTTAGCTAGCTGCTTTATTTGCTCCCTCTTGTACTATATATTGTGGATGTTTATGTTAATAGGAGTGTAATTGGTCCGATTTAATTCGGTTTTAGACATATTTTAAAATATAATCAATATATACTGATTTTGAGATTTGAAAAATCAATATTGTACCAATTACACCCCTAAACTGGTATTTCCTATTTTATTAGTTCTGTTCTAGTTTGGTCTGGTTTTTTAGGTATATTATATAGTATATATAATATAATATATAATAATATAGTGATAATATATTGTAGCATATTCTAATATATATTTAATTGTATTATAGACTATAGTGATATATTATAATATATAATATAGTGATATATTATAGTATGTTATAATATATAGTGATATAGTATTAATATAATTATTTATACAATAGACTATAGTTATTTTTTTTTATGTACAATATAAAAAATCATATAAAAAATACTTAATACAATAGAAAAAATTAAATATATATATGAACCGGTTCGGTCTAGTGTTAGAAAAAGGAAAACTGTAACCGGAAAAATCGAAATCAGGCTGATTTTAACCGGTTTTTAAAAAACTAAAATTAGTACTGGACCGAACCAAACTTGGTACTGAACCCAACCTACCGGTTCGGTCTGATTTACCGACTCACCAGTTTTTTTTCACCCCTATCTACGAATATGAATATGAGGAATTTTTCCAGCAATCTCCATGTTTACTCTTAACATGGCATCAGAGTCCTAATCGATCATTGTTTTCATTCTAGCCATTTCTCTATGGAAAATCATACAAGTTCTGTGTCTTCTCATGTCGTTGGCCTAGATCCATTATTTTCTTCATTCCTCTAACCACCTAGGTGCTATTCTTGTTTCCTCTCCACTCACATAAGAAAATTATTCTACTTGGCAAAGAGCCATGAAAATGGCCCTCAATGTCAAAAATAAATTTAGCTTTGTCGATGGATCCCTCGACACACCCATTGATTCGAAAGAATTGTCATCATGGGCACATTGCAACAATATGGTCTTTTCTTGAATCCTTAAACTCTTTTTAAAAATCATTGGCTTCTAGTGTGATTTATTGCAACAGCCCCACAGACATCTGGGTTGATCTTGAAAATCATTTTACACATAGCCACAACTCATGATTATTCAAGTTGAAATGTGATTTTAGTACTTTACATCAAGGTACCATGCCCATTGTTGCGTATTACAACACCATTAAATCTTATTAGGATGAATTAAGTGTCTTGACAAACCTTCCTGATTGCTCTTGCAGTGCCTTCAAAACATTACAACACTTGCAACGAACATAAAGAGTCTTTGCATTTTTAATGAGACTCAACGACTCTTATTTATAAATTTGGAGTCAAATTCTTGCCATGAACCCCCTTCCAAACGTTAGTAAAGTCTATTCTATTCTCAGTCAAGAAGAGCGACAATGTCTTTTACATCTTCCATGTCAACCAGCCGAATCCATTGCCGTGGTAGCCAATCGATCCAATCTTTTTCATTCCTCTACTCGTGCTTCTAATTCAAATGGGCATGGTCGTGGTTGACCGAAGTGTAGCATTGTGGTAATTTTAGGCATTGGAAAGATACTTGTTATAAGCTTCATGGCTTTCCTCCAAACTAGGATCACTTTCATGGGAACCAACGGTTTGGGAACAATAAATTTGGCGCTCCTACTCTTGCAAATAACATTGCCACTAGCCCAATTCCCTCCACACCTATAAAAAGTTCTATTCCAGGTTTGAATGTTTTCCAACACTACCAATTGATGGATCTCTTATCTTTCCTTCCTCCCACTTCAATCAACTTTGCTGGTAATTTTTCTTCTTTCTCTTGCAAATCTATTTCCTTTTCACATAGCCAAGATTGGGTTATTGATAGTGGGGTCAATGAAAAAATGGTGTTGGATTCCTCTTTGTTTCACACAACTCATCTTGTTGATCATGCTAACCCGAGCCAATTACCCACAGGTAAGGTGGTCCCATTACCCACTTAGGTCACATTTAGCTTTTCAACCCATTATCTTTAGATAATGTCCTATATGTTGCATTTAAATTTAATATTCTTTCCATCAATAAACTCGTCACCTCCTTGAATTGTGTTGCTCTCTTCTTTCCAACATTTTGTGTGTTTTAGGACCTACACATGAGAAAGTTGATTGGAATGGGTGAGCTTTGCGATGGACTCTACTATTTCAAACCAATCGGCCCCACCATACCTGTTGCCTTTAACACTTCACGTGTTACTTTTCCTTCATTATGGCACTGATGTTTAGTTCATCCATCTATTTCATGTTTGAATAAAGCTATGAACATGTATACTTCTATTTTTCATTGTGATGTTTATGTCCACGTTAAACAAACCCACCTTCTATTTCAATTAAACAACAATAAAGTGTTGTTCATTTCAATCGAATTTATTGTGACATTTGGGGACCCCACCCCCATCTCATTTTGGAGCCCACTATTTTTTGAAAATCGTTGATGACTTCTCTCGCAATATTTTCATGCTCTTGTTCAAAACAGTTTCACTGCACCATATATCACATTTGAAGTGATATAAGGACAAGAATTTCTATCTCACCACATCCAACAATTCCTCACAGACCGTGGAATAATTCATGAACGCACTTGCATTGTGACCCTTCAACAAAAAGGGTGTCGCGGAACATAAACATTGGCATCTTCTAAATGTTGCATGATACTTGCGTTTCCAAGCTCATCTTTCAATCTCATTTTTGGGTAAATGCATCCTCACTACCACCTATCTCTTCAATCATATTCCCCCTCCTACTCTTAGAAATAAATCTCCATATGAACTTCTTTTCCATCACCCATAGCCTACGATCACCTTTGTGTCTTTGGTTACCTTTATTATGCCCAAGCTCTACAATCTGGTCATGATAAATTTTCTCCCTGTGCTATCAAATGTATTTTCATAGGCTACCCAGTTGGTCATAAATCATATCATATTTATGATCTTGAAAACAAACGCTTATTTATCTCTTGGAATATCACTTTTATTGAAACAGATTTTCCTTTCTAAACTATCCCCCTAACTACACCTATCTCCACTCCTATACCCCTTCTGCTCCCTGATATACCTCTTTCCAATCCATCCTTTGACCCTTCAATTACAAAACCACCTACTGATGTAGCCTCTCTCCATCCCTCCCAACCCATCTCCTCTCGATCTCTCCGTCACTTCACACGACCTACCTACCTCCAGGATTATACTTTTCCTCCACTTCCCCATGGGTCCTTATGAGCACACTCATCCAATTCTTCCTGACTAGGTACTCCTCACTCTCTTGCATCTTTTATCTCTTATACTTGTTTTAATATATAATACTTGGCTTTTCTATCTGCTTTATCACATCATGAGGAACCCCAAAGTTATTCACAAGCTGTCCAAGTTTCTCATTGACTTGATACCATGGCTTCTAAAAAACAAGCCTTGGAGGATAATAATACCTAGACTCTTCAACCATTGCCTCCTAGAAAAAAACCCACTAGCTGTAAATGTATTCAAGACCAAGCTCAAATTCGATGGTGTCATTGAATGTCATAAGGCATGCCTCGTAGCCAAAGGTTAACACTCAGGATGAAGTAGGGCTGTAAGACTATCGTTCTAGATCAGAAAAACTGATCAGACTGGACTGATAGTCTTATTAGTTAGTCTCAGGGTATAATATTTTAGCTACACAAGACTGAGACCAACTGAGTGTATATATATTAAAATATATATTTTTATATATAATATATATTTTATATAGCAGTTGTATAAATTATTTATGTAATTTTCATCCAAGGGATCACCATTGACCATATATACAATAAAATTATTTAATATTCATTAACCATTTATAAAATGTTAAAAAGATCACTTAATTTTAATTTTACTAGTTTAATTAATCTATTGTATTAATTTTTTTTGTCAAAAAAAGAAAAAAGAGAAAAAATATTCATGGACTGACCGAACTGATAGTTAAGGGTCTGACCTGACAAAAATAATTGACCAAAATTTTCTATCTGTGACCTGGACTGAACCAAACCAATTGCACCTAAGTTGAGGCCTTGATTATTATGATACTTTTGTTTTAGTAGCAAAACTAGTCACTGTCTGTTGTGTTTTTGTCATTGTTGCAGCTCGTCATTAGTCATTACATGAACTTGACGTCCATAATGCCTTTCTCCATAATGACCTTGATAAAGAAGTTTACATTACCCTACCACTGGGATATTCTAAGAAGGGGGAGACACGAGTTTATTGTTTGAACAAGTCTATTTAAAGCCTCAAGCAAGCCTATTAGAATTGGTTCTCCAAATTTTCATCTGTTGTTACTTTGGTTGGTTTTACTCAATCTCATGCTGGCCAATCCTTGCTCACATGCTCTCAGGGTACATCTTTAACTATCGTCCTTGTATATGTAGATGGCATTCTTCTTGTAGGGGATGACACTCTAGCCATCACCAAATTCCAAAGCTTCTTAACTCAAAAGTTTCATGTCAAAGATCTTGGTAGCTTAAAGTATTTTTTGGGTTTAGAAGTTGCCTATTCTCCTTAAGACATCTTTCTTAATCAACGAAAATATGATCTTCACATTCCGAATGATAGTGGTCATGTTCGCTCCTGCCCTGTTGCCTTTCTTATGGAGCAACATCTCAAACTCACTGATCAAGATGGAGACCTACTCTTCGATCCCAGCTCCTATCATCACCTAGTTGGTCATTTGATCTACCTCACCATCACTAGGCCATATATATTGTTTATGCTGTCAACACTCTTAGCAAGTTCATGCATCCACCGCGCAAGCCACACTATGATGCTACAATTCGTGTCCTCCGTTGTCTCAAGTCATCCCCTGGCACTAGCATTTTTTTTTTCATCCACATGTGATTTTCAGATTTGTGATTACACTAATTCTAACTAGGCTAACTGTCCCACAACTTGTTGATCCACCATAGGTTATTTCATTCAACTTGGTACTAGCCCCATCTCTTAGAAAACGAAGAAACAAGTTATTGTCTCTCGTTCATTTGTTGAAACTAAATATAAAGTCATTTTTGCTACAACTTGTGAACTTGTTTGGTTGAAAACTCTCCTTATTGATCTTCTAGTCACTCATCCTCAACCAATGCACCTCTACCGCAACAATTAAGTTACCATTCACATTGCAAAAAATCTTATGTTTCATGAACGCACTAAGAATATTGATATTGATTGCTACATTGTCAGAGAAAAATTGCGTGCTTATTTAATCTCCACAACTTATATTTTCACTACTTCTAAATTGGCTGATACCTTCACCAAGGCCTTGAGTTGTGAGTAGTTTTTACATCTGATTAACAAGTTGGGCATTCGGGACCTTCATGCTCCAACTTGTGAGTAGAATGAAACCTATGAGTAGTGCCAAGAAAGAGGAGTTGGTGAAGAAGAAGATGGTGATGGGGCTTCGGTTTGAGAAGGGGATTTTTTGGAGCTTGAAAGTGCAAACAAGGGAGTAGGAGTTGGTGACGGGGAGGAGTCTACAACGAAAGAGGCGTTGAAGAGAAAAGAAAAGAAAATAAAAGAAAAGAAGGCCGTCATGTGGGAAAGAAGAAGTAGAAGGTCCAAGAAAAGAATTGGCTAAATAAAGTATGTAGGGTTAAAGAAATGATATAAAATTATATAACTTACTACACTAGCAAGTCATATTTGTAAATTGGGATGTTGTTACTGTATCTTATCGACTGGATGGTCGTTAAGTTAGCTAATCTAATGTAATCTAATTTACGGCCACATTAACTAAATAAAGAGTTTGATTGATAACATCACTTTTCATAAAAATAGAGGACTCAATCTCTACAGACAAACGTTCGAGAGACGAAGTCTTTTTTTTTTTAAATAAATAAATAATAAGGAAACCGAAAAGAAAAATTGTAAGATAAATGCAAAAAAAAAAATGAAGAAAAAAGAAAAAAAAATTACAGTTTGAACCAATTTCGATAGATTTCAGAATTTGTGATAGCATATGAAGGCAACACACTTGTTTATTAATTTTCAATCACAAAGGTAAGATCTGAAAGGTTTAGTAGTGGCGAATTTGGTAATCTGGCACGTGTGTCGAGAAGAGTTGTTTGAAGAGAACCACATGTGGTGATTTTTGCAAAACCACCACTTTCTTCTGGATAATTTTTTGACCTATAAATTTGCTTATGTCGCATATCTCTCAAGAGTTGCTAGACAGTTATAAATCTATCTTTTTATACATTGAAGAAAGTAAAAGAAACCTTAATAGACAAGGTGGATGAATGGAAGAAGGAGGGAATGAGAGGGAGGAAGGGGAAAATAAGATCTGAAACCCTTAAAATCTTATGAGAGAAGAAGGGGAGAAGATGCGCTAGTTGATTTAAAATAATATTTTAATAATATTATATTCAATTTTTAATTTTTATCTAAAATTATTTTATCACATCTCACTATCACACAACTATCCAGACAAATGAAAATTGGAGAAAAGGATTACATTAGTTTAGGTGTTGAGAGTATTTCAATATTTTTTAATATATTCCATTACTATTTATTATTTTATTATTACTTTTTATATACTTTTTATTATTATTCATTATTTTTTATTACTATTTAATATTTTATTATTATTATTTATTTATTTTTTCACTACTATTTATAACATACCTCAACACTTCTCAACACTTAGGTACTGTTTAGCCATTGGAATTTTTTATCTCAAATACAAAATTCTCATTTCATTATTACATCTTTTCCAAATCCTTACATAAAATATAATAAACAATTTAATTTTTTTTAATTTTTTCAAATTTTAAAATAATAATAATATTAAAATATAATATTTTAATATTTAATTTTAAAGTTCAAAATTCTGATACGAGAATTCAATGGCCACGTGGCAATCAAGGAAATCAATTTTATGCTTCTCGTCGTGAGGGAGAAGTGTTTTCGGCCCCCCTCTCTCTCTCTCATTTAAGATTCTGCTTGGCCACTGAGAATTCTCAGATGAGAATTTTGAATTTTAAGATTAAATATTAAAATATTATATTTTAATATTATTATTGTATTGAGATTTGAAAAAGTTAAATTGTTTATTATATTTTATATGAAAATTTGAGAAAATTATAATGATGAGATGAAAATTTTATATTTAAGATGAAAATTTTTTAAGACCAAGCAGAACCTAAAAATAAACCTTTAACTTCAGGCCGTACAGGCGGCTGAAGCTAACATCCAAGACGTGCCATTTCTCCGAAGTAATTCAACTTCTCGTACATCGCAGCTCCTGGGTATGTTTCAAAAATCTTAATGAATATGAATTTTTGTTTGGCTTCTGAAAGTTGTATTTGTATATATGGAACAACTACCATCCGATCTTATAGCCCCATTGTTCTCTCTCTCTTTCTCTTTCTCTGCTCTGATCTGTTGATGATGTTTTGTTCGTTTTTGTGGTCTGTTATGTAAATTTCCTTTTTTATTAGTTAGACTGTTGATGATAAGCATGGCTAGAAATGAACTGTGGTCTGTACATTGCTTACCGAGTTCTGACTTTTCTTTCTTTCTTTCTTTTTTTTTTTTTTTCAGTTCGATTGAACTCTTGATGTGTTTGCTGATTTGGGTTTTCATGAACGTTGGAAATGATGGCCCTGTTTAGATTATGTGAGATTTAATTTTCTCTGAACGATTTCAATGTTGGATGTGTTATTTGGTGCTCAACAGATTTGGGTCATGACCACTTGGGTGAAAACAATTTGCTAGGTCTTGGTACTGATGCGACTGAAACTGATCCAAAAATATCATTTACGCCTGCTTAGTATTATCCTAAAATATCCTATAAATTTGTGACAGGTTGGTATTCAAAATTTTGGTTGAAGATTTGTAGTTTCTTCGTGATATATTATTTTGTACATAAGTTCCTGTGTTTCTCTTTGTGTATATTGATATTGTCACGGACTTTTGATTAGCTAAAATATTGAAAACTTCTGAGCATTTTCAAGTTGGAAGCTTCCTAGTCCTTTACTGAAACACTTGAAAGAACTTGAGCAAAAACAGGAAATACTTTTGGTGAAAGCCTAGAGTGACTCAGAATTTTGACACTGTTTTTGAAAGAAATAAAAAGTGCTTTTCTCAGTTTGGTAATTAAAAGAATAAATCAGTATGTTTTTATTCCTTAATGAGAATTCATACAAATTCTGGCTCTTTTTCTGCTCTATGTACATATATGTGATGTAATGTAATCCTGAAGATGGTGGGTGATTTTTGCTTGTAATTAAAGCTGCTTTGTTGGATTTGAAAATAAGGCCAAAAATGTATTCACTTAAAACCAAGTCCACCATGAAAATCTATGGTAGTGGATAACGGTCTTTCAATATTAAAACAACAAATGACAACTAATGAGAGTTTTGGTTTAAAAAAGTGACATAGTGAGAAACTCATATAATCTGTAATTTGGGATAGGAGGATTGATATCCCTCTGCACAATTTTAAACTTTCTAGTAGACAGATGGTAACTTTATTATGCCATAAAATCCATTGAAAGCTGAGTTCACCTACAGTCTTTGGCAATTTTCCTAGATGGGATATCTGTTTGTTAAGCCATAAAAAATATGCTATAGCTTTGTAGAGCTTGTATGATGCATGCGCGAGAAACTTTTGAAGCCCAATGTATTTCATTTGAGTTTATCTCATTTTATTGGTGTTTTACACTTGCAATGAGAATGCCATTAGTTATGGCATAATTGATGGGGAAAGTATGGTATGACTTAGTTTCTTACTTTGTATTCTATAAAAGGATTAGCAAGGCATGAAGTTTCATGAGGTAGATGAGAGTTTGATATATTATTGCTGAATTTCTCTCCGTTTCTTATTGTATTTATGTTCCCAAACAATGCTCATTATATTGTCATTTTAGAGGCTTCCCTTCAGAGTTGGTGATTGTAGATGTATGCATCTGCAAACTTGTTTACAAGATTTCTGTTTTGAATAGAACGTGGCAACTCTCCAAAGTAAAGATTGGGGGAATGGTTTTGTGAACATATCTTGCCTTTTGATTTCATCATTTGGTTAGCTTAGAAATTAAAGATTCATCATTAATTAGGACAAGGAGACAAATGTTGAAATGCATATGCTTCTCATTCTTTTTTGATAAGTGCATATGCATCTCATTCTTATGTGGAATGGACTGATGATATATTTTTATTAAATGATGCATGGAGACAAACGAGAACAGCTTATGTGGAGTTGTATTCCTGTTGGATTCCGGTACTAGGACTGCTTTATATGACCAGGTCTTTAGTCTAACGAGATTTCATCTATCATGATCCACAGTATAACTTTATTATTTTTCCGTCATAAGAGGAAAAATGAATAAGAAGAAAGAAAAGGAAACCCATTATGCTTTAAATTGATGGATTGTAGGAAATCAGAGGGCCATGATTGATAAATGTGCAGACTCAATTCATCTTTTGAAAACTAGGCGGTGAAGAAACTAACTATTAAATAGTTACAAAAGAAAAAAAAGAAAAAAAAAGGGAACTAACTATTAAAGCTTAGTTACATGGTGCTGATACCTGAAGCAGTGAACCAGAGAATAAACAAACAGGAATTGTGTACTAATTCGACTAATCATACAATGCAGACATTAGCCCTGAGTTAAAGATTGGGAACTGAATTGGCAGGTTGGTGAACTGATTGAGGAAAAGAAAGAGATTGACCACCTCATTGATATACGATCCTGTTAGGAATGAACTTATAAAAAAAAAAGATCCTGTTAGGAATGATGTTGAGGAACTGAAAATCTTTTTCCAACCATGAGGCCAATGGTTTTAGAGAAATGATTTCAAGTAAAAGATTAGACTATATAACTGACAATAAGTGTGATACCTCGGATTGAGTATAGAAGGTGGTAAATAGAATCCCACAGTGCCTGCAAGGGAGAAGTTCTTGCGCTTTATAATGATTCTAAAGGCTCCAATTATATCCTTGACTAGTTTTTTTGAGTGTAGGCTCAAATGTGGTTCAGACTCTCCTTGGATCATTCAAAATGTATCAAAGACAATCCTAACCAAAAGTGTGGAACTTTAGTTATGCAACCTACAACGGAATGGCCTGAGGAGGATATAAGATAAAAAGGGGGAGAAGAGATAGTTATATCTTGAAGTGAGTATAAGCTGGTGGTTTAAGATCCCACATTGCCTGCAAGGGAGAAGTTTGTATGGTATATAATGTTTCCAAGGGGCTCCAATTGTAATCTTAATTGGTCCATAGGGTATAAGCCCTTGTGTGGCTTGCGCATATCTTGAGCTGTTATAGTAAGTTAATTTGGAGAAGGTTAGAACTGAAAAATCTAAAGAGACCATCTTAGTGCTGATATTTAGCACATAAGTAGTAGGAAATTAGTCCAGACTATCTTTTCCTCCATTTATATGTTTCCATTTTGAGTCATTGAGCTACTTAGTCAGAAGAACTTTCATTGTACAATGATCATTACTAAATGAACTAAGAAACAAAATCTAAAATTTGGAAAAGAAAATGCATGCTTACCCAGATCCTATGTTTTCATGGAGAAGCCTTGGTCTCAAACTCGGTCACTGATACAAAGCAATATTAATCAAGTAAAAAAAAAAATTTAGTATTTACACCGAGTTGGATTTCTTTTCCAATGCTACTACCTTAAAAAAAAAAAACTGATTAAATTCTGTGCATGCAGGATTGTGGAAATGGCTGGAGTTGGTCGATCCATTTTATTGCTCAGCCTTTGAACTTTTTGCAACAAGTGCTACTCCAAAAACCCATTAAACGTCAATCCAGGAATCTGCTTTGTGGCTGCTGCTACAATGTCAATATTGCCAAAATTACGTTGTATCACTGTGGATGTTACTGGTACTTTGATAGCTTACAAAGGGGAACTTGGTGACTACTATTGCATGGCAGCCAAATCTGTTGGGCTGCCATGCCCTGACTACAAACGTGTGCATGACGGCTTCAAACTTGCCTATAAAGACATGGCCAAAAAGCATCCTTGTTTTGGGTTTACCACGAAAATGCCCAACATAGTGTGGTGGAAGACGTGTGTGAGAGACTCCTTTGTCAGGGTAAGGAAATCTGATGAGGCAGTGCCTTATCATGCGTTGCTTATATTGCTGACTATCTTTTTGCTAATCATTTCATATTACATCATGGTATGGTGGTATATGCATTTTGCTCCAAAAAAGTAAGTGTACAAAATGAATCCTTCTTAACCTGATGTAGGGGGAGGGACAATGATGAGACTGAGTAAAACTGTGCTTTTTGGCTCACAATTTTACATAAATATGCAATTCTATAATTTTCTCATTAGGAAGTTAAAATGGAATTTTTGTTTTTCCTACAGGCTGGATATGACTATGAAGAGGATACATTTGAGAAGGTGTTCAGACGCATATATGCATCTTTTGGTTCATCTGCTCCTTATACTCTCTTTCCAGACTCCCAACCATTTCTAAGATGGGTGCGTGAACAGGGGATTAAAGTTGGGATTGTTAGTAATGCAGAGTATCGGTATCGAGATGTAATTCTTCCAGCCATGAATATCAACCAGGTAAAGAAATCATTCTGTTTTGGATTCTGCTTCCAAAATTCTTATTTAGTATATCTTTAAATTAAAGTGTCGGAGACATTGGATTTAGCATCGGTGTGGAAATCTACCAACTGGTAATATTTCAAACTGTCACATACTGATACCGATGCAGTTGATCATTATCAAACCACAATTGTGGACACTTTCATTTATTATGGTGGAATTGCTGGCTTGTTCTAGTTTTTTAATACACTAATTTTGTCCCGTATCAACCATGTTGCACTGTTTAGCTTTGTTCACATGATCAACATAAGATTATGGAGGGAGGGATTGGGGGGGGGGGGGGGGATTACGGTGTGAAAATGTTCTGAATGTTTTTACAAATTTTAAACCAAAAGCTTCCTTTTCCAAAAGCCTCAGATTTCTTCTCTACCCACTACTTGAAATGCCAGACAGTTTTCTAAATTTTAACTTCTGAAACTTGTGAGTTGGAAGATGGTGCAGATTATTAAGCTTCCAAAGTCAATAAATTGGGTGACGATGATGTGGCTTTATAGGAGCACGTTTTGATACAAAAATTATATATTACAGTTGATATCAATACAAGTCACTTCAAGCTTTGTAAGAAATTTTAGTGAAAAGTGGTAATTTTTTGGCTGTTGCTTCATTTTTATCTTCCGTACATGAATCTATATGCAGACAAGTGTAACATCACTATATATCTCTGTTCTTTCATATGTTGACCAAGTTATTTGATGTTGAATTTCATGTCTGCATGGGACTTTGGATGTTAGACTAGAAATGCTGATCTTGTCAAGTCTAATGTGTTATTCAGGGATCTGAATGGGACTTTGGGGTGTTTTCTGGTCTCGAAGGTGTAGAGAAACCTGACCCAAGGATTTACGAAATTGCACTGGAGAGAGCTGGAAATATTGCACCGGAAGAAGTTCTGCATATTGGGGACAGCTTCCGCAAAGACTATGTGCCAGCAAAGACTCTGGGAATGCATGCATTGCTGTTGGATAGATTCAAGACGCCTGATGCTGAGGAATGGAGAAAATCTGGTGCCATTGTGCTTCCTGACTTAATGGCAGCAAAAGATTGGCTGATTTAATGGCAGCAAAAGATTGGCTTACTTCAGGAAAGTCAAACTGCTGACTGGCTTTCTTCTCTCTCCTTCATGAGTTACGTGGATAATTCTTCCCCAAAATTTTGTTTTATGCACAACATCTGACTCAAATTCTTCAGGGATTTGATTTGGGAGAAATTAACCCTAGCTGCGATTTTAATGAACTTACTTAACATTTCCATTGATTGTTATCTTGCAAAACAGGTTGAAATGATGCACTCTCGCATTTATACCCCGAGGTCATGATTGCCATTAATTTTGATGCAAACGCCATGTTCTAGTTGATGTTGGGAATGTAGTCATGGTGAGTACAGGCGGGCCGAAGAAAATTGGGACATGTTGAGTCATTAATAATACGGAGAATCATATTGAGACCATCCTTACGTAGAATACTACAGGGCATGAACCAAACCAAACTAAACTATTCCTAATTTTTAGTTCAAACAAATAGAATTCCAATACAATTTTGCAACAGATTAGATTTCTTGGAAATCTTATAAGAATCGCCAATCGGATTAGAAAGAAAAGAATAAATCCAAGGGATAAGACTGAACCAAGTAAAAGGATTAAAGTCCGTTTAAATAATGAAAGTGTTTTATCTCGTCTCATCATTATAACTTTCATAAATTTTTATATAAAATATAATAAATAATTTAATTTTTTTTAATTTTTAAAATAATAATAATATTAAAAAATAATATTTTATTCAATTTTTAATTTTTATCTAAATCCATATTATCTAATCTCACTGTACAAACCGTAACTAAGACCTGTATAAAAGGAGGGAAACCACTACAAACATAAAAGGCACTTCTATACTCTCTCTTGGGACTCACACACACTCTCTCTAGATAGCTGAGCACCATATCAAAGTCCAAGTACTATTAGGGGCCATTTGACTATGTTGTCCATCGGAAAATTGCATCAACAGATGGCGCCATCTATGGAATCGAGTTACCGCTCTCCAAAAAAAGATTGCATGACCTAACAAAAGCTAGTTCCTCACAAAAAAGGCACTACACTCAACAGAGGATTACAGCTGAAAAGAAGGGATAGTGGAGTACTAGATAAAAAGAGAGCCACTAAATTGAGCCACTGAATTATTCAGCTAATTCCAGGCACAGAATAATCTAGCAGCCTGTCCATATTCCAACCAAAGATGTCATATCAGCAACTTTAAGATCCCTCTGCTGGATTAACTCTTGCCTTTTCAGCTAAAATTCCTTTTCTAAACCAATCCTCAAACCGGAAAATGAGTTGGCCTTCTTTTATAATCCACTTACAGCGTTGAACAACTTCCTGGATCAAAGGCAAGATTGATTTTCCAAAATACTGGAATCCCACCATTATGGGAAGAGTGAAAAAGGATGGGGCACTGTCAGGTTCCTGCCTGAAAGCAGAAAGTGGGATTTTTGGGTTGTGATTTGAAGATATAAAATGGGAATTGGTATTGGTTACCAGGACAAGATTGCTAGTGTTGTAGCACATGTAATTATTTTGGGCAAAGTTCTTCTGGCCTTGTTGCTTTAGCTATGGATCATCCTTGAACTTGTTCTCACCATAGCCAGACAAAATAAAAGCGATCCATGAAAGTGGAAGCGAAGAACAATCAAATAGATTCCCTCTGAAAGAGTTCAACCTCAGCAAGTCCAGGAGTGAGGCCCTTTTGGTTCCCGTTTCTTGCAGAAATCCAATTCTTCTTGCAAATAAAATCATAACAACCCTCTTTTTTTATGCAGATTCCCAAAATTAACCCAATCGAAAGAGAAAGAGACCCCATGAGAGGCAGTCTACACCGACACAAAAGCACTCCGTATGAGATATCTGTCATGACATCATGCAATTTACTTATCACCCCAGCATTTGGATATAGGAGAATCTGTCTAGACGTGATCATCCATCTTTACCTTCAGTTAGACCAAACAGTGGCTGGGAACATTGAAGAAATTCCTCTTATCCATCAATTTTCTCAGCATCTCCAAACATCCCCACATCTTCACCTTCAGTCAGACCAAACTGTGGCCTGGAACTTTGAAGATTTTTCTTTTATCCATCAATTTTCTCAGCCTCTCAGCATCTACAAACATCCCTACACCTGCAAAGATGTTGGACATGAGCACATAATCCCCTCCATATTCTCTTTCCATCTCCAATATCTTGCCGGTGACTCTCTCACCCATCTCAACGTTATCGTGAAAGCTACAAGCACCCAAAAGTGTCCTCCAAATCACCACATTGAGAATCTCGACAGGAATCCCCAATGCCATCTTCTCAGCTTCTTCTAACCTCCCCGCTCTCCCCAACATATCTATTAAACACCCATAGTGCTTGATATCTGGCACAATTTGGTAACTATTTAGCATCTTATTCAGAAATTTTAGCCCCTCCTCGACCAGTCCACCATGACTACAGGCATTTAAAAGACTCAAGAAAGTTACCCGATTCGGCTTCATTCCAACTTCCTCCATCCTCTCGAAACTCTCCATAGCTTCTTTTCCCATGCCGTGCATTGCAAAACTAGATATTATGGATGTCCAAGACACCAGATTTTTCCTCTGGGCAGATGTATCCTCGAACAATGTTGATGCACTCTTTATGCATCCACATTTTGCATACGAGTCTATGAGAGAATTTGTAATGCGTATGTTAGATGTATTAAATCCTCTTTTCTCCCCATAAGCGTGAACCGATTGGCAGATTTTAAGGGCTCCCATAATTGATATAGCCGGAAAAATGGCAAGGAGAGACATTTCACTGGGTTTTATACCTTCATAAATAACCATTCTTCGAAATAAAGACAAAGCTTCGACGGGCTGATTCATGCGTGTGTACCCATCAATGATAGCTGTCCATGACACAACAGTCCGAGTAGGCATCTGATCGAAGAGAGAACGAGAAAGTTGGAGATGACCCCATTTCGCCAAACCGGAGATCATGACATTCCAGGTTACGGTGTTCCTCTCAGGCATTTCGTGAAACACATGCATGGCTTCATGTAAAGACCCACAAACTGCATATACATATACCAAAGCAGTTTGGACATAAACTTGGGACTGAAAACCAACTTTGACGACGAGAGCATGGAGTTGAAGTCCTGAGAAGATAGAGTGTAAGTTAGCACAGGTATGGAGTAGGAAAGTATAGGTGAAGCTGTCAAAGGAAAGACAGTTGAGGTTTTTGTAAAGCAGGAGAGCTTCTAAAGGGAATTGGCCGAGGGAATAGCAGCGGAGCAGAGTGTTAACAAGGAGAAGGATATGGGATGTGGACTGGTGGCTGTGTAGAAAGCCAGAGGTAATGAAGTGAGAGTGGACTTGTTGGGTGGCTTGGCGGCTCGATGAGTGTTTTTGTAAGAGAGAGACCAAGTGCTTTAGTAGTTGCTGTTGCTGTGGTGTATTAGGCCAGAGATGGGTGGCATGGTGTAAGGAAGAGGAGCAAGAACAGGACAGCCCTTTGGCTATCAAGTGAAGATGCGGCACTCTCCTCCTCGACCTCAGCATACTGCTTTCAGTCGTTGCAAAATTTTTATACCATGCTAGATCATTTCTCTCATTGTCGATACAAAAGAGATATATGCACCGTTTAATTCGCCTTGCATGGCAGTTGCTTCATTGTCTGTCTACTTCGGCCCATAGGTTCCATCCAAGACATGGACTGTATCTATTAATTAACACAACATATAGACATCGCAAGAAAACTTGAGAGTGGTACAGATGTGAAATACTCAATATGTATTGACTATATATATATATATATATATATATATATGAATGCCTTTCCAAAACTTTCTATGTAGATATTTCATAGTTAAGGATCATTTTTTTTTTCATAGTTTTCTTTATCGATATATGCACAAGCAAAAAATAAAAAAGGATCCTCAATTATACCTAGTACAAGAAAGAACTTAAACATTGATTCACAATACATTAAAATAGCAACAAAAACGACAACAATATTTTTGTTTTCAAAAACAAAGAAAGTTGATGGTCGAGACAGAGATCTAAACTCCCTCTAGCTAGACCGTAAAACTATGGATTTTGTTCTGCAAGAGAAGACCCTCTGGGTTTGGGTACTGAAAGTACCTCAGGCATTTTCATCATACTCTATTACTATTTATTAATTTATCATTACCTTTCACCCGCTTTTTATTCATATTCATTACTTTTTACTACTATTCAATATTCTAGTATTACTTTTCATTATTTTTTCATCACTATTCACAACACTTCTCACTACCCAAACCCAACTGAGTAAATGCTGGAATCACTTTTGTTAGACAAACCAAATTGGTCAAGGGCTTGCAACCAAAAAGGCTAAGGGAATGTTTGGATAGGTAAATAATTCTCAAATTTCTCAAAACTTTTCATAATTTTTGTTAGGGTCGTGTTTTGCGGCCTGGGCAGTGGCATGGGCCCGCTTCGTAGAACCTGCAAGACAAATAAGGAGTGGACTCGGGTTGAGCCCGTGAGGCCTCTGATGTTTAAGTCAGTTGAGAATTCTCGTGTATGTAAAGAGTATCCAAATCCTTTTCGAGGAAGGGGTTTGGTTATTTATACTTGACCTGGACCCTGCCTTCAAGGGGAAGCATGGAACTCTGAGGTGTGTTTGGGTCAGACCTATTTCGTCCCTAATCCGGTAATGTCTTGCCATACTATGGTCACATGCGAGTATATTCTGTCAAGTAATAAATGCAACGTGCTTCTAGTTGTCCATGCTGGAGCAAGTTTGACTTCCTTTTCGGATTCGGACGACCCAATCGGGGCCCCAAGCCTTGTTATGGCCTTGAGGAGGGTTGAGTTTGTGATGGGCTTCTTGGCTGACCAAGGCCTATAATCCGAGGGCCTTTTTCGTGGGGCTAAGGGGTATATTGGGGGGGGGGGGGGGGGGGGGGGGAGTGGCCATGGCTTGCCCTTTGACCAATTTGGTTCTGGGTCACTTGGAGGTCCTAGGCTTGGTTGTTGGGTTCGGGGGCCCATTCCCCTCACAATTTTATTTTTAAATATTATTCAAACATAGGGCTGCAAACAAACATAATTGAGTCAAATTGGAACAGGGGATCAAGAGCTCGTTTAGTATGTGTGTATATATATGTTTTAACTCGACTTGAACTCGAAAAATATTGGAAATTTCTGATTGAGCTTGACTCGTCTAACATAAATTATGATCGAACTCGACTCGAACTCAAGTATAAAAAAAATAAATTTGATCCAAAATTTAATTTTTTATTTTTGGTTGGCTGAAGCACAAATGAGATTATTTTTTTTTTGTTGATAAATAATGAGATTGTTTCTCTTAATCAATTTTAATTAGAATTATGATAATATATATTAAACTGAGCTCTTAATGCTTATTAGACATAAATCAATGATTCATCACTTGCTATAATATAATTATAACTTACAAATAGGTAAAATAATAATTCTAACATCTAAGATATCATATCACAATAAATTATAATTTCAAATGGTAGATTACTAATTACAATTACAATTTCTAGCAAATTTAAAAAAATAATAAAAATAATAAATTATAATTTTAAATTGTAAATCACTAATTACAATTACAATTTCTAGCAAACTTAAAAAAATAATAAAAATAATAAATTATAATTTTAAATTGTAAATCACTAATTACAATTACAATTTCTAACAAACTTACAAAAAGAATAAACTGAGTAGCTTCAAAAGGTTAGAGCTCATTACAAATATAGCCCAATTCAAACTTACAAATATAGCCCATTACAAATATAACCCAATTCTATGACTTAGTACTTAGTAGCTTCAAAGCTTTTCAATAATAATAAACCAGAAATTATCACAAAAGGTAGGGGTAGATTTATAGAACAACATCAAAGCTTCTATGGCACACAATCAGAAATCTGACTAAAAATTAGACAAAGTATCCAAAAACAAGCCCACTTACCATTGTTTACAAATCTCTATCAAACTTCAAACCTTGTTCAATAAGACTTTGTCAGTTGTCCAGTAAGATCAAATATATACACTATGTAATAAGGACAATGGTTGTCCTTATCTTTTTGCAGACCATTTTTAGTCATACTTTTTCCTACTCCCAAGTCAACTCTCATCTATTGATATATACCAATAACTATTATCGAGTAAAACCTTTAAACCTGCATTCTTCTCCACTTAAAATAACCAAAAAATGATAAAATACCACTTAGATAAAAACCCTTAAAATAACCACTTAAAACAACCATGCACACTGGTCCAGTAAGACACTTCGTTTAAAATAGTAGGATTAGTCCTGGTAAACATGTCTGAACATTTAAAGCGATGAAGAAAACATGTTTGAACATTTATCGCTGGTCCAGTAAGTGGTTATTTTAAAGCGATAAAATAAACATGCATACTAATAAACAACACAAGTAGGACTGATCCTAAAGTTATAAAATATCATTTAAAATACACCTAGACCAGTATGCATGGTACTCATTGTACATTTCATTTTCCTCTTAAAAGAATCTAAAGCGATAAAATTTGATGATCATATATAATCTAAATGACCTTCACAGAGTAAACAACACAAGTAAATAGTAAATACCATTTCTTTCGGAGACACGAGTGAGTCCAAATTTTGTATACCTTGCAACACCTACGAAATGACACATCAACTTTAGTTGTTGGTGGGATAGATGGTGTGCTACGCATTTTAGATTAGAACACAAGTCAAATTCTTTCAAGCTGCGTTATGGGAGTTTTACTATGTAAAATTGGAAAAGAAAAGAGAAAATATGCACAAAGAGCTCAGCATTGCATATTAAAAAAAAATCCAGCAAATTAGTGAAAAAGGTCTAGTATAAGAAAGTTCACCCCAATCAAGATCTCAAGAGAACATCTATTACAAATTAGCATGTGACTGTTAGTGTGAGCACACCAATATATTATTAACTATCACTTTAGGTTTTTTTTTTTTTTTTTTTTTTTTTAGTGGTTCCTTCAATTACAAGTAGCACTTTATTTTTAAGATAACCTCACAAATGACTCCAGGCTCCAGTAGTAGCATAAGTAAATTTTAGGACCCTAGCAAAAGGGAAAATGAAATGAGAAAAAATAAATAAATAAGAAACAGTTGCCTTCTAAGTTCTAAGCATATCCAAGAATAAGGATCTTCTCCCCACCCATAGTTGTTATAAGTTTCTCCGACTCCAAAACTTGGACACCATAAGAGGGGAAAAAAAATCAAATTAAACTCATATCTAGGAGAAATATAATACCAATTAGATCTAAAGAGTTATTTACTTCCATTAAATTCGTTCTTCCTTTGAGGTAAGGCATTTATAGCTATATCATCCTAAAAGGAGGCATTTACAGGGGATGAAAAAAGGCATTTGGAGGAGATGAACCAATTTTATATGAATCTATTCAAACTTCACGGAAGAAAAAATAAGGGCCCCAAGCCAGTAACTGATGAGAATCACAAAAGAGCAACTTTCATTTTCATTATAGCTATATCATCTTAAAATAGAGCACCAAAACAAAATCCAAACATATGCTTAATCTTACAACTTACCTCTTACAGATCTATCTGAGGACATTATTGAAGAAACAGAGCACCAAAGCAATATGGCTTCCCTTTTTCGAAATTTAGGGTTTTCAAAAATTAAAATAACCCTTGGTAAGCTCACCGTTCCTTTGAGAACTAGGGTTTCTCCACTGGTTCGGGTTCCTTCGAGAGAGTCTGATTCTTCCTCTTCTCTCCACTATTTGCCGTTTGCGTGCTCGATATTTGCTCCTTCGAAAACTCAACTCTCCCGGTTTGTGCCTTTCTTGATGGAGGAACTGGAAGTCTGGAACAGGTTGGAGTCCAAAAGACTCAAATGTGTCATTGCATGTATGGAACAGATTGGAAAATGCCTAATTGAGTATGTCTTGAGTATCCGGCACACTTCGTTGCTTCGAATTCTGACTTCTAAGAAGGTCGACGACTATCCATCTTCTTAAAGCTGAAAACGTCCCACCAAGGGACTAGTGGGAGTCGTGCAAATAACCAAAAGAAAGGAAATAAACAAACTAAACAGCCTAACAGGAAAGGAAAAAAAATTATAATATATTTGAGATTGTACTATTTTATTATTCTATGGAGTCATAAATTATAAACTATAATATAATTGAGATTTTTATTTTTTCCAAATATTTTTTTTATTATTTTTAATCATTAAGAAAAAAATTAAAAAAATTATATATTTTCACCACTAGTCACTACTAATAGTGAAATAAATAAAAAAAATTTAAAGGAGCAGCAAAAAGAATCGAGATAGTAGGAGACATGAAGTAGTAACTACTAACAAATAAGTTGTTATAAAATGTCATGGAATTACCTGAAAAATAGGATCACATGATTACATCATAAGTATTTATGCCTGATTAGCAGAACTCCAACTTTGCAAAAATGGATGTATGGAGTTTGAACCACCCCCCCCCCCCCCAAAAAAAACTAATCAAAAAACCAAAAACTCTAGCCATATAGATGTTAATTGTAAGTTATAACCCTAGCCTCGCTTTATCTATACATGCGTGACATGTTTGATGTTTCACTTGATATGAGCCATATACACATACTAAAATATAAATCTATCAAATATCAATGTAACATTGATTCATTGTCACTTTCCAATACACATGGCATCAAGAATGCCTAATACATTAAAGTCATTTAAAAAATTACATAATAAAGATATTAATTTAATATTAAAGTATTTAATTATCCTTGATATAATATTAAATATGGCCAAATAATCAAAATATGATTAGTTAAGAAAGTGTCGCAATCAATTAGAGTTGTTTATTTTTATAAACATTTTATATTTGATTCAATAATTCTTTTATGAACTTAATACATTATTATTGTAAAATAAGAAAACGTGTTACTTATACATAAACTTAAAATAACAACATATATGACTCATACAAAGTATAAAAAATAATATATATAGCATATAAAATATATATAATAAAAGAATATATGTAAGTGAGCTTGACGGTGGTTGGCAACAAGCTCACCGATGCATGGCTGTGCTGGTTCCTCAGCTGCATGCCTTCTCTTCTTGCACTATGGCCAGTGTGAGCGGCTCCCGTGATGAAGGAACTACCCCGCTGGCAACAGAAAACTTTGGCGATTTTGGTCGCTATCGGTGGTGCTACTGCCAACTCACGAATGCAATGTGTGGGACTCTAGCAGCTTGTTTTTCATTGACTATACGGTGCACGGTGTACATGCAGCTCGCCGATGTGGTGAGCGGCCAATGGGGGTTTCATCGCCATTCCGTCTGCCATGCGTGGTTGCTAGAGTCAAAACCCTGCTAGGTGCTATGTGGGGCCCGTTGCAAAACTTGTAGGAGGAAAAGAGAAAACCAACTGGGTGCATGCTATACTAAATAATAGGAAATAATCTACAGTTTGCATAGTTCATGTCATGCTCATGGACACATGGTCTTGGTGGTTCTTTCCATAGCTTGCATTCTCTGCCTGATGCACTATGCAAGGCCTGTGGTGTTCGGTGGCATATCCTTTGCCTTCCATGTGGTTGATTTCAGGAGTCGAGGAACCACCCCCATGGGCAACGGAAATTGCTGGTGATGCAAGTGGCTGGCGATGAGCTGGCCAGTGCATGGAACCTAGTTTTGGTGGTCCTCTAGCTGTGTACATGCGTCTCGTGAATTGCTTTCATAACATTGATGGCTTGTGGGGTCAAGCAGTAGGCGAAGCTGTGGGGAAGAAGGCCACTGTGCTAGTGATAGAGGTCATTGGTGAGCAGTGTGGCGATTGTTGACTGGCTCGCTGGCTGGCGAGTAGCTCTACCCGTAGTACTAATCCACATCTCCATCCATCAGATCCAGTAGTGCTACCAGGTGGGAAGCACCTCTCTGGTGATAGAAAACACCAGTGGGCTCAGTTGTGGCCGCTGCTGGTCCAGAAAGTCCTTGGGCGGCTGATGGGTGGTTTCCCGCATGCTCCTGGGCTTCTGGCGACAAGATACCGGTGAGGAAACCACCGTTGACTCATTCTTGATGATCGGCCTAGTGGTCAGAATAGTTCCACACCAGTCACTAAGGTGATGGGCAACAAGCCCGCCATGCATAGTGAGCCCCGCTGGGGGTTGTGCCGTAAGCCAGCACACGGGACCATGCACATTACATGCTGTGCATGGTGCCCATCGAGTTCGTGCCCGCTTATATTTATACATACATACATATATATATTAAATATGATATATATAAATATATGCACGGGCGAGAACAGCGAGAATGGCAAGGAGCTCCAGGGGTCGGGAACCACCATGTTGACGATGAGCAAGCTGGTGGTTGGTGATGGGCTGGCTGGTGTATGGACGCTTGGTTTGGTTGTCCTTCGACGACGTGCATCCTCTACTTGATCTACGCTAGACGTAACTGGCTACCGATGTTAGGGAACCACCCCATCGGCTACAAAAACTATTGGTGGTGAGGTTGGTGGGTGGTGGTCCCCCTGCAAACCTATGGACACCAGTGTGTGGGCCTCTGGCAGTTTGTTGTTCTTTGCCCACATTGTGCACGACGTGCACAATACCTCAATTCGGTGAGTTTCAGGCAAAAGCCTCTGCCACCGCTATATCATTGGTGGGTCACCAGTGGTTGCGGCTTCTACATGGTGGAGGAATTGCGTGTACCCCTTACCCCTTTCTACATACGTAGTGCATGGCACATGTGCAACGCAGGGTGCACGTGTGTAGTGCATCCGTTTCTTGTGGTCCTTCTCCACGTATAATATATGTATTTATATCGCCCCACTGGTTGCTTTGGGGATTCTCCAATGCTAAAGTCAGAATAATAATATGAGAGTAAGAGTGTATAGTAAATCAAGTTAAGGATTTGTTACCTCCTATAGGCTATTTATAGAGATTATTTCCTTGGAGTGATAGAAGTTCAATTAGCCTCATGAAACCTTTTCCTTTTAGGAATCTAAGTCATGCGAAGTAGTTCCCTTCTAGGAGTAGGAGCCTATCTCCTATTAGGAATCTGAGTCTATTTCCTCTTAGGAGAGTGAGCCGATCTGTCTTATCTCTTCTTGATTTTATTTATTAGCTAAAGTTGTGGGGACTCAAATATCCATTACACCTTCAAAATTCTTTTGCTGATTAGACTCCATCTGGTGCTTCTTTCCAATACTGTCTCGATTAAACTCATAACAGAATCTTCTTTACCTCTCACCCCCCCACATTTTTAGGACTATTCCTTTTCATATAAAACTAATCTTTTTTTAAAAACAAATTTTTTGTAAGTAGAAGACTTGCTGATGTGTCATGTCATCAGTAGTTGCTAAAAAAAGGAATTTTAGTTGGATTTGGATAGAAGATGTTCCCTTGCGGAAAATGTGTTCAAACTTTATCTAAAATGGGATTCCAAAAAATTTGAATTAAAAGTATCTAATTTTTTAATTTAAAAAAACTTCGCCTTTACTCTTCATAATCTTTTAACATGTATATACTCAAGAAACTAAAAAATTTGGTCTGAAAAAATTTTACAGATGTAACTTTGTAAAAATCCTAAAACTTGGCCACTAAAATATAGAGTTACATACTCCCAAATTCCTTGTAGAAAGAATTATTGAGATTTTCAAGGTATTCCAATAATTTCCTTCTCTTTTGTCTTTAGTTCCCTTTATATATATAAATATATATATATATATATATGTATCTACTATATATATAAATGCAAATGTTGGATGAATAGCATTTTTGTCTAACAATTTTGTTACCGATTTTGCCCCTGTTTTGTTTTCCAAATTTCCATTCCGCCTAATTTAATGTGTACGTTTTTGCCCTTGGCTTCTGTTTGCTTTAAAACCAACGAAAATCTCTCTCTCTCTCTCTCTCTCTCTCTCTCTCTCTCTCTCTCTCTCTCTCTCTCTCTCTCTCTCTCTCCATTAGTTGGCAACCGTCTCTCTATTTCTTGCTCATTAGCCGCAACCCTCTATTTTTCATTTTTTCATAGTTGTTGACATGCTCCACAAATCACCGATCATACACTTTTGGGTCATTAGGTTGCAATTGAGCTTTGTTCTTCGTGTGGATGGAAATGATGGCAAAAATCGTTGATGTGTTGGTCTCCATCACCGACTTGCAATTGGGCCCCGTAGTTCTTTAGATCTGTAGCAGATCTTCAGCCCTGTTCTCTAAATCTGATTCAGATCTGTTTGGAAGCATGTGCTCATATTTTTTGTATAAACATCTGAGAGGAATATATATATATATTTTGCAGGTGTGGTTGGAATCGATCTTAGATATTTGGTGGAGAATGACGCCATAGCCAACTACAAGGAGGATTTGAGGATAAGGATGGAGAGATGTTTGGTGGTGTGTCCCAAGCCTTGTCGTTTCACAACATCCAATTTTTTTTTTCCCAATCTTTTACTGTAACCCTATAGTATTTTTTTTAGCTTTTCTTTGTTTGGTTGCGGGGTGGAGCAGTGATGGATCGGGGTGGCTTGTGGTGGTGCTACAAGTTGCTTTGGGTGGCGACGCTATTCGTGGTTACACAGATCTGTCTAGATCCGAGAGGAAGAGAGATCCTAGGGTAGGGTAAAGAGATTGCTAGGTGGTCGGCATGGGGAGATTGGTTGCGTTGCGGCCGATAGAGCTGGGGCCAGTAGGTGGCTCACGATGGCGATACAAAGATTTAATGAGATCTAGGAGATAGAGAGAGAATGCTTCGCGTAGGGAGAGATAGGACCTGTGGTGGGGAACTTACTGTTGACGGTGTGCTTATGGTACCGTCGATTTGCGATGGCAGTTGGCGAAAGAGGTTGTGTGAGGGAGAAATTAGGGAGAGAAATTGTGTGTTTCAGCATGGCTGTAGGGAGAGAAAGAGACGGTTGGATGTTGAGGGGTTTAGCGTGGGGTGATGCCGTTGGTGCTGCAGCAGTGACTGCTGGTCGCGGTGGTGGCCGGCGAGGGAAGGGGGAGGCTATGGTGGCTAGGGGAATTGGGGAGAGGGAGAGAGAGAGGTGGCTGGACATGGGGGAGTGAGAAGGAAGAAGAAAATGAGGGAAAAAGCTTTAATCTAGGCTATTCATCCTAGGGTTTTTAGATCTAATCCAATAGTTAGGATTTAATTATGAGATTGAGCTACTTTTTATTTTTATGATCACCTTTTTTTTCTTTTTTTCTTTTTTCCTTATGGATGGATTTAAAGTTGAATAATAGTATTTTTTATATTAGATTTTATCTATAGATTACTTTGATTAATGTGTTACATTAATTATGGTGATTGAAAAATAATAAACAAAGTTATTTTCTTTCGTTGGATAGCTTCATTCTATAATTAACGGGCATAATCAAAATGATCTTGCTTGGCATCACCTCCATCAAGATTTTTTATTATTATTATCTCAAATCACCAACTCAAAAGTTGAAGACAAAAGAAAGTATAAACATCTAAAGGTTTTGAGTCCAGAACGTTTCAGAAGGTTTTAGAAATGTAAGAATGTTAGTCGGTAAAGGAAAAGTAAAAATTGAAAAAATGGTTAGTTGATAAAAACTGCAGGGACATATTTGGAAATAAATATGTTTAGAATTTGAGAATAGAAGTAGGGACTGTTGAACCCAAGATTTCAAGTTTTGTGTAATTATATATTTACACATGGATTTTGATGATAACAAATGAATTCAAAGAATAAAGAAGTCTCAAGCTCAAGTTATCTACACAATGGAGTCAAGCACATCAAGGAAACAAGCATGAGCAAGAAGAGAACAAGTTCACATTAAAATTATAGAGTAATGTTGTAAATCTCTTCAAAATTCGAAATTAGGATTAATGCTCAAAATTAATATTTTATCATAAAGCATTAAAATACATTTTCCACATGTGCATGAATATTTTTGAAAATTAACTTTGAAAATATTAAAGATGATTGATTGTCATCTTTCACATGTGCATGTTTTATTTGAATATTTTCAAAAGTGATTCATGCTTTTTTAGACTTATACAAAAGGTAGATGATTTTGTTTGAAAAATTTGAAAAGTAAAGTGTGCTCATTTTGTCATATGCAAAAAGTAAAAGATTAGGTTTGAATTTTTTGAAAAGGAAAATGTGCTCATTTTGTCATATGCCAAAAGTAAAAGATTAGGTTTGATTTTTTTGAAAAAGTGAATGATGTTGTCTTTGACAATTGAAAAAGAAGAACCTTTTATTTGAATTTTTTGAAAAAGTGAATGATGTTGTCTTTGACATGTGAATCTTTTTAAATTTGAATATGAAGTCTCATATGCCTATAAATATATTATTTGAGAGCTTCACATTGACATGTGAATCTTTTTAAATTTGAATATGAAGTCTCATATGCCTATAAATAGATCATTTGAGAGCTTCACATTCACAACACCAAGAGCATACAACATTCATTCAAAGCTTTCATTCTCTCTTCTCTAAGTATTGAGCCTTAATCCTTGTTCATTTTGAGAGATATAGTTTGCGCTGTATTGTTCTTATTTCACTCATTGAGGAGTGTTTTCTGATAACCTACCCACTATCAGCTCTTGTATCAGAAAAAGGGTGTGTATAACCCTTGTGTGTGTAGAAAGTATTCTACACGGGGAATAGTTGAATCACCACGTGTAAGGTGATTACAAGTGTAGAGGGTGTTCTACACGGATCCTTTGTAGCGGTATTGTTCAAAGGTGTAATAGGTTTCTATCTCCACCTGAAGGAGGTTGAATAGTGAATTTGGGAATCCTCAAGGGGTAGCTTGAGGCGAGGACGTAGGTAGTGGGGCCGAACCTCGTTAACATACTGAGTTTGCTTCTCTCTTACCCTTACTCTTTATATTTATTGTTATTTCATATTTTGTTTATATTTTATATTATATATTTGATTTATAATTGTTATTTTTTTAATACAACTCAATTTACCTTCTCTCTTGTGTTAGTCATCTGGGCAACAGGGACAAAATGAAAAGTGAAGGGGAAAGTAGAGAAAAATTTATTATTATTATTATTTTATGTGAAAGGGAGAAGGCCCACCTGTGTTAGGTCTTATTTTAAGTTGGTCAGATAAAATGGTCTTTAAGTAAAAATTATTATTATTTTATTTGTAAAATTATTATTATTTTATTTGTTTGTTTAGATGTGCAGTAAATGAAAGTAAAATGGTCTTTAAGTAAAAATTATTATTATTTTATTTGTAAAATTATTATTATTATATTTGTTTGTTTAGACGTGCAGTAAATGAAAGTGATTTGAGTCACTTTTTAAGTTTAAAAGCTAATCATATGATACTCACGGGGCCTAGAACAGAAATTAAAATAAAAAAATAAAAAAACTTAAAAAATCATTAGTTCACTACAGACCTAGAACAAAAATTAAAATAGAGAGAAAAAATTTAAAAAGTGATCTAAGCACTCACGGGGCCTAGAACATAAATTGAAAAAAAAAATAGAAAATGAAAACAGTAAGAGTGGCTCTACCTTTATGGAATTGGGACTCAAATTTGATTATTTTACACATTAATAGTTACAAATTTAAAATTAAGAAATTTTTGTGTTTTATTAATGGTTATAATATTGATTGTTTCTTTCAAGGAGCATTTTATTTTGAGAAGCATTTTATTTCCTTCAATTCTTAATTTAATAATGATATTATTAAATTATTTGAAACTAAATACTATAGTATATAAGTTTAAAATGATCACATTATATATTTGTATCAACAATAATATGAAAATTAATATAAAAAAAGACAAAAAATAAAAATAATAGGAAATAGTAAATGAAAATGTGAGAAAAGAAATTTAAACAAAAGTTAAACAAAACATAATAAAAAGTGAAGAAACAAATATGGACTTTACATAGAAGTCAACGTTCTATTTAGGTATATAGTTATAACTGTTAAAAGTTTGCCAAAAAGAGATTTTGAATATTTATGATGTTGCTTCAGTTACATATAGGTAGACATGTTTATATATGGAGATATAATACATAAAAAACATTAGAAGCATTTATAGCAAAAGAAGAAGAACTAAACATTTCATTCTAAATAAATTCATACAGATTACATTAAATCAACTAAATTAGTTAGTATGTCTAAGAATAGAACAAATTTATTAAAAAAAATCAATCTAATGAGAAAAAAAATTATCGGTACAAGAAACATATGATGTCAACTATTTTTGTTAAGCACATGTGCATTTATATAAATATTAAAAAATAGAATAAAACTTTTTCAAATAAAAAAGAAAGAATGTACCTGAAAGTAGAGGATAAGAAATAGTAGTGGAAGTAGACGAAATTGACAACAAGCGGATTCAAGAACATTGAAATAAGACGCTAACTTGTATATAAAGTCTATGTTTCTTTCTTCACTTTTTATTATGTTTTGTTCAATTCTTGTTTAGATTTATTTTCTCACATTCCCATTTACTATTTTGAACTATTTTTATTTTTTATTTTTTTTATCAATTGGTATCTTTTTTCTTTATTTTTATCAACTGGGCATATGTGCAGTGCATGTTGCCCTTATTAGTATATATATATATCTATTATATTATATAAGTGTCTATAAACTTGCTACATTAACGAATAGTATTTTAATTGTCCTTCCATGTAATGTGTGTTTAGTCTTTACCCTTATATTTTATTTCGTGTGCAGTCCATGCAAAAGTCAGTAGTTTGTGTGAGTGGTTTATTTTTGTTTATTTGTATCCTCTATGTGTTTATTTGTGTCAATAAATTGTGTTGATTTGTTTTATAATTTCTATTGGTTGTGGCAGTCTAAATGTCTGTTTATTTTATTTATTTTGTAATTTTTCATAAGTTGTGTCAGTACAAAAGTAAGGTTAGTGGGTTGTGTTAGTGATTTATTTTTGTTTATTTGTGTTTATTTATGGCCTCTATGCGTTTAGTTGTGTCAGTAGGTTGGTTTTTTTTTAGAAGAGTTAGAGCTACATGTCCAAGAGTGATTCATCTTTAATTTTATTAATAACCCTCACTTGTGGTAGAGGAAAACCGTAATTACAAATTAAGCATTTGAGATTTACATAAACAAAAAAGCCCAGCATGCCAAAAAAGACCAAACCAAATCAAAATAAAAACAAGAGTAACAACCCCCAAGCAAAAACAGAAATAAGAATGATACTATCTAAAATGAAGCAAAGGCATCTTGAAGCAATCTATGCGAATTAGCCCTTGCAGCACTTGGGGAGTCTTCGTCAAGTGGGAAAAAACAGAATCAACACCAGAAGCCCCATGCTTCGCCAACTAATCTGCATCTTTATTTACCTCACGAAAAACATGTAAACTGAACAAACCATAGAGTTTGGGTTTATATATATAGCTCAAAAAAAAAAAAAAAAAAAAAGAAAAAGAAAGAAGAAGAAGCTCTATTTAATGAGTGTATATATTTGCGGGTGGTCCCACTTCCAACCAATTCTAATTATTTTCTTCTTTTTTAAAAAATCAAACTCTCTTGTAGCACTCTCAATAAATTTTCCATCCCATCCTTTAAAATATATCACCAAAATTTATTTTTTCAATTTTACATATTGATTTTACAATATGTCATCTATCAGCTTATCTATTTTTTTCATATTATTTAAATAAATTTTATTATCTTTTTAAATATTTCATTTCTATTAATAAATTTACAATATCCATATACATATATATATATTTTATTTTTACAATTTGTTTTTATGTACAATGTAAAATAATTTAGTCTTATACACAAAACAAAAATATATGAGCCAAATAAAAATTAAAAATAAAATCAAAATATGAAAAATTGATTTAAAAATATTTTCAAGATATTTTTTAGAAGAAAATCAAATATATGTGTTTTAAATGATGAACAATAAAAGAATTTACTTACATGATAAAAATCAAAGTAAAAGAAAATGAAGAAGTAAATGAAATATAAATAATAATAAAATATTTAGAAGATGAACAGTATCCAATACATGTAGCGGGCTATTGTATCTAAATGTATTTTATATTTCATTTTATATAATCGAATGAACTCTTTTTTAGAAAAATTCTTTAAATAATTTATATTTTTTATATAATACAAAAGTCATTGATTAGTAAAGCTCCTTAATCCGCTTTCCATCCTTTTTTATTCTTTTATTTTATTTTTTTATCTCGGTATTCCAAACACTATAAGTAAACATTCCGATGTTTTAAGCCACACATCAATAAAATATGATGCATAAGAAAGTATCCTCAATTTTTTCCTTCCATTTGTCATGAATTTTTTTTTTTTTTGGGTTTTCTAATTTTTAAATTTGTGAACAAATATAATTTTTTTTTTCGAATTACCGTTTATATTATTTATATTCCATCTATATATAATTTATATATATATATATATATATATATATATATATATATATATATATATGAGACTTTGAGATAGTGTTTATAAACGGCTTGATATATTTCTGTTAAAATTTATACTTCTCGTAATTGTATTTGCAAAATAATCAAAACAACTATTTCTTATAACGATTCAATTAGTTATTTAAGCACGTAATTTTAGAGTTGTAATGTCTTCACTTTAAATTTTAAATATTTGGTCTCAATTGTAATAAAGTTATTTCATTTTAAATAATTTTAGATATACAAACGTTATATTTAAAAAAAAAAAATATTAAGATCCACCGTTAAAAATTAAAATTTTCAAAACAACGCTTATATTTTCATAGCTTTATTAAAATACTATTCTATTAGAAATTTATTTACCGTCAAGTAAACACGTAAAAAATGTAATTACATGCAATGCATGACGTGTTGCGTAACAGTATTCCTCTTAAAAGAGGAAATGATTATCAGCCTTCTTTTACTTTCATTTATTAACGATTTTTTTTTTTAGCCATCTAACTGATTTTTATTCTAAAATAATTTGTTAAGTGAAAAAAAATATTAAAAAAGACAAAAAATTCGTAAACGGGACTGATCGGCAGGATTACCCAAACAGGAAAGAGCGTCTTTGTGGAAGGGAAGAGTACATTTTTTTGGGTCTCTTGTGGCAGATGTTAGCAGGAACTAGGATTCAATAAAAAGAACCCTAGCCTACCCCAATATATCTTTCTCCTCTCAACTACGCATGAACCAATCCTGCCCCACGTCTGTTTCCAGCGCCGATTTGCCACTCGTATACGTTGGAGGTAAATATTGATTTTCTTCTTTCTTTTCGCTACTATTCCATCGATTTCTCTCCGTTTCTCCTATTATGATTCTCAGTTTATTTAACCCAATGCCTTAGATTCGTTAGGTTTTGCTTGTTTAGGTGTAGCATGCAAACCCATATGACTTTCAGTTTTGGGTAAACCTACTCCGCATAACTCAGGAAAACATGTTGATTTATTACCCTTTTTTAGATTGGCTGCACTGTCTAGGTTAAATCCGACTTGGTCAGTTGCAATGTGGGCTCCTAGTGCAACACCTTTTACTCTTTGGGTTAACACAGCGTTAGAAACATCACAGATGCCACCCGATCTTGTTTTGTTTCATTATTTTGTTCTAAATTCTTAATGTTATTTTTAAACATGAATCCAAATATTTTTTAAATTCCAGATTTGATTTTTTTAAAATATCTTTTATTTTGTCTAAATTTGAATGAAAAAATACAAAAATAAAAACTTTTACAAAAACTTGACAAACATCTTTCCTAAAATTTTTATCCAAACAGCTTTTCAAATCGATCAATTACTTCAAAATATCCATATAAAAAATCAAAAATTAACTTTATCTAATGAAAATACGGCTCAAGGTTTGTTTTCAAGACCGGTAGTGCTACTGTGCCGCCCATTTCTTATCGTTAGCGTGCCCGCTAGTGCAATTTACATTTTTCTTTTCAAACATTTTTGAAAAATACATACATTCACTTGTGGTAATAAACATTTAAAAAAAATTCAGATGCAAACCTAGTGGCAAACTGGCATGTTCTTTTGAAGACTACTAAAAAAAATCTTAAATTTTGTTAAATCTAACGTGTCCTTTTGTAGCATCCCGTTCCCGTAGGATAGAGATATTATTAACATTCATGGCATAGTATCCGGTAAAGAGATTCATATCCTGAAATACCTCATTTATTGAAAGACATTGAATTGAAACGAACATAAATAGTTTTAAATAAAACATAAAATAACTAATCCTTGTGAAAATATCACTTATTTAATTCTATGTCCTTGAATTAGATCTACTCTTGGCCATCCAGCTCTGCATCATCATAAACTTCATCTCCGACAATTACATAGAAGAAGAAAAAGCATAGACAAACAAAAATGAGTCGAAGACTCAGTAGATAGCACATCATACCATAAAATATTACATAACTTATCATAGACTTAATTTTTGAAAAAAAAAAAGACTCTTCATAACATACGTATATCGTTCACAGATTCTCATAGCAGGTCTATACATTATTAACATGAGCGGAAACATACATAATCATGGCAAACATGAAACGTGAATGCATGAGTAACTTGTTTATATTGTATTTTACTACATGGTGAACCTCGCTTGAGTCCATGGCACCCCATGACTTGTCATAACATGGAGTGAAACACGCTTGAGTCCGTATTCACTTAACTTGCATAACTGATCATAACATGGAGTGAAGCACGCTTGAGTCCGTGTTTCACTTAACTAGTCCGTGTTTTACTTAACTTGTATAACATGGAGTGAAACACGTTTGAGTCCGTATTTCACTTAACTTGCATAACATGGAGTGAAACATGCTTGAATACGCTTGAGTCCGTGTTTCACTTAACTTGCGTAACATGGAGTGAAACACACTTGAGTCTGTGTTTCACTTAACTTACATAACATGGAGTGAAACACGCTTGACTATGTGTTTCACTTAACTTGCATAACATGGAGAGAAACATGCTTGAGTCTGTGTTTCACCTAACTTGTGGTAACAATGCTTGAGTCCGTAGCACCATCTTAGTATAACTTGTGGTGAACACGCTTGGATCCGTGTCACCTTAAAATATTTATCTTTCTTAATGCATGAGAACTTTCTTGGACTTCATGGACTTTTCTGCATGGCATATTCTTGTACATGGCATGGCATAACATGATATATTCGTGTACATGGCATTTTCTTGTGCATGGTGTAGCATAGCATGCATGACCTAACATGATTCAAACATTTTATGACATTTCAAAGCATACATGATCTAGTACTACATGAACATGGCGTACATGATCTAAGTACTTACATGAATATGGCATACATGATCTAGTTATTTTATTACATGGCATACTTGACTTAAATTACTGCATGAACATTTCATGGCATATTTGACTTGAATACTACGTGAACATTACATGGCATATGTGACTTTTAAATAACATTCGGTCCATCAAGCAACAAATCCATACATACAAGCATCATGTTATAATTCATCAAAGATCGTGAAAGGAATCTAACATTGACTTGGCTCTTAGCATAGCAAGCACATCATATTTTCATGCATAACAATAATATTTACAGTACACATGCATTTATATGATCATACTATTTACCTCTTAGCGTTGCTTCCACAATTTCACGTCATAGCTTGTAACCTATACGAGGCACTAATTGTTACTAACTTTTCTAGAAAGACGTGTCGTAGCATTCTAAATACTTAAAATCATATATAGAGATAATTTAATTACACTAGAATTACTAAATTAAATAATAATATTATTCAAAACTCATAACATATTCCTTAACTTCTATTTAAAAATATAACTTAATAATTTTATGAAAATCCTGTTAAAAAGTCAATTGGAATATCAACTAAATAGTAGGCTCAAAAATGGTTTAAAAAGGATACTTAAAAGTATACTTTAAATTTATGCTTTAAAATCCCTTAAATACTTTCTATAAAATAAGTCTAATATATTTATTTAAGTAAAACAGCCCAGCCCCAACCAAGGTAAACAGCCCACTCAAATACACTAAAACAGTTTTCTGTAAACACAATCAGCCCATTAAAATCATCAGGCCCACTAGAAATCAACCCACTTAAACCATTATGAAAGTTTCTGAAATAATTCAAGCCCACCCGATTAAAACAGAAGCCCAGATACAATCTCAACCCAGCTCCCAGCAAAACTCAACTTACTAAGAAGGGCATTTTGGGAAGGTTGAAGACAAAGGAAGTAAGTAAATAGATTGTGAATTTGTAAAATCAGGAAGGGCAGCCCACTTCTTGGAATTTTCTTGGAATTTCATTTATACATTTGATGGGGGCTTTCTATAGAGTATTGCTACTATTTTGTACATACAGGACTCACAATTGGTTTGAATAATCAATTTTTTTGGGGTCAGGTCAGGGTCTTTCTTCTTTCTTGGTCTGATTGCTGGCTTCTTGATCACTTGTGGATCGATCAATGGAAACGGGAGAAATGGGTCTTGTGGAATTGTTCGGCTATGACAAAGAATTAAATTTAATTCCTCCTCCAGTAACATCGGATAATTGGGGTTGGCTAGACGATGAACGCGAGGACATGACAGAAGAGGAATACTGCTCTTACAGGGATCAAGTTTTGAAGAGTGATGTGAACAACTAATCCCTTTTATTCTACCAAATTTTGCACCCCCTCCCCCCCCCCCCCTCTTTTTTCTTCTTTGTATGCGCTTAATTCTTTCATCCTTCTTTGTTGCTTTAGGGCTTTGATGTTGACCGCATTCCTGGCGTCGCTTGTTTTCACCAAATTCAGCCTTACAACGTGGACAAAAAGACTTGGGATTACGAAGGGTATTCGCGGCTTGCAATCGAGGAATACAACTTTCGCTTCAAGGTTTCTGTTATTATATGTATCTTTTAAAAAATATCTATTTTGTTCAATGTCCTCATTAATAGCTCCTCTTCCATGGTTTTCAAGGTGGCATTATTTGGTGTGTAGGATGGAGATGCAGGGTTGGAGTTTGTAAAGGTGCTGAAGGCAATGGGTCAGACTGCCAACGCAATGAGGTTTTATTTAACCCTTGAGGCTAGGGATCTTGCTGATGGAGGCAAGACTAAGATCTATCAAGCTGTGGTATTATCGGGGGTAACTGAGGATACAGTGTCATCCTTTAGGCTAAAACCTCCTGAAGATGAGAAAGGTAAAGCAAATTGGTTCCAATAATATTTCTAAAAGTTTGCAGCCATGTTATGAGGTTATTGCATCTCTAAGCATTTACTGCAAGATAGATAAAATATCTGGCTTATTTATACCTATTTTAATTCAAGCTCTTATGTGAACATTGGCTCCAACTTGTTCAATCAGGGTATTGCCCGCAACTAATTGGACTAGGCCATGTGGTTATGATCTCAATTAGAAGACTCGAATACTACATTATAGTTGCACTTGCACCCCATCAAGGTTGATGGGGGGCACTCATTTTTTCATAGTTTCAGAAAATCAAAGACTCACAATTCCCTTGGCTTTGAAACTATACTCTCTACGGTCTCAAAATTGTATCTATAATCTTTCTTTGTATGGTCTCTATATTCCTCCACCTGCATGCACTTACTCTGCCTGCACTAACTCCTTATTCTGGCCTCTTGCCCTCTGATAATTTTTTTCACAATCCACAAACAATTGATATTTTCCAATCATTGTCTCCAACCTCTTTGCAGTCAGTTCTTCAAAAACTTTTGGTAGTTAAGGTGAGATGAAGCTTCTCCTAGAAGTTGGTAAAGTTACACTTGATAATCTAAACATGAGACTTTTTATGGGCATTAGTACGTCATGGTGTTTGAAAATGCAGGCTTGTGATAATTGTCAACCACAAAGTCTTTCCTTTAAGTTGTAGTTTTATATTGTTATTGAGGTTTAAAAAAAACTGCTAGATTTACTTGTATTTTTATTAGTAATCGAAAATTTTAGCACATCAAGCAGAGCCAAAGAAGCCGGATGTATACAAAGTTGCAAATAAAAAGAGATACAACGAACAGGGCACTGAAGATTAAGTTTTAGGAAAATGCTATGTTGCCCCCACAAAGTGACTGTTCACTTTGATCGCAAGTGCAAAAGTGTTTTTTTTTTTTTTTATAATATTAAAATTTTCTTTTGCACTAGTGATGAAAAACGCACTGTCACTTTGGGGGTACAGAGCAGCAGCACCCTAAGTTTTAAGTTCTTCTGTTTTAAATAATATCATTTCCCTTCAAATGCACCAGTGGACATGCAGTGATCACCTTCACATTGTTGCAATTATTGTATTTTCACACTACCCTTTCCAGTTTGCAAAGAGGTATGCTATCCTTCTAAGTGTAATCCAAGCTGACCAAACTTTTTCAAGTATATGTGGTAGTCTACCAAATACTCTAAAAGAGAGTTACTTCCCTGGGGTCTAAGAACATGACAGAGAGAATGAATGAACCGTGAATTTTCTTTTCCTGGAAGTTTTTGGAGGGCTACTCTTAACTTTGATCAGTAAGTGTTTGGCTGACATCTGCAAATTTTATTTATTTATTTTATTTTGGTTTTATTTTGTGGTTTTGGGGGGGGGGGGGGGGGGGGGGGGATTTGTGTGGGGGTGTTATTGGAACCTTACTTTAATTTAGCTTAATACTGATTGTTATTTTCACTAACTTTCTGCATTTCAAGAAGTTTTAATTTAAGTGAACTATATGGTTCTTAGGGGTTTGTTTTATCTCTTATTTTTTATCATTTCATGTAGGTTGCAGTCATGGAAAAGAATGGTTTTGGGAAGATCATCTTTGTAGTGGTTAGTATGTTTATGACTTGGAGCAAGATTTGAGTTACTGGACTGATAAGGATGCTTTTTCAATGATTGATTGATCCTTGTTATATTGCTGGTGGAATGATGCGCAAGATTAAGACAATATGAAGTTCCTTTTTCTTTTGTACCTTTTCTTTCCTCCTTTCTTGAGATATGAATGCATGAGTTTCTTTCTTTCTTGTTTACAATGATCTCCACGTCCTCCAACTAAAAGAAGAAAGAGGGAGATAGAAGGAAGGCAGAGTGAAGGTACTGCATTGAAAGAGGATGGGGTTTTCTATCGATAACTGGTTTATTACTCAAGAGTTTTCTGTTCTTTTAAGTTGACTTTAGGATATATTACGGATATTCTTTTCACCTTTCAGCATATTTTTATACCCCAGTATTGAAACCAGATTCATATCAGAGGCAGATTTAAGGCCTTAAACCAGGGCCCTTTCTGAATGTCAAGTTCTTGAAAATTTAGAAAAAGCCTCTTGTTGGTCCCCATCCTGGGGCCCGTGTTGTTTGATTTATTGCTTTTACCATTAACTTTTGTAATATATGTTGGAGTATTGTCCCAGATCGTAGGATTTTATTTTTATTTAATTTTACCATTAAGTTCGTTCCATTTGGTTTTATTTCTTTTTCGCCTTTTTATTTTTATTTTTTATTTTTTTTCAGGTCTGATATGTTGAGTTTGACCAGAAGACTTTTCTGGGGGTGTCAAGTTGACGGAGTTTAAGATGGTTGTTAGAAAGATGACTTGTGTAAGCTAAATGCAAAGACAATTTTTTAGTGTTTACTTAGTCGTTGGAATGCTGGTATAATATTGGTTGCTTGATTTTGTTTGCAAGACTGGTTTAATCGTATGTGGGTAGTTGCAGTGTATGGTACCTCTAGAACTCCTTCACGGCACCGTAGTTGCAATGTATGGTATAATTTTTAATATTATATTTTTTTTGGGATTTAAAAAAGTTGAATGTTTATTATATTTTATGTAGGAGTTTGGAAAGATGTAATGATGAGATGAGATGAAAGAGTTTAGTTTGTGAATCCAAACTAGGCCTAATATTGCTAAAGCCTAAGTTTAGATGGTACCTCGATTGCCTCTTTGTATTGCTCCCCCATCCTATTTTCCCAACCTTTTAGTATTGCTCCATTCGTTCTGTATAAACACTCCCTCCCATTTTACCAGTTTGTCGTGGCCAATGGATCTAGACTCAAACTTGAAGTTGGCTTCTTTAAAGCGGAAAAAACTTGATTTGGAGCTGAAAAGAAACAAAACAAAAATGGCCTGTGGATGATGTTGGATTTGCTATGGGAGATGCTTGCTTGAGGCGTGCTTCATTGCTTGCCCGGTTTGGCTAGTCCTCCCCCAATCAACTTCTTTTAAGATCATTATCCAATAACAAATCAAACTCTTAAAATTAAGGGAAACAATATAATCAAACTCTTAGAATTAATGAAACAAATTGATAAATTCCCTAATTATAAGAATCAACAACTCGGTCAACTTCCTCCAATCCGCCTCATCTTTTAAAATCAAGGAATCTGTCTCATTCTCTTCCCTTAAAATCAAGAGATTTGCCATCCAATATGATCTCCTCTAGGTGTAATTTGTTGACCTTTCGTGGCTATGCCCTGCACGCCTAAGTCCCCCTCATCCGAGCCATGCAAGTAATCCAAAGCTGCCCTCCTAGCCTCAGTACGCCCAGTGACATTGCGGATAGCTCTTCTGGCATCTTCATCAATTCCCCCCCTTCAAGACCGACATTGTTCTCAAGGTCAAGTTCTGAAAATTGCTCTTTGAGAACTCGAATACTCTCCCATGTAGCATCCTCAGTTGGAAGTCCTCTCCATTGAATCAAACTTCTGTTCTCACTTGGCCGCCCTTACTTACATGTCTATAATCCAAGATCTTCTTCAGTTTAATTGCCATCTGTCCCTCTTCGTCCACCATGGGCAATTCATTCACCGCCTTGGTTGGATCTCCAACCTTCCTCATTAGCCATGAAACATAAAAAATAGGATGAATGTGAACTCCGACTGGTAAGTCCAGCTTGTGAGCAAGCTATCTGCACTTCTCCAATACTCGGTATGGGCCAAAATATTATGCCCTCAACTTGCTCAATTCTGCCTTGGATAGTGCCTTGTGCTCCCTTGGTAAGTATTTGAGAAAGACCTAATCTCTCGGTTCGAAGGACTTCATGCTCATTCCCTTATCAAAGTACTTCTTCATTTGGTCTTGAGCAAGTGCCAAATTCTTTTTGTGTTCTTTCAAGACCTGATCCCTCTCTTTAAGCTCCACATCCACCAACTCATTAGGTGAATTCCCAACTTTATAGGCTACAAGCACCGGTGGTGGTTTTCCATAGAGAGTCTTGAATGGTGTCATCTTGATTGATCGGTGGTACGAGATGTTGTACCAAAATTCAGCCCAAGCCAAATGCTCCTCCTACTTTTTTGGATATTGGTGCACGGAGCATCTAAGGTATTACTCAAGAGTCCGGTTGGTCACCTCTATTTGGCCATCAATTTGAGGGTGATAGGTTGAACTTCGTGCCAATTCCGTTTCATGCATCTTGAAGTACTTCCTCCAAAAATTACTCTTGAACACTCAGTCCCTATCCATCATAATGCTCCTCGGCATACCATGGAGTTTATCCACATAAAGTTTAGCAATAGTCTTGGCTGTGTATGGATGTACTATTGTAATAAAGTGTGCATACTTAGTTAAGCGGTCTACCACCATAGGCACCCCATCACATCCGTTGGAAAGTGGCAACCTCTCTACAAAATCCATGATGACATCCTCCCAAGTGTGAGTAGGGATTGGTAAAGGGTGCATCAACCACTTGGGCTTGTTACTTTCACTCATAACCCTTTAACAAGTGTCACATCTCCTAACATACTCCCTCACATTGCCTTTCAGGCAATCACAATAGAACAAGTTAGCCACCATTACTCAAGTACGGTATACCCCTGAGTGTCCCCTCTCATTGGTATCATGAAAGTGGCCTAAAATATTCCTTTTAAGATCTCCCACACTCGGCATCACTACTTTCCCCTTATACTTTAGAAGCCCATCTCGCATCTCATAGTTTTCTACTCTCTTAGCATCCACATCTAACTTCTCCGTCACCTCCTTGCACCTTCGATCAAATTTTATTCCCTCTCTAATCTTATCCCAAACTCCCCATGAAGGACCCGAGAGTGCCTCCAACACCTTACCATCTTCCCTCCTAGATAAGGCATCGGTACACAATTCTCCCTACCCGATTTATACACCAATTGAAATTCAAACCCAAGCAACTTAGATACCCAACTTTGTTAATCCGGAGTAGTGATTCTTTACTCCAAAGGATGCTTAAAAGGTTTTTAATCGGTGACTATCTAGAACCTCCGCCCTATACATAAGGCCTCCACACCTTTAAGGCCTCCATGATAGCAAGCATCTCCCGTGTATACACAATCTTTTGAACACCAAGGGCCTTGCTAATGAAGGCTAGTGGCCTCCATTCTTGTGTTAATATCGTACTTACCCCCACATAATTTGCATCCGTGTGTAACTCGAACACCTTCTCAAAATTAGGCATAGCAAGGACGAGTGTAGTTGTTGTGGCCTTTTTCAAAGTTTTAAATGCCAACTTTGCCTATTCACTCCTAAACAAAATTATTTTTCTTGATCATGTTGGTAAGTGGTCTTTCAATAGAAGTATAATCCTTGACAAACTTTCTATAGTAACCCGTGACTCCTAGAAAGCTCCTCAATTCGGTAATGGTCTTTGGTTTGGGCCAAGCCACTATAACTTCAATCTTTCTTGAATCCACCTTGACCCCCTCACGTGAGATCAAATGCCCCAAATACTCAATTTCCTTTTGACCGAATGCACACTTGGACAACTTAATATAGAAATAGTTGTCAAGTAGCACCCCTAAAATAACCTCCAATTGCTCCAAATGATCCTCTATGTCTTTGAATAAACAAAAATATCATCAAAAAATACCAACACATACCTCCTCAAGTACAACTTAAACATTTGGTTCATGCATGCTTGAAATATTAAAGGAGCATTGCATAGACCAAACGGTATCACCAAGTACTCAAAGTGGCTATTGTGAGTTTGGAAAGCCATCTTTGAATGTCCCCTTATTTGATGGTACTCGGCCTTTAGATCAAGTTTGGAGAAGAACGTCGAACTTCCAAGCTCATCTAACATATCATCAATGGTCGAGATTGTAAATCTATCATTGATGGTAGTTTCATTCAAGGCTCAGTAGTTGGTGTAAAATCTCCATGTGCCATCATTCTTTTTAACCAAGAGAATCGGACTTGAGAATGGGCTAGTGCTCGGGTGGATGAGCCCATTAGCCATCTCATTGACTTGCTTTTCAAACTCAGTCTTTTGGTAATAGGCATACCGGTAGGGGCCCACATTAATTAGCTTGGCTTCCTCTTTCAAAGGAATGCGGTGGTAAAATTCCCTTGAGGGTGGAAGTGTCTTCGGATCCTCTATCACCTTGAAAAACCTCCCTGACAAACCCCTCAAGTCTATAGGAACCTCGACCTCTAACTCCATGCCTCCACCTTCCACTTCATGCCCCTCACTCAAGCCCCCTCGGTTGTGAGGCCAACGTGATAGCAAAACATTGCCCTCCTTGCCTTAAGATCTTCTCCATCTCATTAGGCCCCACGGCTTACATTTTCCTTTCCCATTCATTCTCATGGTCACCCATTTGTCCTCATCATAAACTCCATAGTTATTTTTCTATAGTCCAAGACTATCTTCCCTAACTCCTCTAGACATTGCACATCCAGCACAACGTACAACCTAACAAAGGCAAAGAATATAAATCTACCACAATCTCAAGGCCTTGTGTTTTCAAACAAACCTTCTTATACTCTAGCTTCCCTATACATCAACTTCTCTCTGCTATCTACCTTGACCTTAAATGGAGTGATAGAAGTCATAGGCAACCCTAAACTCTCGGCTACTTTCAAGTTGATAAAGTTCAAGGATGAACCATTATCAATAAGAACCGTTACCTCTATCTTACCAATGTGAGCTTGTGTTTTCATCATTCTAGGTCCCGCAACACCCGTCAATGCATGGATAGAAATGTGAGGGTCTGCACCCTTGGGCTTTCCTTGTTCTTCCTCCTCTTGGCCTTGCACTTCCTCCTCTTTCGACTCCATCTCAATGAAAAAGATTTGCTCCACCTTGCATTTATGGCCCATTGTGAACCTCTCATTGCAATTGAAACAAAATCCATTCTCTCTTCGTCGTTGCATCTCTTCTCATGATAGCCTTTTCACACCTGAGGGTAGTGGTTTGGCTTCACTTCATGCGCCTTTACTAGGGCCTCTTGGTGAGAAGTCCTTGCTAAAAGTTTTGTTTGCGAAATTTGGAAACCATTTGGGGTGGTTTCCTTACCTCAAAATGGCTATTCTTCCTCAAATCTTGGAGTTGATCCTCTTTAATCCATGCAATCTCCAAGTCTTGTATCAAGGGCTTCAGCTTCTTAAGCTTTACCTCTATTGCCAATTAATTCTTCAAGCTTCCCACAAAAGTCTCAATTAGGGCCTTGTCCGACTACCCGTATACCTTTGTGGACAAGTTTTTGAACCCCTTTTGATAATCCCTTGAAGATCCGATTTGCTTGATCTTTGAGAGAGTCTCATGATAGTCCACACACTTGATTGGCTTGAACCTCCCCAAGAGCTCATTGACAAATTTTCGCCATTTCAACTCCCTCATTTGAGTTCTATAGGTCTTCTTCATCTATTGCCACCATTGGTTTGCCTCCCCCTCAAGGAAGTAGGCGGCATAGGACATTTTAGCATGGCTCTCCATGTGATTGTGCTCAAAGTATTACTCAACCCTACTGATGCAAGTGTTCAGATCATCTCCATTGAATTTGGGAAAGTCCATTTTTGGTTTGACTACTTCCTCTTTACGAGCGCCTCTTTTCTCGCCTCGGTTTCCTTCTTTCCTTTCACTTTTCTAAGTTGATTCCTCATCGGGGCTTGAGAAACCTTGATTAGATGAATCTGAGTCCTCCACCCTTCCACTGTGTTGGCTTCTTCTAGATCCAGCAGAACTCTTGGGACTATGGGTTCTTATCTTATGGCGCCTTCCATCTCTTATGGATGGCTCTTTTGGCATCTCCATCATCGAGATATGGGTAGGCTGATGCCTGCCATGCTTCTTGTTCGGGGCAAGCTTATTGCTCACTCATGATGCAGATGCCTGCTAAACAAGTTGCTTAGGGTAAGCAAAGAGCTCGCCATGCTGGTTGCTCGGAGCGAGCTTTATTGTCTGCTCGTGATGCTGGTGGGCTTTGTGCTAGCCACGCTTCTTGCTCTTGGCGAGCTTTAACACTCACCTGTGTCCTACAAAGTTCTTGCTGTGAGGTGTATGTCTTCCCTACATGCATGTGAATGCAAGGATTCTGCCTGGTTTTGCCTTTGTCCACAAATTGTTTGAGAGTGAAATCCACTATATTTGATGATGTTACAATTTCTCAATGCCTCACATAGCTTTCAATACAATAGAGAAAATAAGGTTGATGAGACGCTGAAGAAGATGCTATACTTCTGGAGAGAGAGAGAGAGAGAGAGAGAGAGAGAGAGAGAGAGAGAGAGAGTATAGAAGTTCCTTTCACGTTTATAATGTTCCCTCATTTTGTAGAGTCCACTTACTTTGTCACTTTCACTTTTTTGTATCTTAGTCAATCTCTTTTGCCTTTATCGTTCCTTATCTTATATCTTCATTTTATTCCAGGAAATTAGCTTCCAACAAGCTGGACCCTAGTTTATTTTATATCCAACACGAACCTTCTTGACATTGAAATATCAATTGATTGTTGAATATGCCCTAGTACACTGTATGTGCACTCCCAACAACTTCAACTCTAAGTTTCCCCCATCCACATCTTGAAAGCAAGATTCAAGATGAAAAATGATATATTGGCGGCCAACCTCCGATCCTAAACAACAAGGGTATAAAACTCATAAAAAACAAAACAGAAATCATAGTAGCATTGCAATTCACCATCAAGTCAAGATTCTCTTGTTTCACACTATTTAACATCACAACTCTTTTAAAGAAGAACCATTAGACTTCAAATTTATTTTTATATTGGATCATGCAAATGCAAAGTTATAATTTGGATAATATGGCATGTTTTGCCTTTTATATATTCCATTCAAAACCAATTCTCACATTGGATTATTCATCTACTATCTATATAATAAATTATTATTATTATTATTTTTTATAAAATAATAATATTATTATTATTTATGTAATTTAGTTTTGCCATATATTTTAGCTAGCACTCCATGGCAGTTGTGGTTCAACCACATAAAGCAACAAAATTCCCATTGAATCTCTTTAGTTTGGGAAAACATAGATTTATAATGAAATAACAAAAAAAGAACTAGGCTGGAAACTTTTTTTTTATTATTAAATAAGAATTTTATTAAAATAGGCAAAGTCAAGTATACATGAAATCATGAGTGTCACCAAAGGCCTATGGCCTGATGGCATAACACCCAAGTCTCCAAAATGATCTCTGTAGATCATTTTGGAGGTTTTGAGTTTGACTCCTCTCTCCCAATATATATATATAGATATATAAAGATACATGAGTGTCTGAAAATACACTCATAAGTGTCTAAAGATACAAGGAAATCATGTACATTAATGGCATTAAAGTCTATTATAATCAACCAAAGGAGTAGAGTACGAAAAAATAAAGTTCTAATCTTATCCATTGTCCGTTCACGATTCTTGAAAGGAAAATTCTGGATACAGGCAATTTGGGGACCAATTGCGCACAAATTCCACCTGTACGGTTTAATGAAACAGTGCATTTTTATCAATAGGTTCTGTGATACTCTTCTATCGAAAAACTCATCTTTTGCGACTAATTTTACCTCGTCACAACTTTTCTGCTGCTAATAGTGGGATGTAAGGGCATATTTGTATTTGTTTTTACGGCGACAACAAAGTTCTTTTGCAGCGTATTATGGTTGTCGCAAGAAAAGAATATCTCATTATCCATATTTTAGTCATTTGCGACGTGGATTTAGTCTTTTGGCGCCTACATATAAGCACTGCAAAAAGATCCGTTTAAAAATCTAAAGCATTTCCACCAAAATGTGTGCTGCAATGTGTGTGAAGGCAAATGAATCAAATCTGTGTTGGACTTGATGTGTTTTATACTTTGATGTGTCTTGCGAAGTCTAAAGTTGCACATGACAAATATAATATAGTTGCTTTATGCATTGTACTATAATGTAATTGCTTATATATAATATAAAGCAAGTATTTTGTATAATTGTTTTATGGATTGTTATATAATGTAAGATGTGTAATTTTTTTATGCATTTGTTTCAATATTATTATTTTTTATTTTATTTTGCAACACACTATTTTTGACGATCTAGAATCATGACAAATAGCTATTTCTGTCAGTACCACTTCTTTGCGACATTAACTATCGCTGCAAATATCTATTTGCGACTACACAAATTATTATAGCATTCACCCTAGAATATATGACGTTATGGTAAAAGCTTATTATTTGCAGCGATTATATTGCTGCAAATAAACATTGGCGAGTATTTATAATTTGTGGTCACAAATGAGTATTTGTGCAATGTAAAAATAATTTGCAATCAAATTTCAATCTTATAGCTGCCCATTTCCTGTGGGAAAAAGCGATGCAAAATTTTTTTTACCGGCAATAAGTAACAATGGTTGGTCTTTTTTGCGACGCCATTGTAGACTATAGACTATTTGCGGTGTTATGAATCGCCGCAATAATTCATAGTGTTCTCGACTCCTTTTTGTATCACCGTTAAAAACTTTTTAAGACGAAGTAATACCGACCATCTAGCAGGGAAAGAGCTGGGATATTCTCAAAAATAATTTGCGGCACACTTTGAGATTTTTGCGATGACTATTTTCGCCGCAAAGACTGCTATTTGTTGTACCGTGAGTAAATTTCTGCCGGTCTATAAGAATACAACCGCACCGTATTCCAACGTACACTACTTTTTCTGCTTTTAGGACATCTGTCCTACGGCTCACCCCAATAACCTCCTCCGAGGTGTCCAGCACAATAAGAATGTTAACAAATTACAACATGATCAGAACATGATTAATTTTGAGTCTTCATGCAACATGTTTGTAAACCGTATCCGATATAATGTAGTATTACATATATAATTAGGTATTTCGGCTGGCTGGTCAAAGCTACTAAATGTAAACTGACAGAACCACTTCTGGGCAAGGCAAGAAAGGTGTGTATAATCATGTACAACCTTTAAAGAAGATCGATATAAATAGTACTCCTCTCTGGCTCTCACTGATCTCATTTTCATTTTCTTCCACTGCCTTCTTGGTTCAAAGTGTAGTGAGACTCCTATTCTCTCTAGACATGCAAAGTGTAAGGAGACTCGTATTCTCTGCTCCCTCAAAACTGATCATCTACATACATTGTCTTTTCTTCCTATTTTGTAGCTTCTTTGGTTTCATATGTGATATGGAACTTACGTTTTCTAGGTAGCTAGGTTGTGGGCTCTCTCTTATGCCTACTCTTCCTTCTTGATTCTCACTCTTTCTCTAATTCCTTCTTGTTATAGTTAAATTTTGCAATATTTCATGTACAATAATGTAGGTTGTTCGGTCTTGTATCGAGTCATGTGTATTTCCAACAGTCTTTTTTCGCTTATTGATAAATCATGGAAACATAGTAAAATAGATAAATAGGATCTAGACTACGAACTTCCTTGACTAAATTAATTAGTCGCAGCATTAAGGATATTGATTGAAGATTCTTGATAACGAAACAAATGACGCTACTTGTACAATTTAAACATGTAGAAAAGAGTGAGAAAAGAGTGAGAAAATACAATTTAAACATAGGTTGTAATGTTTTATGCATGGGTTTATATAAATTTATCTTTATTTTATACGTGATGCATATGTCGCCTCTAACAAAATTAAGTGGGTATATTAGGAAAAATTGCCTCAAGGTTTTCCTAAATATTGGGATTGGCGTATTCGTGATGGTGGTGCCTTGAATCCAGTTAAAAATCAAGAGAAATGTAGTAAGTGATACGCAACTTCAATTTTTATTTTTAAAGAGCTTTGAATGCATAGCATTTTCTTCTTTATTTTTTTTAGCGTTACATGGCATTTCTATTATTGCGGTTTTGGTTATTGTACGTGGAAAACAAAATTGCCGCATTTGATACGTACATGTGTGTGTATATATATATATAGTAAAGCCATTCATTTTAGAAACAAAGATACGAGAACTCAGAATTATAAACATTTGTCGAAGAATAAATTAACTTGAGATTACAATTTTATTATCATAAAAAAGTAACTGTTTAGTAGACATGTGTTGGGCCATAGTTGCAGCAGAAGCTGTTGCAGCCGGACTTAAAGCGACAAATTATACAGATGATCTTCTTGAACTCTCTTCGCAAGAACTTCTCGACTGTTGTGAAAAAGAGAGAACAAAATGCTACACTTATTCGTATACCAAAGCTTTTAATTATATAAAAAATGAGGGGATCCGGAAGGAGGAAGACTATCAGTTCAAAGCAGTTAAGCAACCTTGTCAACCCAAGACTGAAGAACAGGTACTAAGAAATTAAAATTTACATTTTTTAGTGGTATTATGCTCCTAAGATTATATAACTTACTCTTACATCCTTTAGAAATCCCTTGCGGTGAGAATTAATGGGGTCATAAAGATAAATCACAAGAGTGAAGAAGAGCTTCTTATGAGAGTCAAAGAACAACCAGTAGCAGGTTGTGTAATGATGACTACAGAATTTAAACTATTGAAAGGGGTAAGTATGACTAATTTCTACTTGTCAAATTAACACTAATTTGAGGATGATATCTTACTCTTTTGTTTCTATCTAGTAGGATATCTATGAGGGTACCGATGAGCTTGATAAACTGAACCAAGACGATCACTCAAACTCTAGACATGCAATTCTTGTCATAGGATTTGGCTATGATGAAAAAGAAGAAAAAAATTACTGGATCGTTAAAAATTCTTATGGCAAAGAGTGGGGAATTCATGGATATGGTAGAATTGCTCGGAATTCAAGTCTTCCACACAACAGACAGAACTTGATTTTCAGAACGTATTGTCCAATATTGCTAGCCAAAACATAGTAGGTTGGTATAATGTGTTTATACTATCATTTATTTGTTATCTGCAGAGTACCACATATGTAGTCTGCATATGAAGAAATCCACTTTAATGGGACATTTGTTTTGATGAGCCTTTCTCTACAAAGTTTTTGTTCCTCATTCTTTTATCGGGTTTCTTTCGCTAATCACGCCATCTTTCAACTAAGCTTTGGTCTTTGTTTTGTGCTGCGTTACTATTTCTTCTTGCATACTAGCTTTATGCTGCTGGTTTTGTTTGTTGGCAGGGCGCCTATGCTTGCTGGAATTATTATTACCGATCCCATCCCGCTGCTGAATACTTGAATTTGTTCTTTATTTATTTTTTATTTTTTCCTGTGCTGCTGCTTTGTTTGGGGTTGGCTATGCTTGTTAAAGTTTCTGTTACTCCCTTCTCCCGCTAGTGGATATGAGATTATGTATACCCCGAGGTCATGATTGCCATTAATTCTGATGCAAACGCCACGTTCTAGTCGATATTGGCAATGTAGTCACGGTGAGTACAGGCGGAAGAAAATGGGGACGTGCTGAGTCATTAATAATATATGGAGAATCATAAAGGAACTTTGAGACCATCCTTACATATAATTTGCAGTTCAAGCAAATAGAATTCTAATACAATTTTGTAACAGATTAGATTTCTTGGAAATCTTATTAGAATCGGATTATAAAGAAAAGAATAAATCGAAGGGATAAGACTGAATTAAGCAAAAGGAATTGCACATCGATCGTTCCCCCACCAGGACGCTAAAAAGGCAAAGAAGAATATGCTAAGTTTTTAATGGCCTTCAAAAATAAAATTAGAAAACCACCATTAGGAATGTGCTAATCCCAATATTCAAAAAAAATCTCAAGGCAATATCTCGTAATACGCCTACTTAATTTTGTCAGAAAAATATATGCATCAAGAAAAAATTAAAGATAAACTCATACAAACCCATGCAGAAAATATTACAAGATATGTCTACTTTGTAATTTCAAATCTTTTTTTACGAGTAACATCGTTTGTTCCTTTATCAAAAATCTTCAATCAATATCATTAATGCTGCAACTTTAGTCAAGGAAATTCTGAGTCCAGATCATATTTATCTATTTTACCATGTTTCCATTTATCTATAAGCAAAAAAGACTCTTGGAAATACGTACTCCATACAAGATCAAACAACCTATATTATACATGACATGTTGCAAAATTGAACTATAACAACTAAATATTAAAAGGATTAACCTTATTTTGATTGAAAGTGATTTCATTACCGTTGAATATAAAATGAACTAAGATCCAGCCCACTGGAAACCTATTATCAGAAATAAAATGAAGAGACAAAACCAAAAGAGGTTGACTGGCATGCAAAAAAGTGAAAAACCAAGGCTTAGCCTTTTCAAAGAAGGAATAAGACCTCTAGAAAAAGGAGGGAACCACTACAAACATAAAAGTCTATTCTCTCTATTGGGACACTCTCTCTCTCTCTCTCTCTCTCTCTCTAGCTACCTGAGCACCATATCAACGTCCAAGTACTCTATTATGGGTCATTTGACTATGTTGTCCATTGGAAAATTGGATCAACAGTTGGCATCATCTATGGAATCGAGTTACCGCTCTCCAAAAACAGATTGCATGACCTAACAAAAGCTAGTTCCACACAAAGGAGGCACTACACTCAACGGAGGATTGCAGCTGAAAAGAAGGGATAGTGGAGTACTAGATCAAAAGGGAACCACTGAATTATTCAGCTAACTCCAGGCACAGAATAATCTAGCAGCCAGTCCATATTCCAACCAAAGATGTCATATCAGCAACTTTAAGATCCCTCGGCTGGATTAACTCTGCCTTTTCAGCTAAAATTATTTTTCTAAACCAATCCTCAAACAGGAAAATGACTTGCCCTTCTTTTATAACCCACTTACAGCGTTGAATAACTTCCCGGATCAAAGGCAAGATTGATTTTCCAAAATACTGGGAAGAGTAAAAAAGGATGGGGGCACTGTCAAGTTCCTGCCTCAAAGCAGAAAGTGGGATTTTTAGGTTGTGATTTGAAGATATAAAATGGGAATTGGTATTGGTTACTAGGACTAGATTGCTAGTGTTGTAGCACATGTAATTATTTTGGGAAACGTTCTTCTGGTATTGTTGCTTGAGCTATGGGTCATCCTTGAACTTGTTCTCACCATAGCCAGACAAAATAAAAGCGATCCATGAAAGTGGAAGGGAAGAACAATCAAATACATTCCCTCTGAAAGAGTTCAACCTCAGCAAGTCCAGGAGTGAGGCCCTTTTGGTTGCCGCTTCTTGCAGAAATCCAATACATGCTGCAAATAAAATCATAACACTACTCTTTTTTTATGCAGATTCCCAAAATTAACCCAATCGAAAAGAGAAGGTTAACATGAGAGGCAGTCTACACCGACACAAAAGCACTCCGGATGAGATATCTGTCTATACATGATCATCCATCTTTAACTTCAGTTAGACCAAACAGTGGCTGGGAATATTGAAGATATTCCACTTATCCATTGATTTTCTCAGCTTCTCAGCATCTCTAAACATCCCCACATATTCAACTTCAGTCAGACAAAACTGCGGCCTGGAACTTTGAAGATATTTCTCTTATCCATCAATTTTCTCAGCCTCTCAGCATCTCCAAACATCCCCACACCTGCAAAGATATTGGACATGAGCACATAATCCCCTCCATATTCTCTTTCCATCTCCAATATCTTGCCGGTGACTCTCTCACCCATCTCAACATTATCGTGAAAGCTACAAGCACCCAAAAGTGTCCTCCAAATCACCACATTAAGAATCTCGACAGGTATCCCCAATGCCATCTTCTCTGCTTCTTCTAACCTCCCTGCTCTCCCCAACATATCTATTAAACACCCATAGTGCTTGATATCTGGCACAATTTGATAACTATTTAGCATCTTGTTCAGAAATTTTAGCCCCTCCTCGACCAGTCCACCATGACTACAGGCATTTAAAAGACTCAAGAAAGTTACCCGATTAGGCTTCATTCCAACTTCCTCCATCCTTTCGAAACTCTCCATAGCTTCTTTTCCCATGCCATGCATTGCAAAACTAGATATTATGGATGTCCAAGACACTAGATTTTTCCTCTGGGCAGATGTATGCTCGAACAATCTTGATGCACTCTTTATGCATCCACATTTTGCATACGAGTCTATGTTAGATATATTAAATCCTCTTTTCTCCGCATAAGCGTGAACTGATTGGCAGATTTTAAGGGCCTCCATAATTGATATAGCCGGAAAAATGGCAAGGAGAGATATTTCACTGGGTTTTATACCTTCATAAATAACCATTCTTCGAAATAAAGACAAAGCTTCAACGGGCCGATTCATGCGTGTGTACCCATCAATGATAGCGGTCCATGACACAACAGTCCAATTCGGCATCTGATCAAAGAGAGAACGAGAAAGTTGGAGATGACCCCATTTCGCCAAACCGGAGATCATGACATTCCAGGTTACGGTGTTCCTCTCAGGCATTTTGTGAAACACATGCATGGCTTCAAGTAAAGACCCACAAACTGCATATGCATATACCAAAGCAGTTTGGACATAAACTTGGGACTGAAAACCAACTTTGATGACGAGAGCATGGAGTTGAAGTCCTGAGAAGATAGGGTGTAAGTTAGCACAGGTATGGAGTAGGAAAGTGAAGGTGAAGCTGTCAAAGTAAAGACAGTTGAGGTTTATGTAAAGCAGGAGAGCTTCTAGAGGGAAATGGCCAAGGGAATAGCAGCGAAGCAGAGTGTTAACAAGGAGAAGGATATAGGATGTGGACTGTTGGCTGTGTAGAAAGCCAGAGGTAATGAAGTGAGAGTGGATTTGTTGGGTGGCTTGGCGGCTCGATGAGTGTTTTTGTAAGAGAGAGACCAACTGCTTTAGTAGTTGCTGTTGTTGTGGTGTATTAGGCCAGAGATGGTTGGCATGGTGTAAGGAAGAGGAGCAAGAACAGGACAGCCCTTTGGCTATCAAGTGAAGATGCGGCACTCTCCTCCTCGAACTCAGCATACTGCTTTCAGTTGTAGCAGAATTTTTATACCATGCAAGATCATTTCTCTCATTGTCTATACAAAAGATATATATATGCACCGTTTAGTGTGCCTTGCATGGTAGTTGCTTCATTGTCTGTCTACTTCGGCCCATAATTACTTGCTTGGTCATCATAAATCTGATCCGACAAGCCCTATGTACTCCATCAACTTCAATAGCTTTATCTTCCAAGGCTGAAACACAAGATGAGCAAACAGGAATTAGAGTGAGTTAAAACAGGTATCATTTGTTTAGCTTCAGATCAGTTATCTAGAAAAAACTAATAAATTGCACAAAAGCCAACTGGGAGTAGAGAAGAGGGACAGCCCTAAGCCAAAAAATTAATAAAGATTTTTTTTTAAAGTAAAATAAGTAAATAATAATAATAATAATAAAGAAAATAAAAGCATGTAAAAAGTTTATAACAAGCGAAGAAAACAGAGTCTAACTAGTCATAGCCATCTAGACGGCATGTACAAAATTCCAACACAAGCAGCAGCCAGTTATAAGTTTCTCAGCCAACATTAAACATATACACATCACCCAATATACCAGCAGTAGATAGAAAAATTGTGGTGCTTGGTTTCCTGGTTTAATAATATCTTAAGGAAGTTTTAAGATTTACATGAGAGTGCATTGTCATCTCTAAATTACTTTTAATTTAGATAAGTAGTCATCTAAATTACAAACATATAAACTTGTTATTAAATAAACATAAAGTCAGGTTAGAGTCACTTCACCAAACCAAAGCATACATCCCATCCAAGACATGGACTGTATGTATTAATTAACACAACATATAGATATAGCAAGAAAAACTTACAAGTGGTACAGAAGTGAAATACTCAATGTGTGGACTCGGTCTTGCTTTCTTTATAAATAAAAGTGTTTTTAAAGGGGAAAAAAAAACTCATAGAAATTTTATGTACAATTACTGTCAGTTTCGAAATGTGTATAACTATTAGTAATACAATTTTAACATGTTGTATACCATGAGCACAGATTATGTTGAACAGTACACAGAGAAAAATTAAAAATACAATCCGAAACAATTCATTTTCAACCACAATGTCAATAAACTCCTCATCACTCAGAAATTCCAATTCTAACATGTCCCTTGAAGTACTACAAAATGACTTTAACATACAGAATATAGTTTGCCATGAAAAAACCTATGAGGCTAAGAAAATAGCAAGTGCATTACTGAATAAAGTTTAATACGTTACACAAAATGACTTAATTCGTTACACTTGAGATTATTTTGTTTACTTTATTTCACAGAACTAAAATAAGTTTTTTCTCTTTATTCCTTAAAAAAAACTACATTAGGATTTTAAATATGCTTAAAAAAAAATAGCAACAGTGGAAGAATATATACACCATGCGTTATTTGGCTCCACCACCAATATGTTTAAAAAATGAAAAAGTACTACTGAACTTTTTCTTTCCTTTTTAAGTTTCATTTCTGTATATCAGAACCAACAAATTAGAAATTAGACTTACGTTTCTGTTGTTAAAATCTAATTCAAACATTTTACGGAACAACTTAGTTGCGCTTACCTTGAGAAACTGCAAACTGAACTTGATAAACAAACCACAGTTTTCAACTGAAAACTGTGAAAGAAAAGACCCAAACCTTCCTATTCCTAAATTAAAATTAAAATTTCATTATACAGAGTAAGCGATTCTTATAAATCTACGAGTGTGTTTGTTGTTGTCTTTTTTATATGAGTCGTGTCTGGTTTTCATATTCTCATATCAGTTAATTGTATTATGTTTGACAGTATTTAAACCAAAACAAAACATGCAGGAAAAACTTGAAGAAAAATGAAAAGAAAAGAAAATCAATGTACGTTTACCGTTGAACTATATACTTTCTTTCTTTTGGTTCTTAAACGGATGCAGAAAGTATGCCATCCGGTGTTTGCGTTTTATGGCGTGGTTGAGGTGATGGTTGCGATTGGGCGCTCGAGGAATATGATCTCGCGCCAGTGCCTCTTTCCCATGCAGTCGCACTTATACTCGGGGTTGGTTTGATCCTGTTTTAGACATGCAAAATCTAAAATCGAATCGGTAGATATTAATTTTGTATTTTTTAAAATTGATTACGCATCGATTTCTCTCATAAACCGATATTCTGCTTTTATCAGTTTTCTATCCGGTTTTAATAAAATACAAATTTGTCATTAAAAAATTCTGTTTAAAAAAAAAAACTGATTTAAAAATCTGTTATGTAAAAAAATTCTGCTATAAAAATTCTGTTTTATAAAAAAAATCTACTATGTAAAAAAATTCTGTTATAAAAAATCTGTTTTATAAATTGTTAATCTGCTATCTAAACAAATTCTGCTATATAAAAAACTACTATAACACAAAAATTGAAATAAGAAATCTAGTGTAAAAAAAATCTGCTACAAAAAAACATAATCTACAATAAAAATAAAATTCTACCATGAAATAAAATAAGCCCGAAAGTCTAAATTACAAGACGAGTAGATGGCTTATTTACATTGGAGGGTGGAGAAAGTGGATTATTAGTCGTTGTTGATTCCATGGTCTTTTGGCTCTTTTCCATTAAAGGTCTTACATCGCCGGGTGTTTCATTTGATTGATTTATCTACAATAACAACAATAAATGACATTAATATTAGATTACAATAACACGCTTTATAAAATAATAGACCAAACAATTTAAAAAATATATTAATATTATTCAAGCCGCACATTTGTACAAGTAGTAGTTTAGCAAACTTTGGAGTAGTAGGTTATACAAACTTTGCTTTAAAAAGGAGTAAGAAGAAGCTACTGTAAGCTTGTATAAGAATGATACAGTTAAATTAGCAGTTAAATTTTACCTCCAAAATGTTAAAAAAAAATGGATGACACTGCCGGATCGTGTAATAGTCAGTAGATTTCTTTTCTCACTAACCAAGAACATACTAACCAAAAAAAATAACTATTAGTATTAGTATTAGTATATATATAATAAAATATTAGTATTAATACTATAAGTCTATATTAGACTATTAGTATTAGTATATATATATTAGTATTAGTTATAGTTATATAATATATTAGACAATATAATAGTATTAATGGTAAACTATTAGTATAGCTATATCTTAAAATTAGTTATGGACCTTATGGTGATTTAGTATAATTATATCAGTATGAGTATAACTATAGTCTATATTAGACTATTAGTATCATTATAAATATTAGTATTCATTATAATGATTATAATTACCATATAATGATATTAATATTTGTTAATTGTTATAGTGAGTTTATTTTATTATAACTATATTATTGATAGACTATATTGATAGTATTAGTATATTAATTTAGTATTAGTGTTACTATATCATTATTTTATATATGATTATTTAGTATAATGATTTATATACTAATTTATAGTATTATACATAGACTATATATATTAGTATTTAGTATTAGGTCATCAAATTTAAATTGTATTAATATAATAGACTATATATATATATATATAATAGACTACATAGTTATACATAATAAATTAAAGAATATAAAAATGCAATATAGTATTAATACTATAAGTCTATAAGTCTATATTAGACTATTAGTATTAGTATATATATTAGTATTAGTTATAGTAATATAATATATTAGACTATATAATAGTATTAATATTAGACTATTACTAATAGCTATATATTAGTATTAGTTTTGGTGATTTAGTATAACTATATTAGTATGAGTATAACTATAGCCTATATTAGAATATTAGTATTAGACTATTAGTATATATGTGATTATTTTTTATGTAATTAATGATTATATAGACTTAAAGTATATTATCAATAGTAATATTTCATTAGACTATTAGTATCATTTTAAATATTAGTATTAATTAGAGTGATTATAAATATTAGTGATTATTATAACTATATTATTAATAGACTACAGTGATTATTTTATATGTGATTATTTAGTGTAGTGATTTATATACTAATATTAGTATAGTAGTTTAAATTTTAGTATTAGTTTATTATAGTTTATACATAGACTAAAAGTATGATATTAATATTAAATTAGTAATTTAATATTAGACTATTAGTATTTAGTTAGGTCATAATATTTGACTATTTAGTATTAGTGATTATTTCAAAATTTGGTAATAATATTTGACTATTTGAGTAATTTTTTTTTCCTTCTTAGTTCTTACTTCTTATGATAAAATGTTATTAATAATATATATTTATAATATTATATATTTAAAGTATATGATGAATTAAATTTTTATGTTTAAGATTAAATATTTATTTTATAAATTATAATAACATTATCTTATATATAATTATAATTTATATTGTTTTATATAAAAATTATATATAATATAAAACATATTATATATAATATTAATAAATATATATATATAAACATTATCAGTACTATTCGATCCGGTCCAATGTTAACTGAAACCGGACCGGTTCCGGCCGGTTTCCTATTTATAAAAACCGGTTCCAGACCGGACCGGTCCAAAACCGGCACAATTGGTCTGATTCGGACCGGTTTTCTGAGTTTTTTTTTACACCCTAACTCGAGGTGAGCCTTTTTTAACTTTGAAGTCAAGAAAATATAAAACGGGGATGCATGGCAACGAGATGAGATGTTAATTTTGTGAATAATTAAAAGATAGTTTGTATATAGTAGTTAAATAATTTAAGTTAATTATTTATTAAGTTTTAGAAAAAAAAGAGAAAAAAATAAATAAAAAATATTATAAATTTAAAATATTATTATAATATAATTTTTATTTTAGAATTTGAAATAATTAAATTATTTTTTATTTGAATATTTGGAAAAATTGTAATGATTAATTTGAAAAAATTATAATGATTAATTTGAAAGTTCTTGAATTTGAATAATGTTTAAAAAAATAAAATAAAATAAGATGTGAAATTGTTGGTGTAATCGATAAGTACTTCGGGCCTTTGCACCCCTATTTAGAGTAGTTATCTCATGTGTAAATAGTTGAATTTTAATAGATTTAGAAAATATTGATATGATTAATTACGAGCAGGAATTGATGAAGGTTGAGGTCAATCGACCAACACAACCTAGTAAAAAATGGCCATGAATATAGAAACATTTAACCAAAATTATCGTGATCATTAGAACCCGCAGGATGTATGCCACTATAGGCAACTATTAGTTGTTGTTCGAAAAAGTAAGTAACGTTAGTATTAAAAGCGCATCTTATTTCTGGCTTCTTGATCACTTATGGATCGATTAATGGAATGTTATTTTCGGTAGAGTAGGAACCCTAATCTTAGGGTTGTTGTCTGAAGTAGCTTGGGTCAGGTCTGGGCCGAGCTTATGGGCCTTAATTTATATTGCTTTGGATTTTATTTATGTTGCTTTGGTTAATTTAGTCTAGTAGTTACTCCACGGGCCACGTTATATGCTGGTTCCAGTTTGTCATGCACCACGTTTTCATTTAGTTATTTGTTATTCAATCCCTGTTTGTTTCCATAAGTGTAGTGGGTCGGTCATTATTTGACTAAGTCCATGTAAAGCTCTATTTATATGGCAGTTATCAATGCATGAGGTATCAGATTCCAGAATTATTGTGTTTATAATTGTGGATGCCAAGCACCTCGAATTACCTACCATATTACTCAGATTTACAAGTTGCAAATTAGCTTGAATCATAACAGTGGTATCTAGAGCCGTGTTCCTGCGACATGTCTGAGGGTACACGCCAAGCTCAACTTTTTGAAGCAATCTCAATGCTCAAAGCTGAAACGGTGCACCTGTAGGAAGAATAAAGCCAACAAAAAGGCATGCTGGAAGCAGTGTTACAGCAGCTTAATAATCTGGCATCCAGCTATGATCAATTAGCTATACAGGCCAATAATCAGCACATGGGATAAGGTCCATCCCATGGTAAAGGTCAGTACAATAATCCATTATTTGATGGAAATGGGGGGATACATGCTTGGTCCCTAAGATTAGATTAAATTTAATGGGGCATCCCCTATAGAATGGATTCTTAAAGCTGAATAGTTCTTTGAATATTTCAATACACCTGAAGATCAGAAAATTCAGATTACCTTCTTCCACATGGAAGGCAAGGCTTTGTCCTGGTTCTCTTGGCTAAGGGATTCAAGTACTATGGGGAGTTGGGAGGAGTTTATTGCAGCACTTAGGGTGCTGTTTGGGCCCTCAACATTTGAGGATCCAATTGGGGCCTTTACAAAATTAAGACAAACCTCTACGGTAGGAGAATACCAACCTGAGTTTGAGACCTTATCAAATAAAATTAAGGGGTTTACGGAGGAATTTCATATTAGTACCTTTATTAGTGGCTTAAGGGATGATCTTAAAATCATGGTAACAATGTTTAAACCAAATACAATTTCAGCTGCATTTGGGTTAGCAACGTTACAAGATGAGGAAGTGGCTAGAAGAAGCAGGGCAGCCCCAAACAGAAACCAAAACCCAAGCCAACCCACTCATATTTACCTGCCAAAACTTCCACCAACCCCACCCCCTAGACCAGAAAATAGAACGCCACCGATGCCTTACAACCCAAACAGAAAACTCATGATGCCCATAAAAAGAATAACCCTAGTCCAAATGCAAGAAAGGAGGGAGAAGGGTCTATGCTACTATTGTGATGAAAAATTTCACATAGGTCACAAAAGTAATAGACCTAAGTTGTTTTTGTTGGAAGGGATTGAAGTAGATGAAAGTGAAGAAACCGAGCCTAAGGAGGGGAATTTGGCTATCATTGAGCCAAAAGAAATGAATGAACGAGGTAAGGAGATGGGTGAACTACTTCTCATTTCTTTACATGCCATGGCTGGTTCACTAGCACCGAAAACAATGAGGATTGAGGACTTTATTAATTATTAAAATTTTTTTAGTCTTATTGACACAGGAAGTACGCACAGCTTTGTGGATCCTTATGTAGCAAGGAAATTGAAACTACTAGTGGGGGAGAGCCAGCTGACAGTTAAAGTGGCTAATGGGGATAGCCTTCCTTGCCAAGGTGTAGGGCAGTTCCTATCCAGTTACAGAGTTTAAAGACTATGGCTAACCTCTATTTATTAACTCTACAAGGCTATGATGTGGTGTTGGGAGTTGATTGGCTGCGAGATTTAGGATCAATTTTATGGAATTTTTCTGACCTCACTATGCAGCTTGATTTCAGGGGAACTAAGTTCAACTGTAGGGCTTACAACCTCAAAATGAAGCCTTGGAAGTAGTGGAAGATGTTCCTAATTTACAGAAAAGTTCAGTCAAAGGAGTTTGGCTACAATTAATAGGTGAAACTGTGATGCAGATTGGGGAACACAGGGAACCAATGTTGGAACATGTTATTAAGAAGTTTGGAGATGTTTTTGTTGAACCTAATGGCTTGCCTCTACCCCGGAGTCATGACCATAAGATTGAGCTGCTGGAGGGAGCAAATCCCGCTTGTGTAAGGCCTTACAAGTACCCATACCATCAAAAAATAGAAATAGAAAAGCTGGTGGTAGAGATGCTTAAGAGTGGAATTATTAGGGGAAGCCAAAGCCCATACTCTTCCCCTGTTTTATTGGTGAGAAAGGTGGATGAGAGTTGGACAATGTGTATGGACTACCATGCTCTCAACAAGGACACAATAAAAGATAAGTACCCAATTCCTAACATTGATAAGTTGCTTGATGAACTCCATGGGGCTGAAATTTTTTCTAAACTGGATTTGTGTTCTGGTTATCACCAAATCAAAATGCATGAGGGGGATATACAAAGGATTGCTTTTAGAACCCATGAGGGTCACTATGAATTTATGGTGATGCCTTTTGGGCTTACTAATGCCCCATCCACTTTCCAAGGTTTGATTAATGAAATTTTTAAACCTTACTTGAAAAAGTTTGTTCTGGTTTTTTTTTACGACATATTAATTTATAGCAAGTCTTTGGAGGACCATGTGAAACATTTACAAGTGGTTTTAGACACATTGAGATCCCATCAGCTTTATGCAAAAGGAGTCTAAGTGTGTATTGGTTGTCGAGAAGTGGAATATTTAGGTCACCTAATTTCCAAGGAATGAGTTAAAACTGATCCCCATAAAATATCAGCTATGAAACAGTGGCCATTGCCCAGGAATTTGAAGGCCTTGAGGGGATTTTGGGTCTTACAGGATGTTACAGGAAGTTTGTGAAAAATTACGAAGCCATTGCAGCCCCTCTAACTGCTCTCTTAAAGAAGAATGCCTTTATGTGGTCCAACAAGGCACAAGGAGCCTTTGAGAAGCTCAAGAAAGCAAAGGTAAGCCCCCCAGTGTTAAATTTACCTGATTTTTCTAAAAGATTTGTTGTGGAGTGTGATGCATTAGGTGAAGGTTTAGGTGTTGTATTAATGTAAGAAGGGAAACCTATAGTCTACCTCAGCCAATGACTAAAGGGAAGGAGCCTCTCATTATCAACTTATGAGAATGAACTCTTGGCACTAGTAATGATAATAAAAAAAATGGAGACATTACTTATTGGGACAGTATTTCAAAGTTCGTATAGGCCAACAAGCTTTGAAATACCTACTAGAGCAAAGGGTGGGGACTCCTGCGCAGCAGAAATGGGTTTCCAAGCTACTGGGTTATGATTTTTCAGTGGAATACAAGAGTGGTAAGACCAACCAGGTGGCTGATGCACTATCCAGGTTACCCCTCATAAACCAACCCAAAACAACAAGCCAATTAACCACCTTAGAAAATCCTCCAAATACACAGAGCCCAACCAGACATACAAACTACATTACCAACCCGATATAGCCCAACCCAGCACACATTCAAGCCATGAGCCTTCCTCAAACAAATTGGATAGAGGAATTAAAGAGAGCTTACCTACAGGATTCCCAGTTGCTGGAGCTAATTAGCAATTGCCATCAGGGAACCCTAAAAAACCAATCTTTTTACCAAGTTTGAGATGGTCTACTCTTTTATAAAGGTAGGGTGCACCTTGGGAACCTGATGGCCTTCCAACGTGATATCCTGCAGCAATTCCATAATAGCCCATTAGCAGGTCACATGAGGGTGTATAAGACATATGCAAGAGTTAAAAAAGAGTTTTTCTAGCCTGGTTTAAGAAGGGGTATCGGGGACTTCATTTGCAAATGTGATGTTTCCAGAGAAATAAAGTGGAAAATATTCATCTAGCAGGCCTGCTCTAGCCTCTACCCATCCCTACAAGAAATTGGGTTGATATAATTATGGATTTTATTGAGGGACTGCCATCTTCTGGAGGGCGAACTGTAATACTGGTGGTAGTAGACAAGTTGAGCAAATATGCTCACTTCATGCCCTTATCCCACCTGTACACAGCAGCCACGGGGGCAAGGGTATTCCTTGACACTATTTTTAAATTACATGGTTTTTCTCTAATAATTGTGAGTGATAGGGATCCGGTGTTTACCAGCCAGTTTTGGAGAGAACTTTTCAAGATGAGTGGCACTAAGTTAATGCTTAGCTCAGCTTACCACCCCCAAACAGATGGGCAAACAAAAATAGTTAACAAAGGGTTAGAAGCCTACCTCAGGAGCTTTTTAGGAGACAGTCCTCGTGACTGGGCACGATGGCTGCCCCTGGCAGAGTACGCTTACAATACCTCAGAACACACTTCCACCAAGATTTCCCCCTACGAAGTGGTCTACGGCCAACCACCTCCGAGGATGATGCCATATGAACCAAGGGTCACCAAGGTTCAAGCTATTGAAGAAGAAGTAAAAAGCAGAGAGCTCGTAAATAAATTAGTCTGCGAAAATTTAAAGGAAGCTCAAGAAAAGATGAAATTATATGCAGATCGGCATAGGACAGACTGTGAATTTCAGGTTGGTGACAAAGTTGACCTTCGCCTTTGTCCCTACCGTCAGATGTCAGTAGTTGTAAGGAGGAACCTCAAGCTCTCTCCTAGATATTATGGCCCTTACACCATAACTCAGAGAATCAGCAAAGTGGCATATAGATTAGATCTACCACCTGATTCACATATCTTTCCGGTATTTCATGTTTCATGCCTCAAAAAGACTTTGGGAGAACAAGTACAACCATCAACAAAGTTGCCGAGACTTACCTCCAAAGGACATCTCGAACCCGAGCTAGAGTTTGTTCTCAACAGGTGTATCTTCAAGAAGGGACGAACGACTGGTGTTGAAGTACTAGTTCAATGGAAAGGAATGAATGAAAATGATGCGACAAGGGTGGACCATGAAGAACTGAAGAGGCGATTCCCTGACCTTGAGAGCAAGGTCTTCTGAAGAGGGGGGTGTTTTATGTTCGGCAGAGTGAAGGAACCCTAATCTTAGGGTTGTTGTTTGAATTAGATTGGGTCGGGTCTAGGCCGAGCTTATGGGCCTTAATTTATATTGCTTTGGGTTTTATTTATGCTGCTTTGGTTAATTTAGTCCAGCAGCTACTCCACGGGCCACGTTATACGCTGGTTCCAGTTTGTCATGCACCATATTTCTATTCAGTTATTTGTTATTTAGTCCCTGTTTGTTTCCGTAAGTGTAGTGGGTCAGTCATTATTTGACTAAGTCCATGTAAAGCTCTATCTTTAGGGCAATTTTCAATGCATGAGGTATCAGATTCCAGAATTATTGTGTTTACAATTATGGATGTTAGGAACCTCGAATTGCCTACCATATTACTCAGATTTACAAGTTACAACTTAGCTTGAATCATAACATGAAACGAGAGAACTGGGTCTCGTGGAATTGTTCGGGTATGACAAAGAATTAAGTTTAATTCCTCCCCCAGCATCATCAGATAATTGGGGTTGGCTAGATGATGAACGTGAGGGCATGACGGAAGAGGAATACTATTCCTACAGGGTCAAGTTTTGAAGACCGATGTGAGCAACTAATCCCTTTTCTTCCACCAAATTTTGCAAACCCCCCCTCTTCTCTCTCTTCTCCTGTATGCGCTTAATTATTTCATCATTTCGACACCTTCGTTGCTTTAGGGCTTTGATATTGACCTCATTCTTGGCGTCTCTTGTTTTCACCAAATTCAGCCTTACAACATGGACAAAAAGATTTGGGATTACGAAGGGTATTCGCGGCTTGCAATCGAGGAATACAACTTTCGCTTCAAGATTTCTATTATTTTATATATATATTTTAAAAAATATCTGTTTTGTTCAACGTCCTCATTAATATCTCCTCTTCCATGATTTTCAAGATGACATTATTTGGTGTGTAGGATGCAAATGATGGGTTGGAGTTTGTGTAGGTACTGAAGGCAATGGGTCAGGTTGCCAATGCAATGAGGTTTAATTTAACCCTTGAGGCTAGGGATCTTGCTGATGAATGCAAGACTAAGATCTATCAAGCTGTGGTATTATCGGGGTTAACTAAGGATGCAGTGTCATCCTTTAGGCTAAAACCTCCTGAAGATGAGAAAGGTAAAGCATGTTGGTTCCAATAATATTTCTAACAGTTTGCGGCCATGTTATGAGGTTATTGCATCTCCGAGCAATATAGTGCAAGATAGATAAAATATCTAACTTATTTATACCTATGTTAAGTCGAGCTCCTATGTGAACATTGGCTCAAACTTGTTCAATCAAGGTATTACCCACAACTAATTGGACTAGGCCATGTATGGTAATGATCTCAATCAGAAGATTCGAATTAATACTACATTATATATAGTTGCACTTGCATCCCATCAAGGTTGATGGGGGTACTCATTTTTTCATGTTTCAGAAAATCGAAGACTCACAATTCCCTTGGCTTTGAATTTATAATCTATAAGGTCCCAAAATTGTATCTATAATCTTCTTTGTATTGTCTCTCTATTCCTCCACATGCATGCACTAACTCTGCTTGCACTAACTCCTTATTCAGGCCTCTTGCCCGCTAATAATTTTTTTCACGATCCACAAACAATTGATATTTTTCGATCATTGTCTCCAACCTCTTTAGTCTTTGCAGTCAGTTCTTCAAAAGCTTTTGTTAGTTAAGGTTAGATGAAGCTTCTCCTAGAAGTTGGTCAAGTTAAACTTGATAACCTAAACAAGAGACTTTTTGTGGGCATTAGTACGCCATGGTGTTTGAAAATGTGGGCTTGTGGTTTTATATTGTTACACTTGATAATCTCAACCACAAAATCTTTCCTTTAAGTTGCTATAAAAAACTGCTAGATTTACTTGTTTTCTACTAACTTACTGGAACCTTACATTTATTTAGTATAATACTGATTGTTATTTTCACTAACTTTCTGCGCGCATGTCAAGAAGTTTTAATTTAAGTGAACTATATGGTTTTTAGGGTTGTGTTTTATCTCTTATTTTTTTTTATCATTTCATGTAGGTTGCAGTCGTGGAAAAGAATGGTTTTGGGAAGATCATCTTTGCAGTGGTTAGTATGTTTATGACTTGTCAATGATCATCTCTGAGTTACTGGACTGATAAGTATGCTTTGTCAATGATTGATTATTCCATGTTATATTGCTGGTATAATGATGCACAAGATAAAGCCTTTATTCATAATTCGTGTCCTGATGCGTTCTCAAAATATTCAAGATTTCTGTCTGCTTCTTTGCTAGTTGGACTAATGGTACTAGTCTTAATTAGTTTCTTGTCACGCAGTTGCATTGACATACATCTATATGAAGTTCCTTTTTCTTTCTTTTCTTTTCTTTTTTTTTTTTCCTTCTTTCTTGAGATATGAATGCATGAGTTTTTAGCTTTCTTATTTACAATGATCTCCACCTCCTCCGACTAAAAGAAGAGGGAGATGGAAGGAAGGTGAGTGAAGGTACTGCAATGAAAGATGCTGGGGTTTTCTATCGATTGCTGTTTTATTACAAGAGTTTTCTTTTCGTTTAAGTTAACTTTAGGACATATTATGCATATTCTTGTCACCTTTCATCATATTTTTATACCCCAGTATTGAAACCAAATTCATATCAGAGGCAAATTTAAGGCCTTAAACCAGGGCCCTTTCTGAATGTCAAGTTCTTGAAATTTTAGAAAAAGCCTCTTAGTGGTCCACGTGTTATTTGATTTATTGCTTTTACCATCAACTTTTGTAATATATGTTGAAGTATTATCCCAAATCAAAGGAATTTATTTTTATTTAATTTTACCGACTTACGCAGAATGTCACCATATAAACTAAGTACGTTCCATTTGGTTTTATTTCTTTGTTGCTTTTTTCTGGTCTAATATGTTGAGTTTGACCATAAGACTTTTCAGGGGTGTCAAGTTCACGGTGTTTAAGATGGTTGAGATGTGTTTAACTTTTTAGATTAAAATGGATGAAATAGGTTGAGATGAGTTAACTTCTTTTATGAAAAGTTGAAAAAATAGTGGGTTCTGTAAATGATTTGTTTGAAATGAGTTGAGTTTACAACCAACCTTAGTCATCAGAATGTTGGTATAATATTTGGTTGCTTGATTTTGTTTGAAAGATTGGGTTTTTTTTGTTTTTGTTTTTTTTTTTTCTATGCAAACAAATTTCATTAAAATAAAACAGGATACATGTTAGGGATGGGGTTCCCAAAAAAATATCCCAATAAAACAACCACAATGCAAAAGTGGTGGAAAAAAAGGAAAAAAAAAAAGGTTTTGAGACTAATTTCTTAGTATCTACCAAGCCCTATTAAGAGGGTACTGTCTTAAAAGACGTTTAGAAGGTAAGCTTCCACTGGAGACGGTGTAAGCGGGTGCACTTCAGTACATTGTCTGTAAATGTTTTTTAGAAAGATCCTTAGTCCCTTTTACAATATCACTAGTTAGGGAAAGCGATAATTCGGATAGACTGACATTAGAAGAGTAGATCCGCGGTGGAGGAACAGTCAACCCGTGCCTTCGGAGTGATGTGTGAGGGCCATGCATCAGAGGAATGGAGGTGGGGTTGGGCCAATTTGAAGGATTGGAGGGTGAAGAATTTGCTGGTGCAGCACGTGTAGCTGGCGGAGCTGGTGGAGGGCGGCAACACATGAAGACCATGCGCGGAAACAAGTCACGCATGAGGGCCATGCTTTTCAGAAAATTTTATCCAAACAACTTTTCAGATCGATCTATTACTTCCAATATCCATATACAAAATCTAAAAATAACTTTATCTAATGAAAACAAAGCTCAAATTTTGTTTCGACCCCTTGTGCTCTTCCTTTTTCTAACTTTATCTAATGAAAACATAGTTGAAACTTTATCTATAGGGTTGCAATTTTGTACAAACGGGAGTCACAATTGGTTTCAATAATTGATCTGGTATAGTCAGATCAGGTTGTTTCTTCTTTTTGATATGATTGTTGGCTTCTCAATCGCTTGTGATCAATGGAAACGGAAGAAATGGGTCTTGTGGAATTGTTCGGCTATGAAAAAGAATTAAGTTTAATTCATCATTATGGTTATCAAGATGACGAACGTGAGGAAATGACGGATGAGGAATACTAGTCCTACAGGGATCAAGTTTTGAAGACCAATGTGAGCAAATAATCTCTTTTCTTCTAACAAAATTTGGCCCCATTTTTTTCTCTCAGGTGCGCTTAATTCTTTTATATTTCCGTCTCATTCTTGTTTCCACCAATTTGAATCCTACAACTTGGATGATAAGATTAAGGATTACAAAGGGTTTTCACAGCTTGCAACCAAGGAATACAATTGTGGTTTATGTTATTCTCTTTATATAAATCTTTTTAAGAAATTATCTACTTTGTTCAGTGTCCTTAGTAATATCTCGTCTTCCATGATATTAATCATGACACTATTGGTGTCTAGGAGTTTTTCAAGGCTCTGAAGGCAATGGTTTAGGTTGCAAACATAGTCAGGTTTTATTTAACCCGGATCTTGTTGATGGGGCAAGACTAAGACCTTTCAAGCTGTGGTATTGTTGGGGGTACACCATACAATTACAGTGTCATCCTTTAGGCTAAAACCACTAGAATATGAGGAAGGTAATTGGACTAGACCATGTTTCATTATGATCTCAATTAGAAGATTTGAATAGTATATTGTAGTTACACTTGCACCCAATTAAGGTTGATGGGGGCACTTATTTTTTCATGTTTTGGAAAATCAAAGACTCGCAATTCCCTTGGCTTTGAAACTATACACTATAAGGTCTCATAGTTTTCTCTAATCTTCTTTCATGTATTGCCTCCACATGTATGCACTAACTCCTTATTCAAGCCTCTTGCCCTCAGATCAATTTTTTTTTTTCTCACGATTCACAAACAAATGATATTTTCTAGTCATTGTCTCCAACATCTTTGCAGTTAACTCTCCAAAAAATTTTTAGCAATCAAGGTGAGATAAAGCTTCTACTATAAGTTGGCATGTTAGACATTTAATGATACGTGTATGACTTTTAAGCTCCTAATAATCTGAGGTTGCCTAATCCAAATTTATAGAATATTGGTTAATACGCACGAGAGAAGTAGTTACCTATTCTTACTCCTACTTTCATGGGAAGTGGAGTGATGGTTACTAAAGAATTGACAGTTATCAAAAGGAAAATTGTCCTTTCTCTGCCCATTAATAAAGAAACATACGATTTCTATCATTTGTATGTGACTTTTTATTTCAGAAGGGCTAAGAGAGAGAAACTTATTTCCTGGTGAATTCTACATTTAATTCGATCAAAATTTTTAATTGAAGAAATTGCTATAAATTCCGGTATGTTCTTTATTTATTGTGAAAATTATGAGAGTCAAGATCTTGAGATTCATAAAATATGTCATGTCTCAAAAAGGCTCTAGCAAATCTTAGCCCTCAAGGGAATTGAATGGTTTACATTATTATATGTGTTTATTTGCATTTACATATGTTATTTGTCGGTCATAGTTATGTCTTATTTATATTTCAAGAGTTATTGGTGGTGGGTCATGTTGGTCGTGTGTAGTTCAGTAGAATAATGTGCTTGTTGCCCAAGTCCTTAAGTAGTATAGTTATCTAAGCATGTTGCTTAAGGGTGGAGTCGTGTAAAAATCATATTTTGAAATCTGTTAGGAATCGATTACATTTATTAGCTCTGTTTTTCAAGTAATGGTATCAAGAAATTCAAAGTAAATTACTGTGCGAAGGTTTGGTCCCTCGAAGTACCAATTTTCTTGTTATTCACTAATTATATAAGAGTCATTACAGTGGTAATAACACCAGGTTTGGTCCCATGGTGGAAGGCACATTCCTTGTAGAATTAGCTGAGACCATTGCTTAGCTAAAAATCGAAAACAAAGAAATGAAAGAGGCGCAATAGCAACTAATAAGAGCATAGTTGAGATAGCAAGGGTTGTTGGAGGAATTGATTCAGACCCTCAAAAAGTTCTTAGCTCAACAATTCTTTACTTATTACAATACCCCAAACCCTAAAAAAATTCACCTTGCTTCCTTCCACATGGAAGGAAAGGCTCTCACATGGTACCAATGGCTATTGGAATCTCATCCAGTCCACACTTGGAATGAGTTTGTCCGAGCTATGCGTGTTCAATTTGCTCTGACACCATTTGATGAACCAGTCGTAGATTTTACTAAGCTTCTGCAAAGGAACACTATAGTTGAGGAGTACCAAACTCAATTTGAGTTACTCTCCAATCGCATCCTTGGCTTCACTGAGGACTTTAGGGTCAAAACCTTTCTTAGTGATCTCTTTGATGACATACGCATCATGGTAATCATGTTTCAACCCACAAACTTACCCACAAATTTTGGTTTGGCTTGGGAAGAGGTATGGCGTCAGATGCAGTCACACAGATCCTTCAGCCAAACCCCATAAGGACCTAATTATTCACAACAATTAGGAAACAATTTCTTGAGATTACTTGGTCCTAATCAAACCACAACCCCAAAACTCCTTGGCCCACCAATCCACAACACACCTAAACCAACTTTACCTATCTAAATAATTACCTCAGCCCAAATGAAGGAGAGAAGAGATCATGGCCTCTGTCATTATGGTGACGATAAGTAGTCACTTCGATATAGGTGTGTGCTCCCAAGGTGTTCTTGCTTAAAGGATTGGACAAAGAGAGGATGAGGAAGTGCATGATGAAAATCTTAAGGAGGACGTTGTGGAGGAGACATAGGAAGGTGAAGTGCCAAAAATTTTACTACATGCTGTCTTGGGTACAACTGCACCAAAAACCATGAGACTATATGGAATGATAGGAAATTAGCAAGCTATAGTGTTAATAGACACAAGGAGTATTCAACAGTTTTGTGGATCCAGATGTTGCGAAATGTGTTAATCTATCCCTAGTTGAAGGTAGAAGATTGACTGTTATGGTAGCAAATGGAGACCGCCTACCTTGCGAGAGTTGCTGTGAGACAACGCAATTCAGCCTACAAGGTCATGTTTTTTCTACCACTCTTTATTTATTGACTCTTGGAGGTTATGGTCTTGTTTTAGGAGTAAGTTGGCTATCTACATTGGGACCTATCTTATGGAGTTTTTCAAAGCTTACCATGAGTTTCAGCTAGTGTGGCTGAACCATTCAATTAAGGGGACTCATTCCTTCTAACCCGACAGTATAAGGAGTGGAGGAATTCTGTGCAAAACAAAAAACTATTGTCAAGGGTTTGGTCGTTCAATTGGTGGAGGCAATAGGGGAACCTTCTTCTACTAAAATCCCTCAAGGATTACAACCTCTGTTGAAGCAATTTAACACTTTTTTTTTTCAAGAGCCTAAGGGGCTGCCGCCTCACTGGAGTCAATATCATAAAATATTCCTAAGGGAAGGTGCAGACCCTATTAATGTTTGACCATATTGCTATCCCTACTAACAAAAAGAAGAGATTGAAAGATTGGTGAAGGAAATGCTGAACAATGGAATTATTTGCCCAAGTCAAAGCTCTTACTCATCTCTAGTCCTTCTCATTCGCAAGGAGGATGGAAGTTGGTGAATGTGTGTTGACTATAGGGCACTCAATCAAGTTACAATCAAAGATAAGTATCATATCCCTCTCATTGATGAGCTTTTGGATGAATTATGTGGAGTTGTCATTTTTTCTAAACTAGACCTAAGGTTGGGGTACCACCAAATTAGCATTTTTCTGGATGATATTCCTAAAACAGCTTTTCAAACACACCAAGGCTACTATGAGTTTTTAGTATTGCGCTTTGGATTCACTAATGTACTAGCCACATTTCAAAGCCTAATGAATGACATTTTCTGGCCATACTTGCGAAAATTTGTGTTAGTATTTTTTGATAACATTCTAGTGTACACAAGTGCATGAATGATCATATTTCCCATCTAAAAATTGTTATAGGTATTCTACACACTCACCAATTGTATGTTAAGATGTAAGTGTTGTTTTGGGTGCCTTGAAATTGAGTACTTAGGGCATATTATTTTTGTAGATGCTATCAAAGCCGATCCCTCTAAAATAGCTTGTATGCTCAAAAGGCCCATTCCCATTACTCTTTGTGCCCTTAGAGGTTTATTGGGCCTCACGGGATATTATCAAAAATTTATCAAGGGTTATAGCACTATTGCTGCTCTCTGACTCTTCTCCTACAAAAAGATTCCTTCCATTGGGATGACAAAGCCACCCAAGCATTTACTTAAGCTAGCCCTAACTTCCCCACCCATACTAGGCCTACATAATTTTATTAAAACTTTTGTTGTGGAGTGTGATGCTTCGGGAGAAGGTATTGGTGCAATACTTGAAAGGCATCATTTGGCTTAATTTAGCCAAGGTCTTAAAGGCAAGAATCTCACTCTCTCCACTTATGAGAAGGAGATTCTAGTCTTGGTAATAGCTGTAAAGAAATGGTGTGCATATTTACTGGGATAGAAATTCAAAATATGCATTAATCTGTAGGCTCTCAAATATTTGGTGGAACAAAGAATTGGAACCCCAGTACAACAAAAGTGGATATCTAAGTTAATTGGGTATGAGTTCATAATGGAATACAAGGCAGGTCGAGAAAAAAAGGCAGCAGCTGCCTTATCTAGACAAGTCCCTCGTAGGAATCAAGCTATGCTATCTCCATATCCCAACCCAAGACACTATGGCTCATCAAGATGAAGTCAGCTCACTTAGATGACCCATAACTTGGTACAATCCATCGTAAACTACAAGAGGGAAAACACATAGATGGGAAACACAAATTATGGCATGATATTGTACTGTACAAAGGCTGGATTCGTCTAGGTGGTTCCACGCAACTCCTTCAACTAGCCCTAATGATAACCCATTAGTAGGACACTCCTTTTACCATAAAACGCTAGCCAGAGTCAGAAATTTTTTTTTACTAGCCTAGCATGAAGGCTACGATGAAGCAATATATCCGAGAGTGTGAAATTTGTCAACGAGACAAGATCGAGCATTAGCACCCAATAGGTCTCCTCGAGCCACTTCCAATACCCGACTAGCCATGGATAGATCTCAATATGGATTTCATCGAAGGGCTTCCCCCATCCAATGGTAACAATGTCATCATGGTTGTGGTTGATTAGTTGACAAAGTATGCAAATTTCACCGCCTTAAGCCACCTTTACACTGCTAGCATTGTGGCAAGACACTTTGCTGACAACATCTTCAAGCTCCATGGTAACCCCAAGTCCATCATCAGTGAGAGAGATCCTATCTTTATCTCCAATTTCTGCTCTGAATTGTTTCACCTGTAACAAACCAAGCTCAATCTGAGTATGGCTTACCACCCACAATTGGATGGACAAACAGAAATAGTAAATTAGTGTTTTGTTTGGAAGGATACTTTTGCTGTTTCACAGGTGAACAACCACAGAAATGGAGTAAATGGCTTGCCTTAGCCGAGTATTGGTACAATATGTGTGAACACTCCTCTACCAAATCTACACTTTTCAAAGCATTCTATGGTTTTCCCCCTCCCAAAATCCTTTAGTTCACTCCAGTACAACTAAGGTCTAAGCAATGGAAGAAACCCTTAAAGGAAGAGATGAAATTTTGAGAGTATTGAGAGATCACTTGCGGGAATCACAGGAAAGGATGAGAAAAATTCGCCGATCTGAAGCAAATGGAGCAAAGCTTCGAAGTGGGTGAGCGGGTTTATCTCTGGCTTAAACCCTACCAACAACTCTCAATTAGTGCTCGACGGAACCAAAAATTGGCTCCTAGATTTTACAGGCCTTTCAAAATCCTCCCAAAGTTCTTTCTGCTATGCCCATTTAATTCGGCATGATCCTCTGGATGACGCATTTAATATGATATGATCATCTATTTTGTCCTAGGGTTTAGTGCCGTCAATATGGTGTATTCCTCATCCTTTTAGGTAGTAGATTGATCTCTGCTCCGAGGCCTCGAATCTAGTTAACCGAGCCAAGAGCCTTTTAGTCGGGTTGACAAATGGCTTGGCCAGTATGGGCCCCAGGGTATTGGGCTCAGCCTCTAGGTCTTTTGGGCTCGGGGGAAAAATCCCCTAACACTCACTTTTAAGAGGTCTGATAATTTGGAGGTAATTGGCTATATTGTTTTAGACTTTACTGGATGTGTTTATAGTAGAAAGTCAACTTTTGGTTATATATATCTATTGGTTGGAGCAGCAATCTCATGAAAAAGTTCAAAACATAGTATCATTGTTTCTTCCACAATGGAAGCTGAATATGTGGCATGCTTTGAGGCCACGGTTCATGGTTTATTGTTGCGAAATTTTGTCTCAAGACTTGAAATTTTCAACACTATTGAGAAGCTGCTGAGAATTCATTGTGATAATTTTACAGTTTTATTTTTCTCCAAGAATGACAAATAGTCTAATGGTGCTAAACACATAGAGTTAAAGTATTTTGCTGTTATGGAGGAAGTTCAGAAGCAACGAGTGTCTATAGAACATATTACTACCGAGCTCATGGTTGCAGATCCATTAACTAAAGGGTTACCACCAAAGACATTTAAGGAACATGTTATGATGATGCGTATTGATTGTAACCCTTAATGCCCATTATGTTTTTGGATGGCAAATGTTTGTTTATGTTATTAGACATTTGGAGATCTCATTAATTATATTTTTGATTTTTTCTATTTTCCATTTTGTATATACATCTATGAGATTAGACAAATGATAACAGGAAGTCTTTGACAAAGACAATTTTTTGTTGGACCAATTTTGATAATTCTCATTCATGAACCATGGTTGATTGGGTTGCTAGTGTTGTGGTACATTGATGAAGTAATGAAAAACAGAGCTTTACACCTATTCGAAGAAATTCAACGAAAGTAAAGTTTGTGTAAAACTCATCATTGTATTACTATTGCTTTTCCGTCTTGAATACAAGCACAACAGTACAGTATTTATAGGCATATTTATCCTATATTTCAAACTCATTTACATAAAGAAAATAATAATAAAAGTCCTGTATTCGGTTACAAATATATTCAGGAATCTTCTACTTTATTCTAGTACGTCTATTGTGCAATTCTGTTGAGAGTTTGTTGTAGAAGCTTCTTTGGATGCTGAGTCACTATGTGCTCTATTATCCCCCCTTGCTTCAAGCGACATAGGAAGTATGGTAAGACTTGAACGCAGTAATGAGAAACAAGCAGTAGATAAGGGCTTTGTAAGAATATCAGCCAGTTGATCATGGCTAGAGATAAAGGACACATTGAGTGTTTTGGCTGCCACATGGTCCCTCACAAAATGAAAAATCAAGGTCCACATGCTTTGTTCTAGAATGCAAAATAAGATTCACAAAAAGATAAGTAGCACCCATATTATCACGTACCAGAGTAGGAGGATCAGCAAGACAAATTCCTAATTCTTTAAGAAGGGATTGGAGCCATAATAATTCATAAGCAGTATTGGCAACAGACTTGTATTCAGCTTCAGTTGAAGAATGTGCAATCGTGGGTTGCTTTTTGGAACTCCATGCAATTAAATGAGAACCAAAAAAAACACAGAAACCACCGGTGGACTTCCGATCATCCAAACAACTAGCTCAATCAGCATCAGAGAAGGCTAAAAGTTTAGGAGAAGAAACTGGAGAAAAATGAAGAGCAAAGGCAGTAGTTAAACGAAGATACCGAAGTATTCATTTAACAGCTTGCCAATGAGAAGTGCGGGGACAATGCATAAATTGGCAAACTTTGTTGACAACGAAAGAAATATCAGAACGAGTAAAAGCAAGATACTGAAGACTACCAACGACACTACGATAAAGCTGTGGATCCTCAGAGGTGGATCCATCAAGAGCACTCAGCTTTGTTGAGGTAGCCATGGGGGTAGACACTGGTTTACATATGTCCATATTATCTTTTGATAGTAAATTAGAGATATATCGAGATTGAGAGAGAAATAAACCAGTGGAGTTATGAGTTACTTGTATTCCTAGAAAATAATGTAGAGGGCCTAAGTCTTTGACAGGAAAGGTATTTCAAAGAGCTGTAATGAACTCAATGACAATCATGGGATCAGAGGCAGTAACTATGATATCATCTATGTAAATGAGTACATAGACAGTTGCAGAACCAGATTTAAAAATGAACAAGGAAGAATCAGAGACAGATGCATGAAAACCCAAGGCAAGTAACTGTGAACTTAGTTTAGAAAACCAAGCTCGTGGGGCTTGTTTAAGCCCATAAATGGATTTTTTGAGTTTACATATATACTAAAGGAAGTCAGAATTAACAAACTTGACTGGTTGATGCATAAGGACGTCCTCCTCTAAGTCACTATGGAGGAAGGCATTCTGAACATCGAGCCGGTGCAAGGGCCAGTGTCGAGAAACTTCAATGGAGAGTAATAAATGGATGGTGACAGGTTTCACCATTGGGCTAAAAGTCTCAGAGTAGTCAAGACCAGGCTACTGATGGAACCCTTTAGCAACCGAACGAGCTTTTCAACGCTCTAGAGTACCATCAGCATATCTCTTGGTCTTGAGTACCCATTTTGAACCAAGAATATTTTGAGAAGGATGAGGAGGAACCAGGGTCCACGTTTGATTGTGAAGGAGGGCCTCAAATTCACTGGCCATGGCAGCACACCAGGCAGGGAATTTGGAGGCCTCAATGTATGTGGAGGGTTCCCCAGGAATAGATGTAGTTTCGGTGAGATGAGTAGAGGGCCAGGGTATAGTTCCATCAGATCATTGTTTTGGTCAATGGGTGTTTGTCTTGGATCAAGTGAGCCTAGAATGGGTATTGGACCGATGCTCAGTGGAAGAAGGAGGTAAGGAGGAGACCACTGTAGGTGTAAGTTGGGCGTGGAATCAAGAGAGGTGGGTAAAGGGTCAATCTGTGAAGAGAAGGAAGTATGGGTTATGGAGATGGGTGTTGGCGCTACCAAAGTAGAAGGGGGATTTGGGTCTGAGGAGGAAGACGATATTTTGGAGCTGGGTATGGGAGTTTCACACGAGAGAGGAGGCTCAGTTGGTAGGCTGGGTATGGGCGGATCGGGTTGGTGGGCTTGAGTGGGCCTAGATAATGTGGGAATAATAGATGGAGGGAAAGAGGGAGTATAGGGCCGAACAGAGAGGAGGTTTAGAAAGGTAGATCGGGTTGGGCCAAATTTACACATGCTAGGGAACTAGTGCTATTAGAAAAGGGAAAATTAGTTTCATCAAAATGCACATCACACGAGACATAAATTCTACCAGTTGGAATATGAAAACAATTGTATCCTTTATGATCAAATGTGTAACCAAGAAAGATACAGAGTTGAGAACGCATATCTATTTTATGTTTATTAAAAGGACATAAATTAGGCCAACAAGCTGAGGCAAAAATGCAGAAAAAGGAATAGTTAGGAGTTTGAGTAAAGAGAATTTGAAAGTTTGACTGATTTTGTAAAATTGGAGTGGGCATTCGATTAATAAGAAAAACAACTGTTTGAAAAGCATCAACCCAAAATTTAGTAGGAACAGAGGACTGAACAAGTAAGGATAGTCCAGTTTCTACAATATGACAGTGATGCCGTTCAATACTACCATTTTGAGAATGTGAATATGGACATGTTATGTGATGAGAAATACCAAAATGTTGTAAAATTTTTGGAAGTGGGTGGAATTCACCACCCCAATCCGTTTGTATGGCAATGATTTTAGAAGAAAAGGTATTTGTTATATATTTAACAAAAGCCAAGAAAATAGTAGGTACATCAGATTTAGCATGAAGGGAAAAAAACCAGATGTATTTACTAAAGTCATCGACAGTCGACAAATAATAACGAAAACCATTAGAGGAGAGTACAGGCGCTGGTCCCCAAACATCTAAAAATAAAAGTTGAAAAGGTTGGGAGGATTGAGATGGTGAGGGAGGGTGCAGGAGAGCATGGGCTTTTGCTTGGAGATAGGCAGCACATGGTGTCATATTATTTCTTGTAGTAGTAACAGGAAATTGAAATTGTTGAATGGTAAAGGTAGTAATACGTGAAGACGGGATGAATGAGACGAGAGTGCCAAATTTGAGGGGAGGTGCGGTCACCAATAAGAGCATGTTTGGAAGAAGAGGACATGGCCTGAGCATCAGCAGGAAGCACATATAAGCCATCCTTAATGGGTCCTTGAAGAAGAATCGTCTGCGTGCGCAAATCCTTCACAAGAAAACCAGATGAATTAAACTCAAAGAAGACATTATTGTCATTATAGAACTGACGAACAGATAATAAATTTTGTGAAATTGATGGAACATGTAATAAATGATGAAGAAGAAATTTGCCATTTGGGGTGGGAAGAATTATAGTGCCAGAATGCTGAATTGGAAGTGATGAACCATCTCTGATGCATACTTGGTCAGTGCCTTGATACTGATGGGAGTCCAAATTTAAGGTGGAGAAATCGGCCGTAAAATTATTAGTAGCTGCTGTATTAGGGAACCAACTGTTCGGATAAGTGGGTGTTTGAGTGTAGGTAGTGTTATTTGTCGAGAAGGATGGTGGTGGAGGTGACTGATGAGCATGATCAAAGCGATGGTGACAAACCATAGCAGTATGACCAATTTTATAACAAAATTGACAGATAGGACGATTAGAGAAAGCATTAGAAAAGTAGTTTGGAGATGGAGGGGCTCGACCTCCTTCTCGTCCACACCGAAAGCCATGACCATGGCCTTGGTTTGGGGAGGAAGGTGAGAAAGAAGTGCGAGTAGAGGTGGAGTTGGCAGAAAGTGAGGTACTAGAGAGTAGAGACTGAGTTTGATGAGCCATACATGATTCATGGTTAAGTAGATAGCTGAAAATTTGAGAGGAAGATAAAGAATAAGGTTGGGTGGAGATGGACGTGACCAAGGATTCGTAGACTGATCCAAGGCCAACCAGGAGATAAACATTGAATTCTCTGGAAGAAATGGGACAACCAGCAGCAGAGAGGGAAGAAGAGAGAGCTTTGACTTTATTAAAATACTCGGTAATGGAGTCACTTCCCTTCTTAAGGGTTGCTAATTGATGATGTGTTTGCATAAGATGGGCATCGGAGTGAGAAGAGTAAAGACCTTGAAGAGTTATCCAAACCTCATGCGAGGTGGAGCAGTCCATGATTTGTGCAAGAATGCCATCAGTAAGAGTGGTAGAAAGAGCATAAATAAGTAATTGATCATGAAGAATCCATTTATCATGCTTAGGATTAGGGGCATCATTGATAATGGGGGAGGGTTTACGGCAGGAACCATCGACAAAGGAAAATAGTTGATTGCCTTTGAGAAATGGTATGATTTGGGATTTACAAAGAATAAAGTTTGTGGTAGAAAGTTTGATAGTGATGGTATGGGCAACTGAGGCAATGAGATTGGGATTGGGAGGAGGAAGTTTTGCCATGGTGTATCGAAAAAAAAAAGAAAAAGGGACAGAGGTCCTAAGGGCTCTGTGATACCATGATGAAGCAATGAAAAATAAAGCTTTACACTATTCGAAGAAATGCTTCAACGAAAGTAAAGTCTGTGTAAAACTCATCATTGTATTACTATTGCTTTTCCATCTTGAATACAAGCACAATAGTACATTATTTATAGGCATATTTATCTTATATTTCAGACTCATTTACATAAAGAAAATAATAATAAAAGTCTTGTATTCGGTTATAAATATAGTCAGGAATCTTCTACTTTATTCTAGCATGTCTATTGTGCAATTCTATTTAGAGTTTGTTGCAGAAGCTTCTTTGAATGCTAAGTCACTATGTGCTCTATTATACATGAAAGGGACTATGTCACCTTATTGATGTACAACCGCCATGATTCACACTAGTGATTCATTTGACCATAGTATTTATGATAATCAATTTAAATTAAAGATAGATTAGTTTTTGCATGCATAATGTTGACCTCATTGAGTCTAAAATAGTGTTAGTCATATACGCAAAGTAGAAGAATGTTAGACATTTAATGTTTCACATGACACGTGTATGACTTTTAGACTCCTAATAATATGAGGTTGTCTAATCCAAATTGATAGAATATTGGCTAATATGCACGAGAGAAGTAGTTTCTTATTTTTACTCCTGCTTTGATGGGAAGTGGAGTGATGGTAACTAAAAAGTTGACAATTACCAAAAAGAAACAGATCCTCTCTTTACACATTTAAAAAAGAAACGTACAGTTTCCATCATTTATATGTGGCTTTTCATTTTAGAAAAAAGGGTTTAGAGAGAGAAACCTATTTCCTGGTGAATTCTACATTTTATCTTATCAAGATTTAATTGAAGAAATCATTATGGATTCCAGTATATCTTTATTTATTGTGAAAATCATGAGAGTCAAGATCTTGGGATTCATAAATTATTAAATTGAGATATATTTTAGTTTTACATCTATTCAATTAAAAACATGGTTGAGTTACATACTCGATAATCTAAACAAGAGACTTTTTGTGGGGATTAATAACTTATAGTGTTTGAAATGCAAGGTTGTTGTCCCACAAAATCTTCTGCTTACAGTTCTAGTTATATCTTGTTATTCATGAGGTTTAGAAAAAAACTGCTAGATTGACTCCTTTTTTATTAGTAGTCGAAGATTTTATCACATCAAGCATAGCCAAACACTTCGGACGTATACAAATTAAAATGCTTAATTGCGAATAAAAAGCGGTACCAGAAACAAAGCACAGAAGATATAAGTTTTTAAATCTTCCGTTTTCAATAATATTATTTTCCTCCAATTGCACCACACTAGACAGACATATAGGGATCGTCTTCACATTGGTGCAATTGGAGTATTGTTATAAAACGGCCCTTTCCAGTTTGCAAAGAGGTATGCTATCCTTCTAATTGTAATCCAGGCCGAACTAGCATTAGGATGTAATGGAATCTCTCTATAATGTTCGGTCTTTTTCATCTCTTTTTTCTTATTCTTTTTCTTTTTTCTTTTAACATCATACAGCATTATAAAAACAAAAGACCATCCAAATTTGGGAATGGGTAAATTTCAGATTTCTTTTCTATGTGCCAACAGTCAAACCTTTCAGCATACTCTTTCGTAGTTAGTGTCAATTTTTCTTTTCATTTGTTTTTAAGTTCTGCTTAAGATTCCGTTTGGATACAGAAACGGGTTTATCTTATCTCATCATCTTATCTTTATAATATTTTTAAATTTACATACAAAATATAATAAATAATTCAATTTTTTCTTTATATTTTTTACATCCACAATTCAACTTGTTCAAATATTAAAACAATAATAATATTAAAAAATAATATTCTAATAATATTTTATTCAACTTTTAGCATTTATCTAAAATCATCTCATCTCATCTCACTATCCAAACTACACGAGCCAACTTTTACTCCACAGAAAAGTGTCAAATCTAACTTCCACATATAGAACTCAAAAAAAAATTAGAAACATATATGAAAGTAACTAGCGGTAATTCCAGAAAGCATAGGCCAAGAAACTAGCAGAAATGTTTGTCATCACAAACACAGCAAACTGAAAACAAGGCAGCAGCAGGATGCGATCCGTAATAATAATTCCAGCAAGCATGGGCGCCCTGCCAAACAACAAAACCAACAGCATAAAGCTAGTACTATGCAAGAAGAAACAGAAACAACATAAAAAACAAAGACTTCGAGCTTGAAAGTCAGTAGAAAAATGAGGATCGGTAACTGTTTTGAGAGAGGCTCAGCAAAACAAATGTCTCATTTAGGCGGATACTTCATTTGCAGACTACATATGTGGTATTTTCCAGACAATAAGATGATAGCATAGACGTCGTCACATTATACCAACCTGCTGCGTTTTGGGTAGCATTGGACAATAGATTCTGAAAATCAAGCTTTGTTTGCTGTCTGGAAGACTTGAACTTCGAGCAATTCTACCATATCCATGGATTCCCCACTCTTTGCCATAAGAATTTTTAACGATCCAGTAATTTTTTTCTTCTTTTTCATCATAGCCAAATCCTATTATAAGAATTGAATGTTTAAGGTTGAACTTATTGTCTTGATTCAGCTTGTCAAGCACATCAGTACCTTCATAGATACCCTGTTAGATAGAAATAAAAGAGTAAGATATTATCCTCAAGTTAATATATAGTAGTTTGACAAGTAGAAATTAGTTATACTTACGCCTTTCAATACAGTAAATTCTGAAGTCATTATTACACAACCCGCTACTGGTTGTTCTTTGACTTGCATAAGAAACTCATCTTCATTCTTGTGGTCTATCATTATGACTCCATTAATTCTCACCGCAAGGGATTTCTAGAGGATGTAAGAGTAAGTTATATAATTTTAGGAGAAAAACACCCATAAAAAATGAAAATTTTAATTTCTTCTTACCTGCTTTTGGGTCTTGGGTTGACAAGGTTGCTTAACTGCTTTGAAAGGGTTCTCTTCCTCCTTTCGGATCCCCTCCTTTTTTATATAATTAAAAGCTTTTGTATATGAATACGTGTAGCACTTTGTTCTCTCGATCTCTTTTTCACAACAGTTGAGAAGTTCTTGAGAGGAGAGTTGAAGAAGATCTGTATAATTTTTTGCTTTAAGTCTGGCTGCACCAGCTTCTGCTACAACTATAGCCCAGCACATGTCTACTAAACAGTTAGTTTTTTATGATAATAAAATTGTAATCTCAAGTACTTAATTTATTCTTTGAAACATGTTTATGATTATGAGTTATATTCATATCAAATGTGACAATGTTGTTTTCCATAACCACAACCAAAATCACAATAGTAGAAATGCCATGTAATGCTAAGAAAAACAAAGAAGAAAATACTCTGCATTTAAAGGTTTTTAAAAATAGAAATGGAAATCATGGATCACTTACTACATTTTCCTTGACTTTTAACTGGATTCAAGGCACCACCATCATGAACACGCCAATCCCAATATTTAGGAAAACCTCGAGGCAATGTCCCCTATTATACCCGTACCAGTTAATTTTGTCAGAGATGATATATGCATCAAGGATAAGATAAAGATAATCTTATAGAAACACATGCAAAAAAACATTACAACATATGTTTTTCATGTAAAAGAACTTACGCTTTGCATGTCTCACTCTTCTAATCTTCCCTTCCTGATCTCTTATGTTTGTATATATGCTAGTAATTAAAGAGAAAGTTGATCACAAACAATTGCTAGAGTACCGGGCGAGGGTCCAAAAGTCCAATATATAGAGTGGGAAAGGTTCTAGTCTGTTTCAATCCGTGCTGGTTCAGTCGGAGCATATCTCTTACATGTCGGCCCGAAAATCTTTATAGTACCACTCATGTTATTTGCATGCAATTTCTGCAGTGGGACTGGAAACCAATCCTCCTACTGCAGAATGGGCAGATTGACCATTTTTACATGTGCTGTCCCTCTTGGCTTTGCAGATTGTCAACAGAGTATCTCTGACTGTTTTGCCTTTTGTTTGGCTCTATTGTAGTCTTTTGTGGTCCGTACTTTGTATAGAAAGGAGGCTGGAAGTGGCAGGTACCCAATAAGCAATAGTTTCTTTTTCTTTTTTTCTTTTTTACCGGAAAACCAGTCCATCTCGTGGAAATTGCAGTTTTTGTCTGCAAGAATGGCTTAATCGTATGTGCATGGGTAGTTGCAATGTATGGTACCTATAGAGCACCTTCATGCGGCCACAATGGGCTGAAAAGCACACATTTCCCTCTTGATTTTGGGCTCTTCATGTCTAGCGCGCAGTTCTCGCAAACAGAACCGAAAGCCACCCATTTCAAATGCAAACAACTGAATAAATAAATAAATAAATCCTCTGTGCTTATCCTTTATAGATTTCTATATGAATAAATAACTAAAAATTACTTGTCTAATTGATGACTATAAAATACTCTACCTTAGTTTATCTATTAAACTTGCATTTTCATTATATCTTAAAGATAAAATGCTGAATGGGCCCACTAGAAGTCTAGAATTCTTCTATTATTATATAATCTATTGCTTAGACATCAGCGTATTGGTTTAATTAAAAGTGTTTACCTATAAAAAAAAAATTTAGTATCGATAATATTTAAAATAAGCAAGTTTGAGGAAAACAAACTCGGGTATTCAACTACTGCTAGCAAGCTTAAAACCTATATAGGTCATGCATGTTTGTGTCATGTCAAGTAATGGATGCTCAACTATATAGGTCAATTTGAACCTAATCTATTATACTAAACAAGTCGGACATTCAAAGCCTACTACGAATAATTTAAATAATTGATCGTGTCGTGTCACCCGTTTTTTACCAATTTAATAATTAATTAGAAATAGATCAATATGACACGACTCATTTCAACTTGTTTCATATAAATGGATTGAACTAACTCGCATAACTCTTTTGATTTAATTAACATAATTTCACATAAAAGTTAAAATCTATATTTATTAGTAGTTAGAAGATCAATTATTGGTAAAACCAATATTACCAACTCAATAATAACAAATATGAGCATAGATTTAAAATTACAATTCAACAATAAAAATATAAATATATTGAAAAATACCAATATTATAACCCAACAATAATAAAATTATAATCTTAAAATAAAATTTAAACATATTATTGGGTCAACCCGTTTTAACCTAAACACATTCATATTGTGTTCATGTTGAGTACATGGGCTGTCACATAATATCACACTTATTAGTAATGCTCTTGTGGTTGCCTAAGGTTGAAGGATGGAACTACCATGCATTCAGCATTTTATTATTTATTAGTATGACTAAGGATTGCCTCTGACAAATCTTGGTGAAAAACAAAATTGCCACATTTGTTACTTGCGCAATTTCTTAGCGTTACATGGCATTTCTACCATTGCGGTTTTGGGTGTTGTGAAAAACAAAATTGCCACATTTGTTATGTACGTGTGTATATAGTAAAATCATTCATTTTAGGACACAAGATACGAGAACTCATATTTATAATCATTTGTCAAAGAATAAAACTTGAGATTACAATCTTATTGTGACAAAAAAACTAATTCCAGCAAGCATGGGCGCCCTGCCAACCAACAAAACCAACATAAAGATAATATTTAAGAAGAAACAGTAACGCGGCACAAAACAAAGACCTAAAGCTGAGTTGAAAGATGGCTTTAGCAAAACAAATGTCCCACTTAGGCTGATTGTCAAGAAGACATTGATGGCAAGTTTTGATCACAGTGGCCTTAATTAATTGTCGGTCTTTGTCAAGCCTCAACGGTGGACAAATGAATCCAGAGATATCAATCCACTTACCCCAATTCATAGATCCGATTAGTTGAGGCCCTTAATATATCAGTTTCTAATCATCAATGCATATAATTTTTCCCTTATTCCTATCCTGCTATTTGTAACTGTAAAGCAACAATGAAATGTTAGAATATAGATTTGAATTACTTCATATGCATGCTATAAATGTGGCCTGTGGTTTTGTTTGTGAGAACTGCTGGACAAGAAAAACTGAATATGAAGAGGGAAATTCGTTGTTTTCAACCCACAATACAAACCAGAGAATGCTTGCTTCTATGGTGGCGTGAAGGAGGTCTTGACATTGCAACTACCCACATACGATTAAACCAGTCTTGCAAACAAAATCAAGCAACCAATATTATACCAACATTCCAACGACTAAATAAACACTAAAAAAATTGTCTTTGCATTTAGCTTACACAAGTCATCTTTCTAACAACCATGCATCTTAAACTCCGCGAGGTTGACAGCCCCTTCAAAGGTGTTCTGGTCAAACTCAACATATCAGACCTGAAAAAAGCAACAAAGAAATAAAACCAAATGGAATGAACTTAGTTTATATGGTGATATTCTGCATAGTCGGTAAAATTAAATAAAAATAAAATCCTTCCATCTGGGACAATCCTTCAACATATATTACAAAAGTTTATGGTAAAAGCAATAATCAAATAACACGTGCCCCAGGATGGGGACCACTAAGATGATTTTTCTAAATTTTCAAGAACTTGACATATAGAAATGGCCATGGTTTAAGGCCATAAATCTGCCGCTGATATGAATTTGGTAATGAAGTATCCGACGTTTATGCTATCATCTATAAGGAACTTCATATAGATGTATGTCAATGCAACTGCATGACAAGAAAATAATTAAGACCAGTACCATTAGTCCAACCAGCAAAGAAGCAGACAGAAATCTCGTATATTTTGAAAACACATCAGGACATGAATTATCAACAAAGGCTTTATCTTGTGCATCATTATACCAGCAATATAACATGGAATAATCAATCATTGACAAAGCATCCTTATCACTTCAGTAACTTGAAGATGATCATTGACAAGTCATAAACATGCTAACCACTGCAAAGATGATCTTCCCAAAACCATTCTTTTCCATGACTGCAACCTACAAGAAATGATAAAAAATAAGAGATAAAACACAACCCTAAAAACCATTTGTTCACTTAAATTAAAACTTCTTGACATGCAGAAAGTTAGTGAAAACAACAATCAGTATTATGCTAAATAAAAGTAAGGTTTCAACCCCCCCCCCCCCAAAAAAAAAAAAAATTGTAGATGTCAGCCAAACACTTCCTGATCAAAGTTAGACTAGCCTTTCAAAACCTTCCAGGAAAAGAAATTCACGGTTCATTCATTGTCTCTGTCATGTTCTTGGACCCCAGGAAAGTAACTCTTTCTTTTAGAGGAGTATTTGGTAGACTAATGCGCATCTAAGACCTGCTTTCTTCGCCTCAACAGTCTCCTTAGGGAAGATGCTCACTTTTTTTGTTGGAATGGTGTTATATGAGTAGAAAATGGGGGGAATCCATTGACAACTTCCTCTTCTTCTTCTTTTTCTTTTCTTTATTTTATTTATTTATTTATTTTTAATGAGTAAATCTGTAGACAACTTTTTACTAAACAGTGAGTTTGCCAAAATCTTGTGGATAATATACTTGAAAAAGTTTGGTCAGCTTGGATTACGCTTAATGGATAGCATACCTCTTTGCAAACTAGAAAGGGTTTATGAAAATGCACCAATTGCAACAATGTGAAGATGATCCCTACATGTCTAGTGTGGTGCATTTGGAGGGAAATGATATTTTTTAAAACAGAAGAACTTAAAACTTAGGATGCTGCTGCTCTGTCCCCCCGAAGTGACCGCTCGCTTTTGACCGCTGGTGCAAAAAAAAATTTAAATATTAAAAAAAAACCACTTTTGCACTAGTGATCAAAGTGAGTGTCTGGTTAAATAGTTTAGATGAGATGAGATGAGATATTTTGAATAGTAATTAATAAAATATTGTTATAATATAATTTTTTAATATTAATTTTGTATTGAGATTTGAAAAAGTTGAATTTTTTATTATAGTTTGTATGGAAATTTGAAAAAGTTATAATGATTAGATGAGATGAGATTATTTGGTTTTTGGTAACCAATCCGGGAATCTTCAGTGCTTTGTTTCTTGTATCTCTTTTTATTTGCAACTAAGCATTTTCATTTGTATACATCCAGCTTCTTTCGCTCTGCTTGATGTGCTAAAATCTTTGATTACTAATAAAAAAACAAGTAACTCTAGCAGTTTTTTTTAAAACCTGAAAAACAATATAAAACTACAACTTAAAGGAAAGATTTGTGGTTAAGAATTATCACAAGCCTGGATTTTCAAACACCATGACATACTAATGCCCACAAAAAGTCAACTGTTTAGATTATCAAGTGCAACTTGATCAACTTCTAGGAAAGAGCAATGCTACATACAGTCGTGGAATTGCAAACGCCACGCAATCACTTTGAAAAAGAGTGGAGTCTACGATTAAAAAGTTAGTTTTTTTTTCATGTGGGTCCCATATTAATTCATTTTTTTTAAAACGACTGCACGCCGCTTGCACAACCACGACTGTAAATATTATTTCTCGATTGGAAAATATAAATTGTTTGTGGATTGTGAAAAAAATTATCAGAGGGCAAGAGGCCAGAATAAGGAGTTAGTGCAGGCAGAGTTAGTGCATGCAGGTGGAGGAATATAGAGACCATACGAAGAAAGATTATGGATACAATTTTGAGACCGTAGAGAGTATAGTTTCAAAGCCAAGGGAATTGTGAGTCTTTGATTTTCTGAAACTATGAAAAAATGAGTGCCCCCATCAACCTTGATGGGGTGAAAGTGAAACTATAATGTAGTATTCGAGTCTTCTGATTGAGGTCATAACCATACAAGGCCTAGTCCAATTAGTTGTGGGCAATACCCTGATTGAACAAGTTTGAGCCAATGTTCACATAAGAGCTCGACTTAACATAGGTATAAATAAGCCAGATATTTTATCTATCTTGTAGTAAATTGCTTAGAGATGCAATAACCTCATAAAATGGCCGCAAACTTTTAGAAATATTATTGGAACCAATTTGCTTTACCTTTCTCATCTTCAGGAGGTTTTAGCCTAAAGGATATCCTCAGTTATCCCCGATAATACCACAGCTTGATAGATCTTAGTCTTGCCTCCATCAGCAAGATCCCTAGCCTCAAGCGTTAAATACAACCTCATTGCGTTGGCAGCCTGACTCATTGCCTTCAGCACCTTCACAAACTCCAACCCTGCATTTGCGTCCTACACACCAAATAATGCCATCTTGAAAATCATGGAAGAGGAGCTATTAATGAGGACATTGAACAAAACAGATATTTTTTAAATATATATATATATATATAATAACAGAAACCTTAAAGCGAAAGTTGTATTCCTCAATTGCAAGCCGCGAATACCCTTCGTAATCCCAAGTCTTTTTGTCCACGTTGCATGGCTCAATTTGGTGGAAACAAGAGACGCCAGGAATGCGGTCAACATCAAAGCCCTAAAGCAACGAAGGTGACGAAAGGATGAAAGAATTAAGCGCATACAAGAGAAAAAAAGGGGGGGGCCAAAATTTGGTAGAAGAAAAGGGATTAGTTGCTCACGTCGGTCTTCAAAACTTGATCCATGTAGGAGCAATATTCCTCTTCTGTCATGTCCTCGCATTCATCATCTTGATAACCACAATGATGCGATGATATGTCAGGGGGAGGAATTAAACTTAATTCCTTGTCATAGCCGAACAATTCCACAAGACCCATTTCTCCCGTTTCCATTGATCGATCCACAAGTGATCGAGAAGCCAGCAATCAGACCAAGAAAGAAGAAAAACCCTGTATTTGGGGGCCATGCTTGAAGTGAAACGAATAATTTGTAGCCGGGGAATTGGAGGATGTCTAGAGAGAGCTTCCCCAACCCGGCAGCGGGGCAAACAATTCGACAGGGTAGAACAAATTCAGAAGGACACGTTAGTTTTAACAAACAAAATTTAAGATTTTATTTTTTTAAAGAATAATTCTATACACGATTCTATTAAATAAGATACGGTTTATTTATTACCATTAAATAATAAATAATATATATAATAAATAATTATTTAATAATAATAAATATATCACATCTTAATCAATAAGATAAGAATGAATTAATAATATGATATATAGAATTTTATTTTTTTCATATTTTCATTAGATAAAGTTATTTTTCAATTTTTATATAGATATTTTAAAATAATTGATCGCTTTGTAAAGCTATTTGAATAAAAAATTTAGGCGAGATGTTTGTCAAATTTTTGTAAAAATTTTTATTTTTGTATTTTTTTTCACAAAAATATAGATAAAATAAAAGATATTTAAAAAAATCAAATCCGAAATTAAAAAAAAAATAAAATTGGATTCATGTTTAAACATAACATGAAGAATTTAGAACAAAATAATGAAACAAAACAAGATCGAGTGGCTCTCTGCGTAATGTTTTAACTACTATCACACTTTTTAACATTTTAGCCATTTGACTCGAAATATAATTTGGTATTAAATTATTCATCTAAACTCTCAATAATAATAATAAGATATTATTATTTTTTTAATGGATAAAATAGCAATTAAGTTAGGTCAAAAGTAATTAGTGTAGCTACATCTCATACTTGTACCGCTCGGCTCAATCAATTAACAATAAAAATTAATGGAATAACTTCGTTACAATTGAGACCAAATATTTGCAATTTAAAATGAAGCCATTACAAGTCTAAAATTACGTACTTAAATATCTAATTGAATTGTTATAAGAAATAGTTATTTTTATTATTTTGTGAAAACAATGGCAAGAAGCAGAAACTTTAATAGAAATATATCAAAGACGTTGAAAATACACTTATCTCAAAGTCTCTAAGATTTCCATCCCCATCCCTATCTAGAGAAATATTTAGTCGATAAACAAGGAAACTAACAAAATATTAAACACCATGTAAGGGGATTTCTATAAGCAAGCCCAAATATGGGAGCCCGGCCCATTTAGACAACCCCTTGGCCCATTAACAAACCCTGGCCTCAAAGCTAATGTCAACCCATGACCAAAATCAAGTGGAAAGCCCTAAAATGCAAGGAAAGAAGAAGGGGACACGTCACCCCAATACTCTCTTATGATGCCTAGTTTCAAAGAACTTGTGTAGGCAGGTAGGCAGGAAATGCGAGAAGCCCTTAATCTTCTAACAGCAAGGGAGAATGAGCCTGACAGCATGCACCTGCAAGACGAAAAGGACAAAAAGTTATGCCGTATTAATTGCACCAACCTAGAAGCCATGTCGCATTAAATAATTTTGACTAAAGGAATAATTGATGGGACATATATTCCTAACACAAGATATGGGCGGTCCCCTGAAGCCTAGTATAAAAGTCAATCCCCAGATACAAAGAATTCTCTCTGATTTCTCTACATTATGGCACAAATTACTAAAGTGATACTAATTTAAGCATCGGATACTCATCGGCCTCGCCACAGCCTCGGCTCTTTGTGTTTTCTCTAAATGTGCAGGTGCAAAACCGAAGGCTTAAGTCGATGGAACCAGGTCCAAAGGCATACAAACACGACATTAATAGTGGCATTGCCTGTGGGATCACTATGGACTTTACATATCCTTCATGTGCTAGTGGCAACCTATTCTCAGATGACTTAGGAGCAAGAAGAAGCGACATCAACAAACATGGAAGTCAGGTTTGCGACAATGAAACAGCTGGTAGGGAAGGAGCACAAGAAGCTTGGAGGGGCCAGTAACGAGCATGAGAACAACATAGAGCCAAGCAACAATGAGGTCCAAGAACTTTGGAGGGGGAGGCGACGTGAGGGAAGAAAGGAAGAACATGCAGAATATCCTCCCACCTTTGCTTGAGCACACCCAAGCAAATGGCGAGATCCGGGACAACCAAGCGCTTAGGAAGGTGGAGCCAAACGAGTCGCTAGAGTTGATCCCTATGGACCTAAGCTGCCCGAAAGCCACAACCAGGATTGGCACCAAGGTGACTCGAAATTGGGGGGGGTGCCATGCAACAACTCCTCATGGAGCACTAGATGTCTTTACCTGGAGTCACGAGGACATGCCTAAAACAAATTCGAAGGTCATGCAACACTACTTGAGTGTGGATCCCAAAGGCTAAAGGGGTAAGGCAAATTTGTCAAAACTTTAACATCGAGAAGAACATCGCCATCGTCATAGAAGTCGACTAGTTACTCACAATGGGGTTCATACGACAAGCCCATTACCCAGACTAACTGTCCAACATGGTGTTAGTGAAGAAGCAAAATGGCAAGTGGAGAATATGTGTTGACTTCACCAATCTGAATAAGTTATAAGGTTTGCCTAAAAGACAACTTCCTGCTTCCTCACATCGACCAAATTGTTGACTCCATGGCGGGCCATTGTATGCTAAGTTTCATGGACACCTACTTTGGGTACTAAATCCGCATAAACTCAAACGACGAGGAGAAGATGTTATACATCACCGATGGGCTAAAGAATGCAGGGACCACCTACTAGTGGCTGGTCAACCGGATGTTCAAAAATCAAATCGAGAGAAACATAGAGGTCTACGTAGACAATCTACTGGTTAAGCGTGGACTCTTGAGAAGCACCTAGATGACCTCCATGAAGCCTTTACGGTGTTGAGGCAATACCAAATGAAGTTTAATCCAGTGAAGTGTGCTTTCAGCGTAGGCTCAAGGAAATTGTTGTGCTTCATGGTGTTGGAAAGGGGAATAGAGGCCAGCCCAAAGAAAGTGGAAACTATACTCAGCATGCCCTCCCCTCAGAATATAAACGAAGTACAAAAACTAGCAAGTCAAGCAGTAGCCCTTAGCTTGTTTGTGTCAAGATCCACCAACAAGTACCTTCCCTTCTTTAAAGTACTACAGAAGGCCCAAACGTGGGATGATGAGTGCGACCAAGCATTTGATGCCCTCAAGAAGTACCTCAATAGCCCTCCACTGCTCAGCCAGCCTAGGTGTAGAGAAGTTCTAGTCTTGTAATTATCATTCTTCCCACAGGCGGCCTCTCGACCTTGGTACGAGACCAAGACGATGTCCAGAGATCTGTGTATTACACCAGCCAAGTCTACCAATGATAGAGGCAAGATACCCTCACATAAAGCAGTTTGCCTTTGCCTTAGTGGTAACCACTCGAAAGCTCCACCCATATTTTCAAGCTCACTTGATAAAGGTCCTCACTCAATAAAGGTCATCACTAAGACCCTCCTGAAAAAGATCGTACAAAGGCCAGATGCCTCAGGGCACCTCACAAACTGGACCGTGGAGTTGAGTGAATTTAGCTAAAGGGCAAGTGTTAGTAGATTTTTTAGTAGAATTTACTAGCTTCCTGGAAGAGGTTGAACATGCACCTCCCGTAAAGCCCCTGCCAAGTCTTTGTTGATGGCTTGTCTTGCTAGGCTAGAGAGGGAGTGGGGGTACATATTGTTATAGACAGAGGTAAAGAATATGATTACGCCATTAAGTTGGCATTCAAAACTACGAACAACGAGACAAAGTACGTGGCATTGTTCTCTAGCCTAAAGATCGCCAAGTCTATGGGCGCTATGGAAGCAGAGGTTCGAGCTAACTCTCAGGCAGTGGTTAGCCAAGTACCAAGGGAATTCACAACGAAGAGTGAAAAATTAAAAAAGTATCTAACATTGATAGAGGCCAAGCGCACCCACTTCAGATACTTCTAGATTCAACAAGTTCCAAAGGCCAATAATCAACAGGTGGACAAGATAGCACGAGTAGTGTTTAGGCAAGAAAATTCTCTCCTACCAAAGTGAATGTTAATCAGGACTTTCGAGATACGTTTACCTTTTTGTATGTAAGCCAACCTTTCTTGCTTTTATATGTTTCTTATCTTATATCTTCTTTTTATTCCAAGGAATTAGCTTCCAGTAAGTTGGATCCTAGTTTATTTTATATCCAACACGAACCTTGTCATCATTAAAACATCAATTAATTGTTGAACACATCCTACTAGATTATATGCGCACTCCTAACATCCTAAATAGTGAGGATATAAAATTGATAAAAATAAAAAATAAAACAAAAATCATAGTAGCATTGCAGTTCACCGCCAAGCAATATTTCTCTCAATTCACACTCTTCAACATCACAAGACACAACTGTTTCAAAGAAAAACCATTGTACGTCAAATTTGAAGTGGTGGTTCTATTCTCTACATCCTTTTTTTCTTACAAAATTTGATTGGTATATGATCAATCAATGAGAAGAAAATAGGAAAAAAAGCTCCAAGAAAATTGGTGGTAGCATTTGGTGGTAGATAGTAGCTATTGCGGGAGGTTGTCAGTGATGGTGTCTCTGGAGGTACAATTTTTAGTGAAGCATGAGGAAGAGATATAGATCAAGTCGCCACGTAGTATGGAGAGTGCATCTATTTAAAAATAGAAGTGCTACATTAAAGATTAAAGGTAGAAGTGCTACATTAAAGAATCAAACTAGTATAGCTCGATGTGAGACATACCACATTAAAATGAGTTATATGATTTGATATACCACATTAATTTATATTAATTTGTAATATTACTTTTGCAAAACTTATTTGTAAATTATGATTTTCTCATGTGAAAAACACTCTATTCCCTCTCGTCATAGTCTCCTCCTTAACAATGTTTGAAACCGAGGAGTATCCCCACCCTTATCGGTTCTATTTCCTCTTTTAGGATGGCTATAATTATGTGCTTGATTATAACATGTTTTGTTGGCACTTGCCAGTCTCTCTTTTTTGTATCTTCTTTTTCATTTTCATGAAATTTTATTCACATATGGAGAAAGAGGAAAGGGAGATGGATCTATCCATATAAAACTCTTTTTTTTTTTTTTTTATTCTTTTGTAATTAGAAGACTTGCTGATGTGTCATGTTATTGGTGGTTGTTGTAGAAGAAAAAAAAATGAATTTTGGGACATATTAAGTTAACTTTTGGACATATATATATGTTATGCAACTCAAATAATCAGATTATGAATTGGGGTAAGATGATTGATATCCCTGGATTCAATTTGTTGATTGTTGAGGGTTGACACAGACTAACAATAAGTTTAGGCTACTATGATTAAAAAATATCCAAATTAAATTGAAAAAGTTCTTTAATCAACTCGAAAAGTAACTTAACATTGCTAAAGCCTAAAAGAGAGGACCAAATGTGGTGTGAAAAGGGCATTTACGGCCTACAATAGAAAGTGATACGTCATGTTTTCATTAATTTTCTTTTTCTTAAGTGACTTCATTAATAAAGCAAGAGTTAATACAGGAAGTTAACATATATTAGAAGCCAAGTATTTGTTAGTTAGAGAGGATTATTCCCTCCATGAAAGTCTAATAAACAAGGTATGATTTCTATAAGAGAGATTTTTTCAAATTTATTATTGGAATGTGCACATTGCGCAATTGAATGCTCGCAACAATTTTGAGATCAATGTATCTTAACTGCTCTCCATTCTTCAAGATCTTTTAGTAAGAACTCGATATCTCTTGCTACTCCTTCTACTTCCCAATTGTTTGCTTTATGTGGTTGGTTTATACTGTTGATGGCATTTGAGGAGTCTTATTCTATGATGATTTTTTTATCTATCTCAAACATGCTTCTTGCACTCCTATGTAAGCTGCCATTGCCTCACTTTGATTAGGATTAGTACTCCATATAAATCTGGTTATCACAAATTGTATGACTCCCCTTTTTGATATGTAGACTTCAATTGATGTGCTCCCTTCCTTCCTTGCTACAACATCAAATGTGATTGAAAATGTGTCTTCTGATTCTGAGGGCTTCCACCTCAGGTTATATTCTGCAGCTTGCCACTTTCATGCTTTAGAATGTTCTTGACTAACATTTATCATGTGGCAGGCGTTAGCTGGAAATGGGTTTCAATAAAAAGAACCCTAGCCTTCCCCATTGTATCTTTCTCCTCTCAACTACGCAAGAATCAACCCTGCCCCATGTCAGTTTCCATCGCTGATTCGCCACTCGTCATAGGTATGTTGGAGGTAAATATTGATTTTCTTCAATCTCTTCACTACTATTCCATCGATTTCTCTCTGTTTTTCCTCTTCTTTTCTCAGTTTATCAAATCCAATGCTTTAGATTTATTCGTTAGGTTTTACTTGTTTGGGTGTAGCACACAAACCCATATGAGTTTTAGTTATGTATAAACTTACTCCACATAATTCAGGAAAAACATGTTGATTTATCACTTTTCTTTAGATTGGCACCACTATCTCGATTAAATTTGACTTGATCAAGTGCAACACCTTTTACTCTTTGGTTAACACAACGGTAGAAACATCACAAATGCCACCCGATCTTGTTGTTTCATTAATTTGTTCTAAATTCTTAATGTTAATTTTAAACATCAATCCAAACATTTTTAAAATTTTCAGATTTGATTTTTTTCATAAAAATTCTTTTATTTTGTCTAAATTTTTGTGAAAAATACAAGAAAAAATTTTACAAAAATTTGAAAAACCCCTCTCCTAAAATTTTTATCCAAACAACTTTTAAGCCTATGGATAGATCTCCGGTGTGAAGCTTTCTCTCCTCAAGTCGAAGCTCTCTATCCCTTAGTTGCTCTTTCTCTCTATTTCCACAACAACTGATAGGGTAGAGAGAGTTTTGGGGCATCAGGCTTGAGCGCAGAGAGAGAGGGGCTTGAGGAGAGAGAATGAGGGACTAAAGGAGATTGGAGAGAACTTTGTATGATTAGCTATACTCCATTCTATTGTAATTATTATAGAGAGCTTTTGTGTCTTCCTCTCATTGGAATGTGGAAAACTCAATATCTCACCTCATCCAGTCCCTAGCGTCTCCCTTGCCCAAAACTGAAAGTCATATGGTTTTGTGTGCAACACCCAAAAAACAACCTCCAATCCAAATGTGGTGCTCTTGCCCTTTTTACACTCACCACCAATAACTTAATGACATGTAAACAATACACATGTTGGAATTCTTCTACTTGGAAGCCAGTGTGCAAATTACATCATTTGTTTTATTGATATGGCAATACTTGATTTGTAAGAAATTTTAATTTTAAATTTTTCTAGCAAATTAAAAATTTTCATTTCAATGACATGGAGGGTCTGCCTTGCACAACGGCTTCCAAATATATTTTTCTCTCAAAAAAGGGCAATAAAACAACATGTTTTTCTTGACTTAAGGCGTTGAATTAGATAAAGTGAGAAAAAGAAGAGAGAAACAAAAAGAAATCCAAGAGAAAGAGATGGAATACTAGTGAAGAGAAATAAGAAAATTAATATTTACCTCTAATGTCTCCGACAAGTGACGATGATCAATTGATAATAAAAACCGAAAAGGCGTTAGGTTGGTTTTTGTGCAATAGAGAGGATACATAAATACTGGAGGGTGGGGGGAGGGGGGAGAGCTAGGGTTCTTTTCGAAATGATAATACTTTCACAACTCAGCAATAAAGTTGAGAGATTGCAAAAAGAGAACCTTCAATCCGGATGTGGCACTCTGACCCTTTTTACACTCACCCACCAATAAGTTGATAACACATAGACAATTCACATGTTAGAGTTCTTCTACTTGAAAGCTAGTCTGCAAAGCACAACTATCATTTTATTGCCACGTTAAAATTTGATTTGTAAGAAATTTGAATTTTAAAATTTTCAATCAAATCAAATTATATCATGTCAATGACATAGAAGCTATGCTTTGCACTATGTTTTTCAAATAGAGTTTTTCTCTAAAAAAGAAGAACAAATCAACATGTTTTTTCTGACTTATGTAGAGTAGTTGCATAGAAGTGAAAGCACATGGGTTTGTGTGCTACACCCAAAACACTAAACCTAACAGATCTAAGGCATTGGATTAGATAAACTAAGAAAAAGAAGGGAAAAAACAAAGAGAAATCAAAGACAAAGAGATGGAATACTAGTAAAGAGAAAGAAGAAAATCAATATTTATCTTCGATATGTCTATGTTCAATGGTGAATCGACAATAGAAACCAACATGGAACTGGGTTGGTTTCTACACATTTGAGAGGAGACAAAATGCTGGGGGTGGCCAGGGTTTGTTTTTGAACCGATAATACTTTCATTACTTGGCAATAAAGTTGGGAGTTTCAAAAAAAGAACCTTTAATTCGGTTGATATGTAAACAATTCACATGTCAAATTTCTTTTACTTGGAAGCCGATGTGCAAAGCACACCCACCATTTTATAAACACGACAAGACTTGATTTGTAAGAAATTATAATTTTAAATTTTTCTATCAATCAAATTATGTAATGTCAATAACATAAAGGTTGTGCTTTACACTCTAACCTCCAAATATAATTTTTCTCTAAACAAAGGGAATACATCAACATGTTTTTCCTGACTTATGCAGAGTAGGTTTGCACAGAACGAAAAGTTAGATGTGTTTGTGTACTAGACCCAAACAAGAGGAACCTAATGAATCTAAGGCATCAGAATAGATAAAATATGAAAAAGAAGATAAACAAGTGAAAGAAATCGAAGAGAAAGAAGAAAATTAATCTTTACCTCCGACGTGTCTACAACCAGTGGTGATCAACGATAAAAGCCAACAAGGGGCAGGGTTGGTTCTTGCACATTTGAGAGGAGACAAAAATGCTGGTGGTTGTGGGGGAGGAGGGCTAGGGTTCATTTTTTAAATGATAAAACTTTCACTACTCGATAATAAAATTTGGAGATCTCAAAAAAAGAAACCTTCAATCTAGTTGTGTTGCTCTTTTCCTTTTCACACCCACCTACCAATAAGTTGATGACATGTAAACAATTCACATGTTAGAGTTCTTCTACTCGAAAATTAGTGTGCTCCATTTTATTGACATGACAATACTTTATTTATAAAAAATTTTAATTTTAAATTTTTCTATCAAATCAAATTTTTCTATGTCAATGACATAGAGGGTGTGCTTTGTTATGTGGACTAGGTTTGCACATAATTGAAAGTCATATGGCTTTGTGTGCTACACCTAAGCAAGAGGAACCTAATGAATCTAAGGCATTGGGTTAGATAAACTAAGAAAAAGGAGAGAAATCGAAGAGAAAAAAAGGGAATACTAGTGAAAAGAAGAAGAAAATCAATATTTACCTCTAATGTGTCTACGGCTAGTGGCAAATTGACGATAAAAACCTGCAAAGGGCTGGGTTGGTTCTTGTGCAAATTGAGAGGAGACAATAACACTTGGGGTAGGCTACGATTCTTTAATAAAATGATAATGCTTTCACTACTCAGCAATAAAGTTGGGATATTCCAAAACAAACCTAAAATCCGAATGTGGTGCTCTTTCCCTTTTTCCACCCATCCACCGATAAGTTGATAACACATAAAGAATTCACATGTTAAAGTTCTTCTAATTGAGCCTATATGAAAAGCAAACCATTAATTTTATCAACATCCCAAGACTTGATTGTAAGAAATCTTAATTTTATATTTTTCTATCAATTCAGATTTTGCCATTTCAATAGCATGGAAGGTGTGCTTTGCACACCGGCTTCAAATAGTTTTCTCTAAAAAAAAGGATGATAAATCAACATGTTTTTCTTGACTTATGGGGAGTAGATTTGTACTTAACTAAAAATTAGATAACTCTGGGTGCTACATCCAAACAAGTGGAACCTAACAAATCTAAGGTATTGGATTAGATAAACTTAGAAAATAAGAGAAAAAATGAGAGAAATAGAAGAGAAAGAGATGAAATACTAGCAAAGAGAAAGAAGAAAACCAATCTTATCGAACGTGTCCAATAGCGAATCAATGATAGAAACCAACAAGGGGTTAGGTTGGTTCTTGTGTAGTTGAAAGGAGAAAAAAATACTTGGTTGAGAGAGAGAGGGGGGGAGGGGAGGCTAGGGTTCTTTTATAAAAGAGTGCTGCTGCAGGGAAGCTCCATATATTGCACGAAATACACGAATGGTATCATTGTGGATAAGTACAGGAAAAAAAAATAAAAAAATAAAACAAAACAATAAAAACTTATCAAAAAACAAAACAATAAAAGGTCAGAACGGAAGTTTCTTTTATACTTTTTGCTTTTTTCTCCCTCCACTTTGCTTTTCTCCCTCTTCTGTATCGCTGGTTCATCCTCCTGCCCAGGTTCACGAAAACAAACAAATAAAGAACAATTCATCCATTTGAAGCATTACAACATTTCACCCATCAAAGAGAAGGTAATCACCTCTCTCTCTCTCTCTCTCTCTCTCTCTCTCTCTCTCTCTCTCTCTCTCTCTCTCTCTCTCTCTCTCTCTCTCTCTCCCTCCCTGGTCTATGTAATAAGTGTGTAAGAGAAGGAATTTGTAAACATATTTTTCTAGGTAAAATACATGTAAGTGATCTATAAATAGTTTTTTTGGACAATCCGAGATTACCCTCTTTGTATTTTATCTTCATTTGTATGTGTACTTAGTGATTTTTAACTAAATTGATAGAATTCATTTTATTTTCATTTGTATGTGTATACTTTAGGTCTTCTATAGTGTGAACATTGGTCATGTGTGTCAATTATTTTACAATCACTATGTTATACTAACTAATGTGTATGCAGCAAATAAATGATACACTCAGCGATAAGTAGCAGCTCTTATATATGTAGTGATGAGGACATGTGCAGGCCACGTGTGTATTAAACGGTGGCGTCTCAAATAAAGATGAAAAGTGAAGGAGAGCCGTTCGATCTAGCCACGTGGTGTAATCTTTTGAGCATGCATATATATGAAGGGTTTCTTTGTTAGTGTTTTTGTGGATTTTCGTTTGTGCATTTTGCCGTCTCTGAGGGATTTAGTGAGTCTGAGTAGAGAGAGAGCTAGGGTTTTATCGAGGGAATAAGGAAGCCGTTTCTTGTGGCTTATTTTGGCTCGATATTGTTTCAATATTGTATATTGGCACATTGGCTTTGAAGACTCATCAATAAAATGATCTCTGAGACTGTGCCTGCCATGGATGTAGGCCATTAGGGCCGAACCACGTAATCTCTATGTGTATTTCTGATTTCTTTAATCCTTTCTTATTTCTTGTTGATCTACTGATTAATCTTGCTAATGTTGTTATCTTTATCTTGTTGTATTGTGTTTTTTTGGATTGGATTTCGATATTGAGTCCTTAAGATTATAAGGGACTCTGGTTGTATTCATAACAAGTGGTATCACGAGCTTAGGTTTTATGGGGGACCACAAAATTTGTTGTTGAGAAATTTATTGGGGAAAATGACTTAGGGTTGTGGAGAATTAAAATGAGGGCTTTTGTTAATCCAACAGGGCTTGCAGGATGCCCTCACTTGTGATAAAAGAGGCTCTTCCTCAAAAGAGGAAGGGAAGGTGGAGGTCCAGAAAGACATCCTCCAAAAGGTCCACAGTGTACTAATTCTCTCCCTATGAGATAAAGTTTTGAGGGTAGTAGCTAGTGAAAAAACTCCTACTGGTATTTGGCTAAAGCTAGAACACCTCTATATGACAAAATCCTTCGCTAACGGACTTTATAAGAAAACTAGGCTATATACTCTTAAGATGACCTCTGGAACTTCGATAGGAGAACATCTGGACACTTTTAACAAGATTATATTAAACCTAGCCAATATAGACATTAAGGGAGGATGAGGATCAAGCAATCCTCTTGCTGAGTTCTTTGGACTTCAAATACCAAAACCTTAAGGAGATCATGATGTATGGTAGAGATACCCTATCTCTAGATGAAGTGCAATATGTGCTTCATGCTAGGAAATTACAAAATCAAGAGAATACCAAACAAGAATATGGTGTGGGCTTGTCTATTAGGGGAAGACTAGAAAAGAGAGGCAATAATGGTAAAACCGATAACAAGAAAGGTAGGTCTAAGTTTAAAAGAAAACAGTTAAAGTGTTTCCTATGTTCACAAAGAAGAACATTTCAAGAGAGATTGTGAGATTGTCCTTCTAGGAAAACTCAGGCAGGAAATAAAAACAAAGAGGATGGGGATGTGGTAGTGGTGTTAGATGAGTATAAAATACTGAGGTACTGAATGTATCTGAGGTAGGTCATGGAAGAGAGTGGATTTTAGATTCAGGCTGCTCTTTTCACATGTTTCCCAATAGGGACTGGTTTGAAAGCTTTTCAGAATTGGATGGTGGGCATATAATTCTAGGGAACAATAAATCCTATAAGATCATGGGTATGGGGTGTATAAGACTAAAATTACATGATGGGATGAAGAGACTTTTGAGGGAGGTTAGATTTATACCTGACCTAAAGAGAAATTTAATTTCTCTTGGTATGCTTGATAATTCAGGTTATTCCTTTAAGTCTGAAGCAGGGGTCCTTAGAGTCACTAAAGATTCACTCAAAATTATGAAATGGGTAATTAAGAATGGCCTTTATACCTTAGTTGGCAAAACCACTGTAGGGGAAGCATCCCCTGTAGGCATGTTAGTCAAAAGGGATTTTAGAACTACACAAACAGGGCTTACTGAAAGATGTAGGCCTGGATAATTTACCTTTCTGTGAGGACTGCATCTATGGAAAGGCTAAAAGGGTTAGTTTTAAAAGGGCAACTCATATGACTACTCAGACCCTAGATTATGTACATGCTAACCTTTGGGGACCTTCTAGAGTAACTTCTCATGGTGGAGGGAACAATTTCCTCTTTATCATTGATGACTACTCTAGGAAGGTATGGATTTACATTCTTAAACATAAGAGTGACACCTCTAGAAAGTTTAAGGAATGGAAATCTTTAGTTGAAAAACAGGTAGACAGAAAATTGATTAAGAACTGACAATGGGCTAGAGTTTCTGTCAATAGAATTTAATATTTTCTGTCAAAAGGAGGGGATTCTAAGACACAAAACTGTTAGGAAAACTCATCAACATAATGGTCTAGCTAAAAGAATGAATAGGACCATTTTAGAGAGAGTGAGATGTATGTTGTCTAATGCTGAGTTACCTAAGACTTTCTGGGCTGAAGCTGCTGCCACAACTATCCATTTAATTAACAGGTGTCTGTCTTCTGCCATAGATTTTAAAACACCACAAGAAATGTGGATTGAGAAAACTCCTAGTTATGATTACCTTAGAATTTTTGGGTGCCCAGCTTATGCACACTAAAAAATTGATAAGTTAGACCCTAGGACACTTAAGTGCATTTTTGTGGGATACCATGAGGGATTTAAGGGGTATAAACTATGGATAGACAAACTTAGCAGAAATAAATGTATAATTAGCAGGGATATGGTCTTTAATGAATTCCAAATGGCTAGCGTACAAAAGATAGAGGCAGAACATAGACCTAGTAACTCTAAGGGAAATGTACAAGTTGAGGTGGAGAGAAAAAACACCTCAACAAATCGGAATACTGGGGAAGTCAATAACTTTGAGGACCTAATTTCAAAGGACTTAGATAAACCAGGTTCTAACTCTTACATTTTAGTAAGAGACAGGAAGAAAATGACTATAAAACCACTTGTTAGGTATGGTCAAGCAGAGCTTACAGCTTTTGCCTTGACTATTGCTGATGAGGTTGTTTATCAAGAACCAAGGACCTATAAAGAGGCTATTGCCAGCAAGGATTCCACCAAGTGGATACTTACTATGCATGAGAAAATTGAGTCTTTAAATAAAAATAAAACTTGGGATCTAGTTACGAAGCCTGATGGGGTTAAGTTGGTTCGATCCAAGTGGATTTATAAAAGGAAATAAGGCATACCAGGGGTAGAAGGTACTATGTTTAAGGCAATGCTAGTGACTAAAGGTTTCACTCAAAGAGAGTGAATAGATTTTAATGAGATATTCTCTCCTTTGGTTAAGCATAGTTCCATTACATTGCTTTTATCTTTCATTACATATCATGATCTGCACTTAGAATAGCTGGATGTAAAAGCTACTTTTTTACATAGAGAATTGGAAGAGGTAATTTACTTGCAACCCCCTGAGGGGTTTATAAAAGATATTAACTTTGATCAAGTTTGTTTACTTAAAAAATCTTTATATGGTTTAAAACAATCTCCTAGGCAATGTTATAAGAGATTTGATACTTACTTATTACTTGAAAATGATTTTAAAAGAAGCTGTTATGATATTTGTGTTTACTACAAAGATGTTAATGGAATATTAATATATCTTTTGTTGTATGTAGATGATATGTTGGTAGCATGTAAAGACCTTGGTTTGATTAAACAGGCTAAGTGTATGTTGAAATTTGAGTTTGACATGAAAGAATTAGGACCAACCAGTAGAATTTTAGGAATGGATATTATAAGGAATAGGTCAGAGAGGTGTCTGTATCTATCCCAGGAAAATTATGTATCTAAAATTCTTAAAAGATTTGGTATGGACTATGTTAAACTTGTAAGCACACCTTTAGGCCAATATTTTAAGTTGTCCATTAGTCAGGCCCAGAAACATTGTCAGAAATGGAGTTTATGCAACAAATCCCCTATGCTAGCATGGTGGGAAATGTGATGTATGCAATGGTCTGTACAAGACTTGACCTTACCTTTGCTGTCAATGTTGTTAGTAGGTTTATGAGTAACTCTGATAAGGCACACTGGCAGGCCATTAAATGGTTATTAAGGTATATTTTTGGAACTATAGTTTTGGGCTTGAAATATGGGACTAATGTTAAGGAAGGTTGTGAGTTAGAAGGTTTTGTAGATGCAGATTATGCTGGTAATGTGGATACCAGGAAATCTCTAACAGGATATGTTTTTACTGCTTATGTGGGGGCTATTATTTGGAAATCAAACTTGCAATCTGTTGTAGCTTTGTCTACAATAGAGGCTGAGTATATAGCTATTATAGAAGCCATATGGCTCAATGGTATATCACATGAATTAGGTATTTTTAAAGGAAATATAATTGTATATTGTGTTAACCAGAGTTTAATATATTTGGCTAAAAACCAAGTAGAAAATTCCAACTGAGGAAAATCCCTCAGACATGATGACTAAATCCCTGCCATTAGCAAAGTTCAAACACGATCTGAACTTAATTAATATGCAGTCTGTTGGGGTCCCTATGTTATACTATGATAGGAGTGATGGATAAAATATTGTCAAGGTGGAGAATTGTGAACATTGGTCATATGTGCTTCAAACTTATAAAAAAATAAAATAAAAATAAAAATAAAAATACTTCAAGAGTTGAATTCCTAGGACTTTAGTGCTCTCCAAATGAAAGCTCTTTTTACAACAATTACCAGTGGTTGTGGTCGACCAATATGTAGCATTTTGAAATTGCTTTTTGCTCTTTGAAAGTGAGAGTCATGCCCCTAAAGGATCAAGTCAACTTTTAACATTTCAGGATGTACATAAAAAGGATTTCTTTAAGAACAAAAAAAAAAAAAAAACACTTCAAATCTTGGCCATGGTTACTGCTCTGTATTTTTTTTTTCAAATTTTTTTAAGCTATATGTTATGAATACAACCAGAGTCCCTTATAATCTTAAGGACTCAATATCGAAATCCAATCCAAAGAAATACAATACAACGAGATAAAGATAACAAGATTAGCAAGCTTAATCAGTAGATCAACAAGAAACAAGAAAAGATTAAAGAAATCAGAAATACACATAGAGATTACGTGTTTCGGCCCTAATGGTCTATATGGATGACAGGAACAGCCTTAGAGATCATTTTATTGATGAATCTTCAAAGCCAATGTGCCAACATACAAGGTTGAACCAATATCGAGCCAAAACAAGCCACAAGAAACGACTTCCTTATTCCATCGATAAAACCCTAGCTTTCTCTCTACTTAGACTCACCAAATCCCTCAGAGACGGCAAAATGCACAAATGAAAACCCACGGAAACCCTAACAAAGAAACCCTTCATAAATGCTCAAAAGATTACACCACGTGGGTAGATCGAACGACTCTCCTTCACTTTTCATTTTTATTTGAGACGCCACCGTTTAATACACACGTGCCCTGCACATGTCCTCATCACTACATATATAAAAGCTGTTGTTTATCTCCGAGTATATCATTTATTTGCTGCATAAACATTAGTTAGTATAAATATGACAAAAGTTGGAGACAAAAGATTTCCACTGTCCTTCCTTTTAGTATAATTGCATTACCAATTGACCAACAAGTGCTGAAATTGGGAGTGGGATCTAAGGGAGCGTAGGGATTGTTATGTTGTAGCGAATGATTTTTTTAGGCTGCGTTTGGTTACTTAGTCTAGCTCAACTCAACCCAACTCATCTTATCTAATTATTACAACTTTCATAACTTTCAATATAAAATATAATAAACAATTCAACTTTTTCAAATTCAGAAATAATAATAATATTAAAAAATAATATTATAATAATATTTTATTTAACTTTTAACTTTTAACTCAACTCAACTCAACTCATCATCCAAATCGGCCGGTGCAAAGGAATTGTTTTATACGAGGGCAAAATTGAATTTTCATGATGCAGACATGGATTTCATGCATTCCATGCCTCCTTCGCTCCGTTCATACATGCTAGCATTTTTCTTCATGAAATGATAATATTTTGAGTTTTGCTATACACAAGCATAGTCGCATACTAATCTGTGTACCAATACTGATTCATTTATGCTTAAAATTTAAATTAACACTGTTTTTAATAAAATCAACTTTTTAACCAATCACATCACATTGGTGCACAATTATACTTGCAACTATATTTTTCCTAATATTTTTAGTACTCGGTAATAAACTTGAGAGATTTCAAATAAAAAAATAACTGTCAATTCGGATGCGGTGCTCTTGCCCTTTTTACACCCTTACACCCACCCAACAATAAATTGATGACACGCAGTTCACAAGTTAGCCCGGTCTACCCATGCTGCATGAGATATGGGCATAGGGCTGTGCAAAATTCCGACATTTTCGATTCCGTCCGAACTCTGCTCCGATTCCGACTCCGATAGAGTCAAAATTTTCAGGTGTCAGAATTGGAGTCGGAGTAGATCCGGTTAATGTTCGGAAGTCAGAGTCGAAATCGGAGTGGCCAGTTGCTCCGAATTCCAACTTCGAATTCTGAATATGTTCAAATTAAAACAGATGCAAAACGACGTCGTTTGCATCTGTTTTAATTTTTTTTAAAATATATGTCTTCATTAAACGACGCCGTTCCATTTAAATAGGAACGACGTCGTTCGCAATCGCCCGTTGGCCTTGCATAAAGGGCATTTCCCTTCAACGGTTCACACTTCACCCCTCCCCCTCAATGTCGCACTGTAGTCTGCCATCTCACCCCCTTGCCCAGTCACCCCTATACCTCACACTCACAGCGGCACAGCCTCTCACCGTCACACTACTACCGTTAGTCTTGCCTATACACAGCTGAGACGCATCCTACCGACTGGTCACCACTGACTCAGTGCCATCTTCATTCTTCAGTCTTCCCAATTCCCAGTTCCCACTTCGGAATTGGTAATTTTAGGCTGTAGTTTTTTTCAAATAATGTAATGTAATGGTCCATTCTTTTGCAATTTAATTTGTTGGTGTATGAATTTAGTGAGAAAAGTGTAATTAGGATGGAAATGCAATCATTGTTATAGAAATGTAAATGTGGTTGCATGCAAACTGTTTATGAAAATGCCTCAGCCGCTTACACTTTAATTCGATCATTTGATTTTATTGGGGGAAAGGTTGGGAGAATTTGTTGGTTTGACATTATTTTATGATGCACAAGAAGGTTCGGTTCGAACTATAATTAGTATTTAAAAGATCAATCTGTCACCATAATTCCTTAAAATATCTAACTAATCCAAAATGTTTTATAACAATTATATAACTATTAACTTTTAGAGCAATGCCACTCAACTCAACTTTTATATAACATGTGCATTTATCGTACCTAGCTATTCTAGATGAACAATCAACTGTTAAAAAGAGATACCACCATTACAACTAATTCTTAATCGTAAAGTGAAGTGGTATGTTTATAAAAATATATAATAAGAAATATCTTATATTAAAAATTTTTATAATTTAATATATTACATCAAACTAATTTAGTCAATTCAGTATATTATATATAGTGTCTCAGATTTTTATTAGAGAACCAAAATTCCTATCTTGTTTTAATCATTATACAACTTTAAGATGGACTAATTTTACTTATCATCCCTATATACCACATTTATTTTATTTATTTTATTTTTTTATCTTTTTATTTTTTCCTTAACAAGTATATGATGGAGGGATGATGAGTAGAATAACTTAATTAATTTAATAGGAATAATATATATATATATAAAGGAAAATCCTTTTAAAGTTCTGTTTACCATGTCACAATATAGTTACTATATTGCATACTTTCTTTCTCTTTTTCTAAAACTCTATAAAATATTTTAACACAAATCAAATTTGTTCAGTTATCATATTGTTTGTACAGTTATCATATTGTTCAATTTGTTTGTATTGTACCAAAAACAAAGTACATCTTTGTAGCATTTTGGCTTGCTTTTTAGTTTTTAGTTAACTGAACAAACAAATAAAAGTAATGAGAAGTGGTGATTATAATTTATATAGCTAGTTGGGAAGTGTGCTAGAACGGGAAGGAATGTTAAGAAGTAGACAATGGACATGCATGTTAAAAACTTAAAACATCACAATTGCACCTCAATCCATGAACCACACTCTTTGATTACCTGACTAAAAAATCTAAAAGCATGGTGTTGTATGAATTCAATGTGTTGCTTCATCATTGTATGACTCAAAAGTAAAGGGCATGAACTTTTGATAAATTAAGAAACTTGACAAACGAGAAAGTAAATATGTGAAAAAGTTTTTGTATGTAAAAGTAAGAAAATATGTTAGGTAATAAAGTGAGGCAAAAAAAAAAAAAATACCTATTTGATATGTTAAACAAAGTAAATAGTAAATCCGACTGTATTTACAACTTTGCTATAATTTTATTTTATTTACTATACTTCTAATTTTTTATTTAGCAACTAACTCCTTGCTTTTAATTTAATTTTTCAGCTTCTTTGATTTTAAATAGTATGGATGCTAGACCTAGTGAAAGTAGAGATTGTGGAGACAATGCCAGTCCTCTTACACCGGCGGGGGCTTCTACCCCGACGACGGCATGTACTTCTACCCCTAGAGCCCCATCTAGGGCAGCATCTAGACCAGCATCTAGAACAACTACTTCTTGTGCAAGTAGTCGACTCCCAATAGATATAAAAAGAGAAGATGAAGATATGTTCAATGAAGAAGAGGAGATGGCAGATGTGCCCATTGAGCCTGAGCAACCACCACGCCCTTCTAAAAAACGGTCATGGACGTGAGAACATTTCACTCAAATTCATGGAGATCGTGTGAACCCCCAGGCAAGATGCAACCATTGTGGGCAACTTTGTGGTTGCCATTCAAAGAAGCAAGGCACCAGTGTATTAATAGCACATCTTACTGGTTGCCAACGGTATAAGATCGCGAAAGGATTGGCGATCACTAGCACTGATCAAACCAAGCTCAATTACGAAACTCAAGTGGCGATTGATGGTGGCCCTTCACATGTTAAGAAGCTTATAATCCCTCAATATAGTGAGAAAATGTTGCCGGAATTACTTGCAGAGATGATCATTACTGATGAGATGCCTTTTACTACAGTTGACAAAAAAAGCTTCAACAAATTTGTGCACTGTCTTGAGCCACGTTTTTCCATGTCTTCACGGTATAAGGTTATGCGAGATTGTATGAAGAGACATGTAAGGAAAAAGACGGAAATGAAGGAGATGTTTAGTCGAACTGGCCAGAGAGAGTCATTCACCACTGATACATGGACGTCCATACAAAATGTGGGGTACATGTGTATGACAACCCACTTTATTGACAGTGAGTGGACTCTGCATAAACGGATAATTGGATTTAAAGAGATTGTTGATCACAAGGGTGCATCCATTGGTGCAATGATGGATGATTGTATTCAAGACTGGGGTATTAAAAAAGTTCTTTGTATGACAGTTGACAATGCCAGTGCCAATAACACTGCAATTGAGTGGTTCAAGGGGAATATAACGGTAAAAGATGATATCCTTCGTGGACACAAGTACCTACATGTTCGATGCTGTGCTCATATTATCAACCTCATTGTTTTTGAAGGGTTGAAGGAGGTTGATGATTAAATTACCAAAGTCTGCAATATTGTGAGATATGTGAGGGTTTCCCCCCAAAGGCTTGGCAAGTTTAAGGCCATAGTAGAACAGCTTCAGATTCCATCTTCTGCGATGTTGTGTTTGGACGTTCCGACTCGATGGAACTCAACATATATGATGTTGGAGGTGGCGTAAAAGTACGAAAGAGCATTCCATAGAATGGAGGTTGAGGATGGAGGTTTGAGGTATGCTTTGATGGAGTCTACTGGGGGGAGAAGAGGGCTCGGTGCACTGGATGCAGTTGATTGGGATCGTGTGAAGTCTTTTATTGATTTTTTGAAGTTGTTTTATGATAAAACTATGCGGATATCTGGATCCAAATATTGTACTGCAAACTTGTACTTCGACGAGCTTTCGAGGAGTCATGAACACCTGCAATAGAGTTATGCTAACAGTGAGGGACTGTTATATGCTACGACTATGAGGATGAAATCAAAATATAATAAATATTGGGAGGATATTGTGAAGATAAATAGATTATTACTTGTGACTGCAATCCTTGACCCCCGATATAAGCTGGAAATAATCCAATTTTTCTTTATTGACATTCTCGGGGAAGAGAAGGCTAAAGAGTTTATTAGAAGGCTGAGAAAGGATATTGATGACTTATATAACCACTACAACAATAATGGTCATCCTACTTCAGCAAGTGGTAGCCGTAGCTCCTCACACCCGACCAGTTCGACATCTTCCTGTGATTACACTACTTCTGCTGCAGCTATTTCATCACCATTGGTGCAACGATATCGTCAAAGGCGTGCATCAAGAAATATTATGCAATGTAGGTCTGAGGTTGAACGCTATTTGATGGAAAATATCGAGACATCTAGTGATGCATTTCAGTTATTAACTTGGTGGAAGGTTCATTCCACCAAGTTTCCTATTCTTTCCCGAATAGCCCGAGATCTGCTAGCTATTCCTATCACTACGGTTGCATCTGAGTCGGCGTTTAGTACTGGAGGTCGTGTGTTAGATGCTTATCGGAGTTCATTGTTAGCTTCAATTGTGGAGGCCCTCATTTGCACACAAAACTGGCTATATGAAATGCCCATTGGAGTAGATATTATTGATCTCGAGAGCTATAGGCTTGAATCAGGTAACTTTATAGTTTATATGCTTTTAAATGATAATTTAAATATTTGTAATGTTTTAATTATTAAACTTCTAATTTTTATGATTTTGTAGACATACTTGTGAACCCTAGCATAGTTGCGGATGAGTGATAATTGCGGATGAGTTACAAGTTACATGGATGAGGAGTTGTGTTCATGTATTGTAGTGATGCTATTTAGGTACTATATTAATATTTTTAAATCATTTAAAAAATTATTGACCATTTCATAATTCATACTATATTTTTTAAAAATATTTTCATATGTATTATTTTGTAGATAAAAGTTTATGAGAATGAATGCCGAATGGTAGTGGCTACTGGCTTCAACTTCAAGAATCAAGACTTTGTTCCTTTATCTATGTTCAAGAATCAAGACTTTATCAATGTTCAATTACTAATTTACTACTTTCTTGTTTTGTAATGTATGATTGTATGGAATTTAATCACTGTCATTTGTATTTAAGTTTATTTATTATTTTTTTACATCATTTTTTTGAAATTAGAAGTCAATTAGGTTGTTGCCTGTTGGACGGAGTGAATTTCGCATGGGTTTTCGGAGGTGGGCCTTTGGAGTCAGAGATGGGCTAAAGCCCAACAATACTCCGATCGGAGTTCCGACATCATGTCGGAGTCGAAGTGAAAATTTTTCTCCGACTCCTGTTGGAGTTGGAGTTCGAAGAAGACCATTCTGACTCCGTCGGAGTTCGGAGCCCACCCCTATATGGGCATCTGTTGTCGGGCCTTCGGCTTTCCATAAAATGACTAGCTTTGGCCAAAATTTGTAAAAAATAATAATATTATTATTATCATCAAATTACAGTTTTTAAAATATTACCGCTTGCAAAAGATAAATATTTATTTCAGCAATCTTGTTAGAGATTAATTATTGAAATATGTCGAAAACACAAGGAAGAGTCTAGAAGACAAATAATTGAGTAGTTAAAAAAATATGAAAATAAATGAGTTAAAAAATAATAATAATAAAATATTATTTTAATAAAAAAATTTCAAAAACGAGAATAGTTAAAAAATTAGATTTTTTTATATAAATTATATATTTATTATTTTTTTAAATAATTGCGTATCACCCCATACTCAAATATCATTTTTTATTAAAATTTAAAGAATAGTATTACATGTGCTTATAATTTTACTTATAAAACTCATTTTATTAATTTTTTAAAAAAATTTAAATTATAATTTTATAATTTTATAATTTTCAAGGTACTAATAACGAAAAATAAATTTTTTGTAAATTTTTTATAATATATTTACCATTTTTTAAATTTAAAATACTTTTCAAATTTAAAATACTGAATTTGTTACTTTTAAATAAAATATGACAAAAATTTCAGGAATGCTCTGAAATCGAACTCAAATTCGAAGCTCCATCAATTCTCACTCGATTCCTCTCTCGAGTGCCACTCATGTTGCTCTTCTGAGAAACACAAGCTGCCTTTCGTCAGTTCGACTTTTACATTACTATGTTTTCTATTTGAAGGAAATATCATTATCATACATATTCTGAAACCTATAATTTACAACCTATGTTTTCCAACAGTTGCCTTAAACGAGACGAGCTGCTTCACTTTGTAGTTCAGCTGTTAGAAACAATTTCTCTTTGGTATTTACATACTACGTCTCCTATATTTAAATTTTTTGTGGGGCTTTTTTTTTTTTATTGAACGATTCTATGTTTTTTCAAGTGTTTAGGTATGAATGTTTTTCTGCAGTTAAAACTTGAGTGAAAAATCCTCTTCGGAATTGCTCGTGTCATTATGGATAAAGCTGAGCTTGAAAGTTTCCTGAAAGTTCTTCCCCCAGTAGAATTCTGCTGTGTCTATGGCTCTGCTCTTCATCCAAACAATCGTGACATGGTTTTAAATTTGTTCTTGCCTTGTTAATATTCAGATTCTCAAATGTAAGCATTTTTTTTTTTTTTTGGTCAGTTTTCATTGAATTAATGAATTTCTGACATTCCAGTCAACCATGGTGGATTACATTCTCGGTGTATCGAATCCTGAACAATGGCATTCTCAGGTAACTTTGATTTTTTAATTTTTTTGGACAATCCCATGTAGAGAACAAAGACTGTTTGGATTTCTGATCGAATTTAATTTTACTGATTCTATAACCTAGAATCTACAAATGAACAAAAATCACTACGCTTCATGGATGGTGCACCTTGGAGGGCCAAAACTGGTTCGTTCTCTCTCTCTCTCTCTGGGTCTTGGTCCCATTTTCACTGATACTATAAATTGTTTCATCATGTTAGATTACTGAAATTGCGGATGAAATTGGTGTCGGAGTACACTTTAACCCTTTTGTTACTTGGAATCACAAGGTATTAACCATTCAATGCATACACTCATCAACTGTCTCTGATTGTGCACACTTATTCTCTTTGTGGTAGAATCTATGTTCATTAAAATTTTGGTGTATGTTCTGGTATGCCATGTAATATCGTCTGATCAATTTCCTGCAATTTTCACATTTAAGCAAATGTAACAGATGCTCAAATATGGGGTTGTTCGGATGCATGACTTGATAAAGGACATACTCAATTGGGAAAGATTCTACTTGAGTGGTCGTTTACAGAAACCAGTATGACCTCCGTATCAGTGCTTCTAGAAATAATTTCTTTCATGTCTTCATTTCTTTACCTGGGCATGTTATAACGAAAGGGGTATTTATGCTAACAGGACATCATTTTTCTAGCAAGCACTTTTATGATGTATCTGTATATTGCTTCCATCTCTGCTTTCAACCCCTCATTATATGCAACATATGAGAACAAATTGTGGGATTTGATGCTAATATTTTAGAAAAGAAACAAAAAATTTTTTTATGGACCTTACTTTTCCCGAAAAGTGGCCAAGCCAAAATTATTTTGCACTGATCACGTTTTTTCCTTTTCATTAATGATTGAATTAGTTAGTTGACTCTTCAGTCAGTTTTTCTTACCAGCAGTTTTAATGGAAGGGAAACAGTGTAATGGACAACAACTTCTCTATATAGTTTAAAAACTCTTCATGGTTTAAAACTGATTAGAAGATGGAAATGAACTGAGATGCCTTTGGCTTTCACAGTATGTGGGCAGCACCTTAACTATTCAATGTTATTTTGTTCTACTTAATTGCCCTTTAGAGGCTATTTTTCTTTGCTTCAAACCAGGCTTTCCTTTGTCCAGCCATCTTTCTCTTTCTCTTCCTTTTTTGGTAGCTCTCTACATGTGGCTACAAAAATGTGAGTTGCCGAAGAGTCCTCTTTGCTGATGGTTCTTGGAGAGATTTTTTTTTTTTCAACATGGTTGTTGAACACAATCATGATATGATTCCTAGTTTGGCAACATATACAAAGTTCCAATTCAACATAAAGTAGGTCAACATGTAGATATGAGTAACTTAGTCCGTTATCTGATCAAACTAATATGGTGTCTTTCTTCTGCTGTTTTATATCCTATAATGTCTCAGCTTCTAATCTCTGCTTACATTGGCTGCTGCAAACTGTCTCTGCATTGCATTTGCCTGCTAGTCTGGACCTATCATTTTTGTTTTTGTCTTTGTAAACTTAATCTCAAGGAAGCTTTATCATTTTCATACAGGTTCATATACTTGTGGATAACCTGGATATAGAAAATGTAAACTCTGCTAATCTAAAGGCTGCAATAACTGCTGCCCTCCTCCTTTTGCCACCAAAATTCACTGAGGTTTGCTTCTATTCCAATCCTTGATCGTTTTAGAATTATTGGAGTTTATAACTTATTATGCTTCTTGCAGGAAGATCTTTATGCAAAAATATGTAGCCTCTCATATATGGGTGACTTGCGAATGCTTTTTGCAGAAGACAGAAATAAGGTGATGCTTGATAAAGTTTAAAATGGTCTTTTGATGGTAACTGGTCCTAGTTTTTCATAGCTTTATGCATGCCTGATAATTTGCGGGAGGATCTATTGAAACTATATGTATCTGTGATTTGTAAGACGTTAATTAACAATTGACCAAACTTAAGTATTATTTCTAGTGATTGATTAACAAAATTGAGTTTACACGACTGAGATATTCCTGTGGAAGACATATCATGCAATTATGACTACTACCACCGGAAGTTTCTTAAGGCCTCATTTTTTACCACCACTTCAGTACATTTTTTGTAACTGCTTATCTGATGCCTTTTTTAAGGGGAAAATGCATTTTCCACCCACCAACTAATTTGCATTACTTATCCCAAAAAAAAAAAAAAAAAACTAATTTGCATTTTGCAATATGTGCTCCAAAATTGACGCCTTGTACCCTTCCAAGTACCATCGAATGCCAAATAGCACCCGTTCAAATCTGACCATTTGGATGGATAAAAAATGGGTAAAATTGAGTGATGCCACAAAATATTGGTGGTTGGATCTCAACGGAGAGTGCACATTTCAACTTTTTGGTAGGTAGAGGACACAATCTGCCAATTTTGGTAGTTTATGTACGGTGTATATTGGGAAATGCATGTTAGTTAATGGCAGTAAGTTTATTTTTCTCTTTTTTTAATATTATAATTTAGCTTCTTTTTTTTTTTTTTTTTTTTATCATTATCTTATTGGACGTTACACCTGGTAAGGCATTTTGTTTTTGGTGAAATTGGATAGTTTTAAAAAAATTACTTTTCTTATGAAAGTTCAGTTGTTCATTTATATAACCTGCCCAGGTGAAGAAGATTGTACAAGCGCAATTTGATTTATTCCAGTCAAGGTATAGGCCATTTCTTGAAGAGTATGAGGCTATGGAGTTGTTGAGATTCATGTCGTCTGGAAGCGGCCAAACAAATGTTTCTCAGGTCTGTTTAGATCCTCAAGTTCTCAAAAGAAAACTGATTCAATATGCCATCTTGATTTTTTGTGATCTATTCAAGAGAGAGACCCAAGTGTTCTAACCTCTCTGCCGCTTTATGTGTCAAACATGTTGGGATCTGGAACTCAGCCACAAAGTATACTTGTAAAATTTATCGTTGAAATTTCTACTGCTTTTCTTATGTCCATCCTCAGGCAAGCAACATTGAAGTCAGATTAGGTGAATGAGAGTTAGATGCCATTTACCTAGCTTTTCTTTCTGCTCATTCTAAGGACTAGTTCCTTTTATGGTGTTTTGGGTCATTATTAACTTCTTGATGCATACTCAATGATTCATTACTTGAGCTAGATACTTATTGAGCTTCTGGATAATTAGTCGATTTTCAAAAGTTATATGTTGTCTCCAGTTTAATGTCAATTTCCTAAAGTAAATGTCTTGGCTGCCCACTGCCCAACCGCGCCCCCCGGGGGGGGGGGGGGGGTTGTTGTTCTAGAGACTTGTTGGATATTGTGCGGGAGATGACTCTTAGACAAGTTCTGGCACATGTATGGTGTGGAGCAGCTGCATGGAGAAGGGCAATCCTTGCTTGGGAGGCAGCTCTGGAGAAACCCTCACAAGGCATAACTTAAGGAAGTGACAGATAATAGCATCAATTGGTGCTACATGTGTAAGAGGGATGGTTGAAACTATGGTTCGCTTGTTCTACATTGTTAAGTAGCTAGAAAGTTTGAGTTAGGGAAATATACGAAGACGAGCCTTCTTCTCTCCTAAAATTTTTCTCTCCGTACAAGTGTGAAAATTTCTGTGTTTTCTTTGTTTTGTTGAGGATGGAAGTTAGTTAGGAAAGTGTATTTGTGATACCGATTGTAATAATGATTTATTCCCGGGATATTGTGATTGAAAACAAATTATTTTCGGTTGTGAGAGAAGGTGGTCTAATACGTTTAACTAAGAGAGGGAAGAGGTTCAAACAAGAGCTGTTGTTGGGATTGCACACTGTGCAATGGCTGGGGAGAGCTTTGGAGGATTGTGGGAGGGGTGAAAGTTACTCATCCAAGAGGGAAGGCTATCGGAGTTTCGTAGTACAGAGAGGCTCGAACAGTAGAGGTAATTTTTTGGAGGTCTCTGTCTATGGTGAGGGAGGTCGTAGGAGTTTCCTCATTATTCCTGATGAGGAGGGAGGTAGGGGCTGGAAAAGACTTTCCGGGATCTTAAAGGATGGCTCACAGTTGGACAGAAGCAAGGTGGAGCTTGTAGAAGGTGCACAGAGGAACCTGTGGAGAGAAGAACCGTCGGCGAGGTCATACAAGGAGGTGGTTGTGGTGGCAGGGACGCAAGGAGAGAAGAGTAAGGGGGTCGGTGGGGGAAGCCTAGAGGCAGTAGGGCCACATCGAGCCCCTCGTGACCAGACGTGGGTGAGAGATGATGGCAGAGATGTGAGGGAGGTGCTTTGCATGGTACGTGATTTGCAGACTCAAATGGAGAAGTTGCAGGGAGAGGTGGCTAAAATTGTAGTTGATGTCGGGGCCATAAGGGGGAGATACGAAACAGGGAGTTTTAGGGGAAGGGCTCTTAAAGGTAACCAAGACGGGCCACAGGCCAAGGCCCAGGTTGCGTTCAGGAATGAGGCTTGGACACACGGGGAGCGGGCCTGGGATTGGTATGAAGAGGGGCCAAAACTAAGGAAGACGATGCAAGCCCGTAAGGAGTGGAGGGCTCGGGCAACGAATCCGGGTCGAGATGGGGGGAGGGTCTCTCCTCTGCCGGAATCCTCATGAGGCCATCGGCGGGAGATGGACTTTCTCTCCGAGAAATAGAAAGTGATGGCGAAACTATCGGAGGGGGAAGTTGCACCCATTTCGCCGGCGAAGCTCCAGAGTGCTATCTCTGAGGCTTCGGTGGAACTCCCACCACTTTCGACTGCACAGAACGTGCCGACAGGGGGAGGGAATGTCACCGAAAGTCCGACGAGTCCCCCAGAGATGTTTAGGGAGGTTGTAGAGGTGGGGGATTGCCGGAATGAGGTTGTTGAAGTTTCGGTCAGTGAAGATCTCTGTCAATACGCCTCAGCAAGTGGTATCACCCTTCGGGGAATGCACAGAGGAAGTCAACAGGGAGGGGATGAGGCTTCCAAGGATCCGACGAGCACACCGGAGCTACACAGGGAGGTCGCTTTGGTGGGGGATTACTGGACAGGGGGATCTGTAAACTTGGAATGTGAGGATCTTTTTCAGTATGTGTCGGCAAGTGAAGAACAGAGTTTGAGTGATCATGGCGGGTCTGTTGGGCTTGTGAGTGGGGAAGATAATGAAGGCTTAGAGGAACAACGGGAGTATAGAGTGCAAAATCCTATCCCATTGAATTGTTTGTACCCAGACCCAGCCTATGTTTCAGACTGGGTGTTGCAGACAGTTAGTGATATTAAGGACTTGATAGGTCTGAAGTGTGATGGGTATGAGGAACAATTCATGGCGTTATTCACAGCTATTGAAGCTGGACACCAACAACAAAGAAAAACTGATTCCAAGAAACAGCGCGAACTCAAGAGACTTACGTGGTCTATGAATTCTGAAGGTAGTTCAAGCCGGGAGAGATCAAAAGGGAAGGGGCTGGCTTTACCCAATAAATGAAACCAAAAATCCTTTCATGGAATGTCCGCGGACTTAATGAGGCTAGTAAGCGACTTCAAGTAAGAAACTTACTGCGGATATTATTTGTTTACAGGAGACGAAGCTGAAAATTATTTCTACAAAAACAATACGCAGTTTATGGAGCTGTATATACGTAGATTGGATGTACTTGGCAGCTAATGGGGCCTCAGGAGGAGTGTTGGTGATGTGGGACAAAAGGGTGGTGGAAAAAAGGGAGGAGTTTATAGGTCTCTTCTCAGTAGCATGTTCTTTTAGGAATGTGCTAGATGGTTTCTTGTGGGCCTTTGCAGGGGTCTATGGTCCTAACTCAGACACTGATAGAAAATTACTGTGGGACGAGTTAGCAGGGGTGCATAGCTGGTGGGATCTCCCTTGGTGCATTGGTGGTGATTTCAATGTCACAAGATTCCCAAGTGAGTGTTATGGAAACAGAAGAATGAGGTCCGCTATGGCTGATTTTTCCGAATGCATCTTTGAGCTAAACCTTGTAGACTTACCTCTAGCGGGTGGTTGTGGTACGTGGGCTAACAATCAGACTTGAACAAGACTTGATAGATTTTTAATCTTCTCGGAGTGGGAAATTCATTATCCGGAGGTATGGCAAAAAAGATTAACACGTTTATGCTCGGATCATTGGTCTATTATGTTGGATAGCGGGGGGATTCAAAGAAGGCGTCGGCATTTTAAGTTCGAAAATATGTGGCTGAAATTTGAAGGTTTCGTGGATAGGGTTGGAAGATGGTGGTTATCCTATCAGATACAGGGTACTCCAAGCTACATCTTTGCTGGAAAACTAAAGGCCTTGAAGCAAGACTTAAAACAGTGGAATATGCAATCCTTTGGTAACATCAGGGAACTTATGAAAACCAAGCAAACAGAGATTCAAGAACTTGAAAGGGTTCAGGAATCTAGGCCTTTGAACCAGGAGGAAGCGGCTCAAAGGTTAGTTTTGGTTTCAGATCTCGAGAGTTTCATCCTTATGGAAGAGATCTCATGGAGACAGAAGTCGAGAGTGTTATGGTTGAGAGAAGGTGATCATAGCACAAAGTTCTTCCATAGAATTGCTAATTCTCACAGGAGATATAATAATATCGAGAAGTTGAAGATTGATGGGGTAGAACGTAAGGAAGAGCAAGTGATTAACAATCATGTGGTTGATTTTTTTGAACAACTTCTTTCCGAGTAGGAGGTTTGGAGGCCTAAGTTAGAGGGGGCTGATTTTTGACACCATAGGGACGATGGAGGCAAATCGTTTGGAGAGGCCGTTTGAGGAAAGGGAGGTGTTAGAAGTGGTTAGGAAAATGGCATCAGATAAGGCATCGGGTCCTGATGGTTTCTCTATGGGATTCTTTCAAACATGCTGGGAGGTACAAAAGGAGGATCTAATGAAGGTATTCCAGGAGTTCTACTTGTTTGGAAAGTTTGAGAAATGCTGAAATGCCATTTTTCTTGCTTTGATACCAAAAAGAGTGGGGGCGGAGGAGATTAAGGATTTTAGACCCATAAGCTTGGTTAATGGGGTGTGCAAGATTCTATCTAAGGTTCTTGCAAATCGTCTTAGCGAGACAGTGAGAAAAATAATCTCAAATCCTCAAAATGCCTTCATAAAGGATAGGCAGATTTTAGATGCGGTACTCATTGCAAACGAATGTTTAGACAGTAGAATGAAAGCGGGCCTTCCAGGGATTATTTGCAAGTTAGACATGGAGAAGGCATACGACCATGTCAACTGGGATTTTCTCATAGACATTCTGGGAAAGTGCGGCTTTGGAGGGAGATGGTGTTCCTGGATCCATTGGTGTATCTCTACAGTGAAATTTTCAGTCCTAATAAATGGAAGCCCAACGGGATTCTTTAGTAGCACAAGAGGCCTGAGACAAGGCGATCCATTGTCCCCACTTCTTTTCGTTTTTGTGATGGAAGCCTTGAGTAGAATGATTTCAGTTCTGGTTGCAAATGGGAGGTTGAATGGGTATTCGATCGGTCCCTCGGGAGAGGGTAATATCAGTATTTCTCACTTATTATTTGCAGATGACACCCTGATTTTCTGCGAGGCGGACCAAAGCCAGGTTCGGGTCCTGAAGGTATTACTTCTCTATTTCGAGGTGGTCTCAGGATTGAAAGTGAATCTAGACAAGTCAGAGATGGTGCCTATCGGAGGCGTTTTGCAGTTAAGACTCTTGGCTAATACTCTGGGATGCAAGATCGCCTCACTCCCTATGACCTATCTAGGCCTTCCATTGGGGGCTCCTTCGAGAGCGGCTGCTATCTGGGACACAGTGATTGAGAAAATAGAGTATCGATTGGCAGGGTGGAAGCGTATGTATTAGCTAAACTCTGGGATGCAAGATCGCCTCACTCCCTATGACCTATCTAGGCCTTCCATTGGGGGCTCCTTCGAGAGCGGCTGCTATCTGGGACACAGTGATTGAGAAAATAGAGTATCGATTGGCAGGGTGGAAGCGTATGTATTTATCTAAAAGGGGTAGAACTACTCTTGTCAAGAGTACTTTATCCAATCTTCCGACTTACTTCCTGTCCTTATTCCCTATTCCAGCACGGACGGCACTTCGCATTGAAAAGCTTCAAAGGGATTTTTTGTGGGGAGGTATGGGCGAGGAATTCAAGTTTCATCTTGTCAGGTGGGAACAGGTATGTAGGCCTCTGGCAAATGGTGGTCTGGGCATAAGAAATTTGAGACTATTTAATAGAGCATTACTTGGTAAGTGGTTATGGCGTTACCATAGAGAACTAGAAGCACTTTGGAAGTTGGTGATTGAGCGTAAATACGGAGGTTCATGGGGTGGATGGTGTACTAAGGAAGTAAGAGGGGCGTACGGTGTGGGGTTGTGGAAACATATCAGGCAAGGTTGGGGGGTTTTCTCTCGGCAGACTAGTCTTCGTTTAGGAGAAGGGAATAGACTCAAGTTCTGGCACGACACATGGTATGGTAATTGTGCACTTAAGGAACTATTCCCGACACTGTTCAGGGTGGCAAGTGCCAGAGAGGCCTCGGTGGCTGAGGTCATGGTGGTAGTAGGGAATCAAATCCAATGGAACATCAATTTCAGCAAGGCAGCGCAAGATTGAGAGTTGGACAGCTTTGAAGCCTTTCTAAGTTTGTTATACTCAATCAGACCAAGCAACCAGCACTTAGACATATTGTGGTGGATACCTTCAAACAAAGGTATGTTCATGGTACGTGAGTTCTATAAGTCCTTAACACAAACGCATCACCCCCAGTTCCCATGGAAAAGACTATGGAAACACAAAGCTCCCCTCAAAGCGGCCTTCTTTGTATGGTCAGCTGCTCTGGGGAAGATTCTCACAACGGATAATCTGAGAAAAAGAAGGATGATCATTGTAGATTGGTGCTGTATGTGTAGGAACGGGGGCGAATCGGTGGGGCATCTACTACTACACTGCGAGGTAGCTAGAGGGTTGTGGAACGAGGTATTTGGCCGCTTAGACTTGGGTTGGGTTATGCCGGAGACAATAGTGGCAACACTAGCTAGCTGGACTGACATAAGGGGTAACAACCAGATAAAGGCCTTATGGAAGATGATTCCGATTTGTATCATGTGGTGCGTATGGCAGGAGCGCAATGCACGGATGTTCGAGGAAAAAGAGAGATCGATGGAGGAACTTAAAGCTTTCTTTTTAAGAACTCTTTGTACTTGGGCCATTGCTGTTAATTTTAATGGCCAAGATTTGCATGATTTCCTTATTTCCCTTGTTCCTACATAGTTAAGACATTCTTTGTACTGAACGAGGCTTTGCCAATTCTTTTATTAATATACTTCTTACTTTTCTCGAAAAAAAAAAAAAAAGTTTTGAGTTAGGTAATGTTGTGATGGGCAGTGGATCTTTTTCTTTGCTAGAAAGGTTGGTTTGGTGGCCCAAATGGTGAATGATTGTGGAAAATGATCTCAATTTTTCTATTGTGACACATTTGGAGAGAGATGAATGGTTGTAGTTCTTGACAGTTGCAAGAGTAACATGGAGAATTTTTTTTCTATATCATTGGATGTCTGCAATCTTTGATTTTTCAAGCTTGGTCTTTTTTTTATCATCTTTTTACTGCTACTTAGGTGTCTGTAATGTATACATCTTGTGTGCTTATGTATATATAAAAAAGTTAGTTCCAAAAGTTTAAATACCTTTTCTCCCCTAAGAACAGGATTGTGGCTTATCAGCGGCTCGCTCTCTTGTTAGTTCCCTTCCTCCAATGGTCAGAAGCAAAATGGGCGTGAAGCTAGGGCAGGAGAAAAAGCTGGTAGAATCTGGTATTAACTTCAATTCGTCTGCTGTGGATTTATAGTAAAGAACTGTATGTGAAGAATCTGATATTTCTATAGTTCAACACCACACAGATGGACACCCATACTAACTTTGCAAACTCAATTGTATTCGGAAAAAACATGATTTTGATTGTTCATTTTCAAACATCAATTTTTTTTTTCTTTTTTCAAACATCAACTTAGTTGCTAGTTGACTTATAGTGTTAACATGCTAGACTTGATTATTCAATAGTTTAAATATTTTCGCCAAATTTGATTTGATAATAACATCCTTTCAAATCGCAATTGAAGGTCGAGTAATTCATGAAGTTTCAATTGGCTCAAGAGAAGAGGCTGCAAAATGCATGCAGAAGGTTCTGAGGCGAACAGTCATGGTTTCAAGTGCAAGGCAGGCTGTCGCTGGTCTACTAACTGCTGGTGGAGTAAACGCTGTTAGATATCTTTCTAACAAAATGTGCAAGGCTTGGAAATCGTTGAGATGAGGCTACCTTTAATTTTTATGAGAAATTTTATTTATCAACCTCTCAAGCCTATTCCTATGTGGCTGGCCCCTGCACTTTACGGTAGAGTTATGCTAATAACGAAGATTGATCACTGATAGCCTGAGATTATAAACTAACAATTTCACATGGGCTTGCCTGGATGTCCTAATCAACTTGTTTGTTTGCAGATATAGGGGTGCAATGTGAAATGAATCCTGAGGTTGGGCAAAAAGGGTAGGTCTGACTGGTCAAAAAGCAAATTTTGTTTTGATGTGTTTTGATTTTGAAATTTTCTCATAAATTGCTGAAGGGAGGTCACAAGTTTAGCATATTCATTGTCGAATGACGCTCTCCGTGCGTCTTGTTTGAAACAATTTCATTCATTTTTGTCTACTGAATATGACTTGATGTAGGGACTATATATATTTCTTACCCAAACAGGGGCAATTTTCAGCCAATATGCTACGAAGCATTGAAAATTATAGGCTTGATGGGCGGGTCTTTTGTTTGGATGCAGAAATGGTAATCCGTGGATGTCATAAACAAGGAATATATTCTTATTGGAGATTTGCATGACTTTTTAGATCCGCATTGTTTCAAAGAGGTTGGGTCATCTTTGAATGTTATCGATTATCTCTTCCAAAGGAATCGTCGCGTGGGATCCGTGTTCATTTCCCACTCAACTCTCTTGACTTAACTACCTCAAGTGAACGCATGCAGCGTTTTTTTCCTTTCGATGGATAAGCGTTGGATGTGGACAGGATGGCAGTAGCAGCTATACGCCACCAATATGATGCCCATGTCACCATTCTTTTTTAAAAGGAAAAAATAAGTATTTTCTTGTATAATTATTAAACGTGAGCATATAATGTAGTCAGCTAGTCTTTGCTGGCTTCCAGACTGACTTCCCCAATGACTTTTGTATTTAAATTTGTCTTTGCAAGGTTTAAGATTCGAAGATCTCAATAGTTCCATAAGCTACGCATTCTTAAAAAAAAAAAAAATCAAATGTTCCTCGTAGTTGTAGCTTTTAATCAGAAGCTTGATCTTTCTGCTCTCCCTTGCAGGAAGCCTGAAATTCTCAGTCTATGGTGGTTTAGATAGAAGTGGATGGAAGTTTCTAGGGAATACAGGTCCATGTGGGGAGTGTGGGGGCATCACCCGAAATTCTGATGAATGTTGTTCTGGCAGACTTCTCTTCTAACCATGGTTGGGGGACAAGTTTGAAGGCTGTGTTTGATGGTTTGAAGTGTGTGCCAGGCTAGATTTGAGCTGTTTTGAGCTATTGTCTACAATATTGGAAATACTTTCTCCATGATTTTTTAGTATTTCAAATGATGTTAACGAGTGAAAGGGCATTAGAGAAAGGGGGAATTTGGATACTTTAGACGTAAATAAGCCATTGTAGTTGGGATGTAATGAAGTTCTCTCTTGGAAATTTTAGCTCTCCATTTGAGTGCTGAGAATTGAAAGTGGTTTAATTGGCTCCAGAATTTTTTTTTTTGGCTCAAGTTGTTTGTTCTGTGGTTTAGCTTACACGCTAAGTTAGCTATGGAATGAAATAGGTTTTGTTTTTTAAGAAAACAGGAAAAAGCTTAGAACAAAAGAAAAACTTGGATTTAAGCATCCCAAACCTTGAATCAAGGATATAAAATATCTGTGAATTTAAAGAGGGATGGTGGATCTTTTTCGATCTCTTGGACAGAGAAGAACATGGATGGTCCATGTTGATCTTTTCCAAAAGATGAGTCTGTAAGCCAATCACAAAGAAGTCCAGTTCCTATTTTGTCTGAAGTGGACACTTGAAGTCAAGCATTGTGCTTTGAGCCACAACCTTGGTTTCATCATCCATTATTGAGGAAAATATCTACAAGAATGAAACGAAAAGGGCGTGGAAGCTTATAAAATAGCATCAATCTTCCAGTCTTTTTTACCAGTCTCTAGTTTGCCTCTTGGTACTGGTAGGAAATAATACAAGGGAAACCATTAAGATGGGTTCCTCAGGAGAGTTGGGTGACGATAGCCAACCAAGAAAATATTGGAGATGTAGCAAGCAGGATTTCTTCCCAGAGGAATCCTTTCAAAACTGGAACACGTATCTGTCTGCACTATCACAAACACCTCTTCGGTTCAAGGACCGTCTCATAAGCAGATCAAATGATGGAGAGGAGATTGGAGAACTTCGCAAACAAAGCGAGAATGATATGAAACGATGCCTGACCTGGTGGGATCTCACCTGGTTTGGGTTTGGTTCAGTCATTGGTGCGGGCATCTTTGTGCTCACTGGCCAAGAAGCGCATGATCATGCTGGACCAGCCATCGTTTTGTCCTATGTTGCTTCCGGTGTTTCAGCAATGCTCTCTGTCTTCTGCTACACAGAATTTGCAGTAGAAATCCCAGTTGCAGGAGGGTCATTTGCTTACTTAAGAATTGAATTGGGTGACTTTGCTGCTTTCATAACAGCAGGAAACATACTGCTTGAGAGCATTGTTGGAACTGCAGCCGTTGCCAGAGCATGGACTTCTTACTTAACATCTCTACTGAATCGCCAACGCAACTCATTGCGCATTCACACAAACCTCGGAGATGGGTATAATCTCCTGGACCCAATAGCTGTATTAGTCCTGGCAACTGCAGCAACAATTGCAATGATCAGCACGAGGAAAACTTCATACCTCAACTGGATAGCTTCTGCAGTTAACACTGTAGTAATCTTATTTGTGATAATTGCAGGATTTGCTCATGCCAAGACGTCAAATTTGACACCCTTCTTGCCATATGGTGCTAAAGGAGTCTTTCAGGCTGCTGCAATTGTTTACTTTGCTTATGGCGGATTTGACAATATTGCCACCATGGCTGAAGAAACCAAAAAGCCATCGAGAGATATACCATTAGGATTGCTTGGATCAATGTCCATTATCACCGTGATATATTGCTTGATGGCGCTTTCACTGGCTATGATGCAGAAATACAGAGACATAGATCCAGATGCAGCATATTCTGTAGCTTTTGGGAGTGTGGGCATGAAATGGGCAAAGTACCTGGTAGCTCTTGGTGCCCTAAAGGGAATGACCACTGTTCTTCTTGTAGGGGCACTAGGACAAGCACGATATACTACTCATATTGCACGAGCTCACATGATTCCGCCATGGTTTGCTCTTGTCCACCCAAAGACAGGAACCCCCATAAATGCTACACTCTTGATTGCCATTTCAAGTGCCTGTATAGCATTCTTTTCAAGCTTGGATGTCTTGGCAGGCCTGTTATCGGTGAGCACACTCTTTATCTTTATGATGATGGCAGTTGCACTTCTGGTGAGGAGATACTATGTGAGGGAAATCACCTCACGAATTAACCTCCTGAAGCTAGTTATCTTCTTGCTGATCATTATTGCCTCCTCAATGGCAACTTCAGCCTACTGGGGACTAAAGCCCAATAGTTGGCTAGGATACACCATTACCGTTCCTCTTTGGTTATTGGGAACTGCAGGGATTTCATTTTTTGTGCCTCAACAGAGGACGCCAAAAGTTTGGGGGGTTCCACTTGTACCCTGGCTTCCATCCTTGTCAATTGCAACAAATATCTTTCTCATGGGATCTTTAGGTTCTCTGGCATTTATCAGATTTGGAGTCTGCAGCCTTGTAATGCTAGCATACTATATATTCTTTGGTCTCCATGCAACTTATGATATGGCCCACCAGCAACACAAAATGAAGTCCCTGGAAGTTGATGATGATAACATCAAAAAGAAGGCAGGACCTTGAAATCACTGTACTCCCTTTATCCTTTAGCCTCCCAATGCTTAATAAGATTTCCTTCCCAGTTGTGTTTCATACCCGGATTCTCGTTAGTGTCAGTTAATAGTAATCTGCAGTCTAGATAGTATTATTGTCAGATGTCAATGAAACAATGTTTAAACAAATATCTCTACGGATAGTAATGTACTAAGCTAATGTCGGAAAGTTTATTACTAAGCCAATATTGGAGAGTTAATTATAGTATGAATTACCTGATGAAAAATATGATAGACTGATAGTACAAGAAGCCAAGATGAAGAAGTCCTATTGATACTTTGATGTGCCGTGAAATATCTTGCGCTCTCTTGATTTCCTTAGATTTGCTTTCACCATTTGGAGCCCAATTGGAGCCATCTATTTGAACTAGTCTGATTGCATATCCATCTTTTGTATCCAAATCCACAACAAAGATAGTCTTAACAAGAATATGAACAAGTTTTCTACCATGATATCAAATGGATTTCCATGGTAAGGCTCCTATTATTTAGGAAAATGCTAGGGACCCTGCTGTGGGATCCCGTTTTCTCTTCCCGGTGGGTCTCTAGGTGAGTCGGAGGGAAATGTGTTTCAGTCAATGTGAAGAAAAAAAAATTAAAGAAGGCCAACGTGAAGGACTCATATCAAACGAGAAGAGAAAACGGGATCCCACATCAAGGTCCTAACATTTTTCTATTATTTAACTACTGGAAGGATCTGGACCGATTTACGAAGAGTCCATGAAGGATGACCGATGTCTCCACAACCAATCTCGAGGGTCTGCACTCTTGAGCATTATGTATCGAGAAAATCTATTCTTAAGCCGGTTGGCAAATCGCACACCACACGAATGTGATGTGGCAAACCCGGTCTAACTTGAATTCGGTCTACTTGTGTGACTCCCTCTCTCGTGTGCCTGTTTCTCTGTCTTGAATCTGAATCCCTCCCTCTCCCCCCTTTTCTCCCCGAACCAAATCGTCTATCGTGTCCCTCTTTCTCTCTCTTGAATCTGAATCCCTCCCTCTCCCCCCTTCTCTCCCCGCACTAAATTGGCTCTGGTGTGCATGTTTCTCTGTCTTGAATCTGAATCCCTCCCCCCCTTTTCTCCCCGAACCAAATCGTCTATCGTGTCCCTCTTTCTCTCTCTTGAATCTGAATCTCTCCCTCTCCCCCCTTCTCTCCCCGCACCAAATCTGCTCTGGTGTGCATGTTTCTCTGTCTTGAATCTGAATCCCTCTCCCCCCTTCTCTCCCCTCACCAAATCTCTCATCTCAAATTTGATTCTCTCCCCTATGAATACCCAGTCACAGATCTAGGGTTCTGAGAAATCTCTCTCCCCTGCGAGTACCCGGTTCACATGGTCCCTCGATGCTTCTCCTCAGTGCCGACTGAAGAAGAACCTTAGATTTCCAGCTTCAGTCGTTACAGGTTGCTTCTCCTTTGCCATCGTTCGGTATGATCAACCAGAACCCTAGATCTATATTATTGCACGATTTTATGATTTATGAGTTGGGTTGTGCTTATGATTTTTGAGATGGGTTTTATTTTTGGGCTGTTATTGCACGATTTTATGATTTATGAGTTGGGTTGTGCTTATGATTTTTGAGATGGGTTTTATTTTTGGGCTGTTATTGCACGATTTTATGATTTATGAGTTGACTTGTGCTTATGATTTTTTAGATGGGTTTTATTTCTGGGCTGTTATTGCACGATTTTATGATTTATGAGTTGGTGTTGTGCTTATGATTTCTATGATTTATGAGGTGATTTCTGAGTCTATCGAGAAAGGCAATCCGTTTTCTACTCCAGGACCCAACACCTAGATAAAAACTCTCAGAATAAAAATGATCTCACTTAAAAAGTTCAGCACAATGTCCTTTCCCTAGATTTTTCTCTCATTCCTCGCCGATCAGATATGAACTGTCTTTTGAATTTTCGAAGGTCTACTTAAACATTTCCTTCATCCTTTGTTTCATTGCCTTTTATGTATCAGTTATTTTGTTAAAAATTTCTATTTTTTTCCTCTTTTCCAATTTCAGATCCTTTGCCTTGCCTTACCTTTGCAGAGCTGCAAAGGCCATCGAAGAAAGATTCTATGCTTTGTGAATACACTGGTACAAGGAAAATTTTATTTCCAATATATATACATGTGCGTGTATTTATATATATATATATATATATATATATATATATATATGCATAAATTCATATTTATTAGTATAATTGTATTCATGCATGTGTCTATGTACTCATGGAAAATGGAATGCTTCAATGCACTCGTATAGTGATGAGTAGTGCTGGTCTACAATGAAGTACGGTGGTTTAAGGTAATTCAGAATATATTTCCTTGTTTGGTTTTGTAACAGTTCTTAGTTTTCCTTTTTTTTTTTTTTTGTTAGATTCGTGTTATTGGTTGTTTTTTCATTTAGTCTAGTTTTCTTGAATTTGAATTGTATTTTTTTTATTTTCTGTCACCAAGCAGCCATTAGTTTAGTTGTTTGTGGTCTTTCTTTTTCTACGTTTGAAAAAATTTGGTTGATCTAAAACTATTCAATATTCCGTGCTCAGTAGCTTTAATGTTCATTAGGTCTGCTATTTCACGAGTTCATACTTGTTATATTTGTGTGTATGGGTTATATTTCAGTAAATTGAAATAGTATGTGGTTTGCTTTACAAATTCAAATGGATATATATAATGTGCAGAAATCTCCACCAATATATTTACTATTGTCCTTAACTTGTTAGAATAATAGTCTATTTACAAAATTTTGAGTTGTTAGTAGTGTTATAACTGTATAGTGGATGCTTGTAGAATTAAATTGAAGTCCGTGGCTTAATGCTTTTTTTTTATTTTGGTTGAAAAGGATTTGGTCCTCCAATCTCTAGGCTTGTCCCGAGATATGGAAATATACTTCAAAGATGATATAATTGACTGGATTTGTTCAGGTTCATGTATACATTCTGTAAATCACAGTTTCTTGCTTGCTGGTAAACAATTTTGTGCACTAGTTTGAGATATCGATCACCCATGGCATCAAGCGCATCATCATGTGTAGACGATGATTTTTTGGAATCACCAACCTGTTGGTGTGGCTTGAAAGCCCCATTAAAGACATCCCAAACTAACAAAAATCCAAGAAGAAAATTTTACGTTTGCCCGAAGTACAAATACAACACGGTAATAACAAGAAGTTGAGGGTTTTATTTTTGTAATGTTTTTTATTGAGTGTCATATTTTACATTGATGAAATTAACAAAATTTCATTACAGGGAGAAGCAAAGTGTCAATTCTTCATATGGGCAGATATACTCCAACTAGTAGAGGAGAGAACTCGCGCAAGGGAGAATGCAGTTCGAAAAAGGGAGGACGATGTATTGTTGCGCGAGTATAAAGTTGAGCAAAAAGAAGATAAACTGTTTGAGAGAGAGTGTGTTCTTGACAAGCTAGAGGAGGAAATGCAGAACCTGGTCGTATGGAATAGACGTGCACGCACATCTTTGTGTTTGTATTGGGTGATATCCATTGTAATAATTTTTGGTTGGCTTGAACCATAAAGGTAGGTTGGTCCAAGTATGTTGTAAATGGATAGTTTGGATTAAATGGATATTAGTGGTAAACTTTTGGTTCTTGGTATGTAAGAATTTTGACCAAAGTACTTGGTTGGTAAGCTGTTGCAGAATTTTGACCAAAGTACTTGGTATGTAAGAATTCAAGAGGACGATGGAGTAGTTTAATCAATATATTTTGAATTTATTAGTTGTAAACCTTTTTCTGTAGAATGTATGGTTCCTTAATGTTAGACATGCTCAATATTTAAGAAGATTTAGAACTTTACACAAATTCTAGACACATGCTGTCCGTAATTCAGAAAATAGATTTACTCTAATTCACCCAGAATGTTGACCAACTCCTGACATAAAATCATCCATTCAACTAGTTGGATTCCAATTTCCACACCTAGTCTCAATACAACATAAAAATATGACTCCTTAAGAATCAAATCACCCAGCCGTAGTGAACATGATGTTAAAGCATGAATCACTCAGCCTTTACAATCCATTCAATAAACATTAGTTTTCCTCATAAAGCTAAAAAATTATTTAATACTCAAGTTAAAACCACCCAGCGTAAAAAGAACTCGCGCAACAGTTTTTTGGCATCATCGGAGCTCAATAGTCAATATTCCGCTCTAAACTCAATAGTCAATACAACGAGGCAGCTCATATCTTATTCATCTACCACCACATCGAAATCATCATAAAGCCATATTAAAATTTTCCAAACCAACCTCCCAAATACTTGACAACCCCCTAAATGCTTCAATAAATTTCCTTCATCAATTAGATAACCAAAATTGGTATCCACAACATCACCACATCACCCCACATCCATGCACTTGCTTAGGTAGCAAAGCCTCACTTCTCATTTTCCGATGGCGTTGGGTGTGTGAAAGTACTGCACTGTGTTAGTACAACATAATCATCCTTGCATGCACTAAGTACCTAAAGAAATTTCAAATAAACAACCACAAACCCATTAGAAAAAAACAGCAATAGTAAGTTTAAAGAAATACATCACAATAATGCCACGGGTAGCTCAATATGTATTACCTGATCACTTTCTGGAGCTTCTAATAACTCACCATCCTGTGATGCATCATCAAATATTTTCCTGCATGTCTAAATAAATTTGAATATAAAAAAAACATAACCCCCATTATTTGATGTCAGTCAGAAGCATAATAAAATAGAAGTACCATTATATTTAAGAATTTTTTACCGGTTGTTTCTTTCGCTTTCTTGCTGCCTTCTCCACAGGCGGAACCTTCCTTTTCGTTGGTGGCCTACCTTTCCCTCGAACAAACAGATTAAGGAAAAAATATCGATGCACTTGACAACAATCTACCTGGGTCGTTTGTTGAACACGACCCAAATCCTCAGCATTTGTCGACGGAGGGTAGATGAATGTTGTTGGCAAAGGTGGCATTGGTGGGGGCTTATATCAAGCACTATGTTAGACTTGGTAACAATGCACATATTCAAGTACCAAAATTCAAGAAAATAAAGGAAGTACCTGGCTCGTTGGTGGAACACGGCCCGACTCTTCTGCATTATTAGATGGAGGATAGATGAACATCGTTGGAAAATGTGGCATTGGTAGAGACTGTAATAAGACACCGTGTTATAACAGGTAATAAACAACAAATGAGTAAAATCGAAAAGTTTAGAAAGCTATATACCTGGGTCGTTTGTTGCATACGGTCTGACTCCTGCGCACTAGTCGACGGAGGTTAAATGAACGTTGCTGGAAAAGGTGGGATTGGTGGTGCCTGTAATCAACCACAGATTTAGAAAGGTTAAGAATCAACTACCGGGATAAAAATTAATATTTAGAAATCTATGTACCTGGCTACCCCATGTATATGTGTATTCATTAGGAAATGCATTTGGACGCATTATAAATGGCGGGTAGCAAGTACTCCCTGAACCATGATATCCCTACAATACACAAATAAAAATACATTAACTAGTTGGAATCAAGACACATGCCTTTTATGAATGGCCAATGTATCATACCTGAGTCGATGGAATTGGTGTAGAAGGCCTGGGTGACCTTTTATCTTCTTCTTTGTCCATAACGCTATAATAAATTAGAATTGTCAATTAATAAATGCATCACAATAACGCAGCTCCACATACAGTTATAATAAACATTTCATAGTAATGTGAAGTCCTAAACATTATTTAGTTATGTCTACAGTGATTAGCATGTAGTAATTGATTTTACAGGCTGGGAAGTGCAACTATAGATCTGTATTTTTTATTTTTGTTTGATTTTCGGTTTTTAGCATTACATACTCCAGGCAATTTGAGTTCAGTGCATTAATTAATCGCACTAGCCATATTAAATCACAATCTTTAAAGCCATATTAAATCACAATCTTCAAGCCACAATCAAATACCAAAATCATGCCAAAATATTAGAATCCACTCCATAATCTCACACCACAATCTCAACCTCAATCAAAATTGATATCCATATTGCAGTATTTAATTCGGAAATAAAAGAGCATAAATGGTAAAAGGGCTTAGAAGATAAAATTTCTACTGTAATTGATACCCATGTATTTTAGTTCTATGTGGATTAATTTTGTCTTAGTTTTGAGTTGAAAATATAGCAAATCTTTTCTTCTTAATCTTACCTTCTCAATCCATTTACCTACAAATTTAAGCAAAACCCAAACCTAGTAAATGCCTCTCGGAATCCAACAAAAAAAAATTAAAATCCATTATCACAACCAAAGAGCAATCGCACTGTTGAATCCTATCAGTGCAAATTAGAAGCCATCAAAACCACTTTGCCTGAAGAACCACAAACTGAATCCTATCAGCTCAGTTTCTTACCTCACAGAATTGCAGACCTGTTGGTGTGGCAGACAGCAGACGGCAGACGGCAAAAGGTTCGGCAACCGACAGAAGGATCGGCAACCGACAGAAGGATCGGCAGCCGGCACACCGGACAGTACGAACTACAGACTGCAGCCGGCAGAGAGGGTATCGGTTCGGCGAGCGGGAGGAGCAACGTTGGAGGGAGCAGCAAATTTTTGAAACTTTTGGAGATTATTCAATGCCGAATAGCGTAAAACGTTTCCGTTTTACTGTAGCAGCTAAAAAAAAATTAAATTTAGGCGTAAAAAGTTCCCGTCATACTGTAGCATTAAAAAAAAAATTTACACGTCAGCAGAGTGGTGTAAATTATAGCACTACTCTTATGTATCTATCTATCTATTTACTATAATTTTCAAATTATGATGATTTGTTTATACGAAGTCACGTCATCAACTAGTTGACTATATTATTATTAAATGATATAAAGTCACATCATCCACTTCATTTTTTGTTATAATTAAATCAAAATTAAATAATATAAAGCAATTTCTATTATAATAAGCTTTTTGGAATACAATTTCCAGGCTTCAGTAATACTTTAGCAAAAGTAAATTAACAACACTATCACCATAAATGGAAAAAAAGAAAAAGAAAAGCTTTTTTTACCCAAATAAGCTTCGACCTGCTGCAAGTCCAACAAGAACGATTAATAGCTGAAAGATTTAAGCTCTCTCATTCGAACATTTCAATACAAAACGTTGTTCTTCAACAGCAGAACCACCAATATACCATATGTACCAGAGATATGAAGCCGAAGAAACTCGAGCTCCATCCCCGACCAAAATCACCTGAAATATCTGCCCCTCTACTCACCTCCCCTATCTTCGTCCCACAAACCAACCAGATTGTTCACCTTTGTCATCTGCTCATCCGAAGCTTCTTTCAACACCATGAATCCTCCGAACAGTCTATTCTAGAGTGATACTGTCCAATTCCCTAAGCAGATGTTACATGACAGCGGTATGCATAAGTCACAGCCTACAAGAAGTTAAAAAAAAAAAAAAAGAAAAAGAAAAAGCCATAAGCCTCTCAAACATGCAGCTTAGAGCATTCAAATTGGTTTATGCATATGCATATATAAAATCACATCTTTTAAAGATCCAATTTGTCATACAAGTAAAACTTCCACATTAATTTATGCAAATTTGAGACAAAATAATAATAAAATATTATCATTTTATTTTTATTTTTATTTTTACTTTTTTTTAATAGGGTTTGATCTTCAAATATGTAAAATATTTGAATAAAATATTTTTTTAGGAGTGAATGAGTAAAATATGTATTAAAATATATAAAAGTAAAATATGTAGAAAGAGAGTGAGAGGAGAGAAAAAGAATGAATAAAATATATTTTAGAGAGTGAATAGTAATATTCAAACATGTAAAGGTATTGTTCATATCTATACAAATATTTGAAGATGCATAATTCAATATAGATGAATTTAGGCTCATATTATGCAAATATGATTTTGCATATGCATATGCATAGATCAATGTGGATGCTGTAGAACCATACAACCCAAATACAAGCTTTGGCAATACCTAAAGGGTTCAGACACCTAAACTAGTCTCCAAATGTCTTTCTCCAAACGGTAGTTTGTTAGATGAAGTCTACATGGAGCAACTACTTGGGTTTGTTGTTCATAAAGAGTTTCAGAGTGGAATATGGTTCCTATCTGTATTATGTGGTGCATATGGCAAGAGCGCAACGATTGAACATTTGAAGATCAGGAACGGACAATAGAGAAATTTCGATCCTTCTTTTTTGGAACTTTATTTCTATGGACCATAGCAATAGATTTTAATTGCCTAGATTTTCATGATTTTCTTGTTTCCACTACTACAACCTAGATAGATCTTATCTCTTGTATATCATGCTGTGTACTTGGGTTATGCCTATCATTATTAATAAAATCATTTACTTATAAAAAAAAGTGTATCAAAGTAGTGTCTACAAAGTAACAAGGCATTGTAGGGTCTGAAACAATCCCCAAGGTGGATTATGTTTTATCACCGGGAATGAAATTGAGGTTATTGCCAAGCTGAAAACGTTTTTGTAGCACCAGCTTCAGACTAAAGACTTGAGAAAACTTTGATACTTTCTTGGTGTTGAAGTTGCTATGTTTAAGAAGGGTTATTTTGTCTTAAAACAAGTATGCATCCTGATTTTCTGGAAGAAATTGACTTGTTAGGCGACCCGTTATTGCTACTATGGATTCAAATCACTCCAAATTGATGAGAAAAAGTCACATGGGATGGTAGCAGATATCTTTGTCTACTTGAAAAGCTGAGTTAATTATCCATTAGTAAACCAGACATCTCAAATGCAATCAGTGTGGTGAGCCAGATCTTGGAGGCCCAAAAGGTTCCACATTAGGATGCTATCACTAGTATTATTCGCTATCTCAAGCAAACCTTACGCCATGACCTTGTGTATAGGATGCATGTGTATCTTAGAGTACGAAGGTTTCATTGATGCTATCAGCCTATCAATAAAACTTGCTTACTGATAATAATAAAAAAAGGGTTTCATTGATGCTGATAGGTCTGCTATTGGGTACTACAACATTTTCTACGTAGAAGAGAAGGAAACAAATTGTTGTATTGTGATCTGGTGCATAGACTGTGTATAGGGTACCCACACCTTCTAGCGAGTTACTGGAATTACAACACTTTCTTCAAGAGATCGGCTTTTCTGCTCCAACTTCTATCCAACTATTTTGTAATAAATAATCCTCTTTTCATATTACCTCAAATCCAGGATTTGATTAAAGAACTAAGCATATGGGGGTTGACTGCCACTTCATTAGACAGAAGATACTGAGTGGAGATACTTTCCATACTTTTTTACGCCATTTGTGAATTTGATCAACTTGAAGATATCCTTACAAAGTCTTTGAATCATACTCAATTGGAATAAAATTGACCCTATGAGTTTGTACTAGTCGTTGTAATGCTTTTTCACATTATATATTCAATGAGTGTAAAGTAGAGAAGTATCTTTCTCAACATTTGATAACGCCTACTTTTGGCAATTTGAAGGGGGTGTTAGATGACATTCTTGGAACAAAATTGACCCCATAAGTTTGTACTAGTCGTTGTAATGCTTGTATACATTATATATTCAATGAATGTAAAGTAAAGAAGTATCTTTCTCAACATTCGATAACGCTTACTTTTGGCAGCTAACTGAATGCCCGTCCAACTGTGTTGCAGAATAATTGTTAACAAAGTTGCAAAAACCTTCATGCTTTTAACTGTACAAAGTTATATGTACAGTTATGTACAAGAAGACTACTTGTAGAAAATGGTATGTATGGCCCCTAGGTTCGTCTTGCCATGGATCTCAGTTTATTTGCGGTGGTTGCAGCAGTTTCGGCCAACAAATATCATAATCTGGTACTATTACTTCACCCATTGTATCAGTGCTTGGTGAGATGGATGTCTTGGGCTACAGTGAATCAATGAGAAATTTAACTGCAAAAGATCCAGCCTGAAAAAGGAAAAAAAAAAAAAAAGGGAGAATAGAGCTTCACTATATTTTTAAGGAACCTTTTTTGTTTCGAAGTATATTTTAAAAGAACTTAAGACTAGAACAGAGATGATTACTAACTAGAATTACATGTACTCATCATGGCTCCGCTGTGAACATGTAACTCTTTCCGATGAAGCCTTTGGCAAATCCAACTAGTTTTTTATTCTCAGTCTTGAAGTAGAAAAGAACTATATAGACATACATATATATATATATATAGACAGACAGACACATGCATATGTAAAGTGCCGGTACTCTAGCATGATTGCCACAGGAACAAACACAGAAAATAAAAAGAGATATTGTGGCCTTTTCTCTGTGCTTGGATCCAGATGGTTTTCTCTAACAATGACAAGAAGAATTTAAGCTACTACTTTTGGTATGTTTAAAAAATTGACCGTACCCAAGAAAACAACAACCAAACTGAAATCTAGAAGAAACTGGGAATTCTTAAGCCTATTATTTTATATTAATATCTTTTTGGCTCCTAGAGCGCTTCCCAACAATTACATGGAAGTATTACCAGATCTTTTAGCCAAACTTAATTGCAATTGTTTTGTTTCAACTTTTTGTTTTTTGACTGTCTGTTTCTTTCCTCTCCTTTCATTATTTTATTGCTTTTGATTTATTTACCATAATCGCTTTTAGCATACTAATATCATGTCTACGGTTTGGTTAGAGAACACCCTATTTGTTATCCTAAGCCAAAGGCTAACAAACCCACAGTAATCAAGACGCCTTTTCAAGTAGTAATTATGAGGTAATTAGCATCTCATCTTAATTTAGTATTTAACTCTGTTTCTGAATTTTATTAAGCAAAGGATATTTTGGTTTGTTCAATTTTTTGGGGATTGTAATTGTAGTCATATTAGCTTATATTAATTTATCAGGCAGCATACGATGCCTTCAGCTTGAGCTGCTAGACATGATATTAAATACTAACTAATAGGTCAATATGAGTCATAGCCAATCTACAAACCAACCCCTAAGAATGCATGCAATTGGTAAGAAAACATATCCATCAGGTAAGCCCATGGAGAGTTTATTTGATACCTCAAAGGTATTGTGTTGTCCCAGAAATTGTGAATGCATTGTAAGGGTACTAATTCCCATGTTAGGTATTTGCAAGGTGTAATCCATATTTTTAGAAATGATTCTAAGGAGTTCTAATTGTCTTTGAGATATTGCACATAGGTCCTGACAAGGATGTCAAGGATTTAAGCAGGTAGACCGCCATCCAAATTGGATATGAGTTCCACATTGAGTGGATGGATTGTGAAGGAGTTGTAGAGGTGCTAAGTCTCACATTGGTTAGGGAATAGGTGGAATTGAATTTTATAAGCAATTCCACAAAGTCCCAATTGTCATATTGGCTAATCCTTTTGGGATATCACACAGATGCGGCTAGCATGTTTCCCAGGTTATGACAGTTTTAAGACTGGTATCCCAAGTACCTTGGCCAACTACAACCTGTAGACAAGTTGAATAATTTTTTGAATGCCCTAACAATGGCTCAACAGTTTTTAAAACTTATCTTTTCTATATGCCCTTACAATGTTTAGTCCATTCACACCACCTATCCCCAAAATCACATCTTCTACACATATAGAAGAGAAAGTCTCAACACACTTGGTCATAAGCCTTTTCCATGTCTAACTTGCAATGGACCCCCGGGATGCCTTCTCTTAACTGGCTGTCCAAACACTCATTTGCTATCAAAACTGAATCCAAAATTTGCCGGCCCCAAACAAGAGCATTTTGAGGTTGGGCACTTTTGCAATATTTAATCAAATTGCAAAGAATAAGGTTATTGTCGCATGTATTTTTGCAACATTTTTTAACATGGTTTGATGATCTGATTAAGGATCAAGAAGTTATTGTATTCAATAGTTTGAACGATGAGGCAGTAATAGAAAAATAAAACAAGAAGAAAAGAAAGGCATACTTAAGAAATTAGCAGTAGAGGCTGCTCCAACACTTGTCAATGGCAGCCCCAATTTTTTTAGGTTTGCAAAGCTCTTGAACAACTCTAGCCCAGGTAGAGGCTTTTGGAGGCAAAAACTTCTGCAACATCACTTCTACAATTTTGGAAGCGCCTAAAATCCTGTGTCTCTTAAACAGCCGAATAGCAAGTTCATCTAAGAACTCCCTCCCATCTTGAGGAGGGTGTACCTTTTCCCTTAAAGCTCGCAAAAAAATGTTGCATGTAACTAAGTCAGGATCACAACCTTGATCCATCATACTGTTTAAGAAATCAATGGCACGCGAAATGCTACTCTGCTTGCACAAAGCATTGAAAATGATGTTATAAGTAATCACATCTGGTTGAGATTCTGGTTCTTGACAAAACATTTCATTGAAAAGTTTCAAACCCTGCTCCACCAAACCAGCATTGCAAAGACCATGAATCATGGAACTGTAAGCCACAACGTCAGGTTTAAATCCCTTTCCCAACATCTGCTTCCACACCATCAAGGCCTCCCTAAGTTTCCCATCCTCACATAAGCCATGAATAAGTACGCTGTAACAAACCTCATTACACATAAAGTTATCATTTTCCATATCTTTCCACACAAGAATAGCTTTATGGCTATCACCTATCTGGAAGAAGCCCTTCATTATGGAGCTATAAGTGAAAGAGTTGGGCATGCAGCCCTCTTTCACCATCTCAGAGAGAACTTCCTTTGCTTTATCCAACTTCCCTTCTCGGCACAGACCATCAATAAGAGCGCTATAAACAACAGTATTTGGTTTGCATCCCCTTTCCACCATTTCCTTCCACAATTTCATTGCCTCTTCCATCTTTCCCTCCCTAAACAAACCACTAATAAGAGCTGAGTAAGCATACTCATTTGCACGGTGACCTCTCTCCTCCATAGAAATCAGCACACGAGCCCCATCAACAGCTCTTCCTTGTTTTACAAGCCCATGGATGATTGTTCCATAAGTGATGTCATTAGGTACACATTTACTTGATACCATTCGATCCAGTAGACTCACTGCTTTCTCTAATTTTCCCTTGAGACACAAACCATGGATAAGGGTGTTATAAGTCACTTCATCAGGAACACATCCTTTTAGAAACATATTATCAACGAGCTTTGCAGCACGTGCCAAGTCACCCTTCTTGCACACTGCATTGATAAGCACATTAAATGTTGCAGCACTCGGGAAACACCCCTCAATTTGCATCTCATCCAACAGTGAAACTGCCTCATCAATCCTAATTTCCCTGCACAATCCATCCATCAATGTACTATATGTGAACACATCGGGAGTGCATTTTCTTAGCGGCATTTCTCTAAACATCTCAACCGCTCTATCAATCATTCCCAACTTACACAAAGTCTTAATAACCAAATTGAAGGTAAGCACATTTGGCATAATATTTGAATCCCTGCTACCAGTGACACGCGAATAAAACTCTAATGCGTGAGAAAAACGACCTTCTTGTATAATAACATTAAGAACCGAATTAAAAGATTTCACAGTCCTCCGACAATGAAATTCATAGACCATTCTATCAAACAATTGGACAGCTTTTTCAGGTAAATGCGCTTTCCCATAAGCTCTAAAAATTACAATAAAACATCTCTCCATAAACCGTCGGTTTTCGCGTTTCATTCGATCTAAAACCTTCTCTAACGACCTAAAATCACCCAAATCGGCATAGTTCGCAATGAGTGAATAGAAAGTAGAATCACCCGGTTTGTAGGAACCCAATTTATGACTTGACTTGAAGATTTCATCAGATATTGGGGGCTCAGTTTCACCAATGTTATCAAGTTCGGTTTCAGAGGTATTGTTCGATGGAATGGTGAAAACAGAGAAGTGGGAATGAGACTGAATTGGAGTAGGGAACTTACGTGGGACTGAAGAGAGGCCTAGCTTCAGAGATTTCTTGATTGATTTGCTGAGGAGCTCTGTGTGAAATAAGGAGCATTTTGGCATGGGTATTACTGGATTGAAGCTGGTATATCAATGGAGCTCGATTTGGTTAATAGGAGTTTTCTCAGAGTTCTTAGACTTGAGAGACTTCTCGCCTTGAGGAAGAAACGAAGGAAGTTTTGATGGATTTTCAGAGTTCTGACTTCTCCCCTCGAGGAAGATTACGGTGAGGAACGAGTCGAACAAATTCTCTGCTGGCCAAGCGAGTTCACTCGCTATATATTTTATTTCATTTTTATCTACATTTACTTTTGTTTTCCTTTTTTCGTTTTAAGTATTTTAAAATTCCTTGAAATAAAAGACTAGGAAATTTACTTTATATTTTCAAACTATACATGTGTATGATTTTGTATTTGGTTAAAAAAAAAAAAAAACATGAAAATGAAAATACTCATCAATGGTTAAAAGAGAAATAGCACTTACAATCGTAAGTGTGTAGGAGTGTAATAATAAACTGACAAACTGGAAAATCGGCCCGAATCGGTTAGTTCGGTTTGGAATCGATTTTTTCATTTTAAAATCCGGTCTAGAATCGTTTTATATTTTCCAACACCGGACCAGTTCACATATTAAATATATATATATTATTAATTTTTAATATTATATATAATATATACAATTATGTATGAAATAATATATTCTAATTCATAACATAACATTTTAATCTTAAACATGAATATTTATTTAATTATATGTTTTAAATATAAAATATATATTAAATATATTTTATTGCCTAATAAATTCTCAATATATTTCTTTTGATAAATACATTAATAATACTAATATACTTAATATATTAAAACCGGATCGGAACCGGAAAAACCAAACATATAAGTTTAGGGGGTAATCCGTACGTAATCGATTTTCAAAAATATAAAACCGGTACAAATCGATTCGATTCTATATTTTATTTAAAACCAGACCGATTACTCCCTTATAAACATGCAAATGCCGTCAAGACTCTATTTAAATAAAAGACATGAATTTTATTTAATTTTTTATTACATGTTTTATTGATTTATTAGTTTAGTAGCAAGGTGAGGAAAACTCAAAGCTCTAGGTTTAGCTCATAGTCTCATTGAATAATTTTAGATTCAGTCTTTTTTTTTTAAGATTATATATACAACTTGCACATTTTAAAATTGTAAATATCATTTCATTTTCGTTATGACCTTTTGACTGTGAATGAAAGAAGTGAGAAGCAAAAGAGAAATCGATCTTCTGGTTTGTCCAATTTGTTTGGGCATCTCACTTGGAATGCAAAGCACTTTTTTCCATCTTTGTCACACGACCAAATCTTGAATATTAAATGGAAGAAAAATTGTTTCAATAAAATTTTGAAAATACCAAAACATAGCTAAAATAGAAAGATGAATCTTTAATAAAAGTTTGGCTAAACATTTGTTGAGCCGAGTGTGAATGTTTTTAATATAATGCTAAAATTTGTTGAGCCGAATGTGAATGCTCCTATAACAAGATAGATAGACCCTCTATGTTTCCAGCCATTATCGTGTGTGTGTGGGGGCATCTTATGCCCTGAATTTTGCTAGTGATTATGTAATCAAGATATGGATCAAGAACCTAGTCTATTTTAGGGTTGAAATCATACAGAGACTACAAGAAGTATAAATGAATGTGTGAAGTAAAATTCGAAACGCCAAAATGCTCACAAAAAACAAGTACTAACGGCCTTGTTATTCTAGAGATTGTTTGGTTCCAACAATAATAGAGGATTTCAATTCTTTTTACGTTTGGCAGCTTGCTTTCCTTGCCCCTTCTTGGGTGGTCCCTTCCCACGACGCTTCAACATTTCTAGCTTGGATAAACGCCTGGGACAAAGCACAACATACGCTTAACGTTAGACTGTTTTCCAAAATGTCAACTAATAAATTCCCCATAACAGTATCACATTAGAAACACAAGTAATTTCCCTACCATTTACAGCAAAAGAAAAGAACTGTCTTCTATTTCAAGAAATTATTCAAAGTAAAGGTTGCAGCCCTAATGGAAGCTTCAAGAAATAACACAACCTTTTAGTTGGTCTAGTTTAAGGTGCTTATCCAGAGAGTGAAAATAAGTTAATACTCAAAGCTGTAGGCACTGAAGGAAGGGCGTGGGAGAGAGCACAGACTACAGATGCAAGAACGACTATGAATGTGCTGGGCTTGAGTTTGTGCTGCGGCAACCAGCAAATGATATTGAAACTCAATTCCATGGAGAAAAAAAAAAAAAAAAACACTAGCTAATAATGATATGAAACATAAAGATGAAATAATTTCTGAAAAGAATGAAGAGAGACTGTGGAAGCTCTGAATGTTGGTGAGGCACTGTCGAAGATGTGTTTTTTGGGGTGAGGGTTGGAAAGGAAAATAAAGGAGGAGGAATATGACAATATTAGCATGTAGTGAAATATCCCGGATGGGACAGCCATGTTGCTTAGCTGATCTATCAGAGGTTGCTTGATAAGAAAACTGCGTGCTTGGTAAGAAAGGGACTAACATTAAAAACTACAAGAAATAAATTGAGAGAGATTGAGAAAATGAGAAGCATGTTATATATTAACAAAAGAAAATGACAAATAGGAAAAAATATATAGAATGTTATGAACAAAATGTTCTTAGTACAATTCTTCAACTGTATGCTTCAGATTACAATGATGTACCTAGTGAATAGCAAATTACTGATAAATAAAGCATGACAGTCCGGAAATTCCTTTAGGCATAGCAGGAGGAATCAACAATCAAACCGCAGATTAATATTGGTCATCCATCAACCAGCCAACTTTTAGTCATAAACTGTAAACCAGAACCCTCTTCACCATTCAACTACAAAACCAGAGACCTTTCCATAGCTTTATCGACAACCTATTATCAGATCTAATGCTGCTACTCATGATAATTCCAATCATGAAAATCCAAAAGGAGCAACGCTCCCAATTAGGCTGGTCTAATTCTGCCCCTCATATAATCTAGATGTGCAAGATATAAATACATAAAATTACATCTACTTAACCCTATTCTCCCTTCTTTTCTCTTCTTAACTGCAACTTTAAAGTTGACAATATGCGCTAAGTTAATGAAACTACAATTTTTGGATATGAACAGTGCAACACAAATTATGCTTTTGTGTAAGAACACGGGGAGTCTATTCATAACTCAGTTCAAAGCAATGTGTTTTCTTTAAGGCTTTATTTTAAAGTTACATTAATATATCTGGTCTCCCTAGATTTTAAAATCTCGGCTTTACCCTCGCACTGAGCTCAAACTCAAATAATGTCAAGGTGGAGGGTGAAAGTGTTGCTAAGAACCCATTGGATATGTGTATAACCTACCAGTAAGAAAATAATGATAATAATACTCAAAGCTGTATGGTTGAAATTGACAGTCAAAAAGATTCCTCCAAATAAACTTCTAATATCAAGCTAACATATGCTAAAACATTCCATTACAATAAATAGAAAAAAAGAAAAGGTCTGCATTTAGGCATTTCGATATCTCAGACAAGTTTCTGCAAAACGTCTAGTTATATAAATAGTAGTTCATTGCAGATGCTGTGAAACATTAAACATGGCAGAGAAGGCCTAATCAGAAGTATACTGTTACATAGTTCAACGTAAGTGTGAAGAATAAGTTGAAGACCATAAAGGTTTCACGCTTAGTATAATTCTATAATATCACAATGTACTTTTTTCTTCACAAATTCATTAAAAGCATGGTTATAGCCTACCATAGAACTACTTGTTAAAAGAACATCAGGGAACCATACTTAGCATTACTCCCAATGTCGCCTGAGTTGCTTAACTACCATGCACCAATAAGATGCCATTTGTCCGTATAAACAGGCAACCATAAAGGACATTTGCATTTGTTGATTGCTCTATCCACACTTATAAAGACACGAAACTGCTCTAAGATCATTCTTTAACACATTTTTTCTCATCAATACAATGAGGAAGCCCACGATCTCGTACAACTTGGCTTCATTACAAGTTCTAGGACAAAGAAAGTAGTTGAGAAACCTAAGCAAAAATTTGCTTGGCACGAGAGAGAGAGAGAGAGAGAGAGAGAGAGAGATTACTCTTGTTCTCGACGAGCCATGATAAGAGGATCATCCTTCATGATATCATGTGGGTACCATTCAGCAACCTTGTCACCAATGAGCTTCTTGCGTAACAGCTTGTGGGGTGATCTCTGACCTGTTGGGTTAAGTATGTGGCCGAATATCCTTGCTCTTGCTTCGTTCACTCCACTCGTCACAGCCTTAGCCAGAATGCTCTTTAGGCCACCAGTAGTCATCTTCAGTTCGCCTTTTATAAGTAAAAAAATAAACCCTTTTGCAGATTTTGAGTTGATGGCACATATATATGGAATAATGTTTTGCGATACAGAAATCTATGCAGAATTGGTACAAACCCAATTTCAAGTTCATATTACTTGTGTATTTTCGCACTATTAAAAGAGGACCAAGCATCACGCAAAGATCGCTAGTGACCCAGAAGTGATTTCTATATATATATATATATATATATCCAGTAAACAAAATTGTCAGAAATGGTGGACGCACACAATGTCCTTTTAGCTCAATAATTCCATCGAACAGCTGATGGACACAAAAAACATACTCAAACATTCATGTAAAAATTAACACAAAACAACCTCAATACAAAAAATTACACAAAAAACAATCACGCCTAACCAACCAAAATCAGTATTACTATACTAGAAAAACTAGCTTACATAATGAACCATAAAGTTTGATTTCGCCGGAAGGAAGCTTACCGTGATGTGGCTGCAGATCTGGAACGAGGTGTGATTTCTCTTCGACGTTAACTCCAGTTCGCAGATCAAGGGACGCCAAGAGAGAGGATGAAATCGGGGGAGAGAGGAAGAGAGAGGAGCTCGGGAGGGAAGTTAAATAGTTTCAGAGGGGAGGGAAGAGAGAGATGAAGCACAGTAGACGAGTTCTAAGGGAAAAGAGGGACGAAGCACCCTAGACGAATTTTTCAAAGGGAAGGGAAGAGAAAAGCCGTATGGGAGAGAGACATCTGCTTTCAGAAGCGGAGGCGAGAGGAAGACGGGGAGATTGGTTTTTTCTTTTTCTTTTTTTTTTTGGGTTCCTACTCATAAATCATAATTTATGCGCCAAACATCACATTTTTTTATTTTTTATTTTTTAAATTAATTAAATTATTTTATTTATCATTTATATATCACATATTTAATAAGAAAAAAAAATTATATATGATATATATTGTAAGAATGATGAGAAATTTTTTTCTTAAATTTAACATAGGAATAAAATATGTGGCTCAACTGAAAGATTATAAAATATTATAAATAAAAAAGGACAAAATATTTTATACTTTTAAAATTAGAGCTAAAGGGTCTTTTATGTATAGAATTAGATTAAATTACATAAATAATAATATACGAGGGTAGTAAGAAGAAAAATATTAATTGTATTGGGGAAAAAATTATAAAAAATTTATTTATTCACTTATTAATTATTAATATGCTGAAAATTATAAAATTAAAAATTAAAAAAAGTAAAAACAAATAAAATAAATCAAAATTATAAATATAATTGTAAGTAAATATATCACTATTTTTTTAAGAAATCACAATTATTTAATAATTATAATAAAATCAACTAGGAAAAAGGCTAAGTTGACTTTAAATGAGCAAAGAACATGATTTAAAAATCATAAAAGTAATATGTATCCGCACACAATTATATACAAGTGCATGAGTTCTCTGTACTGGGCAGTTGATGATGAGTAATTTTATTATAATTATGAAATGTGTAAATATTATATAATTATTTTAAAAAGTAAAATTTATTATTAAAAAATTATTATTTTTTTATATTAATTTTATATTTTTTTTTTAAATGATTAAACAATAATTACATAATTCATAATTATAAATATTTTTTCTCGTAGATGGCAGGTTTCAATTTTGGGCTGGAATGGATTTTTGCCTATGGTGACTGCGGGATAGACCAGCCACAGGAGAGGGGTCAAAATTGTTGAGATGAATTGCATTAGCCTTTTTGTTGATCTGCTCTAAGAGACCCTGAAGGCCGTTTTGGTGGTAAAAGTCTTATATCATTTTATCATTATAATTTTTTTAAATTTTTATATAAAATATAATAAATAATTTAATTTTTTTTAAATCTTCATATGTGATTGTAGAGCCACTCCCTATATATATATATATTATATTCTTGAATATCCAGATCAGCTTACGTGTACTTTAACTAATCCTATGGGACCCTCAAGTTAACGACTAAGTAAATCTTCAATAGCTTTTAAGAGATTCGAACTAGTGACCATTGAAAAACAAACTCAAAGCCTGACCAATTGAGATAAATACATATATCTATAAGTATGTATAAAGTGCCGATCACTTAACAACAGTATTTTTTAACTTTTTTTTTCCTATTTTACCCTTAGTTTTATTTGGAAATTACGGGCGTTTTAGTTTTTTCTTTTTCTGCCGACAATGGTTTCGGTCTTTTTCCATTCTCACCGCCTGACTTTTTTACCTCTATTTTATTTCCAACTTTGCCCCCCCGTTTTATTGATAAGTTCGCTGCCGTTTTATTCACCGACTAAATACTATTGTCTTTTTACACTTAAAATCTTATCACTTTGTCTGCCATAAATTTAAAACTTCATATTTGCATTTCATTTTATTTGTGTTCTGTATTCTCACTTTCTCGAAAAAACAATTGTCCGTGTGTTTCGGATTGGTGCTATTCGTCAATCTCCAACAATTGAAGGTATGCTTTCTTATTATTTTTTCTTTCAGTATTGCATGAATGAAATTTTTCAATATATATAATTACATATCAGAACCAAAAAAAAAAAAATTACAAACAGAATGAAAACGATGTGTGCACATTCACATATGTAGTTTACAGAAAATATCCCCAACAAATAAAATCAAACAAATAAAGCAATCCCATATTTTGTCTTCTAATTTGCTGGCACTTCACGAGAGAAACGACCAAAGAACGTTTGTACTGAGATTCAAAACAAAACAAAAAAGTTAGTGCCAAAAAAAATGCCGAATAACAAGGAAAAAAATAAAAGAAATCAAACACAAAAATAACTTAAACCGGAAACAGTAAAGGCATCGTAACACAAATGGAAAGAAAAAAAAAATTGTTAAAAACCCTAGCAACATAGATAGCAAAAAAAAAAAATCTATTCTACAAATCTGAAGCTCAAGGAACAAACAAAAAAATAAAATTAGTGTAAGCAAAAAAAAATAGAAGTGACGGAAGAACAAACAAATAATTTAAGAACTGTGAAGATCTGTTCAGTTCTCTAAATATATGCAAGAAACTAAACCAAGAACCGATCTCTTCAAGCTGAAAAAGTCTAAGAACACAGATTGTTGCCCAGATGACTAACATAAGAAGGGGGGTGAATTGAGTTGTATTAAAAAAAATAACAATTATAAATCAAATATATAATATAAAATATAAACAAAATATGAAATAACAATAAATATAAAGAGTAAGGGTAAGAGAGAAGCAAACTCAGTATGTTAACGAGTTTCGGCCCCACTGCCTACGTCCCCGGTTCAAGCTACCCCTTGAGGATTCCCAAATTCACTATTCAACCTCCTTCAGGTGGAGATAGAAACCTATTACACCTTTGAACAACACCGCTACAAAGGATCCGTGTAGAACACCCTCTACACTTGCAATCACCTTACAAGTGGTGATTCAACTATTCCCCGTATAGAATACTTTCTACACGTACAAGGGTTATACACACCCTTTTTCTGATACAAAAACTGATAGTGGGTAGGTTATCAGAAAACACTCCTCAATGAATGAAATAAGAACAATACAGCACAAACTATATCTCTCAAAATGAATAAGGATTAAGGCTCAATGCTTAGAGAAGAGAGAATGAAAGCTTTGAATGAATGTTGTATGCTCTGGATGTTGTTAATGTGAAGCTTTCAAATGATCTATTTATAGGCATATGAGACTTCATATTCAAATTTAAAAAAATTCACATGTCAAAGACAACATCATTCATTTTTTTCAAAAAATTCAAATAAAAGGTTCTTCTTTTTCAATTGTCAAAGATAACATCATTCACTTTTTCAAAAAAATCAAAGCTAATCTTTTACTTTTGGCATATGACAAAATGAGCACACTTTCCTTTTCAAAAAATTCAAACCTAATCTTTTACTTTTTGCATATGACAAAAGGAGCACACTTTCCTTTTCAAAAAAATCAAACCTAATCTTTTACTTTTTGTATAAGTCTAAAAAAGCATCAATCACTTTTGAAAATATTCAAATAAAACATGTACATGTGAAAGATGACAATCAATCATCTTTAATATTTTCAAAGTTCAACCCTTTAATCAAGGCATGCACATGCAAAAGATGACAATCAATCATCTTTCAAAATTTTCAAATTTAATTTTCAAAAATATTCATGCACATGTGGAAAATGTATTTTAATGCTTTATGATAAAATATTAATTTTGAGCATTAATCCTAATTTCGAATTTTCAGAGATTTACAACATTACTCTATGACTTTAATGTGAACTTGTTTCCTTCTTGCTCATGCTTGGTTCTTTGATGTGCTTGATTCCATTGTGTGAACAACTTGAACTTGAAACTCCTTTATTCTTTGAATTCATTTGTTATCATCAAAATCCATGTATAGATTTATAATCACATGAAACTTGAAACCTTGGGTTCAACAATCTCCCCCTTTTTGATGATGAAAAATACTTGATAGAACTTGAAACCTGTATTAATACTTAAGCTCCCCCTGAAAATATGCGTTAGTTTTTCAAGCAAAAATATAAATATAATTTCAAGCATATATAACAAGTTTAGCAATTTAAACAACGTTAATGTTCTAGTCTAAAACTTCTCCCCCTTTTGGCATCATTAAAAAGGATCCGCAACAAGTAAATAAACTGAATAAAACGGTGCGTTAGTAGACACTATAGATAGCTGAAAAATGGAGCCGTCCGTGACCCGACAAGTGCTTTAAAGCCTCGAGACCTAACTCTATGAATTTAATACGGCTGAAGATTTAAACAATCGCCTGATGTTGTTGACAAACGGGATTGAAGGCTCCGAGTTTCTATAAAAAAATGATCATTTTCATCTATCGGATGCCAAAAAAATAATCGCTTCTTGACCTGAGTTCTGTTTTTTCACAACGATAGAATGGCTGAGTAATTCTCTTCCACTAATGTTCCAGACTTGAATCAGGAACCCTTGACGCATCAATCATCAATCTTCTCTCCTGAGGCCGTCAATACCATGATAGGAGTAGTGAACCGTTTTTCTAGTAAGGCTGATTCTGAAATTATTGCAGAATCAAGAATGCTCAGTAGTCAATATGCTGCCTCTATTACGATCATGTCTCGGAGGTTAATGGCGAGGGTGAGTGAGATTGATCATCTTAACATGCAAATATTTGAGTTACGACAGAAGCTTGCTAATAAGGATAGTGAGAATAAAAGGCTAAAGCAAGAAAACCAAGAGTTGAAAAAATTTACAGATTGGTATGCTCATGATCTGCAACCACGAATAGAGGAGCTGGAACGAGAAATGGTTCAGATACAAGGTCAACATCGGCAGATAACAGTAGAGGTTCATCGTTTACTAGAAAAATAGGGACAATCTACTGTTTAATCTCGCTGGTTTAGTAAGAAAACTTTTGACAATGTGTGTCCAGCATATCTTGTATTTCTTTTGACTAAATAAGATTTGAAGAGAAAATAGTTTGTCTTATTCTTTATGCTATCTTTATAAAATCAGTCCTGAAGTTCATCCAATCCGCATCAAGTTTTCATCTCATCTCTATAACTCATCTGCATTCCTTCAGCATTCTCGTTTTAAGCCTTCTATTCTTTTCTCAATGGCTCATTCTTCTAATATTTCTCTAGATCCATCTATAAGGCATTCTGCATCTCAACCTCCTATCCTTTCTGCAGCTGCCATTGGTGTCATGTTGCAGCAAGAAAATAATAATCTGACTAATAAGTCAGATTCTGATGCTATTTATGACTTGGTGAGTCTTGAGACTCGCTACTCTTCCTCTATTGTTACTTTTTCTTAGCGGCTACAAGCCAAAAATCATGAAGTTGAAAACCTCAAAGAACAAATTGTTGTACTTCAACGAATTGTTCAAGAGTCTCACACAAGGGAAGGAATCATTCGGCAGAAGAATAAACAGTTGAAATCTTTATTAGATTCTTCATTCCGTTTGCCGGTTCTCATGGATAAGAATGACATGATATTGTATGAAGAGAATGAGCGTCTCAAACATGAGGCTAAGAATCTCAAGTTTATGTAAAAGTATTAAAAAATCTATCTCTATTTTTATTGACTCTAGTCTATCTTTTAAGAGATATTCATAGCATGCATCATACCTATTTCTCTTCTGATCATACATAATCTATCTTCTGGTAAAGGCTTTGTGAAAATATCTACTAAATGATCGTGTGTGTTTGTGAATTCTAGTACTATATCGCCTTTCTGCACATGATCTCGAAGAAAATGATATCTTATTTCAATATGCTTAGTTCTAGAATGTTGTATTGGGTTCTTTGAAAGATTTATAGCACTTGTATTATCACATTTGATTGGAATGTGATTATACTTGAGTTTAAAATCTTCAAGTTGTTGCTTCATGTAGAGAACTTGAGCAAAACAACTACCCGCAGCAACATATTCTGCCTCAGCAGTAGATAGTGCAACAAAATTTTGTTTTTTACTAAACCAGGAAACTAGTGCATGACCTAAGAAATGACATGCTCCACTAGTGCTTTTTCGGTCTATTTTACAGCTAGCATAATCTGCATCTGTGTAGCTGATTAGATCGAAAGATGTGTGCTTAGGGTACCATAACCCTAGGTTAATTGTACCACTAAGATATCTAAGAATGCGCTTAACTGCAATTAAATGTGATTCTTTTGGAGATGATTGAAAGCGTGCACATAAGCACACACTAAACATAATATTTGGTCTACTGGCTGTTAAATATAATAAGGTACCAACCATACCTCGATATATCTTCGAGTCAACTGGCTTACCGGATTCATCTTTATCAAGTTTAGTTGATGGGCTCATTGGTGTTCTAATTTCCTTAGCATTTTCCATCCCAAACTTTTTCAGTAATTCCTTAATATATTTTGATTGATTGATGAATGTCCCACTTTTTGCTTGCTTAATTTGCAATCCAAGAAAGAATGTAAGTTCTCCCATCATGCTCATCTCAAATTCTTCCTGCATAGTCTTAGCAAAAACTTGACACATATTTTCATTAGTAGCACCGAATATTATATCATCAACATAAATCTGAATCAAAAGAATATCATCATTTTCATATTTAATGAAAAGAGTTGTGTCGATTTTTCCTCTTGAAAAATATTTTTCAATCAAGAAACCACTAAGTCTTTTGTACCAAGCTCTACGGGCTTGTTTAAGTTTATATAGTGCTTTTGTGAGTTCGAAAACATGATTTGGGGAAATATGATTTTCAAAACATGGAGGTTGCTCAACATATATCTCTTCATTTATAAAACCATTTAAGAAAGCACTTTTAACATCCATTTGAAAAAGTTTGAAATCTTTATAACAAGCATATGCAAGTAGCATTCGAATAGCTTCTAATCTTGCGACAGGTACATATGTCTCATCATAATCGATTCCTTCTTCTTGATTAAAACCTTGGGCTACAAGTCGAGCCTTATTTCTAGTAATGACTCCGGACTCATCTTTCTTGTTTCTAAAAACCTATTTTGTTCCAATAATAGTATGATTTTTGGGTCTAGGAACAAGTGTCCAAACATCATTTCTTTCAAATTGATTCAACTCTTCTTGCATAGCTAGAATCCAAGATTCATCAAGAAGTGCGTCATCAATATTTTTGGGTTCAATTTGAGATAAAAAAGCAGTATGATTGCAAATATTTCTAAGAGATGATCGAGTACTTACACCTTGTGAAGGTTCTCCCAAAATTTGTTCCACTGGATGATCTTTCACAAATTTCCACTGTTTGGTTGCATCTTGTATTAAATTTTGATGATCTTTCCTGATGGCTCCATGTTGAACTTCCTCTATTATTTTCTCTTTGTTGAGATTGAGACTTTCCGTATTATTTATACCTCCTGTTTCTTCATCAATAGATTTCTTGGAGAGTGAAGAATTAGATTCATCAAATACTACATGCATAGATTCTTGTACAGTCAAAGTCTTTTTATTGAATACTCTATAACCTTTATTATTAGTAGAATATCCGAGAAAGATACCTTCATCAGATTTTGCATCAAATTTGCCTAAATTATCCCTGTCATTCAAAATAAAACATTTGCATCCAAATACATGAAAGTAACCAATGTTGGGCTTTTTCTCATTCCAAAGCTCATAAGGGGTTTTATCTAACTTAGACCTTAGCATAACTCTATTTATAACATAACATGCAGTACTTACCGCTTCGGCCCAAAAATAACTAGGCAAGTTGTTCTCATTGAGCATTGTTCTTGCCATCTCTTGAAGAGATCTATTTTTCTTCTCTACTACCCCATTTTGTTGAGGAGTTCGAAGAGCAGAAAAATTATGCACAAAACCGTTTTCATCACAAAATGTTTCAATATTTTTATTAACAAACTCTTTTCCCCTATCACTTTGGATACTTGAAATAGTATAGTCATTTTCATTTTGAATTCTCTTGCATAACTTGGTAAAGGCATTATGTGCCTCATCTTTATGAGCAAGAAAGATGACCCAAGTATATCTAGAGAAATCATCAACAATAACAAATGCATAATATTTTCCTCCTAAACTTGCAACTCTATTTGGTCCAAAAAGATTCATGTGTATCAGTTACAATGGTCTAGTAGTGGAAATATGTTTCTTAGTTTTAAAAGAAGTTTTTGTTTATTTACCAAATTGACATGCATCACAAATTTTGTCTTTAAGAAAATTTGTTTTAAGTAAACCTCTCACAAGATCATTTTTTGAAAGTTTGGAAATAAGTTCCATATTGGCATGACCTAATCTTCTATGCCATAGCCAACTAGTTTCATTTTGATCTGAAAAGCAAATAGCATCTTGTGAGGTAATTTCTTCAAAATCAATTGTATAAACATTATTGTTTCTAAAAGTAATAAAACAAATATTACAATCATGATCATTCAAAATAATGCATTTATCCATTTTGAAAATAACTGTAAATCCTTTATCACATAATTGACTTATGCTCAAAAGATTATGTTTTAGACCTTTAACAAGTAGAACATCTTCAATTATGAGAGAAGATTCATTACCAATTTTACCTATTCCCATGATCTTCCCTTTCGAGTTGTCTCCAAATGTCACGTGTCCTTCTTCTTTAGATCTAAGATCAAAGAACTTAGTCTTGTTTCCCGTCATGTGTCTTGAACATCCACTATTTAAAAACCATTTGTTTTTACTTGTGGAAGACTTCATGCATACCTATAAAAACAATTAAAATGATTTTTCTTGATACCCAAATTCTTTGGGTCCTTTATTTATTAGTATTAGAAGAAACAAGATTTTTAGGTACCCATATGGTCCTAATAGTCATTGTATGATTTCTTCTAATAGGACAAGTATGATAATTATGACTATTTCTATTACAAAAATTGCAAATAGCATGTGACATATATGAAAAACTTGAATGATTATAATAATATCATTTTTTGACAAAATTATTTTTATGAAAAGAATTTTGAATATTAGTTTTTGATGTAGAATGATTATCAAAGAAATTTTTATAAGGTTTGTATTTTTGTTTTGGCATATATCCCAAACCTGCCTTGTCAAAAACACATCTTTGACTACCAAGAAGTTTTTCAAAATTTCTTTTTCCATTCGTAAAGTTTTCAACAATATTTTCTAAATCGGTTTTCTTCTTATTCAATTCAAGATTTTCATCTTTCAAAATGATACTTTTTTTTCTTAAAATTTCAATTTCATTTGTTAAAGAAGAATTTTTCTTTTTCAAAGCAGTATACTTGATACCCAATTTTTCAAATTCTTCATATATCTCTTCTAAAATATTTTGCAATTGTTCATATGAATGATCTTCAATATTATCAAGATTTGTTACCTCAATGTCATCTTTAGCCATAAGATAAATATTTGCTGATTCTTCATTGCTTGCTTCACTATCTGAGCTACTTGAATCATCATCCCATGTAGCTTTCATTGCTTTCTTGCCCTTGTTTCGATCTTTCTTTAGCAGAGGACAATCTGGTTTGATATGACCAGGTTTATTGTATTTATAACAAATTAAAGTATCATTTTTACTTGAATTTTTTTTGGAAAACTTTTTGAAGGATTTCCTCGGAGGAGTTCTATTTTTCTTCAAGAACCTCTGAATTTTTTTTGTTATCATCGCAACTTCTTCATCCTTATCTTCATTTTCCTCATCTTCATCACTTTCACTTTCATGAGGAACAGCTTTAAGTGCTAAGATCTTTTTTGGCTTTCATTCTTCTTCTCCTCTTTTCAATGTGTACTCATGGGTGATAAGTGACCCGATGAGTTCATTGATTTCGAACTTCTTGAGGTCTCTAACTTCAAGAATCGCTGTAACTTTTGATTCCCAACGTTTTGGTAAAGAGTTGAGAATTTTTCTTACTATCTCCACCTTCGAATAAACTTTGCCAAGAGCTGTTAAGCTGTTTATGATGTTAGTAAAACGAGTGTGCATACTAGAAATTGATTCATCATCATTCATCTTAAACATTTCATATTCATGAGTAAGAATATAAATTTTTGATTCATTGACTTGCGAAGTTCCTTCATAAGTTACTTCCAAGTTATCCCAAATTTCCTTTGCCGTAGCGGAATTCATTATTCTATTAAACTCATTTCCATTAAGAGCATTATATAATAAATTCATAGCAGTTAAATTTAAAGTATAAAGTCTATCGTCTTCACGATCAAACTCTTCTTCTTCCTTTTTGACCTTTACTCCATCAACCACTTTTGTTGGAATATAAGGTCCATTTACAATACATTTCCAGATTTCTCTACCTTGAGCTTGAAGAAATATTCTCATTCTAACTTTCCAGAATGAGTAATTATCTACACAAAAGAGTGGAGGCCGACTGCTAGATTGACCTTCACCAAATGAAGCTGCAATGTTAGCCATAAGATCTTAACTCAAAAGATAGTTAATCTTATAATAGAGCTTTTAGCTCTGATATCAATTGTAACTGATCATAGGCCGCACCCATGTCACCTAACAATTGTACCTACCAGACTAGCCGGCCACCGTTTCTACCGGTGCACCGTCACTCATGGTCGGAGAGTCTTGCTTCGGTGACACAGTCACAAGCGAGAGTTCCCATGAGTGATCTGCCTGTATGAACAGTACAGGTCAACTAGCTCTGATACCAATTGTTGCCCAGATGACTAACACAAGAGGGGGGGTGAATTGAGTTGTATTAAAAAAATAACAATTATAAATCAAATATATAATATAAAATATAAACAAAATATGAAATAATAATAAATATAAAGAGTAAGGGTAAGGGTAAGAGAGAAGCAAACTCAGTATGTTAACGAGGTTCGGCCCCACTGCCTACGTCCTCGTCTCAAGCTACCCCTTGAGGATTCCCAAATTCACTATTCAACCTCCTTCAGGTGGAGATAGAAACCTATTACACCTTTGAACAACACCGTTACAAAGGATCCGTGTAGAACACCCTCTACACTTGTAATCACCTTACAAGTGGTGATTCAACTATTCCCCGTATAGAATACTTTCTACATGTATAAGGGTTATACACACCATTTTTCTGATACAAAAACTGATAGTGGGTAGGTTATCAGAAAACACTCCTCAATGAGTGAAATAAGAACAATACAACACAAACTATATCTCTCAAAATGAATAAGGATTAAGGCTCAATGCTTAGAGAAGAGAGAATGAAAGCTTTGAATGAATGTTGTATGTTCTGGATGTTGTTAATGTGAAGCTCTCAAATAATCTATTTATAGGCATATGAGACTTCATATTCAAATTTAACAAAATTCACATGTCAAAGACAACATCATTCATTTTTTTCAAAAAATTCAAATAAAAGGTTCTTCTTTTTCAATTGTCAAAGATAACATCATTCACTTTTTCAAAAAAATCAAACCTAATATTTTACTTTTGACATATGACAAAATGAGCACACTTTCATCTTCAAAAAATTCAAACCTAATCTTTTACTTTTTGCATATGACAAAAGGAACACACTTTCCTTTTAAAAAAAAATCAAACCTAATCTTTTACTTTTTGTATAAGTCTAAAAAAGCATCAATCACTTTTGAAAATATTCAAATAAAACATGCACATGTGAAAGATGACAATCAATCATCTTTAATATTTTCAAAGTTCAACCCTTTAATCAAGGCATGCACATGCAAAAGATGACAATCAATCATTTTTCAAAATTTTCAAATTTAATTTTCAAAAATATTCATGCACATGTGGAAAATGTATTTTAATGCTTTATGATAAAATATTAATTTTGAGCATTAATCCTAATTTCGAATTTTCAGAGATTTACAACATTACTCTATGACTTTAATGTGAATTTGTTTCTTTCTTGCTCATGCTTGGTTCTTTGATGTGCTTGATTCCATTGTGTGAACAACTTGAGCTTGAAACTCCTTTATTCTTTGAATTCATTTGTTATCATCAAAATCCATGTATAGATTTATAATCACATGAAACTTGAAACCTTGGGTTCAACACAGATCGCAAAAACAAAAAATTCTTCTACAGATCTGAAATACAATGAAATGAAATAAAACATTAAGAATATACATGAAACGCAAGAAAAACAAATTTTCTACATTAATGTAAGAACAAACGCAAGAATGTGTTTAAACGAGAATAGAAAGTTAAACAATAAGAAATCTCTTCAGATATGTTCAGATCTAAAAGCAAAAACCAAAAAACCACAAAGAAAATCTAGAAAGTAAAAAAAAAATAAAAATATCTCTTCAGATCTGTCCAGATCTGATAGAATAAACAAAACGAGGGAGATCAAGAGCGACTGTGATCATGCTTACGTCCAATAACAAAATTAGTAAAACAAAAAAACAAAAAAAAAACATGAATGGAAGAGATAAAAATATTAAGAACACAGATCTAAACGCAGAAAAAAAATTAACATCAAAACAGACGAGTAAGAAATAAATAAAAAATGGCACCACAAACCAACAACTAAATAAATCCAGCACAAATAGATGAAAGAATCAAAAACTTGAAAGCCAATATACGTGAAACAAAAGGAAAATAGATACAGTGTAAGATTTGTAAAAATAAGTAAGATCTCAAAAAAAACAAATGCGAGGAAATATAGATAGCATAGATGAGAGGAGAGAAGAAGAAATGTGATGACCCGCTTTTAAGTGTATTTTCGCTTAAATAATTATTTTTATTTTAATTAATATATCAGTTATTTATTTTAATTTATTTGCGTTTTAAAATTGGTTTTTAATTTATTTGAGGTTGTGTTTTATTTCTTTTAGATGTTTTGTGGTTTTTAATCCCTTTTCGGCGGTTTGTTTTGTTTTCCGGAGTGAGGATTGAACCTCATTTCTTTTTTTGCATCTTTTCCTTTTTTTCTCTTTTTCCTTTTTCTTTTTCCCTTCTTTTCTTTTTTTCCTTTCTTTTTCTTTTTTCTTTTTTCTTCTTTTTCTTTTTTTCTTTCCTCTCCCCCGCGTCCGAACCCCCCCCCGAGCTCTCTCTCTCTTCCCTCTCCCTCACGCCGGACGTCCCTTCAACAGCCCAGACCGCCGCCGTCTGGCCACCGTTTGGCCCACCACCGGTCCCATTCTCTTCCCCTCCCTCCGGCGCACCACCCCTCCAAAGCCCACCCCCAACCGGCCGGCCGTTTGGCCGGAGAACCTCCAAGAAGGGCGCACGGATTTTGCTCCGATTCGCCGCCGTCGCTCCACCTCCGGCCACCACTTCTTCACCACTTCATCACCGACTCCTTGCCGTCCTAACCCACCCATTTCCGGCCTCCAATGACCACCGGAACAGCTCATACGAGCTTAGTTTCCGATTTGGGTTTTTTGGCCATTTTCCGGCGATTCCGCCGCCACCCACGGCCGTTCATCACTTCCAATAGCTTCACAACCATCCCTAGGTCATTCCCTATCAATTTCGTGTCCTAGATTGTCCCCGTTCAAAAGTGGGTTTTTCAAACCCACGGCCACAGTGAATTTTCACTGTGACGTTGCTGTTTTTCCGCCGGTTGCAACGCCGCTTGTTTTCTAAAATTGCCATATAGCGCTGTAAGTATTTTCCAAACCCTATTCTCAGATTTAAATATATATCGCTCATTCAATTTATTTATTGTTGTTGGTTGTTGATTCCGGACTGAGTCCGAGGAGTTTCGGGGGTCGGATGGATGGAGGACGGAATTGTCTGTTTAATTGATTTATGTTGTTTGATCATTTTATTATGCATTGTTATGGCATTGCATGGTGCATGCACGTGTGTTTGTGGAATTGTGTGAAAAGCCTGTGTATTGGCGTGAATGGTTTTACGGGTGCGTGTGTATCACAAACCCAAGCCGGAATGGGTTATTATCTCGGTGGAGCTCCTCTGGTCACTCGGGAGCCGAATAAACTGAGTGATGTCCCCTGAGTTGTCGCTAGACGACGGGAGCGGGGGCTAGGGGTTGCTTGGCTACGAACGCGCCGGGCGCGGAACTGGGCATCGCCCTACGCACCGACTCCGTGGCCCTTCGCTGGTGAGGGCTAGAGGATGCTTGGCTATGCACGCGCGGGGCGCAGAACTGGGCATCGCTTGTTAGGTGTCACACGCGCGGTGGTACTCTGCGGTGTGGCACTGGAGCCAGGGTGTGCGGATGACCCCTAGGGGAGGTCATGGTGCACGCGGTTAAAATTGGATAATGGTTTGAGAGGCCAAATGGGACTTTTGGCGAGATATTGGGCCAAATGTGACTTTTGGCGTGTTAGTTAGAAAGGTTGTGTGTTTTTGGGCCAAATGGGTTTTTGGCGTGTGTGGAAAACGGGTGTTTTATGGGTTTTGTGCATTGGGCATGTTTCATGCATCTTGTTTGAGTTTTATGTGTTTTTATCTGGTAGTGTTTGGGTTTTACTTACCTGCGGTACCATTCTTGGTTCCGTAGCTTTTGGTGCAGAGTTAGAGGACGAAGAGGAGGAGGCTGAGCCCGAGGATGCAGCTCTGCCGGGCTGTTGATGCTATGTTTTATATTTGTTTAAAACTGTATTTGTGTTTTTGTAATATTTTATCTATGTACGTTTTAAACAGCTTGTATTACGTTAAGAAAAATTCTGGTACTTAGTTCTGACTTTCGTTATCCGCTGCGTGTTCTTTCGTGCACATTTGTTGCCTTTGCACACATTTGGCACCCGTCGATAGGATGGTGACCCGGGTTGTCACCATCCGGACGTCTCGATTTCCTCGTGTTCGGGCGTGGGGATTTGGGGGCGTCACAAGAAAAGTGAGAGAGAGAGAGAGAGAGAGAGAGAGAGAGAGAGAGAGAGAGTGGGGGACGGAAGAACAATCTGGAAAAAGAAGGGGGGCGTTTAGGACGCTTTTATAGTTAGGGTTTTTTTTTTAATGGAACGGTGCCGTATTAATTTGAAAGTCTAGAGCGTTGATCAGTAAAAAAAGTAGCTGAATGATACCAATTTACTCCATTGACTGTAACCTACCTAAATATTATAAATATATATTTATACTTTTGCTTTTTATTTAAGCCAATATTATCATGTATTTGATTAATAATTAAGTATCTAGAATTCTCTGTCGAGGACACCAACATTTACTCCATTAACTATAATGTCCGTATGCATTATAAATATATAGTTATAATTTTGCTTTTTATTTAAGCCAATATTATCATATATTTGATTAATAATTAAGTATCTAGAAATATATCATAATTGATTCCTCTATGCTAATTATTTAATTAATTTCTTTTATTTTCTTGATATATTTGATTAATTAGAAATATTTTTTCCAAATTTAATAATAATATTTATAAAAAAAATTCAATTAAGTGGTATGTAATGAAAAAATATTAAAAATAATTTGTAAGTTGGAACTTGTTATACAGTAGGGCAAATTAGAAAAAAAAAATTGTAAATAGGCTAAATTGAAATATAAAAAAAATAAAAAATTTTATACAATAAATATTTTTATTACATTTTGTTTTTGCTATAATAAAAATAGAAATAAAAAATATGATAAAATTAAATTTTCAACCACATAATTGATTTACAATAAATTGAATTGGAACTTTGTTATCAAAACTATTTTTTTATTTTGAGGATGCTAAAAGAATAATTAAAAAATAATAAACATAATAAAAAATAGAAAAATAATTTCAAATCTTTCTTGTTTACAGGACAAGTTAGGTTCGTATTTGTTTATTCATAAGATAGGGAGAAATAATCCAAAAAAGTGAATTATAATAACTTAACAAATAGGGGATGTGTTGTGTTGTGTTGTAATAAATTGGGGTATTAACTCAATTTAATTAAAAATTTTGCCTAATATCTCAGAACTAAATAATTTTCAACTTAATTCTTAACCTATAATGTTTTCAAATTTTTTTAAAATTACTATGATAATAACTCTAAAATTTGCAATGAGAAAATAAAATCTTATTCTTTGTTTTCAATATTTTGTTTAAAATACTAGATGTTTTAAATTAATAACTATTGCAAATTTAATAATAATGTTTTAAAAAAAATTTCATCACTTTTGTATTAGGGCATAATTCATTTAAAAAGTGACTCAATTTAAAAAATAACATTTTTGTGAAAGTTGTAAACTTATTTAATTTTTTGAGTTAGTTTACATATAGTCTTCATCATACAGTCTCTATTTAAACACTGCTTATGCACGTCCATGCAACTATATTTTAAAAAATAAAAATTACAATTATATTATTTTTTAAAATAATATTATGATCCCTTTTTATCCTTAAAATCTTCAAATATAATTTTCTTATTTAAAATAAGTGTGCCAAAACTGTATATTTATATCAATAAAAAAATGTGATATTCATAATATTCTAATAATTTGTTCAGTTAAATTTTTCATTCTTTTTTTCTTTGGAATTTTTTCATTCTATAGATGTTATAAAAAAATATTATAAAATTTTGTTTGAAAACATATTAAATTTTCATATAATTGTTTAAAAAAATATTTAAAGATATGAACTTCAATTTTGTACATGATTTAATTCTACCATTGTTCATATTTTTTTTATTTGTCCTTATTTTCAATTTCAATATTAACTGATCAGTTTTATTCATAACTATTTCTTATTAAAAAAAAATATTTCATTCAATTTTTTTCTCATTCTATTTACTATCTTGTTGTCACTTTTTAACTATTTTTTTAAAGTTTTTAATTTATTTTTAAAAAAAAAATTGTTTTGCTGAAAGAACTATTAGTGAAATTCTATATTTTTTAAATTTTTTTAATAATTAAGGATGGTAAAAAAATAATAAAAAATGAAAAAACAATTCCAAATCTTTCTTGTTTTGAGGACAAGTTAGGTTTATATTTGTTTATTCATAAGAAAAAGAAAAATAATACTTGTTTGACTAAATATCTTCAAGTAAAAGAGTGAATTAAAATTTGTTGTGTAGTAGTGGACTAACAATAAATTAAAGTGTTTTTCCATTATAAAATTTTTCCATGTTAATTTAGTGTTATAAATTTCTTGCATATTATCAATCACTTTTTTATTGAGATTAAATAAAAATAATAGATCATGTTCACTGAGATTAAAAAAACTAATTAACAACATAGTTCTTGACATCTTGGATTTGTTGTATGTATGTTTTTTTTACAAATTTGTTACTTTTGCTTTTATTTGGTTGATCATCACTCAGCTTGGTATCAATTTGCTGTGTCCACGTTGTTCATCTGTTTGTGGTCCACTTCCTGGTACGTTCATTTTTATCTCATTTGAAAAAATATTATTCAATTTTTTTATATTCAAATAAGTGCACTTGTAATTAGGATTAATTGATGATATTAATTTGATTTGTTTTAATTTATGCATTAATAATTATTACAAATTTAATAATAATATTTATTAACACATAGTTCATTTAAATTTTTTTGTTTAATATATCAATTTTACATAAAATTGTATTAAGAATTAAAAATATAAAAAAATGAAATTTAAAATATTTTTTTAGTTAATCCTGAAGTTGTTAAGAAAAAAATTGTATGAATTGTTATAGTTAAGTGTTCATTTGGAAGCAAGTAACAAAAGATACTACATAATTTAGAGGGCCAAAATTATTTGAAGACTTAGAGGCTATCGGTTTCATTATATATAGGGTATTTACAAAAGATAGATCCTATATAATAGGAAACAGATAAATAAAAAAATATTCAAATGAGATATATCCTATAAACTAGGAAAGGAAACATATGTACAATCATTTAAAATCAAGGATAGAATCGGAAGAGGATTCTTCCTTATCACCCCCCTTCAAGCTGAGCGTTGTAAACGAAATCACGTGAAGTTTGTTACAGAAAAGTAGAAACTGAGGCTTGGTGACTCCCTTGGTAAATGAATCAGCAAGTTGAAGATGTGAGGGAACAAAGGCGACTTTTAGCGAACCATTGGCAATTAATTCACGAACAAAATGGTAGTCAATCGCAATATGTTTAGAGCGAGGTCGAGTGACAGGATTGATTGCCATAAAAATAGCACTCTTGTTGTCGCATAATATTTTCAGAGGGGAAGGCATTTGACGACGTAGATCACGGAGTAGCTGAACAATCCAAGCAACTTTAGCTGTAGCAACGGCTAAGGATCTATACTCAGCTTCGGCATTGGAGCGAGAAACAGTAGATTCTTTCTTGGAGCACCAAGAAACAAGATTAGCACCTAAGAAGATAACATAGCCAGTGGTAGATCGACATGTATCAGGACAACCCGCCCAATCAGCATCAGAATAAGCAAGCAACTCACGGGAGGAGGTGCGGTGAAGTTGGAGACCATGATGTACCGTGCCTTTAACATAACGCAAGATGTGTTTGAGTGCATGAAAATGATCTTCAGTTGGAGCATGCATGTACTGGCAAATGGAATTGACACTGAATGAGAGATCAGGCCGAGTAATTGTCAAATACTGTAGAGCTCCAGCAAGAGACCGAAAAAGGGTGGGATCCGAGAAGGGCTTCCCTTCGGTGGAGAGATGGTGACCAACTACAAAGGGAGTGGTAATGGGTTTGGTCCCGACCATGTCAGCACGCTGTAGTAAATCAAGAGCATACTTGATTTGGCTAAGAAATAAGCATTGGGAATTAGATTGAACTTCGACACCAAGAAAATAGTGTAGAGAACCCAAATCTTTCATAGCAAATTCGGTGGACAATCGTGTAATAAGAGTCTTTATCAAACTTGTCTCTGATACCATAAAGTGGTTCAATGACCCATGTAGAATGTGGCTGAAATCCTCAATGAAAAGTGAGGCTATCGGTTTCATTATATATAGGGTATTTACAAAAGATAGATCCTATATAATAGGAAACAGATAAATCAAAAAATATTCAAATGAGATATATCTTATAAACTAGGAAATGAAAGATATGTACAATCATTTAAAATCAAGGATAGAATCGGAAGAGGATTCTTCCTTATCATTCTTTATTAGAAGCTATTTTTGGAAACATATCAAATTATTCAAACAATTTAATTGAAATAACAAATTAAGTTATATTAACACCAAAAAATCACTCAGTTGACGAAATAAATGCCATAATTATTGAAAAATTTCCTGGTGATATGGTACGATATTATAGTTTCGATGAAACAATTGATGCATCTGAACAAAGTGTAATGGAATATTTTTTAAATACTTTAACACCAAATCGATTGCCACCACATGAATTATTGCTTAAAAAGAATTGTCCCATCATGTTACTTAGAAATATAAATCTTTCACAAAGGGAAAAGAGTTTTTATACCCAGAATTCCATTCTTACCAGATATAAATGAAAATAATGGTTTTCCATTTAAACGAACACAATTTCTCATCAAATTAAGTTTTACAATGACAATAAATAATCACAAGGACGAACATTAAATTCTGTCAGAATATATTTACCTGAATCAGTATTTTCTCATGGATAATTATATGTAGCATTATCAAGAGCCAAAATTGCCAATTCAGTAAAGATTTTTATAAGACCACCTACAATTAATAGCTATGAAAAAAATTGTACAAAAAATATTGTGTATAAAGATTTTTAAAAAATAACAAATTCATTATAATTCTATATAAATAGTGATATTTAATATGTTATTTAGTCTGCTCAATTGATTTTTTCAAATATTGTTATCATTTATACATTCTATTGTTTTTTTTTAATTATATTATACAGTTTATAATATGTATAGTAATACTTATCTATGTTCTAATTTTTAAACACAGCAAATATGCGAACCGTTTATGCATCAATCAAAGACATTACTCCAGCTACAAAAAATTGGAAAGTCAAAATGCTCGTTGCAGAAAAATCTCCAAAAAGGATTGCACGGAACTCAATAACAAAATATCAGAACTTCACATTGATAGATCTTCAGGTATGAATCATTTTGTATTTATTATATTTTTACATTTCAATCTATAAACATCTTTTCCTGTTGTATTTATTATATTGTATTTATTATTGATTTATAAATATTTATTTGTTTAAATTCAATTAATTAATTCTTCATTTTTTTTATAGGGAAATCGATTACAAGCAGTAATATTTGGTAAAGATATCGATTTGCGTGATGATACATTGCAGGTTTTTCAATCTTATTATATAGGCAATGCATATGTGAAAGCAATAGATCCAAGACCCAAAATCGAATTGCATGAATATCAATGGATCATCAATTCGAGAACAATTATTGAAAATGTTGAAGATAACGAACCAGTGCTAAAGGCTCCAGAGTACAATATCATCCCTTTCAATGAGCTTGATGCTTATAAAGATACCGATTCTGAAATAGGTAATAACTATATAAATAATTATTATATATATATTTATATACTTTCGTTTCATTACGAACTAACAACAAATATTTTGATGAAATAGAGATTCTAGCCATTGTAATCCAAATGATGCCCCCAAGAGAAGTCAACACTGTTAATGGAAAGACAACAGTTCAAGATATACAACTTATCGTTGAGAGGTTTAAACATATCTCTAATTACCTTTATAACATTTTTTTATTTAACACATTATAATATTTTTATTGTTACAAATTTAATTCTATTTCTAATTTGTATAGCTTGAAGCCTTTACGTTTAACAATGTGGGCTCGATTTGTTGATGACGAGTGTCAACAAATTTCAAACATCATTGCAGCAAAACCGATAATTCTCGGAATGTGAATTAAAGTTGGCTCTTATAATGGTACTTTTCATTGAAAATAATACTTTTCTTAATTATTTATCTTCTATCTATATATTTGCTAACAAATATTTATAATGCAGGTCTTTCTTTATCATCACAACCGACAAGCGTGTTTACTATCGATCCTCTTTTAGCAGCTGCGGTTTCGTTACGTACATGGTAAATTATCTTTTTAAAAAAATTATTTTAATAATTAATTTTATAAAATCTAAATTATTTAATGTTTCATTCATTATAATATAATATCGTATAGTTTTAACATATATTATCCTTTTTTTACTACAAACATCGTTTTAATTATTGATGTAACTTCTTTTTACTACATACATTACTTTAATTATTAATATAACTTTTTAGGGCAACCCAAAATGATGCATTACTAGAAGAAATCATTGCCAAGGGTTTCAATACATCAACAGGATCGAGTTCAAGCAGTAGCATGCAGACAATAACAAAAATTTCTGAAATTGCTGAAATTATAGATTCTACAGAGGCAATGACGGTATAACTTTCTTTTTTAAAAGTAAATTATTTCTTTCTATTTAAATTCACTTTATTACTACATTGATATTAGAAATTTATTTTTTCATTTTTAATGCAGAAATCGACATTCACAGTTAAGGCAAAATTTTTATTACTTGACTTACATCAGCCGTTCTACTACATGTCCTGTGTTAACTGTAATAAAGCGACTGGATACGATTATAATGAAAATTTCTTGTGTTACAATTGCAAAAATATGAGCATCGGACAACCACGGTAAAAATTTTGTTTCAACACTTTAAATTATCATTTTTTACATAACAAATAAAATAATAATTATAAAAATTATGCAATAATAATATTCTCATTAATTATAGTTGTCGAGCATATTTGGAAATAGAAGATGACACAGGATGCGTAGCAATTGTTGCCTTTGGATTGGTGGCAGAAGAAATTCTGAATTCTACAGCAGTTGATCTACTTGAACACACGGGCGAGGTAAAAAATCTCTTTATAAATTTATTCAAAAAATCTATTATATTATGTTTTATATTTTTTGATTATTATAGGAACATCTACCATATTTAGCAAACATTGCAAGTGCAGTTTTAGAAAAAGAATGGATTATACACTTGCGTGCAGAAATGAATCAATATGGAGTATTACGCCAGAACAAGCTTAATGTTCTCTTCGTGGAATCTACAAATTAAGCTACGTTATAAATACTCTAAATCTTTTTTTGTTAAACTTATGACTTTTATTATTATATTTTTAAATAGAACACTGACTTGTATGTATAGTTTATATGTATAATTATATACTTAAATGTGACACTACCTTGTATATAAAGTTTATGTTTGCTTCTTTACTTTTGAACTCTGTTATAATTATATATTTAAATAGAATACCAACTTGTATGTAAAGTTTATATTTATCTTTTTTATTTGTATCATTTGGCTATACATATTGTGCATATTACCCTTAGCATTTATAGATAAATAGAAAGTAAATTAAAACTAGGTGAAAAAAAATTTAAATTTTTAATTTTATTGAATTAATAATTTAAATATTATCATCGCTCATGTTAGTTGTTGATAATATCTAGGCACTTTTAGGTATAGTTAACTGCTTTTAGTTGTTGTTGATCAACTTTTGAATAAATTTAGATTTTATTTTATCTATATTATTTTTTGCATGAACTTTCAAATTTGACATTTATGATTTTTTAATCCAACAAAAATTCTTAAATTTCTTTTTGTTAATATTTATTTTATTAACAACCAAACTTACACTCCAACACTAATCAAACGTTCTAATTTTATTTTATCAAAAGTTATAACAACATCAAATTTTATTTTACAGTCTAAATTGTGCCCCCCACTAGGCAAACGTCCAAAGGACGTTGCCTTTACTAGTATATATATATATATACACACACACACACTCCCATTGATTTTTTGACTTCTCGCACAAAAATACAAAAATGTAACCATTTACATTCTTGTGGACAATACAATAAGTTCTTCAAATCATAGAACATTTTTTTTTTAATGAGGAAAACTTATCTAAACATTGAAATGAAAAATAAATGGCAGAGAATCATAGACTTTGTGTCGTAATAAAATACGCCCCATGCACCTTTTCATTATGCTTTGTCGTAAAAATAGTTCTGCATGAAATCGCTTGAAAGCTCTTTAACCATTGTGCTTGACCAAGGAGGATTCACGGAAGGTATAAACAAACTACTTCTTCGCAAAACTGAGATTTCCAAAAATTTCAGATGGTGTTGACATTAACCATTCAACTAATGTGCCTATGGAAAACAAGCTACACAAAATTTTCCTGTCTTTTAAGCTGAAAACTTTAGGATTAGAACAATATCCGCTCTTGATAGATCTCTAATGCTTGAATGGTCTTTTCCATGAACAACTTCCGGTGCAATCTATACCTGCACATGCCCAGGAAGACAGCAATCACTAAGAGGAGAGGGGGGTCTCACTTTCAGAAGACGTAAAAGCCAAATTGCACAAAAAAATGGGAAAGTTCTCGGAAAACAAAAATAGTATGTGAAGACCACATACTTGATTGCGGCTTCAAGTGTCCTCGTAGGTTCTGGCATAGAATCTGTCGGTAGCAGCATGGGGGAAAATTAGAAACTTTAAATGTGTAAATATTATATTTCAGGGATATTAATAGTCTGCTAGATATCACAAGAGATATATAGCCAACTCCATTAGCTACCCATGTTCAGAATATTGGAGATTTTAACCATAACTCAAAGGCCAAAAGTTGGTAGGGTCCTACTATCAATGCAGTCACTAGTGTGAAGATTAGCACTGCAACCATACCTAGCAATTTCTGGTCTTGCTCAGAGGTAGTAGGAAATTCAGCCAACATTTGTTGGCATTCTTCCTGTAACTCTTTCACAGCTTTCCTTTCCATGCTTGGAATTGGGGGCACATCCCCATCTGACCAAGTAGGAATTGTTCTTGCTGCTGCTATGACCGCACCATCAACAAAACTATCTCCACTATTAGAAAGACGACCTGCTAGAAATTTTATTTGAATCATTTGGATAATAATTCCAGATTTGAAGTGCAAAAAGAATTAAATATCAAGCAAGTCATGAAATGAAAATATCAGATAATTCATACTGTTATGATAATACTCTTCAGGTAGGCCAGATATATTGAAGACTGACAAGAAGGAATCCAAATGAATATGTGCGTTGCCTGAGAACTGGATCACATCCCAAGGATTCTGTACAATCGAGCCATTAGAACTTAATTCCAAGAAAATTACCCCAAATAAAATATAAATTTTTAAAACAAATAAAGCTTTCAAAGCATTCTAAACAGAGGTGCAAGAAGAGGATGCAAGCATACTTCTAATCACAAGCACTCCACTAATTAAGAGGATTTTGGGTAAGAACATCAATCACATGCCATCAAAAAACTCATATGAAGCACTTTAGATTGATATAATTCACCAGTTGGATCGTTGCTAAGTTCATTATCTAATGGCTAGGTACATGTCTTGAAACTTGTGTAAGACATTCAAATGAAGGAGATCTGATAATAACCTTTTCCTATTTGACAAGATTTGCTCGTTTTAAAACATACCAGGGACAATATGATGAAATATTGCCAAAAGGTTAAGACTGTAAAATGATAGAAGAAAAAATAAACTGCCCAAGAAAATGTAACTCCTACAAGTAACATTCAGAAATAGCATGCGATATCATAAATCTGCTACATTATTTAGAAGTTAGAGCTCTAACTCAAAGATTTTCATACCATTTGAGGAAAAAAAGTAAAAAAGCCACCAATCCCAGGTACAGGTATCAAATGCCTTCTTCGTCTCAGGAAATAAAAAGAGTTGAGGGAGGAAATTTAATTTGTCATCTAGTATAATGTCACATAAAGATGTCCTTTGGTACTGATCTTAATTGAAAAAGGAAAAGGAAAAAAGAAACGAAAAGAAAAGAAAGAGAGTGAGTGGAGGAGGGGAACTGGTTTGACACAAATATATTTCCGTCTTTGCCCTTTTTTTTGTTTTGGGTGGGGGGGGGGGGGGGGGGGGGAATAGAAAGTATCATAACTTTAAAATCGAGACTTGACCATCCTGTCAGATATGATGAACCAGAGAAAATTCATCACTTAGCTACAGTTCAAGTTAGACTGATGTACACCACTAAAACCCAGTTTGAAACCAAGAGGGTAACATGGATTGGAAATTGATTCTAGGTACAAGTGCTTAGCATAACAGATATAAACAGCAGTCACTCAACTGTTTTATTCCATTATTTAGTGTTGCAGACCATACAATTGGACATCAACACACTCTCATATGCAAAAAGAAACCATAGTTTTAGTTTCCAAACAAGTTAGATTGCAAAATGATTACTGCTAATGATTTCATTGTTCACGGAGGTCAAAGTGCTGAAAATGTGACATGTAACTCAAAGGGCTCCTGAATGTTACACAATAGCATAGAATTTCTAATTTCTCGTTTAGTTGTTGCTAAATTTTCCAGGACCAGCCAATATTTGGTTGGTGCTGTATCCAAGGAGGTCAAGATATTTCACTCAGGCACCCCTTGAAAAACTATTGACCACCTTTTTCTTTTTCCTCCCTCCTATTTTAAGGCTTGAAACACTAGTCAACAGAAGTTCACATATAATTAGGATTCACAAAAAGCTATTGATAGTTTTTAAAAAGTTGCATGAAAAATTCACTATATCTGAAAAGAGCAATTATTTCCTTCTTCTTTCGACTTGAACAAATTGAATATTACTTTTCCTACTTGTATTACAATCTCAACTAGATTAGTGCCTGGTAACTGACATGCATCCAAAACAGGAAAAAGACAGTAGAGCTGAAAGAAAATACCACTGATGATGAAAATCCATATCTTTGCATGAACATGTCATTCTTCTGTCCACTCAGGTAATTGACAGTCATCTGTGTGAATTAATGAAATTAGGAGCAGATGGAGCAGCATTAAGAATTCTGTGTTTCTTTTCTACCTATTATAAGTGATAAGTTGTTCTACATGCAGAACACAAATAATAACATGAGTAAAATATTCAAAATAACTACCTGAAACAAAACCAATTCTAGTATATATAATGTCATACCATAATCTCAACATTAGCTTTATGCATACCGAATAGCTTTGAAAAGTTGATATAAGAGATTGCCTTGGGAGGTACATCATCCGGAGCTGTGTCAAAAGAGATTGTCTCGAGTGTGTTCGGATAATTTCCCTATTTTTCTGGATAGTGGTGTTATTCATGGGGATAGGAGGTATTTTAAGTTTGAAAACATGTGGTTAGAAGTTGATGGTTTTGTTCATAATGTTATTAGGAGTTGGTGGTCTTCTTATTAGTTTCATGGTTACTCCCAGTTTCATTCATGCTGGTAAGCTATAAGCATTGAAGCTTGACCTAAAGAAGTGGAATGCAGAAGTTTTTGGGGATATTATCAGTTAGAAAAATTCCCTAATGGCGGAGTTACATGACTTGGAGGTTGGGGAGGAGAATGGAGTTTAGTCTGAGGAGGTCTTTTTGAGAAGGGAAAAAAAAAAAAAAATCATTAGTGGCCAATCTTGAGAGGATGTTGTTGATGGAGAAGATTTCATGGCGGCAAAAATTAAGGGCTCTTTGGTCGAAAGAGAGGGATAAATGTACTAAATTTTTTCATAGAATGGCCAACTCACACTGGAGGAACAATGCTATTGAGATGCTTCAATTCAATAATTGTGTGATTTCATCTCCACCTGAGATTCAGGACCTTATTGTGCATTATTATGAAGGTCTTCTCACCAAGCCAACTTCTTGGAGGCCTAAACTTGATGATTTGACTTTTGATTCTCTTGATCCTCTTAGTGCAAGTTAGCTGGAGAGACCGTTTGATGAAGATGAGTTTTTCAGGTGGTTAGTGGGATGGCTAAAGATAATAAAGCTCCTAGTCCATTTTTCCAAGTTTGCTGGGAGATTGTGAAAGAAGATGTGATGTGGGTTTTTTTGGAGTTCTTTTCCTTTTAAAAGTTTGAATAATCATTAAGTGATACTTTCATTGCTTTCATTCCTAAGAAACCTGGGACTTTAGAGTTAAAGGATTTTCGTCTTATTAGTCTTGTAAGTGGGGTTTACAAGAGAATTTCGAAGGTACTTCCTAATCGTATTTGCAAGGTGATGGAACAAATTATTTCTAAGCCCCAAAATGCCTTTGTTTGGGGGAGACAAATCCTTGATTCGGTGCTTCTTGGTGATGAACTATAGATAGTCATATGAGGGAGGGTGTTACAGGTGTTCTTTGTAAACTTGATATGGAAAAGGCATATGATCACGTGAATTGGGATTTCCATTTTTTCATGCTTGGGAGATGCATTTTGGGGAAAGGTGGTGTTCATGGAATAGGCATTGTGTTTCTACTACCCGGTTTTCGGTATTGGTTAATGGTAACCTTGCTGGTTTTTCCATAGCTCATGGTTTTACATTTGAAACAATTTTTTTAATTGAAGAAACAAAAATCAAAACTCCACTCAGTGCATGTTTTCAGTATTAGGTTACACATGTTGTGATGAGTAACATAAATTTTAATAAAGGGTGCTATCCCAGTAAACAAGAAGTATACAAAGAGATCCATCTAACTAGCTATCAAGGCAGGAATGTAATAATATTCAAAATTGATCAATCAATTGAGCAGGTCACCCCACCAACATGGTATAGGTCTTGTAACAACTTTTGCTTTTATATTGCCCCAGCACTAAAGTCACGTCCTCACATAAAGGCCCATATTATTCTGAAGGGAAAGCAACTGCTAACAATGATCCTAAATATATATCTTGTAAAGTCATTCACTCTTCAGTGCAATAGCATAACTCCAGGTGGTACTCTTGTAATCTCCAGTGTTCTAGGGCTTTGCCTACAATGGGTCATTACAAAATATATTTGTACTGTTTAATTCACGTGCAAGCTCAGAGGCACAACTAATTGAAAAAAAAAAAAAAAAGTGAGTATAGGAGTGCTCAGTATCTGTCCTGGCCCTATTCGATAGCACATCAGGGTGTATCTCTGGTTCATCCTCCACAATACTGTGTATACACTGCCACTTTGTCTTCAGTCATTAGGACTATGAACAGATCAAGCTAATATTAAATAAAAATTAATAAATTCGGATCAAGAATATACATATAATGATTAATGACAAAGAGAACAGAGAATTCCAAACACTCTATTGGCTACTGCTTGCCTCTCGGTAAGTGAAGTTCCATTTTGAGTTCTATAAACACCGAGCTCAACAATGGTCAGAACTTCTATGTTTGGTTTCTAGCCATAGAAGGATAAATTATGCCACTTTATACAATAATGAACAGTGTTCATTCTTTTAAAATATAGTTTAATTGTACAATATTTCTTTATAAGTCTAATTGTACAATCTTTACCATCATGGATCCATGCTGTTAAGCCCATGTATTCATTTCCACTTGAAACATTTAACCCATGCAGAGAATTGATCAAATCAATATTTAATAAACATAAAAGATATTACCTCATCTCCTTTCTTAATCCGTTGCCCAGCATTTATCATCACCTCAAGCATACGATCCTTAAAACGCCAATGGAAAAAACAATTTGGCTGGAAGGAATGGTTTAGCATGTCTGCGAAAGTAAGCGCAAGTTGGTCAAACATATATCCAATGACAAACTAGCCAATCTACATAATAAATCTAGACATTTGAGAAAAATTGAGTCTGGCAATTTGCTTAGTTGTAGATAGTGAGACTACAGTTAAGAGTCCATTAAAGGAGAGAAACAACTGATCCAAAAAGGAGTCCTGGTATTCTGGCTTTACAAAGTGACAATATTTTTTCCTTTAGTCATCTTCATATGTGGTGTTGAATGTAAAACACTATTTTTAGGCTTAAACCCATATCGGTCCTTCGGTGTAACTGTCAATTTGGTCTTTTCATCTGAATAATTTAGCCCTTAGACTTCTGGATTGCATTCAAGGTAATTCCCCATCAAATACATCTTATACTGTATAGAAACATTAACTCACCCTAATGGCAAGTCTAGAAAACTTTCTATTTCAGTGAACATACACTTATTTTTTATAAGTGATTTTTATTTATCAAAAAAAAAATTTTTATAAGTGACTTTTTTAATAAGGGAACTTATACATGTTTTCAGGAAATGGAATATCACGGTCTTTAGAAATGCACAAGATTGAGGAGTTGACGCATTTTCAGAGTTTTATGACTTAGTATACTCTACTCGTATGAGAAGGGAAGTCAAAGTCAAGATTTTCTGGCATCACTTCCAGAAAGGGAAGTTCAACATCCACTCATTCTACCAAGTCATGAACACACATAATACAAATTCATTCCCATGGAAGAGTATTTGGACGACAAAGGCACTTCTAAAGGCAATCCTCTTTGTATTTACGGCTTCTTTGGGAAAGATCCACACACTTGACAATTTAAGGAATTGCCGAATCATTGTCATGGATTGGTCTTGTATGCGCAAAACAGTGGGGAGTTTGTTGATCATCTATTACTTCATTGTGAGATTGCCATGACCTTGTGGAATGAATTCTTCGCTTGGGTTGGACTAGCTTGGGAGATGTTGAGAAAGGTGATTGATCTTCTAGCTTCTTGGAGACGTCTTCAAGGTAATTCTCAGATTGTGGCAATATGGAAGATGGTCCCAAAATGCCTATGGTATATATTTAGAGGAAGAGGAATGAAAGAAGCTTCGAAGATCGAGAGTGATCAATGGATGAGCTTAGGGATTTATTTTTCAATACTTTATCTCATTGGTCAGCTGTAATTGATTTTGATGGAATGAACTTTCATGAATTTCTTGTATCACTAAACTAGCACGCGTAGGCAATGCTCTTGTATATGTCCTGTATACTTGGGCTTTTGCCTATTCTTATAATCAATAAAATCTTGTTTACCAATAAAAAAACATATTTTCAGGATGATTTCTGGTCGGACGCTTCATTCAACAATGATGCTTTTAATATCATATGTGCATAAAAATGGAAAGGACAAACTAATTCTGATTCAAAGGCACCAAAAGGAAAAGACTAGAATACCTTCACCCATAAAGTCAACGATCAAGGCAAATGCAGAACAGAGACATCTGAACTAGAAAATAAGATCAAACCAGGTATGAACCTAAATATCTGTTACATTATCTATCCCCACTGCTAGATTTAACGGGATTCCTGCATAACAGTCTGATGATCAAAGTACCATGTCTTCATTTTTTTTAATTTACAAAACTAAAAATTGAATTCCATGCACAAGATTACATGACTCCTTTATCAATTATCATATTTATAAAATTCTGTTACAACGAAAAAATATCTTATCGTGAAATAGAACACAGTTGATTGTTAGGTTTTAACTTTACAGCATACAATTATCGTTGGCAGTTTTTTTTTTTTTTTTTAAAGAAGATTTTATTCATATGAATGAAATAGGCATAGCCCGTGTACGCAGGAAGTGTACAAAAGAACACCTAATTACATTCTAGCTAAGGAAAGAAAGTCATGGACATTGTTTCCATTAAGTACAATGGCTGAAAACCACAGCATTAAAGCGCGCATAAAAAAATTCTGAAGCTCCTCCATTGGCAATATACTAGACAAAATGATTAGAAGATTTTTTTACATGGATAGAAGCTTACCAGCATAAGGAATTAGCATATTTGAATCTTGAACTAGTGCACCAATCCTCAATTGCATGTTAATGCATCGTGATTGTGCTGTACCCACCGCCCAGATGAATCTCTCAGGATCATTGGCAAGGCGCTTGATTTTAAGGGGTACACCTGAGTGCTGATCACATGGATACAAATATCTTTAATGATATTTCAATAAGATACTGGGGTACATAATAGCAAAGGATAAACAGAATGCTTGCTACAGTACAAGGCAGACATGTTTATACGAACCCAGTTCTTTTCCCAAAATTTTAATGCTCGGTGTCGCTGTTCTCTCATAGTTGAAGCAAGCTTAGGATCCTGAAGCTCCAAAAGCTCCTCCTATTACATATGTAGAGCAAAAGGGAAGAGCAACATGGCTATAAATTTTTTTATAAGGCTGTAAGAAAGGAATTATTAGAAAAACTGCAAATAATCATAAACCTGAATTTTAGAACTGCACTAAGAGACTGACTACTGGTCAAAAACGTACTTAGGCTCAAGTGTATAAGAGACACCTCTAATTCATGTTCATGTGAAATTTCTGTGATAAGGACCTCTATGCCATTAGCAATGTGAAATTTCTCCGATAAGGATTTCTAAGTCACGCACCTCTGTAGCTAAAAGCAAGCTAGTGCACTCCTCTGCACTAGGTAAAAAGTCACCATACAACCTCCAAAAGTTATTCTCCAGATCAAATGCATATAAAAGAAGGCATGCTAATCGTAGGTCCAAATCTGTCTGCCACAAAGAGTAAGCTAATATAAGACTACAAGTAGTCAATCCAAAAAATTAAAAGAAAAAACAAAAGGATACCAAGTGAACATTCATTCCAATTGGTAAGCAAGCTCGTTCACCCATTGACCAAATTGAACAAATGAATATATCAAATGCTGGGCTTACAGTCAAAAAATACAATTACCTCTGGATTGGTTGAGTTTATAATATCAAATATAGGATGACCCACTGGTATTATGTCTGGAAAGAACATCCATGGGAGCTTTTGGCTTATGGTTAACATTAATTCCAGTGGAATTTCCATAATTACCTGCACAATATAGTAAAACTTCATTTACTGTAGAATACTCGAAATGAGGCTCCAAGATTAACCATGACAACAAAAAAACATTATGAGTCTTGTAAAATTATGCAAGAAAGAAACCAATAACTAACTCGAAGTTCACTTAACAGACACTCTAATGATCAGGAAGCCATAATACAATCAATAAACAGTCTACACAACTCACTCTGGGTCGGCGAAGTGGCTCAACATCTTTGGATGCATAAACTCCAAATCCATCTGGCCCTTCTTTAAATTCAATTCCATAAGCTCTCATGCTCCTTACATACCCTATCTTATAGAAGTCAGGGTCTGCTGGCTCCAACTGTGTGGAGAAAAAATGTGTTTATAAGTCAACTAATCAATTATAGAGCAATGAAAAACAAGATACCAAGAAAAGTCCCCACATCAAAATGGAATGTGTTATAATAGATATACTGCTCTGTCAGTATATCTCCGTGGACTGACATTTTCTGTCGGGTTGGTTTGTCTTGGGTTATTCCTAGCAAAATAGTGGATCTTTTTTTCCTCTTGGGATACTTGGAGTACGCATTTGAGCACTTTCATAAAATTTTGTTTAGATATAAGAAAAACTATCTAACCTTGAAATTAGTATATGTTCTCTATTTCCAACGAACCCGAAAGTTCGTCGTGCTGCACATATAAGCTTCGAAAGAATGTACTGTCGGCTTTCAAAAGTCCAGTCCAACGTTCTTACCCTTGCGTTCTCTCAGAAAGTGAACAGCAAGTAAATGAAGAAAAGAGACGTAATTTTACCTCAGAGGGCGATTCTTCAACTTGGGGAGTTTGGAATATCGGATAAGGTGGAGTCTCGGTGGTTCCTTTAATGGCTTTAACCAGATTTTGGGTGTCAGTAGCAAAAGAGAAACTGGGTCTTCGTGACCACCCATGGTGGAAATTCTTCAACTGCTTCACATAGAAATCAAAATTAGGCAGAAAAAACCGACATAAAGAGTATGCGCGAGTGTGTGTACAGAGAGAGAGAGGACCTTCGAATTGGAGATGAAGCAATTGGCGGGATTGTAAAGAGGAAGAGAGGAGGCCATTAGTGGGAGGCGAGAAAGTTCAGTACATGGTTTTGTTTACTGTGTTTAGCGATATGCCGGCAAAGACGAGCATTCCGGTTACAAACTTACAATTTCAAATAAACCTTATCCGCTTCCCTTGTCCGACTATTTTAACTTTTTGTTTTTATATTTTTTTTATGATTATTATTATTTTTTTGGGCATACCATATTATTTATTATTTTAGAAGTGTTAGATCCACGAAAAATGATTTTATAAAAAGAAATTTATAAATTTTATTATATCTATCAGATTTATTTTGTAATAAAAATTATAATATAATATATTATATCAACACCCATTAATTTATAAATTTCTTTTTATTAAATTTATTTGTAAATGAAGCATTTCTCTTACTTTCTATATTAAATTTGACTATAACTAGTAAGATTCACATAACTAATATCTGACCCATTAAAAATTCAATTAATAATTGGGTGGTATAAACCCATTTAGCTCTTTTTTTTTTTGTTTTAAAAAAAGATACTACTACATTCGTAAAAACAAAATTCACAAAATAATCTCACAAATTGATGTGATTTTATTTGATCCGTTAGATTAATTTTATAATAAAAATAACTTTACAATTTGACTAACTACATCAAGTCATATTAATTTATAAGATTATTTTTATAATCTCTTTGTGGTTAGAATATTTTATAAAAAAAAATACTTGAGAACCTAATTCCACAATTGAGTGGGATTTTTTTATTTTGACTCAAAAGGATCATTTTTCTAATTTGTTGCTCGTAATACTAGCGGTAACCATGTTAATCAAGCCCTTCTAGCTAAACAAGTTTGGAGATTACTCACTCAACCATCATCTCCGACAGCTAGAATTATGAAAGCAATCTATTTCCCTAACTCATCTATATTAGAGGCTAAACTGGGTTCAAGACCCTCATTTGTTTGGAGGAGCCTATACTCAGCTCTTGGGATAGCAAAAGCAGGATATATATGGAGAGTAGAAGATGGAAAGAAAATAAATGTGTGGATTGATAAGTGGATACCAGCAACAGATATGGCAACATTCAATCTCCAATGAGAATTCAGCTAGAAAACGTTAAAGTTGAAGCTTTAATTGATCACAATAAAAGGTGGGACTTGCAATTACTAAAAGAGGTGTTTAAAGAGGAATAGGTTAAAGAGATTCTCAAGATACCTGTGTCACAGTATATTAGTGAAGATAAACAGGTATGGAGAGCCACAGCAAATGGAGAATTCTCTATGAGAAGTGCATATCACCTGTCAGGTAGTAGCAACAACAACAAATAGGGAATCATCAAATAAAAGGGATGACAAACAACTATGGAAAATATGGCAACCGAAAACAAAAATCCAACAAAACAGAATTTACACAGTAGAAATGTTACAATAGACACATTATATCCTATCTGTCAAAATGAAATTGAAATAACTGCTCATATTCTTTGGTCATGCCCATCTACACAAGATGTTTGGGGGTTGGGAAACATGCAAACATAGAAAGCTTCCATTACAAGTGAAGATTTTGATTCCATTTTCCTTCACATGATTTGCAAAACAAATCGTGAAGAAATTAATCTATTTGCTGAAATAGCAAGGGCCATAAGGCATAGGAGGAATCAATGGATTTTTGAAGGGGCTTTCTTATCTCCAGAAGCACTAATTTATAATGCCAAGCAAGCACAACAAGATTACAAGCAAGCACAAGATCACCAAGAAGGCAAGCATAGAAGGATACAGTATCAAGTCAATGCACAATGAACTGCACCACCAAATACATGGCTAAAACTTAACTATGATATAGCTATTAGAGAGGAAGAATACAGAATTGGAGTGGGAGTGGTCATCCGAGACAGCGAAGCTGAAGTCTTAGCTACCTTAATGCAACCAATTAACTTTTGTTTAAAGTCAGACATTGCAGAAGCCAGGGGTCTATGCACAGCAACAAGAATGTGTAAGGAACTAAATCTGCAAGATGTCATTTTCGAATGAGACTCAAGCCAGGTAGTAAATGCTATGAGACAATACACAAAATAAAATGGGACCCTAAGCTGTTTGGTGGAGGATACTAAGGCCACACTGTTAGGTACAAGTTGGATAATTTCAAAAAAAAAAAAGGTACAAGTTGGATGATCCAACATGCATGTGAAAAGATAAGCTAATAAAGTAGCACATCAATTAACCAAAAAAGCAGTGTCTTTGAGTCAAGAAACTTTTCATATAAGCTATTTAGATCCTTATATTGTGTCTCTTGTAATCGCTGAAGGCCATAACACTTGTTGAAATTAAAAAAAATCATTTTATTTTCAACAAAAAGAAAAAAGCGGTAACCATGTTAACACCAATAATATTACGTCCCATGTCCTTAATCATGCAAACTCTATTTTATTTTATTTTTTGATAGCAAACATAAACTTTATTGCAAAGAATAGCTTACAAATATTGTCAGTCTAGGTGACCTGAGCAATAACACTAGGGTAGATCCTCACTGGACACTAATGTCAATTCCATTCCAAGCAAATTTTGCAAACCTATGAGCAACTTTATTTTCCATTCTTCCAACATGATAAATGTTACAGCTATGAAAATTCTGCATCAGCTATTATTTTGCCCAGCAAGACATAGAGTATGTTGTGAGTTGAAACTCTTTCATTAACGTTAATGAATCACTTTCTACTATCAAATATTTTATTCCTAAATGAACACTTAGCTGTAAGCCTCTAAGTATTGCTAGAAATTCAATTTCAATATGATCATTCACCTCAATCTCCCTTTTACTTGCTGTCATTATCACTTCCCCTTGATCATTTCTAAGAATGATTCCGACACCAACATTATGTTGTTCAGCAAACATGGTTCTATCCACATTTAGTTTCATAGTCCCTTAAGGTGGAGGCTCCCATTTGCAACAACTCTTGTTCATCTTAATAGGCATTACTTTCAGTTCTTTATAATTGTTCTGTATTGCAATGGCATGACTAATTGTTTGATTTGGTGCCAAGGTTTTGTGCTCCTAAATCAGTTGATTTCTTCTATACCAGCAACTCTAAGCTATAACAAAAGGAAAATGCTAGTAGAGTCCCTCAAACTTACCGCTTGATTATTTTAAATTTTTATTTATTTATTTTTTACCTAATGATTAAGTGATTATTAGGTATTTTTTTTCTTTTATTTTCCTTAATGATTAAGAATGTTAAAAAATTTTGAAAAGAAAATATAAGAAAAAAAATTTAAATACACTAGCGGGAGTGCCCGTTGGCAATATCCATAAGAAAAACAACTCTACTAACTCTTTGCTACATTGCTCATTAACTTGGCTTGCAATCTCCACAAAATCCTGTTGTAGCATAGAGAATTGCAATGTGGGAAGGTATTTTTTCCAACTATCTTAAAGTGTAGGGCAGTACAAGAGGGCATGGGTCGTGTCTTCCACTGCATCTAAACAAAACTGGCATTTATCCTCATCTATAACCTTCCTCTTTATTAGGTTATGTCTTGTTGGTAGCCCCTCTTTACAAGCTCTCCAAGCAAACGCTTTAACATTATTTGGGATTTGCATTCTCCAAATCTCTTTTCAAATTTTCTTCTGTCTCCCAACATTTGAACTCCTTCTTGTATCATCTTCAACTTTCTATCTTTGAATAGTCTATAAGCACTCCTAATACTAAACATGCTATTATGCTCAAGTGTCCATGTAAGAGTGTCTTCATTGTCCCTTGGACTGAGTATGATCTTCAGAACCTCATTTGCAGCATTGGAAGTAGTAGGGTTCTCACCTTTTCCACATCCCACCATTTAGTGTGATCATCTATAGGATTATCCGCTATGTTAGAAGTGAGCTTGGCATACCCTTCCCTAAGACAATGTTGCAGGCTTCTAATTCAAGGAATCCAGTGATCAATCCATGTCTTGATAGTATGCCCATTGCCCACTCTCCACCTAAAACCAAGGATTTGGTTGTTTTTTACCTCCCAGATACCCCTCCAAACATATGAATGATCGTGACCTAATTTTGGCCTAATTTTGAGTTTAGGAAGCTACCATCAGGAAAATATTTAGCCTTGAATATTTTGTGAAGTAGTGTGGATTTTTCATTCATGATTCTTCATCCCTGTTTTTCCATAAAAGCATCATTAAAAGATCTTAGGCATTTGAATCCCATACCACCATCATGTTTTGGCTTACACATTTTCTTCCAATGGATTGAATGAGTTTTGTGTTCTTGTTGTTTCTGTCCCCACCAAAAATTAGTCATCATTTGCTCCAATTCCTTACAAAGAATGCTAGATAACTTAAAACAGCTCATAGAATAAGTAGGCATTGAGAGAGCCATTGCCTTTATTAACACCTCTCTTCCTCTTTGGGATAACAATTTCTCTTTCCAACTCTGAAACTTCTGCCGCACTCGATACTTTATGTTTGAAAAACCCTTAGTTTTAGCCCGACCAATTAGTGGGGATAGTCCTAAATACTTGTCTTATTGTTGGAAGTTTTGGACATCCCAAAAGGATAAGAACTCCTCCTAAACCTCCTTGCCAACATTCTTGATAAAAACCATACCTATCTTCTCTTTGTTAATTCTTTGTCCTAAAGTATTTTCATATATCTCAATTAATTTTTGTAATATCTCATTCTCCTATTTTTAGCTTTATAGAATAGTACAATATAATCTGCAAAGTGGAGATGAGTTACTTTAGGGCCTCCTCTATAAATCTTTATTCCAGAAATCTGCTTGCTTGATTGAGCTTATTGTAGGAGGGAAATCAATCTTTTTGTACAAATCAAAAACAAGTAGGGTAACAAGGGGTCCCCCTTCCTTAGCTCTCCACCAAGTATTATCGGGCCCTTTGGTTCTCCATTGATCAATACAGAAAAGGATATAGATTTAACATAAAAAATTACAAGTTAGATCCACTTGGCATCAAAATCCATTCTGTGTATAACTTCCTTTAAATAATCACACTCTAATCGATCATATGCCTTACTAATATCTAGTATTATATGGCTTACTAATATCTAGTTTAATAGACATATAACCTATTTTTTTCCAACTCTTTTTTATTGTATAAAATGAATAATCTCATAGGCTACTAATATGTTATATGTATTTAGCCTACTTGGGAAAAATGCACATTGAGAACTAGAAATAACAGATTGAAGCACACGTTTAAGCCTATTAGCTAACACTTTAGAAATCAACTCGTAAATCACATTACATAGACTTATAGGCCTAAAATCTATTATTCTATCAGGTTTCTTCTTCTTAGGGATCAAAGTGATAAAAGTCTAATTAAGGGAAAGAGGGAATGTACCATTGTTTAGGATTAAGGAAAGGAGGGAATGTACCATTTTTTAGAGCATGTAGTATAGTAGTAGTAATTGATTTGCCAACAACCTGCCAATGAGTTTAGAAGAAAATTGTTGCCATGCCATCTGGACTTGGAGCTTTAGTGAGATTTATTTGTTGTAAAGCTATCTTTACATCTTTTTTTGTGAATGTCTTAGTGAGCTCTTCATTCATATCTTCTGAGATCCTACCTTTTAAGCCTTCAAGGAAATCGAAATCTCTGCTCTGTCTGGAGGAAGTAAACAAAGATTGGAAGTAGCCTAGAATAACCTTGTCCATTTGTTCCTCAGTCTACCATTGTCCTTCATCATCCTTTAGGTTGATAATGAAATTCTTTCATCTTCTTTGAGATGCATTTTTGTGAAAGTAGTTAGTGTTTTGGTTCCCAACTTATAACCAAAAAGCCTTTGATCTTTGTCTCGATAGTATTTCCTCCATTTCCAACCAACACTGCAAAGTATCTCTATCTTTTTGGTGCTCCTGTATTCTCAAACAATGAGGATCAGTAGTTTAGAGTTGTTGAAGTTGAAATCTCAATTGTTTAATCTTTTTGTGGACTAAGTTATAGGTTGAAATTTCGTTTATCACACTTCTCATTTCTACTCTAGTAAGACCCTTACACCAAGAATCTGCAATTACTCTCTCACAATCTTCATGATCTACCCACAGTCCCATATAGCTTCGAATCTAAATAACTTATCTCCTCTTCTATTGCAATGGTCACCATATTTATGTAAAATTATAGGCACATTATCCGAGTGAGTTGCTATTCCATGTATTACTCTTGCATTGGGAAGAGGTTATTCCATAGGTTATTGGCCAAGAATTTGTCCAACCTTTCATTAATGCTATAATTCTTCTCTCCTCTATTACTTGTCCTACCTTCATAGCCCATGTCACTTAATGCACAACCATCCATCATATTACTAAACTCCATTATTTGTCTTTCTGGTCTCTCTTGTTCTCCCTTTTTCTCCTATCTACACATAATTTTATTGAAATCCCCAAAGACTAGCCATACTTGATCACCCCTCCCCCCATCTTTTAAAGCATTAATCAATCTCCATATTTTATGTCTTTTTGTTGTATCTGGGTGACCATAGACACCTGTAATTTGTCAGTCCTTACCCTTTCCCTCCTTAGTTATTCTAGCATCAATGAGATGTTTGGAAAAGTTTTTAACATTGATTAAGATTTCCCTTTTCAATATTAAGGCTAGACCCCACTTGTACCTTCACTATCCACAGCCAAATAGTCTTCAAACCCTAAGCTGAATTTTAAAGTTCCCATTTTCCTAGCAATCACCTTTGTCTCTTGTAGAAACAAAATGTCGAGATCTTCCTTCTTAACCAAGTCACAAACAACACGAATTCCTTGTGGGCTCTCAAGACCACGAGAATTCCAACTTATGAGTTTCATTGCTCTCAATGGGATTGGGAATCAGCCTCCACTGATAGTTTCTGATTGTATTGCTCCTCTCCCATCTCCTCTATTTCTTTTTATTGTGTCTCCGTGGGTTTACCTATGCATTGTTCACTTCCTTTCTCTTCTTCAATTGACTAGCTTTCTTGTTTGAATCATGATTATTAACAGACAATTTTGTTAAGTGTCATTTCTTACCAACTGTGGGCTTTTTGGTCACAATCAATTGGGCTATTGGGTTGTCCTCATAGGCCTTATCCATAATGATCTTAATGTATGGCTTGCTTTCCATCCCCTCTTTTTGCATGATATCATTTAAATTAGGTAAGGACAGACTTCTGTTTCCAGTTACAACGTCTGTTACAACTATTTTCTTCCTGCTCTCCTCAACAATTACGGGATTTGGCTTATCAACCTTAGAAGGAAACTTTCTTTTCTCCATTAATTGCCTTCCTTCTCCTTGTAATCCTCCTTGAATTTTGCCATGAATATTCTCAAAATCCAATATGATATCTCTCTCAACCATTTTTTTAGTTGATGATCGTGCATCTTTCCAATCTGGCCTTGGCGATCAAAATGGTGAGGAATTCTGATCATGATTAACATGTTGCTTATGAAAATCCTTCCACTTGCCATCAACACTCTCTAGATCCATCCATTGACCAATCAGGTGTCAATCTTCCTGAAAATGATCCCTCTGGGTTAGCCATGCAATGCAATCTCGATAGCCATGTCCCAGTCTTCTACAAACATAGCAAAAGTTAGGGAATCTTTCATACGCAAAATGAACCCAACAAGACCCACTTTGCCAACAATTAATCTGGTTTCCCCGCAATAGAAATTTGGTGATATCAAGACTGTGATAATCCGCTCCTTCTTTCTTCTTTAATTATGAGTTTCGATCTACGCGTCAAGCCTCGATGGCATGTTTTAAAAAATATCAAGCAGATTTTAAATCAAATTCGATATTTTAAAGCTTACGAGTATTTTAAATATTCTAAAAATATTTATAAGTGATATTTCCAGTGTTATTGGATTAAACTTGTTTTTAAAATAACACAATTATAATATTTTTATGAGTTATGAAAATATTATAATTGTGTAAAATTATTTAAATAAAATATTTTAGTCATTCAAAAATATTCCTCTCAATGTTTTATTTTTATTTTAAATAAAACACTTACGTATTTTCAAATCAGTTTTTAAACTCACCGTTAGATCGTTTTGTAGATCCCGAAACGAATGACCTGAATTAAATACCCAAACCCTTACCTTTTTTCCCTCACTTTTCTCTTCTCTCTCTCTCTCTCTCTCTCTCTCTCTCTCTCTCTCTCTCTCTCTAAGCCCGATGCACGGTTTCTCCTTCTTCATCATGAGGTTCCTCCTCCAGCCCACCTCCACTACCAGCTGCCCAGCTCCCCCTCTCACCAGCCAGTCCATCCCCACTGGTGGTGAATCCCACCGGCAACCCATTCTCTCTCATTCTCCATTCAACCAAATGGGTATGAAAACTCATTTATCTCCTTGTCCCACCGTCGTACACAACCAGCTTGGCCTCTGACTACCACCAACGGAATCCTCACTCTATGGGCTTCATTTTCATGGTCTCCTTTTCCCCTACCCCTCTCTCTCTCTCTCTCTCTCCAATGGGTCACACGCACACACACACAGAGTTTCACCACCGTGCATGGCTATCCATGCCACCTTACCACCACCACCATAATCCTCTCACCATCACGACCTTCACCAACCATTTTCATGTCCAACCAAGTTAACCACGACTCTCACTCTCCCCCACTCTCTCATGCTCGGTTTATACTACCCATGGCCGATCAGCCGCCGTGAGCCACCATCTCACCACCATAGCTCCCTCTCACCTTCCTCAAGCTCTTCCATGCCTAACCATAATGTCTAGCCTGTCCCTGCCTCTCTCACGCACTCTCATACCCTTAGATGCACTGTTCACGGCGTGTGCCGCCATACACCTTGAGCCTTTACATGGTGGACAACCACTGTACGTGGCTAATTGCCACCATACACAGTGTTAACCACCACATACCACTCCTCTGATGCTTTGATCGTGACGGGTAACGAGCGACGTACAGGTTATCCTGTTGATGGTATAACCCTCTATCTCTCGTTATTTATATCAATGTTAGTTGGTTGGTTGGATTATAGACTGGGTTGTTAGTAATTGTGGAGTTCGTTGTGAAGTGTGGCAATGTAATGAAGTGTCGGGTATAACTGTGTAGTGTTGTGGACTGTGCTGTGAAGTATATGCGTGAGGTGTATGCTTTAGTTGTGATGCGACGTGGTGTGTGAAGGGAGTATACATGGAACGTACTCCATGTAGAGTAGTGACGCACCGTGTGACATGCGCTGTGGTGATGCATGGTGTGGTGTGAGTGGAAGAGAGTACACGTGGCATGTGCTCTGTGTTGTGTAGTGATGCACCGTATGGCGTGTCACGAAAAGCAAAATGGTTGCATAGCCGAGGAGCTTAGGATGTATTGTGTAGCATTGGAAACAATGTAACAGTGTCTTGAAGCAGCTTTGACGTGGCCTGTAGTCCAAGGTGATGAGTATCACCTTGTGGTTGATTTATGGTTGAGAGAATGTGTGAAGTGGTGGAAAAGTATCAGAGTATTGCAGCGGAAGCATGACGGGCGTCGTGACGTGACTCGGGATTAGTCTCGAGCTACGTAACGTGATAAAGGTGCATTTGTGGATGCAATCCTCTTGTTAAGTGTCAGGATGAACTTGTATAGGGATGAGAAGTAGGAAGAGTCCTATCGATCGAGTCTTAGCAAGCTAGTATCGAAGTATGGCATTTGTTTATACAAGCGGACGTTCATTGGACTATAAGTTGATTTTAGGTGAAAAAATGGATAAGGTACATGTGCCTTTGGCGAGACACGTGTGCCAAACGGATTTACCATATATAATGGGTAATTTGTCATCAGCATGGTTGCATGATGTTTAAGCCTCAAGGTTGGTTTAAAGTAATGTGGCATGCATGGATGAGAATGGAGATTGAGTATGGGCTAGAATGCATGAAGGTAATGATGAGTTTATCGTCTAAGGTTTGAACGTGTGACTCTGTCAATAGGAATCATGTGTCGGAATGTGAAAATAGAAGCGTAAGATAAAAATCTTAGTGTCTTAACCTTAAGGTGAATTACAGAGGTTCACTTTAAAGAGTAAGACTTCGAAGGTTTTACCATAGTAAATGGCACGTAAGAACCCAGGGATAGATGGAGAGTGTTTCAAGTGAAGTATAGTTCTATTTCTAGTATAGTTACTTATGCATTAGACAGAGAATGACATGAGGTTATTTATATGCATGTAGGTTGTCATCTAACATGCACACGAATGGACTGCATGGATTGAGTATGGCATGAAGTCTAAGTAAGTATTGCGTTCATACTCTTTTAGAATTTTCTTAAATAAATGAAAAGGAAAACGAAATGTTTTTTTCTTTAAAATGCTTTATGAATTAACGTTTTCTCTACGAAACACGTTTTACGAAAAAGAAAGTTAAGCATAAATTTTCAAGTATAAGTACGAAACTGCCCTCCTTGGCAGTCCCTTTTTCACTTACCCAAAATACGTAAGTGTAAGCATATGTATGGATGCTATAAGTGGTACATATTGTATGTATCTTCATGAAAGGAAACGAACCGAAGTTTAAAAAGATGCATGAATTGACGTTTTTAAATGATTCCATGAAAGAAAACTTTTTTTAAAATGTTCAATGCTTTTAAAATGACTTTTATGAACGGAAGAACTGTAAGAACTGAATGAACGGACTGAAAGGACTAAATGGACTATAAAGGAAGGAAAAGACTAAAAAGGAATGAACGGACTGAATGCATGATGTATGAAGATACCTAACGGCAACATGAACGGAAATAGAAAAGGTACCAAAGAATTGGACTGGGCAGATTGTAATACTGGGTAAGTAGTATTGGTAGTACATCCAGTGCTGCACCCTGACGGAATGGATTCCCAACCCGTGGCCACGGGCGGAATCAGGTCCAACAGACCACTAACCCCAGCACACGGGGTGTAACAGTGTGCAACGGCCAATGAAAGTGATAAGAAAGAATGCATGTATGTATGAAAATACGTATGCATGAATTTATGTCAGAAAAGATGTATGCATGAAAAGACTCTTTAAGAAATGAAGACAGTGAGACGTGGGGAACTGTTTTGCGAGAGGAAAACGTTTTTAAAGAAAAAATCTCACCTCTCAACATTTTAAAGTCAATTGCATGTCGATGCATAATATGTATGGAGTGATGAATGCATGATTGAAAACCTATATTCATATATTTTAACTGTATGAAGTAAGGCTTACAAGTCATTGACTCACTTTAGTTTTTATGTGTACCCTCCTAGGGACAAGTTGAGCATGACACGTTAGGACGGGCACAGCCCAAGGGGAAGAACACGAAAGCTTATGCATAATATTTTGTATGTGAGATTTTAATTATGAAATATAATGTTTTCCGCTGTAACCTTATTAATTAAGAAAACAAGTTTTATTTATAAACGTAGAGTCTTTTATATCTTGGTATGAAAGAAAAGAAATTTTTAAAATGAACCGTAATTCCTATCTATTTTTCTTAAAATTATTTTCTAAAGAACCCACAACAAAAACGGACGTTACAAAGACGAACCTTGATTCGGAGATACTCACCCCATGCCACCTCGCCTTGTTCAACATCAATCTCTTCTACGATGCTGATAGCCTCGCCAATTAATTTCCCCACCTTCCCATTCATAACTTGAAGAGGGAGGTCGAAAATTCAAACCCAGAAGGAGGCTTCAATGATTTTGATTTGGTTGAGCTGTTGACAGATATTTAGTTCTTTCATTAGTAGTAGATGTTTATCAAAGGATCCAGGCCCTTCCCTCATCACACGAACCTCATCTCTGTGATCTTTGAATTCCGCAAGCATCAAATTTGAACCCAAGTCTTTAATCATAATCTTCTTCACCGGTCTCCAAATTTCCCGCATGGTTTGCTTTATTGCTTCCTTATTAAAGTGATCATCATTGAGTAGGGTCATACCCTGCAAACTCTATTTTATATGTACGAGAATACGTATTAAGATCCCAAGTGAGTGGACATAACCATCTAAGTTACAGCAAATTAACCAAGACTTTAACATATACTAAAATCTCTAAAAATTTATAATTTACAGCAAATTACCCAAAATGTAAAAATTTGAGAAAAATAATTATATTCTTTATTGGTTAAGTACCTTTTTTGGGCCAAAAGAAAAGTTATATCTTTTGGACCAAAAATGCCTAATTTTGTTTAGGATTAAATTGATATAATTGATTATTCTGTTAACATTTTGTTAGTTAACTGCTATAAAAGTTCTTACGTTGCCATGTTATGAAAAATAAAAAATAAAAATAAAAATAATTGAAAATATCCAAAACGTCCATTCTCTCTATAGATGGGAGGTCTCAATAAAGAGATATGATATTTCCATATAAGAATATTACTGACAAAATTCACTGATTACTATTTTTTTTTTTAACTTAATGGTTAAAAAAATGTCTTTGTTTGTTATCTTTAATTTTTTTTAAATATTGAAGGGATCTAAAAAAATTAACATATTCAGATTCGGTAGGAAGTCTCGGTGAATTTTTTTCTGTAGGTGTAGCAATGTCCCTTAATAAAAGGGGTGGCCAGAGAATATGGACGGCCACCCCGAGAGGATTTAGAGGTGGGCGTCTTGGGGTGGCCCGCACAACTACTTTTTTTTCTTTCTTTTTTTTTTTAATTTATTTTTTTATTTTATAATATTTTATTTTTGGTGTCATTGTTTAGTACTAAATAAAAAAACAGATTAGCAAACTAGCTCAAGCTAACGATCAAATTCCTGATAGGAATCATCAGCTTTATAATGTTAATTCAGCAATGAAACATTTAAACTAACACAAAATAAATAAATAAAAAAAGAAATGCAATGAAATAAAGTAAATAAAATCTCCATTGGATCACCATCTCTCCCTTTTTGTTTCTCTTTCCAGAGGTAATTTTCTCTCAAACCAACTGTTGGCCATCCTTCCCATTTCCTCTGCCCAAAGGGGTGTTGGAATTTCGGCTCCTCTCTCCCTCCTCTTACCCAGCCTGTGCCAGAGCTGTCTATAGTATTTTTTTTTTAGGTTTTTCTGTCGTTTTCCATCCATAGCATCAAGAAGCACCAATCTACTACCTACGAACCTCCTAAAACCATCACGCATCTCGCTAGCAGACTCTCCAACCGTCGATCTATCGGTCGGTCGAAGAAAATTGTTCAGAAGAGCAAAGCGTGAGTTTCACGCACCGCTACACCAGAGAGAGCCTACGACCTTCACGTGCGGCATTATTGGAATCAGTGGCTTCAAATATCTTAGATTCGACCACCACCGCGTTTCCTAGAGTGGAGCGTGAACCACATGCGCTACCACAGATAGTAAAGGTCCTATGCTGGTGTATCGAAACATTCTCCGGTTGTTACGTTTCTATGTTCCTACTTTCCTTAACCGATAATAAAGACAAAGTGGTCGTGGAAGACTCCTACAGCCAGTCCTGACAAACAAGATGCAACATACATCGATTCATTGCACCTTTTAGTTGCATTTTGATAGTTTGTTTATTAGACTATCCTAAAATCGTTTCAAGCGGTTTTCCCTAATTAGTGGGAAATGGGTGGAAGCCATTATTTGGTTCCAAATCCATTTTTTTCCTTTTTTTATTCCACTGGTATTGCATTTATTTGTTTTGGGATGATTGTTGGGAACTCCCACCCCATTGAATCTTGTATTTTGTAACTACTTTGTTTATTTATGAACTTACTTGTTTAGAAAAATAAAATAAAATAAAATCTCCATTGGTTAGTTTGATAATATGCTTCAACTTTATGAAACTTCAATGCATAAATCATTGAAGTGGAAGTTCAAAAATATTAGCAAGATCCGAATAAATCGAAACCCATGCCTTGCTACCTCCTCAAATTCCAAAGGGAGCTTGACCCTTGATTTCTCTTTTAGTAGCCAACAGCAGAATGGGAAAGTGCTTTGGTCATCAAGTCTTTGTCTACTTGCATAATAGGAAAGTGCTTTGATCATCAAGTCTGTCTACTTGCATAATGGGAAAGTGCTTGGCCATCAAGTGCTTAGTAAACGTCTAAGACGGTTTGGCATTTGAAAATTTTCATCTCAAACTTAAAATTTTTATTTTATCATTATAACTTTCTCAAATTTTCATATAAAATATAATAAATAATTCAACTTTTTCTTAACTTTTTTAAATCCCAAAACAAATATAATATTTTAATATTTGATCTTAAAATTTAAAATTCTCATCTCAAAATTCTCTACTACCAAACCGTTAGGCATCATGATAGACCAGAAAAGAAAGAGAGTTTATATGTCTATGATCATGCACTTTCTTACCTGAGATAGCTATTGAAAGGCCCTAACATCTCGTCAACAACCACTCTTGCAAATCTCAAACAGTTCAAACATTGGCCGTGTGTGTACTGGTTCAACATCTGAACTTTTCTGGTCCAACTGAACTCCACTTGCCTCTGCTGATTAGTCAAGAGTAACAATAGACTTATTCAACTGCAGTATCAATTCCTGCAAAAGAACTACTGCTTGTTTGAACAACTAGAGAGGCTTTTCTAACAAGTTTCAAAGTATACGGAAAAATAATAGCCGAGTCAATAAAAAGTAAATTAGGAGCATGACCAAGGGAGCTGCTCCATTCTGCTTTCTAGTTTACCATATGTCTAGGCCTAATTCGTTGCCTATGAGAACAATATCATCCATGTTTTTCCAGTTTCTCATTCAAGGTGAAGAAGACAGGAAATAAGTTTAAGTAAGAAGACAGGAAATAATGTCAGAGATAGCAGTAACCCTTCTCGTCGACAAGCTATTCCAGTTGCTTGCTCAGGAGGCAGAACTGCTAAAGGGCGTGCAGAGGGAAGTTGTCTGTATTAGAGATGAACTGGAGAGCATTAAGTGTTTCCTCAAGGACGTAGAGGCAAGCGAAGGGAAAGGAGACCTCCACGATGGTCTAAAAACTTGGGTGAAACAAGTTAGGGAGGTAGCGTTTCATATAGAAGATGTTATAGATGAGTACATTCTTCATGTTGCACAACATCGTCATCAGCATAGTTTCGCTTCTTTCCTCCACAAAATTGGTCACGTTCTGACAAAACTAAAACCATGTCATGAGATAGCCACCAAGATTCGAGATATCAAAATATCAATCCGGGAGATCAGGGAACGAAGTGAAAGATATGGCTTTACTTCCACACAGCAAGGATCAGGTAGTGGCACAACAAATGCTGTGACATGGCATGACTCTAGAGTGGGTTCCCTTTTCACTGAGGAAGGTGAAGTTGTGGGTATTGAATCCACAAGGAATGAACTTGTAAGCTGGTTGATAAGAGGGGAAGTAAGGCGCTTGGTGATCTCCATGGTAGGAATGGGGGGGATTGGTAAGACAACTCTTGCCAAGAAATTATATGATACGGAGTCAGTCGAGGGACACTTTGACTGCCGTGTTTGGATCACTGTGTCTCAGTCATACAACTTGCAGAAGATACTCAAGGCCATGACAAAGCAAATCTATCAGGCAAAAGAAACGACAGTTCCGATGGAATTAAACAAAATGGATGAGATCACACTAATTAGTCAGCTGAGGCATTATTTACTGCAAAAGAGTTATGTTGTGGTTTTTGATGATGTCTGGAACACCGAGTTTTGGGAAGTTGTGAAACATGCCTTACCATGCAATAACAGAGGCAGCAGGATAATCATCACAACACGTAGCCATTATGTTGGTGTTTCTTGTAAGGAATCTCCATCTGATCTGATTCACAATCTACAACCTCTATCTCAGAACAAGGCTTGGGAATTGTTTTGCAGAAAGGCATTCCAGTCTGAGTTTCAGGGAAAGTGTCCAAAAGAGTTGGAGAGATTGTCGCTTGAAATTGTCCGGAAATGTGAAGGCTTGCCTCTTGCAATTGTGGCCATAGGTGGTCTTCTGTCTACGAAGGAGAAGGTTCCATTAGAATGGAGAAAGTTGCATGATAGCCTCAGTTCTGAGCTAGAAATTAATCCCCACCTTACAAGTGTTACAAAGATTCTGTGTCTCAGTTATCATGATCTGCCTTACTACCTCAAGTCTTGCTTCTTATACTTCAGCGTCTTTCCAGAGGACAGTTCTATTACTGATTCAAGGTTATTTCGGCTGTGGATAGCTGAGGGCTTTATAGAAGGGAAAAAAGGAAAACAGTTGGAGCAGGTGGCAGAGGAATGCTTGATGGAGCTTATACACAGAAACTTGGTTCAAGTGTCATTCGGAGATCTCGATTATGAGGTACGTAGAAAGTACAGAATCCATGACCTGTTACATGAAATCATCCTATCAAAGGCTGGAGAGCTGAATTTCTGTAAAGTTTTGGAGGCAGATGACTCGAGCTTCAATGGAAAAGGTCGACGCCTATCAATCCATGATGCTAGACAAAATGTTGTAGATACCATTGAACCCTCTCAGGTACGCTCTCTTTTTCTCTTCAACCTGAATGAAATCCCCAGGTCTTTCATGGTTAAATTGTTCAAGAAGTTCAAGCTTTTAAAAGTGTTGGATTTTGAAGATGCTCCTATCGATTATATTCCTAAAGAAGTGGGTAATTTATTCCACTTAAAACACTTAAGTTTGAGGAATACGAAGGTGAAGATACTTCCAAAGTCTGTTGGTAGGCTACAGAACCTACAGACATTAAATGTCATGGAAACCCCTGTACGTGAGATACCAATTGAGATATTTAAGCTTTATAAGCTGAGACATCTTTTGGCCCATTATCATGACTTGGGAATTAAAAGTAGTTTGTACTCGCTGCAAGGAGTGAAAATACATAACAGGGTTGGATGTTTAAAGGACTTGCAGACACTATCACTTGTGGAGGCAAATCATCATGGGGCTGGTATAATCGAAGAACTGGGAAAGCTGAGGCAGTTGAGGATGTTGGGTGTCTCAAATATAACTGCAGAAGATGGGAGGGTTCTGTGTGCCTCCATGGAAAATATGAACCACCTTAAAATTTTGGTTGTAAGCTCAGTCAGTGAATATGAGATGCTAGATTTACAAAGCATTTCATGTCCACCACAACTTTTAGAGCATGTCGTTTTAAGGGGGAGATTGGAGAAATTTCCCAACTGGATTCCAGAGCTTCACAATCTAGTCACTTTAGGTTTAAATTTCTCAGGGTTAGAGGAAGATCCACTAAAATGCATCCAGGCTTTGCCCAGTTTAGTTAATCTTTTCCTCAATCAGGGGTATGCTGGGGAACAGCTGCATTTTGAGGAAGTTGGCTTTCGAAAACTCAAAAAGCTCACTCTCAGAAAGTTGGACAGATTAAAGATGGTGAAGATAGACAGAGGAGCATTGCCGCTTCTTGAGCAACTAGAGATTGGGCCATGCCCCCAGCTAAAGGAGGTACCGCCGGGGATCCAGCACCTGGAAAACCTCAAAACTCTGGACTTCTCCGAAATGCACAGAGAATTAGTGCTCAAAATGCAGCCAGATAGAGGCGAAGATTATTGGAAAGTCAAGAAGGTAACTACTGTCCGATTTAGGTATAGGATTGAAGGAGAAAGATATCAAATATACAGGCTTGGTGACTCGGACTTGTTGGAGCGTCTACAGGGATGAGTGTTGGAGGGTCCAACTGCCAAGGAGTTGCACTGAGCAAGACAAGGATGGCCACAAAATTTCAGAAGGTTTTATTGTATGTAATTATGAGACATTTCACATTATTTGGCTTACTACCCAAACTTTTATGCATAAGACCTACCTGAGCTACAGCTGAATATGTTAACACAGCCTTCTGCACTTTTTGCCTATTTTACAATAAAAGATCCCATCTTAGTTGTAAAGAGGATTTAGGATTTGGGAATGGATGTTATGATGACAGTTCAATATTCAGTATCAGAAAATGTGATTTATATTTATCAATGAGGTAGTTGAAGTTCCATAAAAAGGTTAATATATGTGATATTTCACCATTAATTAGAAGGGTTTGAGCCATCTCCAAAATTAAATTATACTTGAACTACATCTGAAGTACCTTACACATATATACAAGAGCTATGCATTTTAAACTCCACTAAAATGCATAGAAGAAAGGCTTAAATATTTGGCTGATAGACTTGGACAATGTCCAATCAGTTTGAGGAGCATTCCAACGTATTCAGTTGTCCCAAGTCTTTTGCCAATTGTTCTCATTGACACTTGGATTCTACAGAAAAACTTTCAGTTCTGCAGCAACAGATGGAGGTTGTAAAAAGTACATACCTCTTTGAAGATGTTACTGTTCTAAAAGACCAATATTCTTCGGTCAGCATTTATTCACGCTCAAGATTTTAAGGGCAAAGCAATACATAGTTCCTATATCTTTCTCAGTTTTCACTTTTCCTCGAGTACCTTTCGGAACCAGGGTATGGAATCTACTTCTTTCTCATTTCTCTCTGTTCCATCTCTCTTCAACTTATCTTTTTAATTTTCCCTCTAATTCCAATCCGTCCTTCTACTACATGAAAGCTCTTTATATGAAATCAATCAGCTTGTTTCTTGACTCCCTTGCAAGATTTTCCACCTCCAGAATTACTTTTTGTTCGATTTTGAGCCAAAACCCAAAGAGAAATACTCAAATCTTCAACTTTAGTAAATTCACGTAGACCTATTCTCTATTCCACTAAATCTAATAAGAAAGACAGACATTCCGAATTCACTTGTACAAACAACAATTATAACTGCCAATGGAACAATCAGCAAAACCGAAAATAAGGTAAATAATCCGAACTCTATAATCAAATCAACGAACTGAATCGGAATAAGAACCGGGTACCTCAAATGGGAATTAGATGGCACCTAGGAGCTGGATCGTGTGGTTTGGATTCTGTACCAACAAAATATCGTGGTATCATTTGAACGCCATGCCTTCCGAGTTGCTATTTTCTTCTTCTTTTTTCTTTTTATTTTTTGTGCTGAAGATTTGTTAGGTGGCGTCGGGTTGAAATTATATCAATTAAATTCATCGTAGTTTAACACATTTAATCGAACAGATTAGACTCCACAATCTCGGGATTCCAGGAGTTGTAAAGAACGAAAGACAGAAAGATAAGAACAATCAAGAAGAGCATGAATGGAATGAAGAATCACAACCTTGGATCATTTCGAGGATAATCCAGCCTCCACAAGAGTTTCATACAAGTTCTGACTTCTGAGATGCCTTTCTCTTATGATTCTGCATGATTACAAAATGCAGACAATCATATTGATAGAATACGCAATAACTCCTTTATTTTTGTAATATTAATCCTTCTTAACTTCTTTATTTTTTTCCTGTTTCCACTCGCAGTAGACCTTCATCCTTAACATCCTCAACTTCAAAAAGCCTTGACCACAAGGTTGACAAAAAAATCTGAACACTTATCTTACCCTTAACTAGACCTTGCCCACAAGATAGGGTAAAGCTCTTGTAACTTTCATAAAGATTCCCAGGTGGTGTCTTGAGGTAAGGTGCCACTTTATTTAATCAATACTTCTATGAAAACTTGATTCACAAGCTTCTCCATGAGTCTCTCCAAGATTGAGTCTCTCCAAGATTGCCTCAGGCTCTAGTTGAACATTTCCTTCTTTGTCAATTGGAGGCAAAGATTGTAGGGGTGTGATATTATGGCCCAACTTCTCCTTCAAGCAAGAGACATGAAAGATAGGATGTGTTTTGCTAAATCTGGTAAATTGAGTCTATATGCTACAATTTCCACCCTAGCAGTGATTTGGAATGGTCCATAATAAGGAGAGGCTAACTTCAAACTGTAGTGCAAAGACACTGACTTCTGTCTATATGGCTGTAATCTCAAAAACACCCAATCCCCTACATTAAAATGCCTCTCCAGTCTTTTCTAATCAGCAAAGTATTTCATCCTTTGTTGTGCCTTTTGTAGATTCTCCTTCAACAAGGCCCAAATCTCTTCTCTTGTCTCCAACCACCAATAGCGTCATTGGCAGTGGTCCCTTGCACATATGACAAAAACTTAGGAGCTGAATACCCATAAAAAGCTTCAAATGGGCTCAATCCAGTAGATGAATGTTGTGTTATAGCACCATTTAGCCTGGGAAGCCATAGCCTCCAATCTTCAGTTTCACCCCAATATAACATCTCAAATACCCTTCAATACCCTTGCTAAGAGCCTTAATTTGACCATAAGTCTGCGGATGATAAGTAGAACTAAACACCAATGTAGTATTCTACAGCTGAAATAGTTCTTTCCAAAAAGAACTTGTCAATATGGAATCTCTATCTGAGATTATTGTTTTGGGCATTCCATGAAGTCTAAAAATTCCATTAAAAAACAATTGGGCCACTTTCACAGTTGTATATGGGTGTGTCAATGTGAAAAAATGTGAATATTTGGTAAATCTATCAAAAATAGAAAAAATGATAGAAGAGCCATGTGACTATTGCAAACCTTCTATGAAGTCCATTGAAATGTTAGTCCAAAGTTGATTTGGAATAGGCAATGGTTGTAGCAAGCCTACAAGGTGAAGGATCTCATGTTTAGCAACTTGACAAGTATCACATTCCTTCACAAACCTTCTGATATCCACATGCATTCCTTCCTAAAAGAAATCCATTCTAGTTCTATGCAGGGTCTTGTGGTACCCCCCACACGTCCAACTCGAGGGTTATTATGTATGTAATGCAATATCTTCTCCTTAAAAGGAGAAGAATGAAGTATTACCAGCTTGCCTTTTCTCAACAGCAGGCTTTGCTGCAATATATAATGACCCACAAAATTATCTCCATTCTGCAACTTGAGATAATATCCAGAATCTCTTCTGAAAATGCATAACTGCTTCTTAGTTCATCAATCCACAAACGAGTAGGGAAGGAAATCAAAGCCAATGTTGCTATTTGCTCCTCACCCTTTCTTGACAGCCCATTTGCCACTTTATTCTTCTTGCCTTGTTTATAATCAATGCTAAAGTTATACCCCATCAACTTTGCCACCCACTTCTGTTGGGATTTAGTTGCCACTTTTAGTTCGAAAAGAAACTTTAAAGCTTGTTGGCCAGTCTTAATTTTAAATAACTGACCCAACAATAAGGCTGCCATCTTTGTATTGAAGTAACAAGAGCTAGTAACTCTTTCTGATAGGTTGAAAGCAACAGACTTCTTCCCTTAAGTGCCGTACTAAAATAAGCAATGGGTTATCCTTCGCCCTTAACCCCACTCCATTGGCATCACACTCCACTGTAAAAGCCTTTGAAAAATTAGGTAATCCCAAAATAGGTGGATGTGTAACAACTTTTTTCAATTCCACAAAGGTTGCTTGTGCTGACTGAGACCACTCAAAAGAATTCTTCTTTAACAAGGCTGTGAGAGGTGTTGCAATGGAACCATATCCTCTTATAAATTTCCTATAATAGCCAGTAAGACCTAGAAATCCTCTCAAGGACTTTGAAAAAGTTAGAAGTGGCCAATCCAGCATTGATGCTATCTTAGCTTGATCAACTTTAACACCTGCCCTTGAGATTAGATGCCCTAAATACTCCAACTCAACAGCCTTAAATTTGCCTTTTGACATTTTTGCAAACAACTTGTGGCACCTTAAAGTCTCAAGAACTATCCTTAAATGCTTCAAATGTTCAGAATAAGTACTTATGTATACCAATATATCATAAAAAAAAAAAAAAACCAAAACAAACTTCCTCAAATAGGGCTTGAATACATCATTCATCAGCCCTTGGAAGGTAGCATGTGCATTAGTGTAACACCTTGCTTCCCAATAAAGTCATTTTTAGAATTCTCGGAGAGCCGGTGTGTTACTAAACTTTTCTTACTAACGAAGCGCCAGATATGAAAGACCCCATAAATAAATCAATTCAATCTTTATTAAATACTTAAAATCTAAAAGAGAGTCTATCAAAGCACTTATTTAAAATCAATGAAGTCTCACGTGCTTGTCAAAATAACTTATTAAACTAAAACCATAAAATTAAGCATGACATAAACTATCTAGGCCTCTACCTCGCCTTGTTGGGCCAAGTTCTATCATATAGTTACATCCTCGTAAAGATCATCATTTAGGGTGACTAAAACATAAAAACATACAAAAATGAGTTGAATACTCAATAAGTAACATATCATACAGTAAACATATAGAATAAACATCGGATTTCTTGAAAATATGCGTACTCATAAATACATACATAAAGAACATGAACATGAGCTTATCTTTCATTTGTTATAGGCCAACACCCATTATTGACCCCTGTGAGTTAGAGTTACCGAATCTAAGTAGATTCTGATTCTACCCATAGCCGCAAGTTGTGGAATCTATAAATAAGGGAGACACATTGGGTGCACTACCAACATGTACAACTTGGTGATGCAATATGCCCATAGCATATGGTACATTCTTCATATCATAACATAGACCATTACATGTCTTATCATTCATATTTCATTATAATCATACTTGTCATATCATTTCATAACATATATTTCAATTGAAATCGCATATTTCTTAAAATGTTGTGATACATGTTTCTTCACATATAATTATGATTTTTCATAAATCTTTTGATGCCTAACTCTTCAGATAAAATCATGGCTTTTCACAAAATATTTTAATGCATAACTCTCACATAAAATCATAACTTTTCATAAATATTTCAATGCATAAATCTTCACATAAATCATGGATTTTCATAAAATATTTGATGTAGGTTTTGCAACTAACACGAAACTTATACATAAAATCATGATATTTACAAATTAATCATGACTTAGGTACATAAAAAAGGGCTGCCAATGAAGGGCGTACATGCAAATATTTTTATAAAAGACATGTTGTTTATCTTACAGACATGTAAGAATATGATCATGCTACTTATATCGCAGTGAATCTAATATTTTTGGCACGAAATCTATCATGTGAAGTAGACAGAGAGAGAAAACTTGAGGGATGTTATGAGAGGAATGAGGCAGTCAGCTATTGGCATGGTGAATGGGGGACACACATGATGCTACACTAGGTATCTTGCTTTCGGTCACTACACTTATGAAAGTTTATGTTTTTTTTTTTTTCAAATAACACACGAGAGAGATATTTATAGAGAGATTTGGGAGAGGATGCCAATGAGTTCAAGTTCAAGTTCGAGTTGGACTTAGTCGCAATCATTCAAGAAGAGAATTTGAATCTAAAAACATAATCTAGTAGTTCATTGTAGGATTGATAGTGACTAAGACTATATAAGGGACTTCAATCAGTGATATTTTAAATTGAAATAAATTTCTAATGGAATTTTTAAATTCTAAAAAGAGTCTAACTAGTTTAATAAATAATAAATGATATTTAACCTAGTTATTGAATCTAATTAAAACTCTTAATCAACCTCAATATTTTATCGCTTGTTGGCTTATCCAATCTAGCCCATTAAATATAATTTATGCCTAATAAAAATTATCAATATTTTGACTTGAGAATTATTGGGCCAAGTCGTTACAATTAGTGAGCCGGGCATCACTAAAAATTCATAACTACTGGCCTCATGGGTCCTGGATGTAGTTTTTGGTATATCTTCCTCCCTTAACTCTGTTCTGCTGGTATCCAAATCTCAAACCAAGCTTTGAAAGAATTTGAGCCCCAAACAGCTCATCAAGGAGTTCATCAATCATAGGAATTAGAAATTTATCGATTGTCTCTTGGTTCAAGGCTCTATAATCTACATATATTCTCCAACTCCTATCAGCCTTTCTTACCAAGAGTATAGGAGAGGAAAATGGGCTCTAACTTTCCCATATAATTCCTGATTTTAACATATATTGAATAATTTTTTCTATCTCATTTTTTGATAGAATGGACATCTGTAAGGCCTCAGTGAAATAGGCTATGTTCTGCTATTCAACACTATTTGGTCACATGATCTAGAAGGGGGCAGGTCTTTTGGTTCCTAAAAAATAATCTAGAACTCATTCAACAATTCAAAATCTCAAGCTGATTTTTCTCACTACTACTACACTCTCCTGCAGATAATAATTGTAGAAACCATCCTTGTTGTCTTACTGAAGATGGCTTGAAAAAACTGATGGCCCTCTTCCATTGAACTGTCCATGGTGCACAACCCTTGCAATACCACCTCTTTCTTTGCCCACAGACTAAAACTGCATTGTCATTTTCATAAAATCACACATGATAGGACCCAATATTCTTAACCATTACATCCCATGACTACATCACAGCCACCTAAGGACAATAAATGGAAAGAGCCAAAGAATTTATGACCTTGGATCTTTACATTTAAGTCCTCACACCTTCCCTTACTTAGTAGCCTTTAACTATTAGCTACATTGACCTGCAGTTGAGGCCCTTCACTAACTTTTAGTTTAGCTATTTGCACAGCCAAAAATTATGTGTGCTGCCAGAATAAACCAGAATCACCACTAGTTAAGTACCAATTACTCCCTTCAATCTCATGGTATTCGGGCTAGAGGAACTCGAAATAACATGAATTGAAGCTTCTAGATTCTCTTCCTCCTCTTCCTCACCCTTCACCCCTGATGTCACATTCAAAGAACTTATGGGACAAAGTTCTCCAGACCATTCCTATGAGATGTTACCATATGCTTTACATTGGAATGAGAATGCCTTGTGGTGACTAGGGTGGACCAATATCATGTTTGACCTCACTTAATAGTTGGGATGTAGAATACCTCACATATCAAGTGTTGGTGCCATAAAGTTAAGTGGCTAGGTAGACATTCCTAGTGCAACGTGTTATCTCTATGACTGAGCATCTGTGTGATGATTATGGTATTTCTGATAGCATCTATGTGATGATTATGTTATCTCTATGTAAGAGCATATGTATTATGATTATTTTATTTATGTGATGAGCATATGTGGGATGACGATTGTGCCCTTGGGACCAATATGATTTTATGGAGTTTACTTACTGTAGTAGAGGGACCAATATTATGGATTTTATGGACCAATATTATGTAGTAGAGGGAGATTCCTCACCTTAACTATACTCATGTTTTAAAATATGTTGCATAAAGGGTAACTCAGAGGGTATTTCATCATCACCAACATCACATTCATCATCATCATTATCATCTTCATCATCAACATCACCATCACCATTATCTTCATTACCATCTTGTTGAAATTGTAGGTAAATATTCATATTTGTTTGGATCAATAAACATGTATTAATACCTTCGTATGTTTTGTTTAGAACCTATTATTTTATTCAATTCTATATAATTTTCTTCCATTTGATGTGTTCCTCATATTTTGCTTTAATTATCTTAGATTTCACACAAAAGTTTGATTATTTCTTGTGTTGGATTGATGAGTTTATATTTTGAATTCTTGATTTTTTGTGGTTGTTGACATTTCTTGGGATTATGAGATTTATTAGGTACATGGATAATTACATTTTTCCTATCATTCTTTTTGTCAGTTTCTTCCTATTGATATGTTCTTGATATAGTTCACATGGGAGGGTGTGATAGTAATTTCTAAGTTTTTAGGGCATCTTTGGGGTTGCATTAGGGATTCTAAAAAGTGCTTAAATAGCATTTAACAGGCCTTAATGATAAAATTAGGTTATTTGGATATTAAATATTAAAGTAATTTTTTTTTTATCTAAAAAAAGCTAAAAATTAAGTTTCAAGAAAAATATAATTTTTTCCTCAAACGTGATTTGCCGAATAATGCAGAATGTAGTTCGGATTTTAAGGAAGACTATCTATGTGGGACCTGCTAGTGTAAGGGGACATACCATCAATGGAGTTGAGTGCAAAGAAGGAAAACTCCATTGGTTTGGTGAATAGAATAGTTGTAGGGTTGCAAATTGTAATTAGTCTAACACTAGAAAAGAGCTACCCGCTCGAGGCAAGTAGAGGTTACTTGCCCAAGGCGAGCAACGTTCTAGGATAAACTAGAGTAGTGACCGGTGCAAAACTGCAAGTGCACAGTATCGTAGTTTTATAATAAAGTGGTAAGAAGAGTATCGTCCTCAGGGATTGGTACCTTACTCTTGCCAAATACCAAAATTATACTAATCTCAATTTTATCTAGAGGAATCACTAAGGTTTTTGTAGTTGCAAATAAAACTAGATCAACTCAAAGAGAAATAAGCAAAGAAAATAAAACTGACTTTCAAAGATCAAATTCAATAGGGAAGAAAACTTCTAGGAAATCGATTTCACCATAATTCTTCATTATGCTTTTCTCATCCAGCTAATTTAACTTAAACCTCTTTTGTCTATTAGCAAATCTCTAATTCATCCAAAAGTCTCTTTCGATAGTCAATTGGAAGTGATTCTAGTTTATCAATTCACACAAGAGTATGCAAATTAAATAATCAAGAACGCAATAAGACCAATGATTTAATTACTACACAGGTTCATACAAGTCTTTCGATCTCTATACTTACCTATGCTGAAATATCCAAGATCTACCCTATGATTCCCTCTTTCGATAGCAAATCACAAGATTAATAATCATCTAATCAATGGCCAGTTAATTAGAAGCATTAAACTCAGAATAAATCAGATAAACAAAGAGAGAATTGCATTAAATTAGCATGGACAAACGAGCATAGTTCGGAAATAGGTTACATCGTTTTTCTAGAATAAAAAAAATTTAGCTCATGCTAGAAATGGAATTCAACATAAACGAATTCACCATAATTGTTCTGAGAAGATGGGAAGAAGAAAATAAACATTGAAAAATCCTCCTTGTAGCCTCAACTCGTCGTCAAAAGCTCAAGGGAACGATTCAACGCTTTTCTCCCGTCCGTGCTCGTGTATGAATCCAACGTACGTGCAATAAATTGGAATTCCGTCTCCAAAACAAATGATTTGAATCCCTCTAGCTATGTTTTTCTCTCCCAAAGAGTGTTCTCCCTTCAAAACTCGCGGCTCTAGAGTGAAAAATGGCTTTTATATGGTCCCACGGCGGAAAATCTAAAATCTGTCAAAATACGATGTTCGCTCGAGCGGGGTGTCGAGCGCGCGTCGAGCGTTCGACTCTGCCTGATTTCGCTCGAGCGTCCTATCGAGCGCACATCGAGCGTTCGACTCTGCCTGATTTCGCTCGAGCGGCCAATGTCTCTGCTCGAGCGATCTTCGTTTTTCAGCAACCCGCTCGAGCTTCCTGTCAAACGGCAGTCGAGCGTTTGAATCTGCCTGAATTCGCTCGAGTGACCAAAAGCCTCCGCTCGAGCGAACTTGTAAAATCTGCAATATGAAATTTTGCAAGCCATCAAGTAGATATGATTAGCTTCAAGGAAAACACGAAAAATGCTCAAAAGAATTGCTGTGTCGTAAGCAGATGCCACACTCTATCTGAAAGGCACATCTTAAATGGGTTTGTGGAAGGGGTTACGGCTTGACAAGTCATATCACCAAAACCTAGCGATATGGCCTAATACCATGTGGAAGACCCTTATTCAAGGACGCGTTGAAGAGTTGGTGAGCCGTAAAGAGGTGCAGATCATGCCCTAGCCATCTGTCTCTATCATCCTGCACTATGACAGTCGAGGCTAAAGAATTCCTATCCAAGCATACTTAGAGTTAGAAGTGTCAGAAGGATCTTTAATGGTCCCACCCTACAAAATGGGATTTAAAGATGGGATAAAATCTCACTTTTGAGATCCTAAACACTTTGAGATCTTGTGGAGCTAGATTCTTAAGAGGAAGAAAGGAAAGGGCAGTGTAACAAAGTAGTAGACCTGACCACGAGGTTGGTCAGTTTCTAAGACAGCACTAGAGAATATGGAGTAAATCTTCTGTAACTTTCTCCTTTTTTATCATGAATAAATCTAATTTTCGTCATTATGTTTTTTCTTATCTTTACTCTCTATTCTCTAAACCTTTGAATGTGTTTACAGTTTTCACTGAGCTATTATCCCTATATAAAAAAACTCTTACTTCTGTGTGAGAACTCATGTCTTAGTATGTAAGAGATGCGTTAATAATCATGGAATGAGACAGAGTTCTCCAAACCACTCCTTTGATACATTACCACAAGCCTCAATTGGAACGAGAATGCTCGTGGTGATTGGGTTGGAGCAATATCGTGCTTGGCCTCATCTAATAGTCAGGATGTAGAATCCTAAGCATATCACGTGTTGGTGCCATCAATTTGGTTGACCAGGTGTTTCCGATGTAACATGTTATCTCTATGATAGAGCATTTGTGTGATGATTACGGTATCTCTGAGAGCATCTAACTGATGATTATATTATCTCTGTGTGAGAGCATACGTGTTATGGTTATGCTATCTATGTGATGAGCATCCGTATGATGATGATTGTGACCTTGGGACCAATTTTATTTTATGGATTTTACTTACTATAGTGAAGGGTTCTTCCTTGTCTTAACAATACTTAGGCTTTAAAATAGGTTGCATAGAAGATAATTCCTCGGAGGGTGCTCATCATCATCAACATCATTATCACCTTCATCATCATCATGTTCATCTTTATCATCAACATCACCATCATCTTCACGACCATCGTGTTGAAATTGTAAGTAAATTTTCGTATTTTTTCAATTCAATTAAAATGTGCATTTATACCTTCGTATGCTTTATTTCAAACCTATTATTTTATTCAATTTTATATAACTTTCTTCTATTTGATGTTCTTCATTTTGCTTTTATTATCTTAGATTTTACACAAAGGTTTGATTATTTCTTGTGTTGGATTAATGAGTTTATATTTTTAATTGATTTTTTTTTCGACATTTCTTGGGATTATGAGAGTTACTAGGTACATGGATAATTACATTTTTCCTATCATTCTTTTTGTTAGTTTCTTCATATTGATATGTTCTTGATATAGTTGACGTGAGAGGGTTGGATAGTAACTAAGTTCTTAAGGCATGTTTGGGGCTGCATTAGGGATTCTAAAAAGTGCTTAAATAGTGTTAAAAAGACCTTAATGATGAAATTAGGTTATTTGAATGTTACATATTAAAGTAATTTTTGCTCTAAAAAAGGCTAAAAATTACGCTTTAGGAAAAACATAATTTTTTCCCAAACATGATTTGCCGAATAATGCGGAATGTAGTTCTGATTTTAAAGAAGACTATTTATGAGGTCCCAGCCAATGTAGGTGGACAAACCATCGATGGAGTTGAGTGGAAAGAAAGATGAGGAACACTCGATTAGTTTGGTTAATGAAATAACTGTAGGGGTTGCAAAGTATAACTATTCTAATATGTGGGTGAGTAAGCACCTTATAGAAGGCCTAAAAGACAAATCCTAGAGTACGGTGGAGATTGGCGTCTTGAATTATGGTAGGCATGCTAGAAAAGTTGCCTACTATGAATGCTAAAGGAGTTGAAGAGTTTGTTGGCTCTTATAGGATAAGAGCTACCTGCTCGAGGCAAGCAGCGATTACTTGCCCAAAGCAAGGGACTAGGACAAACTAGAGTATATATGGGTACTTTTTGAGATAACACAAAAAATGCTTAGAAGAGTTGCAGTGTCATAAGCAGAGGCCACACTCCATCTGAAAGGCACATCTTGAGTGGGTTTGTGGAAGTGATTACGACTTGACAGATCATATCACTTGAACCCAGCGGTATGGCCTAATGCCACATGAAAGACCCTCAATCAAGGACAGACTAAGGAGTTACCAGGCTGTAAGGAGGTGTGGACTATGCCCTAGCCATGTGTCTGTCTTCTACAATATGACAGTCAAGGTTAAAGGACTCCCATCCAAGCATACTTAGAGTCAAAATTGTGTTAGAAGGATGTTTGACAATCCCACCCTATAAAAGGGATTTAAACATGGGAAAAAATCTCACTTTTGAGATCCTAAACACTTAAGATCTTGTGGAGCTGGATTTTTTAGGGAAAGAAAGAAATGAGAGGTTGGGTTGGGTTAGTTTCTAAGACAACATTGAAGAATGTGGTGTGAATGTTGTAAGTAATAGGCATATGCCTGTTCTGTAACCTTCCCCCTTTTGATCATGAATAAACCTAATTTTTGTCATTATGTTTATTTTTATATTTCTTTGTTTTCTTAGCCTTTGAATGTGTTTACTATTTTCACTAAGCTATTATCCCTGTATGAGAAACCCACACTTCTTTGTGAGAAATCATGTCTCATGTGATAGAAACGTGTGTCCATAATCATGGGACGGGATAGAGTTTTCCAGACCAATCCTACAAAACATTGTTGTAAGCTTCACAGTGGAAGGAGAATGCCCCGTGGTGATTGGGGTGAAGTAGTATCATGCTTGGCCTCACATGATAGTCAAGATGTAGAGTACCCTAGCATATCACATGTTGGTGCACTTGAGTTGGTTGGCTAGGTAGACATTCCGTGTACAACATATTATCTCTGTGATTATTTCTTGTGTTGGATTGATGAGTCTATGTTTTTAATCCCTAATTTTTTGTTGTATTTCGTCTCTTCTTGTGATTGTGAGATAAATTAGGTACATGGATAATTACATTTTCTCTACCATTCTTTTTGTCAATTTCTTCCTATTGATATGTTCTTAATTTTGTTCACGTGGTATGGTGATAATAACTTCTAAATTTTCAAGACATGTTCGGGGTTGCTTTAAGGATTGTAAAAAGTGCTTAAATGGCCTAAAAAACATTTTAATGATAAAATTAGGTCATTTGTTTGTTACATATTAAAATATTTTTTAATCTCCAAAAGTTAAAAAGTACGTCTCAGGAAAAACATCATTTTTTCTTAAATTGGATTTTTGGAATAATACAAAATTTAGTTCTAGCTTTTAGGAAAGCAATCAATGAACGAAAATACTCATAAAACTTTCAGATGATCACAATTTTGGCTTTTGTCTTATGAATATTGGGCGTAATGTATTATTGTGTCACTTAAGCATCATTGGAGGGATTCTTTCTCATTACACTTATTGAAAGTTGTTTTAGACTATCTCTGCTATTATTTGATTATAAGGTTTGATTCTATGAAGCATATGGTCATAATATTTAAAAAATTAAATTACATTTTATGTCATTTCTACTTTAATTTTTTTTAATTTTGTTTTTAAATAAATGTAACATGTTTGAAAATATTTTAGACATATACTTTTTAATAGTAGAGTTAATTACTTAAGCTTTAAAATTAAAATGTCTAAAACTAAAAACCATATTATCCACCGTAATCCCAAACAAAAAGTTATTGTTATTTTTTTTATGCAAGTGGTTCCGTTGGGTGATAGTTGTTGCATCTTTGGGATTGTGGTGGGTAACGTAGCTTTTAGTTTAAGGAATTGTAGAACTTAAGCTCTATTATTAAAATTTATTTACTTTTTGGTAACCAATGTATAAAAAACTTTAAAACATGTTACTTTTGTTTGAAAATAAATTAAAAATAGATTTTTGATGTAGAAATGACATAAAAGGTAATTTGATTTTTTAATGATTGACTATATTATTGATAGAAATCAAATCTTATAATAAAATAGTAGCAAAAATAGTTCGAAACAAATGGCATAGCTATAATTATCTGAAAGTTGTGTGAATATATTCACCCATTGACAATTCCCTTTAAAATTGTAATTACGTCTACATTATCCAGAAAAACAGGTTTGAGAAAAAATATTTAAATGATGTCTTTTCTCAAACTTAGTTTTTAGCTTATTTGAGATTAAAAAGTATTTTAATATGTAACACATATAACCTAATTTTATCATTAAATGATTTTTTAAGGCTATTTAAGTACTTTTTTAGACTTTTACCTGCAATCCCAGACATGCCATTAAACCTTGTGATTTCCCTTTTAAGTAAACTATAAAACAATTTTTGGAACACGATTTCTTAAAACTATGGGGTATTTAAAACGGAAAAAATGGAAAGGAACTGACATTGATCTACTAGTTAACACAGTGTCAACTCAAGGATCATTAGCATTTATATCATTCATGTCTAAAAATGGAGGCTATTTTCTCCACAAAATCAGTATGTGTATTTCTCCTACATTGAATATCAGGATATGTGTAATAATTCTAGACTGTGATGCCATATAGGTGTCCTAGAAGAAAAATACTCCCACCATGTTATTGTTGTTTCTCCTTAGAAAGGTCAATTGTGTCAAAATAATTTTTACAAAAACCAAAACCAAAACCATTAAAAAAAACTACATTCAAACAACTTTTTAACTATACCTATTCACTTTTACTAAAAAACTCATATTTACTCAAAATTAATCATTCTTGTTAAGGACGTATTTCGCACTCCCACGACTGTGTCTGCTCCACTCTATCCACCTATCTACACCTGGTGTCAAGAAAGATTGCACGACCTTTCTGGCTAGGGATACCTCTGAGGCTTAAGTTAGTTTTAGTTGGAACAACTAACATGTGAATTCTTAAGGAAATTGAGACGGTAGATAGTAGTCAACTTACCCTGGATTTTCCTTCTTTCGTCTTTTATATCCTTTGTTTCCTTAGGGATAGGGTCTCATCTACTATTTATCACCAATCTGATGGTTGATCTTTTTCCAAAAGGGGCATACTACCGCTTTTAATGCGGTAACTTCTCTGGACTCTGGGGCCATTTTGGCTTGTCCCATGCTCGTTCTCCCTGGTAACCATACTTGCACACTTAATGCAGCGTGCCCTATCAAGGGTCTAGGTGAACCTTCCCCCTCTGTGATGCAGACATGTATGTCCTATAGACATTTCTTAGGCAAAGGTCTCCCTTTCATGATTTGGGCGGATCCTCCCTAACGAGGGCAATTCTGAATGTCAATCATCAGCCAGTTTCCCTTTTTCCTTCTTTTTTTGTGCAAGCTCTTCGTAACCTATTGTCATGATTGCTCCTCCATGTATAGAGTAATCCTTTTGGGGTGTAGTGACCATTCTACATGGTTTCCTATTATTTTCTCCCGTCAGTCCTTATGGTCATCACATAGATCTCTATCCCACCTTTCCTTATGTACTTTTCGCTATGGTCTTCATACCTGACTTCCTTTCCAGTGCAATGCAATTGTCAATGGCTTTCAACTATACCTCCCATGGTGGGGGCCATGGCAATGCTAGCGGTGGGGCCCCCAATGGGGCCCGAGACTCATGCCCGGAGTCGTCCCATAAGTTGTATAACAACCTAAGTGACATAGGTTCTTCTGGAGAATAGGAGTTTGCGAGACATTTCTGATCTTCTACCATCACGATGTCGAATCTTAACTCCTATGTGGGGCTAGTACGGAGTCCCAAATTCTGTGAAACTTGTTTCACTGGATCTGTGACATGGCTAAGTAGACTTGGAGGCCTTCACCAAAAAAGTGTCCCTTTATATCACCATGTTCTTAGTGGGGTTGTGGCTCCCCTTCTGTGGCCCTATTCACGAGGTTTTGGAATACCTGCATTTGGCCCTATCTTAGCTTCTTCCAAATGCTTGGAGGATATTATTGTCGTGCTATGTGGTGTGGCGCTTAGTTCTAGAGCCCACTAACAATGAGTACCTAGACCTTACAACTCGTGATTTCCTCCATTTCCAAGGCATTCGTCTGCAGCTGGGCAGTCTGAACAATTTTCATGCTTCGACGGCTTTTGAGTGGTGCATGTAGTGTCTTATTTTTCACATATCAAGGAGTAGAACAAGAGGTTTTTCTTTATCTTTGGGATTGGCTGGGAGTTTCCTACAGACGAAGCAAGACAAGGCAAGTTTCCAATGCGCACTATATGGCTAGGTGCATCTGATAGTGGTTCCCTTGATGTGGGCCCTTCCCTTTTAGAAACAAATCGTTTGGCTTTGGTTTACTCATGGGTCAGGGAGACCCAGAAGCTACTTGGTCGGATGTCCTTCTTACAAGAGAGAATATCATTTATTTACTTAGCACCCTGGACCAATCATGGTTTGTTGATTGACTATCATTCAGGATCTTGTAGGAAGCCACGTCTCTTAGTCTAAAGAGAATCGCCTCCCTTCCTTAGAAACGAGAGTAGAAGAGACCTCGTTTCGAGTAGGCAAGTCCTAGTAGTCCAAGGGAGGTTTGCGCTCAAAGGCTAGGGCCTTCCACCTCAGGTGCCATTGCACATTCGTAGGTGAAAATGTCCCTGCTTGGGCCACAACACCTTATTCCAACTGCCTATTAGAAATACTCAACCAGGAAGTGAAAAATGTCAAGTCGATGAGAGACCTAGGTTGTATCGGTGAGTCTTTCCAGGTTTCGTCATCAGCTCCTATGGATGCAACATGTGAAGTCCTCCCCGATGCATGCGCTGCTTCTGTTGGAGTTCCTCTAGGCTTTGGGGGATGTCGGGCCCTCTTCCCCTGGTCCTATGTCCTTGGACAAGGAAGGTTCCCTTGGGGATGCAAGAGGACAACACGTGTAAGGGGCAGAGCCTACATCATTCTTTGTTGTTTTTCCACGCCTAAGGCATCATTCTACATCGTACCAATGACAAGGACAGTCCCTTACGAGTGCACGACAACTCTTGGGGGGCTCCTTCCACATCCCCCCCACCTAATGCTTGAGATAACTGTACAACTCCTCGAAGGCTTCCTCTCTTCAGTGAGTAACTTCTCAAACTTCACACGCTTCCTCTCCTTTATGCCCTAATTATCCTCTCAAATGTCCCAGGGAGTTCGGCTATCAGCAACGTAGAATGTTCATCACAAGGTCAATTTGGAGGAAGAGGTTTGCATATTCTACGCCTATGTAGAGGGGGCTAGTGGGTCGGGGAGTAGCCTGAGGCAAAGAGGAGGGAGTGGACAACCATTTGTGCTGAGCAAGATGTTTTTCTTTGTTGCCAAGAAGATCTGGATGACCTATTCCACAAATTCAAGGGCGAGAAAGAAAAGTTTACACTGAAAACCCATTAGGTCAACCTTCTAAGGGATGAGCGAGACTACGAGTGTTGCGTTAGCAAAGGTTTTACTAAGGATCTGAATAGGGGAAGAGCTTGCAAGCGCAAGCATTTGGAAAACGCTCTATAGGCTAAAGTTTTTCACAACTAGCACCAATCGAAGTTCCAAGCTCACTGTAGTGAGACTACTCAAAAGGATGCTCGTTTGAAGTAGTCAAGGAGGAGCTCATAACCCTTCGGCTAGAGTAATACCATCATAACGCCACCGTGGCCACTTTGCAAGGAGAGCTTGTAAGTGCTGGAGGCAAAGATGGTGTCTTCACGGGAAGAGGTTGTGCAACTCTCTCCTTAAATCATGACATCTCGCGACATTCGCAACCAGGCTTAGGGTTACGGGCTTTCCGTTGTTCATATATTGTTCAGGGCTCATTTGTTGAGCTATCCAAATACCGATTTGCGCACCCTTTGGCTAGAGTTAGTGCAGCCAAGTGATGATTTTAACTAGTGTGACACCTACAACCCTCCTTGGGATTTGACGAAATTTGAAGTGTTGAGACATGCAACACAAAGTCCATTTATGACAGTTAAAGATGTAACGCGCCTAGCATGCGTTTTAATAATTTGCAATATTTAAAATGGATATTGTTTTTTCTTCTTTAAGTAATACACAAAATACTTGAATGCTATATCCAAAACATAAACATATTTCTATAAGCATTCGAATAACCAAAAGTCACATCATGGTTCCAACCAGTCTGTAACAAAACAAGCAAATACTAGGAGTGTAACTTCTTAGTTACAAATAGACATAAATCAAATATAAGTGTCACACTACTTGCACAACTCCACTATCAAAATTCCAAAAAGACAATGTCAAAAATTAGGGTATCACCTTTCTTAACTCCCTTTAACTCCTCCTTGACTTATTATACGTCCTCCAGGTGGTTGTGCACTTTTCTACTATTTTCTGACACATTGTCTACTTTTTTGAGGAGAATAGAAGTTGAAAGTATCAAGTGAGGTTTGTTTACAAATCTCAACAAGTAAACTACAAAGCTATCAATAGTAGTACACCTAGTGCTGCCTCCTAACTGAAAGGGATTCCTATCATGTGGCCATGGGCATAATCTGAGTCTAAAAGACCACCAAACCCAACACACGGGGTGTAACAGTATATACCACCAATGAAAAGTGATAAGAGTTAATTGGATGTATAAATAGTTTAATGTCTTTATAAATGAATGTACAAGGTATGGACAATGTTTTTATGATGAAGGAAAAACTTTCTAAATAAAAACCACACATAGTAATGTTTTTAAGGAAATAAATGCTTTACGTAAAGTGTGTAGAGGAATGATGAATGCATTAATGAAAATTTATATTAGTACGTTTTTACAGTATAAAGTAATGCTTACTGAGTATTCGACTCATTTTATTTTTATGTATGTCCCTCCCCTCTCACAAGAACAAAATGAGGACGAGGTGTCAGGACTGACATGACCCAAGGAAAAGGCAACATAAGCCTAGGCGCATTTCATGTAATGTATGAAAGCATATTTTGTAAAGGACTTGTTTTAAATAATGTATGAACTCATGTTTTGTAAAATGGGCTTTATATTTTGATTTAATGAATCCATTGTAAACTCTCATTTAAATTTTCAAATCATATTTTAAATTTTAACTATAGAATATTTTATATCCTGGGGAGGAAAGGGAAATTTTTAAAAGGTTTAGTAATTCTCGTCTCATTTATAAAACTATTTCTTAAAATCCTACCATAAGGATGGGCCTTACATTTCCAACATCTGAATTTCTACATCCTAGGGCAAGGTCTTCCTGTCCATGCCTGATGTGATATGCTAGTTTGTCTGCTTTCTAGTTGTCCTCTCCCGATATCCACTTGATGTTGAAGTATTGGAAGTGATCTTGGCTCTCCCACACTTATTGCAAATATATCTTCAATTTCTCTCTTTTTGCCATGTTTTCACCCGTTACCCGACTTACCATGACTTGGGAGTCTGGTCGAACGTCAACCTCCTTTGCCCCCAATGCCTTCACCACGACGAGTCCTACCTGCAATGCATCGTACTTTGCTTCATTATTGGTGACTTTGAATGCAAACTTTATTGCATAATGGATTTATTTACTGACATCGATTATGATGTGTACTCCTACCCCGCTGCCTGCACGGCAGGAGTTGTTGACGACAACTTGCCAAGCCTGCTGGTAGGTGGTGCTCCTATCTCCTCCAAGAAGTTGGTGAAATTTACTACGACATCTACCAATACTTGCCCTTTCATGGTGCTCCAAGAGAGTTACTCAATATTGAACTCTTTCAATTTGATTGACTAGTTTATAAGGCATCCTAACATATCAAGCCTCTGAAGTGCCCTTCCAAGGGGGATTTCTATCAACACCTTGATCGGGTGGGCTTAAAAGTAAGGCCTCAACCGTCAGGCTATAGTTATTAGTCTAAATAACATGTCTACACACCAGTAACCATTGTTGAGCCCCTTCAAAGTTTGACTTATATAGTACATTGGTTTCTAGGCGTGCTCACTCTCCTTCATTAGAGCAGCTTGAGACCACGTGTGGGGAGACTGATAGGTACAAGTATAAGGTTTCTCCTTGTCTGGCTTGACTTGAGAGGGGTGGATTGGACAAGTACTCCTTGAGTCACTCGAATGCCTCATCATATTCACTCTTTCAGGAGTGGGTTTTTCGTAATACTTAGGAGAAAGGCAAACACCTCATCGACCTAGACATGAACATGTTAAGGGCCATTATTTTATCAGTCAGTTTTCGTACTTTATTGAGGTTCTAGGGTGCCTTGATGTTAGTTATTGCCTTTATTTTCTCAGGATTGATCTCGATTTCCCATTCCAAGATCGTAAAGTCCAGGAATTTTCCCTAATCCACTTTGAATGTGCACTTTTTCAAGTTGAGCTTCGTCTTGTACCACCTTAGAACCGCAAAAGCCTCATGCATGTTTGCTTTGTGGTGCTTGGGCTCCCTACTCTTCACAAGCAAATCATCCATGTAGATTTCCATGTTGTACCTGATTTGGTATTTAAACATACGGTTTACCAACCTTTAGTACGCGGCGCCAATGTTTTTTAATCTAAAGGGCATCACTTGGTAGCAATAAAACCCCCTATCGGTTATGAAGGAGGTCTTCTCTTGCTCACCTAGGCTCATCTGGATCAAGTTGTAGTTGGAGTAGGTGTCCATGAATCTTAGCATCCAATAGCCTACTGTCGGGTCGATTACCAAGTCAATGTGGGGTAGAGGAAAGCTATCATTCAGACATGCTTTGTTTAGATTTGTGAAGTCTACTTACATCCCATTTTTCGTTCAACTTCTTCACTAGGACCACATTGGAGAACTACTCTAGGCAATGGGGCTTCCATAATGAACCTTACAGCTAGGAGGTGTTTGGCTTCTTCTGCTATCATTGTGTATGTTTGTGAGCTAAGCTCTTTCGCTTTTGGCGAAGCTTTTTGGCCTCTAGGTCAACACAGAGGTGGTGCTCAATAATCTCAGCGTCAATCCCGAGCATATCTTCGTGAGTCCATACGAACACATCCATGTGCTTGATTAAGAGTTCTTTTCACCTGGTGCCTAAGCTTGACCCCCATTCTTATTTCTATTCTTGATGTCGCCTTGGGAAGATTTGAATCTAGGATTATGAGCTCCAAGGGCTCATCAGTTGCTTCTTGCTTCAAACTAATGCTCATATCTCACCTTAGGCCCATGCTCGATGAGTTCAAGGGGTGGTGATGGCAATGTTTCTCCAATGCCTATTCCCCCTCCTTCTCTGTTATGCACACGTCCATTCCTTCATCCTTAAGTTACTATACATAACACTCGTGTGCCAGTGCCCGCTCGCCACAAACTTCACCAACGTTAACCTCTGTATGAAATTTTAGTTTTTGGTGGTAGGTGGAGGTCACACGACTATTTAGAGTTGGCTGACCTATGATCATGTTGTAGGAGGAATGGGTCTTAACTACCACAAAATCAGCCATGATGGTGACTGCATGCAGTTCTATTCCCTCAAATACTGATGGCATGATAACTCCCACAAGTTGAACCACATCTCTCGAGAAACCCTTCAACGGCGTTGGCGATGGGCATAAGTGGCCATTTTTTGGAGGAACTCCAAAAAAATCTAAGGTAAAATAGGCAAATTATTAAGTCTAATGTATGTGGAACCCAATGAGATACTGGAGAAAGTGGATTTGATTACTTATCTGTTAAACCTCCCAACAAACTTTCAGGGGTTACAAGGTGTATTCCACATATCTTCCTCTAAAGAATTTTGGGAACCCTCCACCTACGATAACTGTTCAAGAGTTGTACAATTGCAACCCAACTTGACGTATGAGGAATGGCTAGTGTTGATTATTGAATGAAAAGAACAAGAGTTGAGAAAAATAGAAGGACACAATGTTCAAGGCTGTTTTTTGACAAAAACCAAGATATCCAGGAAGCCAGCCACCTGGGAAAGAGAGAATGAAATGAAAGCCAAGTACCCTCATCGGGTTGTAAATTCTCATTAGAATATGTATTGCATCTTAACTAATTTTTTTTTGTGTAACAGTATTATTTTGTTCGATCATACAAATTTGTTTACATGAAACAATTCTCTTGGTACATGATTTATTGGATAATAAAGAAACATATTGATCAAGACATAGATCATTCGAGATCATCAATTATTAGTCGTATACTTGTTATTTTTGTATTGACTTAATTATGTTGCAACAATAATGCCAAGAACAAGACTCAGTTCCGCAAGAAAATCAGTGCTCTCAACTAAGCGAGTCAGGCAAATGATGGAAGAACGACAGCAATGTCAACGTAGGGATGAATGGGATTGGTTAGGTGCAACTTATGGGCATTATAGAAGAAGACTTGAATATCTTTAGGTGCATAATGTGAATGTAAATGGTCAAGGGTAGAGTGTGATTGAAGAACTTTACCCCATGAGGTACACCAAAATTGGGCAAACCTGAGTCAAATTGCAATAAATTGAGCTATGATAGGGGTATCCAAAACATCAAGACTATCTGTGTCACTACGTACCTAATCAAAATGGCCATCGTGAGGAGCGTCAGTATTCAAATGAGAATAATGGGGAAATGTTACCAGATGTTGACCTTGAAAATTAGCTCTATGACTCTGAAGAAGATGTAATGTGTTATCTTCTGCAAGACTCTACTACAAGAAGATCTGGATTATCACCACCAAGGTCCCCTAATGACTCAACGGATAACAATGGATGTTAATTCATGGTGAGTATAATACCCCAAAATAAAATTAGATCAAAATTATTTCTTTAATCTTTTTGGATATATTGATCTAATTTAAAAACATAGGAAATTCAATGGATTAAGCTAGTTAGAATTTTATTTTAATAGCAAAGTCAACTTACGATCCTTAAGTGAACCAAAAACTTTTTGGATTTTTTTGAGATACTTAGTGTCATAATTAGTTAAAAAGAATCTCACTATTGATTTATTTGGATTTTTTAAAATTTTATGGTGCAAATAAAAATTCTTGTGCCTTTCGGAGGGGGCCAATAGGAGATTCACACTAGTGTACCCAAGTCATAAAGGACGATTTTGACTGATGATAGATTTATAAATGCTATGATTTTATGCATTAGTTCATATTAGTTGCATGACATATGCATCAAGATATTTTATAAAAAGTCATGATTTTATGTGAAGAGTTATTCATCAAAATATTTATAAAAAGTCATGATTATATATGAAGAGTTATGCATCAAGATATTTATGAAAGTTCATAATTTTATGTGAAGAGTTATGTATCAAAATACTTATGAAAAGGTCATGATTTTATGTGAAAAAACATTATCACTACATTTTGTGAAAATTTTTTATTTCATTCGAAATTTATAATATGATAAGGCACAATTTCATTTGAAATCTATGACTATGATATGATAAGATGATCTATGACAAGAAAGTATGCATGTATAATTATAATGAAGTACAACTGTTGTTAAGGACGTGTTTCATACACCCACGATTGCGTCCACTCTATGATGACCACCTGTTCATTCCTTGAAATAAGAAGGTTAGCATAGCCTCTCTAGTTGGCGAATAACTCCAATGCCTAAGTTAGCACCTACTGGAATCGTGATAATCGATTACTTAAAAAAGAGAAAAACAAGAGATAATCGTCAACAAACCTTTAGATTTTCCCCTTTTTTGTATTTGTATCTTTTGCTTCCCCTGGGGGGTCTCGTTTGTTATTGGTCAATAGTCTAGTGGTTGACCTTCTCCAAAGCAGACATACTGTTGCATTTAATACGGTAACCCTTTTGGGATCCAAGGCCATTCCTGTCTATCTCAAGCTAGTTCTCCTATGCATTTAATGCAACATGCCCTGCTAGGGGTCTCAGTGATCCTATCTTGACACAAACGTGATTGTCCTGCAGACCCTTTCCCAGTGGACGCATTATTGCATTTAATGCGGCCTTCCTTTTGAAGACCTTAACATATCCTCCCTAATGAGGCATATTAAGTCTATAGTTTAGTCAGGGCACACCCCTCATCATGGGCTTCTGTTTACCCTTAGTGGCCTCGTCCTCCTTCTTGAATGGCAAACCCTTGAGCCATCTACCTAGCTAGGCCTTTGTAGGGCTCAGCCTAGTGAGCTTGTTTAGCAAGGTTGACTAGGCCTTTATTTCTTAGACATTTTTAGGGGGATCGAGAATAGTGCCCCTTGCATTGTACCGATAGTGCAAAATGTACTTTTTTATTTATTTATTTTTTCTTTCAAATATTTTTTAAATATCTTTAAATATTTAAAACAATTAAAAAAACACAAAAATTCACTAATAATCCCTTCATCAACCATTAAATTAAAAAAAAATAAGTATCAGTCATTTGTTTATTTATTTATTTTTGGGTTTTGGGGAGAGGGGGGGGGGGGGGGGGGGGGGGGACATCTTTCTTGGTCACCTTCTCATTATCCTAATTTCTTGAGGTGCATTTTGGGTCCAGCAGTTACCCATAAATTCTCATCATGCACTCATGCAATAGGAATCTCATCATTTTTTTTTTTTTGGCACTGGCCTTTGTCAATTTGTTGTCATGATTTTCTCCTCTTGGATAGACTAATCTCCATAAGTTCTTTTTCTCCATGTCCTTTCATGCCGCCTGTTTAGTTTATGAGAAATGATAGTTGCAGTCGTAAGTGCACAAATATCCAGTAATTAATTTGTAAAAAAAAATAAATAAATACAAGATCTATATTAAAAAGAAATTAATTTTTTTAATAGTAGACCCTATTCTTTTTCAAAGTGACTACACGGCGCTTGCGCATTTCGCAACTATATGTAGCATTACTCTTATTTTATTGGACATGTCTCATCCCATGACTAGTGACATGTGTTGCCCTAGGAGAAATGAAAGTTCCCAACCATCGCTCTTCACCTCATCCATATCTCTATCCTATCTTTCCTTCCATACTTTTTGTTATGGTCTGCATAACTGACTTTCCCTTTTAGTATTGTGCGATTGCAAATGGCTTTTCACCATACCTCCCATGGCGGGGCCGTAGCAGCTCTCGTTGTGGGACCTTAGACGGGGCTCGAGACTCAAGCTCCAAGTCGTCCCACGGGCCACATGACAGCCCCAACGATGTAGGTTCTTCTGGAGAGGGGGGTTCACATGATACTTTTGATTCGGCAATCCCACAACATCAAACCTTAACTCTTTACAGGTAGGGTTGAATTTGGTTCAGTCTGGTCGGTTTGTAGGGAGTTTTGCGGACTGGACAAATTTGGTCTAGGGTTTTCTTACCTTAGACCGGACCGAAATTCTATAAGAATCGGTCTGGTCCAATCCCATTTGGAACAGTCTGGCTCGATTGGTTTGTCGGTCCAATTATGTACCATATGGGCCTCCCAATCTATATATTTCAGCTCAACAGTGAAATTTCACTAATATTTTATCTAATTTTAAGTAAAAAGAAATACCAAATAAAGATTTGAAAGCAAAATAAAATTAATCATAAAAGGAAAATTATTTATGCACAATAAATTTGAATAAAAGATTTTATTAAAAAAATAAAAAAGTAAGAAAAACTGAAAAAGACCCATGACTTCATCAAAACCTCAACAGGCACCACTTTTATATCCAAAAATAAAAATAAAAATTCAACCGTTTATGTCAAATCCTCACATACACAGAAGTAATATTTATGTCAAATGAAATTTAGTACATCTAATTATATGCTAACTAAACATCCATATTTTAGAAGAAAAAGAAAAAAGTTAAGACTACATCTAGTTCTTAACTAAACATCCAACTAAACATCCAAGAGTCTGAATAAAAGGAAAAAAAACAAAAAAGTTAAGCAAATGACACAAAAAATATTACAATTTACAATTCATGCATCTAGGCTTCTAGCCATAATAACTAATAAAGTGATATTACAAATGACTAAATAATAATTAAAACAAATAACATATAACTAAGATTTGATCTCATCAAAGCTTTCATCACCAAACGAAATGCTGCTGCCATAGACCAATAAATTAATGAAATGAAATGCCACATTTTTTGGGTAACGCCAAATAGGAACACAAAATTTCACTGTGAGACAATACAAAAATAAAACTAAATTGGACAAATCACAATTCAAGAAAATAATCTAAAATTTTAGAGAAAACAATTCAAGTTCTCACCTCATGAATTTGCATTGGATGTAGACATTGTATTTGACGCCTCCATTGAATTTTCATCCTCCTGAGCAAGTGCTATATAATAAAGGAAAAAAAAACAATTTCTATAAATTTACAAAATATATATAGATCATAAAAGTTATAAAATGAAGTAAATAATAAACATACCCATATCCAACTGCCTCTCAAAATCCTCCACATCATCCATTATAGTCATAAAGTTGATTAGAGTAGAGGAAGAACGAAGTCAATTTTGTGCACAAATGAGTCCCTCAACCATCATCGGAGATAAGCTATTTCAGAAAGGATCAAGAACATGACCCGCCGTGCAAAAGCAAGATTCAGAGGTAACTGTAGAGACTGATATTGCAAGTACATCGCGTGCAATTTTTGAAAGTACACTATATCTAAATGTGAATTAACCTTCCACCAAACTAAAATGTCAAAACTTGCATTGTCTGTCTCACACTTTTCATCTATGTATCTATCAACCTCTAACTTGATTTCAAGAGAGTCCTCTGACTACAACCCTTGCTTAAATATGGCCATTCTTGTGCACGAACGTCCACGTCTGTACTTGCATCATCTTCACCTGTAGGATTTACATTTTCATGTGATAAACTTCTAGGCTGTTGTTATGGTTGTAAAGAATTGCTCACTTCTTCATTTATAATGTATGCTTCATACATACGGGTTAAAGTATTCTTCACTGAAAAACTCGAATCAACTACTTTTGTGGGATCATAGACATACATCCCTTCCAATTCAAAGTCAAGATATCGTATCTTGTACCGAGGATCAAGAAGAATCCCAACAAACAACAACATATTCATATTATCCAAGTTGCCCCAATATTTGTTAAATTTTTTCTTCATATTTGTGGCCATTAATTCCACTAGAGGGTTTTGATTTTGACACTCCAAATCATTCGCATCATATATTGTAGTTAATTCCAGAAAAAATGAGTTGCAAGTTGCATACAGACCCTCCGAAAAGCGTAAAGTTGCATAATGAAATAGTTTAAGAAACATTACAAACAACCTTGCCTTTTCCCAATCGATATTATTGGGATGCCCCAACTTTTTTTACATTCTTCTATTTACTACATGCTCTACATCATCGTCTCCAATACTAGTAAGGAACACCAAATCTTTATCTTCCAACCATTCAAAATATTTTCAAAATTTTGAAGCTCTCTCCAACATAAGATAGGTGGAGTTCCACTCAGTCAGTACATCTAAGCAAATGCCACTTTTGCTTGTAATTTCTTTCAATTGTACACATTTCTTAAACGTACTCCACCTTTGAGATGAGGATCTCACATATTTCACAACACTTCTCACCTTCGCAATTGACTCATCAAATTCCTTCAATCCCTCATGAACGATTAAGTTTAAGATGTGGGCACAATATCGAACATGCAAGAATTCATATTCTAAATTAGTGTCCTTCATATACTTGGTTTTTTTCTTCAAATAAGAAACTACACCATTATTAGAACTTGCATTATCAAGTGTGATAGCAAGATATTTTGATTGCCTCTAATCATGCAAGCACATCTCAATGGTCTTACCAAGTATATCCCTCTTGTGATTCTCAACCAAACAAGAAAAAAGAATCCTCTTGTGTAGATTCCAATCATCATCAATAAAGTGTGCAATCAGACACATATAGTTGAGATTTTGCACAGATATCCATGTGTCCATAGTGAGAGAAATTTGTTGCCCTTGAAGAGCACTTCTTAACTTATTTTTTTCCCTCGTATACACACTAAAGCAATCATTCGCAATCGTAATACGGGATGGAATCGTTACCCACTTAGGGCAAACATTAAGCATAAACTTCTTGAAACCCTCCCCTTCAACAAACCGGTAACTCATCAAGAATTATCATCTCTACTAAGTCTTGTCTACAAGCTTCAACACTAAAAGCTATGGACACAAGTTCCCCACTACCACTTCCTCCATCCGCCTTCCAAGTTAGAGTAGTTTGGGACTTATCCGTCCTATTAAAAGGGCATTTCTTATATTGTTTCTCGATGTGATATTTCATGGACTTAGTACCGTTGGTATTCGTATCACATGTATATGAAGCAATACAATAATTACATTTAGCCCTAGGTTTACTTAGATCACCATTTGGTATTCTTGTAAAGTGATCACAAACCATTGACCTAGGTCTACCACTGACACTCGGTTTAGCACCACTACTTACATTGGGTGGGAGTGGAAGAATGCCTCCAACACTCTGTGTAGGCATGGTTGACTCTACATCATTTGTAATAAAGTCTTGTGGATTCATTTCTTGAATATGGTTCTTCTACTAAAATAATCAATCAATGTATGGAGATTGGAGATCATATTTTTTGTCATCATTTTATGAAAAATAAATTTTAAAAAAATTAGTAAATGAACTTGCATGCATGATCGTGGATATGATTAATGTATTGATTTGCATAGTGTATGGAGATTGGAGAGCATTTTTTTTATGCATATTTTTATGCATAGTGTATTGATTTGCATCAGTAAAGACCACACTCTGTAAAGTTTACAATACTAATACTAAGTCTACAATATTAAATGTTATAAGACCAACAACAATTATAAAAACTTCAATTATTTTAATTAAATAACTTATATTTAGGAATCAAACACACAACTAAGATACCAAAAAGTATTACTTGTGGATTCTATTTAATCATGTGGTGGAGGTTGGAGGAACCTATTTTTCCACGAGTCTGGAAATAAATAAATAAAATTATTTACAAAATTCAATAATTAATATATCTAATACATTAATTATGTGAAAATTCTAAGAAAATGCCATACCCCATGAGAGAGATAATTAAGGTCATGATATATAAGACATTTTGGCTTCTTTTTTTTTTTTTTGTCATATTCAAGTTTTGAATTAATTCAGACAATATTGGTGCAAGATATTTCAAACAACTAGCTTTCAAAGAGGGGCCTCCCTTGTCTCCATGGTGGGAAGCACATGTGACTAGCAAAACAATTACCAACACACACATAGTCATTCCCACCATAAGTATTATCATTAGATAACAAAGGAGTTAGTCTTCTCTACATCAAAGCATGCACAAAGCTAAAATTCAGTAAAAGAGAAAGGAAGATCAGAATTAGAAAAAGCCATGCTCTCATGATTTCTTATGTACAGCCCTACCAAAAGGTAATAAGTTATCTGTAGGCAATATAACTTTCTTAAACCCATAGCCACAGCAATCGAGCTATATCTCTTCTTTTTTGAAAAATGCTTATCATGTTAACAATTACCATCTTATCTAATTCAACTACACTAGTATATGTCAGTTTGTCCAAAGAGCAACTTATTCTGATGCCAAATCCCTTTATGACAAGAAGAGGGAGGCCTTGAACATTTTCCAAATCCCTTTATAACCAAATAAAGTGATGAAATTAAGGTGCAAAAAAGAACCAAAGAAAGTCTCAAAGAACTAAAGAAATCCTCTATATTATATGTTCCCAAATTGAAATTAGCACAGCATTTTCAAGCACAAAAAAAAAATAAAATTGCAAGCATAAACATAAAAAAAAAAAAAAAAAAAAAAAAAAGAACAGAGACATGAATAATATAAACATCCCTTTCAGTTTCTGATATAACCTAAATATTAGGTTTGAATTTGGATAAAACTAAATAGGATTCTAAAGACTCAAAATCTTAAGTTTCAAATCATATTAATTTATTCATTCTAGCAAATAGATTACAATAAATTTTGAAACCGAGCCATCTCAGATTCATCAATCACCACGAAATCACACAAATAACATATTCACCAACAAGAAACCCAAATTCACGAATCATAAATTCACAAGAAAAAGTCGAGATGGCCAGATTCATGAAATCACGAAATAAAACTGGAAAAAGTACATACCAGCAAAAATAGAAGCCCTGTAAACTGCGAAGGAATCGGGAGGTGGCCCAACTAGTCTACGATAGAATGGGGTGGGGAAGGCCTTACAAGGTTGCAATATTCTTGGTCACACGGACTCAGGGGATTGGGGGGCTAGGATTTTTCCTTTTCACGCAATGAGAGAGAGAGAGTCTGAGAGTTGAGAAGGAACGGGAGGGAATCCGGGGAGGGGTGGGTTGTAACATTTGGAATTGTTGAAACGATGCCATTTGGATTGAAAACAATCCTAAACAGCGCCATTTCAACACACGGGGAAAGGGAAAAAAAAATACAATGAGTTGTATGAAACGATACCGTTTCATGCAACTTAGTTATCATTTTCCTTCTCCCTAGACCTAAACAGCACCGTTTAGGTCTAATCTTGCACTAAACGGCGCCGTTTATTCTCTTAGTAACTATGTACATTTTGATTTGTTCTATATTTTTAGCACATAAATTAATAAGAAAATTATTTTAATTAGTAAATTTTAAATTAAGTAAACTATTCAATATAATTATTTAATTAACTCATTAAAAAAATATAATTATAATTATATTGATGATGTTAATTGTTACTAATTTAGAGAATATCAATGTATTATGATAGTTCTAACTTCTAAGTTAATGCATAATGAGGAATGAGCTATATACTTACATTTTATACATTTTGTATATGAAGCAATAAGCATAAATAATTTAATTATACATACATGCTTTATATTTACTTGCAACTTAGGTCATAGATGTAGAATTGTAGTCATTAGGTTAGTTAATTTACAATTTATCAATTGCTTTATATTTATTTACAACTTAGGTAATTTACAAAAAATTAATCTATACACTTTAATTAGATATAGATGTAGATGTTAGTAATTAGTTAATGGTGAATTTGTGATAAGTTAATTGATAATAATATTATAATATACCTTAGTTAATTAATAGAATATTAATTTGTAATTATATATTTAAAATTTTATATTGTAAATAGTAATATCCTAATAGGTTAGATGAAAATGACATGTTAATTATATAAAATAAATATATAAAAAAAATTTTAAAAATATTTTATGAATTCAGTCGGTCCAGCTTGATTCGGTCCAAGAAAGTCTGGACCATAGACCGAACTGAAGATCGAATACTCTGCTTACTCAGTCCTAACTAGTCTGGACCGACCGTTATATAGCCTTATATGCAGGACTTATACGGAATCTCAGATTCTGGGGAACTGGTTCTAGCTAGTCCGCATCAAGACACAATGGACTCAGATGGCTTCGTAGGACAAGTGACCCTCTACATCACCATGTTCTCATTGGAGATGCAACTTCCCTTTTATTGTTCTGTTCGTGAGGTTCTAGACTTCTTAGGCCTAGCTCCGTCTCATCAAACACTTGGGGGATATTGTTGTTATGTTGCATAGTGTGACGCTTAGCCATGGAGCCTACTAATGTTTAACACTGACCTTATAGCCCACGAGTTCCTACATTTCCCCAGTGTCCAACTGCAACCAAAGAATTTGTACAACTTCCATGCGCGAACAGGTCATCGAGTCGCTCACCTGGAATCTCATTTCTCACACATGAAGGATTAGAATAGGATGTTTTTCTTTGTCCCTGGGACTGGTTGGGAGTTTCCAGCTGGCTAACTAAGATGAGGCGAGTTTCTAATGCGTGCCATATGGGGAAGTGCTCTGGATGGTGGTTCTCTTGACGTGATCCCTTTCCCTTGTGAAGCAAGCCGCTTGGTTTCGGTTTACTCATGGGTTAGGGAGAACCCAGATACAACTTGTTCTGACGCTATTCTTACTAGGGAGAATATCAGTCGTTTCCTTATTTCCCTAGACCGGTCACGGTTCATCGGTAGGCCATCCTTCATTTTTTAGGAGAAAACCTCATCCATGGTCACAAGAGCATTAGCATTAACTTCATCAAAAGCTAATATATATTCAAATTTTAATGAATTTACTTAAAATAAATTTGCATTGGATTCATCAAAAGGATATTTGAAAAGCTTTGAATTACAGTAATTATTGTTCTTCCTTTAAATTTGAAAGTATACTATTCCACCTTCAAACTAATATTTTATTCTAATTTTAATAGACAATGATTTTATTTTATTTTATTCTAAATTATTTGGGAATCAATTATTTAAGTACTAAATTAAATTATGAATATCCATATAGTTAGCATAATTACAAAATATGAAGAAAAAATAAAAATATTATTATTAAAAAAATAATATTATATTATTATTTTGATGAATTTAATAATTAATTTAATATAAAATTATAAATATAAAAATTTTAAATTTATAAAAAATATTTATTTTTTATTAAATTTTAAAAATAAATTTAATGAGCCCAATACTATTTGGGTAATGATACACTTACCACCCTTTTACTACTATTTTACCACTTGTAGTATATTTATTTTTTTATCATTTTCTTTTAAGTATTTTTTTAACATCCTTAGTCATTAAGAAAAAATTTTAAAAATATATAATTTTAATAATAGTCACTTGCTTAATCATTAAGTCAAAAAAAAATTAAAAAAATTAAAAAATTAAAAAAAAATGGTAAAAAGGTGATAAAATAGTACTAAACCTATTATTATTCATACTATTTTGCCCATCTTCGAAATGGGAGTCGGCGAGTCCTAGCGATCCGAGGGAGGCTTGCAGTCGAACGAGCTCGGCATTAGTGCCGCAAGTTCCCGTGGGGACCGCCTAGTGCTGCAGGCGCTCGTTGTGCCCCGGCAGGTGAATGTGTCCCTAGCTTAGGCCGCAGCTCCTTCTTCCGACCACCTGGCGGAAATACTCAACCAAGGGGTAGAAAATGCTAAAGCAATGAGGGACCTAGGTCTTTTCAAAATCCGTGACTCCAAAACCGCCCATGGTAGATCAGGCCCCGGCTGTGAGCCTGATTCTCAAGGAAGTAGCTTCACGGCACCTCGGCTGAGCCCGCCTTCTGCTCCCGCTGCCCAGACACACTCGCAGATGTCGTCGCCGCGTTCTTACGATTTCGTGAGAGTCGCCCACGAGGGGCAGGGTAATGTTGGCTTTGCTGCATCCCGGGTTCTTCGCTCCTCCCAACAACGTTCCTAGCCCAATCATTGGCATGCCATTCGAGGAGTCCAGGACTTCATCTTCGAAGTCGGCAAGCCATGCCAGCGAGCAACAAGGTTTAGCCCCTCTTTGCTGGCTCCCGTTTTTTCAAGAGCCCAATGCCAGATCATTGAACTCTGATCTATAACTTGAAAGCTACCCATCTCAACAATACATAGAACATTCTCCTCACGGCTTCTGGTCTTGTTTAGATTTTAGTATTAGCCTCTTGTTTCCAAGTTCTCTAGGCTTGCTTTTCGTTTCTTGAGTTTCGAAGGCCCGTTATGTTTGGTCAATTAAAATGTAAGAAATTGCTTGAAGATAATTTACAGCAAAATTCTGGCAGACTGTAAAATAAAGTCAGCCACAAAAGGTAAAATTAAAGAAGTGGATATATGTCAAAGATTTTGCAGAATTTGTAATCATTGCTACTCTTCAAGTTCTAATACAGACACACCATTTGTACTCAAGCTATGCATGCGGTTGCACATGGCAACTTTTAAGATAACCATTAACCACCGTTACTAATTATAAGAAACCTGCCGGCAGCATGTCTGAGTATGAAATCTGTTTGTAAGCAAAACATTTATCCAATAAGTAGTGTTAATTAAGTCTACGACCCGTGGACACAAGACAAGGCAGATCTTATGTTAACAATCCTGATTTTCATTTCCTTTTCCTTATTTATTCCTATTTATCATTACATTCATCCCACTTTCTCCTCAATACTACATGTAAATACCAACAACTGTGTCTGTGCTCGCAGAAAAGTAGTGTTCTGCATAAAAAGTTGTCCATATAGCTAGGTAGCTCATAGTCATCCTGAAATGATACTGATATTATAAAGGAGGAACTGGATCTGCCGTTTATTTTCCACAGAGACGTGGAATGTATCTGAATATTCACAGCTATATTGGTATGGTCCTCTTGCATGGATGCTTTTACCTTTGATTCCCTTTGATCTCATTCCTGCAGATGGCAGCAATATGTGGAGAAAATTGTGAAAACATGCGAGCAGATAGGAAGCAAAAGTTGCCAACAAAGGTAAAGAAATAATTACCTTACACCGAGCCTCGTTGTAAAGGTTCAGCTGCAGTTTGGACTTTATTATCATGCTGGTTGTCTAGTGGCATGTATTGTGACATGATAGCCATGATCTCTGTGTCCATGTAAGACTACAAATGGGAAGAAATTTTCCCTTTTAGCGAGTATAAACTATATAGGGCTAATCCAGGATGCAAATCAACAAATTTGGACACAAAGCATTTTAGTAGAGTGTTTTTATATATTACCCGTAGCCTATATTTATAGAATATATAACCACCTATACCAACTACCGCCAAAGCTGCAAGGACCAATAAGGATGGAAACCATCCAAATCGTGATCTATTTCTTTCTGCATAAAAAAGCAAGAATCAGCACACAAATCTTCAATAAACAATAACCATCAATAAAATATATAATTGTCAATGTGATAGCTTTGCTTCTGTTGAGTTATGTACATTTCTAAGTTAAATTATCTTAAATTTTAAATAATTTGATATATCATGTCAATGAAGTACAAGATGAAATGTAATCTTGAAGGTCTGAACACTTCATCTTCTTTGCTCCATACCACCTCATTCAAGAACAATCCAAGGTAATGGATAACAGTAATGCCATTTAGAACTTTGCATGGTCATTAAGCTGGGGTTATCAGATAAAACTAGTTTCAGTATCCAAAAAGTGGAGAGTGCTAATAATCTAGTAAGGGTTACATGTTCTTTCAAAAATCTATGAGTGGGGGAAGTTAGTTAAGAAATCTAATTGATATTACTTCCATTTGTTTCTGACATAAAACCACCAAACAGATTGAAAAAACAGACTAGACTAGCAGGAAAATAGTGAACTGACTGCCTTGCTTGCAAACATGCTAGAAAAAATATTGTGTGTCTTTCCATCTATTATGATCTCTAGATGCTCCCTAATCTTACATTTTCAATTTGAGTTCAGGAAAGATATTGTTGGCTTATTTACATCCTCCAAACTCCCATGCTTAGAGTCATGTGCATGCGTTTTGGACAGAATCACTCTTTCACAAAACTTTTGGAGTGGAACTCCAAAATCTTTCGAAGGACCACGGTTTTTGCCTGTAAGATGTTCACTCATGCCATCTCTGATGTCTTTTAGCCAGTCCTACTTGATTGCAAAAGAAGAAAAATGATAGGAGGTTTCAGACCCCATCAAGTACTTTGTCCAAAGAAACCCCCCAGAACCGTCAAGTAAGGCCCCAACATCCTACTCTAGGAGACATAAGGCACAACAGCCAGGAAAGAGGGAAATTAATAGTGGGATTAATTTATATTTTTTAGTGCAGGTGGCTAATTTTTTATTGTGTTGCAAACGACAGTAATTTTGTTTAATGATTTGAATGTGATTTCATACCAATACAAGCATCTTGCTCCTTTATATACAGAAGGTCCCCCTTACACTTGCATTCATAACTACCCCAAGTGTTTCTGCAACTGCAACCATTACACCGACAGCGACTGTGTTCCTTGCATTCATCAACATCTGGTGCTCAACCAGAGAATAGAAGGTGATGAATGTTAGCATATTAGATTTGAAAAGAATTATAAAGTTGAACAAGTAAAGCATATACATAAATTGTGTCTTAAGTAATCAAACTGGTATGCAGGATCACCTTCGCATTTGTGACCATCCCCACGAAAACCATCTGGGCAGTGACAGCCTTCGAGATCAGACTCCTACTTTGCAAAAGAAAATAATCTTGGTAAGATTTATGAAAAATGAGCAGTCTTGAGCTGCATTCTTGTACAAGTGCTAAGAAAAAATGAAAAAAGTTCTACGATAAGTAGAGATAACTGAAGAAGCAAGAAACAATTGGTAAATGAAACAATTGAAAATGCACACGATTAGAATAACAATCACTGAACTGAGCAAGCTGAGAAGGCCAATCCATCTCTAGCTTCCGACCAGCAACCTCCATTATATATTGAGCATCTTGCAGGTCCAAAAGCTGTCAGGGAAGAAGTAAAAAGTAAGAAGCTCACATCGGATAAAGTCCCTCCTACTTGGATAGAATTTATAGCACACAGCAACAGAATTAAGAAAATAGCACTCTATTTCTTGCATATGTCGTCTCAACTTCCACTCTAATCTCATCAACAAAATTCCTAAGATCATCCAAACATATACATTTTCTGATACTCTCAAACAATAGCAAGACCTCCTCTCTGTGAGAGGGGATTAGACATCATGCTCATGCGCCAAAAATTTGATGGACGAGGTGTCTTGCTTGGAAATTTATCAGAAGTGGAGGAAAAACGCACGTGTACAAGATGTGTAACCATCTCCTTGATATTGAACGCCATTTACCATAGGGCACTCGCAGACTCTTCCTCTAAATGTGTCCTGTCCAAATGCAAGACTTCTGTCACTAGAAAATAGCTAAATATAGAGAATGATCTCGATATATAAAACACGTATGGAGAAATTTTAATTAGAAGAATTAACGAGAATGAGTGAATTCCGCAATTGCCTTTGTACCTTGCAAGCAGTGACATTAGAGCGTGTGTCCCGCCAACAGCCACCATTGTGTTCTGCGCACTGATTGGTCTCAATATCTGGAAAATGAATATAAGGAGGAAAAAAAACAGAATATATCATTACATTTTTAAGTACCAAATAATAGTAGCATTGTAGAGTGAAATAAACAAATAAGCACATCAACCTCCACTTAAACAAACTGGAGGATCAGTGGTCTCTTTAAATCCAGCACATATGGCTTTCAGCACAGCAGTTCTCTCCAATTTTCCTTCAAGGAAAGTGCATCAGATTTTTAGCATCATATGGTAAACAGCCTATCAAAAACATGGAACTTCGGAAAAATATATCAATATTAAATGAAAAATCAACAGGGTGTAGAAAAAAATTGAAGAAAGCAAACTGGATAGGCTTTGCCCAAGACAAGTTGCAAGCAAAGGACCATTTGAATGGGGAAAACAACCATGAAATGTAAAGCAAAGCACAACAAAATTAGTTGGAACAATGAGAACGCTTTTATCTGTAGTTGATGAAAGCCAACAGAAGCAAATCATGGTGCCAACCACCAAAACTTGGAAAAGGTGAGTTTGTATTGACCAATATTTCGCTAGTGTGCCCACTTTACTTTCCCTATTAATCACATGAATAAGATATCAGTTTCATTTTTCAGTCAATGGCGAGTGGTAACCATTTGATGTTCCCATGTTTGGCCTCGTGTTCCATAGAGGAGAGCCAACATGGACACCAAAAGAGGTCTTTTTCACTGAGGCCATCATAGTCTACCCATGAATTGCATGTCTACAGCCTCGGAGATGAAACAGAATTCACGTATAATAGCAGGGAAGATAAGAGTTACAGTTTACAGAGCAATATATATGCAACAAACCTCGATACTGAACATTGTTAATGACCATTGTTGGCAAGATGGTTACATCACCACGAGATCCTCGCCCAACCTAATCAACAAAAATTGATGACAGTAATTAGAAAAATGAGAGCACCTACTGTTAAACTTATTATATCATCCAATGAAAGGTTGGACATCCTTGCTCTATTTGTTTATTTATTTTTTTAATGATGAGATATATTTGATTATTTTTAATAAGTTATTTCAAAGTTAGAAGTACTAATAATTAAAAACTTTTGCCACCACTCGCAAAAAAAGAAATAAAAAAAATCCACTTAACGTGTGGTGAGTGCGAAGCCACACTGGGCAAGGTGGACAGATCCACCCCATGTGGGGTGGCCATAAAAGCAAAATGTGCCGCAGTGTGAATCTGGCCACCCAACAATGTTCATCCCTGCATCGGGTGGTGTGTGTGGTAGCTGCAGAACCACCCCTAGGATGAGTCGATGACCGGTCGCACGCCAAATAGGGTGACCGACCAGACATGGGCGTGGCTGGGGTGGCCAAGCCTCCAAATTAAAAAGTCGTTTGATCACGTGACATATCACTCTATAATTCTATGCAATCGACGATGACAAAAATCACAAAAAAAAAAAAAGAAAAAAGAAAAAAAAACCCATTTATTTAAGAGATAAGGAGCATGACCTGTTGTTCTTGCTCAGCTCTTAGGACTTCATTTTCCACATTAGCTTCAGGGTCACCGATGCACTGTCTAATCTTCTCGATGGGAAGACCTAAGTCAAACAGATTCAAGCCATCAGTAACACAACATTAATAGAATAGAATGTGCAAAAGAGTAACACCATCCATATATAGATAGGAACTTACCAAGTGCTTCAATGACATACTCAGCACAATCCTTGCTATATCTATTCTCCTTCATGGAACACCTAATATGAAAATCTGTAACATAATCCCACCAAACCCATGACCGGTTGCTCTCCTTGGCGACTCTATGCACACAGAGCTGCCTTAAGTTCTCAAGGACCACATCTTTCCCTTGATATCCCACTCCAAAATCCTTCTCTGGATCTGGAGCGCAGTATCTTCCATGGTTTATGCACTGAGACTTGCATTGACTGCTATGGATGAATGCGAGCGGGCAGTACCAAGTTATGTAGTGTGGTGTGAAAAGGGTGTAACCCCCCTTCTCAAGAATCTGAGCGTGGCCTTTGAAATTCCTCACAAAATCCATCTGCTCGTCGCAGCGAGCCCCACATTCGTCGTTACTGTTCGTCCAAAACTCATACTCAACCCTCTCATCTGGATGGGGCACAGACTCTCTCCAGTCTATTCTTACTATAACGTCCTCTTTTTTTTTCAGACCTTGCTTCAAGCTTTCGCCAAAAGACTTCTCTATCAAAGCTGATGGAATTTCAATCTTCTCTATGTACCCATCTGAATCAATGTTGTCCTCGGGAGAATCCATGGTAATTAGAGGCTCGTCAACGCTATCAGCCACCAAAACAGCTGCAGCTCCTGCCTGTTGTCCATTCCATACTTTCAAGGCAAAGTAGCATCCTACATTTTGCAATAAAAGAAATATATATAATTTATCCACAAGTTCTATCCACAGACGTCATTCAAAAACAAAGAAACCGCGGTGCATTTGTAATCTCATTCAAGAATGATTACTGGGATTGGTTATGTTGTTAAACACCATGTCAAGTATGCATAATGCTTCTTATTCATCCAAAATTTTAGCATTTTCAATTACACTGTTAATGTGATACGTTTTAATAGTTTTATCTATTAATTACTAAAATAGAAAACTACTTAGAATATGTCATATCAACAAATATGACGAGAGATGATCAAATATAATGTAAAAAATGGCATTTTCTCTTAATATTGTCATGCTCAAACTCACAGGCCAAAGCCTTTGGATTGGAGCGTGTTTTGACCTGTTTTGTTAAGCTCTCACACTAGAGATTCTCCAAGAAGTTAGTCGTAACTCCCACAAACCCCAACGTCACAAACCATATCACAACAACTATAGCTTAAAGGATAACAACCAAACAGCAATAAAGGAATGGCATACAGGAGTTCAGCACCAAGAGATGGCATATACGAATTATAAATAATGTATCAACTATAGCTAAAAGGCTTTTGCTGTCACGATTTCCTCATCTGGTGTAGGTTAGGCATGATTTACAGAATGAAAACAAAGATGGTGTGGGAAAACAGGGGGAAAAGCAGGGTAAAAAACAGGGTAACTATATTCGAAGTTCAAGTTCAGAAAATTGGATGATCTTTATAGCAGGGGGTGGTGTGTCTTGAGATTTTGTAACGATAAAGAGTGTTTCAATGATGGCACAGTAAGTCTTCTTTTTCTTTTTCCTTTTTTTAAAAAGTCCAGGAAATAAAGAATAACTCATCATTGCATGCTATTCAAACACCTAACCAAGACGAGTAAGAACTATAACTGAAAAATGCCTTATTGCATAATCCCCTTCAAATTCGTAATAAACTAGTTATGTTAGACGATCTGATATTCTACCCGTTAAGATTCAAATAAAAAGATAGCAAAGTCAAACGAACATCCATCTCTGCAAAAGCTTTATGACATGAATCTCAATCATCGACCATTATCTTAACAGACATGATAAATTATAGAAAAATTTCACCAACCCATCAAAAAGTCAACGTGAGAAATTTAGGAAGGGGAGGGATTTCCTCTTCGGATTGCATACCTCCTCGGTCAAGAAGAAGAATATTAGGGCGAGAGGATTTGGACTTGAAAGGCTTATCACCCTCAAAGGGCTCGCACCCTTTGGAGCCTTTATCGGGATAGACCAGAGAGCCCGCCAGATAGCCTCCATAATCTGGAACTCCAAAGTTCGCTATGGCGCCGTCGTGCTTTGAACACATGCTCATGGGAGATAAAACAGTAATACTACTCTTCTCCACCACAAACCTTGCACCCACTTCATGATTCTCAAGAACTGATATTAATACCAAAACCAAAGCAGTCAGCTTCCCGAGAAAAGCCATGCAAGTTTTCTTCTCCATGGCCATCACCACCTCCTCAGCGAGTTCTACGGATTCTTTGTAGTTTTTGTGTGTTATCCGAGGGGAAGAGGTAGATATAGAGCGAGACAAAGGGAAAAGGGACGTGTGTGTGAAGAAACTTTGCAACGGTCATACAGGTGGAGAGAGGACTTGGGGGAGGGGGTTTAAAGTTTCTCTGAGTGTGACTTAAAAGAAGAGGACATGGAAAGAGAACGGTGGACGGAGTCAGCAGAGCTACAACTTCCATACATTTTAGGAAACGACTAAAACAGGCATGACTTAGCAAAGTACGCCATTAGCCTCGTTTTTTAGGTTGTTTTGTCACGTACAACGGTACAAGGAGGAATCAAACATATAATACAGTTGAAGCTCGGACAAGAACAAGGAGATTGTACCAAGTAGAACCACCTCATCAAGATAAAGCTCTTAAATTTCTCAAAACATGACAGACATGGATTCTTTTCTGCAGATAAACAAAACGATGTTTTCTAGAGTACTGGAATCGGACAATTGGGACACAAGTAGAAAGAAATAGCGGATATTTTCAATATTATAATTTTGAAGTTTCCGTCAGCAATGTAGGGGGACATTTGAGTACTTACGCCAATTATGTGAGGGCATATATGTCTAACCACAAGTCAATGTAGAAGAATGGTCGATCAACGACTAGTCTATTCTTTAGACGTTAAATATTGGAGTAAGATTGGGGGCAAGGACCACAAGAAACGATGGAAAAATATTAGATGTGAAAATTGACCAGCTTGAAACTTGGAAGCCAGGTTGAGTGTTTGAAGGGGCTGGCAATTAATGCTTATGATATTCACTATCGTAAAGTGTGTAAATATTATATAGTCATTTTATAAAATTTATTATTAAAAAATTAATTTTTTTATAAATTTATATTTATTTATTTATTTAAATAATTATACAATACTTACACACTTACTACTAAAATTATTTCTCCACCATTAATTATCTGCTTAAACTATTTTAGTGTTTATATTATTTGTTTGTTTTTAATACATCGGTATTATCTATGGAAGTGGTGCCATGATTGGATCATATTAAGTAGAGTACTTCAACTAATTTTATTTTAAGAGCATTAGCAATGATTTATTCATTTTCATATTCATCTTCATATTTACGTAATATCCTTTTAAATTAGTCTACATTGAATTTTGTATCTTCAAAATTTTACATAATTACGAATAGTATTTATTCAAGTTTGAGGAACCACAATTCACTCTTCAAATATTATTTTACTATTTTTTCTCCCTCCTACCCTTTAAAATCAATTTTGCGAAATTTGTATTAATATGATTTTGATATATTAAGTTTATATTAAGTTAATGATACAAAATGTTTTTTTTTAATATATATTAATATTTATTGATAAAAGTAGTCATTTTGATATATAAAATTGATAATATTTAGATATATGGAATTTGTATTTTTGAGCACATTGTGTTAATTGTAAAATATATAAAAATAATAATTTTAAGAAAAAAATAAAAAATAATAATATTTTATTCTTATTTGGTTTAAAAATACATAATTCAATGTGAGGTTTTTCTTTATATGCAAAATTAATATTCAAAAATTGTGATTTTGAATATGCATATAAAGAAACCAATGCTAGTGCTCTTAGATGTCAGCCTATGGCCAAATTTTGGTCGCTTTCCTTTCCGACAAAATACACTTTCTACACTCTAATTAATAGAGTTTCAAAATTTTAATCCATTTAAATATTTAGAATATTTTAGTATATTTATTAAGAAAATCACTTTAGATACAAAGATATTTCATAAAAGGATCCCATACACTAACGTGGCCGACTCTTTCCTTTATTTATTTTCCTTTTTTTTCTCTCGCTCTCTCTCTCTCTCAATTTTTTTTTCTCCCCCTCCCATGTGCCCTCTCTCTTGCACCTACCATGAAGAGCATGGGTTGGTCGCTAGAGGAATGGGAGCTCGGTGGTTGTGGTCTAGTGGCGTAGGGAAGGTGTACAATGGCGCTACGGTGCAGAATCCGTGGAGACCCATTCGGGTTGCAAGGAGAAAGGAGCTGTCGCAGGGGGCTTCAACAGTAATTGGATGAGCATGGGATGGTTGCAAGAGGAATGGGAGCTCGGTGGTGGTGTTCCAACGGCGTGGGGACGGCGTACGGTCGCGCTACGATGGAGAAACTGTGGAGACTCATTCAGGTTGCGGGGAGAAGGGAGCTGCCGCCCGGGGGAGGGGGGGGAGGGGGGCTTCGACGGTGGCTAGATCTGTATGGGGTGGTCATCGAAGGAAGGTGAGTTTGGTGGTGGTGGTCTGGTGGCGTGGCGATGGCGCATGACGGTGCTATGGTGGAGGGAAGGGGAGGAGTGGAGAGCACGGAGAGAGGGGGAGATAGGAAAAAAGAAAAAAGAAAAAAAAGATACGTGACACACTTTTTAATGTGTCACATCAGTGTGTGTGATCTCTTTGTATCTCTAACAGCTCCCATTTATTAATAGTAGTGAGAGAATTTATAAATAGTAATGAAATGATTCGAATTAAGATGTTTATTAGATTTTGAAAAAGAAAAGAAAAACAAATTGAATAAAAGTACTATAAAATTAAAATATTATTTGAATACAATTTTTTAATATTATTTTTTTAAAAATTTGAAAATCTTTTATTATTTTTTGTGGTTTGTTTGAAAGTTTGAAAAAATTATAATAATTAGATAATGATTAAATAAAAAACTTAAAAATTTGAACTTAAAAAGTATTTGTGTCTGAATAATATTTGAGAAAAAAATATTTAAAAATATATGAGAATTCTCTTGGACACAAATGAGGCTTAAGAGCATCCTCATTGGAATAGCCGTATATAAATTAAATGCTTTAATGGCTATTAGGGACAAAAATAAGCTGCATTGAATTAGCTAAAATGTATCTATAATTAACTTTAGCTACAGTATTTCTAAATTAAAAGTCATATTTGCTTGATACTGCTAAATGATCAAATATTTATTTTATTATTTCTTTTGACACCTTCTCTCTCTCTCTCTCTCTCTCTCTCTCTCTCTCTCAAATCCAGGCTTTCACTGCAACCATCTGTATATTTTCATTAGGTTTTTCTCCATCGGATATTAATTTGGTATTTTTAATTAATTGATAGCGATTGGAGAAATTTCTTTTTTGGGGTCTAAATTTTGTTGCCTATGCCAAAATATATCATTCCAGGTTCCTGTTATTAATTAAAATTAAATAAATTAAAAACTAAAAAATAAATAAATTAATATTATTTTATTTTTATATAATAAATAAATAGATAATCCAATATGAAGATTTGATGTGTATGGAATAGTTAAAACCAAATTCAAATCATATTAGCTAAAACAAGGGTTTGACTTTGGTTATTCCAATGAGAATACTCTAAGCATTCACATTGGAATGACCAAATTTTTTCTTAAATTTTAATCCAAAATCATCTTTTCTTATTTTAACTATTCATCTTTCCAAAACATTTTTCGTATCACTTTATATTCTTTATCTATTCTATTAAAATAATATTCTTATATTCTCTTTTTATTATTTTTTTTTAAGTTACTTTTTTTTTATAATCTTAACTACTCACTCTTTTATCTTTTTCTTTCTGTTTTGTACTATTCCTCTCTAGCCAATATTTTAAAAATGAAAATTTAAATTATTTTTTTGTGGGTCCAATTATATTTTCAAAATTATTATGTTTTTAAGATTTTTTTTTTCAAAACTCGCTTTTTTCAACAGTAATATTTTGTAATTGTTAAATTTTTTATGGTAATGAGAAGGACATGGTAATAATTTTTGTCCTTCTCATTTCCATAATAATGTTTGTTAATTTAATAACGATCATATTTTCAAATGATAATATTTTGGTATATAAATAAGAACACTTGCTCATTTATTGACATCCAGAACAATCTAAATTTCATTTAAGATTAAGAGCTGAAAATTATTCTTCCGGCTTCATTCTTCATTTCACTCTTTAAATGGTTTATTCCTTTTTTTTGCAAATTGCTTATTTACCTAGATTCTAAAAATGAGTAGGAGATAGTTTTCAATGAAGATGGGGATCAACATTTATTTGTGGTGATACTAGTCAACATCATAAGTACATTAGGTGTAATCATATATAAGGGCACAAATGACTATTTCACGACTATTTGCAGAATTATCAACATATCTCTCAAATATATTTCGAATGAAATTTCGTATGAGTCATTCTCTTTTTCTTTGTATTCAGCATAAGTTAGAAGCTTATGAGCCTTCATCTAAAGAAGAGATAATGATAGAAGACTCAATCTATCTTCCCTACAAAAGATAATTGCTACACTTAGAATGTTTGCGTATAGAGTAAATGCCAATTTTATGGATGAATATGTATGGATTGGAGAAAGCGCCACAATGGAGAATTTGAAAAAACTTGTGGAAGCGATCGTAAATGTTTTTTCTAATGAATATTTGAGGTCTCTAATTATTAATGATATTGCTCGATTGCTATCTATTAATTAACAACGTAGATTCTCAGAGATACTAAGGAGCATTGATTGCATACACCGAAAGTGAAAAAAGTGACCGTATGCACGGAAAGTTATGGACTCTAGTTATAGTCGTGAACTAACTATTATCTTAAAATAGATGACATCATATGATCTTTAGATATGAGATACATTTTTTGGATTACCCAGTTCTCATAATGATATCAATATGCTTAAAAGATTTTTTATTTTCATTGAACTCACCAAAGGACATGCTTCAGTCAATTACTCAATTAATAGTAATGACTACACTATCAAATATTACCTTGCCGATGATATTTATCTAAAGTAATCAAAATTTGTGAAGACGATCTCATCTCTACAAGGGAACAAGAAAAAATATTTTGTAACAGCACAAGAATTAGCAAATAAGGATGTAAAGATTGCATTTGGGGTCCTTCAACAATACTTTGCAATCATTTGTAAACCAGCTCAAATGTTCAAAATTAATAAACTAAAAATATTATAAAATAATGCATAATTCTACATAATATAATTTCCAACTGGACCTAATTGAGCATCAACGGCAATTATATAGCCAACTTTAGAAAATGTCCTCAATTAGTGTAACATTTGTTGTCAATTTGGTGTTTTCATTCTTATGTATGATTTTAGTTCCCAATAAAATATATCACAACAAGATTTGGGACAATTATCCTGAGCATTTGTAATCTATGTTGTAAAAAAAAAAAAAGTTGTTATACAAACGTTGTCCTCAATAATATGCATCCAACATCACAAACATTGTCCAACATCATAGACAATGTCTTGAAGTAAAAAAGAAAAAGAAAAACAGTTAGGAAGATACAAATTAACCTATGATTGTCATTAGTGAAAATTATCCAATGATGAAAGAGGTTACACAAAATTATCACTCTCAACTGTCACTGCTTATTTGCACTATGGTTTTTGCCATAATTTCCATTTGAGGTTGTTGTAAATATATTCGTTGTAATTCAGGTAACGCAGTGACATCCATCAACATGATCCGCTCCTCCCTATTCAACCACTCCCTCTCTGCTTTGTCCTTGACTTTAAATCGGACAAATTGAAATCTATCAATTTCCAACCTTAGCCTCTTATCCTCCAATCATATTTTATAATCCTCTATTTCTTGAGCATAATTCATTTTCTGCTCCTAAAGATAGAAATATTCTTTTTCTTAGGCGCATGACTCCTCAAGAAAAGTATAATTTATTGTGGAGATCTCGACAATATCCTTAGCTAGACTATTTGGGGCCTTCCATTTTGCTTTCTTCGCTTTCCTTCCCATTACCCTCTACAAATCAATAATATCATTGTCAAGAACATGCTCCCATTGGCATAATTTATTGAATCTAGAGCAATGAAGGTACGAGTTGGGATCGACGACATCGTGGATCTTCACTTTGAACTATCCTTATAATAATGCTCAACCCATTTTTGTTGATTTTTCAACAGATGCCAACAATACTTGAATGAAAATTGGATTTTCTCTAGTTAGTAGTACATAAGTTTCACTTTGTCAAACTTGCAAAATACAAACAAATAGAAAAACAATTGGTGTGTATTTATCCAAAGCCAAGGCAACACAATATGTACAATAGCAAAAAGAATCTAATGGATAGATATACATTGTCTTGCTCAGTCAAGCCACTTTGATTTAACACTTCCACTTAAGCTAGCTTTGCACATAATTTATTGGTCGCCTTTTGAATCGTTGATCATCGATGTACTAAAGACCCAATGGTTTGCTTCATTGTACTTTGTTTATACTAATTAAAGTATAACAACATTTTCTCTCAAAGTTGAGTATGTTGTTTTTTTGTCTCTTAGATTGCATCAAAGCTAGTATTTAACCATGCCGATACAAATAGCTTATCTTCCTCTTGGGTGAAGTTGGCACCCCTCAATGATTTTTTCATGGTAAGAACCTCTAGTTGAGGTGGGTGTGGAGCGTCTTCCACGGTTCCACCGACACTAGATTGTGTTGAATTTGAATCGAGAAAGTGTGATCAATGTTAGGATTCTAATTTAAAAGGTTCATGAATAACATACTTTCATGCTCTTATGAATCTATCTCTGTAAAATTGTAGACAATGAAGGAATTTACACGTGTTAGAAACTCAAAATCAATGATGAAAGTAGGACTACCAAATTGGCTAAAAAACTAATGGTGTCATAGAGGAAGGGGCAAAAACTTATGGGTGCAACAATCGGTTGCCAATATTATGAGTCTTGACACAGATAATGGCCATACGGGTTACTCTACCATGGATTTTGTGTCCATTTCCCTTGTCCCAAATGAAATTTGACATCATCATGAGAATGAAGAAATCGAAATAAAGAAAATGGATGCACGGTGGCTCTCTAAATATGGGAATTCTCAATAGCGTCCTCAAACCCAAACCCTAACCCTATTTTGGAAAGCCAAATGGGAGTGCTCTAAACTGATGCATTACACCCTCGTTGTCATAGTTAAAATGTGCACCATTTGTATATACTTTTGGTCAATATTGTATGATATCACTTTTCCACTTATTTTTCATCAAGTTAATGGGCAAAACTATCAATCGAATTATAGTTCAATTAGTAGATCCTCCATTTGCAGCAACGGGGAAAACGAGAAGCCATAGATAAAAGAGAAGTGCTACAACCACAAAGAGATCTTATAAAAGTAAATCCACAAACTGATATAACTTCATATGATATATTAAATCTATTTTACAATAACAGCAGGTTTACAATCTAACGTATTACATCAAACCACGTCAATTTGTAGATTTTTTTTTATGAGATCTCTTTATATTTAAAACATTTCTCTAGATAAAATCATCATGGGTGACTCACATGCTAACAAGGATATAATGTGTAAGATAAAAAGAATGCGCGTCCTTAATATGTTAATGTGAGATTGTAAATGTTATTCGGCAAATTTAAAAAGAAATGGACAAAATTAGCTGAATGCATTATATGTCAATTTTTTTATGTAGTATGTAATATAAGAATACAAACGAATCAAGTTATAGTAAATAGTGGATGGTTAGACTTTATTCAGTAAATAGTGGATGGTTAGACTTTATTCATTTAACTTTTATTTTAAGCACGAGATGAACTTGAGTTTTTCATTGAATTAGATTTTAAATTCACCGAAGCTTATTTATATTTGAACAAATTCAAAATTCTTCGTGAACACTTTCATTTTACTAAAACAAATTATTTATATTGTACTTTATATCTTTATTAACAATAGGATTGAGCAAAAATCTGACTGCACTCCGACTCCGTTCTGACTACAACAAAACAGAATCATTGTTGGATTTTTTTTTTTTTTTTAAATTTTTCAATCAAAGTCAGAGGTGTCTCCAGCCCAAGTTCAACTTCAATCCAATCCGACTCTAACTTTACCCTCCTACTCCGAATTAGATATTGTATACATGTTATAAAAGTATATTTATATATAATGATCATATATATTAGTATAATTATAGAATTATGTAACTAGAACTTATATAGTTAAATTCAATAATATACTAGTATGAGCTAATTGCTATAAAATAATATACTTATATTATAATATAAATAGACTAACACTAGTTTAGTATATGTAAATATTATAGTATTACTACCATACATAATCAAGTATAGACATAAGTTAGGCACTAGTATTGAAATAAGTCTAGTTTAATAAATTAATAACACATAATAACATGTAATACTAATGTATAATAACATGTAATTGGACACTATAGTATAAGTCTAGCATATAAATAAATTAGACACTAGTATTTAAATAACTAATAAGTTTAGTATAATAAGTTAATAACAAATTATACTAATTTATTAATTATAATAACATGTAATTAGACACTATAAATAAGTCTAGTATAGAAATAAGTTATAAATAAGTATAGAAATTTGAAAACCCACAAAAATACCTTGTTTGAAAATGGACTAAATATGAAACTAAAAAAAAATAAAAAATAAAATCTAAATCCGACTCCGTTTCGACAAGTAGGAGTCGGAATTAGGTCAGAGTCGACACAAGTTGAAGTTAGAGTTTGGATTTGAACTCCAACAAAATTTGAGTCAGATTTAGGTAATTTGGACATCGATAAAGTCAATACTTACCCCTAATTTATAAGTTCTAACAAACAAATTTTGATTTTCTGTTATTTATAAATTTTATATATGCATATATCAATGGTTATATTTAGAGAAATACTCTAACCACAAAAAAATTATATAAAAAAATCTCACAAATTGATATGGTTTGATATAATTCGTCAGGTTGTAAATTTACTTTTATTGTAAAATAGATCTAACAGATCAGATGAAACCACATCAATTTATTAAATTATTTTGTATAATTCCTTTATGAATGTAACAGTACTCGTTTATAAGGCTTCAAATAAAATGTTTAATTTTATGAATATGACATCCTCTAATCTCTTTAAATATTAAAAACATTCTCAATTAAATATAGAAGTAATACTATAGAAAATAATACATGTGCCATGCTCTTCGCTAGCTACTGAGTTATACTTTCCATAGGGTTTCACAGAAAATAATAATTGAGACACTTCTCTTTTAATGGACATTTTAATATGAAGTTTTGTTACGTACAAGTAAATTTATTTGTACTAATCTACATATCAATACTGCAGCCTTCATATAAAAAATTTAAGCTGACACTATTTTCATTGAAGTCCGACTTTATGACCAATAACTTCAACTTTAGATGAGTGCACATATTAGTGTGTAAAATCGCTTACAACTAAATTTTTCCTTTAATATGTTCCCAATGTTTTTGGGGGGCCGTTTGCATCTTCCTCATATGAACAATCATTGTGGGCTGTTTCTATGTTCACTGCAATATATACACAAGGTATTACTCAATTGGGAAGCAGCAAACTTCTTAAATTTCCACTCTATCAATTGCACTGTCATCTTCGTTTTCTGAGCTGTGCTCCCCTCGAGAGAGGATATTCATAAAGGTCTTTGTGGCTCGGCCAACAGCACGCGAAGTCTTCTTTGCAGCTCCTGCAACGACAGGTTGCAAAGAGATGATGGGCAGGCTTGCTCTCTCTTGAATCATTGCTGTATCGTACAAACAAGTGCAAATATAAAATTAATAACCAGAAACAATTTTTTTTTTTTTTTTAAAAAAAAAAAAAAAGTCTTTGCTTCTTCCACTTCTTTTCCTTTTGAGGTATTACAGTTGAAGCTTTTAACATACAGATGGTTTGCTGTCGAGCAAGTGTTCCAATCTGTCGAATTCCAGCTTCTGCCGCTTGAACCGCTTGAGCTGATTTGGTGACCCCATCAGTTATCTCTTGGCTGGGTACCAATTCGAATAAACAAATACCATAGTTAAAGCATACTAGACAACATCAATGAAACAGCAGGAGGTGGTGGTGGTCATAACATTCAACAAAATGACTTTTTTGTCCTCTTTCTATATTTAATCTCAATACAAAGCGCAGGGGGGAAGCCTTAGTACACGAAGTATACAAGAGGACCCCTATTTAGAATTGAATAAAAAAAAAAACACAGCATTGAACAACATAACAAAAAAATTTAATTTATGGTATCTTTTATAAGTAAAAGAAAACTGAATAATGTTTTTGTTCTCAAGGAGGAGCAAAAGCATCTTATGGTCACCTCAAATCACTTAGTTCCAGCGTAAGGTCGCTGATTTCCATGCCAGACAGCCGAATAGCAGCCATTGTACTGGGGAGCTCCTCACGAGCTGTATCTGCTAGCTTTGAAAGAGATGTTGCAGCTCTCCCCATTGCCTTAAGGACATAGAGGAAAAATAGATACATATATATCAGTGTCTAGAAAACTATTTATAGACCTGCCTATCACATCAAGCTTTTAGAAAAAATGTATACATCTGCAATCAGAACCATCCAAAAATAAGAACAACAACTTACAACTTGCAAGAGAGGACCCTAAACATTAGAATGCACCATCAAAAAAGGCATAAATCATGACTTGCAGTCTGATAAACCTCGTTATAAGATCCAAATTAGAACAAAGAATGAATAGCAGGAGGAATCATCTATATGAAAACCTCTTTAAATCATGAATGCAAGATACTTGTTACATTTTTTAATCTAACAAACTAGTGAGCTTCAAAGTTATTGTAACATCATCAACAGATTATCATAACGATAATCCAGGCACCTCAAATGATCACTGCAATTGCAACTGCATGGCCCAAAAATATAAGATTAAACAGAAAGTGTAAAATGAGGATCTTATCAAATTATTAATTTTTTGAAACAATATGCTTATGAACTTAGGTATTGGCTTTGGAGCAAAATTTGAGACAAGCTAGGGTCCACGTATCTGGTATATGAAAGAAAACCCTCAGTCTTATGCCAGAGCAGAAAAAATTATATGAGAGCACAAGTCAAGCACGCATAGCAGCAGATACTCTAAAATCGGGCAGTAATGCTCTCTGGTGTTCCCGTACAATTGATGGACTCACACAGTAACATCACTGACCAATATAAATAATCAGATCATTAGTCTAAAGAGAGGAAAATTTCAATGCATAAACTCTTTGCCGAAAAAATTAGACTCTTATGTCACCCAAAAGTGCATTAAACTACATTAACCTCAGGAGTATAACCAATTCCTCATCTAGCACACCAATCTAGCAACTGAAAAGCAGTTTTCACAAGATGGCTTGTCCCTAGCATTGCTCTTTATGTAAAGTCTCATCCATCAGTTCAACAAAACCAACAAGCAGAATGTTAATCATACTTCCATAAACAATTAAAAATAACCATTTCAAGGTATGTCCCGAAGCTTTGCCTACTTTTTAATTTTGGATTTAGGCACTGCCAAAATAGGAGAATGTGCATAACTACACATATCAAGCACCCATTGGGAAATTACATCTGATAGTTCAGATTTGACCTTTAGCGATTAGCTGAAAGAGCAAGAGAATGGAAACAATTGTTTGTGAAAGAAGCACTTTGTCACCTATTTTTGGTCCAACAAGGCAAAAATGCAAAACACTTTGTCCCATTACAGGCCCATAAAGGAAACATCAAGAAAAAAAAGGCTGGAAGATTGAAGCATAAATGGGTAGTGACCGTAATGTCCAAGTCACTTAATTCTCATGCTAAAATTTTAAACACAAAAGAAAGGGCAGTCACAATCGTCATAAGTGAGATGAATAATGTTATCATATATAATGCTGGGGCATGCAATACAAAGATATTATGAGTTTAAACAAAACACCACTCAACTTACATATAGTGTTGGGACGGCTGCAATAACAAGGCTAGTAAATGCCACAGAAGTCTGCACATGTTAAAATTAAATTAGATCACAAATAATAACAAAATCAACATAAATCATGGATTGCAATCAAACTTCAGCTTCTAGGGCATGTCAGGAAAATATAGCAAACTTGATGACTATCATAAGTTTGATTACAGCATATTCAAATGAATCAAACCATAACCGATTCTTGTAGTGCATCCCAAAGTATAAACTAATTTATCACCAATTTCTAATAAGACTTCCTGTACGGTACCATGGAACAAATAACACCCTTTTGATAAATCACATATTCTTCTGATTTCCACCACAAGAATTCTTTAGTAGTACTGAGGAAGTTTCAATGAACTATTAACCCCGAGGGGGAGTGATAAAGGCCTTAGTCTTGGTGGTATGTTCCTTCTAGGTTTAAGGTTCGAATCCTCTTAGGTACAAACAATTTTTAGGAGCCATCAGACTGAGAGAATTTTCCCTTCAATTACCCAAGGTGGACTTGCGAGAAAATCCTTGCCGAGAGCTTGTGCACCCCCAGGATTAGTTGGGATACTATTCTCGGACACTAGGTGCCAATCCAAAAAAAAAAAGATTCAATAAACTATTTCAATGTCTCCTTTTTAATAGAAAATAGACCAAAAAAAATCTCCTAATAGTTCATTGAAAATAAAGTATCGTTGGGATGTTGAGATGAGATGAAAAATCTGTAAATAGTAGTGAAATAGTTTGAGTTAAGAAGTTTTTATTAAATTTTGAAAAATGAGAGAAAGACAATTAAATAAAAATATTATAAAGTTAAATATTATTATAATATAATTTTTCTCTTGGAATTTAAAAAAGTTGAAATTTTTTTTGTGTTGTTTTTGAAAGTTTGGAAAAGTTGTAATGATTAGGTAATTATTAAATGAAAAAGTTGAAAATTTTGAAATTAAAAAGCGTTTGTATTTGAGTGATATTTGGATGTCGAGATGGGATGTTCATCTCAACCAGCCCTAAGACAGAACAGTGGAATTTTTCTTATTGCAAAAATTATGAATTGAAAACAATTTCCAATCCCTTCAAAACGGCCAATGCCATCAGCTGCAGCCTTTTCATTTTTAGGGAATATGCGACCTTACATCTAAAAACATATGAAAATATTAGGCCCAACAAAGAGAATTACAAAAGGCTACTTTAAAACTTATTTGGATTGATGCATCACGTCAAATTGTAAAGCCCTTTTAATTGAAAAATGGATCCGAAGTATCAAACCAGTCAGTTTTTAAGCTCTCCCTTTTGTCATTTTCTTTGTAGGCCTGGCATTTCCCAAAACAAATTTGATCTATAAGAAGTACTGACAACCTTTTGGATGTTTCACATGAATATGAATTTGCATCTGCTTATGTGACAAGTTTTTTCAAGGGAACTTCTGTTAATTGGAAAAGTCATTAGAATTTGCAACAATCATAGCAATAGACATTAAAAAGTTAAAATGCAGTAATTTCAGGAATTTCTAAATGCAACTCCTTGGCTTCTTATTTTTAATAGCTCTATTCATACAATGGATTTTCTACGATAACCCATAAGATAAGGATAATGATAGGTGTTATATAGAATCCCACATTGTTTAGGAAGAAAATGTTCTTGCTCTTAATAAGATTCCAATGGGGTTCTAATTGTATCATTGACTAGTCATTTTGGAGTATAAGTCATGTGGTTTGAGCCTTCTATTGGGGATTTACAAATGGTATTAGAGCCTATCACAACAAAAAAATGTGAGACTCTACTTGCGAGGGACTAGCCCAATGAGGACGTCGGGAATTTAAGGGGGGTAGATTGTGATACCCCATATGATAAGGATCAGGGTATATGGTGTATAGGATCCCATTTGCTTGGAAATGAAAAGTTCTTACTCTTTATAAGATTCCAATAGAGTTTCAATTATATTATTGACTAGCTCTTTTAGAGTATAAGCCATGTGGTTTGGACCTTTCATTAGATTGTTACTTTTGCATTTCAACTCTAATGAATAACATGCACTGAAAAACTTAAGTTTGCCACTAAATCCTAGTGGCACATTAGGCATGCCCTATATAAACAAAGAAATCCAATCAAAGGTATTCAAAGCTAGAAGCTCAAACAACAACGCCATTATCTTCAAAAGCCTAAATTTCCTCATACCGTGCAAGCAATGAAAGCCAAGAGGAAGAACGCTTGGTCACTCAAGCTCAGTTTGGCCGCAGGTACAACGTTTGCCGGAACACTGGGGCTCCCCACTTCTACATTCCATCGAGTCTGTGAGTTTTCATCTTCAACCAGGTCTTCTCTCGAAACTTCCTCCAACCCACGATTCTTTAATTGGTCGTTAGATGGTCCTGAGGTATAGGAACTGCAAAGAGAAACCAATCTAGACTGCTTGTACCGGGAATTTAAGGAGACTATGGAGGGGAAAGTAAAGCGTTTTACGCAGTACAAATTTGGATTCTTTGGCTGATAGGATGTATAGGAACAAAACGGATCAAATGGGTGTGAGCAATTAGTACTTATAAGAGCAGATTTCATTGTGAACTCTAGGGAATCGGGGAGATTACCAATAATAACAATACCAATCATAGAAATCTGAGATATTACACGTATTACAAGGGAATCTGAGATATTACAAGAAAATCAATCAAGACTTGAGGTTACCCATAATCCACCACCTGAAAACAAATTCAAGAAACGAAAATAAATAATATATATATATTTATATCAATACAGGATTTACAAGAGTAAAACATAGAAGATGCGGATAAAGAGTGGGTTTCAAGATACGAGTTTAATCGGTCGAACAAACAGGCAATTTAAGGGAAAAGAAAACGGTTTCAAGAGCAATAGTATCCTACCTTGGATGTCACTATAACAAAATTAGTGGAAGGTTGTACCTGGGCCCTCACTGCAACTCTCTACTTCATGTTCGGTGTCCTGGCAGTTCTCTCAGTATATATCTAGAAACTAAAACCAGCCACGACCTTTTTCTCCGTCTCTATTTGTTTTTCCTAAAATAAATGTGAACCCCAATTTTTGTATTTAATTTTTATTTTTAATCTGATCAATTCATTCCTTAATATCGATATGTTAACAGTAGGTGTTGGACCAAGTAGTAAAAATCTTGAGTTTTAGGATAGACTCCCTAGGTCTTAAGCGTAAACAATTTTTAAAAGTCATCGAATTTAAAGATTTTTTTCTTAAATTAATCAAGATGAACTTATTAAAAACTCCTTACCGAAAGTCTATATATCCACGAGATTAATCGGGATGCTATTCTAAAATACCGGGTGTCAATAAAAAAAAAAATATATATCTATATGTTTATGTTCTTTGTGTAATTGTCTGTGTAAATTGCAATAATGATGAATGATAAAAATAATAAAAAAATAATAATTATTTCTTCTTTCAAGTCTTTGATCTTAATTAGAGCTTGCATAAAATAATTTTCCAGGAGGAATCTCTCCCTAGTTGCTTTGAGAATTTGAGTAAATTCAAACAAATACACTAAGATGTTTTTATTTTAACTAAAGCAAACTAAAAATTACTTGAAACAAAGTGAAGGGAATAAGGATAAATTGACCTTATAAAAAGTTACATTATCAAAAGCATTATTTTTTTAATTTCTTTCTCTCTCTCTCTTTTTTAATAATTGGCACTAGGCATTTGGAATAATATTCCAACTGAATTTGGGTATACATGTTCTCGATAAGAATTTTTGGTAGATAAGAAATTTTTTGCAACTCGATAAGAAATTTTTTGTAAATACATATCGAATAATTTAATAAATAAATTCCAATCTAATGAGTCTTAGAAATTATTTTCAGTCCAAAGAGTCGAACATTAAATGTGGAAAGAGCATATCACCAAAATCAAGGGTCTTATTACTTAAGCCAACCCCAAGAATTGTTGTCAAACAGCATTCAAACCTAAGTTAGGCCTCCTTTCTTTGTGTTGGATGGAATAAACCTCATCTTATTGTTTATAATACCATATTTTTTTATGAGCCAAAAAAAAAAACCATTTGTAATTTAGGGCGAGAGATGATATTCTATACCACACACTTTATATATTTTAATATTATTATTTATTATTTATTTATTTTTATTATTTTATTTTATTCTTGTTAAACTAATTGAGTTATTATATTTATTATCAATACGCCACATATTTATTATAGAAAAAATAAAAATAAAATAAAAACAATATAGTATATGGTGTATGTAAATAATAAATAGAATTATTCTTTATAAAATTGGGAGCATTCGAATATTTCCAAGTTACTTATTCCTTTTGTTCAAAAGATAAAAAATGTTACCTATCCCTTGGGCTGGGCCCTGTCCACAACGATGACCACGCGGAATGAGCAGAGCAGATATTTGGGCCCATATTAATTTAAAGAAAATGTTAGTCCACCTGTGATTGGGAATGTCAGTACCATGCATTGAGATCAAACCCAGCATTAATAATCTTCCAGGTCTTTCGTAAAGTTAAGAGACAGATTGTTAAAAAGTCATTCTATTCTTAACATCGTACACGTTATTGATGTTACACGATTTGATCTATAAGATTTATTAATGTCGAAAATAGTACAGCACGACGAAATGGAAGAAAGAACCATTCACGACCTATTGAAATAGTCTAATACCAGATGAGATGATCCGAAGTGGTGGTATGATGTCTGTCAGTACATTTATAGCAGTTAATGAAAAGTAAATACAAGAAATATAAATAGAGATATAGGTACACAAATTTATTTGATTCGGCACAGTTGTTTAGAAGGTAAATCTACCATAATATAGATATTTTATAATTTTTTATAATCTCTCATTTTTATCTATATAATAGAGGATGAAAACCTATTTTCTAGAAAATATAAATCTTGAAACTCTCGTTTTGAGGTTAAAAATAATGCTTTGTATTCTTGTAATTCTCCCCTAACCTCATCTCTCGTATTCCTTTTATTTTGGTCTTGGAAGTGGTGATGAAGGGTTGCTTTTTGACTTACTTTTTCCCTCATTTCTTCTTTTTCTCCCTTTTTCTCTAACACATTGCCTCCCCTTTTTGTCTTGTCCCTCATTTGTATCTATATTTCCACTCTATTTCTACTCATTTTTCCTGATCTCATCTATTTTCTCCTCCCCTTTAGTTTGACGGTGATTTGGGCTTAGTAGGTCTTGCCTAGGACTAGTGTATTTACCCCCAACAACACTTAAGTTAGTAAATTTTCTTTACAAATTAAATTCCTTTCACATCAAAAATATGCAATGTTTGCACTCCACATCGACTTATGAATATAATTTTTTAATATTAAAACATATATGTTGAGAAAAATCTACTAATTATTTTTTTCTTTTACTTTGATTCATTCCATTTCTTCATCATGATTGACTATGCAAGTTTCCAATCTTGGTATGATAGATTCCTAATCAGCTCAATTTGAGGATATATAGCATAATGAACTTTATGTTAATGGCATCTGATAAAATGAAGACCCTACCCTTCCTCACATTTCTTGTTTTGGCCATTAATGATTTCCTCAACCTCCCATTGAGGATATATAGCATAGTGAACTTTATGCTAATGACTAAAGGAATTCCATACTTCCATTGTACCCTTAAACTCAATGAAACTTCTAACTTCAAAGTGTTATTTCATTGAAAAAAGCAAGTAATATGAATTGGCAAATTGAGGCACCTCAAGGCCTAGGATTCTATTTGCAGAAATGTTTGGTATACAGGAAAAATCACGTAAAGGAGATGAATTCCTCACACAAGTTTTGTATATTGCAATGAGCGGGGTTGGTATATTTTTCCATCAGTGGCCGATGCCTACATACAGTATGGTTGTATGATCTACAACTGTGCTTGGATGAAAGTGTGTACTTGATATATAATATAAATAAGAGAAATGTTTTAGCTAGCCATATAGAAATCATATCAAAGTAAACCTACAAATTGACATAACAACTACTTGATATAATATATTGAATTGTAAAATTATTTTTATTGTAAAATAAAGCTATCATATCAAATGAAGTTATGTTAATTTATTGACTTATTTTGATGGAATCTTTTTATAGTTGTAATATAATAAATAAATGAGAAAACACCTAGGCCAGTTTATGTTATTTAGCATTAAGTCTTGGTTGGTTTTCACAAACCATATAGTCTTCCTCCCTAGTTTAGTTGTATGATCATTGGTCAACTTATAGTCATTTTTTATAGTCATTTCAGATCATTTATTTATTATTATTATTATTATTTGTCATAGTGGGACTGATTCTTCTTATTTAATTCCCAACAAATAGTATAAAAGTTGTGAGCAGGAGCCTATTTTGTCCGTTACTTTTGAATATTTCGCGTGTATATATTATATATATAGCATGGTCCTTGATCTATTTGCACACATGATAGAGAAGTGCCGAGCAGGTGTCCACGTTACAATATGTATATATTGCAAAACTCAGAAGACCCGTGGGTAAAACTACAGTACTTAAATCGATTACATACATTATAAGCCTAAGCTCTAATAGATTTTCGTTAGAGGTGGTAATATGCTATACAATCCGTTAACCCAACATAAATACGATACGATAATAGTGGGTTAGGATTTAGTCTTAATGAGTTTGGGTCAAAATAGGTTGATCTGTTAAAACACAATTAGTTAACGGGTTGATCCCGTTATAATCCGTTATGACACGTTAAGAAAGTTAAAATTACAATTATGTCATTATACCTAAAAGTAAAATTGTTAGAATTTCAATTTCAATATTTTTATTGTTTAGATTGTACTTTTGTACTTGTAGTTAGTTTTATAATTTTTATAAATCTTGTAATTTTAAAATTTATATAAAATTATGCTAAATTTAATCAGGTTAAACGGATTAATTTTGCTCTTATGTAACCCATTTATATAAACAGTTTGAAATGGGTCGTATTGTGTCTTGTTAACCTATTTCATAATAGTCACTAATGAGTCAAAACGGGTTGACACGACATAACCCGTTATGCTAATGGGTCGTGTTAGGGTTTGAAATTTTAACATGATAAGCTTAACAGATCGAGTTAAGATTGAGTTATATAGTATAATATACATGCTTTAACGTGACATGAACACGACCAGTTAACACAATTTGACACCCCTGGTTTTTGTGTTTTCAAAAGTATCCAATCAATGGGAAAAGAATTTCCAAAACACGAAGTCCGCCTGAATGTTGAGTTGGGATAAATTAAAAAATTTATAAAAAATAATAAAATGATTTGAATTAAGATATTTTATAAGATTTTAAAAAAGTAGAGTAATAAAGTTGAATAAAAATATTATAAAATTAAAATATTATTATAATATAATTTTTTTAATTTAAAAAAATTGAATTATTTTTATGTTTTATATAGAAATTTAAAAAAATTGTAATAATTAAGTAATAATTAGATAAAAAAAATTAAAAAGTATTTATATTTAAATGTTAAAACGAGATCATGCGATGAGATCTCAACAATCAAACTAGCCCTAAATTACTGGGTTGGACAAACTAAACAAGAAGGAGATCATATATCACTCCTTATATAATTGGACCTTCATAAATTTAATTTACATACCACCATTCATATCCACAAGTTTAATTATAATTAGATAAATTCTATCTTCATTTCGTTGATTGAATTCTCAATTTTTCTATGCACAATGTTACTTAAAAAAACAACTAATCGGCTCTAATAGCTGTTAGTATTATATATATGTGTGTGTGTGTGTTAGTGAAGTACATAATAATATAATAAAAATTATAATGAAATTAATATTCAAACAAAATTAGTTTGGACTGAGGCACGGAAATATTGTTCTCTTTAAAGAGATTCAAGCCCTCTGTGGTGTACAAAATCTCAAATTAACTGGTGCAGTAGAATTCATCTTGACTTGACTCCTCCATGATACAATAGCCCAACTAATAATCGTATAGTCCGAACCAACCAGCACAAGTGGTTGTGCTTAAAGCTCTACCAAAAGAACACATTCTTTTATCTGAAAATATACTTTAAAAAATATACTTTCACTAGCTTGTTTTCCTTATCTTATTTTCTCTAATGTATTTTTTTCTTTCTTCAATCGTACCTCCAAAGAACTAAACAATACAAATATTTCTTTGCTTGTGAGCCCGTCGGACCATGCCTGCTTAACTTTTAATGACATTTATTTGAGTCCAACTCAAATCTTTTCACAGAACCACCCAAACCAATTTCTAACTTCACCCTTCTCGGTTGAAAAAGAAATCAATCCAAAGGAAAACTCGACACCTTCAAAAACTCAGGTCTCTTCCTCATCTTCAAGTCATATTCCCTCAAATATTCCTGAACCCACTCAAACCTCCTTATCCTCTCTGGTGAGATTTTGTAGAAGAGGAAAAATTTTCTTGAAATGGAAAATGATCTTCAAACCCCTCTCAAAAAATGTTTGCTCAGCTCCACTATCAAAGTTGAGGATAAATTAGGCGAAGAAAAAAGGCAAGTTTCAGCCAAACTGAAGATCAATGACAACACTGATGTGAGGGAAAAAGCTCATACGACAAAAGCATGTAAGAAATCAAGGAAGGCCAGTTAGAGAGCCTCAAACTCAGTTCGGTATGCACCTTATCATACTCAAGTGCTACAAATTTCTGGTAACAAAGTCCAGTCACAAACCATGACTCTTTTTCCCTTAAATCCAACGACCAAGGTGGCAGGGTCCTCACTGCCACCAAATGATCCATGAAGATGATATCTTGGAATTGCTGGGGTATTGCTCGGCCCCATGCAATCAGATCTTTGAGAGCAAGTATCAGGGCACTTAACCCTGAAATTATCTTCTTATCTGAAACATTATTATGTAATAAGGACACTGGTCTTATTGTAAATAGGTTTGGGTTCTCTTCCTTTTTGTATACCCCTTTATCGGGTAAATTGGGGGTGGGGTGGGGTGGGGGGGGGGGGGGGGGGGGGGAGGGGAGGGGCTTGTTGCTCATGTATTGGCTTGACATAGATTTTGAACTTGTTCATGCTTCTAGTAATATTATCTCTGTTTTAGTTTACCAGGATCCTATTCACTTGCCATGGTTACTAAACTATGTTTATTGTCCCGCCCCTCATAGCAAAAAATCTGATTTCTAGGATAGTCTCACATAAATAACAGATTCATTTCCTGGTCCCTCGTTAGCTATTGGTGATTTCAATTTCCTTCTTACCCAATCTGAAAAATTAGGGGAAAACCAGTGGCAAATTCTTCAAATCCAAAAGGTCTCCACCTTTTTATGGAAAAAAAAAATGGGTTCGTGGATCTAGGTTGTTTAGGTCCAAAATTCACTTGGAGTAATAACCGTCATGGTCATAACCAAATCCGAGAAAGACTGAACAAGGGATTGGCTAACATTCAATGGACTAATCTGTTTCCCCTAGCAACCATTACAACCCTCGCCCAAGTCACATCCGATCATGTCCCTATTCTCTTGAATACTTCAAATTGCAATAACCTCCCCAAATCCTTTAAATTTGAAAAATTTTGGACAAGAGACCCTTCTAGCCTTGAGATTGTCAAAGAAGCTTAGAATTCATCCTATGTTGGCTCTCCTACCTTCAGACTTGGAAAAAAACTCAAAGTTACAAAAAAAGCTTTAAAAATATGAAATTCACAATGCTTTGGGCACATCCAAACTCAACTCAAAAGACTTAACTCATTGCTGAAATCTCTACAGTCTCAAACTCATCCCATCCTTATTTCCTTAGAAACTGACCTCAAAACCAATATCAATGAACTACTTTTACGTGAAGAATCCTTTTGGAAACAAAAATCAAGAATCACTTGGCTAACCACCACTGATCTCAATACTAAATTTTTTCATGCCTCAACGGCCATAAGGAGAAGAAGAAATCGCATTGACAACCTAAAGATTGGGAGAAACCAATGGACTTTAGACACTTTCATTATTACTTCAAAGATTCAAGAACATTTCCAAAATATTTACACCTCATCCCAACCTCCTTCCCCTGAAAACTTAGATAATTTGTTCCCTAGAAAGATCACGGACCAAGAAAATAATATGCTTTGTGTTATTCCCACTTAAGAGGATATCACTTTGATCGTCAGGAAACTCCCCAATACAAAAGCACTTGGTCCTGATGCCTTTATAGGTGTTTTTTACAAAACATATTGGGAAGTGATCAAAGCTGATTTAATTGCTGTCGTTCAAAATTTCTTTATTCATGGCAAACTCCTCAAAGAACTCAATTACACAAATCTGGCCCTAATCCCAAAAAATGAGAATCCCAATGATGTTCATCAATTTAGACTAATCAGTCTTTCAAATGTGTGCTACAAAATTATTGCCAAGATTCTTGCAAATCGACTCAAATTTATTCTCCCAAGCATCATCTCCCCTTGTCAATCTGCTTTCCTCCCTAGTTGTCTAATCCAAGTAACACCATTCTGGCCCAAGAAATCTTTTATAATATGAAAAAGGGGGGGGGGGGGGTTGCTCAGGCTATATGGCAATCAAAATTGACATGGAAAAAGCTTTTGATTCCATGGAATGGTCATTTTTCTTTGATGTCATGAACCATGCTAATTTTAACCAAAGATGGATCAACTAGATCAAAGAATGCATCACTACAGTCTCTTATTCCATTCTTATTAATGGATCCCCCCAAGTTTCTTTCAACCAACCAAAGGCCTTAGGTTGGGTGACCCATTGTCCCCTTTCCTTTTCATTCTGGGAAGTGAAGTCCTATCCTGACTCATTTTCAGACGGGAAAATCAAAATACCATCAAAGGCATAAGAATCTCAAGAGAAGGACCTTCAATCTCTCATCTCCTCTTTGTAGATGATCTGATTTTATTTGGAGATGCTTTTATTCAAAATGCCCAGGCTTTTTCTAATTGTCTTGAAGTTATAACTCTTGGTTTGGTCAAATGATTAATCAAAGAAAATCTTCCCTGCACTTCAGTTCAAACACAATCTCGGGCACAAAAATTGACATTAGAAACATCTTTGGGTTTAGAATTTCCCCAACCTGCACAAAATATCTGGGGATTCTCCTCTCTCAAGGTGTCGAATCTTCCAAATTCCATAACAATCTCATTGAAAAAATTCAGTTAAAACTCCAAAGTTGGAAAGCAAAGATCATTTCTCAAGCTGCAAAAACTGTCCTCATCAGAGCTGTAGCAAGTGCAATCCCTTGCTATACAATGGCTACCAACCTACTACCAAAATAGATCAACAACCATCTTGATTCCATATTTCGAAAATTTTGGTAGGGTATGGACAACCCTGAAAAGAAAAAATTCACCCCAAAATCCTAGAAAGATATTTGCATTCCAAAATCCATGGGAGGACTAGGTTTAAAACAAATGAATCTCATCAATTTGACTCTGATTTCTAAATGTGCTTGGGTTTTTTTGAATGACTCAAACAATATGTGGAAGGAAGTGCTGTCCAAAAAATATCTCAACTCTAATTCCTTTGCTAACGTCACTTCAAAATCCTAAGATTCTTGGTTATGAAAATGTATCCTTAAGCAAAGAGACTTTTTGATGAATAGTTGTTATTTCCAAATCAATAATGGAACTACTGTGAAGGTATGGTAGGATCCTTGGATTCCTACTTTACATTCATTTAAACCCATTCCAAATCCATCCATCTCTACTATTGATCAGAATACTACAGTTTCGGAGCATATCCTTGAAGAACCTAGAAGATGGAACATTTTACTTCTCAATACTCTCTTCACTAAGGATACAACAAGAGAAATTCAAAACATTTCCTTCGCCATTCATAATTTTCACTCAATCCCTGACAAAATCAAATGGACCCATCACTCATTGGGGAAATGTTCGGTAAAGTCAGCTTATGCTACCTCGGTGAATCAAAATTCCAATCATTCCCACTCAAACAATTCAATTAACTGGAAACACTTGTGGAAAATGAAAATCCAAGACTGAATGAAACTCTTTCTTTGAAAAATTTGTCATAACATCCTTCCAACAAAAAAAATCATTCATAGAGTCATTCCCCTAGAGGAAGAATAGATTTTATGTCCTCTTTGCAAAATAGAACCAGAAAATCTTACCCACCTGTTCCAAAACTATATTTATTCGAAAATTATGTGGAGATAGTCCAAATGGCCTAGAGATATCACCATATTCTCGAATCAACCAGTTCATGACTAGATCAAAAATATCATCAATCCAAGTAAGTTTTTAAAAATTCCATAGTCTGAACACCAAAGTTTTCAAATCTTTGCTTGCATAGCCATGGACTCTTTGTGGTTTCAAAGGAACAAAGTCATACATGAACAGATTCAGTCTAACCCAATCAAATTTGTGGAATTAGTTCAAAAAAAATTTTAGGATCATATAAGAGCTTGGACAAGGAAAGATGATTATTTGGCATTTGAGGATTTCTTGTCAATTAAAGAAAAACACCAAGACCTACCAAAATCCAAGATATTGTCTTTTGATGTAGCTGTGAGGGACCAAGGTACAACAATTTCTGAAGTAGGAAGGGATTCAAAAGGGACAATTTTTTTTTTTTTTGCTAAAACAGACTAGATACATAGCTCCTATCTGAACATAGGGGAAGCCAAAGCAACACTAATGGCTATTCAAAAAGCTGAAAAAATGAAATTGAAGAATATAATTCTTGAAAGAAATTCCAATGTGGTCATACAAGACATTATAAATTCCTCAGCTACCCAAGACTGGGTACTAAACCCCATCATCAATGGTATCAAGTATCTTTTAAAATTCTTCACAAGATGGGAAGCAAGGAAAATTCATCGATCTTCAAATCAATGCACGCATAATCTAGCGCAATGGGTGGCAACAATGAAAGTCTATGGAAATATTCCCTTAATCAAAATCCCTCCAAGTTTATTACAATTTCATAGTGGAAAAGATCTAACTGTTGTGTAATATATAAAAAGAGCTAGACTCTCCAGTATTCTTACATCTATATATTATTCACTTGATTTAAAAAAAAAATGAAAAAACAATACAAATATATATAAGACTCGGAAGGAATAGGACATACATACAAAGATGTAAACAGGAAAAGAATAAAAAGAAATAAATGACCAACGTTAACAACTTAAATAAGCCAACGTCTATAACTTAAATAAGCTATCTTAATACCCCATCCAAAATCAACAACAACTAAATAACAAGCTTGTTGGCACTTAAACATATTTCAATATATGGTACTTGAATCCAAGCACTTAAAGGGAAGAAAGTAACCATGACTGACTGCAAATGATTGCTCAGAATAGTCCTCTCCTAGTAGGGTAAGGTTTTTCTCCTTCTCTGGGAAGAGTGAGGTCTCTTGGGCTAGCTTGGCTGGTTTGAAGAGTTAAAAATGGAGGAGGACTTAGCTAGACAGTGGGAAGGCCAATGGCTTACTAAGAAGGATCAAAAGGAGGTGGTTTTACCAACCAAATTAGTAACCAAAGCAGCACAATATGGCAAGTATTGTTTATTAGCCATGATCATAACAGAAAGTCAGGTGAACCGGGAAGCTTTCAAAACTACAATGGTCAAAGTGTGGAGATGTGAGAGCTGGTTTCAGTTCTCAGAAGTTAGCATGAATAAGTTTTTGATCGAGTTTAATCAAGAGAAGGACCTTAAACATGTTTTAAGTGGCAGACCTTGGTCCTTTGACAGGTGGTTGATCTACCTTCGAGTCTTTGAAGGAAACAAATCCATCAATGAGGTCCCATTCAAGAAGAAAGAGTTTTAGGTGCAAGCCTACAATTTACCCATTGCAAGTATGATTTATGATGTGAGAGTTCAGATTGGTGAAAAGATTGGTAGATTTATAACAATCCAAGTTGATGACAGAGGTATTGGATAGGGGAAGTTCTTGAGGATAAGGGTGGAAATTAATATTACATAAGTTCTCATTAGAGGGATGTTTTTAACCCTCAAAGGCAAGAAGACTTGGATCCCCATAAAATATGAGCGCTTGCCTACTTTCTGCTTCAAGTGTGGGGTTGTAAATCACTCTAAATAGGGATGTTCTATCAGCTCTATGGGTAGTAACCACTGCAATATAGGGCTTGGTTGAGAGCTCTAGTAATGAAGGACAGGGAGTACACAAACAAGAAATATGTGGAGGAAGGAAAATAGCATTTCTCAAAAGAGCAGCCATGGAGGCGAGGAGGGAAGGACAGGGACCTTGCAAAATAGTAATCTTGAGTCAATGATATCTAGGGAAGTGGTCTGGAAGATGTAGACAATGCGGGCTCCTTTTTCCATCTGACATCCAACATCCTCCTAGCATTTCTGCAGAACCAATCCAGGAGCCTTTTAAGGAAAGTTTGACCAACCCAATTTGGGATGGTTCTGAGCAAACTTTTCATGCAGGAGGAGCGTGCCTCATGCAAGAAATAGAGGTACCACATTGTCCAATAGTCAATGAATGTCCAAGTATAGACCAAAAGTCAACTCTGGGCCCTATGAGTAGCATAGACTTGAGATCCCAGGCTACATCCTTGGCCCATTTTGTCTCGAACCAAGTCCAAGTTCTAGAGAAAATAAAAACAAGAGCAAGTTGGAAGAGGAAAGCCAGGGAAAACACCAGGTAGTCAAGTAACATAATCAAGGGAGATCAATGCAAGACTCCTAAGTGGGACCAAGAGGGAAGTCAATCAAAACACTAAAGGAGAAGAAGTCCATGTCATTAAAAAGATCTATTTATAGACATATGAGACTTCATGTTCAAATTTAAAAAGATTCACATGTCAAAGACAATATTATTCACTTTTCAAAAAATTCAAATCTAATTTTTTTACTTTTTGCATATGACAAAAGGTGCACACTTAACTTTTCAAAAATTTCAAACAAAATCATCTAATTTTTACATAAGTCAAAATGAGCATCAATCACATTTTAAAATATTTAAATAAAGCATGCAATATAAAAAATAACAATGCATCATCTTTAATATTTTCAAAATTTTCAAACAAAATATCTAGTTTTAGCATAAGTCAAAAAGAACATCAATCACTTTTGAAAATATTCAAATAAAGCATGCACATGTGAAAGATGATAATCAACCATCTTTAATATTTTCAAAATTCAAACCTTTAATCATGTCATGCACATGTGAAAGATGACAATCAATCATCTTGCAAAATTTTTAAATTTAATTTTCAAAATATTTATGAACACGTGGAAAATGTATTTTAATGCTTTATGATAAATTATTAATTTTGAGACTTAATCCTAATTTCAAATTTTTAAGAGATTTACAACATTACTCTATGACTTTAATGTAAATTTGTTCCCTTCTTGCTCATGCTTGGTTCGTTGACGTGCTTGACTCAATTATGTATACAACTTGAACTTGAGACTCCTTTATTCTTTGAATTTCTTTGTTATAATCAAAATTCATGTGTAGATATATAATTACACAAAACTTAAAATCTTGGGTTTAACAATCTCCCCGTTTTTAATTATGACAAATACTTGATAGAACCTGAAACCTGTATTAATACTTAAGCTTCCATTGAGAATGTGCGTTAGTTTTTTAAGTAAAAGTATAAATATAATTCCAATCATATATAACAAGTTTAACAATTCAAATAATGTTAATATTCTAGTCTAAAATTTCTTTCCCTTTTAGCATCACTAAAAAAGATCCGCAGCAAGTAAATGGACTGAAAAAAGGTATGTTAGTAGAAACTGTAGATAGTTGAAAAATTAAAGCTGCCCATGACCCAACAAGTGTGGCTGGAGATTCGAACAATCGCCTGATATTGTTGACAAACAAGATTGAGAGTTCTGAGTTTCTATAAAAATAAAAAATAAAAAAAATAAATAAAAAAAAAGATCATTTTCATCCATCTGATACCTATAAAATCAGTCTTAAAGTTCATCCAATTCACATCAAATCTTATTCTCATTTGCATTCCTTCAACATTCTCGCTTTAAGCTTTCAATTCTTTTTTCAGTGACTCATTCTTCAAACATTTCTTTAAATTCATCCATGAGGTATTCTGCACATCAACCTCCTGTCCTTTCTACAGCTGCCATTGGTACCATGTTGCAGCAAGAAAATAATAATTTGGCTAATAAGTCAAATTCTGATGCTATCTACGACTTGGTGAGTCTTGAGACTCGCTACTCATCTTCTATTGTTGCTTTTTCTCAGCAGCTACAAGTCAGAAACTATATATAACAAATTTAGCAATTTAAACAATGTTAATGTTCTAGTCTAAAATTTCTCCCCTTTTGGCATCATTAAAAAATATCTGCAATAAGTAAATAGACTAAAGAAAATGGTATGTTAGTAGAAAATGTAGATATTTGAAAAATTAGAGCTGCCCGTGACCCAACAAGTATGGCTAGAGATTGAACAATCGCCTGATGTTGTTAACAAACAAGATTAAGGGTTATGAGTTTCTATAAAAAAATGATCATTTTCACCTATCTGATACCCTATAAAATCAGTTTTAAAGTTCATCCAATTCGCATCAAATTTTATTCTCATATCTATAACTCATCTGCATTCTTTCAACATTCTCGTTTTAAGCTTTCAATTCTTTTCTCAATGGCTCATTCTTTAAACATTTCTCTAGATCCATCCATGAGGTATTCTACACCTCAACCTCATGTCCTTTCTACAGCTGCCATTGGTGCCATGTTGCAGCAAAAAAATAATAATTTGGTTAATAAGTCAAATTCCAATACTATCTACGACTTGGTGAGTCTTGGAACTCGCTACTCATCTTCTATTGCTGCTTTTTCCCAGCGGCTACAAGTCAAAAATCATGAGGTTGAAAATTTTAATGAACAAATTGTTGTACTTCAACAAATTGTTCAAGAATCTCACACAAGGGAATGAATCTTTCGGTAAAAGAATAAACAGTTGAAATCTCTATTGGATTATTCATTCCACTTGTCAATTCCCATAGATAGGGATGACATGATATTATATGAAGAGAATAAGCGTCTCAAACATGAGGCTAAGAACATCAAGTTTATGTAAAAGTATTTAAAAAATCTCTCTCTATTTTTATGGACTTTGGTCTATCATTTAAGAGATATGCATAGCATGCATCATACCTATTTTTCTTCTAATCGTACATAATCTATCTTCTTGTAAAGGTTTTGTGAAAATATCTGCTAACTGATCATGTGTGTTTGTAAACTCTAGTACTATCATCTTTCTGCACATGATTTTGAAAAAAATTATATCTTATTTCAATATGCTTAATTTTAGAATGTTGTATTGGGTTCTTTGAAAACTTTATAGCACTTGTATTGTCACATTTGATTGGAATGCGATTATACATGAGTTTAAACTTTTCAAATTGTTGCTTCATGTAAAAAACTTGAGCACAATAACTACCCGCAGTAACATATTCTGCCTCAACACTAGATAATACAACATAATTTTATTTTTTACTAAACTAGGAAATTAGTGCATGACTTAAGAAATGACATGCTACCAGTGCTTTTTCGATCCATTTTTCTACCAGCATAATATGCATCTGTGTAACTAATTAGATCGAAAGATGTGTGCTTAGGGTACCATAACCCTATGTCGATTGTACCACTAAAATATTTAAGAATGCGCTTAACTACAATTACATAAGATTTTTTTGGAGATAATTGAAAGCGTGCACATAAACACACACTAAACATAATATCTGGTCTACTAGCTGTCAAATATAATAAACTACCAATCATATTTTGATATACCTTCGAGTCAACTGGTTTACCGAATTCATCTTTATCAAGTTTAGTGGGTAGGCACATTGGTGTTTCAATTTCCTTAACACCTTCCATCTCAAATTTCTTGAATAATTCCTTAATATATTTTGATTGATTGATGAATGTCTCACTTTTTGCTTGCTTAATTTGCAATCCGAGAAAGAATGTAAGTTCTTCCATCATACTCATTTCAAATTCTTCTTGCAAGTCTTAACAAAAACTTAGCACATATTTTCATTAGTAGCACCGAATATTATATCATCAACATAAATTTGAATCAAAAGAATATCATCATTTTCATATTTAATGAAAAGAGTTGTGTCAATTTTTCCTCTTGAAAAACCTTTTTTAATTAAGAAACCAATGAATCTCTCGTACCAAATTGTAGGAGCTTGTTTGAGTCCATATAGTACTTTTGTAAGTTTGAAAGTATGATACGGAGAAATATGATTTTCAAAACCTGGAGGTTGTTCAACATATACCTCTTCATTTATAAAATCATTTAAGAAATCACTTTTAACATCTATTTGAAAAATTTTGAAATCTTCATAACAAGGATATGCAAATAGCATTCGAATAGCTTTTAATCTTGCGACTGGTGTATATGTCTCATCATAATTGATTCCTTCTTCTTGATTGAAACTTTGGGATATAAATCGAGTCTTATTTATAGTAATAACTCCGGACTCATCTTTCGTGTTTCTAAAAACTCATTTTGTTCCAATAATAGTATAATTTTTAGGTCTAAGAACAAGTATCCAAATATTATTTCTTTTAAATTGATTCAGCTCTTCTTGCATAGTAGAATCCAAGATTCATCAATATTTTTTTATTCAATCTAAAATAGAAAAGCAGTATGATTGCAAATACTTTTAAGAGATGACCGAGTTCTTACACCTCGTGAAGGTTCTTCCAGAATTTATTCCACTGGTTGATCTTTCACAAATTTTCACTGTTTGGTTACATCTTGTATTAAATTTTGATGATCTTTCCTGATGCCTTCATGTTGGACTTCCTCTATTGTGTTATCTTTGTTGAGATTAAGACTTTCTGTGTTATTTATACCTCATGATTCTTCATCAATGGATTTATTGGAGAGTAGAGAATTAGATTCATCAAATTCTACATGCATAGATTCTTGTACAATCAAAGTTTTTTTTATTGAATATTATATAAACTTTACTATTAGTAGAATATCCGAAAAAGATACATTCATCAGATTTTTCATCAAACTTGTATAAATTATCCCTGTCATTCAAAATAAAACATTTGCATCTAAATATATGAAAGTAATTAATGTTTGATTTTTTCTCATTCCAAAGGTCATACGGGATTTTATGTAGTTTAGTCATTAGCATAACTCTATTTATAACATAAAATGCAATACTTATCGCTTCGGCCCAAAAGTAATTAGGCAAGTCGTTCTCATTGAGCATTATTCTTGTCATCCCTTAAAGAGATTTATTTTTTTCTCTACTGCCCCATTTTGTTGAGAAGTTCAAGGAGCAGGAAAATTATGCACAAAACCATTTTCATCACAAAAAGTTTCAATATTTTTATTAACAAACTATTTTCCCCTATCATTTCGGATACTTGAAATAGTATAACTCTTTCATTTTGAATTCTCTTGCATAATTTAATAAAGGCATTATGTGTCTCATCTTTACAAGCAAAAAATGTGACCTAAATATATTTAGAGAAATCATCAACAATAACAAATGCATAATATTTTCCTCCTAGATTTGCAACTCTATTTGGTCCAAAAAGATTCATGTGTATCAGTTGCAGTGATCTAGTAATGAAAATATGTTTTTTGGTTTTAAAACAAATTTTTGTTTATTTATCATGTTGCACCCAAGGTTTCAAGTTTTGTGTAATTATATATCTACACATGAATTTTGATGATAACAAATGAATTTAAAGAATAAAGAAGTCTTAAGTTCAAGTTGTTTACACAATAGAGTCAAGCACATTAAGGAAACAAGCATAAGCAAGAAGGGAATAAGTTCACATTAAAGTTATAGAGTAATGTTGTAAATCTCTTCAAAATTCGAAATTGGGATTAGTGCTCAAAATTAATATTTTATCATAAAGCATTTAAATACATTTTCCACATGGGCATGAATATTTTTAAAATTTAAATTTAAAAATTTTGAAAAATGATTGATTGTCATCTTTTACATGTGCATGCCTTGATTAAAGGGTTGAACTTTAAAAATATTAAAGATGATTGATTATCATCTTTTACGTGTGCATGTTTTATTTGAATATTTTCAAAAGTGATTGATACCTTTTTAGACTTATACAAAAGGTAGATGATTTTGTTTGAAAATTTTGAAAAGTAAAGTGTGCTCTTTTTGTCATATACAAAAAATAAAAGATTAGGTTTACAATTGAAAAAGAAGAAACTTTTATTTGAATTTGTTGAAAAAGTAAATGATGTTATCTTTGACATGTGAATCTTTTTTAATTTGAATATGAAGTCTCATATGCCTATAAATAGATCATTTGAGAGTTTTACATTTACAACATCCAGAGCATACAACATTCATTCAAAACTTTCATTCTCTCTTCTCTAAGCATTGAGCCTTAATCCTTGTTCATTTTGAGAGATATAATTTGTGCTGTATTGTTCTTATTTCACACATTGAGGAGTGTTTTCTAATAATCTACCCATTATCAGCTCTTGTATCAGAAAAAAGGTGTGTATAACCCTTGTGCATGTAGAAAGTATTCTACACGGGGAATAGTTGAATCACCACGTGTAAGGTGATTGCAAGTGTAGAGGGTGTTCTACACGGATCCTTTGTAACGGTGTTGTTCAAAGGTGTAATATATTTTTATCTCCACTTGAAGGAGGTTAAATAGTGAATTTGGGAATCCTTAAAGGGTAGATTGAGGCGAGGACGTAGGCAGTGGGGCCGAATCTCGTTAACATACTGAGTTTGCTTCTCTCTTACCCTTACTCTTTATATTTATTACTGTTTCGCATTTTGTTTATATTTTATATTGTATATTTGATTTATAATTGTTATTTTTTTAAATATAACTCAATTCACCGCCCTCTTGTGTTAGTCATCTGGGCAACAATTGGTATCAGAGCTAAGAGCTCTATTATAAGATTAACTATCTTTTGAGTTAAGATCGTATGGCTAATATTACAGCTTCATTTGATGAAGGTCAATCTAGCAGTCGGCCTCCACTCTTTTGTAGAGATAATTACTCATTCTGGAAAGTTAGAATGAGAATATTTCTTCAGGCTCAAGGTAGAGAAATCTGGAAATATATTGTAAATGGACCTTATATTCCAACAAAAGTGGTTGATGGAATAAAGGTCAAAAAGGAAGAAGAAGAGTTTGATCGTAAAGACGATAGACTTTATACTTTAAATTTAACTGCTATGAATTTATTATATAATGCTCTTAATGGAAATGAGTTTAATAGAATAATGAATTGCGCTACAGCAAAGGAAATTTGGGATAACTTGGAAGTAACGTATGAAGGAACTTCGCAAGTCAAGGAATCAAAAATTTATATTTTTACTCATGAATATGAAATGTTTAAGATGAATGATGATGAATCTATTTCTAGTATGCACACTCGTTTTACTAACATCATAAACAGCTTGACAGTTCTTGGCAAAATTTATTACAAGGTGGAGCTAGTAAGAAAAATTCTCAACTCTCTACCAAAACGATGGGAATAAAAAGTGACAGCGATTCTTGAAGCTAGAGACCTCAAGAAGCTCGAAGTGAATGAACTCATCGGATCACTTATCACCCATGAGTACACATTAAAAAAAGGAGAAGAAGAAGGAAAGCCAAAGAAGAGCTTGGCACTTAAAGTTGTTCCTCATGAAAGTGAAAGTGATGAAGATGAGGAAAATGAAGACAAAGATGAAGAAGTTGCGATGATAACAAGAAGAATTTAGAGGTTTTTAAAGAAAAATAAAACTCCTCCGATGAAATCTTTCAAAAAGTTTTCCAAGAAAGATTCAGGTAAAAATGACACTTTAATTTATTATAAATGCAATAAACCTGGTCATATCAAACCAGATTGTCCTCTGCTAAAGAAAGATCGAAACAAGGGCAAGAAAGCAATGAAAGCTACATGGGATAATGATTCAAGTAGTTCAGATAGTTAAACAAGCAATGGAGAATCAGCAAATCTTTGTCTTATAGTTAAAGATGACATTGAGGTAACAAATCTTGATAATATTGAAGATCCTTCATATGAAGAATTGCAAAATGTTTTAGAAGAGGTATATGAGGAATTTAAAAAATTGGGTATCAAATATACTGGTTTGAAAAAGAAAAATTCTTCTTTAACAAACGAAATTAATATTTTAAGAAAAGAAAGTATCATTTTGAAATATAAAAATCTTGAATTGAATAAGAAGCAAACCGATTTAGAAAATATTGTTGAAAACTTTAAGAATGGAAAAAAAAATTTTGAAAAACTTCTTGGTAGTCAAAGATGTGTTTTTGACAAGGCAGATTTGGGATATATGCCAAAACAAAAATACAAATCTTATAAAAATTTCTTTGATAATCCTTCTACATCAAAGACTAATATTCAAAATTTTTTTCATAAAAATAATTTTTTCAAAAAAAAGATATTATTATAATCATTCAAGTTTTTCATATATGTCACACGTTATCTACAATTTTTGTAATAGAAATGGTCATAATTATCATACTTGTCCTATTAGAAGAAATCATACAATGACTATTAGGGTCATATGGGTACCTAAAAATCTTGTTTCTTCTAATACTAATAAATAAAGAACCCAAAGAACTTGGGTATCAAGAAAAATCATTTTAATTGTTTTTATAGGTATGCATGAAGTCATCCACAAGCAAAAACAAGTGGTTTTTAGATAGTGGATGTTTAGGACACATGACGGGAGACAAGATTAAGTTCTTTGATCTTAAATCTAAAGAAGAAGGACACGTGACATTTGGAGACAACTCGAAAGGGAAGATCGTGGGAATAGGTAAAATTGGTAATGAATCTTCTCTCATAATTGAAGATGTTCTACTTGTTGAAGGTCTAAAACATAATCTTTTGAGCATAAGTCAATTATGTGATAAATGATTTACAGTTACTTTCAAAATGGATAAGTGCATTATTTTGAATGATCATAATTGTAATATTTGTTTTATTGCTTTTAGAAACAATAATGTTTATACAATTGATTTTGAATAAATTACCTCACAAGATGCTATTTGCTTTTCAGTTCAAAATGAAACTAGTTGGCTATGGTATAGAAGATTAGGTCATGCTAACATGGAACTTATTTCCAAACTTTCAAAAAATAATCTTGTGAGAGGTTTATCAAAACAAATTTTCTTAAAGATAAAATTGTGATGCATGCCAATTTGGTAAACAAACAAAAATTTCTTTTAAAACTAAGAAACATATTTCCACTACTAGACCATTGCAACTGATACACATGGATCTTTTTGGACCAAATGGAGTTGCAAGTCTAGGAGGAAAATATTATGCATTTGTTATTGTTGATGATTTCTCTAGATATACTTGGGTCATCTTTCTTACTCATAAAGATGAGGCACATAATGCCTTTACCAAGTTATGCAAGAGAATTCAAAATGAAAAGGGCTATACTATTTCAAGTATCTGAAGTGATAGGAGAAAATAGTTTGTTAATAAAAATATTGAAACATTTTGTGATGAAAATGGTTTTGTGCATAATTTTTCTGCTCCTCGAACTCCTCAACAAAATGGGGTAGTAGAGAGGAAAAATAGATCTCTTCAAGAGATGGCAAGAACAATGCTCAATGAGAACAACTTGCCTAGTTATTTTTGGGTCGAAGCGGTAAGTACTGCATGTTATGTTATAAATAGAGTTATGCTAAGGTCTAAATTAGATAAAACCCCCTATGAGCTTTGGAATGAGAAAAAGCCCAATATTGGTTACTTTCATGTATTTGGATGCAAATGTTTTATCTTGAATGACAAAGATAATTTAGGCAAGTTTGATGCAAAATCTGATGAAGGTATTTTTCTCGGGTATTCTACTAATAGAAAAGCTTATAGAGTATTCAATAAAAAGACTTTAACTGTACAAGAATCTATGCATGTAGTATTTGATGAATCTAATTTTCCACTCTCCAAGAAATCTATTGATGAAGAAGCAGGAGGTATAAATAACACGGAAAGTCTCAATCTCAACAAAGACAACACAATAGAAGAAGTTCAACATGAAACCATCAGGAAAGATCATCAAAATTTAATACAAGATGCAACCAAACAGTGAAAATTTGTGAAAGATCATCCAGTGGAACAAATTTTGGGAGAACCTTCACGAGCTGTAAGTACTCGATCATCTCTTAAAAATATTTGCAATCATACTGCTTTTCTATCTCAGATTGAACCCAAAAATATTGATGACGTACTTCTTGATGAATCTTGAATTCTAGCTATGCAAGAAGTGTTGAATCAATTTGAAAGAAATGATGTTTGGACACTTGTTTTTAGACCCAAAAATCATACTATTATTAGAACAAAATGGGTTTTTAGAAACAAGAAAGATGAGTCCGGAGTTATTACTAGAAATAAGACTCGACTTGTAGCCAAGGTTTTAATCAAGAAGAAGGAATCGATTATGATGAGACATATGCACCAGTCGCAAGATTAGAAGCTATTTGAATGCTACTTGCATATACTTGTTATAAAGATTTCAAACTTTTTCAAATGGATATTAAAAGTACTTTCTTAAATGGTTTTATAAATGAAGAGATATATGTTGAGCAACCTCCAGGTTTTGAAAATCATATTTCCCCAAATCATGTTTTCAAACTCATAAAAGCACTATATGGACTTAAACAAGCTCCTAGAGCTTGGCACGAGAGACTCAGTGGTTTCTTAATCGAAAAAGGTTTTTCAAGAGGAAAAATCAACACAACTCTTTTCATTAAATATGAAAATGATAATATTCTTTTGATTCGAATTTATGTTGATGATATAATATTCGGTGCTACTAATGAAAATATGTGTCAAGTTTTTGCTAAGACTATGCAGGAAGAATTTGAGATGAGCATGATGGGAGAACTTACATTCTTTCTCAGATTGCAAATTAAGCAAGATAGACCAGAAGAGAAATACGTATGATGCATGCTATGAATATCTCTTAAAAGATAGACCAGAGTCAATAAAAATAGAGATAAAATTTTTAAATGATTTTACATAAACTTAAGATTCTTAGCCTCATGTTTGAAACGCTCATTCTCTTCATACAATATCATGTCATTCTTATTCATGGGAACCGGCAAGAGGAATGAAGAATCTAATAAAGATTTCAACTGTTTATTCTTCTGCCGAATGATTCCTTCCCTTGTGTGAAACTCTTGAACAATTTGTTGAAGTACAACAATTTGTTCTTTGAGCTTTTTAACTTCATGATTTTTGGCTTGTAGCCGCTAAGAAAAAACAACAATAGAGGAAGAGTAGCGAGTCCCAAGACTCACCAAGTTATAGACAGCATCAGAATCTGACTTATTAGCCAAATTATTATTTTCTTGCTGCAACATGGCACCAATGGCAGCTGCTGAAAGAACATGAGGTTGAGGTGCAGAATGCATTATGGATGGATCTAGAGAAATATTAGAAGAATGAGCCATTGAGAAAAGAATAGAAGGCTTAAAACGAGAATGTTGAAGGAATGCAGATGAGTTATAGAGATGAGAAGAAAACTTGATGCGGATTGGATGAACTTCAGGACTGATTTTATAGAGATAGCATAAAGAACAAGACAAACTATCATCCAAGTCAAAGAGCAATATGATTTTCTTTTTCCGATCGGTGAAAATGACATTTTTTAGAAATTCGGAGCCTTCAATCTCGTTTGTCAACAACATCAGGCGATTTTTTCAAATCTCCAGCCACACTTGTCGGGTCATGGACGGATCAAATTTATTTATTTTTTTTTTCAACTATCTACAGTGTCTACTAACACACCGTTTTCTTCAAGTCCATTTACTTGTTGCGGATCTTTTTTAATGATGCCAAAAGGGGGAGAAGTGTTAGATTAGAACATTAACATTATTTGAATTGCTAAACTTATTATATATGCTTGGAATTATATTTATACTTTTGCTTGAAAAACTAACACACATTCTCAGGTGGAGCTTAAGTATCAATATAGGCTTCAGGTTTTATCAAGTATTTGTCATCATAAAAAATGGGGAGATTGTTGCACCCAAGGTTTCAAGATTTGTGTAATTATATATCTACACATTAATTTTGATGATAACAAATGAATTCAAAGAATAAAGAAGTTTCAAGCTCAAGTTGTCTACATAATGAAGTCAAGCACATCAAGAAAATAAGCATAAGCAAGAAGGAAACAAGTTCACATTAAAGTTATAGAGTAATGTTGTAAATCTCTTCAAAATTCGAAATTAGGATTAATGCTCAAAATTAATATTTTATCATAAAGCATTAAAATACATTTTCCACATGTGCATGAATATTTTTGAAAATTAAATTTAAAAATTTTGAAAGATGATTGATTGTCATCTTTTACATGTGGATGCCTTGATTAAAGGGTTGGACTTTGAAAATATTAAAGATGATTGATTGTCATCTTTCACATGTGCATATTTTATTTGAATATTTTCAAAAATGATTGATGCTTTTTTAGACTTATACAAAAGGTAGATGATTTTGTTTGAAAAATTTGAAAAGTAAAGTGTGCTCCTTTTGTCATATACAAAAAGTAAAAGATTAGGTTTGAATTTTTTGAAAAGGAAAGTGTGCTCCTTTTGTCATATGCAAAAGTAAAAGATTAAGTTTGAATTTTTTGAAAACGAAAGTGTGCTCATTTTGTCATATGTCAAAAGTAAAAGATTAGGTTTGATTTTTTTGAAAAAGTGAATGATGTTGTCTTTGACAATTGAAAAAGAAGAACCTTTTATTTGAATTTTTTGAAAAAGTGAATGATGTTGTCTTTAACATGTGAATCTTTTTTAATTTGAATATGAAGTCTCATATGCCTATAAATAGATCATTTGAGAGCTTCACATTCATAACATCCAGAGCATACAACATTCATTCAAAACTTTCATTCTCTCTTCTCTAAGCATTGAGCCTTAATCCTTGTTCATTTTGAGAGATATAGTTTGCGTTGTATTGTTCTTATTTCACTCATTGAGGAGTGCTTTCTGATAATCTACCCACTATCAGCTCTTGTATCAGAAAAAGTGTGTATAACCCTTGTGCGTGTAGAAAGTATTCTACACGGGGAATAGTTGAATCACCACGTGTAAGGTGATTGCAAGTATAGAGAGTGTTCTACACGGATCCTTTGTAGCGGTATTGTTCAAAGGTGTAATAGGTTTCTATCTCCACCTAAAAGAGGTTGAATAGTGAATTTGAGAATCTTCAAGAGGTAGCTTGAGGCGAGGACGTAGGCAGTGGGACCGAACCTCGTTAACATACTGAGTTTGCTTCTCTCTTACCCTTACTTTTTATATTTATTACTGTTTCGCATTTTGTTTATATTTTATATTGTATATTTGATTTATAATTGTTATTTTTTTAAATATAACTCAATTCATCCCCCCTCTTGTGTTAGTCATCTGAGTAACATACCAAACAAAAACTTTTGTTTAGAAATTGGCATGCATCACAAATTTTGTCTTTAAGAAAAGTTGCCTTTGGTAAACCCCTCACAAGATCATTTTTTGAAAGTTTGGAAATAAGTTCCATGTTGGCATGACCTAGTCTTCTATGTTATAACCAACTAGTTTCATTTTGAACTGAAAAATAAATAGCATCTTGGGAGGTAATTTCTTCAAAATCGATTATATAAAAATTGTTGTTTCTAAAAGTAATAAAACAAAAATTCAATCATAATCATTCAAAATAATGCACTTATCTATTTTGAAATTAATTGTAAATCCTTTATCACATAATTGACTTATATTCAAAAGATTATGTTTTAGACGTTCAACAAGTAGAACATCTTCAATTATGAAAAAAGATTTATTACCAATTTTACTTATTCTCACGATCTTCTTTTTCGAGTTGTCTCCAAATGTCACGTGTCTTTCTTCTTTAGATCTAAGATAAAAAAAAAGAAACTTAGTCTTATCTACCGTCATGTGTCTTGAACATCCACTATTTAAAAATCATTTATTTTTTCTTGTGGAGGACTTCATGCATACCTATAAAAACAATTAAAATAATTTTTCTTGGTACTCAAATTCTTTAGATCATTTATTTATTAGTATTAGAAAAAATAAGATTTTTAGGTACTCATATGGCCCTAATAGTTATTGTATACTTTCATCTAATAGGACAAACATGATAATTATGATCATTTCTATTACAAAAATTACAAATAGCATGTGGCATATTTGAAGAACTTGAGTGATTATAATAGTATCTTTTTTTGACAAAATTATTTTTATGAAAAGAATTTTGAATACTAGACTTTGATGTAGAATGACTATCAAAATTTTTTTTATAAGATTTGTATTTTTGTTTTAGCATATATCCCAAGCCTGCTTTGTCAAAAACACATCTTTGACTACCAAGAAGTTTTTTAAAATTTCTTTATCCATTCGTAAAGTTTTTAACAATATTTTCTAAATCAGTTTTCTTCTTCTTCAATTCAAGATTTTTATCTTTCAAAACGATGTTTTCTTTTCTTAAAATATCAATTTCGTTTGTTAAAAAAAAAAATCTTTCTTTTTCAAAACAGTATACTTGATATGCAATTTTTTAAGTTCCTCATATTACTCTTCTAAAATATTTTACAGTTTTTCATGCGAAAGATTTTCAATATTATCAACATTTGTTACCTCAATGTCATTTTTAGCCATAAGACAAAGATTTGTTTATTCTTCATTGCTTGCTTTACTATTTAAACTACTTGAATCATCGTCACATGTAGCTTTCGTTTCTTTCTTGCCCTTATTTCTATCTTTCTTTAGCAGAAGACAATTTGATTTGATATGACCAGACTTTTTGCATTTATAATAAATTAAAGTGTCATTTTTACTTGAATTTTTCTTGAAAAACCTTTTGAAGGATTTCCTTGGAGGAGCTTTATTTTTCTTTAAGAACCTCTTAATTTTCTTGTTATCATCGCAACTTTTCATCTTTATCGTCATTTTTCTCATCTTCATAACTTTCATTTTCATGAAGAACAGATTTAAGTACCAAACTCTTCTCTGGCTTTCTTTCTTCTTCTTCTCTTTTCAATGTGTACTCATTGGTAATAAATGACCTGATGAGTTCATTCACTTTAAGTTTCTTGAAGTCTCTAGTTTCAAGAATCATTGTCACTTTTGATTCCCAGCGTTTTGGTACAGAGTTGAGAATTTTTCTTACTATCTCCACCTTGGAATAAATTTTGCCAAGAGCTGTCAATCTGTTTATAATGTTAGTAAAACAAGTGTACATACTAGATTTAGCATCATTCATCTTAAATATTCCATATTCATGTGTAAGAATATAAATTTTTTATTTCTTGATTTGCGAAATTTCTTCTTAAGTAATTTTCAAGTTATCCCAAATTTCTTTTGCCGTAACACAAATCATTATTCTATTAAACTCATTTCCATTGAGAGTATTATATAATAAATTCATAACAGTTAAATTCAAAATATAAAGTCTTATAAAATCTATTATCTTCACGATCAAACTTTTCTTCTTCCTTTTTGACCTTTACTCCATCAACTACTTTTGTTAAAATATAAGGTCCATTTACAATACATTTCTACATTTCTCGACCTTGAGTCTGAAAGAATATTTTCATTCTAACTTTTCAAAGTGAGTAATTGTCTCCACAAAAGAGTGGAGGCTGACTGCTAAATTGACTTTCACCAAATGAAGCTGCAATGTTAATCATAAGATCTTAACTCAAAAGATAGTTAATCTTATAACAGAGTTTTCGCTCTGATACCAATTGTTGCCCAGATGACTAAAACAAGATGGGGTGAATTGAGTTGTATTTAAAAATTAACAATTATAAATCAAATACACAATATAAAATATAAACAAAATATGAAACAACAATAAATATAAAATGTAAGAGTAAGAGAGAAGTAAACTCAGTATGTTAACGACGTTCGGCCTCACTGCCTACGTCCTCGCCTCAAGCAACCATTTGAGGATTCTCAAAGTCACTATTTAATCTCTTTCAGGTGGAAATAGAAACCTATTATACATTTGAATAATACCGCTACAAAGGATCTGTGTAAAACACCCTTTACACTTACAATCACCTTACACGTGGTGATTCAACTATTCCCTATGTAAAACACTTTCTACACGCACAAGGATTATACACACACTTTTACTGATACAGGAGTTGATAGTGGATAGGTTATCAGAGAACACTCCTCAATAAGTGAAATAAGAACAATACAGCTCAAACTATATATCTAAAAAATAATAAGGGTTAAGGCTCAATAATTAGAAAAGAGAGAATGAAAGTTTTGAATGAATATTGTATGCTCTTGGTGTTATAAATGTGAAACTCTCAAATGATCTATTTATAGGCATATGAGACTTTATATTCAAATTTAAAATATTCATATGTCAAAATTTAAAAAGATTCATATGTCAAAGATAACATTATTCACTTTTCAAAAAATTTAAACATAATTTTTTTACTTTTTGTGTATAACAAAATAAGCACACTTTACTTTTCAAATTTTTCAAACAAAATCATCTACTTTTTGCATAAGTCAAAAAGAGCATCAATCATTTTTGAAAATATTCAAATAAAGCATGCACATATGAAAGATGACAATCAATCATATTTAATATTTTAAAGTTTTCAAACAAAATTATCTACTTTTTGCATAAGTCAAAAAGAGCATCAATCATTTTTGAAAATATTCAAATAAAGCATGCACATGTGAAAGATGACAATCAATCATTTTTAATATTTTCAAAGTTCAAACTTTTAATCATATCATGCACATGTGAAAAATGGCAATCAATCATCTTTCAAAATTTTCAAATTTAATTTTCAAAATATTTATGCACATGTGGAAAATGTATTTTAATGCTTTATGATAAAATATTAATTTTGAGTCTTAATCCTAATTTTGAATTTTTAAGAGATTTACAACATTACTCTGATTTTAATGTGAACTTATTCCCTTCTTGCTCATACTTGGTTCCTTGATGTGCTTGACTCGATTATGTAGATAACTTGAACTTGAGACTCCTTTATTCTTCGAATTCATTTGTTATCATCAAAATCCATGTGTAAATATATAATTATACGAAACTTGAAAACTTAAGTTCAACGCTAATTAAAAATCTAGAAAGCAAGGCTAAGGTTGTAGAATTGATCAATCCTGAAACAAAGATGTAGAAAGCTGAACTGGTACAAAACACTTTCGAAAAGGGGGAAGCAATGTTGATTTTGCAAACTCCTATTAGCTCTATGAAAACAAAAGATAGAATCATATGACATGGAACTAAGGATGGATCCTTCTCTGTAAAAAGTGCATATCACATGGAGAAATCAAGGCAAATGGCAAGCCTAGGCCAAGCTTCAACAAGTAACCTACATCAAGAAGTGTGGAACAAGATTTGGCAGCTTAGAGTAACCCCTAGTGATAAAATGTTTCTATGGAGAGCCTGCCACGAGGCCCTCCCCACTCAAACTAAATTGTTTAAGTTGCGAGTAGTCAATGATCCCCTATGCCCTATCTGTTGCAGGGAAGAGGAAGATGTTCTCCATGCTTTTGTGGAGCTATGTAGCAGCAATGGACATGTGGAGTCAATGCTCTAAAAGGCTCCAGAAAAGTTATACTAAGCAACTACCTATGCTGCTGTTTTTTTATTCATTAACCAAGGTATTGAATGAAGAAGAAATCCAAGAACTTGTGGTAGTGGCAAGGAAACTCTGGTGGAGAAGGAATTCATACATCTTCAACAAGGAATTCACTAAACCTAATGTTATTGTAAGGGAAACCAGAACCTTGTTAGATATGATAGTAGAGAAGGACATTGATCTTAACAGCAAAAAACCACAAAGGTGCTCCTAAACTGATGTATGGAAGGCCCTTTCATCAAACTGGTTCAAGATTAATCGGGATGGTGCAGTGAATAAGATTAGAGGATTGATTGGAATAGGAGTGGCAATAAGGGATAGTGACAGTCAGGTTATTGCCACTATGAGGCTAAGGAAACAATCATTTCCTGACCTCTCTTACCAGAATCGTTTGGAGCTTTACAAGCAACTAAATTTGGCCTAGACCTTGGTTTGTAACAGGTCGTCATTGAGGGGGATTCTTTGCAAGTCACAAAGGCCTTACAAGAAGGGAAAGATGCATGGTGTAGCTCTAGCATGTACATGAGTGAAACAAGGTCATGTCTTTTATATTTTGCAACGTGGAAAGTTTCTCATGTTAGAAAAAATGACAATATTATAGCCCACTTATTAGCAAAATATGCTCTTATTAGTTTAGATTTAATTATAACATTGGAGGAAGGTCCTACATATATATTATCATTTTTATAATGGAATAGCAACATAGTTGTTACCCTTAAAAAGAAAGAGAGAGAGAGAGTAACGATAAAATAAATATTATTAAAAAATTACCAACAATATGTGCATGTGTCAATTTTTGTCTAATCTTTAATGATTTTTTTCCTTTAAAAAAACAAAAGAAGTAATCATGGAAAGTGGAACATTAACGCGTTTTTGAACTTTGGTAAAGAAACCTACTAAAAACCCTAACGCCTCCTTCTAATTAGAGGGCCCGAGGGTACAAATATTTGGATATTGTAGTCAGCGTCGTCTAATCTTTGGAACATAAGAAAAAAGTGACATATCCTTATATATCAAATATTTCGATCATATTATATGAATAATACTTCTATATACATCAGCTTATCTCTACCATTTATGTGTATACTATATACACTATAAGAAAAATAACTATTTATGACGGACTATACGCAACAAAAATGATTATTCGTGATCAAAAGAAACTCATTTTGACAAAAAATAATAGATATTTTTGTAAGAAATAATTAACTATAACTAAACTGTTTTCGTATAATACATGTAATTTTAAGTTAAAATCAAAATAGCTATATGTAATATAATAGTACTATATAGCTAGTGTGTTAATTAAATTGATGCAAGTCTCCTAAAATTGATGCAGACTTGAGTGTGTGTCGTTGCATAATTAATTGATATAATTAAGTGAATTATGCCAAATATTCCCATATTCATTTATTATAGCCAAAGGCCATAATAATTAATTCAACTTCATCGTGTAAAAAGCAGGATTGATGGGATATGCCGACAATATTTCTATTCACTGTGATCACTCTAAAAAGAAGCGCGCGCGCGCATATATATATATATATGTAAAATATTACAATACTCTAAAAGGTCAAACGAAGGCAACGGAAACAAAAGTACGTATATTTTCATATACTAACGTCCTCGATCGGTGACTTTAGTGATTGAAGTACGGTTATTAATTTGGAGCATGCATGGAAAGAATAATTACTATAAAGAAATTAAAAGAGAATAATCACATTATGTAAGTATTATATAATTATTTTATAATTATTTTAAAAAAAATAACCTCAATTACAACCCCCCTTAAAAAGGAAGACATCTGCAGGTCTAATCAAGCTGCTAGTTAATCCCCTTGAGATCGAGAGGGTGCCAAGAAAAAGTAGCAAGGCTAGCTACGACTCCTATCAATCAATCGACCGGAGGACAGCTTAGCTCACCGTTTAAAAAAAAAAAACAAAAAACAAAAGTCAAATGAAATGAACGAGAAAAACATTCAAATAAAACACATGATTGATCATCATACATATATATATTATATAGCTTAATTATAGTGATCGAGAATAATGCTGCATGCATGCATGCATTAATCTTCCACCACTAGCTAGCTAGCTAGTCTTCTCCCTCGTTAATAAACACATGCACCTGCATTTTAATTGATCAGCTTCATTCATCCGTACAACTGTCTTTTCCTTTTGACTTTGTAGTTCCACGGCCAGTACAACTGCTTTTTTTTTTTTTTTTTCCAAGGTGGTATACCACTCTCAAGCTGTCTCAACTGTTGATTTCATTGTATATTTTTCTTTTTCTTTTTCAAGTCCTGGAAACTTTGTTCGCGGGGAGCTGTACTGAATTGCGCGCGATATACATATTGCGATAACTTTTCGATCGGCTGGCATCAGAAAGCGACGCAAGGAATTCAAGCGCGCGCAGGTCGTCACCTAGATCATGCGACTCATGCTGGAACAGATTTTCATTGACAGACACATATATTATAAACGACGACGTTAAAACTTAATAAAAATAATGATATAAGTCAAGTAATATATATTTATTATGATGACCAAATATGTGTTTAATCTGCATTTGCGAAAAATTTAACGTCCATTTGATTACGTGTAAGCCATGATTACTTACTTGAATACTTCATGTACATATATTATATATATCCTAGCTATTGTTTTCTATCTTTTGTTATTTCTTTTACTTCTTATATCTACCAATATATAGTACTCTTAGACTTGCAAGCCAAAAGCAAATCGGCGTGTCTTATTATCCATACATATTTAAATGATATTATATGGGTGCTGTATATTAATTATTGAAGCTTAATTGAGAGATCTGATCTCTTCTCATGTGCATGCCTTGTTAAGTAGTACTTAAATCTCTTTTCTTGAGGTTCTTAGTGATCATAGTCAAGACATGAATGGGAAGCTAGCTTAAGATCAAGTCCATTGTGCGTGTGGGAGAGCATGATAAAACGTACGTATAAGGTAGTGCATGCATGCTGTATAAACATGAAAATTACCTAGCTGACCAAAAGCATGTTTAAAAATTCAAACCTAACTTGGAAAATGATCTTTGTTAGAAGTACTTCTTTAAACAATCCAAATCCAAAGTTTTAGACTTTTCAAGACTCAAATCTAAATCTCCCAAATCCATCTATCCAAACGCACTTTTGACATAGTCATATTCTTGGATTGAACATGATGACTTACAAGGCGCATGTTCATGAACATATATATATATATATATATTAAGATTCAAGGCTGAACCACACGAATACATTAACCCAACATGAAGCAAAATAAACCCTTTGGTTATCATTGAATAATAGATTAATTTATAATCTAATTGTGAGCAGAATATATATATATATATATATATATATATAAGATTAGATTAGTTGAGTGGTGCAATGAGTTAAGGAAAAAGCTGAAAGAAAATTAATGCCTTATAGACAAAAAGAAACCCTATGAGAAGAAAATGAGTGAAGGCAAAAAAGAGTCAATTGACACATTGATAACTTGACAATTAGTGGTTATAATCAAGCTTGCTCAGCTTTTGCACATAGAAAAACTTAAAAAGATTATCATGCATGGACTTGTCGGTATGAGTACTAGATATTTCAAATAGATATATAATTTATAACGGAAATCATGTGGTCCATATATATATAATAGTCCTTAATTGGTAAGAGTAGATAGTTACCCCATCTAACACTCACAAGGCCCACCTCTAAAACATGGGGAAAAAGCCTAATTTTGCTAAGCCCCCCACCCAAAAAAAAAAAAAAAAAAAAAAAAAGGAAAAAATCTTTCTGTCAACTCTTGAACATCATTCAGCCCCAAAAAGTTAGAGAGGATAAGAGCACTTGGCTCATTATATAATGAAGTACTGCTTCATATAAATATAGATTGATATTTACCTGGACCCTTTGATGATCATATGAATATAGCTACTAGCTAGCTAGCCAAGGTAGAATATTGATCTCCAATATTATTGTTTATAAAGAAAAAAAAATTCCAATAATGCTTGATCATAAGCATGTTTAGGCTGGTGTGTGATATATACGATCAGTTAAGATTTGCATGTCTCTATAGATGTATATGCTGTGTAAATTAAAGAAATTAGAACAGTAGGTACAAATTTAGAAACTACAGATTTGGTTTCAATATATCATGATGATGCATATTCTTTCTCAACTAGATGTGACAGGTCGCAATCAAGTTCATCAGGGAAAAGAATAACTTACAACAAAGAGAATTTCACCTGTTCTCTGGTAATTAATGATGTGAGAGGGGAAGACGAATTTGATATTGTAGAAGCGGGTTGAAGGACGGGTTTTAATTCATGTCTGTGTGCTTTTCCACCCCTTTTCCTGGTTTGCTTTTCCACGCGATTTTCTCCTAAAAAAAAAAAAAAACCCTATGAAAAGTATGCAACAGGAAATTGAAGGACAAAAGTCATGAAAGCAGACATCCAGTCATCATGATCATCTTCGTTGACACCAAGGAATTTGACAACCTTAAGCAACGGTTGAGTGGAGGAATTAGGATTGGCCGCCTATTTATTCTCGACTCAGATACATGAAATGTTTATGAGATATATTAATTTTGCACACATGTTTGTTAGAGAGAGAGAGAGAGAGAGAGAGAGAGAGAGAGAGAGAGAGAGGGAGATCAGATCAGGGCTATTTGGTGAAGGGTGTTTACATATTAAATTTGGATGGAAGAAATGATGTGTGTTTTCTTTGCATCATTAGGTCTGCCTTAAGTACTGGCCATATTATGATTAACCCTCTACCCCTAATCATCTCTCTTTTCTTGCTATGGTTTCATTATTAATTAATTTATATCTTAGCGCCAGAATTATGCCAACATCAAGTACGTACTCATCTATGTGCAAATTGCTTTACTTGCACATTTTTCTTAACCCAATTGATCTATTTATATATGTTAGATATTAGGGCGTATGATCCTTTCCTGCTGTTTATATCAACTAGTCAACTGTGGGTGTATTATGAATAGTACCATACAATTAATGCATGGGACAGTCCAAAGCATGCATGCACCCAATGAAGAGAAAAATTGTTGTTGTGACTTGTGATTGCTTATACGTTCTAATTATAATTATATGCTTAATGGTTATTTATGTTGCTTTCTTCGGGGGTCACTGTATCTGAATACTTATAAGGGACTTTAACAGTAAGATTTTATTATAATCTAAAGAAAAGTGATTGAGCTGGGAGTAGTGGTTTAATAAAGGTTTTGGAAGCTACCAAAGCATACTCATGAGATCAGTGGTCCTCTCATAAGTAAACCCCACGTTATATTTCTAGCACATGTACCCCCTCAAAAGAAATCTCTCTCTCTCTCTCTCTCTCTCTCTCTCTCTCTACATAGCTGCATCGTACACTTATAATATTAACCAAATTGAGCGAAATAGGTAGACTTTTCTAAACGGAGAAGCAATATAAGGAAGCTACCTAGCACTCAAACTCAATGGTGAGGTCCGCAATTGAGGAGGCTGAGGAGCCGTACATGCAAGATGGGCCATCACTGCTGCAGCAAACAGAAAGTCAAGAGAGGATTATGGTCTCCTGAAGAAGATGAGAAGCTCATCAAACACATAACCACCTTTGGCCATGGGTCATGGAGTTCAGTTCCAAAGCTTGCTGGTATATACGCATCGTTCCTTCCAATTTATTTTCTAATTTGAAGCTCATAATTCTTTTTTTATGAATCCTTCTCAAATGGGTCTGCTTCTTCCTGATGTCTTGAACTTCAGGCTTGGAGAGGTGTGGAAAGAGTTGCAGGTTAAGATGGATAAACTATCTGAGACCAGATCTGAAAAGGGGTTCATTTTCTGCACAAGAGGAGAGGGTCATCGTTGACATTCATAGGATTCTTGGCAACAGATGGGCTCAGATAGCAAAGCATTTGCCCGGCAGAACAGACAATGAGGTTAAGAACTTTTGGAACTCTTGCGTTAAGAAGAAGCTCATTGCCCAAGGTTTAGATCCCAACACTCACAATCTCCTTCCTTCTCATAAAGCTAACAACAATGGATGCAACTTGTCTCATCCCAAACCCACTTCAGTTTTCTTCGTAAATTCACCTGTGAAGGATGCATCCATGGACATGAACACATCCTTCTCGACATTACTTTCTCTTCTTCCAAATGATCCTAATATCTCCAGCTCTCATTTCTCGCATGATGGTCCAAACATACCAATATATGAACAGCAAAACCCTAATATCTTCTGGACGACCGAAGAACAAAATCTAAACACCTTCATGGATTTCTCAATGGCAAGGTTCCCAATTTGCTCCCCTCCCTCACATCCATCTGGGTTCGGAATTGTTGAAGAGGACTGCCTCTGGAACAGTAGCCAGCTTCAACCTACTGAGCTCGACAGACAGGATGGTCATGAAATATTGTTGCAGCCAGAGCAACAAGTCAAGAAGCCACATCAAGAGATCAAGGCTATTGAAGTAGAAATTGATCGAAAGGCAGATATAATATCGACTAGGGAGCAGAACAATATGGATGCTTCATTTGAGAGCTCTAACTTTGGTTTTGATTTTGTGGAGTCCGCAGTAATGCCCTGTGATATCATGTATTGTAACTCATATCATGGGGATGAATTTGCATGGGATTGCTAGGTGACTTAGCGCGCAGCTCCTAGCTAGCTCCGATTCCCTCCTATTACCTATATGTGTATGTGTGTGTGTATATATATATGGAGCTCTAACTTTGGTTTGGATTAATTTTGTGCAGTCCACACTAATTAATGCCTTGTGCATGGTATGTAGTATATTGTGCTCAATTTGCATGGAATTAATGTGCAGTCCACATGACGATCGATCTTCCTCCATTTAGAGGATTGTGTTTTTTCTTTTTTTCTTTTTTTCTTTTTCTTTTTGTGGAGTTTATTAATTTGTTTTGTTTGATCCGACAGCCTCGTCTCTTTTTTTTTTTTTTTTTTTTTTTTTTCCAAAAAGGTACACTTCTTTGTGATGAGTAGCTTGCTCCCTAGCTAGCTAGCTCTGATCTCTCCATAGAGAGAGAGAGAGAGAGAGAGAGAGAGAGAGACGTCCGAGCTAGACAATTAAAATTATTGAATGAAAATTTAAAGGGACAGCTAGCTTGGGGAAAAGTGAAAACTATATGGAAAATAATTTATCTGTTCTTTTGTCTTACAGGAAAATATATATGTATGATAAAATCCGAATATATCTTGATAAAAGGAAGCAGCTTCTGAAAAAAAGGGTAACATTTTCGTATCACAGTACAAAACTTATAACCCTAGTGTGTACGTACTGAGTAGGAAGATGAATCTAATATCGATTTGAGATTTTAAAATGAGTAAATTTCGTATCATTATTTTAAAAAAATAAAATTTATTATTAAAAAATAATTTTTTTACATAAATTTTAAATTCTCTCTTTAAAAAAAAAACATATATATCTTAAGATTTATCATATATATAATATTGGGCCTAATATAAAATCATGAGCCAATAATTAACTCATGTCTTGTACGAATTTTAGAATTCTCGATCCATGCATGGCGTATATATTAATTACATATCATCATTAATTGATTGACAACATATATAGTAGTACTGTATTACTAGTATCCCCACCATAGGGTCAACTTTAAATCCCTCACCCTTTCTTATTTATTTATTTATTTTTTGAAGGCTGGGGTCGAGGGAACAAGTTGTTAACTTACCTTTCACCTCAATATAATGATTGATACTTTTTCTCTAAGTGTTACTCGTTTTTGAAAAAAAAAAAAAAAATCCAGCTATTGGTTAGTTAGTGCCTCGCTTTCATTGTCTCTTCCGGATGTAATATACATTACGCAATTAACTTATATATATACCATTAGTCTTCAGATCAATTCATACATAAGTACGTACGTACTGCTTTACATTATAACATAATTGAGTTTTTTTTTTTTTTGACGGTTTTGAATTTATGACAGCTTTGAAATCGTCGTAAAAAACCATCTCTAAATATGGATAAGAAATAGTTATACATTCGAATGATAGTAATATTTTGTTCGAATGTATAAAATGTTATGTTCAAACATTAAGCTCACTTACGTCCGAACGTAAAAATTAAATGTTCAAATGAAAAATATCGAACATTAGATATTTATTGTTCAAATGTTAATCGATCGGGTAAACATAAACATTTGAACGTACTTTCTGTGATGAAATTCAACTGTTAGAAAATCTATTCATGTTCGAATGTTGCATCTCATGACAGACTTCCAACCATCACACAAAAAAAAAAGAGTTAGTGACGATGATATAGTAAACAGTCACAAAATACTTTCTGTAACGTCTTTTGGTGACTGTTGTGATGAAGGTTTTATCCGTCATAATAAATGAAATCTATTGTAGTGTTCCTCTTGTTTCATGTTGAAAGGGATATGCTTGTGCTAGCTAAACTCATTGTACTTTCATGTGCACCACATGACACACACTATATATGATGTATGCATAGGATTGGTGCATGGAATGATGTTACATGGTTGATGGAAAATGCTAGAAAGCGCGCCGATCACTTACACACGAAATGCACACCCTCCATCTCAGCATTATGAAAAATCCATTTTGCCCTCATATAAAATAACCCCTTTTCACTTTCAGATGTGCACAGATGAACCCCACGAAAGTCTTCTTTCCCTTTCACTTTCAAAGCTCACCCACGAAGACTTCTTTTCCTTTCACTTTCAAAGTTCACCCATGAAAGATTTCTTTCAAAGAGGAAAGAAAACAATAGGAAGATTTTCTTTATTTCTGGTATTTTCTTTCGATTTTCATATTTCTTTAAGATTTCTTGTATTTTCTTTCAGATTTCTCTTATTTGCTTCAAATTTATTGTATTTCTTCTAAAAAGGAAAGAAAACAAGAACAAGAGTCACTTTCAAATTTATCTTGGGCTGCCCCAGTGCTATCTCTAGTGAGCTGCAACATTCAAGGTTAGTTTTTTTGGATCTAGATTTTGGTTTATTTTGCATTAATGGACCCTTTGGATGAATGGAATTTTATTTTAACCCTTTGGACATTTGCTCTTCTTCTGGATTTTCCTGCTATTAACTTGTCCATTGCCTTTGAAATTCTAGTCCAAGTTGAAGGTTGATCTGGCTTACACTCCATTGTCATTTTCTGCTTTGGTTTCCATATGGTGGAATTTTGATATGGGATTGCTAATGTGTAGCTCAATTCTATTTACAGAGGATAAAGTGAGAGATTATTTAGTGATAAAACTTGTGAAAAAAAATGGAACTGATTGTAACTGAATTGCTGATGTATAGCTCAATTCCATAAAGTAAAAGACCACATGAATACAATACTATATTAGAAACTCTTTCGATCATTCTTATTCTCCTTAGGGATGTTCAGAATGTGCGATTAGAACTGATTGTAACTATGAATTTTTTTATCTTGTATTTTATCTTATTCAATTTGCTTGTATATGTAATAGGCAAAATGGCAGAGGCAAAACCAGATGTCCCCTTGATCCCAACCTCGACATCATGTAACCTCATAGATTTCAAGGGTGTCCAATATGCAAGTTTTTTAGGTGGGTAAATTATATTAATAATGCTAGAGAGTTAGAACTTGCAAACATAAAGTTTCAACTTCAAAAAGGAGAGGATGAAGTGTTGAAGAGAGTCAGGCTAAAAAAAGGGACTGTTTGTATGAAGTTAAAAATAGGCTTATTGAATGAGATGTTGTGTAATGCAATTTTTTGAATGAGACATTGTGTAATGCAAGACTTTGTTTAACCTTTTACTTTGTGAATGAGATGTTGAATGCAATTTTTTGGGGATTCAAGCACTGCTCATCAGTTAATACCATTGAGGTCTTTTTTTTTCTTTTTTCTTTTTTAATTTTATAAAGCAACATGTTCAAACCCTGTACTTTCAATTTAAGAACATTTAAAAACAAAAATAAAACTGTTCATAACTGTTCTTAAACTTTTCATCAAGGCTAAACAAGAATTTGCAGCCATCAAAACCAGAGAAAATGGTGTACAAAGCTAAACAATAGTCTTTTCTCTTCTCTTTATACTAGCCACCAGTGAGTGTTGAACATTCTTCCTGAACAATTGAAGGAAGAAATTTATTAGTGTGGAGTAGAGAAGCATAGAAAAGTATAATAGAAAATCATACCGTATAAACTGTGCTAACTTGAGTTGGAGGGGTTGGTTCTATTTCATATGATCCATTTAATTAGATGGGCTGGTAGAAATTAAAAATGCGTCAATATAACAAAATCTATACACTAGTAACAAAGTAAGTCACTGCATTGGTCTTTGACATTAAGTCACTACTCCACATTGATCACACATTAAGTCACTACATTAGTCTTTGACATCGAGTAAATAGTCTACCATGTTCGAGTAACGCTTCTCATTTCTCGATATAAGTTTTGCTACCTCAGAAAACAAACTCATAAGATGATCATGCCTTTGTGTATCAGGATTGGCACATAAATCGTCATAACTACTCTTAATAAGTGTGTAGTTGCGCATTAAGTCCTTCCTCCAACGGTCTAAGATATAGTTAGACAGTAATGATATGTCACCACATTGGACTCTAAACACAGAAAATGCATGCCTACATAAAATGCCTCAAGTCTCAAACAAAGTACAAGTACATTTCAGCTTGAACTCCTCAATGTTGAAATAAATGCAAACCTTTACATCTTTAGTGAAGTTTTCATTTTGCACAGTGTCAGATACCTTATAGGTTGAGATTGCACCCTCATTTTTTATTAGTAAGCAGTTACAAAAAATCATTCCCATTATCTCCTGTTGCACCTCCTTGAATTTCTCATTAGTGTACACACTTTGGAACTACTTCTCTATTTTGCAAATTGAAACACATGGTATTATGGCATTGAATGAGTTAAAGTCGGCAGATTGCTTATTCTCAACTTTTTTCCTAAGGGCATTGTCGAATTGATCAATAAACTATTTAAGTGTGGTACCTGAATGTACGAACCTATCAAAGAAAGCGTTCATGCTTTCGCTTCTTTGGGTAGTTCTCGTCCCAGCCCAAAATACATCTTTCAAATAAACTGGCACCCAAAATGTATGCTCCTCATATAACTTACTCAACTATGCATTATCATGAAGTTGGTATGCATCCAATAGCCTCCCCCAACTTTCCTCAAATTGAACAAATGTTTGAGAATCATACACACACTCCAGAATGGAGGATTGCAGACCACATTTGTACATCGAATGTGAGCCAAGCTTTTCTGTGAGTTTTTTTAATATGTGTCATAGACAATATCTATGTCTTATTTCTGGGAAGATAATTTCAATCACACTCTTCATTGCACGATCCTGATATGTTAGGATTGCAACTAGTGCTCGGCCATCCATACATTTAACCACGCTCAAAACAACCATACAAATGTATGTGTGTCTTCACTAGATATCAACCCAGTGCCTAGAAGTATGGATTGGCCATGATGATTTACACCGACAAAATGAGCAAATGGAATTCCTTACCTATTAGTCAAATAAGTCGTATCAAATATTACGACATCCCCAAAATATAAGTACGATGTTCTACTACATGCATCGGCCCAAAACACATTTCTTAATCTAGATTCCTCCTCATCCAAGTCTATAATAGAGTAAAGTCATGATTCATATCACGCATCCTCTCAAAATATTCTAGGAGTGACACGCCACCTCCTTTTCCAAGGCGAATGTGTCTTGCCTTGTCAATGAAATTTTTACAATTTTTTTTTTAACTGTAGGTTGTCAAACCCTCCCGCTTTAACAACAAATGAATAATAGTTCTTATTCATCCTTATCCTAGCTCTGTCATTCAATTCTATCTTCCATTTAGCAAGTAAGTCTATATTTCGATGGCATCTAAAATATCTAGATACTAGTGGGTTCAATCCATAATTGTGGTTAAGTTCTACACTAGTCAAACACCACTCACCATTATGGAGCGGAGCATTGATTTTTGTCTTACATTCTGTCTTTGTTGTGGGACGTGGCTTCGATACATTATTACTACTACTTGAATGCTTTCCACCCCTTGAACAACCAAGTGTAATATACTTCATTGCCCCATTTGACTCTCGTTTAGTTCTTTGTATCCTCACTCCAAATCCCTCTTGTTTTGCATATCGCTTGTAATATGCACTTAGTGTGGCTTCATCCTTGAAAGTCATCCCAGACTTAGGTTCATCAACAGCCTTCATCTCACAATCTTCTTCTGTCATTACATAACAACCATATAGTTAAACAACCAAACATTCAATTCATAATTTTTAAAATCTGAATTCTTACATTTAACTCACCAATTGGAATAGTGCAATCCACTTGCTCAATATCATGCTTGTTTGAGTTCAAACTTGTACCTTCTTTACTTGTAGGGAGCTCCGCAGTCACACTTTCATTAATTTTTTTTAACGTCTCACCATGCCCACTTTCAACAAATTCCTCAACTTCTCTTGATGTACCCGTGCTATATGACCCAAATGGTTGGATAATTGGAGCTACAAAATTAGCATAAGGTAATAAGTTAATTAACTTTATGCATAATGTATGATATAAAAGAATGTATAATATTCACCTGACAACCCCATATATAGGGGTAATGTGTGCTTGTGGAAGGAGCATCCTCTTCGCCCATTGATCTATTCAACCAAAAATACTCTTCCTCACTAGTCTAGCCATTTATTTCATACAATAGGTAACCAACAATGCCACAAGTCAGAGACTAATCCATAAAACACTTTCTCTATCCAAAATCAAACTAAAATTAGATATGTTTTTATCTAATCCGATGGTCTAACTCATAAAAAAAAAAAATATATCTAATCCATCAAGTCCACACAACTAGAAACCATCAAGTCAACTTTAAAATTTGAGGATGTACATAAAAACGATTTATTTAAAGAAAAAAAACACTGCAAGTCTTGACCATGGCTGTTACTATATATATACTTTTTCAAATTTTTTAAGATGTAGAAGGCCTAAAATATACACATACAAATGAAGATAAAATGGATGCTATGTACTTATTAAAAATCATTAAGTACACATACAAATAAAGATAAAATCTAAAGAGGGTAATCTCGAATTGTCCAAAAACAATGTTTAGAGATTGCTTACACACATATTTTACCTAAAAAAAAATGTTTAAAAATTCCTTTCCCTACATGAGTATTACACAGACCGAATAGAGAGAGAGAGAGAGAGAGAGAGAGAGAGAGAGAGACGATTACCTTCTCTTGGACGTGTGAATGGTTGTGGGAGGATAGACAAAGCGTTCGTTAGTGCAGGATTTGTGTCGTGAACCTAGGCACCTAGGCGGGAAGATGAAAGAGATACGGGTGAAAAGCAAAAAGTGTAAAAAGTGATAGAAGCTTCAGCTTTAGTTTTGATTTTTTATTGTTTTATTTTACTTTTTATTTTATTTTGTTATAGTTTTCCACCTCAATGCACTTTGTGCGTTTCGTGCCCCACAAGGGGCTTCCCTGTAGCAGCCCTTCATGGTTGATAGCTTAATTATTAACCAGTCGATATTGACATGACATAACACATTAATAAGTATGTAAAATGGAAAATGATAATATGACTACCAAATATGCCTATCAAATGTGCTTACTTATATATTTTTATTTTTTTAATGTTTAAGTAAGTGACCATTAGTGAATTTATAGATATTTTTATTTTTATTTTTTCTCTTTAAAAAACACTTAAAGATAAATAAAATAAAAATAAAAAAGTTCATTTGTACTAGTGTGCACATTTGGTAGGTACCCTAGTATTGTCCTTTAAATATATATTTAAGATGCTGCTACACCAACTCAGGTAGTCACAGAGTGTAACACCCCGTACCCGAAAAGGGTCTAAGGGTTACTATCTGATACCTAAAATTATCTCCTCACAATATAAATAACATTTTCAGTTACTTCACAAACATAAATTTAGCTATTCCAATCAAACATAAATACAATCCTCACAAGTTTTCAATGAAATGATCCAACAAGATAAATTAAATACTCCTCAGATTTTCCATAATAACAACAAATCTCCCAGTAAATCATATCAACATAATAACAAAATCATCTACACTAAATAAATTCCCCTCATAACCACAATACTCGTAGGCACTCAATAATTAATCCGCAGCTAACCCCGCCCATGCTTCCTAATTTTAGTTCTTAGCTGTGTCATCAAAATCATCTGAAATATTATGAAGATAATGAGTGATTATCAACAACTCAGCAAGCATAAAACATATATCATAATGTAAACATGAGCATTTATAAAGCATAAGATGCAGAACAAAATATTTTGAATGTTAGCATGCCGAACAAAACATGTTTTCAAAGTTAACAAAGGAATGATTAAAAATATTTATAATCCAAAGTACTTTGGCATTGCATAAACCAAGTATTTTCATCATATCGTATCAAAGCACCATATAAGAACATATGCCATATTTAACCCTCGTGGTAGAGTTATGTCATCCCTGGTGGATAAACTGGATAGAAACTAAAGTGAATCTTCCCTTTATTATTCTCAAAACCTGGAGTGTGCACACATGAAAGACCACACATCTTCTTTGTTTCTAAACTGGGTACATTCAGAGATAGAGAAGTTAGTACCTAGTGGGTGCACTCAGAGATAGAGAAGTTAGTACCAACCCAAACAAAGGTCATAGTTTTACACTTATGGTAAGGTCAAAGCAGAGCAAAAATAGAATCAAAGACGTAATCAGGATATCATGCCAAAGGTTTTCAAATGCTTCATCATGTCAAGAAAGAGTACAATATAGATTCTAATAATTTTCACATATAAAAACAAACTCAAAGCATCTTCATATAAATATGCATAGATATCAAAAATCATAATCAATCTTTCATATATTAGGAAGTTGAATGCAAAAGTTGCTCATGTCTATACTAGTTATGATAGAAAATATTTTCTCTTTTTATACAAATTTCATTAGTAATGCAGAACGCATAATTCATATTATTTAACATTTTTTTAAGACAACATATGCATTTTTTTTTATATAAAATCAACCTCAGAATATTATTTTTATACAAAGTTTAGATAGGAACCCCACTGACCTAACTCTTACAGAGAGTTACTAAAGCTTTGGACTGGAGCTCTATCAATGTCACAACCTAAACAAAAAATTATTCACTAACGTGTTAATTCTTCATATAAATACAAATTCAATATAACTAGCTAAATCTTGTGATTCTATTCATCACACACATGTCATTATTTTGCTTTGATAATTCACACATGTCGATGGTAGTATCCCGCCAATTTCAAGAAACTTCTAACCTCATGCACATTCTTTGGCACCAACCAATTAACCACTGCTTCCACTTTCCCCGAGTCCACTAAAATGCCATCTTTTGAAACTACATGCTCTAGAAATGCAATTGACTCTAGCCAGAATTCATACTTCTTCAACTTAGCAAACAAATTTTTATTCCTGAGTGTCTCGAATACCAATCTCAAATGTTCTTCATGTTCAGTCTTACTCTTGGAGTATATCAAGATGTCATCAATAAAAACAACCACAAATTTATCCAAAGAGGTCATGGAATACTCTATTCATCAAATCCATGAATATCGCTGAGACGTTAATCAGGTCAAAAGGCATGACCAGAAACTCATAGTGGCTGTATCTGGTCTTGAAAGTTGTCTTGGGTATCTCTCCTACCCTGATTTTTAGTTGATGATAACCTGAACCAAAATTGATTTTTGAAATTACATGTGCGCCCTGAAGTTGATCAAATAGAACCTCTATGTAGGGTAGTGGATATTTATTCTTTGTAGTCACCCGGTTAAGTTCCCTATAGTCAATGCACATCCTCATCGTCTCATCTTTCTTATTCACAAATAAAATTGAGGCTCCCCATGGTGACACACTAGGACAGATAACACCCTTGTTCAAAAAGTCAATACTACCTCATTTTTAAAACGATCAATACTAATATGGTAGGAGGCCAGCCAGTCCATACCCAATATTACATTGAACCCAACCATGTGAAATAACTATTAGATTAACTGGCATCATCCTCCTTTCAATAGATATTGGACATCCAATGAGAATCTTGTCACGTGTTACTAAATTCCCAGTTGGAGTCGACACTACTAATTAACTTGTAATTCAACTTTTCAATTTCCAAAGTGCAGAACTTAGCACAATCCAAAGAAATAAATGAATGTGTAGGCCACCCAGGTTAATATTTTTAAGAGAAAATCTTTAAACCGGTGCTTCCTATAATGTATATTTATCGGAACCCAATAATAGAGTGACACCTAAGAGCTACAACTTACAGGAATGAAGCCACGCTGCAAGGGATCCTTCTGTTTTGCCTCCCATCTCTCCTTTGCACTGCAGAGACGAAAATCATCCAAATCCCGTACCCCATCTCTCCTTCACGCTGCAAAGACGAAAAATGTGGACTTAACCTCTCTCTCACTCCCCTTCAAGAACGAAAACCATAACCACGAGAAAGAAACACTGGTTCACGTTGACTCCCACTCCCACGGGTGAGTTATTCTTTGTAATGGTATAGGGTTTCTGGTTTTAGGATTTTCTAATCCCTAATTCGTAATGTTCCAGGATTATTATTCGATAATTTGTTCCAAAATTTTTCTTCGATTTCCAACAGTTTGCCCAACGACGAAACGATGAACCCACAGTGAAAATCATGATAAAATCTGTCCGCACAACCTCAATGAATGCTATTTTCAATGAATGTTTAATAAAAATTTGAAAAAATTCATTATACAAATGCTATAGCAGCATAAAAATTTGAAAAAATTTATATTTCATCCTTGTCAATCTGGAGTGCATTCCAAGTTTCAGATGATACTTTGTATGACTTTTGTTTGAACCATATCATGTTCATTCTTCGTATGGCCTTGTTTGAACCATGTTGATGTTTGAACAATAATTGTAGCTGTTTGAATATTGATTTACAACTTGTGGTTTTTTTTAGTAACTGGTTTTTTTATTGATTACATTGTTGGGATGAAGAATTTTGGGTGGAGTTCGGATAGTGATGATGTTGAGATACTAACGAGTAGAAACTTTTCTATTGACGATGAAATTGTGGAAAAGCAATGTGATGTGAATGTGGGAGATGGATTGGAAAGGACAGATGGCGTGAATTTGGGAGATGGAGATGGAGATGGAGTGAATGTGAAAGATAGAGATGGAGTCAATTTAATTTCCACTTCTAGTAGTGGACTTTTTGAACCATTCATTGGGAAGGAGTTTGATGAAGTTGAGGACGCCCAAGCATTTTATAAAGCATATGCAAGAAAGAAAGGATTTGCAATGAGGACTAATCATATGCAATTATCAAGAGGGGACAAAAAATTAATTGGAGTACACTATGTTTGTACAAGAGAAGGATTTAGGTGTGAAAGCCTCAAACAGAAAGAAAGAAAAATTTTCGAACCTGCTGAAACAAAGATTGGGTGTAAGGCTACCATGTGTATAAAAAAAATGGTGAAAGGTGGATAGTATATAAGTTAGTGCCTAAACACAACCATGAGCTACTCACATCAAGAAGTACTAACTTACTCCGTGGACATAGAGGAATTACACATGTGCAAAAAACCCTCATTCTCACTTTGAATGAGTCTGGTATACCAACAAAAAAGATAATATCAGTATTGAGTAAAGAAGCAGGTGGTGATTTTAAAATTGGTTGTATTGGAATGGACGTCGAAAATTATTTGGGAAATAAAAGAAAAAAATTATTTGAAGAGGGAGATGCACAAAGGTTGTATGCATACTTTCTTGAACGCCAATGTAAAGAACCTGGATTTGTGTACTATATGCAAGTTGATGAAAATGGGAGTATAGGAAGTTGTTTTTGGGCAGATGCAAGATTAAAGTCTGCATATTAATATTTCGGAGATGTTGTCACGTTTGATGCAACGCACCTCACAAATGTTTATAACATGCCATTTGTGTCATTCTCAAGAGTTAATCATCATCACTAAACCATAATGTTTGGTTGTACATTGTTAGTCAATGAGACAGCTGAATCCTATATATGATTACTAAGAACATGGCAGGAAGCTATGCTTGGGTGTGCCCCTTCAACCATTATTACTGATGACGATAAAGTCATGGCCAAGGCATTGCAGTGGTACTCCCAAATACAACTCACCAGTTGTGCTTGTGGCATATTTTACAAAAAGTTACAGAACATTTAGCAAATGTCTATAACAAGTTTCCAGACTTTTAAAAAGAGTTCCATCACTGTATCCATTATACTATAACACCTAATGAGTTTGAGGAGGAATGGTTTTAATACTGGTGAAGTATGGTCTAGTATGTAATGATTGTTTAATACTGACTGGAGAAGTGAGTTCCGGCTTACTTGCGAACCATATTTTGTGCCGGTATGTCAACCATACAAAGGAGCGAGAGTATGAATAAATTTTTCAAGAATTATGTCCAATCGAGCACGATGGTAAGTGACTTCGTGCATTAGTACGAAAAAGCCTTAAATGCATGGTACTTTAAGGAGAAAGAGAAGGATGTGAGAACGAAATCGACTAACCCGATTTTGAGAACATGTTGAAAAATTGAAGAAAAGGGGGCCAAATTGTATACAAGAAAGTTTTTCAGTATCTTTCAAGAAGAGTTATTCAATTGCCAACAATACAAAATGACCAAAGTTCAGCAAGATGGTGAAATTAAGATGTATGAGGTGGCACCTAACAGTAAAGACGCTCGGATTTATTATGTGACTTTAGACAGTAGAGAAGCAAAGGCAATATGTACATGTCATAAGTTTGAGTTTCTAGGTATTCTTTGTAGGCATATCCTATGTGTCTTCATGAAGAAATCAAATTTAGATATGTTGCCACATCACTATGTTCTAGAGCGATGGACCATCAATGCTAAGAGCAGAGTTATCCTTGAAATACCAAATTTTGAGGGGCCTATTTCGACACAAGAAGATCCAATATTGCGAAAAAGCCATTTGATGATATAGTTTTACGATATTGCCGAACTTGACTCACAATCAAGGTTTAAATGAACCACTTATCTCTTGCCTTGGATAAGGTACGCAAGGAATTGCTTTTGATGGAAGATATTGAAGAACAAAATATAGAAGATGGAGCCATGTCACGTATAGATTCCCCTATGATAAAATCACAAGTAATATCAAATTTCTCTCAAACTTTACAAGATCCTCAACTAGTGCCAACAAAAGGAAGACCAAAATCTTTGAGAGCAAAGAACCCCAAAGAGACTCAATCAGTGAAGAAATGGCGTTGTGGCATTTGTAAGGTTGAGGGCCATACGATGACCAACTGCCCTTTGTTGGGGTATAGTATTTTTCTTCCCCTTTTTGTTTGTCTTTCAATCTATTAACAAAGTGTTTATGATTTTTTTTTTTTTTTTTTGTCTTTCATTTAGGGATATTGGAAATATAAATGACAACATATCACAAAGGATGGGTCTTGAATAAGAAACATCAAGTTGAGTATGCAACTTATTGTTTTTTTTTTTTTTAGTATGCAACTTATTGTTTTTTTTTTTTTTTCGAAGTATGCAACTTATTGTTTTTTTTTTTTTTAAGTATGCAACTTAATTGTTTTTTTTTAATGTCATAGGAAATGTATATGGAGATGAAGGCATTGTTTCCATGGAAGCTGTTTGTATTTCAGACTTGATTTTTGGACCTAAATATTTGGTTGTGTGTTGTGTATTTGTATTTTGATACTTGCAAATTCGTATTGGTCTACTTAGAACTTGCCATTAAATGCATGGTTGTGAATTCATATTGAATATTTCGGATCAAATCAAATGGATTTGAATATTTCGTTTGAATATTGAATGTCTAATATTTATGATTGTAAATTCATAACCAAATGGAGCGCCTAATGATTGTTTAAGAATTTCTCAACTTTAGAAAACAAATGCACCTGAATACACCTAATATTCAGTAATTGCCCAAAATGACCACTAACCATATATATAACTTCACCAATATAAGTAACTTGTAGCCATATAATTGTCCAAAATGACCACTAACTATATATATATATATATATGATTTATGATTATCGTTCACATAAAAAATAATTACAGCACAAAGCACAACAATACAAAACCATGAAACGAATAGAACTTTTAATATTCCATTGTTCTTCTTTTCCATAGTTTTAAATTTTGCCGCTTCAGCTATTACACGTTCTTGATTGATCCTGTCGTTCCTTCTTTGAGCTAACTCCAATGTGATTTTGCAACAATAGTTTTGTTCCATTTCAAAATCAACCTATTGAAAAAATTTGCATTGTTTGTTGAACTTATAATTTGGACAGTTGAAAAACCGTCTACCAAAACTAGTATCTTTGGCAGAAATCCTTAACTTTGCTGGAATCCCACAATAGCAAAATGATCTCTCCAAACTAGCACCACTGTCATCGTCAAACTACATTGCCAACATTATTTAATATTTCGGAGTTAACAATGTAACAAGCTATATTTGGCGTCAACAGCAACAATTTCTTATGTTATGTTATGCCCTAATGTGACATTTTCATGCCCCAATTTCTTATATTATGTTATGCCCTAATGTGCAATTTTCATGCCCCAATTTCTTATGTTATGTTATGCCCCAATTTCTTTTATTCTATTCTACTACATTAGACATTTTCATGGTAAAGAATTGCATCTACATTTTGACAATTGAAGAGGACATCAACTTCGTAAACTGGAGGAGTTGAAACTAGAAACATATTTTTTTTCTTATAAATTTGGTTTTGAGATTGAGATTGATGATCATAATCATTTAAGAAACTCTGTTTATAAAAAAATTGATGTTTAAATTTAAGATACTGACTTAATAGATAACACTGACCGGTTCAATCGAATCTAGGCATGCAATGAATTAACAAGAAAAAAACAAAAACCATTTACAAATTGCCAATCCAATCGACTACCTTCATGATATTCCAACTTCCAATTTCATGGATTTTACATAATAACATTTCAGGCATAGTTACATTTTTATATTTCAGAAGTAACATTTCGTGCATATATCCACAGAAAATGAATGGATTTCAAGATCAGTGTTGCATTAGAACATTTACCTTCATTCTATACAGGGCATGCCGTACTCCTTCTATTTTTTGAGCTTTTCCCTTCGAATGAGTGAGTCGAATGGGGGAGGGTTAGGGTTCGGGTTAATGAGTCGGGTGAGGTATGGTTAGGGTTTTATGAAGGAGTTGAGTGAGGGAGGGTTAGGGTTTTATCGAGGAGTCGGTTTTTATGGTGGAGTCGGTCGATCTAGGGTTTCGATTTCTGGTTTCATTGATGGGGGAGGGAGAGAGAGAGAGAGAGAGAGAGAGAGAGAGAGAGAGAGAGAGAGAGAGAGAGGCAGACAGATGGGTTTCGGCTTGTGGGAGAGGGAGGGTTTCGGCTTTAGATGGGTTTCGGCTTGTGGGAGGGGGAGGGGGAGACTGTGAAGGAGAGAACTAGAGAGAGCGAATTTGAGAGAGAGAGAGAGAGAGCAGAGTTCAGAAATCGGAAGGGGGGATTCAATTCGAGAATGAGAGTTTGATCCCCTGTTATGTGTCCAAAGCCAGCTCTTGATGAACCCGTTACATGGCAGCTCACTATTGGCTTCCGATAATTACAACTTATAAGTGCCATCGGCCCAAAGCGCCTCTATATTTTTTATTAATGATATATATTACTTATCAATAAAAATTATATTTTGATTAATTCTTAGTACTGAAAGTATTTTTCTTTGGTAGGGGATTGTTTTATTGTCTAATTGTCATCTATGCATAAAACTAGTTATGCTTGTTGCTTACTTTCTCCGTGTGGTTGTTCTTGGTTTACTGTCAATGTACTTTAAAAAATGTTCTGCCCAAACTTTCTCCATTCTTACTTTCATCATTTTTATTGTTGATTGTTTTGTGATTAAATTCACTAATTGATGCTCAAATAGTCATAACAGAAGGAAGCAAATCCTAAATACTATATAAATTGAGTCTAGTACTCGAGAAATATATACATAGATCACACAGTAAATAAGGTAAAAATAAGAGTTCTATTTCAAGTAACACATTTTCAAAAGAACCTTCACTTGCAGATAGCATTAAAGTATTTTCCTTTAACATCTTAAGTGGCCAACATGCAATTATGTCCTGTGTCTAATGGCTGGAGATAACAAGGATCTCAGTTTCGTGCTGTGGCCACTGGCATGGTGGAACCTCGTCTAGTTGATAAATGAGTGCACTCAGGTGAGCCATTGCTTCTCTCTTCCATGAGTCTCCTCTTTCTACTATAAATGATGTTGGGTTCTACTATAAATATTGCAGTTCTATTTTCACGACAACATGGCAATATTTGTCTCATTCTTGGAAGGTTAGATGCCATGACTCATGAGGTTGGCATCCTTCTAACATGTTCAGCATGAGAAATGCTTACTATTGTTGAAACTCGAGTCTTAGACTTACCATTTAATACTTCTTCCATGTGGCAATAATGGCATTTCTTTTTTCTTTTTTTTGCATGCAGTTTGTCGTTGGAAAACTTGGAGGTTAATGGAGGAAAGGGAGATTGGCCTGGACAAACTTTGCTATTTGCTTATCATACAAGCTTTCTGTAAAAAGAAAAATGATAGTTACAGTTGTGAATACACAAACACCGTATAATTATTTAAAAAAAAAGTAAATAAATACAAAATTTACATAAAAATAAATTAATTTTTTAATAATAAATTTCACTCTTTTTCAAAGCAACTATACGAAACTTGTACAGTCATGTACGTTATATTACTCCTTTAAAAGGGGTTAAAAGTGGCCTATTATACAAATTTAACATCTATCTGCATTATTTATTTTTCTACTCATGATCTGGTTAATTGATTAGGGATATTTACTGCTTTTTGAGTTGATTAGTTTTCTGTCATGACCCTAACAATATCAATTTAACTTTGCATCTTGGTAATTGGTATTCCGGTAAAAATGGGTTATCTGGATGCATTCCTGGAACATTTCCAACATCTTCTAAACAGCGCCACAAGATGTTATTTCGAGAACTTTAACACCATTCCGAATGATATAAATAGCCCGAAATACTTTTGCGGCGATATTTCTGCTTGTTGCAGCTTGTCATGAATCTCCGTTGATGACCCGTGACGTGTTTCAATAGATCGGATTCATGCAATGTGGATTAACATACTATCGGGTAACAGTGAGGAAACTCACCCCAGCATAAATATAGCTTCTTTGCATGCAATGAACAGGTGACAATTTCAACTGCCAACTGATCTTTTAAATGTGGCAATTTTATAAAATAATAATACTCCTCGAACTGTGTTTTACGAAAATACCTTCCACTTTAAATAAAGGTATACAGAAGGGTTAACAAAATTTTCATTGCCGGTGATCCAGAATTTAAGTAACAAAATCTCCAAGCCAAGCCAAGGCTTTTAAATGCAGTTACAAAAATTATTCGGAATTAACTCGAAATATATCTGAATCTAAATAATAAAACCAGACTTACCAGACAAATCCACAAGAAAATTCATCTCATCGCCATAGCCTACTTATGAATCCCTTCTTGTCTTTCTTCATCCTATTTTCAAGCGATGGGAACTCGATAAAATTGTAGGCAAGGTCAAGAACAATGGGATTGCGTGGGGTTGCTTGGAAAGCAGGAGGGAAGACTTCAATGCGCGGAACACCTTTCACATTCGCATCACCAACTGCAGACTCATAGGTATCGAGTTTCTCCACAAGGAATTTCTCCGTCTGAAAATCATAATTGTCACGACAATCTCAGAATATATCTCTGTACACAGATTTTGTAAATATGCCAAAGTACGTCCTGTTACATGGAGATGCATGTACACCGGCATGCACACAAGCAAATATAGAATGAAGCGAATCACATCAATTTCTTTCTTTCTGACGAGGTTTTTCAGGTGTGTGTGTATATATATAGCATGTATGCATATGTATATATACCATATACATATATATACACATATACATATATATACACATGTATAATTCTGATTAGCAATGTGATTCATATCCATCTCTAAATGAATGCAAATGAGCTTGAATCAAGATTTCTTCCGTACAAACCTAAATTATTTTTTTGATAAATCTCCTCCTGAGGCAGCATTTTGCTTCTAAGGCTCCTTTACTCTAGCCGCAAAGGGATTACATTACACAAAAGATATCCCATAAACTAATGTGGTTTGATATGGTTCATTACATTATAAAGTTACTTTGATTGTAAAGTAGATCTAAAGGATTGGAAGAAGCCACATCAGTTTGTCAGATTGTTTTTGTGTAGTTCCTTTGTGGATGTAGCAGTACTCTTATTTAAATGTTGAGAAAGAGAAATAAAAAGCATAAAATACCTTCTTGTCAGCTCCTGTTAATGAAATGTTAGAAATTCTTTTTGAGAGATTCTCTGGAGCCTTCATCTCCTCCATCATCCCCTTTGCATGCTCTATACAACTGTTGGATCTGCACTCCTTGCACAATATCTTCAACTGTTGGATTCTCTGTAATACAAAAGATGGATGCATTACAGATAAAAGATTTCCTTTGTATGCAAGCCATCAGTAAACAAATCTGAATCCTAACCCAAAAGTCATCGATGTTCTAATTTATTATAAAACAACACATCATAAAGAGGACTATGATGTGCGTACACAAATACAGAAGTAGATAGATAGCCAGAGATGTTTATACAAAACCTGATCGCTCCCATTTGAAATTTGGAAGTTCTGAAGGGCTTCCTCAGCAAGAGACCGAGCACGGCAGTATAATGCATATGCTTCTGCCCTCTTTCCAGACAAGCTGTAAGATTTTGCCAAGTAGAAGCACCTACAAAATACCAAAATCAAATACAAGTCTAATCTCTGGTATCTGTTGGCGAACTGAAGATAGCCTGATCATTTTGAGGAAACCCACAACAAGATAATAGCACAGAATGCAATATCTTCCAATTGGTCCAAGAAAATAAGGACATTTGGATATATTTGATTCCATTTTTAGCTAAATACGTCAAAGTGCCATCTGCAACAAAATAGAACGAGGAACTGGTTCCCTGTCTAATCCGTGAATATTACACTCTGATTTAAGCAAAGGTAGAATAGCACATGTTTTTTATGTGGCATTTTTTCAAAGCAACTGCTTGCAACTAAATCCAAAAAAAGGTTGCATTTTCAAAAGGTCCTACAAAAGCATGACAAAAGATGGTGGGAATGTTTTTAAGACAATAAACAATTATGGAAGATCAATGTAACATCCAGACCCACATTTTATAGGCTTACTAAGTTTGGGCCACAGGCCCAATTTTGTTGAGGCTGGAAGGAAGATTATTTTATTGGGCCCATTGGCTCATTCACATTAGTTGAGGATCTAGTATCAAGGAGATAGGATTGGATATGAAATTATGGACCTAGATTCAAAAGGGAGTAGGTTCAGCCCATCAGGCCCATATATGGATGGATAAGCCCAAGTATTTTCTTACTGAGACTATAATTTTTGTTTTTGTTTTTTTGGGAATTCATTTTCAATAAATTAGGTATTTTTATTCTGTTAAGTCTCTTTACTGGGCACAGTTACAAAAGTATGTAACACTCCTCACCTACTGGAAGGGGGAGTTATCAATTTAAATATAGATGCATCCTTTAAATAATTGCATGGGAAAAAATTGAAATCAATAAAGCATGTTCAAGCTCAGTAAAATAGAAGGCTCAGAATTCAAACCTTTCTGCTCGGAAGGACAAACTTTTAAGTGCGCACTCTTCAGAAAATGACAGTTCTTCTGGTTTTCTATCTCTTCCAGAATTAACCAAGTCTGAAAGATCAGTCGTATTCTGCAAAACATAACAAACAGTTTCAAGGTTTTTCTATTAAATCAGAGGCTGGCATCTATCAACTTTAGTATTACGTCTAATATTGTTATATGAAGAAAACCTAGTAAAAAGCAGACGGAGATAGCTTACCTGCAGTAAAAGATCATATAGGCGTACAAGTTCTTCAGGTTTGGTAACTTTCTCACTTTTGTCATCACGTCGCCTAGTAAGTTTACTCTTTGCAATGCTAACCAACAACTCGTTGCGCTCAATGGTTCTTTGTCCTAAGACAGCACTAACAGCCTTATCAAGACCATTTAAGTCGTCTTTCACATTTTCAGCATTACCTGAACTGGCCTAAAACATACACAGCCTCAGGAAAGAGTCTAAAAGATGTAAAGTAAAACATAAAGAAATCCTACAGATTAAAGAGGAAAAAAATGGATAACAGATACCAACACATCGAGGGCAAAATGCAAAATAAATAAATGGACCTCACTTTTTGGTAAAACAATGATAAAATTAAGTCAACTTTCCCTACCAAGTCACTACGAATGCAGCTCCTGGCCTCATGATATGCAGTAAAAATTTTGTCAAAGATGGCTAGTCTTCTCTCTGCCGAGAGTGAATCTGCGGAAGGACCATGCAAATCTTTCTCCAATTCTTGAGCTGAACAAGTTTATCCCAAAAAAAAAACTTGAGAATGTTTTAGACTTAAAAGCAAACAAAAATGGGAAAAGGAACAGACAACACCTTATTTTGCATGCTTATATCGTATATACTATATATATCATTTTCATAGTACAGAGCTCTACTTTAATGGAGCCACATAATCAACTATCTCAATATATTACTATCAAATGACAACAAGTGTAATAAAGCAACATCATCCACTCTCCACTTGTGTTATTATTAAATAAGAATTAAATAATAAATAACATTAAGTTGGACTTATAAATCAATATATAACATATCCAAATAGATTTTACTAATTTTTGTTTAAATTAAAATGATTAAACATAATATATTTATTAAACGAGAAAATACAGACACCACCCAAAGAAACACTACCATACAATTTGCAATGTCCCCCTTCCAAACTTCCAATTTCAGCTATGTCCCGCTCCCCCTAAACTACCAAGAACTTGCAAGGCATTTGCTTTATCTATTAAAGACAAAAGTGCCCCTAAGAATTTCTAATAATACAAAATACCCCTATTAAATTTAAATAAACTAAACGAAAAAAAGGAACAAAAATTGTGAATTTACTGCATAGTACATCAAGGTATGATAACTTAGTTATATGGAGTAATTTTTATTTAATGAATTGAGTTATTCTTGTGTGTTGCATAAGTCTACGAGTAGTTTTACAAAAGTTGCAAGATACCATCCGCCACCTTCTTATAATCAATTCGGGCTATTACATGAAGAATACCAAGACCCCTATATACTAATACAGTAAAAAGCAAAAGATGCAACACTAAATTCCTCTTTGAAAAACTATCAGCATGTTCCATGTAAAACATTCATCAGCCTTATAAACTAAACCTGATCAAAATCTACTACAGGGCTTAGTCTTATACCAAAATTTAATCTTCAATAAACTCCTTTCCAAACATGATGGTTTCCAATAGTTCCAAAGATTAAAAAATAAGATCCGGCAAGGTTGAATAGGCAGTTTCGCCTTCAATGGTATGGTATGTTAGGATGACCTGCAAGTATATGGTTGTGAAGATATTGTCATGATGGTGCTCTGACAAACTGAGTCATGGGCCGAATAGCAACATTTGTAGGCATTACTACTTTGCAATGCAGCAATGTTAATGGAAACTTATGATTAGGACCATTTATTTGAGCACTGAATTTGGCCTCTGGTTCAGAAACATTATCAACTAGACTTATCAGTTGTCAGTCAAGGGGCTAAAGAAGCAAGCATAAAAAACTAGTCATAAATCTATTCTACCACATCATGAAAAACCCAATTCATGCCAGAAGTTTGATGAGGCTAAAAGAATCATCATAAGTATATACCAATTTGTTCACTCCAAAACTATGGTGCCATTCCAAATTTCTACACCAACCTTTTAAAATGGCGACCCTAGTTTTCCCATTGGATATTGGAAACCTATGACCAAGCCAATGAAACTCTGTCATGGATGCAGCTTGTTGAGATCTTGCCTCTGCCATAACAGCCTGAAACCAAAACAAAAAAAGAAATCATCAAGAAACCAAGACAGCCTAAATCATAAATACTCTCTCATTTAGTTCAGTTGCTGACTTTCATCACGAAAATTCTCTACAATCTCCCATTTATCTCAAGGATTTCAGAGCAAATTAGACCTCTCTGCTCATCTTGGCAGAAATTGAAGCCATCACTAAACTTTATTTTTTTTGGTAGATTCTTGCATCTTTGATTAAAAAAAAAAAAAAAAATTGAAAGAAAATAAGTTGGGATGTATTTATTTTAGAATATAAAACAGTCAGTGTTCTGAATTTTGAAAAGAAAAATTTAGATGATCCCTTGATTGGTTGGCTGATGTTCAATGGAGTATATCCTTAACAAGTTTACATATTGTGGTTACGTAATGATTGCCAATGGTAACGTAAATAAGATCTGAATCTACCAGATTTGGTTCTATTAAATTGAGGGACATTAGATTTGAGAGATTAATTGAAGTAATGATTTATCAAAAGGGGCCTGGATGTAGAAGGTTTTATTTTTATGTAAAATAGAACCAATTTCAGATGGGATAAATGGAAAACACCATGTCCAGCAGTGTGTGTTATAAATTTAGTGTATTGTGGTCCCATTGTTAATCTCATTAAATATGTATGAGTATTCCCAAATTTAGTTAGAGGTTGTCCAACTTGCTTTAACGCAAAATTTATAACACCCCACTGGACATGGCTGGCTTTGGTTTAGGTATGAGTATTCCCAAATTTATTCCCATTGTAACTAATATCCATAAGTTCGATTTGGTTTAGGTTCCAAGTAATTGCATCGTAAATTGAAGGAGCATTTGGTTGAAGGTATTGTGAACACAGTATCTTAATGAGATTTTATAAAATCTAGTTACTCTTGCTAATTTAAGTCCGAGCACGTTGTTCAAAATTTCTGCATGCTATTAAATTCTGTTTGCATGCATCTTTTTATGCTATTTTGGATATGCTATGGGAAAATGCACAAATTGTTTTTTTTTTTTTTTTATTGGCACCTGGTGTGCGGGAACAGTGTCCCAACTAATCTAGGGGATGCACAAGTCCTCGGCAAGCAGTTTCCCACAACTGCACTCCAGTAATTAAGGGGAAAGCCCCTCAGTCCAATGGCCTCTAGATGCACAAATTTTTGTGAACCATATACACTGGTCATACTTCAAATGTTCTTGTATAATTGTGATACCCCATATGATAAGAAGGGTAGGTGATGTATGAGATCCCACATTGCTTGGGAAAGAGAACTTCTTGCTCTTTATAAAGTTCCAATGGGGCTCCAATTGTATTATTAAGTAGTCCTTTTGGAGTATAGGCCATATGGTTTGGGCCTTCCAATAGGGTGTTACAATAATCTCTTGGGATTCTATTTCAGGAGCCAAGTGATATATTTATCCATGTACCTGAGACCTTGATATCTGTGTGGTATATTGATGCCTTTGTGGCATCCATGATGTCTATGTGACATATAGATATCTGTGTGAAATAAACCCTCATCATGGTATCGTGATATCTACATGTTATTTTATATGTCCTCATACATCTATGATGATTTCCTATGTAATGTGGAATGGATAATGTGTTTTGGCTCAAATTTACTATTTGGAAATGATTTTGTATTTCTCTTATATTATTGTGGTTGGAGAATATAGATACCATTAAAATTTTCATTTCCCCAACCCCCATTAATTATGTTACTAAGCGCATGGTAGTTCACTTTTTGTATTTCTTACTCTTTCAGAGAATTCATCTACTTGAGGTTTTTGAATAGGGTGTTATCAAATTGTTGGGCAAGGTGGAGCTGCTATGTGACAACTTGAGGGTTTAGATAACTAACGATTTTACTTTATCACCTAAATATCGTTATGTTATTATTAAATTCACCGAATTGTGCTTTGGATTTATGTTATGTTATTGGATTATAGATGCTCTAACAAATTCTTTGGGAAGTATCATATTGGAGTATTTAACTTTAGTTGAGTGTTGTTGAGAATATTTGCCTTGAAATTATTGCTTAAGATATTAGCGAACAAAGCGAAAGTCAATATTTCAGACGAGACTCCGTCCATTGTAAATTTGAGGCATTGCAGTTTATCCCACAAAATAAAAACCATGCAGCCCTTGCTCTGGTTGCAAACAGGTTGGGAGTGGTGGGTTAGGCCTTACTTCCATTCTTGAAGCATGAAAAAAAATGCAAGTTATCATACTAATAGTTAGAATCATAAGTGCTAAGTTCAACCAGATCATGGGAGAAACTAATCTCTCAATTTAGTTAACATGATTTTGATATCATGTTACTGTAAATTATTTCTTAAAGTTCCTTCTAAGAATGAGAAACTGGAAGTGACTAAGTTCAATTTTCTGAAACATCAACAAAATAGAACCATGTGCATCAAGTCCTTTAGTTCAATTTAACAAAAACAGGATCACTGCCCACTAGAAAACTCAAGTTGGGAGTACTCTACAAAAGCCCAGGGAAGATGCTTATAAACACATTATTCGAAGCAGTTTCACGAAGACAGACATGTTGGATCAACTTATTGACCAAAAACCAGAAAAAGTGTCAATCTGCCTGGAAGAGACCTAAAGAAAGATATATGCATCATGCAGGAATTACCTTTAAAGAGAATAAAACTCACCTCCAATTTAGCTTTGAAAAGGTCCAGGGCAGGACCTTCCATCTCATCAATTTGCAGAAGCTCGGATGCCTGTAGATTTGATTCGCCTATTTTGTGTAGGCAGTAACGGATACTAGGCTCTAGCTCCTCAACGCGCTCTCGACACAAAACTTGATTCTCTAGGTCTCCATATTTGCCTAGTTGCTCGTAAACAGCCCTATAATAAGATTATTATTTAAGATAAATAGCCACATATCCATCATTCCAACCAGAATATGAATGGTATAAAACTTGTGATCGACTTAAGGTATCCCCAAGGTGAAGTTTAGCTTGGCATCAATTTATTCCATGTTAAAACCGTAATTTATCAAATGAATTTTGAGGAATAAACTAGTTTCTGACAACAAAGCAGCAATAGTAAATGTTAGCATACACATTTCTGACGACAAAATAGCAATAGTAGATGTTTGTTTATTTATATAGACAAGGATGCACCTGGCACTTTTGAAATTCATCAATGCCGTGTCCCAGTTCTGATCTCGTTCAAACAGCAAGTTCCCTTTCATATAGGAGGCATAAGCCTACATACCACAAACTTAAACTTAGCAAATGAAAATGGAATAATTCATGCAGCACTTGATTAGAACAAGATCGTTCTCAAACATGGTCCTTAAACTGGGCAACGATTAGAAGATTGAGAGAACATGACAACCAATTATACACAAATGGGCAGGCAAAGCATGTAGTTTTGAATTCCTACATGCCCCCAACACATAATACTCACATCAGCATGACATTTTCAAATCTTTTTTTTTTCCTCTTTCTAAAATTTTTCAGCTTTTAATTGCTCACAAGAAACATTTTGTGGAAGCTCTACGGTGAAAATATACTATGGACAGACCTCAGATTCTAATGAAGTTCTGGAATCTCCCTTGATTGCACACAAATGAGAAAACAGCGTAGCCCATTTAACTGCCTTCCTCAGCCTACCAATCAAATAGATGCGCTGACGAGCAGTTGGACCATCTGGAAGCTGTCTCTTCTCCATGGCATGGCTCCAAGCTCTCTCGGCCGTATAAAGAACGAGATGAAGAAACCTATTTGAATCCAAATACTGTAAACAGTTAAACTTAGAAGGTCAATAAAACAATGACAGTTCCTAATGTTTAGAGCAGCCCAATCCCCCAAAAAAAAAAGTTGTTTTTGAGTCAACAAAGTAAGCAAATTAAAAAAATATTGCATCTACGTTGTTTGATATTAGCTTAGCAAGCAACCACCATCAGCCGACTACATTGAGTTACGTACAGAACTAGCATAGTCTCAAACAACTTGATTTATCCAAATAGTCATATTAAAGTCACTTAAATGTTAATGATTTGGTTTTAAAAATTAAATTCCTTCTTGTAGCATACTTCTACTCATCTCAACAACCAATAGACAAGATTTGGAAAAAATAACAAATTTAGAAAAGAATTCATTTAAAGCATGTGAATTCATATTAACTTGGTTTGACAGGAAAACCGATGCACACCTAACTTCAGTCACGTTTGATTCAGTTATGGCTCTCCGGGTGTATTTACCGCGACCATGGGTGAATTTGAGTGATTTATACAACCTCCTCAAACGTGCGGTGCAATACCTTCTGAAAATCAAAAGTATCACTTTCATTACCAACTATACGGGATCAAATAGTGAGGAAACTAATTAAACAAATTAAAATATTGCATAAACAAACAAAATGCATAATTAAATAAGTTTAAAATGAATGTACCGATAGCGAGTATAATCTCCGTGCCGCAATCCATGCTGCATCTGAGCTGATTTCAACAACTGCAACACTGAACAATACAACTCATATAGGTTCAGAAATTTATAATACGCTATTATGCGAATGGTTGTCGGGAAAATCAAGGAAAATGAAAGGAAAAAATAAACTTTCGGACGTGATAATAATAAAATTGTTGATTAATAATGAAATAAAAGTACCTTTTTTTTCTAATCTTGAAATAAAAGTACCTAAAACGCAAAGAGAAGAAGAACGTACCGTTGATTGAGAATTTGGGGCTGACTTGATCGGGAGCATTGGGCTTTGGATGGTCGATTTCCATAGTCAACACTTCGATCTGATTCCCAACAAGCTATAGAAAAAAGTGAGAGAGAAGGGGGAAGGTTCCGCGGTGGTGTGACGCCGGGGTGGGGTGGATTGCAATGGCAGAGCCCTGAGAGAGATAAACAGCGAGCGAGACAGAGAGGAGAAAAAGAGAATGAGTGAGAGAGAGAAATCGGGGGAGAGAGAGCGTGCCGAGTGGGTTATGAAGGGAAACCGCACCGCGAGGAGCGGGGGCGGCGGCGTTTGCTGGAAAAGCGACGAAACAGAGAGAGAAGAGGAGAGAGAGAGTGCGACAGGGTGACGGAGAGAGCGGCGGAGGAGCAGATTTACCGGTGGCTACGCAAGGCTTGTGCTGCGGCGGTGAGGAAAAGAGATTTGGCTCTGAGAGAGATGAGGGGCGTTCGGCGCAGGAGGAGAAGAAGCCTTGACTTTAACGCACTATGCACACCCTCCATGTCAGCATATTTTAAAGGAAAATTCTTCTTAGCATCCTCACACTTCACACACCACATTTATTTTAATTTTTTTTTTTATTTTTTCTATAATAAATATGTAATGTATAGATGATAAATAGAATAATTCAATTAGTTTAATAGGAATAAAATAAAATAAAAAATAATATTTTAATATATAAAGTGTGTGGTGTAGGATGATGTGTAGCATTGTCCTATTTTAAATATCGATTTTACCCTCACTTAATAACCCTTTCTTATTCACCATCTCTCGAGTTTCGAATTTATTTTTGAAAATGTGAATCCATTCATCATAACAAAATTATAAATATAACTTATTAATAGAAAAATTTTGATTATAAGCCAACCTACGCATCTGTTCTGGAGTACCCCACACATGAAGTGGTAGACATTATCTTAACTTCTAAACCTCTCTAAAGAGAGAAAGCACTCTGTATAAAACAAAATGACCAGCCCCTCCAACCTTCTACGAAGGTGGATTAAGGGACATCATTGCTTTAGACACTAAGTCCAAAAGCGTACTCCTAATCTATTACTAACAGAATAACATAAAAACTACACTACCATACAAAACCAGACCACCACAAAAATCGAGCAGCAACGAGAGCCCGGCGGCACACCCACCCTAGACGATAGCATCAGGAGCCCAAGCACAACACGAGTACCCAGCTCGCATGCGGACCACAGAACCTCCATCAAAGGTTGGCCGTACGTCCACTGGCCGTAACACCAACTGCCTTTCTCCACAGCACAAGCCCCGGGTTGTGTCCGGTCAAAAAACCCCATCACCCACTCGATTTAACACAAGTAATACAAACCAAAACCTAGAAAAAAACACTGACTGACGGACAGATAAAAACCAAAAAAACAAATAATACAGACGGAAGAAAACAAAACAAACTAGTGGTGCGTGCAACGCAACCACTCTTAGAGGGGATCCGACGGTCATTCGATGATCACCTAGAGTCTTAGGACCCAGAAAAACCAGGTTTTGAGTCGGCAGATGGCTCTCCGGCGGCGCATGACAGTCACACTCTGGTTCTGTCTAAGACTCTGTCCCGCGCGTGCGGGCTACGCTCCTTCCCTTTTGGCGCCGCGTTCGGTGGTCTTGAAGATCGACAGCTGGTCAACGCTCTGGTGGGTTGCGTGTTGACGATCGGTGGCTAGAAACGATCCCGCCAGAACTCCCCTCCTTTATTTACCTGAAAACACACAAAAATCCAAAACAAAAGAAAAAAAAAAACACAGAAACAGCAAATAGAGAGAAGAAAGTGGAAAGGGAGGGGGGAGGAGCTTCGTCAGTCGATCTGGTCTGTTAGGGTTTTATGGAGAGAGAACGGAGGGTTTTTCAACAAAGAACGAAGAGGGCCCCATCTCCATTTTGTGTTATAACTTTGTTCAATCCTCGAGTTTCGAATTTGAGTTATGGCTCTTGCACGCGTTCTTCATCAGGACTCTTGCTTAAGTGGGTTTGTGTAGGGGCGGATTCCAAGTCTGACGGAGTCGGAAAGTCACATTGACCTCCAACTCTTATTGAAGTTGAAGGTCACAATTAGGATGGTACATTTAATCCGAAAAAATCGACCAGACCCGAATACACGAATGTTCTGACCCAAAAATACCCGATCTGAACTAAAAACCCTCTCTCTCTCTCTCTCTCTCTCTCTCTCTCTCTCTCTCTCTCTCTCTCTCTCTCTCTCTCTCTCTCTCTCTCTCTCTCTCTCTCGTATAGATGGTGGAGCTTCCAGTGGGCTTTCGGCTGCTGAAAATTCCAAATTAATATGATTACCCTTTATTTAAGTAAGATTAGTAAGCTTCCGTACGGATGTGAAATCGACACCTAGTAATAAGGATTTGATTTTTACGTATTATCAAGAGAATAACTTCAAACCAGTAAATCCATTGTGTGTAGAATAGAGGCAACTAATGGATAAAAGCCACATAGGGGATACATGTTCTGCCGAGTGGGATGCGTTGTAGAGGAACATCAAATTGAAGGGTCATCTGTCGAGACTCCCCTCTCTCTCTCTCTCTCTCTCTCTCTCTCTCTCTCTCTCTCTCTCTCTCTCTCTCTCTCTCTCTCTCTCTCTCCCTCTCTCTCTCTCTCTCTCTCTATCTCTGCGTACTAGAGGAATAAGCTTTCTTCCCCCTGTCTCTCTCTCTCCCCCTTCATTTTCTCACTCCCTCAATGTCCACTCACTCCCTCTCATCCTCTCTCTCTGATGAAATTGGGTCTGTGGCGGTGGAGGATAACCGAAGCTTTGCTGGAGCCTCGCTATTGGTTTGTCATTGATGAAGTGAGATCAGAGAAAGAGAGATCAAGGGAAAAACTTTCCGACGTTAATGAAGGCCACTTGCGGTGGTGATATGCGACGGTGATGGATTCTGGGGCTCACGAAAATCGCAACAGCAACCCTAGCCCCATAAAACTTTCCCAAAATTGAATGTGAAATGGAAAGATTACATGAATTATCTAAATGACACTAACATAAAAGAAGTGTCTCCATCTGTTGGAAACCTCAGTGGGCTTCGCATTTTGAATTTAAGAGGTTGTAAAGTTCTTATGCATTTACAAAACAACATGTTTCAGTTGAAGCACCTAAGGGAACTTTATGCCTATGATTATTCAAATCTTACTCCATCTTCCTCAATAGTTTTTCTAGCACTGGAAGTTTTCAATCTTAATCTGTCATATCAAAATTGGATTTCTTTGACACTTAATTGTAATTCCACATTGCAAGAATTAGATCTTTCATGGACCAATATTTTTAACCTTCCAACAAGCAAAAGAGAATTTGATGCTTTTAATATCTTGATCTTGGAGGATTGCAAGAAACTTAAATGAATTTGAGTTCACTGTCTGAGTTCGGCCACTGGGTTTATGAAAAGGGGAAGAGGAAAGCAGAAGTTCCGGTCTAGGTATTCTGGAAAGATGTTTCAGTGTGGCCAGGTTTAGTGGTGTTTTATGTACTCAGCTGATATGTCCCCTTCTAAGTGGTCTCCGATAAAGTGGCTTTATAGGATGCACCTGTCCAAAGAGGGACTCTATTATCAATCCTGCTTGGGTACTATTACCAGAGTAATATTTTTATTAGAGAAGAAGATTCAGGGCATATTCTCGTCATGGCTCCTGCTTCATCTTTATTTTCTTGTGTCCTTTTAGTCTTGTATAGTAGAAAGAGTCAAGTCCAATAAAAAACTAGATTGACCAAATCCTTGTTTACGTAATCTTTATTCACTTGTCTCCTTTTAGTCGGGTAATCGGTTAATTTTTGGAAAAATTGGGTTCAGGTAATCAGGTATTTGGATCGATTCGGAAGATTATGTTTCAGAATTATGCATAATCGGGTTGGATCGGAATCTTGGTTTTCGGGCCAAGTCGATTCGGATGTTCAGCCTAAGTCACAATGTATGGCAACTCCAACTTTATTTAGAGTCGAAGTTTGATTCCGATCAATTGGAGTGTGATTGGGCCAAGGCCCACTTTCAAAGGAATTGAAATCAACACAATTTAAACAAATAAAACAATAATTGAAAAAGTTCCAAATTTCAAAAACCCTAAAATCGGATTTGATGGAAATATCACAATGCATCAACAAATCAAAGTAGGAATCCAACTTACAACATCATGAAGGCTGAGGAGAAGCAGGCTACGGTAGGGCTAGGCTGTAACGCCATTGTCTCATATGGGTCAGAGAGTTATTTCTTATTACTTAAAATCATATCTGACAATATATATAGACTCTAATTCCTCAATAACACAAAGATCTTATTGTTTTAAACCAACTTTTCTCCAAATAATTAACCAAGAACACCACAAAGTCTCAAAATGCATGTCAACCTTTCAAAATATCTAGTCAATAGAGCAAAATAAAACTGCTTAATAAAGTTCTTCAATCACCAAAGTACCCTCCTTAAATCTAATCCAATATGCTCACATGGTCTTACCCATGCTCCCTATTCTTGAACTTTAGCTGAAACATCCATAATATCTGAAAAATATAATGGATATGAGAAGTGAGTTATCAACAACTCAGTAAGCAAAAAGCATATACTAGTAGAGGTGTAACCGATCCGGTTCGATCTGGTTTTATACAAATTTTGGGACCGAATTGGTATACACCACCAGTTTTGTAGTTTTAAGAATCTATCACAGACTGATTATCATCCTAAATTAATACTTTCAGTTTTACCAGTTCCGGTTCGGTTTTAATAATTAATTAAAATAAAATGTAATTAATATACTAATACATACTAATCAATTAAAGTAAAATGTAATTAATATACTAATGTATATTAGTATTACTAATATATTATGTATTTATCAAAATGAATATGTTGAGAATTTATTAGGCCATAAAATGTAATTAATATATATATATATTATATTAATAACATATAATCAAACAAATGTTCATATTTAAGAAAATTATTTCATATATAATTATATATTATATATAAAAATTTCATATATAATTGTATAAAAATATTTTATATAATATTAAATTTTAATTTATATATATTTTATAAATCGGTCAGGTCTAGTTCGGGTTTGGAAAACCAAGAACCGAAACTGAATTGAATTTAGCCGTTTTTAAAATGTAAGAATGGGTCTCAGAAAGGACCGATTCAAAATCGGACCGGCCAGTCTGGTCTAATTCGGGCCGGTTCTCCAGTTTTTCGATTTAAATTTTCACCCATATATATTAGTATGCAAACATGAGCATTTACAAAATACAGAATGCAAAACAAAACATTTTCAATTTCAGTATGCAGGACAAAACATGTTATCAAAATTATCAGTTCAAAATGTTCATATTCAAAAGTCATTTGGTATAGCATGATTGAACATCATCATTTTATCATATTATACCATATCAGAACGTCATATTAGTACAGAGACCATTTTTAACCCCTGTGGTAGGCTTGTGCATTCTGCGAGAAGTCAAATAGAATATAAATCTCCATGATACCAAAGTGTTTGCATTTAAAACACATACCACTATTATATTCTATGGCATGGCCTCTAATTATGTCCCGTGGCAGGACCAAATGTCACTATTATATCTCGTGACAGGGCCAAATGTCACTATTATGTTATTTAACAGGGCCGAAGGTCACTATCATCACTCGTGATAAAGCCAAAGGCCACTATTATCACTCATGGCAGAACCATATATTAGAGCAAAACAAAATCATAATTATCGGATCATGACCAGAAACATAATCAAAAAGTCGTGCTAAAAGTTTTTCAGATGCCACATCATATTAAAACAGAGTATTGAACAATGTCATATTAGTTTCACATATTCAAAACATATTCAGAGCATCTTTACAAAACATGTACAAATTTTCAGATTTCATATTCACTTTTTTTGCACAGTTCAAAAACAAAATGTCAAAAATTTGTTCATGTCTGCACTAGTCATGAAAAAAATACTTTCCTTTTTTTATATAGATTTCATGAGTAATATAAAACAAATAATTGAGGTTGTTTCAAATTTCTTTTCATAACAAAGCATGCATATTTTTCTAAAACCAATCTTAGTTCATTTCTTTTATGCAAAGTCTAACCTAGAAACCCCGCTTACATGGACTTTTAACTTTTCTCAAATTTTTCACAACAGTGCTAAACAAATAGTAATTGTCACCTATAAAATTAGACATATAACTTATGTAAATCTCCAAGTAAACACGTATTTTGATATTTAAGCCTAAAATATCAAAATAACCTATTTTTCCTAAAACTTCTATGATTCTCGCAATCTTAAATATCATCACTCTTTAACTTTATTGATATCCACTTAATCTCTCCGATTAATACTTTAAACTCTAAATTATTTTCTGTAAAATAAAGTGTATGGCTAACATAATTACTCAATTAAAACTAAGTCCATGTAAAAGTTCCACTTCAGCTTAATATTCATTTAACATAATTATAACAAGATCTATTAAACAGTGAAATTTCATTTAATAAAAATGACTTCATTAGCTTTAAAACGTTCAAAATAAAATTAAACACTCATTACTTACTATTGAAATTCAATTATAAAAATTTAATACTAAGAAATATAATTTAAATCGTTAATTATTTTATGTAATAATACTTACCGGCCTTAAAACAAACCACACACAGTAAGTTTAAAAAAAAAAAAAAAATCAAACCCAACGTAGAACCAGCCAAATGACAAGGGTATTTTAGGGCTTGACCATAAACATGCATGGGCTCTTTGGAAAGGTTGGAATTAAAAGACTTATGAAATTATAGACACCTCCAGACTAAAATGAAAGTGCAACAGAGAGGTGAGTTCCATATCGAGAGAGAGGGGAACATGCGACGGCGTAGGGAGCTGGGTTAAGTGGTGAGTGCGGCGGCAGAGCAGGTGGTGTAATAGTGATTGACTTGGGGCAATGTTTTACGGCTGGGCTATGGTGCACATACAGGCGACAAGTGGTTGGGCAGCTTATGAAGGAGGAAGAGTCGTGCTTGGTTTTTGGGTGCTTGAAATAGGTGCTAGTTTTACAACACAAGGGTTGTTGTGTAGTGCAACCTTGGTGGCTGAGATGTGAAGGAGTGAGGGTGGCTTGGTGGCTTACGGTGGGAAAAATAAATACTGTGTTTCGGTGTAGCTAAATAGAGGACGTGGAGATTGATCATGTGGCTGTAACAACATAGTGGTTACAGCCTTACAGGGCTGGGCTATGGTGGCTAAGCAGCTTTTGCCATCTTGGGTTGGTTATGGTTGTACTAGATTCGATGGGGCATTGTAGCTTGAAGCGTGTAGAGTTTTTTCTTGGTGACTATGGCTGATTAAAGGCCGTTAGGGTGCTAAACTTGTCGTGTGGCATTGCTACATGGAGAAACAGGGTGGCTCGCGTGGAGGAGCTTGGCAATAAGGCAATCCTACAGTGGTGCAACGGCATCCCTAGTCTACTCAAAGTCTATTATTTCATGCTATAGGGGGCTGAGGGGAGACCGTCAGTTTAAAGTCGTGAGACGTGGGAGAAATAGTTGTGCATGTAGTGTGATCTCAATGAATGGTTACCTATATATACATGCTATTGGAACCTTAATGAAAATGAAAGAGAAGGGAGATATCAACATGCACGAAGTTATGCACGTGCCTAAGGCAGTGCCTTTGGGCTCAGCTTGTGGGTTATGGGTTTTAGGTCCATTTCGAAAAAATTTAGGCCTACATCATGGTGGTGTATGAACTTAACAAAATGGGTTTGGCCAATTAAAGCGGTTCGAATAATCTCTTTGACTTGTTCATATTTGCATGGATCAAGTATATAATAAATACTAATGGACCTCGATTCAAATTCTAAAATAGCCCAATTTGTTCCATAAAATTTTTCGGGCAAATTACCAAATAAATAGATTCTACTTGGTGCATAAAACATTAATTAGATTTAACCTAATTATTAAGTTCAATAAAAAAATATATATATTCCATCATAACAAATTTTGGGCCAATTGCTTATTTCAAAATTACTCGTTAAATCTCAAGTAGACCTCCCATACACATTGACCTAAAAAAAATTTATAGAACTCGTGATTGGCTTAGGTTTGGTACTGGGCCTAGGTGTTACATGGGCTCATGACGGCGTAACAACAATGAGAAGATGGCTGACAGGTAGAGAGAATGATATAGTGAGATAGACATTGCGAAAGGAAAGAGCTCAAGGGAGCAGAGAAGAGGGGGGTGGGGTTAGTTTTGGACCCCTAGCAGAAAACGATGTTATTACACTTGAAATGAATGACATCGTTTCATGTTAAGGTTGAAATTTGTTTTACATTTATTTTATTTTTTTAGTTTTAAAAAGTTATAGTTTGGAATCTAAATTCTGACGTCTCTGACTTTGTTAGAGTCGGAGCCGGTGGAGGATTTACCCACCCCTAGGTCTGCCGTCTGTGGGTAGAGTTTTGCTATATACAAGCAAAATCGTGTACTAATCTGCGTACCAATATTGATTCTTTCATACTTAAAATTTAAATTAACATTTTTTTCAATAAAATCTACTTTTTGACCAATCACAATAAATTGGTGTACATATTAATGCATAAGTGTGTTTGTAACTAGACTTTTTCCTGTGGGCAAAGGCAACTTATTGAGGGCCAAAAATGCTCGTCCCACATAGCCCCACTACACCCTCGAAGCTACCCTTTTCTCTTATATTTGGAGATGGGAAATCGAGAATTCTCACCAATTAGTTTTTTTATATTTAATAGTTAATAAAGTGTTTTTTTAATAATTTTGTGAATTTTTAAAAATGTTTAAGGGGTTTAAAAAGTGTTTGAAAAAAAATAAAAAATAAATAAATAAATTTGTCTATTCCATGATAATTCTCTGTGGGCATCTCCCACTTGGAGATTTACGTAGAAAAAGGCAAATACATGCCATTTATCTCTTCCAATGTAGAAATTTTTAAGGGATTATTAGTTAAATTTTAGATTGTATAGGCATTTGGCTAAGTCAATGTAATTTCTCTTATTTGTTGTGAGTATTGGTTGTTTTTATTAATATAATTAGTCCAACTAGCAAGTGTAGTGTTCTAAATATAAAGTGGCTTCCTTATAGTAATATTAGGAGGGGAAAACAAAGAGAGAAGGGGAAAAGGGAAGGAGGAAAAGAAATTAGAATTTGGGGTTTCTTGGATCCAACACAACATCATTTTGAGAGGGATGGGTTGGGTTTTTCCTAAGGCTTTGGGCCTTCTTGTGGGTTGGGCTTGAATTTCACATCCTTCCCCTTTATAAAAATTTCATCTTCACAATTTGCTCCTTGTAACTATAACTAATCCCCAAAGACTTAAAAGTCAACAATTTCTAGCTCTACTTCCATAGGTTCTTCCATTATGACCTAAACTAGTTTCTCCAATAGCACGTCATGTCTAAAATCCAAAGGCATGGCATGCGATCCAAAATCTCCAATTCCATAAAGACGTATCCTACAATATCTATGGATCCTAATGATTATTATCTCATAATTTAGATTATGTTGTCCACAATTGACACCTAAGCTTCAACTTCATAGACTCCATTATACTCAACACTTTGGTGACTTATGAGTCTCTTTTTAAGTTAACCATTAATGACCAAAAATTTGCACTGCAACATGATTAACCCATAATGAACTATTTAGACTCAAATTTTAAATTTTTAAGTGATCGCAAGTCATAACTAATTCCTCATAATCATCGTGAAATTTCACTCTTAGCCATCATATCGTAAGTATCGCGGTGGTGTGATGTCTAACTTTAAGCAGTTTGGTTTCTCAAAAATTGTTTACAAAAAGTGAAAGAAACCCCTAATTTCTAACTTATTTAATGTGTAACACCTCATTTCTGTATGTTGGGAGTGTTACGTACTTTGCCAATAAGGAAACTCAACAAAATAAAAATGACTAATTTATAGAAAATATTTCCATAGAAATAATTGAGAAAGAGAAAAAGAGAGATTTTTACTATTAAGTTGAGGGCTGGTGTAACCACTGACTTAGGGTGACACAAATAGTGTGGCGTTGCAATGCAAGGGGAGGCAACGTGGTTCATAGCCAACAAGGCAGTTCATGCTTGCTTTGGTGTAGCGGTGTCTCAACTTGAGCCTTCCATCATTAGTCTTGTCAATTGCTTGGTCTTCAGAGTCTCACATGGGTGGCATCCAGGACAAAGTTTTGAGTATCGTTCCGGTGACCGTTTCGATCAAGGCACTGGAATAAAATATTTCGATACCGGTACCGTTTTAGAATAGTCTATAGATGGATAAATTAGTTATATATATATATATATATAAAGACTATATTCTAAAATAACAATAATATAAATCATAAAATCAATAATACTTTTCAATATAAGTCTTAACAATACACATACTTGTAAAACTTAATAATACTTCTAAGTTATCAATCCAACTATTAAAAAAAAATCACTCATATTTATCAATAAGACAATAAGGATCAACATTCAAAACTTTAATCAAAATATTTTCGTCAACATCACCACCGTCATCAAAATTAAGACCAACATTATTACCGTCTTCCACATTTAGTGAGTCTAATGGCTCATCAATACTTGCCCAATCCAGGTCTTCTCCATCAATAATTCTTCTCCAACCTATTCCTCCATCAAGTCAATATTTTCAAAGTTGATTGGATCTAGAGTATCTCTTCCATTTTTTTATGTTTCTTTCACAATACAAGTCAAATACAAATGAAAATGTTATATATTTTTCAACAGTAAAAAACATTATTATTGAAAAAATTTATCTCTCCTGCAGCTTCAAATTATAATGAACAAATACTAAATTATTCAAATGTTTATACTCTAATCTATCCTCTTCTTCAAATGAATAAACTCATATGTGCTCCAATTTCTTTTATAGCTAATTGCACTATAACATTGACTTAGTATTCGAACTGTAAACTTTTGAAGCGTTAGAACCTCGTGACCAAAATTCTACCATGCTACAATAGCAACAGTATAATTATAAATTATAAATAAAAATAAAATAAGGCAAAAATTAAAATACAGATTCACAAAATGATATTGATAATATATGGACTAATTTTTTCATGCTGGCAGATTGCTAATGAATGTCCAAAATCACCTTTTGCATTCTTATAAAATTCAAGTTCTTCAATGATCTTGTCTTGATTGTCAGGATCAAGTTCCAACTTCATAACATAAGTCATAAACCCTCTTGAAACATCATTTTTATTTTTAAAACAAGGGTTATAGTAAATTCTAGGGTTAATGAATTGTTAAACTGCTTATCCCACCTAGCATCAATGATCCCGATGAATGATATAAATGGAATAACAAAGTTATTGCATCTTGCTTTTATATTCCCTTTGGCTCTTTCCATTGTATTATACAAGTATTCCATTCTAAGCTTTTCTTCCTCATCGACAAGTCATAGAACTTGAACCAAAGACTCACGAATTTTCACAACAAATCAACATTGAGCCCAAAACTCTTTATCTTTTGGAAAAATCTTGGATATCTCCTTCTCTATGTTGCTTTTAGAATGACTAGATGCAATCCATTTATCAAGGAAACATTTGTCTAAAATCTTTCTTAAACAAAAGTAAGCATTGGATACTTAAAAAATAATTAAAAAACTTGTTGCAAACTTTGTGATTGCAGGGCGAAATAAATCCCGACTTTTGGTGAAGTCTTGATGAGTGCGCATAAGTGTATTCTAAATACCCTATTACTGGATTAAAATGCTAAAATATGAATAGAAATAATAGAAATTAATGTGTATTCTTGAATTGAGTTTCTATTTACGTTGGGATACTCCTAAACAGTTTTTTATGTTTAATTTCAGAATTTTTAAAAAAGCAAGTCAAAATCTAATCAAATTCAAAATAGGACTTTCATGGAGTTTGAGAGTAATTTGGATCAAGAAAAAAAAAATCACAAAAGGAAATTGCAAGAAATCCAAATCTGAAATTTGCTATGAGACAGTCTGGACATATTTTAGTATTTTTACTATAACTTTCTACTCATATATCAAATTAATGTGATTCTTGATGAATTAGAAAGACATCTTAAAGGGATATAAAATTGTCTCTAATAAGAATTTCTAAATTCGAACTCCTAAAGTATGTACATGGCTACCAAGATTAGTCCTAAAATTTAGGCAATTTTTTAATGCGGGAATTATGAAAACATTAGGCTTTCTTTCCTATCCTATATAAGCATATCATTAGCATGAAATAGAAAGGGATGAGAGGCATAAGAGCCAGATTTGAATAGAAGAGAAAATCACTTCCATAGCCACCATTTGCTTTATCTTTATCTGGAGATTTTTATTATCCATTATATTTATGGGTAACTAAATTATCAAATAGGACTAGAGATGAACTTGCAGATGGTATTTTTAATTTATCTATTTGATTTTCAATTACTAAAACTCCTTTGTTTTATCCTTCTCAATTCATTTTTGATGTTTTCTTCTCCGAATAATTATAAAATTTATTCTATTTATGGATTCAGTCATGCTTTTTCTATTGAATGGATTGGTTCTTTGGTTATGTTTAGATCAATTATTTATCTATATTGATTTTGCTCTTTGTTGTAATATTACTCCCTGAGTATATTGTTGTCATTTGATTTTTTCAATAGGGATAATAATTTACGTGTTTTAAAAATGATGAATAATTTTTCAAAGGGTTATATTTAGTTTAATTTTAGTTTATGAATCTATACCTTCCGATTGGAAATTTTAGGAATTGAGTTCCCAATTGAGTTATTTAATGAATTAATAATAATTAAAATATCGGATTTGTGCAAGAGATTTCCGACACTTTACTATTCGTCAAATTTGAGTACTTATTCCGTTAGTAACTTTTCTTCACTTTAATTTGCATTTAAAATTAATTTTTGTTCTCCATTAATCATTTAATATTTTTATTTAGTTTCTTTGTTATTTCTGCTATTCTTTTAATTTGTCTCCCTGTGAAATTGATACTCCAAAGCTGTGCTACAACTACTGTGTTATTTTTTAGGCGTAATCAAGTCTCTTCTCATCAACGACAAAACCCAAGTATGATTATAAATGAATTTCGTTATCTTTCTTGACTTTTTTTATAGTTTTATCAATAATAAGAAAATGCCTAGGATAAAAAAAAATCTCCAATATCAAATCTATACAATGAAATGCACAAGGGGACTAAAAGAAAGAGTCGCACTTCTACTGTAACTTTTCTTACAGCCTTATAATTTGCATCCTTGTCCGTTATAAACTGCACAATATTCTCAACCCCAACTTCTTGAACGACTTCATCAAATATGTTAAATAATGTTTCAGAATATTTTCTAAGGCCTAATGTATCAATAGATTTTTTTAAGAACATTGTAACTTTTGGACAATAAACTAGAAAATTGATTATGGGTTGTTGCCTTTGGTTTGTCTAACTATCTACCATTAGTGAACGACCACTCTCATTCCAAAACTTTTTAATATTTAAGAGAAAATCTTGAATCTCATTCAAATAATTCTTCAACAGAATTTCTTTCAACTCATATAGAGAAGGACCCTTGAATCTTGGCCCAATGGCACCTATGACATCTATAGCTGGTTGATAAAACTTAGATTGAGTTGTACTGAAAGACAAATTAACATCGTACCACCAGTGTGCTACAACCATCTTTGCTTTATTAATCATCTCTTTTAACACATAACATTCTTAATAGAAGGTTAAGACCCAGAGTTATTCTTGGAGCAAAATATCTATTCAATGCTCCCACTAACTTTCCACATTTCTCCTTCCCCTTCTCCTTCCCTTTTGAATACTGATAGTGTCGCTTAATATTATCATTAATATCTTCATATCTTAAATCTACAGGGCCTCCAATCTGTGAGTTTATTTTTCTTTTCTTCTCTTTTTTTTATTAGTTCATTAACTAGCTCCTTCATTTGCCATTTTATATCATCAGTGACCTTTTTACATGCTTTTACATCACGTGGAATCCCAGTTAGATGATACTTCAACCAAGTGATTTTGCCACCTCTAATTGTTTTGCTAAAATAGACACATTGAGTATTATTTCTTGCATGTGGCATGCCCATGCTAGATCCCCTGATCTTGCAAGAGCAAATGTCGTAGATGTAGCACCAGTTAATTGACAACTAGACATTTTTTTACACTCCTGCATAATGATAAAAGTGGATCAACTCAAGAACCTACTCATCTTCGTGCTTGCACACAAGAATGGATAATCAATCTATACAATCCTTTATTAGATGCACACTGCAACTAACTAACCAAAATTGTCAATCCTTTATTGATCCTAATTCAATCCATCAACTTCTAGCCATAATTCATGCCAATGCACTCTAAAATCATCAAGCCTAACTTTTTCTTATAACCCGTAACTATGTATGCATTTAATCCTTAAACATATGAGTTCATATGGCCATAACCTCCATGCATCAATCCACGTTCAAGACTCACAAATCATTATCAAGCTAAAGCTATTCCCCTAGCTTTCATATAGCTAGCCCATACTAGTATAACAGATAATTTACACTTATGCCATTTGCCAACCTGAAATCACATATTTTCCCAACTTGAACTCAAGCATTACTTTTCCAAGCTTATGATGTAGCATTAAATCAAATATTTGTAAACCTTTGATCAAGAATTTAAGCAGTACTTTTTCAAGCTTATGTTGTAGCATTATTCAATCAAATATGAGTACCTAACATATTTATTTCTAGGTTTTTATGTCGTATGCAAGTGTTTTGATATATTATAAAAATACATGAACAATTGCATGGTATATGGCAGCAAATACGTGAACAATTGATAACTAAACTTAACAAAAGATGCATATATGGGTTTCTTAATTTATATATAAGCTTGTCATATAATCTTTTCAAATAAACATGATTATGTGGACCTTGATCTAATTTAATGGTCACTTATGTACATTGGTCTGTACTAATTCGAAAAGGATACATAGTTTTTGTACTGATAGAAAAGGACCTTAATCTAAACTTTACCCAGCTTTTATCTTAATGGGTTGACTTGCAATGATGAAGATTGACGATCTGTTTCGAGGAACAGAGCAAGAGATGCAGTTACGAGTCTACTGTTGCATGGAAAAGCACAAGGCTCAAACTTACCGCAAGCTTGTCTATGAAGGTGTGGAAGACCGAAGGTTGTGTTAGCATGCCGCACTGTTGGCGATGGCACTAGGGGTTTGGTTTTGCAGAAAATACAAAATGGGTTTGGCGAAATAAGAGAAACTCAAGTGAAGAGACATGAAAATATAAAATGGGTCTTCATTTTCAATTCTCCATCAGAGTGATGGAGCAAATTGACAAAAATGCCATGAGCTTCACTGTAATTACAAAAAAGCCATGGCCCATGTTTGCTTTCAACATTTTGGATCAAAATCTTAATTTTGACCAGTACATTGAAAACCAGTTGAAATTGACCAAAACACACTGAAAAAGCCAAAATTTGACCTGGTACGAAACACCTACATTGATCATGCCAGTTACTATTTTGGCATGGAAAATTCTGGCCATTTCGGCCGATATGGAACGATATTCAAAAATTTGATCCAGAGGCCCATGGTGGTGTTTTATAAGGGGATGACAACATATGTTTTGTAGTGTAAAAACAAGGGTGGTTTAAAATGCACTGGTGACTTGGGGCATTGCAATGGAGGTAGCAAAAAAACAATGAAGAGGGAGGCGATTGTTAACTTCATGTGATGCAAACCTTGGAGAATAGAAAAAGAGGGAGCGTGTGGACTTGTCGTATGTGGGACTTCAAAGTGGTATGGTTTCGGGGAGGTTTTGGGCAGTGCTAGGGTGGTTGCTTCTAGAAGTGGATGGATGACCATGTGGTGCCTACGATAGTGGCGTTGGGTTGCGACGTGGAGGCCTTGAATAAGCAAATAAGTTGTGGTGCTAAAGAACTATGGAGGCTATGGTTGAAACCCTAGAGAGAGAGAGAATGAGGCTTATCGGTTCTATATATATGATTAGTCCTTATCGGTTATAGTTGATAAATTTCGGAAAAGGAGCTCTACAAGGGCAGTAATTCGTCATTCTAAATTTAATTTATGATTAGTCTAATTTTATTCTAGAATATAAGGGGGGTGGGTACCTCTCAGATAAGATTGAAAAAGCGTCTTAAAAAGTATAAACCTAATATTTTAGTCTTGGTTGAGCTTTCTTTGTTGGAGGATAGAATTCTAATTTTTTTGAGAAAATTTAATTGTGAAATGTTTACTATGAATGAACCTAATGGAGACAAGATTTGGTTGTTGTGGAACTCGGTAGTGTGAAATGTTTACTATGAATGAACCTAATGGAGACAAGATTTGGTTGTTGTGGAACTTGGTAGTTTCAATGTCTTGGTTGGCTAGTTCTAATCAATTTGTGAAAGTGAAAGTGGAGGAGAATGGTCAGGTTTGTGTTCATACCATTGTGTATGCCAAATGTAGTCTAATTGAGAAGGAATTGCTCTAGCAAGATTTGGAGGCTACTGCTGTCAGTAACCTACCCTGGCTCCTTTGTGGTGACTTTAATATTATCAAAGATGACTTGAAAAGAAGAAGTGGGCATCCTCGTCAATTTGTTGCAATGTCTAACTTTAATTTGTGTACTTAGAACTATAGCTTGCTAGAAATGAGTTTCAAAGGACCAAGAATGACTTGGTGCAATGGACAAGGCGGATTGGCAAGGAGCTGGGCGGATTGGCAAGGAGCTGGGCAAGGTTAGATCGTTGCTTTCTTGACTCTAACTTTCTTAACTATTTTCCAAATATTTTTTACAAGGTTTTGGCTTGCACTACGTTGGATCACTCCCCTTTGGTTATTCAGATGGGAGAGGACTTGTTTAGGTAGGGTCCCAGTCCTTTTCATTTTCAGTTTATGTGGACTAATTATGATGATTTTCTTAACTTTGTGGATAGGATGTGGAAGGAAGAGGGGTATGGTGTTGGTCTTGATAAAATGGTTTTCAAATTGAAAAGGGTTAAAGTGGCACTAAAAGATTGGAACGAGTGGGTTTTTGGGAGAACTAATGTCATCATCCAACAATTAGAAAAATGTATTGAAAGACTGGAAGCCAGTCTTCAAATTTGTTTTAATGTTGAGAATGACAATGATCTGATGGTCTTTAAGTTGAAACTTCAGACTTAGTTGGGTAGAGAGGACATAAATTTATCTCATTTGGCTAAGAAGAATTGGGTGAAAGATGGGGATCAAAATTCTAAATTTTTCCATACTATTTTGAATGCTAATAAGCATACTAAGGTTAGTGAGATGTGTTTGGCTGATGGTACCATTTTAAACTCTCTAGTTGACATTCATAAAGCTGCAGTTGATTTTTTTCAAAAATTTTTGGGGTAGAGTTGTAACCAGGATTTGCCTAATTTAAGTACCTTAATCTCCCCTATTATCTCTACAGAAGAGAATTCTTTGATCTATAAAGCTCCTATTATTAAGAAAATTACAGATGCTTTATTCAATATTCTCATCAATAGTAGTACTGGTCCATATGGTTTTGACTTGGAATTTTTTCTGTGTTTGTTGGGCTTTTGTTGAGGAGGATCTTCTGGATGCTATCACTAAGTTTTTTCAAAAGGAATCCCTTCCTAGGTTTTTTATCGTCTCTTATATTGTTTTAATTCCTAAGGTGAATAAACCTAAGGGATTTGATAAATTCAGACCTATCAATCTGTGTTCGGTCTTTTAAAAGATTTGTGCAAAGATTATTGTTGTTCGTAAGACTAATATGTTATTGAAGTTGATTTCTCATGAGCAATGGGCCTTTATTTATGGTCACAGTATCTTTAAAAATATTAGTCTTACCCAGGAAATAGTTCATTCTATTAATAAAAAGTCTACAGGGGGTAATTTGCTAATTAAGCTTGATATGTCGAAGGCCTATGATAGAGTTGATTAGAATTTTTTTCTTCATGTCTTGGGTGTTTTTGGTTTTTCAGATCAAGCATGTGCCTTGATAGGGTCGTGTATCTGTATGCCTTGATATTATATCATGATGAATGACACTCCAATGGGTTTCTTTAAAGGTGAACGTAGGCTGAGACAAGGTGACCCACTTTCACCTTATTTGTTCATTATCATGCAAGAGAGCCTCTTTTGTCTCTTAAAGCATTTCTTTCATATTGAAAAAATTGGACATTTTTCTTAGGCTAAAGGTACTCCCCTCGTTTCCCATCTTATGTATGTTAATGACATTGTTGTTTTTGTTAATAATGGGAAAATGTCAATGAGAGGTTTGATGCAAGTGTTGAATCTTTATGAAGAATGATCGGGTCAAGTTCTTAATAAAGAAAAAAGTGCCATTTATTTTTCTAAACATATCTCGATTGCAAGAAAGCATTCGCTTATTCAAGTTATAGGATGGACGATGAAAATGCTTTTTGCGGGTGGTAGAACTATTCTTCTTCATCATTTTCTTTCTAGTATGGCCACTCATCTCCTTGTAGTTTAAATTTGATTGAAAATGCTTATGCATATTGAAGAATGTGGATTAGGTATTCGAGGTTTTGAGGGCACTCAAAGGGCTTTACATTTAAAACTAGCTTGGAGTCTAATTTCAGGTACTTTTTTGTAGGCAGATTTCTTCAGAAGTAAGTATGTGAGGGATAATCATTTATCTTTATTGGTATCGAATAAGGGTACCTGGTTTTGGAAAACGATTGTCCAAAGTATTCTAGATGTTTTAAACAATTCTAAATGGATTGTTTGATTTAGAATTGTTTGTGAGGGTAACCTTTCTTTTTGGTATGATAATTGGGATGATGGGGGTCTTTTTAATATGCATTTCCCTGTGATTGATCAACCTTTGCTTAAAATTAAAGAGCTTTGCATGGATAATGGTTGGAATACTTCTTGTTTATAAAGGCTTGTTGGACATGATAAAACTAATGAGTTGTATTTGTTTTTGGCAAGGCGTAAAGAGAGGCAGGATGTGTTAATTTGGATGAAAGAGAACAATGGAAGGTTTATCATGAAAAGTGCTTAGGAGTGTATTAGAGTTAGTGCGTCTCCTTTACCCTGAGCTCATTGGATTTGGCATAATCTTATCCCTAAGAAAATTTTTGTTATAATGTGGAAGGCCACTAATAATTGCTTGAGTGTGGATGAGAAGATTAAAATGGCTGGCATCCCGATGGCTTCTAAATGTAACTATTGTTGTTCTGGCCATATTGAAGACCTCAATCATATTCTCTGCACCGGTGACTTTGCTAGGCGAGTTTGGCAGATGACTTCGATTCAATTAGGTGTGTATATGAGTGTTTTCCATACTTGGCAAGGGCAAGTTAATTTATGGTTTCGTCATGTTGGCAAATCGTGTCAGGTTCAGACTATTTTGGACTTATCCTATCCATTGTCTCTTGAAAACTCTAGGAATGGCGGTGCAGTGCTAGGTATGATGGCAAGATAGACTTAGTTAAGTTGGTTTGGTATGCTATCAAGTTATGGATTCATAGACTTATGCAATTGGAATTAAAGTCTTTAGGTTTTGTTTGGCCACTGAGATTTCTCATATGAAAATTTTGAATTTTAAGATTAAATATTAAAATATTATATTTTAATATTATTATTATTATTTTGAAATTTGAAAAAGTTAAGAAGAAGTTGAATTGTTTATTATATTTTGTATGAGAATTTGAGAAAGTTGTAATAATGAGATGAGAATTTTGTATTTGAGATGAGAAATCTTGACGGCCAAATAATACCTAAGACTCCCTAGGCAGGATATTTTCATCTTAAACAAGATGGATATTCCAGTGTTTGTCCCTAAAGCTAAGAAGGTTTTAGTGGTTAAGCGGATTCATTCCTCTCAGAATTGGGTGAAGCTTAATACGGGCGGCAGCAATTTGGGTAATCCTAGGCCTGCCAGTGCTGGGGATGTTATTCGTGATGCTAGTGGTCAAATGTATGCGGCTTACTCTTTTTTTTAGGTCAGAGTTCTAGTAACTTTGCTAAATTAAGGGGTTTGTTGGAAAAGGTTAGAAGGTATTGTCAACTTGGTTTTTATTAGGTGGAAATTGAAACTGATTCTCAAATCCTTGTTAATTGCATTAGAAAGGGTGAGTGTAATATTTGATATCTTGAGGATTATTGGGATGAGTTTCAACTTTGTCTGGATCAACTGGAGTATAGCGTGCATCATATTTTTCATGAAGGTAATGCTATTGCATATTTTCTTACAAAACAGGGTGCGAGGGGATTAACTCTGGATTGGTTTGGTGACCGGGTTCCATTGATTAATAAATTAAGAGGCCTTCTTCACACGGACATAATTGGTCTTCCTTATTTGAAATTTTCCTCATGAGATATATATTAATTTGTAGTTGGTTAATTCTTATCTTATTATATGTTCATGTAGGTTTTTTCTTGTTGGTTGTTGCTTTACTCTTATTTTCTTGTATTCTTTGTGCAATTGTATTGTGATTAAGTTTCTAAGAGTTTTTTTTTTTTAGGCCTGGGGTTTGGTCTTATTTTAATATTTATAACCCCCAAGCCTTGGGTAGTAACCATGATTTTCTTTTGCCATAAGTGAAGGCTATCAATAAAATTAAAAAACCATCATCTTTCTAAAATATAGATATATATATGTGTGTGTGTGTGCGCGCGCGCGCGCGTGTGTGTGAGCTAGGTTAGAGTGCAAATTGGATCATGGGTTTTTGGATTGCTTCTACGCAAATATAAACTAGATCATTTTTTATGGGTTTGTTTGGACTCTTTGAATATCTTAGAATGTCTGTGAATGACATTGAAATCAAAGTTTTGAATACTGTTTCGGTCAATGAATGAAATATTTCAGTATCGGTACATTTTTGAGATTAATTATATATTATATATAAATATATATATAAACTAACAACTAATAAAACAAATACATATATATATATATATATATAATTGTGTATCATGTATGTATGTACATATATGTAAGAATTGAAGATTTATAACATGAATATATGTTGAAAAAATCACAAACGTGAGTTGAAATATAAAAAACAAAGAGAAAAAAAAGAATAGATAAATTATTAAAAATAATGATATTTAAAAAAAGAGAAATTGATGGGACATATTTAAAGTTATAAAAAAATTAAAATTATATAAATACATTTATATTCTAGAATTAATTACATATCATTTTCATTTAAAATTTATAAAAATACCATCTAAGTACAATAAAATTACAAAAACAACCCGAAAAGGAATAGAGACCAACCTGTGACGCCCCCAAATCCCCACACACAGACACGAGGAAATCAAGATGTCCGGATGATGACATCACGGGTCACCACCCTATCAACGAGTGTCAAGTGTGTGTATAAGCAACAAATGTGCACGAGAAATACGCAGCGGATAGTAAAGTCATATAACTAAGTACCAGAATTTTTCTTAATTTAATACAAAACTGTTCAAAACATACATAATAAAATATTACAAAACACAAATATATATTTTAAATCAACAACAAAACTTAAACTTCAACTCAGAACTCCGACGGAGCCGCATCCTCTGGCTCAGCCTCCTCCTCTTCCTCGAACTCTGCACCAAAATTTATGGAACAAAAAATGGTACCGCAGGTAAGTAAAAACCAAATACCACTAGATAAAAACATATAAAACTCAAACAATATGCATGAAAGAAAAACCAATACACATGTCCCGTAAAACCATATTTTTCCACACACGCCAAAAACCCATTTGGCCAAAAAACATATGCTTAAAACCAAGCCTCACCATTATCCTAGATAATGGCCTAAACTGCCATTTTTTCCAGAAAATGGATCAAAAGCATCAAAACCAAACCTTGTCATTTTCCCAGAAATGGCCCGCATCCGAAAACTATAAAAACGATCCAATTATGCATGCACCATGATCTCCCCTAGGGATCATCCGCACACCCTGGCTCTGTGCCACACCGTAGGTAACGACTAGGCGTGTGACACCTAAACGAGCGATACCCAGACTCGCGCCCAGCGCGTACCTGGCCATGCCATCCTCTAGTCCCCGCCACTCTAGGGACCACAGAGTCGACACGACAGCGTTACCGTATCGTGCGATCCGGTCGTCGCCCTGCGACAACCCAGGGGATGTCACTCAGTATTATCCACTCCCGAGTGACCAGAGGAGCTCCACCGAGATAATAACCCATCCCGGCTTGGGCCCGTGAGACACACGCACCCGAAATTCATTTACGCCAATAAAACATGGTTTTTCTCAGTTAAAATAAAATGCACATGTATGCAATATGTAACGCACGCCTCATGGCACAAACAACCAACCAATCACTCCGTCCTCAATCCATCCGACCCCTGAACTCCTCGGACTCAGTCCGGAATTAACCAATCAACCAGATAATATTGTAAGAGTAAAATACATTTAAATCTAAAAGTAGAGTTTGGAAAATACTTACAGCGCTATATGGTATTTTTTGAAAGCTCGCAGCGTTGCAAACGGCGGAGGAAAAGCAACGTAATAGTGTAATTTACACTGTGGTCGTGGGTTGTAAAATACCCACTTTTGAACGGGGACAACCCAAAGCTCGGCATTGATAGGGAATGGCCTAGGGATGTTTATGAAGTTAAGGGAAGTGGAGTTTGGCTGTGGGTGGCGGCGAAAAAGGCGGTGGAAGGGCTTAAACGCCCAAATCGGAAACTAGCTCGTGGGAGCTGCTCTAGCGGCGGATAGAGGCCGGAAATGGGTGGGTTAGGACGACAAGAAGTCGGTGATGAAGTGGTGAAGAGGTGGTGGCCGGAGGTGGAGCGACGGCGGCAAATCATAGCAAAAGCCGTTCGGCTTGGAGGAGGTATTCCGGCTAAACGGTGGCTCCGTTGGCGGTGGCAATTTGTGGGGTGGTTCACCGGAGGGAGAGGAAGAGATTGGTGGTGGTGGTGTGGCTCACGACATCAGCGAGCGGCGGGTCTGGGTGGTTGGACGGACGGGCGAGGGAGAGAGAGAGAGAGAGAGAGAGAGAGAGAGAGAGAGAGAGAGAGAGAGAGAGAGAGAGAGAGAGAGAGAGAGAGAGAGAGAGAAATCGCACGGGGAGGGGCCAACGCACGGGAAGAAAGGGAGGAAAAAAAAGAAAGAAAAAGAAAGAAAAGAGAAAAAGAGAAAAGGGAAAAGAGAAAAGAAAAGATGGAGGAAAGAAATGAGGTCCAGTCCTTACCTCTGGAGTCCAAAAACAGATCCGCCGAAAACGATATTAAAAACCATAAAACGACTAAATAAATTAAACATAACATCAAATAAATTAAAAACCAATTTAAATACATTAATTTAAAATAAATAAATCAATATATTAATTAAATTAAAAACAACCCTTCAGAGAAAACACACGTAAAAGCTGGTCATCACACAAAACGCACAATTTCGGCCGAAATTGCTGAAATGGCAGAAACGAGACTAAAATGACCGAAATTTAAAGTGAAACAAAACGAGGATGGTAGAGTGTACCGGACACTACACCAGAATGAAAAATTTCGGCCGATATAGAATGAAATTTAAAATCTTGATTAAAATAGTTTGTGAATAATAGTGTCATAGGGGTGACAGTATATGGCATAACTTGTTAATCCAACATGAATACGATACGAAATTAGCGGGTTTGAGTTTAATGTTGATGGGTTCATATCAAAACAGGTTGACCCGTTAAGACATAATTCATTAATGCATTAACCCACTTGACTCGTTAAAGTTTTTTACTAAAAATTATAATTATATCCTTTTTAACATGAAAAAAAAAAAATACTCTAATCATATTTCGTATTTCCTAACTCTCTTTTAGACCCTTATTCTCTCAATTTTCAGTTGAGTCAGTTCTCACGAGTCACAATCATCTCGCACACTTCTTCTGAACTGTAATTTTAGTGTTTTTATTATTTAGATTGTAATTTTGAACTTATATAGTTAGTTTTATATTTTTTAGAGATATTGTGATTTTAAATTTTATGTGTAATTATGTTAATTAAGTCAAATAAATTATTTGGATCAATTCAACCCATTTACATAAACAGGTTGAAACGAGTCAAAATGAGTTGTGTTATTATTGATATATTTTAATTAATTCATAATGGGTTATAAAGAGTCGTGTTGTGCCAACCCGTTATTTTAATAAGTCATATCAGGGTTTGAAAATCTGACACATTAAACTTAATGGATCGTGTTCGGGTTAATTCATATCGTATAATATACACGACCTGATACGACATAAACACGACCCGTCAACACGATTTGCCATCTATAACGGTAGTGAAATGGTTTGATTAGGATGTTTTATTGAGTTTTGAGAAATGAGAGAAAAAGTTGAATAAAAGTATTATAAAGTTAAAAAAATTATTTGAGTATAATTTTTTAATATTATTTTTATTTTAAAATTTAAAATAATTATATTATTTTTTATATTTTATTTAGAAGTTTGAAAAAATTGTAATGATTAGATAATGATTAATAAAAAATTAAAAATTTGAGATTACAAAATGTTTTACATTTAAATATGTTTGAAAATAAAATATATAAAAATATATAAAAATACATGAAAATACCTGGTTACACAAACAATGCCTTCGCATTTTCTCTTAGGTCGTCATGGAATTCTAACAAACGGGTTGACTCATTTAATGAATTAATGGAATTCAAACAAATGGGTTGACTCATACGCTATTGGGCTCGTTTAAATTCCAATAGTTCATATCATGAATCCAAAATGAGTTCAACTTGTCTAATTAATAGTTAACAACTTATAAATAAATTTTTGGGTTTAAGACTATTAAGGCTTGTGAAATATAAATTATCTCATCTTAGTTAAAATTATTTTATAATTATTTTTTTAAACATTACTCAAATATAAACACTTTTAAATTTTAAATATTTAACTTTTCTTTTAATCATAAGATTTTTTTTACATTAAAAAATATATATATAATCTTTTTAAATATTAGAATAAAAATTATATTCTAATAATATTTTAATTTTATAATATTTTTATTCAATTATTCTTTCTTATTTACTAAAAATAAATAAAATATTTTATTTCAAATTATTTTACTACTATTTATAAATTATTTTATTATTATTTACAAATTTTTATACCATTTCATTAACCAAACATCCCAATACGAACTCATTTTCTCACAAAAGATGCTTGCATAACAAGATGTCTATTGCCAATAACATGTGGCTCAGATGGCATGAGACTCAATTTCTATAAAAGAGGTCTTGGATTCAATCCCATTTCTAAATCCCCCAATAAATAAATAAATTAAAAAAAAAAAAAAAAGAAAAAAAAGAAAAGGGAAGAAGAAGAAGAAGAAGAAGAAGATGCCTATTAATTTTGGGTTCGTGTGTACATGGCAGATCTTCCTGTGTTTTATTTCAATGCGGAGAAGAACAGTACTTCCCAATTAAAGACCCAATACCCGGCACTTCTCGTCCTTCTTCTTCGTCGCCTACTGCTCAAAAATCAGCCCAAAAGTTCACATGGGTATGGCTAGTTTTGGGTATCATGGAGTTGTCGGTGTTGTTACTTCTTGTATCCATGCCGGGGTACTGGGTATATCTCTTAGAAGAGCTCTATGTCTGCACTTGTTTAATGGGTTATGCTACGAAAGTCTTGCATGTCTACGAATGTGTTTGATTTTCCAAATTTTGTTCGATTTGCACTTGTTAAGATCTTGAATAGCATTGATGCTGTAAGCACGGTTGGGGTGGAATAGCTACAGTTTGATAAATGGTAATGGCATGCAGGCATTGAGGGAGTGCATTAGAATGATAAACATACAGCTTGTAGGCTGTATTTTGAATCGTTTTGCTCGTACGAAAAAATAATATTGAGCCATATCTACATTTTTTGTCTATGTTTTTGATCGGTGAAAAATGAAAAATTGTGAGAAATAGATGGCGCAATTTGGATTGGTGTTGATGCCGTATGGAAAGATCCTAGACTCTTTATTTAGAATCTAGAGTAGGGTTATCACCCAAGGTTGAGAAGCTTTAACTTGCCCGGGTACAGTTTTTGTTGAGTTGATTGGTCCCATGTAATACGAACTTATAAACTCTCAGTGGAACTTAACGGAAACTCGTTGAAGTTTCGAGAGGCATAAACTCAACAAAGGATTCATGATTACTTGACATTGGGTTAGGCGTGTACGGTAATAGTTACTATTGAAATTGTTTGACAAGTTCTAGGAACAAAATTCTGGCTACATAACTGAAAGCATCTAGGTGAACGTGGATGCTATTTGAAAAGGGATTGCAACTAATAAAACTTAAGCATAATGTTGTGCATAAGAAGATTAGATTACATCATGCTAGAAGTGAAATGGTCTAGAATATGACTTTTGTTGTGAACATAAATAATGGTCTCTATTGGTTTGTATTCACTACGATAATCAGTTAATGGCATCCTTGGAGGGTAAATCGGGGGACTTCTGAAGGGATATTATAGAATATGTATTGACATAAGGAGCTCTATGATGGAGTTCTTAACTAACGTGGGGGAAATATGGTAGAAAAACAAGTGAACTTAAGAAGGAAATTGTTTTGTATTTAGTGCTTCTCTTTTCATAGATCCATGTTTTAGTTTCTATTTATCTGATATGTTTTATTTTGATATTTACTAGCTCAGTTTTAGAAATTCTAACATGTATAATTTTATGATAAGTTAGATAAATGAATCTTAAGTTGATCATGATTTTGGTCGGACAATGGTCTAGAGAGAGATATATCCAAGTCTGATAATCCAAGATAAGTTTAAAATTGAATTGCACATTGGTTGTTAAGTTTGAGCTTGAAAATGAGATTTTTAGATAGCCAGTATCATAAATAAGTATAAGATCGAAGGGAAAAGTTGTAGTTTTATCATGATTGTGAAGGAGGTAAAAGAGGAGGAACAAAAAAGTTCAAAAGCAATCAATTATTGCCTTGATTCATTTTGTGAATCCTCTCTCCTTATCTAGGATTTGCTACATGTGGGTGCTGTCACTACTTATAAAAGGAATTTACTATGTATCATATCCATTATTGATATCCTTTAATTTTACCAGTGTAGGCCACCTGAATTGAGGAAAAAAAGGTAAAAGATTTACAAAGCAAGCACTGTGATCTTTAAACATGAGATAATAGGACACGTATTATTGTATCATAAAGTGTTCCAAAACATTACTAATTTAAACAAGTTTTTTGAGCCCGTAATTTCATATTTTCCCGGTGATCTGAGTATATATAACTGAAATTTATCTTAAAAAGCTGACTTCAATCTGAACCTAGCTATGTCCTTGTCATACATTGCCGGGTCTAGCCTTGGTATTTAGGTGATGGTTTGAGTAGTATTTTTTGTCAAAAGGTGTGGACCCACGACAATCTATTTTCCTAGAGGGAACACTTCCCCTGAAAGCTTATATTGCCTTTGTAATGAGGTACTGCATCATGATTCATATGAAAGCATGAGACAACCATGAACTGTAAACTAAACAATTGAGTAACTAATCTTTCATTGACCACCAAATGGAGTATCCCTAAAGGGTTTGTGAAGTTGTGGATTGATCAAAATTAGTATGCGGATTACGGAGATTTATGGTGGCAAACAACCCTGTACCCCCCATGCCAATGAATCCTGCTTACATGATGTGTGTTCTAACTTCAAGGGAAAGAAATGTTGCGTGCAGTTAACTATTCGGACTTACTGCATCAACTATATCTCTACCTCTAATAGTAATCATTGGCACAAAGGTCTAAGACCTTTCCTTTTAATGAATATTTTATTTGATTCTTTTATTTTTATATTTATGAATAATAATGCTTGCTTTTGAATGTGGATTCATGACAACTGTTTTGTATTCCCTTGCCAGAAATTGAACTTGCATCCAGATGTCCAAATGCAAAGCAGCCTCTGCCCTGCTTCCTTTTTTTTATTTTTTTTTCCCTACATGCTCTTAGTAATGGTTATTTCTTTGACTTTACTGAAAATTTCCTGCACTTGGTCTGACTAATTTTATCACAGGAAATGGACTTATGTTGGGAAACTGGTGTAAGAGCTGCAAAGCTGCTTCAGTTTAGGGAGTTATATGGTAATGTTATTCCATTCAAAAAAAGAAAGCGTAACTTCAAGGAGGAATTCTGAAAGATACAAATATCACAACCTGTGGTATGTTCTTTGATGATAGGCCTGTATTTTTTAATGTATTGCTTTTCTAGCTTTTGTTCTCCTTGTTTAATTTTTTATTCTTAAAATCCTTTTTTCTGAGTTTCTTCACTTGGTAACAAGTGGTACTTATCTATGTTTTGTCATGGACTAATTTATGATGGTTAAAAGTATATCAAAGAAAAAGGCCTTGAGGTCTTTTTTATTGTTCCTTTTGACGTCTTCAAAACTTAAGTTATTGCTTTCCTTCCATATGCACAGTGTCAAACGGAGTGGGTCATCTTCCAAAATGTCTTTAAAAGAATCATAAACATTGTCTTTTAAGTTTATGACTCTTAAAAGAACCTTCTTTGTACTAGATGACAAGAGTTCCATTTTTGTCCGGTCAACACCAAAGGATATGAGGTAACGTGATATGATTTTTTACTTCCCTTGTGAACCCATTTTTGAGGTGACAATTTGTACATGATGTGGTGATTGTTGCAGTCCTTCATGGCCTTAGTGAAGTTGGAATCGTTAAGTCGTCTTAGCGACGATTATGTATTATAAGTTGTGACTATCCTCTTCTTCTTAACTAGGTGTCTTCTCTTGTAAGCACTAAGCATCATGTATACTTGGGCATTGCCTATATTTCTATTTTTAAAATTTTTACTTATATATATATATCTTTATAAAAAGAGTTGTGAGTCTTGTGAAAAATGGCCCCAGTGACAATTTGCTCTAGAAGTTTGAAGATAACCATAAAAACCTTGTAAGGATGATATATAATGAGTTGAATCTCATGAAGACATCATCGCTACCTAATAAACTGAAAATAGACTATGCGATAAAAAAGTTAAGATTAGATGAGACATTGGTATGAGATTTTTGGGTTAAGTATATAATCGGTCCCTGGATTTTACACCTCCTCTTTTTACTCCTTTGGTTTTCATTTTTACTATTTCAATCCTCGAATTTGAAATATTTTTTTTAATAAGAACCTTCTGCCAAATTTCCATTAGAAAATCTGACATCTAATGTGACACACCATGTGGTTAAAAAATAATTAAAAACGAAATAATAATTTTAAAAAGCTAAAACTATTATAAAAATATGACATCATTTAAAAATATAAAGTGAGAAACAAATGAAAACCTGAAAAAGAAAATCTAAAAACCTGAAACAAATTAAAAATAAAACCACAAGTCATACAATATTTGTAAAAACTGAAAAAAATTAAAACAAAAAAAGAGGAATGCTATATTTTTAAGAAGAAAAAAAATACAAAATAAAAAAAATTCAAATAAAATTTTTTAAAAATATACAAGAATAAAAAAATATAAAAATTAAAATGAAAAATGAAAAAGAAATTGTAACTTTTGAAAAACAGAGAAATATTAAAATAAAAAATGAAAGAAAAGGGGTGACCGCGTGGCCACCCTTGCCGAATGTAGGTGCACCAAGTTGGTCTACCCAAGCGCCACCTGAGTTGGCCAACCCAGGCAGCACGACCTAGGGCAACCCAGGGACTTATGTACTTAGCTTGAAAAATTTGTGCAATTCCTGGAGTTGTAATTAATTAGTTGTGTTAAAACTTTACTATGTTTTAATCATTATTATCTTTTAAACATTGCAGGTTTGGAAGTATAGTGAAACAGATAAGATTGCCGATGGTGTTTTGGAAAAGATACATGTTGATGTACAAACACCTGAAGGCCTAACTGAAACAGATGCTTTATTAATGGGTGGTGCAAATGGATCCTTGAGGTATAATGAAACTGCAATGTGGTGCAATTGTGCCTGTATATCCTGACAATTATGCAATATTTATAGGACATTCCTTAACAATTGAGGTTCTGCAGTAACCTATGGCCACTTGAATTAATAACTAGTCTTCTGGATTCTATGGTGCCATGATAGGATTAAGTCATACAAAAATTGAAAACCCGTGGACTGTTTTTATTTATGGAGCATTGGAAAATTAAACATGCTTTTTTAAGCAAATGAATATTATGACTTATGTGAGGCATGCAACGTGTGGTTCAGGTAACTAACTTATTTTGCTAGGTGGGAGAAAAAATCAGAAATGTCTTTCCTGTTGGGAGTATTTCATATGCATTCATCTACTGCCTATTTTTTCTTCCATGTCAGGTTAGTAATATATTGTCCAAAGAGACAGAGTGACCTATCGGATACAATTTAAAGAAATTCAGATGCCAAGCAGCCTATGGTCTATTATCATGTATAGTATAAGATTTTTTTTTTGGCAAGTAATAAGATTTCATTAAAAGGCCAAAAAGGTGCACTTTAGGTACACAAGCTGTATACAAGAACTGCGCCTATCTAGAAGGGGAAAAAGTAACAAGAATATCTTGAAAGTTAAGCCGTTAAGGTCTATCAAGGCTGTCCAAAGGAAGAGATCGTGAGATTGTTGAAGAAGAGGTTTTGAGCTACTCTAGCATTTGTTCGCGGTCTTTGAAGCCTCTATCATTCCTTCCCTCTAGATACACCATGTGAAAGAAATATGAGGGTTGCCGCTAGCCTTCTCCAAGAGTAAAATAGGTGCACTAATCCTGAAGGCACAACTAGAGCCATTCCAACCCATCTGAAGAAGTCACTCCACAGTGCATAGCAATCTCGCAATTGAATAAAAGATGATCCATGGACTCCCTATGCCTCCATGCAGCACCAGTTAACCACGACAATGTGTCTTGTCCATAAGTTGTCAATGGTGAGTATCCTGCTACCTGCCCTCGGTGGGTGGGCAGCCCGCAACCCTACCCCCAGTACCTGCATAGGTAGGGCGCCGAGTTTGGTCCCCGTCCCCATCTTGCATGGGTTGGTGACCCAGCCAGGCCTTCAGTCGGGTGGATTGGCCTACAGACCATCCACCCACTGTTATAGTGGTATGGGAGGGAGGGAGGGCAAGATGGAGAGTCCGAGAGACCGAGTAGCAATGGCAAGAGACTAGCGACGGCGAGAGAGGATGAGAGTAAAGAGAGAGGTGTGCGTTGCCCCAGGGGGGGGGGGAAGGTTATATGTAATAGAATATAATATATAAACCAGGATGGGCGGGTAACACCCGAGCAAGGTCAGTGCCCCACTTGGCACCTACCCCCCGTTTTCCCAGTGGGGTTGGCGCCAGCCTGCTGGATGCGGGCAGACTGCCCCTCCTACCTCAGGTTGGTTAAGCAAGAAATGCAGCCCGTGGAGGGGCCTTAGTCCTCCAAATGCTTTTCCATGGAAAGGGATGGTGATTATTATCATGAGAAGTAAGGACATAACAGGAGAGCAGACAAAGAACATCCCTCTCTTGTCAGTAGTCAATTAAAACTTGTCTACATCTCCCTGTTTGAACCTAGTAGAATATAGTAGATTAAAGAATTCATCTCTCTCTCAATCATAAGCCACTCTGACAAAGGTGACATTCCACATAATGGAATCACTAGGTATCTCTGTATAATTCATCACAAAAGTATCCTTAGCTTGTGCAATGCTGAACACCTTAGGAAAAGCTTCCTTGAGAGCCCAATCAAAGTACCACAAATTTTGCCAGAAACTAATGCTAATGCCATCTCCAACCATCAATCTAATGTGATAAAAAAGCTTCCCCCATCCCTTGTGAATTTCCATGCTCCAACTCCTTGAGACCCTCCTACCTCGTAAGAGCACCAATTGTTTTTTAACTCAAAGTAGGTAAAAGCGTGAGCTTAAGCGCAAAGTACCAAGGCTGAAGCACTTTGCATAGTGCTTCACTTACAAAAGTGAAGTGCTTTTCTTACCAAAAACAAATGATGTTTACAAAAGGGTGCTTTATGCTTTTTTTGTGTGAGCTTAAAGACTAGAAAAACATGCTTTTGTCTCCATTGGTTGATTGTAATTAATTTTAATGCGTGAACTTTCCTGAATTTATTGTATCACTAAACTAGCATGCATAGGAATATGTCCCGTATAATTGGGCTCTTGCCTATTGTTATGATCAATACAATTTTGTTTACCGATAAAAAAAAGGTAAAACTCACTTTTATAATTTTTAGAACAATATATAAATTACTTAAGTCCCAGAAAGTAATATCGGGAAATATTCCCAAGTATTTAGTTTATATTGAAGATCATTTACAAATCATGATGCTACATGTCACTTGATGTGTATATGCTTTGAATCCAATATAATAGTCCAAGTTGTGTTTCTAGATGAATCGATATTTGACTGTTTATGTTAGCTTGGAACTCCATACCTACAATTTGTGAGCTTTTTTGGTCATGGAATTTTTGGAATGTTTTGATTGAACCATTTACTTTAATATGATTATGGTTATCAAACATCATAAATGGGTAGATTTGGCAAAACACGAGAATTAGGTATAATGCTATATTTAAAATTTATGTAATTAGTTAATTACTTGATTTTCATTTGCATAATACTCTAATAAATTGAGATAATTGGCTAAATATGTTACCACCTTGCTTTTGAAACCTTTTTTTTTATTTTTATTGTGTTTGATAGATATTTTATGATACGTCATCTTTTAAAATGTGTGATGTACTTCAATTTGGCATGCGCTTGTGCTTTATGCCTAGGCTTTAGATGGTGTTTGCACTTAAGTGTGCCTAGTGCTTTCACCAACACTGACTTAACTTCCACCATAGAACACCATAGGGCTTCCCTTTCCATGTAAAAGAGCACAGTTAAACACTGACAAGTTCCTTGACTCCCAACCCTCTTTGAGGGGACCGGGCTGCAAATCTTGGGGCAGCTGAAAAGATGAATCTTAGCTGCATCCTCCATAGCACTCAACAAGAAATCCCTTAGAATCTTCTTTAAGCATTATGCAGTGCTTACTGGGATAGGAAATGAAGATGAGTAATCTATTATCATGTATAGGGTAAGATTTTTAAGCATGTTGTTTACCAGCATCCTGTGTACTAGGGACCTTATGATATATTTTTCCTTATAAAAAAAGTTGTTTACCAGCATCATATGAATACTGAGTATTGGTTTGGGATCTTAAGCATACACATCCAGTAGAATTGGATTTCTCATGATGGTTCAGTTGTCAGTTGATGCAGATAATATCCCTTGATATAAGAAGTTGTCGGAACTTTATTTCTTATAAAAAGAAATAGTTGAAGGAACTTTGTTTTTCTTAATCCTGCCCCCTCCAAGCTTAGGTGCAAAAGCTATATCCGTGCTGTCGATTAGTGCTTTGGAGATTCTTGTGGTATCATTTAGTGTTTGGAATAAATTTATTTGCAAGCCTCTTTATTGACACACCTTTTTTCTTTTTGATAAGTAAAAATATTATATATATCAAAAGGAGTAACCAAGTACATTGATGTATACAAGAAAACACCTAGCCCTATTAATACCTTTATTGACACACCTACCATATTGTTGATGTGGAAGTCTACGACATCAACTTATATAAAAAAGGTATTAATAGTTTGACTCATTTTTATCAATATAATGGTTCCTGTAGTAAGTAGTGTGCTACACTCCAGACTTTTAAATAGCATACTCTAGTGTTTAACATATAGTGTATTAAGCGTGGCATATTTCTTTGAATTTTGGGGAACCATCGTAAATCGTGGTAAAAGAAGTGTGAAATAATTACCCATCAAGATGTGTACTTGGGCTCTACCTTTTTTGTCTCTTCTCCAAGATACTTGAGTTGTGCCTCTTGCGCTTATCAATAAAGATTTATTTCTTACAAAAATAAATAAAGATTTATTACTTACAGAAGAATAAAATTCTCTTCTCCAAGGCTCTCTTTGTATAGAGAAGTTTCCCATCAATGGCCTTGCACACCATCAGTTTTGTGACTCTTTTACACCCTAACCCGACGCCGCCCCCCGCCCCCCCCCCCCCCCCAAAAAAAAACCACCAAAACAAAAGAAAAAAACAACAACTACATTGCTGATACCTCTGATTGTGGTGCTCTAGTCCTGCAAATTGGTATTTGATGCATGTTTTTCCTGCCAAAGTTTCAAGTCTTCATGCGTTTTTATCATCTTTATGTGAAATTTATACATAATAAGTCCATTACATGTTATTGCACATGAAGTTTGGTACTCTTTCAGTTTTGTTGAAGTTGGAAAAGTTAGACCACATTTTGATTACGAGGTAAAATGCATGCCAGATTGTGCATGGCCTTTTATCAAAGAAAACCAAGCAGAGTATGGTACAATTCCTGGGCCAATGCACAGATCTGCAAGAGGTTCACTTCGAATGGATCAGATGTGTCTTGCATAAAATTGCTTGGAATTGGGGAACCACAATAGAAAATGATTCAAGCATCTGGGATGCACTGTATCCTTCCATCATTTCAGGCTTTGATAAGGTTTGATTATGTTGCTTCTTGCATTGCTGTCTTAGCGCAGCTTGTTTATTCCACTATCTATGAGGTCTCGTTTGGTTACACAAATGACATATGATGAGAAATCTGTAAATAGTAGTGAGATAATTTGTGAATAGTAGTGTAATAGTTTAAGTTAAGATTCTTATGGGGTTTTGGGAAAGGAGAGAGAAAAAGTTGAAGAAAAAAATTATAAAGTTAAAAGAGGGTTAGAATATAATTTTTTAATATTATTTTTGTTTTGGGATTAGAAAAAGTTGATTTTATTTTTTTGGTGTTTTGTTTGGAAGTTTGTGAAAGTTGTAATGATTGGGTAATGATTAGATGAAAAATTTGAAAATTTGAAATTGAAAAATGATTGTGTTTGAATGGTTGTTTGGATGTTGAGATGAGATGAGATGAGATGATTTGAAAGGTTTGTGAAACCAAACCAGGCCTTAGTTTATTGGAATTTGCTTTATTTGGTAAACTCTTATTATGCTATTGCTTATGTTGCTGCCTAGCTTGTTTATTCCAGATGTCAATCTTTGCAGTTTGATCCAAAATTTTTGTCAAATTTGAGATCTATTGGGGGTGATGCTGCCACCCTTGGATTCAGAAATCTATTTCTGCACTTTCAGCTTCTTGACATAGGAAAACAGAGTAAGTAATTTGGGATCAGAGACATCACGTGGATCTCTTTCTATTGTTAAACTCATTGAACCGTTAGATCTCGATTGGAGTTTTCCTGCCACGCATCAAAGAATGCGTGATGTTGCTTCTTTCAATTGTACCATCTGGACTGCAGATTGCAATTTTAATTGGAGTCGAGCAGTAATTGGCAAGTGTTTTTTGTTCTCTCTCTGATCTCTCTCTCATATGGGATAATACTTTTTAAATATAACTTCATGCTTCTACTTTCCAGTGTACTTGTGGCATAAGTGTAATCAGTTTTTTATTTTTCACATAATTATATGTACTTCATTTTATAATCTTCTATGAGGTAACAATTGCATCAACTTGCAATGTAAATTTTTCATGTCCTGAAATGCAAACTGGAGGTGAAGGAAATTAAATGAGGAAATGGAAAAGGTAATTTTTCACTAACATTTTCTTTGTATAAGTGCTTAAAGTTTATTTATCTTGGTTGTTACAGGTATTAATCTGGGGGCTGCCTTGGTGGATTTGGAAACTGCTGATGCACCATGGGTGTGTCGAAGTAAAAGTGATGTTTTCGCACTACAATTTATTCACTCAGTAATTTGTGTCATTTGAGGTTCACAAAGTATCCATTTGATTTACCTTATGATATGCAATTTTACTTCAATGGATTAAGCCTTTGGATCATGCTGGTTTTATATTTCATTGTACTATGTGCAAATGTGAGAAATTGAATGGACATGATATTGTATATAAAGCTCACACTATTTTCATAATAATAGCACATATGTCTGAGGATATTTTTGTTACTGTGATGATGTAATTTGGAAAGGTTCTTATAAGAACTGAACCAATTAAATAACTGGTGAATAGAGCTGGTCAAAGTTTCAACGGGGCTTTGACTTTGATGTCAGTATGATGTGATAAATGTATGACAGATAATAAAATATGTTTTTGGTTATAAATACTGCTTAATTGGTAAAGTGAAAATTTTGATATTTGTAATGATGATTAGGTAGAATATTTTCTTTTGTCCACGCGTGATTATTATTATTTTTAAATTGCTGCAGGGAAATGCTCTCTTATGTATACTCGGGGATGGAGCAATTGTGACAGTGGATGTTCGTGAAAAATGTGAGGGGAGTTCTGCTGCACTTATTAGTCATATACCTTACTCATCTTCAGACAGAACTCTTGGAAGTTCTGGTTGACAAGTGTTTGAGGTATCAAGTTTTTTTATGGGTTGCTGAACTAATTGCATTGTCACACTAGTATATTCTTATTTGATCATTCTGAGAATCAAAATTTCTGTTACAAATATTGTTTTTGAGTGTGAACATTTGGTGTGAAGAGGTTGTGGATTTTAATTAGGTCTCTTTCCTGTTTCGTCTTGGAGTATACATGAAGTTTTATATAACAAGTATTTCCATACCGTGAACTGAGTCTAATTTTTCCCTTCCCCAGTTTTTTATTTTAGTTTAATCTTTATCGTTCAGAGTTTGAGAGGTCACTGGCAAAACTTTTGGGTGCTGCAGTGATTCTATTTTCTGTGGTTGTTTACCTAGGTCTCCTTATATTTAATGAACTATCATCATGTTGAGATTTTGGATGTAATAGAATTGATATCTTGCTTTGCAGCTCTTTGGAAACATATATCCATCATATACCGTAAAAATGCCTTCATCTATTTCTTGGTTAGTGGGTTAAACACCTAATGGACATTTTTTCCCTTTCAGTTTATCTATTTGATTGTGATTGTGACTGTATTTGGTTTTGGGATAGTTTGGTATCACTTCAGTTCGATGACCATTACTTCTTGGCAAGCTCCATGGATGGATTGGTTAGTGTTTGGCTTCCATTGTAATTCTTTTTAGGGTACGTATGCTTAACAAATTTCTGCTTGGAGCTTGCAACAAATATTGAATTGTTCTAGTATGACTCGAGTGTTAGCATTTAAGCATTTAATGCGTGTAGATCATATTGTCTGTTAATCAGTGTGTGAATATACAAAGTCTACGTACGTTATTCATTATGTGAATATACAAAGTGAGACTACTGCTAATCTACAACTACAATTCCAAGTAAACTTAAGTAAGCCTTGAACCCATCTAATTGTGCTCAGCAGTATGAATCCTATCAGCTAGTTGATTAAGCCATTTTTATTCCCTTCATTGTTATGTAAGGTCAAAAGTACTAGTCTTCCAGCTTTTAAAAAGGAACTAGGTTTGACAAAGAACATAAATTAAATGGAGAAAGGGAAAGGGGTTGATTGAAGGTTTAAATGTGTTTGACTATTCAAAAAACGAACTAACAGACGGAGAGACTCATTTTCAATAACGAAAGGATGGATATATTTTCGTAGCATTTATTTATATCCTCTTTCATTTTTTGTACTGCACTGTATTGGTTCCTCTGGTCACATGGACCATGATTTTGGTTATTCTGTGAAATGATCATCATTTACCCATAACATTGTCAATGCTGTTGTCTAAGGGTAAACCTTTTCATACTTGCAACAGCCTTTAAACTTATTGTGGCTAGCTTAAAATAATGTTGATCTTTTAGTTCAAACTGATTTCAATGTTCAGTCTTGAACTCTTGTTAGGGTTGGTCGTCAGAAAAGAGAGGGAGGGAGAAAGGGAGAGATTTTCATTCATAGGCTTCCATTCTTTTCCAGGTGAAATTATATGATCATCATTTAATACAGAGAGGGGCTGTACAATCTTATGAAGGTCATGTTAATTCCCAACACGTATACAGCTTGCAGTTGACCCATCCGAGAAATTTGTTATGTTAGGTATTGGAGAACTAGCTATTTAATTAGTGAGCGTCTTAGAAATATGAGCTTGTCTGACATTATATTTATTTTAGGTGGGGAGGACTGCAAATTACGGCTCTGGAGTATCCAGACTGGGGAATTGCTCTGAGGATAAATTCTCTAATTTGGTCCCTTCAACCGTGTGCTGGCATAGAGCTGAAAGTATGTGGATTTCTTCTTAGTTTCTCATTCTATTAATTTTATCATTTTTAGATCCTTATCGTGGGTAATAGATATTTTGTAGGGTAAAGTGATGTGAACCCCAATCGACTCGCTTTGAGACCCAACAACAATATTGGAAAACCAAACCCAAGAACGTCAAACTCAAGTCTATGGATGGAGAATTTAGACCCGTTGAGATCTTGTTTCAAGAACCTAGATTATATTAAAATCTAGACCCAATGAAATCCCGTCTCAAGAACCCAAATTACAAGGAGGAACGCCACAAAGGTTGTGATTTACCTTTGATAAGTTCAAAAGTTCAATTAAGAATAAGAGGAGAAAACTCACTCACAATGAAAATTCAATAGAAAATGTCTTACCCTCTCAAATGAGACTACAAGTGGTTTAAATAAAATCCCTAAAACCCTAAGTGAGCCACGGTACTGTAGCATGAACAGTGCCCGGGCTACAGTACTTCTAAAACCCTAGTTTACTTTAAATAATAACTTTCCAAATATACCCTTGGCCAAAATACAAGGCCTTCCCAAAGACTCTAGTTCATTAGAAATAAGACATGTGTGGGCTGACATCCTCAAGCCCACTTATTCTAAACTAATAAAATAAGCTCTTTTAATTAAATAAATAAGTCCAAAGCCTTCAATAACAATAAGCCCAAGTCGTGTTTTTTGTAGTGTATCACGTGGATGAAAACTAGATCTCCTCCTCTCAAGCCTATCTTGAATGTTGGGCTCTTGCTAAACACGTCTCAAGTGGATTTCACCAATCCTTGCATAGCTTTCTTCATCTTCCTAGCTCTTGATCTTGTAATTGTCCATTCTGAAACTTGCAAAGGATCTTTACGACTTGGTCCACCTTGGGGTCCATCATAAAGGCTTGTTTGCTGTGACTTATCTACCCTTTCCAATTTATAAACTAGTTGTATTCAACTCCTGTGCAGGATTGCTGGGTGTGCAAGATGAAACACAATGGTATAAAGAGTGTATACATCAGCAGGTCTATGGTTTAAAAGTTTGGCTTGGATCTCATAAAGGACTGTTTTGCATGGACTGGTCTGGAATTTATAGTGACGCACTAATGTAATTTTTAAGTGTCTAACAGATAGTTAGATTCCGGTTCTGAAAAGCAGTTCCCCTCAAACATGCAAATCACCAATTGCCGGTGGATGAGCACAACAATGACAATGCCAGCAGCAAAGAGGGCATTTTTTTAGCAAAATACCAGGCGATGCCATGTTTTGGCGCCAAGAGAGAGCTATGAATGTAAGCAGGGTGAAAGAGTAATGACTGGTCCAATTCAACTGAGTTGTTCACTTAGGGTCTGCATTGTATTAACAGATAGTAATGGTTATAAATGGCTAAAAGTATCTTTCTAATCTCCAATTTTCCCACTTCTTATTTATATAACAACTATACAATATCTTTCTTTTTAGGCGTTTGTTTGCTTTTTTGTGCTACTTCTGTGATATGTTTTCTTTAATTAAAGAGTTGCTTTGCCTTTTTCGCCTAGCATATGATCTCATTAATTGGGCCCAATTTAAGTAGGTCACAAATTTTGTCCTGAATCTGATCAAGTTTTACCCCAACCTTACAGTCCGAACATACTGTGAGCCTCGCAGACTGTGATGGTAATCGCCAGTCACAAGTTTTTCACTTTTAGTACAGAAAAGCTATGGAGACCCTTTAATCACTTTTATCAAGAAGGTAGCTAGGCAGACAGTTCTTTTCATCTCTTTCCTGATGATTTTTAGACTTCTGGCGTTTTCTAGGAGAGTTAAGGCAACGTTTGAATGTCAAGATGGATCTTAATCTATCTCAAATTTATTATTAATAGAATTTACTATTTTTTTAATTTCTTATAAAAAATTAAATCTATTTTAATTTATTTCATACATTTAAATATATATTTCGATCTATTTACTTTAATACATTTTAATGGGATATACAAAATATTAGTATTTATAAATCAATTCAAATTATTTGAGACTATCTCAACATTCAAATGTAGAATATGCCTACAGCTAAATAACAGTGGTATCTCTCTCAAGTGGCAGGTAACTAGGTAAGTCATACACTGCTGTAGGCTAGGATCGGTTGAGTGTTTGTTACAAAAGTTTCTTTGGTGTTAAGAACTCACTCAAAATCAAAAGTTAAGACAGAATGATGCTTTGATTGCCAAAAGCAAACCCCCACCTTACCCTCCTCTTCTAGACATCTAAAACCGAGAAAGAGCTATGGAAAAAGGCAAAGACTATCAAATTTTAGGTGTCTCTGTCTTGACTTAAACATGCTTTAGGGAACGTTTTCAATATGATGGAACTGGGTGGATCGAACATAATCAAGTTAATTGAAACTTTTTTCTTTTGCATTTTAGGCAATCGGGGATGACGTATCTAACAATTTAGATAAAAGTAAACTTACATAATATATAATTACGTAGGTTGATGTGATATATTATATATATTTTATGATTTAACGTGTAATATTAATAAATGTCAGTTTATAAATTTATTTTTATAATATTTATGTATAAATCAAGCATTTCTTATAACCAAACAAGAAAACTCATGTTGCCTTGCATTATCTATTATTGTTGTAATGATTATAAACTTGTTAATTTGTATAATTTTTTCAAAATTTATACTTAAAATTCAATAACTCATAATTTGGTGCTTTTTTAATCTTCCGTATCATGTGTCAACCAATTAAAGACTAACACGTGGCATCAATATGCCACATCACCCAATCAAAGGCTGATACATGTAGGTAGTACTGATGTCATGTGAGAATTTTATCACTAATTTTCAAATTGGAGATTGACGGAGGTTCTTAATTAATTAATTGAGATTTTTTTTTCAATTTTATAAAAGTTAAAAATCGACATCTCGAGTTATAAAAATACAAAGAGTTCGAGAAGTGAATTAACACTTTTTTTTTTTAATGATTGAAAGTACAGTAATAGGTTTAATCACGAGGTTTAATCAGTACTTTCGTACAAAAATGTAAAGGCGCGCTACGGCACACCAAAAATCAAAGACACGTGTCGCGCGTTATAAAAATCGAATGGACAATGGCAATGACAGCCTTGGCTTCCATCGAGTTTTTAACCAATCAATTAATCTGTTATTATATAAGTTTAAATTATATAAGTTGAAAGGCTACTAATATAAGTTGGTTTTGTAAATTAGGTTGAGGAAAATAGTTAGTTGAGAAATAATAATTTAAGTAAAAATTAAATTATCAATTAACGAATCAATTCAATATTAATGCTCTTAACTATACTAATGCAGCATGCAGCTTTTAAAAGAGAAAGATTAATGGGAATGAAAATTAATAAGGTGGAAAATGAGAAAAGGATTAAAGAGACACGACTTTCCTTTGCATGGATGCCAGCTCTTTCCGTATATATTGCTTTACACGCAAAACAATGCATGTGGTTCTCTCCCCCTTTCATAATTGCATGCAGTTTCGTCCAAAACAAAAAAGCTTAATATCCACGCATTTTCGAATCATTATGTCCCTACTTTTCTGAGTTTTCTCTGCCTTTTTATTTTTTTCTATTTTAAAAAAATTAATTAAATAATAGTTTTTATTAATTATTCATTCTCTGTTTCTCTATTTTTTACCTTTTTTTTTTTTAAATTATTTTAACAAATTATATAAAAATAAATATACAAATTAATATAACTTGATATGATACGTCAGATTATAAAATTATTTTTATTATAAAATAAATTTAATAAATTTTATAAAATTACATCAATTTATAAATTTATTTTATATAATTTATTTATATACCTAGCTGTTCTCTTTTTTATTAAAAAAATATATATCTTGTTATTTGCTTGTCATGTTTGACATTAAGCATCTGTTAGCCTAGCCTGATCGATCGATCATGATCAGGTACATCATCTATAGTACTTGAATGGATTCAACACAATACGAAGTACAAAATATATTTGAAATATTGCAAAAGTATATATATACAACTCTGTAAAAAAAAAAAAAAAATCCCAAAAGTGGTATAAAGGGTCTTTGAGCATCAAACTCTTTATATAGAAGAACACATGACCATTTATGTACATATAATATTCTTTTTTTGGCCGACACATTTTCAACATTCTAACTTGTCTAAGACTTTAATTTGCTTGTGCATGATTCCAAAGTTATTGATAACCGATAGGTTTACATATAATATGAAGTTAGATGTGTTTTAGAATAAATTTTTTTTTTATAATTTGATTGATTACATTAAACCACATCAAGCAGTATCTCGTAATTAACTTTGTATAAGATATTTATACATTTCTCAAAATTATTTACGCTTTTATGTTGGAAAAACAAAACATAGAAAAATTAATCGATGATCTACTCATTAAAAACACCGTAAATAAGCATTCAAATTAAGTTTTTCGGCTATAAGACTACCTCAAAAAAGGAAGACTCAAGTCATGATGCCTGTCATGGAATCATGACATGATGATGATGATCAGTATACGTACATGACTTGTCAAGATTAAAGTACAAGGAACAGAAACTCTCAATATCATTATTATTATATAGTCATGACCAGCTGCATGCATGCATGCTAGCTAGTCATGAGTTTCCAATCTCTCTTTTCGGGGTTTTGCCTTAATTGCCAGTTTATTTTTTATTTTGCTTGTCTTTTCCTTTTGTACTAAAGAACACCGTCTTTTCCTCTTTCGGTGATCATGAAGTCGTAAACAAACAAACAAATATATATATATATATATATACACACATACATATAGTAATGGAAACAGACCAGCAGCTTGTCTTGTCGACTAGCAGTCAAACGAGTGTTTCTCACAATCATATATGCAAAATCATGAAAGTGTCCCAGAAATCAAGAAATACCATATACACGTGATAATATTGCATATTATAATCATAATTAAGTAGTATAAATCCATTTCATATCCCGCAGAGAGAAGGACGTACAAGAAACACATGATAGCTGAAGGAGGGAGCGGATGCATAATGATGACTATTGCACAAATGAAGAAACCAAGGATCAATACTAGAATCTGATATACATATCCATCCGGCCTCACGTTTAAATGATTGGAAAGCAATAATAAGAATATACTGTAGAGATATTTCACTATTGTAGTAGTAAGCCTAGCTAACTGTATTATATAAACTGTAAAAACACAAACCACGAAGATGGAAGAAACGGTTTTTTCTGTCCTTTCTCTTTTTTTTTTTTTTTTGGCTCTCTGTATCGCTCTCTCTTCTTCTTTTACTTTGTTTTGCTTGCTTAATTACCTATTCGAAATGGGATTTGGACCACTTGGAACTTCATGTTCACCGTCATAGAAGGTCTTTTCTTGCCACGGCAATGTCGATCTGCTAGCTTGGAACTGCAACCTGCCCCTCCTTGGACCCGATGGACGGACATCATGGATGGCTGTCGATGCGCAATCGGTCTTTGACTTGCCAACCCCATGTTTTCTTGAAGAAAATTCCATGGTGTTTCTCTTCGTGGCTCCATCTCTAAAGGAGGTAAGAGGTGGGGAGCTATGTTTCATGCCAGCCACAGTGGTATCAGAGATAAGTAACAGAATGAAGAAGAGGCCGGTGAGAGAGTTAAGATAGGGAGAGACATTAATGTTATCAGTAGCCATGCAAAATGAAATCTATATATAAAATCATCCAAGAGGTCTTAAGTGATCAGCATCTAGCAAGGTATATCTTGGGTTGGTTATGTGAAAGCTAGCTCAGAGCTCAAGATGGCAAACATACTTCATCTCATCTTGAGACTAATGCCTCGTTCATCTTATTATAAGCATTCAAATGAGAGAGAGAGAGAGAGAGTTGTTCAAAAGTAAAAAGTGGAAAGCAAGGGGTGGTGAACTGCTTTAACAATACTTTGAGGTGATGAGAGTACGACAGATTGCTTTAGTCCTGTGGAGGTGACTATGAGGAAAAAAAAAAACAAATTGAGAGAGAGAGAGAGAGAGAGAGAGAGAGAGAGAGAGAGAGAGAGAGAGAGAGAGAGAGAGAGAGAGAGACAGTTGATCTTTAGTTGACATTTCTGACAGGGAGCGCACCCTTGGAAGCAGCCCATAGTCCCCCAGGAGGAGGACCGAGTAGAGCCCACATTTATACAGAAAGGGTCCGTTTCTGCAGATACACATGATATGGAGTCCTATAAAATCAGCTTGGACCCGTCAAAAAGAGAGAGAGAGAGAAGAACAGAAGAAAACAATCATCATGATGTTAATCTTGGGGATGTGTTTAAATGCTCAAGCATGTTAATATCAAAATTAGAAACAAGTGACATGCAGCTTCTTGCTCAAGCTTTACAAATAATTTGTGTATGGAATCTCAGGTAAAAAATAAAAAAATCTACGATCGCCAATTCGTGATTTATATGTAGGATGGTATGTGTAATATTACTGTCTAGGGTGCATATTAGAATAATATAACTGCAGAGATTAACTACACCTATATATTCTCTTAAGACTTATGAAGAACAAATGATAATTTAAAAATATTAGTCATGTTTTGACTAGTTTTAGATATGGTTTATATAGTTTCTAGCACACAAAGATTTTAAAAAAGTTAATTCACAAATTGACGTAATTTTATGTAATACGTTAAGTCTATTTTACAATAAAATTAATTTTATAATCTAACATACTATATTATCTTACGTTAATTTATTAATGTGCTTTTATAAAATCTGTGTAACTAAATAAGCAAACCTAAAAGCCCAAAGGAATAATGTCTTCCTCAAGCCGAAGACCATTTATATTTTATACGCAAAATGAAAATTGGTCCCTAGCATCCTCATTGGCTTGGTTGAAAGAGAAGGATGATCAAAATTTAAATAATCAGTGCCAAAAAGACCTAATTCTAGGTTGGGCATATCTAAAATAATTTAGATTTCAGCTACAATGATTAGCTAAAAATAGAAGCTGATTACAGTTGGTTCATCAAATCTTAAAATACTAACTTCTCACTCCAAGCCAACGTTAGAATACTAGTTTCTCACTCCAAGCAAAAATACTATTTGGTTAGTAATTAATAAATTTAGATAGAGTTTTAGATGAATTTAATCAAATATTTTTTGTTATTAGCATTAAATGACATTTGAAAATATAAATTTTTAAAATTAATTTAAGTAGAATATAATTATTATTATTAACATTTAATTGGTAGAACTATAAAATGTGATAAAAATAAATTAAATAAAAAATTATTAAATTAATAATATTTGATTATTATATAAAAAGTGAATGTATAATTCAATAGAGGGATTGAATTTAAATGGAATAAGAAAATGTAAAAAAATGTGATATTGATTAAATTTTGAAGATGCATTTGGCCAAGCTAAGGATGATGCTCTAAAAGGGTCCTTTTTCTAGTACTCCTTACGGTAAGCGTTCTTGATCGTACAGATTGCTATACTAGTTAAGACGTAGCAGTTGTGGAGAAACGTCACATTGTCCTCTCGAGCTGAAGGGTTAAGTAGCAATATTAGACAATATTAGTAGTCAATTATACTTGTCTCAATTTTAGCTTGTACCTTATCATGGAGTAGTAATTCATACCAAAACTCATGCACATACCAGCAACAAACAAGGTGCTCGATTAAGCAACAATTCGCATTTCTCAACTTAAAGACTCCAAAAAAAAAAAAGATGTTATCATTGAAAGCAATACGGCCAAATGTATAGTTTTTCTACAACATTTTGAAAATGATGCCTCTGAATCAATAGATTCTTATGTGACATTAATCCCACGTAGAGCATCAACAGCAATAAAATGTAAAAGAACCAATTAAGTAATTAACCAAAACAAAACTTGATCAGGCAGAAAAGAGATTATTGATGCGAGTTGACAAAACTGCACTTGGTTCGAATCTCGCCTTCATGTGGGCCTGTGAGGACTTGGACATTCCCAAGCTTGGCCATGGAAACCCCAAACTGGTAGAAGAAAAGAGAGGGTTGATCAGCCAATGCGCTAACAAGTGGTGCAGTCCTTGAATCAATATACAGCTTTGCATCTGTTGGTAAGAGTCCCATATTCTTTGGAAGATTAGCATAGTACTGAACATCAAAGGTCCTTGGGGTTGTAGCATCGAGGTCAACGTACTCAGATGCCCATCTGCATTTTCCTTTTAAGAAGTTCAAATACCGTGCATTAACGGATGGATCTGGTTTTCCAGTCCCGCTGTAGTTAAAGATCCTGTTTTGTATTGAACCGCATGAAGCCCTTCCAATAGTGTGTGCCCCTGAAGAAGAGCATGACTTTGTAAGTGATATATAATAATTTTCAATTGGAAAAAGAGAAATGAATCTGTTTGTCTTTTATTAGCTTTATATGGGACTATGGGAGAGTTGGTTCACCTGAAAGAATAGCCAAATCAACAACATTGAGACCCTTGGACTGGAAAAGCTCGATGAGAGAAGTAATGCTTTCGTGACCCATTGGAACCTCTTCAGCTTCTTTGGCAAGAGAAACCAGCCCATCTTTCCTCCCGTATTGGACCATCCAATACGGGCCTCCAGCGATAACAGTGGCATCCCTAGCAGCTGCTGTCAGAATATCAGCGCAAGACACTATTCGTGGGCACTTCTTCTCTATCTCCGCTTTGATATCATCGATCACTTCGAATCCTCTTAATGTCTTGCTGACTTCGGTCCACCTTTCACTTCCCTCATGGTCTAAAAGTATGGAAGCGTCGCAACCCTACGTGCGTACGTTGCATATATGACAAGAAAATGAATGAATATTGCAGACATATATAGTATAGACATTTGACACAAATATAAATTCAACATAAGTACTGATATCTAAAAAATTAAGATGAGGCATTAATATTCTCTCACCCTAACAGAGCAGTCATGAAAGTGCAGCCTAATGAGACTGGCAGCGAGGGAGGGATCCTTCACAATCCATTCTTTTAATTTAGCATTGATAATGGCTTCAAGATCTGGACATTTCTTACCATAATAACCAAAGGAAAGGCAGTCTTCGGAAGGCAAGGTCATCTGATCAGGCAACTTATCAATCTTCAGTAAATAATCATGATGATCACCGTCGTCGAGCTGGGCAGAGGCGGATGAAAACAAGTACTGAACCCCAATTAGGAGGCCGAGGAAGACAAATGAAACTGATGAGGAATTCATGATATTGGCCGGACGTCGACGACGTTCACTACTTCAATTAATTATGTATCAATCTAAACAGCAAATATATATATAGCATATTTAAGGTAAAAGAAAGACATGATGTGGGAATTATCGTGTATGATTTATATCAATCATTCATGATTAATAATAGATCAACGTACGACGTGAGACGCACACATGCCAGCTCCATCCTTAAACAAACATGACATGCTAGCATGTACGTAGCTAGGTTTGACAATATTATTAATTCCATTAATTGTTTATTAACAAAATGACATTGACATCGTATTTTTTTTTTTTTTAATGTTGATCGTGAAAGGAATAAAAGAATAAGGTCATGTACTGTCTCTCTAATTAATGTAATTTGTACATAGCTATATATTTATGCATATATATAATAATTATTATTTAAGAAATAATAATGAGGCCGATGATTGTTTTTTTTTTCTCCCTTTTGTGGACTAATATATAGGCTAAAAAGGGAACTATTAATGTTTTATAAATGTCTGCAGATCAAACTAATTTCTTTGTCACGACTCACAATACATAACATATATGAGAGTGAGTTGAAAAGGAATAATTAATTAATTAAAAAAATAAGCACATTAATTAATTAATAGTATTTAAAATTCCAAATTATAAGGTTAAAGCTGGGCCTGCATATATATATATATATATATATATAGATATATATATTCTAATTCTAATTCATAGTCTATATGTGAGCCATTCCTTTTTAGACCGTTCGTCTCTAATTAATGGGGACCAATTTACGAGGGCTTGCTCTCTCTTCGTTCGAAGCATTTGACCAACGGGTTTGGCTTGCCTCCTGTGCCAAAATAACAGGAAATTTCCTGTTAAAAAACTAACGGTCATGATCGGCTACTAACAAGCAATTATACTATTTAATTTTTTTTTTTCTTCATCTGCACTTATACTCATTTCGATTAATTTAAAATCTTCTATATTGTTACTTAATAATTTTTATATATGAAGTGCCTAACATATTTCATTCTCCTCTAATTTTAAAAATAATATTTACGATTTTAATTTTGAGACGTGTAAAAATAAATTATATTACTCTCATTTGAAATTTATTTAAAAAATTATATTTTTAATTTTAAAACTCATTTAAAAAAAATATATGAAATTTATACACTCTAAAATATACCTAACATTACTCATATAAATATTTTGTCAAAATTTTCTTAAAATTAAGTTTAAAGATATCAATGAGAATGCACTTACATTTATTAAATTATTTATTACATGTTGGTATATAATATATTATTTATTACAAATATTATAAAATCAAAATATATTAATATTATAAAAGTAAAAGATATAAATATATTTGTTACAAGTTATTATATTTAGATTTAGCTTGCCTCCTAATGAATAAATACGTTTAATAAATATTTAATGAATAAATATGCAAGTCAAATTCTTATATTTAATGAATAAATATATTTAATAAATAAATATTTAGAAATGATTAAATATCTTAGACATATAAGAGATAAAAATTATTAAAAAGCTGGATTATTAATAAATAATCATTAATTCTTTAACCAGAAATGTGCTGTTATTTTGGGATGCAAGCCAAACCCCCAACCAACAGGGTAATTAAGGACGTAGAGGCCTACCACTGATCTTTCGGTCGATCCGTTTCGCACAGATAAATTATCAAATAAGATTAAATGGTAAATGGCAGCTTTTCCTATAGGCTGTAATTCATAGACTAGGTATATATATCGGACAATGCTGGTTTTTTTTTTTTGGGTCTCTCTATTCTTTCATGCTAAAGTGTTTATTAATATAAGAGTTTTGTTTTATATAAAAGTAAAGTTGTGTATTAATTTATATATTAATATTAATTTATTTATATTTAAAATTTAAAGTGATATTATTTTTAATAAAATTTAATTTTTGATTAATCATATTAGATTGACACACATATTAATACGTAATTTTGTTTACAACTAGATTTTTTTTAATTTAAATGAGTATTTTTTTTATCACTTTTTAAATATTACTAAACATTAAAAAAATAAAAAATATATAAATTTAGGCACTGCTTTAACCATTAATATATATATGAGTTGGGATATTAAATAAGCATATTTAATAGATATATAATTATTTTTCATATATATAATTAGATTCGGGACATGAAAAATGTTGTAGTCACCGATATAATGATTCGAGGATTTCTACAAATTTACTTTTTGTTTATTTATTTATTTGTTTTTATATTTTTACTTAATAATTAAGTAAGTGTTTTTAAATAATTGTATTAATTTTATTTTTTTTAAATATTTGAAGGGTCTAAAATAACATTTGAAAAAAAAAAAAAAAATTTTACCTTCTCGATAAGCATATCGGTGAGGATTGCTGTAGCATGGCTCTTCAGGACATTAGGGGCGGGGACGATTTTGCGAGAGAGAAACAAAGATGTATATCCTAATTATTGGATTCATTTATCTAGGATAGGGTGTAATTGGTTGAGATCAAGTGAGTAGTCATGTGTAGTTAAAAATCTCTCAGTTTTACTTTAGAAAGAGAAGTTCTGACTTCTCTCTAGGAAAAATAAACCTCTCCGTTCAGTTTCGCCGGAGAGGAATGTGTGAGTCTCGGCTCCACCTTCCTCTCCATCTCGTTTTTCTTTTCCATTCCTTTTTTGTTACTTATATGTGCATATGCTTATATGGTAGTGTTTTTCTACCAGTTTGGATTTTCTCAGATTTGTAGCTTTCTGGCCATGAACAGTTGACACGCGCTCCACCAAAATGTTTGCCTCCTGCCGATCTACTGGAACGACATGGAACCGCGCCCAAAATGTCGGCGCGTGTCCCTCACGAGCCGCCGCACTCCGACAACTCCGCCGGCTACACCCGCCATACTAGCAGACTTCCCACCCTTCAATCCTTTAGATCGACATGACCTCTTCTCATTTCCATTGGCGGGTGGTCCTCACGCGCCACTCCAGAGGGGCCGGTTGGCTTTTCGGTCACTACATATCTGTCATTCCGATGCCAATTTGTCCAGATTATTACTTTTCCTAATCGGTGATCTTGTGAAAAAGACTAAAGATCTCACCAACAAACACTTCAAGGCTCTCAACTACAATGCTTCCGCTTGCACTGCATTCGGCTGTGGTTTACTTTCAAAACGTCTTTTAAAACGATATCCTCTTTGTAGGCTTTGGGTAGAGACTACGAAATTAGTCTCAAAATCCGTTTTTTTTTTCCACCTCGTTTACATTGTGATTGTTGCATTGGAGAATTTGTTGGGGAACTCTACCCTCTCTAACTTGTATCATCTTTTACTTTAATGAAATATGTTTACTTAGAAAAAAGAAAAAAAAAAAAAGTAGTCATGTGTAGTTAAATTATAATCATTTAGTTTTTATTTAAACACGAGTCGAACTCGAATTTATTTTTGAGTCATATTTATAATGAAAAATAATAATTTATTTATTTATTGAATAAGTTAAAGCTTATTCGTGAGCTATTTAATTTTAGTAAAATATATTATTTATGTTATATCCTATAATTTTATTGGAAATTAATCTTGATAATTAACACTCACTTTTTGTAAATTATTATCTACGTGAGGAATATATATTTAGTCTCCTTAATTGATTTTAGAAACCATGCATTTGCGTCGCTCTTTAATCATCTTTAGAATTTTTTTTTAATTTATATTTCTTTCAAAAGAAAATATTATTATATACAGACAAAATCTAAGGGTAGGTTTGGGACATAAGATGAGACATAATATTCTCATCTCATCTCATCATTATAACTTTTTCAAATTTCTATACAAAATATAATAAACAATTCAACTTTTTTAAATCCTATTTCAACATTTTTAAATCTAAAAACATTAATAATATTAAAAAATAATATTTTAAACATTCATCTAGAACTAAAAATTTTCATTTCACTCTCCAAACCTCCCCTAATAGTAGTTGGTATCATAATTAAAAACTTTTTAATAAAAAGCACCTGGACTAGATGGATTTGGACCATGCTTCTACATAATCACTGGGGTGTAGTATCTAAAGAAGTAAGTAGAGCTGCCTTGGCTATTTTGAATGGTAGTTCTCTTGACCTTATGGATTTGGACCTGGACCAGATAGATTTGGACCATGCTTCTACATAATCACTGGGGTGTAGTATCTAAAGAAGTAAGTAGAGCTGCCTTGGCTATTTTGAATGGTAGTTCTCTTGACCTTAATCTCAATTATAATTATTTAGCTTTGATCCCAAAAGCAAAGTATCTCAGAAAAGTGTTTGAGTATAGGCTCATAAGTTTGTGTAATATCATGTACAATATAGTTTCTAAAGCAATCACAAATAGATTTAAACATGTTTTATTTGAGATAATTTCCTCCACTCAAAGTGCATTCCTGCCTGGAAGATTAATAAGTTATGATATCATGGTGACTTATGAGTTATTACACTCAATGAAGAATATTAGAAAGAAGGGGAAAGCGGGAAGTATGGCCATGAAGTTATACACGTCTAAAGCCTATGACCGTGTGAAGTGGGAGTATTTGGAGGCTATCTTGATTAAGCTTGATTTTTGTATAAAGTGGGTGGATTTAGTAATGAAATGTGTCAAATATGCTTCCTATTATGTGCTTATTAATGGGGTACCTGGTTTTAAGTTTTGACCTCCAAGAGGGTTGAGACAAAGGGATCTTTTGTCATCCTATCTGTTCATTATATGTGTTGAGGGTTTAAGTAGCTTGCTAGATTATTATGAGAAGAGAAAATTCACAAAACGGGTACAAGTGGCTCGAGGGGGTACTAGTATCAATCATTTACTTTTTACAAATGATTGTATCTTATTTGGCATAGGTAAAATTGAGGAATGGAGGAGGATTCAAAAAGTTTTGCAAGTGTATGAAAAGGCCTTAGGGCAGTTCCTCAATAAAGATAAAACAACTGTATTTTTTAACAGTAACACTCAGCCTATTGACAAGTAGGCCATAAGGGAAGCTAGACAGTCAGTTGTTTGTAGTACATATGAAAAATACCTTGGTCTCCTTGCTATGGTAGGGAGATCAAAGTTTAATACTTTTAGAAACCTTAACAAGAGGATTTGGAAGAAAATGATTAGTTGGAAAAACAACTTCTTGTCACAAGCGGGAAAGAAGTCTTAATCAAGGTTGTCATGCAGTCTACTCCAACTTATACCATGTGAGTGTTTAAATTTCCCAACAGATTGTGTAAAGGAAGGCAGTAAGAAGGGAGGGGGATGGTGTGGAGGAATTCGGAGAGGATGAGTGTTTAGAAAGAAAAGTGGGGGAATAAGATTTAGAGATTTTGAAAGTTTTAATATTGTCCTTCTTGCAAAACAAGAGTGTATATTTCTCAAATATCCCTTTTTTTTGGTAACGGTGATATTTAGATAAAAGTATTTTAGAAATTGGAGCTTTATGGAGACAAAACTGGGCATTCAACCGTCTCTAGTGTGGAGAGCATATGGTCTGCTGGGGACTTATTAAAAGAATGAATAAAGTGGATAGTAAGGGATGGGAAGGAGATTCAAATTTGGGGCTCTAAATGGCTTCCTCAGCCCATTTCTTATATTATCCAATCTCCGATGTTCCAGTTGCAAGAAGACTCAAAAGTTGAGGAATTAATTGATAAACAGAAAGGTGAATGAGATGAAACAGAGATTAGAGCCATTTTAACATATGAAGAGGCTGAACAAATCCTCAGTTTATCTTTGAGCAGAGGTAGAACAAAGGATAAGTTGTTATGGGGACCATCTCAGAAAGGATGTTTTCTGCTCGAAGTGTCTACTTCTTGCATTTGGAAATAAGGGAGAGAAGCAAATGTGAGAGTTCATTAGGGAGGAAGGTAGATGACAGATGGAGAAGCATTTGAGGTAGGTACCAGGTGTGACAAAACTGTTTCTTTAGAAAGTTGCAAATAATCTACTGCCAACAAAGGAAAATCTTTTTAAGAGGAAGGTGACAGAATACAAAAGGTGCCCTATGTGTGATGCAGAAGAAGAATCCCTTATGCATGTGTGTGTGGGAGTGCCCTGTAGCAAATGACATATGGGGTAATGATGCAAGTTATGTCAAGAAATGGACTAGATTAGAAATGGAGTTTCTGCCATTGTGGGAGAAGCTAATGAATAGACTTACCAAGAGCTAGTTGGAGAAGATGGAAGGTTTAACTTAGGAGAAATGACTAGATTTTCAAAAAAAGAATGGCTTGCCCCAATAATTCTTTCATTGCTACTAAGACAACTCTGCAAGAGTTTCAAGAAATCCAATTGGCTCCTTTTCAGAATGGTACAGTATAGAACAACTTGGTAGAAAGGTTGAAGTGGGAAAAACCAGAAAGGGGTTATGTAAAAGTCAATAGGGATGCATCTTTGGATTTAAAGAGGAAGAGAATAGGGTTAGGGATTATGATAAGAGATGAAGAATGAGAGGCTATGGCTGTAGTGTGTGATCAAAAGTCCAATGTGGTGGATGCAGTATTAGGAGAAAGTTTTGCTTTGAGGAAAGTAGTAGGATTGTGCCCTGACCTCAACATTCAACAAGCCATGTTCGAAGGAGATGCAAAAGTAGTTATCCATCCTGTGCAAAGTGATAATGGAGCCCTACCTTACTTTGTATATAGAGGAAAGAATATGGTAGCTCATACTTTAGCCAAAAAAGCTTTAGCTATTAAGGAAGAACAAGTACGGATAAAGGAGGTCCTAGCTTTTATTGTGGGATGTTTGAATATTGATAAAGTTGTAATAGGTGAAGATTAATGAAAAGAACTATATTTAAAAATAAATAAATAAATAAATAAAAAGTGTTGAAGAAATAAGATATGCACAAGACTTATGGAAGAAGAAGAAGATCATAGTCGATAGAAATAGAGAGATGTATGTATGCTAGATTTGGATATAAAGATGATTTCAACTCATCTCTTTTTTTTTTTTTTTTGATTTCAACTCATCTCATTTCCTTATTATAACTTTTCTAAATTTTCATACAAAATATAATAAACAATTCAATTTTTTTAAATCTCAAATAATAATAATATTAAAAATAATATTCTAACAATATTTTATTCAGTTTTCAATTAAAATCATGATCTCATCTCATCTCGCTATCCAAAACTCACTTAAGGGGGCTTTGACATCGTATTCTTCTTTTTCTTTCTTCCTATATATATAGCTGCTTTTTGATCTTTTTCTTATTCTTGCCACTTCCCTGTAGCTTGTAACAACGGGTCAAAATTGTAACGTAGGTCGATCACAATGCTCAACCATGCAGGTAAAATTAATGGTACGTTGTCTATTTGACTTTATGCATATTAATTAAGATAAAGTAAAAAGATATGATTTGACCAACGTAACTTGATCTGTGCATTGATTAGAATAAATAGATACACAGTATAATAAATTTGAGTAAAACAAGGAGCTAACTTTGACTATACACTTTCAAAGCTAACGTAAACTTTTAGTACAGATTTTACAAAATTTAAAATAACTATGCTAGTTGTTGCGTAACCGTAGAAGAGTTCTTAGGTGGCTGTTGAGTGATTTAATCTACAGCAAGATATTCTGAAGATAGTGGTTGAGAAGATCGTGCGGCACATGGAGAAATAGATTCACTAACACCCCCTGCAAATTAATGGAGAGATTAGCCATCATTAATTTGGAACGCAAGAATGTAAAACGTATTAATGTCTGTCCCTTTGTAAATACATCAGCTAGTTAATCTTGTGTGAAAACGTGGTGGACCAAAATGTCTTTATTGACTACATTTTCTAGGATAAAATGATAATCAACTTCAACATGCTTGGTGCACACATGAAAAATTGGATTTGAAGTGAGAGCAATCGCACCAACATTATCACACCATAAAATAGGAGGAGAAGCAAGAGAAACACCCAGATCACGAAATAACATCCGTATCCAGTACAACTTTGCTGTAGCCAGTGCTATAGACAGATACTTCACTTTGGTATTGGACTTGGACACCACATTCTACTTCTTTGCACTCCAGGAGCTAAGATTTTGGCCAATGAAAACTCCATAACCACTATTAGATTTGCGATCATTTGGTTCTTAGCCCAATCGGAATCACAAAATGCATTTAAAGTAATAGAGGATGGAGTGTAGAGTAAACCATAATCAATAGAACCCTTCAAGTAATGCAGGACTCTTTTGATTGTACTCCAATGGGGCTCACGTGGATTATGCATAAACTGACAAAGTTGGTTGATGGCATAGCTGATATCTGGACGAGAAAGAGTGCAATATTGCAAGGCACCTACTATTTGTCGATATTTAGTGGCATCTTCCAGCAACTCACCCTCATGTGTTGAAAGTTTGGTGCCAGAAACTATAGGATAAGCCAGAGGTTGTGCACTTGTCATACGCATTTTCTCAAGCAAGTCAAAAATATATTTTGACTATATAAGATGTAGACCAATATGATCTCTTGTAGCTTGAATACCTAAAAAATATGAAAGCTAGCCAAGGTCTCTAATATGGAATGAAATATTCAAACTAGAGATAAACTCCTTAATGACAGAAGTGCTAGAACCTATGACAATGATGTCATCTACATAGATTAAGACAAACAATTTAAATTTGTTAGTCTATAATGTGAAGAGACTGTAATCAACCGTAGATTCTTTGAAACCAACATCAAGTAAGTGTTGTGATAATCTTCTAAACGAAGCCCTTGGTGCTTGTTTTAGTCCATACAAGGACTTATGCAGTCGACACACATAGTTGGGTTTAGATTCATCAACATAGTCTCGTGGTAGTTCCATGTAAACTTCCTCATCCAATAAACCATGTAGAAAAGCGTTAGAAACATGTAACTATTTAATATCCCAATTAAAAGTCATAGCCAAAGAAAGAACAATATGAATGGTTGCTGGTTTGATGACTGGAGAGAAAGTCACATGATAGTCCAAACCATAGCGCTGATCAAAGCTTTTTGTCACCAACCTTGCCTTGTAACGATCAATTATGCCATTGGGAGTCCGTTTAATTTTAAACACCCACTTGTTTCAAATAATGCGATTGTGTGATGGTCTAGGACAAAGAGACCAAGTGCCTTAGCCATCAGTGCATCAAATTCCTTGCCCATTGCTACTCTCCAATTTGGATTGGAAACTGCTGCACTATAGGAAGAAGGTTCCTGCTCATTAGAAATACTGGATAATACTTTTAAAGGATGGTGTGCAGCGTACAACACTTTGTAGTCAGGGAATGTTTTAGGCTTGGAATTTCCTGTTTTTGACCGTGTAACCATACTAGAAGAAGGTGCTTGTATGGAAGGTATGACATGTTCTGGTTGGTCAATTTTGTCTAGAGGAGTTAGATTTATAGTAGGACTCAAGATATGAGGTTGGTCGGCTAGGGGAGAGGGAAAGCTAGTTGAACAATAAGGCTCAATAAGGCTCATTAGGGGATTGAATATATGATATGATAGAGAATATAGGCGACTAATTTTCAGGAATTTGAATTTCAATGGAATTTGTAGCTTGACTCAAGGATATTGGTTCAGAAGTGGACTCTGCAGATAGAACATTAGGCAACAAATTATTGGATAAAACTGAATCTGATAAGGTGTAGAAATTACCAGTAAATGGAGTACTACTCGGATCTTGAGAAAATTGACTTTTATCCCTTCCTGGAAAAGTGGCTTCATCAAAAAGAACATGACGAGAAATATAAACTCTTTGAGTTTCTAAGTCTAGATAGCAATACCCTTTTTGGTTAGTAGAATAGCCAAGGAAAACACAACGTTTACTTCTATAGGCTAATTTATGTGGTTGATAGGGTCGAAGTAAAGGGTAACACTAGCAACCAAAAATTATTAATTCAAAATAGTTTGGAGCTTTTCCATTCAGCACATCAAAAGGACAACGATTTTGAAGGGCTTTTGTTAGTATTCTATTGATTAGGTACACTGCCATTAGGAAAGTGTCCACCCAATAGCACTGTTTAAGATGTGATTGCGTTAATAAAGTCAATCCAAGTTCTTGAATGTAGCGATGTTTCCGCTCAGCAATACTATTTTTCTGTGAAGTATTCGGACAAGCTAATCGATGATATATCCCAGATTTTGAAAGAAATTCACTAAATTGTTTAGATAAGAATTCACCTCCATTATCAATTTGAAATTGTTTGATGGAGCATGAAAACAAATTTTCAGCATGAGCTTTAAACTTCAGAAAAGTAGCAAAGACTTTAGATTTATTTTGCAAGGGATACAACCATGAAAATCTAGAAAAATCATTGACAAATAAAACATAATAGCGACAACCACTAACAGAAGCTATAAGTGAAGTCCACACATCAGAGTGTACCAAAACCAAAGGATTGGTAGACTGTTGGGTGGAGTCACTAAAAGGCAATCGTTTGCTTTTGCCAAGAGGACAAGCAGAACAAAAGGTAGGCTTATTTGCATTTGAGGAAAGAAAAATACAATTTGAACGTAAAAGAGATTGAAAAATAGCATGTGAGAGATGTCCAAGGCGACTATGCCATTGCTCGGCAGAAGCTTTCTCTCCAATAGTTGCTGCAACGCCATGTAACTTGTGAGAAAGACATGGTGTTCCAGCAATGGGATAAAGTCCATTTTCAACCTGCCCATGGGTAGGATTCGATCTGTTTGATTCTCCTTCATAGTGAAATCAGAACCAGTTAATATAAAATAACAGTTGTTGTCTATACAGAATTTGTTGATAGAGAGTAAATTGGTTGATTCATGCGGATAGTGCAAGATATTGGACAGTTGGAAATTAGTTTGGCCAATTTGCAAAGAAGTAGAGCCATTACTCTTAATGAATAGACCTGTACCATTACCTACAGTGACAGTCTCCCCTCCATTGAATGGTAGCGGATAAGTGAGAGTTTGATCATCCGAGGTAATGTGAGCATTGGCTCCGCTGTTTGCATACCACACTTGGTGTTCAACTTGTGCATTAGACTCAGCTACTATTGCTGCAAACTCAGTCGGTGGATGACGACCTTGATATGAGAAGTCAAATCTATGGTAACAGTCTATAGCAGTATGACCGAGTCTCCCACAGATTTGACACATAGGTCGATTGGTAGTAGAGGTCTAATATGAAGTTGATTGAAGAGATGAAGAACAAGACCATTAGTGGGACCACGGAGAGGCACCTGATGGGTGAGTAGCAGCAGATACTGAAGACTTTTTCTTTGTTCCAAAGGAAGGCTTCTTGTTGGCAGCAAAGGCAAAAGTGATATTAGGAACCACTGTGTTGTGCTGATTTTCAAGAAAAGCTTCATGACTCAACAGCTCGGCACTGAAGTCCTCAAAGGTAAAGTCTTTGTCCCTGGAAGCAAAAGTATAAGATGTAATAAAAGGGTTAAAATTATGGTTCAGGCCACCAAGAATGTGAGAGATCATATCCTGATCATCAACAGGCTTCCCTGTTAAAGCCAATTGATCAACAATATATTTGGCATTCTCCAAATAGATAGAACAACTACTAGACCCCTGAGTAATGGTTTGTAGTTGTCGCTTCATATGAGCAATGTGAGAACGAGAATGACTAGAAAATCTTGTTTTAAGAGCAGTCCATACTTGTTTGGAAGTGTTTAAACCATACACAGAAGCCACAAGATTTGGACTGATAGAGAACAAGATAATTCCCAGCAAAGCTTGATCTTTCTTATACCAGGATGTATAAGAAGGATTGGGAGAATTATCAGCATTGAGCTTCTTAGGGACTAGTTCAAAACCTTCCACAAACCCTAAGAGATCATTGCTATTAAGAAATGGCAGAAATTGAGACTGCCAGCCCAAGTAATTTGGGCTGTCAAGCTTGAAAGATGCTGAGAGGGGGGAAGGAGAAAGATGGAGAAGATCATGTGAAGAGGAAGAAGAAGACATGGTGCGGAAACATAACTAGGAATTGGAGCGTGAGCTATTTCGGTTCATTGATACCAAGTAAGATAAAGTAAAAAGATATGATTTGAACAACGTAACTTGATCTGTGCATTGATTGAAAAAAATAGATACACAGTATAATAAATCAGAGTAAAACAATGAGCTAACTTTGACCATACACTTTCAAAGCTACACTTTTAGTACAAATTTTACAAAATTTAAAATAACTATGCTAGCTATTGAGTGATTTGATCTTCAGCAAGATATTATGAAGATAGTGGTTGAGAAGATCGTGCAGCATGTGGAGAAATAGATATTTCACTAACAAATTATTAATTATTTTAACGAGTTATAGATACCATAAGCAAAATCGACATCCCAACGATGCAACATATATGTAGATATATATAAGAACTGATACAGTATACAAAAAGATTACATAAAAATAAACCCATAAATTAACGTGATTTTACGTAATTTGTTATATTTACTTTACACTAAAAGTAAGTACTTTAAAATCTAATGTATTGTATCAAATCACTTCAGTTTATGGATTTATTTTTATATAATTTTTTTGTAGTTAAAGTATTTATGTATAAAGATATTTGTGTATATATATGTATATATTTCAAAACAAACACTATAGATCAGTCGGTGGCGTGGCGATGGATGCGTCATCTTGTCTTGAAACTGTGGGACAAGATGAAATCGGTAAAAATCTCCCAAGTCAATACTGATCCATTTGCTGATCTTAAGAATTTGTTTCGTTGGTTTACTTTTCAACAAGAAGAAAGCTGAGCCAGTCCTAACCGTATCCGGGACACCACCCCCCCCGAAAACCAATCCCAGGTCATGTCATGTGAATGATGAGCATAGGAGTTTGAAGCAGATATTATTGCTAAAGCTGATAGCTTGGATATTCTTGACCCTGCCAAACTGAGCATGAATGTCTCTATGTGTCACTTGATTCTATGTGAGGTAATGCATCATCCAAACTTAGTACAAGTTGAATAAATTAAGCCGATTTTTGTTTCTACCAGTTGGAAGTATATATGGTTTAATTTCACCATTTGAATGGCAAATCCGTGGGGCCAGGGACAGTGAGAATTTTCTTGTTAAGGCCTTTTGAGTGCAAGTTCTCTAAAAATTTGTAACCTTAATTCTTTTATTAAAATCTATTTCTCAAAAATATCTCATACAACTTGACTCCCTAAACCTTAATCTTGCTAGTACTGTATCTATAAATATTTTCATGATGTTTTCTCTTTTCCGAAACTTTAATCTGCAAGTGTAAATCGTGATCATACAAGTGTTTCCTCTTTACCTAAAACACTTGGATGTTAAAAGTGGTGTTAAGAAACTTGTAGATTTAGCCTCTAAGACCCACCAAAGAAAGAGAAAACAATTGGAAGTTGGAAGAGTTGAAATAAGATGCAAAAGAAAAAGGAGAAAGTAGAATAGAAGAAGGGAAGGGGATTTGCCTCCAGAGTGGTCGAGGGCAGTTTTGGCCCTTTTGGGTATTGGCCGGTAGGAAACTTTTTGGGAAGAAGACCCTCTTTTTTTAAAAAAAAAAATTAATTATCTCAATAATTATGGTTTGCATTAAAATGAAACGTCTGGAGGTAGAAGAGGAGGTAGTGAACCGCTCCAAATAAAAAATCCACTATAGCATATATTGCAGTAGTTCTATAAAATAAAATAAAAAATGCATAAAAACCAAAGGTTAAGCAGCTTGTTTCCATGACAAAATCAAGGAGAGAAATATATATATATACACATAAAAGAAAAAGACAATTTGTTATGTTTCGATAGGTGGACTATGAAGGTTTCGATTGGAAGCTAGCCACACTCAATAAGGGGCATGATAATTAGGTCGTGTTTCGCATCCCGGCTGACGAACTCAATATACCTACAATACAAGAAAAGTGAGGGTTTAGTGATCATGTGATATCTCCAATGCCACTACAACAAAAATAGGTTTTAGTGACAGATGAAACTGTCACAAGAAATGGAAAAAATGTCACGAAATATATTTGGTGACGGTTTATGACCGTCACCACCACTGTCACGTAATGTGCGTCACGGATTACATTTGGTGACAGTTTACTGTACAAGCGTCACAAAAAATATTTTTAGTGACGGTTGGAAGTCTTTCGTTTGATGTCACGTTCGAACGTGGGATTTTTTGTGACAGTTGAAATCTGTCACAAAATGTAACGTTCAAACGTCCAACAGAACGTTCGAACGTTAACCCGACTGATTGACATTCGAATGAGAAAATTTGACGTTCGTTGGTTATAGTTCGAACGTATCATATTTACGTTGGAACGTCAAACAAAACGTTCGAACGTAAATCATTTAAACATTCGAACGTTGTATTCATTTTGAAGGTGAACATGTTCGAACGTTGGGTCGTACATTCGAACGTTATTTCATAATTTTGTGTAATTACATTCGAACGTTAGTTCTAATGTAAACCAACATTCAAACGTTTGTTATATACATTCGAACGTATAGATCAAAAATACTATTTTCATAAAATTAAAAAATATACAAATTGTATCATCATATTATACCATCAAATTAGCAACTAACAATGTTTTATATAGTTGCAAAATTAGATATTAAAAGTTCTATACAATGAGAAAACTGAATTGATTTCATTTCTTCTTCTTTCCTCGCCCACCACGATTCTACTACAGTAACATAACACGCCCTATCTGGACTCTCATCTCCCTCTGCACTTGTTCTTAAACTTCACTGCACATTCTTTCATCCTGGTCTCTATGTTGCTCCTGCAAACGCATTTCTAAATCAGACTGTTCCAAGAGAAACTCCAACTCTTATTGTCTTGATCTCATATACTCATTTGATAAAAAAAAATGCTGCAAAATAAGTAACATTTTAAAAGAAATATAAATAAAAATTAAATTAATGACATGTTGCATAATTTAATAAATTATTCCCAACATATTCAATAAAAGTTCACAAATTTTTTCAAAATGATATCATATATTTCCACAATATATAAACATATTCACAACTAAATTTACAATATTTTACATATTCTCAACAATTTTAATAGATACTGTAATATACAAATTCACAATATATAAACATATTCCCTATAGAATAAACTAATTCACAAATCACATATACATATGCACAATAATAACTAATTCACAAATATCAAAACATAGTCACAAAAAAATAACCATAACATATGCTTCAAATTCCCATACACAATTGTAAAACATATTCATTTTTATCTATAAATATACACAAATATTTATATTTTCATTTTAAGAATAAGCATACACACAGCACAAATTTTTATTTTAATTCATCATATTACATAATCCATATCACAAAGATTTTCTTCTAATTCATTAACATAAACAATTCAATTCCTTCTAATTCATTAATAATATTCAATTCAAAACATATTCACAATATATACAATCAAAATTCACTACTCAATTCACAATATTATACCCATATCTAATCCTTCAAAATCCACAATCAACTCACATTATACACATCAAAATATTCATCATTATCCACAACAAAAGCACAACAAAATATATAAACATATTAATAAAGTTTAGAAATATACCTATCACTCACAATATCCTCTTACAAATCACAAGTTTTAAACAAGTCACAATAACCAATCCTTCAAAAAAATCACAACTCTAGTTAGTTAAAGACATATATAAAAAAAGACACAAAATAAATATCATAAAATTGCAAAACATTTAAAGGAAAAAAGAGTTTTTCCTTACCAAAATCAATGGAGAGAGCAAAAATATTAATCATCTCTTACTCTACTCTCTCTCTCTAACCCTCTCTCACTCTAACACACTCTCTCTCTAACCCACAACCCTCTCTCACCCTCACTCTCTCTTTCACGCACGGGAGAAGCAGAAGAAATGATTCTGCTTCCTCCCGTGCGTTTATTCATTAAAACTACTCTGATTTGATATGACGTTCGAACGTTTAAAAAGTAACGTTCGAACGTTATTTAACTAACGTTCGAATGTTAAATTTTAATGTTCGAATGTTATTTTAAAAATGTGTGGGAAATTTCCCGCATTTTTTCACGTTCGAACGTATATGCATATACGTTCGAACGTTTAAAAAGTAACGTTCGAATGTTAAATTTTAACGTTCGAACGTAAGTTAAAAATTTGTGGGAAAATTCCCGCATTTTTTCACGTTCGAACGTATATGCATATACGTTCGAACGTTTAAAAAGTAACGTTCAAATGTTAAATTTCAATGTTCGAACGTAAGTTAAAAATGTGTGGGAAAATTCCCACATTTTTTCACGTTCGAACGTATATGCATATACGTTCGAACCTTTAAAAAGTAACGTTCGAATGTTAAATTTTAACGTTCGAACGTTAGCTAAAAATGTGTGGGAAGATTCCTGCATTTTTTCACGTTCGAACGTATATGCATATACGTTCGAACGTTTAGCAAGTAACGTTAGAACGTTAAATTTTAACGTTCGAACGTTATTTAAAAATGAGTGGGAAATTTTTCGCATTTTTTCACGTTCGAACGTATATACATATACGTTCGAACGTTTAGAAAGTAACGTATATAGCACTAGACTATATATATAATATATATTATATACTTAACTAGTACATAATATAGTGTATTATATATTATATATATAGTATATAATATACTGCAGTTAGTTTATCCAAATTTAATATTAAATCATTGCGCTTCAAATTTCAATCTCTTTAAATTTGTAATAATTGTTCACAAATGATGCATTATTTTATTTAAAAATTACATAAAATTTAAATTATAGTCATATTTACCAAATACTCTATCTAACGTTAGAACTACACCCACTAACGTTCGAACGTATGTGAAAGAAATATACTCTATTATTATAAATAATATATAGTATATTAACTATATACTATAATATATACTATATATATTAACTATATAATATATTATATATTATAGATTATATGTAATGACTATATATATAATATATAATGAGTATATATATACTATATATATTATATAATATGTACTAGACTATAATGAGTATAGTATATAGCACTAGACTATATATATAATATATATTATATACTTAACTAGTATATAATATAGTGTATCATATATTATATATATAGTATATAATATACTGCAGTTAGCTTATCCAATTTTAATATTAAATCATTGCGCTTTAAATTTCAATCTCTTTAAATTTGTAATAATTGTTCACAAATGATGCATTATTTTATTTAAAAATTACATAAAATTTAAATTATAGTCATATTTACCAAATACTCTATCTAACGTTAGAACTACACCCACTAACGTTTAAACGTATGTGAAAGAAATATACTCTATTATTATAAATAATATATAATAATATATATAGTATATTAACTATATACTATAATATATACTATATATATTAACTATATAATATATTATATATTATAGATTATATGTAATGACTATGTATATAATATATAATGAGTATATATATACTAGTATATATATACTATATATATTATATTATATATACTAGACTATAATGAGTATAGTATATAGCACTAGACTATATATATAATATATATTATATACTTAACTAGTATTTAATATAGTATATTATATATTATATATATAGTATATAATATACTGCAGTTAGCTTATCCAATTTTAATATTAAATCATTGTGCTTCAAATTTCAATCTCTTTAAATTTGTAATAATTGTTCACAAAGGATGCATTATTTTATTTAAAAATTACATAAAATTTAAATTATAGTCATATTTATCAAATACTCTATCTAACGTTAGAACTACACCCACTAACGTTCGAACGTATGTGAAAGAAATATACTCTATTATTATAAATAATATATAATAATATATATATAGTATATTAACTATATATAATATTAACTATATACTATAATATATACTATATATATTAACTATATAATATATTATATATTATAGATTATATGTAATGACTATATATATAATATATAATGAGTATATATATACTATATATATTATATAATATATACTAGACTATATATAGTATAGTATATAGCACTAGACTACATATATAATATATATTATATACTTAACTAGTATTTAATATAGTGTATATATAATATATTACAGTTAGCTTATCTAATTTTAATATTAAATCATTGCGCTTCAATTTTCAATTTTTAAATTTGTAATTTCACAAATGATGCATTATTTTATTTAAAAATTACATAAAATTTAAATTATAGTCATATTTATCAAATACTATATCTAACGTTCGAACTTCACCCACTAACGTTCGAACGTCACGGATTAACGTTCGAACGTTGGCGCCAAAAAATATTACGTTTGCACGTAAAAATCTTTAACGTTCGAACGTTCATGTAACGTTCGAACGTAAATTTGCTTACGTTCGAATGTCATACGAATTCTCATCTAGATTTAGTGACGGTTTGTGTAAACCGTCACAAAAACTGATTTTTTGTAACAGTTTGGGGACTGTCACCAATTCTAAAGTGTCACTAAATCTCAATTTTGTTGTAGTGTGCCTAAGTTAGTCTATCTCTCAGATAATTTTTTATTTTTGAACACTTGAGTCTAAGTTAGACCTATATTTAGGCTTTTATATCCCACTCTTTATGATTGGCCTCTGTTTTTCCTGTGCTTGGAGTTTCATCTGTTTGCTGGGTGCCATGCTGTTGTATTTAATTCAGCAACTTCTATAATAACCTTGGGTCATCTTGCCTACAACAAGCGGTGAGGCGTTGCCTTTCTCTAAACGCCTTGTCAAGGACATGATTTTTTATTGAGATCTCTTACTTGTGACTTATATTGGGTCATTTAATGCGACGTGACTTTTCACGAATTATCCGAACATTGGAGTGTGTTTGTATGAACACTGTCCCATCTTCCTACGCCAATTTGGGCCTTCTTCTCCTTCGTCATTTGCTAGGCTAGTAAACTTGGTCTTTGGGCCTTTCAATGAGGTGGACCAAGCCCAGCCCGGTGGTGGATGAAGATGTCCCTTGGGGACATTACAATCGATATTTATTTTGGCACTATCATGAACGAGTTTTACTTTCAACATAACTTTGAATAATTTTTTGGAGAAAGTAAGAACATGTATAGAGTAACTTAGTAAGATAGAGAGAATCAGACATTATAGATTTTCGATAGCTTCCTTGCGTCTCTCGTGACTGTCCCAATACGCGTATCACATGTGTAGACAAATATGTAATATTACATAAAATAAATCTTAGAAAATGTAGGCTGGATTGGCATGCATGTAGCCTCAAGCTGATTTGAAACCGGAGAAACGGGGAAAGAAAAAGACAATACTGATTTCTTTGCCATAAAGCTGGCTGATCACATGCATGCACTAATTTACATCAAAACAAGCATATCTAGTACCCGAAATGGATAGTTGTAGTACTTTGACTAATTTGGAAGGATGGCAAGTTCACATGAGCTATATATACATCAAAACCAGCCGTGCATATATATATATATATGCCAGTATCGTACGTTAAAGAACAAAAAAAAAAAAATTAATAATAATGCATAAAAAAATAAGTAATATATTTTTCTTATCATCGTTTCTTATAAGTTTTGTTAGAGCCAAATATTAAGATTTCCATAAAATAATTAAGTATTCAGAATCGATTTTATTTACGGCCCGAGTGTTGCAACATTCTTATACTTAGAAGCCCCAAATTGTCATTCTGATGAAGCTCGATCGCACCTAAATGATCAGCTTCATGCATGGTACTACTGGTTTTCAATGCGCGCTATCACATCGATCATCTGCACGCAGAAGGCTGCCCATACGAGAGAAGGTCAAGATTTTGTGCAGCGCATGCAGGTCGATCTAGTCAGATAAGGCTGGGGTGCTGTATATAATTGGAAAAAGCCATAGCACTGGTCCGGAAAAGGGAGAAACTAAGTGTTGCCCAGATGACTAATATAAGAGGGGGATGAATTAAGTTGTATTAAAAAAATAATAATTATAAATCAAATATACAATATAAAATATAAACAAAATATGAAACAGTAATAAATATAAAGAGTAAGGATAAGAGAGAAGCAAACTCAGTATGTTAACGAGGTTCGGCCTTACTAGGCTTGCCTACGTCCTCGCCTCAAGCTACTCCTTGAGGATCCTCAAATTTACTATTCAACCTCCTTCAGGTGGAGATAGAAACTTATTATACATTTGAACAACACCGCTATAAAGGATCCGTGTAGAACACCCTCTACACTTGCAATCACCTTACACGTAGTGATTCAACTATTTCCTGTGTAGAACACTTTCTACACGCACAAGAGTTATACACACCTTTTTACTGATACAAGAGTTGATAGTGGGTAGGTTATTAGAAAATACTTATCAATGAGTGAAATAAGAACAATACAGCGCAAACTATATCTCTCAAAATGAATAAGGATTAAGGCTCAATGCTTAGAGAAGAGAGAATGAAAGTTTTGAATGAATGTTGTATGCTCTTGGTGTTGTAAGTAGGGTTGTTCCTCCAAGTTTCGGACTGGATATTCGGTTATACCCGGCCCAGAACCCGGATTAAAAACTCGGGCCGATTTTCGGCCCAGTATATACGGGTTACGACTTGGGCCGGAACCCGGGTGAATCCGGAGTTTTTAAAACCCGAAATCCGGGTTCTAGATTGTACCCGGGTTTTTTTTTGTTTTTTCAAAAACCTATATTATTTAGTTTCTTTCAAAAAGCATTTTTATTTTAAATCCAAGAGCCTATATTCTATTGTAAATTTTTCAAGAAAAAATGTGGCAAATCATATTCTTTCATATATAAAACTAATTGCCTTTTTAACTAAATGCATCTAAAAAAATATAATGCAATCACTACATATTTCATTATTTGGTATTTATATATTACAAAACGCAAATTACAATATATGAAATTACATATCAAAAGTGGGTTACACAGAGCCACCAATACATTATATGTTTGCTTCATGCAATCAATGCATTCCTCCACAATTGAATTTAGTTTCTGATGAATTTCCTGTCTCAGAACAGCCATTGTTGGTCCAAGCTTATCTGCAAGGTGTATTCAACAGAAAGGTTTGTGATTATCTGCATGTATGTACATGTTAAAACAAAATCAATATATCATTAGAATTATTAAAAATTATTAATTGGCCTGATTATATTAAAGAAAAAGATAGAAATTAATATCTTACCATAAGTGATAGGGGTGAGGCACATACATGATATTGTAGAATATGGTAGTACCAAAGCCACAGAAGAGCTTCTTGTTCTTGACATGAATTAATGAAGACTCGCCAATTTATAATCTAGCAGTTCAATCCTTCAATAGTTCCACATTCAAACATTCTCACGCATCATTTAGAAATTATCAATCTAGCAGTTCTGTTTGGTGCTGGCTACTAATGGGAATTACAGAATTAGTATCACAAAAAGAATGTTGGCAAAGAATAGGAGCAGCATCAAAGGAAAGTGCAATCCCATTAATATGAAAACCATGAAATGCCTTACATTAGCTTATACTGGTATACTGCTTCTGATACAATTGTAGTCCAGACATCCTACAGAGACCAAGATAAAACATCCAACAGAGACCTACCACAAGCAAAAGTTCGACAGAATATAGCAATAAGACTCGGGAGGTTTTATTCCATGAAAAGACCAAGAAAGAAGAACATGCTAAAAAGCCAGTGTTACAAGTGAATGCAACAAAAAGACTAGGAAATAACGATTACTGAAACAATTCATATATTGACAATTCATCCTCAATCAACAAGTGAGAAGGGATCTAATAGCAAGTTAATAGAATAGAGACGAGTTCCACAAATTTGAAAACATCAGTTCGGACTATATTAAAAAGCAATGGCCAAATAAAATTACCTGTAGCCTCACTTGTTGTCATACCGAGAGACAAGTTCCACAAAATTGTCATTCAATGCAATTCCAGCCTTGGCATCAAATATGCTAGATCTGCAAAAAGTATATATAACATTATTAGAATTTAGAATAACCATGGTATATCAAACCTTCACTATCTTCTTTAGAAAGTATAGAAGAAACAAAAAAATCTCATACAAATACAATCTTCTTTAGAGAAAGTATAGAAAAACAAAATACTAGAAACAGAATAATCAAAACAAAAACGATCAAAAACTTAAAAAAAAAAAAAAAAAAACCATGTTTAACAAAAAAGAGCAGATCTAGCAAAATAACAACATATTCTTTATACCCACATCAGATTTGTTCAAAGGCATTGATCATAGAACAAAACAGACCCCAAAAAAAACCCCACGTTTAAAAATAAAGTGAGTAAATGTCAAATGTTAAACTTAACAGATATTCAAATATTCATATCTAGACAGTGTGATTAAATCTGGTTAAAAGCTCTATGGTCAAATCCAAACATCCAACTATTCATATCTAGACACAGTGTGATTAAATCTCAAATGTTAAACTTAACAGAGTGAGTAAATGTCAAATATAGAAATTTACTATGATGTAGGGGATGCAGATCTGGATGAAGGCACGGATCTATGGACGAAGGCACAAATACCTCAAAGTAAACATAACAGGTTGAAGGTCTCTGATCATTCATTTATATGGCTATTAACAACAAATTATGAGAAACAGAAGAAACAAAACGTAAACCTCATAAACTTAAAAAAAATGTGCTTAACAAAATAATGAAAAATACCTAGATCTAGCAAAATAACATTATATACTTCATACCCACATAAGAGTTGTTCAAACGCATTACTCACAGATCGAGTTTGAGAGAGAGAGAGGTATCAAACCCAAACCAAGTTCATGTAATAACCCAAACATCCATCAAATATCAATATAAAGTATCGACCCATAATGAAAAGTAAGACCCAGAGAGAAAGAGAAGGATAGAAACTGACTTCGATTGGTGCACAAGGTTGAAGACGACAGAATGGAACTTCGATCGGCACAGGAGGCTACGGTTTTGGTGTGGGTGAGAGAGAGAGAGTGTGCGAGAGGGTGAGACAGAATGATGTCTGCGGCGTTTTTAGGTTAGGTGTTTTGAAGAAACAAGATATGGGTTTTAGGTTAGATATTTTGAAGAAACATGGGTACCGGGTTTTAAACCCAGGTTTCGTGTTTAAAACCCGGTACCTGGCCCGGTTTCACCCGGGTTAAGGAATGAGGGTTTCGACCCAGAATACCATAACCAGGAACCCGGTTATCCGGGTTCCGGGCTGAGTCGGGTTTTACTCGGCCCATATGAACAGTCCTAGTTGTAAATGTGAAACTCTCAAATGATCTATTTATAGACATATGAGACTTTATATTTAAATTTAAAAAGATTAACATGTCAAAGATAATATCATTCACTTTTTCAAAAAATTTAAATAAAAGGTTCTTCTTTTTCAATTGTTAAAGACAACATCATTCATTTTTCAAAAACTTCAAACCTAATCTTTTACTTTTAGTATATGACAAAAGGAGCACACTTTATTTTTCAAAAAATTCAAACCTAATCTTTTACTTTTTGCATATGACGAAAGGATCACACTTTACTTTTCAAATATTTCAAACAAAATCATCTACCTTTTGCATAAGTCAAAAAAAGCATTAATCACTTTTGAAAATATTCAAATAACACATGCACATGTGAAAGATGACAATCAATTATCTTTAATATTTTCAAAATTCAACCATTTAATCAAGGCATGCACATGTAAAAGATGACAATCAATCATCTTTCAAAATTTTCAAATTTAATTTTCAAAATATTTATGCACATGTGGAAAATGTATTTTAATACTTTATGATAAAATATTAATTTTGAGCCTTAATCCTAATTTTGGATTTTTAAGAGATTTACAACATTACTCTATAACTTTAATGTGAACTTGTTCCCTTCTTGCTCATGCTTGTTTCCTTGATGTACTTGACTCCATTGTATAGATAACTTGAGTTTGGGACTTCTTTATTTTTTGAATTCATTTGTTATCATCAAAATTCATGTGTAGATATATAATTACACAAAACTTAAAATCTTGGGTTCAACACTAAGGATTGGTTTGAAATCTGAGTTAAGATAACACGGTTTTAGATCAAATATAAAAATTAAATAAAATATTATAAAAATATTATTTTTTAATATTATTATTATTTTAAAATTTTAAAAAGTTAAATTGAGATTTGAAAAAATTAAATTTTTTATTATATTTTGTGTAAGAATTTAAAAAAGTTATAATGATGAGATGAGATGAGATACTTTCCGAATCCAAATAAGAATGTTAACTTATTTTAATAGGAGGTAATGCAAAAACAAATATTCATGATCTATGTTGAAGTATAACTTGTCTTCAAGTTGACTTATTTTAAATTATGAACATCACAAGATCGATCTTCTTACTCATGAATAAATAAAGCTCTCCACCCACCCCTAATCCCTAATTAAGGTTTTTAATTGTATTAATTGAGCTATTAGATTAAGATATTGAACCACGAGGGTACGAATATTATTCAACATCGCAAAATGATCAACAAATTGATCATTGTCCCTCTTGTGCAAATCACTTATATTTTAATTCTCTCTAGCTAGCTAGCTAATTGGAGTCATTAATCAATCTCATATCAATATCTCATATCTAATTGTGAAGGAATTTTTGAGTTGATTGAGGGTCCAAAGTCTTTTAAATATCTTCATCTTTGTCTCATTCTCTTGGACAAAAGCATCATTCAAAGTTTAATAACTAATATCATATTAATTATAACTAATATCCAAGCCAAATTAGCAATAATTCCTCCAATTGCATCCCCCATCTCATAAGATTCGATCCACTGAATGCATTATTACATGCATACTTGTTTATGGATTAAATTAATTCTTCATGGGAATCTTGGTTGCTAGCTTCTTATTATCAATTACTTTAAATTATATATATATATATATATATAGAACATTCTTTGGATAATCAGAAAAAGTGTCACGGGCAGAACGTTTTACCATAATATGAACAGTGAATAGGGTGTTCATCAGATCATATGCCTTCTATGTGTAAAAATGCTTTGTCATTTGTCACTATAGTCAAGAAGCCAAGCCGAACGTGAACCTATGCTGTGGCTAAGGAATCTGGACCCATCTCCGAGCAAACAATTGTCATGATCAATAGTGACAGAAGAGAGAAGTAAAATTTGAGTATTTCTGAGATAGACATATATATTATCCTTCAGTTTGAATAACGAGCAGATAAGAAGAGAAGATTTTAGATAAAAATTAAAGAGTAATTTTATATGTTATATTATTATTTTATTTTTATTATGTTAAATAAGATGTGATATATTTATTATTATTAAATAATAATAAAAATATATAATAAATAATTATTTAATAGTGATAAATATATCACATCTTATTTAATAAATAAAAATAAAATAATAATATAATGTATAAATTTTTTTATTATATATGTGTGTCTTATAGCCTATTGACAGGGGTTAGCCGTTCAAATCAATTTTGGTACTTAATTGTGGATTATTTTAGGTGGTAAAAGATAAGAGATCGGAAAAGAGAAACATGCCATGAGTGAGACAAAGGAGGTCAGTAATTGTTGGCCAATTGACATTTGTCAGCTTAATTGAGTCATCATGATAGCTTTTAATTAAGCCGTAAATCCCAGGAGGAAAGTATCATATAAGTATACTAAGGGGCTGAGAACCCATTTAGGGTTGGAAGGAGAACAAATGATAGCCATACATATTAAAAAATTATTTTTTATTAGTAAAATTTATTTTTTGAAAAATAAGTTTATAAGAGACGTGTCTATTTAAGATTTATATATAATATTATTATTTTTTATTTTCGTTATTCTTTTAAAGATATATGAGATGACCATTCGTGACTATGAAATACTCGATGGACTGAGTTATCCTCATCATTATCAGTTGAAGTAGGTTGGATTTGCCTGCACAAAGCAAGGAAAGAGTATAAGAAACATTAAGAACTTATTTAATAGCAGAGAATTTCATAATTGAGTGGGCAAAACAGAAAGCTATTACATTTTGGAGTAGGCAATAGGGTTACATGCAACCAATCAAACAGTTCAAGGGCCACAAAACAACACCAGGATTTGGTAGCTTAACTTAACCCAATACTATACCCAAAGACCGTACCTACAAAAAAGCTTGAAACAACACTATTTAAAAGAGTAAGTTAAGTGTTTGAAAGGTTTTGTGCATACGTGGGGAATGACAAAAGGTTTGTGGGGGACTCCATTGACTTTGTAAGAGCTCCATGCAAACTACAATATTTTCTAAACTGCAAAATGGAAACTCAACGGCTCACTTTTTCTTTCTTTCTTATTAAGGGGGGGTCTCTGTTATTTTTTAGCTAACACACTATTCCAAGCAAACCCACGAATATCAACCCCTTGTCGATCACCCAACCACTGTATCTTCCACGATGGAACCCTCATATCTCCCTTACTTCATATCCAAGGTAAGAAAAAGTCTAATTATAAATATATTTATGTATTAATATGTGCATTAATTTATTATGATTGATTAAAAAATAAATTTTATTAAAAATAATATCAATTTAATTTTTAAATATTTAATATACTGATTAATATATAACTTTATTTATATATAGTAAAATTTCTGATGTAAAGGCTCGCTGTTTTCTCTCAGTTGTAGATATCTGATCATCATTTATTTTTATGTTCTTCTTCTGGCCCATTTTGACCGTCACATATTTTAAGTTTCTCTCTCTCTCTATCTCTCTCTAAATAGCAGAGAAGTTGTGCGCTCATTAATGTCGGTTGCCGCTGTTGACAGACAGACGCGTGCTCTCATTCATACTCTTATCTCGTTTTTTCCACCCATTTTAAGGCCACTTAAATACCCTGAGAATACCGCTTTCCAGTTCATGCAGCCATCAATATGCCTGCGTCCACAGTTCAAGAAACATAGAAATAGCCCCCATGCAGTACCAGCTCACAACTCTCGATCCCTTCTTCTCAACGCGTCCTCTCTCTCAACCCCAGAACAACAATCCAATCCTGTCACCGCCAACTTCCCCCTTTACCACCATATATAGCACCTGTCTTTAATGGCTAGCAGACCAAATTAATTGAGCTCTCCCTCTCATGCAATAAGCCAACTTCAAACAAATAGGATCCAGCTTTCTATAAATATAGTCGTAAGCCATTTTCTTCTCCTTCAAAGCTCTCTGTTCTGAGCTTCTCTAATCCTTCAGACGGTAGATAGCTTGAGCTTCTCATTGAAATGGCTACGTTACGACGATATTTGTCGGTTATTGTTGTTCTTTTCATGTGTTTAACATCTGGTTGGGTTGTCTTGTGCATGGACAAGCTTGATAGCAGCTCGACTTTGGCGGTGCTTTTGGAGGTGAAGAAATCATTTGTGGAAGACCCAGAAATAGTTTTGCATGATTGGTCTGAAAGCAACCCAAATTTTTGTACATGGGGAGGGGTTTCTTGTGGCTTGGACTCGGTGGATGGCTCAGTTCAAGTTGTGGGCCTAAACCTTACTAGTTCGTCACTCGCCGGTTCAATATCACCCTCCATCGGTCGTTTGCAAAACCTGCTCCAACTTGATCTTTCCTCTAACCGTCTCTCGGGTCCCATTCCACCTAATCTCTCTGACCTTTCTTTCTTGGAAGTTTTGCTTCTTTTCTCTAACCAGCTCACTGGCCCCATCCCACCTCAGCTCGGCTCACTGACGAGTCTCCGAGTCATTCGTCTCGGGGACAATGGACTCACTGGCCCGATTCCCTCCTCATTTGGCAAATTTGTCGATTTAGTCACTCTTGGCTTGGCTTCATGTGCTCTCTCGGGTCCAATACCCACAGAACTCGGACAACTCGGCCGAGTTGAGAATCTGATTCTCCAACAAAACCAACTCGAGGGTCCGATTCCTGCCGAGCTGGGAAACTGCTCGAGCCTCACGATCTTTACTGCTGCTCTCAACAGTCTCAATGGGTCCATTCCAAATGATTTGGGTCGTCTCAAGAATCTTCAGCTTCTTAACCTGGCCAACAATAGTCTCTCGGGTGAGATACCGATCGAACTCGGTGAACTGGGCCAACTCGACTACATGAATCTCATGGGGAACAAGCTTGAGGGTCCCATTCCAAAGTCTCTACCTCAGTTAGGCAATCTACGAACTCTGGACTTCTCAATGAACAAGCTCAGTGGAGGCATTCCGGAAGAATTAGGAAACATGGGTACGCTAACAAGCTTGGTTTTGTCAAATAACAATCTGTCTGGTTCGATACCAAGAAATATATGTTCCAACACAACCAATCTGGAGCTCTTGATGCTAGCAGAGGCTCAAATTTTCGGTGAAATCCCATTGGAATTGAGCCAGTGTCCATCCCTAAAACAACTAGATTTGTCCAGCAACACGCTCAATGGCACAATCCCAGATCAACTTTACGGTCTGCTTAGTCTAACTGATCTCTTGCTCCACAACAACAGCCTGGTGGGTTCAATTTCTCCATTCGTTGGGAACCTCAGTAACCTGGAGACACTGGCACTGTATCATAACAACTTGCATGGAACTCTGCCTAAGGAGGTTGGTATGCTTGGGAAGCTTGAAATCTTGTATCTTTACGACAATCAGTTGTCTGGAGAGATACCTTTGGAGATTGGGAATTGCTCAAGCTTGCAAATGATTGATTTTTACGGAAACCGTTTCAGTGGCGAAATTCCCATCACTATTGGGAGGCTAAAGCAGCTGAATTTTCTTCATCTAAGGGAGAACGAACTTGTGGGTGAAATTCCCGCCACCTTGGGTAACTGTCATCAACTGACTATTTTGGACTTGGCAGACAACAATCTCACTGGTGGCATTCCTGTGACGTTTGGATTCCTTCGAGCACTTGAACAGCTCATGCTTTACAACAACTCACTTGAAGGTAATCTCCCTGATACACTGATTAATGTAGCAAATCTGACCAGAGTGAATCTATCGAAAAACAGATTGAAAGGTAGCCTTGCTGCACTGTGTAGTTCACGTTCTTTTCTTTCTTTTGATGTCGCACATAATGAGTTCGACCATGAGATTCCTCCCCAACTGGGAAATTCACCCTTCCTTCAGAGGCTCGTACTAAGTAACAACCAGTTTACTGGGAAGATCCCATGGACGTTGGGAAAAATCCACGAGCTCTCATTGTTAGACTTCTCTGGAAACTCACTAACTGGAGCAATACCAGCTGAGCTTTCATTGTGCAAGAAGCTGGCATCTATTGATATGAACAATAACCTTCTTTCTGGACCGATACCGACATGGCTTGGAAATTTGCCTCTGGAGAAGCTGATCCTCTCTTCCAATTTATTTCTTGGGCCTCTTCCTCGAGAAGTTCTCAACTGCTCTAAACTGCTAGTTCTTTATCTGAATGACAATTCACTCAATGGAACTCTCTCTTCTGAAATTGGTGACCTGGAATCACTTACTAACCTCAACATCGGTGGGAACCAGTTTTCTGGGCCAATACCTCCGGCAATAGGTATTCTAGGCAACCTGTATGAACTTCGGCTTTCACGCAACAGCTTTAGTGGTGAAATTCCAATTGAGCTTGCTCAGCTCCAGAATCTTCAAACCATTCTAGACCTCAGTTACAATAATCTCACTGGCCACATCCCACCTTCAATTGCAACACTTTCAAAACTTGAAGCACTCGATCTTTCTCACAATCAACTTGCTGGAGAAGTCCCTTCCAAAGTCGGGGACATGAGCAGCTTGGGAAAGCTCAATCTCTCTTATAACAATCTCCAGGGAAAATTGGACAAGCAATTCTCACACTGGCCAGCCGAGGCATTCCAAGGAAATATACAACTTTGTGGAAGCCCTCTTGGTATCTGCAGTGGTGATGTTAGCAATCGGCAGTCAGGCTTAAGTGTAGCATCAGTGGTGGTCATTTCTGCAATATCGACTCTGGCGGCAATTGGCATATTGCTACTTGGTGTCTCCCTCTTTCTGAAACACAAACGAGAATTCAAAGAAGCCAATGAAGTGAAATGTACATTTTCATCAAGTTCTTCCCAAGTACAGCGAAGACTACTTCTCTTCCAAAATGGAGGAGCAAGGCGAGATTTCAGATGGAATGAAATCATGGAAGCCACAAACAATCTAAGCGAAGAGTTCATCATCGGGTCAGGAGGTTCTGGAAAGATTTACAAAGCCGAATTGTCCTCGGGAGAAACAGTAGCAGTAAAGAAGATACTGAGGAAAGATGATCTTCTACTAAATAAAAGTTTCATAAGAGAGTTGAAGACGCTTGGTAGGATAAGGCACAGGCATCTAGTGAAGTTGATGGGTTGCTGCAGCAACGAAGGAGCAGGTTTGAATCTGCTGATATACGAGTACATGGCTAATGGAAGTGTATGGGATTGGCTGCATGGACAACCGCTGAATAGCAAGAAGAAAACCACCCTTGATTGGGAGGCAAGGTTAAGGATTGCTATGGGATTAGCTCAAGGAGTGGAATATCTTCACCATGATTGTGTACCAAAGATTATTCACAGGGACATCAAACCAAGCAATATCTTGCTAGATTCCAACATGGAGGCACATTTGGGCGACTTTGGGCTTGCGAAAGCACTAGCCGAGGATTATGATTCTAACACAGAATCAAATACATGGTTTGCTGGGTCCTTCGGCTACATGGCACCAGGTATATATATATATATATATATATATATATATATATATATATATATATAAGAGTTCATGATTTGAGTTACGTTATATGATTCTGATTTTAACATTACTTGGTGATGATCCTAAAAGGAAACATTTGCTGTGTATTTCAGAGTATGCATATTCATTGAAGGCAACAGAAAAGAGTGACGTTTATAGCATGGGTATTGCGCTTATGGAGCTTGTCAGTGGAAAAATGCCAACAGATGGTGCTTTTGGTGTGGATATGGACATGGTGAGATGGGTGGAGACACAGATTGAGATGCTAGATTCTGCTCGTGAGGAATTGATCGATCCTGCTTTGAAACCACTCTTGCCTGGTGAAGAAAGTGCAGCCTTCCAAGTGCTTGAAATAGCTCTTCAGTGCACAAAAACCACCCCACAAGAAAGGCCATCTTCCCGGCAAGCATGCGATCTCCTTCTACACGTGTTCAACAATAGGATGGTGGACTTTGGAAAGATGAATACAGATCCTTACATATAATTTTATTAGTGGACTGAGGAAATTAGACCAGCTTGCGCATGTACGTTGCCTACATGAATATCAATTTAGCACTCTTTAAGATTGGTGGTTTGAGAAAATTGGAAATATAAATGTAGAGGTCCAACATTCTTTATTGGCTTAACATAATTTTATGACAATACATCCACTTTAGCACATAGCTCTTGCTACTCGAACTATGCAGGCAAGAAAAATCGATTCAACTTTCACTACCAATGCCCCCAGCTACTTGCGTCTCCCTATTTTAACATCAATTCATAAACTTTCGCACTGCAGTCACAAAAGCTTCTTCATTCACTGGTAGATGCCTGGCATATGGCAACCCTGATATATAACAAATTTATAAGAATTTCATCAAATCCCCAAAACTAATCATTCTTCACTCTCACTCTATGCCTGAGATTTAAATTCGAAATTTTCCATTGAAATCTTGAGCTTCAAAAATTATCTATAGTATGACCTCTCTTAAGTGGCATCACAAGACTTGGTTTACAAAATAGTTTTCCTCAAAACAGTATAGCTCAAGTGATACCATTATTATGAAGATTTTGCATCGGCCAGTCTGCAAGCATCTAAAATATTTTGCATAGCAAAAATTAAATTGACTTGGAAGAGTTCTCTCAGCCTTAAAACAGAGCACGATGGGAAAGTAAACAAACATCTACAACTTGAAGACCCTCAATTTCTGTGAACAAGAATGCCTTGACTGAAGACACCACATCCATGGAAAGGCAAGCTAATCATCATCTTCATCTGAAATTGACAGCAAAAATCCCAAGATAAATAAAGAAGTTACAAAAGACAGAGAGGGGGAGGGGGTGCTACAGATTTACAAACACGCACTGTCATCTTTGTTTTCTGAACCAAAACCATTTTATAAATCAAATTGTTGGACCATAAAACGTCCAGAATCTACACTATAGTAGGTGTACCCTATGAAACCGACAATAATTGAACTTCCAAGTGATTGAAACAGTTAGGTTTTATAGGGTGGATAGAAATTTCCGGAGGTATTTCAAGATTCCAGAAGACGGCCTATTTTAGGCAATCAAGAGATGAAAGCATTAAATTGATAGGACGTAAAAGTAGTTATGAGTTTACACTCTGCCGTGATGTCTCTCAGACTTGCCATGTTCTATTGGAATACCCAAAAGCAAGTAAACTTCTAGGGCCTCTGAATGTTTATAAGCAAAACTTACCCGATGTAGGTTTGAGGTCATGGGTTAGCACAATACAAGCAAGACCTTTTGGCATCATATTGATTTACAAGTCTAGAATGAAAATCAAAACTACAAATTGTTTTAAGGCCACGGAAGAGTGTCAAGGGTAAAATGCATAATAATTATGGAGTATAATATGGAAAATTGAATACATAAGAATGTTGCGCGGTACCAGAAGAGTGCCAAGGCCCAAAAGTAATATGCATTTTTTAAAAGAGTATAGAGTTAGGCCATGAATATCATAACCTCACCCACCACCTCTTACTCAAGGAGCAGGTCACCCCAGTTGGTCCAAGGACCACTGAAGCAGGTATAAACATCAATTGTATCTTTTAGTCTTAATAAAAATAAAAAAATAAAAACACATCACACTCTATTGATCGACATAAAATATGTATAACTTTTAAGAAACTCAGAAGTACCGTCACCACTAACACCAGAAGAGATTCTGGAGTTACTAAAAGAAGTAGATGAATTTGAAGATTACTTCAAAACACTTGGGAGCAGAACAAGAGTGAATTGTAACTTTCAAACACAGGTCTTCATTAACCTTCTATTAGCACAATGAAGCAAAGACTGGTAGACACTAGTCTGTATGCAAAGAATCTGAAACACGACCAAAATTTTATCAGCTAGAACAAACCATATCTACCTAAAAAATAATATTGATTTGAACTTGAGAACAAGCAAACAACACCGGTAGTAGGAGAAACACAGGCATTCTATTTAAAATCAGAACACGACCGAATCATAGTTATAACATTTCTCACGGTAGGGGAATCAAAGTGGGACTAATTGGAATGCTGAAACTTGAAGCTATTAAGATGGCATAATTCCCCCTAAAAAACTTCTCTCTCTCTTTTTTTTTTTTTTTCCTTTAAATTCAAACACCATCCGGGCATGTTAAATGTGACAGAAACATTATCAGAAAACCCAGTAATAAAAAGAAGCTTTAGATGGTGGGGTTTCTAGCAAGACACCGTGATGTGAGAACATATTACGGCAATTCAATTCTCTGATGAAAGAATACGCAGCGTCGTTGGAAATGAATTGAAAAGAAAATCTAAAATAGCAACAAAAGAAAGAAATTACCGAAGTAGCGGCGCTCGTTGGCGGCCTTGGCTTTGTCGAGCATCTTGTCGAGGTCCTCCTGGAGCTGAGCGTCCCATTTAACGAGCTGGTTCACGAACACGGCCCCGAGTCCCATACCCACCACGTGTTCCCATGGATCTAAAACACAAACATCAACATTATCATCAGCCACGGGATTACCAATCGAAATTGAAACAAACGGAATAGAGAGAGAGAGAGAGAGAGAGAGAGAGAGAGAGAGAGGATGGCTAGCGGGAATCGGAGACTCACGGCGCATGTAAGGAAGTTTACGGAGAGCGTTGGAGTACATCTGGGTGCCCAGTCCGAGCAGCGCTCCGATCATCGTCGCGCTCCAAGCCATTTCTCTCTCTTTCCTTTTCTTTTTCTCTCTCAGCCAACTCTACGGGGCTTCGTCTCCGCTTACCGCACCGCACCCACTGCACGCCACTAGACTAGTCTCTGACTCTCTAATCTCTATGCCCGCACCAGATCTGGACTTGGACTCGGATCCTGACCCGAACCGGGCCAATCAATCTTTTTTCTGCTTATAGAAATCAGTTAACTGTATTTATGCTATAATTTTTAAAAAGAATTATTATACTCAGCAACACCACCACACGCTTGTTGAGAAAAAAAAAATATATATATATATATATATATATATTTATCATCTTTACAACACATACCTATTTTTTTTTCTTTTTTCTTTTCCCTTAGCAGGTGTGTTATAAGGATAATGTGTAGAAATACTTAAAATAAAAAAATAAAAAGATAGAAATATGTATGTGGTGTAAAGCTGCTGAGTAGAATTTTTCTTTTAAAAAATGCTATATGTATTTATAATTTTAAGTACATAACCATATATATTAATGTGCCAACTATTAAAATGGTGAATATTTAAAATTTAAAACTCAAAATTCGAATTAAAAACTAAAAAAATTGATAAAATGAAGTTGTCACTCAATATGTATATGAAAGTATTTCTTCTAGGTACAAGCAATCTCATGTACTGATTGCACACTGATCACTGACATGGATTTTCATATTCTCTTATTTTAAAAAAAAAAAGAATGGAAAGGATAGACAAAATAAAATTCGCAGAGGAGTTTTTGCCCCAACCATTTTTATCCAAAATACGAATTCGCAGAGGAGAAAGCCCCAAATTTCGTTTCTGTTACCTCAAACTGTCATTTGTGCTCGTTTATTGCCACCCACTAAACTCAAAAAAAAAAAAAGAATCCTACCATTAGTGGAAAAGATCTCAAGTCTCAACAAATAGAAGCAGATAATACATCATATTAAGATTTTTTTTATGAATTTTTGAGTAGGTAATTGGTATCCATACATCACAGCAAAAGAAATAAGAGAAATTTTGATTAAAAAAAACTAAGTTAATCGTCATCTTATTCATCATGTTCTTGTAGAGAGAGAGAGAGAGAGAGATACTTGACTTGGAATTCAAGATCCTCTTATCAATAAAAGTTTTGGGTAATCTCTCTTGATGTCTTAAATGATGTTGTTTTTGTTCTTTTTTCTCTAATGATGACGATGACCATGATGAAGAAGGTGAGAACAACGATGATGGGTATTCTTGTTGCTGTGAAGATGTTCACTATCTTCATTTTTATTTTCCTCTTTATTCAGAACTAGTAGAGGCATAGATTTAGGGTTAGAGGAGTTGTAAAATGAAGATTTTCTGGAAGACAATTTGGCGGCCACCAAAACTCTCCTCCTCTTGCTAAATGGGTTTTCCGACTTCTTCAGATCCTTTAGTGCGTTCACTTCCGATAGATTCGCAAATGACTCTGATTTCCCGGTAAAATGGTTCGATAATCCCCTCCTACATATACCAACACCAAACACACAACTGCTGCTAGTAAAAGATTCACTCCAAATGCCCCAAAGTCTGTCTTCAATGAAACGTTTCATTTCATTTTCCACATTAGCGTTCGATGCGCAATTGGTACGTGAAATTGCCTAACTCAAGAGTTTTCCATAGGAAAATGATGGATACAGGCCTTTTTTGCGAACCCCTTGTGCACGAACTGTGACCTGGCAAAAATCAAAACAATGCATTTTGGTGTGGGAAGAGAAAATGAAAATAAAAACATCCTCGAAGGTTCGTCCATTCCCCCGTAGCATCCCTCCCATTCTCTTCTTGTCCAATCTCTACAACCACGACTTCTTCTTCTCTCCCCTTCCCTTCTCTTCTTGAACTCTGCAAATCACCATCTTTCAAATTGAAAATATGGCCTAGACTAAAATAATGAAGTAATGATGCATTTCTGAGACCCAAAAAAAAGAAACTTGAATCAAGTTGCGAGAATCCTAGAGAAACGAGAACACGTCGAAATGAAATCAGACAAAAAACCAACAGGGTGATGGATTAGATGCTAAAACACTATTAAAAGAATAAGCTTAAAAAGGAAAAAAAAAATTGTATACAACAATGAATGAGACATTAAATTGCATGACATATTGGGAAGAATGAAATGGCAATAGAATTTTTGAGAGTTGTATACCATGACGAAGATGGCTATGAAGGAGAAAAGGACTATGAGAATCATTGCGTAATCTCTGCTACAGCTGTTGGAAGGGATAAAATATATTAAGCCCAAGATAAGCTTACTAGGCCTATCCTAAGGAAGGGACGTCTCATTAGGAGGAAGGGAAGAGAAGATAAAATGGGAAATAGGAGACAAAAAGGTTGAAGAGATGGAAAGATGTTAAGAGAAAAGAGAAGGTATGACATAAAGGTAAGGTAATGTGACGTAAAGCAAGAAAGAAGGTATATGATAAAAGAAAAGGGAGACCACTGAAGGGGGACATTTCTAATCTCAACTTTGGCTTCTTAGGAGGGGTAGAGGAACTCCAGAGACAATCTCTCCATTAGAAGATAAACCTTGGATATCCATTGTACAGTAAGGACGAGAGACTATGAGACACTGTATATAAGTATATTATAATGGATATTCACTCCCCAAAACTCATGTGCATGTAGGCTTTATGCCGAACTACGTAAATATATTCTCCATCTCTTTTACATTCTTAGTATATATTTTCTATTCATTACAATGGATGTACACATTGACACCACACAACCATATTGACCACCTTTGGGGGCTCGAGATCACACCTACGAGGCCCAAATTGTCATAGAGACTAAGAATGACTATTTCTCTCATTTATGCTTGTTGTACATTTTTTGCATTAACAGCTGCTTTGAGGTCGAGCTAGAGGTGTCTGTGGCTGAGATTGTGGACTACTGGCTCTCTACTGTTGCAAATCCATGGCCACTTTTGCACTCCAAGTTCACAAAAGGAACTCCTCAGTTTCTTTCTGGTTGTCCTTGGTATGAAAAATGAAAAAGGAGACATGGAATTTGGGGGAGACTTTTCTGCAATGTTATAACAAAAGCTGATGCATCAGCAGTGTGCGCAATTCATTCGCAAAGTTTACTAAGCGTAACGGAACTCATACGTATAATATTGTACATAAATTTGGATGTATATGTAGCACCATTAATAATTTTATGAAAAATTACTAATGCAATCCTAGAGTACGCGAGTCACACTCATTCCTTTTAAAAAATTAAAAAAAAATATGGAATCCACATAAAAAAAAAAAATCAATATTCTCATGATGGATCCTACTTTTTTCAAATATAGTGCACAAGTATTGCAAATCTTATGAATGTATCTAGCATTACTATTTTTTTATGATATTTTCTCAAATTAAAAAGTCCATCCCTCCCTAACTCTAGCCTCCATGATTAAAAAAAAAAAAACTCGCAATTAAATGGTAGGGAAGTTTGTTTGCTCCGGCTATTGAGGAGACAGTTATTTTGTCTTCATGGAGTTGTATTCTAACAGTTTATCAACCCATAATTGCCTTAGTGAAGATTCCTACGATTTGCTCTCTGGTTGATCTGTGGGGCAGAAGAGTTTTTGGTTTGGGCGTAAGTTGGATATCTGTTTATAGTTGCATGGCTGATGACATTATTCATATGTGGGACAAGTTGTGTCTTACAGATTCAGAAAAACATGACAGTGTAGTAGTGGGTGATGATATTCGTGACACTCTTAATTGGGGAAAACAATGTATGATTGGGAAGATTATTGGTGACAATCATATTAACACTGAGACCTTTAAGTCTACTATGACTAAAGTATGGAAGCCAGTTTCAAAACTTACTTTAGTGGAAATGGGGGAAAACAAGTTTATATTGGATTTTGTCAATCTAAGTGACCTGCAACGTGTTTAGGATGGCCAACCTTGACTATTTGATCAAAATCTCACTTGTATGAAGTGGTTTGATGGTCTGACTCCTCCAAGTGAGATTTCTTTTTCTCATACTTTTATGTGGGTCCAAATGCATAATTTACCTTATGCTTGTATGAACTCAAATGTTGGTTTGAGAATTGGTGCAAGTATTTGCAAGGTGTTCCATGTGGATGAGGATGAACATGGCAAGGGGTGGGGTCAGTTCCTGAAATGTCTTGTGGAAATGAATCTAACCAAACCTTTACTCAGGGGGAAAACTTTGTTGCTGGAGGGTAAACAGATTATTGTGTCTTTTAAGTATGAAAGATTTCCAAAATTTTGCTTTGGATGTGGTATGATTACCCATTCAAATACGAATTGTCCGCAGAAACAAAGGGAGGTGCCTTCTAGAATTTTTACAGTACAACAATACAGATCTTGGTTGAGAGTTTCAGGTCCAGATCAACGAATTGGTATTAGAAGATATGTGGATATCTCGGGGAATTCTGGTAGTCAGAAGTTACAATTGCAAGACATAGAATATGCTCTTTCAAAGGATGAAGGGTAGTGATTTGGCCAAGGTCCAGTGGCTAATCACTCTGATATTGAGAAGAACCAGATTTATATGGCGACTAGTACTGATCAAATTTCACAAAATAGCCCAGATGTTTCTATATTGAAATGGAAAAGTATTTTGAGGGGCAAGGATAGACTCTCTACTAGGGTAACAATCAAACCTAGTACTCTAAATAAAAAAAAAAAAAAAGAAGATTGATTTATATGGCGACTAGTACTGATCAAATTTCACAAAATAGCCCAGATGTTTCTTTATTGAAATGGAAAATTATTTTGAGGGGCAAGAATAGACTCTCTACTAGGGTAACAATCAAACCTAGTACTCTAAATAAAAGGAAGAAGACTGTTGGTTTATCTTTAGAGCATGAGGAGGCCCTAAAGGCATTGAGAAGGACTTGCCCTATAGCACAAACTTTTAATGGATCGGTGAAGGATATTGATTAGCCCTATCGAGAACCATGAGGCTTCTAAGTTAAAATTGCCAGGGGCTTGGCAACCCTCAGTCAGATTATGAACTTAACCATTTGGTTAAGGATGAGATGCCCAATATAGTATTTTTAATGGAAACTAAGTTACCAAAGCATAGAATGGAAAGACACAAGGTGCAATTGGGCTTTAATTGTTTGGTATTGGGCATGGCGGTAGTTTAGCATTGATGTGGAAAGAATCAGTTAACTTGAATATCCATTGCTATTCACAGAGGTTTATAAACTCTTAGATCTTAAATGATAGGGAAAATTCTTAGTGGATGCTAACCTGCTTTTATGGGCATCCTGATGTGACAAAAAGGCAAGAATGGTACAATATGCCGAGTTATTTATTCAATCTGCACCCTTTGAAATGGCTTTGTCTGAGTGATTTTAATGAGCGTCTCTACCACGGTGAAAAAACAGGTGGGGGCAAGGAAGAGTGTGCAACAAATGAATTCTTTTAGAATTGTTATGAATCATTGTCACCTTAGTGATCTGGGTTTTTCAAAAGAAAAGTTCATGGAAAAAAATAATATAAAGGATCATACTTTCACAAATGAGAAGTTGGATCGTGTTGTAGCTTCTCAAGGCTAGTGTGAAAAGTTTGGCAATGGAAATATTCAAGTGTTGTCTTCATCTTCTTCTGACAATCTCCCTTTATCACTAAGCATTTCTTATTTAGATAGCCAAAGGAGGTTTTCTACTAGATTGTGCATATATAAAGCTTCTTGGGCTACATAAATCCTCAGGGCTATTCACCTGATCCAAAATCCAACCTTCTGACCCAACCCAAAACGATGTTTTTTCCATTTTAACCAGTTGAACAATTAATCGATACCCGACCCGAAAAGTTTTTGGAAAACTCGGTTATTTTGACCCGACCTATTCTTACTTATTATTACTATTTATGACAGAAGTCACATGACAGCTACATACCCTTCTCACCAGTCTAGTCAGTTTCTAGAGTTTTCATTCAGATATTTTCATACCTCGATCCTCACCAATGCCATTAACCAAACAAAATTCTTAAAAACTTAAAACCCTTCTCACGTTTGAGGTTGACCTTGTGGCTGAGGGAATCTTCCCGGTGGTTGGGTACACCTGAAATCACGTTGGAAGCTTGTGCGCTAGGGTCTGGCCCTTCGTTGCTTGAATCGCGTGATTGGAGAGGCGCTTGGTACGATGGCCTCTGGGGTCCCAAAGGTGGTGCTGCAGGGGTGGTTTAGGTCCAAACTTGCCTCTCTTGGTGGTGGCCAAATTGTTGTTTCTCATGCATGGCATTGGTGGAGTGTTATATTTTTGTGAGTGCAAAATAGGGGCTCAAAATATGGCTGTTGGGGGTAGTTTCCATGGCGTTTGGCATCAGGTGCTGGTTGGGTTGTCGTGGATTACTTTTTCTGAGGTGGTGCAAAAATGCACTGTGCAACGAGGAGCCCTAGTGTGCGGACTGGGTTGATTTCACTACATAGGGGCATGGGCATGCATGGGAGAGGCTGCGACGTGAGATCCATATCTGACCCTCTCTGGGTTCATTGTCGAACACAATCTGACCATAGTTGTTGACCACCTAAACCTCATCTCTTATCTCACTTTTGATTAATAAACAGTTATCGAGTATTACCCAATCAGAAGCATAACGGGTACAGATAATTCTGTTCCATTTTTTACATATGATCGGGTGGGTCGATTCAAAAACTTCGGCCGGGTCGAACATGCGGCTTTTTTGTATAGCCCTATGAGGATTGTGGGGATATCATTCAGTAGGCATGGACACAAGTGACTATTCTTCCAGGGATGTATCTCAGCTTATGAAAAATCTAAAGTGTTGCATGTCATCGTTACAATCATAGAGCAAAAGAAAAGATCTTGTTACTGATATTGATCTCCAGACCAAAGTTAAGAGACTTGAAGTTATGCAGCAAAATTTACAAGCATAATCTGTGCAGGAAGTTTCGGATCTCCAGAAAGAAATTAATAACTTGTAACATAGGATGCACTTGAAATGAAAGTAAAGAGCAAAAGTTAACTGGTTACAACATGGGGATAAATATACAAAGTATTACCATCATTGTGCAAATCAGAGGAGGAGAATGAACAAAATAAGGCATGTTATGGATGAGCATAGTAATCTATTCATAGATCCTAAGGAGATTGGTGGGGCATTTACAGATTATTATAAGAGGTTATTTACTTCTTCCAGCCCTTCTAATATTGACTTATGTATTACTGGTCTTACAGAACAAATTACTCCAAAAATGAATGACAAACTTGAGTGTTTTTACAAAGCAGGAGGTTGAGTAAGCTCTTTTTCAAATGGAGCCTCTTAAAGCACCTCAAGATGGATATGGTACTTTTTTTCCAAAACCATTAGGCTATTGTGGATGATTTTGTGTGTAGTGTAGTGTTATCTTTTCTTAATGGTGAGACTGATTTTACTAAAGTTAATCATACACACATTCCAAAGGCAGTAATCCATAGAAAGTTATTGAATATAGATCTATAAGCCTATGTAATGTGATTTATAAAATTATCACCAAGGTGTTGGCTAATAGAATGAAGAAGGTTCTGACATATGTTATTTCTCCAAATCAACGTGCTTTTATGCCTAGAAGATTAATTACGGCAATATTATTGCTGCTTATGAAACCTTCCATACTATGCATACTCATCTCTGTGGTAGACAAGGGTATATGGCTTTGAAGTTGGATATGAGCAAGGCATATGATAGAATTGAATGGGTGTTTATTTCTGCTATGATGGCCAAGCTGGGTTTTACTACAAGATGGATTGATCTGGTTATGCATTGTATCTCTTTAGCTTCTTTCTCTATTCTTGTGAATGGTGTTCCTTATGAGACTTTCAGACCACAAAGGGGTTTAAGACAAGGTTGTCCCTTGTCACCCTATTTATTCATCATTTGTGCTGAGGCTTTAAGCTCGTTGATATGTAAAGCTCAGATAGATGGTCAGTTGACTAGTGTTCCAATTGCTAAAGGGGTTATTAAGATGAGTCACTTATTTTTTGCTGATAGTTGTCTGTTATTTTGTAAAGCTAACAAGTGTGAATGGGCTACACTTAATCAATTGTTGGGTCTTTATGATCAAACCTCTAGCCAGCAATTAAATCGGGATAAAACTTCCCTATTTTTTAGCAGAAATACAAACTTATCCACTAAAGCTTATCTAAAGGAGATCACTAGTTTCAAGTCATCAACAAATATTGATAGGTACTTGGGTCTTCCTTCTTTTGTGGGAAGAGCTAAACAGGTGGCTTTTCAGCATATTGTGAATAGAGTCAAAAGGAAATTGGAGGACTGGAAAACTAAGTTCTTGTCATTGGTTGGGAAAGAAATTCTAATAAAAGTAGTTTTACAAGCCATACCAACATATTGTATGACTGTCTTTTTAATACCAAAAGAACTGTGAAAAGAGTTAAACTCCTTAATCTCAAGTTTCTGGTGGGGCCATCTGGATAATGGATCAAAAGTTCATTGGAAGAATTGGAACTCTCTGTGTTTAGGGAAACAGAATGGTGGTTTGGGATTCAGGGATTTGGAGTGTTTTAATAAAGCCCTCTTAGCAAAGCAAGCTTGGAGAATTTTGCAATCACCTAACTCAATGTCTAGTCAAATCTATAAAGCCAAATATTTCTCTAACCCAACAATTACAAAACCTGCAATGGGTTCTAGACCCCTTTTTCTATGGAGAAGTGTTTGGCAGGGTACTCGCTTAAGGAGGGTATCATTTGGAGAGTTGGAGATGAAAATGTTGCTGAACTTATTGATACCATGACAGTTGGTGGAAGCAAAACCTACTAAAAAGCATTTTTAACAGTGATGATCTGTCTCAAATATTGCAGATTCCAGTGAATCCTAATTGGACTTCTAATCAGATTGTGTGGTGTGATACATTAAATGGACTATTTACAGTCAAAAGTGATTATCATTTATGTATGCAGCTTTAGACTAGCAGGAAAAGTGAGTCCTCAATAAACAATGAATGGCAACATATATGGAAGAAAAACTGGCACTTACCTATATCTCCTAAAGTAATAGTTTTTATATGGCGTGCCTGCATTGATGCTCTCCCTACAAAATTAAAACTATGCAAAAAAAGGATGGTTGCAGATCCTTTATGTCCAGTATCTTTGCAAGAAGAGGAGACTATTGGTCATGCTATCTAGGCTTGCCCTGTAGCACAAGATGTTTGGTTTCTTGGGGAAAGAATGCTATAGAAGGCCTCTATTATTACTACAGATTTTGATGTTATTTTCTCCCAGATATTGGATAGGTTATCTCTACAGGATTTGATTATGTTCAATTATTTGGCTAGATTTATATGGCTCAAAAGAAATGCTTTTATCTATGAAGGTTCCTTTCAACATCCTGTCACTTTCTACCAAACTGCTCTCAGAGCATGCGGTGAATATGAATATGCAGATGCCATGGAGAGTCTAAGAGGTCCATCTATAAACCTTCAACCCCACCATCCCTCGTTGGGAAGTACCTCCTGAGCAGTGGGTTAAGGCCAACTGGGATGTGGCTGTTAAAGCTGATGACAACAGAATTGTTGTTAGTGTCATTGTTGTTGAAGCCTACAATAGCTAAAGCATGAGGTCTTTTAGAAGCAACTTGCTTTTGTAAGGATCTTGGTATGCAACAAGTTATGCAACAATGTTGTTCATGTTGTTTCTCAATGGGAGTCATTTGCTGCAAACTTATGTTGTCTCATTAATGAAGTAAAGCAACGGTTTTCTATTTTTGAGTGGAAGATTAGATATGTCAAATGTGAAGTTAATGGGGTGGCACATATTCTAACTAAAGAGGCCGCTTCTCTTTACACAGAATTTATAGACATTGTTTCTGTTATGCCTCCGGCCTGTCCAAAAATCACACAAGATGATAGAGAGACAATATTTAAGTGGTTCGGCAACTTGCCTACGTCCACTGAAGCGAAAAATCAATATTTTCAATATGTTTGTACAATTTTACAAACACTCATAAACAACTCTCTATCTCTCTCAAATGACCTCTGTTCTGGGTTTCTCCAGAACCTATTTTCCCCCTCAAACCTCTGCTTGATCGCTCAACGCAGTGAGGATAATTTTCACCATTGCAAATGATCTCCTTTTATAGGAGAAGCCCACCTAACGTAGCCTCCATAGTTGACAACCAAGAAATTTTCAGCAACTTTCATTGACTGTTGAGGGGCTGCTGCAGCTTTCTAGGACTAGTGGCCGGGAAGCTTCTTTCGGTGGGTGGGTGGCTGCAAACTCAAATGGCAACTCGCACTTGCATTCACACTTGGGTTGACTCAATAGTTTCAACCCCAACATGTATTGACTCAATAGTTTCAACCCCAACATGTATTTCTGCTCTTGCATTGGCTGAATGACAAAACTGTTATTTGATGTTATGAATGAATATGTTTCCATTCTCAAAAATAAAATAAAATATAAAATACTCCAGCCTCCACGAATATTTTAATTTGTTTATCCTTTATTTATTTAAGTACATTTGTTTCCTCTTTCATGCTAAATTATTTCCCAAGATATTGCGTCTAGCTCTAAAGCTCTACCTTTCAGCAATAACTCTTTGCTCTGTTAATAAACATGTACTCCCCACCTTATTATTAGTTATTCTCTACAATTTAATGCACGGTATAACCTATTAACCTGTTCCTAATTTTAAGACTTTTTTTTTATCATTTGAAAACAAAATCTAAAATCAAAAGAAAGATGCAAGATTTTTTTTTTTTTAACAAAAAATGAGCTAAATAAAGCAAAAACTATATCATTTTTTTAACCACAAAATTAAAAAAAAAAAAAATTTAATGGGTAATTGAGAACTGCATGGATGATAGTTTATATGAAAGAAAATTGTAATTAAACCCAATTAAAATTTTATTTGTGTCTTATTTCATATTCCAATCTCCTATATATATATATATATATGTATATGTATATGAAAAATGTTGGATGCAAGCACTGGATGTAATCGGCTTGCAAGCGGCTTGCCTACATCATCTAATAAAACAGTGCATTTTTCATCTATTTACATTTTTACTCTTCATTTCCTTCCATCTCCATCTCTCTCTCTCAATTTCACTCCCCCCCTCCCTCCCCCTCCCTCCCTAGTCCCTGCATCTCCATCTCCGTCTGACCTCTCCCTCTATCACTCCATCTCGTTTCCTCCTTCATCTTCTTCTTCTGCAAGCCGATAACCCTAAATCCATCCCTTTCTTCCTTTCCTCCCCAATCCCCGCCTCAAACCCTTTTCTCTTCCCCCACTCGTTAGCGCCGACAGAAATGATCCCATGGTGCCATAAGCCACCGGGAGCTCTTCCCCCAGTCGTCAGCGCCGATAGAAATGATCCCATGGTGCCACAAGCCACTGGCATCGTCACTCCACCGGAGCCCATTTCTTGAGCACTAGTTTCGGGGGCAAGTTTCAAATTTGCCTCGGTCTCTCTCTCGCTCTCTCTATTTCATCGTGCTAGCTTCTAATGGAGGACGCCAACACCTTCGATTTGCGTTCAGGACCTTGTTCATGCCATTTTTAAGCTCGTGTGGAATAGAAGAGCCCTCGGTTTGATACTCTCTCTCTCTCTCTTTCTCTCTCTCTGTCTACACTTATTTTGAATTTTAGTTTGACATTCGCATCCATTTGCAGAGCGAGAAAGAAATGAAGGCGCTGATGCTTTGGATATCCAGGAATTATTATTCGCTTTGTATTTTCTTTACATTTCATTTGGGGATTTTTAGTGATTCTGTTTGCCATTGAAGCTTCGCACTTGAATATTAAAATTCTGGATAGAGAAATTAAAGGAGGGAAGAAGCACTGTCAGTGGCAGACGGAGAACAAGGATTCGGAAGAATACTCCCGGAGTTCCAGAATAAACATGGGTTGCTTGGGATAGGCCAAACAGAGCAAAAGATTTAGGGGAAACAGAGAGTTCTACAACTAATTGGAATGGATTTTCTTCACTTTCTAATTTCTCTGCCTCTTTTGCTCTCATTTTATACTCTACCTGTTCTTGGAAATGGAGAGTTGAGAGCTCTTCTCGAGTTGAAGTCTTCACTGGACCCAGAGAACAAGTTGTTGCAGTCGTGGACCAGTGAGTTGAGTTTTTGTTTTCTTTAAACGAAATGGGAAGAAGACGGTAAATAGGATTTTTTTTTTTTTTGTTTTTAATAGATGCTGATGTCAGTCAACTGTAAGGCGATTGTATCCGGCGACTGTAAGTAGCAGAACTGTATATATATATGTCAAAATAATTATCTATTTAAGTCTAACCCTGCTGGCAAGTTGTCAACACCCAGAAGACACGACAAAATTAATTTTTTTTTTCTTTGTCTTTTTTCGCAAGAACGATTGCTATATAAATGATCACAAGGTAAAATGATTTTAATTTATATTACATTATATTAAGATAATTTATCATGATCTACTAGATAGAATTGAGATGATTTTGGTACACTGATACTACAACAAAAGATCAATAATTTTTTATTTGATACATCTATACCGTAATTTGAAATAAAATATTAAATTCCGCCAATTATAATTAGTTGACATTGTTTTATGAATTTTTGGCCTAAAATTCTGCTTATTTGCATGCAACTTGGGAATATGATTTCCTGTAGTTTACTCTCAAAGATATATCTTCTACCTCTCCCCCCTTACCAGATTTTGTAAGTATCAAATATTTTTAGCTCTAGTTTAGATAGCAAAAATATTTCATCTCATTTCATATCATCTTTATAATTTTTTTAAATTTTCATATAAAATATAATAAATAATTCAATTTTTTCAAATCTCAAAACAATAATAATATTAAAAAATAATATTCTAATAGTATTTTATTTAATTTTTAACTTTTATCTCAACTTATTTCAGCTCAATTCAATATCCAAACAGCACGTTAATGTTAATTGGATGTTATCGAGCATGGCCGATGGCTGTGAGGAAGTTTGCAAAGTAGAGAAAACTAGCATAGAACTTTTGGAGATGGACAAAGGAGGTGGCTGCTTTGAAAAAAAAAAAAAAAAAAAAAAAAAAAAAAACCTATGGAACTAGATTCATGACTCTAATAATTTACAACAAATAATGATGCTTTTTTACACTTAAGAAAAGTATAACTACAAATCTTTCTTAACAAGAACAACTGTATTAAGATATTGGAATTTAAAAGAAAATATTATGATAATAACCCTTTATCCTTTTCCCTTTTCTGACATTAAAAAATCGAAAATATTTTAGAGTTAGGCAAGCCTATATATTTGCCTAAATATATGATAATTTTTGTTAGTATAAGATCCTTTATAGTTTTCTGTCCAAAGTAGTCTCCTTTAAATTTCAAAACAAGATAGACACAATATGTAGAACTTACATCATCCCTATTGTCGTTCAAGTAGAAAACTTTAGTTGATTCCCTATTCATCATTCTAAATTGTGCTTCTCCTTATTCATCAAGTAGTTTAAACTTAAAGGGGTATATGTCAAAATTAATTGTTTGTTAGTGGTTGTAAATTAGATGATACTTTGAGGAGAATTTTTGTAGTTTTTTCCTATTTTCATCCATAGGCTTGATGGTTGAAGTGTGATTAAGAGCCTTAAAGCCTAGTTTGGATAGTAAAAACCTTTCATCTCATCTCATCTCATCTGGTGTGTGTTTGGGTGTTGAGATATCCTCAACACTTCTCAACACTTATCAATACTATTCATTACTTTATTATTACTTTTCACATACTTTTATTACTATTCCTTACTTTTTACCTACTTTTTATTACTATTCATTATTTTATTATTACTTTTTACCTACTTTTTACTACTATTCTCAACTCTCCTCTAACCAAGCTCTTGAGGCTTTTTACTACTACTACTACAAACACTTTTCAATTTCAAATTTTCAACTTTTTAATTTAATCATTACAATTTTCTCAATTTTCCAAACAAAACACAAAAAATAGTTGTAAATTAGTCGGTATTTGGAGGAGAGTTTTGGTAGTTTTTTCCAATTTTAGTCCATAGGCTTGATGGTTGGAGTGTGATTAGGAGCCTTAATAAGTGACAAGTCAGTCTTTAACAAACTAAGACCCATTATTCCTTAAATTTATATCGGAAAAGAAACTAACATTGTAGTTTGCTCATGTGACTATAAGTGCAAATACAGAGGAGGTTAAGAGCCAGAAAAGGGGGGATGGATAAGAATGAAAAAGAGTTAGAAATTTGGAAACCGATTGGATTGACCCCTAAGGTGATACAGAAGAACACATTCAATTGAGTACTCAAATTGGGTGTAATCACTTTTGTTTTTTTTTAGACTCCTCTTTTTTTTCGTTTTCTTTTTTAGAAATGATATTTTCATTCTTAAGTGTGTAAGTTTGGCACACTCCTTTTGGAAAAAATGGGTAAATCTAAAATCCACATAAAAAATTATTTTTTTAAATATGGACCCTAATTTTTTATTATAAAGAAAGTGTATGCGATTTGCATACTCTAAAACTGTATTTAACATTACTCTCTTTTTTTTTTTTTTAGCTACAAACCATATATTGTGCTTGTGACCCCACATTCACAACATACCCAACCGCTCATACCCAACGTCTCTCCCCTAAACTCTTTCACTACTTCATTATCAAGACCTTCTCTGTTATTGCCCACTATAATAGATCCATGTGTACAGCGAAAATTTCTCTTGAGGCTGATAATTTGGTTTATTTCGTTGAAACTAACAGTCAAACTCCAATTTAGGCCTCAATCCTTGCAACGATCTCTCTCTCTCTCTCTCTCTCTCTCTCTCTCTCTCTCTCTCTCTCTCTCTCTCTCTCTCTCTCTCTCTCTCTGTGGGGGCGTTTGCATGGAGTTCTAAATATAGGTATATGCAATTGAGTATGAGCTATTCTTTAGTGGTTTATATTTTATATTTGCCTTGGACAGCTCCTCTGTTTTTGGGCAAGAGCGATTGGTTCTCCACTTCTCCTGCTCATTTCTGCTTTCTCTCTGTCTATCTATCTCTTTGTGCTTCTTTGGGATTTTCCGATTCTGAAAAGAGTGATCTTGCGGTGGCAAGGATCGTGATCCTGAGTTTGTTTCCAATCTATCTATTCCTTCTCGTATCTCTTCTTTTGGATTTATATGTGCTAAAAAGGATTTGATTGATTTTGAGAATCTGGATTCCAAGGAAAATGGCGTCCTCCCAAGTCGACGTCTCTTCCTCTCCGCCATTTGGTTGTGTTCTAAAGGATCACAATAGGCATGACAGACGTAGAGAAAGCAATGCCCATGCCACTTTCCAAAAAAGCCTCAAGAGCTTGGTTAGAGGTCATCTCCATTCCTGCATATCAATCTCTTCTGGTTGCTCTGAGTTCGACGAGAACTTGAAGAATCAAAACAATCATGTTGATTCTTGGGTCGGCAATGGAGATACCAAGAATCACCAAAGCCTTCGATTCATGAGTAATAATCTTAAGAACAATGATAGTCTAAGGAGTTCGCGAATTCTTGATCGATGGGCTGCCCAAAAAGCACGAGAAATGGTATCAACAATTGAAAAACAAAGCGAGGAGGCTGAGCTCTTGTCCCTATCGAATTCACCCACTGCTATATCATCAAGCACATCAAGTTCTAGGAGGGACGATTCTCCAGCTTCATCGGATAGTTCTGTAGGATCCTTGAATCTTGGCGCATCTTCCCTCGTTCGGATATGGGAGAAGAGGCTAAACCAACCCAACAGGACGAAATCAGGTTCTTCAGCCTCATCTACAGGGTCGACTCCCGGTTTCATCTGTAATGACAATGGTTCATCTATAGAACCATCATTAAGTGGAGAAGTAGGAGACTCTATTGATGAAAGATATGACGTTCCACGTAATCAGGACCCGTTTTCAGATTGGGAGTCGGATAGAACAGCTCCTAGTGACCCATCTTCTTCAACACAAGGCCAAAACTCAGATGTAGGAGAGAGTGAGGGGGTCAAAGTTGCGGATATAATTCAGAAACTGATATCTGCAAATCAAACACAGATTCCATTACATTCTTCTTGGAGCAGTGGAGAATATGATCACGGGCTGTCTAGCTTGCATGGATCGCCACATTCAGAGCATGAGCGTCATCCATTATGGGATAAAGTGGAGCATAGAGTTCTCCATAAGGTTATGATTTCACCTCGGATCAGAGGACGACAAGCATTCAAGGATTTGCTCATGCAATTACAGCGCGACAGGCATAGGGAACTAGACACATTGGTTGAGCGTCGAGCAGTTTCAGGATTCCCACAAAGAGGCCGCATTCAAGTAAAGCATTTAACTTTATCTATACGAAAATTCATTGTGATAAACATAATCCAGTAATAATTTCTTGCTTTTCCTTTGGAAACACATATCTTCAGCATAATATAATGCTTGTTTGCAGTCATTGATTCGGCTTCGAGCACTGCAACGCGAAGCGGCAATTCAAGATAAACGTTGCTCGCCATCACCATCATCTGAAATCATAATGCTATTTCAAGGATCTTCCATCACTCAACTAAGGTATGCTGCTTTTCCATTGTTGGATCAACATATGCAACTGATGAAAGTTTTTTGAGAACATTGTTCATTATTGATTAAGGATAATATATATTTGATTGAGGGTTTGAAGCATGTTGTCTATGGTGTATATGTGAAAAACAATAAGAACATAAACTTGATAGTATTTAAATTACGTTAATGGAATAAAATTACTTTGGTTGGCTTATGATGATACGAAACCCAAATCAAATGTAGGGACAGATTTAGAACAGGAACAGAGCAGCTTGCAACAACCCAAGTAACTAATACAAGAAGTCCTCGTCAGGAGATAGTGAACAACGCTGCTGATTTGGACAATTCTTTGGCCCCTACTCAGCCTAGCGACCACTCTAATAATCAGGAAGTTAGTATCACTGAGGAGCACAATATTCCACTCGAGGAACAGAATTCATTGCCACACGCAGGGGAAGATGTCCATGAAGAATCGAGTCGAAATTCAGAGGAGACATCGCAAGGAACAAGCTCAGAGGCTAGAAACATTGACTTAGAAGAAAGTGCAGATCCAACTACTCCCTTGAGATTTTGGGATGAGAATGAGAGAGCAGAAGACCTAGAGGGCAGCAGCCACGAGTATGTAGAAACCGATTATGACTGGATTGGTGACATCTCTCGGCCACAAAGTTACTGGGAAAGCTGTAGAAAAGCACGGTACCAGGAGGTGCTCAGCACAGACAATGGAGATATGCATCAGCTACTTGAAAGGTATACAAGCTTGCTTGTTTTCCTTCTTTATCTTTTCAACCACTACTTTATCTTGAAAGGAAAATGGAAAAGATGCATGTTAGGTACCATTGATCAAGATGTATAGGGATGTCCTTGTGATTAAGAAAACCGTTTTTCTCTGCTCTGCATTTAGAAGTTCAACTTATAGACTACATTTTCATGTTTCACAAATTTTAATTTTGAATTTTAACTATGCAGAAGAACAGTATCAAATTTTCTTGCTAGCGACTTAAGAGAGAGAATTGACAGATTGATGGTAGCTCGTTTAGAAACACAAACTCACGCAGAGGAAGAAGATGAGGATGGCAGCCAAGAGAGAATGGAACAATTAATGTCCTTCTTACAACGACGCAATCCATCCAACAGTCATCGAGAAGAAGACGAAGAAGAAGAACAACAACAAGAAGAAGAACAAGAACAAGAACAAGAACAAGAAATAGACGAAGAAGAAGATGAAGATGATGAAGAAGAAGAGGGTGGAGAAGAGGAGGAGGAGGTGGCGGAGGAAGACAGAGATGAGTCAGAGGAAGAAGAGGAGGAAAGTGTCATTAGCAGAGGTCATTATCTTGAAGGCGGTGGTTATTTTGATCAGTCCTCATCACTGCTTCAAGTGCCTTCGCCATCTCCACAATGGGCATGGACTTATCGGGATAATGAAGTTGGTGATCATTTTGAATCTCCATCCCAACATTTGTCATCTCAAACTGACTCTCAGAATACTCGGCAAACCCCTTCCTCCATAGATCGTAATTCAACAGTGAGTTTTACTATATTTTCCTATGAGTTATCTAAAGAAAAAGTTATTCCTTTTAGAGCAATAAAGTAATACTGACGAACTTACAGGAAATGGACCTCATATACAATTTGAGAGGCCATATGGAACAACTCTATCAAGAGATGTCTGAGCTAAGAAAATCAATAAAGAGTTGTATGGACATGCAAATGATAATGCAACAATCCATGAAGCAGGAGGTTCATTCAGGTTTGTGCTCAATATTCCTCTAAAAATATACTAGTTTTGATTAAATCCCTCGTTTTCCTAGTGATGTAAGAGCCAAAAAACAATAATGATAGTCTATGAAATTATTGTGACAGTTCGAGGGGAGGGAAAGAGGTCCTATGAGGGAGCACCAAAGACAGGCAATTGTTGTATTTGCTATGAAATGCAAGTCGACTCACTGTTGTATAGGTATATCATATCCTTTTCGTTTAGGATTTTGTCAGTATTAGTAATATTCATCATCTAATATTCATATGTGTATATATATATATATATATATATCTTGCAGATGCGGACATATGTGCACCTGTCTCAAGTGTGCTCATGAACTGCAATGGAGTAATGGAAAATGTCCAATATGTCGAGCTCCAATAATGGATGTCGTTCGAGCATACGTGGGTTCATAGACTTCTGGTAAACCATTTTTTGCTCCGTAGGACCTTCCTTAGTCCTACAATTCAACTTAGTAAAGCAAGAATTGGGAAGTCGAAATTCTTTTGTTTGATTTGTTTTCTCTTTGACAGTAGGTTATCCCATTCTAACATTGTTCAAGGTTTCTCTTTTTCAAAATGTACTCTCTTATGCTTTTTTTTTTTAAAGGGAAACCAGATTTGTGAGTCTTTATAATGTACAAATTACATGATTATATTCTCTCTCTCTCTCTCTCTCTCTCTCTCTCTCTCTCTCTCTCTCTCTCTCTCTCTCTCTCTCTCTCTCTCTCTCTCTCTCTCGCCAAAAAAACAAGCCTCCAAGTCCCATTTTAGCTGGGGGGGGCTTCCTCCTCCTTCTTACTCTCATTCTCGAATCTCTCCTTTCTCCTCATCCTCCTTCTTATTCCCTATTTTCTTAGTTTATTTTTTTTTCTTGTCGAAAAGATCTACAATTTTCTGACAAATCTCGAGAGACACGTTTGCATAAGAAGACTCTCAGGCTACTAATCATTTAGAGGTTAGTGGCAATTTTGTGAAAATCACTGAAAGTGGTCCTACGAGCCACCCCTTTCAACAACTTTTCTCACCACACACGTCGGATCACCAGAATCGTCACCACCAGATCTCTCAGATCTGACTTTTGTGGTTGAAATGAGAAAAACTTGTAGCTTTCACTACTATCATAGATTTTGACATCTACCGGAATTGATCCAAATTATAATCCGTCCTTTTTCGTTCTTGTTTAATTTTGTTTTCTTTATTGCATATATAGTTAAAATAAAAAAATAAAATAAAAAACGGAGTTTGTTTCTTAGACAATTTGTCCATACATGTTGAGTCCTCTCTTTCTATGAAAGATAAGGTTGAGTCATTATTTAGGCAGAATGTTGTCTCTTGGACATTTATCCGTAAAGAGTATCAGCAGTAATGAAGTCCGGACCAATCCAGTAATGTACTAATGGAACTCTAAATGGTTGTAAGATAAATTTTAAAATAAAAATCTTCCAAATTAAATCTTGTCATTGAAGTGATATTATATACCGGCTTGAAAATATAATAACTCAATGAAAAATAAGAAACCAATTTGAAGTGCACCTTTGGTTATGAAAATCCATGTCAAGTCAAGGCAATATTACGGACGACTACCATGCTAATAATGAGTCTTTTATTTAATTAATTTTATCCCTTTGTACTTGCAAATTTGGAGAAGACACACTCCACACTCCTTATAATATGTTAGACTGAAAGATATATATATATATATATATATATATGTATGTATGTATGTATAAATATGTGTTTAAATAGAAGTATAAAAATAATAAATCACATATCAATGTATAGTGTGGGGATGATAAATAGTATTCCTTAATAGATTTAGGATGGAGTTCTCCCTTGATTATTAATCGACATGTGTTAAACCCAAAAGATTTATTCCAAAATATATCCTCTCGTAAGTGGCTGCATGGTATTAATCTTCTTGTAAATTTCATGAATGATAAAAGCGATGTGGTACATGAATGTCTAGGCTTTCCATTGAAAAGGATAATATATACTGAAAAAAGCATAGGAAATCTTGTTTGTTGAATGCATGAAACCAAGTTCATATACCTGATCGATTATCTTCAGGGAAAGGAAAGAGACAAACCATGAAACATATCAATAGAAACGTTAACTTCAAACTCAAATGTCATTATCCACATTTAATTATAATAAATAGACAATTTTCCATTTTAATAAGTTTAATTTTTAATAAGTTTAACTTGGATTGTAAATGACGTGTCCCACCACCTAACGTGATTATAAACCTGTAATCTTTTATGTGGGTGGCACAAGGTGCCTATGACAACTATGATACCTAATTCAATAACAAATAATAGATTATAATTCAAGAGTGTAATCCGAGAGATTGAGAATTACCTATTACCTATATATATAGACATGAAAATATGTAAAAACCCATAAGATTATTGTTATAAATATATGAGATTCACGTTGTACTTAGCCATGAGGCTTATCCTTAAATTACTCTTATCGTCATATTGTAGATATCTATTATAAAGGATTTATCTCTCCTAATAACTAGGACGGCCAACTGACCTCTTAGGATAAGAAGTTTTGCTACATACAAACATAGTCGCGTACTAATCTGTGTACCAACACTGATTTATTCGTACTTAAAATTTAAATTAACATTGTTTTCAATAAAATCTATTTTCTGACCAATCACATCACATTAGTATACAGATTAGTACATAATTGTACGTGCAACTATACTTTTCCTAGGATGAGTATCCGCTAAGGGTATTGGGACGTCGTGTGCATTAAGGCTTCGATTGAGGGCCATGCCTATATTGGACCCAACTCCATGAATAATTATTATGTGGCTTTATAGGAATACATTTTATTGAATAATAATAATATAGGGCCGACTTTGGCAGCCTAAACAATAATGGTTGAATCGGATATACCAATTAATCACAATCAATAGCAAAAATTATATGTTGTATAGAATTCTAGGTCCCCACAAGCTGGTTAATGACCACTTCGCTTTCATTTGGCACTTGTTTGCATGGTAGATATAATGTCTGAAGGTTTTAATTATTTTCTCATTAATTACTTATCATTTAGACTTCAATATTGTTTCAAATATTGGACTTATTAGAATGTTATTGTAATGATTGAATAATTAATTTATTAAATTTTTTATTAATAAATAACATAAATAAAACATAAATTTCCTCAATGCATGTAAACAAATTACAACAAAATAAAAACAAAATATTCCTAGCGCTATAAAAACAAAAAATTTTTACTCCAAATTTATAAAAACAGAATAAAATAATCATTAATAAAATTACAACAGTATCGTGCCCACATTTTATTCTATTATTTATTTATATATTTTCTAATTAGCGGTAAATATATATATATATATATATATATATATATATATATATATAATGCGAAAGAAAAAAAATTTTGAGTTGCCAACAAATTGAGTCTCACTCGATTCAATGCCGGAGACATTTGTCTCCAGTTCGAGCAGGCTCTCAGTCACTTGAAACGCATCGTGAGTTTGTAATTGGGGAAGCAGATGGTTTTTGTCTTTTTAACTTTTTACTTTTTGAGGGAAAAGAGAAATAGAAAGAGAAAGTCGGAACAAAAAAATGTTACTGGTGAAATAGAGAGAAAAACGTCGTGGGTCCCACGAAGTCTCAAGTTGAAATGGTCTCAATGAAGACTTACATATGTTTGAATATTGGATGAAATCTAAAATTGAACTGCAATCAGATGCTTCTAACATCCAAACGAGCCCTTAAGCAATGAGTAAGACTAAAGGGTTGTTAGGAAGAGGACTCATCTCATCTCATCTCATTCTCAAACATCACTCAAACATAAATACTTTTTAAGTTTAAATATTTAACTTTTTCATATAATCATTACAATTTTTCCAAACAAAACAAAAAAAAATCAAGTTTTTTTAATTTCAAAATAAATATAATATTAAAAATTATATTCTAACAAGATTTAATTTTATAATATTTTTATTCAACTTGTTCTCTTTTTTTTTTTTTCAAAATCCAATAAAAATCATAACTCAAACTATTTCACTAATATTTATAAATTTCTCATATAATCTCATTAATCCTTAAGCATCTCCTAAGCCGAGACTTCTAAATTTGGTTAAGAACCATGACCTTTTTTCTCCTTACCCTCGTTCGTTTTTATGTTAATGATCATAAATTATTTCCCAAAGTTTTCTTAATTTGATATAGGGACCAAAATCCTTCTATATATCAAGCAAAAGTAAAACTAGCCATCAAGTTTAACATTATAGGCTCTTCAGTTTCCTCTAAAATCTAACATCATTTATAATTGAGTAATGCTACTCATCATCTATTTTCTTATCATCATCTGTCATTAGATAATAGAAAAATATTTATTATATTTTACTTGTAAGCTTATCATGGAATGATAAGAGGATGATGAGAAAAATAACAATGAATAGATTTTTTCTTTATAATTATATTGGTTCCAAATCTGCAAAATGTATTAGTTGGGAATACCAAGAAAAAAAAAAAAAGAGTTAAAAGAAAAATTACGAGACTCTACTTTTCAATTTTAACATTTGGGTCTCTAAAATTCTAGTTGAACAACTTGATCTTTTATTTGTGGCTCTATTTTATTTCTATATTAGTGGTAAATTTCACAAATCTTGCTAGAATAAAAAGAGTGAGTTAAAACTATTTCCACGTAATGTCAAGAGAATCATCATCTTCAAGAGTTACGATGAATAGGCATTTTTAACTTTTTTTAATATTCAATAGCATTTATGAATCCATTGGTTAATTGGAAAACTAATTAAAAACCTACATTGCTCAAACAAAGAAGACACTTATTGGAAAAACAAAAAGCTACTGATTTTAAAGAAATATAAGTCAAATAAATATAAATATATTATTTTTTATTTAATAAATCTAAAATTAAATAAAAACTAATATTTTAATTACATGTATTATTTAATTTTCATCTAACAATAACGCAATGGAGAGTGGATAACTGGATTTATATGACTGATTTAATTTAGTAATAATAAAATAGATAGTTGATGAGGTGGTTTTATAGAAACAACGTCTATCCATACTTTAAAAAAAATAATCAACACACCCACTACAATAGGTAAGGCTTTTTACGACCATTATTTGCAACCAAAAAAAAAAAAAAAATTCTTTGGACATGTGTTAGAGTAAAATTCCCGAAAGTAGCTTGGTCTGATTGGCTTTGGCATGCTGCAAAAATATTCGATGAGTATGTGGAAAGTTATGAACGTTTATCTTCATGAGGATGATCGGGTGAGACGACTGAGTATTCCATTGGTGTCTAGGTGTGAATGTTGTGAACAAGGAAGCTTAGAGGATCAGGATCATGTCCTCGCCATGGGCTCAGTTGTTATAGAAATCTGGCATAGAGCATCTGTTACTATGGGTTTTCCATTTGATCCTAAAAGACCGTGGAAAGATAAGGTGGAACTTTGGTTCTGTCGGGCAGCGAAGTCGGCACAAAAAGGCCATTTACTTGGTCTTATTCCAGCTATCTTGACTTGGTCTCTTTGGGTTTGGAGATATCGTTCACACATGGAAGGTAGCAGGGCTATATATATATATATATATTTGAGACCCTTGATTGATGAGTTAAAACATTTATAAAAAGTAGGTTTTATCACATACGATATCTTGCATAACCAATCATTCGTTTACATATAGCTTTATTATGGATTATTAACGACTTCCCTACATATGCAAACCTCTCTAGATGGAATACAAAAGGAAAATTGCATATCCAGTATGTAATATGGAGACGGGTTTAGAGTGGTTGACATATGGTTGAAAATTTTGTTATATGTATCATTGTCGATTCTTACTAACAGATGATAGTTGGTGACTAAATTTTGATTTGTTTGATGGTATGAAAGACTATGATATGGTCTTAGGGAGTTATCTGGATGTGATATAATAGAGCAACTCACGAAATTATATTCAGTACCATTTGACAAAGAATTGCAAAAAATAAAGTGTTCACCCCAAGAGTTGAATTGCACAAAGAAAAGTATATTTTTTAAGTATAATATTAGAAAACCTTAATTCTAGACACAACTTGAGCATTATGCACACTAAGAAGCATAGTTTTAATAATGTTTTAGGAACGGTTATGAATATTGAGGGTAAAACAAAAGATACTATCAAAACTCGAAAGAATTTGATGAGACTTGGCATAAAGAATGACCGTGGTACTTATTCTTTAATAAGACATACCTATTATACTTTGATGGGGGAAGCCTGGAGAAGTTTTTATGAATGGTTGAAATCAGTAAAATTTTCGGATGGACTTGTGTAATGGCCATGATTTTAAATTAAGGATTTTTAAATTATTTTAAATTAATAGTATCTTTATTATTATTAATTTTAATTGTTAATTTATTTCCTTAAAAAACTTCATATTTTCAGTCATGGTTTCCATTTCAATTACTCAGACACTTTGATTTTGAGACATTACAACGTAAAAGCCAAATGATTCAATTTATATTCCATATTCTAAGGGATTTCAGCAGAGCAGCAAATACCCTATATCCTTATTTTCTCTTTCTATTCTATAGCATCAACCAAATTTCCACTCAGTAAATTTTGCTACACTTATATTTTTAGTAATCTATATAATTTTTCTTTTTTTGTTTATGTTAGTTTAAACAACACAAAACAATTTCTTACTCCTCAAATCTCCTACGCCAAGCTACAGAAAATCATTTGCTTACTCTAATGCCATTGTTGTCTGTACGACCATCCAAATTTGTCCGTACTCGATATTCTTTTTCTCTAGCAATAAGCTTCAGCAACTTGCTCTCTCTTTCTTTCTATGTTCTTTTGATTTTCGGGTAAGCTCTCGCCGAGATGTCATTGCTCCACCATGTCTCAGTCTAACAAAAACCTAACATCTCCTTTGTTTTACAGAAGAGCACCTTCACCATCAATCTTACGCAAGCCACCATCCTTGGCATATCTGCCTTCTATCACGGTGAGCCCAAAAACTTTATGTCGCACAACTTTCTCTTTCTCAGTCTCCAACAGTTTTGTTTATTCATAAGAAATTATTTCATTTTTTGACTTTTGGTTTATACCTACTACATATTTGATATATTACAAATATGTCATTTCAACTCCTTTGTTGTGTAGCCCTCTAAAACATGTCAGAAAGTGATGCATTTTACTGGAGCATTTAAAAAACACATTTAAATTTTTTTCTCCTCCTCTAGTTGGCACATGCATGAAAATACTTGGTGTTTCTATTTCCATGCCGTTACCAACTCTTCTTTGTCCTCTGTCTCTATTTTAAATCTTCCTTCTCCAATAGTTGGCCCAGCTCCCCTTGGATCCTTTCAATCTCCTCAATGTTATGGCTTCCTTCTTCTATTTGCAACTTATGGATACTTGTTGTTATATATTTGATTTCTTTTTCCCTATCCTTTTTAGACTTCCTACTCCACCTAGTCAAAGCATCATTGCAACAGCTTAGAAGATCTTGCACTTTAGAGACTAGATCCAACATATTGATATTTCTCCAAGTACTCTCTCACACTCATCTTCAAGTGCCCAACTTGCTTCATATTTGGAACCTTTCTTCCCGTGTATTACTCTTTGCCTAAAGATACTCAAATATAACTTAATAGGTCTGTGGTAAGAACTTCTAGCAGTCAAAACCTCCAAAATTTTTTCTTTGTATATACCATACCACTGTATAGTAGCCATTACCCTGTTCAGACGTTTTTTAGTGAAACTTTGATCACCATGTTTGTTGCTCCAAGTGAGTTTATCCCCCTCCATCCAATACCATATAAATCACCTTCCTCCAAAGCTCCTATGAAATTTGACATCAAATTTTCCTTTCTCGGCCTCCTTCGTCCTTTCCATCATTTAAGACTATCTCATTAAAATCTCTCATTACACACCAGTCATGAGGAATGGCAGGTTTGAAAGAGGACAACAAACACTAAGCCTCCTTCCTTTTATTAACATTTGGTTGTCCATAGAAATATGTTAACAACCATCTAATATAAAGTTTTACCTTAACTCTTCTTTCCATAAAAGTGCTAAGCCTCCCTCTTCCTATTGGGTCCACCACAAAACAATTTTCATATCTCATCTTGGACTATCCCTGCATTTGTTTTCTACTACCTATACAACCTCGAGGTCTATGGATGAATCTACCACATGCAAAACAGATACGTGGCAACTTTTCATACTTTAGAGGAACTCACTATCGATGTCCTTACACTATATATAATTGTTCTACCTCTTGCAATTGCCCTTGTCAAATTCTGGACAATCTGAACCCCAAGAAAATTTTTCCAACTACATACATCCTCTTGAACGTCCACATTTGTCACCCTACCAATGGTACAACCAATCTGTTACTTATAGTCTTGCGTCATACAAGCCAATAATAAGTTGTACATTTTAACCCAAAAGATCTCCCGCTCAAAACTCGTCTTTTGTAGTTGAGTAAAACCATCAAATAGGTTAAGGATAAATAAATTGCTATCAAACAACTGTGGTTTCCCGTCTCATACTCTCTGTTTATCAGCTTGGTTTGCAAAGGTAATCACAACAATATTTCTTCTCATCTCCTGAAATGATGTTTGCTTGCTTACTCTCTATACCTTTGCCATAGTAGATTCAATAATCTCCTTTCCAATTTTCTTTTCAGTTAACATCTTTCCTACCAAGCTCCTATCACCCTTTTGTTTCACCTCATCCGAAATACCTTCATCCACCTGGATGATCGAATGCTCTTCTTTCATCAACTGTAAATTGTCTCACTTATCTTCTAGTTCATCCAACCTACCACCACAGTCAGCCGTAGTGACTGACGATCGCAACTCTCCCTCACCCAAATGGAATAAGGAATAACCATTTTACTTCATTTCAAACTTCTCTAGAAAGACGATAGAGAGAACTTTGTAGTGGTAAGAAGTTTGTTTTCACGTTTGAACACTACAATTTTATTATTGTTGGGTTGTAATATTAGTATTTCTCAATATGATTATGTTTTTATTACTAGGATTGCAATTATGAACATATGCTTATATTTATTATTATATTGTTTATAATATTGGTTTATTATAGCTTAAAATTTGAAAAATATTGATATTTTTTGTTAGTTGGTAGTTTTCTTGTTTTTTTAGATATTGTAGTTATTAATAAATATGAATTTTAACTTTTATGTAAAATTATATTAATTAGGTCAAATTGATTATGTGTGTTAGTTCAACTCATTTAAATAAAATGGGTTGAAATGAGTTGTGTCGTATTCAACTATTTCTAATTAATTATTAAATGGTTCAAAACAGGCCGGCAACATGATATAACCCGTTATTTAAATGGGTCGGTTAAGGTTTGAAGATTTGACTCGTTAAATTTAACGGGTCAAATTCAAGTTAATTCATATAGTAGAATGTCCATTACTTGATACGATACAAATACGTCATGCAACTCGCAAACTTTCTCCCTAAACATATTATTATTGGGCTATGTCACCTTTCAAGCCCCAATAATAACATATCTAAAAAAGTTTCTAAATAGAAAAGTAATTTAATAGGACTTACCACTTTTATAAGAACCTATAAAAGTTTTCTCAATAATTTCATAAAATTTTAAGAAAATCTTTTCAAAATTTCCAGAATTCTTAACATTTTCAAAAGAAAATAACTTATAACCGGTGGCTCCTATAAGCGGTGAAAATCGGAAACCAATGGCAACGTGCCACGTAAGATGTTGATGAAGACTTTACCTCCTCTCCAGCACAGGGTATCTATTCCCTCCTCTTTCTCTGCTCTATCACTCTCTCTCCTTCACGAAAACCATTCAAAAACAACCCAGAAAATCTCAGATTTTTTTCATCAAACCTTGTTAAACTCAAGAAGATGCTATTCTGCAATTGATTTAGACCTAAATAGATTAAACATTCAAAAAATAAAAGTAAAAACCAATGCAAACAAAAACACAGATTTTTCATTCTAGATTACACAGATTTCATCATGATGAAGATTGTGGTTCGTTGTTGTGCGAAAAGTGAAAAATCTAAGCTGAAAACCATCTTTCTCATGCCAAAACTTCTGTCGTCCTTGCGAGAGCCCCTGAGAATTCTTGTCTTCGGTCGTCGTCGTGGGCGAAGGATTTTCTGGGTTGCGGTCATCATCTCTTCGTCCTCTTTGATAGCCATTGTCGATCTCAGAATGATTCCAGTTATATGCTTTTATGCTTCATGTCCAGGTCCTCACACTCTAGGTTTACTCCATTTTCTCTCTCATATCTCCTCCTGGTTTTTCTCCTTTACGGGTCTTTATTCTTGCACATTGCTGCTTTGTGTTTAACACAGAACAACCAAGCAGTATCTAATTCTAGCTCTCTGTTTTATTTCTCAGCCAGCCCTTTCCTCACCACGAAACTATCTGTCCAGCAACCCAAGCATGCATGCCCACTGCATCTCCAACTTTTACAACAAACTTCTCCTTTGAGTCCAGCCGTAGCACCCCGTAGGCATCAATGCTGACCTTCAACACCATGCTCCTGCCCGTCACCTCTAGGCCGTAGAACCCATATCCTCAATTTCTGAAACCAACCACTGTCCCTCCACGCCAACAACCACCCATCACCCTTAAGCTAACTGCACAAGAAAATCTACACTCTGTTTTTAAGCACCGAAACATAGGATTTAGTTCCATTGGGAGCACCTCAGCCATCCATACTCAGCCATAGCCACCGTGTAAGAGAGATCAACCAAGAACAAGCTGATCATGCCCAGATCAGTTCGGCATTTCCTCGACCCAGACCCGACGTAGGAAGAGGGATGGTGAGAGGGATGATTTCGGGTTCATTTTGATGGGTTTGGGTTAGAGTTTACGTGAAGGAGGAAGGAGAGACTCGTGAAGGAGAGTTATGGAGAGAGAGAGAGAGAGAGAGAGAGAGAGAGAGAGAGAGAGAGAGAGAGAGAGAGATTTCTGTAGAACAAACTCATTGGGAGAGAGAGAGAGTGCAGCGAAAGGGGGAGTCGGGGGAAAGATCCCCTGCAGCGCAATCTCTATACGTGTCTTCCTCAACTTCTTACGTGGCAACTTCTTATTGGTCTCCGATTTTCTTCCCTTACGGGTGACACCGACTCGAAGCGGTTCTGTTTTCAAAACTTCTCATAATTTCATTTTCAGACAATGCATACATCACTCAAATACAAAACATTTTTTTAATTTCAAAATTTTCATCTAATCATTATCCATTTATCACTCAAACATAAAATTAATATTCAAATGTTTAAATTTTTTAATATTTTTATTCAATTTTTCCTTACTCATTTTTCAAAACCTAATAAAATATTTTCATTCAAATTATTTAACTACTATTTATAAAATTTTGAAATATTCCAAATGTCAAACATTCCCTAGACATCCCTCTTATAGTTCTTTGGAGGAGTATATTTTGGCTTTGAGAAATACTTTAACTATAAAGGGATTATAAAAAAATAAACCCACAAATTGATGTGACTTAATACGGTATGTGAGATTGTAAAATTACTTTTACTGTAAAGTATATTTAACGGATCACATGAAGTCATGTTAGTTTGTAGGTTATTTTTATATAATTTATTTATATCTGTAACACTTTTTCTTGAGTTTTAATGTTTTAAAGAAAAGATGGTTTCCTACTCAACTAGTTGATTTTTCTTTTTTCTTTTTGAATCAAGCATATATATATATATATATCATTAACATAAGAAAAACAAAATACATGAAGAGGGGGTAGTGTTCTCCAACAAGCACCCATTACAACAACTATAGTGCAAACGTGAAAAAAAGATCGGGTTTTGGGACAAAAAACTTTGTCCCCACCCATACCCTGCAAAGAGGACACCATCTTAAATGACTGCTTTTACAGTTCGCACAGCTGCAGCTGTGATACCACCACTAGAGTCGGTGGATGTTAAAAGTGCACTACAATTTATTGTCCTGAAATATTTTTTGAAAAGACTCATATTTCCTATCTCAAGATTAATGGTCCTATCTCAAGATTAATGGTTAGGGAAATTGGAAACATAATAAGAAAATCGACACCAAATGGCTTGGATTGCGGCTCATCGAGTTCGCTTATGACGGCATGTGGAAACCATGTTCTAGTGATTGTGAGATAGGGTGGGTAAAATCTAAAAGATCTTGAGGTGAAGAAACTACTGATATGACACGTGTAGCCGTCGGACGCATTTTGGCGTGACGATGCGTGGTAGTCATGCAGGAAACAAGCCACGTGTAAGGATCATGCGCTAAGATTTTAGCCAAGGTTCCACTTCATCTCAGTAGATTGGTGGCTAGGCGGTTGCGTGGTGAGGCGCACATAGGTGGTCGGTCTTTGGAATGATCTAGCCAAAATCGAGCCGGTGGAAAGGAATGATTAAAAATAATAATAGAAAAACTTATGAATAGATAGATACTAAAAGAGAATTGGAGAAGAGGAACTTTTTGGTTTATGTTTCTAGAATGGAAAGCGATCCATCATTTAGACGATTTTTCTTATTCTCACATAGCCGATCATTTTTGGCAAAAGTAGACATTTTTTCAATCCCAAATTATCATATATTTTCATTTTGCACCCTAAACTACTGATATTTCAGTTTACAACCTAAATTATTTATATTTCTTAATTTGTGCCCTCGGTTAAAATGGTATGATTCTTATCATTAAGACAGAACGAAAATTTGATCAATACATAATAATCTTAATAGTCAAATGGTAATCAAGTCGTGCACAAGTTATAAAATATGATAGTTGAGGGTGAAAATTAAAACTCATAAAAATTTAGAGCGTGGAGCAAACAACAAGCGATGGTTTGTAGATGAAAAATGTGATTCCTAGTTCTTTTTTCATATACTCTTTTCCTTTTAGAACATGAAAATATCACTATGACCACCTTATTAAAATATATACATAGATATATATATATATATATATATATATAAATATTTAATGATATAAGAAATATTTAATAATATAAAAATATTTACACAAAAAAAATATAAAGAAATTATGAACATCATTAAAAAAAAATTTAAATAATTCAAAAATATTTTTTAATAAACGACTAATTTTAATTTTTACCCTTTTTCTTCCTTTAACAACCCATAAAAAAGCAATAAATTTTATAAAAGTCCCTTTATTATATTAAATTCGAGAGCATTTTCATTCACACGTACAGTACACAGATGCAAGTCCACTGGATACCACATTGAGTGGGCCTGCTTGGGTAAGCCCAACTCGAACGCTTTGATCCAAACACTTTCCATTAGGTTAGGGTTTCCTCACAAGTCACAATAGCGCTTATATGCTGCTACGCCTCTTTCTTATTCCAAGGTTGGCTTTTCAGTGACGGAGAGAATAGAGAGAGAGAGAGCAGTGGAGGCGGCGGATTTGCTACTACTTTCCCCACAAAATGGTTTGCAAATCACTCTTCTTCTTCTTATTCGTCTTCTTCTTGTTGCTGTAGTTTGTGGTTTGTGGCAATTCGAAATGGCCACGTTATCCCTTTTTTTTTTATCCTTCGGTCTCAATAACTTCATATGGGATACCCTGTTTTTGTGCTAGTTACAATAAAATCAGGCACTGGCATGTACTTGGAAAACTTTGTTGCGCAAGTAGCACCTGCTGGGTCATGTGCATTGAATCTAAGAAAGATTTGTTTCTGCTATATTCAATTGGATTGATTAAAGATAAAAGTTCATTTTTCTTTATAGGTTCTTATTTTTTGATGGATATATTACATCTTGACCCTCCGTCCCTAATTTTAGTTGATCCAAACTTAATGTTTGCGGAATATGTAAATCTCAAAAGTTCAAACCACAAATGGGCAGTGTTGTGGCTAAAATGTGAACTTTCTCCCTGTTTGCGAAATTTCAAAAGATTTATTATTAAGTTTGGTGACAATAGAGTACGTTATAAAATGTCCCAAACACCATTATTGAAACATTGGAACCTGTCTACAGCCAGAAGTTTAAATTTTATCAACTATCTTTCTTTTTTTGATAGGTGAAATTCATCAACTATATAAATCTCCAGACAAAATCACTTAATTTCCACAACTCACTAATTGCAGCCCTCAAGTTATTTCTATGGGAACAAATAAAAATTGTTTAATGTTGATTGTGAACGCATTTGATAATAGAATTACTTTTCCTTTACCTGGGGATTTATCTGTTTTATAATACTTAATCTTTAGAAGTCATCTAACTCATTGGGTCTGGGAGAAAGCATAGACAAATAATTTAGCATTTGATATATGATTGTCTTGTAAGCGGGTATCGTTATTTGCCTATATGGCTGTGTGTGTTGCCCAACCATAAATTCAGAAAAAATAGTGTGGCCTTGTAGTGAGACATGTAAGCATATTGGGTGGATTGCCTTGCTGAAATATGCTGTATTTATTTGGTTGTCTAACTCAATCCATTTTTCTCCGTGTGTGTGTGTGTCTATAACAGGCTAGAGGGTTGAAGAAGCATTTGAAGAGGCTCAATGCTCCTAAGCATTGGATGCTGGACAAACTTGGTGGTGCATTTGTAAGTAAAACTTTGTACCTGGTTTCCCCTCGACTGATTTTTTCCCTTTTGTCTTCTCTCTCATTTGCATATATTTGGCGTTGGTCTTTTTTAATCATTATATTCTTTCTTTTCTAGGCTCCAAAGCCTTCATCTGGACCTCACAAATCCAGGGAATGCCTGCCTTTGATCCTTATCTTGCGTAACCGTTTGAAATATGCTCTCACATACCGTGAGGTCATTTCCATATTGATGCAACGACATGTTCAGGTTGATGGCAAGGTTAGGACAGATAAGACATATCCTGCAGGTTTCATGGGTATGCCCATCATAACCTTATCTGAACTATTACATTCATTTTTCTATCAATTTAGCACGTTAATTTTTCATGTACTTATTGAAAATTAATTTTTCATGGGGGGAATGGTCACAAGCCCAGAAGTTGGGATGATGTAAATGCCTATGTTCATATTCTCTTGAGATTTGTAGCTATATTTATCAGTAGATGCTATTACCACTAGGCTAAAGGCATCTACAGCATGCAGTTACTAATTGGTAGATGCCGTGTAAGAGAATGTTCAAAATATATTTATACATATAAACACATTTTGCAATAGCATTTTATTTGGGTCTTCAGTCTCGTGTGTACTATGTGTTGCGCCACTCTTGGGAGACCAAAAGGTATCATGCAAATTTACCATGACTTGACCAATCTGATTGGTGAGTGGCTGAATTTATGTTCAGAAAAGGGGGAAAAAGTGGCTTGATTCACAATGTGGTATTGAGGGTTATCATTGTTTCATTCCAACTTTAGTTGTTCGATATTTTTTTGTTTTTAGAATTATCTTCTCTGATGTTATTCAGGAATGTAATTATTTTTCTTACATTCTGCCTTTCTCTGGCAGATGTTGTTTCAATCCCTAAAACCAATGAGAATTTCCGCCTCCTCTATGACACTAAGGGCCGTTTCCGTCTGCACTCCGTCAGAGATGATGAGGCAAAGGTTATTTTCTTCAGTCACTCAAATAAATTCTCGAGATTATCATTTGCTGCTGAGGAAATTAATCTAGATCTATAACAGATATAACAACAAATGGAAGTTGCATGATTCAGTGGGAATAAATATCATACTGTTGTATGTAATAGATGAAAGTAATGTGTGAAACATCATCTGCCCAACCATTTTGCTTCCCAAAATTGTTTATAACTGTACAGCATTTAACTTTGCGTAGGTAAAGGATATCAGGTATTTGTTTCAGATATTTTCGGAGATCACATGGTTTATGTGAAATAATAACCAGTCTTTTGGGGACGATCAACATGTTTGTACTTATTTGTTCAATTTATTTTTGGGGGTGAAGATGGGGTCAAACGTTTCCTGTTAGGTTTATTCTGATCTGAAAGCATCTACTCTGCAGTTTAAGCTCTGCAAAGTCAGGTCTGTGCAGTTTGGGCAAAAAGGCATCCCATATCTGAACACCTATGATGGGCGAACCATCCGCTACCCAGACCCTATCATCAAGGCCAATGACACCATCAAGCTTGACTTGGAGAGCAACAAGATTGCTGACTTCATCAAGTTTGATGTGGGGAATGTGGTCATGGTGACTGGTGGAAGGAACAGGGGCCGTGTTGGTGTAATAAAGAGCAGAGAGAAGCAGAAGGGAAGCTTCGAGACAATTCACGTCCAGGATGCCACGGGTCATGAATTCGCAACTCGTTTGAGCAATGTGTATACCATTGGCAAGGGGACGAAGCCGTGGGTATCCCTTCCCAAGGGTAAGGGAATCAAACTGTCCATCATTGAAGAAGCCAGGAAGAGGCTTGCTGCCCAAGGTGCAACCACAGCTTAAATTTGATACGGTTGAAATAACGTTGAAATTGTTATTTTCATGATAGTCCGGACCACTTAGCTTCATTTTTCATGCTCTAATTATGTTCCCCCGTTTATCATGTTTGATACCTATTATTTAGTTTCTAAGATTTCTATCTTGAACATTGGTTGACACACTTCTTTATGTTTGTCTGCCTTGGTTTTGGTTTTCTATAAAAGCTTTTAAGTTGGGTGTTCATTTGATTTAGTTGGTAATGTAAAAAGTTAATTTGATATTTGGATGATCCAAGTCATGAAAGCCTTGCAGGTTTTGCCATCTCCTGCAGAAGTAGGGTCTGGCCATGAGTGAGAATAGTAGGAATTGCTCTGACAATATACACCCAAATTCACTCTGTGCCTCGTGTATTTTAGCCTCAGCTCTACTGGCATGCATGTTGATACAGATCACAAGTAGCACATAATTATATTTTTACTGGAGTGTTAATCCTATCCAATTTTATTTTAAAATAATTACGATATCTGCACTGAAACAATAAACTACTTAAACAAGCATGCTGTAATTATCTTTCATATGTTCCAAAGAGTGGCAAATCGTGTTTTCAGCTTACATCGTGTCAACTCATGAATATTTAATTATATAAGTCAATTTGAACCTAACCTTAAATATATCAAATTTTCAAATCTTAATTCAACCACAAGTTGTATCATCACTCTTTTTGACCGATAATTAGTTATAAATATGTTAGCATGACATGATTTATTTAAACTTGTTTTTAAATCATTTGACTTGATTAAGTGCATAATATAACTTATTGCTTTAGTGCTTATAAGTTAAATAATAAGTTTTATACTTTAAAAGCTGTTAACTGTTTATCAAACAGGTATTTAAAAAAAAATTGAAGTTATATTAATTTTTTAAAAATATACTGCATGAACTTTTCGGCAAAATCTTCAATTTGGTATTTTTAAAAATAAAATAAAATTTTAACTTTTTTAGATAATTAAAACACTTTTTATAAATTTATCAACTTTATCATTTTTTTCTTTAAAAGTGCTTTTAAACCTTTAAAAGTATTTTTTAAACTTTCAAATTTAATCCCACGGGTTTTAAAATAATTTTACATAAAAGATAATATATATATTTATTAATAATCATAATATCTTAAAAATATATGTATTAATATATTTTAAATCTTAATAAAATCAATATTACAAACTATATAATAATAAAATATAAAAAAAGGTCTAAAATTACAATATCAATAAACAAACATAAACATATTAAGAAATATTAATATTACAATTTAATAATAATATAATTTTAATTTTAAAATTAAAATGAGTTGATTTTATATTTAAATAGATTAATTTATAAATTATATTTTAACGAGTTAATTCATTTTAATTCGAATTCGTTAATATTAAATTTAAATTTAATTTCATGTCGAGTTTTTATAAAGTTCACAAATCATGTCAGTCAGATATTACTAACCTTTTAGTTCCCACCACAGAAATTAAAATTACATAACCTAGAAGAAGCACACGCGGGGGCAGCGGCACCGTTTATGCTGCCGCCTCCACAGTGTGAAGTATCCCCGCACAGAACAGAACAAAAGGTCAAAACAATTGCGACAAACATAGCGGAATAGACGTTGCTCGAATTACAAGAAGCAAGCTGTCACTTCATACGTGATTATACAATCTTAACTCTTACGCACGATGGAGTTGTTGGGTGGGAATGATTGATTTCGATTCGATCGAAAATAACTTTGAATTAATTAAAATGAGTTTATTTATAACACGCGATTATTAAATTAATTAATTCGTTTTATAAATATTTAATTTTGTCTTTTTAATTGTTGAGAATATTGTTTTTTTAAGTGACCTGTTGATCTCCTATTGGATGTGTCAACATCTTATTTACACCACATCCACTTTTAAGATTCTCTCTTTAACATATCAAACTATTACTTTTTTTTTTTTAATATCTAATTTATAAACTTTAGATATTGATAATATTTTATTATGATTTATATAGTTATTTTTATATTACATATAAAACTTATATTAATTCGATTAAAAAATAAATATACCAATTTAGTCCAAGTCATTTATATTAAACGGATTAAAACAGATTAAACGAATCGTATCTAGATTAATTCAATAAAAATTAATTATTAAATAAATTAAGTGAGTTATGTCTTGTTATCACCAATTATTTATATAATTTGTATTAAGATTTTAAGATTTAATCATTTAATTAAATATTAATTCATATAAATTAATATTTATGACTTGATAGATTGATTTAACGTCTTAAAAGGACTTATCACACTTACATTTTCACTTCTAACCGATTGATACTTATCCGAGGAAGCTTAACAGCATCCCATAAAATATCTCATAACTTTGCATAGGGTGAATTATAATTTATAAGGATTGTTCTTTAAAAAGCAGACATTTTTTCCTTCTTTCTTGCGTCGGTCCCATTCAATTATGGTAGCATGCATACGTGGTCATGGTATAGCATGAGCTGGACCTAAACATCATTATTTCAATAATAAATACTAGTATGACCACTCTTTTGTAAATGCTACATAAAGTGGTTGAGGCATACTTAAAACTTTAGCTTAGGGACAGCCTATATTAATCAGCAGCGTCCTTAATCTTATCCTATTTTCACTTATGTGCCCCAAAATATTGTACATTTTTGTCCAAATTAAATGCTGATCTTTGACACTATACCAAAACTTGAGATTGAAAATGTCAGTCTAATAACATATGACTCGATTATCTAAATAAAAAATCTGAGTTCGAAATCCTCTAACATCTTTGTCGAAAAAATAAAAGGCAACTTTGGATGAGTTTAATTTTATTATGACAATGGATGAAAATAAGATCACTATAGACAATGTATGAAAAATAGGTTTTTATTAGAATGAAACCTCCAAGGATAAAAAATTCAGGACCAAATGAATACGTAACACCAAACCATTTTACACTACCTTTTTTAGTGGGATTGAACTTGTCCTCCCAACATATTTATTTATTTTAGTAACGTTTAAACTTATAAATTAATATAATTTAAGATGATATGTTAGATTATAAAAAAAAAAAATTATTGTTAAAATAGATTTATCATCTCGTATGAAAATATATCAATTTGCATTTACTTTTATAAGATTATTTTGTAAATATAGTACCTTTTTTTTTTTTTTCTCATTATGAGGTTCTAAAGTTACACTAAATATCTCTTAGCCATCTCTTTCAAAAATAAAATAAAAAATAAAATGCCGGTATGAGTAGTGCTACATGTATTTATAATTTTACTTACAATACTTATTTTGTTAGTTTTTTTTTTTTTTATGAAATTTAGATTTTGAATTTAAAATTTGATAATTTTCAGCATATCAATAACTGACATGTAAAAAACTAAATTTTTTTTAAGTGCATTTAACATTTTTGTATAGGTATATAAAGAAAAACGAGTAATTATCATATTTTAATATTAGTCATATGTAATTTTTCATGTATTTTGAAGAAATATGTGGTTTCACATTTATATTTGCAGATTAATAATACATTTATAAAAGAATTATATAAAAATAATACTATAAACTGATATGATTTTATTTGATCCGTTAAATTAATTTTATAATAAAAAATAATTTTATAATCTAAAAAATTACATCAAAATACGTTACTTTATAAAATTATTTTTATATAATATCTATATAATTACAGTATTTCTCATATTTGTATGCTCCCAAAAGGTTATTACTATATAATTATTGCACACTTTTTTTTTTTTAAGAAAATAGTATAATAGTAATGATTAGCAAGTCGTTTGATATTTCCTTGGTAAATATATTTCGGTGGATTTAAAAATGTCCAGAATGGGTAGTCAATTCAATTCTGTTCGATTGAAACATGTGAGTCTTAGCAGGGGTCCAGGTGGGGGCACAACTGAACACGCGTCGCACCGATATTGAATATAATTATTTTTTAATAAAAAGAAGGGTTCCACCGGCCTTGTCGTTTTACTTTGTTTGTGGGCAAAGGCTTACCGGGCGGTTGGAGTCTGGACAGCCAGACAGACAGACAGACGTACCTGACTTAGGCCACGTATCGCCAGTATTACTATTTGCATTCATGCCCTCCCTTACCCCCCAATCTTTTACGGAAAACTCCCAAAGGACCCGATATTCTCAGTTCTGGCAGCACTTTTATTTAAAAATTCAGATAATGGGATGGGATATTTCGGCCGTCGCCGGTCGGCTTACGTTGCTTTCCATAACATTGAACGATGTAAGGTAGGTACTGAGGGTCATCATAGCAATGAATTGTTTGAAAACGGAAGAGATCAAGACTCAAGAGACTTCCCTTTGGCGTGAACTTTGACACGGCTTTTTCTGTCTAAAAGCAGTCTGCAGTCACTTTTGACATTATTTTAATCAATAATTTATGCTAATTATTGCCTTTTCCTGTTAATCTCTCTTTAATTCTTTTTTAATATTTTATTTTTATTATTTTTATACAATAAAGAGAGTTTTAAATTCAAAATTTTCATTTAAAAAATCAGATTATCAGACTCTTCTTTAAAAATATATGCGTTTTAAAAAAATATTTGCTTAAAATGTAAACAAGTCACTTGGTTTTACCACGAGATCAGAATATATATATATAAATGAAAAAATAAAAATATTTTCTTTTTTTATAACAAGTTTTTATATCGATAAACTATTTGTAAAGCTTCAATTATATAAATTTTTTATAATTATTTTAAAAATGGACATTATATAAAAATATTATATGGTTTTAATAAATTTTTTTTTATATAAAAAATGTAAATTACTTTATGCTATTTTGTTTTGTTTTTTTTCTCATAAATTATAACCCCAAACTAAAAAGATAAAACATGGTAAATTAGGCTCGAGAATTTGACAAATCACAATGCACCACGACGGGGATTAGGATTTACTTTGTCCTTTACGACCCCAGTTCGTATAACACAAAATACGATAATTAAACCCCGGAAATAGAATGTTTCAGACACTGGAGAGGAAGAGTCAGACCGACACGCACAGTCAGAAAGAGCGAGCAGAAGAAGAGGATTCCGTCTCCGTCGGCTCTTCCTTATAGGCTTCTTCTTCTTCTTCTTCTTCTTCTTGTTCCTCCTGATCATCTTCTTCACTGACTGAAATACATATAATGAGTAAAAAAATGGGGAAAGAGAAAGACCAGAAAGAGAAGAAGATGTCTGTAGTTGGAGTCTGGAGCATTGCTACAGAGGTTAAACTGTTGTTAACTGCGCTTTTGATCCTCTGTACTTTTGCCACGCTTCTTCAGTTCCTTCCTTCTCGTTTCACCATTTCCACCTCCGATCTCCGCGTCTGTATCTCCAGGGTCATCTCCCCCCCAACCAACACCACCACCCAACTTGCCCCACCACCCATTGCTACTTCCTTGTCAGCACTTGCTTCCATACAGGCCCCGCCTCCTTCTTCTCCGGCACCACCACCTTCTATGGCTCCGCCTTCTCTTCTCCAAGAAGATCGGACGCTCGAAAATGGCGTCATCAAGCGGGGCTTCAATACCTACGGTGCGGCCGCCTACAGTTTCGTCACCATGGGGGCTTACAGAGGAGGCCTCAACACCTTCGCCATTATGGGCTTAGCTTCCAAGCCCCTCCACCTCTATTCCAAGCCGACATATCAGTGCCAGTGGGTCCCCCACCTTAACTCCTCGGAGCCCATCTCCGCTGTCGGCTACAAGATCCTACCTGACTGGGGCTACGGCCGCGTCTACACCGTCGTCGTCGTCAACTGCACCTTCTCACAACCCATCAACACCGAGAACTCCGGCGGAACATTGCTCATCCACGCCTCCACCTCCGGCGGCGGGGACCGCAACTTCAACGTGACGGACACCATCCAGGCCTTGACAGAGTCCCCCGGATCCTTGAGTCTTTCTCTGTTTACTTCAAAGCCCAAGTACGATTATCTGTATTGCGGGTCGCCCTTGTTCGGGAATCTGAGTCCCCAGAGAGTAAGGGAGTGGCTAGCGTACCACGTAAGATTGTTCGGGGAGAGATCGCATTTTGTGATGCACGACGCGGGTGGGGTTCACGAGGAGGTTTTGGAGGTGTTGAGGCCGTGGATGGAGAAGGGCTTCGTGACGTTGCAAGATATAAAGGAGCAGGAGAGGTTCGACGGATATTATCACAACCAGTTCATGGTGGTGAATGATTGCTTGCACAGGTACAAGTTTATGACTAAGTGGATGTTCTTCTTTGATTTGGATGAGTATATCTATGTGCCTCCCAAAAGCACCATCAAGACGGTGCTCGATTCGCTTTCCGGATACACCCAGTTCACCATTGAGCAGATGCCCATGAGCAGTAAGCTCTGCCTCTACGAACCTGCGGGCAGAACCTACAGGTACATGCCATGCATCATGCTCTGTGTTCTTGAGAATTGTTTCTTTTAGATCTCTTAGCATGATTTTAGCCGAGAAATAACAGAAATTTCTTGGTTTAATTAATAGCAAATCTTTGAAATTCAGATACTGGAATTTTGATGATTGAATCGACCTGATATATATTTGCAGATATAGAAGCAATATAGATGAGATATTCTTTCGAGATATTAAATTAGTTTTGTTGAATTGGTGTGGCCATGTAGTAGCTCAATTGAACGAAATTTACACGTATGAGAGTTTAGATTGTAGTTTATAATTGATTTGTCGTATGATCAATTGACTGTTTTCCAGTGTTATCAGTTTTTAGGAATTAATTTAATCTTACTTTGTTTCACATTATAACCTTATATTTAGGACCAAGTTGTTTCTTTTTCCCCTTATTTATTTCGAAATATGGACACTTTCGTTTAGTCTTTAGAATAGATTCTTCCACCGCTTCACTGGATTAGGGAAGGTGGAAATGGGGTGGGTTTGAACTTTGTTCTAAAGTGGTTGCATCTTATAATATATGGGCTATTGTTAAATCCTATTATAGTATATTTATTACTCATCTTTGTACAAGACTCGATGCCTTTATTTTTGGGAAGGAGCCTTCAATCAAGGGTGTTCTCTTCACACATGTAAGAAAATTAAGATACACGAAAGAGTCTATAAATGGTCAAATAAGACATGATTAGAGTAAAAGAAAGCTTGCCAGGTGTAATGAGAAGGAAACTTATTTTAATGCTTATTGAAAGCCACAGATAATTGAGAGGTGGGTCTTAGGATAAACCTTCCCATATTTATACTGTTACCGTAGGAGTGATATTGATGGATGATTTTACCTGGATGGTTGATTATTTGGTTCCATGTGAGATATACAGATCCAGTACGCAGTATCCTTAGTAGCCGTTGGCTAATGGAAACAACAGATAAGCCAAAAGATGGGTTTTCAGAAACAATCTGAGTTATCAATATAGTCTGCAATGTCATATAATTGTTTTGTCAACTGCATTTGGCATTTGAAAGTCATCTTGTTCACATCCTTTTTTGTCTTTGTAATTTTGGATGATGGCCGAATTTCAGGAGATGGGGCTTTGAGAAGCTTGTGTATCGAGATGTGAAGAAAGGGATTAGGAGGGACCGCAAATACGCCATCCAACCGCGTAGTGTGTATGGCACGGGGGTTCACATGTCGCAAAACCTTGCTGGTAAAACAACCCATAAAACGGAGGGACGGATCAAATACTTTCATTACCATGGAACCATCGCAGTACGACGTGAACCATGCAGGAACCTCATCAACTCGACAGGGATCACTTTCGATAAAACCCCTTATGTTATGGACACCACATTGAGAGATGCTGCTGGGTTTGTGAAGAAGTTCGAGCTAAAAATGATTGGATCCAGGTTACAGAGGACAAGACAGTGACACCATTCTTTTCTTCTTCTTCTTTTTTATTTTTTTCTTTCGACTTTTATACTATTCTCTCTGTTCTTTTCTTTTTGTTGGGGGTTACATTAATTGTTGCTAGAACAGAAACTGATTAGGTGGTTTCTTTTTGTAAGATAGCTTATGAAATGGTACAGATACGGGTATAAATGAGCTAGCATGTATGAGGGACAGAAGAAAAGAGCATGTATATTAGAGGAGATGTACTTGCATTCTTTATACATGTAAAGCTTGATATTCATTATTTTATACAGAAGTATTTGAATAAGTTGTATGATTAATTTGGTTTGGTCATCGGGTTCGTCGGCAAGGGAGAATGGTAACTGTTCATCCAACAAAGTAAAAGGGACCACACACATCCATTCTCTGAGGTGGCCAATGTGCTGTGCTGTGCTGTGCTTGCGCGCCTGCTACCTCACTTTATCATTTTTTTTCCAGAGCTTTCTTTTGTTCATAGGTACCGAAGAAAAAGTGAGGGAGAAAGGATTTCGGTGTGTTGGGAAAATGATGCGTTGTCGATGAGAAAGGATTTCGGTGTGCTGGGAATAACATGCAAAGGGGGGAAAGTCAAAAACGGCATGTGGGTGACACCAAAGCCAAATAAGCCCTCTTTCTAATGTCTTGTCATCTAACCAACACGAGGAAAAAAGTTAGGAAAGGATGAGAACAAAAGAAGGAATCATGATTTTTGGGTGAAATTTCTGTGGTTGGCTTTTATCCAGGTTTATTTTTCTTTGGTTTGAATTTCTCCTCTTACTTGTTGATCTGCTACATGACAATCGGAAAAATCTCTTCAAACTTTTGTCGAACAGTCTTTTAATTAAATGAGAGCAAAATTTACAATATTTATGGTAAATAGTATTATAAAATTTATTTTATGTGATTTATTTATATCACATTTTAGATCTTAATAGATGGAATAATAACAATATATACAGATCTTTTATTAAAAAGCAGACTCTATTGTAAAAAGGACTTGTACAGAATTTGTATTTGAAATTTGTTTCTAGCGTTGCTGTAATAAGTAATTTCTAGTCTTTATAATTGATGTTATTTTTGGGAAGGTTATTAATTTACCAAAATAAAAGATGTTATTGAATACTATGGTGGTGGAATAAAGGGAAAGGAAAAATGGTCAAAAAAAATAAAAATAAAAGAATTTATATTAATTTAGATGACGCTAAAATCTAGAGTTTTATCTTTTATTGTTGTGCAATCATTAAAATGTTAGCTTACAAGTAAGGATGTCTCCCACTTTTGAGTTTCGACACTGTTATGTGACAAGATCAGTTGGTTGTAAAGCCGAATGGGCGGGGGCCTCCGCCAGCATGCAGTTGGGAAGTTGGGGGCGAGGTTAGACTTAAGAGTTGGCTCAAGCCTACTCGAGATTTACTCCATCTGCCCTGCCCAGTCCACATAATATATATTTTAAAAAAACAAATTTTTAAATAAAATAATGTTGTTTTGGAGAGTTCTCTCTAAAATAATATCATTTTATCTAAACTTTTATCTTTCTAAAATTAAACCATGTCATTTTGAAATTTACTTAATCCATCCCTTGGTCCCTTCTCAATGCCGTCTCATTTTTCTTTTCTCTCTCTATCTTTTCTTTTTGGTTCTCTCTGTCTCTCTCCCTCTCACCTAGGTGTTTTGATCATCTTATCTCCTTCCTCCTCTTTTATCCTCTTTCTTGAAGCATGAATGGACATGAGTTTGCAAAGGCAGCCACGTCCATGAGTGACAATGATTCTTTGTAGAGTTTGCTCAAAAGTTAGATCCATTACATTTTGGATTTTTTTTTTTTAATTTTTGGTTATTTAGGATTTTTTTTTGTGTTTTCCAATGGTCTCTATTCACCATAAGTAGGCAATGGGTGGGATGGGGCGGATGGTCGTGGGAGCCAATCTGCTCCCTGGCATCCAAATGGAGGCACCCGCCCATAAAAGCAGTGCTTGGGTATAGGAGCCCAAACTATCCCCCTCGCCCATGTCGAGGGTGGGGGAACAACCAATTGTTCTCCCAAAGGTGTTCACTCCCAAGTTTGGCTCAATGTCTAAAAGGGCTTAGACCTAAATTTCAAAATGGGGTTTTTTTATTAATATAATTATATATTTTATTTAAAACAAACGCCTTGAAAATTATTTTAAATTCAATTCTTATTAGATAAAATAATTATTTCAAAAAATGGGTCAATACGACTAGACCCCAACTTATTGGCTCTATTTTCCAATTTGAATTTTCTTTTTCTATATTATAATTTTTGTTTTAGATGTTTGTTGAAACTGACTCTTCTATTCATTACAGAATAATAATTTATACAAATCTCAAATATACAATTCTCGCACAAATCATTTATAACAAAAAAATGGTTCCCATCATAAAAATATATATATAAAAAAATCCTTTTATTATGGTGGATCTATCTTTTTATAAGCCTAAAATTTATTATAGCTAATGTAATCTTGATTAAAAAAAATAAACAATAAATAGTAGGTTACAACCAAATCAATACGAGGTACATTAATGTTCGGTGGTTTCAACGACGACATATAATTATAATTAAGAAATGATATTTGTAGTTTTAAAGTGTGTAAGTCTCGTGCATTCTATTTTAAAAAAAGTTGATAAACATGATATCTATATGAAAAAATTAATATTTTATTAGTGGACTTCACCCTCTTTCAAAAGGAGTATACGAGCCTTGCACACTTTAAAATTGTATCTAGCATTGCTTATTATAATTTATTTATTTTTAATTAATATCAACTTTATGTTTTTATATTCAACCGTTGCATTGGAATGATATATTTGTTAGACAAATGATCGAGTCAGTGTATTATAAGCCTAAGGGGTTTAAAATTATTTTTGCATTTTTATTTTAATTATCTTCAGTTCTTTTAATAAGAAAGAGTAGTATGATTTTCAGATCAAAGATCTTCTCTCCTCTTTTCTCTTCAATTTTTTTAATTAAATTTTAATTTATTTTTTCATATATAATATCAGATCGGTTAATTAATGCCGGCTCGATTCTAACTAGATTGTAGAATATTTATTTTTCTTAGTCGATTCCATCCTCAGATGATGCCTTCCTTGAGAGAATAATTTCAACGTTTTTCACCCATATTTTATTTCGAAGACATTATTTTAACATGATATCACCCTTGACTCCATCGATATAAAGTCCATTTGTCGTTTAACGCAAATCTCATGCCACACACAACGTGATGATATAGTCCTATTGCGTATTTTGTTTAAATTAATGTTACGTATATAACTATAGAATATATAAATATTATATAGTTATTTTTAAAACAAGTAAGGTATTTTATTAAAAATTAATTATTATTTTTTATATGAGTCTTATATTTATTTATTTATTTTTAAATAATTATGCGATGCTTGAGCAATCATGAATACAACTATAATTTCTTTTTCATCCAAATCCCTTTGTTGGTCTATGACTATTTATGACTTGCTATTTTATTTTATTTTTCTTTTTAATTTAATCAATATGGCTAGTTATTTTCAAAACCAAAGTTTTAGAATTTTTTATTTAAAAAAATATATTCTTAAACTATTATATAGAAGACACATAATAAAATTCAATTTCAATACAAAATAATTCTCGAGGTTCCTTTTACTTTCATTCTCTTTATTATTTTCTGCCTTTTCCTTTCAATTTTTATTGTATTTCGAGTTCTTTGAGTTTATAAAAAGTAAAAACCCATCATCATATATTATTTTAGTTGTATTTAAATATTGAAATGATCTCAAATAATCTGAGTTAATATGTAAATAGTCATGTTTTGTATGTCTCATTGAGATGTATTCTCAACATCCATAGTTTATTTATTGTTCCCTGCATGACTCGAACTTATGACATGGTTTCTATTCTAATATCAATTATAAATGAGATTCAAAAATCTTAAAACAATTGGATATTAATCTTTAGGATCATAACACAATATTAGGCGTTTTAATCACAAAAAACTAAAATAAAAAATAAAAAACAAATCTGTGTTTTGCTCTTCTATGGCTATCTAACATATTAATAAGGACCGTTTATTTCTTGGTTCCAAGCAACGGCCATCAGGTCCATCACGATGGCAGGAAACTTTCTGGATCAAAGTTTATCCCAAATTTGATCAAGAATGTTATCCTACCAATTTATCTGTGAGTTATCCAAGATAAACTTTGAGGTCAATCGTTATTACTACATTCATATTCTTATAAATAACAACTAAAGGTAACGTATTTAACATTTATTCATATAATTATATTAAGATTGATTTTCTCTAACTTAGGCATCAGAATTCTACTGGATACCTTGTGTTACCATCTCATCTACTACAAGTTATCTGTAGAGTTGATGGTATGAAAGCATCCTCAACAAAGTGTTTTCAAAGATTACTTATGATATTAAGAAAAGTCCTTTTGTTGATTGTTTTTTAATTTGTGTTTTGTTGTTTGCTTTTGGTATTCTCAAGAGTGCGCGAAGAAAGGGAGGTGTCCGATTGACAAAATGTATTTGTCTTTTTTTTTTTTTTTGGGAAGTGACAAAATGTATTTGTTTTGTGTGTTTCATCAGTTGTTCGGATTCCGTCATGATAAGACCACAATATGTCAATAATATTAACAGATGGTGACAATAACGTATAGCAGGCGGGCAGCTTCCTTGCTTACGTTCATTGAAAGAAACCCAGCATTGGATTAATCATTAGCCACCATGGCCGCATGGGTTTGAAATTTGAAATTTGAATTGGCTTTTCCTTCACATTTTGTAGGCAGAAATTTATGGCTCCCTAGGCTGTAGCAGACCATTACAAATGGTGGAGACACTTTCGCATGAAGAAAAGTTGCAAACAGGAAGGTACTTGAATGGTTATCGTATTCTAGAAAGTCGGAGGACTAAGTTCTTATGTTATGTTTGATGTGGCATATTTTAAGTGATTTTATATATAAATTATTTAAATGAAAATTATTTCAGAAGAACGGCAAAGTTTTTTGAAAATTTTAAAATAAACAGAATTTTCACCCTAAAATTCAAGTTTAACTGGTAAAAAACAAAGGTTTATAAGAATAAAAAAAAAGAAGAATGAGATACTTAGCTATTAATAGAGGGAAAAATAGAAGTTTTTCATTCTTTTAGATGGGCCGTGTGAAAGATACACGTAAAATTTATATGGGCCTTTTGTAGGCGAAAGACATAGGAAACGAAGTGAGTGAGAATGATTTTGTATGGGCTTCTAAGGAACAGTTCATGATTTTATATGGGCTTCTTCGGAACGGTTCTCCATTTCTTCTCCATGGTTCTGCTAGAGGCCCCATTCAAAGTGGCATAGAACGGATTTATGGTCAATGAACCATTGCTTGAAGCCCCTTCGTTTCCTTCGTTGGACTTTAAAAAGCCGTGGTTGCTCTTTTTCAGAGCTTGACTACCGTCTCTCTCTCTCTCTCTCTCTCTCTCTCTCTCTCTCTCTCTCAATCCACAATTTAATTCTCTTTTGTTTTCATACACTATCACGTCAACTTTCTTTTGCTAGATCATGACTGCGGCATAGAAGTGCAACGCACAGGTGTATCATGATGGAGGTCTCCCGAATTGCTTTCCTTGTACCTTGTAGGATTTTGTGTTTTTAAATCCTCCTAAACTCTTCTTCTTGCCTTCGACCCCTTACATAATAATGCCATCTACTTCAGAAAATTGACATTGGAGCCTCTGGAATAAACGAGAAATTAAAATCCTTCTCGAAGACAAAAGCTGCTGTAACTGGTGAATTTGCATCGTCAGTCACGCTGCTTCGGATTAATTCAATAGGCAGATCGAAATATAGATGTTTGGAGTCTCCGCCGGCCTCTTCACTGCCACGACATATGGCCGATGATGCCCACGACCCACATTCGAGTTTTTCTAAGGAAACTGTCCTCGACATTTCTTCTCATGTGATGGAAACTTCTTCCTTTCCGGCGTTTACTTTCTTTGTTGTACGAAAGAGTTGCAAGAACAAGTACAGAATACAGCATTTAAATCCCTTTCGGGCAGGACGTTGCATGTTATCATCTTCAATAGCAGCATTTGGTTTAGGCAGCCTGCATGTACGTTCATCCTGGGGTGCACTTTCTCTTCCTTCACCGCATGATTTGCTTCTTTGTAACTGAATTTCTTCAAGTTGCTTGGTGGGAGTTGGATTGTCCACCGCAGACTGCTGATCATCATAATCGGCAGGATCACTCACTTGATCACCAGGATTCACTTTGCTTTCGTTTCTCCTGATCTTCTGCAACATAATCTTCTGCAGCTATAACAACATGGGATTTGGGTCTGTAGTATGAGGTAGCAAGATGATTATTAAGCTCCTCTTCCCATGGATGAACATATTTTTAATGGACATGGAAACCTCACATGATTTTTCTAAGGGGCGCTCCTCCAATTAATAATACATTTTTCTACTACTCCAAACTCCGAAGTATTGATAATTAATGTTTCTCAAATCTCACTTCTGATTTCTTTGTTTTTGTTGCCTCAGGAATCTCCACACTTATGATCAGTCATTTCTTTCGTCCGTAGTAGAAGATATCATACTCTATAGTTCAAGGCACGCGTATAGTTTTTGTTTCTTTCTTTTCTTTTCTTTTTTCTTTTTTTATTATTACTTTTTATTATAAGAAATTAGAAGATTCTTTCTAGGATAAAACAAAACCAAAATCAGTTGCATGCACGATATATATGTGGGGCGGAGACTGAGTTGTGAAACTTTATATATAATATTATTGGAGAGAAGGAGATGCATGGTTCCCACTATTTCACTTGGGGTCGTCGTATGTGATCTAATGAACTTAAATCTAAGTATGTTAAGGGAGTACGCTTCTCCACTTTCTCCTTGTGCCTGATACCCACATATATACATAATCATTTCAAATCTAAAGTGCTCAGCAATCAATGCGAATATATGTTAGAAAAACTTCTGAGATAGATCCTAAAGAAGATGATTTAATTTTAAGTATCCCAAGTTCCGTTTTTGGGAGTTCTAAGGTGTGCCTATAATGTCCATGCAGCACTGTCTACCTCAACCACCGTCTCCAGGTTCGCCATCCATGATACTGCACATGCACCGATGTACAAAACTCCTGTTAATTACTTAATTATGGGTCGTCAAACTCATATAATGGTTAGATTCATACATTAAGAGGGGCATGATATATCTGTGTGTGTGTGTAAAAGCCCAGAAAACTAGCAGTACATGCTAAATGACATATACATCAAGCAAATGTAGTTATTTTTGGTGTGAAGTCGATAAATTTATCAGCACAAGTAGTTGGTACGGATTTCCTTACCAAATAGACACAAATAAGTGGAGCTTGCCTAAAGGAACTTTGAAGCTTGGATTTCCCCTATTAGTCTTTAGAGATTTAACTTGAGGGGTTGGCTCTTTTTCTAGTATCTTGTGTAGATTCTATTGCATGTGCCTCATTCATCAGTTAATTCCCTACTTTGGAAGTCGAGGCAATGCAAGTTTTTTTCGTATCATCCAACAGGAGACCTCATGGGTATGGATGGTCAGATCAGATGGTTCAATAACTTCCTCATGAAGCTCTTTTATTTGGTTTTTGCTTAAAATCTAGGCTATGGAACAAACAGTTTGGCTAAAATCTCAGCTTTAAAAATTGGGTTACTTTTGTGCTATCAGTTGAAATTACTGATCATCGAGCTCATGATGATTGTTAACCGACTCAGTGCTGATTAATGTTCATTGGTTCAATAACCATATATATATATATATATATATATATGTTCATACTCCTTGCAAATATATTGAGCTCTTGTATGATGCCAGCCATTTGATATTACTCATACTAGCTTGTAGAGAAGGTAACTGTATGCCGAGGCGCTGATGGATTAGCAAAATTGGGAGACTCGGGGCTAACATCTTATTGGAGTTTATGCACTTGACAGATCGGGGTTGCCTCACTTTCAACATCAAAAGAATATTTTATGTTAGGTTCTACTCTAATTTTTCATCTCTTTTAAGTTTATTTGTTTTACAAGGTTGCCGAAGAATATATAGGCGTTTTGCAAATTAGTTATGTAACCCTGGAGTAGGTCACGACTTCTTTGAAAAAAGAAGAAGATGAAGATGACACTAGAATTAAGTGAATGTCTGAAATGATGGTTAGTCTAGTACCCAAGCTTCTTCTTGTCACAACTACATGATGATAAACCCATCTTTTAAGGTTTTGCTTCCTATATTTTTTTGAACATCAATCAAATTCTTATTATGTTATTAGCATTATCTTTTCACTATAGGTGGTCATAAGTACCTAAGTTTCTATGTAATCTAATTTTTATGCATATAAAATTCATTTTCATTGTTTTTGTTTATTGAGCTCCTAGCTACTTTTATGTCCTTGAGTCAAACTATTCTTTTTATCTTGAAGGAACACCTACAATTCTCTTTAGACCTTCACTCTCGTAGAGTCAAATCAGCAGCCTATAAGTTAGCCTCGAGATAAGGTCGAAAATCAAGTTAAAAAATAAAGCCAATAAGAGATAAGACAAGTTGACTCAGACTTCTAAAATGAAATAGACTCAAATTTCTAAAAGAAAAATGATTCAGGCAAGTTGGACTTGATCAATCACTCCAAAGAAATAGATCTCTATATAAGGAGGAGATCTCCCACAAATCTACTGAACTCTCCAGAAGCTTTCTACAGAAGCTCCCTATGTACAAACTCCACCACACATAGCAACTCTAAGGAACTTCCCTAAATTTTTCTATTGTATTGTGAGATACGTGAACCATGAGAGATTATAAAATTTTCAATTATAGTAGATTTCGCCTCCAAATAACTCGTGGACGTAGGCATTATGTCGAACCACATAAATCTTTATCTTTCTTTATTTACTTTTATCCACTTATTTATTATATGAATAAACGTGAAGAGCACCGTATTAAAACTCGAATCACCGTCATGAGCTGGGGATGACTTTTTCCTCCCTTTCGGCCAGTTGTACAAATTTTAGGCATTAGCACCTCTGAAATAGAAACATATATAATCTATTTAAAATATGAGAACTGCCAAATATAGTTTTAAAATGTACAAGTCCTGTACAATACCTTTAAAAATATTGTGGAGCAAGTATGTTAATTTGCATATTCTAAAATTGTATAAATTATTTTCTTTAAAGTAGACTTATTTAAATAAATAAATGCTATCTATTTCAAGCAAAATGGCGAGATGCTATTTCCTCGAGGCCTCCCTACAAGGCTACAAGTGATCAGCTATTGATATAGTTGTTCTTTTGGTAACCACAACAAGGACAGAATTATAAGTACACTACAAAGGAAAGAAAAAGAAAATCGGGGCCTCCTATGTATTCACTTCTTACAGTCATGCGCTAACGAAAAAAAGGGGCTGAAACTCTCGTATGCACAAACAGCGTAGATAATGATGATTCATGAGATTTCAAGCACCCTGTGCTTCCAAGAAGGCATTGAAATCCTCCCTGGCCTTGCGCAAACGAGGTGTAATGCAAGAAGCTGGTGAAGTTGGGTGTGATTTAGGGGATGATGTAGAAAAACGAACATGGCGCGGTGATTCATCTGATTTCTTGGCTGCTGCTCTTGTCGAACTATTCTTGAGAATACCTTTCTGATCTTTATCAAATATGAAAGCTGCTGTAACTGGTGAATGTGCATCATTGACGCTAGCTCGGATTAACTCCAATGGCAGATCAAAGTAGAGATTCTTGGAGTCATCATCAGGGTCGTGTGTTACTGCTGATGAAGCCCAAGACCCACATTCGAATTTTTCCAAGGAAACTGTCCTGGATATCACATTTTCATTCTCTGTTTCTACCTTTCTTGCTCTTACTGGCTTTACCTTGCTAAAGCCCGGCAAGAACAGGCACAGGGCACCACATTTAAACTCCTTATCACCAGCACCCATGCACCTCACCTTCTTGTTAATATATTTGCTAGATTCAGTAGTCTTGGAAATGCTGGCGTAGTACCTGTTATCATATTCAGAAACATCTGGTTTTGTAAGCCAAAAGTCCAAATCTTCTGATTGGGCGTGTGTTCTTCTGTCCGCGCAGGATTTGCTCCGTCTTAAGTTCACCTCTCTTTGCAGCGTCAGATGATTGTCCGCTGCAGAGTGCTGGCGGGCCAGATTACTAACTTTTCGCGGATTTTCTTTGTTTTCATTCCTTAATTTCTTCTTCAAAATCGAGCTGGATCGAGGAGAGGAGTTGGCTGAGTTTGGGAGGCTGAAACTTAAGAACTTGGATTTTGCAGGTGGTAGAGGTGGCGGACGCAACATCATATTAAAGCTCGCCTTTTTAAACGATGATCCTTTCAAGGAAATAGGATCCACCAAAATCTGCTTTTCCTTCTGCATGCTCTCCTTTTCAACCAAAAGTTTGGGTTTCTCCACAGGCAAGAACTCGAACTCAAAGGGAAGATCAGGATGAAAATCAGAGTACTCTACCTGAACCTCCTTGTAGAATTCCTCACGTTCAGCCGTCGCATGGACATGGACGTCAACTTCAACTTCAACTCCATCGTAAATGCCACGTGCTTATTGGGAGCAGTGTTTTGGGATGGGAAGAACTGCAACTGAAGTTGGAAGCGCCATGGTGAAAGATGCAGATTGTGAGGCGGAATTGATGGACGGGACTACTTAAAAGGAGGAAGAAGACTCGCAGGTAAGTAAGGACGTGCTCAGCAGTCAGCATACTCATCAACTTCTTGATAGTGATTTCCACGTTCTCCTGCCTTCTTTGTTTAGTTAGATAACCCTTAAGGCACGTCTAAATATAATGCCACATTTTCTTTCGGCTAACTTTAACAATAATTCACCTGAGAACGTGCCTTTTTAAAAAAATGATAAGAGCTGACTTTTGTACAAACAGAACATGGGACAAAATAGGCTTTTGCATCAACAGCATATAAAACTCACAAGTATCTAAGGACCAAGTAGCAAACTTAAACCGATAAGCAAGTCAATGACACCTTGTCATATTTATAAAACGCGATATAAAGATATTGCAGGGACAATTGATTGCAATGGAAAATGTATAGATACATAATATGTTCTCTCTGTCTCATAATGTACAGATTTGATTTTTTCAGAAAACAGGTAACCTTAACACAGAAAATACAAACAAAAAAGAAATAAAAGAAACTTTTGTTTTTCAAAAAATAGGCGTGTATTATGATAGAAATAAGATATTTCACTCGGGGCAGATTTACAGCATACATGGTATTGCTCTCCATTTGGAGAAAAAGGGGATGAAGAGGGAAAACAAAACATATTATTAAAGCAATGACATAATTACCAGAAATATACATTTAATCTCATGATTCTGATGTACGTGCTCGTGCAAGGACCTCTGACCCTAATAGGTCCATTAGCAAGAATCATAGACTATACAAAATGGCAATACAATATCTACTGGAGAGATTTTTTTTTTTTTTTTGAGAATTACTGGAGAGAATTAAAAAACAAAATCAAGACCACTGAGATACCAATGATGACTGGAAAAGCGGTGACCAGGTAAAGTGCTCCATAACCCTGCAAGAAACAAAGCTTTCTCGGTAAATGTTTCCAGGATTGGCTAACACAAAGTCACTATCAAAGCTTCTCAACTTCATATTTCACAAGGCAATTCCCTGAGCTCAGTGCACTCCTCATACGAATAAGATGATTATGAAGCTACATTTTAACAAGTTACTGGTGCTGCCAGTTAGTTACTGTTATAGAGTATAATGTGCTTTTTAATAGATGCATATTGGATTTTAAAAGATAAATCAATGTCAGTGTAAGGCAAAACACTATGCAGTAGAAGCTTTTCGCGGTTTAAGAGCCAATTAGCATTCCCAGATCTCATAATTTGACAATTGTGACGCTGCTACATTAACCGGGAATGGAGGAACAAGCCCAAAATATTTGGGACCAAAAGCTGTGTCAATAGCCTAATACCAATAAGAATACTGCTATTTTTCAGGAGAAGGCTAAAGAAACAAACCACAGCTGGAGGCACTTCTGTCTCATCTTTGGCATCACTCTCTTCTATCTCAGCAGCTGAATCCCAATCAAGGTTCAGTCTTTTTGCAGCCTCCTTAGGATCGATACCAGTGTCAGTGGCTTTTGCATACAAGGATTTCCTACGCTTTGTCTTCGTTGCTTCAACCTATACAAAAACACAATAGATGGAGTCATGGAAACACAATCATTCCAGGAAATTGGTAGTAAAGTCAGTAAAATTTGCATCATACACTAGTGGTGACAGGTGAGCCATCTGGAAAATATCTGCATGATCATTTAATCTGTATGATGATCACAGCAGAGGTGCTCCAACAAATAACTGCTTCCAGACGGTTCTCAGGCTTACATTTGGAACACTCATAAACAATAATGTATTTTGGAAATTCAGGTGGCATCATGTTTTGGACCTTAAAAAAGAGCATAATTCTGAAGATTTTCTTCAGATTAGGGTCTTTAACATCTTGAATTAGATTAAAAAGTGAATGCAATCCTTTTTGAAAGTTTATCTGACTTTGGTCATACATTAAATGTGTGTATGGTGCTGTTGATATGCATCGTCTGCTGACTTCCCCACAGTCTGAGCTTTTGTGATTGATATTTTGTGACAGAATTTTCTCTCTCTCTCTCTCTCCTTTTTTTTTTTTTTCCTCCCTCTACAAAAACCACCTTCAAGTGGCAATTCTAATATTGCTCTAGGAGGGACCCGTTGACATCACCATGGGTACCTAAAATTCTAATGTCTAGAGAAGGATTGAGGTATTACACTTCACATCTTTAACAGTAGCCCATTGAAATCTGGACCCAAAACCATAAATTAGTTGCCATGTACACCCTCCAAGGAATTCTTTGATCCTTGTTGGTTATGAAGTATACATTGAGGTTCAGTATTTTTATCAAATAAAATAATCTCCTATCCCTGTGAAATAGCGGGATACATATATCAGTCTGCCTTTAAGGGGTCAATATTTTGCAAAAACAGAGATTCAAACGTTAACCTAAGCTTACAACTACTAGAGCCTGCTTCTTGAAACAGTATCAACATTCAGGTTCAAATACAGACCCCCAACTCAGATAATTTTAGCATTTTAGTGGCACACACTAAATGATGGAGCCTGGAAGTGAGTGAAAATGATGTAAATATCATTTAATCTCAAAGAAAAAGTGAATGGCATGCTTGCAAGAAGCTTTCAAACAATTTTCATCTCTAATAACAAGAATGCCATATGCTCAAGTTACAATAGTACCTCTAAATTAGGCCATTGAGCCATTTCCTCAGCTAACATCTTAAGAGCAACACGATCTTTTGGTATTTTTCCTTCATTCACCTAGTAAATTAAACAATTGCACCATGAGTTGTACCAATAAATTGAAAAACTTTCAAACTCTGTCAGCACTTCACGTGTCAAAGAAAAACCGTCCCTTCTCGTTCTATGGTAGTGAGAAGGTGAAAATGTCAACACAGAGAGATCAATGACATTTCAACAACACTAATATATTGGAGAAAATATTATATATATCAAGGATGATAAAGAGTAACATCAATGAATATAGCACTAGATGTAACTACATGTCTTGGAATATATATGACTGTAAACAAGTGACCACGTGACATGCTTTTTCTCTTGCAACAAAACTGTCCTGACTTGTCAAATTGTGAAGCTTGTTCAATGAATTATGTGACCTTTGATTCTGTGCTCTAACTGCATCAGAAATGATGCCAATAAGGGATCTGATCAATCTTAAAAAGTTTACCCTTCAAGTCTAAACTCTTTTCTTTCCCCTTCTCATCATTATATATTGCAAGAAAATAAGTTAAATAATATACTGCTTAGGAGTAAGGAACTAAAGAAATCCATCAAAGCATTTATGATTTAAACTAGGGAATTTACTAACAAAAATCTATTTCATTATTTATAGGTGCAAATATTTCAGACCTTAACAATCCTAATTTAAACTATATAATTGCTTTGGATCCTGTAGCTTACAAATTTAGTCAACAATAAATAAATATTGAATCTAAACTTTGAATAAATAAAAGAAATCATGCATTCATGGCTAGCGAACTACAAATAAAAGAAATGGCTAGAGAACCATAAATGACCATCAAGCATAAGATTCTGGCTTCAGACTGGGAAAAAAAAAAACCCCAATAAAATCAGAGAGCAATATAATATGGGAATGATGAACTGTTACATTAATTTGAAAAGAATATCATATATTACTTAAATTAATGCTTTGCTACCAAACTTCCACAACCTAATTCAATTAAAAAAATTTTCAAACACGACCATGGAACTATTACAATTGTAGTACGCCTAGTTCAGTTTTTGTAAAATATGGGAAAAATAAAAAAACAAAAGCAAGGAGGACTCACTTCTTCCAAAGCAGTAACTAAGTCATCCCTAGTTGGGGCATCAGGATCCTCTATCCCGAGTAATCTCCTGCGCTCAACTTCTCTTGGGTCCTCAATCATTACGGTCAACTTAACCTACATATTTAGCAACACAAAAATAAACTGGGTGAGCTCCACGCGCATGGGAAATTTAGTAGTGGGGATTCCCAAACAAAAAAAAGCCCCAAAATTTACTACAACATTGAAGTGTAAAGAATTAATCAAATGGTGAGAAGGAAATAAAATATACAATAATAGAAGAACAAGTGTAATTGAAGTAGAAAGCTGAGTGTAATTGAAGTAAAAGAAGACTGACCTCACTGAAAAGCATGTCTCTATTTTTCCTGAGAAGCTCCAACACCTATGGGAGACAGATGAAGTTACTATACTAAATTCTCTTTGTTACACAGAAAAATATTGTGAGAGGGAAAGAAAACAAGAACAGACATTTTTTATTTGGCGAACGTATTCGAGGTCTGAAGGTTCTGGTGGTTCCTCAAAGTCATCTCGCTGCTCGTCCTCTTGGGTAGATGTTGTCTCTTCCTTACTAACAAGTACAACAACTCCACTCCTCCTCGGACGACGGCCGCACAGATAATGGAGTGGGAGGGGATCGCGGTGCAGCTGGTGGTGGAAATATAAGATGGGTACCGTTGGAATACGAGAAGAGGATGATGCAACAGCAATTGGGAGTTGAAACAGTGGCAAAGCCATCCCTTCCATAATTCCGACTGAACCAGTGGTCACAGCTTACGATTTTGATTTTCTTGCCTTTCTTTTTTGTTTTTCCCCTTCACCAAACAGATATTCCGCATAGTCTTGGCCCATCCCAACTCCACCCATGGGCTGAATTGAATCAACTTCTTCGCATATGAAGCCCAGAAAGCTTGGATCTTTAAAGCTCAATCAGCTTTTTAACCGGTCCAGTTCTCCTGCTACTTGAAGTGGACTCGAGACTGCATGGACCCTTTTAATATAAAGGCAAAAATCTCTTCGACTGTCGAGTTCATGTTGTCAAGTTGTCAAATCCCATTTAAGAGTTCGTTTAATTCAAAGATGAGATCAATGATTTTAAATAAAATATTATTAAAATATTATTTTTTAATATTAATTTTTATTTTAAAATTTTAAAAAATTGAATTATTTAATATATTTTATATAAAAATTTAAAAAAATTATAATGATTAAATAAGATATAATAATATATTTCACTCTTTTTCAAATCAATTACATAGTGTTTATTATTTAACCACTATATATAACATTACTCAATATTCATAAATACTTGAGTAGATATCTTCTCTAATTACATCTATAAAAATTTTAAAGAAAAATCTAATTACAAGTATAACTACGTATTAATATGTGTATCAATTTAATATAATTCATTAAAATTTAAATTTTATTAAAAATAATATTAATTTAAATTTTAAATATAAATAAATTAGTATTAATATGTAAGTTAATTTGTAACGAAATTCAAATTTCAATGTGTTGTTTTTGGGTGAGAAATGTCATTTGAGGGCTTATCGTTGGAGGCTGGACACTTTATTTTAATGGGCTTCGAACTTTGGAGTCCGGCCCACAAAGCCTACGGATTATCGTATTGGTTTTTTTAGCGGGAAACCGCTTCTTTTCCCGCCACAGAGAAAGAGAGAGAGAGGGAGAGCTCTTTGCCAGTTGGATCAGAGATACAGAGCTAAGGTTTGGTTTGGTTTTGCCCCATCTGATTCAGAGGAGGAAAAAGAAGAATATGGACGGGTTTGGTGGTTACTTCGAGGATGAGAAAGCTGTTCGGGTGGAGACCATTTTCCTAGACTTCCTCAAGAGGTTTGTTCTTCTTCTCCTGAGATATTTTTGTTTTATGACGATAATGATGATGATGGTGGCTAATACGAACTGAGTCCTTTTGTTTCTGTGTATGGAATGGAATGGATCATGGATAAATGAATCAGCTTTAGACTTGGGAATTCTGTTGAGCCCTATTACGAGGCGGAGATCGAAGCAATGAAAGCCAGCGAATCCACCACCATGTTCATCGACTTCCATCACGTCATGCTCTTCAACAATCTCCTCCAAAAGGCCATTTCTGAAGAATACTTGAGGTTTATTTATTTATTTATTTATTTTGGACTCTTTTATACATTCAAAGACCTAATTCCCTAAGATAAATATCCTTGATTAATAGGTTTGAGCCGTATTTGAAGAACGCCTGCAAGAGGTTTGTGATGGAACAGAAACCGACCTTCATAGCCGACGATAACCCTAACAAGGATATCAATGTTGCCTTCTTCAACCTCCCTCTCTGTAAGAGGTACAGCTATCTTTTGATTATTTTCAGGAAAAACAACCGTTTCCAGTTTAATCTAGTTGTATATGATAATAAATAAACGATTTACATTCTAATACTTTCAACTTTGAGATACAGAAAAAGGCCCATTCATTAAATTGTCTAGGTAGGCTAGATAAAACTCATGTAAAATTATATTGAGCAGTTGAGTTTTCTTCAATGTGTTGTAAATGCAATATGTATGTGAGCTTTGTCTTTTAAGTTTTTAAGTTGTACTCTGCTAGGAAACCTGTTTTGATAGGAGCAGGTTGTTGTCGAAAGTTTACATGATCTTTAGGAAAAGGAGAAAACCTGAAAAATAAGTATTTTTTTTTCCTTTTTCTGGGTGAGTTCTACACATGAAAATTTCACCAGAACCAATAAAGGTCAGGGTGTAATGCCCTAATAAATCTCACACTGAGTGCAAAAAGCATGATCGAGGTGAATGGGTATGACAAGGATGCATTGAGTGTTACTAGGTAGAACTCTAGTACTCAGCTTTATAATGATTCAAAAATAAATATTTCAAGGAGCTCCAATTATAAACTTGATTAGTCTTTTTGGAATATAAGTCCATATTTTGTGCAGACTTTTTATTGGGTTGTTACAAATGATATTAGAGATGACTCAGCAACATCAAGGATATGAGTGGCAGATATTTTAAGCCCTGTCTGGTTTCATAGATGGTCTTAACCCATCTTATCTCAACATCCAAATACCATTCAAATACAAACAATTTTCGAATTCAAATTTTCAACTTTTTCATCTAATTATTACAACTTTTTCAAATTTCTAAACAAAACACAAAACAATTCAACTTTTTCATATTGCAAAACAAAAGTTATATTAAAAAATTATATTCTGACAATATTTTAATTTTATAATATTTTTATTCAACTTTTTTTTCTCTCCTTTCCCAAAACCCCATTAAACATCTTAACTCAAACCATTTCACTACTATTCACAAACTATCTTACTATTATTCACATATTTCTCATATCATCTCATCTGTGTAACCAAACAAGGCTAATGCCCCTTAAGTCCCATGTTGAGTGGGAGAAGTATGATACAAGTGAACAAATATGATGAAAGTGCATTGAGTGTCATGTCCTACATTGATTCCTTACTAGGTGGAATTGGGCTTTATAATCATTTCAAGGAGCTCTAATTGTAATCCTTGACTAGTCCTTTAGAGTAAAAGTCTAAAAATGACTTGTTTTTTCTTTGGGTTGTTGCAAATGATTTTTTACTTGATTGGTTTGGGGGACTGCATTAAAATATTACACGAAAAGTAAAAAGATTATTTTTATGATAATATTGTTATATAGCTACAATGGAGTACATAGAAGACAGAATTTTTTTTTTTTTTGATAGATAAAAGAAGTTTTATTGATCCTCGTAAATAGGCAAAACCCGAGTACACAGGGAGTATACAAGAAAAGCCTAGTTACAAAAGCTACGTCCTACAGATGGTAGCATACAAATCATTAAGACCAGTTCCATTCCATGCAATAGAATGGGCTCAAAGCAACAGAGTATGAAAAAAGTAATCCCTAAAGCTGTCCGGGGAGCATTCCTTATCCTCAAAACAACGGCTATTTCTTTCGTTTCATGTGCACCACATTAGGCATAAAGGTATCATCTTCCATACAGCAGCAATCTGGCGATTGCCCCTAATCCTTTGCCAACAAGACAATAGGTCTATCACCCTCTTGGGCATGACCCAAGCAATGTCAAGCCTCGAGAAGATTGCATCCCATAAAGCCTTAACTACTTCGCAATGAAGGAGAAGGTGATCTGCTGATTCGCCGTTACGTTTGCACATGTAGCACCAATCCATTATATAAAATCCACGCTTTCTTAGTTTGTCGATTGTTAAGATTTTACCATGGGAGGCCACCCCACCAAAAAAAGCAACTTTGAGGGGAACATTACTACTCCAAATACTCTTCCAAGGGAAAGCATTGGAGGAATGGGTTGACAAGGCTTTATGGTATGAACGAACTGAGAATTTGAGCTTATAAGTCCCAGGTACTGATACATACTACCAAAAAATCTTCCATTCTTTCCTCCCACTGCGTATTATGGTGATGCCAGTCAAATCAACAATAACAATGACTCACCAAACCTTCAACTCCAAGCTGTTACTTGTACTTTGCCAATATTTGACAATGTGGGCTTGATTTTGCAACATGAGAATAAGAAATATAATATGTATTAGTAGCAGCAACCTCATTATCATATTCCCCTACTCATTGCAACAAGGGAAACCTATCCTATGCTAAGTTTTGTAGCACTAATTTTGGTAGCAATTAGGGTCGAGTGAGTACTGAAACTTTAATAGGAATCCTAGTTACCGGATATATTATTGTAAGATATGCTGTTTCTGACTGAAAGTAGATAAACCCAAAGTAGTTTCTACTTCAAGGGGTATAACTGTAACCAGTTGATATGATTGAGCGTTCAATTGTAATCCAAAAATTGATCTAGGAGAAGTGATAAAAAGCCCAGCTACAGTTGTTCCCCCTTCCCCTCAGGCTCTGCCATAGACCAAAGACTGCTGCAAGTTCAATGTATGCTTTTAGTTCTTTTGACCTTGATAACATCATATGAAAGGCTATTATTTTTGTTCAATTTCTTGGTTACTAAAACAGACAAATATGCATCTATTGAATTTCTTAATCCCAATTAGATTAGCTAAAACTTGAAAAAATCCTTTATATATTCTATCCGCAGATTGAGGGAGTTAACTACAGCAGAAATTGGAAAACTAGTATCAGTGACAGGAGTGGTGACTCGCACTAGCGAGGTTCGACCCGAGCTTCTTCAAGGGACTTTCAAGTGCTTGGTTTGCGGGAACATCATAAAAAATGTTGAGCAACAATTTAAGTACACTGAGGTAGGTTGTTTGTTGCTTCTTAGAACTAAATGTTATGATTTGGTGTTCTCTGCTGACCACAATGGTGGATTTTAAGCCTAATATTATTGTGGTTTTTGTGTTGATTGTGGACTGCAGCCAACAATATGTGTCAATGCACTTTGTTTAAATAGAACAAAGTGGGCATTGCTTCAGCAAGAAAGCAAATTTGCAGATTGGCAGAGGGTAAGGATGCAAGAGACTTCTAAAGAGATACCTGCTGGCTCCCTTCCTAGATCACTGGATGTTATTCTTCGCCATGAAATTGTGGAACAGGCCAGGGCTGGTGACACGTAAGATAAATTCACTTTCCTGGATCCATGTTGGGTCACTGATTTGTTTAAATGTCTTTAGCTGGTTAATTCAATCATCCAAGTTGTAATTTTGCTTCATCTTCTATGCACCAATAGGGTCATTTTCACTGGCACTGTGGTTGTCATACCAGACATATTGGCATTGGCATCCCCTGGCGAGAGATCAGAATGCCGTCGTGAAGCTCCTCAACGCAAAGATTCTGCAGTTGGAAATGGAGGTGTAAGGGGCCTTCGAGCATTGGGAGTGAGAGACCTCTCTTATCGCCTTGCCTTTATTGCCAATTCAGTTCAGGTAGGTAATTGAGATGTCTTTATTAGATGAGATGTCAGTAACCCTGCTACTTAATTAAATGAGATGTCTTTCTATGGTCTGTGTTTCATAAATGCCTCTTTTATGCAGATTTCTGACGGTAGAAGGAATACTGACATCAGGAATAGAAAGAAGGATGCTGATGAAGATGACAACCAGCAGTTCACAGTTAGTTCATCATCCACAGTTTACTGTTTTTTATGGGTCCCTGTTTGCCTGAGATGTAGTAATTTTTATATGTAATTGGTTCATGTTGCATTATGTCTCAGTAATAGAGTTCCTTTGTTGACTTTGTGATGATAAATAATGCTTCTCTTCTTTATTTTGATGTTTTATGATTCAGTTCTTTGAGAAGAAAATTACTTTTTTATTAGGTAATGTGAATAGTGAAACCAATATACTGTATGCGACCCAAGAGGATATCTTTCAGCTGTTGTAATTCTCAGAATGACTTTGTATGCTTGATTAGTCATTTGTCCCTAGCTCTCATCCGGTTCATACAAGTTGTTCTACTTCAATACAATGCTTGAGATTTCCTACATATATTAGGGAACCTAATCCCCAGTCATGTTTATTTCTTATTCTTCAGGCAGAAGATCTAGATGACATTCAAAGAATGAGAAATACTCCTGATTTCTTCAATAAACTTGTTGATAGCATTGCCCCAACCGTGTTTGGTCATCAAGATATCAAGCGAGCAATCCTGCTTATGCTCCTGGGTGGTGTCCATAAGTTTACGCATGAAGGTATCAATCTGAGAGGGGACCTCAATGTCTGTATTGTTGGAGATCCCAGCTGTGCTAAGTCTCAGTTCCTCAAGTATGCCACTATTTCTGCATTCATCATTTCAATATTGTGATTTATAGAAATTCAACCACTTACATATGTTGTTCTATGAATTCAAGGTATACTTCAGGCTTAGTTCCAAGATCTGTTTACACATCTGGAAAATCCTCATCTGCGGCTGGGTTGACTGCAACTGTGGCCAAGGAACCAGAAACTGGTGAATTCTGTATTGAGGTAACATTTAGTTTATGTTGCTCCTTTTGAAAATCCATGAATTTTTAATACACTCAGAGCCTGCATTGGGACAACCAGAATTTAGAGACAATTTCTACAAAATGCCAAAATGATCATTTCTACGTTTGGGTCAATAGTACTTCATTAGTTCTATTTGTTAATAGGGTTAAACAAGGAGTGTCTCAGATACGACCAACAGAGACAGATGGTCATTAAGCTGCTTTGAATCAGTAAATTAAGTAAGCCTATAAGCCATATTTCGAAATCAAGTGATAAGACTTCTTAGCATAATTCCAGCAGTAAGTTTGTAGACCAAAGAATATTCTACTCATAATTCTTTTAGTCATGACTCCCAGTGCAAAAAACTTGCACTCGTTCTGTGACTGTATTCTGCTAAAAATTAGGGAATCATATGCAAGTAGTCCTGGCACTTATCCAAAAATAAAATAAAAATAAAAAATGTAAGTAGTCCTGGCAAGGACTTGAATTTTGTTTTGCCCCTTGGCATGGTTGTGGCGATTCTTGTCAATCATCAAGCCTGCAAGTCTTTTCTCAATTGTACTGTCTCAAGTATCAAGCTTTGTAGGGAAAAATAATATTTTATTATCTAAGAAATCTAGATCAAAGCACTATTTGTACAAAGGGAAAGTGCTGAATTCCTGCTCTTCCAAGACATGGAAAGAACTTTCAACTAAAATCACATGAACAAGATGAGTAGACTAGTTTAGTTATAACATGGAAAAGCTACTGGCAGTCTTAATCTGAACTTGATATTTTTGGAAACACTGCATAAAAGAAATACCCAAAGCATTTCTTGCTTGGATGTGCAAAACTTTTCTCAGTTTTTGGGATATATAAATTCCAAGTGCAAGCCATCCTTAAATCTTTCTTACTTTTTCCTTGTATACAATCTCTTTGCCCAAAACCCCCGTTTTTAGATTGCCTAATATATCTCATCTGATTTTATCCAGGCTGGTGCACTGATGCTTGCTGACAATGGCATTTGTTGTATTGATGAATTTGACAAGATGGACATCAGAGATCAGGTGCTTTATCTTTGTGGTTTAATTAAATCAGCTTAGGATACTATGCATAGACAATTCACATGTCTGATTTATTAATGAACTTGAAGGTGGCAATTCATGAAGCCATGGAACAACAGACGATAAGCATTACAAAAGCAGGAATACAAGCAACACTAAATGCTCGGACATCAATTCTTGCTGCTGCCAATCCCACAGGGGGGCGCTATGACAAGTCTAAACCACTCAAGGTGAGCAGATTGCTGCAATTGATGAGTGTTTCCAACAGTGCATGTGTTTTTGTACTAGCATTTCACCCCAATTCACTGTTAATGCTTGAGGAAGATGTCTTTGCCTTACAGTGGTGTGATCAATTAATGTTGATGTATTTATTAACGAGGATTAATCTCATTATATGTATTCTTTCCAGTATAATGTGGCTCTTCCTCCTGCTATTCTCTCAAGATTCGATTTGGTATACGTTATGATTGATGATCCAGATGACCAAACTGACTATCATGTTGCTCATCACATTGTAAGAGTACATCAAAAGCGTGAAGAGGCACTCAGCCCTGCCTTCACAACAGCAGAGCTAAAACGTTATATTGCATATGCAAAGACTCTGAAACCCAAGGTCTGGTATATTCATTTTTTTATATAATCAGCTGGCAGTTATTTTGTCTTGAAAAGCTGTTTTGTCAATGTAGTTTGCTTCCTAACAGAGTCTAGAATAATGCAGCTAAACTCAGAAGCCAGGAAACTGTTGGTGGACTCTTATGTTGCTCTCCGAAGAGGTGATACAGCTCCTGGTAGTAGAGTTGCTTATCGCATGACTGTTAGGCAGCTGGAGGCACTGATAAGACTGTCAGAAGCGATTGCCCGATGTTATATGGAAACTCAGGTGCTTAAACTTTTTGGCTACCTATCCATCTGCATTGACATTGTTACGCATTTCCGTGTTAGACTTCACGGATTGTGTTTTGTAGGTACAACCACGTCATGTTCGTTTGGCAGTGAGATTGCTAAAAACATCCATAATCAGGCAAGAGAATAATGAAAATCTGTCGATGATCCTCTTTATCAGTCTCATAGTAGTTGTAATGGCCATAATGTTAATTACCTTGCCATGCAGTGTGGAGTCTAGTGAGATTGATCTGTCAGAGTTTCAAGAAGTTCATGATGATGGTAATGGTGGTGATGGAACTGATGGCACTGGCCAAGATGATGCTCAACCAAGCAACTCTGCAGCTGAGCCAGCTTCTGGGAATGCCGGTGAGATCATATCGCCAGTGCTGCTTTTTTGGATCATTTTTTTTTTTTTAACTTTTATGTAAGTGACCAATTTGTTCATTTTAATTGGTTTATGATGGCCCAGAAAGTGGAGAAGGTACTGGAAATCGCCCAGGGAAGAAACTTGTGATTACTGATGAGTATTTTCAGAGGGTTACCCAAGCTCTAGTCATGCGCCTTAGACAGCATGAAGAAGCTGTAATACAAGAAGGTAGACCACAAGCTCCCTTTGCCATTAATTGTTTTAATATATCAAGTTTTGACCTGAAAATTGTACCATAAAAGTTTTGCTGGATATTGTTACTTCAAGTTCAATATATAAGATTTTAGCATGTTCATGTATGTATGTGCGCACACACATTGTGTGTAGAAAATTTTAATTGCAACACATTTTGAGATTGGACCTGAGATGCAGATTTGGAAGCTCCAGTTGCTAAGAACCATCCTGCTACAGAAGTAATTCATGATTTGTTCTGTCATTTTATTTCATTGCTTTGAAACATGCTGTGGACTTTGTTTTTGCAGGGACTGGATTGGCTGGAATGAGGCAAAGGGACTTGATCCAATGGTATGTTGCACAGCAGAATGAAAAGAATAACTACAGCTCTATGGAGGAAGCAGCAAATGAAGTATCCAAGGTTAAAGCTATCATCGAGGTAACTAACAATCTTGCATCCTACCAAGTATTTTATTTTATGGATCATTTTAATCATCAAATGCTTGTGGTACAGAGTTTGATTCGAAGGGAAGGTCATTTGATAGTGGTAGATGACGGTAGGCAAGCTGCAGAGGGCGAAGCTGCAGAGCAGCCATCATCTGTATCTAGAAATGACAGAATTTTAGCTGTTGCTCCAAATTATGTCATAGATTGAGGCCGCAAACTTTTTAAAAGCAGTAACCAGCTCATCTAGTTAGTCAAAATTAGCCTTCTGTACTGCAGCAAAATTCGCCTTTCCGGTGGATCCATTGCTGCTTAAACTTTGATGGTTCCATCAACAGCCCAGCACGGGTCTCGGCCAGCCATTATACGAACGAAGGGATGAATGGTTGCCTGAGTGAGTGCTTGGTGTACAATGTTAGATGTATGTTATTCAAAATACTGGTGTTTCAACGGTTTGTTGCTGCTACTGGTGCAATAGTTGAATTTTATTTTCCTTTTATCTGCTGTAACCTGGTGTGTAATAAAATATTCTTGAAGCCTAATTGAATTCTGAGTCGCTACTTGAATTTGAACTCCATGACCATGATATGTGGGTTGAGTTCATTAATTTGCTACTTATACTGTGTCAATATCATTTAGTTTGAATTGGTGAGTATTCAGATTATGGAGCTTGAAATTGCACCTCAATTTCTTTGAACAGACTTAAATTACATATATAGAATGGCATGCATTCATATCCAACACCAAATTATATTGACTGACAGGCACATAGTTTAGATACTTTTGTGACAAAGTCGATCAAGGTTATCTTTGAATTGTCTTCTGTGAATTTAGACATGCTGATTATTCACCGCCTGCTATACAATTCAACCAAATTTATATTGATGGATCCACAATTTCACTCTTTCTTTCTTTTTATCCTCTAGAAACTTTTATTTTGTCCTGATATTTTCAATTTAATAATAATGCATATTTTCTTTTGGCCCCGCCGACTTTTTGTTCTCATGTGCAATATGTAGACGGTGCTACAGGCACCGTTGGTGGCTCCCGCTGGGAGTCACCGCTAGGTAAAAAAAAAATTTTGTATTTTTGGTTTTTTTTTTTCCAAATCAATTTTTAATATTTTTAAATATTTTAAAAAAATATAAAAAATTTATAATAATATTAACAAAAATTCTTAATCATTAAAAAAAAAAAAAGAAAAAAAAAATGAGCGATAAGCTCCAGCGGGATCTCATTTTCCAATATTATAATATGGAACTCAAGATCCATAATTGTACCACCTAGACTTTGTCTTGTTAAGCAGTAGGATCGAAAGAGAACCGCTACAGAAAAAGGGCGGCTCAAACAACTTGAGAGTTGAGACTAGGTGGAATTTAAATTAGTTTTTGATAATTATAATATAAAACAATATAAATTATTTATTATTTAAAATATTTAAATAAAATTTTTAAATTTATATTTAATACAACAATTTAAAATAAAATTGTAAGCCTATATCTCAATTTAGCAATATCTTAAAATATTATTTAAAATATAAATAATTCATTATATTAAATATTAAATTTAGTATTATTGACCTTTGCAGGCCTTGCACATATTGAAAAATATAAAATTTATTTAAAAACTTATTTAATAAAATAGTTTTTATTTTTATTTTAAAAATACCTCATTTTTTATTACAAGGATCTTATATAAGGTGGGCGCCTTAGACAATGACCTTACCATTAAGCCGGCTTATTACAGATATAAATAAATTATATAAAAATAAATTTATAAATTAACATATCTTCAAGAAATCTGTTAAATCTATTTTATAATAAAAATAATTTTAAAATTTAACGTACTACGTTAAGTTATATTAGATTATAATTTTTTTTTTTTGTAATATTTTTGTAACTAAAGTATTTTTTAGGATGAAAAATATTATTGGGTTTGATAGCGAGTAATCAGCTAACATAATATTCAAGCAATTTTTGTGTGGTTGAGAGTTAGCTACACACCGTATATATCACTTTTGAAAACTACCGACAATGATAAATATTAGGATTAATCCTAATCATCTAATAGATCTGATATCATTTTAAAAATTCCAACATGGCAAATATTTCAAAATTGTATAAGAATAGGAAAGAAATACAAGGCTTTTTATCACGATAATTACCATCATTTTCAGGATGACAGAGAACCCATAACATGTCCTTGTCGGAGGAGTTCTCCACTCAAACGCTAAACTACGTCATCCTTGTTTCATATTTGCCTTTTACCAAAACGATAAGAACAACAACTAGGAATAATCTTGATGAGTTTTCTGAAATGACACAGACTTTTCATATTTTATATCAAAAATTCTATCTAACAGCTTAATGCATCAAATTTCATTTTTTATTTTTTAATTTTTTGCTCTTAATAAATATATACTATATAGATAATAAAAAATATATATGAGATGTGATATGTGAAAACGATGAGTAATAAAACCTATTTTATATACGAGTATTGCTATGGCTATAAAAAAAGTTTCATAAAAATAAATTCATAAGCTGACATAGTTTCATATTATACATATATTATATATATCCACCTTATAATAAAAATAATTTTATTATAATTTAATGCATTACAGCAAAACCCGTCGCGTTATATATTTATTTTTATATAATCTCTTTATAATTAAATCATTTATTTTTATATATACACAGACATCATTCATAACCTAATCAAGTTAGAAACAAATGATAATATTGCTGCTCCACCATATTTATATCTTGGAATAACTTATGTGACTAATATATATATATATATAGATACAACTGAGCAGCTTAATCTTATCTTCCTTTGTGATGTAAACTTAATTTTATTAATTAAAAAAAAAGATAATTAAAAATGAATCAAGAAATACGTACACCCATGCATGAAGTACTGGAAAACTGATCAATTATTATACAAGTTCATGATTATTAACGACCTTCTTAAATCTGAAGACATGCATGATTGATATGATCATTATCATAAAATTAATATTTAATTATTAGCTAGCTGGTTGGTTATAATTATTAACGTCTATATATATATATATATATATATATAAGTTGGACATTAATATTCATAATTATAAACTAAAGATAGATATAGATCATGAAGTTAATTAATTAAAGGTGCGCCTACCTATATAGCTTAGGTTTTATGAGCTTTAAGTACGTACTTTGATCCAGGCCAGTGATCATAGATGACCCCAGTACCCAGAAGATAAGATTAAGCTCTTTACTAATAACTTACCTATATATTAGTAAACATTTTTATTTCTTAAATATTTTTTTAACATTTCTAATTATTAAAAAAATAATCACTTCTTAACCATTAAATAAAAAAAATAAAAAATTTTTAAAAAATAATAAAAGGATGCATGCATGGTAGAAAGTTACTATGTCTGTCATTATGCATTATTATATATATAGCTGCGCATGCATGCAAAATTATGATCTGATCCATAATTAAATTGGCCGGCAGCCGCTAGCTAGCTAGCTGCATGTGCGTACGTACTATCTACGACGTAGTTAATCCGATCGATGAATGGATCGATCATTCCCAAGTATTCCTTGTCATTTCATAACACGTATGTATATTTTGTTTGATCTAATTAATTGAAACCTGATAATTCCATTCTCCTTAAAGCTCAAGCATATATATAGAATTTTAATACTTATCATGTTCTCATATTACATATTCACATTTTTTTCTTTTAATTTTATTTTTCTTAAATTAATTGAATTCTACTCATCATCTATATACTATATATTTAATAAAAAAATCAAAAAATTAAAAAAATTATTTATGACATATTTAATGTGAAAATGATTAGTAGAATTTTTTTTTTTTAACCAGCCAACTATCATGTGATGCATGTGGGACATGATATAGAGGATCTATAAATATATATATATATATATATATATATCATATTCGTGATATTTAATCTATATTATATGCGCATATATATATATATATATAATATATGTATGTATGTATGTGTGTGTGGGATGATTGGTCCAGCCAACGGTGCGGGTTTGGAAGGATCATGCGTATATAATATCTTATATGAGTCTGAGAAGTATCATGTGGACCGACACACACACACATACATACATATATATATATATATATATATATATATAATATCGATGATTGGTCCAGCTTGCTTAGTTTCTTATTTTAATAAAATTTTAAAGTATTTATAATTAATTCATGTAAAGTGTTACAATAATAAAAAAAAATTATATAAAAATATGATATATTAGATTTATTTTATAATAAAAATATTTTTATAATCTAACGTATCACATCAAATCACATGAGCTCGTAAATTTCTTCTTATAAAATCTATAATTTGTGACAAAAATATTTCTATCATTAATATATTTAGGTTGACAAGTAGAGCTAGGCAACCACGAGAGATCATCAGCTAATTCTATACGCATTTAATAATTGTAACTATATATAGCGCATGAAATTAAATACATGCATGTTTGCAGGAGCCAGTTAATTAATAGGTCGAGAGCTTTGAGTTTTTCCATCTTTCGATCTTATTTTTATAATACTTAAAACCTTAATTAATTTTATCTATTTCTTAAATTAGCCTTAAATATATAGATTATTATATATGAAACGTACGTACCTATTTGTTTCCATATGTTTAAGGGCGCCTAGTATGGATGGTGAGATGAGATGATTTGTGAATAATAATAAAATAATTTGTGAATAATAGTAAAATAATTTTAATTAATATATTTTATGAGATTTTGAGAAATGAGAGACGAAAAATTGAATAAAAAAAATTATAAAATTAAAATATTATTAGAATATAATTTTATTTTAGAATTTAAAAAAATTGATTTTTTTTTGTATTTTGTTTAAAAGTTTAAAAAAATTATAATTAATGATTAAGTAATGATTAGATGAAAAATTTAAAAATTTGAAAATGATAAGTGTTTCTGTTTGTGGTGTCTAGATGAGATGAGATAGAATGATTTGGAATGACTCTGCTATTCAAACCAAGGGTGAGCATTGACTTAGTCGGAGTTCAAATCCGAACTCTGACTCTGACTTGTCGAAGTGGAGTCAAATTTGGGCTTTTAGCTTTATTTTTTTTTTTTCAGTTTCATAATTACCCCATTTTAAAAAAGAATTTTTTGTGGGCTTTTAAATTTGAATTTTTTCAAAAAATTAAAAACTAAATCATTTACTGCTAATTTACCTCTATACTAATATCTAACTTATTTTTATGCTACACTTATACTATAGTGTCTAATAACATGTTATCATACTATAGTATTACATATTATTTTTAGTATCTAATTACATATTATTTTAATTTAAGTAAATTAGTATTATATGTTATTAACTTATTAAATTAGAATTATTAGTTATTTCTAAACTAATGTCTAATTTAATTATAAACTAAACTTTCTAGTATCTAAATACATGTTATTGTACTTTAGTAAATTAGTGTATGTGTTATTAACTTATTATACTAGACTAATATAAATATTAGTGTCTAACTTATTTCTATACTTGATTATGTATGATAGTACTAATACTATGATGTTTACATATATTAAACTATCATTAGTCTATTTGTATTATTGTATAAGTAAATTATTTTATAATAATTAGCTCATACTAGACTACTAATATATTATTGAATTTAACTATATATATAAGCTCTAGTTATATAACTATATAGTTATACTAGTATATACGATAAATATATAAATAAATATTTATATTTATAACATATATACAATATTAAAGTAGAGTCGGTCCAGCGACACCTCTAATTCCGTTTTATCAAAATCAAAACAGAACCGATCGAATTCCAAATCAAATTTTTAAATTTTTGCTCAACCTAATCCAAATTAGGCCTAAAAGACTTCGGTTACGAATTAGCAAATTAAAGAGAAGGTGGAAGAAACAATTGATTAAGATGGCTTGAGTTTGACTGATTCTTTAATGAACAGTTTGATGTTTGAAGGCGCCAACGGCTTTGATATTATCCAGAGTGATCGATCTAGAATTTAATTAAGCACGTACGTTTGTTTAAGTAGATCGAGGACTAGTTACCTTTCAATTGACGACCATTCGAAACTGGTCATGACGTATTATATATATAATATTATATATACATGATCGATATCTTTATATCTATATAAATATAAATATAGATAAGTTGCATTTGTGGGAGACTACTCAACTGGGCGCATAAGGGACCCCATGCTTCAAATTGACAAAAACCAAGCATAAATATTATATATATATATATATATATATGTATGTATGTATTCACATGCGCGCATAAGGGATGGATGGATGGGTGATAATTATTATGCATACGTACAAATCTTACGTGGAAAGGATATATATTATCACAATGTTTTTGTATTATTAGAATATTTTTGTACTGTCGTGATATTTGAAAACAAAAATAAAATACAAAATTGAGATGAAGAAATAAGAAAAAGGGAGACAGGATTTTTGGCTGTATTTTTGTTATTCTCAATTATTTTGGAATAATACATAACATATATTTCTATCTATAAGTGAATGAGATTAGGAAAAAAATGAAAATACAATAAATCAATAATACTAATTGATACCAATTGATGATTTACATGTATGATAAATTAACTTAATATGGTAGAGAATAAGTCATATTTTTATACATAATAGAATATTTTAAATATTAATATATTTTTTATAAGTTAAAATATTATGAATATATTCTATAATAAATATATAGTAATATTCTAACATCCTCCTCAAACTCAGGTTGATGATAAAAATGTCATCTTAAATACTTTGTAAATAAGATTACGTTACCAACCATGTGGATGAGACTTGGGGATCTGACTAATGACTCGACAAAAGTTGTCTCTATAGCGCGTGGTGCAAGTGGATGGCTAGCAAAAACAAACCGATGTACGAGATTGATGCTGAAAAGGAGGTCAACAATATGTTAAATGCATAGGAAACATCTTAAGAAAGTGTGGTGAATGAAAAAATACACCAAATAACACGTTGAATATGAGACTTATCATAGATGGCGATATGTTAAGTGCATAGGAAGCATTTGGAGGACGTGTGGTGAACAAAAAAAAGATAAAAAAATATGTTGAATATGAGACTTATCACAAATGGTGATCCATTAAGCGTGTAGAAAACTTTTGAAAAATGTGTGGTGAACGGAAAAAAACACTAAATAATATGTTAAATATGAGAATTATCATAAATGGAAAATGTTGTGAGAGACTATGAAATTGGTGTCTCTTCTGCCAAAATGTGAACCACAACTCGTACAATCGATTAGTGGTATGATACGAGGAAAATATATTGAAAAATGAACATAACTAACATGTAAAGAATCCTACTTATCAAATGTTGAAAGACTGTTAAACTGAACGTGATGTGTTATGTAAAAAGCAAAGTGAAGAAACATGCTTGCTAACAAAAAGATGGAGCATGGACAAATGATTTTATGAGAGATATCAAGATTGGGTATGCTCTGACATATGTTATGTATTTAGAAACAATTAACAATAGTAAAATTGTAGCCCTCAAAGTCCTTCTCCCTCATTCTCCATTCTCTCTTCTTTTCTATTTTATTTTTATTTTCCAACGCGACTATAGAAACAATAGAAATACAATAAATCAATAATATTAATTGATACGAATTAATTTAAATAATAAACTAAATATCATATTTTCATACCTACTCTAATATTATAAATCTATAAAAGGCATAATAGTATTCTAATAATATATAATTATTAATGGAAAATATTTCAAACCCAACCACCTCCCCGGCCAAAAAAAAAAAAAAAATTGGAAGTTTCTGCCATCTGGTCTTAACACCTCATTTTTGTACAACTTTTAATTTTTAATAATTTTGAACAGAGTGTGTTCCAAAAAAAAAAACAGAGAAGGAGAGAGAGAAAGAGAGTGGCTCTCCATTTCATAAACTGAGGTCATATACAAATTCTCATTCTAAAACCTGGGTCTTGAAATCTAAAAACGCCAAATCATATAGATCAAGTAACTTGAGAAAAGAAGAGTGTGACACCAGATCAGTTGATGGTATTGATCGAGTTAGAGCTACACACAACTCTAGGTGTAGAATGAGACAAATATAGATACATACAATATTTATTAAGAATTCAATTTTGCCTAAAATATCTGCTTGGACAGATTATAAATGTTTTAAAAAATCATGTTACGTGTTTATATTTTTCCCACTCAAGTCTTAGAAAAACCTAAGGAATTTAAGTTCGAAATTGTATGTATATCCTGATCCTTCTAATAAACTGACATTAATATATTATATCTATGAGTCATGATCCTCTGAATATCATTGAAGTATGTCTATAAAATAATCATATTATAATAGTTAAAAATTTGAAATCTCTTAAGATACTATTAAAAAAATTAATTATTTTTATATAAATTCTATATTTATTAATTTTTTTTAGAGTGATTGTACGGTACTTACACACTCACGACTATAATTATTATTTGTCTATATATATTAATGAAAATTCAAGGGCAAAGAATACCTGTCCTGTACCCCACCTCTAGCTAATCCATGTTTCATGTCCCCAAGTCCTTTGTATTTTAGCCCAAAAACACAATCAAAATGAACAATTTGCCATGTGAATGCAAGCTTGGCTATACATGATTCATGTTGTTGCATGAACAACACATGATTACATTACATTCTCTTTTGAAATTGTACCCTTTTGAAACAGCATCAAGTTTTTTCAACATTTTTATCGCATGGGGTGGTGGGTATATGCTTCTGCATTTTTCAAGACCATTAGTTTTGCCCTTTCTTTTGGCAGAACCAGCGAAGCCACGTGAGCAAGTCTCTAAGAAAGAGAGAGACTTTTAAATTTGGTACACAGATCATATCAAGAGTTTAGAAACCTCTATTACTGGCCCCCACACATGATATTTGCCACCTCTGCATGAGGTGACTGCCAGCTGTTCTATGACCCACCACCACTTCTCTTCCCCATCATACCCCAAGGTTCCTCCCTCATTTACTTAGACCAACCTCGACGAGCCATATCCAGTATCAGAAAGTCGGTTATGCCCCCCCTCCACAATTCATTATGCATGCTTGTGCTGGCGTCCGACAGGAGGGTAATGAGGGTCATTGAATTGGAGGTGGGCGGAGAAAACGGACAACAAGGGTGGTTTTCTTGGTAATTAAAGGGAAGCAGGGGGGTTTTACGCAGGAAGTACGCCTATATGTTGATGATGCTGGGTCTTGGAGCTCTATTTATGTGCCTTAATTTGGAGGGGACGGTTAGGTGGTACAATTGCATTGAGTTGGACTTCAACTGGTGACCACAGTTTGCCACGACAGAGACGGAGCAATAGTTACAAAGTAACCGAGGGAGCGAGCCAGAGAGACAGAGAGAGAGAATCTGCATCTTCTTCTTCTGGTTTCTCTATTTGTTCATATCTAATTTAATAGACAAACAAGATGGGTTACTGGAAAGAAAAGGTTCTTCCAAAGATCAAGAAGGTTTTTGACAAGACTGGTCCCAAGAAGGCTGCTGCTGCCGAGGCCTGCAAGTCTTTCGACGAGTCTAAGGTATTTGTTCTTTGAATGATTTCTGTTTTCTCCAAAAGAAATGAAACCAATCAAAAACTTGTGGATACACAATCATACAGGCATATATATATATATATATATATATATATGAAGAATAGCAGAACAAAACGAAAAAAAAAAAAAAAAAGGAAATTCTCACTTTCGTGTATTGGGTTTAGGATCAAATCCACAAGGAGTTTGAAGAGAAGAAGACTGTGCTCCAGCCTAAAGTTATTGAAATATATGAGGCTTCGTCAGCGGAAATCAAGGTGAGATTGTATCTTGAGAACTAGGGGCAGTTAAAAAGAATATCTAGATAGAAAAAACTTAAAAAGAAAAGAGATCAAGAGCGTGAAGAGTACTAGACTAACATCATATTTCGACCGGCCTGCTACGTACAGACCTTTATCAAGGAACCCAAGGAGGCAGGATTAAAGAAGAACTCTGTTGCAGTTCACAAGTTCATAGAAGAGCTCGTGAAAATCGGTACGTATGCTCATGTTTTCTGTTATATATTCATCCCTATATATATATATGTAATACATATTTCTATTCTCTCATAGCCTCTTTGTTGCTTGGATGTTCTATATTCATGCTCACCGTCTATATATATATTTACAGAGTTTCCGGGATCAAAACCAGTATGTGAAGCATCTTCAAAGTTTGGGCCAGCGTTGGTTCCCGGTCCGGTTATCTTTATCTTTGAAAAGGTCTCGACGTTTATAGTCACAGAAGAGAAAGTCGAGCCACCGCCAGAAGCAGCAAAAACTGAAGAAGCAACAAGTGGCAAAGAAAAGGAGATCATCGTCGTTGAAGAAGAGAAGAAAGAAGAAAAGAAGGAAGAGGAAGGGAAGAAAGAAGAGGTGGTGGAGAAAATAGAAGAAGAGAAGATAGAAGTTGTGGCAGTGGAGGCTGAGAAAGCGGAAGCACCAGCACCAGCACCAGCACCAGCACCAGCTTCAACTGAACCTGCAGCAGCCAAGGTGGAGGAAGCAGAACCGCCAAAGCCTTGACAAATTCGAGTACAGCAACTTCCTTGAAAGTAAACTTTGTGGGAAAGTTAAAAAAAAAATAGTGATTTGTTATTCTTTGTTCTCCCTCCTTTTCTTGTAATATTTCTCTGATTTGCCCAGAAAATACAAAAACCAAAAAAAAAAAAAAAATCTGTATTTATTTTTTTGGATTATGCAATTCATGTGTGAACGGATAATCATTGTGAATTCTTCTGTATTAATTCCAATATAGTGGAGTGATGAGAAACTCTTGTCAGATTTCCAAATGGCATGGATTAATTACAAGGTTAATATTTATTTTTATCTCTCTCGCAATGATAATTAGGATTCATGTAATTAGGTACGTAAGAGCCATGAATAAGTATTTTTTTTATAAGATATTTAATTTCTATAAATTTTTGGGAGCTAAATTAATTAAACAGTTATATTTACGAGTAATGTTATGTACAGTTATGAAATTTGTAAGTATTATGCAGTTATTTTAAAAAAAATTAAGATTTATTATTAAAAAATTAATTTATTTTTTCATATAAGTTTCGTATTTATTTATTTTTTTAAAATAATTATACAGTATTTATATATTTACTATTACAAGTATCATTTATGAGGGAATAAATATTAACAGAATATATTATTTTATTTCAGGAAAATATTACCATACAAATGTACTTAATTTTCTACGTTTTTGGGGGTAACTCATGATCACACCGTTTATGTAACCCATAAAACAGATTTTTAATTGTTTAAAAAAAAAGATTTTTAATTGGAAGTGAGTAAATAAATATATTAATGTATCTGTAGGATTGATTCTGGACTTAAATTATCAAGCAATAACAACGCCTAGATGTCTACATAAAAAAGTTTGCCAACATTAAAAACAACAAAAATTTTATATACAATTATTTTTACGTACTCTTTTGTGCACTCTAATGATATGATTAGTTGTATATTAAAAAAAAATTAATCCAGTCAATCATATCAGTAGAGTGTATAAAAAATACGTAAAAATAATTATATATAATATTACTCTACAAACAAACAGGATTTACGATATAGAGAAACGACTAATTAACTTTAGTTAGGTGTACTGATGAGTCATTTAAAAGTTAAAAGTTAGGGAATGTGTTTCAGTGGATAGATATGGTTGGAGAGGATGAAGATTGGGAAGTTTTTGTTAGAAAATATTAGCACCTTAACAGTCAGGTTTTAATTAAATTGGTATCCAACAATCTTAAAATTTTGAAACAACTGAGCTTTTAATAGAAAATATCTAATGTCATGTCTAAAATAGAGTTGAAGAGACGAGAGATGCTGCCACGAGAGAGGAGAGAGATGAAGTTAAAATTATTGTTGTAGTTTATACTTTGGTATATCAGATAAGCTCTAATTATAGAAGAGCTAAGTCTGACTAACAATTTTTACAACTAAACTAACAAAATTTGGAATTAATAACAGAAATTTATGCAACTAATTTTTGTTAATCCTAATACAATTCCAAAATGGGTTAAAATTTTGCAAACAATGGGTCTATAACAACAGCAAAAGATCCCACTACATCTTTGTAAGCAAAACTAGAACTCTTTTTTATTTACCAATGCTGGCATTAGGGGAGACTAGCTATGATCTCCTGGATTTTCAAGAACCTAGATGCATTCATTCTAACATTGAAGATACAGAAAAGTTAAATATGTAAAGGGTGATGTTGGGGATGGCGGCGGCGGCAGCGGCAGTCGCAGTGGTTGTAGAAAGAGAGGGAATGTAGGGAAGGAGGTAGTGAATCCTTGGAGGTGACTCAAAAGTGTATATAAGTCCTTCTCCTTACAACAAAGCAAACACAAAGACAATATGTAGAGAGCCAAAAAGAGAGACAATAAATTTGGTCTGATCTAGGAAATAAATGATATTGAATTAAAAAAAAAAAATGATCAGTATAATATAAAGTTGTCTGTCCCATGTCAAAGAATGATCAGTAATCACGCAATCGAGGTGTCATTTTTGTAGGGTAAGTAAGAAAGAAATGGAAGGAAAAAGACAATTCTTTGTAATTAGAGAGCTTGTATTAATTAGTAATTAAGAGAGCAATTTGCCAATTTGGTGTCCAGTGTGGGGACAATTCAAACAGAATCCAGCCTGCCCTTCCCCACCAAAATAATACTTATTCCAACACCTAAAGTTTAAGTGCTGATCAATCAACCTTATGAAAAAACTCATTTCTATATTCATATAATCTGTATTAGAAAATATTTTAGATACAAAGAAATTATATAAAATAAATTTATATGTGTTAAATTATAAAATTATTTTTATTATAAAATATATCTAACGGATCCTATAAAATTATATCAATTTGTGAATTTATTTTTATATAATTTCTATGTGTATGTAACTTTCAATATATATTATGTGAATAAGCACCTAGTTAAAATGAATAACTTCATTATAAGATTTTTGTATCACATACTATTTATAAGACATAATTTAATTTAAAATTAAAATTTTAAAATTTAAATCTTATAAGTCAAATTATGTTGGTCATGTGTGGGTAGAAGTATTAGAATAATATTTTTTTCATTCAAAATACACACACATATATATGTAATATGTATGCATGCCTACCGTGTATACGGAGTCATGTTGCCCCATTCAATTATTTAAAGTTGTATGTATCTCGTTTGACAATCATTGATGAAAATCAGTTTTTAACTTTTTATTTTATTAATTTATTTTTAATTTTTTAAATAAAAGACTTAACTAAAAGTCAGATGAAAAGTCATTTTATTTAAGAAAACTCAAAAAGTTGGCCAAAAAAAAAAAATTTATATAAATGGTTTGTGTTGAATGCTAGTGGGCAAATGGGAAAGGAAAATGCTAGGGATTTCGCCGCGGATCCCGTTGCCCTTTCTGTTAGTGTTGTTGTTTATTTATTTTAATTATTTTTTAATATTTTTAAATATTTTAGAAAAAGAAAAAAATTTACAATATTATTAAATATTATTTTCTTAATCACTGAGTATAAGAAAAAAAAAACTTGGAGGGGAATCTCCCAGCAAGGTCTCTATCATTTTTCAGTGAGGAATTACCAAATTAGACTCTTGTGAAATCATTATCTTTTTGTTCAAAGACGAGACGTAACATGCTTTATATGGTTAATTAAGGGTCCAAGGGAGAGTCTTAAAATTATCTCATCATTATAAATTTTTCAAATTTATACATAAAATATAATATATAATTTAACATTTTTAAATTTTTAAATAATAATAATATTAAAAAATAATATTCTAATAATATTTTATTCAACTTTTAACTTTCATCTCAACTTATTATCAAAACATCACTTTAGAGTAAAAAAATAAAAGAGTAATACTACATACAATTGAGAAGTATGCAAATGCCAGATAATTCTTTTAAAAAAGAATAGGATCTATTATTAAAAAATTAATTTTGTTATGTGTCCTATATTTACTTTTTTTTTTTTAAAAAAATTATATAACGCTTTTATAAACAGCATTTCTCAAAATAAAAATATGTAATGTTGGTAGGCCCAATCAAAAGCCCATAAAGGTCCACCATGCGAGAGAGAGCAGAGAGGGGAGATACAGGAGAATAACTTGCCAAGGGATAAGACATAAAGCAAGGGTCTGACTGCTCACATATACACTCTCTTTACAATATTTCCACCCACTGTGATGGTTGTAACAAGCCAGGCCTCAGAAATTGTGTTCTGACTGCTCGCATGCATGCATGCATGTATGCATCCACCAGCATTCTTCAATTTCTGAGTACAGAATCTAAATTAAGAAAAAGCAGCCTCACATCATTTGGTGTTACCACCTAAATGATGACACAATAATACATCACTTTTGCAATACCCTTCATGTTTTCTTGCACTCTTTTGACCACAGCATCCCACAAATCTAACTACAACAACCAACAAGACAGACCATATATATGCTTTTAAAACCCCAGTTTTTTGAAAAAAAAAAGGGCAACTTCACTTGTATGTATCAACAGATTACGTTGGCAAACTCTTTTTTTGGGGGGGGAGGGAATGGTCATTGCATTGGAAATGTATTTGGTTGTTTAGCTTGTGCAAGCATTTGAACAACTTCTCTCATGGTGGGGCGCTCCACGCTTTGCTCTTCAACACATAGCATTGAGACGAAGAACACCTGCATGGCTTCATCTAGAGGAATGTTCCCCAACCGTTCGTCTAAGATTTTCCCCACTCGTCCTTTGTATGAGTTGGTTTGCATCTTTGTCCATTGAACAATGTCTAATCCTTCTTCCCCAAAATTGCCAACTGGCCTTCTCCCTGTTAAGAGTTCTAGCAGTACCACCCCGAAGCTGTAGACATCACTCTTTTCGTCAACTTTTAATGTGTATGCGTACTCTGTCGAAGGAGGCGGAGGGGAAAACATGGAAAATAAGAAGGTTTTTATAGCTGAGTTGCTCAATATCTATGTCGAAAGGAAGAAAGAAAAATGCTTGGCCTTTTTATTATGCAGTGGTTTATTTTAAAGAAGGGTAGAGGGTCTTTTCAATGTTGTGAAGTTTGGGTGGAATTTCAATGTTTTCTTACTCATCCCACTGTTCTTTTACACAAAGAATAAGCCTCAGCTCGTCTCCACAGGTAAAGGAACTAAGTTGTGAAAAAAATAAAGGTATTTATTTTATGGTTTATGTCTGAGAACTACAGAGATGGTGCTACTCTCTGTGTGGTTCGGGGAAAGTAAAGCTTAGATCCCAAACTGGATTCTTAAGGGAAAATTATTTGGAAATGTGTGCATTTTGTTATGGTTTTAGAATTGGGTGCTGGTAAAAAAGGTTGACTGTAATTGGTCTGATTCTGAACGAACATGCATGGGCTAATGGCTTCAACTCTCAAGACATGCAATGCACATAGCCGGTTAGTGTGACTGCTCGCGAAAGAAAAAGTTAAAAGGAGAATTTGTTCCTGTGTTAGTGGAGCCTTTACCCTTGATGAAATGCACAGGATTCTACTTTCCACCTTGGTCCTAAGAACAGTATATCCTTGCTATATTTTTATGGAGAGTGTGGAGAAGTATATCCTATTGATCTCTTTGTTATTTTGATCCCAGAATTGAAGAAAACAAACAAGGTTCCGAATGAAAGAATGTAACCTCTTTCCTGTGATTCCCCGAAATTGAAACTGATGAAGCTAAAGCTTTGAGTTATGTCTCAAACAGATGTGAAGGGGGAAAAATAAACGTACCTGGAGCTATATAGCCATAAGAGCCGGCAATTGCAGACATGCACTCTGATGTTCCAGTGTCTTGTAAGAACTTGGCGAGTCCAAAGTCTGCAACATGAGCTTCGAAATCGGAGTTGAGTAAAATGTTGTTGGACTTGACATCTCGATGGATTATCAGCGGGGAACAATCATGGTGCAAGTAGCACAGGCCTTTTGCTGCTTCAATGGCTATTTTGAGCCTTGTATCCCACTGGAGATACCCACCTCTTTTGCCATGCAGAACTTGACCTAGACTTCCATTTGGCATGTACTCATACACAAGCAAATTGATCTCTTTATTTGAACAAAATGCCAGCAACCGCACAATATTCCTGTGCCTGATTTTACCCAGTGTGCCCACTTCTGCAGAGAGGCCATTATCATGAGAAGAGCCTTTGCTTATTCCCAACAGCTTTTTCACAGCTACTTGCTCTCCGTTTGGCAAAATTCCCCTGTACACAATCCCAGCTCCACCTCTTCCTATAATATTGTTGTCCTTTATGCATTCTAGAATGTCTTCACTTCCAAATTCTAGCTTTTGGAATGCTGTGAGCTTCCACGAATTTGGATTCCTCCTCATCTTTCTGGCTTTTATGACTGCTAGAAGAGCAAATACCAATGAGCATAATAAGAGTCCCAATGCAAAAATAAGCTTAAATCTTCCGGGGACTTGAGACATGCTGCCATTGTGGTAATGTGATTCTATTGGTGAGCCTGATAGATAGTTGCAGGGGCTCAAGTATGCACCACAAAGGTCAGGATTACCAGCAAAAGATGTAGAGTTGAAGACTGAATATTGCCCAGTTTCAGGTATTGGACCAGAGAAGTTATTGTAGGAGAAATCCGCGGAAGTCAAACTCTTCATGGACCCAAGTTCCTTGGGGAGACTCTGGTTCAGGTGGTTCCATGAGATATTTAGATAATTCAATATGTGAATTTCTGCAATTTGCATTGGGATTGGGCCTGAGAGCTGGTTTTGGCTCAAATCTAAGGAAGTCAGCAAGAGGCAATTTCCAATATCAGGAGGGATTCTGCCTGAAAAGTTGTTTCTACTCAGATCCAAATTTAGGACGTTTTTCAACTGGCCTATCGAGGATGGAATTTCTCCTGTGAATCGGTTTCCGTTTAGTAGAAGAATCTGCAAGCTGGGAAAATTGCCAATGGAAGTAGGAAGAGGTCCAGATAAGCGATTATTTGAAAGATTTAGCTGCACGAGTTTTGAGGGTACCTTGCTCGTGTCTTGAGGAAGTGGCCCACTAAGATAATTGTTATATAACTCCATGAGTGATAGCTCAGGCAAGTGAAGAAAACCACTTCGTATCGACCCACTTAAATAATTATACCCAATTCGGACTCTTTGGAGTGTGTCACATTGGCCAAGATCATCAGGCAGAGGTCCAAACAGAAAATTGTGTTGTAAAATCAAGATCTTCAACTTCCTTCCTAAGCATAGAGATTTAGGGATCAATCCAGTGAGCTTATTTGTTGACAAATCGAGGTCAAGTAGCCTACCATTCTGCCCAAGCTTGGAAGGAATGGCTCCAGTGAAGTTATTCTGCCACATTTTTAGGACTTCTAATTTGGGTAGCTCTGCAATGGCATGAGGGATCTCACCATGAAATTTGTTGATGAATAGGTTCAAGAGGGTAAGTTCATGAAGGCCTGAGAACTCAACCGGGATAGCTCCTGTTAGCGCGTTATCTGAAAGATCTAGAGTTTTCAGGTTACTCAGATTCCCGAGTTGAGGAGGAATCCAACCGCTGAGCTGATTTACTTGCATGAAAACAGTGTCCAAGTTTTTTAGGTTGCCCAACTCTGGAGGAATTGGACCTTCCAGGCTACAATTTGCAAGGTCTAGATGAAACAGATTGATCAGCTTACCCATTTCTAGTGGGATCCCACCATCGAATTCGTTGTAATAGCCCAAAAGAAGCTGCTTGAGATTAGTAAGATTGCCAAGTTCACTGGGTATGAACCCGCCCAATGAATTCCCTGCAAGTGAAAGATAATTGAGCTGCTTCATACCTCCATAGCTCGGAGGTATTTTCCCAGTAAAGAAGTTCCCCCCAAAGTCCAAGTGTTGCAGTTTGGGAAGTTGAGTGACACCCAAAGGAAGTGAGCCATTGAAATTGTTATCATAAGCATCTAGCACCACAAGCTCTTTCAACGGAGAGAACTCCCACTTCAAGTCTCCACTGAACATATTGTTGGATATGTTTAGGAGCTGAAGTCTTTGTAGCTTGTGAATATCCGGGGGAAAAGAACCTGATAAACTGTTACCAGCGACCGAAAGATTAACAAGGCTTCCAAGTTCTGTGATTACAGATGACAGAGAGCCGGAGATGTTCGAACAGGATATGTCTAGTGAAACTACTAATCTATTGTTTCTGTCACAAAGGACGCCTGTCCAAGAACAAAGGGACAAGTAGTTCGATTCATTCCAGATATTTAGAGAAGGACTGAAGGACTCAAAAGCTTGTTTGAGAGAAACCAGGATTGAAGCTTGCCTTTTGAGAGATGAATTATGTGAAGAAACAGGATGAGAAGATGTGAGAAACACAAGAATCATAAAAGAAAGAAAGACAGACCTCATATTAGCAGCAGCCATGCTAAACTCTCTGGTTTACAGTAAATGGTTTCAAAAGAAACCAATTAATTCTTTCTATCAAATTGAAGAAAAGCAATATCAAAGTTCAGAGACTTCTATTGAGCTTACTCGAGTATAGCAACAGCTCCTAGACACGCACACAGAGCTAAGGGGAGAAGGATAGAAAAAGGCAACGAAGACAAACAGTGGAAGGCGAGCAAATGAATTGCAAGGCAATGTCCTCTCCATCTCTGAGAGAGTATAGTTCAGTTTTATCTTTCACTTTATAAAAAGAGAGAGCAAAAAAGCAATGTTTGCATAAAGATGAATATTACTACGGACCGTTTGATGATCCCAGTATCCAGAATTCCGTTACTTTTGAAGCCAAATTACAAAGGTGGCCCTACTTTTCCTTCTCATATATTGAATCCAAATGAAGAGAGAAGTCGGATTTTGAATCTTCTGCATTTGAGATTTTTGGCCCAAAATGAAAATGTAAATGCAGCAACCATAGGCAGGAATTGGAAATGCACAAAAATCATTAACCCTCAGTGATCCACTCTTTAGAGAGCTAATAAACATTCATGCTTGAATTGAACTGAACCGGATGGAAAAAGTAAAGCAGGTCGATCGATCATGGCATCCACTTTTTTTTACATAATTCTTCTGCATCAGTGATGATAAGTTCCCAAGTGTATAATTTGCACGAGTTAGATTATTATTATTATTATTAAAATATAAAGGGCATTTCCTTTTTGCTTGGGGAATGTTCCACCCCCTTCCATTATGACATCCAGCTTGAGTTGATATAATTTTCCAATTTTCTCTCCTGTTTCCCTATTTTTTCTTGGTGCTCTGTGTGTTGCTCATCATAGTAGCTTGGATCACTAAAATAGCCCTGTTTTACACTAAGAGCATCCCTGTCCCTGATAATTAGCCAAGTTGTTAAAGATACACACACCCAAACTTCTGAGGATTTTTCAAGTTGTAAGTCAAAGTTTAATAATGAGGATCATCCAAGAATGATAACAACTTAGAGCATGCAGATTACATTCGGTGTCTTTTTAGGTGGAAAGTTGATGCCTTGGGTCTCGGGGTCCATCTTTTTCTTTGTTATTTGCATAGGAATAAGTAGTGGTCACCTGGAGCCTCCACGCCCCTCACTTTTAGACTTAGACCGCAAGGTGAAAAAAAAGGGGTTAAAAAAAAAGGCATGAAGCTTGATTTTGGAGTATGTTGGGATTCATCACTTCAATTTCTGCTTCTCAAATTTTGTGAACACGCATGCATGAATCCCCCCCTTTTTTCCCTTTTTGGGTCAATCCATCCATGGAAGTATAAGCATAGCTCAGTTTGTGCTTGAATACAGTCATACATACACTTGTCTGATATTTCTTGTGCCTGAAGATGAGGAAGACTCTTGGTTATATGGCTGATTCGTTATAGTTTTTCTGATTGTAGTTGAAAACTTTGTCAGTAGAGTGGTTTCCTTGTAATAATTGGCCATGCTGCCATGGAGCCCTTTGACCATGGAGAAATGATGTCCAAAACGCTTCATTGAATGAATGCATTTAAAAAACACAAAGCATCATCCATCTTCCACAAATGGTACTTTTTTAAGTCCATGTAGGGCTCTCTATTTCCATACATTTGATGATGCTGTCTTAGCAATAATGGTCCATCATCATCATCATCATCATCATCAATGTCATAACCTATTGAATCTTCCCTTCTCCCCCTTTTAACCCTGTTATCCGGATCATTTGACTGGATACCGGCCAGTTCTCCACTTGGAAAAAAAAATCATCAATATAATTATAAAGTACGGAAAATTGTCACTTTTTATTATATTTTCATATCTTATCCTATTTATATTCTGATAAAATTGTGTGAACCAAGTGTTATAGAAAAAAAGAAGAGAAAATCCTAATTCTTTCAAATTTCACAATGCTTAATATTAATTAATATGACATCTTAAATCATTTTTTTTAACTTGTTTGTAATCATTTAAAGTAGTAATGAATGACTTGGCTCCGTAGGGCAAAGCTTTTCCTTCGAAATTGTGATGGTGGGTGCTAAGGCAAGCAAGTGAAAATTAAAGGCATCAAGCTAATTAATGAGAGAAATTAACAGGCAAAAAGCAACCCTCTCTCTTTCTCTTCCTCCCCCCTCTCCATTTTCTCTCATTTCTAATTCTCAAAACACACACTGTAACTTTCTGTCTCTTCCTCTCCCTCTCGATTATCTCTCCCCATTTCCTTGTTCTTGTTTATACAAACCTGCAGTCAGTACCAAGCATGAGAGCTATGACATGATAAAAGCATAATGATTCAACCCACAAGATGAATGGAAAAATGAAATGAAATGAAACAAAATGAGGAAATGCATTTAGCAGTCTCGAGACTGATATGTAAGCTGGTGAGAACAGAAGCAGTATACAAAATTGTAGTCATGAAGAGTGATTAGTTCAGATATGCTTCAGAAGTCCACTTAATGGATAGCTTCAACTAAGAAAACAAAAAACAAAATCATATTGATTCCACAAGACTGCACATTTTTTCAAGCAATCAGATGCAACAAAAGTCCTAGATTCTGCTCAGCATCTCATGAAGGGGGAATTTTAGGTGTCAGAAGTGGTTAATTATAGTAAAGGAGAGTAGCGAATGCAGACAAAGTTCCGTTGACTTAATTGAGAAACATTTATCATTTGACATGTTAGTCCCATCTCAGAAAAGAAACTTGACCAACATTTTCTTTCTTGATACTTTGAAAAAATATATTCTTGGAGAAGTTGGGTATCCACTCTTGATTCCGGAAGAGGAAGAAACAAAATTGTATCAGAAAAAACAAAATTCCTCGAATCATGCACATCTTTATTAAAGTGGCTTCGGTGTTTCTTTTACTTTAGTTAACAAACCAATGTGCGACCTTTAAAGTGCAAATGTGAAATGTGACGCTATACTGACATATTACATGGGAGGTGAGTGTCTGGATTCTTGAATCTCCAGACTCCAAAAATAATTTTTGAAGCTTCAACATTTGTTGAAGCTCTCCCATTCACTTAACATTTAATGAGGAAAAACTACACTTTGAACCCTCAAATTATGAGAGATTTTCTGCTTTACACTCCAAACTATTAAAACTAACACGTTGTACCCTCAAATTACTAAAAACTGACACTATGCAAATCAACTGAATCATGGTCGTTGAGATGAAAAAAGACAAATACGTGATGTGACATAATCCTGACTGTTGCCCAGATGACTAGCACAAGTGAGGAGGTGAATTGAGTTGTATTAAAAAAATAACAATTATAAATCAAATATATAATATAAAATATAAACAAAATATGAAATAACAATAAATATAAAGAGTAAGGGTAAAAGAGAAGCAAACTCAGTATGTTAACGAGGTTCGGCCCCACTGCCTACGTCCTCGCCTCAAGCTACCCCTTGAGAATTCTCAAATTCACTATTCAACCTCCTTTAGGTAGAGATAGAAACCTATTACACCTTTGAACAACACCGCTACAAAGAATCCGTGTAAAACACCATCTATACTTGCAATCACCTTACGCATTATGATTCAACTATTCCCCGTGTAGAATACTTTCTACACGCACAAGGGTTATACACACCTTTTTTATGATACAAGAGCTGATAGTGGGTAGGTTATCAGAAAACACTCCTCAATAAGTGAAATAAGAACAATACAACGCAAACTATATCTCTCAAAATGAACAAGGATTAAGGCTCAATGCTTAGAGAAGAGAGAATGAAAGCTTTGAATGAATGTTGTATGCTCTTGGCGTTATGAATGTGAAGCTCTCAAATGATCTATTTATAGGCATATGAGACTTCATATTCAAATTAAAAAAGATTCACATGTCAAAAACAACATCATTCACTTTTTCAAAAAATTCAAATAAAAAGTTCTTCTTTTTCAATTGTCAAAGACAACATCATTCACTTTTTCAAAAAAATCAAACCTAATATTTTACTTTTGGCATATGACAAAAGGAGCACATGTGGAAAATGTATTTTAATGCTTTATGATAAAATATTAATTTTGAGCATTAATCCTAATTTCGAATTTTAAGAGATTTACAACATTACTCTATGACTTTAATGTGAATTTGTTTCCTTCTTGCTCATACTTGGTTCTTTGATGTGCTTGACTCCATTGTGTGGACAACTTGAGCTTGAAACTCCTTTATTCTTTGAATTCATTTGTTATCATCAAAATCCATGTGTAGATTTATAATCACATGAAACTTAAAACCTTGGGTTCAACAATCTCCCCCTTTTTGATGATGACAAATACTTGATAGAATTTGAAACCTGTATTAATACTTAAGCTCCCCCTGAAAATATGCGTTAGTTTTTCAAGCAAAAGTATAAATATAATTCCAAGCATATATAACAAGTTTAACAATTTAAACAATGTTAATGTTCTAGTATAAAACTTCTCCCCCTTTTGGCATCATTAAAAAGGATCGGCAGCAAGTAAATGGACCGAAGAAAACGATGCGTTTAATAGTCACTGTAGATAGTTGAAAAAGGAGTCATCCGTGACCCGACAAATGCTGCAAAGTCTCAAGGCCTAACTCTATGAATTAGTGCGGCTGGAGATTTAAACAATCGTCTGATGTTGTTGACAAACGTGATTAAAGGCTCTGAGTTTCTATAAAAAAAATGAGCATTTTCATCTATCAGATGCCAAAAAAATACATCGCTTCTTGACCTGAGTTCTGTTTTTCCACAACGATAGAATGGCTGAGCAATTCTCTTCCACTAATGTTCCAGACTTAAATCAGGAACCCTTGACGCATCAATCATCAATCTTCTCTCCTGAGGCTGTCAATACCATGATAGGAGCAGAGAACCGTTTTTCTAATAAGGCTGATTCTGAGATTATTGCAGAATCAAGAATGCTCAGTAGTTAATATTCTGCCTCTGTTACGATCATGTCTCGAAAGTTAATGGCGAGGGTGAGTGAGATTGATCATCTTAACATGCAAATATCTGAGTTACGACAGAAACTTGCTAATAAGGATAGTGAGAATAAAAGGCTAAAGCAAGAAAACTAAGAGTTGAAAAAATTTACAGATTGGTATGCTCATGATCTGCAACCACGAATAGAGGAGCTGGAACGAGAAAGGGTTCAGATACAAGGTCAACATCGACAGATAACAGCAGAGGTTCATCGTTGACTAGAAAAATAGGGACAATCTACTGTTAATCTCGCTGGCTTAGTAAGAAAACTTTTGACAATGTGTGTCCAACATATTTTGTATTTTTTTTACTAAATAAGATTTGAAGAGACAATAGTTTGTCTTATTCTTTATGCTATCTCTATAAAATCAGTCCTGAAGTTCATCCAATTCGCATCAAGGTTTCTTCTCATCTCTATAACTCATCTGCATTCCTTTAACATTCTCGTTTTAAGCCTTCTATTCTTTTTTCAATGGCTCATTCTTCTAACATTTCTCTAGATCCATCCATGAGGCATTCTGCATCTCAACCTCCTGTCCTTTCTGCAGCTGCCATTGGTGCCATGTTGCAGTAGGAAAATAATAATCTGACTAATAAGTCAGATTCTGATGCTATTTATGACTTGGTGAGTCTTGGGACTTGCTACTCTTCCTCTATTGTTACTTTTTCTCAGCGGCTACAAGCCAAAAATCATGAAGTTGAAAAGCTCAAAGAACAAATTATTGTATTTCAACGAATTGTTCAAGAGTCTCACATAAGGGAAGGAATCATTCGGCAGAAGAATAAACAGTTGAAATCTTTATTAGATTCTTCATTCCGCTTGCCGATTCCCATAGATAAGAATGACATGATATTGTATGAAGAGAATGAGCGTCTCAAACATGAGACTAAGAATTTCAAGTTTATGTAAAAGTATTTAAAAAATCTATCTCTATTTTTATTGACTCTAGTCTATCTTTTAAGAGATATTCATAGCATGCATTATACCTATTTCTCTTCTGATCATACATAATCTATCTTCTGGTAAAGGCTTTGTGAAAATATCTGCTAATTGATCGTGTGTGTTTGTGAATTCTAGTACTATATCGCCTTTCTGCACATGATCTCGAAGAAAATGATATCTTATTTCAATATGCTTAGTTCTAGAATGTTGTATTGGGTTCTTTGAAAGATTTATAGCACTTGTATTATTACATTTGATTGGAATGTGATTATACATGAATTTAAAATCTTCAAGTTGTTGCTTCATGTAGAGAACTTGAGCATAACAACTACCCGCAGCAACATATTCTACCTCAGCAGTAGATAGTGCAACAGAATTTTATTTTTTACTAAACCAGGAAACTAGTGCATGACCTAAGAAATGGCATGCTCTACTAGTGCTTTTTCGATTTATTTTACAGCCAGCATAATCTGCATCTATGTAGTTGATTATATCGAAAGATGTGTGCTTAGGGTACCATAACGCTAGGTTAATTGTACCACTAAGATATCTAAGAATGCGCTTAACTGCAATTAAATGTGATTCTTTTGGAGATGATTGAAAGCGTGCACATAAGCATACACTAAACATAATATCTAGTCTACTAGCTGTTAAATATAATAAGCTACCAATCATACCTCGATATATTTTCGAGTCAACTGGCTTCCCGGATTCATCTTTATCAAATTTAGTTGATGGGCTCATTGGTGTTCCAATTTCCTTAGCATTTTCTATCCCAAACTTCTTTAGTAATTCCTTAATATATTTTGATTAATTGATGAATGTCCCATTTTTTGCTTGCTTAATTTGCAATCCGAGAAAGAATGTAAGTTCTCTCATCATGCTCATCTCAAATTCTTCTTGCATAGTCTTAGCAAAAATTTGACACATATTTTCATTAGTAGCACCGAATATTATATCATCAACATAAATCTGAATCAAAAGAATATTATCATTTTCATATTTAATTAAAAGAGTTGTGTCGATTTTTCCTCTTAAAAAATATTTTTCAATCAAGAAACGACTGAATCTCTCGTACCAAGCTCTAGGAGCTTGTTTAAGTCCATATAGTGCTTTTGTGAGTTTGAAAACATGATTTGGAGAAATATGATTTTCAAAACCTGGACGTTGCTCAACATATACCTCTTCATTTATAAAACCATTTAAGAAAGCACTTTAACATCCATTTGAAAAAGTTTGAAATCTTTATAACAAGCATATGCAAGTAGCATTCGAATAGCTTCTAATCTTGCGACAGGTGCATATGTCTCATCGTAATCAATTCCTTCTTCTTAATTAAAATCTTGGGCTCAAGTTGAGACTTATTTCTAGTAATGACTCTGGACTCATCTTTCTTGTTTCTAAAAACCCATTTTGTTCCAATAATAGTATGATTTTTAGGTCTATGAACAAGTGTCCAAACATCATTTCTTTCAAATTGATTCAACTCTTCTTGCATAGCTAGAATCCAAAATTCATCAAGAAGTGCGTCATCAATATTTTTGGGTTCAATTTGAGATAGAAAAGCAGTATGATTGCAAATATTTCTAAGAGATGATCGAGTACTTACACCTTGTGAAGGTTCTCCCAAAATTTGTTCCACTGGATGATCTTTCACAAATTTCCACTGTTTGGTTGCATCTTGTATTAAATTTTGATGATCTTTTCTGATGGCTCCATGTTGAACTTCCTCTATTATTTTCTCTTTGTTGAGATTGAGACTTTCCGTGTTATTTATATCTCATGTTTCTTCATCAATAGATTTCTTGGAGAGTGAAGAATTAGATTCATCAAATACTACATGCATAGATTCTTGTACAGTCAAAATCTTTTTATTGAATACTTTATAAGCTTTATTATTAGTAGAATACCCGAAAAAGATACCTTCATCAGATTTTGCATCAAACTTGCCTAAATTATCCTTGTCATTCAAAATAAAATTTTTGCATCCAAATACATGAAAGTAACAAATATTGAGCTTTTTCTCATTCCAAAGCTCATAGGGGGTTTTATCTAATTTCGACCTTAGCATAACTCTATTTATAACATAACATGCAGTACTTACCGCTTCAGCCCAAAAATAACTAGGCAAGTTGTTCTCATTGAGCATTGTTCTTGCCATCTCTTGAAGAGATCTATTTTTCCTCTCTACTACCCCATTTTGTTGAGGAGTTCGAGGAGCAGAAAAATTATGCACAAAACTGTTTTCATCACAAAATGTTTCAATATTTTTATTAACAAACTCTTTTCCCCTATCACTTCGGATACTTGAAATAGTATAGCCATTTTCATTTTGAATTCTCTTGCATAACTTGGTAAATGTATTATGTGCCTCATCTTTATGAGCAAGAAAGATGACCCAAGTATATCTAGAGAAATCAACAACAATAACAAATGCATAATATTTTCCTCCTAAACTTGCAACTCTATTTGGTCCAAAAAGATCCATGTGTATCAGTTGCAATTGTCTAGTAGTGGAAATATGTTTCTTAGTTTTAAAAGAAGTTTTTGTTTGTTTACCAAATTGGCATGCATCACAAATTTTGTCTTTAAGAAAATATGTTTTTGGTAAACCTCTTACAAGATCATTTTTTGAAAGTTTGGAAATAAGTTCCATGTTGGCATGACCTAGTCTTCTATGTCATAACCAACTAGTTTCATTTTGAGCTGAAAAATAAATTGCATCTTGTGGGGTAATTTCTTCAAAATCGATTGTATAAATATTGTTACTTCTAAAAGCAATAAAACAAATATTACAATCATGATCATTCAAAATAATGCATTTATCCATTTTGAAAGTAACTGTAAATCATTTATCACATAATTGACTTATGCTCAAAAGATTATGTTTTAGACTTTCAACAAGTAGAACATCTTCAATTATGAGAGAAGATTCATTACCAATTTTACCTATTCCACGATCTTCCCTTTTGAGTTGTCTCCAAATGTCACGTGTCCTTCTTTTTTAGATCTAAGATCAAATAACTTAGTCTTGTCTCCCGTCATGTGTCTTGAACATCCACTATCTAAAAACCACTTGTTTTTACTTGTGGATGACTTCATGCATACCTATAAAAATAATTAAAATGATTTTTCTTGGTACCCAAGTTCTTTGGGTCATTTATTTATTAGTATTAGAATAAACAAGATTTTTAGGTACTCATATGGCCCTAACAGTCATTGTATGATTTCTTCTAATAGGACAAGTATGATAATTATGACCATTTCTATTACAAAAATTGCAAATAGCATGTGACATATATGAAGAACTTGAATGATTATAATAATATATTTTTTTGACAAAATTATTTTTATGAAAAGAATTTTGATTATTGGTCTTTGATATAGAAAGATTATTAAAGAAATTGTTATAAGATTTATATTTTTGTTTTGGCATATATCCCAAGCCTGTCTTGTCAAAAACATATCTTTGACTACCAAGAAGTTTTTCAAAATTTCTTTTTCCATTCGTAAAGTTTTCAACAATATTTTCTAAATCGATTTTCTTCTTTTTCAATTCAAGATTTTCATCTTTCAAAATGATATTTTCTTTTCTTAAAATATCAATTTCATTTGTTAAAGAAAATTTTTCTTTTTCAAAGCAGTATATTTGACACCTAATTTTTCAAATTCCTCATAAACCTCTTCTAAAATTTTTTGCAATTCTTCATATGAAGGATCTTCAATATTATCAAGATTTGTTACCTCAATGTCATCTTTAGCCATAAGACAAAGATTTGCTGATTCTCCATTGCTTGCTTCACTATCTGAGCTATTTGAATCATCATCCCATGTATCTTTCATTGCTTTCTTGCCCTTGTTTCGATCTTTCTTTAGCAGATGACAATCTGGCTTGATATGACCAGGCTTATTACATTTATAACAAATTAAAGTGTCAATTTTACCTGAATCTTTTTTGGAAAACTTTTTGAAGGATTTCCTCGGAGGAATTTTATTTTTCTTTAAGAACCTCTGAATTCTTCTTGTTATCATCGCAACTTCTTCATCTTTGTCTTCATTTTCTTCATTTTCATCACTTTCACTTTCATGAGGAACAACTTTAAGTGACAAGCTCTTCTTTAGCTTTCTTTCTTCTTTTCCTCTTTTCAATGTGTACTCATGGGTGATAAGTGACCCGATGAGTTCATTCACTTCGAGCTTCTTAAGGTCTCTAGCTTCAAGAATCGCTGTCACTTTTGATTCCCAGCGTTTTGGTAGAGAGTTGAGAATTTTTCTTATTATCTCCACCTTAGAATAAACTTTGCCAAGAGCTGTCAAGTTGTTTATGATGTTAGTAAAACGAGTGTGCATACTAGAAATAGATTCATCATCATTCATCTTAAACATTTCATATTCATGAGTAAGAATATAAATTTTTGATTCCTTGACTTGCGAAATTCCTTCATAAGTAACTTCCAAGTTATCCCAAATTTCTTTTGCCGTAGCACAAGTCATTATTCTATTAAACTCATTTCCATTGAGAGCATTAAATAATAAATTCATAGCAGTTAAATTCAAAGTATAAAGCCTATCGTTTTCACGATCAAACTCTTCTTCTTCCTTTTTGACCTTTACTCCATCAACCACTTTTGTTGGAATATAAGGTCCATTTACAATATATTTCCAGATTTCTCGACCTTGAGCCTGAAGGAATATTCTCATTCTAACTTTCCAGAATGAGTAATTATCTCCACAAAAGAGTGGAGGCCGACTGCTAAATTGACCTTTACCAAATGAAGCTGAAATGTTAGGCATAAGCTCTTAACTCAAAAGATAGTTAATCTTATAATAGAGCTCTTAGCTCTGATACCAATTGTTGCCCAGATGACTAACACAAGAGGGGGGGTGAATTGAGTTGTATTAAAAAAAATAACAATTATAAATCAAATATATAATATAAAATATAAACAAAATATGAAATAACAATAAATATAAAGAGTAAGGGTAAGAGAGAAGCAAACTCAGTATGTTAACGAGGTTCGGCCCCACTGCTTACATCCTCGCCTCAAGCTACCCCTTGAGGATTCTCAAATTCACTATTCAACCTTTTTTAGGTGGAGATAGAAACCTATTACACCTTTGAACAACACCGCTACAAAGGATCCGTGTAGAACACCCTCTACACTTGCAATCACCTTACACGTTATGATTCAACTATTCCTTGTGTAGAATACTTTCTACACGCACAAGGGTTATACACACCCTTTTTATGATACAAGAGCTGATAGTGGGTAGGTTATCAGAAAACACTCCTCAATGAGTGAAATAAGAACAATACAGCGCAAACTATATCTCTCAAAATGAATAAGGATTAAGGCTCAACGCTTAAAGAAGAGAGAATGAAAGTTTTGAATGAATGTTGTATGCTCTTGGTGTTATGAATGTGAAGCTCTCAAATGATCTATTTATAGGCATATGAGACTTCATATTCAAATTAAAAAAGATTCACATGTCAAAAACAACATCATTCACTTTTTCAAAAAATTCAAATAAAAGGTTCTTCTTTTTCAATTGTCAATGACAATATCATTTACTTTTTCAAAAAAATCAAACCTAATATTTTACTTTTGGCATATGACAAAAGGAGCACATTTTCCTTTTCAAAAAATTCAAACCTAATCTTTTACTTTTTGCATATGACAAAAGGAGCACACTTTACTTTTCAAAATTTTCAAACAAAATCATCTACCTTTTGTATAAGTCTAAAAAAGCATCAATCACTTTTGAAAATATTCAAATAAAACATGCACATGTGAAAGATGACAATCAATCATCTTTAATATTTTCAAAGTTCAACCCTTTAATCAAGGCATGCACATGTAAAAGATGACAATCAATCATCTTTAATATTTTCAAAGTTCAACCCTTTAATCAAGGCATGCACATGTAAAAGATGACAATCAATCATCTTTCAAAATTTTTCAATTTAATTTTCAAAAATATTCATGCACATGTGGAAAATGTATTTTAATGCTTTATGATAAAATATTAATTTTGAACATTAATCCTAATTTCGAATTTTAAGAGATTTACAACATTACTCTATGACTTTAATGTGAACTTGTTTCCTTCTTGCTCATGCTTGGTTCTTTGATGTGCTTGACTCCATTGTGTGGACAACTTGAGTTTGAAACTCCTTTATTCTTTGAATTCATTTGTTATCATCAAAATCTATGTGTAGATTTATAATCACATGAAACTTGAAACTTTAGGTTCAACACTGACCATCAAATCTTAATGAATGGTGCAAAGTGTTAGTTTTAAGTAGTTTGCAGGCACAATGTGTCAATTTTAATAGTTTGAGGTACAAAATGCAAAACCCTTGGTACTTGGAGGAAACAAAGGGTATTTTTCCATCTAGTAAAAAGCTAATCTGATGTCACTTTGATTTAATCTTCAGCTTCTTGTTATCTAATTCTCCAGATCTAAAGCCCTATCACTGGAGATTAGATGGCAGGTTCAACTTAGGGAGAGAACATGCCCATTTTCTTCTGTGATCGTGTAGCTGATTAGTGTGTGCATCTTCGATTGATTACAATGAAAGTTTTGGTTTGATAACTCAGTTATATAAAATAATCATTGAGAAGCAGGGAAGAAATAAACGAACAATCCAAGGATCCATTTGAAATTACGATTGTGCAGCAGGGGAATAGCCGTGCTTTACAATCACGTCCTTTACTAACAATAATATCAAAAACTTAGCTTGCTTATGCTCCATCTTCAAGTCCTTCACAAGGTTTTGGCATTGACATCTATGTTCTGTGGTTTAATCTAAAATGGGGTATGAATAAGTAGTTCCAAAATTACTTTAGCAGATGCTTGCCCTTGCTTTGTTTATATCATATCCTTGAGTAAATGTTTTCTCTTTGGAAGGTGAAATATGAAGGGACTTTCCCTATAGTAAAAACTCGTTTTCCTTTCACCATGCTAGCATTAAGACCTTGTACATACAAATTAAGCATAGCTTAGAGTTGGAATACTTGAGCATTTTCATGTGTTGGAATGCTTGTACACACACTCATAGGAAGATGTCGACTTGTTATGAGTGTGTGTGTCAGAAGTTAAAAGAGTGATCAAGCCGTGACATCATCGATCAGCTTGAACTCTAGTGGTACTGTTATCTGCTTGCGTTTGGCAAGTTTTATTGCTTTAAAACATCTCAATTATGTTTGAAAAGTGTTGGTAGCAAGGTCCTTTAGTTTCAGGCAGACTGCAGTATATAGTTCATACATGAATTGAGTGCATGCCCAATGTGTTGCTGAGTTTCCTTGTTTCCTTCTCGTCTTTTCTATGTCAGAAGTTTTGTATTGTTGGGATTGAGTTGAGATTTAGAGACAAACTAGATGCAGAAAAACTAATAGTGGAAGCAAATAAGAGTCAAAACAGAAACGAAAATCAGCAATCCCACAAAAACACCAAGATTTAAGTGGTTTGGCTTCAAACGATAGCCTACGTCTACTGGCAGAGTCGATTTTCAAAGAAATTCACTAACAAATATGGAGTACAACAGAGGTATCATAAACCACTCCTCAATTTGAAACCTCCAATACACAGATGAGCTCTCAAGAATCTCTCAAAAGGAGTTCTCTCTTTTCTATATATTGGATGCACTCATCTCCTAAAATACGTTTATATATAAAACGGCATATGAATTAGGTCATGGAACATAGAAGCTGAGTCCATGACCTACTTGTCATCAAAAGACTATTGGGTGCTATGACAATATTATAGTTGATAGTATTCTCAACAAAACTAACAACATTAGAGGAATTTGCTTCCTCCTTTTTCAATAGTGATATTTCCCCCCTCTTTTTTAGATTTAGAGCTTCCACTGGAATTACCTTAGATTTAGAGCTTCCATTAGAATTATCCTCACCATGATCCAAACCTCATTCACCAGATCTACTACTAGAGGAAGATTTCGCAAACAAGCCATCGGCTTGATTATCCGTGCCTTGTACACTCAATTTTGTTCTCAATTCTCTAGAATTTAAAGCAAATTTTACATCTGCTAAGTAGATGGTATCTCTATCATGTAACATCGAGTTCACAAAGTTATCAAACAACATGGGCAATGAACATAACAAAATTAAAGCTTGATCTTCCTCTTCAAGTTTAATGTCAATATTCCCTAGATCCTTAATAATTTTGTTAAATTCATCTAAATTATCGGACATAAGAATACCTTGATTTATTCGGAGCGTGTACAATCGTTGCTTCAAATACAAACAGTTAGTGAGTAACTTCTTCAAATACAAACTCTTCAATTTCCTCCAAAGACTCGCAGCAGTCTCTTCATGACCACTTCACGTAAAACTCCATCAGAAAGAGATAACAAAATCACACTATGCACTTTATCTTTTTCTTCCTTTGTTGATGTAGAAAGTTCATCCGACACATTCTCTTCCAAAACTTTAGGCAACCCTTGTTGTCATAACAAGGCCCTTCTCTTGATGTGCTACAAGCTGAAACTATTTTGATCATCGAACTTCTCTGCATCAAATTTCACCGAAACCATCTCTCAAGAGCAAAGATCTTCCATAGAGCCTACCCGCTTTGATACTAGTTTGTTAGAAACGAGTGGAGATTTAGAGACAAACTAGATGCAAAGAAAGTAATAGTGGAAGCAAATCAGAGTAAAAATAGAAACGAAAATTAGCAATCACACAAAGATACCAAGATTTAAGTGGTTTGACTTCAAACGATAGCATGCGTCCACTAGCGGAGTAGATCTTCAAAGAAATTTACTAATAAAGATGGAGTACAAGAAAGCTATCACAAATCACTCCTCAATTTCAAAGCCCCAATACACTAAATGAGTTCTCAAGAATCTCACAAAAAGAGTTCTTTATCTTTTCTATATACTAGCCGCACTTACCTCCTCAAAAATATATTAACATATAAAACCGTGCAAAAATTAGGTTTTTTGAATATTTGCCCAAGTAGATTGTCAAGCGGATATTGAGTAAAAAATCTGTTTAAAATTCGTTCTAGCTAAGATCGAGCCACAATCAAGCCAAATTTATGGAACAATATTTTCAACTGGAAATCAAGCCACCATCCTGCGTGTATCAGTAGTTTTAGGTACCTTTCTACACTTCATGGCGCTAAAAAGGTACAGAGGGAAGTGTAACGATGTTTTTAGTGACTTCAATTAACGACACGTCGTCTTATTCCAGACGAAACGCAACGATAGCCGTTTGTTTTCCCTTCGTGATCTCCGTGTTTCTGGGGGGGTGTGCGTGGGACACGAGAGTGAGGGAGAGGCAGGCATCGAAGGGCAAGTTCGAAGCAGCCAGCGTTTGAAGGAAGAGAGGATGGCTCAGCTTCCGTAGCTTTTTATGCACAACAACAAGACGACAATGACAGTTTGGATATTCATTCCCCTGCTGCTGACCCTTCCGCTTCCACATCAACACCAGCATCAACCGCTACAACAGCAGCACTCTGTGGCCAAACCCAATGCGAGAAACAAGGACAATGAGGAGGGAGGACAACATGAATGTTGAGCTCTCCAAGTTATCCTCCACTGCGACCCTGCTAAAATGACCAAGATGCAGTATGCTCTTCTTTTTCCTCTTATTATTGCACCCTCTTTTATTGGCATACTCCAATACTTGTCATGACTCATCAGGTTGGAAAAATGCAATTCTGACAACCCATTTACACTTAAAATTATCAAGAAGTGTTTCTCTGGATTTGAAAATAAAATCATGATTTAAACAAAGCAAAGAAAGAAGCATAATGCCTTTATGGAGAAACTTGTTGATTATGCTAAGTCGTCTGTAAGATGAGCTTTTGAAGGCTTCAGATAACAATCTATGACAGAATCAATCCTCAAATAGTGTTTTCAAGCAGGCTTTGGTATTTATTAAGGTGAATGAGCTCACTCAGTATGTTTTCATCAATAACAGCATTTTGTTTTTCAAATCGAGTTGGAATTTACCAACAGAAATTTCTGTTATAGTCCCACTTTATATAAAAACCACGTTTCTCAAAAATCTTCAGTTTAAAGCTTTATTTTTTTTACTTCTGCCTCTTTATGCGGAAGCCGTAATCTGTATTGGGACATCATGTAATGAGTTATACCACTAGACATGTCCGCTAAACTATTACATCTTGACAACTTGCTTTGATCGATTACATCTTGACAACTTGACGGCTATTTCGTCGCAGTTCACAGAGGAACAGATGAGTAGATAAGAATCCTAAAGGAGAGCTGGATTTCAAAATTCTAACATGAAAAGGGTATGCTTCCTGTTTGATTGTTTTTTTTCACATCCCTTCTTTCCTTGTAGCTCGGATCTATTTCTTGGGTTCAATGTGTTGAGGATTAGCGTTCTAATTCCCACAAATTTTTCATTTTCTGCTTTGTTTTATTTAAGGTGTTGTAGGGGATTTATCGTTACGATTGGTCTCGTGTATTGCCAAATATTCATTTCGTCTCATGTACTTTTTTCTGAACTTTCCATTACAGTTTACTTGGTGCTTTTGGTGTGACTTTGTAGTGATGTGTCATATTCATTTTCACATTTGCATTGAAGTTCATAATTGTTTCCTATGGTGTGGATGCAGTTGCTAGAAAGCATCACTGGAACCCAGAAGATTCCTGTGCCAATGACAATCATGGTGTCAGGAATGGCAAAAAGGTTTGTTGGTGAACTTGTCGAAACAGGTATGCCTACTGTCCACTTGAATTATGCTGAGAACTCATTTCAGGAACGACGATTGTTCGCCTTTTGGTTATTCATACAAAGGAAAGAATAAATGAGCATTGGAAGACAGATGAGATTGCATGAAACCTGAGTAACAAAGATAAAATATAGTGCAGGGCAAAGTTCATCTGTCTTCTCAAATAGTAAATTTCTATTGCAAATATTTCTAATAGAACTTGAACTCCTCAAAAACTAACTAATAGAAAGACCACAGACACGAAAAAAAACATTTTCCTGACTTACTATCCAAATACGTGATGTTTTGAGTTGTAAGTTGATGATGTCAAGAAAGAATTAAACAGTAAATAGTTTAATTGCCGCCATGGTATTTGTGGTAGAACCTTCTCCACTGTGCCTGACAGGAGGATAATTATTCAATAGTTCAGGAGCAATAATCCAGAAGATGGGAATTCGGACCCTTGGCCATTTCTGAAACAGGAGAAAGCCAAGCAGTTATGTTCCATATATGATAGGGTGTACAGTTGTTTCTCTTTTTGTTTTAGGCTCTTCAGACTTAATATATTACAGTTTCATTTCGACTCTGAAGCTCGGCTCTTTTCGGCTCTTTTATCTTCTCCTTTTTGGTTTGAATGGTGACATTCTTAAATATTTGGCAGCACATTGCTTTCATGAGTGTTTAATCTTTATCCTGCTCAGATGATATATCCTTAAGCCTTCCAGATGTTAATTCAATTTGGCTGCAGAATTGGGATGCAGTACATTAGTTGTAGAGAAATACTTTAGACACAGAGATCTCACAAAGTAAACCCATAAACTGACGTGGCTATAGCACTTCTCTTAGTCGTATATGTCAGAGGCCTGAACCTACATTTAATCAGCATTCCGGGGGGTATCTCCCCTCCCAAAATGAAGATCATACACAGGTAATATCAAGAGCTTGCATTTACTTCTGCTTTAATGTTGTGTAGAAACCCGTGGGTACAAAGGCTAAACTTCACTTTTGTGATACAAAAAGCTACACATGAGCATAGTTTTTCATTTTCTCCCCTTGTTTTTTGGGCTTGAAGCTGCAATGCCTGACTGGTTTTTACTGTTTTGCCCACGGATGCAATAAAACCAGCTTATGTCATCGTGGCATGTTTTTTTTTTTTTTTTTGTTATCTTTTATTTTTCGTTTTTCCTCAGCAGGATGGATGTAATGGGGCGTTGCATTGGTACTTGAAATGTAACTTCATTCCATGTTCCCTAGTCCCTACTTCCATCGCTTGTATAGTTCCCGTATGGATCTTTGTCGTGTGTGCAAGTTGATGGCCTAAAAGTTGAATTTATTTAGTTGAGAACTATTGTTCTTTCTATTCAGGTACATTTGCTATCTCAGCTGTTTACTCATTCACCTTTGGAATGTAAAACGCCCGAATTAGTCTTGAAGAAGATCAATGGAGGAGCATATACACTCTCGAGACTAGGGTCGGTGAAATGGAAAGTTTATAAGTAAAAATATGAGGTTTGAGGAACTTGTGCTGAACTAATTCCTGGTAGCTTTTATGCAATGGAAAGAGAAAAACCTTTACGCAGTGGAGAGAAGAATTCCGATAGCTGTAGACCTGTATCTGTTATGCATGGGAAATAAGAGAGAGTCTTTACTGAGTGGAGAGAATAATTCCATTATGGTGTGTTTGGAGGAGGATTTGGATTTTGTTCTTTAAAATTCAAATCCCTTGTTTGGATCCTATATTTAAATTAAAATTAAAATTTACATCAAAAGCCAAATAAGTTTTTAAGCTTTTCAAAATCTTGAATTTGAAATCTTGGTCGATTTGAATTCCAAATACAAATACAAATGCTTCTATCCAGATACAACCTTAATAAGTACTTGATGATCATAATTGAATCTCTTCTAACGAGGTTAAATAGTTGAGGTTATTTGCATGTCTAGAAAAATAGAATTAAGGTGGGAAGGTATTATATGTTCACTATTTTTTTATTACTATGTATTACCTTTTTTACTATTATTTACAGATCATTTGAGATCACCTCAATATCCTAACGTTGGCTTAAGGCTATATACTTGAGTCTAGTTCGAGTGAATAGAGGGTGGTTGTCTCGTTCATTTAATTTTTATTCAAATACCTGTCAAGTTAGAGTTTTTCAACGAGTTGGTTTTTTGTTTACGAACAACTTATTTAATATTTGAGCAAGTTTGAGCTTATTCATTAGCTATTTCGTTTTGATGAATAAACTTTATTTGTGCATTTTGACAAACAAATTTCACCTTTGACTAATATCTTTATAAAGTTTATGTATACATATAAGTGATTATACATATAAGGATTAAAACAACGTATTTAGTATTAGGAACATTTCCTATAACCTCTTTAAATATTAAAAAAATTATTATTATTATTATAAATATAGATATAATACTCTAAAAAATTAATGAAAATACGAAGCCATTCGAGCTTGTCCTCGCATTTATTATTTTGATATGCACGATATATATATATATATATATGCTTGTTATGAAATTTATTTATCTTTCTCAAAATATCCTTTTGTTTTTTCTTGGAATGCATATACGCATTATTTAAAAATTAAATAAAAATTACAAGATATAAAAATAATTATTTAAAATGAAAATGGTATGTATTTATAAGATGGAGGGAACATCGGCAAACCCCTCCCAAAGCCGCAACGTGCACAACATGTATTAAGTCATGCATTACATGCTTCTTAATTGCAATGCATAAAGGCTGGGCAGCCCTATGAGATGCATAGGGAGGGCTATATATAACCCCTTCTCAAATGATTCTTAGTTATCTTAAAATAGCATATAATCTCTCACTTTTTTATTTTCTTTTAAAAAAGTATTTAGGCGGTAGATTTATTGAATATTACTGTAGTTTATTCTATATAGTATACTTCACCAACGAGAGGATATAGTTGAGGCTTATTGGGTTATTTGTTCATATTGGCTAGACTTGTGGAGCAATTCAACAAGCTGTATTTGAGGTATTCTGCTATGTATTCTAACATTGGTATCAGAGCAATTTATTTAAATTGCTTCTAGTTTATCAAGCCTATTTTTAACGTAGTTTTTTTTTTAACTGTACATGGGTGCCATTTTTTTATTTATTTATTTCATGTTTGAGGCAGAGCCGTTGCTAGTACTAGCGGAACTGCCACATCAGTGCTACATGCACTTGTGCGTAGCAAAAAGTGACATATTTTTTTTTAATTGTGATGGCGTAGCTAGGGTGCTATGCGCACCACAAGTCCAGCGCAAGGTGCTGCATGCATCGTGGTGGCAGCCAGGGCGCTGGGTGCACCACAAAGGTCCAGCGCACACCAAAGAGGTGGTGCAGCGAGCACCACCATTAGGAGGCTGTGGTTGTGGCTCTTCTGTGGGAGGCAACTGCTATTTTTCGAAAATGGCATTGTTCATGTGAACAGTACCCTCGTTGAAGATTGAAGATGAGACGAGTTTTGTTCACGATATTTCTCACAAATATGGGAAGTTAAGCCCTAGAGGAAAGAAGTATATCTTCTTTATAAGGTACTCAGAACACTTAAAAGAGTATGTGCTAATAGGTGAACAATCTAATGGAACTATTTCTGAGATTGAGTCACGAAATGTGGATTTCATAGAGGATGTGTGACGCCCCCAAATTTCGTTTGGGATCGGACGGACATTTGAAGCGTCGAGACATGCAACACAAGGTTACCTGCCCCCGTTCATGACATATAAGATGCAATGTTCCTAACATGTATCTAACATTATGCAATATTCGTAGCGGATAAATTTTTTCTTTAGCAATACTATGCACCAAACTGAAAATATCTCAAATGTTTAAAACATACTTCATATATAAAGCAGGGGTGAAAACTGACCCCTTCGGCGCGGTTTTTGGGCAGACCCGCCGCCGACCGATGAGAGGGAAAACGGTGGATGGACCGACCGTAACCGGTCGACGGGGAGGAGAACAACCAGCCGTATCGACTCCGGCGGTTCTCTAGCGGTTTACAGTCGGTTCTCGGTTTCCCTCCGGCGACGTCGTTCATCTGAGAGAGTAGAGAGAGAGAGCTGCAGAGGAGAGAGAGAGGGTTATAAACGCAGAAACGGAAAGGAGAAAGGAAGAAGATGATGGGTTATATCTAAACGGCGCCGTTTGGTTTAATACCAGACGACGCCGTTCTAATTTTTTACTCACCTTATAGACAAAACGACGCCGTTTGGTTTAATAACAAACTGCGTCGTTTAATCTGTGTGTAAAACACAGAACTAAAAGTAAAACGACGCCGTTCTACTTAAACTTAAGTGGAACGGCGTCGTTTCATATTGATAAAATTTTTTAAAAAAAAAAAGAGGAATATTACATCGGCCGGTTCAGCGGTTTGAGCCGGCCTCAAACGGCGACTGAACCGATGATAGGCGATTTTGCTAAAACGCTGCCGCCCGCCGACCGGTTCCTTGGCGGTTTCGGTCGGTTCCGGCCTCCGGCGGCAGGTCTGAGTCGGTCACGGCCGGTTTTCCGGTTTCTTGTACACCCCTAATATAAAGACTCATTGAACAACTAAGATCACAACACTAGTCTAAAATGCTTATGATCCAAAAAGTACTGGAGATGTAATTCCATAGTACAAGTAGTAATTTACGTTAACTACTATATTAACATTGATATCGTATCATCGCTCAGTCAACTGTGTCTAGTTAGTCAACTCCTGATTCTCCTTCAGGTCTTGTAACAAAATTTACCATTCGGGAGGAATGATAGTTGGGACTACCACAGTGAGATTTGATTACAAAAAAATTTTACACAGGCTAATGATGCATGGATGACAGTAAAAGCATGAATGCATAATCAAATTCATAAGTAATTAAAGCATAACTTGATGTACAATATAGCATAATTGACATAACTTAAATTGAAATGTGAACTGAACTTGACTTGACATGAACTTGATTTGAAACTTGACTTATCATGAACTTGTTCTGAAACTTGACTTAACATGAAAAATACATACTCCACAGTTATTGTGGCCCCATGTATTCTACGTGTAAATACACACTCCACAGTTGTTGTGGCCCCATGTATTCTATACATCACAATGCAGTTAAATACATACTCCACAGTTGTTGTGGCCCCATGTATTATACGCGTCACAATGTAGTTAAATACATACTCCACAGTTGTTGTAGCCCCATGTATTCTACGTGTCACAATTGCTGTGTCTCACGTAGTGTATGCGTCACAATTGCTATGACCCCATATTTCGTGTGCCACAGTTGTTGTGGACCCCACGAAACTGAATGTAACTTAAGATGAAACGTGACTGGAATACGAAAGGACTGAAGCCCTGACGTAACATAACGTAACTTGAACATAACTTAAAATACATGACCAACTTGAGATAGAAACATTTCGTAATATGGCATAACATATAATGGACAATATATTTAACATGACATACTTGCAACAGTGAATATTACATGACTTGATATACATGTAATAGATGACATACTTAGCATGACGTATTTGTAATGTATAGTAATACATGACATAATATATTATGTAACAGATAAAAACTAATGACAGAATAAGTTCTATATAACAGACAATTACGTGATAACTTGGCATGGCATGACATATATGATAACACACATACATACACTATGGTTCCTTTACTTAGCACACATATACAGTAGACTGCTAGTAAGTTAAAAACTAACTTACCTCGATCTCCGCGTTTCTTATAAAACCTCAAGCGCGATCACGAGGAACTGTAATTAGTGATTTTAAAAGTTAGCACTAAGTCATTAATAATTTAAAATATGGAAAATACTAACTTAAAGAGTAAAATTTCTATTTTACTCTCTACATGTAGGAAAATGACTGTTTTACCCATAACTTAAAGGATTTTGCATACTAACTCCAAAAGTCACCAAAATTTACATGTCTCTCATGTAAATTTTATCCTCAACTCAAATATCAATTTAGAAAAATTTAAAACTAATCACAACTATTAAAACTCCATAGGGTCGAAATTCCTATATGCTATTTCTATTGATTTTTGTTTCTAATTTGTTTTGATTAACCTTTTGATCTACGACTTATAAAAATGTGATCTTCAAACCAAACCATCACATGGTTTAAAAAGATGTCCTAAAACATATATAAGCTTCTAATTCAAGATCACATGGTTAAAAATTAACCAAAACATAAATTTAGCCAAGAACATCCACACTTTGGCTTATCTGAATATCTCTTTGCATAAAATTTCATATCTTTGAAACTAACATCAAATATCTTCAAAATAATAATATAACATGTATATAAGATGCTTAAGATCTTCCAATAAAATTATCAAAATCATTGGAATAGGTTTAGACTACCAAAGAGTTAAAATTTCTCAAAACAGAAACTGTTTTTCCTCTTCCAGTTTCTAAGTTTCTTAATCTAAGAAAATATTTCATCAAAACCTTTAATCATGCAAAAATTCTCAACCAATAATCATATACACATGTTAACAATATTCCATAAAAATTTTGGACCAATATCTATCCATTAGCTTGGTCAAAAACTTCAAACTATAACATATTCTCCAGTTTATCTCCTAGAATGACATTTTCATAGTTTACACAATATTTTACTGACCAAATGATCTTCAAATGGGACAAATAAGATATCTACGTAAACTAGACTAAAAAAAAAAACAACTTATATGAAGGATACTTTATGATAAAACACTTACAAAAGCTTCGAAATGAGTGTGCAAAAGAACACCTAAAAGCTGTCCAAGAGAGAGTATTTGGTATTCTTTCAATGGAAAGTGTAAATGAAGATAATTTCGTGGGGGGTGGCTGGAGATACTTATAGACGAGATATGGAAGAGATGAGGCTGGAGTGAGAGTTGAGTGTAGGTCTCTCTTACCCGGAGTGAGAGTTAAGTGTAGGTCTCTCCTACCTAGAGTGAGAGTTAAGTGTAGGACTCTCTTACCTAATAATATCTACAAAAATCAACTAAAGATATTTTTACCCAATAATATCCACGAAATTAGCTTAAAATATTTTTATCTAATAATATCCACAAAATTAGTTTAAGATATTTATATCCAATAATATCCATAAAAATTAGTTCAAGATATTTTTATCCAATAATATCTATAGTTTTGAACAGACGTTTCGTCCAAAAATATGAAAAAGAGTTATTGCGCCATAAGATCTTAAATAACCCACCGAGTCTAATGGCACAGACTATAATACATTTAGACACTTCTAACTATCTCCAATAATCAAAAACACACTTCTGATACCATAATGAGTAATAACACTACCTATGCAGTTAGACTAAAACCTATATGATTAATGGATTCGTGAAAACTTATAAGGTTTTCACGAGATTCCTAAAATCAATAGAAATTTCACAATTGAATTTTTAGTGGGTTGTTACATGATGAGTTTCCAAATAGGAGTGAGGTTGATAGGAGTTTGAAACTCCATGAGATTGTTGATGAAGAGGAAGGCGCTTCAAGAGGTTTAGTTGAGAATGAGGCAGAAATTCCTCAAACTCCTACAAATTATGAGAGTGACTCTTCTTTGAGTGGGAGTACACCACTTGTAAATTAACCACAACAACCTTAGCAACGTGGAAACAAGCATGAAAGTGTTCCTCGTCGTCATTTTTAAATTGAAAAGGAAGTCTTCACGGTAGCTCCGCAAGGTGATGATGAGCTTAGAACAATTCATGAGGCTCTTTCATCTTATACTAAAGATGAGTGGATGAAAGAATTAAATGATGAGATAGAGTCTGTGAGAACTAACGAGGTCTGGAATTTGGCAGATCTACCGTCAAGGCTCAAAGTTATTAGAAACAAATGGGTTCTAAAGGTGAAGTGCAAGTCGGATGGAGCAATATAAAGGTACAAAACCCGCTTAGTAGTGAAAGGATATACCCAATATGAGGGTATAGACTATGAGGAAACTTTTTCACCAGTGATGAGGTTTGCCTCAATTTGCCTGATTCTAACTATTGTAGCATACATGAATTTGAAACTCTATCAAATGGACGTTAAGACAATATTTCTCAATGGAGAATTAGATGGGGAGATTTATATAGATTAACCCACGGGTTTTGTGATAAAAGGTTAAGAGCGCAAGGTCTACACGCTCAAATAATCTATATATGACCTATAGCAATAATATAGATAATGGTATCTTAGATTCCATCGAGCCATTCTCTCGAGGTTTACGATGATCACGAATAACCATTATGTCTATGTCAAAAGGTCCAAGAAGAGTTTCATTATGTTGTCATTATATGTTGATTACATACTACTGGCTGGAAATAACAAAAGGTTGATAGTCAATACATATGAATGGTTATCCTTGAATTTTGAGATAAAGGATATGGGTGAGCCAAAGTACATTTTAGGATTTAAGATCTACAGAGATCGCAAAGAAACTTATGTGTTTGTCCCAATAGACTTAAATAAATAAAGTTCTTGAGCGCTTCCAAATGAATGAATGTAAACACATTGACACTCATATTGCTAGAGGCAAAAGCTTGTCCAAAGATATGTGTCCTAAGACTAAAAAATAAAATAAATGAAAAAGATAGCTCATGTCATTTATGCTAATGTTGTGGGCAGCCTAATGTACGCAATGATGTATACTCGGTCAGACATATGCTATACAGTTGGCTTGGTGAATAAATTCCAATCTAACCTCGAACTGGTCCATTGGAAAGTAGTCAAGAGGATTATGAGATATCTCAAGAGAACTGCAGACTATGTGTTATGTTATCAAGGTTTGGACTTGCAGCTGAGAGGTTACAGTGATGCTGATTGAGACAGTGACCTAGATGAGCGCAAATCAACCACTAGGTATGTCTTTCTACTCAATAATGCCGCCATTACATGGAGCAACAAGAAACAACCATGTATAGCCTTATCCACCATGGAGTCAGAGTATATATTTTGTTTAGTAGCAATTTAAGAAGTTGTTTGGTTACAAAGGTTCTTTGAGCATCTAGACATTGGCACGGATACTTCAGATTTAGTGACAATATTCTACGATAGTATGTCACAGCTCTCGCATATGCTAAGGACTCAAAGTATCATAGAAAAATCAAACATATAGATATCATATATCACTACATTAGAAACATAATAGAGCAAAATGAAGTGGTCCTGAAACACCTTTCTATGAGTCACATGGTTGTTGATCCTCTAACAAAGCCTCCAGCATGAAATTTTTTTAGGCTCATATTAGAAATCTAGGATTGCATAGATTGTGAATGTAATTTGTATTTTAGTTGAAAATGAGATGTAAAATTTCTTTTGAGATATTAATGCAATATGATATTATTCAGTTGTTGTCTTTATCGTATTGTTTTTCCGAATACACACACAAGTTATGTCAACAGGTTTAGATCGACTTCCTCAAACGAACGATCACCTCTGGCACTCGAGTAGCGAGTGAATATAAGATATTGTGTCCCTAGATACTTGTCCAAGGGGATAAGATGGTTGACACAAAGATATGTCGCCTTAGTGAGAGCTAAGATGAGGTTTATTGTATTAAAAGGACTATGTATTAGTACCCCACAATCTATGTAGCCTGTGGTTAGCCAAATGCAAGACCATCTTTGACGCCATGGAGGTGAGCTAATACAGTAACTCGGGTTAGACGCTTAAGGAGCGGATAGATTAAGATCTATACAGTATTGAAATAGACAAAAACTCTTTGAGAAAGAGATATCTACCATAGCATATATTTTATACTACATGTGCTTATTCGACCAAATGAGTAAACGAGTAAATGTTTCCCTTCTTTCTCACTATGTGAATCTCATACTTTATTAAAGTGTCATTTATTTGCCTTTGACTATGTCATAAGATGAAGGTTGTGACGTATGATATTTTGACGTGCTATTTATGGCTATGATTGATACGGTCTAAATAGATATTGTTGGGAAAGCGGTTCAACTAATATTGAATGATATGAGAGCAAACGGAAGACTATTCGACATCATATCTTCAATGGTGTTTGCCAATGTCAAACTATGACGTTACACAATGGTAGTGACTAAAGTTGTGAACACATCGAAATGATTTAGAGGTATTCAAACATTATTCTGAATTTTTTACTCAAGATGGTTCGAAAATATTTGATTTGATGCGATCGAATGGGTTAAGGATACAGCAAGACACTTTAGGGATGTTGCTATACTGGTATTCTTTGTGAGAGATTTGGCATAGTACTCCCACTTTTCTTTTTGCAAGTGTGCTTGGTGATCGTATAGCCTATTTGTTTGTATGAACAAAATTGAGAACGTTAGAGGGATACAAGGCCTAGGGTCATGCCCAATGTGTGCGAGTGTGAGATGTAAGATTAAGGGGTACTCACATGAGCAAACCCCTCTCAAAACCGTAACGGGCCACGACATGTAACAATAGCTATTAAGCCATGCATTACATGCTTATGAATTAAAGTTGCCGTTTAATTGCAGTGCATAAAGGCCAGCCATATGAGATGCACAGTGAGGGCTATATATAGCCCCCCAGATGATTCTTGGTTATCTAAAAAAAACACAGAATTTGTCTCTTTTTTGTTCTCTCTTGAAAAAATATTTAAACTGTAGATTTGTTGAGTGTTACTCTAGTTTATTCTATGTAGTACACTTCACTACCGAGATGATACGTTTGAGGCTTGCTGGATTATTTGTTCATGCTGGATAGACTTGTGGAGTAATTCAATAAGTTGTATTTGAGGTATTCCACTGTGTTTTCTAACAGTATTGTTTGAAATATTTTGATTTTTTTTTTATCTATAAACAAATAAAATATATTTGTATACGTTTTTTCTGTGGAATAATATAGATTTCATAAATTGTCAAATGTAAGAAAGAAGTAGCATAAAAAAGTAACCATAATAAAACTCGATTAGAAAAACAACTTTTCTTCTATAGCCATGACAATATCAACAAATAAAAGAGAGAGGAAAAAAAAAAGAATACACCAACATTTATTTTGAGTACATGGCTGCAAATAAAAAATACTAAAATAATATAATAAGAAAGAGAAATGATATTTGTAGTTGTGGTTGTGCAAGCGCTACGCAATCTCTTTGAAAAAAGTGAATTAATACGATACCCACGTGCAAAAAAAATTAACTTTTTTTAATCGTAAATTTCATTCTTTTTTAAAGCGATTATGCGATATTTACACACTTTATGACTGTATGTTAAGTTTAAAACGAGGTTTAAAGCGATCAAAAAATGAGAATCTACATTCTCATTAGTCAAAATGAGGTTTAAAACGTATTTAAAGTTTCCATAAATAACTAAATTTCATTTACTAAAATAAAGTTTCAACAAGATAATGTATTTTTATTTTAGAAGATTACCGTGTAAGGGGATTATATTTTTTAAAAGTATTATAGTGAAGGAAAGATTTTATAAAAAGTAAATTTATAAATTGACGTGAATTTATATAATTTATTATATTTATTTTATAATAAAAATAACTGTACAATTTAATATATCACATTAAATTATATTAATTTATAAATTTATTTTTATAAAATTTATTCGGGATTAAAATATTCTCTTTTTATCTTTTTGTGGTAATTGCTTCCACAAAGTTCTAACGAAATATATCTCTACACATGTAATGAAGCCCCATTTTTTCATGATCGCAATGTTTTGAATACCGTACCGGATGGCGTACCGGTCAAGGCATTGGAACGAAATATTTCGATACCGGTACCGTTTCGTGTACCGTTTCGGGATAGTCGATATATAAATAAATTATATGTATAAATATAAATAAATAAATTATATTCTAAAATAATAGTTTATATATGAATAATTTATACATAAATACATATATATAAAAATTATAAATAGTCTGGTATAAATTAGAGGTCAAAAAATAAACTTGTAGTTTGAAAAAATGAAAAAAAAAAAAAAAAAAATAGAAGGCCGAAATACCGGCCGGTACGGGCCGGTACGTAGGCCGGTACAGGCCGAAATATCGACCGGTACGATCGGTACCGGCCGGTACGGCCGGTATTCAGACCGGTACGAAACAGGTGCAATATCTGTACCGGACCGGTGACCGGTACGGAATATTCCAGCCGTATCGGCCGGTACGGTACGGTATTTAAAACCATGCATGATCGACCATGTTCATAAGCCAGCTACTATTCAATTATGTCTGGTCCTTTTTAATGTCTTTGAGTCTCGGTGGAAAAGTTGCAGCAACCTTAGACGTGTGCTTTGGTTTTCACTTTTTTAATCAAATGAAAATGATAGGAAAATGGTAGAGATATTGCCATCTTTATTTTACGAAATGATGTGGCACCTACATGGATATTGCCTCCTCGGCTTTTTAAGACTTTGGTTTCTTCATCATTTAAAACGAGTAATGTTAAAGTCATTGAATGTGTAAGTGTTATATAAATTTTTTTTAAAAAATGTAAGATTTATTATTAAAAATTAATTTTTTATATGAATTCTATATTTATTTATTTATTTTAAAAGAATTGTGCGATATCTACACACTTTACGACTACAAATATTATTTCTACTAATTTAAAAAATTAATATTTATAAAACTGTTAGGAAAAAAAACTCTACAATTCACCACTCCCTAATCCAAACATCACCAACTTGGAGTTTGAAATGAAAGTGACAGAATTAACAAGGGGTGAACACCGAAGGGGTCGGTGTCAGTTTTGGTCCCAAACCGAAACCCCACCGACACATGAAAAAACCCATATGCTTGATCGAAACCTATCGATAGGGGGAAAGAGAATCGACTAGTGTCGATCGGTTCGACGATCTAAGAATCAGTTTCCTCATTCTAGATTCACTAATCAAATCCACAAAACACTCCATCAAATTCACAAAACTCACTCACAGATTCACTAAACAACCAACAAAACTCAAAATAAATAAATCAATCAATAAATAAATGAACAAAAATAAGGGGTGAGAGAGAAGGGAGAGGAGATGGTGGCTACAGCCAGCTTGTGAGACTACGAGTGCAAGAGTTGAAAGAATAGAGCATTTGAGAGAGAGAGAGAGAGAGAGACTCTCTGAAGAATCGAAGATGAGAGTGACGGCCCCACACTGTAAGAAACGGAGAAAGGGAATAGTGGTTCGTCGAGACAGCGGCGCCGAGAGTTCGAGATGATGGGTTCACAGTCACTGCCATAGGGACACAATGACGCCATCAAGACTCGAAGTGGGAGTGGAGGTTGGGAGGCGGGAGCTAGGAAAGGGAGAGGCTTAGGGAAAGTGGGAAACCTAGACTCAAAATGAATGGGAACTGGCAATTGGGAGGTGGCGAAGTAGGAATGGGAGGATTAGTTTTTACTCTAATACGAAGCTATTTCTATATATGTATAAAAAGAAAAAATATATATAATAACCGGTTAGTCGGTTTAGCTGCTTTCGCACTGGAGAATCGAAACCAAACCAACCGACATCAGTTCCTATCTATCTAACTCGCCCGCCGACCGATTCTTGGCCAATTTTGGACAGACTGGCGTTCGGTGGCCGATTTCTGTTGGTGGAGGTCGATTTTTTGGTTTGGTGTACAAACCTAGAATTAACTCTAAAAGAGCCCAGAAGATTGAACACTATCCTCATACAGGCCATCTTCACCTTTGACTCAGTCAATGTCATTCTCACAATCTCTCTTTTTTTATAATTACTCTTCTATTGAGAACAAGATCAAATGGATTCACCACTCTCTGGGAAACTTCTATGTTAAATCCACCTATGCGGCACTTGTCCCACATGCAATTCTCTGCTGATGTTTGGAAAGAATTATGGAAAATCAAAATTTAGGATAGATTAAAATATTTTCCTTAGAAGGTCATGCATCAAATTCTCTCCACTAAAGCTAACCTAAAAAGATTCATCCATTTTAAAGAAAACCAAGATCTTTGCCCCTGTGCAATACCGAAAAAAAGAAAAAAAAACAAAAAACTTGTCCCACTTCCTTTTCAACTGTCCTTTTTTGAGAATTCTGTTAAGACATTTTAGATGGCCGATAAACATAACAATCTTTGCAAGACAACCCATCTCTAGCTGAATTTTAGTCATTCTAAATCCCTTAAAGGAGCTAAGGATACTCGAGGAGGACACCCATCTATTTCAAATATTTGCTGTCCTTAGACTCCTTACCATGGACAACATATGGTTCCTTAGAAATCAAATCACTCATGGTGCTCCATATCCCTCCATCAATTGGTTTATTTCAAAAGTCTCCAAAAAATCCAATGAACACCTCACAGCTTAGAGCATAAAATCAGTCCAGCAGGACCTCAACTAGGAACCCTCTCCAATAGGAGTTTACTCACTCTCCTTCCATGTAGCAGTCAGATATAACAGAAGCACCATAACTGCCATATGCAGAATAGATAAGGGCACTCTAGTTTTTACACAAGCAGAATTCATCCACAACACAAATCTCAATATAGGCGAAGCATTAGTTGCACTACTGGCAATCCAAGAGGGAGTAAATAGAAGGCTAAAAAAATATCACTGAATGAGACTCAGCATAGACAACGCAAGCCATCACTGAGTCAAAAGCTGCAATAGACTGGGCAATGAAAACAACCACTAGAGACATTCAATATCTGCTACGCAAGTTGGAGAAGTGGATTGAAAAAAAAAAAAAATTATCGATATACGCACAATTTAGCGCAATAGACAACTTCCAGTCAAGTGTATGGAAGTATTCCTCTAATTTGGATTTCTCAATGTATTAGATTTCCCAAGTGGCAAAGCTCCACTTATTATTATATAATTAAACTGCTACAACACTTTTGTATTGTTTTTCCTTTTAATCTCTATGCATGACACTTGCTTGCAATATATATATATATATATATATGAAATTTATCAACGATGGCTTGCCAATAAGGAGGTAGCTTATTGTTGAAAGGCGGTCCCTCCAACAAAGGGATGGCTTATTTGTCACCTAACCCACAATCTAGCCATGGCTCCCTGTAATTAAAAAAGGACAATGCTATGGATTCTGTTAGGAGATCTTGCTGTCCATCCTGCTAGTTTCTTTTTTAAAGTGTTTTTTATATTATTTTTTAACATTTTTAAATATTTTAAAAAAATTTAAAATATTATTAAATAACACTTTTTTAATTATTAAGTAAAAAAAAAAATTAAAGCGGGATCCAAGCATTTTTCATAAAAATAAAAGAAAAAAAAACCATTGCTTGTCTAGATTGTATTTGGGAACACAACTAGTATCAAATTTTCTCAATTAAGTTACTTTATTACTATTTAAAAATAATTTATTATTATTTATTATTATTCATAAATTATTTTACTATACCATCTGAGATATTCTTTTAACATTCAAAAAGAGCCCTAAAGTCATGAGATACACTCTAGACACACGAAGAACAACACAACCAGACCACCATCCCCAAATGACTTCAAGAAGAAGCCGCCATTCATCCTAAAAGGGTGGTTGGTCACACACACAAGAGTGGCTAGGATGGATCGACATCCATGGCTGATCCTTAATAGTTGTTTTTTTTTTTTAAAACCTTCTTTTAACTATGCTCACTAGTTAATTTCTTTTAACTTATCTTATATTTTTAAAGAGAAATAATTTATACAAATTTTAAATAAATAAACTTTATATAAATCTTTATAAAAAAGTAGATTTCACCTTAATAAAATATTAAAAAAAATTATTCTTTATTAGTGAGACTCACTTTTTTATAAAAGATTTATACAAAACTTATCTATTCAAAAGATTTTGGCTTACATCAATTAAAAATATAAACAGAAAAAATTGTTTTGAATCAAAAAATAAGTTAGAATATTTTTTTATATTTTCAATCTTATTCATTCACTTTTTAATAAGATATATTCAATACACTTTTAATAAGATGTAACTCAAATCTTTATTAAAATTTTGTTCTAACCTTACAATATACTGTATTTTATGAAATTATATCAAATATAAAAAAAAAATTAAAAAATATATATATTTTTACTTATTGATTTGAATATTGAATATTATAATTAAGGTTTCTCATATTAATTATACGAAAAAGAATTCAAAGACGTAATGATTAGCATTTGGTTTTCAAATGATCATTTTAAAAAAGGTTTTGAAAGCTTTTTTTAACACAAAAAAAATATATATATATTGCTTTAGATACATCATTTACTGTACGATTTTTACCAATTTTTTTTTTTTTAAAATAGTTTCAAATTATTATTCTCGACATTTAATACCTATTAATTAATATCTTGAGCGTTACTAAAGAGTAATTTCATTTAATCTTACCATTAAAATGGCTTTAAAAATATATTATATCCAATATTTATGTTGATGCATGGAGCATAATCATTATGTTACAACTGAAGGTAATGATTTTTTTATTTTATTTTTTATTTTTTGTTAGAAAATTGAGAGGTAATTTACCAATAGTGTGGGAAATTGAACTATTATTGCAAGGTAGTGGTGGCAGAGGTGGAGATTAAAGGAAGAATTAAGGGGTGTTTTAGAGAAATCGAATAATAAACAAAGGAATCACCTGTTTAGAGTCTCCCCACTCACTCCCATATCCCTACTTCTATATTATTTGTACTATCCCTTCGTTTCGTTGCCCATCTTCTGTAGCTGCTTCTTCTTCTTCTTCTTCTTCTTCCTCCTCCTCCTCCTCCTCTGTCGTACTCCCCTTCTGTTCCCTTGGTCTCTTTTTTTCTTGGCTCTCTCTGTATTCCACTCATTGTTCTTAGATTTATGCAGAGAAAAGAAGTCATTTTGAGAGGTGATTTTCATTACCAAAACATATGTGTAAATATATGTCACAGAAAGCTGATTGAGTGAGGTGATTTGAGGGATCAAACCAGAATTTGTTCCAGCGATTTTAATCCTTTGGAATATATACATGTCGATGAGGTCTGCCTCTATATAACCCTTTCTTGCTCTGTCTGTCTGTCTGTCTGTTGTGATTACAATGAGGTCTACCCCATTGCTTCAGGCCTTGAGATGATTTTCTTTTTCCTTCCCTTCTGTGGCTTTATCTGATGGCGCAATGGGTTCCTGGATCCTGTTGTTACCGACAATTGATTAACTTGTTTTTGGTTTTTCTTTGTTACTGCTGTCTGAGATCAGCCGTTTTTTATGGTGAAATTGTAGGCGAAGCAGCAATGTCTCAGCTTCTTTGAAAACTTAGCTCCTCACCTCAATTTGATTCTTCTTTCGGTTGTTTTTTTTTTTTTTTTTTTACTTGAACGGATGAAAATGTCACAGAAAATTCTCTATTTCTCGCTCTCTCTCTTTGGGAGTGTAGATTCGTTGAGATAACCATCAGATTGAGATTGAGATTCGCAACTTTGTTGCGGTGAATTCCGATCGGTCATCATCCTTGAGATTCGGCTGCTGGGGAGCCTCTACATCCTATTCCGGCTACAAATCTCGCAGGCTGATTCTGGTCTTGAGATGATTCCTTCTCTACACCGATTGACGTTTGTGAACCTGCATATACTTAATAATAAATTTGGAAAAGCATCAAGGCCAACCAAGTTCCTGAAGTTCTTTCCTATAATCCTCTTCCAGGGATTCGCTGAGCTTCTTATCCTAATTACCGTAGCTCCCTTTGCTCTCTGCTAGAATTCGGTGCAAGTCAAAACCCCATTCTGTTGCTGGCGGATTCACTTGTGGCCTTGTGTCCCTAACATGAATTTCCATTCTAAAAAAGGATGATATTTGCATTCATTTTCACCATAATAGTTGAATGTCTGTCTATTTTTTTCGCACTCTAGCTGTTGTGTGCTTTCTTTTTATGGGTGTTGAATGTGTTCTTCATGTAATGCCAAATACACCTTAGAGCAATTGGAGCGTGGAGCTGATAAAGGGAATCTGTCCTATTTGTCAGATCTTGTCATAACCAAACATCTCGGCCTCTCATTATTTTGTTTTTGATTGTTTTTTCCGAATTGAATCAGAAGAGTCAAATGCTTCGTTTCTGCAATATATACTGATTCGGCTGCTAATGGAAGCGAATGTGTATTTGGTTTGGTTTCACAGATATCAGAGAGTAAGCAGCCCAGATGGCGTTGCTTTGAGCAATGGGAAGAAGCCCAACATCAATGGCAGAATTCTCAACCCGACTACCAATACCACCAGAACAAATGTGAATGGCACCAGTTGTTCTACTTTGGAAACCAAAGGCTTCAGGTTCAGATCCCCATCTAGAACAACCCAAGACCATATCAACACTTTCGAAGCTGCACCCACTTCTCCCCAGTCTGATAACCACCACCACCACCAGCAGCTCCATGATCCCCCATCAGCAGCGAAGAACCACCAGACCCAGAACCCGAAGCGCGACAGGAGTCCAAGTCCCTGTGCGAGTGCGAGTCCCTGCCCGGGCCGGGGTGCCGGCGGTGTTAATGGAGACATGTTACTGCAGTGGGGCCAGAGAAAGAAAGCAAGAGTCTCAAGAACCGAGATCCGGGTGCTAACTGATGACTCGGCATCATCGTCGTCGTCGTCTGCTGCTATCAAGGCCCAAAGGAGACTCGCACCCGTCACAACGATGCCGCCCCCGCCGCCTCCGCCACTGCCCTTTTCTTCCGCTTCTACTCCTAACGCCCCTACCAGACCCAGAAGGGAAGCTTCTGCCTTTCTTTCCAACAGGTTTCTTTCGTCTCTCTCTTCTTTTTGTGTCTTCTCTCTCTGCCCATTATTTTCCTTTTAATACGCATATATGCGTCTTTATTTTCTAAGATTTTATGTTGATCTTCTTTATGCCCTATTTTCTTCTTCTAAATCGAAAGTCTTCTCTTCTATTTCTACTGGGCTCGTCTTCGTGTTCTTTTCATTATTTTCCTTATAAACCTTATGATCTCATCTGTGACTTTTTAATTTAGTCTAGATGTAGATAATTTCACTCACATATCGATCTGGATCTTCGTATTTGCTTTGTTTGATAAATTCCTGAGTTTCAAAAGAATCATATTTTTGCTTGATTTACTCATAGCGGTCCAAAATCTGAAGACTGAACCATGTAAGGTTGTTGCCATGGTTATCATTGTTTTTATGTTTTAGTTGTTTCTGTTCAATCTGAAAACAGCATATTCTCACTAATTTACTTTTGTGCCCCTCGAAAAGATGGGCTTGGGAAATTCTAAGACCTAAAAACAAGCTTTTCTTCCTGTAGTGGGTATCCAAGAAGTCCAATCTCCAGTCCTCCTCCCTCTCTAGTTTTTAATTTCTGCTTTCCAGTTCCGTGTGTCACAAATGTGCGTTGGGGTCATCGGGTATCACCCATTAATGCTCTTATACCCTTGTCTCTTGTTTGTGACAGAACGCAGCTTTGAGTTCCCGTCCGGTCCCGATCTTGAAACTTGAGAAATTTCTTAGAAAACCGTTTTCCTTATTCTCTTTTCCCCATAGTAATTTGTACTTAAATATATATATATGTAACCATGTTTCTTTCATTATCTCCTTTCTTCAACTTATTTCTTATCATGATATGATATGCAGCTATAGATAAAGTATGTTGAATGCATTTTTTGTTTTGGGTGGGCATTAAGAAAAATCGTGTCTTTTTCGATTTTTTTCCGGTCTTAGAAAAAGCTTTTAAACTTGATCTACTCTTCCATTATCCCTAAAGCAAGAATCTTTTTATCATCTATTACATAATATTAGTTGGCCATGATGCCCAGGAATTTGGAGGAGCGATCTGGTTCTGGAGCAAACGGGTCACCATCCAGAAACGGTGGCAGCGGTGGCCGAGTGTTGCCGAGATCTATGGCCGGAAAACGATCTCCTCCTCCGGAGAAACTTGACAGAAAGATGCATCCTTATTCTGGGTCTGCAAAAGATGAGAAGGAGAAGCCAAATGGATCCTGTGATCATCTTGATTCTGCTAATCAAGCACACTCAGAGCAGGAAGCTGGGCCTACTAACACTGCTGCTCCATTGATTGGAGGAGGAGGAGAAAAGGTGAATGCTGAAGTGACTGAGTGGCCCAGGATTTACCTTGCTCTGTCGAGAAAGGAGAAAGAAGATGATTTCCTTGCAATGAAAGGCACAAAACTCTCTCAGAGACCCAAGAAAAGAGCCAAGAACATTGATAAAGCTCTCCAGGTATACTACAATTAACTATTAAGGGGAAAAAAACCATAAATAATAATAATAATAATCTGCTTTATTTAGTGGCTCTTTTTTTTCCAAAAAAAAAATGCTGTCTCTTGTCTGGTGCTGACTATTCCGAATTGTTCCATACAGATAAAGAAAAAATAAAATTGTGGGTTATGTGTTTTTTGGCAGTATTGTTTTCCAGGGATGTGGCTGTCTGACTTGACAAGGAATCGATATGAGGTTAGGGAGAAGAAATGTGTGAAGAAGGTATTGATGCTTGTTTTCCTCTTTTCTTTGCCTTTTAGGATTGTGGAGAGAGATAGGGTGCCCACAACATTGTTTAATACGCCCACAGTTATTTACCAAAAGAAAAAGAAACAGTGGACATGCGTTTTCAAATTCCATTCTTCAGAGTTTCATAGTCGTAAGGGATACCTTTTAGTACTTGTGCAGTTACTGCCCAAGCTCCTTCAGGGACATCTTTAGATTCTCATCTGTTTTTCATTGACCCGTTCTCCACAATCATGTGATTGACTTTGGGTGTGTTTCCATCTACTTTCCTTGATGGAAGTTACAACTTAGACTCCTACATATTTCTTCTCGAGTTTCTGACAATTCCTTTGCAAATCAACCCTTCATCTTGACTTGTAGAAACATCGCCTGGAAATAGTGGTCTTTCGGGCATTATTGTAGATTTGATTATGATTTGTAAAATATTTGCAGCAAGACTAAAACGATCTGCATGTTTGTTGCTTGTTGTTGATGGAATATGCAGCAAAAGCGAAGGGGTCTGAAAGGAATGGAGAGCTTGGACAGTGAATCTGAGTAGCAAATTTTCCAGTCAATTCCGCTTCAAGATTGATTTTTTTCTTTTTTTTAAAAAGTGTAAAGATCACTCTCTCTCAACCCTTCTCCCAGACCAGAAGTCCGAGCCTAAATTATATTATGTTGGTTCATAGTAGGTGGGGGGTAGGGGCCACCAACAACCTTTTGCAATTAATATATTTGGCCATTTACAATGTATCATTTCTACTACTGTTAGAGCATCCCCATCCGGTTCCCCAAACACCAAATTCCCTATAATTTGAGGAAATATTTAGGGATTTCATCCCAAACCACCCCCCATCCCATTCCCCATTTTGGGGTTTAGGGATGGGGTTGCTACAGTAGGTCCCCAAATATGGGGACTTACTGTTTGTCCCCAAACCATTTTTATATTGATAAAAATATTTGTAGTTAAGTTTCTAAAAGGAGGTGAGAGAAAAATGTAATAAAGAAATAATAAAGAAATGTTATTTTAATAGAATAGAGAAAATATAGGGAATGGGATGTAGGAGGTTTTTGAAAGATGAGTAAAATTTAGAGAAAATTTTGAGGAAATGTACTTTTTAGTTAAATTATAGGGAATTTTATAGGGAATGGGATGTGAATGCTCTTAAAGATATCAATTTGAGGTTGATATATCAGAGCTCGATCTGCAAAAACACACGAGAGAGAGATGGAGGCAGGTGTGACTGAAAAATCCAGAGGTACTCAGGGCCCATCCAAGCCAAGCCAAGCCAAGCCAAGCCTTCTCTCAGAGAGAGAGACTGACAACCAGAAGAGCTTTTACTCAGCCAAGTTTTTTAATGTAAGATATGAAAACACCTAAATCAATCACGTGAGGAACCCTCCAAGGTGGGGTTCTGTTTTTTTATGTAAGTGCTTGGTTTTTTTTGGTTGCTTGTCATTTGTTTTGCGTGGAATTCTTTGCTGTTGTTCATGCTCATCCCGTGTTAAGAAAGAGCTGCCCTCCACCCTTCCTGCAGCAGTTTCTTCCCCATCAATGACAAATGAATGACCTGTTTTCACTCGTAGTTGTAAAGACTTATGTACTGCTGATTTAATGTTCTTTCCCCCCATGGGATAAAGGAACTACCTAAAAATTTGTCTGAGTTGCTTGGCTGTTTGTCCTGCCACTCCTTCCATTTATGAGGGTAACTATGTGTAGACTGTAGAATGGGCTTGATAAACATCTTAACAAGGCTAAGAGCTAATTTGGTTACACAAAATTAAATTATCTCATTTTATATAATTATTATAATTTTTTTAAATTTCTGCATAAAATATAAGAAATAATTTAATTTTTTCAAGATTTAAAACAAAATTAATATTAAAAAATTTTAAAATAATATTTTATTTAATTTTTAACAAAATATCTCATTTCATTTTGATTGTGAAACCAAAGAAGGCAATTTCTGATAAAAAAAAAAAAATATTATTTTATAATTATTTTTTGAAACAAGAAAAAAGGAAAGTGCTTTGAGGTGCTTGATATGAATTTGAATTCTGACGTTTTTTCTCCAACAAATACATTTGAATTATGAATTTAAAACATAAATATAGCCATAAGTAAATAACATAAATAAATAAACTTTCTTAATTTCTTGTATTCAGCCCATTTGATCTAAAAATCGAAACCTAGATGACCACATCCTTATTCTCAATTACCCATTAACACTATTGTGAGAAAATAATAACTCTCTCTCTCTCTGGGGAAAGTAAACTTAATACAGCTGTTATCTCACTTGCCAATAGCAATCATCAACCGCTGCCTATATTCACTTCACCTAATCAATCATGCCCATCGTCCAGGGCTTAAATTGGGCTTAAATGAGATGGAAGCCTGCCACCATTCAACGAAAGTATTGGAAAATAGTAATGAATAGATGTATGGACGTCATTCCCTTATTTTATTTTATTTTTTTAAGCCCGAGGTTAAACACTCTTCATTACCAGTTTTATATTGAGTTTTATTATATATAAATATAGTCGTTTATTAATCTGTATATTAATATTAATTTATTCATATTTAAAATTTAAATTAATACTATTTTTAATAAAATTTACTTTTTGACCAATCACATCACATTAATGCACAAATTAATATACAATTATACTTGCAACTATATTTTTCCTTAAATATTTGTGCGTATAGCAAGTTATCAATCAATTAGATAGAGAAGTCAAATATAATAGCAATAACTAGGGTGGACAGATTTTCGAAATTTTCGACTCCAGCCAACCTTCGCTCCGACTCTGATATAGGTAGGCAGATTTTCAAAACTTCCGACTCTAGCCGACTTCCGCTCCAACTCTCACTATATCGGAGTCAGAGTTTCAGAAATCGGAGTCGGAAATTGGAATGGATTCCGCAAGTCGAGCAAAATTCGGAGTCGGAGTAAAAAATGACTCCGAACTCTAAAATTTGAACTTTGATTATTTTTTAATAATTTTACACAGATACAAAACGACGTTGTTTTGCATCTGTGTTTAATGTTTATTTTACTAAACGACGCCGTTCCAATTAAATAGGAACGACGTCGTTTTGCTCCATGAGGGCCAAACTGCTTGAGCCCTTTCTTCTTGCATCACCCCCGCACCCACTCAGCAGTCGACACTCAGGCACTCACACTCTCACAGTCCACAGCACTCTCTTCGTCTCTAGCACACACCGTCACTGACTCGCACGACTCACGGTGCACCGTCATAGACTTGCACGCCTAACGGCCCAACCAGCCACCAGGTTGCCGTCGTCACGTTGCCGTATTCACAGTTCACGCCGCCATCAACCGGTAAGTTTGGGATTTAAATTCATGCCTTGATTTATATTCTGTGAATTTGTATAACTATATGGCTATTGATTTTGGATTGTGTAGATTGTAGGAAATTAGGAATATGTTTGTATCATTGTGCGAATATGTGTTAAATTTTATCATGGTGTTTGTGGTTAGACAGTAAACGGAATGTGTTTATGAAAATGTCCCTGAGAAAAAATCAATAATTTTCTATTCAGAATCACTTCAAACAAGACTTAAATCACTTCTAAATTCAATCTAGGGTCATTTAGCTTTTGTTTCAAAACTAGTTTCTTAAACAAAAATCAATTTTGATTTGTTTATATACACACACATACTGACACTGAGTGGGTATATACACACACATACTAACTAATATATATACACATAAAATTAGGATTTAAGGTGATTTTAGAGTTTAATAAAATTAGGATGAATTGTATATATATATATATATATATGTATATGTATATATTCTATTGCATGATCACTTTGGCACGTAGAAAAGAACATTCATTCATCGGTTTGATAGGACCAAGCAGTATTTATTTCTCAGATTGGGTGGTGTACTGTGCATGATTCAGATTGGATTGTTATCCTCACAATGAAATATTAATGTTTCTAGATCAAACTAGAAGCAACAGTGATCATGATCAATGACCATCAAAAGTCAATTAGAAATGAAATATAAAATTAATATTGCTCATGACCAGTAGTACGAGTGGTAGTGCATGCAGCTAGCACAAACTACAAAGTTTTGATGATCATCATGTCATTAGCCTCATCGCAAATACAAATTAAACAGTGAAATATTGACTATATATTATGCCTTAAAAAGGTTCAAATTCAATTGGTGTTTATCATCGATGCTACTAGAGACCTACACCATATATATATATATATATAGGTTGAGTACGTACACAGAATCCCATGCATAAATTATGAAATTCTCCAAGTACTCTTGTAAATCAAAGGTGGTTACAAATCAAAGGTAATGTCGGGTCTTTTTATTTTTTTATTTAATTTTTTGATATAAGAGGGCCAAAGGCATCCAATTTTCAATTTGGAGAATGAGTCATATTCTATTAGGCCATTAGGTTAGTGGAGTCAAGTTAGAGTTTTTATTTTTATTTTTTATTTTTTTTAAATGAATGTATGTTTGAGGAAATGATAAATTTCAAGAAGATAAAATATTTAGGTCAAGATGATGAATTTTCAGTATTATGGACTTGCATGATTTCTTGAGCATGAATTTTCAGTATTATGTTTAAGCATGATTTTTTTTTTTTTTTTACTAAGCTAATGATAAAAATAAATTTTATATATTTATATATCATATATAACACACATATATGTATGTGTGTTAATTAATAGGCCAAACTTTATATATTGTACATATGCAATCTATACATACACACAAACTTTATGGAAATGACCGTGGCATTTACTTACTTGCTTTAATTTTATTATATTTACAGTATTTACATTTTTTATTTTAGTAACTAACTTCCTGCTTTTAATTTAATTTTTCAGGTTCTTTGATTTCAAATAGTATGGATTCTACTGCTAGTGGAAGTAGAGATTGTGGAGACAAGGCCAGTGCTCCTACACCGGCAGAGGCTGCCTCCCCGATGACGGCATGTACTTCCACCCCTAAAGCCCCATCTAAGGCCGCATCTAGACCAACATCTAGAGCAGCTACTTCCCGTGCATCCAGTCGACTCCCAGTAGATATAGAAGGAGAAGATGAAGATATGTTTAATGAAGAGGAGGAGATGACAGATGTGCCCATTGAGCAAGATCGACCACCATGGTCTTCTAAAAAACGATCATGGACGTGAGAACATTTCACTAAAATTCCTGGTGATCATGTGAACCCTCAAGCAAGATGTAACCATTGTGGGAAACTTTGTAGTTGCCATTCGAAGAAGTAAGACACCAGTGTATTGATAGCACATCTTATTGGTTGCCAACGGTATAAAATTGCGAAGGGATTGGCGGCCACTGGCACTGATCAAACCAAGTTGAGTTACAAAACTCAAATGACAACTAATGCTGGCGGATCACATGTTAATAATCTTATAATCCCTCAATATAGTGAGAAGATGTTGCGGAAATTACTTGCAGAGATGATCATTACTGATAAGATACCTTTTACCACAGTTGACAAGAAAGGCTTTAACAATTTGTGCGCTGTCTTGAGTCACGTTTTCCCATGCCTTCATGGTATACGGTTATGCGTGATTGTTTAAAGAGGCATTTGAATGAGATGTTTTCTCGGACTGGCCAGAGAGTGTCATTCACCACTGATACATGGACGTCCATACAAAATGTGGGCTACATGTGTATCACAGCCCACTTTATTGACAATGAGTGGACACTGCATAAACGGATAATTGGATTTAAAGAGATTGTTGATCACAATGGTGTATCCATTGGTGCAATGATGGATGATTGTATTCAAGACTGGGGAATTAAAAAAGTCTTTTGTATCACAGTTGACACTGCCAGTGCCAATGATACTGCAATTAAGTGGTTCAAGAGGAATATAACGGTAAAAGAAGATATCATTCGTGGACATGAGTTTATACATGTTCGATGTTGTGTTCATATCATCAACTTCATTGTTTCAGAGGGGTTGAAGGAGGTTGATGATTCAATTACCAAAGTCTGCAACATTGTGAGATATGTGAGGACTTCCCCCCAAAGGCTTAGCAAGTTTAAGGCGATAGCAGAACAGCTTTAGATTCCATGTTCCGTCATATTGTGTTTGGACGTTCCGACTCGATAAAACTCCACATATATGATGTTGGTGGTAGCGCAGAAGTACGAAAGAGTGTTCCAGCAAATGGAGGTCAAGGATGGAGGTCTGAGGTATGCTTTGATGGAGTCTACTAGGGGGAGAATGGGACTCGGTGCGCCGGATGCAGTTGATTGGGATCGTATGAATTCTTTCGTTGATTTTTTGAAATTATTTTATGATACAACTATGCGAATATCTGGATCCAAATATTGTACTGCAAACTTGTATTTCGACGAGCTTTCGAGGATTCATGAACACTTGCAACAGAGTTATGATAATAGTGAGGGATTGTTATTTGTTACGGCTATGTGGATGAAATCAAAATATGAAAAATATTGGGGAGATATTGTGAAGATAAATAGATTATTACTTGTGGCTGCAATCCTTGACCCCCGATATAAGTTGGAAATTATATAATTTTTCTTTACTGACATCCTTGGGGAAGAGAAGGCAGAAGAGTTTATTAGAGAGCTGAGAAAGGATATTGATGACTTATATAACCACTACAACAATAATAGTCATCCTACTCCAACAAGCGGTAGCCGTAGCTCCTCACACCCGACCAGTTCGACATCTTCCAGTGATTACACTGATTTTACTGCAACTCTTTCATCACCATTGGTGCAGCAATATCATCAAAGGCATGCATCGAGGAATATTATGCAGTGTAGATCTGAGGTTGAACACTATTTGATGGAAGATGTCAAGGTACCTAATGATGCATTTCAGTTATTAACTTGGTGGAAGGTTCATTCCACCAAGTTTCCTATTCTTTCCCGAATAGCCTGAGATTTGTTAGTTATTTCTATCACTACAGTTGCCTCTGAGTCGACGTTTAGCACTGGAGGTCGTGTGTTAGATGCTTATTGGAGTTCATTATCAGCTTCAACTATGGAGGCCCTCATTTGTACACAGAACTGGCTATGTGAAATGCCCATTGGAGTAGATATCATTAATCCCGAAAGCTATAGGCTTGAATCAGATAAATTTATAGTTTATATGCTTTTAAATGATAATTTAAATATTTGTAATGTTTTAATTATTCAACTTCTAATTTTTATGATTTTGTAGACCTACTCGTGAACCCTAACATAGTTGCAGATGAGTGATAATTGCAGATGAGTTAGAAGTTACATGAATGAGTGATACTATTCAGGTACTAGATTAGTATTTTTAAATCATTTAAAAAATTATTGACCATTTCATAATTCATACTATATTTTTTTAAAATATTTTCATATGTATTATTTTGCAGATAAAACATTATGAGAACGAATGCCGAATGGTAGTAGCTACTAACTTCAACTTCAAGAATCAAGACTTTTTTCCTTTCTTGATGTTCAAGAATTAAGACTTTGTTATTGTTTAATTACTAATTTACTACTCTTTGGTTGTATAATGTATGACTGTTTAATCAATGACATTTGTATTTATGTTATTTAGGTAGTTAGGCCTAGTATTGCGTGTAGACCTTCGAAAATGGGCCTTCAAAGTCGAATGTGGGCCTTCGAAGTCAGAATTGGGCCTTCAGAGTCAAAGGTGGGCCAAAGCCCAAACACACTCCGATCGAAATTCCGAACTCCTATCGGAATCGGAGTCCGACTCCATTCTCGAAGTCAGAGTCAGAAAAAAAAATTTTCCTCCGACTCCGATGGAGTCAGAGCCCACCCCTAGCAATAACACTGTAAACCAACAATTAAAATTTCTCTCGTTACAAGATTTTTGGCCTTTCCATTCAACTTTTAAATAAAAAAACGATTGTTCAAGCATATATCGCGGCAATCATATGCAGCACTTATATCATTGTAACCTCAATTCTAACGTAGACTCAATTGAGATGATTGTAACTTATACTCATCAACTAAGTTCAGTCTAACTTTAAACTGAATCTAGCATCTAAATAACTAATTTTTAAATTATTAAACTCATCTCAATTTAAAATCTCTTTGCACATAAAACTTATAACATTTTTTAATTTAATACTTTTTTACAACCCAGGATCTATAATTTTTTTCAATTTTTCATAAATATATCTAAACTCATCTTAACATCCAAACACATATAAACTATCTTAGGTAAATCCCCCAGAACTAACTTCACAGTCTCAACTCACTACTATTAATAAAGAGAGTTTTGCTACATATAAACAAAACCGCGTACTAATTTGCATACCAATACTGATTCATTCATACTTAAAATTTAAATTAGCACTGTTTTTAATAAAATTTACTTTTTGACCAATCACGATAAATTGATTCACATATTAGTGCACAAGTGTGCTTGCAACTAGACTTTTCCTAATAAAGAACTCAACTCATCTCAATTCAATTTAACATCTAAATAGAGCGTAGTTTCTTCTCCAGTGACTTTCCAAGTTAGGACACAAAAAGCATAGAGTTTTCCAATTTAAGGGGATCGGTAATAATAGAGCAAGGCGGGTTGTAGACATGACAAGTCCACCAAGTATAAAGTCCAAAATTTAAGGCATTAGAGGGTGTGAAATCAATGTTTCCAACCAGGAATGAAAGAAAATAACGGGCCCCAAAATTGACCTAAACAAAGTACCGTTCACTAAAAATCCAACTACAAACAAAATTGTATCGTATTAGCAAACTGAATAAATATGTGCTTTTCTTTCCTTTTTCTTTTTTTAATTTATATTGGGAAATAAAATACAAGCACTTGGAGTAGTCTTCCCTGCATATAGCAAGTAATGCCTCGGCTCATGGGCTTCTCATTGTCCAAACAGAAGCACCCATCTTGTACCAACTATATCTCTATGACTCTGAATTGGTCCTTGCTTCATTGAGGCTCTAAAATTCGGAGAAATTTTTTTTTTTTTTTTTTTAAAAAAAAAAAATGAAGTAAAAGGAAAAGGAAAAGCATAGAAAAAGTAAAGTCAGCTCAAAATTATAAGTCTATATATTGTTATGGCATTAAGATAAGAAAAGCATCAGCGAGACAAACCAGTCGTTTGAAGGATCTGCTTTGCACTTTTTTCTTTGGACTCTCCAACTCGGGCTTGGCACGATCAAGAGCCTACAGAATTAATAAATGTGAGTTACCATGAGCGCATGAGAATATCCTGTGCGCCTTCTTGTTTACGTAAACAAAACAAAGCACAAACAACTAAACAAGAATGTGGGTACAAAATACTTTCAACCAACTTAATTAAAGGACAGAATATATGTAAAAAAAAAAAAAATCTCAAGAACTGCTTTCCCTCAGATATCCTTATCCCCACCGGAATCCACCACTCCCAAATCAAAGAGAGGAAGAAAGAAGCCCCTCCTCCAATAACAAATCCAAAGATCTCTCTCTTTTTTCTTCTCAATTTTTTTTCCCCCACTTTCTTTGTCATTAAAGGGTAGATCTAGAGCTCTCGATCCACGATGTCTCTACATGCCTCCCTAACATTAGAAGATTTGCCCTTTGCTCATCCTTCCCCAGTCACTGGTGCTTGGCTACCACATGCCACCCACCTTCCTCAGGTTCTAGCTTATTTTTTTTATTCCAACCACTAATGTCTGGCTATCAGCTTGCTTATCAATCAAGTTATGCTTTTTTTTTTTTTATAAGTAAAAATATTATATAAATATATATATATATCAATAGGAGTAACCAAGTACACTAGACGTATACAAGAAAACACCGAGCCCATACTAGAGTTCCCCGAATGACCCAAAAGCCTGTGAAAACTACCCAAAATACACCATACCCGATTTGAAATGGAACACACCTCCCCAACCCCAGCCCAATGTTTCTTGTACAACTAATTCAAATCCCTCTACAGGATTGTCTTCACAATGCCCTCCCTTTAGTCTTCTCTCGACTTGAACTACCTCCAATCGCATCGTAGTTAAATGCCCATGAAAGACGCTTTAACTCCTTGCTTTTCTTGAAACTTGATTTGGTTTCAAGTGCATGGCTCACCTCAATCGAAGTGAATAGAGCTTTAATTTGGTCTTCATATGCATCATTTGAAGTCCCCACAATTTGCTTAAACCCGTTAACTTTATTAAGAACCCAATCCGATGGTGACCACGCTATATTGTTTAACGAAGGAAAAGAAACCAAGGGAATGACATTATCCCTAGACACAATATCCAACTGCACTCCCGACTCTAAACCTTCCTCCACACGAGACACCAATGACAAACTTTCCTTCCCGCCATATAATTGCTCGACAACAATATGGTTGTTGTCTATTGTTTCTGTCACCATTACAGGTTCCTCCCCTCCATCAACATTGCTTGTATGTACTCCACTCCCCGATGATCCTTTCCGTGCCACTTTGTCAGACGCTAATACTCACTGAGGAGACACAGAACATGTAGGGGAAACACAACCTTCTGTAACCCGTTTGCATCTTCTAGAAGAGGCTCGACTATTACTTCCAAAGTATTCAAGACCCTGGATGGACCCCCATCTTCAACTAAAAATGAATCAAGGTATGCTAATTCAATAACTTTCAGTTTTCTTCTCAAATCTTTTATTTAAGAACTTCAATCTTAAATATACCACACCACGCCGTCATATCACACACCACTCCCCACTCGGACCTGGTGTTAGGCTCTACCATCCAATTGAGCACATCTGCCTTTTGATTAGCACATGCAACAACCACATGGCTCCTTCACATCATCGCAAAGTCTACTGTCCCATTTTTTGGCAAGAGCCACTTGCTCCTGCTGCTTTCTTTCACGGAGATGATACTCTCATCAAGCACCTACCTCAAAATGGACAACTCCAACGCACATTCTAGTGCTGATGTATTCTCCTTCAGCTGACATGATGACAACCTCTTTCTTGACAATGATTCACAGTAACCACCAACCCACTAGGAAATTTCCCTCATTGGGGACCTAAAACTTCTCCCAAAACACACACACACACACACACACACACACACACACACACACACACACACACACACACACAATAGGAGCTACATAAACCTTTAACCTCTGATAAAATTTTACGAGAGGTCAAAAGTAGGGGAAAAAAAATTATAAACAGCATAAGAGACAAAGGTTCTCCCCAGTGTAAATCTCAGGTACTACTAACGAAATCCATGGGAGTACACTGCAGATATGCATTAGGTGATCAACGCATATAATTTCTCTCCAAATGCGCAGCTTTTCAGCAAATAGATCCAGGATCTCCAATTCACATGATCGTAATCCTTCTCCATATTCAATCTACAATGCACCCAGGTGGCCCAATCTCAACCTACCGGCACTCATTGGAAATAAGAACCAATTCAAGAATTTGTCTTCAAATAATTAAGGCATTTGAGAATTGGATATGGTCTTTTTCCTTTTTAATAGTTAGGTGGATCTCTTGTATGCTTCCTGTGAAAAGGGTCCTTTTTGTCTTAACAAAACTTTACATCACTCATCAAAAACAAAATATATATTATCAAAGAACATAAATTCTTGCACTTAAATGCATAATCTTTTACCCTTTAGTTTGCCTGATTGATGAGGGGCAACTAAGCTCCTACAACAACAACGAAGGCTCACTTCCGTTTCCATATACTTTCCCATTTCCCTTAAACATGTAACCGTGGGAAATGTTTCTGATCTTATTACGTTTCCCTTCTCTTTCATCCACTTCTTTCAATCCAAACACCCTGTTAACCATGTGCGGTTAACAAGATGCAGGGTGGACATTTCACATAAACATCTAAATGTGGGAAGTGCTTCTGAGTTTAATCTATTTCACATATCATTCATCCACTTCTCTTCACTTCCTTCAACCCAAGCACATTGCTAACCATTTGCAGTAAACATGACACTGGTTGGACATTTCAGGCCTTCATATTCCATCTAATGCATCTTCTGTTTTTAGATGACCAAAAGCTCCATATCAAACTTTCTCATAATAAATGTGTCACTTTGTAATTAGGTGTCTTTGTATACTTCCTGTGTACTTGGGCATTGCCTAGTTTCTTTCTATTCAATAAAGATTATTGCTTATTAAAAAAAAAAAATCAAACTAACTTTCTCATAATATTGTCAATACCCTTTATTCCTCTCACTCCAATCAGCACACCAACAATACGGGAACTGCTCTCTAAATACTCCTAACCACAAATGCGCCTCTCCCAAATGCCATCAACTTTACTACTGACAGCAGATAACCCAATAGATGCTGATAATAATAATTGAAACAAGGACCAAAGCTCTCCACAAGAGTGCGATGCAGACTTAACAAGCACAAAAAGGGAGTAATGAACACCCCCCCCAAAAACACACATACCAAAAAAAAAAAAAAATCATGGCATGGGAAGAATACAATAATGACCTTAACAAATCTGCACCATACATGTAATGTCTGTAAAAGTAGAAAGAGATGAAGACACGTAAGAGTTCCTAGGTTAGCTAATTGTTGTAGCTATTTCTATGGTTGTCAGTATACAGAGAATTCCTACTGCTACAGCAATCAATGCCATGTGAATTTCCATTGTGGTTCTGGATTTGGACCAAAGCAGCTAGAATCGCTCATTGAAAAACAAGTATTAGGCAAATTTACAAGCTTTACTCACTAACGAGCTATTCCCAACAAGCTGAGGCCTTCATGAAGGAGGTGAGGTGTAATGGCTTTTATGAATTTCGGTCAATTTCTAGTCCATCATTGGCAGCAAGATTTTTTCACATTTATCTCCTTTATAAAAAATCAACTAAACATTTACAAAAAATCAATCTAAGAGGACCACTTTCAGATACTATAAGAAAGAGATACTGATCAAAGAGATAATAGTACCTGAATCAAAGATTCCACGCGACGTCGCATCCTTGTATGCATAAAACCCTCAGAGCACTGTTGAGGAATATGTATGGAACAGATATCAAATATATCCAAAAATATAAAAAAAAGAAGCATGCTAAAATAAAGTGAAGACTTTGCACGCCAAAAATACGCCCATATGGGCTGATAGGACCATATAAAATCCGCATACCACCATTTTACACATTCAAACAGATCAAGGTTTCTTTCCCTAATGAATAGCAGAAAGCTGATATCAGAAGAAGGTTCAGGAAGAAGGATGCATACCATATTAACATATCTTAATGATTTTAAAATGGATAACAAGACAACAGATTTCAAGATAAATGAGAAAATAAATCAATATTTTGTAGCACCCATGCTTGTGAATCTCTCCAAAGTTTTTCTAATAATTGAGATCATCGTGAAATATAGGTCATTTACTATTGAACATGCAATGTTACACAATCAAAGTGTTGTACGATCCCTAGCCAGAGCACCTGCTGCATGCATTTAACAGGTGAGAGCAAACATAGTAGCAAGCACTCTGCTGTGGACCAAATTGCCAATGGGTTCATGGAGAAGTTTGAGAGAAAGAAGTAAAGTTTGAGAGAAAGAAGTAAAACCCATTATGGAGTAAAAATAATAAAATACACAAGCACAAGCACAAGCACAAGCATCTGTCAAGCAAGCCTTTTTGAAACTTCTCACAACTCCTGTGAGTTGAAGGCCTATTGAGTGACTCCTCTCGAAATTCCACAAGACTCTCACAAGATATTCAGTTGAATGAAATTCGCAACTAAAACTTGCGCGACACACTTGATACTGTTGCTTGAACAAACTTGCAATAATTTTAAAAATCCCGATTTCCTAGAATTTCAATTTGGTTAAAATTCTTTACATTATTTAAGTACTCTAAGGCTGGTTTTGGCAGCATGAGTTATTTTTCTGACTTTAAATCAATAGAATCCTCTTGGAAAAAATTTCTTTATATTCGTATGACCATGGGATTGGTTCTTTGTTTGCAAGAAAAAAAGTCGTGAGATTTTCATGTTAGCAGATTAAGCTTCCCACCACACCAGGCTACATCACAATCTAACTTAAGCATGACATATTTGAAGTGGTACATACGCACATGCATATACCAAAGCACAAAGTATAGAACTTGTATGATGTTTATAATTAACTAAAATAATCCAAAATTATCAAAACAATTCTGGCTACAAACACATAGGTGCCGTTTCCAGCTGAAGCTACTCACTAGATTTACATTTACCCCAAGGAAAATGCTGCATCCACCGAGGATGCAGCACGACAAAAGCTAGCAATTTTTATTTTTATTTTATAATTTTTTTTTACTTAATTGTTAAGGAAGTGTTTTTAAATGAATTTGTGAATTTGTTCTTTTTTTTAAAAAAAATTAAAAAGATTTAAAAAATACTTGAAAAAAACACAAATAAATAAATAATTAAATTTTACACTTATCTGTAGGAATCCTAGGAGCCGCTATCGATGGCCCACGCAGGACCCTTACCCAAAATGATTCACAGTTTGTATCTCATTTAAAAAGTTTGAACATGCAAGTGGAAACTGTGTAAGAAGGTGCTTTACTGCTTTCTTTTCCATAAATATTGCAAATAATATAGGGACATGTATTACTTTTATTATTTTTCTTTTATGTATTTCACAATTTCCAAGCACGTGAAAATAAAAATCAAAGATAAAGGAAGATTCAGGCAGATTAGGTGAAAGAAATCTCACTTTAACATGATAACTAACATAAGCGTGAAACGTAGATAAACTCCAAACTGTACGGTCCAGCTTTTTGCCTTCTACATGTCGAGGGAAGATAACTGCATTATTTAAACAATGCACTTTGTTATGGTGAGAAAGTGAAGGAAAACCAACTCTGTCCATTTTTCTACATTTACCAAATGTAACGAATCCTGCATTTGCCAATAATGCTTCAGCCGGAGCTCCCTTCAGTTCTAGAGGAGCAGATGCAGACCACAAACAAGAAGGAGCATTATGAAGTCCAGTTGTACGCCTTGCTTCCACAAACTCCTATATGATAAACAAACTTGGAAGTGAAAAACTACAAATAACACAAAAGTGGATTAAGGCAAACATATCATAAAGATATGCTTGCAAGCGTCAGCAACAGAATCACCATACACGTGTAAATTGTAATAAATTCCACATGTGAAAGGCCCTCATAGGACCATCAACGAAAAAGTGAGTGTCCACTCATAAGTTTCCAAAAAACAAAACCTGCATTTGCATGAAATCAGTTATTTAGATTAAAAAATTATTGTACCTGCAGGAAGGAAGTGGCAAGAACAATATCTATGGAGTCTTTAAATCTCATAGGAAACACCACTGTCACCTTTTCTATCTGTTAGAAATCAATATCATAACATTCTGTCAGCAAGTTTTAAGTATGGACCTTCACACAGAATATTGGACGTGATGAAAACATACATAATGACACCAAAATTAGAACATGCTCTGTTATGCCAAAAAAAAAAAAAAACAACAACAACACTGAATTTCAGAAATGTTCTATCAAAACTTATATATCGATGCAACTAGAGTTAGAGTGTATCACCTTTGGAAGGAGAAGGGGTCTTTGTAATACTCCAGATAATGAGGTTAGTAGATTTAATTTATGAATAGTTAGAGGTATCTTTGCAATTCTTGGGGAGACCCCAACCTAGATAAAACGCTACAGATAGAGGCAAAAAACCCTTGCATCGAGAGAGAAGAAGCTGCCACCCCTCCTCTACAATTAACTCCAGATGATGAAAGAAAGAATATGGCTTTCCTTGTCAAAAGATCACCAACTAGATGATTTTAGGCCAATGCTGACCAACCAAAACAGAGACCAGCTTTTCTGGCAAGGAGACCCCAACCACCACACTCATCAAGGCAAATACGAATTCCAGCCAAAAAGCTGAAACCCATGACCCCTAAGCTAACCTCATTCAACTGACATTTTTTTCTCCAAATTTAATACATGGAGGTATGTTGATGTGTAATTTCATTTTATGGGGTCAACTTTAGTTAATTTGAGTTACATTTAAAAAAAAAAAAAAAAAACTTTAAAGTTTAAGATTTCAATAAGTAAAAAAAGTTAGAAATTTTGACTTAAAGAAAATTAAAATAAATCTTTGATTACTAAGAAGTCAAAATTAAAAACTTTTACGATTCGGGTGGATAACAAAATTGATGGTTGTGTTATATAGGATGTTGGAATTGAACATTCAACCGAGTAATTTTATTTAATTATGATTAAATTGAGAAAACTTGAATCAAAATTCAAAGTGTGCATACTTGAATACTGTGAGTTTTGGTTCTTCAAGTTGTGTAACTCAGATTATCACATGTTTTAAATATTAAATTTGATTTGATTGTGCTTAATTTGATATTGTGGACCACTAATGTTTGAGATTAGGCTAAACATTGGGGATCTATTGTATAGACCCTGTATACTTAGATCTACTCAAGTTTTTTTTTTATAAGTACTTAGATCTAATCATGTTAAGATGATATATTATTATGTATACACCCTGTGTACTTAGATCTACTCATTAATATATCGAGGACCAATTGAAGTTGGTTGTGCTTGTAGCTGACCAGATATATTTTCATGTACACTTTTGAGTTCTGTTATAATCTTTGTTCTAGACGAAATTTTATATATGATTTGGGCCCCCAATATAAGAACCCTAGATTCGTTCTTGATTGCAAAAGACTTAAGTATTTTGGATACCCCTAAAACCATCAAATACCGTTTAAGTGACTAATTCCTGGAAACTTATCACTGGTTTTCAGCATACATATGTTCTTCCAACTTTAGTTTTCAAGACTTCTATAAAACTTTTGCTCTTTCTAATTAAATGTATCTATTGTATAGACCCTATGTACTTAGATCTATTCATTAATAAGACTTTCTTCCTAAGCAAAAACAAAGTTTTGGCTGATTCTAAAAACCCTGCCAAGCTTTTGTCATGTGATATACAACATGGATAATGATTAACTTGTGGTGTACCACGTGTCAAAAAACAAAGATAATCATACGGAATTTAAAAAAGTACAATAATAAATGAAGAAGTTTCTGTTGGGGAGAGGAGTCCCCTAGCTAGTTGTGGGGGAGTGAGGTGGGAGCATTTCTCCCCTGCTGAGGGAAGAAGAGGGCCCACTCTACCCCTCGGGATGGGCACACAGAGCAGGGGGAAGGGTTTCCCCACCCCCACACACTGCCCCAATGTGGGCCCACAGGGCGGGAGAGATCCATAGGGTGGGGGTCCCCTTCTCCCTACCTCACGAAGAGGGCTTACCACAGCATGGGGTGGGGGGGCACTGCCCAAGTACACAGGGCTATGCCTTCTTCACTGTCAAGGGGAGAAAGAGAGTAAAGAATAATTTTCTAGTTAAAGCTACGTCTCTAAAAATAAAACCATGAAGATCAAATTATATCTTCAAACTTCTAGAGATGAAAAAAAATTATGCAACAAAAATTTGTTGACCTGTTAAGATGATATTTTTACCCGAGGAAGAAGGAAAAAAGACTCATTTGGCCTATGCAGAATGGCAACAAGCCGGTCCATATTAGAAGCAACAGTCCTTGAAGCAAGTTGTTTTAGAATTACTCTCAACGGAGCACCAAGGACCGTTTCCCTCACAGATGCAATCTTAACCAAAAGAGCATGTCTGTACTCTGCAAAACATCAACAATGAAAAAGTTCAATAACATCAAAAACAAAAAATGGTAACTCAGCCACATAATGACAGAATACACAAATGATAATAGATAAGTGAATTAATGGAAGGTATTTTTTTATCCTTTATGGTTCAAAACAATCTTATGCAAAAATATAATTAACAGAATTTATATAAAACAATCTGTTATATCTTATTTCTACATGTAAGGTGAAGGCACGCTCAAATTTTTCACATGATGGCTTGTTTGATTGCATCGTTAAGGATTTCTGTCTGCTCAGACACCCTACATCTTGACCAAAAGAAATAATATGTTCATGATAACCTATGGAATACTTTCATACATTGTACTTTCTGCTTTTGTTTCTTTTAATATATATTTACATAGGTTTTTTCCATTTGTCCATTCACAAGGGGTTAAGAACCAAAAAATGAAAAAGGAAGTGTTTAGGGTAAAACAAGTGTACAAAGAAAAAAATCCCTTAAGATCTTCTTTTAAAAAGGAATGTCCTACAGGGTAATCCTCTTCCTTTCATGTCATTTCTAGAGAGAGAGAGAGAGAGAGATTCTTTCAACCACTTTGTAGCTCCCCAAGGAAGGCCCAATCCACACCTAGGCCATACTCCAAAAAAAGTAGTCAATGATACAACCGGATCCCCTTGAAATCATTATAAACACCAAGAACTTCTCATTTTTAAGCAATGTAAGATCTCATTCACCACCTATACTCGTTCAATATGGAGTATTATGATCTTCCCCCTTAAATTCCCGATGTCCTCATGAAGTCATTCCATTATATAGATGACATGGCTCAAGTCCCACATTTCCTGTTGGACTCTAATATCATTTGTAACACCCCAATGAATGCCCAAGCCAGATCTGAGCCATAATCCAACAGAGCTAGTCAATGGTATAATTGAAGTTCCTTGGAATCATTATAAAAACTTCTCCCTCTCAAGTAATATGGGATCCCATTCACTACCTATGCTCTCTCAATATGAGGTATTACACTCTTAAAAACCAAAGGGGGAGGATAATTCTAACAAGTGCCGAGTTCTAGCCTCAAGCATGATTTTTTAACTTGAGAAATTGGCTTTAACCCAGGAGAAAAGGCACAGTGACTTGCCAATGAGAGACGGCCAAAAAACAAAATTCACAGGTTATACAATACTCTCTTGCATTCACCTAGTCTTCAAGTTGGTTGCACATTAAATTTATACGAAAGCATAATAGCTCACAAAGCATTGACTTGAGGAGTGAAATCCTGAATATGGTAAGGAGTATATATTGCATAAAAATGTTACTTCAATTGAGAAAGGAACTGCTATTTGCAGATAATCACCTAAACCTAATCTAAGTTTTTAGCTATACATCAAAGCCTAGAAGTACAGCTGGATATTTCAATCCGTCATGCAAGTTAAGGAAAATCCTTGCTCATTGATTTCTTCCAGTCTTCTGCTGGGGCAAGGTTTAGAGGCAAATCCAATGGGAGAGGAGTTTACTTTTCAAAACATGTTGCATAAACCACACTAAAACCATCAAAATGAAAACATCTAATAAGGCCTAAAAGAAACACAATCCAGAATCAGTGCAGCAAAAGAACTGAATAATACAAGTTAATCAACCCCCGTAGAAATAATACAAGAGGCATAAGGTCGATACAACATATATGATCAAACTGTGATAGTCTTTTTAATTCATATGTTGATTTCCTTGGACTGCATAATATTACAATATGCACAGTCAGACATAGTTCCAAACATTTTTAACTTCTACCCACATGTCATAAAATTTCAGTTGCAACTCCTAAACATTTCACTAATAAGTTCGTTGTAACTGATCACTGACACAAAAATTACCCTTGTATTGAATGAATGGTATAAAATTTTTGTTAAAAAAAAAAAAAAAATTTCAGGATGTAAAAGAAATATTTTAGGCATAATCTTAAAAATCCGAGCAATGATGGAGATGTTTAACAAGGGATCCTAAATGCTTCAGCATATCAACAGCAAGCTAATAATGACCTTAGAAAAGGAACTCGTTGAACCTTCATCTGGAGGAAGTTTGGACAAATTCAGTTTCAAAGTGAGATTAAATCCATCCCTCGGAGGATCAAGAATTTGTACAACCACACCATATGCAGCTTTTATTGCTTCAATAGCTCCAAAAGGAAGTCCACCAAAGAAGATGGCATCTGGGGGAGGGGTAGGTAATGACACTGACAGCAGCAAGACGTGTGAATTCTTCATTGACACCTACAATATATTTTTGGCACGCAGATGAAAAAACCAGATACTCATACCCCACATGACCAAACTACCAGATTCAAATAAATATTAGGATAGATAAACAAATTGATTAATATAAGATCCTTCATTACAAGTTTACTCATAATTATGCACTTTCTTTCACAGAAATGTTAAACTGAAAGGCTCAAACGTTAAATTACCTGAATATGGTAGCGAACATCATGAAACTCGACCCAGTGGTAATCCAATTCAACTCCTTTTTCAAGACTGCAGGAAAATAATGAAATGAGCATGCTGTGCAAGTCCATAAAGCAAAGAAAGATCAAGTTTCAGTTCCTTCTTTTCTTTTTTCTTTTTGTAAGTGACCACTAGATAAGAAGCTAAAAGATTAATGAGTGCTGGAACAAGCATCAGCATCATCACAGAAACTAAGGAAATTATCAATTAGTAATCGAATTGGGTAGTAAAAACTACGATTAGAATAAAATAAAATAAAAATCCATGCATGTGTGTGGTCTATTTGTCACAAAATAAAAATAAGAGAGCTAAAGCATTAGATGCTTGTTCTCCTGAAAACCAATGCACACGTTAGTTTACGAGGTTCCAAAATTTCCCCAGATCTTGATTATTGGTGACTGTCCTTTAATAGTTAAGATTGTGATCATCTTAAGCAAACCACTAAGATAAAACATAAAATTCTCATCTCATCTCATCATTACGATTTTTTCAAATTTTCACATAAAATATAATAAATAATTCAATTTTTTCAAATCCCAATTCAACTTTTTTAAATCCCAAAATAATAATAATATTGAAAAATAATATTTTAAACTTTTATCTAAAACTAAAAATCCTCTCACTTACCAAACCTAACTTACTGAACCTCTGGCAACTAATCTTTTCAAAAGAAAACCATTCGAATTAATAAATAATCCACTTGACTGGAAAATGGAAGGCCGGATATGAAAACAAAGCAGTAGAAACAAGTTGGCAATATCATTACATGCGATAAAAAATTATGCCTATCAATAAATGTAGGGATGCCAGAAAAGACTCCAATCATATATCTGAAAGTAATAAAACATAGGTTCATGAACATAAGTAATGACCAACTATAAGTCCTAGTAACCGGAGTGAGGTATTCTTTTCGGAAATGGTAAGCAATGGCCACAACAATGATTTCATAGACATTGACAACCTAAGATGTGTATTAAAGAATTACAGGTGTAAGTAAATCACTCTTCTAATTCCGAAAGTTAAAATGAGAGAACCGTATAAAATTTGATTTGAGAAAGAGAGAGGAAACCCACTTCTGAACTCGATTTTGCAAGGTCTGAAGGAGAAATCTTGAATGAGATTGCAGAAGTATCATCGATTCCAACTCGCTCTCTCACTCTCGCTGTGTGTCGGGGAAGGCAGTGTTGCCAGGGTCTGGGATCTGCAATATCGTGATGGGTTTCGATTCCTGGCTTCTTGTCCGAAGTCTTGGTCTTACGGTTGATGCCGCTTTGATCGGGGGGAGAGAGAAACGGGAAGAGTTTGTATGACATTTCCACGTCCGCAAACGACAGGTAGCATTTTGAAAAGTGAAATCTTTTTTTAAAGAGTAACAATACTTGAATTCGTCAGTATACGAGGGCTATATAATAATTTTAAAAAAATAAATAAATATTAAATTTATATAAAAAATAAATAAATTTTTAATAATAACTCGTATTTTTTTTCAAAATAATTACATAATATTATGATATTACACACTTCACGATTATATATAGCATTATTCATATTTAAATTTAATTAGAAATTTTATACCTAAAAAAGATTATTTAATATTAAAAAAAATATAGCTAATTATATTAATAGAATGTGTAAGAAATATGTAAAATTAACTGTATATAAATTTTTTTTTTAAATAAGAGAAAGCATGGAATCAGCTTGTTTTGTCAAGCTTCCGAATATCATCCATTTTAAAATATAAAATTTTGCTAATCATCATTTTCACACAATACATTTTTTTATTTTTTATTTTTATTCTTCTTAAACTGATTGAATTTTTATACTTATTATCCATATACAACACATTTGAAAAGAGAAAAAAAAAATACGTGGTGTATGAGGATGAATAGAATTTTTTTAAAATATAATTCAATAAATATTATAGAATTAATTATTAATCCCATATTTGGATTGAGATGATTTTGATCAACAATTCGAAAAATTTCATCAACTGTTTTTTTAAACATACAAAAACGTTTCTCTTTTTTCCTTCAAATGAATATGAATTGGGTGTCAAATTCACAAAATAATGATAATTGAGTGCACATTTAGAAAGGATGTGGTATTAAAGTAATTTAAATCACAAGATGCTACAATGTACATTCTTTAAAATAAGATCATCTACAACTTCTAGCAAGGATAATACTATTTTAGTCCCTTTAATTATTGCTCAATTGTTTTTTTTTTTAATTTCTATTTTTCATATTTGAAAATGTTTATAAATACAAATGAGTTATCTATTTTCTCTTTTTTCTTTTTTCATAAAAGCTCCATTATCAATCAATAACCACTTATTTCTTTTTATTTGTTTTCACCTTTTGAAGGTTTTTTTAAATAAGGAAAATGTAGATAACTCATTTGTATTCATAAACATCTTCAAAAGTGAAACAAAATTTAATAATAAAAAAAAATTAACAAGCGGTAATTGTTGAAGATGGTCTACTAGAAGCCCGGAAAGCCTAGAAACTTAGGTCAGATTCTGGCCTTGTTTGGATTTAGAAATCATCTCAATTTATCTCATCTCATCTTATCTAATCATTATAATTTATCTAAATTTTTAAACAAAATATAATAAATAATTCAACTTTTTCAAATTTCAAAACTTAAATAATATTTTAAAAATATTTTATTTAACTTTCAAATTTCATCTCATCTCAACTTACTATCCAAATATCTTCACCCCATAAAAGATGAAAGAACTCCCTCCCTAGTATTTGACGGTCCAAAACTGCCCAAAAAAAATTATGTTTGTAGTTTTAAGGTGTACAAGTCTTGCATATTCCCTTTATAAAAAGTGGATAAATCTTGAATTCACATAAAAATTTATTTTTTTAATAGTGGACTCCACTTTTTTTTAATAGAGTGCACGAAACTTGGACATTCTAAAAGTTTGTCTAATATTACTCAAACTGTCACGATCTGAATCTTTAAAATGTAGTCCTATTTTTTAAAATTCTACTTAGAAAGAGAACATGAAAGTTGAAAGGAAAAAGAACTAGTTTAAAACATTAGTTTTTTTTTTTTTTTTGGGAGAGGGGGGGCAAATAGTTGAAAGAATTGTAAAACGTCATGATACGTAGTTAAGATTAAATTAGAGTAAGGTTCGGATTAGTATTAATGGTTCAAGGTAACGTCAGTCCCTAAGTTCTCCTCAGGTTTGCAAAAGAACCTTGGTTTCCAATTTTAGCACTTTAGTTATTTTTCTGAGGAGTTTGATGTCCTGATTTTATTGCTATGCCTTGCTCATATAAATAAGAGCTTGAGGTTAAGGAGGGAATTTCTCAAATCAAGCTCTTATAAAAAATATGAATAACCCTTCAAATCTAGATACAATCAAATAGAAGAAAATGAAATTAAAATAGATCAGAAAACTAATGTTAGAAGTAAGGGATACCAGCACAACCTATAAAGATAAGAACAATCATATATTTAGGTAATTCAAAGAGAGATGAGAAACTAACTGTGTTACCCTTTAACTCAAAGGAAGCAAGATTGTCACTGAGACGCTACCTTCTCTATAAACATAATTGATACTAGAAGGGAATAAATATTTGAATTGAAAGAATGTCATCTAAATGCCGGAATAAAACTAGAGAGATGGGAATTGTTAATGCAATTTCCTAATATGCCTGTGGCAACCTGCAACCATAAAGAAAAGCTTGAGGAACCAATGGGAGATGCCTCTTATGCTTAAGTTAGAGAAGAGTTATGCTCTTCCAATAAGCAATGAGTCTTTAAATCCATGATGCATACATGATAGGCTATTTACAAGGTTAAGGTGACCTAATATGGCAAAACCTTTCTATAGGTACAACTCTCAATGCTCAGTTTGATATGTTATACTCTCTAGCACAATTCAACCGCTGATGGCGCCTATCCAATGCAGATATCTTGCTTGGGTTCATTTTCAAAGATTCATTTCTCGTTGAGATACAATTAGTCAGGTTTCCATATGGGTTGAGATCTTCTAGAGTTTATCTTTATGGACTGATCCCAACATTAGAGAGATAGAGGTGGATGACTTTATCCCTAAACTCCTACGACGTGTAATTTAACCCTTTAACTATCCACTACCACGTGAGTCTCATGTGACTGTGGCTTTTAACTACCTGAACTTCTCCTCACCTACTGAACATATTTATATCCAACAGCTACCCCATAAACTCTTGCCACAAATTTGCTAGCGGAAATTTCCTTCTTTTTCATCTTTTCTTTTCACATTATTCATTTCAAATCTTATCCTTTTCTTATAGACACATCTCTTTCCTGAGTAGAGCACGCAATTCATACATTCCTTTTGTCTGACAGTTCGCCTATGATTTACTTCATCGTGCAGCATGAAATCCTTTAACTTGTCTAATATACATCTCCTTCCACAGCATATCATTCAAGATTTGTTTGACATGTTTTCTCTATTGTTGATACGTAGCTTCCTTCCTTGCTCCATCCATTGCGCCTTTTGCCATTCCTCCTTCCCATAATCTTCATCACCTTATTCTTCTTAAACTCCATTGCTCTCCTATCTTGCTCTAAGTGTCTTCTGTGTCCATTTAATCTTCCTCATTTTGTCTTCATGTTCTTCATGTCTGCTTACACCACTTTCTACCTTCAAATCATTTCACTCTTTTACACAAATGGCTCCTAGAAATGCTTCCCGTTGTGTTCCCCTGTCTTCTCATCCATGTCATTCTCCAAATGGATCCCAAGATGTTGACCCTTCGCGACCTATCACCTTCAAAGGAAGTCGCCAGACTATCACCACTACCAATGGAGCTGGATTCTATGAAAGATTGATATGGTATCCCTTAGTTAGTAATTTGACCCTTATCGATTCTCGCAACAGCATTGTCAACTCTAAAGGGGTTTTCGAGTACGCCAAACTATATATTAGCATGTTTTTAATGGGGTTAAGGCTCCCCTTCTGTCACCCATTTGGCAACACTTTAAACTTCTTGGGCATGACCCTTGTCCAACTCATACTCAATGCTCAGAGGATAATGTTATCATGTTGTATTGTTTGGAGGTAGGCCTTGGAGGCTACGAGAGAAGAGAATCCTAACCTCACTGCCTATGAATTCTTCTACATCCGTGGCTTTAGGCGTCATGATGGGAACCAATATAGCTTTCGTTCATGAACAAGCTACAAGGTTTTACATTTGAAACCCCATTACTCCCACGTCAAAGATTGGGACAAGAAGTTCTTTCTTATCCTTGGAGTTGGCTGGAAGTTTCCTATTGATGAGGCAAACTATCATGAGTTTCCTATGAGGGCCTTGTAGGGTCATGTTCCCAATGATCATGATTTTGAAGTTACTCCCACTAGGGGGAGACAGAGTGTTGGGATCTCATTTATTCATGAATTAGAGACAACCCAAACTTTGTTAACTCTAACATGATCCTCACTCGAGAGAATGTTGATTGTTTCTTAGTGTAATCAAATTGGTCACACTAGTTGTAGGCTGCCAGATGCCTTGTTCAATGGGTCCAAAACCTTCTCGTGGGCACAGGAGGGCTTCTTCTACTCCATTGGATCCCAAAGGAAAAAAGGCCTTATCTAGAGAGTGATAGGGCCAATGGTAGGTCATGTGTCTATAGTGACCCTCCTACTCTAGAGAGGGGTATAGAGCATCCACAACCATCAACTGCCCTTTAATTTGGCAGTCATTAAGAAACTTAGTACTCCCCTCCACTGTCAAATCTTGTTCGCCTTGTGGATGTGATCAACCAAGGAGTCCAGGATTCAATGTCTTCTTGGGGTCATTTCCCAATGCCTTATATGCAAGGTTTGAGTTGTCGTCCTCCTTTTCGAAGGTGAGTGGATCTATCAAAGTGTTGGTGTTTGGTGGAAAAAATCCTGACCTTGAGACCATGGGGAGGATGTTGAAGCACTTGTTAGCCTTGCCTTCATTAGAACAAGCCATTGTTTCCGATAGGAAAACTCCTGAGATTGTTTAAGAGGTGACCACTTCTCCTATGGGCAAATCCTCATCCACTGCTACTTTTAGAAAGGAAGATCCATGGGCTTCCTCCCTCATGGACGAGTCCTTACCCATCGTTAATCTTGCCAATGAAGCTCTAGAAGCTTATGCTTCTGTTAGCCCAGCCACTCATTAATGGTTGTTGGTAGTGACTATGCTTCTATTGAGTTTATAAAGAATCAACTCATGGTTCCTTTGCCAAGCTCGGGGCATCTTTCGCTAGAGAAATATTTTAGCTACGAAGAGATCACATAAAAGTAAACTCACAAATTCACATAATTTAATATGATATGTTAGATTGTAAAGTTACTTTTACTGTAAAGTAGATATGACATATCATATTAAGTCGCGTTAGTTTATGGGTTTACTTTTGTAGGATCTCTTTGTGGTTGTAGCAGTTCTCCTCCCACTATGGTCTCCCTAGTTAGGGGTATAACCAGTCTGGTTCTAGTTTTGGATATATTTTGTAATAGAACTAAATATATTGGTCTGAAAATTTAAGAACCAATATCAAACCAATTCATTACTAAAACCAAAATTTTTTATTTTTTCGATTTCAATTTAGTTTTTCTGGTTTAGCAGTGACAATGTTCTACCACATATTTCAGCTTCTTTAATGGGCTTTCACTGATAAATTACCCTTCAATAATAAGGCCAAAGATAAAGGGAAAGGATCAACAGGAGTAGTTCCTTAACTTAATGCATGTCATGCCCCTAGGATAAAACCACAAAATCATATGCAGGAGTACTACCATCTGCACAAAGATATACACACACATATAATATACATGATTATGACTCAATAACATCTCCAAACCAAAGAATAGAAAGTAAAGCAAACCAAGAGTCCACTTTGGTTCTAGCTTTGGTTATTTTGTGTGCTTGCTTTTAAAGTTGTTGGTCTTGTCATTAGAGTTTGTGTTCAAGCTTGCAGCACTACATGTAACGATTTGTGAGGTTGTTTTCATTTGTAAGTTCAACAATACATAAGTTTCATCCTCTTTGAGAACGTTTTAAACAAAATTTTGGTATATTCTGCCATTGGCTAGCTCAAGAATAAATGTATTGTTTCTTTAAGCCTACTAAGAAAAAATAGGACAGTTTGGTTTATATAAAAAATATATATAATAAAACATAAATATATAATTAGCATATAATATAAAAAATACAAAAGTATATATAGCAACCGGTTCGGTTTGGTTCAAACTAGTGTTCGATCGGTTTTACCGGTTCATCATTTTGTAACATCCCTAAACCGATGTTCATTTTGAGATAGATATAATTTACACTGTACTTTTCATTACACTCATTGAGGAATATAATCTGATAATCTATCCACTATTAACTATTGTATAAATAGTAAAATAGTATGTATAACCCTTGAGAATGTAGTAGAAGTTTTATATAGGGAATAGCTGAATCACCACTCATATGGTGATTGTAAGTGTAGAAAGTATTCTACACAGAATCTTTGAAGCGATATCATTTAAATGTGTAATATGTTTATATCTACACCTGAAGGGAGTTGAATAGTAAATTTGAAAATCCTCAAATGGCAGCTTGAGGCGAGGACGTAATCAGTGGAACTAAAGCTCGTTAAAATATTGAATTTTCATCTCTCTTATCCTTACTATTTATATTTACTGATGCTTAATATTTTATTAACATTTATATTGTGTATTTGATTTATAATTATTATTATTTTTTAGACTAACCCAATTTACCCCCCATCTTGGGTTAGTCATATGGGCAGCAATGCATTTTTCTAGCCCTTAATATGTCACCCCAGCATTTTTCAGGCCGAATAGCATTACTTGGGAGCAATAGAGTCCCTTGTCCATTATAAAGGACGTTTTCTCTTGATAGTAATACAATATCTGATTATAGACAGAATAAGCATCCATAGAACTCAAAATCTAGTAGTCCGCTATTAAGTCTACTTTGAGGTTGATCCGTGGAAGAGGAAATCTGTCTTTTGGGCATGCCTTATTCAAGTTGGTGAAATCTACACACATTCTCCAATTGTTTGCCTTTTTCACTAACATAGCATTTGAGAGCCATTCTAGGTATTTCTCCACATTGAAACTTCTCCATTTTTGGGGTACTTTCTTGACTTACAGGTCAACGCAGAGGCAGTGTTCTATCACCTTCGCATCTAAGTCAAGCATGCCCTTATGATTCCATGAGAATACATCTCTATGATTAATGATGAGCTGTTTTAGTTACTCCTTGAGTTCCAATGACATTTGTGTCCCCATCTAAACTGTTGCGTCAGGTCAGTTCAAATGCAGAGTCACTAACTCTAAGGGCTCACTCAGCACCCTCTCTCCTTGCTTCATATTCCCCTTATCTCGAGTCTCTAATCCTTGCTCAAGGAGCTCTAGTGATTGAAGAACCACTTCTAGAACTTGTTTTTGTTTAGCAATTCAAACATGCACGCCATCATTCTTCAGTTATTATATGTCGCATTCATGTTCTAACACTTGCTCGTTTCGGACTTTCTTAACACCCACTTCTGTTGTAAACCTCATCATCAGGTGGTAAGTTGAGGTGACAACCAACCTCTTGTTCAAATTTGGGTGAACAATGATGGTGTTGTACTAAAAACAAGCTTGAACCACCAAGAAGTCCATCATTATCGCAACCGATTAGGACCCAACTCCTGCTATGATAGGCACTATGATAACACATATTGGTTGCACTGTCTCTCTTGACAATACCTTCAACAGCGTGGGGGTTGGGCATAATCTATCTTGCTCTATGTCCGTCTTTAGAAACACATCCCAAAATAGGACTTCTATCGAGCTCCCATTTTTAATTAAGATCCTACATCTAGTGTACTTCGCGACAAGTAGAGTCACTACCAGTGCATCATCATGTGGATACAATACGCCTTCACAGTCTTTATCACCAAAAGTTTTGGGAGTTGTCTTTATAGTCTTAATTTGCTTTAGTGGCCCATCGACATCAAACACTTCTTCGTATCCTGCTCTCCTAGCGTGAGCTTTCCTCATTGAAGACGAAGCTTCACGCATGACAAACCCTCCTACTATGATTATGATATTGTCGGGGGGAGCATTCCTTTCTTGTATTTTTGCCCCTCCTTGGGATCTCACTCTTATGCCTCCCTATTGATCTCTCCCATATTTTTCCGGCTAACAACCTTAATGACAACTCATGTTTAGCAATGAGTCACTCTAACTCCCTATTCTCTTGCATGACCTCTATCCAATGCTTAATCTTACGATTGTCCTCAACTCTTTGCTACCCTTCCCCATAGCGATCGGTGCCCTGGTTGTATGATTTTTGATCGTCATTATGTTGTGTCTACCCATCCTCATTCCCTTGCACATTTAGAGCCATCCCAAAACCTTGACCATGGGAGTAGGAGCTTTTGTCATTCCTCTGCCCGTAACGGTTGTTTTTCCCTTTGTCTTCATTCTCCCTTCCTTTTTAACCCTTGCTCGCCTCATTCTTCTTTTTGTCTACCTTTTTCTACCTTGGCTCTTCATGGATTGATCAATGCTTTCAACTTATCTTTTGCATTGAAATGTTATTCGCCCTATACATAAATTCTCACAAAGTCACTAGTATCTTCCTCGTCAACTCCGCCATAAAGGGACTCCTAGGCCAAATCCCTACTAAAAGCACCACTAGTGTTATCTTATAGTCTTGGTCATCTACTATGAGGCGCTCCTTATTAAACTGCATAAGTCACGCCTTCAAGCTTTCATCCTCTCACTGATTCACAATGACGAGGTATATGGCCGACTGTCTCCTATGTTTACTGGTCATAAATTGCATTAGGAATTGCTTACCAAGCTCCTCGACGCTGGTAATAGAGCCTAGTTGCAAATTCTTAAACCACCCTCTTGCCAAGCTTTTTAAGGCTAACGGGAAGGTTCGACATGCAATCTCTCTTATAAAATCGTGGAAGGTCATGTGGGCCTTGAAAGTTTCCAGATGCTCGATAGGGCTTTAGATCTGTTATAAAGGTCAATTCATGGGACTTTAAACTTTATGGGAGGGTGTCGCCATGATCTCTGCCTTATATGGCAGATTGGTGCAATTAAGCAGGTTATCGACCCATGATGACGTGCCCACTCGCTTGATCATTTCTTCATACTTGTCCATGAGATTGTCGTGTATCCTCTTCTCATCTTCCTAGTTACTCAGAGTCGACCCTCCTTGTTTTGAGACTCCTCACTGAGTTGTTTCCTTCGATCTTCACCTATGCCCTCTTCAGACCCCCATGTCCTTGTGCTTTAAGGCCTTGTTCTCCCTTTGCAATGCCTCCATCTCCAAGGTCATCTTCTTCAGTCTCTCTTCCATCTCTGTGAACCTCCTCTCCATCCTAGTGCTTGCTCCTTCTTCTACCGTGATTGCTTTTTGGTTGCAGGTTGCATGAGAACATGTAGTTGCAAATAGCCAAAAAATACTTTATGATCCCACAAATGGTGCCAAGCAATTGATGCAGTTTCTTGTATGTCTACAATGTACCCTAATGACTTGCAACCAGAAAGGAAAATTTTGGGAAACTAATGGGAGATGCTCTTTTAATAGCCAATGAATCTATAAATCTATGATACATAACTGCTAAACTATTTATAAAGGTTGAGGTGAACGAATATGACAATACCTCTCCATAGGTATGGCTCCTAGTGCTTTGTTTGGCGTGTTACCTTCTCTAGTACGATTTGGCCTTTGATGTTTCCTATCCGACATAGATATATTGCTTGGGCTTATCTTCATAGATCCATATCTTATTGAGATACAATTAGTCAATTTTCCATATGAGTTACGCTCTTTTAGGATTTATCTTTATGGACTGATCCTGAAATTAGAGAGATTCATGTTGTTGACTTTATTCCTAAACTCATATGGTGTGTGGTCTAACCTTTTAATCAGCTGAAGTTATTTCCTCGCTTAGTGAACATATTTTTATATCCAACAAGGATCATTATTTAACTAATAGAGAATAATTATCCACAATAAGCTCATTCACGCTAAGATGATAGCATAAAGTAAAACTCATATTCAATGCACTTTAATTCAACAAATGTATTAGTGCCCAATTTCCAAAATAAAAATCAGCAATAAAAAGAACTATAAGAAGAAAGTAAAATCCCCCACAACCCGTAGGTCTGGGATTGACTTTAGAAGTACCATTATTGTTAATTTAAGCAAACTAAGAGGAGGAGAATCCATTTGACCAAGATAGGCCTCTTAGTCCTAATCGTAATACAAGGAATATGGAGAGATCCTAATATAGACACAAAAGAGTTAGAAACAAGAGTTTTAGGGGTTGTTTGGAAGATGAGATGAGATCATCTCATTTCCTTCCCAAATATAATTAAAATACAAACACTTTTTAATTACAAATTTTCAACTTTTGTTTATCTAATCATTATAACTTTAAAAAACTTTCAAACAAAACATAAAATAATTCAAAATTTTCAAATTTCAAAACAAAAATTATATTAAAAATTTATATTCTAACAATATTCTAACTTTATAATATTTTTTTCAACTGTTTATCTTTTTTCCCAAAACTCCATAAAATATTATAACTCAAACCATTTAACTACTAATCACAAATCATTTTATTACTATTTATAAATTTTTCATCTCATCTCATTCTCCAAACACCCTCTTAAGTTTGGAAAAAAGACTGTGATCTCTCAACTAGGTTTTAATCCTATGAACAATAGCAATAGTGTAATGTTGAATGCACTCAAATTTGACTTTGTTCCTAGCAAGCCAAATTTTCCAAAAAAGTGAGAGCAGTTAAAAAAGAGGTACTTCAATTGAGTTGGTTAGTTCCTCAAAAAATGTACCACCATTGAGTAGCTCTATTATTTCAACTATTAGAGGCAATATAAAAATATCACATTTTATATAGTATGATAAAAGTAAAATGTGGATGTGATATGTAGTATTATAAAAAAAAAATCCATTTCTCTTAACAAATGAAAAGGTTCAAACCAAATTATAGAAGTTCATAAAAATAAAGTGAAATAATTTACACACTTTGAAGTGACACACTTATAAGTTTTTTTAATTGACTATACTTTTTATCTTCAAGACACTCCACATGACTTTACAACATACTTTTTATTGGAGCACCTATTTTAGTGGGGTACTCTGATATTTAGAGCAAGCCATATCTTTGGGATGATAGGGGCAACACTCATTACAATTGTAGAGGTTCATTTGCTGTTTCAAAAAAAAAAATTCCAATTTAGAATCTTTTGAAAAATTCATTATTATGTCTTGTATCAACCCATTATAAATAATTGATTGACTTACCCTTTCGTACTAGATTTTCACAAATATGGCTAATGTAAATATTGAAACATTCCACATTGATGTAGAACTTATAAGTTTAATTTAGTTCATTGGTCTATTTTTCTTGATGAAGTGTTCATTAAACTTTTAGCAGTCAATTGGAACTTTTTTTGCAGCAGCACTTCTTTCAGGTGCTACACCCCCTCTAGCACACGTTCTCAGTCGAAATATTGGCCTTCAGGTACAACCATGGGTTGTCACACCTCTCTCGGTTATTGAAATATATATATATATATCTATGATTACTTTAACAGAAGATGAATAAATACTAATATTGCTTTACTATTTAGAATAAAAAAAATTAAGGCTTATATCATCCAATGCCGAGTGTTGGCATGCTACTTGAAGGGATTTTGGTGCTGCTGTTGGTACCACTGCATCAATATAAGAAACCAACCTTTATTATCAATATACTAGTCTGTTTTGTGTCTTCGCTTAGCACGAGCGTCAACTATTCCTATAAATGTTCAACAAAACAATTATTAGAATAGTAGTTTAAGCTGGTAGTTAAGTATGATCCATTGTGAGAAACCTTTCCAGGTTTGACCATTCTATGGACCACTCAGGTCTCATTGGAGCGAGGAATATGCTTGTCTTATATGTCTATCATAGAACCAAATTTGTAAGATCATGATACATTATAAAATCACTTTCATACAAGGTTTTTGTATATCTATTAGGCTACTAGGATAGGATTAACGTGCAAAGCACGTTTGCCTAGTTAGGTAAAATGATTATTTTAAAAAAATATTATATATTTTTAAAAATACTTTTGTCTAGCATTACTCTTCATAGAATAAACTAGTAAGTTGTGAACTGATAAAACATGATAAGGTATGTTAGATTATAAAATTACTTTTTTTTTTTATAAAACATATATAATGTATCACATAGACCATAATGGGGTTTTTTTTTTTTTGAAAGATAACATTAATTTCATAAATCAAAACATAGAAACAAATCTGTCATGAGCAATACAATGCATAATTTCCATCGGGCCCTCTTCAATCCATACAGATTCAACATTTAATTGTAAGGCCATCCTTACAAGGTTATGAGCAACCTGATTGCAAGTTCTGGGAGCAAACTAAACTATCCTGCGATTTGGATGCTTGAGAACAGACTTGAGATCTTCAACAATCTGGCCATACCATGAACAATTCTCCCCATTGCTTAAAATATCATGAACCAAATTCAGAGAATCACACAACCTACTGAAATCCCAACTGATTACTCAATTCCACAGACCTCTCCAAAGCTACTACTTCAGCCTGCAAAGTGTTGCCAATAAAATTCCTTGGCCATGCTACAGTAGCTAACAGATCACTAGAGCTATTTTGGAAGACACAACCCCCTCCCATCTTCCCATCGTTTGAGATGTAAGCTACATCCCAGTTGTCTTTAACCCAGTCCCCCTCAGGTCTACTCCATTGAACCAAACTCCTACTAACAACTTGATCTCCATTCATAGCCTCCTCCTGAATTTGAGCTTGTTGGAAATCATTTAATTCTATTTTAGCTTTCTACCATAGCTTTCAAGGACTATCAAAAACCCATATGTTTCTCCTCAACCAAAGCTATTGGAAAACACAAGCAGTTCATTCCAATTCAGACCCAGTTAATCTATCAATTAAGTCCTCCCAAATGATAATAAAATCAGAATCAAGGCACTTAGCCTTCTATAAAAAGCTGGCAGAGCCCGAACAGAGATCTCAAGTAGCCCCACATGACCATAAAACATGATTACTTGTCTCATTCAATTGGTTGCATATAGGACATGCCCCATTATCAATAATCTTTCTTGTAAAAAGGTTACCTTTGGTTGTGAGAGCCTCACTAACAGCTCTCCAGAAAAAGATTTTCACAACATGATAGATTTGTAAAACCCATATGTGTTTCCAAGATTGAGAAAACAGTTGAGAGTTTGAACATCCTCCCAAGGCAACAGAAACACTTTGATGGTGTAAATGATAGGCAAACCTCACAGACGAAAGACCATTTTTTGTATAACCCTAATATAGTTTATCCTTTGACCTCCTTCTACTTACAGGCAAAGTTTTAATCACAGCAGCTTCCTCAACTGAAAAAAATGTCATCAATCAAATTGGCATTCCATGAACCCTCATCCAGCAACAGTTGATCCACTGTATCCTCCCTTTGCAACCTCTTAATAGCAGATCGAACCATGTGAGTGTTAGGAGTTGGCAACCATCTATCACACTAAATTCTAATTTTCTGACCATTTCCAACCTTCCACCTCATACCTAACTTGAACAACTTAGCAACACCCTTAATACTTCTCCATATCAGAGAGAAAGCCCACCAGATTTTGCACTCAATATATCCTCATTTTTTTAATATTTCTCCTTCATTATTCTGGTCACAAGAGAATGAGTATTAGTAAGGAGTCTCCAATATTGTTTAGCTAGTAAGACCTGATTAAAACATACCATAGCTCGAAACCTCATGCCCCTTTGATCCTTTGTTAGGCCAACTTTCTTTCATTGCTTCTCTTGAACTCTATTATGGTTTGACATATGACCCCACCAAAATCTTGCCAACAACTGAGATATTTCAGTGCACAAATGTTTAGGCAACTTGAAAACACTCATAACATAAGTGGGAAGAGCTTGCAAAACAGATTTACTAAGGACTTCCTTTCCTGCTTGAGAAAGAAATTTATTATGTCAAGTACCAATTTTGTAATGGACCTTCTTTTTACAAAAGGCTTTGTATTTATATCTACCTACCAAAGAGGGTAAACTTAGGTATTTGTCAGCATCAGTAAAAATTTTAGCCCCAGTGACTGTAGTTAATCCATTTTGAACCTCCCTTTTCATATTGGAGTTAAAAACATAAAAAAAAAAAAAACAAACAAAAAAAACAAAAACAAAAACAAAGAGGTTTTACCCAAATTTAATTTCTACCCAGAAGCTCTTTCATAAGCACTCAATAAACTCTCCAAAGCTCGTCATTGGGCTAGATCAGCCTTATGAAAGATCAAATAATTATCAGCAAATAACAGATGATTTATGCTTATCCCACCCATGCTAATCTCAACCTCTTTAAGAATCCCACTCATCTTAGCTTTATGTAACAAAGATGATAATCCTTCAGCACACAACAAAAATAGGAAAGGGGAAAGAAGATCCCCTTGCCTCAAACCTCTTTTGGGATAAATTAGATTATTACATTGACCATTCACTAATATTGAATATTGAACAGTAGAAACACAAAGCATTATTCTCTCAACCCACTTATGGCTGAAACCCATCCTCAATATAACAAACTTCAAATAGGACCATTCAACCTTATCGTAAGCCTTGGACATATCCAGTTTAATAGCAAAACTCTCCATTTCCCCTTTTAACCTAGTTTTTATGGTATGGATAACCTTATAGGTAATCATGGTATTATCTGAAATCAAGTGACTAGGGATAAAGGCACTTTGATTGGGTGAAATAGTCTAAGGTAAAACCTTATTCAACCTATTTGCAAGGGCCTTAGCCATTAGTTTATAAACAACGTTGCATAAACTAATGGGTCTAAAATCACTAACAGTTTGAGGCCTATTCAGCTTGGAAATTAAAACCAGGTTAGTTTTGTTCAACCCCTTATCAAAGACACCCAAATTAAAAAAGTCTAGAACAACAACAACTACCTTGTCCCTCACTATACTCCTCACTATACTCCAGTATTTTTGGAAAAAAATGGTCCATAGCCATTAGGGCCAGGAGATTTAAAAGAAGCCATTTGTGACAAAGCCAACTCAACGTCAGACTTAACAAAAGGTTTATCAAGATCTTGAGATATTTCACTAGTGAGTTTACAATATAGATTAGCCAAATCGTCTTCTAATTGCTCATTAGATGGATGATTAGAACAAAAAACACTAGCAAAAATGAGCCTCAAAAGCTTGTGAAATACTAACATGTCCTATTTTCAAGACATCATTTGAATCCCTGACCTCCACAATTTGATTTCTTCTCCTTATCTGTGAAGCAAACATATGGAAAAACCATGTATTTCTATCCCCAGCTTGATAATAGTTTGCCTTGGCCTTTATCTCCATCTCAAATCTTGCTTGTCTAATAACAAATGTACTTCCTATTGCAGTTTCTAAATCTCAGCCCCATTAGCTGGCCCTCCATGGTCTTGCAGTCTCTTCAGTGAAGCTGTATTTTCTTCTAATACCTTCTCCTCATCTGAATTGTGAGATATATTCCATGTACACAGGTTAGTACTGCAATTCCTTAGGAAAGCTTGAAGTCTGTCTATAGTAGACCCTCTCTCTGAGCAGATCCTCCATGCATCTTCAATGACTCTACCACAATCTTCCTTATTTGTCCAGCTAGCCTCAAACTTAAAAGGCATCTTGGGCAACCCAGAACCCCTGCCTCTTTGCCTTAAAGAAATCACCAAAGGAGCATGATCAGAGCATCTAGCCACCAGAGTATCCACCACCACATGAGCACCTTGTACTTGCCAAAGTTTGTTAACAAAAACCCTTTCAAGCCTCTCTTTGGTAAATGTCATATATGAATGCCTATTACTCTAAGTAAAAGGATTGCCTTGACAACCCACACCAATTAAATTACTCTGTTCCATAGCCTCTCTAAACCTTAGCATTTGAATTTTAGGTCTCTCTCTATCCCTTACTTTCTCATAAGACAACATAGTCTCATTAAAATCCCCAAATAAACACTAAGGATAGGGACCAGGGTTCATGATATTCAACATTGCCCAAGAATGATTTTTGCTACTAGTCTGAGGGTCTCTATAATAACCAGTAATCAGAGCGGTATCAAACTGACTAGGAAAATTTAACCATCCACTTATATGTCTCAAGAAATAATTATAAATGGTCAAACCTGAGTCTTCATTTCATAACATACCTAGCCCCCCACTCCTACCCACTGGTTCAATAGTAAAGCAACATTCAAATCCCAACTTTCTCCTTATCATGGCCATTTTAGACGCAGTAAGTAGTGTTTCCATTAGGAAAACTACTTTGGGAGATTTATGTTTGTGAATTTATTTTTGTAAAATTTCTTTGACATGTAAAAAATTCTATTAATATTATATTAATAGTATTAATAAGTTCTACTATTATTTTTATGGTTGGGGTTTTACTAGTTTATTTTATTATTGCTAAGTTGTTGTGATTTTAAAATGAGTATGTCTTAAATGGGACTTATTAAAATAAGGGAAGGGTATAACTCGTAATATAGTGGGTTAATAATTAATTTATAATAACCTTTAATTTATAACTTGTGTACGTATAAGACTTTAGTCTTTTAAATACTCTTAAATTTGCTATTTTATTTATTTTAAGTATAAAACCCTTTTAAATCTCAACCCTTGATTTGTTAGGTAAGGGAAATATCTTCCCAAATTTTAATCTCTGTCATCCATTTAGCATCTAAGGGAATCGTCCTAAGTACTCTACCCATAACCCGTCGGCCCCTAAGCAACAAAGAGAGAAAGCTTCCTTCTTCTCCAAGCCATGCAATGCTCACTTCTCTTTATCCATTTCCGGTTTGTTTCTTCTTCTCCCTAACTTGATTCCATTAAAAGCTCTGTTGATCTACTACGCTCCCTCAACATCATGCTAAAACTCTATGATCTTCCTTTTCATAGTATTTTTTCAAATCTGTTGATCTACTTGCAAAAAGTTTTATTTTTCATTTCTCTCTCTCTTGCAAGCTCTCTGGTTGACCTCCATGCTTTTCGTCCTCGAACAAACATCATGAACATGGCTTCCACTAAGCGTCGGTGTGTACGGGTAAAATTTTCTTTTCATTTTTTCCAAATTTTGGCAGATCCAGACATTTTAGTGTAGATCCAAAAAATTTTATTTAAACTCTATTGATCTACTTACGCAGATTTATTTATTTATTTTGTATATTCTTTAGATCTATGATTTTTACCTCTTAGCTATGAAAAAAAAAACATTAATTTTTGTTCTTCGCAAACACCAACAGATCTTGATGTTTTAGTCTAGATTCGAGAAATTTGAACATCTATTTTTTGTTGTGTATTGATAGATCTATATCTATTCATTTAAATCTCTTAGTTTTCACTATATTTTTTAGATCTACGATTTTTTACCCATTGTTTTTGAAAAATACAAATACATTATTCAATTTAATTGTGTTTCATTTTATCATAATATTTTGGTTTTTCAGTGATTATCTTATGGTCTCATAAGTTTTTTTGTGATTTTTATTTGTTGGAGCCTATTTGTTGTCCTGCTTCTCAACCTTCATGTTGGCGGTAAAATAATTTATGGATTTTATTTTTTTGGTTTGCATGTCATTGTTTTATTCTTTTTTTCATTTTTTGATTTAATTGATTTGATTTGGTGGTTTGTTTTTTGCAAGGACTTTGGACTATGGTTTGATTTTTGTGCATGTTTTAACAATTTAATTGATCTGATTTGTTAGTTTTTTTTTTCTTTTTTTTAAGGACTTTGGATTGTGGGTTGGTTTTTGTGCATATTTTTATGTGATTGTTAGTTCTCTACAATTACTTTCATGGTTCTGACTTCTTTTATTTTTAAGTTTGAAATGTTTAGGTTGAGATCGTATTATACCAAAAATTGAAGGGTTTTTGTAATCAACAATTCTGTATAGTACTTTTTTTTTTTTTTTTTAAATTCTATAAAAGTGATGAAATTACGGGATTAAGAAATTTATTTATGTTCATTTATTTAAATATGGTTCCTAAACAAAATCTATACAATTTGATTTATTTTAATTTATGTATTTCTCTTCTTCTTTTTTGTTTTCAAACTTGTTGCTTTGTTTGGGTACAGTCTATCACTATACAATGACACTCTTCTTCAGGTACTTGCTTCCTTTTTTTTGCTCAGTTTTTGGGGTTGATTTTTTTAGTTATTTTTGCTATATTTTTCTTCTTCTTATTATTATTTGGCTATATGACTTAGGTTTTATTTGTTTTTGAGTTTTTTGATAAGTTTTTTAATAAGTTTTATGAATCTCTAAGTTTAATGGTATTAATTACTTCATTTCTTAGGACTATGAACAAATATGTGTAATGCATAGATAGACTATATATACCATAAACACACAAAAGGTAGTTAGACTCATTTGTTCAATTTTCCTTCAAATAGCACCTCCACACCTGAAACACAATTGAATGCAGAAAGTACAGTGGCATGGTCTCACTTGATTTGAGAGAGAGAAGGAGGGGAGAAGAAACTGAAAGAAATAAAAGGAATTTTCTAAACATAGTTCAATGCCTCTTCAGTTTCTTTGAAAGTTGCCTCTTCGTGTTTAAACTTTAAAACTCACTATAGCACCGCTTGGGCATTCGGTTGCCTCTTCGTGATTTCGTTTTGGTTGTACTGTTTTTATAATTAATGGTTAGACGTTTAGTCATTTATGACGTACCCGCTTTTAATTTTATTTTCTAGTACTCATGCGCGCATCTATTATTATAATAAATATTGCTAATTTGGATTCGAGTACATAGAGACCAATATATATCCCTGATCTTCACGTGCCTCTCACGATTTTATATCAATGCATGCAAGACATCATGAGTAAGTATTTATTATCAACGCATGCAATATAATATATTATCTAATTTTTAATATACTTTCTCTTTCTTTTTGCAGCTTCCAATGTATGGCCAACAATTTTCAGATATTCTATTGCACGGACAGAAGAAAAAAAAAAGGCTAGCATATGGCACTATGGTTTTTGCAAATTGTAACTTATTATAATGTTTTTATATTATAATAGAATACAAATGGACAATATAAACGGAGACATAACGGGAAACAAGAAAATTAATGGAAAAACAATAAAAGTTACTGTTCATAGTTAGATAGCCACTTATTATAATAAAATAGATACAAAGTGAGTTGAATTGTTCTGCAACTCTTCATGAGTTTCGCATTATAGATGAATAGTTAATATTAAATCAAGCAACCCACGATTGGCTACCAAAAAATCATTGCTAGAATTTTATTAATCTCCACATAATCAAGTTATTAATTGTTAATCTAGATTATGAGAATTTATAAGATTTTAGTAATGAAATTTACTTCATTTAAGAAAATAATATATTAATCAAGCAACTCTAGAACAAGTTTGAAGTCCTTCAAAAAAGTAAACTAATCGGGAATACAAAATTTAATTTGGTGATGAGTTCAAACTTGGATTCATGTCTGGATAAAAAAATAAATGAGCATAGCTTGAATATTCAATACTCTGTTTGACTAGGTTCCATTACAAGAGCCTAACTTGCATTCATGTTTGGATAAAATATAAATGAGCATGGCTTATATTTTAGTTAACTTTCTAAGTTCCAGCAGTCTAATTGAAACCATTATATTCCCTTTAAGGTTACTTCACATATTGTGACTATAAGCGTGGCAGTTATTTATAACAATGAAGTTTGTTGCACTATCTTTCTTTATGTTTCAGTTTCATGAATGGAATAGACTGGTACCCAGAGATTTCTTTTAGAATATAGCCAAGTCAACCAAGCATTATCATGGAGGTCATAATCTATGAGTAGTGCTTGCCAATGCTCCTCAAATTCATCACAACTTAAAGAGTCGTATGCACACTTTTGGAAACAACTCTCAATAGCTTCATATTCAAAGCATGCCCAAGTTTTTCCAGCAATTTTTTCATAATATGCCACAAACAGAATCTGTATTTGGATGTTAGAAAGACCCTTGTAATTGCATTTTGCATTGCCTTATCTTGATCAATGATTATTGCATTTGGAGATTGGCCACTCATACAATTTAACCAAGCTTCAAGCAGCCATTCAAAAGTTTTTGTATCCTCGCTTGATATCAGCCTACATCCAAGTAAAATAGATTGACAGTAATGATTTACTCCCACAAAAGGAGCAAATGACATCTTATATGCATTAGACAAATATGTAATATTGAATGTTATTACGTCTCCAAAACATTCATAAGTAGCCCTACTTCTAGCATCCGCCCAAAATACATTTCTCAACTGGTTTTCATTATCAACATCCATCAAATAATAAAACCCTTCATTATTTTTTTTTTTCATTTTGTGAAAATAGTTATTGAGTGCTTCCACATCTCCCTCCCCAAGCAGAAGTAGCATTGCCTCACGAAGGTTTACGGTAATCTCTTTCTCCGAAAGACATATTTTCATAACCCCATGCATCAACAACAAGAGATTTAAAGTTTTTGTACAATTATTCTGGTCATGTCATTTACTTTAAGTTTTCTCTTTGTGTCATAATCTAACTTCTTGTGGCATCGAAAAAACCTTTCTCTACAGGACCTTAAAGAATGAGTGTGTTCAAGCACAATGCATGACAAAATAAACCTTCCATAAGCACATAGAGTCGCATCAATCCTAGCCTTACACTTGAATTTCTCCATTAATCTAGATTTAATAATATTCGAAGATGTGCTTCTTGATATTTCTTCCCGCACCAATACAAGAATGAAGTATTTTAATTTTTCATCATTCCCAGTCCTAGAACTTCTCTTTGCCATCCCAATCTCTTCCTGTTTTGCATATTTCATATAGTATGATCTCACTGCTTCTTCTAAATCAAAACAAATTCTAACTTTTGGTTCTTTCACGATTTCATACCCATAATTTCTACTATCACTTTTCATAACATCACCCTCATTATCTGCATGTGAGGCACCCGAGTCCATTTACTACATTAATAAACTAAAAATATATATTTATATTAAAAAAAACTTCACGTTTAATTATAAGTGATATTAAAAAAATGGCTGGGTTGTTTTTTTACTAGGTTATGCAATAATTAACTGTCAAAGAAAAGGTACATGACAATCTTTAAAACATGAAAATTTGAGATTCAAATTCTTTTAGAATAATGCAAGTTCATATCAATAAATAAATATGCAAATATCAATAAATAAAATTTTTTGAAATATATATATATGCAAAAATAAAATTTACTGACTTATAGCGGATAATGAGGTGTAGTGCAACATTTGTTTCATTTTGGCGATATCAAGAGAGCAACTTGTGGCATACAACATAGGGAGTGGAGCTATATAGTGATGGATTTTAGTCCAAAGGAAAGAGGAGACAGTTGGGCGTGGAGGTCACCATTGGCTTGTGGTGGTGATTGGTGATTTATGTGGGCCATAATTTGTGGATTTAGCATAGGGGAACTAAGATTGTCCATGCTTAACCCAATTAAAAACAAATATCACTATGGCCTATTGAGCAATAACAAAAAAAAATCTATAACAATCACCATACATTTTGATAGAATGGTTCAATATGGTTAGAATTATATAAATGCATAATTGTATTACATAATTATAGAAAAGAAGAAAACAATATAGCTAATACATTAAATACTTCCAACATTTAGGAAATAACCCAAAAACAAATATAAAGATTCACAAAATCTCCATTCTGCACACCCTCTTAAGTAAGTTCAAATTTCATATCATAAAATAATTTAGACAGCCCCATTATAGCTAGAACAAATTAATCAAAACTAAAGATAGAAGCATATTACATACTCACCCAGGAAAGAAAGTCAGAACAACATTTTTTTACCCACAAAATCATACAAAAATATGAAAGGGAAAGAAGAAGAAAACTTTAAAAGCAAAATAAAATGATGAAAGCTTAAGTTGTATACAATAATGATCTATTAAAAAGGAATGGGCAAAAACAAAGCAATATATCAGGAAAAACAAATTGTGGAAACAAGTCATGGTAAAAAAAAAAAAAAAGCTAACACAAGCTATATCAGAAGGCAAACTAGAGACTTCCCAATAGCAAAAACAATCTCCATTGCCAAAGCTTCCGTGATAGAGTACAACCATATGGTGCGCTCAATATAGCTCATACTAAACATCTCCATTGTCTTTATAAAAATTATGCTAAATAAATTCTCAAAAATCAAAGGAAAAAAACACTAGGGAGGGTATGTGTTAGAGGCAAACACTGCTTGAATCTAGTTCGATAGATCCATGGTTTTGTTGGGTTAGAATAATGTGAGTGTAAACATGATTCTTTCCCAAGAAACAACAAGAAATATTTTTGGACCCTTTTGTGTGTGTAAAGTAATTATTTTTTCCTTTTGTATAGAAGATGGATATGTTATGGAGTTTGGTTGGGGACTTTGTGGCATGGGGCATAGTTTATCCTTGTGATTCCAACGACTCCAAGTCGGACCATGAGAGAGAGAGAAGGAGGAGTGGGATTGGAGTTCATCGAAGGCCTTATTCAAAGAGAGAACTCTATACGATGTCAATGTCAACAGTGGTGGTTGGAACAAAGATTTTGTGGAAGAGAGAGAGAACAATGATAGTGAAGAAACATACTTACAAACCAATGCAGATGGTAGTGGCCAAATTTACAGAGAGACTTACCTTCGGCTTTGGTGTGGATAGTGGTGGTTGGATTGTGTTTGAAATTTGGAGGCAGACAAGGTGAGGTCATCATGAGGTGCGGCGTGGGTTTGAGAAGATTTCCAATTTTTTTTTCTTTCTTTTATGATTTTAGACTTTTTCGTACCAAGCGCCAGCCTCTTGTGTGAAAAAGAAGAGAAATTTAATGACACGTAGACTGTTGTGTAAACTGATGTGGGTGTATCATTTTTCATATATATATATATATGTATTATGAGCTTCGCTACTTATCATCCTCACACACAATACATTACACTTATTTTTATTTATTTTTTTTATTCTTCTACTCATCATCTATACACACCACATTTGGTAAGAGAAAAAAAATAAAAAAAATAAAAAAATTATGTGTGGTGTTTGATATGGAGATGATGAATAAAATTTTTCATATATTATTATTATTATTTATCAGTTTACATATTTAAGAATATATTATATATATTCTTTTATAAAAGCGGCTATTGGCTAATGAACAATGATTTTAGTTCATCTGTTTTTTTCATCCATTTTTTTCTTTGTCACGTTTATGCCCTTGTATCATACACTTACGTTAGTGTTTCTTGTAATTAGAGTTTTATGTTTTTTTTTTTTCTTTCCTTTAGGTGCTTCAATTGCGGTATAGGTTAATCAGGGTGAGGGGATGGTTTGGTCGACTGATGGGAGGGGTTATGATGTTTTGTTTTTGTGTTTAATTACAATTATGATCTTATGTTTTATCTCTTTCATTTTTTTTCTCTATTTTTTCTTGTTTTGTTTATGATTCTGTCAGTTTGTTTGATCGAGTCATGTTCCATTTTTTTTGCCTTACGTTTCTATTAGTCTATCTAACCGAGTATTTTAATGTTTATTTTTTGTATTTAATTATGGTTGTGACCCTGTGTTTTGTTAATTAGATGGTGCATATAGTATGATATCATTCATGGGTGACCGAGTATGGGTTTTGTTGTTGTCTTTTCTCATTTGTCTGGGTTGTATAACTGGTTCTTCGGGAACTAGATTTGGTTCTTCTTTTTTACTGGTTCGTTCTACAGTCTCGTGATGGGATGTTGTCAAGGTGAGGGGATTTTTTCCTTCGTTGATGTGAGTGTGGATGACAGAGTGTTGGGTTCTTGTATTTTTCATTTCAGTCTCTTACCAAAGCTTCTCTCTTTTCGAGATAAAGCTTTTTCTCTCCTTCTAAAACCCTTTGTTGGTGTTTCATTTTATCTAGAGACTGTTTCTTTTCTCTCTACGAGATTGTAAATCGTCTTGTTTATAGTTACAATAAGTGCCTTTGTGTGTCTTTTTGATTTCCTTGGCCAGCTTATATGGTTTTGTTTCTAATTAATGTGAGTGTTATATTGTGGTATTTTTCATTCTCTCAGCTAAGCTTTTCTCTCTCTCTGAAATTAAGCTTTTTATCTCTTTCTGAAACCCTTCGTTCATGTTTGGGTTTATCTGGAGGCTGTTTCTTTTCTTTCACCAAGATCGTAAATCTTCTTCTTTACGATCACATGTAAGTGTCTTTGTGTATCTGTTTAATTTTCTCAAAGAGTTTTTAATTTATCTAAGTATTGGGTTATGGTATTACCATGCTCTGAATTCTCTGTATTTACATTCTTTACTTTTTTTATTGATTATACACAAGCATCAAATTTATATCATGCATAAGCATTTGCTTTGGACAAAATTGCAACAGACTTCACAAAAAAGAATATGTGATTCAACTTAGTGTAGACCTTGATCAACTCAAGCAATAACAGTACAAAAAATTCAATATGCTCTCAATTAATCCAATATAAGAAGATATAGAAGATCAATTATCTCCCAAACTATCTAAGCAGCATCTTCATGTTTTGATTTCGTATTAGGACTAGGAGATTTCACCCGGTAATAGGGGAGAACATGGGGGTAGTTGGGCCATAAAAATACAATTTTGTCCCTATTTTTCAATTGATTTACAAAAACACCATTGATTTAACTTTGTTCACCCGTTCATATTAATATTAGATTGAAATCATCATTCCGACTGGAATACCAAAATCTAGCCAAAATGGACCGAAACTGGTTGGAGTGGCCGAAATTTGATCTAATATGGAACAGTGTCCTACACCATGCTAGTTACTATTTTGGTATGAAAAATTCCAACCATTCTACCCGAAATTTAACGAATTTCAAAATTTTGATTTCACTGGCCTATCATTATCTATAGATGCTTGCTAAAATTTACTTTTCTGCTTTTGTGCATTAAATTATTTACTAATCAAATTTATGTAAAAAATCATATTACTTTTACCCTTTGTGCACATTACTAATCTCCAATTTTTTTTCTCCCAACTAGCCAAATGTGTTTCGCATGTTGCTCCATGACTAATATATATATAATTAATCTTGAAATAGTATATCAGAATGCAGCGATATCGAAATATTGCTTATTTGGGTTGTGTTTAGATAGTGCTCAATTACTATTCAATATTTTATTATTATTTTTTATTACTATTTACTATTAGTTAATATTCTTTTACCACTATTTACAGATAATCTGAGATCTTACTACTCAAATGTAGTCTCAGTATTTAAACTGGAATGCTAAATGAAATGGAATTTTAAAGGATAATGATAGATTTATTATCTCTTACAACCTATTTATTTTTTTAATTTTTTTATTTAATAATTAAAGAAATGACTAATAGAGAAGTTATATATATATTTTAATGATTAAGGATATTGAAAAATAACAAAATAAAAATAAAAATAACAAATATGCTATAAAATAATAAAGGAGTGGTAAGAGGTACTCAGCGTGATATCATCCATTTTAAAAATTGCTTCACAACTATCATGCTAAAATCAAAATCAAGAAGCAAACTAGACAATAAGGTATAATTGTGAGTATGAGGAAAGAAGACGGAGTGAGGAGTAAACTGGACTGAAATTGCGGTGATGGAAATGGAAGGGAGGCGAGTGAGAAGGTTTGGGAGGGGACGCACTCGATCTCAGACTCGGTCCCTCCTGCCTTTGCGTACAACCACTGTTGCCACCGCCCACAACCTCTCCAACACCATTTCCTGTTGGTCAGTATCTCAGACTTCTCTCTCTCTAATCTATACCAAATTTCTTCCGTGATACAATTAACAATATGAATGTCTTACCACTCCCACAGGTACTGCGACTATAAAATCTCTGTTCTCAATCAACCCCTTTTCCGTTTTGGACGGAGACATGTCAGGTTCTCGCATCTTCCCTGCATCTTACTGTTGTTATTAATCCTTCTTTGTCTTCTTATTAGTATTATTAGAGAACTTTGTGAAAACTGTTAATTACTTATTGACTGACCGACTGACTGAATGTGCCTCGCATTCATTCGAACAGGAGTTTGAGAGTATGGTTTTCCATTGGGATCGGTTTTGGCCTAACTGCACTGATTGGCGTTACCATGGTATGGTCTCTACCAGACAGGACCTTTTCCTTTGCTTGAGAATTAATCTTTGACGATTGATATCTCGGTTCTCAGCTCACTAATTTTTCTCCCCACCAGATCCTCCTTTGGGAATTAGGCAAAGCCCTGTTTCTGTTCCCACCAAACACAAAGCTCGGAAATCTTTCTACCGCCTTACTGTTCGGGTTTTCTCCCTCAGTTAGTATTTTGATTCTTTGTCGTTGTTGTTGTTGCTGTGATGCTGAATTATTAATCAAAACGACTCTGTCCTATTTTCTGCATACGTAGGTCTCTGGTTTGAGCATGTCGCTTGCCGATGCTGGCTACATATTTCTTTCTACCTTGATTTCTGTAACTGTGCACGAATTTGGGCATGCTCTTGCCGCTGCATGGTCAGCTTCGTTCCGTTCCTTTTTTTTTTTGGCATTTTTCAATATACCGTTTGTTATAAGTATCTTTTTTTTTTTTTTTTAAGCTTTGTTATAAGTATCTGACGTACAACATTGAAAACGATAGGCCTTTTTTTTAGTTAGTCAAAGAAATATGGATGAAGAAAATCAGTGTTGAGTTGCACTATATTTTTCCGTGTATTGTAAAATGAGATAATTTCAAAATGCAATTGACTTTATGGTATCATTTGAAAATTATTTTACCTTTTTCTTTCCCTTCACCTCTTATAGAAATACAGGGCCGAATGCTAGTTGAAAAAAGCTAACTTGGTTATAAAATGCCACAAAAAATTACTAAAAAAACACTTTTCCATCAAGTTTGATGTAATTATCGCTACAAAGAAGTACAGAAATGTGCCTTTGTCCCCTATTAGTCCTCTTTGATAGCTAGAAAGGAACCCTTTGCCATCAAAGCAAGTGATAAACTAATGCCTGAGGGGCATGCCCTAAGGATTATACAGTCTCAAGCTATGAATCTTGTGTCTTTTATTTTTTATTGTTCAAGGCTTTGGCAGTTAGGTGATGTAAGGATGAGAATGTCGTATTCTTTATTGATAAAAAAGGGTGAGAAGTTGGCTTTGTTTGATTCTATTTTCTCAATTATAGGAGTTTGGAGTGTTTTGAAATTTTCATATATTTAGGTATAGAATGAAGTTTAGGGCATCAGATCTCCTTTTTTATCGGTAAAGAAGATTTTTCTTGATGAGAAAAGTTGGCATAGCCCAAGTACACGGGAAAGACAAGTCTAGATATACAATACAGTCACGTATATTCATGGCATTAAAATCTATTACAATCGACCAATGGAATGAGCATTAAGAAAAAACATTATAAGCTTGTCCATTATCAGTACATTGAATCTTGTTTTGGGTTTATTATCTTATTAGGTTTTATTTGTAAGCTTTACTAGTTATTAGGTTTTGGGATTGGGGATGCGTGTAAGACATCTATATATATTAATGTAACGGTTTTTATTCAATGAACAAGATGGCTATGAAATTTCCAGCTATGATTGCTCTTGGGGATTGTGTGATGCAAGTCTTTTGTTGGGTGTGAGAAAACCCAAGTGTGATACTCGGGAAAACTAACTCTGATGCCTACTGCCTATGCTTGTCTCCTATTTCTTCCTTCTAAACTCACTTTAAATTTCCAGCAATTTTATACCCAATTTCAGGTCTGATTTTGCGTTTATTATTTTCCTCAAATTCAATGGTGAAGAACCCCAGCTACTCATTCATTTGATAGCTCCCAAACAACCCAAGAAAGTTCAAACACTATTCTTGGGTTGTTGTTCACATCTTAAGAACCAACATTCAAACCTAAGGTCTTCCTCTTTGTTTCATCTCTAAATTGGATCCTTCCCTTACACCATTTGAAACTCTACTCCCTATCCCTTTTCATGTCAAAATTGCCCTAGCTTGCCCTAAACCCTAAGACAAGCTGCTTTCCGGAAACTCTACATCCACTTTGGTATCTCAGCTTTTTTCATACATCATTTTCAGCGTGAAAGCCTTCTTCCTGCATTATTTGGACTTTTAAAATTTAATGGAGTTTTGATTGTCTTAGTATCACATAGTTTGGGTTAGTGATAGCAGTTACTCTATCTGTGGCTTATCAATTCTTTCCAGATAAATATATGGTTGAATGCTCACATTAATTCTGAGAGTAAAATCAATTGGTCATCAATTTAAATTAAAATGTAGTTATTATTCTAGCAAAACCTGCCCAAATCAGTAGTGTCAGTAGGGTGGGGTTATGGAGGTTTATTTCTGTAAATGGTATTAAGTTTTGTCTGCAAAACAACTTGATATGCTTATTTTTCTCACTTCCAAGAAGAATTGTCTGATTGCAGGCTTCACAAATAATGTTTTGAGTTCAGAAAGTCTAATCTGAGTCATTGGTGAATCTTAAGTTGTAGTAGTCATCAATCTCTTTCCACTTCTTTTTTGGAAATCTAGTGTAATAAACAGCTTCTTACACACATGATTGAACTTATTATGGAGCAAGATATGGTAGTTGATTTCTTACAAAACTTTATATCTAAATATGTGGAATTCTAGATTCTCATTCTTCATGCTGTCGGCAATGTTTCAATGGAAAGCAGTGAAGGCATGCAGATGGAGTACATTGCTGTTTTTATTGCAGGTCTATTTCCTGGTGCTCTGGTGGCTTTTGATTCTGAGTTGCTGCAAGCATTGCCACAGTTTACTGCCCTTCGTGTATATTGTGCTGGTGTTTGGCACAATGCAGTGGTAAGATCATATGATTTTATAGGCTTTATTAAATCGCAGTAACCTGTAATTTGGGTGTGTGTCAATTTGAGTTGCTATATTTCTATTATGAGCAATCTAGGCCTCATTCTAACAACTAGTATGCAATCAAAGATGCGCGTAATGAGATTGACGTGATTTGACAGCTTGACTCTTTGCAAGGTTAGCCCATCTTTGGTTATCTATATATATATTAAAAAAAAAGGCTTTTTGAGAGAGACAGCATCAAATTTGCCAGTTTTCAGTAGTCTTTCATTGGATTTAATTGCTACAATTGTAAAAACTCCAGACTTGATTGTTTTAGTCACGTGTAGGTATCTTTGAAACTTATCTCAAACTACAAGTGGTAAAATTTATTAAGTAAATCTTTGATTTGCTAAAGTATGCAGAAAATCTTATGCTAGAAAAATAAATTTAATTAGGCTTATGCACATAAGTGGTTCTAAACTTCTAATTTCATTTCTGGATTTGTATGATTTTCATCTTTTAGCTAGTTCATAAGCTACCAAATCTAATGCTGATTACCTTTTAGCTTTTCTCTTTAGTGTTGTGCAGGTTGTGGATTGGTGCTATTCCTCCTTCCCTTGATCTTGTGTCCCTTCTACATTCATAATGAATGTCCCTTGGTACAACATCACAAGCATTTAGTTGTGTCACATTTTATATATCAGTAGGTATGTGTGGCTGACTTTGACACATTTTTACCCTTTTTTAACGATTGTATGGAATAGGTTTTGGATTTATCGTCTACATCGCCTTTGTCTGAGTATTTGTCTCCTGGGGATTCAATTATATCGTTGGATGGTGTTCGCATCCATAATGCACAAGAGTGGATGGAGATGACAGCTTTAATAGATGAAGTGTCACTTCACATTACAAATCATTCCAAATACAATGGAGACTTTGGGAGAGTTACTGGCAGAAAAGGATATTGTGTCCCCAATTTCATGACAGAAGATCCCAAGAAGATTCTGTCTGTAGACAACCAATCTGCCTGTCCTAATGATCTTACTGCATTTGCAAAAATTCCCTGTCTTGATATGAGAATGTCGGATGGTGGTAGCAGTGAAGATGGTCATCCAAAGAGAAGACAGGATTCCAACTGCATGAATGCTAAGGACATTGTCAAGCTTAATAAATGTGGTGATGGATGGGCAACAATAACCAATGGAAGCAGCTGCACATGTTCTCTGGTAAAGAAATGTTTGAATAAGCATTTGCCTTTTCTCCTACTTTCAAGTCTTATATGCTTCGAACAAGGAAGTGCTTAATACACTGACTAATGCTGCTGAAATTTTTTATGATGGTGTCCCTAGGATGAGTCGTGCTTAAGTCCACTTTGGATGCCAGGTTTGAGCTGGGTTGAGATCAAATACTTGAGATCATCTTCTCCAGAGTGCATGCAGCTTGGAAGAAATTCATTTTCAATTTCTCAGATTTCTGATCTTGCGGAAGCCAAATGTCATGGGACTTTCGTTTTTGTTGGTGATGTGATATCCATGGCAAGTTCGGTTCATTTAACTTCTTATCAACCTCGTTGGACCTTTCGTTTTGGTACTAGCCTTCCAAATGTACTTGAAAGAGTTCTGATGTGCACATTCCATGTATCTCTAACACTTGCTCTTCTCAATAGCTTGCCAGTAAGTACTTGTATCAATCTTATATTGTATTTAGACGCTTCAACACACACACCCTCACATTTATCTGTCAAAATGTTTGTCAACAAATTATTTACTAATATAGTTTGGTACAACAGTTAACTATATTAAGCTTAAAGTCTTAATAACTAATTGGTTGTCAAATTCTTACTTTTTAAAGTCTGTATTTCCTCGACGACTTTGCCATAAACATCAAGCACTAGATTCATTGGGTTGCTTAGTTTGTACTTTCATTAGATAAAACACTGACACAAAGGTAAAGCTAGGTAAATGAAATAAGTTTTTACTTCGCCATAAACATCAAGCACTAGATTCATTGGGTTGCTTTGTTTGTACTTTCATTAGATAAAACACTGACACAAAGGGGAAGCAAGGTAAATGAAATTAAGTTTTTGAATTGACCATACAAAGGTGATGCAATAGTCATATGGTTTGAGGCCATTAAAGCAAAAGTGCAGAGGTATACATGTTGTGAGGTTTGCAGTCAACCGAATATGGTATGAGATTTGTACTTGTCTTGGGTTGACCTTGCTGATCTAATTCCTTAAAATCTATAAAACAGAAAAACAATGCCACAGCACCACCACCACCACCACCACCCAAACTCATTCTCACCTGCTGTTCACAGATAGAGATGATCTTACATTATCATAACATTGCCTCCTGGCGTAACTCTCACGCAGAAAATGTGAAATCTGTACTTTTTATGCATGAGGTGGAATTTGTTGAGGGAAAGGAATTGTAGAGCCTGTAAAGATGTTGTATAGCCATAACATTATAATAAGCTGGTCTTTGTCAGACAAATCTATGCTGCATTGTATCATGGTGATCCCTCCATCCATTTTTACATATTGCATATTGTTTTAACCGGGGGTTGCTTTCTTTTATGTGTTTGGGGCTTCAAGTCTGCTTCTGAGAGTCACATATTTGGTCTATACATGCATAAGGAGAGTTTGTTTGATTTAATAGTTTGACCCGATTCCCATGGGTTAATTTAATATGCTCTTTGGTTGGATATCTGAGATGTTTCTTAGTCGTATATCTTAGGGAACCTGACCTCAGTTGGTATTGGACATTGCACATCTCTATGTGGCTTGTTTTAGTGCAAAATAACTGGAAATATCTCCCATTTCCAATACTTGTCATGAAAAATATACAGAAATTTTTTGATGTCATACTAGCTTATACTAGTTAAAACTCAAGAGTATACTATTAAGGTTGAAAACATGTTAAGAACAATTTCTATCTCACGATCTTTATTTTTATCATTTTCATTATCATTATCTTCATCTTCTCTCTCTCTCTCTCATAATACTGTCAGTGGATATAGCAAGACTCCAAATTACAAAAATGCCTACAGAATTGACATCCATCAATTGATTGAACTCTTTGGGGATTTGGTTTTGCTTTAATTAATTGGATTGTTCAAAATTTTGGTTTGGATTTTGATGCGGCATTATGGAAAGATCAGTGTTCCTTTCAGTGCTTGAAAGATGTGTGTTTATTTGATTTTTAAGCCTTATCAATCGTGGGAATTGGTTCATGTCTTTCTCATTGGAGATGGGAGGACTGGAAGTCAGTTGCGGTGACATTGCTGATGTGGGAGAGAAGGGGGGGGGGGGGGTGGTTTGAAGTAGGTTTGATTTGGGTCATCGGAAGAATGGATGGTGGTTCAAAATTTGGTAATAGTGATGGACACAAAAATAGGATGTGGACAGTGAAAATTGCACGTTGTTGGTGGGTTTGGGAGAAGTGATTGATGCTGTGATCTGAGTAGCGGATTTGAAAGAGGTAACTAGAGATGGGATTATAATGGTGATCATGGCAATAAAATTTTATGAGATTTAATCCAAATGGTGGGTAAGTACATGGTTGCAGTTATCAATCTCATTAAGCGGGTATAGATACGATTGGTGACTAGTCGTGTATGTTTTTCATCTTTTCCCCTGCTTTTGGGGAAGTACTTTTCAGATTTTAAACAAGATCTTGCCATGATGTGAATTATCAATTAGCCTATATCATTAATACCTTTAACTATAAACTGACAAGGAAGGTTTTCATTTTCCATTCTAGGTTGTGAACTAATATCACCAAAAGGAGAAATTGGTAAACAATATCCCATATAGAATTGTCTGAAGATGTGCAGAAACATATTTTTGATGATTACTTTGTTGAGAGCATCACCCAAAATGATCATTTTCAAGGAAGACCAAAATGATGTTTGTATTCTGGCCTATTATGACCATATTATTTGTTTCTCTTAATTGTAATAATTTTATCAGGTCTACTTTTTGGATGGAGAATCTCTTCTAGAGGTGACCCTAAGCCATTTCACTTTGCTGAGCCCATGGAAGAGGGAAATGGTTCTCCGAGCATGTCTTTTTGGAGGGACACTCATTTCCCTCCTTGTCTTTGTGAGGACCTTTTTCAGTTTTTTCTATGCCTAAGGTAAGCAGTGATATGTTTTGCTTTTCCTAAAAATATGCTTCATCATCTTTGCTGTTGATTTTTCTTTAGCATGCATCTGCTTATATAAATTCCATAATAAATGGTTTAAGGGCTCACGTGGTGAAGTTATACTACAGGTTGTTTACAAATTTATGGAAGACAATGTGCTCGATCTGGATTGTTAAAAGTGTAGAAAATACGTAGCCAAGGTCTTCAATAATGGTAATGAAAAGGGTTTGGAATACTAAGTGTTTTTTTATTTATTTTTTTATTTCAAATTCATTTGTCATTTCACATTCTCTACAAATTGTGTTTTGATGTCTGGAAAATGCAAGACCAGCACAGTAAGAAGACCTTCCTCTGCTTTGCATTGAAATTATCATATTCTTTTAGACTTTTTAGTTAATGTGAACACTTTGACCACTAGCTTTGAGCACTGTGAACCCTAAAATAAAATTCTCCATTGGAATTACTCTATTGACAAAAGTTTAATTTAAAAATTAATGATTAGTCGATTTCCTTAAAAGATGAAAACCATGACTTTTTTTTTGATAGGTAAAAGAGATTTTATTGATCCACATAAAAGGCAAAGCCCAGGTATACAGGAAGTATACAAGAAAGAGCCTAATTACAAACTACGTGCTACGGATAGTAGCATAAAAGTCACTAAAACTCCTTCCATTTAGTACAATAGAGGAGGCCCACAATAACAAAGTGTGAAAGAAAAAATCCCTAAAACTAGCTGGGGAGCGTTCCTTGTCCTCAAAACGGCGGCTGTTTCTTTCATTCCAAATGCACCACATTAGACATAACGGTACCATTTTCCAAACAGCGGCAATCTGTCGATTTCCTCCAATCCTTTGCCAGCAGTACAATAAATCTATTACCATCTTTGGCATAACCCATGCGATACCATGTCTTGAGAGAACTTCATCCCATAAGGCCTTGACTATTTCACAGTGAAGGAGAAGGTGGTCCGCTGATTCACTGTCATGTTTACACATGAAACATCAATCCATTATAATTAGATTGCGCTTTCTTAGCTTGTCTATTGTCAATATTTTGCCATGAGAAGCCAACCAAACGAAAAAAGTGACCTTGAGAGGGGCATTACTCCTCCAGATGCTCTTTCAAGGGAAGGTATTAGGGGAGTGGGTTGTCAAGGCCTTGTAATATGAGCGAACTGAAAATCTCTTGTTCCCGGTGTATATCCATACTAATCTGTCCTCCCTTCCTGCCCTGTGTTTCAGTGCATATAGCATGCTGTAGAAATCTGTGATGTCTCCCACCTCCCAATCCTGAGCAGCGCGGGTGAATCTCACAGACTAGTGAATGGGCTCAGCAGTACTACACATATTCTCAGCCATTGAGGAGTCCGGATCAAGCGCAATCCTATAGAGAGAAGGAAAAGCACTTTTCAGAGCTACATCCCCGCACCAAATGTCATGCCAAAAACTTATTCGCGTGCCCCTTCCCATCTCATATTTGCAATTGCCGAGGAAGTCATTCCAACCATTCCGAATAAATTTCCAAACTCCCACTCCATACGCGCCTCTTACTTCCTTTGTATACCACCCACCCCAAATGCTTCCATATTTGACATCCAAAATATGTCTCCAAAGAGCATTTTCCTCGTGCATATAGCGCTATAACCATTTCCCAAGAAGTGCCTTATTGAAGGTTCTTAGTTTTCTTAAGCCCAATCCTCCGCAAGCCAAAGGAGTACATACTTTGTCCCATTTTACCAAATGGAATTTCTTTGTATCTTCTAGGCCTCCACAAAGGAAATTACGGAAGATCTTTTTCATTCTATTTGCCACCCCTACAGGCAGAGGGAATAGAGAAAGAAAATACATTGGGAGGTTAGATAACGTACTCTTAATAAGCGTGATTCTCCCTCACTTAGACAAGTAAATCCTCTTCCAACCCGCCAATTTGCTTTCAATTTTCTCGATGATCCCTTCCCACATTACCTTGGATTTATGAGGGGCCCCCAAGGGAAGTCCAAGGTATTGTAGAGGCAAGGATGAAATCTTACATTCCAAAATGGTAGCCACTTCATGTAAGTTATAGACCCTGCCAACCGGGACTACTTCCGTCTTTGCTAAGTTCACTTTAAGACCTGAGACGGCTTCAAAACCGAAGAGAAGTCCTCTTAGAGAGTGAATCTGATCTAGATCCGGGTCACAAAAGATCAAGGTGTCATTAGCGAAAAGAAGGTGGGAGATTGACATGCTTCCCTGTGAGGAACCTCCCACTGAGAAACCCGAGATGAGTCCCCTGTTCACCACCCCTTCCATCATTCTGCTCAGTACATCCATGACAAGAATAAAAAGGAGCGGCGATAGTGGATCTCCTTTTCTTAAACCCCGCGAGCTGTTGAAAAAGCCTTCGGGAGTGCCATTGATTAAGATAGAGAATCTGGTAGTTGTAATACAATGCTTGATCCAATGGCACCATTTTTCCCCAAAGCCATACCTACCAAGAATATATAACAAGAAATCCCAATTCACATGATCAAAAGCTTTTTCCATATCCAATTTACACAGGATACTTGGGGTGCCGTCTCTGACTCTGCTCTCCAGACATTCGTTGGTGATAAGGACCGAATCTAGTATTTGTCTTCCTTTTACGAATGCATTTTGCGACTTCAAGATGAGCTTCCCCATGACTTCACTTAAGTGCTTTGCTAGGACTTTTGAGATGATCTTGTAGGCCCCACTTATCAAGCTTATGGGTCGGAAATCACTTACTTCTACCGACCTCGCCTTCTTTGGGATGAGGGCGATAAAAGTGGCATTAAGGCTCTTCTTGAATTTCATGAAAGAGTGAAATTCCGAGAAGACCTTCATTAGGTCCTCCTTAGTGATATCCCAACAGGCTTGAAAGAAAGCCATTGGGAATCCATCTGGTCCTGGGGTTTTATCCTTGTTCATACCTTTTACCACGCCGGACACCTTATCTTCTTCGAAAGGTCTCTCCAGCCAAGATGCGCTTGTGTGGTCGATGGGATCAAAAACTAGACCATCCACCTTGGGCCTCCAAGGATGCTGCTCTGTCAGAAGCTTATCATAAAAATGGACAATATGATCCTTAATGGCGTCTTGACTTGAGATAACCCTGCCCTCCTCATGAAGGATCTCTATGGCGTTGTTCCTTCGATGAGAGTTTGCAACCTTATGAAAAAATTTTGTACTTTTATCCCCTTCCTTTAACCAAAGTGCCCGTGATTTTTGCCTCCATGAGATCTCCTCCATAAGGGTGATTTTTTCTAGCTCAGCGACTACAATCAATTTTCTTGCCCTATTTTCAGTTGATAACCCCATTTCAGCCTCTCTTTCATCCAATTGTTTCAATTCTGTAAAAAGTTTGTCCCGCTTGTCATTAATGTTCCCAAAGACTTCCAAATTCCACTTCCTTAGATCATTCTTCAAAGCTGTCAGCTTTCCTGCTAGAACATAGCTGGGGGTGCCCTGTGAATTGGTAGGATGCCCACCACAAGCTGACTTTTTCAGTGAACCCATCTGCCTTTAGCCACATGTTTTCAAACTTGAAATATCTCCTTCCCTCCGGAAGGCCCCCACAATCTAGTAGAAGAGGAAAATGATCCGAACATAACTGAGGGAGGCGTTTTTGACACAGTGTAGGAAAACGAGTCTCCCACGAAGAGGAAACGACAAAACGGTCCAAACGCAACCGAGCCCTTCCATTTGACCAAGTGAAATCTCCTCCTGCCAAAGGAAGATCCATCAGGTCTAATTCGAAAAGAAGTGCTGAGAAGTCTGCCATAGCTAAGCCCAAACTAGAAAGTCCCGACCGTTCGCTCGGAAAGCAAGTGATGTTGAAATCGCCCCCTATGCACCACGGGATGTCCCACCAACTGCATAAACCAGCTATTTCATCCCAAAAAAATTTCCTCCTACTATCCTCATTTGGCCCGTAGACACCTGCAAACCCCCAAACAAAATCATCGCCAACATTCGAGAAAGAGCACGCAATCGAGAAATCCCCAACACAATCCTCAACAAAATTTACCACTCTCTTATCCCATATCACCAAAATACCTCCTGAGGCGCCCTTTGAAGCAAGTGTGGTCCATCCTGCATAACGGCAATTCCACAAACTTCTTATTACGTGCCTGTCAACAAACTGTAGTTTCGTTTCCTGCAAACAGATGACATTTGCATGCCAATCCCTTAGTAAATTCTTCACTCGAAGTCATTTGTGCGGGTCATTCAGGCCGCGAACATTCCATGAAAGAATCTTGGGTTTCATGGATCGCCAAGATTCACCCTATCCTTAGTGCGTCCCCTGCTCGCGCTACCCTCCCTTGTGCCATAGTTTATTGAGCAAGTAAGTCTTTGCAGCTCCCTTTCCTTTTTTCCCATAGATTTGGCAAGAGAGGGCTGGCCTGCTCTTATTGCGATGAAAACCATGACTTTGGTAATGCTTTAATTAGGATGAACATAAAACTTTAGAAAGAGAAGTGAGAATGAGAAAGGAAGAAACATCTATCGATACTTGCATCAACATAAAAAAATAAAAAATAAAAAATAAAAATAAATTGAGCATAATTAAGTTTAGTCTTAGTAGAATTAAGTATCTCCAAAGGTTAAAATTTATTACATTAAGCAGTCGGCTTATATTTTCAGGCACATTTGTAGAGAAATGCTTAGTTCCACAAACCCCATTGCACTGGCCATTGAAACTTCTCGTTGAACCCATCTGAGTTTGTCCTCAAACATTGTTTTCTTTGCCTTTCTGAGTTTCATTATCCACTAAACTTCTGATCTCAAATTAACGAAGATCCAATTTCGGGTCATTTCTTGGTGAGCATGATAATGCCATAATCTCTTCAATCCTTCTCCGACTTCGAAGTGTAGATGCGGCTGATTTTATTTTGATTTCTTTCTAGAATTGGTTTTTCATTTGTTTCCCATTTATTTATTTCCATATTAGAGTGTATCACTCCTCTTTATAAACAATGTAATTATCTCCGTATTAATTAACCAAGGAAAATATAGGGCCAGGAAAGTGAGAGGAACTTTTAAAGTGCCCGAACCTAGTCTAAAGCTTGTAGTACTTCTTTCCGTGCCTATGGAGTATGAAAGGCCCTAATAGGTCAATCAAGTTTTGCAGGACATCTATAAAGATAAAAAGGTTTTGTCTCCATACAATCTACGTTTTCTCTCCGTACAACCAACGATTCTTTACAACCAAAAACTCTGATGAGGCCTGGTTGGACTAAGTGGTGAGATCACGACTGAGTAGTGAGTTGTAAGGGTCGTAGAGTAGGATGGGGTTAAGAAGAAATCTAGTTATAGAATCAAAAGCATTTGTTTTGAGTAAGGAAGGAAGCTTCTTGCTCATAACAAAAAGTACTTGGAAGATAGTGAAGGAAGTGAGACTTGGGATGTTAACGATGCAGTGGTTTGCTAAAGCATTGGAGGAGTGTTTGAAGGGGAGGACGAAGGATTTTTACACCACATCAAGGGAGGGTGCCAGAAGTGTCATTGCATAGAGGTGCTCAAATGCCAATGGCTGTTTCATGGTGTCAGTAGAGCATGGTGGGGGTGGAAGGTGAAATTTTATTTTTATACAGGAAGATATGGAGGGGCAAGGTTGGAGGAGGATTGTAGATGCATTGAGGAAGGGGATCGCATTTTGTAACATAGGCGGAGTATCATAGAGACCATTGGGGGTGGGGACCTAAACACAAAGTCAGTTGTACAAGGAGGCCGTGGTGCAAACGATGGCACCAGTGCAGTCCCGAGAACAATATACACGTGGCGTGGCAGGCGGTGGTAGCAAACCACCGTGAGATGCATACAAGGTCAAGAGATTGATATGGCCCGACACACCACTGGTATAGTTCGTGCGCACTGGAAGGGTGGCGGTGGTAGGCCCGTTGTTGCTCTAGCAAGCAATGGTGTGCACAGTACTCTAAAGGACATGCAATCCCAACTGATAGATCTGCAGGATAAAGTGGCTACTCTAATACACTATGTTGAGGAGGACAAGGTTGTGGGCTTGGGCTACGCAGTTAGAAATGATATTGGGCCTAATAAGCATATAGTTGTGGGAAATCAAGTTGGGCTTCAACCCGTGGGAATTAATAAGGACCCAAGGGACTCGACATGATCTGTTGGGCCTCGGGCAGTAGGGTTGTCAAAAGAGAATGAAAAGGCAGGTGGCCCAAAGGTGATAGGGGGCCCACGATCTGGGCTTTAGGCCATGGGGGAAGATAGAGGGAAGAGGTGGGGGCGTGGTTGGGCCCTCCACTGGCGAGAGTCGTCTGACCTCGTCGAAAAAGGTCTCGACAAACAAGACCATGGTGGCGGAACCGTCGACGATGGCCTTGACGACGAACTTGATAGAGAGAGAGTTGATGGTAGTAGAATCTAAAAGGGATCTCATTGATGCTGCACCTTTGGATGTCAGATCCCAGGCCCAATCAGGACAGATAGCAAGGGAGAGTCCTTAATCGAGACCTAGGTGGTTTCCCCGCCGGCGAAGGTTGCGCAACATTTGGAACTGGCCCATTGCGCAACATCTGGAACTGGCCATGTGTTGTTTACTGAAGCTGAGAATACAGATAAAGTCACAGAAAGGGCTTTCTCAAATGTTAGTGCCTATAATCGACCCCTCTGATTGGGATGGTAAGTTCAACTGAGTTAAGGAAGAGATGGGGGTGCTGTTGAAGTCATAGTGGACACCCATGGACGGGATAGACATGATTGGGGAGCTAGTACCCTTGAACTGCTTTCTACCAAGTCAGTACAGTGTCTCTGATTGGGTTTTACACAAAGTGAAGGAAATATAACATTGTTGGGAATTTAATGCGAAGGTTTTGAAGAACAATTCATGGCTTTGCTTAGAGCCATTGAAGTTGGTCATGTTCAGCAGAAAAGATCAGGTTCTAAAAAACAGAGGGAGCTCAAGAGATTAACTTGGCCTCTAAATTATGAGGGCAGTTCAAGTAGAGAAAGACCCAAAGGGAAGGGAATAACATCCTCTTTATGAAGCCCAAAATTATTTCTTGGAATGTCCAAGGGCTCAATGAGGCCAATAAGCGTCTTCGGGTGAAAATTTTGCTTCCTGAGGGGAAGGTGGACATAAGAAACTAAGCTGAAACATATTACAAGAAAAATCATTCGAAGTTTATGGAGCTGTACATATGCAGATTGGGCTTATTTAGCATCTGATGGGGCGTTAGGAGGTATATTAGTTATGTGGGATAGAAGGCTAGTAGAGAAAATGGAGGAATTCATTGGGCAATACACAATGGCATGTTACTTTAAGAATGTGGAAGAAAATTTTTTGTGGGCGTTCATTGGTATTTATGGGCCAAACTCATATGGCAATAGAAGACTTCTATGGGATGCAATAGCGGGAGTTTATAGTTGGTGGGACACACCATGGTGCATAGGTTGTGATTTTAATGTTATAAGGTCCCCAAGCAAACGGTCAGGAGACAGTATTATGCGATCTGCAACGATGGAATTCTCGGAAATGTATTTTGGACTTGAGATTGGTGGATTTTCCTCTCATTGGTGGAGCATATACGTGGTCCAATCACCATATGTGATTTAGATTGGACATATTTTGTCTTGTCAGAGTGGGAAAGTCATTATCCGGATTTGTCAAAGGAGGCTGCCTCACATTTGTTCGGATCTCTTTCCTATCTTGTTGGATTGTGATGGTATTCAAGGAGTGCGTCGATATTTTAAATTCAAAAATATGTGGCTGAAAATTGAAGGCTTTGTGGACAGGGTTAGGCATTGGTGGTTCTCATATCAGATTCATGGCACTCATAGTTTCATTTTGGCCAGTAAGTTGAAAGCTTTGAAACAAGATTTAAAACTTTGGAATAATCAAGCCTTTGGTGATATAGGTGATCGGAAGAAGTCTATGTTGGAGGAGATACACGAATTAGAAAGGATCTAGGAGGGTCTAGCCCTTTCCTTGGAAGAGTTATGTGTCAGAAGGCATAATTAGTGTTAGAACTAGAGACGGTTATCTTATTGGACGAGATCTCTTGGCGGCAAAAAACCAGAACATTGTGGTTGAAAGAAGGAGGTCGAAGTACAAAGTTCTTCCATAGAGTGGCCAACTCTCATGGGAGAACTAATACCATTGAAATACTGAATATAGATGGCGTGGCTTGTACAGAGACTCTTGTGATTCGAGAGCATGTTGCTAATTTTTTCGAACACTTACTAAATAGGTGGGATAGCGGCCAAAGCTTGTTGGAATAGCCTTTGAGTCCATAGAGTCATAGAGTGTTTCATGGTTGGAGAGACCCTTTGAGGAGTTGGAGGTTCATGGCGTGGTGAGGAAAATGGTTAAAGATAAAACACCTAGTCTTAATGGTTTCTCTATGTGATTTTTCCAAACATGTTGGGATGTGGTGAAGGAGGATTTAATGAAGGTGTTTTAGGAATTTTTTTCGGTTGGAAAATTTGAAAAAAGCGTAAATTCCATTTTTATTGCACTTATCCCTAAGAAGCTTGGTGCAACGGAAGTGAAAGATTCTCAACCCATTAGCCTTGTAAATGGGGTGTATAAGATCATATCCAAAGTGCTTGCAAACTGCATAGGGGAGGTGTTAGGAAAGATCATTTCAAAACCCCAAAACGCTTTTGTAAGGGTAGTCAAATTCTTGACTCAGTTTTCATTGCCAATGAATGCCCAGATAGTAGATTAAAATCTGGGAATAAGGGCATCTTATGTAAATTGGAGGCCTAAGACAAGGGGATCCTTTGTCATTGTTATGGAGGCGCTTAGCAAAATGATCTCGGCCTTGGTTAACAGTGGTTTTGTGGCTGGTTTCTTAGTTGGTGACACCCCAATAGGGGTACTTTTAACATTTCTCACTTATTGTTTGCAGATGATACATTTATTTTTTGTGAGGCAAAACAAAACTAGATGCGGGTAGTGAGGGCTCTCTTACTTTGTTTTGAAGTGACATCTGGTTTGAAATTGAATTTCAACAAGTCAGAGTTCGTGCCAGTTGGTAATATTTGCAACATCCGGTAGTTGGCTAACATTCTTGGGTGTAAGGTTTCCTCTCTTCTCATGAATTACCTTGATCTTTTGTTGGGGGCAGAATCACGGGCTAAATGGATTTGGGATATAGTGATTGAGAAGATTGAACGTAGATTGGCTGGTTGGAAGAAATTGTACTTGTTGAAAGGTGGTAGGATCACCTTAATCAAAAGCACTTTGTCTAATTTACCAATGTATTTCTTATTTCTATTCCCAATTCCAGCTAGTGTGGTGACTCGGATTGAGAAATTGCATCGTGATTTCCTTTTGAGTGGTATGTGGAATGAATTCAAATTCCACTAGGTCAAGTGGGATAAGTTATGATCTCTAATTTCTTCTGGTGGGTTGGGAATCAGAAATCTGAGGATCTTTAATAGGGCTTTACTTGGGAAATAGTTGTGGAGATACATTAGGTTGGTGATGGACTTCAAATATGGAGGTGTGTTTTTTTCTTTTTTTTTTGTGTGTTTTGGGGCGGGGGGGGGGGGGGGGGGGGGGGGGGGGGGGGGGGGGGGGGGGTGTGTTTGGAGCACTAAAGAGGTGAGTGGCTTATGGAGTGGGAGAGTGGGAGTTTGGAAGCATATTAGATGAGGGTGGGGGGTTTTCACTCGTCACACTAGACTTATGTTGGGAGATGGTTCTAGAATTAAATTTTGGAGTGACCTATGGTGTGGTTATAATATCCTTAAGGATTCATTCCCCTCAGTTTTCAGGATTGCTTGTGTAAAATAAGCTTCAATGGCTGATGTTATGGTGATATCTGGGGATCAAGTCCAATGGAACGTGAACTTTAGTAGGGCTGCCCAAGATTGGGAAATTTGTAGCTTTGAAGATTTTTTTCATCTTCTATACTTCATGAGACCGAACATTCAAGGAGCTGACAGGTTGTGGTGGATACCCACAGGTAAAGGTACATTCTTAGTTTGCTCTTTCTATAAATTTCTCACACGATTGCAAGACAATCAATTCCCATGGAAGAGGATTTAGCGAAATAGGGCACCTCCTAAAGCACCACCTTTTTGGTCAGCCTCTTTGGGTAAGATTTTGACGATGGATAACTTGTAGAAACGGGGGGTGATCATAGTAGACTGGTGCTGTGTGCAAGAAAAGTGGTAAAACTGTGGATCGTCTTCTACTGCATTGTGAGGTTGCTAGAGCACTATGGGATGATGTGTTTTGCAGTTTAGAGCTAGCTTGGGTCATGCCTGCCACAGTGGTTGAGTTCTTGGCCAGTTGGACAAATCTAGGAGGTGCTCCACAAATCACAGCTGTGTGGAAAATGGTGCCTATTTGTATCTTGTGGTGCTTATGCCAGGAGCGAAATGACTGGACGCTTAAAGGCAAGGAACGCTCTCTAGAGGAACTTAGATCAGTTTTTGTTAGAACATTATTTTTATGGGCCATATAATTGTAGATTTTAATGGCCTTGGCCTTCATGACTTTCTTGTTTCCTTTTCATCTTCATAGCGTTAACTCGTGTATACCATCTTGTGTACTTGGACTAGGCCTATTCTTATTAATACAATTGTTTACTTGTAAAAAAACAAAAAGTTTTGCAGGGCTGTAGCTGTGGTGATGGGATATACTGGCATTGCGGTAGAAGAGCTTTCTGTGGCTGCAACAGTTGTAGCTTGCCTACATATTTTAGATGACATTCAATAAACGATTTTCCTTCACCGACGTATTCCAGAATCATATATTTCAATATGAAAATGACTTCTCAAATTGTTGCTCATTCTCAGCTACTCACGTTGTCATGCTTTGTTTCGGATATGAAGATGATCTTCTGAGCTTTAATGATACGTCCCTGGAATAATATAGCCTTGGTTTTGTTGTTTGCATTTCCATTTAGTTTCCTTGTGATGTGTGTGCATAATGTTAATCAGTCATCAGAGACTTCCTCATTCTCATTTCAAATTAGACTTTGTTTTGTAGGTACCATTTTGTTCATATTTCAGCTTTCTGTGGGAGTCACTTTGATTGGGCCGCTGGCATAATAGTCTGAGGCTCTGGACTTGCTTATATTGAGGAGCCAATGCAGCAAGTTTGACCCTTTTTATCTTCAAGAGCACAAGTTATGGTTATTTATTTACTTATAGTGGGGCGGTGGTGCTTCTGAACCCTCCCGCATTTCTACATGAAAAGGTCTTTTTTTTTTTTTTAATTGCACTAGTATATTTAAAATAAACTAAACGTGACTGGTCCACTCACGGCAGGCCAAATTTACCAATTGATCTTGTATTTGTCATATAAAGTATGTTATTCCTCCTCCTCAATTTCATCATATTCAATCACATTAGCTGATCATTTAGGTGACTTTTTATATACGTAATTAACATAAGACATATGCATGCATTTCATCGCCAGATCAGTCAATATAATCGAAGGATATTTGTTTCAATATGAAAGCATAAGATCTTTGAATACATAAGATCTTTTTCCATAACCCTTCTTCATCCTTTTTAGGTTTAAAGTTCCTTTTTTGCGCCTATAGGCTTGGTTTAGTAATGCTCTCACTAGAGGATCCATTTGTAAATAAAAATTGCTACAAATCGCTTTCCTATAATGTCTATTGACAATTTGTGAGAAACCCAGTAAGCTTGTGGGGTAGTTTTATATATTTATAGATCATGAGAGATGAATATGTGAGACCAAATAAAAGGAGAAGAGGTGAGAGTATGGAGAAAAATATGGAAACTAGCGGTGTCGGCATAGCAGTTCTAATGTCATATTCAGGTCCCAACATAATACATATGATCAGATATGTTGTTGGATGTTATATTTTGGGCGGGCTGGACATTATCTATACGTTTCTATTATTAAGCACCTACCCTTCCCTTTTTTAAAGGCTCTACTCTTCTGTCAATGCTATTAATATGGCACTTGGCATTACTGACTTTGGAGATTTAACTTCGGATTTAGTCATTAATAGATCTAATGAATATCATTTAATTTTCTTAATTGTTGAGATGGAAAGAGATTTTAATATTGGGTATTGGGTAAGAAGTATCTATCAAATTGATATAAGTATTTGAATGTATGTCTAACAAATTGGAAAGATAAAATTGTCAATTCTCATGTAAGTTTCATTATCTCTCTCTCTCTTCCTTTTATTTAGGATGAAAAACGATGACCCAGATGTTGAATCTACAGCCACCTCCTCGTTCTTCACCTTTTCTATTCTATCTAATCAAAAATGGAAATTCGTCCTTCAATTTTCTTTCCACTCTCGTCCATCCTTTTACTTTTCTCTCATACTTAAAAGAAAAAAAAAAAAGAAAAAGAAGAAGAAAAAGCATCCATAACTACCTCTGGCCCAAAAACTTCCACAACTACCGTGACTTTTCAAGCCACGCGAATTGCCTTTGTTGACTCCTTAATTCACTTCTCTCGGTTCTCTCTGTCACAGACACAAATGCATGAGCAATGCTATATACAGTCACTTTTGCGTACTTTCTGTGCATTCCACTGATATGATTGGTTGGATTAATTTTTTTTTTAATATCCAACCAATCATATCACTGGAATGCACAAAAGAGTGCACAAAAATGATTGCACATAGAATTTTTTTCAAATTGCATAAGTGTAGCCTGTTCATCTCCCAGATGACATTAACAAAAGAACTGTTATTCTGAATCATGGCCACGTGTTCTGTCGGCCGATTACCCATTTGACCAGGCAGCATAGGCATATGATTCTCATCACATGGCCCTTCATATCATGATCCACAGCTTACATATACATATATGTACGTATGTAAGTATATATGTATGCATGCATAAGAATACAGATCATAGAGGAAGAAGGCTACCCATCACTATCAGCACTTGTCTTCACTTTAGGAACAGACCCCTCTAATTGTCTCTGTCTCTCTTTCCCATTGATTTAAGGAAAATCTGTTTTAGGTGGACCTCTAAAATTATATATCCCAGTTTTTATATTTAGGGTACCAAGAAGACATGAATAGAAGCAGAAAAAAAAGGCATCCTAACTACCCAAATAAAAAATGGCACAGGAATCATTCTTTGTCTTCGCCTTTTGATCCTTTCAATTTCATTATGTCCAGGCCGGCGTGTCCATTGCAACTTGAACCATGTTCGATCTAGAGTAAGGAACATGCATGATATTTTTGCCTTATTGACTGACATCTGTGTAGAAAATGATGCTAGCTATAGCAGCTTAGCTTTGATTTCTCTTTGTATTCCTCCCGGCCGGCCCCCTCAATTATTCTTTGACACCCCCTCCACCCCCCCTATCGATTCCCTTCAACCCCTTTTTTCTGCCTGTTATCAGAATAACTTTCTTCCCTTAGCTATTCATTTTGCTTAGGAGAAAGATGGTACGTGCCCATATAATTGCCACATGATCATCAGTCAGAAACCACGTTGTCTGTTGATGCATAAGTAACAAGAGTTTTGTTTAGTGACATATAATGCGACAAAATTTCTTTGATAGGGAATCTTCTGAGGAAAAAAACAGTTAAAATTTTCTCTGCCATCATGTCATGTGAACTTATAAATTAACACATTCTAATCTATAAAGGGGATTGTACGTGTAAGCATGCACACTAATTAACATGCTGCATTTTTTGTTTTGTTTTGTGCTTTGTTTCTTAGTTACCTTCATGCTCTACCGTTAGATCATCTTTATAATATATATTATTCCATTACTGATCCTCGTGTCTCTCGATTCAAAAGTTAAAAAGTTTTTGTACAGAAAAAACAAACAACCAAGTCACACATGGAGACTAACAATTGATTGGCAGCCTTTCCTTTTCCTTTTTTTCTTTTCTATTTTTGTTTTGATTTTTAATCTGGACCTATATTATCTTTTCGTAAATTATTATATTTTTAAATTAATGTGTAGATTAATATGTCATTCGTATCACTTAAATAATAAAATTTAATTTTTAAAATTTAAATAATTTTAAAATTTATATTTTAAATCAAATTACGTAAACACTTTAGTACTATATATATTATTCACACTGATTTATAAATAGAATAAATCACGCAGCCTGCCTACTACAACCCACATGGCCTGTCTAAATAGACTATACAATTTTCAGAGTTTAGATAGGGTTAGGTATGGTCGTTGGAAAAATTCCATATATAATCATTCAATTCCACCAGCTTTTCTTCTTCTTTCCTATTCATGATGATAGTTTCTCAGTACAAGCTGGTTATTCCATATATCTTAGGGATCAGACATACATACATATATGTATGTATGACAATGATATATATATATATATATAATGTGAAACAAAAGATCAAATTAAGACCTTAAAACTGACCCAACAAAATAAAACAACTCAAGCACGGCACTTCTTCGAATTAAAACAATTCAAACTGCGTTGTCATCAATGACAAGACATTCTTGCCGCCCTTATCACGTAAAACTTCATCCTCCAGAGAAATATATATAGAAAGAGAGAGCGAGAAAGACTGGTTGAACGTTATCCAAAGGATAAATGATCAAGAACATAATAATTAATGCATATCAATATTCCGGTTGGGCCCCATATTGTTCAACTTTGTGACTCGGAAACACCTCGGAGCTTTATATGTGTCTATTTCTGATTAGAAGCTGAAAGTTTTAGTTCATTTCATTTTTACTCGGTATTCAAGTACTACTGAATCAGCCTAATATATATGAATATATATCAGAAATTTCACGTCAATTCTATCGTCTTTTATGAGAACCCCAATCTTTCAGGATTTTGTGGTGTGGGACATTGCATCGTGTGTTATGGCCTGCTTTTCATTACACGTACGTGCCTCCATCGAGTTATTGAGAGCCACATGATGTATATTACCGAACCAATATTCATGAGCTTTCAACTCCGTCGATAACTCCTTTACTACTTTTTCTGCTTCAAGTTCAAGTGAAAAGACATGATTTAACACAGCTTGAGTAGGAAGTCATGAATTTGACAAATCGGGCTGCATGGCCAGGAGTATCTAATATTGTTTATTGTGGAAAAACAAGATCTTGTTTTTATCTGTACACACCAATATTAATAACTGGTTTAGAAAGTTATGGGAGATCATGATCAGTATCTTTAACCTAATTAGCAGACACAGATAAGTATAGATGTGAAACTAATATATTGTACTGCACGGGTTATTTGCATGCATGGAAAGGGGTTTTCCCTTTTTAGTTTTTAATTCCTTTCTATCACTAGGCAGACACCTAACTGAAGCTAGCTAGAAGCTAGTACCGAAGACTCGAGATTCACGAGCGGTCCCCTAAGTTTCGCAAGGGATTAATGGTCTAGGAGACCATGCAAAATGGTCGTTGGCTGCACGAAAAACGTTGAAACAACCTGCTTGACCGACCAGCACTCAAATTAACCAGCTGATGGATCATGATCTGAGCTTTCATTGTCGAATGCATGCATGCCTATATACATTGGATGCCCAAATTATAAGTATCTATTATAAATTTCTATAATGCCATTGACCGACTCGAAGAAAACAAGCACATGAAGAGATCAGAAGTCATCAAAGTCGGTCAGATAGGAAGTTGACTAATCGACCCATGAAATCTCTCCAATATTTTCCAATTCTGGCGCTTTCCATGGATTACTAACATGATGAACACTATCTTATATCAAGCTTTTTTTACAGTTTTCATCACATAATTTGGTAATATTCTTTATTTAAAGTCATGACTAGAAGTACCAGAGATAATGATAACTAAAGAAGTACTAAATGCATTAATAAAGTAGATCGATAAGTATTGAAATAGTTAGTTAAGGATGATCATGACTTGGTGGCTTCATGAGTAGATCAGTCTAACGGGGCGCCCTACTGCTGATTAAATAAAACATTAACACAAGTGGCCGGTGGGTTGGTGGTGGTGGTGGTGGTGGGTGGGGAGGCAGGGGTAGTGCTAGCTTGTCCTAGATTATCTTCTTCTTATTTATTAATATAATTAAGTTGGTAATTAGGATAATATATGTTTCGTTAATATCTCATAATTTGATTTGTAATTAATTAAATTTGATTTTATAATTTTTTATAAAGTTAATTTTTACCATGATTATGATATGAAACTTGTGTCCTGATCATCTGCACATGCATATCATGTATGGACGCTTGATTACAAAAAACAAAAGACTAAGACCTTATTTATTTATACAGATGAGATGAGATGAGATATATTGAAAATTAAAAATTAAATGAAATATTGTTAAAATAAAATTTTTGCTTTAGGATTTATAACGTTGAATTTTTTATTGTATTTTGGGTGGGAGTTTTAAAAAAATTATATTGATTAGATAATATGAAATGATTTGTAAAAACAAACAAGACCTAAGCTAAGACATATCACATATGTGATGAAAAGGAATATTAGTACTATAATTAACCGATATTATAATAAAACGAATATTAACTGTGACAAATTATTTATAATGAACACGATTATATATATTTATATTGAGAATAGATTTATTTTAATTGGAAGGAATATTTTTATACTAAATCATTAATCAGATTTTTTTTTTTTTAATGGGAGAAGGTTTGTTCTTAAAGTACTTTTTAAGTTTTTGACAGTATAGAGATCATCGTTTGAGAGTTGCATATTCGTAGTCTTAATTGAGACTCTTGACTGCTAGCTCAGAGCTCACATATTTATATATAACATATTACTGAATCTTTTTGTGGCATGCATGTATGCATTAATTCATATTACTGAGCCAAAAAAGACAAAAGAAACTAGTTTAGGGTTTGAGAGGGAGGGGCCAAGTACTACGTATGTACCAGTACTGCATGAGTCGCAGTATAAAAGAAGCAGCAAACGTTTCAATAATAATTTGCGGCAAGCTGCCTCGCTCGCGGGCCGGCGGATGGAAATTAATGTTAATTGTCAAGCAGCTGCTACGTAGATATGTACGTACTTTAAATATTAATGATGCACGTACGTACGTATCCGGCCTTAATAATATTGATCTTGGTCGATCGATGATGATCTTCTTCTAATTTTCTTGCTTGCATGCATGGTTAATTGATCAATATGGTGGCGTTGTCACCGGCCATGATTATTAATCTTGTATCGATATAATAATTCAACTCAAGCAATTCTTTTGAAAAGAAAGAAGCTATGCTTTTTTCTTCTATTCCCCTTCCCCTTCCAATATATTTTCTGGCCTACTTTTGATCATCTTCTTTGTGTTTTTCTTTTTTCTTTGCCTGATCTTGTTTTGCATGCGGCTGCTGGAAAGTAAGATTGATCACCATTTCTCGGCCATAATGTCACATGATCATACGCCCCACCATATATAAAATTTTCTGGCCTCCCTTAAAAAATCTGCCTCGATCAATCTAGGTCCCTAAGAATTAATTTCATTCATCTTTCTTCCAAGAACTAGTTCTGATGATCTCACCCATGCATCCTCAATAGAGATAGAGTTGGATATATATCTCTTTGGTTGATAGATAACTACCTCTTAATTAATTAGAACAATCAACTTGTAATCAGTAAAGTTATTAATCTATTATATAAAGTTCTGCTTCACAAATCATCTTCAAGACAGTCTTTCATTCATAAAAAAACAAAATTATAAGGCCAAACCAATTCAAAACTATTTCTACTCTTTAATTTTTTTTTTATTATTTGTGCAGTTAATAATTATTTTGAGACATCTTGAACCCACATTTCTTTGTTTTTTCTTGGAAAGTGTTAACCTTTTTTTTTTTTTTAAAAAGAAGGTGCTCAACTCATTTATTTTGAGGAATTCATATTATTATTATTACTTTTCACTATCTTATAATTACTTTTATTTTCTTTTTCTTTCTAGAAAGCATTGATGAGCAGAGGGACTCGAATCACAAAGAAAACTAATTAAGGAAGTGGAAGAGGTGATGAGTAGAGAGTACAAAACATAATGAAACCCTGAAATAGTTTCCCCCAGCTAGCAATTCTTTTCTTCTTCTTCGTGCCAGCGAAAAAGCTATTGCTTTCTCTCTCCAGTGAAAAAGTTCTCCAGAGACATCTAAAAATCTTACATTTTCAGTCCAGAGGGTGGCTGGTGTAACAGTCCGCTAGAAATTCAATTGTGAAATTTCTATTAACTTTAGGAACCTCGTGAAAACCTCATAAGTTTTCACGAATCCATTAATCGTATAGGTTTTTCTCTAACTATATAGTTAGTGTTATTATTTACTATGGTATCATAAGTGTATTTTTGATTATTAGAGATAGTTATAAGTGTCAAAATGTATTATGGTTTGTGCCATTAGACTCGGAGGGTTATTTAAAGTCTTCTGGCGCAATAACATTTTTTCATATTTTCGGACAAAACGTCTGTTCAAAACTGTAGATATTATTGGATAAAAAGAAATATCTTGAGGTAATTTTCGTGAATATTATTGGGTAAAAATATTTTGAGTTGATAGATATTATTAGATAAAAATATCTTAAGTTGATTTTGTTTTTAGATATTATTGGATAGAATATTATAAGATAATCATTTATAGATTTTTTTTGGGTAGGAGAAAACTACACTCAACTCTCAACTCCAGCCTCATCTCTTCCATATCTCATCCATAAGTATCTCCAGCCACCTCTCCCCATGAAATTATCTTCATTTACACTTTCCATTGAAAGAATATCAAACACTCTCTCTCGGACAACTTTTAGGAGGTCTTTTGTACACCCATTTCGAAGCTTTTGTAAGTGTTTTATCATAAAGTCTCATTAATATAAGTTGTTCATTTTTGAGTCTAGTTTACATGGATATCTTATTTGCCCCATTTGAAGATCATTTGGTCAGTCAAATATTGTGTAAACTATAGAAAGGTCATTCTGGGAGATAAACTGGAGAATATGTTATAGTTTGGAGTTTTTGACCAAGCTAATGGATAGATATTGATCCAAAATTTTTATGGAGTATTGTTAACATGTATATGTGACTATTGGTTGAGTATTTTTGCATGATTAAAGGTTTTGATGAAAGATTTTCTTAGATTTAGAAACTTAGAAACTGGAAGAAGAAAAACAGTTTCTGTTTTGAGAAAGTTTAACTCTTTGGTGGTCTAAACCTATTCTAATGACTTTAATAATTTTATTTGAGGATCTTAAGTATCTTATATACATGTTATATTATTATTTTGAAAATATTTGATGTTAGTGTCAAAAATATGAAATTTTATGCAAAGAGATATTCAAATAAGCCAAAGTGTGGATATTCTTGGCTAAATTTATGTTTTGGTTAATTTCTAACCATGTGATCTTGAATTATAAGCTTATATATGTTTTAGGACATCTTTTTAAACCATGTGATAGTTTAGTTTGAAGATCATATATTTATAAGTCATAGATCAAGAGATTTATCAAAACTAGTTGAAGAAAAAGTTTCTGTTTTTGGACTAAGTATAAAACCAAAAACTCCAAATGTTATTTTGTGATTTTGGTGACTTTAGTTTGATGATTTAAAGCATGGTTGATGTTAGGATGATATTATGAATATGTTAGAAGTAAGATTTGATTTTTGAAATTCTTGGAGATGTTTTGATTTAAGGTCAAAACTTGTGATTCAAGTGCTTGGATCTTTTTACAAAAAAGTTTGGTGTTAATTATTAACTTTTTCTAAATGGATGTTTTAAATATGGTTTTGAACTTAGGATTGGAAGATGTTTGTTGCAAAATTTTGGTTTAAGCATGAGTTTTGAAGTTGGAAGGAATTGTAACAAAAATCAAGGGAAATGGTCTATGGATGTTTCGGCCATAGTGTGTTCTTCATAGTTGTGTTTTGTTTTAAATTTTTTTGAGTTGATATTTAAATTTAGGACAAAATTTACATGAGAAATGTAAATTTTGGAAACTTTTGGAATTAGTATGCAAAATCCTTAAGTTATGGGTAAAACGGTCATTTTTCCACATGTAGAGAGTAAAATGAAAATTTTACTCTTTAAGTTATTATTTTTCATATTTCAATTTTTTAGTGATTTAGTTCTAACTTTTAGAATCACTAATTACAGTTCCTCGTGATCGCACTTGAAGTTTTATAAGAAACGCGGAAATTGAGGTAAGTTAGTTTTTAACTTACTAGCAGTCTACTGTGTATGTGTGCTAAGTAAAGGAACTACAGTGTATGTATGTATGTTATCATATATGTCATGCCATGCCAAGTTATCACGTAATTGCCTATTATACAGAATTTATTCTGTCGTCAATTTTTATGTTACATAATATATTCTGTCATGAATTTCTGTACCTTACAAGTACGTCATGCTAAGTATGCCATCTATTACATGTATGTCAAGTCATGTAATATTCACTGTTGCAAATATGACATGTTAAATATGTTGTCTATTATATATTATGCAATGTTACGAAATATTTCTATCTTAAGTTGGTCATGTATTTCAAGTTATATTCAAGTCACGTTATGTTACGTCAGGGCTTCAGTCATTTCGTATTCCAGTCACGTTTCATCTTGATTACTTATGTATGGGGTCACAGCAATTGTGACGCATACACTACGTGAGACACAGCAATTGTGTCACGTAGAATACATAGGGCCACAACAACTGTGGAGTATGTATTTAACTGCATTGTGATGTGTAGAATACATGGGGCCACAACAACTGTGGAGTACGTATTTACACGTAGAATACATGGGGCCACAACAACTGTGGAGTATGTATTTTTCATGTTAAGTCAAGTTTGCGTAGAATACATGGGGCCACAACAACTGTGAAGTATGTATTTACACGTAGAATATATGGGGCCACAACAACTGTGGAGTATGTATTTATACATATAATACATGAGGCCACAACAACTGTGGAGTATGTATTTTTCATGTTAAGTCAAGTTTGCGTAGAATACATGGGGCCACAACAACTGTGGAGTATATATTTACACGTAAAATACATGGGGCCACAACAACTGTGGAGTATGTATTTTTCATGTTAATTCAAGTTTCAAAGTAAGTTCATGCTAAGTCAAGTTTCAGATCAAGTTCATGTCAAGTCAAGTTCAGTTCATGTTTCAATTTAAGTTATGTCAATTATGCTATGTTGTACTCCAAGTTATGCTTTAATTACTTATGAATTTGATTATGCATTTATGCTTTTACTGTCATCCATGCATCATTAGCTTGTGTGGAAGTTTTTTGTTAACTTACTGAGATTTGTAATCAAATCTCACTTTGGTAGTCCCAACTACCATTCCCTCAGAATGGTAGATCTTGTTACAGGACCTGAAGGAGAATCAGGAGCTGATCAACTAGACACAGTTGACTAAGTGACGGTGCGACATAAATGTTGATATAGTAATTAACGTAAATTACTACTTGTACGATTGAGTTGCATCTCTACTACTTTTTGGATCATAACCATTTTGGACTAGTGTTGTGATCTTAGTTGTTCAATGGATTTTTATGTATGAAATATGTTTTAAACATTTGGGATATTTTCAATTTGGTGTATAGTATTGCTAAAGAAAAAATTTATCTGCTGCGAATATTGCATATTGTTAGATGCATGTTAGGAATATTGCATCTTATATGTCATGAACGGGGGCAGGTAACCTTGTGTTGCATGTCTCGACGCTTCAAATGTCCGTCCGATCCCAAACGGAATTTAGGGGCGTCACAGCTGGCTCCCTCCTTCCATCTGCATAGTGTAGGTATTGTTCTACCATGTATTTCCTTAGTTTTCCATCCATAGCGTAGAGAAGTACTGATTTACTGCTTTTTGGCCATCCACAACCATCACGTGCCACAACACAAGACTCGCCAGCCACCAATCCTTCATATGGAACAAAAAAAAAAAAAAAAAAGCCGGTCCAAACCGCGCGTGCAGCTTATGCGCCTCCACACTAAGGCGAGTCTGCTGCCACCACGCGCGGCATTTTGTAGGTCAGCAGCCCCGGCTCTCTTTGATATGACCAACCTCCACTCTCCTAGTGTGGCACGTGCCATAGTTTTTGGTGGTTGCCTGCTAGTAATTCAACGCTTCTCTTGCTTACTATATTCCTATATTATCGCTCATTCTAATATTTAATGATCGTGAAGAAAAGATAGTAAAAATCTCTTTCAGTCAGTCCAAACCAGTGACATGTAGCATAGATCCAATCATAGCGGTTTCCAATCGTAATATTATGATTCATTTATTTAACTGTATCAAAACCACTTCAGGCAACTTTTCCTTATAAGATGTGAGTGGGGGTCAAGTATTTAGTTTCACGTCCTTTTTTTTTTCTTTTTTCTATGTTTTACTAGCCGATTTAGAATGAATGTCAAAACTTTCTACCCTATTATCTTTTATATCATGTAACTATTTTATATATTTAATATATGCTTCATTTAAAAAATAAAAAAAGAAGAAGGTAAAAACAGAAAAAATTTCTTCCAACATTGATATATATGTGATGAGAGTTGAAAAAATGTCTATGATGCTGTCTCCTAAGGGGTGGGACGTGGCATGCGGGGATCACCACCCTAGATCTCAGGTCTATTCCTTTAGATATTTTTCTTTTCCTTGGATTTTATTTGAAGGCAAGAAAAAGATATGACAGAGTATGGCCCCACATTATCTGCTCTTGTCTCCGGCCTACCTTCATTTCTTGATCCCCACGGCCCCATTTTCAATTCATCATCGTGTACGAAATTTTTCTAAACCATTTTATTAAATTAAAAAAGGGTTTTTGTTTTTAATTAATCTCCCTAAAAAGATTGAAATATTGAATTGGGAAGTTTCAATGATGCTTTGAAATTAAGCCTTTGGAAACGAACACTGATCTACTCTCGAACCCTTTATAAGATCTCATTTGAAGATGAACCAAGATCTATAGTTTTCCATCATATCATGTTCATGATATAATCTTAGGTTAGTCGATCATGTCCTACGCTTATTCACTCCTATTGAAGAGAGTCACTACTCCATCAAGATCAGGATCTCCATAAATATGTTTTGTTTATGTTTAAAAGAAATATTTTGCTTACAAAGAGGTGTCTTAAAGGAGAATCACAAACTAATAGGTTTGCTATGGTACGTTGCATCATATTTTTAGTGTAAAGTAGATATATATAACATATCAAATCTAACTATATTAATTTATGAATTTTACACTTGTAAAATCTTTTTATAAATCTAGCTAGTACTTTTATATGCCAAATAAAAAATGATGATAAACATCATTTTAAAATGTCATCATTCTCTAGTGTGACATTAAAAAATTTACATATAAATAAAATATAATAAATAATTTTACAATTATTTAATATATAATCTCTCAATTTCTACTTCTTTTAAAATTGGTAGATAATTATAATACAACAAGATAATAGAATAACACTTCTATATACCTAATTTCAATTCCTACATCCTAATGAAAAATTTACCTGCCTAGCTAATCATTATCCAACATCCTTGAATTTTAAAAGCAATTATTTGTTATCATTGGAGGGTAGATCTTTCTAAGATCTTCCATAGTACACGTTTCCTCTTCACGTGTAGACACCTTTTGTGCTTCTTGTACAACCTTATCATTTTTTTATATAATTTGCTCCTTTTTCACAAATGTACGTATACTTTTTGATATCTCTAGCTATTGGCTTCCCCAAAGAATCTCTTAAATTACTTTCACCATCTGATCTTCTTTTTTAATAATGATGTCCATCTAACATTTTTATGAATAAGTGTAATAATGCCACTTCATTCAAAACACCAAAACTTTTTCTTTTTAACTTATTTGATATAATTTTAGTCTCATACCATGTAGATTTTAATTGACTAGTCACTAGGAAAAAATTTTATATGCTCATCTAGAGGTGCATTATAAAAGGAGTACTGCTTAGATCTACAAAAAAATTACACAAAATCATATCATAAACTGACATGGTTTCATTTTATCTGTGAGATCTATTTTATAATTAGATAAACTACATCAGTTTGTAAAATTATTTTTATGTAATTCTTTTATAACTAAAATATTTTCTTTATAAAAATACCTAGTATAATTAAAGGGGTTGAATGTATAGAACAATGTCTTTGAGGTTGATCACAAGGTCGGTCTTACTTCGAGCTAGACATGAATATATAATAGGAGAGTAAAGGCCATGCATGAAGGATGTCTTAGATTGTCAAGACCGGAGCTTCTAGGAGATGGTGGTCGGAGCGAAGTGTTATCTGGTGATCATCGACTTTCTAGAGTTAAATCAAATGAGTAGATTTTGTAAACCCTAATTACATTGCAATCTAATCACATATCTTTACTTTATTTGTCCTACAAGAAAAATAAGTGATATGACAGTAAAAAAAATATAATAAAGAATGATTGTTGGGGCCAATTTGATACATTCTAATCACTCCTGAGGTCTAAATTTAAAATTTTTTTTACCATACGGACGGATTTATAAAAATACAATAATCTCTACCTAATTTCAACACATTAATTAAATAATTAAAATTATTGATGGAAACGTTATTTGGAGACAAAAGCCGTGGGCCACCCCATAACAGACAATGCTTGTCTTAAAAAATATATTATATTTAGATATAATACTATATAATTGAAGAAATGTTGTCGGCAGTAGTTGTGAATCGTGATAGGTAGTTAGAAGTCGTCGTACGCTTCGAAACGTTGTTCAAGTTTCAACCGTCAAGAAGAAGGACCCCACCGTAACCAACAAAAACGGGAGAAGCACGTGTCCCCTAACATGGCAAACAGGCAAACTGTCATAACGGACAATAACCGTGACCACGTCTCCTCGAGTCCCGTGTAGTTCCCTGGCCTAAAACGACAAAGAAATATATCAGAGAAAAATAACATCAGACAAACGCTGCGACAGACACCCACGACTCTTTCCCTGCTGCCCAGTCTTCATTTCTCTTTCTCATTAGAAAACGTACTCAGAAACCAAACAGTCCACAGAAAAATAATTCCGGCAGCAACCGAACCAATGGGCCGAGCATCCAAAGGGAGACTTCCTCATTTCTAATTAATCTATGTGAAGACGAAGTGCAGCTACTCTGCTTAGAAAAAAAAAAGAAGTGCATGCAGCGACTCATGGATTGCTGCAGGTTTTGCAGTGGTCGCGCCATGTCAGGCGCCGGTGATTTATGTCATGATAATTATCAAGTAATTTCGAAATATATAACTATAAATATATAACGTTAAAGAAAGTAATTACAAGTTGAAAAAAATGAATTCAATTCAATTATCTATTTATTATCCACATATATTTAGATCAGAAAAACAAGCATTTGTGATATATTATTTGTGATGATAATGATTATTTATGATAAAAATAGAATCATTTTAATAGAAAATAGTCATTTTCACAATAAATAATTAACTACAAATAAATAATTTTTTTTGCAATGGGATAACTTTTAGTCTTTAAAAAAAAGAGTAGATTTTGGTGTGAAAACGATGACAAATAAATAAAAACAAACAAAAACACATCAATCAAACGGTAAAAAATTAACATAGTTTGTCAATGTGCCTAAGTTTACATAGCTGCATATGATTTTATTGTAAAGAAGAATCACAAAATATATTTTGAAGTGAAATTTAATTGTTCAGAACCATCAAAACTTTTATACTATTTATTAAGTTCATATTTATAGTATCACACGGCAGAAATCTTAATTTTCACTTTTCTATATTATTCATCTGAATAATTTTTCAAATAAGATTAAAGCGAGCTCTCTACTTAAGTTTCGCTTGAATTACGTATTATGCGAATTTTGAGTAAACTTTCTGCTTAGTGCTTCCTTTAATCGCAAACGGTGCCAAAAAATTAGGCCCCTTGAAAATCGGTCAAAAAGCTATAACGGATTATTGTGGGGTACTTTGGTCATCAGTTAGGCCGATGGACCAACAAACTAGCCTCTACAAACCTAACAAATTTTAGATTAACAGGTATCAAAGATTTACGGCGTATCCTAATTAATTAAAGAATGGGATCGAAAGGGACATGAAGTAATGAAGTATGAAGTCAAGGCTTATGTGGCGACAATACAAGCTGGCTGACGTGGCCTCACTTTGAATACTACGTGGAAATTTCAATATATATGCTAACATGATCTCGATCCCTTAATTATTTTGTTATATAGAAACAAACAAGTTTAAGAAATCTACGATACTTAAATATTAATTATGTATTAATCCTGTAGTAATCGAAGCCGACGATGGCATCGAGGCGGTACCACGTACCCGTGATGGTGCGTAGAGTCATGCTAGCTTTTGGTCTACGCCTTATCTTTTATAGGGAATTCAGTCATAACACGAGTACTAGTGCTTAATTGATTTTTATTTTTATTTTTGTTCATATCTGATCAATGGTCTTAATCATATGCAATGCAGTACTTTTTCTTTAATTATATGTATATGTTCTTTTGTGTCTAACCGGTCCATGCATGCATGCATGCATGTTTCTCGTTGGCTTGTCGGCAAACTTTGAAGGTAGACTTGATTGGCCTTAATTATTTGGTGCATGTATTGTGTCTAGCATATGTTTGTAGTTCAGGCCGAACAAGATGATCATGATATTCTCTTTTTTTCTAGCATATGTTTGGTCCTTATCATCCGTATTCATGTCGGTGTTTGGTTTGGAGGATCTAATGTTTTTTTCTCGATCTCCACAGTTTTCTAGATCTCCACAGTTTTTCTAGTATAGTGATGTTAATTACGGAGTTGAATTTGGATTTCCAAAAATTAATATGAGTAAACCTAATTATGTTTGAGAATTATTATAAATGAATATTGTGATACGATTTTCGAGAATATATTCTTAAGATCATGATCTCCTTATAATTTAGTTTAATATTCTTAGACATCCTATGGAAAATTATGGTCTTCTTTCATTTTTGGATAAGTTCACATATATTTTGTATCATACGGTCTAATGTACAAATTCGACAAGAAAATTCAAGGATATATATATATATATATATATATAAATAAAGCTTGCATATATAGTTTTTGTTTGTTTTCACCAAATGAATCTTGAGTGGCTCTACAACCACGTACACATGGGAAACCCAATAGTGCAAATTTTTTTCTTTTTTTGCTTTTTTTTTCATGTATTTTTTTAATGCTTTTAAATATTAGAAAAAAGTCACAACATCATTAAAAAATATTTACTTAATCAGTAAGTAAAAACAAATCATAGTCGGGATCCCTATATCGGGAAAACCGTACCCATGTGTGGCTTTAGCATTTTTTATGAATCTTTATTTTTCATCTCTAATAAAATAAATTAACTCGTTTGTTTTTGCTTTTATATATACATATTTTACAAATAAATACAATGATAGAAAAAAAAGTAGCTTTCAAAACGTTTATAAAGATTAATCTCACATAGTGATCTACACTCTCGTACAAATGGTCGGAAAAAGTCCTTTTTCGGGTACATAATGTATATCTATAATAATATTTAATACACACAAAAAAAAAAATGAATAATACATAAAAACACGTCATGTACTATTAATGTTTAGACAACATACAAATTACACCGCGGCTATAATTTCTCTAGAAATGAGATTTTTTTCCTATATATTAGAAGAAAAACATTCTCATCAATTAGATAATAATAGCTAGCTAGTCACATTAATTTCCTCCTAGGGTTGAGCTAATTCCTTGATTGGATGATTTAAATGAAATAAAACTCACCTAGTTATATATAAATTAATAAAATGGAGATTATATTTAAGGTGGATCAATTAATTACTTGTAAACATTTAGTTAGTTTTTGCTCTAATAAATTAGGTATTATGTATACCACAAGGGAAATGCTTTAGACACAAATGGATTACATAAAAGTAAACCCATAAACTAATATGACTTGATATAGTACGTCAAATTGTAAAATTACTTTTATTATGAAATAGATTTAATATATCCCATGAAATCACATCAGTTTATGAGTTTATTTTTGTATAATCTCTTTGTGTATATAGTAGTTCTCATATCACAATACGACTTCAATACACACTGATCAGAGATGATTATTAGTTTGAGTGTTAATGTGTCGTCCAGCCTGGACTCCTTCACTCACGCGTCTCTTAAATAGTAAAAATTAATAAATCAAAACAAAATAAAAAAGCATTTTTATTGGCTTATTACAATGACTACTTGAAAAGGGAAAAATCATGCCACCATAACCACATTCATGATCATCATGTCCTCATTCTCGCTCTTAATTTCCAGGCATGCATTTCCCTTAATAACTTAATTATTAATTCTCTAACATTAATAATAATTATCTTGAAGAAATAATTAAAGGTGGTGAGTAATTTCTCTATCCAACAAAGCGAAAAGTTTTATATATATATATATAGTTTGCAGGGTAGGGTAAATTCGAGTACTGGCCGTAGATGCCATGTCTTAATCGCCTAGCTAGTAATTAAAACTATATATGTATATCCATGGGAAATATCATATACATATATATAGATTTAATTTCTTGGATATTCACATTATCCGACCAGCTTTGATCTGTTGGATAAAGAGACCCCTTTTGATGTTTGGTGTGATAAACCATCATAATTAGTTGTATGAGGTCCAAATTTGAGGAAAACAACTTAAGGAACTAGCTAGGGTTTTATAGAGACTTGTTAACAATTCAATAATTAATAAAACTTCCTGTTTTTTCTGATCAGCCAATTCATGAATTTTCATTTCATTTCACGTCATCAGAAGTTACAAATTAGATAACGACTACACTCCATGGGCCACCCGGATCGAAAAGAATAAAAGCAGCAACACCATGACAATCTCATGCATGGGCAAAGTTTAAGTCTTGGTCAAAGTATAGTCTCATTTTAGGAATTACAAGAAAAAATATTAATATCATGTCGGTACGTATAATTTATTCCAATTGAGTCATAATAAATTTGGTAGAGTCTAATTAAAAATCGGATTTAAAAAGAAAAAAGATTTGGCTTCTGTCGGCCACTATTTCTAAATAAATATATATAACTTATAATTAAACATGATGATCTCCTCATGTTAACAATTTTATTAGCGACGACTATTAATTTTCACAAAAACTGAGGGATCGAGAAGAAAATTAATGGCGGGAAATTAAGTCGACCATATAGTTATGTCGACTCATGTTGAGCTTAAAACATGATGAGCAACCCCACTGAAATATTGGGTCTCTACTTTTTAGGGCAAACGCAAAAGAAAGCTGTTCATTCTCTGTGTCAGTGAAAAGAAAGGTGCATGGTTATAATGCAAATGGGGGGATGATCAGACGCATGAAATTAAGAGATTGGTACATGATGATCCGTTTGAAACATGATCAACTTAATTCGATCGATCTCGTTAAAGATATGTAAATGGAAGTCAATATAAATCCATAAGCAGGCAGGCTGCGCAGGCATACATGATCATGATGTCTTGTACCCGATCGATCGCCATCGAGAATGTTTAATTAGTCGAACAATGAATGATTGATTATTCCAATGAATATGGACGTAGGTTGGTTGTTTGGTGGTTTCCTTCAAACATACGGATTCTTTTGTTCCTGATTTCCTTTCGGTTGGTCTCTTTATCCTTTTCATATTTCTTCCGGTCATTCTCTCTTTATTATTATTAAAAATTTAAAAAAAAAAATCCGTTGTGATCAGCTTTGACCAGTACTACTACATGACATTCTTTGTCCCCATTTTCTCGATTATTTTCCCTTTTAGAGTGCTTTCGGAAAGTGGTATCGTGGCGCTGATCAAAAAGAAGGAATAACCTGACCTCGATCATCTCTTGGAATATCCTTTCCTTCCACAGTACTCGTGCAACAAACTGACTGATCATGCACTCATATTGGCTAATATCAATGATCAAATTCTTATTGTTGATATCAAAATCAGCAGATTATGAATTGATAACGATTTCAAATCCCAAGTTCTTTTTATTAAAATAAAATTGTGTGTAGAGGTTACTATTAAAAATATTTCTGTCGACCGGAGGTCGTGGCGATAGTATGACGGTGACCATGTCGATCGACATGAATCATGCATGGATATCGACAAAAATATAGAATTAGCCTCTAGAGAAAAGCAAAAAGTTTCACCCACAAAAAGAAGTGGAGTACTAGTACTGCAAAACAGAAAACGATTAGGGGTTGGAGTCATGGGGCTCCGGAGTCGACGTAATAAATAGACGGGACAGGGGGGAGGCCGGGGGGGACTACGTACATGGTAAGGTAAGGTCCACCAGTTAGCGCGCGGTGGCCTGGTCCAATCAACAGAAAAACCTAACTGGGAAGTGGTTGGGTAGGTAGATCATCTCATTACAAATTTAACATGCATTAATCACTAACAACATATCATGGAGCCATTCCTTTGATAGATCAACGAGCAATATTACTCTCTCTCTCTCTCTCTCTCTGGTTCACAAGATCATGTGTAAATTAGAGTCAGAGATTCACACTAGCTCGAATGAATTATATGTATTGTTAGGAGATCGGTAGGTATTCATTCGTGTCTTCCGCTGACATCAACCCACTAGCGAGTCTCTATCTTTCTTAACTACTCGACATGACATGCATATTATACTATTAATCATGAATACGAATACTCTCTTAGAAGTAAAATATAAGTATAAAGATTAAATAAAAGTAAATTTAGTTATAAATTGATGTAATTTTATATTATTCGTTACATTTATTTTATAATAAAGTAATTTTATAATTTAACGTATTATATCGATTTATATTATTTGTAAATTTATTTTTGTGTAATCTTTTTATATTTAAAATATTTGTGATTATCTTTTGTTCAACTTCTATCGTTGTGTTTTTTATGTTCACACATGGCGTTAATTTTAGAGATAATTTTTCGATGGATGCTTAGTTACTATCGGCTTCTCATGCCAAATTGCGAAGTACATAACACCTGTGCATGCATGTGTCGCCATGGGCGCCGCTAGCTTGTGATCCCTAGCTAGCTAGCTAGCTGAAGACTTGCTGTAGGTGCATTGGCATTGCCTCTTGCAACTAACGATCGCTTCTATTATTCATTTGGGAATCGGTTGGGTTGGAATCGCTTATATTATTCATTTGGGAATCGGTTGGGTTGGAATCTTGAGAAGAGTTATGAATAGTTATAAAAAATAAGTAAAAAATAATAATAATATAATGAATAATAATAAAAAGTAGGTAAAAATTAATGAATAGTAATAAAAATAAGTAAAAAATAATAATAAAATAATAAATAGTAATAAGAAGTATTGAGAGTATCCGCTCCCAGTATCCAAACACAGCCAAATCAGCATATTTGATCTTTGTTTGTATCTAGGATCGTCTCCTACAATTTTTCTTTTATATCAATATATATAATATCAACATTTATGGAAGAAAATAAAATACAGTCATGAATTATATAAGCGCTGCACATTTATTTTAAATAGGAATAAGATCCATCATTAAAAAATTAATTTTTTTATATGAGTTTTATATTTACTTATTTTTATAAAAAAAAATATGCAGTACTTATACACTCTACGATTGTAAATATTATTTCTTTAATCTATTGGGACATTAATAATATTAGCATCATCTGAAAGTAATTTAAGAGTTGAAATTTTTAAATCCTGGCGAATTTTTAATGTCCGGTAACCACTACATTCATCTTATTTTATGAAACTAATCTCATCAAACCCAATTTGATGACCACCATTAAATTTTTTTAAAAAAAATGCAGTGGGTCAATCCCCTCACCTCAAAGATAAAGAAAAAGCGTAAGATGAGCCAAAGTGACAAGATATATACATCACAAAGTATAAATTTTTATGAAAAGAAGTCAGAAAATGTAACCTAACTACTATGGATAATGTAGTTTTTCTATGTTACCTGCTGGTTCATCTTGTGTGATTACAAACTAATACAAAAAGTACAGAAAGACAACAAAAAAAAAAAAAAAAAAAAAAAAAAAAAAAGAAAAAAAAAGAATGAAAAAAAAAGGAAAAAAAAAGTAGAATGGATTACATATTAGGTTGTGAAAATCTCAAACTCATCCTTTTCTGGATATTGAAAGTTTTGTCCTTGATAGTCTTTCTCCGTTCTGTTTCTGCTTTCGGTCATGAGGGAAAAAGAGAAGAACAGAAAAGTTACTGCTCTGTGTTTGTCCGTCCCCCCATAAGCAGTTGGCTTTCCATTGTAGGCGTTGTTTCTGTCTATATGTATATCATTAATTTAATAAATACATATTTATATCTTAGATTGTTGTAGGGAAGGAAAAGTGTGAACTCCTTTTTCATATATTTGTTTTTTTGTTAAATATATTAATTCGGTGATAATTCCCTTGTGCATTCTGTCAGTGCATATATAAAGCCACAGATGCTAACCAATCTGGTACTCGTTCCTTCGGTTTTTCCCAGTCTCATCTCTTCCGTATCTTCACTCTTGTTTGAGTTCGGGTATTTGTTTCTCCCGCTCTTGGCGGCTCCCCAGCTGCCACCTTTGTTTTTGGATAAAGTGAGAGAGACTGAGAGAGCATATAAGTTCAAAGATCCCAAGTATTCGAATACTCAGATAAGATAAAGATATCAGCTTTCCCTTTGGTTTCGCTCTGCAAAGTAGAAACCATTTTTCAGTGGGTTGGCTGTGTTGAGTTCAGTTGAACATAACAGAGGTCCCCATCATTTTCTTCTCCCTCAGTTTTTGATACAAAATCGAAATGCTGTTCTGTTCTGTCCTGTTGTTTTTGTTTCTGTTTCTCTCATTGACTGTGTTTATTCATGTAGGTTTTTACTAAAACAAGGCAAGGAAACGGAAAATGAAGTACGTGTTGGTGACGGGTGGAGTAGTTAGTGGAATAGGGAAAGGGGTCACCGCAAGTAGTATTGGTCTGCTGCTCAAGGCATGCGGACTTCGCGTTACTTCCATCAAAATTGGTCTCTGCTGCTTCTTTGAATTTTTTTTTTCTCCTTTACTTCATCGCTGCTGCTTTTGTTTCTTTTTTTCATCGTCTTTTAGTAGAAGAACAGGTCAGCTATGCTGTTCTTGTTTTCTCAGCTGCAAAACGGACAAACTCTTCCGCTGTCCTCTCTCTCTCTCTCTCTGTTCTTTTTTCTTGACAAAATGGCTTTGTTTTGTTTTGTTTTTTTCCCTTATCAATTTATTGAACATTTATCGCTACATTGTCAACTTTTGGAATAAGCTCAATCTCTTGTCCTCAAATGTTTCTAAGAGCCTCGATTTTTTAAATTATTTTTCGTTTAAAAGGAAGAGAGTAGATTTCAAGTGTATAAATATCTTATAAGTGGGAATCTGTCTTACAAGTTTGCCGAAACTCCATTTGAATTTTCGCTTTTTTTGTTAGAGCTGAAGTTGGCAAATTGACACAAATACGTCAATTTTGTGTTTCGTTTCTGGACATCTTTTTCTTTGTACTTTTTATATTATTGTTGTCTCTTGTTCTTCTTTTCTTCTTTTTTTTCAACTTTTTAATATGGTATTCAGCTCCCTTTTTCTTTGCAATTCAGATCCTTATTTGAACACCGATGCTGGAACAATGTCCCCTTTCGAGCACGGGGAAGTTTTTGTGCTAGACGATGGTGGTGAGGTATAAAAACTGCCTTTTCTGTGGTCATTATTTGTCAATGTGATTTTATGTTTGCCATGTTTTCTCCAATTTGCTTCAACACTGTCTAACCGGGGCTATAATTCTGGTGAGTTCGGTTCCCTCTCTGGTCTAAATGGAATGTATGATGGCGGTGAAGTTATTAAATACTATTTTACTAGGCATATTATTAGGTGATTTGGTTGCTCTAAATCGTACTGCACTTAATTTTTTTTTTTTTTTTAAATTACTGCATTTCAATGAATCAATCTCATTTTTATTTTTATTGACAGCAATGACATGTAAAATGAAGGCAATCAAATGTTACCCTTTCAATTTTATTCTGCAGAAATCGTAACCATTGAAATGTTAATTAAAGCATGTTATTTTGAACATAAAGTAGAAGGAACATATGAATTGGGGTAAATGGTTGAGGTTTGGGAAATCATGGGAGATTCATCAGAACTGGCTATAACAGTATTAAACATGACTTTCTTTGGTGTTCAAAGGTGGATCTGGACCTTGGCAATTATGAGAGGTTCCTCGATATCAAGTTGACACGCAATAATAATATCACCACTGGAAAGATTTACCAGGCAAGTCAGCCAAATCACTCATCTCCATATTTAAATTATATTTCTGCTTATAGAGATATTAAGATCATTATTTTGCTTTATTAAACCCAGTCAGTGATGTTATTAGTGTCTTTTCTTCTTGTATGGCAGTCTGTCATTGATAAGGAGAGAAGGGGAGATTATCTGGGGAAAACTGTGCAGGTTCTTTTACCCTTGCTAATGGATCCATTTAACTTTTGTTCTAAACTTAGCTATGCAAGCATGGCCCTAAGTCTATTAATATTCCTAAGTCTATTAATATTCTTGTGTTCTGTAGGTTGTCCCTCACATCACAGATGCCATTCAGGAGTGGATTGAGCGTGTGGCAATGATACCAGTGGATGGGAAGGCAGGTCCAGCCGATGTTTGTGTGGTAGAATTGGGTGGAACTATAGGTACGGTAAAAACAAGGTTCTCGACGTTTGGAAGCACAAGCTAATTCTCTGTTTTTCAAGGGTAATAACAACTTGCCATGATGCAGGAGACATTGAATCCATGCCATTTATTGAGGCATTAGGTCAATTCTCATACCGTGTAGGTAAGAACATTGTTTATTCAGCTTCATACAACATGTTCCAAGCCTCAATTGTTAGATATTATAATCAAATGATTTCTCTCATATATACTTCTTATTTTAGGGGCTGGAAACTTGTGCTTGATTCATGTCAGCCTTGTGCCCGTTCTGAATGTTGTTGGTGAACAGGTGACTTCTTAGATGTTCCTGCTCACCCTACATGAAATTTGATCTAGCGTCTGTGTGCACTCTCATTTTATTACAACAAAACACTCTGTTAATTTAATAACTAGTGAATTATGTCTTAACGTTCAGAAAACAAAACCAACCCAGCACAGTGTTCGGGGACTAAGAGGCCTGGGCTTGACACCACATATCTTAGCTTGTCGCAGTACAATGGTCTCCCACTCTCTCTTGTACATTTGCCTATGCGTGGGCACTCACACGCTTCCACACACACATACAGTTATATTATGTCATTGTTTCTACTTTATTGGGTGTGCTCAAGGTATTTTTATTTAATTTTGTTTGCAGGCACTTGAGCAGAATGTAAAAGTGAAACTCTCTCAGTTTTGCCATGTTGCGGTATTTTAAAAATGAAAACTTTTGTGTGCAAGTTGAGATGTTTATTTATGTACTTTGTAAGAGTCTGATTTATCAAAACCACATGTTTTCTAGGAGGAAAACATCATCACTCTCTACGATGTACCCAACATCTGGCATATTCCTTTGCTTTTAAGAGTAAGTAGTCCTTGGGCACTTCTTGAAATGTGGTTGTTGAGTATGTAGCTACCATTACTTACCACTAGTCTGGATTTGTTTTCTTCTCAATTAGGATCAGAAGGCCCATGAAGCAATCTTCAAAGTGCTGAACCTTGTGGGGTTTGTCTGATGAGCTCATTTTTTTTTTTTTTGTTAACTTCGAGCTGGTGCATGCACGTGTATCATGTGACATCATTTTCAGTTTCTAGTATTCTTATGCAAGGCTGTCCATAATGGCAGTGTGTGTAGGGAGCCTGCATTAGAGGAATGGACTTGTAGGGCTGACATCTGCGATAACTTGCATGAGCCGGTGAGTCTACCATGCAATTAGAGAAATTAAGACTCGAGTTTTGTTCTAATCATTATCGGTTCTTAGTTCTATATGCCAACTAATTGGCAGGTCCATATTGCCGTGGTTGGGAAGTACACAGGCCTTTCCGATTCCTACCTCTCTATATTGAAGGTGCAATTATCTATTACTTCAAAACTCCTGATCATTATTTTAGCTGGAAGTTTCATGTGTTCTTATATGTAGTTCATAGAGATAGTTTCTAAATGCACATGCATTTGGAGTCCATGCATTTTCTAAAGGGCTGTCCTTGATTTTAACTATGCCTTACTTAAGAGTGGACTCCAAATACTGGATTATCTGCAGCATCTGAGTCACTATATTTTCCTAGAAGTTATTTTTTTAGCATTTGTGGATCCGCCCTGAGCATCTATTATGTGTCTTACTGTCTTAAAACGGCCAGATATTGACAAAGCTGATTCCTTTACTTAAGGAATTAGATGTACAAGATTCATTTTTCCAGTTTTTGCACTCTCTAAGAATCTCAAAGGGCACATCTTCTATTTAATGAGGCTCTTTAAACTTCCAAAAGAAAGTTGCACACTGCTTGGCAGAACACAGTTTACTGAAAACAATGGTTTCATTATAAGTCCTGGTTAAATTTAAAGAAAGGGATAAAGAAAAAAGATGAGCTTTGGGTTTTTAACTGTACGATATTCGACATGAATAATTTGGCCACTCATGAATGGGTGTTTGTTGAACAATGATGACACTGGGTTAGTCATGGTCCAGGAAGCCCTAAGGCAGGATGCGGTGTGACAAAAGCAACAAAGAAAAAGGAAAAAAAAAAAAAATTGAGAGCTCTAGTATTCATGTGAATATCTTGGAATTGCTCACCTGATGAAGAAGAAGAAAATTGACTAACCAGCAGATTTGTCCATTATCTTTGTAGATCTATATGTTCGAATGCCCCTGATCTTTTAGTCTTTAGTGTTGCAAAGTTCCATACGGAAAGAGCTTTATAAAAATCTTAGGGATGTTTTTGTCTAACACAAGGATCAGGTTGTATGTATCATGGTTTTTGTCAATGATGTCTTGACGTATATACGGAAAGAGCTTTATAAAAATCTTAGGGATGGTTTTGTCTAACACAAGGATCAGGTTGTATGTATCTTGGTTTTTGTCAATGATGTCTTGCCGTATTTGTGATTCACTTTACTTCTCGAATAAGTAAATGCATCAGGTTTATTTTGAAGTGTTCAGATAAGATCCTATTGACAAAATAAGTCTCTACCAAATGAAAATGAAGTGGTAAGAGTAGTTTGTGGGAAAAAATTAATGTGAGTCGTCTTTGGAAAATATGTTCCAATAAATTGGTACTTAGTGTTGTCTGGTCCTTGTTTTAATCTTTATTCTAGTAAACTTTGCTTTTGGAAATAAAAATACATTATATTCTTTTGTACCTATATTCATGCTAGACTACTAATTTTTCTGGCTTACCTACTAAGCTAGATTAATTTCTTAAAGATCTCTTTGGGCAAGTTTATGCATATAAATGTGAGAGCGTGTGCATGCATGTGTGCACGCGTATATTAATTTCCATTAGATATGTCATGTGTAGCTCGGGTGGACAAGCAAGTATAATGTTGCTGGTTATATGATAAGCAATTTGTCTACAGGCCCTTGTTCATGCTTCTGTTTTCCAACGCAAGAAACTCTTTGTAGATTGGGTTCCATCTACTGACCTTGAAGATGCAACTGCAAAAGAGGTTATTATGAAGTTTCAATTCTCAAATTGTGTGTTTGTGTGTAATTGCACTTCATCTTACAACATGACAACAAATTCTTGTCTCAGAATCCAGATGCTTATAAAGCTGCTTGGAAGTTGCTGAAGGTTTGTTTATTTGATGGCCTTCAACTAGTCAGCTGATACTGCTATTTTAAGATGTTCTAGGTCTCTCCTTTATTATGTTGAGGTAAACTTCTCTGTTTAGCCTCTGACTAGCCTTTATCTTCAGGGGGCGGATGGTGTCCTTGTTCCAGGAGGATTTGGTGACAGAGGAGTGCAAGGGAAAATTCTTGCAGCAAAGTATGCCCGGGAAAACAAAGTTCCATTTCTTGGCATTTGCCTCGGAATGCAAGTTGCTGTCATTGAATTTGCACGATCTGTTCTTGGTCTGCAAGATGCTAACAGCACTGAATTTGATGCCAATACCAGGAATCCCTGCATTATATTTATGCCTGAGGTCATATTCTATGTCCTCTGTGTTTATGGTTTGAAGAAAAGTACAAATAGGGTTGACCTGTTCCATTGTTAGTATTGAGCTAAGAGAACAATATTAAATTTGAGTGTGTGTGTGTGTGAGAGAGAGAGAGAGAGAGAGAGTGAGAGAGTGAGAGAGAGAATAATTCAATTTGGTGGTTAAACTAGGAACTAAGCATGTGATATCTCCATTTATAAAACGTGTTTCTGATATTTGTACTATAAGCAGGGCTCAAAAACACACATGGGAGGCACCATGCGTCTCGGATCAAGGAGGACGTATTTCCAGGTTATGGACTGCAAATCTGCAAAACTGTAAGTACAGCTCTATGAAGTGATATTTTATGCAAGCATGCGCGTTTACACACACAGACATATATATATATATATACACACTATATAGAGTAATGTTAGATATAGGCCCAGGGTGTGCAATCCACATGCAGACCTTTTAAGAAGAAAGTAGGGCCCGCCATATGCAGATGGGTTGTTGGTCATAAAGTAAAATGTTTAAACATTGGACTATAATTTATTTATTATGTAAAAAATGATTTATCTATACAACTTAAGGTTGTGAATTAAAGATCATATTTCAATAAAAAAAAAAGAAAAAGAAAAAATAAAAAGAAAACGAAAAAAATCATATAACAGTAGGAGTTATCATTGAATCTAGAATTTAGTTACATTTATTCACATAAATACAAACGCATGTGCCCACACACGCCTCTGTTGACACGTGTCTATATGTATATATATGTTTTGCAGATTACGATGTCCATGGTATGTTAGTGGCAAAATTTGTCAGATACATAATTAGATGTCATGAGAAAAGTTAGAGAGTTCTAACTTTAAGCATAGATGAGTACGGTGTGCTGGATAAGATATATCAGTCAGCTAACCTTTCATGGTATTGGATTCATGCTAGATATGGAAGTAGAAGCTTCATTGATGAGAGACATCGACATAGATATGAGGTTTGTGGGGATTCACAGTGTATTTAGTTTTTCTTTTGACAACCTACTTTAGCAGGGAGGATAATTCTTTATCATGCAGGTCAATCCGGATATGGTAACACGCCTTGAAAAAGCTGGCCTCTCTTTTGCTGGCAAAGATGAAACTGGTTGCCGCATGGAGGTATACTTACCAGCCACAACGTTAATGAAATTTACTTTTTGACTGTAGAGAGTTGTACATACTGGTGGCTCTGTATTAATATTTGGGATGTTGTTGTTACAGATTATTGAGCTACCTCATCATCCATACTTTATTGGTGTGCAATTCCATCCTGAATTTAAATCAAGGCCAGGAAAACCTTCTCCTCCATTTTTAGGTATCTTGCTTGCTTTTTCCAATACATCCACTTAACACTGTTCAGTCATGAATTTGTTACAAGAAATAATTCCCGTTGTCTTTGAATGTGTTATACACTGCAATAACATGCACTTAGTTTTTGGTCAGGACATGAGTTTTTGGTCAGGATATGTGACAGTAGCTATTCTTGCTACTACTCCCAAGGAGCATGTGTAAACTGCAATAGATTTTACTAGGACCAAAAATGCTTTAAGAGATTATACCATACTACATTCTGGTTGTGCTTGCCCAAAGCAAAAGTTACAGCTGATCTTAGCCCGGTATATCTTGGCTGAACTAAATCTGTTGCACTAAGCATCTAGAGCCACTCCTCAGTGTGTGTGTGTGTCCCTTTTATTCAAAGAAGACACTGATATACCTTTTACGTGGAAGTAATATTTTGTGGACTAATAAATATGACATTCTTGGGTGCACATGCATTGTGATAAACCTAGATTAAGCCCTCTTAATGCCTCTTCCATTGCTTAATTGTGTCAGAACAATTCAAATTTAGTGCAATTTATATCAACAGAAACAAATATGCATCTTGCATTTGACCCTCAAATTGACCAATTCCATACACAAATAAACATACATGTGATTACCACTCAATAGGAAATAAGAATCTGGAAACATCTGGATTAATCAGTTGATGGTTGAGAAGGTGTTCCTCTCTTGCTTTGATGGAAACATGTCCTGAATGTATTTGGTTAAGGCCAGCCAAAATCTGTACAAAGGAGTATTATTGATATCAGCAAATAGGGGGCAATTACTTAATGATTTAGGAAATTATGATCATTAGATTAAAATTATCATTTTACTTCAGTCCAGCTTAATTGGGCTTCAGGTTAAGCTAGGCCAAGCTTGTGCCTAATGAGCCCAATTCAGGCATTCTTGGATGAGCATGTGATAGATCAACACGTACAGATTTGGTTGGCATGGCCCAATTTACAGCAGCAGTCAATACAAAAAAGAAAAAAAAGAAAACATCCTTGTTTGTTGTTGGGGAAGAGATCTCTCTGTAATCAATGTTTAGTCTGATCACCTCTTGTGTCAACTTTTAGGTTGTAGTTGCCAAATATTTCTACTGGTAATATCCAAATTCCTAGGTAATAAGCTTTTAGCTAATTTGTGATGGGATTATTGAGGTAATAAGCTTTTAGCTAATTTGTGATGGGATTATTGTAAACGAAAGACGCATGTTATAAGTTGGATGCTTTTCATAGAAAATGAATCTTTTCAATGGCTTGTGCCTGAAATATTGTTCACGATTTTTATATGATTACAACTAAGTACACAATTTTTCTCTAATTTGAGTTAAATTGGAATATCTCTGCCTTTACAGCAGATTTATAATATCAGTTTAAACGTAAAACTAATATCACCTTGTATTTGGGAACCAGTGAGGTTCATAAATAAATGTGGTGCCGTCCTTTCATAGACTATCCTATCACATTTGCAGATGTCAAAACATGTTTGGTACATGGAATTCTCCTTGTTTTTCCTTTAACACCAGTTCATATTAATATATTATGTGCATTTATTCCTTTACTATATATGTTCCCATTTTTGCATCAAAGTTACTAAACAATAACTTCCTGCCAAATTTAGGACTCATAGCAGCAGCATGCGGGGAGTTGGATGCTGTCTTACAAGGATATGGGAGCCAAAGGAATGTTCACAATGGAGTAGGAAATGATACCTCAAAATTCAAAGTGTACCAAAATGGAGGAGTGACTAAGCCCACTATCATGTTGCATGATGGTGTTTATAGCAATGGCAATGGGATCTGCTTCTAGGTTGTTGGTGCCTTATCTTATATGACCCCTTTTTATGTGGTCTGGTTGATAGGTTTTTCTGGTGGCTTTTAGGTGGGATTTTAGGTTTTGTCTGTACAGTTGTGTTGGTATTGGTAGATATAGGTATCTGAAGGACTCAGAACAGAGTTGGATCCCGGTCTTTTAAACGGGACTGCTTGTTAAATACAGTTGTATTGCAATGAGAAGGTATTGAGGTTTGCCTCTACCTACACGGCGTCCCCCCTCTCCTGGCGGCGGTTTTAGTGTCTTGGACTCGTGCAGTTTGCACTCTGTATACATTGTAAACTCTGTGCACGTGAGCAGTTCCATTTTCTTCAAGAAATCATTCCCTTTTAGAATTGCGTAATCTTTGTTTTGTTTTGGCTTTTTTAGTCAGAGTTGAAGTTTTCATGGGTATGGGAGGTAGAGGATCTTGGTATTTGGCTGTGTGTCGGTAGAGGATCTTGGTATTTGGCTGTGTGTCAAATTAATGTCTTGCTTGGTTGGCCTTAGTTCAAAGCATTTGGCAATCTATGATTACTTCAAAGTATACTCATTAAGGATTATTTATTGGTATGTATGTATAGAAAGTTACAGTGCTTACGAGCATGTCCAAGTCATTAGGAAAGAATTGGGCAAGCTTTTATTTTATTTTATTGGATTTATAAATTTTTGTTGATTTCGATACGATGATAGAAAGGACAAAACAAAATGACATTGGCTTAATTTAAATGACATTAGGATTTGTTTTGTTTCATTTTTGGATAGGAACAGGAGTTTCATTGGAACTTTGATGTTTTGTTCTTATTACCTTTGCACCTATGAAACTCGCAAAATTCTCACCCAATCATCCTCTCTGGTTCACCGGCTCATATTACCTACTCCAATACAGATTATGGCACATTTTATTTGGGCTTCTATGCTCAAGAATTAAAACTAGAGTCATTCCCATATTGAATCCTTTTCTTGACTCTTGGTTGTAAATTCGTAATTTCTAATCTTGGGAGCTACATGTTATTTTTGATGCCCTAGTTAGTGAACTATTAGGGAAGAACTTCATAAGACTTACAGGCATTATTTTAAGCTCTATAAGATGACTAAAAAGTTGCATAAGAGACTTGCAAAGTCCAAGGAGCATGGCAATAAATTAGATGGCTAACTTAGGCTTTCGAGGAATGGAGGAATGAGGTAATTTGCCTTTCCCCCTAACTATCTGCGGCCCTTAGAGTTCGCAATTAGGCGTGGGGAGTCAAGTACAACAATGGTCTCCAGACATTGAGGCGGTTCTTGCTAGCTCATCTTGGGAAAGACTTTAGGTCTTTAGAGCTGCACAATGTCCTCCCTGATGCGGTGGCTTTGGCCATCTTGGATTCTTTGGGAGCTAACGTGATGCTTGACACCTTCTTCACTCAACTGCTCTCTTCCTCCTAATGGTGGCCTAGCAACTTAGGCTCAGGATTGGTTCCTCCCTTTGTTTGTACTAGTTGTAGTGTTATTTGATATATTTTGTAACGGACATTGGTTGCCAAGGTTATGTTAACCTTGGCCCCCAAAATTGAGTCTACGCTTGGCCAGGCTTCGCTTGTTAGATACGTGTTGGTCATGCTAGCCTTTAGCTAAGTGTCAACCTTGGTTGAATGCCCATACGTTAACAATCGATTACTCGCCCAAGGGGTGAACTAAGGGAGCGAGAGACTACTGTTTAAGCAAAGGTTAACCTCGATTGCATGCGTGTGCATTAATCTTGGTCGCCAACCATTGGCACAAGTGTTAATCCTCATCGCATTCGCATTGTTAATACTAAGTTGCCCACCCAAGGGGCATGCTAAGGGAGCGGGAGATTCTTTCTAGGGTTGTACACCAACGTATTGGTGTCAGTTTCAGCACAAAACCGAGAGCCCACCTACATGAGAGAAAGCTATTTAGAACCAGTCGAAATTGATTGATTGTGGGAGAGAAACCAATCCCATCGGTCTTAATGTGTGTCGGCGCGGTTTTCAGTCTACTATCAGCATCTTTGTGATGGAGAGATACTGTGAAGAAGAAGAACAGTGTCTCTGTGAAGGAGGGTTGCAAACGATTCAGACGCGGCACAAGGAAGAAGAAGAAGAGGGGGGGTTATTAAACCTATTTCAAAATGGCGCCGTTTGGCCTTAAGCGAAACGACACCGTTCTATATGTTTGTTTTTAAACCTCCAGACTCCAAACCTCCAGAAACCAATCCCATCGGTCTCAATGTGTGTCGGCGCGGTTTTCAGTCTACTATCAGCATCTTTGTGATGGAGGGATACTGTGAAGAAGAAGAACAGTGTCTCTGTGAAGGAGGGTTGCAGACGATTCAGACGCGGCACAAGGAAGAAGAAGAAGAGGGGGGGTTATTAAACCTATTTCAAAATGGCGCCGTTTGGCCTTAAGCGAAACGGCACCGTTCTATATGTTTGTTTTTAAACCTCCAGACCCCAAGACAATGCCATTTCACTCATTTAAGTGAAACAGCACCATTTTATATACATATATTCGGAAAAAAATAAATTAAATAGGATCAGCTGGTTCAGCTGTTTCCCAGGGGTTCGAACAGGTGCCTAACCATCGATATCAGTTTTCTCAATTATTCTCTAGCCCAACAACTAGTTCCTTGCCGACTCAGGCCGGTTCTGTGCTCCAACGGCTAGTCTGATCGGTTGCCAGTCGGTTCCAATGGTTCTTGTACAGCCCTAATTCTTTCAATCATTGGTTAGATGAAGGCTAACAATGGTTGCATCCATGTGTGTTAGCCTTGGTTGTCAGCTATGGTGCCTCACTCCTTGGTAAAAGACTTGTCGAGGATGCGTGATGCCAAGGGTGCCAGTTGATCGGCAAGACCCAAGATTCTAATCGGATTAGGAATGCAATGTTCATAAGGAAGTGCATGTGTAAGTGAATGGTCGATATAAGATCATAGCGGAATAGTAAAGGTTAAGAGCTACTTGTACCAGAGTTTAAACCATAAATAATTCATTCGATAAATACTCCAAATATTTATATGTCACTTCATCTCCACATATAAAATATAGACACAATTTTTTATTCCCTAAATCAAAATATGGCAAACCAAACATAGTTGGTTGCCAAACTAAATAATACAAATCCAAATGAACAACAAAATCTCTATTAATGGATACATGCCTATGTGTCTATTGCTCAGGCAGGATTTGTCATTCTCCCTTGAGTATCATTCCTGGATCTACCTTTGTATCAAAATTTACAGTTTCGATAAATGAAACCATAGGTTGGTTAGGCAGCTATGACAAAACTGCTAATGAGAGACAACATCCATGAAGATTCAATGTACAATTTCATGTAACGAAAAAGATGAACACATATATTAGTGCATCTCAAGGAATAAGGGTTTGCAAAACCTCTACCAGCTTTGACCAACACCCATTCCAACTTTTAATTCGATGGAGTCGAAAAAGTCAGATCAAGGTCGCTCCGAAAAGAATGGTTGAAGTCGGAGTTCAGAAGTCAAAACCCACAATATATATTTAAAAAAATGTAAAATGTAAAATGTAATTATTTTAATTATGTAAAATGACATCGTTTTACATTTGTTAGGGTCCAAAGCCTTTTGATGAAATGACATCGTTCCATTTCAAGTGGAATGACGTCGTTTTGATGCAATTGGGCCCTAAATCCCCTTCCTCTATTCTCCTCCCTAACTTTCACATCCTTTTCTCTCTTTGATCAACCCTCTTTGTTTCTCCTCTATGCCATGAGCCACCGTTGTGATGCTGTCTCCACCCATCCTCACCGTGCAAAGCATTTTCTAGTGCAACATCATGAGTATGTTTTTTTTCTTTAGTTGATTTTAATTTTGGGAATAGCCTAGGGTTTGCCATATTTTTCAATTTTAGGATTTTTCATTTTTAAGGATTTCTTGTGATATTATGGGATGAAGTTCTTAGAACCCTGGATGAAATTAGGTGGGGGACTAAGCACAGAGGTCAATATGAATTTCATAGGGTTTAATTTGGCTAAGTAGTGTAATGTCAAATTGTTTTTAATTTCCAAACCAATACATAATGCTTGGAGTTGGAGAAGTTTGGTGCCGAGAGTTATTTATTATACTTTGTTTATCATACATTGTAGCTTTTTTTTAATCATGATATATTGTAATGTTTTTCTAATTCTGACATATTGTAAATTGGTTGAGGCGTTTGCTAGTGAGTTTGGTGACATTAAAGGGGTGTAATGTTTAGTAACTTTGGTGGGGGACTTTACAGGAGTGTAACGTGTTGTACCTTTAGTAAGGTTGATGACTTTGGTTGTGATTGTGGTGGTTGTTTAGTGGTTGACTTTAATATAGGTGGGTGTAATGAGTTGCTGTGCAGGGGTATAATGTTGCATTTGGTTGTTATTGTGCTGATGGAATGTTACATTTTTTATTTAGGTTCTAATTGTAATTGTAGTGTAGGGGTGTACTATAGGTAATTTCCTTTTTTAGAGAATGTGATTGTGCATTTTTTTTCCTCTTATGTTTTGTAATGTATGGAATTTTCTCATTGCATTTATGGTATTTTTAAATTTTTTATAGTATTTTTCTACAATGATTTGTGATATTGAAGCCCACTTGGATGACTGATAGTAGTTTTTAGTAGGGCTGCAAACGAACTGAATCGAGTCGAATTTGAACAAATGTACTCAATCTTGATTAACATTTTTACTTGTTCGAATTCAAATAAAACTTGAATATCCTTGCTATAAAACTTGAATATCCTCGGTTAATTAACCATTAATATTGTTCAGATTCGACTCGAGCTTGATTAAAAATAAACAGACAACTAGAGCTCGAACTCAATTTTTTATTTTAAAATTTCTAATCTTATCTTTTGATTAATAATTTTTTAAAAAAATTACAAAAAAAAAAAAACCATTTAACTATTCAACCAGATAATTTGATTCAAAATTCTTATGGTATAACTTTTTTTTATAAAAATAACTTATAAATTAAAAGAATAATGCACAAGATAACTTTAATAAACTAAACTATTTAATACATATAGATAGTATAATAAATTAATAGTTGTAGCTATATGATATGTTATTGTACAAATTATCCTATACACATTTTGAGAACATAACATATCTATATTAAATAAGGTAAACTATAAATAAATTAATAATATATAATTAAGTACATAAAATATAACTAACATGTAATGTATATGACTCATACATATAAATATATTATGAGCTTCAAAACAAGCTCAAACGAGTCAAGCCAAGTTTATATGAGTTTTGTTTATGAGTCTAAACTGAGTCGAGCCAAGTTTATGCGAGTTTTGCTTGTTTAATATTTGATCTTATATTAGTGTTTATGAACATCTCATTTATTAAATGAACTAAATTCAAATTGAGTATACACAAGGTAAGATCGAGTTGTTCACAAGCTACTTTGTTCATTTGCAGCCATAATTTTTAGTTTTTTTTTTACACTTTTTGATAGTTTTTTTTGAATTGGATCAAAAGTCAATAGAAATTGGCCAGCCCAACTCTAATCAGAGTTATGAACTTTGGGCCCACTTTCAAACTCCAATTGGACTTGAAATCCGACTCCTATCAAATTGGAAACGGAGCCCAAACTCACCTTCGATTCTAGTTGGAGTTGGAGTTTGGAGCTCGGAACCCCTAGTGAGGAATCACCCTCTAAATCAAAATCACAAGTATTCATAAACAGGGTGAGGAATCACTCTCTTATTAAAACACAATTATATAAGTTTGGCAAAGACTCTCTATCTGAGGAATTAGCCTTAGTGCAAAACTTATTATACATAAGTATCCTTGTGGCAAGGAAACACCCTCTTCTTAAACTTGTAAAACTCATTATATTCATCACATAGATGTTTGTCACATAGACATCGATAGCCTGGAAAGCCAACAAGGAAATCACTCCCATCCAACCAACATGCAACCCGACTCACCTGTCCCGAACATGTCAACATTCACAAAAAGATATTCATGTCCCACCAGGAAAACATATACTCGGTCAACTAACTCGAAGACACCACACGTGATACACCTTGGGTTTTCTCTTTACTATCCAACCCCAATCATCATGGGGATTCTCTTTACCTATATGAAACTCGTGCAATGCACCACATGAATGGTTCAAGGACTCTCTCTACTCGTCCATGATGATTGACACATGATAAGGTTACACACACATGGATGTCACATAGAATTAATCTAAAAATAGTTATATTCAATGTCTAAAAAAATACGAAGTAAAAGTATTCATAAACATAATGGTGAAAAATTTATTAATTCATGATCAGAAAGGGAGAGGTTACAGAATATGCATTGTAAGTCGCATGACATACCCATAACATTTATCTCACATTTCTTAGCATTATCTTAGAAGCTAACCTACTTCATTGCCTTAGAATTACAGCATTGCGTTGCTTCTTTCTTTGTCTCCCTTGAAGTTACTTGCTTTTTTCTTTTAAAGATTTCAACTTCAAAATCTTGGCTTTTACCTTAAGAATTTATAGAATGGAACTATTATGCGTCATTCTAACTCCAAACGTGCTTGAATAAGAGCCCATTGATCTCGATTGTCCCACTACAGGTTGACAGAGACATATTGTAAGGAGAAGGCTCGCACATCCTTACAGCTTGCCTTAGGTTCAATCCGCCGTCTCTACTTGACTAAGGGTCTTCCACGTGGCATTGGACCATATCTTTAGATTTAGACAGTATGGTCTGTTAAGTCATAATCTTTTTTGCAGACCCATTCCGAATGTGATTTTTTAGATGGAGTGTGGGTTTCTGCGTATGACACTGCCACCTTATAAGCGTCCAGTCTTTTCCTAACCGTTGCTTGCCTTGGGTGGGTAACTCTCTTTTACCTGAGCTACTAGCCTCTTCAACTCCTCATTTTCGCTAGAGTACTTGCTTGCCCGACACAACATGAAATTCCTTATTACACCTTGTGCTGAGGTTTCCCTACCAGGCTTTCTAGATGGTGCCGCTCGCCTTTTCGTTGGAATAGCTACAATATGTAGATTACTGCCGCATCATTTTCCACCAAAGTAAAGGAAGGTCATTCTTGCCTTTCACTCGACAAGGAAAGGCTCCCTTCTTGGCTTTCCTTTTTCTCCTTGAAAGTAGTTTGTCCTTTATCACTAGAGTGGTCCTCACACCAACTATTGGCACAAGTGTTAACCTCGGCTGCATGCATGTTGTTAACACTTGGTTGCTTGCCTAAGGGGTGTGATAAAGGAGTTAGAGATTCTCTAAACTGCCTTTAAGTGAAGGCTAGCCCCAGTTGCATGCATGAGCATTAGCCTTAGTCGCCAATTATTGGCATGGGTGTTAAACCTGATTGTATGAATATTATTAACACTCAATTGCTTGCATGAGGGGCATGCTAGGGAGTGGGAGACTCTCTTGATCACTGTTTACGCGAAAGTTAACACTATTCTCATGCACGAGCGTTAGCCTTGGACGCCAACTATTAGTGGGAGTGTTAACCCATGTTGCTTACGCATTGGTAATGATGGGTTGCTCACCCAAGGGTGTGTTAAGGGAGCGGGAGATTCTCTCAACTGTTGTTTAGGTGAAGGCTAAATCCGGTCACATGAGTGAGCATTAGCATTGGATGCCAACTATTGGCATGAGTGTTAACATCGATCGCATATGCGTTGTTAGCATTCGGTTGCTTGCCTGATGGGTGTTCTAGGGGAGCAAGAGACTCTCTCAACCACTGCTTAGGAAAAGGTTAACCTCAATTGCATGTATGAACGTTAAACTTGGTTGCCAACTATTGGCGTGAGTATTATTAACCTTGGTTGTATGCATGTTATTAACACTTGAGGGGCATGCTAAGGGAGTGAGAGATTCTCTCAACCATTGTTTAGGTGAAGGCTAACTTCGGTTGCATGCATGGGTGTTAGCCTTAGTTGCCAACTATTGGCGTAAGTGTTAACCCCAACTGTGTATGGGTTAACGCTTGGTTTCTCAAGGGGTGTGCAAAAGCTAAGCCTTGGCGAAAAAGCTTTCATGTTTATGACTAATAAGAAGGTTTTGTTATTCCATATTGAAGTTACATGAAATTGGTAAGTAATATATTTTCTTAGGTGCTCTGAATTCCAAGGGTGTGGCAGCCTCTTTCCATTCATTATCCTCCAATTGGTATGAGTCTGGTCTGTTATTTGCTACAACAGCATATGAACCTTCAAAATTAGGCCTGAGCTTTCCATCTTCTTTTCTTCTGGTGGCCATCTCGACTTCTCTTAGCACAAGGTCTTCAACTTTGAACACCTGATACTTGAATTTCTTGTTGAAGAACTCTACTGTTCTCCTTTTGTAGGCTGCTGCTCTCACCTTTGCTTCTTCTCTCTTTTCTTCTAGTAGGTCGAGATTCCATTCCAAGCCTTTGTCTTTTGTTTCCTCCTAGATGTGCTGGACTCGATGACTTGGCATATTGATCTCTACTGGCATTACCCCTATATTGAAAAATCCATTTGCTTTATCCATTAACTCTTGTAGAGTCATTGGCATTTTTCTCACCAACCTCACCATGAAGGGATTTCTAGGCCAAATCCCTCCTAAAAATGCCACCAACATTATTTTTTTCATCTTTTCATCTGCCATTAGATGCTCCTTGTTAAACCAAGTAAGATATGCATTCAGGCTTTCCTCCTCTCATTGTTTCAAGGTGAGAAGGTGCACGGTAGACCGTCTTATCCTCTGGCTAGCCATGAATTGTATAAGGAATTGTCTACAAATTTCCTTAAAATTGGTTATGGAGCCTACCAATAGATTCTCGAACCACCCTCTTTTCACCCCCTTAAGGATTAATGGGAAAGCCAGGCGCAATATTTCTCTCAGAAATCTGTGTAGGGTTATATGACTTTGAAGGTTTCCAAATGTTTCACTAGATCTTTGGAACTGTTATTAAGATCTATTTGTGGCACTTAAAATTTTGGTGGGTAGGAGACCATCATTATCACATGTTGTACGACATATTAGTGATATTGAGCAAGTTGTCAACTGATGACGATGCTCCCATTCACCTCGCCCTTTCCTCATATTTCTCAATGAGATCGCGTAGGATGCCGTGCATCCTCTTCTTATCTTCTTGGTCTTTTAGTGTTATGCATTCTTCTTTTTGAGACTCCTCATCACATTGTTTGCTCCGATTTTGGCTTCCACCACCTTTGGACCTTGCATCTTTTCACTTTAAGGCCTGTTCTCCCTTTGCAAGGGCTCGATCTCCAATGTCATCTTTTGCAACCTTTCTTCCATCTCTGTAAATCTTCTCTCCGCTCTTTTGTTCATCCATTTGTCCATTGTAATTGCTTTCTAGCCATGGGTTGTATAACAACATGTGATTGATGGTGTTGAGATCTCGCTTCACCACTAAATTAATCAAAATTCCCATAGGCGACGCCAAATTGTTGTTGCTATTTTCGACAATGCCTTCCACGTACTCCGCGACCTAAAACCAAGATCAAAATGCCATAATCCTCTTAGCACAAAATCAATAGGTTATTTATAGGGTGATGTGTTTACCAATGGCATAAACTTTTCGAGGGTGCAATTCTTGACATCTAGTTAGAAGTGTTTCCTTCTTAAGCTCAATTTTATTGTCGACGACATCCTTCCAATGCGAGTAATTCGCCACTGATTATATCATTTTGGTGTGAGTATCTTGTTGCCAATAGTGTCCTTCCAGTATAAATATCCTGCAACTAACAATGTCCTTCTGAGGTGAGTATCTTGCTTAGACCTATCTCTGTGGATTCTGTACTTATAGGAATATGATTATTTGTACGTCTTTATAGGCTTTACTTCTAAGCCTATGTAACATGTGAATCCCACGTGACTTTGCTTTTACTTGCCAGCTAGTCATTCATTGCCAGCTATATAAATAAATAAATATATATATATATATATATATATTATATATGTGTGTGTATGAAAATTTCTACTCATCATCTATACACCACACACTACACATGATTTTTTTATCTTTTTATTTTTTTTCCTTAGCAAGTATGTAGTATATGGATAATGAGTAGAATATCTCAATTAATTTAGTAGGAATAATAATAATAATAATAATAATAATAATAAGTGTGATATGTGGGATGATGTCAAGGTCAGCTCAATATGTTGTAAGGCTTAGGCGGAAATTTTGAACGAAGCTTTTTTTTTATTATTAAAGAATAAAATAATTTTAAATTTAATTTTTACATTACTTTTTTATTTAAAAATAATTCCTATCCTTTTGCAAAGTAAATTACTTATTAGAATTTTATATCATATTTTCAACTAATAATCGATTTAATCTTTGTTAGAAAATTATCAGTTTAGAGAGGATTTGATCTAATTTAATTTTACAATACATGCTTTAGACTTTTACAGTTGGTTTGGATTCAGAGATAAGATAATATAGTTTTAGATGAAAAATAAAAATTAAATAAAATATTGTTAGAATATTTATTATTATTATTATTATTGTTGTTGTTGTTGTTATTTTAGAATTTGAAAATATTAAATTATTTATTATATTTTATACGAGAATTTGAACAAGTTGTAATAATGAGATAAGATGAGATGAAATGCTTTTCAAATCTAAACTAAGCCTTAGAAGCAATTATAATCATTATTTTCAATAAAGTTCTATAAACAATATACACATTTGGAAAAATTTTAACCCTTGCCTCTTCAAAAGATAATACAAAATCTTTTTATGAGCACTCAAAAATTAGATTTTGAGTGTGGCAAAGCCATATATATATATATATATATGTATTCCCCTCATACTATTTAAAAAAAAAAAAGAAAAAAAAAGAAAAAAAAGGTATAATGTGCGTCATTTGTTAAAATCCTATATCAGTCATTTATATTTTTTATATCTTAAGGATCATAATAAGAAAGAAGGTTCATTCAGCCAAAGAAAAAAAAAGGGGTTCCATTTAAAAATAATAGTTGGTCTCCAAATTGATGGACGAGTTTGTGTTGCTTGAAGCATGTGTCTCGACTCTGAAAAGGGATGCGCTTCTACAAAATGGTTCTATGATTTTCATTGGATAGATCTATGATTGAGAAATGCTTGATTTATAGAGAAATCCATCAAATTAAACTTTCAAATTAATGTGACTTGATGTGGTATATCTTATTGTAAAGTTCATTTTATTTTAATGTAGATACAATGACGTTTTATATCGATCTATGTCAATTTATAAGTTTATTTTTGTAAGATCTTTTTATAGATATTATACTTTTCTCTATGATTTTAACATAAATAAGGGAGTATATCAACTCCACTTCTGGAGAAAAACAATAAAATAGTTAAGTAGGTAAAATCAAGTAGATTTGCATCTCATTTTTTCTAAACCTACAAAGTAAAAGTTTTAGTTCTTGCACCGTATTCCTACCATTGGGTCGCCAAACCTTTTCTTTTCAGTGTAAAACTGTAAATGGGCCCTCAAATATAAGTAGTTTTTTCTTATCATAATAAGTAGTACTGTTTATCTGGGTTCCAGCACAGAAATCTATATGTATTTGGACCAGAACTTTAAGTTTTAAACCTTGGTCAGAATCCAGATGAAACCGATTTTAAAAATCTAAAATCTGGATTTCTGGGTTGTATCTTAGTGTTTTTTTCTTTTTTCTTTTTCAAAGAATTCACAAAAACTGATTAGATAATTAGGTTTCTTAAATTCCAAACAAAAAATGATTAATCAAGGCTCCATGGCTGAAGCTGTTGAGGTTAAACTTGAAAAAGAATCGTGACTTTTGTATTGCTGTGAGACAACAGAGGTGATAAGATATAGTTACTGCTCCTTTCGATGGGGTTGGTTGCTCGGCCATTTTCTTTGTTTACCAATTCCACCTAACACAGACTGCTTTTACCATATACTGCCCAAGGCATCAGAAAAATAAAGATAACGAAAAAAAAAGAGGGGGGAAGAAAACAGAGATGGCTAGGCATGTTGTTCAACGTGAGTCCTGGGTATGGAAGCAACTTTAAAAACTGGGTTTTGCAGCACATAAAAAAAAAAAAAAATTTAAAAAAATCAAAACATTAAAAAAAAAAAAAAAACCGAGTTCCGGATTTAAAATCCGCCATCCAAACCAGATGTGCCTAAAATTTTCTTTTGGGGTACCGACCCGATTTGATCATGGCCGGAACTTGTAATTGGTTCTAGACCGGGTTAAAAAAAATCCGATCTGAATGAACAGGCCTAACAATGATAGTATTACGTAATAATTATATTACGAGATTATCTAATAATGACTCACATATTATTGAAATGCAACCATTCTTATGAAAGCAACCATTCTTATGAAATGCAACCAGGAATACAACCATTCTGAAAATTCTCTTTCAAACTTTTATTTATTTTCACAAATTATTTTATTTTATCTCATTTAATCATTATAATTTTTTCAAACTCTCACTCAAAATATAATAAACAATTCAATTTTTTTAAATCTCAAAATAAAAATAATATTAAAAAATTATACTATAACAATATTTTATTTAATTTTTAATTTTTAATTTTCTACTTATCTATATAAACAAACGAAACTTTTCAAAAAGTAACCACAAATTTGATGCCTTCTCTCTTTTATCTCAATTTCCAACCTTGTCACCTATGCATTTGCCTTTGGGCCATAAAGGCCAATTTCTTCCTTCGGAATATAAAATGGTCTCTGTTTCTTTTGAAATTCCAGATCGCCTTCTTCCTCCAAAACATATTAACTATTGAACTCAATTTTCATGCAGTATATTTCCGAGAAATAAAAAAGTGTCATAATCGTATCCTCATGTATTCCTCAAATCATAATCATAGATTTTATACGGGTCTGTTCTACATACCAACTATGTCATTGAGTGTCCTAAGCTTATCCAAGAGTTGCCAAGCTCATGCCTTTGTGGATCATCATAATATAGAAACAATTAGAAACACCTCAAACTTTTAAAATGAGCAAACAATTTTCTTGCTTCATTCAAATCAGCAGTTGAGGTAGGCAGGAAAGCATATTATAAGATGTGCATATGTATTGGTTCTTGGTTGTTTCATATAAATTTCTTTGAACAAAGAATGCAGTTTTAATCAACCAATACTACTTATAGAATTTTGATAAGAGTAGGTTAGCTAATCTATAACTTTTAGAATTACATTTTAGGATCTTCTCCATATGTACAAATTTCTAACTTAGCGATAAAGCTTCTCTGTAGTAATTGATCTCAGTTCAACTTTCTTTCTAGATAAATGCAGATTCCTTGGAATTCGATTTTTATATGTATGACTTATCTAAAACAATCTCTAATACCTCCTAAATAAACTTAATATTGTTATAGATACAGTCAATAAATAATTTACATTCATCTAAAATACAAACTTAATGATAAGATAAATTTTATCATTTTAGTCACCTGGTTCTAGCCAAGTTCTTGTATTTACAACATTGAATGAAAATCAATTACAATTTAGTTGTTTCATATAAATTTCTTCGAACAAGGAATGCAGTTCTAATAAACTAGTACTGCATATAGAATTTTGATAAGAGTAGGTTAGCCAATCTATAACTTTTGGAACTACGTTCTAGGACCTTTTCAGTATCTACAATATCTCTTATATAGTGATATCTAATATCCATGTATTTTGATTTTGAGTGCCCCTTATCTTGTCAATGTTTGTTTGCACTTGAGGGGGTCAATCACAAAGTTGAAATCAAGATGGGAGCTGGCTTTGTGCAATCCATGTAATCATCCAGCATTACCAAAGTGCCCAACTTACATAGGCTATGCATGACGCATGTGATGATGGAGCAGTGGATGTCTGAAGTGGCATCATGATGTGCACTATTCTGAGTGTGATAACTTCTTGATAAAAAATTAAAATAAAAAATTGACGTAGATATGTAATTTGATGTGACATGTAAGATGTATTAAAAAAAAAATTTATAATATAATATAATAAATCAAACCTTTCAATTTAATTATGTTATTGCTTTGTTGTCTACTGAATATTCGAATATCTCTTTACTAGTTGCCAGCTAGCTCTTCCTGAATCATTATGCACACCATAGAATCATAGTTATAGCACCATTAATTAAAGTTGAAAAGTGCAAACAAATAGTATAGGGCGTATCTGTTTGGCTGTAACCACTGGAAATAATAATCGTTCTCCAGCTCCTCGATAAGAATTCAGAAAGGATATTCTTAGTTTCTTTTTTTCTTTTTCTTTTTTTTAAATGAACTTTTCTTTAAGAAAAAGATCAATTATAGAGTTTGTCAAACATGATATTACTTGAGATAAATTCAGGATTCTCTTCGATCATTATAATCTCATTATCATAAGGAAAAATATAGTTATAAGTATAATTATACACTAATCTGTGTACCAATATGATGTGATTGATCAAAAAGTAGATTTTATTAAAAACAGTGTTAATTTAAATTTTAAGTATGAATAAATCAATATTGATACACAGATTAATATGTAACTGTATTTGTATATAGCAAAACTCCTATCATAATTAAAACTAAACTTTGCTAGTTGGTGGGCAGCACCATTACCAGCTCTCGGTATCCATGCAACCTTTCAATATTGTCTTCTTCTAAGTAGTTCTTTAATATCATCCACTACTTGCTCAAACTACAACTAATTCTCTTTTTCATTATTTACTATTTTATTGCAGCGATATTATTTTCGACAATAAAGAAATCGCCGCAATAGGCATTGTTTTTTCACAAAGTGTTACTTGCATCGGGCCACCTATGTCGCAATAAGTTTTTCACAAAATCGCCGCAAAATACCTCATTTCTTGTAGTTAATTAAAGAACTTAAGAAAATAACCCACACAATTTCATCCAAATATTTTTTGAACTTATTTCTATGCTTTAACAAATTTCAATAAAAGAATAAAATAAAACAGAAAATTCTTTTCCAAACAAATTCTAATTTTCTTTAATTTCAGTTAATTTGACAAAAATAAATTACATTTGTTCTTATCATGATATTTAAAAAAAAAAAAAACTCAAAAATAGCTTTGACAATAATCTCGAAAGGAGAATATATCTCACAAAACTTCTCTCTAATAGACCCTACAAGCCTAACCATATATTGTTATATAAACATATAAAAAAAAGATCTCAGCTTAATCCAAATATATATTTTTTGTAAGCCTAATAATTTTCACAAAAATCTATTTCCAAAAATTTTCTCAAATTTATTTATTTATTTATTTTTTTAAATCAATTGTAATATGGCCGCGTCAAATCCTGGTTGACAAGAACGACCGCAACGGTGCAACCAATCAATAGCTGGAAGAATATGGACAGTATAAATTCGACCGTTGGTGCCGACATTAAAGGAAAAGGCCAAAGTCCAATTCGACCACCTATATAATATATATATATATATATATATATATAAACAGCATAAATTTAAGGAAAAATATTATTGCAAGCATAATTGTGCATTAATCTATATACCAATATGATGTGATTGGTCAAAAAGTAGATTTGATTGAAAACAGTATTAATTTAAATTTTAAGTATGAATAAATCAGTATTAGTACACAGATTAGCGTGTAACTGTGCTTGTATGTAGCAAAACTCTAAATTTAAACTAGACATCAATATAATCAAAATAACAGTAAATAATATTATAATGTGATAATTTTTTAAAAGTATAAAGATGAATTTTTAATTTTTCTCAGTAACAATATTCAATGTAGCAAGCACGTTAAAAATATAAAAAATGTTTTATATTTAATTATAATTTCAATTCGTTTGATAATCTTATTAATTAATCAAATGACGTCAATAAGATATTTACGTATATACGCGTATGATTATGATAATTAAGATATATATAAAATAAAAAAATAAAAGACTTTAATAAGATATTAATAAAAGAATGCAAAATAGAGTTTAGTGTACCACGTCAAATGAAGACTAAAATGTAGAGGATGCTGTTTAGAAATTACCGTTAAAGTAGGCGACCAAAGCTGGCGCGAATTGGGAAGTACGTAAAACTGATCAATTGTAGGATTATCAGGTCGTTATGTTTGGAGGGGATCCGAATCCGATGATGTCCATTTCCATGTCTATGTCAATGTGGGGCTTTGGCTTAACTTCTTCAAACTTCTTTTGTCCTCTCCAATGACCAAATTTACACCATTCCCACTTCTCTTCGGAACTTATATAAATATATATTATTAATCAATCAATTCCTAGGACATACTATATTTCCAACAAAAACACCCAGTTTTCCAGCGTCCATGGGTGGATAACATCGCCACCCCTCTCTCTCTCTCTCTCTCTCTCTGGAGTTCTTCGGATTTGGAGTCGGGCATTTGATTTCCTCAAATTTGTTGGTGAATTTTCTGTCTCTCTTTTTCAATCAGATCTTTCATTTAGGCTGCCATAACTTGTAACTCTCAATTATTTCTGAGTTTTTCTCGTGATTTTAAATGATAACAATCATTCAACGGTTTGGAAACCTTTGATCTAAACGATTCTTTTTGTTTTTATGGCAGTTTCAAGACGGTCTTATTTTTTAATTTTCTGTCTTTTTGACCATGTATGAATCGTCCCTTCTTCCCAAATCATTCTCCAACCATCTCTCCCGTATTTTTTATGGGGTTTAATCCGTTATTATGCCTTACGGCCTGTAATTTTTTTTTTTTTTCCACATTAAGTAATATTGATTGCTCTTTGCAGTTAGTTGCGTTCTACTTTTTCCACCTCGGCCTTTGCAGTAGTTGCGCTCGGCTGATGAGAAAAATTTCGGATTCTCAATGATATTTGGATATCGAGTCTTTCTGGATTTCCCGTCATTTGGGACCCTGAAAGACCAAAACTTTTCATCAACTCGTGTGCGAATCCAGTGTTTGGCCCCGCCTGGATAATTTGCTTTTCTTTCTTTTTTCCTTTTCTGGTTTGGGATGCTGAATCTATAGGAAACTAAGATTCTTCGTCCGTTTTCTCATAAGCGAGACCAAAGAAACCTATAATTTCTTATTGAGTAATTTTTCCGTAGTTGTAAATGTTTGCATAATTTGAATGCCTGCAAATGATCTCCATGGTTTTTTTTTGTCTCACTCTATGAATGTTTGCATGTTTTAATTTCTCATGTAAGAATTTGACATCTATGGTATGGAAAGAAGTTTATTTGCTACTTTGTGCAATTTTACTCTGATAATCCTCTTGAATGTGGTTTGTGAGTTGTGTTTTCAGCATCACTTTTGCGGAGAATGAATGAACTTTTCCTTGACATTTTTTTTTCTTGTCACTTTTGTCCAGAGTATTTGGAAGTACTGAGTTACATTGGATGATTGTGGGTTTTAAGCAGAGCAATGAACCGTCCACTGGAACTCGGGAGGCCTATTTCAGGTATCCTTGTACTACTTTCTGGTGTTTTACTATTATTTGTGGGCTCCAAGTAATCGTTTAGCCTCATCCATACTATGAATTGATGCAGTAATGTCACATGTAATTTCAGTAATTTGTCGATAATTTGTCTGTGAGTATAGAAATATATATATATATATATCCCCCTCCCCCAAACACTGTTTTCCATATGGGCACTTTCACAATTCATTACCATGATATTGGGATGTAAAAGTTGCATTTTAGCAACTGGATATGTATGTCCATCATAACAACTATAGAGTGGTAGCTCAAAGAGTTGCAGTTTGCAAGGAATTAAAGCAGTCCGTCAACCACAGTTTTAGTTACCAATCCATGAAAAGAACATTGAGGAAAACAATATAGTGGTGTGAACCACTTTTACCTGTGGTTAAGAGCAGTTGATTCTAACAATATGGTAGTGGCCTCTAAGTGCAGTATTTAGGCGCATTTAAAGACGTTATATTTGTCTTTGGCCATTCAAAGACACTTTATTTGTAGGGAGGGTTTATATGCCCCCTATTTAAAAAAATGTAACCTGCATGCTGTTGAAAGTTATGCTTGTAGTGTTTTAGCATTTGACAAGAAAGTGAAGGACAGGTGAGGGCCTTGTAGAGATAGGAGTGACTTACTTTTACTTTGATCCTTTATATCTTTTCTTTTCCCCACTTCTCACGTGCCATTATTGTGAAAATCAGATTTTATACGGCATTCCGTCTACTCTTTTCATGTCGAAACCTAAACTCTGAAAAATTATAAGGTTTATATTTTGTAATTATTTTGGTTTTAATCTGTAGTAAAGAAACAGCATGGAGAAAGTATGAAGACAAAGTGCTCCATTTTGCTCCACATGAGGCTTAGATGTCAACAATCATGTCTTGTCTGATGACATCGTCACTCTGTTTTTTCGGAGCTTTGTATGAGGCTACCCCTATTGTATTTTTGGTATATTGGGTTGCATACAAACTTGGCTCTTCTAGTTTGCCTAAAAGTCAAATTACTCTCTCTAGACTCTGCTATTTATTTGTATTTTTTCCTCCTTATATTTTCATGTTTGATTAAATTGATTCTTCCATCGTCCTTCCATTAGTTTTCTTTCACCGGGTGTCTGGGAACAAAATCCTGACTAATCTTGGGGGTGAGCAGGCCTTTGGCAAGGAATTTTCTGCAAGTACACCTCAAGTAATTCAAGGGAAAATTCTCCCAATTCGATGGCCCTTAGAAAGTATTTGCACTCGAGGTCGAACCTTAGATTTGCAAGGAGCATACTACTAAGTCTAAGGCTCTTACCACTTGAGCCAACCCTTAGGGAAACTAATGCTGAACCAGCACCAATGAGGACTCAACATTTGTCACTCTAACAGGCCACATATGGTATATTGGGTTACATACAAACTTGGCTCTTCTAGTTTGCCTAAAAGTCAAATTATTCTCTCTAGACTCTCTACTATTTATTTGTATTTTTTCCTCCTTATGTTTTCATGTTTGATTAAATTGATTCTTACATCACCCTTCCTTTAGTTTTCTTTCACCGGGTGTCTGAGAACAAAATTTTGACTAATCCCGGGGGTGAACATGCCTCTGGTAAGGACTTTTCTACAAGTGCACCTCAAGTAAGAGTAAATTTTTCCAATCCGATGGGCCCTAGAAATTATTTGCACTCAAGGGTTCGAACCTTAGATTTGCAAGGAGCATACCACTAAGTCTAAGGCGCTTACCACTTGAGCCAACCCCTAGGGAAACTAATGCTAAACCAGCACCAATGAGGACTCAACATGAGTCACTTAACAGGCCACACATGTGCCAAGTGTCAAAAAAATTTAAAAAGCATAGAAATAGTATTATAAATTAAGAAAGCCATTCCAAAAATCTGAAAAAAACTTAAAAAGGTAAACAATCCAGAAAAGCATAGAAACCAAAAATTAAAACATAATAGAAGGTAACAAACTTCAAAGCAAGTTAAAAAATTTTAAAAATCACTAAAAGCTGAAATGATAAAAATGGTTTTGTTAAATTTTTCAGGTGGCCCTCACGGAAGACGCCTCGCTCTTTTTTTTTAAGTTTATTTTGCCTCGCTCTTTTTTTTTTAGTTTATTTTATTATTTACTTTTTATAGTTTTTTTCCTAATTTTATGAAACTTTTCATATATTTTTTTTTCAAAATTTAGTTTTAATTATTTTTAAGTTTTTTAATATTTTTTTTTTAATTTTTAAATACTTTTTGTGTTGTTTATGGTTTTTTTTTCCTATGTTTTTGTTGGGTCTTTTCCTATTTTAAAACTTTTTTGGCTTTTTAAAACAATTTTCTGGCTTTTCTTTCTATACCCTTGACGCTTATGTTGACACGTGTCGACTCTTCATTAGTTTCGATGTGGGGAGGAAAAAGTTCAATTAAAAAAGCATATGGAGCATGGACGAATTTTGCATTAAACCCATATGGAAATAATATCTTCTTTCTCAACTTTGTGAATGATGTGCTTTTTTTTTTTTTTTTTTCATGTGTTTAGGTAAAAGAAGACTAAAGGATCTATTGCTTCAGAAAGATAATCGCCATTGTGCTGATTGTGGTGCCCCAGATCCTAAATGGGCGTGAGTTTTGCCATCTCAACAACTTTAGTTTGTTAACTGTATGAATATGGCATGTGTGTGTATTGTGACAAGTTACCTTTCATGCTTGACAATAAGAATAAAAAAGACGAGTATGAGGTTTTGTAGACGAATAAAAATCATGAAAAATATGTTATTGCTGCTCTATCATATTCCTATAAGATGTTGAGGAATTCGTTGCTAAATGCATTTTCAGGTCAGCAAATATTGGAGTTTTTATATGCTTGAAATGTTGTGGTGTACACAGGAGCCTCGGTACCCATATATCCAAGGTAACTGCTCCCAGATTGCCTTACGTTGTCATGATAATTGTAAAATTTGAAAAGCAGCCATTGTTGATATCCGCGTGTGACCACATTTGTGATGGTATACAAGTATATAATTGTTGAGAGCCACTTATGACCACGTGTGATGGTATATACTGAAGAATGGATTCCTTGCATTTTGACAAAGTTGGAAACTGAATTTTCAATTTTTAGCACATATTTTTCAAGTGGAAATACAAGTTTCATGAAATTGTGACCCTAAGAACTAAGTAGGACCAAAAGAGTTTGATGTCATGTCCTAGCATAGATAGGGAGAAATATCCACTTTTACAGTCAAGCACTCACTAAAGCTATGAGTGCTTTACTTATTGATATCAACTGAATGCTATTCATAGAATTAGAAAATAATACTTCTTGAGCAAACCATTTCCACTCTGCTGCAGCCCAGATTGAATTTTAGACTGTGTTCGCTTGCATTTCTTACAAGTTTTACTGCAATGTTATAAACCAAACTGCACTAGGAATTTGGACTGCTTCGTCTTCCACTCCACTTCCCAACCCAGGTTTACCTTTGAATTGTTTAGAAAAAGCCTGCTTTGACCAGTTGATCTGCCAGTTCAACTCTCTAGCGACACCTTTGTTTGTCACTTGACAAGGTCTGGGTTTCTCAGTCTCTATTATATCTTCTTTTATAATGTATTTAGGATACAAAATATTTTTGACATCATGCCAATTCCATTGGTTGGTTTTTCAGGTCATGAACAGTCCTTTTTTCTTGTTAACCGAGTTTAAGCAGTGCACACATGAGAGAGAGAGAGAGAGAGAGAGAGAGAGAGAGAGAGAGGAAATACTTTCCGGACAGTAGATATTGTTTCTCCTACACAAAAAATCTTACTTTTTGGTTTGGAGGGGGATGACCTCCTTTTTTTCTTTGAAGTGTATACTGGCTCCAGAAAAAAAATTGTCATTTTATTGTGGACTGAATGATTGATAGCTATGACAGTAATATGGTGGAATCTGCTCAGTTCTAATTGCCTAATCTTCATGTTTATGCTGGTTGAATTCCAGTTTTATGTCTATGTCTATTTACCTTGTCAATTCTTATTGCCAAGTTTAATATTTTCTTCAACAATGGATGGCATGATTTATCTAGATGCTTGAGTTTTTGTGCTCCGTCCCAACACAAGCACATGCACATACAATCTATAAACTTGTATATTTCACTGAACAACATTAAACTGGTCTTTTTAGGTTCTATCTGTGACATTGGATGATTGGTCTGATGACGAAATTGATTCCATGTTTGAAGTTGGAGGAAATTCTTCTGCTAATGCAATTTATGAGGCTTTTATACCTGAAGGATATACAAAGCCTGGGCCAGATGCCGGTCATGATGAGCGTGCGGCATTCATCCGGTTAGATATCATTTATAATTCTTTGATGCATCCATCTGGGAGACACTTTCTTCATGTCTATATATTTAGTCACCCTGTATGTGATTCATACTATTTGAGAACCTATTTGAGAACCACAAATAGATTTTTATACATTCCGCACTCAAACTACCATAACCATCCATGCTGTTGTACTACCTGACTATGATGCTCATTTGACAATTGACTGAACAGTATGGCAGGATGGATTTGTTGTACAAGGCGCAGATTCAATTGTTGTGTATATTTCAGGCCCTTAGGGTGTCACTTACATAATCCATTTTGTAGGGCTAAATATGAGCTTCAAGAATTTTTGAAACCTAGCCTGCGGATTGTGTCTCTTCCTTCCAGAGCAACTTCCTTCCAGTCAAGATTTTCTACAAAGATTATGGACAGTCTTCGATCAAATTCTTCTCAAAAATCGGTAAATTTTATTTTCCTTTTATTCTTCCTGCAGAGTCATTGCTTCAATGGCAAAGATAAAAATTCATATCATTAGGAAGAGAGGGAGATAATCAGATAAAATTAAAATTGTTCAGAAACCATAATTCTGTGGACACTTGGCATATAGATTAGATTCAGTTGGTAGATAAATTGTGTTTAATATAGACACAAAATTTCTTCTGGACAGATATTTGATGTGACATTGTATACTGATCTTCTGTGTTACCTCATTATGTCTGATGCTAAATGGTATAGCAGGAAGGCATGGTAGAATTTATTGGACTGTTGAAGGTCAAAGTTATAAAAGGTACAGATTTAGCAATCAGAGATATGATGTCAAGTGATCCTTACGTAATCTTGACTCTTGGGCAACAGGTTAGTCACCTTTCTTTTTCATTGGGGAAACTGCAAATTCTCTTTGGTTTTGTTGATTATTTTTTTAACATATACATTATATTTGAGGGGTAGGACTTGGCCCTAGGTAGAGCAGAGTAGCCTAAATGGACCTGTATAGCTAATTCAATCGGTTGGACAGCCGGTCAGATTCCTGCTAAAATGGCGGACCATGTATTCTTGATTTTTTTTTTTTTTTTTTTGATAACTTTAGGATAATCTTAGTTCACAGGATGATAATTTTTTTTTTACCTATGATATTAGACTGTTCAGACGACTATAATCAGGAGCAACTTGAATCCAGTCTGGAATGAGGAACTTATGCTGTCAGTTCCTCAGAGTTTTGGAGCCTTGAAGTTGGTAAGCCTGGCTGTTGCTTCTTCTGGATGTTTTTAAGTGACTTTTTCTTTATGTTCTGTTTCTGATTGATTATTGATTGCATTTGCCGTGATACATGCTACCTTTATGTTGTATTTGTAAACCCGGAATCATTCTATAGGAATAAGTACTCATATGGGACCTGGTTTCCAGATGTGTTTTTTCTTTTGTTTTGCCCCTTGAAGGATGTTCGATTACCAATCCCTTTTTTGTTTGGAAAACTTGAATCCAATATCTGCCACCATCCATTTACTACCTGAGCTAGGCCTAGGGGACCACCTGTCTCACTCATATTATATGTCACAAATTGAGTTTAGTATTGAACATATTTGTTTGTTTCTTTTTTTTCTTTTTTTTTTGGGTTATGTTTGTAATTAAGGATCTGCCACCTTATACCTAACCCTAGTGGTGCAGGGAATTAACCCCGCATGTATTACAATGTTACCCTTAAAGACTCAGTTCTATCTCTGTGCTGATAATTTAGGCTTGTTATTTTTTAACAAGGGCTATATAAAGCAAGCATTTTCAGTTGGTTCCTCGACCAAACATTTTGCTTCTCACCTAGAAAGTTTGTCTCTTTCTTTTTACTTGTAAATTTTCCCTACTCTGTTTCCTCCCCTCGTTTCTTCCTTAACTATTTATATCTTAATTATTTTATTTATAAATAACAGAGCCAGGAAGAGCTCTATCTACTATGCACTAGCATTTTGTTGAGGCCTAGAACAATTTTTATGCAAATAATTTAATGACATAAAATGAACTAGCTTATGGCATTTTAGCTGACATGCCTTTGCCCTGTTGCAGCGTGTGTTTGATCATGACACATTTTCATCTGATGACATTATGGGAGAAGCAGAGGTCGATCTCCAGCCCCTGATAACATCTGCAATAGCATTTGGAGATGCAGGGATGTTTGGAAATATGCAGATTGGTAAATGGCTGAAATCACATGACAATGCCTTGGTAAATGATAGCACCGTTAACATTGTTGATGGCAAGGTGAAACAGGAGGTATCCCTCAAACTACAGAATGTGGAATGTGGAGAACTAGAGCTAGAACTAGAGTGGATGCCACTTGACCAATAGGTACATATTTATTTATTTATTTTTCTTCTCATTGCTTCTAATAAAATCTTGTAATTCTTATGTACTTATTCGGAACGATTCGGTACACGTCTTCTTTCCAATGTATATGCTAATTTATGGTTTCGTATCTCGTCACTATAAAAATTGGGTGAATTACAGAAATCAATACCAACTTGTAAGCCTGAAGGTGTGGTTTTGACCAGTGTTACACACTGCTTTAGATTTTGTTAAGAGTGTTAAGTTCAAGCCGGATGGTACATTCACAACGGGGCCCCCCTCTTGCTTTTTGTTTGGATGGGGGGAGTAACTCAACTGAGTTGCCTCAAATTCTCTGTAACTTTTTATCCTTTGGTTCTTTTCTTTTCTTTTTGACTCGTTTGATATAGCTTTGTTCGACACAGATGTACAAAAATTTCGAAAAGAACCTCTGAACGCTGTCTAAAACACAGGCACAAATGCTAAAAATCTAGTAATAAAATTCAAGTGATGTTGGGAGATTGATTCGGTTTTCTAGGATCATGTATTGGGCCCAAAATATCTAAATAATGGATGATGTGGAGGGTACTGTAGTACTTGTCATCAGGTCGCCATATCGCCATTAATGTCATGGAAACGTCTTTATGATAATGATAGCTACAACTGCGTAAGCAAACCATGTGTTATCTGCTTGTCCAGAAAGGTACAAGATTTGCCTTAAATAGCTCCTGCATGCATTGAATTGCCAGCTGTTTCAGAGCTTTCGGCTCTCAACATCTTGCGTTCTAAAGTTCTGAAATAACCTTCAAGTGAAAACCAATAGAGATATGTTTCTGACAGCTGTTTCAGAGCTTTTGGCTCTTACACTTGCATTCTAAAGTTGCGAAAATGACCCTCAAGTGAAAACCAATAGAGATATGTTTCTGATATCAATATGGGTAGTGCTATTATGTTACTCAAGTTTGCTCATTTGGTGTGCTAAATTGTACATTTTTTTTAAAAATATTTTTTAAACATATTTAAATATTTAAAAAAAATCAATATATTAATAGTCACTTCTTCAACTATCAAATAAAAAAAATTAAAAAATAAAATACATAAGTAGTCAAATTGAAGGTGCAAACTTCGGTTGCAATGTATCATTTTCCTTCTTACATACATATTGGACAATGATATCCTTTTACTACTGTTTTACTATTTAGCTATTTTTTTTTTTCTTTTGTTAAATGAATCAATCTTAGAACATGACATTCTTACATAATCTAAAAGAAAATAAATTCAATTAAACAAAATAATCATGTAATTTAATTAAAAATAATTTCATTTTATAAAAATTGACAATTTTTTTTTGTTTGTTAGTCAATTTGTATAGAATAATATTACATATAGTCGTGAAGTGTGCAACACGCAATCATTTTGTAAAAGAGTAGATTCATAATTAAAAAGTTAATTTTTGTTATATGAATTTTATATTAATTTATTTTTTAAAAAGACTACATAACACTTACACAATCACGATTATAATACCATTTCTCATTTTTATAACAGTGTCTTTAATCAGGTTAAATATATCATGACTTTTAACCGGTAGAACGTGCAATATTTTAAACATAGATTTAGAGTGAGCATCCCACTACGATAAAGTAGTTACCATCCAAGCCAACCCCTGATCCGATCCTCACTTTTAAAATTAATTCATAAATTATGCATATACAGTTGTATTATATATCCAAGTGTCAAGCAGTTGAGCTGGATCAAACCACAGCAACCGACAATGTGTACTGTTATCAGCATGAAAATTTCTAGGTGGGAAGGAGATCCCGAGCCTAACCGAAAATTAAGGGTGTTAGATTGGAACTATGATGTTTGCTGAATTACAAAAAGCATACCCATTATTACTATTTATTGTCTTTTGACTATTTGGCAAAAGATTCTCAAATCCTACTAACCACATTTTGAAATAAATAACCCATTTCTGTTGTCTCAAGTATATTTCGTTTATATTTCGAAGTTGAGATAATTTTAGATAATTTGTGGATAGTAATAATTATTTATTAAATGTTGTTTAAATTTTATTATTTATAATTATATTAATTAATAAATATGATAAAAATACAATGTGTGATTATATATATATAATAGTTAAAATCTTGTAGATTGTTAAGGAAATAATAATATTAAGAGAAAAAACATAAAAATTAATGAGTAATATTATATACAATTGTAAAATGTGTAAATGTTGAATAATTTTTTTGAAAAAAAAGTAGAGTTCATGATTAAAAAATTAATTTTTTTTTATATAAGTTCTATATTAATTTATTTTTTAAAAAAAAATTATACGATATTTATACAATCACAATTGTAAATACTATTTCTCAAAATTAACAAATAAAAAAGCGAAAATAAAGAAGAGGCTAATAAAAATATATTTATTGTATGGTAGACAACGAGGAACATACAAAGGACAGACAATACAATGATAGAAAACCTAAGATGCAATGCAAACGAAATAGAAAAAGAAAAAGAAAGAGAGCAATAGTCTTTTTTGTTAAAAAAACATTTATTAAACTAAAAGTCATGCACGAACCACTATTTGCAGCTTGTTTTCATCATCATTACATGATAATGCTGCATCATTACATGATAATGCTGCGGACGACGGTTGTGGGACCGGCGGTGATCTTTGGCGTCGGAACTTAAAGATATAAAGTAGAACGGTGGCCACAAACAAGGCGACACCTGTTACCCCACAGGCTACGCTCGCCACTAGCAACACTCGCCTCACGTGAGCAGCTCCATGACTACCGCGGCCAGTCCACCAGGACGTGCCGTTGTCGGTCGAGTTGGAATCCATGGCATTCGGCATCGCCACGTTGGAAGAGGTGGAAGTGGGTGAAGATCCGCCGAAGAACGACCTCATCTCCTGCGCCGATTTCTTTCCCTCCGCCGAGCTCTGGTAGTCCAGCCCGTGATACGACGGGCGCAGTTCGTGGGACTCGGATTCTCCGGTGAGGGAGATGGAGATCAACGTCGCGTAGATGGCGATCACCGTAGCTATTCCTCTAAACGAAACCATTTTTACTCTCTCTCTCTCTTATCTCTCGTTTTTGCGTTATTCTTCAGAAAAGAACCAGGGAGAATGCCTCAATGCCACGCCTTATATACGAGAGTAAAAAAAGAGCCGAACGATGTCGTATTGATATAGCTACAGGGAGTGGGTAGGTAAAGGACCGAAAAAAGAGTCCAAATGCTCGCCGTTTGTTGCTTTGTCTTTACCGCTTTAATAAAATAAAACCCCAACATTTTATTTTTCTTTGTCGGGAATTTCATCAAATGATTAAAATGGTCACTTTTACGGAAGTTAGCTCTTACTTAAATATAATTTATACCATCTTAACATTAATCCACTTTACATAAAACGGTGGCATTTCATGATATGAGATGTGCAATATAATCATCATTAATTAATACGTTTTAAAAAAACATCCTCATTTCAAGAAATTTAAATTACTACCAAAAAAAAAGAGTATTTGTAACTAATTATATGTAAGAATGACTATTTGTAATTAAAATATTCATTTTGACATAAAATAGTCATTTCGTAAGAAATAACTAGCCACAACTGAATAGTTTATTGTAATGAATGAAAGATTATTGATATTTAGAAATTATATATATATATATATGCATGCTTCTATGCGACTCTAAGAAGAAATGTGTTTCTTTTCAATGAAGCAACACTACTCCTTTTGAACTATATATATATATTGTGTCTAGTGATTGGATATTGTAATTACCAGTAGCTTAAATGTTAACATTTTTCAAGTTGCTTAGTTGTTAAGTTTATTTTGAGAGGCTGGCCACATGACATCTAGTCTACCTATATCACTGAATGGTCCATAAAACCTAGAACTCTAAAAGCGTTGGAGGCATAGATGGAATTGAAACGACCAACTCGCGAGAATGACCTGACCAGCCGAGCTGAAAGTGATGATCAAAATCCACATTCATGCACGTACAAATCCGGCTAACCATGCCATCACTCCGACTAACATCAAGCCCACATGTGCAGTATGCCATCTATGATATGCATGGTCCCTAATTTATATACATTGACTCGTCATACGGCCCCTACGAACAACTAACAATAGGACCATTAGAAACAGTCTTAATTAACAATTAGCAAAGTTACTCAGCTTGCAATTCATGGAACTTGACTGGCTAAGGTTATTAGGTAGTAATTAGTTCACGGACATAAAATTAAGGTCAATTGTAAAATGATACAAATTCGTATAAAATTTGCTTAACATTCACTACAAGAAATTTTACTTTTAGGGACGAGCTAAATTTCGTCCCTAAAAGTAATTATTGGAGACATTTCAAAACATAGATGACTTTATAAACCCATTCGAATGGAAAAATACCCGTTAAACTAAATCTTCTGTAACGAATTAGATCGACTCAAAAAGTCAAAACTATTCGAACTATGAAAATTCTATTCAAACAAGGAATGCATGTTCGAATGGTGTATAGTTTGTTCGAATCATAATCTTGGTGGGGAAGTAATTTATTTTTCCGGGAAAAGTTCAAAACCATCCGAACTGCAATTTGTTTGTTCAAATGGGAGAGATTTGGTGGAAAAATTTGGTGGGAAGGTTATAGGCTCGTTCGGACTACACATTCGTTCGGACAAGCTCGTTCGGACTACAACATTTATTCATTCGAATGGATAGTTTGGTAGGAAATTAAATTAAAATTGGGGGATTTTTTTAAACTTGTTCGAATGGTGAATACCTCATTTGAACGGGATTTTTAATTATAATAATATTTTGTTAAAGAGGTCAAAATATTAAAGTGATAAATATATTTTTCATGAATTTTTTTTATCATTTTTAAAATATAAAAAATGCGTATATATTATATATTATGATTTAAGGTGAATTAAAATATTTACGAATTCATAAATTAATTTTATGTAATTAATTTAAAAATATTTTAGTGATTTCTTTTTTATGTCAAATAAGATTTTTAGTTAAATAAATATTACTTTAAAGATAGTGTCATTTTTTATATTATTGCGAACGGTAATATAATGAAAAAAAAAATATAATTAACAATAATGATGCTAGCAAATACTAAAAATAAAAACCATACCTTAATTATATCTCAAAACTCTAATGTTCAATACAATATAAAAAAGTAAAATAATAAATAAAACTATCTATTTGTAAATAAATCAAAATCATCCTGGAAGGTAGTTATGCGTCCATCCATCTCCTTAAACTTCTACATGATGGGCTCAATGAACTCCTACTTCATAATTTGGCAGTGCCACTATTCTATACTACTTGAGTTTTAGACAAGTGACCCTTGCTCTTGTTGAATGTGATCTTGTTAAGAGGTCTCATCTGTGGTGACCTCCATTCAGTCCCTCGCACTGTAAACCCTTATCAGAGTAGGAGGTTAAATATCAACAGTGCAAATGGTAGACTACCTTCACGACTTCACTCGAATAGTGACTCCAATCGAATGTGGAAGAAGAAATCCAATGTCAGATCAATCGACTCCCACTGTGCTATCCACAACAAAAATCCGGCTCACTCGATCCTGAAATTAGTCTTGTATTTTTTCAAATCGATATTATACCCAACAATCAAATTAAGCATTCTGAAAAATGCTACATAGTCGGTCTGTTGGATCTCCTTGCTACCATCATATGGAGGAGCTGAAGGGTCTCACACTAGCTGACAGACCTGATCGTATGTGAGACCATTATCAATTAGATCCTTGTCCTCACTATCATCCGAACTAGAATCTAGCTCATCTGTCTTTATATCCGGCTCTAGCAATGAGGATGCGACCCGTGTGTGCACATCAGATGGTGCAACTGCCACAACCGCTATGGGATATGCGCTGGCCACACGCGGAATATCAAGGAACTCAGGAATAATGAGGGAGAGAAGATGATGCTCACTCCCCGAACCGTTAAGTTGTAGCACAGAGCGTCACTAGGGTGTTCTCTCATGGCACGGTAAAACTCACCAACCATCTCTAGATATGCAATCCCCCTCTATTTACATATCAGTGTCCATCTCTAATCGGTGATGATAGAGTGTATGCTTCATTCCTCCCATGCAAGATCGCGGAAATCATCCAAAATGATCTCCCACTAAACAAGTATAGGCCTCGCCTCCAAAGCATGAGTTGCTCTGCTACTTTGGCTTTGGTCGGTCTGATCTCTCCCATGTTTTTTTTTCAATGGTTGCCATTAGTATACTGTTGATCCTATAACCATAAGGAAAGTAAGAATATAATTAAAATAATTGTGTAATTATACTATATTGAACTTGTGACGCCCCCAAATTCCGTTTGGGATCGGACGGACATTTGAAGCGTCGAGACATGCAACACAAGGTTACCTGCCCCCATTCATGACATATAAGATGCAATGTTCCTAACATGCATTATGTAATATTCGCAGCGGATAATTTTTTTCTTTAGCAATACTATGCACCAAATTGAAAATATCCCAAATGCTTAAAACATACTTCATACATAAAGACCCATTAAATAGATCACAACACTAGTCCAAAATGGTTATGATCCAAAAAGTACTAAAGATGCAACTCCATTGTACAAGTAGTAATTTATGTTAACTACTATATTAACATTGACGTTGCACCGTCGCTTAGTCAACTGTATCTAATTGATCAGCTCCTGATTCTCCTTCAGGTCCTGTAACAAAATCTACCATTCGGGGGGAATGGTAGTTGGGACTACCAAAGTGAGATTTGATTACAAATCTCAGTAAGTTAACAAAAAACTTCCACACAAGCTAATGATGCATGGATGACATTAAAAACATAAATGCATAATCAAATTCATAAGTAATTAAAGCATAACTTGGCGTACAACATATTATAATTGACATAACTTAAGTTGAAACATGAACTGAACTTGACTTGACATGAACTTGATCTGAAACTTGACTTAACATGAAAAATACATACTCCACAGTTGTTGTGGCCCCATGTATTCTACGTGTAAATACATACTCCACAGTTGTTGTGGCCCCATGTATTCTACACAAACTTGACTTAACATGAAAAATACATACTCCACAGTTGTTGTGGCCCCATGTATTCTACGTGTAAATACATACTCCACAGTTGTTGTGGCCCCATGTATTCTACACAAACTTGACTTAGCATGAAAAAATACATACTTCACAGTTGTTGTGGCCCCATGTATTCTACGTGTAAATACATGCTCCACAGTTGTTGTGGCCCCATGTATTCTACACATCACAATGCAGTTAAATACATACTTCACAGTTGTTGTGGCCCCATGTATTCTATACAAACTGAATGTACTCAAGATGAAACGTGACTGGAATACGAAAGGACTGGAGCCCTGACGTAACATAACGTGATTTGAACATAACTTGAAATACATGACCAACTTGAGATAGAAACATTTCGTAACATGGCATAACATATAATAGACAACATATTTAACATGACATACTTGTAATGTACAGTAATACATGACAGAATATATTATGTAACAGATAAAAATTGATGACAGAATAAATTCTGTATAATAGACAATTATGTGATAACTTGGCATGGCATGACATATATGATAACATACATACATACACTGTAGTTCCTTTACTTAGCACACATACATAGTAGACTGCTAGTAAGTTAAAAGCTAACTTACCTCGATCTCCGCGTTTCTTATAAAACTTCAAGTGCGACCACGAGGAACTGTAATTAGTGATTCTAAAAGTTAGAACTAAATCACTAAATATTTGAAATATGGAAAATACTAACTTAAAGAGTAAAATTTTCATTTTACTCTCTACATGTGGAAAAATGACCGTTTTACCCATAGCTTAAGGATTTTGCATACTAATTCCAAAAGTTTCTAAAATTTACATTCCTCATGTAAATTTTGTCCTAAACTTAAATATCAACTCAGAAAAATTTAAAACAAAACACAACTATGAAGAACACACTATGGTCGAAACATTCATAGGCCATTTCCCTTTATTTTTGTTGCAATTCCTTCCAACTTCAAAACTCATGCTTAAACCAAAATTTTGCAACAAACATCTTCCAATCCTAAGTTCAAAACCATATTTAAAACATCCATTTAGAAAAAACTAATAATCAACACCAAACTTTTTTGTAAAAAGATCCAAGCACTTGAATCACAAGTTTTGACCTTAAATCAAAACATCTCCAAGAATTTCAAAAATCAAATCTTACTTCTAACATATTCATAATATCATCCTAACATCAACCATGCTTTAAATCATCAAACTAAAGTCACCAAAATCACAAAATAACATTTGGAGTTTTTGGTTTTACACTTAGTCCAAAAACAGAAACTTTTTCCGCAACTAGTTTTGATAAATCTCTTGATCTACGACTTATTAATATATGATCTTCAAACCAAACCATTACATGGTTTAAAAAGATGTCCTAAAACATATACAAGCTTCTAATTCAAGATCACATGGTTAGAAATTAACCAAAACATAAATTTAGCCAAGAATATCCACACTTTGGCTTATCTGAATATCTCTTTGCATAAAATTTCATATCTTTGAAACTAACATCAAATATTTTCAAAATAATAATATAACATGTATATAAGATGTTTAGGATCCTCCAATAAAATTATCAAAGTCATTAGAATAGGTTTAGACCACCAAAGAGTTAAACTTTCTCAAAACAGAAACTGTTTTTCCTCTTCCAGTTTTTAAGTTTCTAAATCTAAGAACATCTTTCATCAAAACCTTTAATCATGCAAAACTCCTCAAACAATAGTAATATATACATGTTAACAATACTCCATAAAAATTTCGGACCAATATCTATCCATTAGCTTGGTCAAAAACTCTAAACTATAACATATTCTCCAGTTTACCTCCCAGAATGACTTTTCTATAGTTTATACAATATTTGACTGACCAAATGATCTTCAAATGGGGCAAATAAGATATCCATGTAAACTAGACTCAAAAAGGAACAACTTATATGAAGGAGACTTTATGATAAAACACTTACAACAGCTTCGAAATTGGCATGCAAAATACCTCCTAAAAGCTGTCCGAGAGAGAGTGTTTGATATTCTTTCAATGGAAAGTGTAAATGAAGATAATTTCGTGGGGAGAGGTGGCTGGAGATAATTATGGATGAGATATGGAAGAGATGAGGCTGGAGTTGAGAGTTGAGTGTAGTTTTCTCCTACCCAAAATATCTATAAAAGATTATCTCATAATATTCTATCCAATAGTATCTACAAAAAAACAACTTAAGATATTTTTATCTAATAATATCTATAAAAATCAACTCAAAATATTTTTACCCAATAATATTCATGAAAATTACCTCAAGATATTTCTTTTTATCCAATAATATCTACAGTTTTGAACAGACGTTTTGTCCGAAAATATGAAAAAAATGTTATTGCGCCATAAGACTTTAAATAACCCTCCGAGTCTAATGGCATAAACCATAATACATTTTGACACTTCTAACTATCTCCAATAATCAAAAACACACTTCTGATACCAGTGTAAATAATAACACTAACTATATAGTTAGACAAAAACCTATACGATTAATGGATTCGTGAAAACTTATGGGGTTTTCACGAGGTTCCTAAAGTTAATAGAAATTTCACAATTGAATTTCTAGCGGGCTGTTACAGAACTGAATTGAAATAACTGGTTCGAACTAACCATATGTAATTTAACTTCATAGTTCAAACTTGGATAATCTCTGTTTGAACCGAATCTCCTGCTCATTCGAACAAGAAATATCTACATTCGAACACTAGAATTGGTGTTCGAATGACTGAACGCGTGATATATGTTCGAACGGAAATAAAGTTGTTTGGCAACTCCCCATTCGATCCATTTGAATGGTAGTTGGTCAACAGGAATATGTGTTCAAACGTATTTAATTTGTTCAAACAAAAATATATCTTTTTGGCAATTGAGCATTCGAATGGATTATAATCCGTTCGAACGAAAACTTGCCAAATAGCCATAGTTGAGTCAACTAAACCCTGAAAGTAAAAAATAAAAAATAAAAAAATAAAAAATAAAAATAAATAAAAAAACCAAGGATTCATCGGTAGAAATGATTAAGGAGTGAAGCCCCATCATTTCTACCGATTATTTTGGCCAGAAAACACCAAAATTAGGTCAGATTGAATTGAAATCCGACCCCCTCAAACACAACCATAATTTCCAAAAAAATAAACAATAGAATAGGAGAAAAGACTCATACCTCTTAGAAGTTTAAATGTTGGCTTCCGACGGCGAAGTTCATGGTGGAGAGAGGTTTCACTATTTTGGTTTTGAACATAAATGACAATATATAAGAACTAGGTATATGATTTCCTTCAGGTTACGTTTGAACGGAAAACTGATCTATTCGAACGCTACTCATTTGACTTAATCCCATTCAAACAGAAAAAATATCAGTTAGAAAGTTTATTATATGCATAATTGATGTTCCAATTGATAGGATATACGTTCGAACAATTATTATACTAGTATATTTCTAATTATATTACTAATACTAATATTACAAAGTACAAAAGTAAAAAAATAATACTAATATTAGTATTATAATACTTATATTTAAAATATTATACTATTATTTGTAATATACTTATGCTATTACCTATAACATACTAAGTACTATACTTATACTTATTATTTATTATTATTAGTATTATAATAACAATAAGTATATACTTATAATACACATTTATTAAATTAGTATTATAATGTACTTATACTATTAGTATTATAATATACTTATACTATTAGTATTATAATATACTTATACTATTAGTATATTAGTATAATAGTACTAATATTCGTTCGAACATAATAAATTCCCGTTCAAACGAATTTATCTAGTAGAATGTGTTTGGTGGGAAACTTCGCGCCAAATACTCGGAATATTCACTTATTCGAACATCAAATACCCCATTCAAACGCACTGGTAGAGTTCTTATATGAAAATACTCTCTTTGCTTCTCTACTTTTGAAGAATATGTTGAGGAATATTCTTAGTTGTTCATTAGAAACTATCTTACCCGTTCGAATGGAAAAATTACGCGGCTTTTTGAAATTGTTGCGTTCGAACAGGTAATTTACTCATTCGAATGGAACTTCATAGATTCAAAAACCTCTGCCTTCATTTCATTTTCATGAACGAAGCATTATTTAGAGGCAGAACAAATAAAGCAATGGCGATTTTGTGTGTGAGAGAGTGTTGTGAAGAGAGAGAGAGAGGAATAGTTTTAGTGAGAGAGAAGGGATTCTTGAGAGAGAGGATAGGTTTAGAAGAGGTAGGCATTATTTTTGTGCTATTTTTTTAAGTATTTCAAGTTTGTATATTTTGGTTTATTAAATTTGATTTAGGGTTTTCTCGTAATGTGTTTTATGCATATGTAGATATCATGGATTCATATTTGTTATTGGATTGTAAAAATTTGAGGTAAGATTTCTAATTTTTAGTAAGTGTTGATTTGTAGTGATTTGATAATTTAATAGTGATTTGGTAAGATGTTTAGGTGATGATAGGTCTTGGGGAATTTTAGTATGCTTTTGGTATTTGTTTGGCAAAAATTGGTATTTGATGAATGAAGTTGGTATTGAGGAATTTGATTATGATTTTGGTATTTGGGGTTTAAAAATTGGTATTTGATGAATGAAGTTGGTATTTAGAAGTTAGTATTTGTATTTGATTAAGTTCGTGTTTAGAAGTAGGTATTTAGAAGTTGGTATATGATTACTTGTTAATATTGCATAATATGAAGTTGGTATATGTTACTAATGTGTAATTTGTTAGTTTATTTAGTGTAATATTGTTAATGTTGTTAGTATGTTATTGTAATTTGTGATCCTTAAAATTGTGATGATAATATTGTTAGTGATAGTGTTAATTGTATTTATAGTTTGTGTAATATTCTTAATTATATTTCAAATAATATGAATTTGATCCATAGCATACCAAAGTAGCATATAAATAATTAACTCGCCTATAATTAGGGGCACCATTATTTGTATAAAATGTCCTAATTAATACTAAAAGGATAGGTGTAATCTGCCAAGTTTTATCAAATTTAAGCTTTATCAAAATCCAAAAAAGCAATTACCTCTACTTTAAACACCCAAATAAAATAATCAATATGTAGAAAACATATTTAAATAAAAATACTAGAATATTTTGGAGTAATTTGCCAAGCTTTTAAAATACTAATAAAATACCGACATATTTAATTAAAGTCTTGGCATTGCCATAAAATATCAAATATAAGCTTTATCAAAACCCAACAAAGCGCAATGTCCTCTACTTTAAACACCCAAATAAAATAATCAATATGCATAAAACATAATTAAATAAATAATACTAGAAGGATAGGTGTACTTTACCAAGCTTTTAAATTACTAATGGTTTGGTTTACTAGTTAGGACATGGATGTTAGATTAATCTTTATTTGCAATTCAACCTTAGACCCCGTTTGAGTGTTGTAACCAAATATTCTCTTAAAAAATAGTTGGATACAACTATTGAATTTTTCAAAGTAGACAGTTTGGGATTCTATTTTCTATATGACATATATATTCAATCTAAGCTCATGTGTTAGTTTTTAAAATTTTGGTTTAGTGTTTCCTTACAATCTTTGGGTGTGTGGTCCGTAAATTTCTCGGCTCATAAATAGGGTAGATTACTTATCATGACTAACGTACTTGAAAACTTGTAGCGAAATAATGCCAAAATTTTAATTAACACTAGAGTTTTGGACTGAGTTTTTATGCAATATAGATAATAGTCTCTTGAATGGGATGAGACCAACTACCTTATCAAAATAAAAGCACTGAATATGAATAGACTCTTGATAGCATTTTTTTTTATAGACAGTCGACGAGTAACGGAAATACAATGGATAAGAGTTGGATGCTATTGGGAAATAGACTTGGGCGAAACTATAAGGAGTATGCACAATGGATGAAGTATTTTATAAAATTTGCTCGCATGAGTGCTGACAATAGAAGATTTATAAGATGTCCATGTAAAAAGTATAAAAATCTTAGTTCTTATAACTTGGTGGTAGTGGAGGAATATTTATTTGTCAATGGAATCGACCCTGAATACTCAATTTAGGTTTTACATGGCAAACTATTTTCTAAATGAGTTAGATTTGTCAATCAATCGAATCGGATGGAGGAAGGTAATGAGATCGACACTGACGATATAAATGTGGATGTTTCTGATGATAGTAATAATGATGGAGAGGATATGATTGAGATGTCAAGGGATCTTGGTGCAACCATATTTGGGGTGAGGGATGGAGAAGGAATATCGACACAATCATCTAAGAGAAATGGAAACTTTGGAAGACTAAGGGAGGATTCAAATCGAGAACTGTACGAGGGCACACCCGTTATAGCAAGTTGTCATTCACGATGAGGCTACTCCACATTAAGTCTATTTTTCGTATTTATGCAAAGGTCATCAACATGCTGCTAGAATTATTTAAAGAGACTCTCCCATAGGATATCGTATTACCTCATAATTTTTATGATCTGACCCAATTGTATGTTAAAGCACATAAAAATCGTGATGGTGCTTAGACCAGTCCCAAAGCAAAGGCAATTATGTAAGTTAAAGTTTATTTAATTCGAGTTTAATACAATATTTTTGTTACTTATACTAACTTTTTTTTTTTTGTGTGTAGACAAGATGGTATCTCTTAAGAAAATTGCTGCGAATCTATATGATGAATCATCTGTCAACGATGTTCAGATCATTTCTCAAATTCTTGGATCACATTCTAGATACTTGAGGGGCTTAGGAAGTTTCGTGAAGCCATCCTCAATATCATCATTATCTTCTAAAGTTAGATCGAATGAAGATAAGACTAAGGAATTAGAAAAAACAACACTTGAGATGAAACGATTGAGGTCCAAAGAAAAATAGTTGCTGACCCAATTAGATCAGGTAGCGGATTTAGATGATAGATTAGAAGAGAACATGCAGAAGAGGCTAGAATTGAATAACCAAAAAATATTTGAATAGTAGCAGTCAATGATGTCCCAAAGTCTATGCCACCACCACAATCTTAAAATTTATTTTTTCTTTAATTGTCTTTATATTATGATGTTTCAAAACATTTAAACAATTGTGATGTTTGAATTAAAATTTATATAACATTATTATGGTATTTTTAATTAAATTATGTTCTATATAATTCATACCATTCAAATGGTAAAATACTATTTATAAATTTGTTCAAACAAAAAAATTCTCATTCTTACAAAAACTAACTCATTCGAATGACAACCAAGAAATACAGTCCTTACACCGTTTGACCAATAAAATATTTCATTAATATGCAAAACTCCGTTAGAATGGATAGGATTTTTTAATATAAAAAGTATGTTCAAACGAACAGAATTTATGTTTGGACACAGGTCATTTGAAAAATTTATTCGTTTCAATGCATAAAATCTGTTCGAACAGGATCAAATCTGGTCATTAGTTCAAATAAAAAATTCTTATAATTCAAACCATGCATGTTGGTTCGAACTAACAGGGTTCCATTCAAAGGTTTTTTGAGACAAATATTATTCATCTCTAAAAATAAAATCCAGTTCCAATGGTTTCGACTGGTTCCACCCAATTTCGTCCATAAAATTTTTTTTTTGAGAAATTTTCATCTCTAAAAACCTTTTGAGATAGGCTTTTTGAGGCAAAATAGAGACGAAAGTCTCTAAAAATATTTTGGGATGAAAATTGGATTTTTTTAGACAAAATGATTTGTCTCAAAAAACCCAATATCTTATAGTGTTTATATTGTTTCTAAACAAGTTTGTATAAAGTTCATCCTTACTCGTTATAACTTTGTTCATTTTTATATCTTAATAAATATATTTTATCACTAATGGTTATATATTCATGTACCACTATCAGAAATCAATTTTTAGGGACGAATTAAATTTCATCCTTGGAAGTAGTTATTTGAGACAAAAATAAAATTTTGTATCAAAATATGGAAGTGGTTCTTTATGCATTTGACCAGACAAATATATATTCAAACGAGAGTTTCTAGAGCAAAATATACATCCCAAGAAGAGAAAACTGCTCAAATGTCTTGTAATCATTTTGAATGTTATTGTATTTTACATTCAAATGTTGACATAAGTGTTCGAACAATTTTTGCTGCAGAAAATTTTACACAATTTTGTTAGGAGAGGGTTAGACACCGTTCGAACTTAAGATTCTTGTTCAAATTAAGCTTGAGACCGTTTGATGGTATGGCATTTTATATTTGAATGTAGAGGTAATTATTCAAACAAGTTGTTTCATGGGAAGTTGTCTATAAATTTGGTGGAGGTGTTTGCTATATCATTCGAACAATAACTTTACATTCAAATGGATTTATAAACCATTCGAATGCTCGGGAGATTAGTTCAAATAGTGATGTACAAAATCGAAATAAGTTTAGTTATAGAAGTTTGTTAAAGGACATTCAAATATTTTAAAAGTAATTTTTATTTGAATATTTTAATTTTCATTTATAAAAGATAAAAAATCTACCTATATAGATTTATTAATTATGGTAAATTAAAACGTATCATATGTTATACTAGACAATTAATATAATTAACTTAAATTTTAATTAATAGTTTTTATGGTAAATTAAATTTAAAAAATTTAAAAAAAAAATTCACTCAAAAAAATCATTTTTTTATATTGCCAAATGGTAAGACAAAAAAAAAAAAGTCATTTTTTTTTATAACAAACAAGATAGCTATATATAGAAATTAAAAAACCATCGAAATTAAAGTGACAATGTTTTATACAAAACAAAGATATTAATACAAAATAAAACTATTGTGTAAGATTATTGAGGGTCTTTTGCATCGCATTAATGTATCCCTCAATCTCTCATAGTGAAACCATGATGGGCAAAATGTTTCTTTCCATGATCCTCTCTATATCTTAGATCAAAAGTGTGTGATGCTTCTTGAACTGTGCATAGGAGCTGGATCATGCTCAATACCACCGCATGCTGCCGCAACATTAATGTGAGTCTTCCGCAGATAGCCCTCACTCTTGCTAAAAGTAATCCTATTAAGGGGCCTAATCTATGGTTGTCTCCACTCTGTCAATAGCATGTTCACCCCTAAATTTACTAGGAGATTGGAGATTATCAATGCATACGGTAAACTACTTCCAGTTAAATATTGTGACTTAGATCAGATGCGGATGAGGAAGCATAGAGGCAGATCAATCGTATGTCTTCGTACTATTTGTAACATTACTCAAGCTCATTCGATGCTAAAATTTGTTTTATGCTTTTTCATATTAATATTGTGTGAGACAATCAAATTTAGCATGCAAAAGAACACTCAACAATCAACATGTTTGATGACCTTGCTACCATCATATGAAGCAACCGAATTGTCATGCATCAACTGGCGAATCACATCATGTGCTGGACCATCGTCTTGATGCCTCATCCTCAATATCATCACCATTGTCTGTCCCTACAACTGGTGGTTGTGTAAGGTATGCACCTATCTCATGGGGGATGCCCACAAACTTAACAATATTGTATGTTGAGATATTAATACTAACTCCCTAGATTTCAAATGTAAATGAGTCATCATCAGCCCTTATATGTGATATACCCTAATAAAATTCATCGACCATGTCTGGATAATCCACACCCTTGTGCTCACAGATAGAATCTCATCCCTTACGTTGATTATGGATGACAGGCCCCTTCCCTCCCAAATGAAATTACCAAAGTTTTCTGTTACGATCTCTCGCTCGACCAATTTCAACCTCCTCAGCTCACTAACTTCATTGCTAGGTTACCCCTCTCTTCCACGCTTTCTTCCAATGCAAAAATCTGAGTCTTCACAATTTGGTACTGGCAGAGGAGCATCTATACATCAACGGAATCGATCCTAAATACTCATTGTGGATCTTACACAGTGAACCATTTCATCAAGGAATCAAATTTGGCACTCAGGTCTAGGAAATAGGAGAAGAAAAAGACATAAATGTGGATGTATTTGATTAATATGGCAAGGATATGGCCAAAATGTTTGGCAATCTTGGTGCTGGAATGTTTTGGATGAGGGAGGTAGAAGGAACATCTAGTTAGTCATATGGGGGTAATGAGAATTTTGCAAGATTATGGGAAGACGCACAGTAACAACTGTACGAGAGGTGCAATCGACATAGCAAGTTGTTATTCATAGTGAGTTTGCTTTATACTAAGTTTATATGTTGCTTTTTTGCAAAGGTTGTTGACCTATTGCTCAATCTATTTAAGGACGATCTCCCATCGAATAACATCTTGCCCCGTCATTTTTATGAAGCGAAGCAATTAAAATGGGGGCTAGGATTCTTTAAATAACTTAAAGCACGCAAGATAATATAATTGATATGGATTAAGCAATATTTCAATATCTGTAGCAAACACATTCATCAACTTCGAAGGGATGGTATAACTAATATAAAAAAAAAAAAAAACACAAAGAAGTGCTTGGTGCTTGGTTTGAATAGATGGTATTACTAAATAGTATCTTTCTCTCTAAGAGTTCCATACCAATAAAATAGATTTTTCCCAATTCAATGTTAATTGAATTAAAACAAGTTTGTTAATGTAGGTCATATTGAGATATGGTGATAATTCAAAAGATATTTCAAGTGAATTGTATGCTTTGGCACGTGGCCCATCCAAGCGGGCCATTCAATACTCAGCATGTGTAATGCATGGATATAGATTTCACACTGCTGATAGAGAATTATATAGAAAAATTTAAAATTGTGGAATCATCGTCGAAAGAAGCCACGAGGAAGATAATATTGAATTTTATGGAATCATCAAATATATCATTGGGTTAAAGTACTTAGGGGAACATATAGTTCGGTTGTTTAAGTGTAATTGGGGAGATGTCAAACCCTAGACTGGGAGTGCGTAATGATGATAATTTTTTAGTGTCAATACATCTCATACATGTGATAAAGATGATCCTTTCGATCTTGCTTGCCAAGCAAATCAAGTTTTTTATTTAAGATGATCCAGAGTATGAAAACCCATGGCTAGTGGCACAAAAACTTGTATCAAGAAATATAGATATGATTACATCCCAGAAGCGGGGGGATAACAAAAGAATTTGATGATCTAACAAATGAAGAAGTATATTAGAAAAACAAATCAAGCGTCAATATATTTGTTAATCTCAACCAATTTCATATGATTCCACTGTGTAGAGAAGATATCAAACAGGGGTAATGAAGGGAGGTTTTTCTAAAGAACATGAGTCAACTAAAGTGTTTGGTGAGGATGAGGACGAGTAGTCGAGCGAAACTAATAGTGAATAATAGTTGTTTATATATAAGTATCGTTATTGTAATAAGAATATTTTTGTAAATAATAATTTATTACAGTTTTTAAACAGCTATGCCTCCCAAATGCAAAGCAGCTCGCTCACCATCTCAATCCATTTCTAACTCCCCAATTGGTTCACATGTCACGAATGATAGGCCAATATCACCAGATCCAAAATATGGTATGTTAGATATAATCTGAGTTTACGTGGTGAATTTAATAATAGTGTTCTAAAAATAAAATAAGTTTTTGATATTATATTATTTAATTCTTGTATAGTTGTTATAAGCCATTACTGAGGTCAACCTATTACTTGAGATGCCTACATATAGAAAGTGCAGAAAGTAGAAAAAATTAAAGATGATATTCTTGATTATCACACCAATGACTAGAAATCTGGTAGCTTGGCTTACTTCCTATGTTGGTACCCTTATGCGGACATATGCACTCATGGCTACATCCTTCTAGGCCAAGGTTCTCCAAGATGTCAAAAACAACATCAAAACTCATTACCTGGTAATAAGTTACTTAGAAAACAATTTTATCCAATTATTACTTAATTTATAAGTAGTTTGTTTTTGTTCTTATTATTGACAATTTTCATATATTGACAGTTGTCATATTTTTCAAATTCCCCATCTCTAGAAAATCAGTCACATTAATTCTATGAATCTGTCTTATTTGTATAAATAATCTACTTACTTTTTATACATGTTTCCATACTTAGTATCCTATACATCTATATATTTGTAAAGTGATACACAAATGAATATACAATTATGAATGAAAATACTCTTCCTCTCAATTTTAACGTGGTATCAGCCTAACCGATCCCTACCCCCTGCCAATATGGTCAACTCCTTGCTCGCCTTGCTTGCACTGTCGTTGTCCACTACTTCCCCGAATCCTTTAGTCCATTTCATCGGTAACACACTTTCCCCATCCTCCTCTAGTTTTTCTTTCGATCAGCACCACCACTGGGTGGTGGATAGCGATGCAAGCCACCATATGTGCCACTGGTGTGATGCCTTCGCCAACCTAATGAGTATTGTCTCTGAGCACAACGTGAAACTCCCTAATGGCCAAGTTGTTCCCGTTGAAGGGATGGGAACCTGTGTTCTCTCTCCCTCTCTCATATTACATAATGTCTATTTTGTCTCTAATTTCTCTTTTAACCTTTTGTCAGTTCCTCAAATTACCCTTCATAAGTCTTGTGTTATTTTATTCTCATCTAACACTTGTTTATTTTAGGACCCACAATCGAAGAGGTCGATTGGAGTGAGTGATTTTTGTAATGGGCTCTATGTGTACCGACCTGAATCTTCTCTTACTTTAGCTACTCAATCTACTGCATAAGACCTTATGGCATCAATGTCTAGGTCATCCTTTCACTTTTATTATTCCCTGTCTTTTTAATTCTCCTTGTATTCTCTTTGATTTTGAAGTTTGTGCTCGATCTAAAAACACAACATTACTTTTTTCTATTCATGCAAATAAAAGTGTTTCTCCTTTTAATAGCATTTTTTGTGATATTTGGGGTGACTATTATACTTCTTCTATGTGTGGGGCTCATTATTTTCTCACAATCGTTGATGATTTTTCTCGCACTACTTGGATATATCTTATGCGTTTTAAACTTGAAACTTTTACACATTTAACATATTTTTTTGCTCTTGTCCAAAATCAGTTTAATATTATTGTTAAAATTATTTGTATTGATAATGGACAAGAATCTTTTTCTCATCAATTTCAAACATATCTTCAAACTCATGAAGTCATTTATGAATGTACTTGTGTTGACACTCCATAACAGAATGGCGTTGCGGAACGTAAACATAGGCACCTTCTAAATGTTGCCCTTAGTCTTCGTTTCCAAGCACATCTACCTTCACAATTTTAGAGAAATTGTTTCCTTACCGCTGCATATCTCATTAATCATACCACAAGTCGCATTCTCTAGAATAAATCCCCTTTTGAAGTTCTTTTCAATAAAACACCTAGTTATGATCATCTTTGAGTATTCAGGTGTCTTTGCTAACCCTTAGTGCTCATCTCGACAAATTTTCTCCCGGTGCCACTAAATGTGTTTTTCTTGACTACCCAAGCACTCATAAAGCGTACAAACTCTAAAATCTCGACACTGATTCCATTTTTTATTTTCATGATGTCACCTTCCATGAACACCACTTCCCTTTCCAACAAATTCATGCTTCCTCTCTTTCTCATGTCCTTCCACTGCTTGTCCTTGAACCTCATATACCACCTCCTCCATCTCTAGCAACTCCTTCTCCCGACTCACCCAAGGCTCCTCTCTCCTCACCTCCGTCTCCTCCTATATCTTGTCCCCGCCGCACCATCACTCAGCCCACCTATCTTCATGACTTCGTTTGTCCTACACTCCACACAAAACCCACGGCATCTTCACCTGCTACATAGGCCTCAGATACTGCTCACCCTTTGTTTTCTTTTCCTTCATATTCTCGCTTTTGTCCATCTCATCTCATTTTTTTAACTGCCCTAACCACTTGTGCTGATCCCTTCAGTTATTATAATGCTATCCGCCACTCTTATTGGCGTGAAGCAATGTCTGCTAAAATTTGTGCTTTTGAAGACAAATCCACTTGGACTCTTGAGACACTTCCCCCTGTAAAACCATTAGCTGTAAATGGGTTTTCAAAACTAAGCTCAAGATTGATGGCTCCATTAAAAAGTCCAAAACTCGGCTAGTTTCCAAGCTTTGCACTCAGGTTGAAGGTCTTGACTATCATGAGACATTTGCACTAATTGCCAAAATGGCCACTATTCGTTGCTTATTGGTGGTCACTGCCTCCAAACATTGAGTTATTTATCAACTCGACGTCAATAATGCCTTTTTACAAGGTGAACTTGATGAAGAGGTCTACATGACACCACCTCCCAGATATGGCATAAAGGGAGAGACTTGTGTCTATCAGCTCCGAAATCTCTCTATGGTCTCAAACAAACCTTCCGCAACTGGTTTTTTAAACTAATCTCTGTGCTTCTTGATGTAGGTTTCCATCAGTCTCAAGCTAATCATTTTTTATTTACTCTTGTCACCTCCACCAGCATTACTCTTATTCTTATTTATGTTGATGATATCTTGGTTGCTGGTAACGATATCTCTCATATCGAGGTTTTCAAAAGACTCCTTCCACCCATTTTAAAATCAAAAATCTTGATTTTTTAAAATATTTTCTCAGACTTGAAGTTGCTCGCTCTCACAAAGGTATCTTTCTCGATCAGGGCAAATATGTTCTTAATATTATTTCCAACAGTGGACAACTTAGTGCCAAAACTGTCCCTTTTCCTATAGAACAACACTTGAAACTCAGCACTAAAGAAGGTAATCTCCTCCCTAATACTTATACTTACAGACGCTGAGTTGGATGACTCATCTATTTAACCATCACCCACCTGACATTGTCTATGCAGTCAATACTTTCAGTCAGTTCATGCACGCTCCTCAGGTTCCTTACATGACTGCTGCTATTCATGTTCTTCATTACATCAAAAGCAGTCTAGACTAAGGCATTTTCTTATCTTCCTCTAGCAGTATGCATGTCACAGCATACACTGATTCTGATTAGGCCAGTTGTCCCACCACCCGCCGTGCCACCACTGGATATTTCATTCAGTTAGGGACCAATTCAATCTCATGGCATACAAAGAAATAGACTATAGTAGCAAGGTCTTCCGCTGAATTTGTATCGAGCTATGGCCATCACCACCTATGAACTCACCCGGTTGAAGCAACTTCTCACTAATCTTGGAATTTCTCATCCCAAGTCCTTCACCTTACATTGTGACAACCAATCTACTCTCTAAATTGTGCACAATCTCGTGTTCTATGGGGGTACCAAATACATTGAGATTGATTATCATATTGTTCTTGATAAAATTCGATCGGGCCTCCTTACAGCCGTTCATACTTCTTCCACTAAACAAGTTGCCGATATTTTCACCAAAGCCTTAGGACGGGAACTTTTTTATCATTTTGCACGCAAGTTGGGCATTACGAATCTTCATGCGCTAACTTGAGGGGGAGTATTGATAGTTGCCATATATTGACAGTTTCCATATATTGACAGTTATCATATTTTCTAGATTCTCCATCTCCAAAAAATCAATCATCTTAATTCTAGGAATCTATCTAATTTGTATAAATAGTCTACTTACATTTTATACATGTTTCTATACTTAGTCTCATGTACATCTATATATTTATAAAGTGATACACAAATGAATATACAATTCTGAATGAAAATCACTCTCCCTCTCAGTTTTAACACTTATGTTCCTAATTCTTTGAATGATGAGTTTAAACTTAATTTTGGTCAGTGAGAGAATCAAATACTGGTTGATAAGTTGAAGAATAATGCATTCTGGAGGTATAAATGTAGATTTCATACACACTTCAAAAATTTAGTAGTGCAATAGAGGCACGTTAGAATCCATTCCAAAATGCACCGAGAGGAATATGAGAAGTTTTGTGCTATGTTTGAAGATCCAGCATATCAAGTAATTTCGATGCTATCTTTCATTATTCTACATGTCAGATACATGAAACAAATATAGTAATAATGTTGTTTATTTTCTTGCAGCAACTAAGTATTGTCAATAAAGCAAATAGAGCAAATTTAACGATACACTATTATGCAGGTTCTAGATATTTTCATCGACTATCAAAGAAATTAGTAACGTCATACTAGTCCATGTTAAATATTAACATATTAACATTTTTAATTGAAGTTTTGCAAGAACAAAATAAACCTATTGACTATAATCAAACCCAATCGTATATTAAATCGCATATAAATTACGATAGTTTTTAGACCAGTCCCGAAACATAAACAAATTATGTTAGTTTATTATTATTATTATTATTATTATTATTATTATTATTATTATTATTATTATTTGGGTACATCCAAATCTCTTTCGGTCTCATTTCATGCCCAATCTCCAATAAAAAAGATGATCCATTTATAATCCTTTGTTAGTGCAAAATACTGCATCTGATGAATCCTCTGTTAATGATATTAAGATATTTTCTCAAATTCTTATATTCTATTCTAGATATTTGAGGGATTTAGGACGTTACATAAAATAGTCTTCCTTAACCTCGTTCTCTTCTCAAAGCAGATCGAATAACAATTCTTGAAATTTAAAGAAAGCAAGGCTCGAGATCGAACAGTTGAGATCCAAGTAACGAGAGTTGGTGGATCAATTACGTCAGGCAACGATATGAGGCGTGATTAAGAGAACAACAACAAGAAGACCTGCGGAGGGAGATGAGAATTCAATCCTAAAAATTTTTGAACAAATACAATTAATGATGTCCCATAACTTTATGCTACCACCAACTTAGAACTTATCTTCTTACTTTCTCACTTTGTCTTTTGACTTATTTGGACTTAATGCAACATTTAAACAATTGTGATGTTTTCATTATAATTTTTAAATGTAGTTTTCTTAGTTTAAATTTATAATTTACTATATCATTGATTTCCATTTGAATGAAAAGTATTCAATTCAAATGATAATTATTAATTATTATTGTTCAAACACATGTACTGACGCCATTCGAATGAACAATCAAAATCCATTTGAATGAAATTGAAAACGTCACTCGGATTTGAACACTCTACATGTATGATCATTTGAACACATATATGTTCAAACAAATCCATCATCATTCAAATGAACAATAAACCATTCAAACAAAGTTCGCTGGATTAAATTTTTAAACACAAATTTTCATTCGAATGTTTTCAAGTACATTTGATCAGATTTTTTTTATGTTCAAACACAAACTAACGCATTTAAACAACAAGAAATTGTTTAAACTCTATTTTCATTAGAATAGAAGCAAATAAATTCATGTTTTTTCAAATTAAATTATCAACTCATTTGAATAGTAACCTGATAATTCAAACTGAATTTAATCAATTTAAACAATATTTTGGGATGAGACTATTTCATTCCCAAAAAAACTTCATTCCAACGCCATCAAATGGGTCAGTCATGTTTTGTCTTTAAAAGTTCTTTTGGGACGAAAAAAATATTTCTTCTTAAAAAACTTGTTAATACAAAAAAAATTTCATCTCTAAAACTTTTGTTGGGATGGAAATGGAACTTTTTGAGATGAAAATTTTCATCCCAAAAAATGCCATCTCTTATTCTACACATGATTTATAAGAAAAATAAAGTGAACACATATATGGTAGTTTTCAAGAGTAACATGTTTGGATGGCTATAAGACAACAATACATGAGGATGCAAAGAAGTTCCTAAATAAGTTAATAAGTATAAGCTCCATATACAACTCTTCTAATTTTCTTTCCCTTATATATACTAACTTAAAGCATGCATCCAAACTCCCCACACTAGCAATCTCATAAGTCTTCAACATCCTGTTCTTTATTCACAAGAGTTGAACTCGCAATCAACTACTCCATCAATTGTAGTCATGCTAAAAAAATGTTATTATAAATATTAGAAAAAAAAAAACTCCCTTGAATCCCTGTTCGAACTTAAAAAGACATTAATTCTGAATGAATTCCTCACAAATGATCGATGGGCCTTAGCTAACTAGATCAAAGGACATTAGAGTGCCGGTCGTACGTCGACAACATTGTTTGAAAGACCACAAAAGTATCTTCAAAAATATGATGACAAGGCCAATGCCCCACCAGCATCTTGTCACATTAGAGAGCCCAAATGCTGAGCCTCAACAAGAACATGGAGTAGTACCAATACCACTGCAACAAATCACCACCTAATGATGCAATTAAATTTATATCTAAGAACCTATTTTGATTAATTGAAAGTATGGGTATTGAAGCTAAAAAAAATCACCACAACACTCAGTCAAGCAATCCAGCGAATAACTCATGTGCAAATATGAGCACTCCAAGACTTGGTCAAGCTCTCCTAAAGATAAAGCACTTGCAGATCAAATTCAAAGTGATTGTATTATGAATTCAAACCAAAGGATAAAGATAAGAATGGTCAGCATGTTTTTGAATTATATTTGTTGTAACAAACACTTGGTAATTATCTATAAATATATCAAGCTCCCACAAGTTTTGTGTTAAGCATTTTCAGAATTCTATCATAGTATCAAGCTAGACCGATTATTCTTTTTAATTATATCCACAATTAGTTCAACCACATCTCCTACTCCTTCCACCATGTCTCAGCTTTCCTCTCCTATCAAACCCACCCACCATAGCACTCTTAAATTAACTAGAGATAATTATCTATCTTGGTAAGCACAACTCCTACCTTACATGCGTGGTCAGAAATTTTTTGGCTATGTTGATGGTAGCATCTTAGCCCATTTTGCTCTTATTCCTCCCCCTCCTCTAGCTGATCCCCCTCAAACCAATCCCAACTATGATTTATGGTTTGAACAAGATCAACTTATTCTAAGCACCCTTATTTCCTCTTTATCTGAACCGATTCTAAATCATATTGTGGGTCTTGAAACCTCTCATGATGTCTGGACTATATTGAAACACATGTTCTCCACCACCTCCTGTGCTCAAGTAATGAACACTCTTTTTCAGCTAAGCACTTTGAAGAAAGGCAGCCTTCCTATTCAAGAATATTTTTTAAAAAGCAAATCTGTTTTCTGATATACTCTCTGCAATTGGTCAACTTGTTGGTGAACTTGAACTCATTTCCTATATCCATGCTAGCCTTCCTATGGAGTATGACTCCCTCATTACATTAGTCAACACCTGACTTGAACCGATGGCCCTTGATGATCAGCTTTTTAGTCATCTAATGCATCATGAAATGCGTCTGGAACAACTTGTTGCTGTCGCGGAGGTAAACCTCCCTTATGCTAATTTTGTTATTTGGAACTCTAACAATTTAGGTCATGGTCGAACCCCATCCAATCACCAATCTCATGGTGGTTCATTTGGCAATCAAGGTGGTAAGGACATTTTGCCAAATACAGTAAAAAGTAGGACAAGCTGCCACCAAGTGTTGGCAAAGATTTGATCAAGATTTTCAAACACCATCTACTCCACAAGCCTATCATACTACTACTCAGCCACCCTCGAATCAGACTTGGTATCTGGATACGGGAGCTACTTATCACATAACCTCAAATCTCCAAAAGTTCAACATTCACACTGAGGACTAGTTTGGAAAAGATTAGGTTCTGGTTGGTAATGGCAAAGGTTTGAAAATTCATTATCTCAGCAAATCCATAATATTTTCTGCCTCTAAATCCTTTTTCCTTAATCAAGTTCTTCACGTTCAACACATCAAAAAGAACTTATTATCTATTTACCAATTCACAAAAGATAATAATGTTTATTTTGAATTTCATTCATCATTTTTCTGTGTCAAGGATCGATCCTTGGGAGCTATCCTTCTCCAAGGCTAGAGTGATCAAGGTCTCTACCCACTTTGCAACTTGCACAAGCCATCATCACGTCCAGCTGCTTTCTTCACCTCTCAGATTCCTATTGAACAATGGCACTCACGCCTTGGCCATCCATCACTTCACATTGTTCATAAAGTTTTATATCAAAACAATCTTTAGACTACCTCCAATAAAGCTAATCCGGTTTGCTTCTCTTGTAAACTTGGAAAGAGCCATCGTTTGCCACTTTACTTATATCCTTATATTTCAACAACACCATTACAAATTTTGTTTATGGATGTATAGAGTCCTTTCCTTCAAATTTCAAGTAATGGAAATTTATATTATTTGAGTATTATGGATGATTTCTCTAAATATGTTTGGCTATTTCCTATGTCTTCTAAATCAATTGTTACTTCTATTTTTCTGCAATTCCAAACTCAAGTAGAAAATTTTTTTGAACACCCTATTAAATCCATATAATTAGATTGGGGTGGTGAGTTTTGAAAACTTCATTCTATACTTCAATCATGTGGCATTGCTCATAGACTTAATTGGCCTCACAAACATCAGCAAAACAAATCCATTGAGCATAAACACTGTCATATAGTCGAGACTAGCCTAACTCTTTTTGCTACTTTTTTCCTACCAAAGAAATATTGGGGTGCCTCTATTACTACTAATGTTTATCTTATCAATAGGTTGCCATCACCTGTTTGTTCTTGTTGGCCACATCTTCAGCCCTATAATCGTCATAAACTTGATTATCGTTCCACCTTATGTGCTTTTTTTTACTATAGTGAACATCATAAAGATTATAAATTTTTAGACATGCACGGGCTGTTTGTACATCTCTCAAAATGTCGTGTTCAATGAGTCCTTGTTTCCATTTGCTAATCACTCTTCTACAGGTTCACCTGCCCCTCAACCACATTTTTCTACAGGTACATGCTTGTCATCCATCACTCGTCTTATACCCTTATCTCCACAGAATATTCCATTTATTGCCAATGATGGAGGCTTAAATTTACCAGTTACCAACTAGAACCTGCATCTTCAACAAAACCTTTCTTCGCACCCTGCCCTTCATGAATGAGGAATTTATGGCATGCAAAATGGTACATGGACTCTTGTACCTCCCAAACCCAAAATGAATTTAGTGGGCTATAAATTTGTTTTTAAAATCGAACGACAGGCTGATGGATCTCTTGAACGATATAAAGCTCCTCTTGTTGCAAAGGGCCATCACCAACAAGAAGGGATCGATTTTGGTGAAACTTCCAACCCAATTGTTAAGCCCATAACTATTCGGCTCATACTTGCTATGGCTATCTCTTCAAATTGGTCTATTCACCAACTTGATGTCAAAAATGCATTTCTACACGGCTTTATTGAAGAAGATGTCTACATGACTCAACCACTAGGTTTCAAGCATCATTTATTTCCAAACCACTTCTGCCCCTTGAAAAAGTCACTCTATGGGCTTAAACAAGCACCGCAGGCATAGTTTTCCAAATTAAGCTCCAAATTAATTGAGCTGGGTTTTCAGGGCTCCAAGTCAGACGCCTCCTTATTCATCTATAAACGAGGCCCATATTCTATCTAGATTCTTATCTATATTGATGATATTTTGATTACAGGCTCGGACACAGCTTTTCTAGCCCAATTAATCGGCAAACTTCAAACCACTTTTGCTCTCAAAGATCTTGGCCTCTTACATTTTTTTTCTTGGTGTGGAAGCCCAATTCACAGACTTAGGCCTTTTCCTGACCCAGGAATGATACATCACTGAACTTCTTTGTAAGTCCAACATGTTCCAAGCTAAAGGGGTCTCCTCCAATGTCTTTGACAACCACTCTCGCTCAACTTCACATGTCCTGACATTGCCTACTCTGTCAGTCGAATTTGTCAGTTCATGCATAGGCCTATCACAGAACATTGGACAGCAATCAAACAGGTCCTAAGATATCTATGGCAAATTGTCCATCATGGTCTCTTGCTCTAGTGTTCTAGTTCACAAACTCTTCAAGCTTTTTCAGATTCCGATTGGGCTAGATGACCGCCGCTCCACAACCAGTTACTGTCTCTTTTTTTAGCCTAACATTACTTCATAGAGTTCCTGCAAGTAGAAAACAGTTTCCAGGTCTAGTACAGAGACCGAATATAGAGCTATTGCTAACACCATTGCAGAAATTATTTGGGTTAAATCCCTCCTCTTAGAACTGGGAATTACACTTCCTCAATCATCAACTCTGTGGTGTGATAACATTGTTGCTACCTATCTCACCGCTAATTTTCTTTCTCACTCATGCACCAAACACATTTCCATTGATTATCATTTTGTCAGGGATTTGGTTGCCTCAAAAGATCTCCTTGTTTGATTTTTATCTTCAAAAGATCAAGTAGCAGATGTCCTCACAAAGCCACTGCCATCTCCTCGATTTTCCTTTTTGCGTGACAAGCTTACTGTGAGCGAGCTCTCGTTAAGCTTGCAAGGGCGTATTAAAGCTGAAACAAATCACCATAACAATCGGTCAAGCAATCTAGCAAATAACTCATATGCAAATATGGACCACTTCAAGACTCGGTCAAGCTCTCCTAAAGATAAAGCACTTGCAAATCAAATTCAAAGTGATTGTATTATGAATTCAAAACCAAAGGATAAAGATAAGAATAGTTAGCATGTTTTTTAATTATATTTGTTGTAACAAACACTATGTAATTATCTATAAATATATCAAGCTCCCACAGATTTTTTGTGTGAAGCATTTTCAGAATTCTATCAATGTGGATATATATATATATATATATATATATAAGCAATGTTATGTACAATCTCTATTTGTGGACTGCAATACAGGTTTAAGTAATTTTATTTTTAAAAATTTTTAAAATTACAAAAATATCTCTTTTAAAATGATAACTTTTCTTATTTAATAAAAGATCTGGACATGCAGTTATCAAATAGAGACTACAAATAAAATTTCTCTATATGCATGAGTGTGTGCACGCGTGTGTGTGGTTTTAGAGGTACATATATAGTAAATATATTGCTAGTTAACTTGAAGAAATATGGATGGACGGATTTAGTGGGAATTTTGGGTATCAAATATAATAACTGCGACCAATATAATTATATATTCTAAACAAAAACAAATATCTAGCCTTCTCTTATCATTTATATACGTGAGAGTGAGTGCGTGTAGAATATTTAATTAAATTGTTCTTTATTTTATTTTTTAGGCTAGAAAACAGAATAATTTTCAATGTCAAGAAATTATAAATATTGTAACTATAAGAAAAAAAACAGTATTTATCACAAATTATTTATTACGAGAATGACTATTTGTTACGAGAATATATTCATTTTAACAGTAAATAACTAATCACAAATAAATAGTTTTTTTTTTAAATGTGCATATATATGATAGTTGGAAATTAATAAACATGACTCATTTGCAACCATTACGTCTAATTTGTGATTGGGTGTAATTTACTTAAATATTTTCTTGATTAAAAAAATATTGTTTTTAACTTGCTTAGTAAGTGCTTTATATTCATCCACTAAACGCACTAAAAGTGCAATTTAATCGTCCTAGTCACATAATGGAGTTTACTAAAATTAGATAATTTTGCTTTTCATATTGCAAGATGCTGTGAATAGAATATAGAACAGATCTATATATACATGACTAAGGATTCAAACAACTAGGTTGTGTTAGGGGTAAAAAAAAGTCTTCTCTTGTTTTTCTCTCTAGGAAAAGGAGGTGAAGTGGGGTCCACCAAGATTCTAAAAGAATTTGTGGTGGTGGGCCGTGAGGGAACATAACAGTTTTGCTTTTTGTGCTGCAGACTTGAGGCAGAGTGTGGTGGCCTACGGTGGTCAGTAAGGCGAGGTTGTTGTGGGAGTCTTCAAGGGATAGTGAACCAGAGAACAAGAAAAAGCAGTGGTAAGATGAATGAAATAGAGGATCGGTGGAGGAAGCTAAGACTGACGGAGGAGGAAGCTTTGAATATTGAGTTGGATGAAGAAGGCCCGGAAGAAATTAAATTCAAAGAAGAGTTGTGCTTGATAGGGAAGGTTTGGATTGAGAGAAAATTAAACAAGGGTGTGATTGAATCGGTGATGGCAAAAATCTGGAGGATTAGTAGAAGGGCAAGATTCCATGTAGTTGGGCCAAACACCTTCGTGGTTGAATTTGGTAGTGTAACAAACAAGCTGAGAATCATGGAGGGCAGACCCTGGCTCTTCGATGATCACCTATTTGTGCTACGGGACTATGATGGATGTGTCCCTCCACATAAGATGCAGTTTAACACTGAGAGATTCTGGATACAAATGTTTGAGTTGCTGCTCAAATGTATGAACAAGCCCAAGGGGGAAATGGTGGGTGGTACGATTGGGAGAGTCATTGAGGTTGAGACAGGAGCTGATGGGTGTGGATGGGAACTCTATCTAAGGGTACTAATAGAGATAGACATTCAGAAACCACTAGCTAGAGGGAGGACCATCAACTTGAAAGGGAGAAGTCACTGGATCCCTCTGAGGTATGAGAAACTACCTCACTTTTGTTTTCAATGTGGATGTATTATGCATGAGGAGGTAGGATGCAAGGGGGAGAAGGATGGTGAGGCTCAGTTTGGGGTATGGTTAAGAGCTGGGAATAGGTCAAAACACAGTGATGGTTGGAGGTATGAGGAGAAAATAATGAATGCTTCTTTAGAAGGAGTCTGTAGTGAGGGAGGGAGTGATAATTCAGAAAGAGGGAATGGGACAGAAAAAGAAAAGGGTAGGGGAGTGGAATCTGAAGTGGAGTGTGTTCCTGTCACTCAAGAGATTGTATTATCAAACATGAAAGTAAGTGAAAAAAAGGGAGAGGTAGTGGATGAGGAGGAAAGTAGGTCAAGAGAGAAAGTAGAGTATGGAGAAGGTGAAGGATGTAAGGGCATAGGGGTTAAGAAAGGGTTCCAAAAACAAAGTGTAAAGGAGTCTGGTGGGGTGGATGTGAGTAATGACATGGGTGAAGTGGCTATAAGAAGTAAGGGGAGGGGGGTTTGGAAAAGAAGAGCAAGAGAGATTGGGAAGAGAGGTGAGGATTCTACAGCATCCTATTCTCCCTAAAAAAGAATGCTAAGATCAGGGATTGATAAGGAGGAGGATGAGAGAGTAGAGAAAAAAATCTAAATGGATGGTTGGTGGTGTTTCTGAACTGCAGGTAGGTGGTTCAACTGAATTGGTGGAGGCTGTGATGCAGCCCCACCTGTCCCCATGAAAACACTAAGCTGGAACTGCCGAGGGCTTGGGAACCCTCGGACAGTTCAGGATCTCTGCCATATGGTGGAGCATAAGAAGCCCAGTGTAGTGTTCTTGATGGAAACAAAATTGAAAAAAACAAAAGCTGAGAGTCTAAGGAGAAGGTTAAAATTTGAGGGATGCATGGTAGTTGAATTAGTAGGGTTGAAAGGGGGTTTGATGATGATGTGGGACCATATGGTAGAAGTAGAGGTGGAAAATTTTTCTATTTAGCATATAAGTGTATGGATCAAAGAACCAGATTGTGCAGAGAAATGGCTGTTAACAGGCTTCTATGGACAGCCTGATTCCAATTTAAGAGAAGCAACATGGAGCCTTTTAAGTTCTTTAAAACCACAGAGTGATAAGGGCTGGTGTGTGCTAGGTGACTTCAATGAAATCCTAGCTCATGATAAGAAGTATGGGGAAAACAAAGACCAGAAAGACAGATGGTCAGATTTAGAGAGGTGCTAGAGGAGGGGGGTTTGTTTGATTTGGGTTAGAGAGGGATAAATTCACCTGGAGCAACAAGCATGAAGATGAGACCTTTACTAAAGAAAGGTTAGATAGGGCTGTTGCCAATTCAAAATGGATGGACAATCATACAGAAGGATGGGTGGAGGTATTGGTGGCCAGGTGCTCAAACCATAGGCCCATCTTGCTGAGTAAGAGTTTGAGAACAGGCTTGGGAGGTAGACACAAGAAGCTGTTTAGATTTGAAGCCAATTGGGCACTTGATGGTAACTGTGAAGAAATTGTTAAAACAGTTTGGAAAGAAGGTAATAAAGAGGGGATACCTACCATGGAAATCTTACACAAGCTGGCTAAGACAGAAGGAGCTTTATTGAGATGGAGTAAGCTCATGGTTACTGATAAGAAAAAGCTGCTAATAGAAAAGACTGCTCAATTGAGAAGGTTACAAGAACAAGAAGAAAGACACAACATGACAGCTATAAAAGACCTTCAAAAGGAATTAGGAGTCATGATGGCAAAGGAGGATTTGAAGTGGAGGCAGGGAGTAAAGGTGAATTGGTATCAACTTGGAGATAAAAACACCAAGTTTCTTCACTGCTGTGCAAACCAGAGAAGGAGGGTTAACAGGATTCAAGAAATAACTGATGAGTTCCATAGAAAACATACTAGGCAAGAAGAACTGGCAGGGACTTTCAAGGCATATTTTGAGAGGATGTTTGCTTCCTCAAAACCTAGCAGTGAGGATATTGAATTCTGTTTAAGGAATCTGAACCCTTCTGTTACTAGCAAAATGAATGAACAGTTATCCAAAACTTTTACTAGAATTGAAGTTGAGGCAGCCATTAAACATATGGCACCTTACAAATCACCTGGGCCCGATGGCTTTGGAGCCTACTTCTACCAGAAACACTGGCACCTTGTAGGAGAAGAAGTCAGTAATTCAGTTTTGGCCTGGTTGAATGGTAACTCTTTATCCTCTTGCTAATTATACTTACATTACCCTTATTCCCAAGAAAAAAGAACCCAAAATGGCTAGTGACTACAGACCTATTAGTCTGTGTAATGTGGCCTACAAAATAATGGCAAAAGTTTTGGCAAACCGATTAAAAAGAGTGCTAAATGATATCATCTCCCTTAATCAAAGTGCCTTCATACCTGACAAATTAATCACTGATAACATTCTAGTTGCTTTTGAGGTGTTGCATACTACGAAAGTGAGGAAGAAGGAGAAAGAAGGGCATATGGTCATCAAGCTTGACATGTCAAAAGCCTATGATAGGATTGAGTGACCTTACTTGAAAGCTGTCATAGAGAAAATGGGGTTCTGTGCTGGTTGGATCGAGTTGGTTATGAAATATGTGTCTTCAATTTCATATTCAGTTCTTGTTAATGGGAAGCTAGGAGAGAAGATTATGCCATCAAGAGGGTTGAGGCAAGGGGATCCCCTATCCCCTTACCTGTTTTTATTATGTGCAGAAGGACTTAGCTCCCTGCTAAACTTCTCAGACCATATAGGGGAGACTAAAGGTGTAACTGTTTCCAGGGGAGGGACTAGAGTCAACCATCTGCTCTTTGCAGATGACTGCATTTTATTCACGAGGGCCAAGTATGAGGAATGGGAGAAGATCAAGGGTATTCTCTGGCAGTATGAGAAAGCTTCAGGCCAGTTCATGAATCAAGATAAGACTGCAGTTTTATTTAGCTCTAACTCTAAGGAGGAAGAGAAAAGGAAAATCATGCAAAGTGGTGGAGCTATAATGAGAGGTTCCTATGAATCTTATTTGGGTTTACCTCCAGTTGTGGGAAGCTCCAAGTACAATGCCTTCAGGTGCATCAGAGATAAAGTATGGAAGAAGATAAACAATTGGAAGAACTCCTTCCTATCTGCAGCAGGGATAGAAGTGCTGATCAAAGCAGTCCTTCAGACAGTGCCCACATATACTATGAGTGTTTTCCAACTCCCAAAGCAGATCTGCAAGGAACTCAATGTCATGTTGGGTAAGTTTTGGTGGGGCAATCACCAAACAGGGAAAGGCATGCAATGGTGTAGCTGGGAAAGAATGGGAAGATAGAAGGGATTAGGGGGGCTGGGCTATAGGGATTTAGAGAGCTTTAATCTGGCTCTCTTGGCCAAACAGGGTTGGAGATTACTTCAAAACGACAAAAGTATGGCTGCAAAGATCATGAAAGAAAAATACTTCAAGGAAAAGTCCCTTTTGACAGCAAAGTTGGGACATAGACCTTCTTACATATGGAGGAGTATGTGGAATGCCATGAAGTTACTAAAAGAGGGCCTGAGATGGAAGGTGAGAAATAGGGAGAAGATCAAGATATGGTGGTGTAGATGGCTTGCCTTACCTTCATCTAGCATGGTGCAGTCACCAGTTAAAATACTAGATAAAGAAGCTGTTGTGTGTGCACTGATGACTGAGCAAGGGAATTGGAATGAGCCTTTAATTAAGAACATTTTCAATGAAGTGGAAGTAGACCATATATGCAGTATGCCCCTAAGCAAGATTGGGGTGGAGGATAGAATGATATGGGGACCCTCAAACAAAGGTTTGTTTTCTGTTAAAAGCGCTTATCATCTGGAAAAGGAAAGAAAGCAGACCATTTATGGTGGTTTTTCAATGCAAAATGAGAGGAGAAGGAGCTGGGATAGTCTATGGAAGTTAAATGTTCCTGAGAAAATTAAAATTTTCTTTTGGAAAGCAGCAAATGAATTACTGGCTACCAAAAGGAATCTTTTTGCAAGAAAGATTACCAATAATCCCTTATGTCATATCTGCAAAAGGGAGGAGGAGACAATGATGCATGTTATTTGGCAATGCCCAGCTGCATGTGATGTATGGTCAGAATATTTGAAGAAGATGCAGAAAATGAAGTCAAATGAAGCTGATTTATTGGTTCTGTGGGGAAAATTAAGGGACTCACTTGATGAGAATGAACTAGAAGCACAGCAGCAGTTATGAGGGGGTTATGGCTGAGGAGGAATAAAAGCTTTTTTGAGGATAAATTTAAAGCTCCAAATCAGGTTTTAAGAGCAGCAAAGAATGATATTCTCGAGTTCCAGCAAGCTCAACAGTTGATCAAAGCTAAGGACAATAGATATGAGGAGGTTAGTAAAAGAACCAAAGGGTGGATAAAACCAAGCTCAAGTTATGTTAAAGTAAACTGGGATGCACCAATTAGAAAGAAGGAAAAGAATGTGGGTATAGGGGTGGTTATGAGAGATGAGGATGAAGACTTCTTAGTGGCAGTTGAAGAACAAAAGCTTCACATAGATTTACCTGTGGTAGCAGAGGCATATGCTCTATGGAGGGCCATGGAAGTGTGCAGAGAGCTTCAGTTGGTTAAGGTGCAGTTTGAAGGGGATGCTCAAGTAGTGGTAAATGCAGTTAACTCGGTTACAGAAGAACTATCTTTCTATGGTAGTCTAATTGAGGATATAAAAATTTTACTAAAGCAAAGGAGTGGATGGTCAGTACAGTATACAAACAGATCCAATAATGAAGTTGCTCATTTATTAGCTAAGGAAAGTCTATCTTTACAGACTAGTTTGGTATGGATTGATAACATACCTGATTGCATTAAGCAAATTGTTGATAGTGAGAGTTCATGTAATGATCAATGATTAATGAAGTCAGTTTTCCTTTCAAAACAAAAAAAGGATTCAGACAACTTTGCAATTTTAATTCTGCTTTAAATTGAGAGTATTTTTATAAAATAATATATTAAATAATTATAAAGTAATGTTACATATTATCGTAGAGTGCACAAGCGCTGTATAATCGTTTTGAAAAAGTGTAAGGTCTATTATTAAAAAATTAATTTTTTTTCTTATAAATTTTGTATTTATTCAGTAATTATATGACACTTACATACTCATAAATGAAAATATTATTTATCTTTTCTATATACATATAAAATAATCTTTAAAAAAGAAGAAAGGATCTGGGGATGTTCTGCAGCTTCGAATGTATGGGCGGTGGATGAAAGTCCTGTCAGGAAATGGTGCAATGCAGAATGGGGATATGCAGAATTATGGGCCTCTATGTTTCAGAAATTAAGAATAGAGGATGTGGAACTAATGGCTTATACCATGAGGAGGTTATGGTTGAGAAGGAATTTATTGGTGTTTGAAAACAAGTTTGATGCTCCAGAAAATGTTTTCAAAGCTGCAAACCTGGCTCTGTCAAAATTCAAGGAAGCAAACTTGATCAAGCAGAGATGTTTGGGTGCTAGAGCCGTGAGAAGAGAGGATGTTAAATGGGAAAAGCCTGAGGTGGGGATGGTTAAGGTTAACTGGGACGCTGCAGTGGATGCCAATAATAGAAGAGTTGGGTTGGGGGTTGTTGTAAGGGATGATCAAGGGGAAATTCTAGCTTGTCTATGCTCGAGTGTTGAGAGTCAAGTGGGGGCCTGTGTTGCAGAAGCCATGGCAGCTAGAAGAACTGCTTTGTTGAGTATAGAGCTAGGGCTGAGCAGAGTAATTCTGAAGGGGGATTCACAGGTTGTCGTGAAGGACCTGAGCAGTGATGAGTAGGTTCTAACAGACTATGGTGTGTTCATAGAAGATGCAAAGAATATACTTAGAGGAAGGCCGGGTTGGTCTACAAGATTTGTGTACAGAGATGCTAACAAAGTAGCGCATATACTTGCAAAACTAGCTTTGTCTAGTATAGAAGAAAGAGTATGGATAGAGGATGGTCCTAGGCAAATTACAAATACTGTGCTTACTGAGAAATATTGTATTGATTGAACTTTGTTTCTAGTTTATTCAAAAAAGATTCATTGTTATACTCAAAAAAAAAAAAAAAAAAAGAAGAAAGGAAAATCTCTGCATGCACTTTGGGCTACAACTGACGTCGTGCTTAAGCATCGATCCTTTTTGGGGGCCTTGAATTCAGCTTCATGATCAAGCTTGTTGGATCTCCCTCTCTCAGACTTAACCAATTGCAGGCCTTGAATTCAAATGGGCCTAGAAATTTAAAGTGTTTTGGCCCATTGAGGGTCCTGAAATGAAGCAAAATATTTGAAATGAATTCAAATGGCCCATTCGGTGGCACAGCCGATTTCTTTTCTCGCATCTCCTCTTTTCTCACATCTCTCAGCCTTTTATCTCTCATTTTCCTTTTCTCTCTCTTCCCTTTAGATGATCAAGATCCCTCCTTAGATCTGGACTTGGCAGATCTTATTGAGTTTGAGATGTTTTATCCTCTTCAACATGAATTTATTTTTATAAAATCTCTTTATAACTATAATATTTCTATTTCAGACTTGAGATAGTCACTCTTCTTTTCAAGAGTTTTATATTGGTATTCCCAAAATTCTTCAAACGATCGTTTTCTTAAACTGTGGCAGGGTGGGTGCATGCATGCAAAAAATAAAACTTTTTAAGAGTCAGGATTGGGGAGGAAAGGTTAAATAGGCATTTTTTTAAGCACTGGTTGTACTTTGAATATGTTAACCTGCAATATTATCCATTGTTTGTAAATGAATTGGTTCTAATTGCTAGCTGATTGCTTGCATGTTTTCGTTTCTTTGATGTGTGCTCTATGTGTAGAAGAATTAATTAAGTAAACTATGATATAATTTATTAAGAAAATATTGTACTTTGGCTAAAGGAGAAGATGTTATGTAGTCTAATTAATAATTAATTATAAGGAGAGATCAGCCTTTGAGGCTTCGATTGAATAGAGATGCCCATTTTAAAGTCCATATATAATGGAACTCATGTGACTACTAACCCTTCAAGCTACTGGACCAAGCTAGATACAGTGATCTATTTGTAAAAATATTGGATTCACTGCAAAATGAAAAATTAATTTTCTTTATATGGAAGCCAAGTGTGCATTACTCTTTACAAAATGGTTGCACGAGGCTTGCATTCTTTAAAATTGTACAAATTAATCATTTTTCATTACACAAAAGACAGAAGATCAAAACCCTTGCTCTTGACTCACCACTTAATAATCAAGTAGCTACCAAAAGAAATATTCATTAATACATCACTCGATCATAGGGTTATATAAAAACTTCTAACTCCAATTCCATTCAAATTCAACTCTGATAAAAGTTAGAATTTTCAATATTGGGAATTGCAGTTGATCAGAGTTCGATCATGAACTCTAATTTTCTTCCCAAAATCAATTAAAATCTTAATTTTGTTTATAACACCTAATTCTTCAATGCCAACAAAGTCTGACGACTAAATTAATTAGTGTGCCTTTGAACTTAATTAAGAGTACTACTGGGTTTAGGGTTTGAGTCTCTCTTGTTAACTGTATAACTATAAATGCTAGCTGCTGGTTGCTTTTAATCGGCCTCGTACTCAATTGATTAGTGAGCGGTTTGATCTCTCCTGCCAGTCTCACTCTTAATCTTCGTTTCCTCCTTTCTCGGGTTCACAACCAAAACTCACTAGAGTTGGATGTCATAGCTTCAGGCCTTAGGACTTGCTTCAGTCGTGAGGATCCAAAACTACAGAGAAGTGCTACAGCAAAAAAGAAATCACTCTCCCTCTCCCTCTCCCTCTCCATCTCCCCCTTGGTTTCTCCTCATCACAGCCCAAATCCGCCGCTAGGCCCACTGTGAGCCACTTCCACCCACGGTCTCAGCCCCTTTCTCCTCCCATTGCCGCGGTGACCACCACCATGAGACCACCGTGTGACACTTCCTCAAGCGACAACAAGCAACAACTACAGCCCCGAGCTACACTGTAGCCACGTCTAGATTGTTTATGGTATAATAACTATCTTCTCTAGATTGTTTGTGATTGATTGTGTGTTAAATTGTGGACAAATCTATTTTATAAATTGATTGTGTTGATGTGGTAGACTGAGGTAAGTGGGTATGGTTTGTGATATTGTTGGGTTCTAAAATTATTAGATTATGCATATGGGAGTGTGAAGTGGAATCCTATGAATTGATGCTATATTGGAGTAATGTAATCGTTGGACTATTTGTAGTTGATGGATTTAATATTTAATCTTTAACTTCACTCATATTGGATGTGTGAGCACAGAAATGATTTCTAAATGCGTGATTATGTTTGAGTTGGACAATATTTATTGATGAATTGTATTGATGTGTTGAATATGAGCATATGGAGTTTGGATTGAGATGGTGTGTCTTGAAGTGTTGGGATTGAATGATAAAGTTGTAGTAAGTTTGAAAAGCATGCTAGTGTTAGTTTTAATTGGATAGATTTTGTATATTTAATGTGTTAACTATGATAAATTATAAGAGTAATGCATCGGGTTGACTAAAGAAGGTATGGAATGTACAGTATGTGTATAAAGCTTGTAAGCTTTGTGAAAGTGTAGAGTAGGTGCATAAATGGTATAAGAAGATTTCATGTTGTCGGTTGTATCGGTATGTTTGGTTGGGTTGTGTTATACTTTTGGATGTAAAAATAAACGGAACTTGATTTAGTGTTAGATTAGTGTTGGATTCGATTTGATTGTGTATGGAGGAATGGTTGTATTGGTGTGCTTGGTTGGGTGTTGTGATTGTGTATGCTTGTGTTACCTGTTTTTACTTCTAATGCATGATGCAATCCAGGATCTAAAGATTTATCTCAAAATTTGAGTGTTGTAATTTTGTTAAGGAGTAATACTTGGGTCCTTTCTGTGTCTTAGGATGCTGTCACTTAATTCTTCTAATTTTTATTTTTTTTTGGGGGCTTTGTATAGGTCTTTTGCTCTCAAATATGCTGCTGAAGTTGCTTGCACTATGCTTCGTGTATATCAAGTAGTTGAACATGGGAAGGTACCATTTCATTTTGGTTATATTCTTTTTGGTTGAATCTTTTTCCAATGAAAGTCAAGAAGTTTGAGTTTTTTTTTTCTTGGAACTATGGTGCTATTTCTTTTCTTGAAAATGATGATAAGAGTGTCATTTGGAACTCAAATATACATTCGAAATCAAAAGAGCAATTAGATGAGTTTTGCTAAAATAATTGTATTTTTATTCTTATATATATATATATATATATATATATATATATATTTCTCTCTTTCTTTACCTTCTTGTGAACTGCATACATGTTTGTTTGTGATATTTAGTAATTTAGTTGAATATTGATTAGTAGGTGTGAAACAATATTATTATTTTTTCTTTTACAATTCATTTTTTTTTCTGAATTCTTTTATCATTTCGCAGCAAATACCATTTTTTTTTAATATTGATTAGTAATTTAGTTGAATATTGATTAGTAGGTGCGAGACACATTCGCAACAAATATTTTTTTTTTGCCAGAATACATTTTTTTCCACCCAATGCTCTAGTAGGCAATACTAATACCTACTAGCATATTTTTTCATAAAATATAGTATTTCTCACTAACCAACCTAATTTGAGTATCATTTTACCACGAAATTTATTGGCTTTCTATGCTATCTATTCGATGAAAAAAGGTCACAATTTCCCACGAGTTCGTGAATTGATGAGAAAAAAATATTTAGTGTCACCAACTTTAAGTCACTAGTCTCCAATGAATAAATTTAATAGAAAAAAAATCTTTTCCCATTAAGACCATAGCTTTTCCAACCACATGCCCTTGCGGGAAAAGCCAACAAATGTTATAGAATTTCCTCAGTTACGTAGTACTAATTATATTTAGGTCAAAATGATCATAAATGAGAAAAGCATGCACCATATGTATATATAACATTCTATATCGTTTCCAAGAATCAAATTAAACATTATTCCAAGCATGTAACCATGTGTGTAGACGACGCCCTACTACTGTAAAAGTAGTACTACTACTGTAAAAGTAGTACTACTACTGTAAAAGGAGTACTTGATCTAGGTAGGCCACATGCATTCTGTCTTTCTTCGATGAAAACGAAACTACTTTATAATATATATATATATATATATATACATATCTTTATATATATAAAATGGCTATGAGACGGAAATTTGTTGTTTTAACGGAGCTACAGTAATTTTAAATGTTTTTCGTTAACTTTCTGTTAAATCCGTCTGTCCATCGACTTCACTTGTCTCATTGATTTCTAATTGTTGTAAAATAATATTTATGAGAAAGGAAAATAAGGCTTCCGGCACCAAGCGCCTCTTCGTATTCATCACTGTCGCTTTGTCTTCTGCACGAGAGTTCCAGTTTCCCGATGTGCCTTTTCAATGGCTTTTGCCAAGCCCCATAATCTCCCCTTTGGAGTGTAGTCTCAGAGAGAGAGAGAGAGAGAGAGAGAGAGAGAGAGAGAGAGAGAGAGAGAGAGAGAGAGAGAGAGAGAGAGAGAGAGAGAGAGAGAGAGAGAGAGAGAGAGAGGATTGAGAGAGCACTAGAAAATTCGAGTTGATCATTTTCCTGTAAAGTCGTCGTAGAGGAATGGATATGTGGGCCGTGCGTGTCAAGAACACCACTCGAACCCCTCTCTTGCCCAGAAACTCGTTTATGAGAAACCCATGTCTTGGAACCTCGGAAGAAAAGCCACTTCTTCTGTCAAAGTAGAGGAATGGGGGTTGTGTGAGATCAAAGTTTTGAGGAGACCCAGGCTTTGCACTTCTTCGTCTTTGGTTGTCAGAGCTATGGCGAAGAAGAATCACGAAAATGGTATCTGGTCCTTTTTCCCTCTTAATTTTTTTATATTTTATTTCTATGTTCCAGAGTTCGTGTGCAATCAATCCTATTTAGCCTTTGTGTGAAAATTACCTTCTTGTTTTTTAGATATGGATACATGCTGCGAAGTGGGGATTGGAAATTACGATCTTGATGGGATATGGTTCAGTTGCCTGCAACTCTTTTGGTTATGGAGGTATGCTGTTTTTTAGATGGGCAGCTTTGGAAACCTTGATGGTGCCTCTTTGTTCTAATTCTTTTAGCATTGCAGCTGTCCATGGGTGCTACATCGGGAACAAAGGAGATCATGGTTGCAATTTTTAAAGCTGGATATTTGTGAACTAAGCGACATTGGGATTTGAATAGCACCAACAATGAGCAATAGAGACAATTTCATTATCGTTTTCTGCTCCAACATTTGCCAAAGTTAATAAGCCACACTTTTTGGCTCCTCTGGATTTTTGTGGTACAGTAGCGACAAATTCTCTTCCCTGTTAGTCCACTGGTGTCTTGAAAATACCTTGTGATGCTTTCATTAAGATATTTTTTTTATGAATTTAGGTTGCATTTATAGGCTGAAATTATATATATCGACCTGATATTTTTCTTTGTTGAACTGCTAAATATTTATGGCTTTTCCCTATATCCGTTTGGATATGGTAACTTTGTGGAAGAGGCATCAAGGGCTCTTGTATCAAATTTGGTAAAAGGAACGTGTGGGTTTTAAAATGGGTTGTTTCTGAAACTCTTGCAGATCTCGATCAAAATCCAGATCTTCAGTGCCTTCGGTATGTTTTTTATTTCTGTTTGAACAATTATTTTTGTGATCCTGAATATTAATAGGCCTATTAGAAATGTTGCAACATGCCCTCATTTAATGTGTGGCTGGATCATTGGTACAGAGATATGGTACTGGAATATATTAATTATTAGAACCTCATCTAACTTGGTAAGTTTTTTAAAATGTTTTCAAAAGTATCGTGATTGAATAGTATCTATATTACCTGTCATTTTAACATACCTGTTCTATGAATCAATGTCCAGTCCTAGAATCTTGGTATTGGATTTAGTTTGACCTTCTATTACATTTTTTTTTTTTTTTTAAGAAAACACTTCATCTTACCTCTTTTTCAGTCTGAAATGAAAGAGTAAAAGCCCAAAGAGGCACAATGCAAGCAGTAGCGCGAGCAAGAGCAAGAGTTTATCCAGGTCTCCTTAAATAATCCTTTTCTGCTCGTTGATGGAACCATATTACTATCTTATGTTAGCATCTTTATTTTATTGTTCTTTGTTTATGTATGTGATATTTTCTACTTGTATATGTAATAGTTTCAACTTGTATATGTGTGTTGAGTTCGACCAGAATGCTAATTGCAAACTTGTTTGGCAGGAGAGATCCGATTGCAGCTGATCTGTTGATTCCTGAAGATTCTATGAGTGTGCCTTTTTATTGTTGAAGAAAACTTTACCAGTAAATATCCTAGGCAAGCAATAGCAGACCTATCATGGGTAGACTTTAGACTGGATTTTGTGGTTGTTTTCTAAACTGTCAAAATGATTTCTAAATCTTATTGAAGCCTCTAGATTGAAACTTGCACATTCACTATATTTGTATTGCATATAACATTTGCTAAATTCCAGCTTTTCATAATTTTAGGGTGTTGGAATATTGATATACTGTAATCATTATCATTTTTTAAATTTTTTGTGTTTACAGTTAAGGATTTATTGATTGCTCTAAAATGTTCCATGAAATTACTCTACTTCGTGGTGACCATGTTTGTCTCAAACATTCTATAGCGTGATTTTAGTGTGGCCATGTTTGTCACAAACATCCTATTTAGGCTTTCAGTCTCCCAAAAGAACTTGACCTTGGGACAGCAACAATTTTTAGTTGATAAAATGAGAAGTAAAGATTATGCCACACATTCACTTCCTTTCAATGTGATGATGACTCTCTATATGAACCTCAAGGAGTATGATAAAGTTGAGTCGATGGTTTCAGAAATGATAGAGAAAAGCATACCGCTAGATATATATTCCTATAGTATTTGGCTATCATCTCTTGGATCACAAGAATCTGCAGAAAAGATGGAAGAAGTATTTGAACAGATGAAACTTGACAGAACCGTTAATCCCAACTGGAGTACATTCAGCAGAATGGCTAAAATGTGCATTATGATGGGGCAGTTTGATAAAGCTGAAGATTTCTTGAAGCAGGTGGAGAGTAGGATAAAAGGCCGGAATCGGATACCTTATCATTATCTCTTAAGTCTTTATGGTAATGTTGGTAAAAAAGAAGAAGCTTATCGTGTGTGGAAGGTTTACAAAGCAAGTTTTCCAATTATTCCAAATTGGGGATGCCATGTTATAATATCGTCTCTTGTTAGGCTAGGTGATTTGAAAAGGGCAGAAAAAATTTACGAGGAATGTTTACAGGTCATCTTTTGACCCTAGAATTGGAAATCTTCTCATGGCTTGGTATGTTAGGGAAGGAAGTTTGGATAAAGTTGAGAGTTTCTTCAACCATATGATTGAAGTCGGAGGAAAGCCAAATTCAAGTACATGGGAGATTCTTGTTGAGAGGCACATGGCAGAGAAGAGGATTTCGGAGGCTTTATCCTGCTTGAAAGAAGCTTTTAAGGCCGCGCGAGAGTTGGAGGCCAAAGCCTGTCAATGTGTCTGCCTTCTTTAAGCTCTGCGAAGAAAAAGATGACACGGATAGCAAGGAGGTTTTGGTTGGACTATTGAGGCAATCAAGATATCTTGAAGATGAAGCATATGCATCACTCATTGGTTTATCACTGGGAGACAGCGGGGGCAACGATGGGTCTGAAGTGCTTCCCAACCAATTTTAGAGTCGCCTGTAATATACTTCTGCTTCTGTTATCTACATTGGAATATCAATTGTTAGACCAAAAGGTGCACGGAAGTTCTTACTGGGGATAGATATGCATCACTCATTGGTTTATCACTTGGAGACCAAAAGATGTTAATGTGCCTGAATTTCTTCCCCGAATCCCTTATGTTTGACTCTTTTATGTAATTCTCAGCACTTTGTTACGAATTAAATTGACGAGTCAACTGGTTTCTAAAGGTATTCTTGATTACAAATTAATGAGTGAATAAATAAAATCAACCTATTAAGAAGATTGGGCAAGCCAGCTAATTTGATTGGTTGTTTGGAACGAGGGACCAGAACTCTCTCTCTTGTTTGAGAAGCCAACCATGGCATAATGTGGGCGTCTACCCGTTGAATTGCATCTACACCTATCAAAAAAATTTTACGTCTCTCCCTTAATTTTTTTAAAAAAAATCATATTATTTTTATTAAAAATTTTGCCTCACTTAACTAAATAAACGTGCTTTGCACGTTGTTCCTACCTAGTATATATATGTATGTGTATATATATATACATATATGTATGTGTATACACATACATATATATATATATATATACATATATGTATGTATTTAAACCTTACTTGCATGAAATTAACATGATTAATTAATTAGGGTAAACAATATTGTATGTACATACAGTGGCGGAGGCACGTTGGGGGTAGGAGGGGGCCATGGCCCCCTACAAATTTGAAAAAAATATATATATGTTAATTTTTTTAATTTAATAAAATAATATTAATTTATCATGTATTGGTCCCTCATTTAAAAATTATTTTGGCTCATCCATAAAATTTAATCTGATATAAAAATAAAATACATCTCATATAAAATAAAATAAATAATTTTTATTATAAAAAAAAAAAAAAATTCTAACTATAACTACTAGTATTTCTAACATATTTCCATTGTCTATATTAAAAGAGAAATATTTAAGAATTTTGATTTAGATTCAATACTTGATGATTTTGTTTGTTTAAAAGAATGCAAGTTGTAATTTTAAACACTCTATTTTTTTGTTTAATATATTTGTATGAATGTCTTTCTATTATTTCAATGATATATTGTTCTTAACATATCAAATATTTTTTTAATACATAAGTTGTATTAAACGTATTTTATTTTTATTATAATCTTCCTATTAGATTATTATACATCGTAAAAAAAATTATATAAAAATAAAATAAAAAATATTTTATGTATATTGTTTTAATTTTATTTGATCCCCTTAAATAAATTTCTGGCGCCACTGCGTGCATAAAGTTAATCAATCGATCAAGTAATTACCTCGATCCATATCATCATTATCATCCTCATCGGATAATGAATCACCTTTTGATAAAATAATATATACTCCAAGATTGGGTTTTGGAACACAAGTCCTACTAGATTATATATAATATATATATGGATTATGGATATATGTATGTATGTATCATGTGTAGATATTGATATATCTATAGCTAGCAATATTAGATCACAGGTCATGATCTTGAAAAGGAATATTAATATTAGAGAGAGAGAGAGAGAGTGACCTCAGATCTCACGGATCAGTCACTCCTAACACACTGAACAACGAGTCACACCTACCACTGGCACGCTCACAGCTACCACTACTGCATGCACCGTCGTGGTAACCTACCACCCTCACCCTCTCACAACTACCCCAGCCTAGCTGCTTCCTATATATTTCTTCATCGCTAATATTGTACGTTGCTTCCCTGGTTGAAGCGTTGGTAGCTAGACCATCTCCAATCTCTCTCCCTCGCTTTATTTTTTTTTGCCCTTTTTTGTCCTTTTCTTTTGATGTCGTTTTTTTCGACTCTAATTTATTGCTTGCAGGAATATCAATCATTAAATTTAGTTCATTCAATGAGAAGACAGATGGAGAGAGGTAGGTAATTACTTGCATTGGCCCACTTTCCACTGCATGTGTAGCATATAGTGCTTCGTGTATATAATGCGCAGTCGGGAAATAAGATTATGCAACCCCGGCCCGAACCAGAAAGAGTACACTCGTTACCAAACAAGTTTTTGGTGTATCTGCCCTTCGAGCTATTGATATACAACTCAAAGCAGTAGTAGTACTACCAAAGAGCAGAAGTAGTGCAGCTAGAGCTAGCGCTCTCTCGATCTTGATATTTGGATATATAGTTTCGCAGACGAGGAGAAGAAGAAAAAGAAGACAGACTTTCCAAATCTCCCTGCTTCCACAAAACAAAACAAAAAATATAATGGCCAACTTCTCAGAGGGCCACATTTGCCATTGCCTGAGACACCTAGCAACCGCGCGGCGCAATGCTGTGATCACCATCAGCGGCAACAGGCAAAAGACTGGCAAGCAGTTTGTGGAGGACGTGTTGAGTCTGGCTCGTGGGCTGTTGGAACTTGGCCTCGGAGCCGGTCACGTCGTCGCCATCTCTGCTTTCAACAGGTTCTCTCTACAAACTTATATTTAACTTTAAGTTTAAGATTAATGTTATACACAACACCATCATCTTATTTTCATCTTACTATATTGTAATATAACATATTTATCATTTTAGATAATAAAAAATTATTTAATAAAAAATAATCTAATAAATATGTCGCATTTTATATAACAAAATAAAAGTAAAAATATCTTATGTAATAGAATAAAACTAAAATGTGTTGTGTATATAGAATTTTACTTAACTTAATCTAAAGTTCTAAACTTATATTTAGCATAACTCTCATCTGCTATGAACAAGGATCCATTAATATTATTGTAACTAGTGGGAATGCTGAGTACGTAATATTATTAGATCATGAGTGCAACCTATTAATGGCAATGATCATGAATAACTTTGTTGCAGTGATATGTACTTGGAGTGGTTACTAGCCATTGCGTTTGTTGGAGGAATAGCTGCTCCACTGAATTACCGTTGGGTGAGCAGTACCATACTTCTTCTTCTGAGTTTTCTTTACCATTCTGGGAAAAAAACAAAAAAAAAGAAAGGTAATAATATCAAGGTTTAAAAATCCCGAGGTGGCCTCATGGAAAAGTGATTAACGAGCATGATTAAGCGAGGAGTATTAATAAGCATGCATGATCGAGATATATATCTATGATCAACTTGGCGATTGACCTTAATTAATTGTTTAAGTTTAATTAGAGTACTAACGCACGTGATATCAAGCAAGTAATAAAAACCCAGATGGGGAACCTGTACCTGTCACGAGGTCGGGTCTTATTATTCGCTTGAAATCAATTAGAATATGAACCCACGGGCGTCCTCGTGTAACATTGATTTACTTTGCAACTTGGAGACCTCCTGGTCGACGATCATCATGAGGATCTATATATCTCGCTTAGTCCATCAATTTTAAGCTTTTATATCCTAGGATATATTATATTCTTAACTACATATATATATATATATATATAAACAAATCAAGGACATCAATGGCGTTGCTCGGATCCTGATTACGAGGGATACTCGTTCTCAGGTGGATGGAGGTTGGAAAAAAAAAAAAGGCATTTAAGATCCCAGTTTTGGTACTTTTTTGACTTTAAAAGCGTCCTTATCCCTTTGTATACGTACTACATATAGAGTGGGTTCTCTATTTGTTGTTTCATATCCCATATTTCCAGTTTTGGAAAGTTTTGTGGGATGTACAGGAAGTCGATCCCCTCATGATCCGGTTTCAGCCCTTGCACAGGGCACATGATCTGCATGCATGAGATTCTGCACATGGTGGAGGAAGCTGGCTGATCCGACCATGCATGCATGCGTGACCAATATCCCTCGCAGAGTGGATCGGCGGGCATCAGGGGATCTCGATCCTATATCCTCCATGCACGCACGCATTCATGCATGGCTTTTTCTGTTCTTGATCAGGGAATTGCATGTTCAAATTTAATTTCATTTGCTGATCATGAAAACTATCAAAATAATTCTAAGATCAAAATTTCCAAGTTTACGAGGTCGGGATCTTAGACGCTCTCTTTGTTTTTGAAGGAAAACAGAAGAAAGAAAAAACTTGAGTCTCAAAACACAAATATATCGAACCACAGGGTATATAAATATATATATTTAAAAAAAAAACATATATAAAATAATTTTCAAGTTTCTTTTTTTTTTTTTTTACTAATCATTATTAGGCATTAATTATATATAATTTTTGGAAGCACGTTGTTGCGCACAAATAAATTCGCGTATTAATCTGCATATTAATATTAATTTTTTTATATTTAAAATTTAAATTAGCATTATTTTCAATCAATTCTACTTTCTAACCAATCACATTATATTAGTATACATATTAATACACAATTATACTTACAATTAAATTTTTCATTTTTTGAAAGATCAAAACGCAATGAAACTGATTAATTAAGTTCATAGGGTTATAAATAATAAACTGATGATCAACAAATCATTAATAGTATTAAATATTGTAAAAAAATCTACTTTATATTATTCAAATCCAACTATTTAGTTAAGAAAAAATATAGTTACAAGTATAATTATGTACTAATCTGTACATTAATATGATGTGATTGATCAAAAAGTAGATTTTATTAAAAATAGTATTAATTTAAATTTTAAATATAAATAAATCAATATTAATATATAAATTAATACGTAACTGTATTTATACTTAACAAAACTCTTTAATTAAACCATTTCCCCGACCTATACACTACTCCCTTTTTCTGACAATAAAACGGCAGTAAGAAGCAAACTGCAGGGCTTTACCATCTCTCAGTTTTGGAAGACTGCGTACTACGTACGTACGCAGTAGCAGAAAGACTAGCTTCTTCCTTGCCATGCATTCATTTGCCGCCACATCCATCAACCTCAGGAAACATAGCACTTAAAAAAATCCAACCGATCATGCATGCCATGCAACATGGTGCATGCATGATTTGCATGGCATGCATGATCGATGACCTTCAATTCCTCTTAAGGCACGGAGGGAGCAGCTAGCCTTCCTTCGATTAATCTATCCAGACGCTACGTACCTTTTCTGATCCAGAAGTATAGCTAGCTTTAAAAACTTTCAATATATTTAATTTAATTAATAATAATAACATATTAATTAAGGAACCTATATATATATATAGGGTTGTGCTACGTACTCCCAGGGGAGCCACAGAAGGAAGCCACCTAACAGTCATTTATTTATTTTTATTTTTTTAACTTAAACATTTTCAAAAATAAATATAAATCATAAATTCATTAAAAATAATTTCTTAACTAGTAAGTAAAAATAAATAATAATAATAATAACTCAACCAGTGAGTTTTATCGATCATGAATATTGTAGGTGGGAATAGTGTTTTTCATATATATATACATATGTGTGTGTGTGTATGCATGGGGGGTGGATATATATATTATTATATTATATTATATAATAAAATGAATTATTTTTGTAATGTTTTTCAACATAATTAATTAATTAACTCGTAGTGCAGAGCTTTGAAGAAGCAAGATCTGCAATGCAGCTTGTGAGGCCAGTTATGTTGATTACTGATGAGAGCTGTCAAGGTGGCTGGTACTCAAATCTTCGAAGCAATCACATACCTTCCCTGAGGTGGCATGTTTCTTTGAGTTCTTCAGCTCCCTCCTCCCATCTCATCAACACTTGGAATGGTAAATAAATCATGATGCTCTACCTTAATTTGTTATAATATATAATTAGTGATAATTAATACCTTAATTAATACTGTTTTACGATATCAATTAATTAATTAATTAATTCGTTTTTTCTTTAATTTGTAGTTTTAACTACTGAAATGCTGAGGAAACAATATTCTGGAAAGTCTGATCTGCCATTGAACTACCGGTGGGCACGTGAGGGTGCTTTTATGATTTGCTTCACTTCAGGTATGGTCGTACTTAATTCATGAATTTATTATTATTTTTCTTCTTCCTCAATTAACGTTCTTGAATTTGTAGAGCATGTCAATTTGATCGGTGCGTATATATATATATCAATTCTCGAGGCGATCGAACAGACTTCCCTTAGAAAATCTCTTACATATAATATTATTATCTATTAAATAATAAGTAACGTAACTTACAATTATTTTTATATATTTTTTATACAATTTATTAATGTAATTAGTTGTATTAATTTTTTTAATACATAAATTAATCACATAAATAAAGTGTATATATAAAAATGTACATAAAATTAACTGTACATAAAATTTTTTTTAATAATACCATATTCTGAAAGGCTACGTAAGCTGGAATCCAAAAATGAAACAATAATTATTTAAAAACTAGATATATTTTTATATGAATTTTTTTAGTTTTTTAAGATATATTTATTTTAAAATAAAATATTAAACTTATTTTAAAACAAGATTATTTTATTTTTAAAAATATTTATAGATTTTCTGAATTTAATAGAATATTATTTTGTCTCTTTTTTTTTTTTTAACTTTTAAGGATAATTCTGTCTTTTTAAAGGGTGAAGGGACGGACACAATATTGCACTTAATTTCTGCGTAATTAGGAGATCATGTTAGGTTGACGATGATCTACAGATTTTGGATTTTGGATATGAAGGTTGAATTAGGTAATTACTAGTTGTAGTTTTTGTAGTCTTTGAGTATGTAAGGTGTAGCTCTTGCGCGCCTAATCTACGAAAGAGGTAAGGTAAAGGAAGTACTGGAGGGGAAGAAAGATCGAAGAGGAGAGATTGTAGATTTGTTTGATCTCTCTCTGCAAATTAGGAGAACAATATATTTAAGTAATGAGATGAGATGATAATTCTGTAAAATAGTAATGAAATTATTTGAATTAAATTATTATTTTATTAAATTTTGAGAAATAAAAGAAAATTGTACTTAAAAAATTATAAAATTAAAATCTTATATGAATAGATTTTTTTTTTTTTTCTTGAAAAAGCTGTTAAATTCCATTTGAGCCAGCCAATGGTAGGCACCAAAGCCAACACGTACATTATTAAAATACATTATTTGAGCCCATGGTAGGCGCTGACTTTAATGAAACGCACAACAGTATTTTTGTTTATCCATTGATCCTACACGAGTACTAATTGTCACCATTTTGTTCAAAAATCACTCCAATAATATTATTAATACCTCCTAATAAAGTTGTCTAAACATGGCATGATGCATCGTATATATACGATCTTAAAATATATATGAGTAAAATTAATGTAAGATTATGGTATTTAGACAGCTTGTTGCTTGCTTTGATTAATGTTTTGTCATCTTACAGGAACCTCTGGAAGACCAAAGGGAGTTACCCTAACCCATGCTGCTTTGATTGTACAATCCCTAGCAAAACTCGCCACTGTTGGTTTCAGTGAGAATGATGTACGTACGCTTTTACTCAAGATATATGACCATTACCCTCATGTTGAGATTGCATCAAATAGTTTAAGATAAGAAGTGATATAATTACAAAAAGATTTTATAAATATAAATTTATAAATTGACATAGTTTAATATGATATATTATATCTACTTTATAATAAAAAAAATTTTAAAATCTAACGTATCACATTAAACTATTCATATTTATGAGTTTATTTTTATAAAATTTCTTTGTACCTAAAGCATTTCTCATAATTTAACAACAGAGATCATGACTTTAAATTAATTAACGTTGTTGGGTTGGGTTTTGCAGATTTATTTGCATACAGCGCCATTGTGCCACATTGGTGGTATTTCATCAGCCATGGCGATGCTAATGGCCGGAGGTTGCCATGTCATAATACCTAAGTTTGAGCCTAAATCAGCCCTAGTAGCCATAGAACAATACAGAGTGACTGCTCTAATCACTGTCCCTGCAATCATGGCTGATCTAATTTCTTTAATCAGGTAAACCAGCACCTGGCCTATTTATGAATATATTTTGGGAGAAAAATCTGAGACGTTTCTCGTGTACTACTGGATGCAATTTGATGTATATATATATATTATTATATAAACCATGTTTTACCATATTGTCTTCATAGCCATGTCTTGTTAAAACCATGCATCTATGTAATCCCCTAGCTTGTTCAATTTTAATGAACTACTTGACTCAGGAATGTTTAATACTTTAACCCAACCATCACAATGTCTTCGATCCTTTCTATTTGATGTGCATGCATGATATCGCGGGTCAATGCTGGTAAATTGAAATCATGATGTGTGATAGTTTTCTAATCAAACATATTTGATCGATCATGGCTTTGTTAGGCGAAAGGAAACTTGGAAAGGGAAGGAGACTGTGAACAAGATATTAAATGGAGGTGGGGGACTATCAGTTGGGCTATTAAAGGATGCCATCTTGTTCTTCCCAAGAGCTAAGCTTCTCACAGCTTATGGTGGGTGTGATCTCTTATAAACCTAGCTTCAGTCCCTCAATCGTTATTTAATATGATGGGCAATCTATTTCTCATTCTGAATTTATTATTCCTCATTATACCATGATTTGATGTATAGCAATCAATTTTTACATGAGAAGTGCTATAGCCACAAAGGGATTATAGAAAAATAATCTCATAAACTGACGACGTGGATTTATGTGATCAGATCTATTTTACAATCAAAATAATTTTATAAACTGACAAATCACATTAAGCCACATCAGTTTGTAAAATTACTTTTATGTAATTACTTTGTAATTAAAATATTTCTCTTTTTGCACACGCCTAAAGGGCCATACGTGGATCACTCCACTAATTAGGTTTGTGCAAAACTACACAAAAAATAGCTCATCATGAGTTTGAGGCGATCGAACAGGACCATCTAGTGATAATATGAATTGGAGCCATTTGATTGTTGTTAAACGTTATTGATTCCAAGGATATTGCTCTTCTTCTTACCCTAAAAATTCTTTTTCTGCAATATATATTAAATTTCCTTTTTCTTTTTGTTGTTGTACTTTTGAAGGGATGACAGAGACATGCTCTTCAATGACCTTCATGACACTTCATGACCCAAGAATGGAAACCTCCAGCCAAAACCTCAACACTATTTCTGATAAGAAACATACTACGGCTCACCAAACCCTAGGTGTCTGCGTAGGAAAGGCTGCACCACATGTAGAATTAAAGATATCTACAGATGGCTCTTCTCAGGTTGGAAGCATTTTGACCAGAGGCCCGCATGTAATGCTCAGGTACTGGGGTACTCAAACTCCAACTAAAGCAATATCTCATGACTCTGGTGATGAAAATTGGCTTGACACTGGGGATGTTGGGTCCATCGATGAGAATGGTAATTTATGGCTTGTTGGACGACTGAATGGTAAAATTAAAAGTGGAGGGGAGAACATTTACCCCGAAGAGGTATGAGTTAAACTAACATTTATATAATTCACTAAGTTTTACATTTCTTCAACATGAGTTTCTATATTTAATCTATAGTCATTTTAATAATTGGTTGTGATGATCACTAGGTGGAGGCAATCCTCTTACAACATCCAGGAATTATGAGCATTGCCATTGTTGGAATTCCGGATGCTCGCCTCACAGAAATGGCTATTGCATGTATTCAGTTGAGAAAGAATTGGGTTTGGTCTAATGCAAGCTCTAAACACTCAGCTAAAAATGAAGAGCTGGTTTTATCTAGTGAAATTCTTCGACAATATTGCAGAGAAAAGAATATAACAGGGTATGTGTATATATATTTTCAAGATCAATGGTCTTTCTAAACTAGAATAGTACTTCCGATTCCACAAGCTCTTTCTTCTATCTAAATTTGTTTTTGACATGCTAAATCATGGCCAACTGTCACAAAGTCTTAACTGTGACTAGAATATGAAATATTATTAGCATGCATGCAGTGATGGATTTCTCAGTGTTTGTTTTTGTTCTTCCAAATTAGGTTCAAGATCCCAAAGGCATTCATTGTATGGGAGAAATCGTTTCCAGTGACAACATCTGGGAAAATAAAAAGAGACCAAGTTCGGAGAGAGGTTATATCTTATCTGCAACCCTTACAGAGCAGTCTATGATTGTCTCCATTGATTAATGTACGTTTAGAGCAGCAACACACCTAGATGATGCTTGGGTCATGAGCAATCCGCCCATGTCTTTTTGAGCAAAAGCCAGGAACGCATGATACCTGGGATTTATCGGTTCTTATGTAATAATTAGTGGCAAATCTCATGTAACATAGCCACATTATTTATGTGTTACAGTTTTTTTTTTCCTTCCTTGCAGTTGTATGTTATTTGGGTCTGAATAAAAGTCTACTGACTTTGTTTAGAGTTGTAAGGCTGATCAATAAATTAATTAATAATAATAATGTCATATTTGGAAGTTGAATGCAATTATCGTTCTTGTAGGTGTGACAAATATCATGACCTCCTTCAATCCAAGTTCACTGATTTGTGGGAAGTCGAGGAATATATATTGCTAATTATCATGAACACTCCTCGCAAGGGCATGCAAGTCTTACGCTGTTAGGTCCTGTTTGGTTGGAAGACTCAGTTAAGATCAATTCAGTTCAGTCTAATTTTAAGCTGGATCTAATATCCAGACATCAAACTCTCAAATTACTAAACTTATTTCAATTCAAAACCTCCTTATATGTGGAACCCACAACCTTTTTCAACTCAACATATCTTTATACGTGGGACCTATAACTTTTTTTAATTTCTCATAAATAGTACTACTAAACTCATCTTAACATCTAAATACATCTAAACTAATTTTAGATGGGCCCTACATAACTCACTCTACCTACTCAACTCACAACTATTTATTAAGTAGTCAGTTTAGTTAAGCTTAACTCAACATCTAAACGCACCCTTAATTTCTCTCAATTGAGCACACGTAGATCAAGAAAGTGTAAAAGGCCTCAGTTAGCTAGAGCTTATATGTTTGTTGGGTCATGTGTCATCTTATGTTTAACTAGTTATTTTCATTACTTTTTAAGATCTTGTGATTTTAATTAGATTTTAGTGTTAGTGGGTTATTGGACTTTGGGCTTTTACAGTAGTTCTCTTTTAAATTATTTTTTAAGTGTGCTTTTAGTTTGGGCCCATAGGTGTGTTGAAGACTTTAGACTATTGTAATGAGCCAAGAGCTCTATGAACCTTCAGCTGAAATCTTAAATCAAATTCCTTATTTTCTTTTTTATCATCTTCTTCTTCCTCTATTTTCTATTCTCTGGAGGTGCTCCCCTATAAGTGAGTCATTCTCAATGCATTTTTATCAAGTATTTTCTGGTGTGTTACAGCTAGTATCTAGAGATACCAATCTTTGTATTATCAATCATGGAATTAATCACAGAATTAATTTTTCAACTAAAACAAAGTTGTGAAGTGTATCAGCATCTGCTAGAAAGGTTTGGAGATAAGATTACTATCATGAAAAAAGAAACCAAGACAGCCATAGTTGCAACCATGGATGAGATTTCTATAGCAGTCGAAAATATTATTTAGGAATCAACCAAGGTTGAAATGTGTTTGTAGCTGTAATCGTGGCAATTATCAATTCACCCGCTCCTCCTTTCATCTATTTCAAAAATTAGGATGGATCACACGAGGGAATTTATTGTTGTAGATAAAATTTTCTCCATGGAAGGAACCCCAAACGAATGGCCATGTCTCACATGGAATACTCTATTGAAGACCTATATGGGAGAAAACTTAGCCCTACCACTGTTCAGAGAGCATCCTCCAGGGCCAAAAAGCATCACTCATCCTTGGTTTGTGTGTTCATTTGGGGAATATGTGGTTTGTTTGGCCATATGTGAGCACTTGACAGGTACTCCAAGCTTAGATACAACCCTAATCATGGGTGTGGTAAACTACAGGCTGAATGATATCCTTGTCAGCAACTACCGCAACAACAACATCTTCAAGATCTATGTGCTCAGGCAGTTCCATTCAGTCGCCCTCAACCATTACCACTCTCAGGCCTATGTTAGAAACAACGCAGGGGATTACAAGATCAAGGGCTTTATTGTTGTCGCTACCTAACAGAGCCGCATGAATTTCATTTGGTTCCGGGGTACTAGTAATGTGGTAAGACAAAATTTGTAGATGTTTGAGGAGCACATGTTGGAATCCATTTGTACCAGATGGATTATGAGAGGTCGATACAAGCATAAGGGGAGACCAAAGTCAATGTTAGTGTGGCAGCACTGCCCATGCATGAAAAGTGTGCCACCACATTTGATTTGATGAAAATTAATGAAGAAGGTCGCATGATTGAGTTTGCTGAGAATTTTAAGGGGAAAATTTTTTTGCCCCCTGTTGTTTGATGAAATGCCTGAAAAGGCTCTACGAATTGGAAAATCTATACATGATCAGCTTATAAAAATGGGATTGGAAGAGAATGTATTTGTGGGTACCTCTATTGTTGACATGTACGGCAAATGTGGGAGAGCTAAAGTGGCGAGGAATGCATTTGCTTACATGAAGGAGAAGAGTGTAAAGTCATGGACTGCGATGATTGTTGGTAAGTCCACTATAAGATTATTACCGCTAAGGTCAAACCAAATTTTCATTTTTACCCTAATCCTAGCTAGTCTTTTAGGAGAAGTTTGGCATTGGTTTAATTCCATGAACCATGAATTTGGCATAGATCCTAGGATAGAGCACTACGAATGTATGGTTGATTTTTTGGGCAAATGGCCCATCTTGACATGGCTTATTATGAGGTGAACAAGGAAATGAAAGTGAGGCTTGACTTTGTGGTCTGGAGTTTCCTTCCTGAGGCCAGGCTTGTAGAATTCATAAAAACGTTGAGTTGGCTTGTGCAATAATAACAAATATCTCTTAAGAAGCATTGGCTTTTGGAAGCACTACTATATGTGGAAGAAATATACATAGTGATTTCTGGCATTCCATCTTACTGTGCAATAAGGGAACACTATTTCACCAATACTCTTATTATCCTTGCTATCAATGGACCTACAAAAGGTCTCATATTGATTTATCTGTCATATTTCTTCACATTTATTGTAGTTGCTAAGTAGTGGGTTTAACAATTTGGGAAGTCCATTCCCTTATTTAGTTGGGTGCCATTTCTTAAGGAAATTTCCACAAATAAAGCCATGTTGTTTCTTATCACAACTTTTAGTGTTGCACCAACAATTGCATGCAATGTACACAATTTCTATAAGGTTTATCATGGAATAAAAGTGGCAGCTGAGTCATTGGCATCCTTAGAGTTGTCAATGTAGGATGGTGTAGCAAGAGGCATTGCTTGTATCCATTCACATTTAGAGATTGATGGAAGGCTTGTTCATGGCAACATCCAATCCCCAAACATTTTCCGGCTTGAATCAATAAGGTTCTTGGCTATATTACACTACCTTGGTTATAATGTGTTTTTGAATGTGTATGGAAAAATAGGTGTATCTTGGAATAAGATTTTGGACGTTGTTACCGACATAAAAAGTAAAAAGGTGTGGATTTATTTAATTTGAGTATGAGGAATTTGCAAACGATGCTATTGAGAAGCTAAATGGCTCTAAGATTGGAAAGAAACAAATATATGTTTCAAAGTTTATCATAAACCTAACTTTACTTTACCTGTTGATACAATCTATACGAGACTCGAGACCACTCCCTTTACTTCTCCACTCCTTTTACTGTGGGCAAAGGGGCCCCAGAACCCGTTGTCCCGCCCGTTCGCCCCGCCTCCGCATAGGGCGGGGCAGGGCATCCGCACCGTTAGGGCGGGGCCCCCCGGCCCATATGGTGGATCCCAACGGAGGCGGGGGACGGAAACAGCCTCCCCCCGATCCGTTTTTCCCCCGCGCTGCCCTGGTTATTATATATATAATATATAATATATATTATATTATATATATTAATGAGTCTGCTTATATGAAACAGCGCCGTTTCATCTAGGGGGTTTATTATTAACCCACTAAATGAAATGGCACCATTTTGTCCATTACAAAACGGTGCCGTTTCATTAAGTGGGTTAACCTTAAGTCCCCAGTCCCCCCCTGCGCCGTCCCCTCCCCACAGTCGAAACCCAATCTTCTCGAAAGCTCTCTCTCCCTCCCGTTGCCTCTGTGTTCCCTCCTCCCTCTCGCAACCAGTCGGTCAGCCGCACGCCGTGTTCCCTCCTCCCTCTCTCTCGCACGACGCCGAACGCACGGTACACGGTAAGTTAGCGTGTTCTCCTCCTCTTTTGAGTTTCTCCGTTGATTTTTATTTTTTTTATTTTTTTTTAGTTTTGATCGGAGATTGGAGGAATGATGGGTTGAATCGGGGAGAAATGATGGGTTGAATCGGAGATGGAGGATGAGATTTGTGAATTGTGTGCTGTGGATTCGTGACTTGTGTGATTGTTGATTTGTTTCAGATATCAATTTTTTTGGATTCATTGGATTTTTTTTTTTTTTTTTTTTTTTGTAAATTTCATTAAAACTCTAACCCTTAAATTGATTTAGGGGTTTCAGATCCTAAATTGATTTAGGGGTTTCAGATTGAAACCCCTAAATCAATTTAGGGGTTAGGGTTTCGGATTGGGACCCTAAATTAAATTAGGGTCCCAATCCGAAACCCTAATTTATTTTTAGGGGTTTCATTGATTGAAACCCCCAAATTCATTTAGGGGTTCCAATCCAAAACCCTAATTTATTTAGGGTTCCAATCCGAAACCCTAATTTTTTTTTAAGGGGTTTCATCAATTGAATTAGGGTTCCAATCTTAAAGATGCAAATAAGACATTCTGAGGGGTTAAAAGATGTTGATGACTCGGTTGCACGAGTTAGAATGGCTGTGAAATGGTTGAGGTCTTCTCCTTCTAGATTGGAGAAATTCAAAGTTGCTGCAAAAGCTGCGGGCATAACATCGAAGAAGGGTCTTTGTACTAATGTTCCTACCAGATGGAACTCAACCTTCTTGATGTTGGAAGTGGTCCAAGAATATAAGACAGCCTTTCAATTATTGGGTGATGAAGACATCCAATATGTCAAATACTTTGATGAGTACGGGGGATCACAAAAGCCTAATGATGATGATTGGGTGGTAGTTTCTACTTTCGTTGATTTTCTTGGATTATTTTATGATGTCACATTGAATATATCTGGTTCTTTGTATCCTACATCCCATGGGTTTTGTCAACAAATATGTAGGGTAAAAGAATAATTAGAATATATGCGTAGGGGTTCCAATGAAAGGATGAGGGGGATGGCAGTGACCATGATGCTAAAATATGACAAGTATTGAAGAGATTTAACTAGAATGAATATTTTCTTATATGTGACTGTTATTCTTTATCTCCGTCTGAAAGTTTCAAGCTTGTTATATGGGTTGGGACTTGTTCACGATCAGGTATGGATTGAACTTATTAGTGAATTGGCCCGAGATACCCTGAAAAAATTGTATGATGAGTTTAATGCAATTAAGGGTGGTACTACATCGAAGACACATACACCGACCCCAACACCTTCTACAGACACCGTGACCAGGCCTCCTACAAAGAAGCGCAGAATGCCGTGGACTAAGACCCTCGCACAGAATTTCACACTAGTCCATCAATCTACGGAGGTCGTTTCTGAGTTAGACAACTATTTGTCAGCGGATATGGTTCAAGATGATGATGATAATTTCGATATATTAGGATTGTGGAAGAATGCCTCAAAGAAATATCCCATCATTTCTGAGATTGCCCGCTGTATTTTGGTCATCCCTATTAGCACTGTTGCCTCAGAGTCAGCCTTTAGTACCGGAGGTCGTATATTGGATCATTTCCATAGTTCATTGTCTCCTACAACTGTAGAGGCATTGATATGTACATAGAGTTAGATGATAGAAAAAGATATTCATATTTCGGATATTTTAAATTTTAAGGAGACCGATGAGGGTGGTGATCAGTCTGGATCTAGACCACCTGATAATTATTTTTTATTTTATTATTTTAATTTATTTATATTTATTTCCATTTCATCGTTATTAATTTTAATATTATTTTTTGTAGTAACACATGAGACGTGTAGCACCTCTGCAACATAAAAATGTGCTCAAGTCCGGGCCGCCCCAACTGTCACACCCCTTGACTCAAAGACAAGCCATAGCTGACAAGTTTCTTTAGAATATTCAATTTTTAATTATTTGTTTAAATTTTGTATTCAATAATTTGTAATGTTGATACAATGTCCCTTGGACATTTTTATGTTTGTAATTTTGTAATTGTTTAACCTTTCAATTTTGTAATAGCTTAGTTATTATTATTAGTTTATTACGTATTAGACTCTTAGACTAGTAACTTTTATTAGTCATAAAATTAATTACCATTCATAACACTTTTTTTTTAATCTGATTTTTAAATTTGTTTTTCCTTTTTACTTATAATATTATGGGCTGAAAAATGAAAATGACTTATAAGGTTTTTTTTGGCCAGAAATACAACCTTATGGGCCATTTTTGGCCTATTGTTAAAGTTTTTGGGCCATTTTCAGCCCAGAAATTGCTTCTAGGTCCAAGGCCTAGAAGGGGAGGTGCAAGGGGCGGACGAATTGCCCCCTCACACCGTACCCCATCATGCGGGACGAGGTACCCCGCCCCCGCACACTGGGGGCGGGGGACAGGGAAGCATTTCCCCATCCACCCCATGCGGGGGTAGAGGGCGAGGGGAGGGGGGGTCTACCTCGCACCGTATGGTGCAGGTAGCACCCCTACTTTTACTATTGAGTGTGATTCCTCAAAAACAGTTGTGTGCGCTATATTAATACAGAAAGGAAAACTTTTGCCTTTTTACAGTCAGACCCTAAAATGAAGGATTAAGGAGATGTCTACCTACGATAAGGAATTTTCTGCCATAGTTTCAGTTATGCTCAAGTGGAGGCCTTACTTACTTGAATTACCCTTTGTGATCAAGACTGAACAGCAAAGTTTGAAGTACTTGTTGGACAAGAAGGTGGGCATTTCTGTCTATCAAAAGTGGATTACCAAACTTCTGAATTATGACTTTATAGTGAAGTATAAGAGAAGATCTGAAAACAAGACAATTGATGCCCTGTCTAGAAGGGAGAATGAAGATGAGAATCCCTATCATTGATCTCCTTCCCTGCCGTGAGTTGGATGAATGATTTGAGGGCTACTTATGCTAATGATAAAATTTACAAAAACTCATAACCCAATTTTGAGATAATAAGTTGGCTCATGTATACCCTATGAGGGGGAATTACTCTTGTATAAGAATATGCTTTATATCCCCACACATGAAACTTTAAACACCAAGCTATTAGAGCAGATGAGTCCATGGGGTGACACTTTGGATATGATAAAATCATTCGTAGGGTAAGAAGAGAATTCTATTATCTAACTTTGAAGAGGGATGTTAAACAATTCATCAAGGGTTGTGGTTTGTTCCACTCCTTGTGCTCCATCAGCCGTAGACTCACATCACTATGAACCTCATTAAAGGTCTCCCCAATTCTAATGGTTTCAAAAGCTTATGGGTGGTGATGGATGGACTTACTAAGTATGTCTATTTCATTCCTCTCAAACACCCTTACACAGCCTAGACAATGGTTGAGCTCTTGCTCAATAATGTGATCAAACTCCACAGCCTCTCCATCTCAATTGTATTAGATAGAAACACACTTTCACCAGTCAATTTTGGCAAGAGCTTTTCATTAATGAAGCCAGCCTCCGAACTAGAGACCAAAAGCTCCAGATCCAAATCCTGCGCCATAACTTGCATAGAGCCCAGGAATGCAGGAGAAAATATGTAGATTTAAGGAGAAAAGAACAAGAATACCATGTCAAAGAGTGGGTATACTTGCACCTTCAACCTTACCGACATATCTCGATCTCCTACTGTTGAAATCACAAGCCTAACATCGCGGTACTTTGGGCCCTTCCAAATCGTGGAAAAAGGTTGGCTCCATCGCGTACAAGCTCGATCTACCATCCAACACCCGAACACACCCAATATTCCATATATCATAACTCAAACAAAAGTCGGGGGCTAAGTTTATAACAATGTTGATGCTTCTATCAATGGATTCCATGGGAGTCTTGAAGTCAGAACCAGAGGAGATTATGGGTTGCCACATGACTTAAGGCTCATAATCGAGCACAGGTAAAGCTTATCATTTTGTGGCAAGGACAAGGACTAGATAAGGCTACTTGGGAATCCTATTTCCAGCTTAAGAGTCATATCCTCACCTTGTAGGTAAGGTGTTCTGAAAATAGAGGGTACAGTGCTATCTGGCAATAGAGGGAGAGATATGGAGAAACATTTGGAACTGAAGTGAAGAGAAGTACAAGATTGCGTTCAAGTTGACATCGACCATAAGGCCCATGGGCTACTCAATATTTAATTTCTTTCGTTATTTTCATTACATGTTCGGTTTTTGTTGTTTTAATTGAACTTTAGTTATAACAGATTAATGGGCTTGGGCCCTTAGAACACTTTCTCCTTACAGTCTATTATTTTAATATCTTTTTTAGTCCGGAACCTTGTGAGGCTTAACTCGTTTAGAACATTACACTATATGTACTGAGCCATGGAGGCTTTATGGGAATCATCCAGAAAGGAATAGAAGTTTATTAGGACTATGGAGTACCCCAGACTTCAATGGATGGATATTGACTCAGTCTGCTGGGCAATTCCCTCTTTAATTATTTATTTTCAATCGAATTTCCTAGCAATTACATTGCACCATGTCTATGCCTGACTCTTTCCAGTCGTGCCCAATTGACACGTGAAAACCATTAAATGGTTGAGAAATTTTGGATGTTTTTCTAAGTTTAAAGGAGTTTTGCAGCGAGTGTTGTATAAAAAAAGGTTCCCATTTTTCTATTACTACAATTTCACAACTCAAGCAAAGGTATTGTACGTGTCATTTATAATTTAATTTCACCATTCAGCACTTAAGCAAGTTTCATTCCAATTCGGTTTCAACTTGAACATTTAGATGAATGAAGGGTGCAAAGCGAAACCTGTTTATATTCACCCTAACAATATTCCACATCAGCTCCTGTGATTACTTTTATAGAATCCTTTTATGTCTGTAACTCTCTAGCAGTCCTCGGCAAGTAAACTTAAGAGTTTACCCAAATGATCATAAACTGATTGCATTAACATATTTCCTTCTTACTTAAGCAACAAAAGGACGAGAATACTTTGAATAGCTTTGAACGATATTCCAATATCATAAACTTTCTATCTTCTATAGACCTTGTCATGTCAATGTTGAGTCATATGCTTTTGAAATTGAAAAAAAGGGAGGGGATCGAGAAAGAAAAAGAAAAAGGGTTGCTGCCCTGGCTTGTCATGATCAATGATATTCATCCAATATATACTATTGGTTCTTTTATTTTATGGGCACCAATATTGGGTCCCTCACTATATACCTACTCAAATAAATAAAAGGAAACGATAAGAGAGTGGATTTTTGTGTGCATGCATGGCAGGCATCCTTTAGAAAACTTAGGATCATGGAAAACAAACAGTACAAAAGAACAAAGGTGGGTGCTTTGAGAAAACTTAGCATCCCTCTTGTTTGATTACTTGGTATGTGGGGAAGCTTAGGATCACGTAGATACTCTTTTAAACCTTCTATGACTTTTCTCAAAGATTGATGTTACTCATCATCTCACACTATATAATTTACATATCGTAATATTATTTTTTTTATTTTATGTTATTTTTATTTAAATAATTGAGTTGTTTTACTTATCATTCATATACCACCTATTTGTTATAAAAAATAAATAAATAAATAAATTAAAATAAATATGACATGTAGTATGTGAAGATGATGAATAGAATTATTCATCAATATATATTTCATGCTATGAGCTCGATAATAATGGCATGTTTGAGAAAGCAAAAACAAAAATATATAAATAAATAAACCTTGCAAAATCAATTTATTTTAATTAATTAATTAATTTCAATTTATTTTCCACCAGGGAAGCTAATTTTATGCTGGAAGAGCTCTATAATTTGAATGACAAATAAAAGATCTTTTTAATTGATACAAAAAGATAAATATGAAAATATAAGGACAGTACAGTAGTGGTGGTATCAGAGATTCTTAACTTAAAATCTTGGTCTAACTAATCATCAAGCAAAGCCACAATTAATTAATTAATTAATTGAATCTCCCATTGTACTGTGCTTAACCTAGCTATCACCTTTAACAATAATAATAACAATAATGATTCTAAATTTTAATTGTTTTAAAGTTATCTCCTTTACATATTCTATAATGACAGATAAAAAATACCCTACCATGATCAAATGGCCAGTCTATCCATATTTCATTTGCTTGCATTTGAACTTAATTTACTTATTGAGATCCCTCTTATGCCTAATCAGGCCATTTTACTTTATGGTTGTTTAGATAGTAAAAATATTTCATCTTATTATTATAATTTTTTTAAATTTCTACATAAAATATAATAAACAACTCAATTTATTTTAATTTTTAAAACAATAATAATATTAAAAAATAATATTTTTATAATATTTAATTTAACTTTTAACTTTCATTTCAACTCAACTCAATATCCAAACCGAACCTTAGTCTATAATTTGTCAGTAGCTGGTGAAAACTGAGATGGGAGTTACATTAAAATATATATGTTTTTCCTAATCTTATTGATTATACGTTAATTATTCATCAAAGCAAAACACAAACATAGAGAGATTGATTGATAGAGTTTTGCTACATACAAGCAAAGTCGCGTATTAATCTGCATATCAATACTGATTCTTTCATACTTAAAAGTTAAATTAGCATTATTTTTAATAAAATCTACTTTTTAACTAATTACAATAAATTAATATATATATTAGTACATAAGTATGCTTACAACTAAATTTTTCGTTGATTGATATCAATTATCAAGTTTTTTTTTTCTTTTTTGGTTTTGTCTTTTTCTTTTTAATAAGGATGCATCTGTTTATTACATCATCCCAGAAGTGTAATCTCCATCAAAAGATCTGTCCTTTTGTTTCATTTGTATTTTTTTATTTACATTTATTCTGGGATAGAACATGAAGTCCAGAAACAAAAAGACAATGGCAACTTCCGTAAATAAATTGTTTCCGATGTTTGATTTATGTCCTCTACGCTCCCGCTCACCAAACCACAAACGGTGCTCACCCCAAACTTTTCTTCTCCTCCAAAGCCCTAAAGACCAAGACTGAAGAATTAACAGTTAGACACCGGAAAGGCATTCAGGTGGAGGCGGGCTTTTGCGGACCATATTGCATACGGTTCAACGGTCGTCTCGGGATTTTCCAACTCTTTCTGACCGTTAATTTTCTGGGAATGCGCTTTCTCCTAGAAAAGCTAATCCTACAGTGTCTTCTGGGATTCATCTTCTTCACTAGTAAGTCTTATTGTTGTTAAATTCTCTTTGTTTCTCCCGCTATCTCTGTCTTTACAGGCTTTTTCAAGGTTAAAGTATGCTGGTAAAGGGTATGAGCTAATTTTTTAGTTCATTTTGGCGTCAGAGCTTCTGGGTGGGTTTGGTTGCTGAGAATATGTGCGAAAAGAACCGTTGGTAAAGACTAAAGACTTTTTTTAACACAAATTATACCCAAAAAAAATTAATTACAGCAGTTACTAAAGTTCGGAAATTTTCACTCCCGTGTTTGTAGAAATGGAGACGATCGAACGTATAAGATTCAAGACTATTGATTTTATTTCCCTCGAATTTCTGGTTAACTAAAGAGACCCACTTTTGCGATTTCGCTCATTTTTATAATAAACTAAGGTACCCGGTTGAAGTGCAGAATAAGAAAATGTGATATATTTCTATTTCTGGATAATTTCATTATATTTTTCTTATTACTGTTTTACAATTTTGGCAGTTTTGCTAGTCTCATAAGTGATTGAGCCGTAATTCTTTATATATTATGGAGAATTTAAGGGTTACGGATGCTAGTGCTCTTTCCTGTGGCGATGGGCTGGTGCAGCTCGATAATAATTTTCAAGAAAGTGATAAATTGGAGGATAAACTCCTTGAGGGTTTGGACTCTTATTTACAAGATATTAATGATCGGTTGACTATTTCGAGGATGGTGAGCGACTCTGTCATAAAGGGCGTGGTTTCTGCAGTTAAACAAGAGGCAGATGAGAAAATTGCTCAGAAAGAATTGGAGGTTGCTGGATTGAAGGGTATGCTACATCTTTACCATGTGGACGTGGATGAAAAGGAATTCTTGGGATCTCCTTTGACTTGTGAAAAGGAATTCTTGGGATCTCCTTTGACATGCCACAAGTCAAAAAGCTCATGCCACCCCAGGACGTATTATAAATTTTCAGACAATTTTGTGGAGAATGATAGACTGAGAGAGTCTATGGGAAGCCTTAGAAATGTGGCTGAACTTCAGTTCAAGATACTCAAGAAAGAGATTGACCGAATGAGAGGGTTTAGTTCCATTAGAAGGATTGGTTCGGGCTCTGAACAGCTGGGATTGGGTGGTATTCTTCGAGATAAGGTATCTGAAAGATGGACTGATGTGGATGTAATTCTTGAAGCTCTAAGAGCTACAATAGACGATGTCTACATACAGGTGGAAGATATGTTTCAGTTGTCTAAGGTATCACGCTGTGCATGGCAGCAAGAGCGAGAGTTTCAAGCAGAAATCGAAGGTATGGTAATTAAGAATTGCATTCGGAGTCTTCAAGAGGAGCTTGAAGAAAGATTTTGGGATCAAAATGCTCGATTTTGTGGTAATGAAAGTGTAAATTGGCTTGAAAAGATCCAAGAGATTTCAAGTTTGAGGCAGGAATTGGATGACATTTCTAAATCACTGTCTGGTCATGAAATTGGGCAGCTAACTTCCCTTATGTCCTTGGAGATTGGTGAGGAATATAATTATAACAAAAGGTCTGACCACTTTCAACGCAAAGTTTTAAGCAATCATGGTTCATCGTCAACTTTGATTTGGGAAGGAAATGGCAAACATGAAGATACAAAAAATAATACCCCAGAAAGTTCTGATCCTGCCCAATTAAAGCTCATGCCAAAGGATGAATTGGTTTTTGAGATGACCAAAATGAGGAGAAATCATGAGTCTAAATTGCAAGAGATGACTGAAAAGAACTTTTTTCTCAAGCGGGAATTATTGAGGCTCAGGAATGGGGGATCATCTTTGCCATTGAAGAAGGATAAAGAGCTGGACATGTTAAAGACAAAAATTCCCCATTTCATTTCTAGGTTGGATGGCATTCTTTTGGAAAATGAGGCACTACATGCATTCGGGGAAAATGCTGACAATATTGGCTGTTTGAAGGACAGGCTTGAATCCCTTCTTTCAGAAAATCGCCACCTTAGAGATTCACTTTCCGATAAGAAAAAGGAAGTCACGTGCCTCACATCACAAGTTTCTGATGCTGAAAATAAAATGTCATACCACCATCTTATTGAGGCAAAGTTGTTATGTGATGTAGAAGATGCACATTTTAAACATTCAATTAGCGAAGATGTCTATAAATGTGCTCTTAGGGAGTTAATGTGCCAAATTAAATGGGTCACTGAAGAGTCAGATTTACAGTGTAACACCCTGCAGGATATTTATAAAATTTTCTTCAATGGAGCGATTCATGGTACTGAACTTTCAAGTGAGTATGAAATTGAAGATTCGGATATGGAGTCAATTATCACACAAGCACTGTGTGGAATTATATACAGAGAAGCATTGAAGGATGCTGAAGAGAAAGTCAGTTGCCTGAACACGAAATATGTTAATGAGAATAAAATACGAGTTTCTCTTGAGGTGGAGGCACAAGAAAAAGAAGCAGCCATTAGATTGGAGGTTGCTAATAAGGAAAGATTAAAGCAAAAGATATACTCCCTAGCAGCATCACTAGAAGAGAAGCCAGAGTTATTGCAGGAGAGAAGTGAAGAGTCCAATGTCATGAAGGGTAACCTGGACAAGGCATTAGAGAAGATCGCACAATATAAGGTGAAGATGTGTGAATTAAATCAGAAGCTTGAACTAGCAATGGGAAAATTGAGGGGAGCTGATGAAGAGAGAAGGATGCTCCATGACAGCAATCAAGAGAAGGAGAAGGCTTTATCATTGGTCAAAGCCAAAGAAAAGGAGAATCAGATGCAAATGGAATCAATAATTGTTCTTGTCCATGGATTGTGGAAAGCAGTTCATGGTTTGGAATGTAGAGTTAAAGAAAATATATCAAATATCAGCCTGAGGTACTCTTCATTCTTAACTTTAGATTGATAGTAGCAGAGCAAGTAGTTACTTGTGTATATGTTGATTTTCTTCTTTTCTTTATATCTTGTAACAATTCTTTTATGTATCAAAAAATGTTGATTTTCTTTTCTCTGGCTTGATTATTGAGATTGCGGATGATTGATTAAATTTGTATGATACGTGTCCTATATCTTTGAAAACCACATGTACGTACTGATAAAAAAAACCACGTGAATGTATACATGATCTGTAAATGATTCTTTTAAAAGTATTTTAGGATCCTAGAAGGTAACCAACTTTCACTCACCTATAAATTGGGATTTAAAGAAACGATTTCCCATTGTACGGAAGATCATGATTCATTTAGAACATTCCTTCCAATTTTGGATAACATTACATGTGTTTTGTAACACCCTGATCACACATTGGGAATATGAATAGTCAGCATGGTGGGTAGGTTATAAAGTTAGTCATGGTTTTATAATTATTTCTAGGGAAGCTTCAAATTGATATTCTTTCTGGGTATGACGCAGATGTAGTTAGTGATTTCCATGGATCAGTACATATGGAATCCGTTCTAGCTCCTAACTTGTAACTTGGTGTTTACTTTTGTATAATCCTTGTGTACTTGGGGAAGACCTGTTTACTTGATTCTGTAAAATTTTTTATTTTACTTATAATATATATATATATATATATATGGAATCAAAGCCCTCTAGTAGGGCCAACCATGTGATGTTGGAACACCGCATGCAGTGCTGCTAACAAGGATGTAAGGGATTCAAAAAGAGTTTATAAGACTCTAATCCCACATTGGAAATATGAATAATTGGCTTAGAGTGAGTATTTATTAATATCAATAGGCATAACCAAGTACACTGGGTGTATACAAGAGAGAACACCTAGCCCATAATAGTCATGGGTAATAAATTCTCATTGGCTACTTGTGAAACTAGGTTCTATGAGTGATTCTAGAGAAGTTTGAAATAGACTAGTCCTTTTGGAGTTCTAGTGCAGCCATGGTTGGTGCCATCACTATGTCATTACGTGTTTATTGGGTTGATTCATTTCAGTCTGTTTCTTTTCATTTCTCTGTTCTTCTTTTTTCATTTTCTTTCTATTTTTGTCGTCTGCAAGATTTCACGTGAGATTTAGATTTAGGTTATTGACTTTCTTACTTATCAAAAAAAAGAAGATTTAGGTTATTGACTTTCTTACTTATAAAAAAAAAAAAAAAAAAGATTTAGGTTGTTGACTTACAAGTCTCTTTATACAATGTGTCTTTGTGTTCAGATTGGAAAATTTGATTTCTGAGTCACGTTTGCTTATCCCGAAGGCTAATTTACTCCAAACAACAGGGTTGTTGTACAAGCAGAGGCTTGAGAGGAGATGTTCTGACCTTGAAAAGGCCGAAGTTGAGGTATGCGCATCACAGAGTTTACACTACTATGTTATGCGTATTGCTCTATTGCAACTTGATGTTATAGTGTCATAATCTACCCCACGCTTGTTAATAGAACTTATGTGCAAATGGTTTTGAAAGTTTTTAACAGGTGTATTGGTCAATGGACTAAATATTCTGATATACGCAAATGCATTCTGTTTTCTACTACATAGGGGATGTTATGAGATGTTTCCCTAATTCTACACTATATGATGTTTAGTCAACATATGACTTATGAAGATGTACACTCACTCGGCCCTTGACATATTATTCTAAGAAGCAAGAAGCTTGTTAGTTGTGGAATGTTGGTATTCTATAGTCGCTCATAAAACAATGTTGGTATTCTATAGTCATAAACAACAGAGTTAGTTATTTGATTTTTGCTGTTTTATGCGTGTAGCAACTTGATTGGATTTTTTGTTTCAAATTTCAGGTTGATCTTTTGGGCGATGAAGTTGATGCTCTTTTAAGCCTTCTAGAAAAAATATACATTGGACTTGATCATTATTCACCAATTTTGCAGCATTATCCTGGAGTAAGATGGTTCTCTTCCTATGATTACATTACCTTTATATTTTTGGCAGTCATCTTCCAGCTGATTTATCATGCGGAATCAATCTAGTTTCCGAATCCTATTAGTGTGTCTTAGCGACTATTTATGGTAAACTTTAATGTTCTAATTTTATCATCCCTGAGTTCATTAATCAGTTTTGTTTTCCTCTCCAAACATGCATAAACTGCTTGGGAGAGAACTACTATTTACTTGGATTTGATCTCTTGGAACTGAGAGGAAATACCATAACCCTGTTAGCGTACTGGCTTGATGACTGGCAGGAGGATTTAATTTTTTATTCCAGGACGTGGCTTTAATCATCTAGCCAGTTAACTTGATTTAAGTTTTTTGCCATTGCTTCCCTGCTTCCCCAATTTAAGTTGTGGCAACAAAAGTCTGGACCATCTTGAATGGTTACGAGTTAATGTGTTGTAACGGGCAATTGCAAGCATATACAAGAAATCCTGTAGCAGCTTGCAAACCATTAGTTTAAAAGCTTCTTATATTAATATATAATTATATTTTGTGTATATAATATAATTATATATTATATAGCTCGAACTCTTTTTTTTTTTTTTAATTTTAATTCTGCTACTTGTCAAAAAAAAAATTATATTTTATAGCAATTAGAATAGTTTCTGAAGTTCTTGTATGTACTGGGATTCAAGGAATCAAGAGGTAAACATTGAGTCAAAATGCTTCTCTCAGACTCTCCTCAAGTTGAATTGTCTGGGATTTTAAGCTAGTGTAATTATCCAGATTTCCTTTATTTGTGCAGATTATTGAGATCCTGAAGCTGATAAAAAAAGAACTACTTATCAAAAAAAAACCAACAGAACTGAGTGGAGAATCTTCTAAATCAGTTTGATTTGTTCTTTCACTAGGTAATGATTATTGATTCAGTGGTCGCATCCCTCAACCTATTTTCTATAAAATTATTGCCTCAGTTTTCGTTTTTGATTTTGCTTAGTAAGGATGCATCTTAATGACTTGTGTTCTGTTTTGCTGAACAGATGCAAGGCCGCATTATTCATTTTGATCCTTGCTGCTACATCTGTAGATACTGCAGGATTTTGTAGGGAGTCATTGGCAAACATCAATTACCGATATTACAACAACTAAACAATACGAGAACATGGCTAAAATTTAGGCCGAAAAGATCTATACCTTGTTGGGGATGTCCAGTGAGTACTTTTACAGGATATTGGGAAGATACGTAGAAGAGATGCCACTTTTTTTTTTGTTTTTTTGGGTGAGGGTGGAGGATAAGTAACATGGCACAGAATTGCAGTAGTATTGGCAGGGAAACATGGAGAACTTGAGTTTCGTGATAGAATTACCAAAATATTCTTTGGCCTGGAGCAGCATATATAGAATGTTGCCTGATATCAGGTTACTAGATTTAGGTCTTTTTGTTTATAGTAACTTTTCTTTTGTTCCACTTTGGCCCATATGTTATACAGGTTCATGCTCTGTAATTATATGGGTTATATCTTGATGTTACCCCACTCTTCCTCCCGGTTTTGTTTATAAAGTAGTGTGTATGAATCTTCTTTTTATCTAGAGGATAAACTCTGCTTTGAGAAACTCTACAAATTAGGACAATTCCCTCTTACCCCCCGTTTGGATTAATATTGGTCCTAACTCCAGTTACTAATTGATTGAACTCAGATACTTAATTGGTACATGAACGGTACCAATTTGACATGAACAGTGCATAATTCAGGTACTTTTATCATTTTTTCAAATCTTAAAAAGTAAAAACTATCTCATCTCATTATTCAAATATATTTTTTTTACAAATTATTTTATCTCATTTTAATTTAAAAATTTTATTATTATTTAAAATATCTCATTTTATTTCATTTAAATTGCATAACCAAACGAGAAAAGAAGCCCCTCCTGGAAGACGAGAAGTTCTTGGAATCTGCCGGGTGTTATCAGCTCTCAAACTTACCTTTAGCCCTCACCCTATGGACTCAAAATCCCGTAGTTATAATGCTAAAAAAGCACAGATAAAACCCAGATTGGTAAATGGGTGCATCTTATTGTTACATTAGTGATCAATTAAGTGCTCTCTTTTACAATGTTTTAAATCGTGTTTTGGTGATAATTCTGATTGAAGTCCTGGAACGAAATATTTTGATATTAGTTTGATCTCTGAAATCCAACTAGCAACTGTGAGCATATATGACAACCATTGTGAAAAAGAACAAGAGTTGTACCCTATGACCAGTTCATCAGGAGATCAAGAGAAAGCTGAGAGAGAGGCTTCAAAATACCATCTGTAAGCATTGTTTGTGCACCACGACCATTAGGAGAACATTAATGATGGATACTAGAACATGTTGTTCGCCACCTAATCACATTCTAGATGCGACCTTTATTCTAGTATCGGTTGTGGCCAATATTTTTAAGACCCAGTAGTTCTATTTTTAAAATTTTGATCAGTTGGTTTAATATATACGCACATCACTTATTGTGTGACTTATTATAATATTCGAGAAAAAAAAATATTAAAATATTATTACTTTTTATTTAAGTTTCCATAAAAGACTTCCATATCAATAATGTGTTTGTGATGTCAATAAATTTCCTTTCTTTTTTTTTAACTTAATTGTGACGCCCCCAAATCTCCACGTCCGAACACGAGGAAATTGAGACGTCTGGATGGTGACAACCTGGGTCACCATCCCATCGACGGGTGCCGAGTGTGTGCAAGGCAACAGATGTGTACAGAAAAACACGCAGCGGATAACGAAAGTCATAACTAAGTACCAGAATTTTTCTTAACGTAATACAAGCTATTTAAAACGTACATAAATAAAATATTACAAAACACAAATACAGTTTTGACAAATGTAAAAGATAGCATCAGCAACCCGGCGGAGCCGCATCCTCGGGCTCAACCTCCTCCTCATCGTCCTCTAAGTCTGCACCAAAAGCTACGGAACCACGAATGGTACAGCAGGTAAGTAAAACCCAAACACTACCAGATAAAAACACATAAAACTCAAACAAGATGCATCAAACCATGCCCAATGCACAAAGCCCAAAAAACACCAGTTTTCCACACACGCCAAAAACCCATTTGGCCCAAAAACACATCCTTACCGAAAAACACGCCAAAAGTCACATTTGGCCCCCAAAAGTCTATTTGGCTCAATATCTCGCCAGAAGTCCATCTGGCCCACGCCAAAAGTCCCATTTGGTCTCATAAACCATTATCCAATTTTAACCGTATGCACCATGACCTCCCCTAGGGGTCATCCGCACACCCTGGCTCCAGTGTCACACCGTAGAGTACCACCACGCATGTGACACCTAACGAGCGATGCCCAGTTCCGCGCCCCGCGCTTGCGTAGCCAAGCATCCTCTAGCCCTCGCCAACGAAGGGCCACGGAGTCGGTGAGTAGGGCGATGCCCAGTTCCGCGCCCGGCGCGTTCGTAGCCAAGCATCCCCTAGCCCGCTCCCGTCATCGCTCTTGACAACTCAGGAGACATCACTCAGTTTATTCCGCTCCCGAGTGACCAGAGGAGCTCCACCGAGATAATAACTCATCCCGGTTTGGGCTCGTGATACACACGCACCCGCAATACACTTACGCCAAAACACAGGCTTTTCACATAAATCCTCAAACACACGTGCATGCACCATGTAATGCCATAACAATGCATAATAAAATAATCCAACAATCATAAATCAAATAAACAGGCAACTCCGTCCTCCATCCATCCGACCCCCGAAACTCCTCGAACTCAGTCCGGAATCAACAACCAACAACAATAAATAATTGAATGAGCAATATATATTAAAATCTGAAAATAGGGTTTGGAAAATACTTACAGCGCTATACGGTAATTTTAGAAAACAAGCGGCGTTGCAAACGGCGGAAAAACAGCAACGTCACAGTGAAAATTCACTGTGGCCGTGGGTTGTGAAATACCCACTTTTGAACGGGGACAAACTAGGACACGAGATTGATAGGGTATGGTCTAGGGATGGTTGTGAAGCTATTGGAAGTGATGAACGGCTGTGGGTGACGGCGGAATCGCCGGAAAATGGCCGAAATACCCAAATCGGAAAACAAACTCGTAGGAGCTGCTCCGGTGGTCGTTGGAGGCCGGAAATGGGTGGGTTAGGACGGCAAGGAGTCGGTGATGAAGTGGTGAAGAAATGGTGGCCGGAGGTGGCGCGACGGCGGCGGATCGGAGCCAAAACCATGGGGCTTTGCTGGGCTTTTTCCGGCCAAATGGCCGGCCGGTTGGGGGTGAGCTTGGGTGGGGTGGTGCATCGGAGGGAGGGGAAGAGAATGGGACCGGTGGGGGGCCGAACGGTGGCCGGACGGCGGCGGTCTGAGCTGAAGAAGGGGACGCCGGCGTGAGGGAGAGGGAGGAGAGAGAGAGCTCGGGGGGGTCCGAACGCGGGGAGAGAGAAGAGAGAAAAGAAAAAAGAAAAAAAAGAAAAAGAAAGGAAAAAGAAAAGAAGAAGGAAAAAGAAAGAGGAAAAAGAAAAAGAAAGGAAAAAGAAAAGAAGTGTAGGGAAAAGAGGAGATCTAATCCTCATCCGGAAAACAAAACTAAACCGCCAAAAAGAGATTAAAACCACAAAACAACTAAAAGAAATAAAACACAACCTCAAATAAATTAAATTAAATTAAAAACTAATTTTAAAGCGCAAATAATTTAAAATAAATAACTGATATATTAATTAAAATAAAAACAATTATTTCAGCGAAAATACACTCAAAAGCAGGTCATCACATCCTCCCCTCCTTAAAAACAATTTCGTCCTCGAAATTGCAAATCAACCCCCAACTTAAAGCAAACCACATAAATGCTCATAAACCAACTGAGATCAAGGTTAAAATACATACCTTCATCATTCGAACAAATACGGGTACTGCTCCCTCATGTCCGCTGCTCGCTCCCAAGAGAAGTCTTGAGCTAAGGGATCTCCCCAAGCCACTTTAACTAAAGGTATCGTCTTGGACCTCAACTGTTGCTCCTTCCAATCCAAAATCTGCGACGGAACAACTTCGTAAGTGAGATCCGGTTGCAACTGAATACCTGCTGGGTCGACGAAACGTGGCTCTTGCTGACCAAAACTCTTCTTCAGGGATGATACGTGGAAGACATCATGAACATCCCCAAAATAATCTGGCAAAGCAACCCTATAGGCGACGGACCCTACTCTCTCCAGAATCTGAAAAGGGCCGACGTACCTCGGATCTAGTTTCCTTTTCTTACCAAAACGCTTAACACCTCTCATGGGAGAGACTTTAAGATAAACCCAATCACCAACTTCAAAAGACAACTCTCTCCTCCGGGTGTCAGCGTAGCTTTTCTGGCGACTCTGAGCTGCCGCCATTTTGTCTCTGATGATCCGGACTTGGCTTTGCATTTCTTGAATTATTTCGGGTCCAATTACCCTACTCTCCCCAACTTCATCCCAACACAAGGGCGACCTACACTTTCTCCCATAAAGAGCTTCATAGGGAGCCATCTGGATGGTCGCATGGTAGCTGTTATTGTAGGCAAACTCAATGAGCGGCAGATGATTTTCCCAACTCCCTTGGAACTCCATGACACATGCTCGCAGCATGTCTTCCAGGGTCTGTATGGTGCGCTCTGACTGGCCGTCTGTCTGCGGGTGATAAGCAGTGCTGAACTTCAACTTAGTACCCAAAGCTGCCTGCAAACTCTTCCAGAACTGCGACGTAAACCTCGGGTCTCGATCCGACACTATACTCTTTGGTACGCCGTGTAGTCGCACTATCTCCTTGACATACAAATGGGTCAACTTACCCAAAGAGTCGGTGTTATTAACAAGCAGAAAATGAGCGCTCTTCGTTAACCGATCCACAATCACCCAAACAGAATTCTTCCCACTAGGTGTTCTCGGCAAACCCACTACGAAGTCCATCGTGATATCATCCCATTTCCACTCAGGAATAGGGAGGGGTTGGAGCATACCTGCAAGTCTCTGATGCTCGGCCTTCACCTGACGGCATGTGTGACATTTCTCAACATATAAGGCGATGTCCTTCTTCATTCCATCCCACCAGAAATTTTTCTTCAGGTCCCGATACATCTTTGTACTGCCGGGATGAACTGAATACGGGGCCGCATGAGCTTCCGCCATGATCTGTTCTTTGAAATCTGAGTCCTTTGGGACCACTCTGCGATCTCGGAACCGAAGTATTCCATCACCATCCATGCTATAGTGCAACGGCCCTCGAGACTTTCGGACTCTTTTCCTGATGTTCAGCAGCTTCGGATCCTTTCTTTGGAGAGCTTTCAATTCTTCAAAATCAGTTACCCGAATATCAAGAACTGAAGACAAAATCTCTACTTGCTGCGAACTCTCTATAAGGAGCCTTCTCATCCCACAAAGCAACGATTCCAATTCTGACGGCTCGGCTTCATCTTCCAAGTGAGACTTCCGGCTCAAAGCATCAGCAACTATATTAGCCTTCCCCGGGTGGTACTTGATCTCGCACTGATAGTCACTGATTAGCTCCAGCCATCGCCTCTGCCTCATATTCAGATTTTTTTGGGAAAACAAATGCTTCAAACTCTTGTGATCCGTAAATACCTCGCAAGCTTCCCCATACAAGAAGTGCCGCCAGATCTTAAGGGCAAAAACAATCGCAGCCAATTCTAGATCGTGCGTCGGATAATTCTTCTCATGGTCCTTTAGCTGACGAGATGCATAGGCTACAACCCGTCCTTCCTGCATAAGGACACAACCCAAACCGAACTTAGACGCATCACTGAAGACTACGAATGGCTTATGCGGTTCTGGGAGCGCTAACACTGGTGCCGTTGTCAACCTGTTCTTCAATCCTTGGAAGCTTCTCTCACACTTCTCTGACCAAACAAATTCTGTATTCTTCCGAGTCAAAGCTGTGAGAGGTCCGGATAGGCGAGCAAAACCCTCTACAAATCTTCGGTAGTAACCGGCGAGCCCCAAGAAACTCCTGATCTCACGTACTGTAGTTGGGCGTGGCCATGACAAAATGGCTTCTACCTTACTAGGATCAACTGCCACTCCGCCCCGGGAAATTACATGCCCAAGAAATTTAACTTCTTCCAACCAGAACTCACACTTGCTGAGCTTGGCGTATAGCTGGTGTTCTCTCAATCTCTCAAGTACCAGACTAAGATGATACACATGCTCTTCAACATCTCGGGAATAAATCAGTATATCATCAATAAATACTACCACAAAGGAATCCAGGTAAGGCTGAAACACCCTATTCATTAAATCCATGAACGCTGCAGGGGCATTAGCTAACCCAAACGGCATCACCTTAAATTCATAATGCCCATACCTCGACCTGAAAGCAGTTTTAGGCACATCCTGGTCTCTGATTCTCAGCTGGTAGTATCCCGACCTCAGATCAATTTTGGAGAACACGGCTGCTCCTTGAAGCTGGTCAAACAAATCATCAATCCGCGGGAGTGGGTATTTATTTTTTATGGTCACCTTATTCAATTCCCGATAGTCAATGCACATACGGAGGGTTCCATCTTTCTTCTTAACAAATAAAACTGGTGCACCCCACAGCGACGTACTAGGCTGAATAAATCACTTCTCTACCAGTTCTTGCAACTGAGTCTTCAACTCTTTCAATTCAGCCGGTGCCATGCGATAAGGAGCTTTATGCACAGGAGCCGCTCCAGGTTCCAAGTCTATAACAAACTCCATCTCCCGAACAGGGGGTAGTCCGGGCAAGTCATCCACAAACACATCGGGGAATTCTTCCACAACTGGAATGTCTGCCAAAGACTTCTTCTCAGACGGCGTGGACACCATCTGCACCAAGAATGCATCCGCTCCCCATGCAATCTCTCGTCTTGCCTGAATCGCCGATATAATTATCGGTTTCTCTTTTAATCTACTCCCCACAAATTCCAGACAATCACCATCTGGAAGCTGAAAGCTAATTATCCGACTTCTGCAATTAATACTCGCAGAATATCGGTATAGCCAATCCATTCCGAGGATAATATCAAAACCCAACAGCTTGAACACCACCAAATCCGCATCCAAGAATCTTCCCTCAAAATTTAACGGGCATCCCAAAGCAACCTTGGAACACCACACCATCTCACCATCGGGTAGAGCCACTACCATAGACTTCGGCAACGGCTCCGTGACCAAATTACACACCCGAGCAAACGTGGAAGACACAAACGATCGTGAAGCACCGGAATCAAATAAAGTACAAGCATAAAACTCATACAAACGGACTCTTCCTGAACCAAACACACAACCCATGAAATCCAAAAAAAACAACGAAGAAACCAAATGCACCAAAAATTAAATCCAACTTAAAAATTAAATTAATCCATACCTGTGATTACTCCAGCATCATGGGTCGCTGGTGCCTCATCATCCACCTCTCCGGGTGTGACAGCATAAACCCGGGCTTGCACTGCTTGTCTCGGGTTGGTTCTTCCACCGTGTCTACCTCCACGGCTTCCTTGAACTCTGACGGGGCAATCCCGAGCAATATGTCCCACTTGGCCGCACCGATAACACTGGGGTCCGCTACTCATCCGACACTCGCCCTCATGAGCTCTATTACAAGCTCCACAAACAGGCATACGTCCTCCCATGCGAACACTTGAGGATGCTTGAGGTCGAGTTCCGGTCCGCTAAACAAACTTCTGAGGCGAACCCGAGCTGCTTCCTTCACCAGAAAAACTCCGCCTCTTTTGCCCTGGAGGGGAGCCCATACTCAGATTATTTTCCCGCTCTATAAGGGTGGCCACATCCACTAACTCCTGAAAAGTGGATATCCGATGGCTGACCACCATACGGCGTATGTCATGACGCAGCCCCTCCTGGAAACGATCTGCTCGCATCTCCTCAGTGGCGACAAGATGAGGAGCAAACCGCTCAAGTTCTATGAACCTCCGGGCGTACAGCTCCACTGTCGCGCCCCCTTGGACCAGATTGGAGAACTCTCTTGCCTTTTGCTTCCTTACCGATGCGGGAAAGAAGCGGTCATTGAACTCCTTCTTGAAACGCTGCCAGGTCACCGCAGCGAAAGATCCCAGATCAGATTCCAACAGCACCCTCTTGGTATCCCACCAATCAGAAGCGGTACCTTGCAAGAGATAGCTGGCGTAAAGTACTTGCTGTGCCTCAGTGCACCCACACACCTCAAAAGTCTTCTCCAGATCTTTGATCCATTTTCCAGCCTGAAGTGGATCCTCATTTCCAGTGAAGTGTGGAGTCCGATGCGCTACGAAGCGCTCATAGGTGCATCCGGCTTGCACCATGCTACTGGACCCTCCTGGATACATCCAAGGCCCTCCCTGATATGGCCAGGGACCTCCTGGTTGTGGCCAATACCCTCCTTGTTACGGACAAGGCTCTCCTGACGGTGGATAAGGCCCTCCTGATGGTGGACAAGGCCCTCCTGATGGTGGCCAAGGACCCCCTTGTGGTGGCCAAGGTCCTTGTGGTGGCCAAGGCCCTGCCTGTTGAGACCTCGCACTCTGTTGCATAAACTCCGTCATCTGCCGAATTGCTTCGGCTATGGAGTCATCCCTGGAGGTATTGTCCTGTGGTTCCTGAGTATTTTTCCTTGGTCTCCCTGGTCTCCCCATTTTCCTGTCACAACACCACTCTTGACCCTCCTTTAAGAAAACAAATAAAACCATCATAAAACCAACAAAAACAAAAAAATAGCACTACACAGCAAGAAACAAAAGGAACCAGCATGCCAAAACATAACTAAATAAAATAAAAACACGCAAACAAGCCCAAACAAATAAAACAACTATACTTAACATATTTTTCAAAAACACAACTTTAAAAACATTCTGGTACTACCTACGGGACATGTGGTTTTACCCAGAGCCAAACCGTTCTGATACCACCTGTGACGCCCCCAAATCCCCACGCCCGAACACGGGGAAATTGAGACGTCCGGATGGTGACAACCCGGGTCACCATCCCATCGACGGGTGCCGAGTGTGTGCAAGGCAACAGATGTGTACAGAGAAACACGCAGCGGATAACGAAAGTCATAACTAAGTACCAGAATTTTTCTTAACGTAATACAAGCTGTTTAAAACGTACATAGATAAAATATTACAAAACACAAATACAGTTTTGACAAATGTAAAAGATAGCATCAGCAACCCGGCGGAGCCGCATCCTCGGGCTCAGCCTCCTCCTCATCGTCCTCTAACTCTGCACCAAAAGCTATGGAACCACGAATGGTACCGCAGGTAAGTAAAACTCAAACACTACCAGATAAAAACACATAAAACTCAAACAAGATGCATGAACCATGCCCAATGCACAAAGCCCAAAAAACACCAGTTTTCCACACACGCCAAAAACCCATTTGGCCCAAAAACACATCCTTACCGAAAAACACGCCAAAAGTCACATTTGGCCGTCAAAAGTCCATTTGGCCCAATATCTCGCCAGAAGTCCATCTGGCCCACGCCAAAAGTCCCATTTGGCCTCATAAACCATTATCCAATTTTAACCGTATGCACCATGACCTCCCCTAGGGGTCATCCGCACACCCTGGCTCCAGTGTCACACCGTAGAGTACCACCACGCATGTGACACCTAACGAGCGATGCCCAGTTCCGCACCCCGCGCGTGCGTAGCCAAGCATCCTCTAGCCCTCGCCAGTGAAGGGCCACGGAGTCGGTGAGTAGGGCGATGCCCGGTTCTGCGCCCGGCGCGTTCGTAGCCAAGCATCCCCTAGCCCCGCTCCCGTCATCGCTCTTGACAACTCAGGGGACATCACTCAGTTTATTCCGCTCCCGAGTGACCAGAGGAGCTCCACTGAGATAATAACCCATCCCAGCTTGGGCTCGTGATACACACGCACCCGCAATACACTTACGCCAAAACACAGGCTTTTCACATAAATCCTCAAACACACGTGCATGCACCATGTAATGCCATAACAATGCATAATAAAATAATCCAACAATCATAAATCAAATAAACAGGCAACTCTGTCCTCCATCCATCCGACCCCCGAAACTCCTCGGACTCAGTCCGGAATCAACAACCAACAACAATAAATAATTGAATGAGCAATATATATTAAAATCTGAAAATAGGGTTTGGAAAATACTTACAGCGCTATACGGTAATCTTAGAAAACAAGCGGCGTTGCAAACGGCGGAAAAACAGCAACGTCACAGTGAAAATTCACTGTGGCCGTGGGTTGTGAAATACCCACTTTTGAACGGGGAAAAACTAGGACACGAGATTGATAGGGTATGGTCTAGGGATGGTTGTGAAGCTATTGGAAGTGATGAACGGCCGTGGGTGGCGGCGGAATCGCCGGAAAATGGCTGAAATACCCAAATCGGAAAACAAGCTCGTAGGAGCTGCTCCGGTGGTCGTTGGAGGCCGGAAATGGGTGGGTTAGGACGGCAAGGAGTCGGTGATGAAGTGGTGAAGAAATGGTGGCCGGAGGTGGAGCGACGGCGGCGGATCGGAGCCAAAACCGTGCAGCTTTGCTGGGCTTTTTCTGGCCAATTGGCCGGCCGGTTGGGGGTGAGCTTGGGTGGGGTGGTGCACCGGAGGGAGGGGAAGAGAATGGGACCGGTGGGGGGCCGAACGGTGGCCGGACGGCGGCGGTCTGAGCTGAAGAAGGGGACGCCGGCGTGAGGGAGAGGGAGGAGAGAGAGAGCTCGGGGGGGTCCGAACGCGGGGAGAGAGAAGAGAGAAAAGAAAAAAGAAAAAAAAAGAAAAAGAAAGGAAAAAGAAAAGAAGAAGGAAAAAGAAAGAGGAAAAAGAAAAAGAAAGGAAAAAGAAAAGAAGTGTAGGGAAAAGAGGAGATCTAATCCTCATCCGGAAAACAAAACTAAACTGCCAAAAAGAGATTAAAACCACAAAACAACTAAAAGAAATAAAACACAACCTCAAATAAATTAAATTAAATTAAAAACCAATTTTAAAACGCAAATAATTTAAAATAAATAACTGATATATTAATTAAAATAAAAACAATTATTTCAGCGAAAATACACTCAAAAGCGGATCATCACATTAATAATTAAGGAAGTATTTTTAAATGATGTTGTAATTTTTTTTAAAAAAAAATATTTAAAGATATAAAAAAATATATAAGAAGAAAAAAAATTGGAATAGCCTATTTGATGCATTATCTGTGACTGTAGTAGAATCTTATCTCAAAACTTAATTAGGACTTTGCCTACAATTTTTCATCCTAAATTTCTTTTGGTATGAGGCATTTCCAAGCAAATATGTACAAAAGAAAAGCTAAAAATGAGATGGAATGGAGAGAATACTACCAATCCCATCCCCATCCATTCCTGCACATGACAAAGGTCAAGATGAAATCAATCCCTATTCTCGTCCCCATAGAGCCATGCAACATGGACCTCTTCGAATGGGATAGGCCTAAATTAATCACTATCACAGGGGGAATTTTCAGATGGCTATCCTTAGCTCTAGATATAATAATAATGGAGGTTGCTGGTTCATCAAATCAAACCCAACTTGAAGCAATTTTTCTTCTCATGGCGTTGAATAATCTGAATCATAACTTTGGATTGAATTGTTCTAATCAACTTTGTTTTCTAGCTACTACCTTCACGAACAAGTAAAGTCTATATTGTCACATCGATCCCTCCCTATACAAATCATGAAACGCCACATTAATTTTGACAAACAAGCCAAAGCGCATGCAGTGTTTTTTTCATCATTTAGTTAATTTTTTTTTTTAACAACTCATTGTTTCTTGATTTGATTGGTAATCAGTAGGTCACCTCCCCAAAACAAAGTTATGGAGTATTCATGCACATCGTTTATGTCTGTTGGCTGAGAATATGGGAAACTATATATGACAAGTTTGAAGTATTTAAAAACATATCTAGGTATGAGTATCTACAAGCATTTCCTCCCAAGTTTTTAAAGAAACCAAGCTATACTTCTTTCTCTCTCATATCTGAGGTGTTGTTTGGCATTAAGATAAGATGAAATAATTTTATATAAAAGTTAAAAATTAAATAAGATATTGTTAGACTATTATTTTTTAATATTATTATTATTTAAAAATTTAAAAAAGTTAAATCATTTATTATATATTAAATAGAAATTTAAAAAAATTGTAATGATAAGATAGGATGAAACAAAACATTTTCACAGTCTAAACAGGACAAACAAACCAAAGTCGTACCCATACCTAATAAAGAATAGATAGTGTATATCCAACAAGGACGGCGGCAACGCCCAGAGTGCACCGTTCCTTTTGACCGCACGGTCATTTTTTTTTTTTTTTTCAGATTTTTTTAATATATTTAAATATTTTTAAAAAATATATAAAAAATATCAATATATTTAAAATTAATTTCTTAATTACTAAATAAAAAAAATTAAAAAAAGATTCATGACCAACCGTCACTTTGAAGGCCACGAGAGAGGGCATCATACTATTTTTCTATCCAACAAAACTCAAACAAATCAACCTCTGTACCATTCTCTCACCTCAATTGACAAGACCTTAGCCTAGCTCCTCTTTTTTATCAAATAGAAATGATAGAACACTAACTCAAGTGTACTACTCCAGAATCCAAATGACCACGCATCAATTTAATTTTTTTATTTTTTTATTTTTATTTAATGATTAAAAAAAGTAATTTATAACATATTGGTATATTTTTGTATTTTTAAAAATATTTAAATATGTAAAAAATATTTTAAAAAAAATAAACAAACATTTTTGCCAGGCGGCCCGGCCAGTAGTCATTGCGAGGGCAGCTAGCAGTAATCTTTTTCAAAGAGAAATGATTTGTGCAGTCAACAAATACAGTCGACGTGCAGTCGCTTTGAAAAAAATGAATTAATATGGGACCTATATGAAAAAAAAAATTATTTTTATAATTTTTTTTTATTCATTCTGTACAACCATGAAAAAAATATATATTTTTATAATTTTTTTTATTTATTCTGTACAGCCGACTACATGCCGACTGTATTTACTGACTGCGTCTAGCAAAGCCCTTTTCAAAAGTACCTCAGCCTCCTCCAAGTTCAAGCTTGCCTATATCAGTACCATCAACGATGGAAAATGGTTGGTGCATGGTGGGGTTGATGGAGGGAATTAATATTAAATGAATGGGTGTTGATGATGGAGCTGGAGGATGATGCTTAGACGGTGGGTGACATTGTTAGCATCAATCAACTCCTTGACGAAAGACAGGGCGAGATAGATTATTGAGATTTAAGAGGACCATAATGACAAAAAAATCAATCCATATGTTAAATAAAAATTGAAGGATACCCACAAACATGTCTTTAGGTATATAATGCATCAACAAAATAATTTTATCTATTAAATGGTATTGTAAATATTTGCATGACTCCCCCACGATCTTACAATATCAAGGAATCATGCATGCATGAGATCAAGTCAACATGATGTTGGCATCATTTTTTTGATTTCTTTGGGAAGTTCATAGCGTTTTCCCTCTTCACAATTTATATCTTAATTAATCTATAAATAAAATAACCAATTTTTTCAAAAGAAAGTTAATGTTATCAAAATTAAATAAAGTAATGCTACGTACAGTCATTCGTACGTATTCTTTATATATTTTATTGATATGGCGAAACTCAACATTAAATTTATATTAAAAAAATATACAGTCAATCACATTAATAAATTATGTAAAAATATATAAAAATAACTGTATATAAAATTTTTAAATTAAATAAGAAGTTTTGCATATATATTTTATCTCACTAATCTAACCCTTTTTTAAACAACAATTTAACCTAAGTTTTAAGTAGCCAATTCAAACCTTGCTAAATGCATGACTAGGATGAATCCCTTTATGCAATGAGCTCCTACCCTTCGATCTCCTAATAATATTTATTTGAAATACAAACTTTATTACATCAAAATAAGATAAAAATAATATGGGTCGATGGAAATGATGAATATAGAAGTCCTGCTAAGGAAGGACCTAATTGGGGTACTCTTGGTACGGCAAGGACACAAAAAAAAGGTACAGACAGCTTTTCTAATAATTGGCAAATCAGGGTAATTTTTCGGCCTCAGTATAATAAAAAAAATATTTATGAACCTGGAAACGTTATATAATTATTTTTTAAAAATAAATAAATTTTTAAAACCTACATAAAAAAAAAAAAATTATATTTTTATAATAAACCATCCTTCCGATGCCAATGCTCTTATAACTCCTATAATAATTGCACTGTTTATCATCTTCCGGACATTGGCATGTGACCTCACAATTTCTGGAAACCCCCTTCCATCTCTGGCACCTATAAACGCCTCCCTCTCTCTCTCTCTCTCTATCACACCCATAAAATGTAACAGTAATAAAAAACCAAAACTTGAATTGATTTGTATAAAGAATGCCAACTGTTACAACAGTTACATTTATAATTAAAAAAAAAGTACAAACTCTCTGTCAGGTTCTTTGGCTCTTCTGTAGAAGTACAGGATAAAGACAGGTGAAATGAACTTTTCCAATCTGTTTCCCATAAACAACCCAGTCCATGTTTTTTTTTTTCTCTAGATTTCTCTTATCAGAGATAACCACATCTCACAAGCATCTTCTTTTACTGGATACGTTTCCTGGGTTTTAATCAATCTCACCAGTGAGTTAAATTTGTTGTCTTTGAATCGATTGCATTCCATTGCTACCTTTGTTCTGCCCTCCGTATCTTGTTCTTTGACTGGTCAGATCTGCATGTTAGTAAGATATGTTCTGGAGATTGTTTGATTCAATAAAGACTTGGACATGGGCTTTCTAAATCATTCTTTGTTCAGAGTTCCCACGGTAATGAACGAGGAATGGAAATGCCCAGATGGGTTTGATGAAGGTAACTTGATTTTCTGCTGCACTTTCGGGACACCTAGTTGTTCTATGCATTTTCTTATGCATCGTAGTTAGATTTCAAGGATATGTAGTAGTTATTGTGATTTGGGAACCGCAGTTTTATGCTCTGTGTAGATTGTATGCCCTTGAACCTCGGGTGATTGTAGTTATTCCATTAGAATCTTTCCCTCTACCCTTGAAAAGAGTATAATATTTTTAGGAAGAACGGTAATGGATGTCCGAGTCTTTGGTCTAATGTCTCTGGTAATAATCTGTGTCTTTTTTGTGACGGGAGAAGCTCAATACAAGTCTGTTCTGATAAATTGTGGCACGAATTCTAGCGTTAATGTGGATGGTAGGAGATGGGTTGGTGATTTGGTCCCCGATGGCAACCTCACCCTCAGTTCTCCAGGCATTCCTGCATCCACCGGCAGTTCAACTTTTGGACCACTGTACAGAACTGCTCGGTTTTTCACTGATGGTTTAAATTATACATTTGAAGGAATTCGGGGCAACTATTTTGTTAGGCTCCATTTCTGTCCCTTCTCCTCTGAGACTTATAATGTGAATGAGGCTTCGTTCAGTATCGTGGCAAATGGATTGAAATTGGTGTCAGAATTCAATGTTCCTGGGGAGATATCACACAAGAATTCGTACTTGCAGAGTTCTGGAGGTAATTCAAGTTCGTTCTTTTTTATTAAAGAGTACATTTTACCTATCAATATGGATGTTCTCGTAATAGAGTTCGTTCCAACCAAAGGATCATTCGGGTTCATAAATGCCATTGAGATTGTCCCTGTGGTGAATAAGTTTTTTTCAGACCCAGTAAGTAAAGTGGGTGGTAATGGTGCTAGTCTGAATTTGACCGGAAGGGGCATCCAGACTATGTATAGGTTGAATGTTGGAGGTTCTGAGATTAAATCCAATCAAGACTCAGATCTTTGGAGAACCTGGGAAGTGGATTCCAGCTACATGATTACAGTAGATGCTGGTTCAGAGATAGAAAACAGTTCAAGCATCACCTATGCTTCACAGAATGATTCCACGGTGGCTCCTTTTCTTGTTTATGAAACAGCAAGAATAATGTCCAACACTGAAGTCTTGGAGAAAAGGTTCAATATGTCATGGAAATTTGAAGTCGATCCCGATTTCGATTATTTGATCAGATTACATTTCTGTGAGCTGATTTATGATTCAACAAACCAGCGGATGTTCAGAATCTACATAAATAACAGGACTGCGGCAGATAATTTCGATATTTTTGCACGAGCAGGAGGAAGGAATAGAGCATATCATCATGATTACATTGATGCTGTGTCATCCAGAACTTATACACTTTGGATTCAACTCGGTCCTGACACAGCAGCTAGTGCTGCAGGAACTGATGCTCTCTTGAACGGGCTGGAGATTTTCAAGCTGAGTCGAAATGCAAATCTTGCCTATGTAGAATCGTATGATTCTACTGGGAAGTCAGTGGACAATTCAAAAAATAGAATTCTTTGGGTGGGAATCGGAGCAGGTGGAGCTTCTGTTGTTATTCCTGTGGTGTTAATTGCTTATGCCTATTATTTCTGCAGAAGCCAGAGAAACAAAATGGCCGATACCAAAAGCAACTCTCCTAGTTGGCGGCCACTTCATTTGTCTAATTTAGACAGCATTGCTAATGCCAAGGGTTCAGCTGGTAGCCAAAATCCATATGGGTCTATGGCGCCTACTAGGGTTGGCAAGAGGTTTACATTTGCAGAGATTCGTGCAGCTACAGATAACTTCGATGAAAATTTAGTAATTGGAGTTGGAGGATTTGGTAAGGTGTACAAAGGAGAGATTGAAGATGGCACCCGTGCAGCAATTAAGCGAGCAAACCCACAATCTGAGCAAGGGCTTGCTGAATTCGAAACGGAGATTGAGATGCTTTCAAAGCTCAGGCATAGGCATTTAGTCTCCATGATTGGGTTTTGTGAAGAACAAAATGAGATGATTTTGGTTTACGAGTATATGTCAAATGGGACACTCAGAAGTCACCTCTTTGGGAATGACCTCCCAACACTAAGTTGGAAGCAGCGATTAGAAGCATGCATTGGTGCTGCACGGGGACTTCATTACCTTCATACAGGAGCAGAGCGTGGAATAATCCACAGGGATGTCAAGACAACCAACATACTTTTAGATGAAAATTTTGTAGCAAAAATGTCAGATTTCGGGCTGTCAAAAAATGGTCCTGCTTTGGACCACACCCATGTTAGTACTGCAGTCAAAGGAAGCTTTGGATATCTGGACCCTGAGTACTTCAGACGACAGCATTTGACTGAGAAATCTGATGTTTACTCTTTTGGAGTAGTATTGTTTGAAGTTGTTTGTGCCCGGGCTGTTATAAATCCAAGCTTGCCTAAAGATCAGATCAATCTCGCTGAGTGGGCAACGACGTGGCAACGACAGAGATCACTAGAAACCATTATTGACCCACAACTGAATGGAAATTATTGTCCAGATTCCATGAAGAAGTTTGGGGAGATAGCAGAAAAATGTCTCGCTGATGAGGGAAAGAACCGGCCAACAATGGGGGAAGTTTTATGGCATTTGGAGTACGTCTTGCAACTCCACCAAGCTTGGTTGTCCACCAATAGTGGAGAAAATTCCAGTTCCTTTTCAACTGGTAAAGCTTTGGGGGGTTTAGAAGAGGGAGAAGCAGAAAAGAGGCAAGAACCACCCAGCTTAATTGAGGAAATTGATCTAGACAGCAAAAGGTGAACAAGGAAAAATCTGCACCAAGAGGAATTCTTCCACGACTGGTGTCATAGGGTCTCACAGCTTAAATGATCAGGGAGGACTACATATTTTATTCAATTACATTGCTTCATAAATTCGTTCATATCTGTTCCCTTAAATTCAATATTATCTTTATTTCTTCCTGTTATTCATGTTAGCCTACTAGTGAGGGAGTAAATAAGGAGGGGATTCTTCAGTGTTTCAAAAATTGTACACATCTATGCTGCCACGTTGGATTCAGTTTTTTGGGTCATATTTTTGGTATCCTAATTACTTACTTACCCCATAAGCAAAACGCTCACTAACATCCTTAGTTTTATTCTCTCAAATCTCAATGATGTTTGTGTTGTGTGCAATTGCTTTGAAAAGATATCTTTGAGGGGGGTTCTGTTTCATTTTTTTTTTTTTTTTTTTTTCCTCCTAATCATCTGGCTAAGTTGGCTGGTTTCATTGTTTAGCCAAAATCATGATTGCATTTATCATGGCAGACTGCATCACAAATTTTTCAACAGAATACTCCAAAATGGCTCTCCCCAACTTGTAGAAAGAAAGTATGCATCAGCATTATCATTATGCTATACACATAGTTGAGGCACCAAGCTTGTTTATAAATCATGCAGTGAGTCACGATTAATCCTCGTATAGCTGCACCAAGTCTGTAAATTTACTTTCGTAAAATTTCATTGTAGACCAAACATTTCTTCCGTTGTGATCTCTCCTAGCTACACCGCCGAGTTGCTTTGCTTTGTTTGTGCATGTCTGATTAATCTTGGACACAGACACAAAGCCAGTGATTAAAGCAGTGGTTGATTGTCCATATTGTCAATTTGTCAGACATAATTGCTTATTTTTGAAAGGTCGACGAGATCATTATGTGGTAATCAAAGCATGGATAATAAATTCAAAGCAAGCTACTTAATTAAAGAAGTGTGGTCCCCGAGCATCTCCTGGCCAACCTACCTTTGTTTACACGCTAGAAAGAACATGCCTAACCGTTTTATACTAAAGAGTGCCATTGCAAATTATATCTTAAGATTTCATAGAGATTTTCTTATACAAAAACAAACGAGTCCGGTCATTGAACTTACGTGATGAAAGTAACTTTTTGGTAAATATAAAAAAACATAGCCCAAACGTTAATCTTAAGGACGAAAGCATCATGACTCATGTTGCAAACTCTCTCCTGATACGTATATAGTGCAGTTCCAAATGTCAGGTAAATTTGCATTGAAAACTGGTTGATGCAATTCAACTCATGAGTTGTATTAAATCATTCTAGTTCATAAGAGATTCCAGCACGATACAATACAATTCATAACAGATTCTAGCACAAACAACGTCTTCCAGCATTTCAAAAATAAAAGTATTATAGTTATAAAGAGATCTTATAAAAATAAATTTATAAATTAACATCATTTTATATGATATATTATATCTGTAAATAAAAATAATTTTATAATTTAACGTACTATATAAAACAACGTAGGTTTATAAATTTATTTAGCACACTACAACATCTTCCGGCCCTTCATGACAGTCAAAATAAAATAAAATTACTATTTGACAGCCCACGCATCAATTTAGGCTCAGCTTTACAACCCAAAAAAAGTGCAATAGTGGTTGTCCAATCCAAAATATATCACAAGACAACCCAATATTTGTCACATAGTTACTATCCAGTCACATATTTTCAACATATGTGATTGGATAACCACTACAATAAAATAAAAAAAATAAAAAAATAAAAAAAGAGTGTTTCATATCTATATTAATTTTAATAACAGCAGTCCAAAAAGTGTTAACAAACAACTACACACCCCTAAAAAGTTGAGATAGAAATGTAGACGTTGATGAAGACATATTCTCTGAAGTTTCGAAAATTTTCTTCTAAAGATTTTGGAAATACTCTTGTTACACTGCATTCATGTCAACAAGATCTAATTTCATAACCTCTATATCGATCTTTTTCTTCTTTAGTGCAAGTAATTCAATTCTATTATTCTCTGTCTTGTTGTCTGCTAGTCTTTTCTCCATCATGCATATGGTTCTATCATCGGTCATGTGAATTAAGGCATCATTAAATTTAGCCTCTGAAACTTTTCTAACTTTCCTCTTTCTTTCCATTTCTTTCTCAACATTCTTGCCTGGAAGTCGCTCAACAATGACCTTGGCGTTGTCATCCATATTGTCGTCTCTTAGTGGAGTTGAGTTCACAATAACTTAACGTTTTCTAAGTGGTTTTCTTCCCGTTGACAGTGTAAACATATGTTACTACCATTTGACTAGTGTCTTAATAGATACCAGCAGTTTTCTATAGTGTAATTGGCCTTCTCAATCTTTTTATACGTGATTTTAGTTTTCTCAATCTAAAAAATTCAAGTGAGAATGTAAGTATGTAAATGATCAGCCCAAACAATTAGAAAATTAAAGAACAAATAAAATTTATATATTATTTTATTCTGTTGCACCACTTGGATGCAATGATTCTTTTTGAGCTAAAGCAACTCAAAACGTATTTGTACATTTTTAATACTTATTATAATATTCAGAAATTCTCTCAAACATTTGTTTGAATTTTTTGTTAGTCCCTCAAATAGTATCAATGCTAATGTTGAGCCAAGCCTATACAAGGAGATTGTCTTCCTTTATGGTGAAAGAAACACCTCGTTAGAATTTCTTAGTGGGTGGTCATTTTTCACCTTCGAACTGCAATGCTTAGAATACAATATTATCATGTATGCTATCAATTAGAGTTTGTTAATATGGTATCCACTACTTTGTAAAAGAGTAGTGAATAATGGATCTTCATCAAATAGTCTATTCATCCTTAAAGAGAGTATAATTTTAAGGAATCAAGCAATTTTAATACCAACCTAATATTACAATAAAACAGCCATGCAACTTGACAAACAACTTAAATGTACAAACTACCAATTAAATATACAAACACCCAATTAGCATGTACAAACAGCCATAACCACAAAGCATTCATATACATATGTTAAAAAATCTAGTTACATGCCCAATCCAAACTGTCCAGCAAGGTATAAAACTTCAAAGATTCAAGGATTCTATATCAATGTGAAACCATATTATGTTTGAAAAATTGTGACAAATTGTAATATTTTGTTATTATACTTTGATCTTCTATCGATTAGTGTAGTTGAAGTAGCTACAGGAGTTTGTATTCTTTTTTTGACTCGAGCATTGTTGCCTTCAGCTCTTCGAAATAAATCATGTACTCATTTGGAAGGGATTGCATATCTTTGTCTATCCTTGTTTTCCTATCCTTTTTTTAAGGAGGAGGGGGTATTGAAGGTCAAATTTCTTGGATAGGTGCTCTTAGAGATTTGCAAAGAAGCGTTTATGTTATGTTCCTTTTTGAAGGTGAATCCATCTTGTATTGTTGCTAGCTCCCAGTGCCCAATATACACGTGAATCTAGAGTAAAAGAAAATAAGAGCATTGGCATTAGATTGGCTATCCTAATCTTCAAAATTTGAAAAATATGTAACTTTTTATTTTTTAACTAATCACTTAACTCTTAAAAACAACATTGTATTAGCCATCACATTCTCTATAATAATAAAATATTATTATTTTTTAATTTTTATTTTTTAATTACTTTTTTATTTTATTTTTCTAATGTGATATAACCTCCAATAATCATATTCCTTTTCATATTCATAATCTAACAATGTATAATATAATAATCTTATATGTATATAGATGACAAAATCTATATGTAAATAAAAATTCCATATGTACAATCATAATAATCTCATATCTATAATATAATAAACTCAAAATATTATAAAATAACATATGAGAAAATCACAGCCTAATAGTATATAATAAAATAACAACCCAACATTTACATGTGACAACTTAATGCTACCCAAAATAACAACCCAACTTGTGTGCATCGACAACATCATATTTTTAACAATATTCTAACTCCAACAATCACTTGTGTGCATCTATATGCATAATAACAGCCCAACAGCCCTACAAAATAACAATATCTCTAACATAAAGTCTGTCCAACAGTCCTACATAACAGTCCAACAAAAGTCACAAAATAGCTAGCAATAGTTGCTGCCCAGCCACATGTATTTAACACCACATGTGGCTGCCCAGCTACTAAATCCAATTGTGTTTGTATTAACAAAATAATATTAAGTAGATAATAACAGGATGAAACAAAGATGACTACACATCTTCAAAATCAAAAGATGGAGATGGAGGTGGAGATGTAGATAAAAATCGCTTCTGTGATTCCTCGAAAATCTCTTTTTGAATATTCAAGAAATACTCTTGCTGCATTCTATTCATCCTAGCAAGATCTAATTTTATTAACTTCATATCGATCTTTCTTTTTAACATATCATTCTTCTTCTTTTTCTCCACTAGTAAATCGTATGCCACAGAATTACTCTTGCTAATCTCTTGTCTTTTCTCAGAAATGTATATGGCTCTGTCATTTCTCATGCCATTTAAGGCCTTAGCAAATTCAGCATCATAAGTTTCTCCAGTTTTCCTCTTTCTCTCACTTTCTTTCGCAACCTTCTTGCTTGGAGGTATCTAAAAAATGACCTATACGTTGTCATCTAAAGTGTCGTCTCTCAGTCTCTCTATACATGATTTTGGCTCTTTCAATCTAAATATGCGAATGTAGTGATAATGTGATAATAGAATTTCAGTAAAAAAATTCAGAACCAAATTTAGTTAGAAACTCATACCTTGTCCCGCTTTGTTGCACCACTTGAATGCAATGATTCTACTTGGGCCATAGCAGTACAAAACTTATTTGTACATTTTTGGATCACCGACCATTGATTGGTCAATGACCCTCCAGAACGATTTGACATGCTAGGTTTTTTATACTCATTGTAATAATCACTAATTCTCTTCCACATTTGTGAATATTTTTTATCTGTCCACCGAATAACATCCACGCTAATATTGAGCCAAGTTGACATGAGGAAATTGTCCTCCTCTACGATGAAAGACATACCTCGTTGTGTTTTCTTACTAAGTGGCCTTTTTTCACCTATCAATTGAGTTGCTTGGAGTCCAACATTATCATGGCTGCTAGTCATTAGGGTACTAGAGATTCCCTGTTCACCACTTTTCAATAGAGTGGTAAAAAAGGGATCTTCATCAAATGTAGTGTCCATCATTGATTCAAATATTCATGTACAAAATCATGACTAGACTCATAACTCCAATAACAACTCAATACATAAAGTGTTGTCCAAAGTTTAATACAAAATAACATACAACAGCCATGCATGAATTATATTTTAAATATTCACATGTGAACTAATAATAAGGAAGAAACCATAACATACAAACAATTCAGTTCATACAAACATGAAGAAACCAAAGTTTGTATGAACTAATAACATACAAACAGTTCATTCTAATATCTATTCCACCATAACATTTGCAATCATACTTTAAAGAAACCATGCATAGTTAATTTCAGCTTAGTACATAGTTGTATGATTTGAGATAGACAACTGTGTAATGCTTAGTACATAATTGAAATCACATAGACAACTGTGTAATGTTCAGCTCAGCACATAATTGTATCATTTTGGTTCAACTCTGTGTTAATTAAAGTTATGAGATGATTATGAATTATGAAAATTATGAGATGATTATAAATTATGATTTATACCTATGCCATATAATTGCAAATGGAAGTATTGAAAAGTAAATTCTGAAAAGAATATTATGAAAATTTGGGAGAGAGCATTGCTTCCAAACTAATTAAATTCTGAAAAGAATATTATGATATTCTATCCTGTGCAATGGAACTGCATGCATGAGAGTGAAGCTGTCATGCTTAAGGTCAGGCCTCAGGTTTATAAAAGCCTCAGGTTGACATCAACCCATTTATCTGCGTGCATATTCTTATATATCCCACTTATATTTGTTTGTAGATGACCAAAAACAAGGAAGAAAAAAGAACTAAAAGTTAAAGTTATTAGGTGAAAATTAAAATATATATATATATAAGTATTATTCATGACAGCCAATGGAACTTTTGCATGCCATCTAAAGTGTTCTTGGTCCCTCTCTCTAACTCAAACAAAATTTGTAAGGTTTCTCATCACTTGGATACAAACCAAAAAGAGTATGGGGAGGGGAGGAGATATCAGTGTGCTCAACCAAATTTTGTATATCAGAAAGTAATTATGACACTTTTTTTAAAGATTTTGTTTATTGTATAATGGCTCAAGATATGCTTAGTTATATACAATAATATGAAGTTAATAAATTTGTCTATTCTACACATCATGCAGACTTTTCACTACTTACATGAGTATTGCAAGCATTTTGGCTAGTGTATTTTGAACTGCTCTGTAAGTGGTCCCTATCTTCATTCTTCGTTTTGCTCACTGTGCACTAACTGGCTCAGGAAAATTGAATGATTGTTGGCCAGATTTGTTAGTTTCTATGTGAGGAGCTTTGTCACATAAGGATGGTTTATGAATTGATCTTGTCGCCTTAATAAGATTGACTATTGACTGCTAAATCAATTTACATTGGATGTTCATATATTTTGTGGGTGCTTCTTAGTTTGGCAAGATTGCAACTTGCCAAATGCCACAACATTTAGAAAATTATTCTTAATGTGTGAAGTAGTTCATTTTCAATTATGTTTTTGGGCATATAGGCATAAATCAACTATCTTGGACAGCTGCATCACCCAAATCTTCTGAAGTTGATTGGTTACTGCATAGAGGATGAGCACCAGCTTCTGTTATACGAGTTCATGCCTAAGGGAAGCATGGAAGGTCATCTCTTTGGAAGTTATATATCGTGATTTTAAGACCTCCAACATCCTGCTTGATTTGATATGTAGTTTGGAAGCATGCTTGATCATATTTACTTGATTTTAAAATTCAATCAAACTTAGTTTTTGTTGCTTTGAATTCACAAGACTACAATGCAAAACTCTCTGATTTTGGGCTCGCTAGGGATGGACCAATTGGAAATAAAAGCCATGTATCTTCTAGAGTTTTGGGAACCCTCAGATATGCTGCTCCAGAGTATCTAATCACAAGTACTCTTTCAATATGTTTGTTTCATCAAGAAAGTCATTGATCTGATCCTAATTAATTTGAATTTAAAATGGAAGCATTAGTTTTGTCAAGAACCTGTTTTAATAGGGAATCATGTAGAATCCAAGACAAAGTTAAAGGAAAAAACATAACAGGATCAAGAGAAAGAATCCAAACACAGGTTGTTCCCTCTGTCATTTCTCAGAATCAAGACCCTTCCCAATACACAGGTTGTTCCCAAATCATAGGATCGCAGAGAAGATGTACAAAATATCACCAAACAAATCCAAACAAATGGGACCAAACAAATCCAAATCTATGGGTATGCTTAGTCCTTAAAACCAGAGTAAAATGTCACCAAAAAAATCTCAACAACATCAATAAAATCAAACCTAAACACCAAAATCAAGAGCAGGAATCAAGGTTAGGGTTTCGAATTTTACCATGTTGTTGGGTGTCAGTGTTGGAGTGAAGTCGTGGCGGTGTCGTGCTCAAGAGAAGGAAGTGAAAGATGAAAGAGGAGCTGTAGGAGAGAACGAGGGAAGAAGAAGAGAAAGAATAGAAAAAAAATAAAAGAAGAGAAAGAAGGGAGAGACAAGGGAGAAGGAAGACGAAGAGAAAGAAGAAAAAAAAACTAGAAGAATAAGAGAATGGATGTGATACGCGGGAGGGAAGAGAACCGCGGGAGAGAGGAGCCGAAATTAATAAACAATGTATTAGAACATGCTACAAAACTTTTCATCTTTGAAAAATAAGATGAAAATACTGTAACTCATAATTTATATGAAATGAGTTTGACTAATCCGATGTAGGGCTTTTATTGATAATATCAGTCAAATTTGAAGATGAAAAGTAGTTTGAACAAACTGATGCCAATGCTCTAACAAAGAAGATTTAAGCATTTGCGACTGTTTTAGAACTTTGGGTTTGCAGGTAATAAATAGTTCACTATGGCTAGCTATCTATGCAGATATACTCTAGGAATTGTCAATGTCTTTTTTATTTTATTCTTTGAGCTAGAGATGAAAAAAAACCAGCTAACCCGGCCCTTCCAATTTTTTTAAACTCACCCGACCTGAAAACCAAACCCGTTTGTGTTCAAAATCGAAAATGGAATTGTTGCACCCGTTTAGCTCTTTATCGAGTATTACCCATTACTCGAAACAAGACTAACTTTACTTTCTTGGATATTTGAAAACTAGAAGAAATAGTCGCAATTGCCAATCAGAGAGCTCTTAAGTATTGTCACCACGTTGGTGTCCTAGGAAATATCTCTCATGCCAAAAGAATTGGGATGAGAGAGAAGATAGAAAAGGAATTGCAACCGATAAGGCAACATGAAAATTGGGGGCCGAAATATTCAATTTTGAGATTAAACCAATAAAATAAATAACTTGCAAATTTGATTTCATATCTTCTAAATTTTGGAATCTAGGTCCCTCAACAACCTGTTGCTCTGTGTCTTGGTTCTTTGTAATTGGTTGGGTCTAAAGTGAAAAAGGAAGCCACGAATTTGAAACTCAACAAATCAAGGTGCATAGAAGCCACAAAAATTAGCCCTCCCTCTACTGGCCTTAACAAATCTAGACTTTTTTGGTAGAATGAAAATCCAAATCTCGTCTTTTCAAGAATAAGGCTCGTGTTCTGATATTCCTGATTTGGCTTGAACGTTGTTTCTCTTTTCTTCACTTCGGTTAGTTTTTTACCTTTTGTCTTCTTTTTTCACTTCTTGCTTAAAATTTTTAAAAAAAAATTATTAAAAAAAACCCAAAAATAATTGGGTCGAGTAATCAGGTGACGAAAACGGTTACAGAATTTTTTTTCACCAAAGTGCACTCATTTGGGTCATGTCGAAATATTGAAAATTTGGGCTTGGCCGAGTTGGATGAACAAGCCTACTTAGAGCTTAACTTTTTTTTAATAAATTCTCTATATTTAAACTAAGAGTATTTTACCATAATAAAAACATAATTTCAATTTTCTTTTATTTTAAGTTCTTATTTGATTTTCTAATTATTATTTTTTTACATTTGTTGTCATAGACGAGGAAATTGTGGTGACTTCATTCTTATAATGTAGCTTCACATAAGAAAAATATAGAAGAAAAATTGAAGGCCATGAGCTAGCACTTGTTTAGAGAGAGGCCCACAACCACAATCACAAACCACAACCTACATTCTCACAATCACAAACAACAATTTAACCACAAACCGAATTAAACACATCTTAAAGAAACCCATTCCAAATTTTACAAAACTAAATACATATTGAACAAATCCTAAAATTAAAAATTTTTATAATAAATCTACTAAACAAACAATATAATCACTATAGTCTATCAAAATCATCACCAACCACAGGTCCACAAGTTTAAAAAGAATCCATAGTATAAAGAAAAATAGGTCCTAGAATTTTACTCTTGATTCGTATCCAACAAGAGGTGCAAAAATGAGGGACATAAGCACTTTAGGGCTCGTTGGAAAGTCCTTCCGAATATTGATTCTCGGCCCTACAAAATGAGTGACGACTGGTAGCTTGCCGTGTGAAGTAAACTGAGGGTGCAGTTAAGGAAATAGAGAGGAAAAAGTGCAAAGAAAATTATAGGAATCGAATGGGAAATGGAGGAAAATTTTCACGATGGGAAACAGAGAGAAAATAAAATTGAGAGAAGAGACAAAACCAAGAAATCAAGGGAGAGCCAAGATATTGGTGGAAAATAGGGAGAAAATCGAGGGAAGAGAGAGAGAGAGGGTTGTTGGACATAAGAGAAAATAATAAACAATACGTTTGGAAAGTAACTCGCCAAACATAACCCTAGACCCTGAGTTACTATAGTTCAAAGCCAACCTTATGTTAAGTTGCCTCATCTAATCAGCTACATTTTATGTAATATAAGAAACTTGTAAATTTCACTAGCATTTGGCTAAGCAAATACCAGTGCTCTAAAATCCTTCAAAAGGAATTTTGATCAACAAATAAAACACCAAACTAGACCTTCCAGGTCCAATAACTTTCCTACTTTGCACTTTCTCAAATGCAATATTTACCCCTTTTAAACTCACAATAATAACTAGACTTCTTCTTTCAAATGATCTCACATATAAAATAATTGGACTTTTAACCATTTGAGATAAAAGTTGTTAAGGCAATTCTCCCCTCACCAATAAGTCAATCATCTAGCAAATTACAATTGAGAGAGGTACATTTCCTATCTCATGATATTTTATTAGATTCAATAATGTATTAGCAAATATCATTTTTCAAAATGCAAAGCTTCATATCAAAATATTTAACAATGCAGGTTTGGCAAGTGGGATGAAAGACATAAAATTCTCATCTTATTTCATTTCATCATTATAACTTTTTTAAACTTTCACACAAAATATAATAAATAATTCAAATTTTTTAAATCTCAATTCAACATTTTCAAATTTCAAAACAATGATAATATTAAAAAATAATATTTTAAACTTTTATCTAAAACTAAAAATTCTCATCTCACTATCCAAACCTATCCAAGTTACTTCTTAAAATTCATGGAATGTCAAGCCCCTACTAAGAAAATGTATCAAAACATCAACATGTTTAAATTTTGTAGTATTACTGTTGTATAATCCATTTGTAGCTAAATTATTTTCCTCAAGTTTTTAGTTTGTCAGAAATATATGCTACAAGCCAGTATAAGCGATCTTTATTAAGTCCTTATTGGTATTAACACTAGGCAGACACCTAATGGGCCTTAAGCCACAATTTCAAAGAGAAGAAAAGGGATAAAAAAGAGAGGATATTTTCACCACAATTGGTGATTAGTAGGTTATATGGGATTATATTTTCTTCTAAACCAAAACATAGCTTTACAATAACATCACTCGTTTTCTCAAAATTTTGGTTATTTTTCTTTGTTAGTCACTTTTAAACTAATGAATGCTTTGTGCGCTAGACAAGTGTTTTATTGCCAAGTTCGTTAAGTCATTATTAGCCTTTGGTTTTCTTACTCACCAAATGTTTCTATTAGAAATTATATATCATAGTACAATGAAAGTATTTATCTTGAGCGACAAATCATGGATCAAGTACGGCTGTTTCACAAACTTTTTCATGAGTGTTATTTATCCAAAATCATCATTCTTGGTAATAGAGTGTGCTGCATGTTGAAAAATTAGAACAACACTCACATATACCATAGCCTAAATGCCAGGACTAGAGAGAACTAACACTTATTAGAGAGAAAGAGAGAGATTCTATCTGTGCCAAAATTCATAGGATTAGAGAGAATCAACACTATAGAGGTGGACCTATATAAATAGTTCATTTAAATGTAACTCCCGACTGGCCTTAAAGATTGAGGAAATATAAGATCCTCATAATTAGTAGAGTAAAAAGGGTTTTCCATGAGATGGGAAATGAAAACAATCAACCTCACACAAGGTTTGTGAATAAGTGATTATCTGATAATGAGTAAGGAATATTCTTCTTTCTACTAAACAATATGTATTGAACTCATAATTCATTAGAAAATTTTTATGAATGTCAACTAAATATCATAAGTAAATTGCTCCAGGTTTTTGAATTATTTGATAACCAGAGTCATTATTTGAAAAATTCACTATGAGTTAGACTCAATATAATTTGATCAATCATTTTTTCTATCATTAAGGTAGAGAACTAAACCAAGAATTCTTTTTCTTTATCATCAATCAAATCTCTGTTCAAGACCTAGGATTCTATTTTATTATCAATCCAATCACTATTCACTTTCTTTTTTTCAATGAAGAGATCTCTTTACTTCTATGACTTAAATATCTCTATTTTTTGAAAAATTGATTAGATTGATTGGATTTGATATGATACTTATGAGATCGATGAGATTAATATTCAAATCTTTCTTCTTTATTTGATTTCTTCTCTTTGATTTATCTTTGAGATAGAATAATCATTTTGTATGTTATATATTCTAGGTAATGATCCATGAACCTGTTAATTCTTTTTATGAGGCACAAACGGGAGAATTTATCCAGGAAGCGAAAGAACTGGTGAAGTTACACGAAACCATCACAAGGGTTTATGTACTAAGAACGGGCAAACCTTTACGGGTTGTATCCGAAGACATTGAAAAAGATGTTTTTATGTCAACAACATAAGCCCTAGCTCATGGAATTGTTGATCTTGAAGTAGCAGAATAAAAAATAACAGGGATTTCACAAAAATAAAATATCGCAATTCAAAATTTTATCTTCTTACCTACTTGGGTTTGATATAGTATTATATTAATTAATCTATTAATATAGAATCATCTAGTAGTAATATAACAATATTATTTCTTCACTTAGAGACCAAAAGAGAACATTTGTAATATATACTCCACTAAAGATATTAAATTCGCATAGTAGGAATCCTAACTGTTTTAACATCAATTTTAATGGTTGGAGGCCTTATACAAAGTGTGAGATAGTCTAAGCAATTGTCTAAGTTGCTAACATCGGTCCACCCTAATTTATACTTCGCTATATTTGGGCACTTAGATGTGATATCATAAAATATTTTTCAATTGTAAATTTTTAACCTTTTTTTTTATTAAATACCTAATTATTATTATAATTTTTCAAAACTTTTAAATAAAAGTAAAAAAAATAATACAACTTTTTCAAATTTTAAAATAAAAATAGTACAAAAAAATTATATTCAAATAATATTTTAATTTTATAATATTTTTATTCACTTTTTCTTTTTATTTTCCAAAAATAAATTATTTGGAATATAAATTGAAATTTTTTAGAGTTTAGACTGTAAAGTAAAAAAATCGATAGTTTTTCTTTTCGGAGGCGGGGCGCGAGGGGAACTATAATTTCTACAAAAATTTTGAACTTTGAAGAGAAAAATGTATAAGTAATGCTATTCATCATTTTTATTTTTATTATTTTTTTATTATTTTATGATTTAGTATTAGATGATTGGGAATTATTTATTATATTTTATTTATAAATTTATTATTTAATAATATATTATAAGATGATGAGAATTAAGATTATGAATAGATTTTTGCAAAACGTATTATTTGGACAAATAGGGAGGGAGATAAAAAAATGGAACACGATAGGGTTTTAGAGCTAGCCATGCGTTCGGCCGACGCGAGGACTTGACTAGGGTTGGAGAGTACAAGTGCTGCAGCCATAACTCAGGCACCACCACGTCCGCTGTCGCTTAGTACAAAATCCTAGAAATTTCCATTTTCTCTCAGTGAAACAATGCCGCCCAAAGCTTCGAAGTCGAAGGAAGCACCAGTAGAGAGGCCCATCCTTGGCCGATTCTCATCTCACCTCAAGATTGGGATTGTAAGTTTCTTCTTCTTTTTTCACGTCCTCTTTCCATTTCGAAATTAATTGTTTTGTTCTTTCTGTTTGGTCTCCTTGAAAACACTGAAAAGGGAGTAAAACAGAAGAAATGAATGTCCTGATTTTAGACTTTCATCCGTACCCCTATTTTAGACTTTCGCCCTTGGTCTATTTAGAATTGGAATTCAGTTGCATTCCACTTCTGCTGGTCTTTGGGTCCCTTAATTGCATGTTTCTTCGTGTATATCTGCCCCTTCTGGTTTCATATCCGATCCCAGTATGCTGAAATGTCCCTACAAGTTCACGTTTTTATTGAATTATAGATTTTGTTTGAATGTAAATCATTGCTACTCTTAGTAATCTACAACTTATAATTTGTTGATGAGCCTTGAATTTTTGTTTTCTTTTTAGGTTGGATTACCTAATGTTGGAAAATCGACCCTGTTCAACACACTTACAAAGCTCTCAATACCTGCTGAAAACTTCCCTTTCTGTACCATTGAGCCAAATGAGGCGCGGGTATACATCCCAGATGAGCGTTTTGAATGGCTTTGCCAATTGTATAAGCCCAAAAGCGAGGTTTGTGACTTAGCCTTTTGCTCATACTTTATGGAGATGTACATATGCAACTCTGGGAGGCGTCTTTGGCATTTTTTTTTTCATTTCTAATAAGAGCTACAGAGACTGCCAGCACTTTTCATGTAAATAGCAACTGTGGGAGGTGTGTTTTGGTATATTTTTTCGTTCCTATTGAAAGCTGTATGTACTACCAGATCTTTTTCCGGCATAGGAACATCTAGCATATGCTGTGCACGAGTGGCTTTGTGAGGTGTTTTTGCCAAAATCCATTATCTACAACTCCATGGAAAGTTTTTAGTTATGCATCATGTTTAATATATCGACCTCGAGTTATATTGAGCTTAGCCCCAGTATTTATGTATCTATGTTGGTCTTGTTGATTCTGCATGCTCTTTATTTGAGATTCAAACTCCTATTTCTTGTGACTGTCCTAAATGATGATGTTGGTGACAAGAACAGTCCAGAATAAAGAAAGTAAATACTGCATAGGATGTATTGATGGGAAGAGTACCACAATTACTTAGTGAAGGATGTTGAAATTTCATGCCCATGATTATTGAGTTCTACATTTTGTGAATAATCTATAGCTTTAAAAAGGGATAGCGCAAAAAATAAAAAAATAAAAAGCCCTGCTCTGTCCTTCATCAATTAGGTTCCTTAAAAATTAAAAATTCTGAGGCCTATAGAGAATGGAAGTTAGGAGGGGGTAGCATTATCTATGAGAGTGTCCCACGACCAAGGGTTTGTCCAGAATCTGACTCAGAAACCTGATTCTGAAATATATATATATATATATATATATACTTTTTTTCATGAAGTTTTGTGCACAATAATGGAGCTTGTACTTCTTACGGCTTATTCAAGTTATTTTCATGTTCAGGTTTCAGCATTTTTAGAAATCCATGATATAGCTGGATTGGTGAGAGGTGCTCATGAAGGACAAGGGTTGGGCAATAGTTTCTTATCTCACATACGTGCAGTTGATGGCATCTTCCATGTTTTACGTAAGATGCTTATATTTTTAGTAGTACATACATGAATGCTGACTCAATTTGTGTGGGTGTGGGTGAGTGTGTGTGTGTGGGTGTGAAGAAGTAATTCACTAGCTTAAATGACAGAATAAGAACAAGATAATGAATACTATCGATAAGAAATATTCATGGGTCGCAAGCATAGAAATGTTTTTTTACTTGGTATTTGAGTTGGCATATAGTTCAGCCTATAGTCTTGGGTATAGTATAGTTACCTGATTAGAGCAATTTTCTTTATTGTTCGTACTCCTTTGTGAGACCTATGGTGACAAAAGAGCTTTGCTCAACTAACAAGATTGAGCTCGACAAGTCTAATCCATGCTTGAGTTCAAGCCCGGGCCTGGCACAATTATATAAATATAAATATTAGAGAAAATCTTTGTTATAATAAAATGATTGCTATTTATATCAAAGCATAGTTAATTAAATATAAATAGGTTTGTGATCTACAAGAAAGCTTATCTAAGATTGGGCTTGGCTTGATTAGTAAATGAGTTGAGTTAGTAGTATGGTTGAGGTTAAGAGGTTTGATACATATTTCGACATAGTGAACCTGTATGTTCTGACCTTAACAGATGGTAAGTGGAGCAAAGTGTAGTCAAGTTTTCCTATCTATATTGTGTGGTACCATTGATTTATTATTTGCATGCTGTTGAAATAACACTGGAAATTAGTTGGAATATCAATTTTGTGAATGGTTTATTTTTTAGCTTTTATATTTTGATTTTCATTTAGCTAGTAACTTATCAAATAAAAAAATCATGTATCTAGTGTAATTTAACAATCATATTACCTGATCCCTTTTTTCTTTTCCCCTAGGTGCCTTTGAAGATCCAGATATTATCCACGTAGATGACTCTGTAGATCCTGTGAGGGATCTAGAGGTTATTAGTGCAGAATTGCGACTAAAGGTATGCTAATATTTTCTGAGGTTTTGGCATTTTCTATTAACTTGAGTTAGGTATCTATGGCTTCCACCTCCATAATTCTTGTCAAATTTTTTTGATAAGTGATTTTTGTCAAATGCTTGTAAATATGTTTCAATTATGGAGGGTTGATTAGAGTCTTATTAATCGTTGCAGCCCGTAGCTGATAGTTTTATTATTTGGTCAGCTTTATTATGGCATCATGTAGATATGGCTAATCCCTCCATTGGTTGAATTTTCATGATTTGTGTTGCAATGAAAATACGAAAAGCAATGAAAATATGAAAAAAATTTCATGGAAGGCTAAAGTTGCTGTTCTCAAGATGTTTCTATGGTGAGAGAAGGAGAAAGAGACATGGCTTGGAAAGGATATGAGTGGGTGATGGGTGTCCTATGAATGCTTAAACAATGGTGTGTTTGAGAGAGAGATGAGACAAAGGGAGAGAGGAACACATTCCAACTCCACTAAATGATTTTCTTTTGTTTCATGCAATTATTTGTTAAAGGAAAATGTCAGAAGCTACCCCACTGTTCCAGATCCCACCATTATCCCATTCTGTTGACGTGATAGTGTCTAGAAGTCCTTTGATCAAGATTGTTAAAAAAAATGATTAAAAATCCAGGGGTTATCAAACATTGCCTTGTTAACAGGTTGAGATTTTCTCTTGTATACTTCTTATGTACTTGGGCTATGTCTATTTACTTGATTCAATAAAACCTCTTATTACTTAAAAAAAAAAAAAAAAAAAAAAAAAAAAAAAAAAAAAAAAAAAAAAAAAAAAAAAAAACAGAGTGAGATCATGGTGGGATGGTGTAGTCCCATGTTTTGCTCTATGTTACCGATGGCTATAATTTATACATTTGGACTTATGGGGGCATTATGACTTTGTTATTTGTAGAATTTAGAAGGTTTATTTTGTCCAAAATCCCTAACTGATTTTTTTTTTTTAATTTTTATTTTTTTATTGGTAGCATTACAAAAGGTATTTTAATTAATTGTTTGGGATTGGATAAATTTATGAATTTTAGGAATGAATTGCACTCTTAGATGGTGTGTAAGGTACTCAACGGAATCTATTTTATGGTGTACGAGTAGAAGGTTCTTTACTAGCATATGTACCTATAAAAAAGTTCTTTTCTAACATATACTACATCATATATGAGTTCATATCTATCAAATCCCTTCTCATCTCTGTACCACTTCAACCAAATTCAAAAGCTATTGTTAGCAACCATCCATACAGAAAGGGATTTGTTATAAGTGGCTTTTAATTCTATAACCTTTGTCTCGCAATCTTGAAATTGTGAGCATTGCTTTCCCACCAGATACATAACGTTGAGCACAAGAGGACCATCCTCTAGATTGCTAAATTGCCATGACTTTCCAATGGACTTCTGCAGCACTATTCCGTTTGTATGACGTGCTTTTCTCTAGGTATCCAAAGTTGAAATCTTCTCCAAGGCTATTGACCATACGTAAATGCTATCCTTGAAAGTATGTTAGATCTCCTAATACCCTTCCATGGAAAAGAAGGGCTAATGAGGGGTGAAGCATGTGATAAATAGATCTGACCTTGAAAGTCCATCTTTTGGAGAGAATCCAACAAATTTTTTCATTGCCATCTTCTTCAGCCCATGGGAATACTATAGAGTAAGGAACAAAGGTGACATTGATATAGTAAAGGTGACATTCTGCTGTGAAGTGTTATCAGAGAGTTGTAAATGATCTGCCCACCGAAGTCTCCTTACAAAAAGATATGCTAAACGACTAGTGACAAGAGATACAGCTTTGCGAATGTTGGAAAAGGATGTATTTATCTGAAGGTGGTAGGGTCACCCTAATGAAAGGACTCTTTCCAACTTGCCAACCTATTTCCTATCATTATTTCCACTTCCCATCAAAGTGGCTCATCGCATGGAGAAACTCCAACATGACTTCATATGGGGGTGGGGGATCAATGATGAGTTCAAATTTCACTTGGTGAAATGGGCCAAAATTTGCTCTCCTATTCAAGGAGGTTTGGGTATTCAGAACTTGCAGTTTTTCAGCAAATCTTTGCTTGGTAAGTGGCTTTGGAGATATCACAATGAGAGGGGGGCTTTGTGGAGAAGTATCATTGGATTGAAGCATGGGGAACCATGAGGAGGATGGTGCACCAAGGAGGTGAATGGGCCCCATGGTGTGGGGCTGTGGAAACATGTAAGAAGAAGTTGGGACTCATATTCAAGATATACCTGCTTTAAAGTGGGTGATGGATCCAAAATTAAATTTTGGCATGATGTATGGTATGGCAATATGCCGCTCAAGGAAACTTTTCCATAAGTTTATGGCATGGCAAGCATGAAAGAAGCCTCAATTGCAGACCACTTCGTACTCTCTAATGGCACTCCACAATGGAATGTTACATTCCCTAGAGATGCACAAGAATGGGAAAATGAGGCTTTTTCGGAGTTAATCTATTGTACTCCACCTGGTTGTTGGCGGGAGTTGGAGATACGATCTTTTGGTGCCCTTCTAAGATAGGGAAGTTTTCAGTACACTCCTACAAAGCCATGCATTGACAATGCATGGTACAAATTCATTCCCATGTAAGAGTATTTGGAAGACAAAGGCGTCCCTAAAGGCAAAGTTTTTTGTATGGACGACTTCCATGGGGGAAGATCCTCACTCTAGACAATTTAAGGAAACGTCGAATCATAGTCTTGGATTGGTGTTGTATGTGTAAAAAGAGTGAAGGGTCGGTTGACCATCTACTCTTTCATTGTGAGATTGCCAGGACATTGCGGAATGAAGGTTTTGCTCAGGTGGGATTAGTTTGGGTGATGCCGAGACGGGTGGTGGACGTCCTAGCTTCTTGGAAAGCCATTTAAGGTAATTCTCATATTGGATCTATTTGGAAGATGGTTCCAATATGTTTATGGTGGTGTATTTGGAGGGAGAGGAACGAAAGAAGTTTTGAAGATCACGTGCGATCAATGGAAGAGCTTAGAAGTCTGTTTTTCAATACTTTAATCCATCGGTCGATTGTAATTGATTTTCATGGCTTGTCATTTCATGATTTCATTGTATCTCTAAACTAAGCACGCATAGGCTTTGCTCTTGTGTATGTCCCGTATACTTGGGCCTTTGCCTACTCTTTTGATCAATAAAATCTTGTTTACCGATTAAAAAAAAAAAAAAAAGGTCAATCGCACATCATGCCAAAATATGTTGGACCCATCACCCACCCTGAATCCACCAAAAGGAGGGAAATCATCCCACTCCTAAAATTTTTCTCATTCATGAAAAAAAATATTTCCGCATCCAAAGCTTGACACCCCTTAATGCCATTAGAACACGGCCCTGTCCGCATGTTACCATATTTGACATACACAACCAATCACCACAAGTCCTCCCTCTCCGTGGCATTATGCCCCAATCATTTCCCAAGAAGACTCTCTTAAACATAAGCAAGTTTCTGACACCAAAACCCACCCGTGGGTAGCCCAAGTGGTACGGGCAAACTTGTGTGCATGAGCCCCATGTCACAGGGTCAATTTCCCCTAGGATCAAATTGCAATTTAAGTGGGAGGCCATTGTGGTGGGTTGCTGTGCTAGTCTCCCTGGGGGTTTAGGTTCCATGGGTGAGTCATAAGGTCTCTCCGTGGGGCAGTTCCCCTGTCATTAAAAGAAAAAAAAAATGTTTTGACACCAAAACATCTTGAAGTCACCAGAATGCAGATCTTGATTAAATATGATCTGAAATTTGTACTTTATGTTTAATTTCTTATTGTCTCAGTTTTTTTTGCTACTAATTATGATTTTTATGTTCAATGGGTATCTTTTCTCAATATCCTTGTAGTGTTGCCATCAGTGTCTTTCTGAATTGTCTGCCATGTTTCTTGATTTGGAATAAAATGTTTACATTGAGACAAATGTTCTGAACCTTGCTTCTTTTTCTTGAATTAACCATAGGATCTTGAGTTTATGGAAAAGAGGATAGAAGATCTTGAAAAGAGCATGAAGAGGAGCAATGACAAGCAGTTAAAAATAGAGCATGATCTCTGTGACAAGGTTTGTGTTTTGATAGATTAAAATAGGTATCAATACTTGAATGTGCAACCTTTCTGTTTGTGTATTAACAAGTTGTATATCTTGTTTGGAAATGTTGAAGTAGTTGAAAAGGTTTTGATAGCACACAGTCTTACTTTAACTCTTATTGGTCATTGTCATCCACTGCTATCGATGGTTTCTTTGCAGATTGAGTTAAATAAATTTTTATGAGTAAGATAAAGGATGGTACCCATAAAGATAAAAGAGGATGATACCCCAGTACACAAGATGTATACATGAAATCCAAGTTAGATAATTAATTTTTTGTTTATTTATTTTACAGCTGTATGTATTCACTTGTAACCATTTACGTTTAAATTTATTTCTTAAGCATCTATATATAAAATGTGATTGCATTACTTTCCAAAAAGGGTCATGGTCCAACTATGTTGACATGAATGGACAGTATTCTGAAGAGTAAAAACAGTGGGTGTGGTCATTGGGAGACTCTCAAGTACTTGATTACTTGAGACCAATGGAATTAGAACATTAAATGAACCACTAGTATCTTAGAGGATGCCAATTAAGCTTTCTGTTAAAGCATGGAATTTGATTTCTTCAATCATTTTTTGGGAGTAATTATTAGATACTCCCAGAGTATAGACACGTGGCACTTCTTTCCTATCATAGGATGCCGCATCAATTAAATTGATGCTTATATAAGCAATTTTATTTACATGGCGTGTGATAGGATGGTAGTACCACATCATCTCTACCCCAGAAGTACCTAATAATTTTCCCCTTTTTTTAGCATTTTTGTATTTTTTTTGGGTATTATACTCTAAGATTTTCTAAAGGCTTTAATTTCTGTAGTAATCAAGCATGCCTGTATTCTCCAAGTTTATTTGCACACGGTGTTATAGAATATTGAATTCGTTCTATATGGTGTACGTAACAAAATGGCGGTGTTCATTTCTACAGGTCAAGGCATGGCTTGAGGATGGAAAAGATGTCCGTCTTGGGGAATGGAAAGCTGCTGATATTGAGATTTTAAATACTTTTCAATTGCTTACTGCGAAGCCTGTTGTTTACTTGGTGAGTTGTGTTCTTCATGATAATAGGATAATCTTTAATGGTCCTGGGTTAAGTGAGCTATGTTTGTTTCCTAATATCTCTATTTTTTGCACCTAGGCCTTGGCTCAGTAAACTTAGGTTCAAGTCCTAGCCCCTCACCCTGCCCTAAAAAAAAATCTAGCCAGTGTTCCGATGGCTCATAATCAGCTTTGCTTAGTTTAGGCTTTGACTGAAAAATATGACTACAAAATCATGGACTATTCATGCGAATAGAAGCCTAAATGGTCTCCCTGCCCACCATAAACAACGTGTTGAGGGTGAGGCCATGAATTTGATTCCCTTCAGTTGTATGAATTGTATTTATCCATAGAAAAATGTTTATGGATTGTATTTTTTGGAATAAAGGAAAGCTAGGTGAATATGTGGCATACTTCTTCTCTGCTACTTCTTCCCTAGCAGATGAAACAACTGATGTTCTTGTGGGCTTGGGGGAGGAGTTCCCATGCTAGATTAAAGGTTTCTTGATTCCTTGTACCATCTTCTATATCAAAGGCAAAAAGCTGCTAGAAACTTAAAATTATTACTTATCAAAAAAAGCTGTGCTAGAAACTTGAGGTGATACACATCTCAATCCAAATAAAGTAACCCCTTCTCGATCTATTTGGTCCACTAAAAGTCTGTTTTTGTGTGCCTATTAAGTTTGTCTAGTAAGTTGATTTTCTTTATGTGTTCAATTCTATACGTTCAACAGAATCTGGGCTCCTGATTCCCTGTAATTTTTGTGTGGGTGCAAATTGCTTATATATATAGTAATTTCAAGACGTGCTAGCCATCAATTATGTGTTTCTACAACAAGGGGCACAGGTGGAACTTAGTCATTTTGTGGGGAAATTCATATGGTTAATTTCAAATAAAAAGTAAAAGCTTGGATTGAGTGCTAATGAATATCGGGATATACAAGTAAATTCAACAAGAGATCTTACTGATATAAAAAATCAATAAGAAATCTCACACCAACTAGATAATATATTTTTCAAGTAAAAATATCAATTGAATCGCAAATCATGTTTCATGAATAGAACAGTGCCATGGTTTGCTTTGTAAAACTAAATTAGTAATTTTCTCTCTGAATAAGGTTTTCCAAGGTGAAAAGATAGTTGCCTTGTAGCATCTCTTTTATCAGGCGAGCATTTACAAAGGAAAAGTACTCCGTATTTTCTTAGATTTAAAACATAGTAGAGAGATATTGTTGTGTATTATATGTTGGGAATGAACTGAGTCATATTTAGTTTAGAAAATGAAAATCTTGTGTGATCATAATTATATCCTATTTTCTCTACAGGTTAACATGAATGAGAAAGATTACCAAAGAAAAAAGAACAAATTCTTGCCAAAGATTCATGCTTGGTATGTCCTGTATTTTTCTTGAATTATTATCTTGATTTTTGTAAGCTTATCTTTTTTATGGTCCCCACCCCCCCCCCCCCCCCCCCCCCCCTCTCTCTCCCCAGGCGTCTTTCTCTGTTTTTTTTTGTGTGGCTACCTGGTTGTGCACATCTCTTTGTACCCTTAAGATTTCTCTCCAAGAACTAGGCAATGTGTTCTCCTTTGTGTTTGTGCATGCACTTGTGGGTGTGTTTCTGCCTGTGTTCTGCTATCTGAATACTCTCAAGATGTCTCATCATAACTTAGGTATTATGTTCTCTTCAAAAGATAAAAGTATATTGTGTTTATGTGCTCTAATGCTGCTATTTGGTAACATAAGTAACCCATTCTAAACATGGTTGGAATCAACCCAGCAAAAATGATTAAGATATTCTGAGTTAAAAAAATGGGAAAATGCTACTCTGCCCCCATCAACCTTACTGCTCAATCTGGCATGCCACGTGGTTAGTTATTAAAAAAAGGAAGCGGCACAGTAGCACCACCCAAAAAAATGTTGTACATGGTTCTAATGGAGTCTTCAGCTTTAGCTTGCCTGTGAGGCATGGTCCTAGTGGAGTCTTAAGCTTTAGCTTGCCCACGAAACATCTTTACACTGCAACTATCCATATCTTGTACTCATCACTTGCACTTGTAATACAATTGGTTTTATAAAATAACTCAGCTATAAGTCGAGACTATACAGTTTTCATGTGATCCATTAACTGCAGAATTAAGGTTGGAGAATGGTTTGTTATGCATTAATGTCATGATTCAGAGCTGTCTTCAAGTTGCTGGGTCAGTGCAGTAGGCACCTTCTCGGGGTGATAGGCAGCTAATTTGTTATCTTTTTTTTTTTCTTTTTTTTTTTTACAAGTAAAATTGTATTGATAGAGCTAATTTATCATCTTCTTTTGCTTACATTAGACCTCTGGTTTGCTTTCATATTCAAACTTCAAATGCCCAGAGAGAGACTCCAGTTTCCACTTTTCTTCATCATAATTCGCCTTTGGTGTGATCATGTGGTCCTCTTGACTTTCAATTTAGTATGTCTTAGCCTTCACACACACTATAGGGCATAATGCAAGCTGTCTACCCAATGCAGTCCTTTCATTGAGTTTTAAATGTCAGGAACTTGACTAGGAAGTATGTTGTTATACTGTGTATTAATTAACTGTCTATGAAATATGAAATATTCAAGCAACAAGAATGCATGTGGAATTAGTTGTCAGAGGCAAACCAAAATACCATATAGCATGTTCCTGAGCTGACCATTTTAACACTGAGCTTACTGCATCTTAACAGACCTAAAACTTGCTAACTTGTAGAAAAGTCTGGGAAGCAACTTAGTGCATTCTGTCTACACTTTATATTGCTTCCTTATCTTCCTTCAACTACTTGATAGTTGCAAGCCAATTCATATGTTTCTTCTTTATTGCCGCCATGTTACTTTTTTATGTTCTTCATTTTCTTCAAGATTTGCTTTTTGTTGAAAGAAATCAGAGTCCAATAATTGCGTTTATTATCAGGGTGCAGGAACATGGAGGTGAACCGATTATTCCTTTCAGCTGTGTGTTAGAGAGAAATCTTGCTGACTTGCCAGCAGACGAAGCCACAAAATATTGTGAGGAGAACAACTTACAAAGGTTAGTCCAAACCTATTAAGATGTGTGTCAATGAGGTACAGATGACTGCTAACATTTGATGTAAATGTTAGGAACAAAATTATGTGGTCTGTGTTTCAAACTTAACATGAATTTGAGCCTGGTCATGTGCTGAATGACCATTGTAAACCCATTAGTATTTGACTACTGCTATTATGCTCTCTTATTTTTAAAGGGACCCTGTACTTTCCTACTAACTTTCCCATAAATTATTCAATTCTTTCTATTTCCCTCATAATAAAGTTGAAGTTTCAAGTAGGGCTATGCCCATTTTTCGTAATTAGACGCATTCTCTTGTATACTTCCTGTGTACTTGGGCTATTTTCGTATTAATCAAATTTCTTTTAATTATCAAAAAAAAGTTGAAGTGGGTAACCGCACTACAACTTTGGGTGCATATTGTAAAGTGGAGTACCAAAGACAAATCTTACTTTGGTAGTGTTTTGTTTTTAGTTCATTTTTCCTATGAGAAATATAGGGGAACTGTGACATTATGAAAATGAAATTGGGCTCCAATATTAATGATAGGTATTTACAAGTGGAGAAGGGGCTCATTATGGTTACGTATTTCGAATGATGCTTTTGATCTTGGTTTAGAAAATCTTGAATTGGAGTGTTCTTGTTTCCGGAGGTCGGTATCTAATATGCTTCACTGCCCTAAAGAAATCTTGGAATGGGTTTGAAATTATTGCAAGCGGCTGGAGTTTGAAAATTTTTCTCAGTTGTCTAAAACATTCTTGCCATATCTGGTTTTTCTTTCCAATTATTTGCTCATCATGTTTTGTCTTCAACTTTCCTGAAATAGTATTTACTGGTCATGCAGCGGAGATAAATAGTAAATGCGTAGTTAACTGACAACTATGTTTTACTTTGCTACAGTGCCCTTCCAAAGATCATAAAGACTGGTTTTTCTGCAATCAATTTGATATACTTCTTCACAGCAGGAGCTGATGAGGTAATGTAACTTCCTTTTTATTTTTTCGATATGTAACTTCCTTTTCTTTTGTTTGCTGCTGTCTCTGTCCGTTTTCTAACAGTGACTTTATTGTTGGAGTGTCTTTTTCTCATCTGTCTTACTTTCAGTATCTGAAGTTATTGAACCAAAGAGTCTCCACCATCATCACCCATCTTTAATGATTTGCACGTATTTGTTATACTGTGTTCCTCATCATTGCTTGGAAGCATTAATGGTGGAATGTCCAAATAATGACATTTTGTAGGTGAAATGCTGGCAAATTAGACGGCAGACAAAGGCTCCTCAAGCTGCAGGGACCATCCATACTGACTTTGAGAGAGGATTCATTTGTGCCGAGGTTGTCCCTTGCTCATATGTATTTATGTTGTCCTTATTTAAATTATTGCTGGTTCTTTTCCTTCTCTTCCAACAAGCTTCGAAAGTAGCTTTCACGTAATGACCATTGTAAACGTAGCTATAGATACTCTCGTCATTACTTTTCTGTGCCACCATTTAATACGTGTATTTTTTAGCCGTTGCCTTGACCTCTTCCTATACTACCACTGTCATACCTCTTTCCCTGCTAGCATCAACATAAGAAGTAATGTTGATGTTGAAGTTTCATCAATCATGGTTTGCTTTACCATGCTGTTAATTGCAAAAGGCATTACATGGGTTTCGTAGTTGTCAAAATAGCTCTAAAAGCATGACTGGGAACAAAAACTTCTTATCGCTGTCCAAACATTTCCCGTTTTGATACATACTTGATTTTATTGTTTTATTTGTTTTTGATGTGCCTTAATATTTACTTGCATATAATGTGATAATATTTAGGTAATGAAATTTGATGATCTAAAGGAGCTTGGTAGCGAGTCAGCTGTGAAGGTATACACTTTAATCTTCAGATGTCAACATATATGGTTACGAATATTTACATCCACCTTGCCATTGCTACCCAAATCTACCACGTGGCATCATCGAGGGTGCTACGTGTGAGGTTCATCACTGAATTCCTTTGATCGTTTCTAGTTGGGAAACTAATGCATACTGCAATTTTTTTTTTATTTTTCTTGCAGGCGGCCGGGAAATATAGACAGGAGGGAAAAACTTATGTGGTTCAGGATGCAGACGTAATATTTTTCAAATTCAATGTTTCCGGAGGTGGGAAAAAGTGAAATGATATATTTTTAATTGGCCGTTTAATTACTCTGGTGAGTTGGATATTTTCTTGAGTTTATATTTATAAACATTTTATCACCTATCACCCAAGAGGTGATAAAAAGAAGTACGAACTACTTGTATTCCTTGGTGCAGTTTGTGGAAGCACATGTTTGTTAAACTTAAATCTAATGATCTCAGTACATAGAGAAATTTTTTCGATAGTTGATAGTTATTTGAACCAAGTCGAATGTGTTTGAAAATGGTTTTAGAGATATCTAAGGATTTGCATAAACAGATTTTGAGCATACTCTAATTATAAGTACTTTATTTAAATCTCTGGTGATCTTCATTGCCGGATGGATGCTTTGAACAAATGCTAAAGCTGAACTTGAATTGAAGTGCGAGGTCCTCAAATCTGAAAATTAAAGAGTTAATTGTAAAACTAGTCGTTTGAGTTTTTCACTTTGTGAAAACAATCCGGTCCAGTCAGGTTCGATCCGGTCTGATTCAATTTATTATTTTTTCGTTCATCATTTTTTCTAGACCAGACTGAATCAAACATCTAGTCGGTCCAATTCCATTCGGTTAGTCCATTTGGTTCGATCTAATTATTTTTTTATTTTTTTTAAAATAAATCAATTAAATATTTTATTTAAATTACTAAATTAAAATTAAGTAAATTATTAATATAGATTATGTAACTAACTATTAAAAAAAATGCTACATATCATTCCGCATCACACTTTATATATTAAAATATTATTTTTTATTTTTTTATTTTTTATTTCATTTTATTCTTATTCAACTAATTAAAATTATTTTATTTATCATCCACATACTACATATTTATTATAGAAAAAATAAAAAAAATTAAAATAAGTGTGGTGTGTGAAGTGTAAGGATGACAAGAAGAATTTTCTTAAAAAAAATTATATGGTCAATGATACATATTATAAATTATATATACATACATAATACATATTATAAATTATATATATATATATATAAATTATAATATATATACTATATAAATAATGGGGAATTGGTATTAGGTTAGTTAATTTATAATTTACCAATTACTTTATATTTACTTACAACTTAGGTATTTTACAAAAAGTTTATCTAATAACTTTAATTAGATATAGATGTAGATGTTAGTAATTAGTAAATGGTGAATTGGTTATAAATTAATTGATAATATACACTACTTAATTAATAGAATATTATTTTTTAATTATATCTTTAAAATTTTATATTATAAATGGGAATAGGTTAGATGAAAATTACATAATTAATTATATAATTATTATATAAAATAATATATATAAAAAATAAAAATATATATATATTTTTTAATTCGGTCGATCCGGTCTACTTCAGTTCGAGGAACCGTGGACCAGACCAAACTAGTTTGGTCTAAGGAATCATGGACTGAAATCAAACCCCATATTTCTCGGTCCAGTCCGGACCGAGCCAAACCAGTCGGTCCGATTGGTTTTTCGGGTCCGGACTGACCTTTTATAGCAACTTGTGACAACTCTTAAGGGTTGGCTCAAGTGGTGAAGGCTTTGGGCTTGAGGATATGCTCATTGTTCCCTCTAGATCTAAGGTTCAAATTCTAAGTGTAAACAATCTCTAGGAGCTATTAGATTTAGAGATTTTTTTCTTGAATTACCTAAAGTGCACTAACGACAAACTCCTTATTGAGAGTGTGTGCAACTCCTGGGTTAGTTGGGACGCTGTTCCAAACACTTGGTGTTAATTAAAAAAAAAAAATTACAACTTGTGACCTCAATTTTTAAACTTTTGCAAAATTAAATACTTGACTGTTGTTTTTGTAATCCAAGGCATCCACCAATCTTATATTTGAAAAGTAATGGGTAAGGTTGCCATATGGTATTGGCATGTTACGCGTTTGTTTTGATATATATATATATATATATTTTTCATGTTGATTTCGATTTTGCAATTAACTAAAAAAAAATCTCTTTACAAATCTCAAAGTGCTTATAAAAAATCAATTAATGGATGTATGTTATTTGAGAAAAAAAAAATAATGGATGTATGTTACAGTTATTATTGAAATTGGCAGGGGCAGGCTAAGTTTTAGAACCAGCCATGTCTGATCCTCGACTCATAATAAAGATAAGAAGTGGATATTAACCGTGTTTGGCATTTGTGATGATCAAAACTCATCCGTGCTCCTCATCATGATGCCTCCCACAAAGTTTTCCATGTACCATCTTTTTCAGAATTTGTTTAGTGTGAATAGTTAAAAGTTACTACATAATATCAGTACCACCCATCAAGATATTATATATATATATATATATCGACTATATTTTCATATTTATTGTTGTATTTTCATAAAATATATAAATGAATTCCTAGCTACGCCACTTGGACGAACTAGTCTAGAAAATAAATTACGTAGAGCAACATCAAAATTTCTGCATGGTCAAGGATACTGTTGTGGCTGTCCATTATGCTCTACCTTAATTTCATAGTCAAGTATATATAACTGGGTGACGTAATAATCAACTAGTCAATATTATTTTATGTGAAGTATTTGTTAAAAGATGTTCAAGATTAAAATAAATAAATATAATTATCAATATATTTATATCGCTTGAAGGCCAAAGTCACATGGCTTATAATCCAAATTGACTAATCAATGATATAATTGAAACTCCATTAAATATTATAAAAAGTAAGAACTTCTTATTCTCAAATTATGTGAAATCCTATACATCACTAATCCTTTTTCACTTACCTAAATGAGATATCACAATATGTCCTATTATATTTCAGACAATTTGTGCATCAGGAGTACTTTACACACACACAGTACAAAAGTGCATGTGAATATGCTGGCTTATAAATCTTTTATAAAGTCAAAGTTTTGCACTTAAAAAATATTTGGTCTTCTAAGATTTGGAATGAACAAACTTTTAGCAAAATTGTGTGACCAGCTTTATCGTCCAACAAATCCTCACACTCTTACTTCTTTCTCCAATAATCGCATAGCAGCTAATTTGAGCCAGGAATCATGGCTACAAACATCAAATGTTGGTTGCGTCGTGTTGATTTATTGATGGAATTAACATATAGTTCAAAACTCTCTCCCACTCTCTCAAAAATGTCTTTAACACTCTTCTTCCTCTCTCTCAACTACCATCACAACCACTCGCACTGCTAGCCCATCCAACCACCGCATTTATCACTTTTAGCTGTAGACCGTACTTATGGTAATCTCTTTTTTTTTTTCTTATTAAAGATGTGTTCCACTGCCAGCCAGCACCTTCTACCTGTAACTAACAAAGATGATGGCCCGATATGCATGATACACCTTCAATGCTTAAGTCAGTGATATGTGGAATGGGTTATTACCAAGATAGTGATTAAGAAGAATTATGTTACCTGTGCATGATGTCGACTTACTGTATATATAGACATAGGTAGTTAATGATAGATACTAAGGATGATCATCCCATTGAGTCTTATCTCCATGTTCTCTTGATTTGATGCTCATCTTGAGAATGTTGGATTCGCCCCAACTTTTTTGATCAATTATCCATCCTAACTGCTCTAGTGATTACAAGATGGAATTGTGTAGGTCGTTAAGACTCCAATGACCTAATCCTCACCATTCTCTGGGTTGGGCCTCTATGGATGGCCCACCTTTTACCGAGGGCAACTCAAGTCCCTCCAGTTATTCCGTTAATTCCCTTTGCATGGGCGCAAGGGAATTAAATTGATGACAATGCTACCGTGCAGGTTTAATGACCTTCCCCAATGTGAGATATAACAGCTAAATATGTACAAACGTGGTGATCATTTAATAGGCACCTGACCGACGCCATCTATGGGCAAAAGTCTAGTAAACACCCTGCTTGGCGATTCATTTTCTCAGGCATCAAACATTTCAAACGTTAGTGACTGTCCGTGACACATGTCCCTCTCACTTAGCCCATATCTCATTTCCATTACATCACCATATGCATGATATGGTGATGCTGTCAGTCCCATTTGATATTTTTTACTCAATCATGTAACTGTTGCTCCATTACTCCTTCATAGTCATCCTTCTGCCATCATTCCTTTTCCCTCTTCACATTATCTTATTCTTCCCCCAACATCTCTTCTTCTTCCCTTGTTGCCAAAATCATAGCCTCCTTCGATAATGGCCTAGCAAAGCTCTTCATGACTTTCCACTCAGGATGCCCCAAAATTGTCTATTCAGAGAGAAGTTCCTTATTTTGAGGGCGTTGATTAGCGCTCTGTTCTCACCACCAAGGATCTTAGCAAGATGAGGAATTTTTATGGGATCTTAGCAAGATGAGGAATTGTCTATTCAGGGTGCTATTGATGACGAAGGCTTTGTCGAGAAGGTAGTCTTGCTAGCTTGCACTTTCGCATATGGCTTAAGACTTCCTTTCATCCACCCCAAGCTCTTTTTTCCTTGGGCCTCAACATGGCCCAGTGCTAGGGTCTCAAGTGGAGGGGCATGCAGGTCCTTCCCACCCCTCTAATAAGGGGTCTGTCGAGGACATGGTTAGCGAATTGTGAGGTTTTCTCTTTCCGGTATGACTTGTCATCTTCCTGCCTCTCTCTTTGTCTTTTTTTTTTTTTTCCTTTTTTACTTATGTGCGCCGATTGCTGCAAGGCGTAGATGATCTGGCTGCCTGGATTGTGGCAGGTTGCATTGAGCTTGAAGAATAGGTTCGATCAAGACGTGTTTTTTCATTATGGGCTAAAAAAGAGTTCAAACAGTAGAAAGCTGAGAGGGCTAAAGTAGGGATCCTCCTTTAGCAAGTAGACAATAATGCCCACTCACTAGTGGGTGATGTGGAAATCCTCCATGAGGAGGCGTCTAACCTTCGTGGCAAGGAAAGTCAATGTCCAGAATAGCTTTAAGCTAACGCTTTGAGGGAGGAGAGTGATTCTGTCCAAGCTCAGTCAACTAGTCTCCGAAAGGAATTCAATTCCTCCCAAGAGGAGTTGCAGCTGCCAAGCAACACTGCATTAAGCTTTCAGAGGTAGCGGTGAATGCTAGAGAATGTCAGCAGCGTGCTGAACTTGAGCTCTTTTAAGTGCGGGGGGCTTTGGAGGAGCTTTCCCAGAGGCATTCCACCATGAAGAAGGATCGGGAGTGGGTGAATGTGAACCAGTAGAAGCTGGATGACTCCCGCTTGCATGTCAACAAGAAGGTTAAAAGGCGAGATTAACAAATATTGGAACTAAAATCGGTGCTAGCAGCTTCTAAGAAAGAACTTGTGTCGCCGCAAATTGGGGCAACCAGGTCTGTTGTGACCTTGCCTTTGGTTATGACTATAGGGCTGGCATGGCGAGGCTCAGACCTTTCCTACTGGTGAACCCCCATGTCAATCTAAAGAAGTTGAGTCTTGAGTCAATCAAGCCTGATCTGATTTTCACCAATTCGTCTATACAGTGGGGTGCAACACCATGCATGATGCCTTTTTGGCCACCCCCTCCAAAGATGTCGGATCCGTTATTCCCCATTTAAAGGATTTTTGTATCTGTTATCTCTTGTACTACTTGGATTGTGTATCAAACAATGTACGAATGCTTTTGTTGTTTGCATTTGCACGTATTTGAGACAATGTATGAATGCTTTGTGATTTGCATTTGTGTTTATTTGTGTCTTGCTCAGTTCATTAAGTGTTTGCTACATGGGCTTTTTATCTGCCCCTGTGGAGTTTGGAGATGGGTCGCAGGATCTCGTGTCCTGCGCGCCCTTTTTCAATGTGAGCCTTTGGGCTCACCTAGGGTTTTTGGAGGAGTCGCGTGTCATCTACCTTCCACACCCCTTTTGGCACCGCAAGACTTAGCGCTCGCATATGGTGTTTACAGGGGTCGCGGGGTCATTTGACCTCCTCGCCCTTTGAGGCACCATGAGTCCTTTCGCAAAGTCTTGAAGAACTTTGTTAGGCCATTATTTAATAAGTCTAGGGTTTCACGATAAGGGAAGAAGAAGAAATACAAGTGGAAGAATAAGCTAATGTGAAGAGTAGAAAATGAATGATGGCAGAAGGATGACTATGAAGGAGTAATGGAGCAACGGTTACGCGATCAAGTAAAGAAGATCAAAGGGGACTGATATCATCATCATTGCACAATCTGGAGATGTAAGTAAGAGGGACGCGTGTCACAAAAAGTCATTGATGTCTGAAATATCCGATGCCTGGGAAAATAAATCGCCAAGCGGGGTGTTTACTAGACTCCCTCCCATTGAGGGTGTCGGTCAAGTGCCTACTAAATGATCACTACGTTTGCCAAGATTTAGCCGTTATAGCTCATATTGGGGAAGGGTCAATTGACCAGCAAGGTAGCATCGTCAACAATTTATTTCCCTTGCACTCACGCAAAAGAAATTAGTAGGATAATTAGAAGAGCTTGAATTGCATTTGGTAAGGAGGAGGCCCAACTTAGCAAGTGGTGAGGATTGGGTCGTTGGAGTCTTTACGACCTATACGACTCGATCTCATAATTACCATAGGAGTTAAGAATGGATAATTGATCCAGGAAGTTGGAATGAATCCAACATTCTAGGAATGAGCATCAAATTAAAAGAACATGGAGATAAGACCCAATGAGATGATCGTCCTTAGCATCTATCATTAACTACCTACGTCTATATATAAAATAAGACGACAACATGTGCGTGTAACATAATCCTTCTTGATCACTATCTTAGTGGTATCACATTCTACATATCACTCACTTAGGCATCAAATGTGCATTAGGCACACTGGCCACCATCTTTGCAAGTTCCAAGTAGCGGGCTATGGCTAGGAGTGGAACACGTCCCTAACATTTCTCTTTCTTCTTTCATTTTCACCATAAAAATTTGAATGTCAATAGATTTACCTTGATCAAAGCTTTCATTCACTCATTCAACGACTAGTTTTGGATGCTACGATTTCGTTGGCATGGAGAAAAGAAGAGGTATTATGGAGTCATGCTTAAAGCTTATCTCGGTATGATGGTGTGCGTCTTGGTGTGGTCATCTGCACCTGATTGTTGGTTTGAGAGACGGGGTAGATTTAGGGCATAAATTTTGGCATTTGCTTCGGGTTAGACTTATATTTTCTTTCTTGTTTCCCTCTCTCTCTCTCTCTCTCTCTCTCTCTCTCTCTCTCTCTCTCTCTCTACGGTTTTTTTAATCTAAAAGATGGAGGCAAACACCTCCACTAGTATCATGGAAAGGGAAAGTACTTGGCCCGAGCGAGCGTCATAGAGAGCATGTTGAACCCAAGGTTTCAAGTTTTGTATAATTATATATCTACACATGGATTTTGATGATAACAAATGAATTCAAAGAATAAAGAAGTCTTAAGCTCAAGTTGTCTACACAATAGAGTCAAGCACATCAAGAAAACAAGTATAAGCAAGAAGGAAAAAAGTTCACATTAAAGTCATAGAGTAATGTTGTAAATCTCTTAAAAATTTGAAATTAGGATTAAGATTCAAAATTAATATTTTATCATAAAGCATTAAAATACATTTTCCACATGTGCATGAATATTTTGAAAATTTTGAAAGATGATTGATTATCATCTTTCACATGTGCATACCTTAATTAAAGGGTTGAACTTTAAAAATATTAAAAATGATTGATTGTCATATTTCACATGTGCATATTTTATTTGAATATTTTCAAAAGTGATTGATGTTTTTTTTACTTATGCAAAAGATAGATGATTTTGTTTGAAAATTTTAAAAAGTAAAATGTACTTCTTTTGTCATATGCAAAAAGTAAAAGATTAGGTTTGAATTTTTTGAAGAGTAAAGTGTGCTCATTTTGTCATATGTCAAAAGTAAAAGATTAGATTTGAAGTATTTGAAAAATGAATGATGTTGTCTTTGACAATTGAAAAATGAGAAACTTTTATTTGAATTTTTTGAAAAAGTGAATGATATTGTTTTTGACATGTGAATCTTTTTAAATTTGAATATAAAGTCTTATATGTCTATAAATAGATCATTTGAGAGCTTCACATTCATAACACCAAGAGCATACAACATTCATTCAAAACTTTCATTTTCTCTTCTCTAAGCATTGAGCCTTAATTCTTGTTCATTTTGAAAGATATAGTTTGCGATGTATTGTTCTTATTCTACTCATTGAGGAGTATTTTCTGATAACCTACCCACTATCAGCTCTTGTATCAGTAAAATTGTGTGTATAACCCTTGTGCGTGTAAAAAGTATTCTACACAGGGAATAGTTGAATCACCACGTGTAAGGTGATTGTAAGTGTAAAGGGTGTTCTACACGGATCCTTTGTAACGGTGTTGTTCAAAGGTGTAATAAGTTTCTATTTCCACCTGAATGAGGTTGAGTAGTGAATTGAAAAATTCTCAAGGGGTAACTTGAGGCAAGGACGTAGGTAGTGGGGCCGAACATCATTAACATACTGAGCTTGCTTCTCTCTTATCCTTACTCTTTATATTTATTACTATTTCATATTTTGTTTATATTTTATATTGTATATTTGATTTATAATTGTTATATTTTTTTAATACAACTCAATTCACCCCCCTCTTATGCTAGTCATCTGGCAACAATTGGTATCAGAGCTAAGAGCTCTATTATAAGATTAACTATCTTTTGAGTTAAGATCTTATGGCTAACATTGCAGCTTCATTTGGTGAAGATCAATTTAGCAGTTGGCCTCCACTCTTTTGTGGAGATAATTACTCATTTTAGAAAGTTAGAATGAGAATATTCTTTCAGGCTCAAGGTCGAAAAATCTGGAAATATATGTAAATGGACCTTATATTCCAACAAAAGTGGTTGATGGAATAAAGGTCAAAAAGGAAGAAGAAGAGTTTGATCGTGAAGACGATAGATTTTATACTTTGAATTTAACTGTTATGAATTTATTATTTAATGCTTTCAATGGAAATGAATTTAATAGAATAATGGCTTGCGCTACGGCAAAAAAAATTGGGATAACTTGAAAGTTACTTATGAGGAATTTCGCAAGTTAAGGAATCAAAAATTTATATTCTTACTCATGAATATGAAATGTTTAAGATGAATGATGATGAATCTATTTCTAGTATGCACACTCATTTTACTAACATCATAAACAGCTTGATAGCTCTTAACAAAATTTATTCCAAGGTGAAGATAGTAAGAAAAATTCTTAACTCTCTACCAAAACGTTGGGAATCAAAAGTGACAGCGATTCTTGAAGTTAGAGACCTCAAGAAACTCGAAGTGAATGAACTTATCGGGTGACTTATCATTCACGAGTACACATTGAAAAGAGGAGAAGAAGAAGGAAAGCCAAAAAAGAGATTGGCACTTAAAACTGTTCCTCATGAAAGTGGAAGTGATGAAGATGAGGAAAACGAAGACAAAGATGAAAAAGTTACGATGATAACAAGAAGAATTTAAAGGTTCTTAAAGAAAACTAAAAATCCTCCGAGGAAATCTTTCAAAAAGTTTTCCAAGAAAGATTCAAGTAAAAATGACACTTTAATTTGTTATAGATATAATAAGTCTGGTCATATCAAGCCAGATTGTCCTCTGCTAAAGAAAGATCGAAACAAGGACAAAAAAGTAATGAAATATACATGAGATGATGATTCAAGTAGTTCAGATAGTGAAGCAAGCAATGGAGAATCAGTAAATCTTTATCTTATGACTAAATATGACATTGAGGTAACAAATCTTGATAATATTGAAGATCTTTCATATGAAAAATTGTAAAATATTTTAGAAGAGGTATATGAGGAATTTGAAAAATTAGGTATCAAGTTTATTGCTTTGAAAAAGAAAAATTCTTCTTTAACAAACGAAATTGATATTTTAAAAAAAGAAAGTATCGTTTTGAAAGATGAAAATCTTGAGTTAAAGAAGAAGAAAACCGATTTAGAAAATATTGTTAAAAACTTTACGAATGGAAAAAAAAATTTTAAAAAATTTCTTGGTAGTCAAAGATGTGTTTTTGACAAGACAGGTTTGAGATATATGTCAAAACAAAAATACAAACCTTATAAAAATTTCTTTGATAATGCTTCTAGATCAAATACTAATATTCAAAATTCTTTTCATAAAAATAATTCAGTCAAAAAAAGATATTATTATAATCATTCAAGTTCTTCATATATGTCACGTACTATTTGCAATTTCTGTAATAGAAATGGTCATAATTATCATACTTGTCCCATTAGAAGAAATCATACAATGACTATTAGGGCCATATGGGTACCTAAAAATCTTGTTTCTTCTAATACTAATAAATAAATGACCCAAAGAATTTAGGTATCAAGAAAAATCATTTTAATTATTTTTATATGTATGCATGAAGTCATCCACAAGAAAAACTAAATTTTTTTTAGATAGTGGATGTTCAAGACACATGACGGAAGACAAGACTAAGTTTTTTTATCTTAGATCTAAAGAAGAAGGACACGTGACATTTGGAGACAACTCGAAAGGGAAGATCGTGGGAATAGGTAAAATTGGTAATGAATTTTCTCTCATAATTGAAGATGTTCTACTTGTTGAAGGTCTAAAACATAATCTTTTGAACATAAGTCAATTATGTGATAAACGATTTACAGTTACTTTCAAAATAGATAAGTGCATTATTTTAGATGATCATGATTGTAATATTTGTTTTATTACTTTTAGAAGCAACAATGTTTATACAATTGATTTTGAAGAAATTACTTCGCAAGATGTTATTTGCTTTTCAGCTCAAAATGAAACTAGTTGGCCATGGCATAGAAGATTAGGTCATGCCAACATGGAACTTATTTCCAAACTTTCAAACATGGAACAAATTTTGGAAAAACCTTCATGAGGTGTAAGTACTCGATCATCTCTTAGAAATATTTGCAATCATACTGTTTTTCTATCTCAGATTGAATCCAAAAATATTGATGAAGCACTTCTTGATAAATCTTGGATTCTAGTTATGGAAGAAGAGTTGAATCAATTTGAAAGAAATTATGTTTGGACACTTATTCATAAACCCAAAAATCATACTATTATTGGAACAAAATGGGTTTTTAAAAACAAAAAAGATGAGTCCGGAATCATTATTAGAAATTAAGCTCGACTTGTAACCCAATATTTTAATCAAGAAGAAGGAATCGATTATGATGAGACATATGCACCAGTCACAAGATTAGAAGCTAGTCGAATGCTACTTGCATATGCTTGTTATAAAAATTTTAAATTTTTTCAAATGGATGTTAAAAGTATTTTCTTAAATAGTTTTATAAATGAAGAGGTATATGTTGAGCAACCTTCAGGTTTTGAAAATCATATTTCTCCAAATCATGTTTTCAAACTCACAAAAGCACTATATGGACTCAAACAAGCTCCTAGAGCTTGGTACAAGAGACTCAATGGTTTTTTGATTGAAAAAAAATTTTCAAAAGGAAAAATCAACACAACTCTTTTCATTAAATATGAAAAAGATGATATTTTTTTATTTAGATTTATGTTGATGATATAATATTCGGTACTACTAATGAAAATATGTGTCAAGTTTTTGCTAAGACTATGCAGGAAGAATTTGATATGAGTATGATGGGAGAACTTACATTCTTTCTCGGATTGCAAATTAAGCAAGCAAAAAGTGGAACATTCATCAATCAATCAAAATATATTAAGGAATTACTGAAAAAGTTTGGGATGAAAGGTGCTAAGGAAATTGGAACACCAATGAGCTCATCAACTAAACTTGATAAAGATGAATCCGGTAAGCCAGTTTACTCGAAGATATATCGAGGTATGATTGGTATCTTATTATATTTAACAGCCAGTAGACCAAATATTATGTTTAGTGTGTGCTTATGTGTACGCTTTCAATCATCTCCAAAAAAATCATATTTAATTGCAGTTAAGCGCATTCTTAGATATCTTAGTGGTACAATTAACATAGGGTTATGGTACCCTAAGCACACATTTTTCGATCTAATCAGTTACACAGATGCAAATTTTGCTGGTTGTAAAATATATCGAAAAAGCACTAGTGGAGCATGTCATTTCTTAGGTCATGCACTAGTTTCTTGGTTTAGTAAAAAATAAAATTCTGTTGCATTATCTACTGTTGAGGCAGAATATGTTACTGCGGGTAGTTGTTGTGCTCAAGTTCTCTATATGAAGCAACAACTTGAAAATTTTAAACTCATGTATAATCACATTCCAATCAAATATGATAATACAAGTGTTATAAATCTTTCAAAAAACCCAATACAACATTCTCGAATTAAATATATTGAAATAAGATATCATTTTCTTCGAGATCATGTGTAGAAAAGCAATATAGTATTAGAGTTCACAAATACACACGATCAGTTAGCAGATATTTTTACAAAACCTTTACCAGAAAATAGATTATGTATGATCAGAAGAGAAATAGGTATGATGCATGCTATGAATATTTCTTAAAAGATAGACCAGAGTCAATAAAAATAGAGATAGATTTTTTAAATACTTTTACATAAACTTGAGATTCTTAACCTCATATTTGAGACGCTCATTTTCTTCATACAATATCATGTCATTCTTATCCATGGGAACCGGTAAGTGGAATGAAAAATCTAATAAAGATTTCAACTATTTATTTTTCTGCCGAATGATTCCTTCCCTTATGTGAGACTCTTGAACAATTCGTTAAATTACAACAATTTGTTCTTTGAGCTTTTCAACTTCATGATTTCTGACTTGTAGCCATTGGGAAAAAGCAACAATAGAGGAAGAGTGGCGAGTCCTAAGACTCACCAAGTCATAGATAGTATCGAAATCTGACTTATTAGCTAAATTATTTTCTTGCTGCAACATGGCACTGATGACAGCTGTAGAAAAGATAGAAGGTTTAGGTGCAAAATGCTTCATGGATGGATGTAGAGAAATGTTAGAAGAATGAGCCATTGAGAAAAGAATAGAAGGCTTAAAGTTAGAATGTTGAAGGAATGCAGATGAGTTATAGAGATGAGAAGAAAAGTTGATGCGGATTGGATGAACTTTAAAACTGATTTTATAGAGATGGCATAAAGAACAAGAAGAGCTATCATCCAAGTCAAAGAGTAATGTGATTTTTTTTTACCGATCGGTGAAAATGACATTTTTTTAAAAGTCGGAGCCTTCAATCTCGTTTGTCAACAACATCAGGTGTTTTTTTTCAAATCTTCAGCCACACTTGTCGGGTCACGGACGGATCCATTTTTTCAACTATCTACAGTTTCTACTAACGCACCGTTTTCTTTAGTCTATTTACTTGCTGCGGATCCTTTTTAATGATGTCAAAAGGGGGAGAAGTGTTAGACTAGAACATTAACATTATTTGAATTGCTAAACTTGTTATATATGTTTAGAATTATATTTATACTTTTGCTTGAAAAACTAACGCACATTCTCAGGGGGAGTTTATGTATTAATACAGGCTTCAGGTTCTATCAAGTATTTGTCATCATAAAAAAGGGGAGATTGTTGAACCCAAGGTTTCAAATTTTGTGTAATTATATATCTACACATGGATTTTGATGATAACAAATGAATTCAAAGAATAAAGAAATCTCAAGTTCAAGTTATCTACACAATGGAGTCAAGCACATCAAGGAAACAAGCATGAGTAAGAAGGGAACAAGTTCACATTAAAGTCATAGAGTAATGCTGTAAATCTCTTAAAAATTCGAAATTAGGATTAAGGCTCAAAATTAATATTTTATCATAAAGCATTAAAATACATTTTCCACATGTGCATGAATATTTTGAAAATTAAATTTGAAAATTTTGAAAGATGATTGATTGTCATCTTTCACATGTGCATACCTTGATTAAAGGGTTGAATTTTGAAAATATTAAAAATGATTGATTGTCATCTTTCATATGTGCATGTTTTATTTGAATATTTTGAAAAGTGATTAATATTTTTTTTTACTTATGCAAAAGGTAGATGATTTTGTTTGAAAATTTTAAAAAGTAAAGTGTGCTCTTTTTTTCATATGCAAAAAGTAAAAAATTAGGTTTGAATTTTTTGAAGAATAAAGTGTGCTCATTTTATCATATGTCAAAAGTAAAAGATTAGATTTGAAATATTTGAAAAATGAATGATGTTGTCTTTGACAATTGAAAAAGAAGAATCTTTTATTTGAATTTTTTGAAAAAGTGAATGATATTATTTTTGACATGCGAATCTTTTTAAATTTGAATATGAAGTCTTATATGCCTATAAATAGATCATTTGAGAGTTTCACATTCATAACACCAAGAGCATACAACATTCATTCAAAACTTTCATTCTCTCTTCTCTAAATATTGAGCCTTAATTCTTGTTCATTTTGAGAGATATAGTTTGCGCTGTATTGTTCTTATTCCACTCATTGATGAGTGTTTTCTGATTACTTACCCACTATCAACTCTTATATCAGTAAAAGGATGTGTATAACCCTTATGCGTGTAGAAAGTGTTCTACACAGGGAATAGTTGAATCACCACGTGTAAGGTGATTGCAAGTGTAGAGAGTGTTTTACATGGATCCTTTGTAACAGTATTGTTCAAAGGTATAATAGGTTTCTATCTCCACCTGAAAGAGGTTGAATAGTAAATTTGGGAATTCACGAGGGGTAGCTTGAGACGAGGACGTAGGCAGTGGGGCCGAACCTCGTTAACATATTGAGTTTGCTCCTCTCTTATCCTTACCCTTTATATTTATTACTATTTCGTATTTTGTTTATATTTTATATTGTATATTTGATTTATAATTGTTATTTTTTTAATATAACTCAATTCACTCCACCTCTTGTGTTAGTCATCTGGGCAATAGAGCAAATGTGCTCGCTACCTAAGCAAGCACACGCAAGAGAAAAAGTGATTGTCAACTCAGCAAGCAACGAGAAAGAGTATAAAACTCACCACCTCGACAAAATTCATGGAAAGACAAAGTGCTTGCCATTCGAGTGAGCGCAACATAGAACAAAAGTGCTAATACCTAGACAAGCACCCCTAGATCAAAAGTGCTTGTCATCTAGGTGAGAACCCTGGAATGCGTAAATGCTAGCCAACATCCAAGCACCGCGGGGAGTAGGACTTTCCTAAACTAACTATTAAAGGAAAAAACACAATTTGCCATTGCACGTGCAAGCATAATGGACAGTAAAAGTGCTTGCCACCTAGGCTAGCATCGCAGATAACAAGAGTGCTAGCCTTCAGGAGAGCATTGTGAGCACAATGACTTTTCTAAACTAACTATTGTGAGGAAAATCTACAAGAAAATATAAATTATCAACAAAAAGTGCCTAGGCTTTAGTGAACAACTTGGATGTAGCATAAAATTACTTACCTCAACGAGCAATGTCAGGTGCTCATACCTCGAGCAAGCACCATGAAAAATAAAAGTGCTCACCTCCAGGATAGCACTAGACAAGCAAAAGTAAAGTAAAAGTTCTCGTCCCACACGAGTACCGAGGCCAGCACTACAAAGAACGGCAGTCGAACACTAAAGAAAGCAAAAGTGCTAGTCCATAAAGCAAGCATCCATGCAAGCAGAAGTAGTACGTATGTACATACGTTCGTTCATGGCTTCCTTGTCTTCCAATACTTTTATTGTTTAAAAGCTACAATCTTTAGAAATTTTCTATTCTTTGGGTTTCAATTTTTTTTAGTTAATTTCTTTGTACATAAAATGTAATGGAGAATTTTAGGGAAAGGAAAAGAACAACTCTTTGTTATAATTTTTGTGTAAAGTTCTATTTCTTCGTTTGTTATTGTGGCTTTTATTGGGAGACTATTTTGTAAGATGTTAAAATTTTTGTTTGTGAATGTGTCGATACTATTCCAACATAGTACAAGTTGAAAGATGCTATTTTTTCTTCTATTCATTTTTTTTTTATCTTTTATTTGATTTTCTTCTCTCTTTTAATGATCGGAATCGAAAGTTAGAGTTGACTTTCGACTTCGTCAGAATCAAAACCCAATCTTATTTTAGAAGGGTCAAAAGAAAGATTTGTATAATTTCTGTTAATTGGGGAGGGATGCATGAAAGATTTAAGAAGACTATGAAACGAATTTTTAAAAATTTACTTTCATAAGATATTTATAGCTTAAGAACTTCTCATATATTCTAATGGTATTTACTTCTGCGCCTATTTTTTTTTTCTAAATTCCCAGTTCCTACCAAATGGCAAATGTGTTGTGGTGCTCGTGTACTTTGGTCATTGGTGGTAACGGTATAGAAGTGGTGATTAAGAATTTATGATAACTATTTGACAAAAGTTAAAAAGAAAACAAAAAGGTCAAAAAGTGGTTGATTATGAAGTAGAAAGGAAGACCCAAAAACTTTCTTTAGGATAACTCGTACATTATGATGAGCCCTAAACAAAACAGAAAACTACAACCCACGTTAGGGCACCCACCCTTATCTTATGCAGTATTTTCTCCCATCTGTTTCGTTGGCCACCAAGATATGGACTGTTTACTACAAACTGTGGTACACTATCACACGTGTCATAAAATGACAGGTTGTTCCCAAATGGGCACCTTACTCCCACATCCTTTCATTATGCCTCCACCAACTTCACCTCTGCATCAATGCCTTATTGGTACTTGAGGAGAAATGAAACGAAGGACCCTGGTCAGAGGGGCATATGTGGGGCCGATGTCCTTGTTGTCACTGACCACCACACTTTTCCCCACGCCCTAATACAGTTTTTTATTTTTTATTGTTCACTTCTAGAAAAGCGCAAATCTTAAAAGCGGATTTGATAAAATCCTTTGACGTCCACTAGGAAAGTGTGTGTGAGACAGTGAGAGAGATTCTCTCTAATTTTTAATTTGGCGGGTAAATCCCACGCGACTCGAACTAAATTATACCAAAAAGACTAAGATTTTCCCGCTTACTGTTCTCACTAGCTGACACTTTCAGATCCCTCAAAAGAATGATTTACTGCACAAATCATTTCTGTTTTATAATTATTCTTCTTTTCCCATATTCACCCAATGCAAACAAACTAGAATGGGGTTTGTTTGTTTTTGGGGTCCTCAGTTTCACATGCATTTTCAACAGAGAATAGTGAAAAGTGACAAAGGCATTTTCTTTAAGAGTGGTTTGTTTGTTATCTCCATTAAAGAAAGATTAGGGCTTTGGACTGTTTTTGGAGCTTAAAGTACTTTCCAGTAGAACTTTTATGGCCAAAAAATCTCTGGGTCCCTTGGCTTTAATGCAGTCTCTTTGTCAATCTGCTGGAGACGCATTTCTTGTATATTCATGGGTTTGGTTTTTGTAGCTGTAATCCATTTGGAAGTTGATATCATCGTCAGAATGTTCCAAGCTCTGAGCCGTGCAAGGAATTGTTTTTGTTGCTTCAAATATTGAATCTTTGGAATAGTTACTTAAGCTACATTGTTCATCAAGCGGGGATATTGGTAAGAAAATCCTGCATTTGCTCTTGTTAGATCTCTGAAAATGTCTCAGTTTGCGTAGTGCGTTTCAGTCATTCAATGCTTTGGTCCTGCTTTGTGCCCTTAAAAATTGTTCTTTGCTAAATGAGTATTGTATTTCTGACCTCCGGAAAAAAGGATCAATCTTTTGAGGCTATGGTCTCCAAACATTTAATTTTTTGTGAGCTAAAAGTGAAAAACAGAATTATTTTGTTCAAGAAGTATAATACGGTTTAAAAAAATGGAAAACACTTTCTTTTTCTTCATAATCATAGGTAAGATGCGGTTGGTGAATACGTTTAGGGATTTTGATTCCAATGTTTATCCTAAGTTCTTGGTTTTGTTTGCCTAAGTGGAGATTACTCATGCTTCTGAAGAAAGGTTGTTGCAAGTCTATTGTCTTTTCCGAAGCTTAGTCGGTTTTTTTTTTTTTTTTAAAAAAAAAACTTGCGTCTTTAAGCGCTTAAAAGAGCCATTTTCTTTACTTTCTGTAGGCTGTTTCTCATAATATTGAAGAACGAGCTGCTGTGTCGTGGGTTCTGTTTTCTTTTTTCAGTAAGTGGTCTGGAAATCAATTGGGTCTGTTTGAAATATGTGAGTTGGTAGCTGAAAAGCTTTCTTATGTTCTAGAGCTTCTCTCCGTGCCTAGGTGAAGCCATTGATAGGATTAGCATGAAGCTCATCAAGCTTTTAGTTGCATCCCTGTTTTTTCTCTCTGCCATGGGGCAGCTTCCTTCACAGGACATTTTGGCGCTGCTCGAATTCAAGAAGGGAATCAAGCATGATCCCACTGGTTATGTCCTGAATTCATGGAATGAGGAGTCTATTGATTTTGATGGCTGCCCTAGTTCTTGGTACGGAATTACATGTAATGGAGGAAATGTTGCTGGGGTTGCTCTTAATAACTTGGGTCTCTCAGCTGATGCGGACTTGAGTGTATTTTCAAATCTCACGAAGCTTGTGAGACTCTCCATGACAAACAATTCCATGACGGGCACGATTCCGAATAATATTGCAGACTTGAAAAGCCTTGAGTTTCTAGACATATCTAATAATCTGTTTTCCTTGTCTTTGCCAACGGGGATTGGCAGGTTAGCAAGCCTAAGGAACCTCTCATTGGCTGGGAACAACTTTTCTGGCTCGATTCCAGATTCTATATTTGGTCTTACCTCAATCCAGTCTATGGACTTGAGCCGTAATTCCTTTTCTGGTTCACTGCCATCAGCGTTTACAAAATTAAACAACCTCGTATCTCTAAATCTATCTTCAAATGGCTTTAACAAGGGAATACCTAAAGGTTTTGAGCTAATTAATAGTCTTGAGCTGCTTGACTTGCATGGAAATATGCTCAATGGTCAGTTGGATGTGGAATTTTTGCTTCTATCAAGTGCAACCCACGTTGATTTCAGTGGTAACATGCTAGTTAGTTCTAGTTCACAGCAGCAAAAATTTTTACCGCAAATTTCTGAGACTATCAAGTATTTGAATCTTAGCCACAATCAGTTCAAGGGATCACTGGTGAGTGGAGGTGAGCCACAGGTCTTTGAAAACTTGAAGGTGCTGGATCTGAGCTACAATCAGCTCTCTGGGGAATTGCCTGGATTTAATTTTGTCTATGATCTCCAAGTCCTGAAGCTCAGCAACAACGGATTCTCAGGGTTCATTCCTAATGGTCTGTTGAAAGGAGATTCTTTGGTATTAACTGAACTGGATTTGAGTGCAAATAATTTGTCAGGTACTTATAACAGCTAATTTAGTTTTTTCAGACTGAAATTCATAATACATTTTATGTTCGCTTGAATGGTTCTTGTCTGCACTGCTATTATGTGATATAAACTATTGAGTCTCTCACAGTCATGTTCATCTTTCAGGGCTGATAAGTATGATTACGTCGACAACACTGCACTTTCTTAATCTCTCCTCAAATGGGCTCACAGGCGAGCTTCCTGTGCTGACTGGAAGCTGTGCGGTACTTGATCTATCAAATAACAAATTTGAAGGAAATTTAACCAGGATGGTAAAATGGGGGAACATTGAATTCCTTGATCTCAGTCAGAACCAATTGACAGGGCCAATCCCTGAGTTTACCCCTCAATTTTTGCGTTTAAATTATCTCAACCTTTCCCATAATTCTCTTATGAGCTCTCTTCCAACTGTTATCACACATTATCCAAAGCTTAGAGTTATTGATCTCAGTTCCAACCAGCTAAATGGTCATCTACTAGCTGATCTGTTGACAATGCCCACTCTGCAGGAGATTCATCTTGAAAATAATTTACTGAGTGGTGATATTAAGTTTTCTCCTCCTTCCCCTGGAGAAAGCAATCTTCAGATTCTTGATCTTTCTCGTAACCAGTTTAGTGGCTATTTTCCCGATCAATTTGGGTCATTGACTGGACTTCAAGTACTCAATATTGCTGGAAATAACTTTTCTGGTTCTCTGCCAACTTCGATGGCTGACATGAGCTCAATACGCTCATTGGATATATCACAGAATCACTTTACAGGTTCTTTACCAAACAACTTGCCTAACAGCCTTGTAAGCTTTAATGCTTCATATAATGATCTTTCAGGGTTTGTCCCTGAAAACCTGAGAAAGTTCCCAAGTTCTTCTTTCTACCCTGGAAATAATAAGTTAAGTTTTCCTAGAGGTTCTTCTGGAGGAGCCAATCATCCAGATGAAAATCACAAGAGGAGATCAATGAACACTTTTGTCAAAGTGATAATTATAGTTGCATGTGTGGTTGCTGTTTTCATTCTTATCCTTCTTGTTATGTTCATACATTACATTCGTATATCAAGGAGACCTCCACCAGAACACAAAATAGATAAAGACATTCGCCGGCAAGGTCAACCAAACCCCTCCGCTCTTACTGGAGCAGAGAGTGGTGGTGCTTTGGTAGTTTCAGCTGAGGATCTTGTGGCTTCACGGAAAGGATCGACATCTGGGATAATCAGTCCCGATGAGAAAATGGCTGCTGTAACTGGCTTCTCCCCATCAAAGGCTAGCCACTTCTCTTGGTCACCAGAGTCTGGGGATTCGTTCATTGCTGAGCACTTTGCAAGGTTAGATGTGAGGTCACCAGATCGATTGGTTGGTGAGCTTCATTTTCTCGATGATACCATCACACTGACACCTGAGGAGCTGTCCAGGGCCCCAGCAGAAGTATTGGGGAGAAGCAGCCATGGGACTTCGTATAGGGCAACTCTGGATAATGGGGTGTTCTTGACAGTTAAGTGGTTGAGAGAAGGAGTAGCAAAACAGAGAAAGGAGTTTGCTAAGGAGGCTAAAAAATTTGCAAACATCAGGCATCCGAATGTGGTGGGTTTGAGAGGGTACTATTGGGGGCCCACACAACATGAAAAGCTCATTCTTTCAGATTATGTCTCGCCTGGAAGTCTTGCAAGCTTTCTTTATGGTAACATTTTCTCCTTTACCTTGTTTTGATTCTACAGTTGTCGTGGGATGTATTTAGTCATGGACATTATGATCTGCAAAAGGTGGAGCTATCTTTAGAACGGTTACAATGAGGGGTGTGCACAAAGCCCATGATCTCCTTATAATCTATATATCTAAACATAGACTTTGGTGTACACATCGGAACGCTTTGTAGTGGACCTTGTCTGAGTCCTAAAAATAATCTTGCACTTGGTTTCATGATCTGGTGAAATAAATAAAGATGAAGTAATTACAAAAATATCAAGTTTGTTAAGCTAGTGAACTATAGATTAGATTGAAGGTAGAGATCATGTCCAAAAGCGCTGTCTGTATCCTTTCTCATCCAAGAATTTGTGGTGGGGTTTTTTAAATATTTAAGGAGATCTGCCTCGAGTGCAGAAGTTTTTTTTTCCCTTTTGCAATTACACATCATTATCAAATTAGTGTTAGAAAACTTACACCTAAAACACCTCAAAAGGGAAAATTATGTTAGTCCTGTGCGTATATGCCTTTAGTTTTCTTCTGGGTGGAAAACTTAACTCTACCCGTTGATACAATATGTACGAGCTCAGTAATATTTCCTGTTTCAAGTGAGATGCGATCTTAATTGACTGGCACACTAGCATGATTTCGGCATGTGCTAAATTTGATTCATGGTGTGTCATATAGCAGTGTGGCACAACAATTGGCAGGGTATTCTTAAAAGATCGACTAGACTCATCCCATGATTTGTTTCTTACTAAGTTCACTGATTTAGTTAATTAATTGTATATCGTATTGGGCTGAACTAGTTGTTTTCCACTACGTAAAAGATATTCTTAGTGTGGCTGAATGGCATGAATGCTCATTAAATTCTTGTATAACCATTGTCCAAAACCATTATATTAGAACATCAGCATTGTTGGTCAATCGATTGCACCTTATAGGTTGTAGCTAAGGTCACATGACTTGTTCATTAAACTTTCAGAGCAATTTTGGCTTTTCATGCTTTTTATTTTTCATGCTTATTTAGTTTTTTTTTTTTAAGATTTCTGATGTATCTTTATGTTCAGATCGGCCAGGAAGAAAAGGTCCACAATTAACCTGGGTCCAAAGGCTCAAAATAGCAGTTGATGTTGCACGGGGCCTAAATTATCTCCACTTTGATCGTGCTGTACCACATGGCAACATTAAAGCAACAAACATTCTGTTAGATGGGCCTGATCTGAATGCACGCATTGCTGATTACTGCCTCCACCGCCTAATGACCCAAGCTGGCACCATTGAACAGATTCTTGATGCTGGTGTATTGGGTTATCGTGCACCAGAGTTGGCTGCATCCAAGAAACCACTGCCGTCCTTCAAGTCTGATGTTTATGCCTTTGGAGTGATACTGTTGGAACTTTTAACAGGAAGGTGTGCTGGTGATGTTATCTCTGGTGAAGATGGAGGGGTTGATTTGACAGATTGGGTGCAGTTAAGGGTAGCCGAAGGTCGTGGCTCAGATTGTTTTGATCCTGCAATGACTCCAGAAATGGGGAATCCGGCAGCTGAGAAGGGAATGAAGGAGGTTCTTGGAATAGCTTTGCGATGTATACGATCAGTTTCGGACAGGCCAGGTATCAAGAACATATATGAAGATCTTTCATCTATTTAGTATGGTGTGGATCCAATGTCTCTGCTCACTGAGTATTTAATCTCATTGGCCTCCCTTTCTGAATCCTTGATCGTGGCTTTTTTGCTTGCTCAGCAAAATTGTATTAACCATTGTTGTAAAATTGGAACATACTTGAATGAATGGGTGCAAAATTTTAAATGTTGCCACCATGAGGAGCTATGACCTTTACTTTGTCATATAACTTCCATTCACACTGACAAATCCAGTTGGGAATAACCCAGAAATATTCTCGAGGAAAATATGATATGATTGAATGGCTAGCTTATTTCCAATCTCTGCCTTGCATGGTTTATGTGCAACATGTGGAAAACATCTCCAGATAACAAGGATCCCTTTTTAGCTGCAGACAATTCTTGTAGGGAGGAGGTTCAGAAGTACTAAGAAACATGTACTGCAAATTTAGGATCTCTTTCTCTACTCTTTGCCAGAGATTACAAACAATAGGATGCCAATGGACATAACGTGCTTTCTCATAAACAGAATAGTCAAAAGGATCCAAAGCTTCGCGATCTTCAAACCCTTTACATGGTCTTCTTTAACTAGAGACTTCCAGCAACTTAAATGCTCGAATCTGTATTTGTTATAGTTAATCGACTCTAAATCTGTTCTCTGCTGGGGAAGGGATAGCTTTGCCGCTAAATGCTGGAGAAGGAAGATAAACGATTCAATCCAGTAAGGCTAAAGAAAAAAACTTTGAAATGTTGCAAAAACGTCATCCCCATATATGATGACATAACTATTATGGTGGAAGTTCCCGGACGGAACATTCGTTGTGAGTTTAATGTAGAGGACCAGAGGTGAATAATTCAGGCTCGTGTGTCATATGACTGCTGTCAGCTACGACCATTTCGTGGTTGTCCTGTGGCTGGTGCGTCGCCTTTAATAAATAAATAATTAATTAATTATATTTTTATACATCCTTTACTATTGTTTTAATATTTAACTTTTTTTTTTATTTTTTTCATTTTTCTCTTTAAATCTGGATTAAAACGCTCAGAAAATGACATTCTTCTATAGTCTAAAAGAAGATAAATTTAATAAACTAATGTAATCATATAATTTAATTAAAAATAAATTCAATTTTATTTTGACATTTTCTTTTTGAGTTAGTTTTTATAAAATTGAATTTATTTTTAATTAATTTATATGATTATATTGATTGATTGAATTTATTTTTTTCTAAATTATATAAGAAGATGATATTTTGAAATATTTAATCCTTATTCAAATAGCATAAGGAAAATAGAAACGTGGTAGTAAAACAATAATAAAGGAGGCGTAAGAGTATTATTACCCATGAAAAATATCTAAAATTAAGTTTTGTTTATTTGAGATTTTTAAAAGGTTTTTATTTTCTATTTTTAGCTTGTAAAATTATCATTAAACCACAAATTTTCCTTTTTTTAACGTATTTAGTATTGTGTTTTGTGAAAATTGTTTCAGTTTGTTTATATTTTTATAAAAAAAAAAAAATTAGGTTATTTGTTTTATGTTTTGTTTTTAGTTTCTTAATGTTAAGTTTCTTAATTTTTTATGTTTTTATAATTTTAGTCAATTTTAAAAAATAACAATGTTTCAATTGTAATTATGTAACAGCCCGCTAGAAATTGAATTAAGGAATTTCTATTGACTTTAGGAACCTCGTGAAAACTCTGTAAGTTTACACGAATCGACTAATCGCATAAATTTTAGCCTGTCAACATAGTTAGTATTATCACTCACTATGGTGCCAGAAATGCGATTTTAATTATTTGAGATAGTTAAAAGTGTCAGAATACATTATAGTCTACACCACTAGGCTTAATTGAATATTTAGGATTTTTCAGTACTAAGTTTATTACGTTTATTTTTGGAGTGAATAGTAACCTTGGTAAATGTACTAAGCGCAGTGTTTTCAAAATCACAATGTGAAATGTCCAAATTAGGTTAACGATATTTTATTTGGACACTTGGCAATATCTTAACCACACATAATGAATAGTATTAGATACTTGGCACAAAGAGAAACCATTAGATGGAATTGTGAAGGAAATCAAGGTGTGAGATCATGACACCTAAGCAAAATACACATTTGGAAAATATCTTAAGAATAGAGATTTAAAATACACATGGAAAGATTTTAGCCACCTTACTCTTCCAAGTCTACTCCACATTTGGAAAATATATTGAGCTGATTTTTATAGATATTATTGGATAGAATATTTTGAGATAATCTTTTATAGATATTTTGGGTAGGAGAAAACCACACTCAACTCTCAACTCCAGCTTTATCATCTCCCTTATCTCGTCCATAAGCATCTCTATCCATCACCTACGAACTTATTTTCATTTACACGTTCCTTTAAAAGAATATCAAACACTTTCTCTCGGACAGCTTTTAGGAGTTCTTTTGCACGCCCATTTCGAAACTGTTGTAAGTGTTTTAGCATAAAGTCTCATTCATATAAATTGTTCCTTTTTTAGTATAGTTTACATGGATATCTTATTTGCCCCATTTGAAGATCATTTGGTCAGTCAAATATTGTGTAAACTATAGAAAGGTCATTCTGGGAGATAAACTGGAGAATATGTTATAGTTTGGAGTTTTTGACCAAGCTAATGGATAGATATTGGTCCGAAATTTTTATAGAGTATTGTTAACATGTATATATGACTATTGGTTGAGGATTTTTGCATGATTAAAGGTTTTGATGAAAGATTTTCTTAGATTTAGAAACTTAGAAACTGGAAGAGGAAAAACAATTTTTGTTTTGAGAAAGTTTAACTCTTTGGTGGTCTAAACATATTCTAATGACTTTGATAATTTTATTGGAGGATCCTAATCATCTTATATACATGTTATATTATTATTTTGAAGATATTTGATGTTAGTTTCAAAGATATGAACTTTTATGTAAAGAGATATTCAGATAAGCCAAAGTGTGGATGTTCTTGGCTAAATTTATGTTTTGGTTAATTTTTAACCATGTGATCTTGAATTAGAAGCTTATATATGTTTTAGGACATCTTTTTAAACCATGTGATGGTTTGGTTTGAAGATCACATATTTATAAGTCATAGATCAAAAGGTTGATCAAAACAAGTTGGAAACAAAAATCAATAAAAATAGCATATGAGAATTTCGGCCCTATGGAGTTTTAATGGTTGTGATTAATTTTAAATTTTTCTAAATTGATATTTGAGTTGAGGATAAAATTTACATGAGGCATGTAAATTTTGGTAACTTTTGGAATTAGTATGCAAAATCCTTAAGTTATGGGTAAAACGATCATTTTCCTACATGTAGAAAGTAAAATGGAAATTTTACTCTTTAAGTTAGTATTTTTCCATATTTCAAATTATTAGTGATTTAGTGCTAACTTTTAGAATCACTAATTACAGTTCCTCGTGATCGCGCTTAAGGTTTTATAAGAAACGCGGAGATCGAGGTAAGTTAGCTTTTAACTTACTAGCAGTCTACTGTGTATGTGTGCTAAGTAAAGGAACTACAGTGTATGTATGTGTGTTATCATATATGTCATGCCATGCCAAGTTATTACGTAATTATCTATTATACAGAATTTATTCTGTCATCAATTTTTATCTGTTACATAATATATTCTGTTATGTATTACTATACATTACAAGTACGTCATGCTAAGTATGCCATCTATTACATGTATATCAAGTCATGTAATATTCACTGTTGCAAGTATGTCATATTAAATATGTTGTCTATTATATGTTATACCATGTTATGAAATGTTTTTATCTCAAGTTGGTCATGTATTTCAAGTTATGTTCAAGTCAAGTTTGTGTAGAATACATGGGCCCACAACAACTGTGGAGTATGTATTTACACGTAGAATACATGGGGTCACAACAACTGTGGAGTATGTATTTAACAGCATTGTGATGTGTAGAATACATGGGGCCACAACAACTGTGGAGTATGTATTTACACGTAGAATACATGGGGCCACAACAACTGTGGAGTATGTATTTTTCATGTTAAGTCAAGTTTGCGTAGAATACATGGGGCCACAACAACTGTGGAGTATGTATTTACACGTAGAATACATGGGGCCACAACAACTGTGGAGTATGTATTTTTCACGTTAATTCAAGTTTCAGAATAAGTTCATGATAAGTCAAATTTCAAATCAAGTTCATGTCAAGTCAAGTTCAGTTCATGTTTCAATTTAAGTTATGTCAATTATGCTATGTTGTATGTCAAGTTATGCTTTAATTACTTATGAATTTGATTATGCATTTATGCTTTTACTGTCATCCATGCATCATTAGCCTGTGTGGAAGTTTTTTGTTAACTTGCTGAGATTTGTAATCAAATCTCACTGTGGTAGTCCCAACTACCATTCCTCCCGAATGGTAGATCTTGTTACAGGACCTGAAGGAGAATCAGGAGCTGACCAACTAAACACAGTTGACTGAGCGACGATGCGACGTCAATGTTAATATAGTAGTTAATGTAAATTACTACTTGTACGATGGAGTTGCATCTCCAGTACTTTTTGAATCATAATCATTTTGGACTAGTGTTATGATCTTAGTTGTTCAATGAGTCTTTATATATCAAGTATATTTTAAGCATTTGGGATATTTTCAATTTGGTGCATAGTATTGCTAAAGAAATAATTTATCCGCTGCGAATATTGCATAATGTTAGATGCATGTTAGGAACATTGCATCTTATATGTCATGAACGGGGGCAGGTAACCTTGTGTTACATGTCTCGACGCTTCAAATGTCCGTCCAATCCCAAATGAAATTTGGGGGCGTCACAAATTATATATATATATATATATATTAATTTTAAAACACATGTCCCAAGCATTTTTGTTCTGTTAATGAATAATGAAGTTTAGATAGAATAATGATCATTTTAATAAATGCATTTTACCTTATAGAACATTTTAAAACATCTTTTAGTCCTTGAGATTAGCTAAAACAAATATCAAATCTCACGAATTACTACATCAGTCTTTAAGATACGTTTTGTTTTGAGTTTCATGAAAAATATTTTGGCATGTGTTTCTTATCACAAGAACCGAAGTAAATGATTAGATGACGAAACTTAGACTGGTATTGAAGAAAAGAAAAGAAATTAATACATATTTGGATTTGATTTGATTTTTTCTATCTCCTCCTTCAATTCCTCTATCTCTCTTTTTTTTGTTCTATTTGAATATTGAGTTGAATTGAATTCATAGTAGTGAGTTGAGATAATGGAGTAAATTTTATAGAGTTCACCTAAAATGAGTTTAGATGTATTTATAAAAAGTTGAAAAATGTTATGGATCCCACGTGATAAAGAGATGTTGAGTTTAAAAAAATTATTGAGTCTCACATGTAAAGATGTTTTGAATTGAGTGATGTTATTTGAGAGTTGTATTTGGATGTTAGAATAGGTCCAAAATAGATTTCAATTGAGATGAGTTGAGCTCATTCAGGAATCTAAGCGAAACTAGTGGAAAACTAAAAACTCGAACATAGATTTTTTACAATTTTTTTTTTAATTTTTTAGTTTTTTAAAAGCAATGTTTAACAAGATGAACAGGTTGTTGTTATATATTGAATGAATAAAAAAATATAAGAGAATTATTCTTTTATGGGATCATAATTTGGTTTGAATTGGAACATATGTAAAAGCATTTCTAATGATTTATCTATAATTTTTTTAATTTTAATTTTAATTTTTAAGAGAGTGTGCAAGACTTTTTTTTTTTTAAAAAGTGAGGTCTACTATTAAAAAATATTTTTTATATAAATTCTAAATTTATCTATTTTTTTTTAAAAAAGATGCAAAACTTATACATTTTAAGATTATAAATATCATTTATCTTTCATTTTAAAAATAAAATAAATGAGAAAAGGTGGAGAGAAAAATAATAAAAAAATAGATGAAAGGTGGGAGAGAGAAACAATTAATAAAGAGAGAGAAATATAAGGCTACGTTTAGATTGATATTTAACAAAAACAAATATTTTACATTTTATTTATTTATTTATTTATTTTTGATAACCACGAAAGCACTTTATTCAAATAAGCAAGAAACAAACATTACAAAGATAAATCTGCCCATATAGCTTGGGAAATACATTGTGGGACCGAATCCCACCAAACAACTATATCATTAAGATTCCAAGCATATCTTGCCAAAGAATGAGCCACTCCATTTGCTTCCCTCCCTTTATGTTGCACTTTCCATGATGGGAATCTGTTAAGAATAAGCTTTATATCATTTACAAGAGTACTCCACAAAGTTGAAGAGTAATCCTGTTTTTGCAGCTCCTGAACAACAAGTAAAGCATCTGTTTCAATCTGTAAATCTGATATGCCTAAGGGAATACACAATTGCAGGCCCCTTAACATAGCAATTAATTCAATTTCCATAGGATCAGCAAGTGCTTCTTCTGGTTTACTAGCTGCAAACAAGACTTGTCCTCTGTCATCTCGTAAAACCACTCCAATACCTGACCTGAATTGATCACTAAAGAGTGCCCCATCTACATTAAGCTTTAGCATGCCCGAAGGAGGTGGTTTCCATCTGCATTGATACCTCAAACGAAGTTTCAGCCCTGCTGCAGTTGCCTTATGCTCCTGGAATAAAGATAAAGCATGCTCTATGACTTGGTTTGGTGTCAAAAAATTGTCATCATACATCCACTGATTCCTCCTATACCAGAAGCCCCATGCCATTAGAAATAGCTTCTCCAATTCACCCTCAGATTGTCCTCTGATAACAGACAGAACAAGTTGTAAAAAGTCCTGTCTCTGAATAGATGTTTTGAGGGAAGGAAAGAGATGCATCCAACAATCTATAATTAAAGGGCAGTAAACCAAAGCATGATTAACATCTTTCATTTCTTCTTGGCACCAAATGCAGCTGTCATCCACAAGTAATTTTCGATTTTTCAAATTGCTGAGAGTAGGGAGTATATTCTTGCACACCCTCCATGCAAAAACTTTAATTCTGTGAGGAACATGAAGCTTCCAAATATTCTTCCATATCAGCTTCTGATCTGCAGCTGTTGAGCTCTCAGCTTCCTGTCTATTTTGCTCCACTTTAGTGAAAAAAGAGTATGCACTCTTGACACTATAGATACCACTCTTCTCATAATTCCACACAAGTTTATCTGCCACATTTTCTGAAGGAATTTTGATGCTAAGAACCTCAGTGGCCATATTAACTGGTAGTAGGCTTCTGACCTTGTTAATGTCCCAGCTTCTTTGATCATCATGCATCAGGTAAGCCACTGTATAATCCCTTAGGTGTTCAAAACCAGGTTGATGAGATATGAGCTTGTGATTTGGCAGCCAGTAATCAGACCATAGTTTTATAGATAAGCCATTTCCCACACGCCACCTGCATCCTTGAATCAAACTGTTCTTTGTTTCCCAAATACCTCTCCAAACATAGGAAGGGGCACTCCCTAAAGAAGAGTTCTGAAAACTAGATGTAGGAAAATATCTTGCCTTAAAAACCTTATGGAGAAGTGAACTTCATTTGACAAAATTCTCCAACCTTGTTTTGCAAGGAGAGCCTTGTTAAAAATCTGTAAATTGCGAAATCCCATACCTCATTCAGTTTTAGGACTACACATTTTATGCCAACTCACCCAGCACAGCTTCCTTTCTTCCTTCCTTTGACCCCACCAAAAATTTGCCATCATACCCTCTAGCTCAGAACATAGGGACTTAGGTAGTTTAAAACAGCTCATAGTGTAGGTAGGAATTGAAAGGGCCACTGCCTTCAACAGAACTTCTTTCCCTCCTTGAGACAGCAGTTTTTCTTTCCACCCTTGCAACTTAGACCAAACTCTGTGCTTCAAAGCTGAAAAAGCTCTATATTTCCCTCTTCCAACCATAGGAGGAAGGCCTAGATACTTTTCATATTGATGGTAATGTTGAACACCCCAAAACTGCATAATTGCCTCCCTTTGAGAAACTGGTACATTATGACTGAATACCATAGAAGTTTTCTCACGGTTGATCTTTTGACCTGAAGCTTGCTCATATATTCCCAACCTATGCTGAAGATTTAAACAGGTTTGTAAGTTTGCTTTACAAAAAATGACACTATCATCTGTAAACAATAGATGATTTAACTTAGGGGCTCCTCTGCATACTCGGATATCTTCAATTTGTTGGTAAGTGTTTGCCTGATCCAACAAAGAAATAAGACCTTCTGTGCAAAGCAAGAAAAGATAGGGTGAGATAGGATCCCATTGCCTCAACCCACGAGAAGGAACAATATGACCTGTTGGCTTTCCATTCACTAAAATAGAAAATGATACTGACTTTACACACAGCAAGATCAGATTCAGCCATTTTTGACTAAAACCCATCTTCTTCATCACTTCTTCAAGGAAAGTCCATTCAATTCTGTCATAAGCTTTACTCATGTCCAACTTCAAAGACATAAAACCATCTCTTCCACTTCTCTTCCTTCTCAGAAAATGTATCACCTCATAAGCCACTAACACATTGTCAGTGATTAATCTGCCAGGAACAAAAGCTGTTTGAGAGGAGGAAATGATAGAGGGCAGTATCCTTTTGAGTCTATTAGCTAGCACCTTGGATATAAGCTTATAAATCACATTGCAGAGGCTGATAGGCCTATAATCCGAGACAAATTCAGGTTTGTTTTTCTTTGGGACAAGAGTAATGAAGGTATGATTTATCACAGCAGGGAAATGGCCAGAATTAAGTGCACAAAGGACAGCATCTGTAACATCTTGACCAACTACTGACCAGAAGTTCTGATAGAATAAAGGAGCCATACCATCTGGGCCAGGTGCCTTGGTAGGGTGCATCTCATCAAGGGCTCTTTTCACTTCCTCTTGTGTAAAGCTAGCATCCAGATTCTCCACCATAGTTGGGGTTATTCTGCCTGTTAGTCCTTGTAAGAACTCCATATTTCCAGAGACTTCAGATTCTTTGAAAAGATTAGAGAAGTACTCTATAATAACTTCATCTCTAGCCTCATTAGTCTGCCACACCCCATTTGAGTCCTTTATACCATTTATCCAATTCTTTTTCTTTCTTTGAGATGCTTTATGATGAAAAAATTTGGAATTTTTATCTCCTTGAGCTAGCCATAAAGCCTTAGATCTTTGTCTCCACATAGTCTCATTTCTTTGTAGCCATTTCTGAACCTCTTCTCTTGCTTCTTGCAGCTTCTGTTTATCATGAGAAAGAGGATCCATCTGATGAGCCAACTGCAATTTCTCCTGTGCTACTTTTAGACTTCTCTGCACATGCCCAAAACAAGCTTTGTTCCACACAGTTAACTTCTCTCCACAGCATTGAATCTTCTTCATAACAGTACCCAAATCTCTCCTACCATTAACTCCCCTCCAAGCTCTTTGAACAACCTGTTTACAATCTGAAGCTTCAACCCACATGGCCTCAAATCGAAACAATCTTCTCCCCACCTGCCTTTGAACTCTTTCAGTCAGCTTTAATATGATAGGCACATGATCAGAATAAGCCACAATACCATGGAGCATAGTGGCCATTGGATAAAGGGAATGCCACTTAAAATTCGAAAAAAGCCTGTCTAACCTCTCACTTATAGTTTGTCCCCCCTCTCTCCTGTTGCACCAAGTAAAAGGATTTCCTTCAAAGCCTAGATCATGTAAGTGACATTCCTCAATAACATCTTTAAAAGCTTTCATCTGACTTTCAGATCTAACTCTACCCCCACTCTTCTCATCATTGCTCATTATCTCATTAAAATCACCCATTAATAACCATCCCTTATCACTAGGGACTTTGATAGATCTCAACAAATCCCATGACTCATATCTCCTACTAACATCTGGATTACCATATACACCAGTCAACCACCAAGACTCACTATTCTCCCCCTCCTCAGTAACCTTTGCATGAACATGGAATCTTGAATAGCTTTGTATTTCTACTGTAAAATTGTTCTTCCAGTAAAGTGCTATCCCACCACTCCTACCTTCACAACTTACTGCTAAGCAACCATAGAACCCCAGCTTAAACTTTAACTTTTCCATAACTTTAGAATGAAGTCTTGTTTCTTGAAGAAACAAAAAATCAGGAGCTTGTTTTCTGACCAAGTCAGAAAGGGTTTGAATTCCCAGTGGGTTCCCAAGCCCACGGGAATTCCAACTTATAAAACTCATTGATCTCGGCAGGGCTGGTGCACAGCCTCTGCCGATACCAAAACATTTGAAACCACCCCCTCTTGTTTATTCTTCTTAAAAGAAACCACTTCATCACTAGAAAAAGCAGTAAATTTACCTCTCTTTTTACTACCTGCAGTAGCTTTGCCTCCTGAAATCTCCTCCACATCTCTTTTCTTCTCTGATACATCAGCAATAGAATGGCATCTTGCTCTCTCCTTCCAAGTACTTCTAGTATTTCTACCTTGCTTTTGACCAACATGCAGGGATACTTTTGAATTTCCAGTACCTTGGGCTTGAAAAATAAGGCCTTGTCTCGTTTGTCTTTCTGCAAGTCCAGAAATAGGTCCAATAGTAGGCCCATGGGATGGCCCAGCAGAAATAGGTCCAGCAGTAGTAGGTCCAGCAGTAGGCCCCTCAACATTCTTAAACACTGACTCTTCCATAACATTACTAACCAGTAAAGGATCATTACTGGCCAATAAAAGATCATTAGTAGCCGTTACCTCAAAACAGTCAGTAACTGCTTTGCTATGAATATTCTCTATAACAGCAGCTGAACATATGCCTGAATTTTGTATCTTCTCATTGAATGATGGACCGTTACTCATCTTCTCCATTGGGATAGCAACTGCACCGTGACTCTTCCTCTCCACCTGAACAGCTTCATCGTGATGTGGAATCACCCCCTGATTAGCTTCACCTTGACTCTTCCTTTCCACCTGCACAGTATTTTCATCAGATGTCATCATGTTCTGTCTCTCCCCAGAACTAGTCGATGTCTTCTTGCTATACTCACTTGATGAGTCCCATTTCTTTTTAGCACTAGAAATAGCCCTTAACCATGCAGCATATTGAGGAGAAGAATCTGTATTGCTCTGGCAATCAACCTTTTCATGAATAATACGACCACAGGTGAAACAAAAACGTGGGAGCTTTTCATACTGCACTGGACTCCAGACTTTTACTCCATTCAGATGACAAGTTTTGCCTCTAGCAAGAGGTTTCTTCATATCAATTAGAATCTTCACTCGTAAACTACTACCCCACCCTACATTATCATCATCCACATCAACCTCTTGTACTTCACCTATTGAACTACCCAACCTTACACCCACTTCTCTATTCATTCCAAACAAAGGTAGATTATGGAATTGCACCCAGAAAGGTGCAGTATCAAACTTCAGATCATGTATTGGAGAAATGCCATCAAATGGATTAATAACAAACAGCTGACCATCAAAGAACCATGGTCTCCCCTCAACAATCCTTTGCTTATCAGCATGAGTAGCAAAGATCATTACATACATATTTCTCCCAACCTCTCTTAACGCTGCAGGTTTACTCAGGCGCCAGATCTTCTTCAAAGTAGACTCAACCACCTGTGTTGCCAATTGTCTATCAGACAATATCTTACCAATCAAACTAAGATCACCCTTCTTCTTTATCTCAGAGACTGCTTCATCTTCAATCATAATAGACATATCCTCTTCCTCATTCAACCGTAGATTACTCCACAAACTATTAAGCTTTTCCATTATAGGTAGCCCAACAGAGAGATACTACACTGAATCAAGAGCAGAAAGATGAATAAAACACCACCGTTCAAAAGAACATGGACATACCACCACCTCTATTTTCTCCAAGCGAGACTAGAGAGAAAACTAGAGAGGAGACTGATAAGCGAGATTTTACATTTTATTTAAATAATCGATTAGAAAGAATTTTTTGATTATTTTACTTATAAATGAAAAATGCAAGGAAAATTTTTTAAGGTTGTATTTGGATGTTAAGGTAATTTTAAATGATCAAAATTGATCTATGAATAATAATATTTTATTGATTTTTTTAAGATGTATTTGAATATAAATAAGTTACAAAATTTGTTTAAATATATTAAGATATATTTAATTTTTTTTATGAAAAGTTAAAAATTAATAAATTTTATCAATAATTAATTTTAAATAAATTAAAATTTTCATCGACCAAACATATCATAAACTCCGACAGACAATGTGCATTATGCCGTGCAATGGGCCGGATGGAATATGATACTTTTCCACTCTCCGAAACAAAAGAAAACAACAGAGTTGGCAGCAAAATAACGAAGAAAACAAATCCTATAATTTTTGTCGTTTTGTTATCTCCCCTTACGTGTATCGACAGTCCAATGATCGTGATTAAAGCTGTTTTCATCAGAACGCAGTGAAAGAGATGACCATGGCGATGTGCAGGGCGAGAGCACTTGTTTCTTTCTCCAAGTGCAAGCCTACACTCTTATCCCCTCTTTTTCATTTCTCTCCGATACGCCGTTTTTCCTCATCTCAGTTTGAGGTGAGCTTTTCCTCTTCTTCTTATTGGCCTTTTAACAGCTTTTATATGCTCGTCTCCTTAAGCCAATAGTTCTGGGTCCTTTAGGCTCTTGGATACAAATGATCAATTACTTGTGCTGATTCTCGGTTGGGTATGTGAGAAAATTGATGGGCAAATGTTTGTTTTGATGGTTCTTCGTCTGGATGTATCTATGGCACCTATAGAAAACATGACAATTACTTACAAAAAAAAAAAAAAAACATGACAATTAAAGCGGGAGAATAAACATGTTCAGTTAGTATATATACATACATAGATACACGTCTGCCTAAATACATATGTGTATTCTTTATTCTTGTGAACTGTAAGCTACAGAATCCAGCTGCTTTTTCGCAATTTCATGTTGTCTTGAGACCTTTTCCCCTTTTCATCTCTTTGGTGGGATTTACTTCTAAGAGTAAAACAAGCTCCCTGGGGCATACTATTATTTAGTATACGTGAATGAAAAGCCAGCTTCTTTGTTGTGAATGAAACAGTTTTTGTGTTTGAACATGAACTTTGTTACTTCACGGGCTTTGATAATTCAAACTTATAATGGGATGCATGTTTTAAAGGAACAAATCAGGCTCTGAAACTGCTAAGCGTGATTTGGGCTTCCAATTCTGTGTTACTCTGCAATTATTTGCAGATATATGGAGACCTCCTTTTGTGGGGGGAGGGATGGGTTCTATATTGGACTCTAATTGAGTTTAGTGATGCCTCTCAATTGGGCATTTGAAATTGTATGGGCTACCTGATTATTCTTGCTTTTCTAGTATCAAGTTAGCATTGACCACTGTAGATTTTTTTAGCTCTACCCACCTGAAAATCTGGTGTTTTCCTTCCTGGTTTTTAGATTGTTATGCATTTTGCGGAGTTACTTCTCAAACCATTGATGTATTACAGAGTGTTGGGTTCATAGGGCTGGGAAATATGGGCTCCAGAATGGTGCATAATCTAATAAAGGCAGGATACAAAGTGGCCGTTCATGACATGTAATGTATTTAGTTCTTTTCTTTTTTGAATTCTTCATGACTTGCCAAGGGAAAAAAAAAAAAAAATTAGTCAGACTTCAATTAATTATTTCATTTGTACATTTTGAAACGAGATGATTCACTCGGTGCAAATTCAAATTCAAATGATTCTGTATGTGTGGAGGCCAATGAGCTTGTAGTTCATAGCAGTAAAGCCCTTTCAAGTGTGATATTAGTTAAATTGGGATATTTTATTGTTTTCAGAAACTGTAATGTCTTAAAGAAGTTCTCTGACATGGGAGTTTCTACAAAAGAAACACCTTTTGAAGTTGCAGAAGCAAGTGATGTCGTAATTACAATGTTGCCATCTTCTTCTCATGTGAGTTTTAATTTATAAATCCATCTCTCTCTCTCTCTCTCTCTCTCTCTCTAAAAAATCTATTTCATTGCTTGTTGCTGTGAATATTAGTTTGATGACTGAATCAAAATACTGAAAATTTATGTAGGTATTTGATGTGTTCACTGGACCAAATGGTTTGCTTCAAGGTGGAAATCTCCTAAGACCATGGTTATTAATAGATTCATCTACCATTGATCCCCAAACATCGAGAAAGCTTTCCGTGACTGTATCTAAATGTATTTTAAAGGAAAAGAAAGGTAAAACTAGTAAATTAAAGTACTAAGCAGACTGTTTTAACTTGACTTGGCAGCTAGTGATTCCGCATTCTTGCTTGTCCATTATATATTTTAGTTTATCCATTTGCCTATCATAATTTACTTCTCTGATCTATGTGTGCAGATGGCCATTGGCATAGTAGTGCTATAAAGTAGTGTATCCACAGAGTAGGGATGTGGAGCACTCATTAGTTTTTTAATGTCTTCTCCTCTCTCTCTCTCTCTCTCTCTCTCTCTCTCTCTCTCTCTCTCTCTCTCTCTCTCTCTCTCAACTTTGTTCAAGATCCATACGGAAGAAGAAAATAGAAGGAATGATAAACTAATTACATAATGAAAGAGTTACATATGTAAAAAGTTGGGAAACACTCTTGGACAACACCAATTTCATAAACTAGAATACAATCCTGCTAAGGGTGCTAGGTCTGAGAATCCATGACTCTTGGGTACTGAGTTGACAAAAAAAAAATCCTAATCTGAGTTACTTGCTCAAACGGTAAGCTAATATGATTTATCTAATTCATGAAACATTCAAAATAAATATTAAAAGTACCATCCTTATCTATGAGGAAAGCAAGAGATATAAACAAAGTATCCGTCAAGTATTAAAATTACGAAACTACAGGGTGGAATGAAAGAGTGCCACATCCACTGAATAATCTATTATTCATGCATTAGAGCTTTCACGACATGTACCATAAATCTAGACATATCTTAAAGGTATGGATCACTTTAGCATGAAATACGTATGTAGCATCATACTCATCTTAAAAATTAGAGTTGCCTTTAAACTACATTTTCATCTTGCTTTGAGTAGTGGATGCTTTCCATGAAACTTGCCATGGTATTAAATTTGAATCAGAGATCAATGTGTTTGAATTTTTTTTTACATTCTTTATATTGGGGGGAGGAGACTAGAGTTTTGATAAATAATCTTGTAATTTTTATCTTTAACCATATCGTATGTCGCATTTTTTTTTTCTATATTTAAGGACTGGCTGATTGTGTTATTTGTAGATCATCGGGTGAACCCTGTCATGTTGGATGCTCCTGTGTCTGGAGGTGTTCTTGCTGCAGAAGCTGGGACACTTGCTTTCATGGTATAATTGCGCTTTTGACCTTTGATGTCCAGATGTTTAATTCATTCTGATTTAATTATGGTGTTAAGATTGAAAAATGACACATTGCCATCATGGAAACACTTCAGACTTTTTCCCTCAGTGATGTATATATTTCGGGCACCAAAGTTTTGTGTCCTGGTAATAATCAATATCTTAACAAAGACTAACATTTGTCCAGGTTGGTGGGTCTGAGGAAGCTTACCTGGCTGCAAAACCCTTATTACTTTCAATGGGGAAAAACACAATATATTGTGGGAAAGCAGGAAATGGTTCAGTAAGTTTTCTTCTTTACTGGAAGTCACCACATTCTGCTGTTGTTTCTTTTTTAATTTTGTTCATATTGAGTATATGTATGTGTCAATAATGATAGAGGAAATTATTTAAGACTCGGTATACACTTTTAAATCAGTTTGTTGTATTTCCCTTCCGAGGCCGATCTTACTTTGCTTTTGCCTGTTTCTGATTAACTTGGACTAACAGAGAATAATACGTCATTGCACATTGTTGGGATGAGACATTAAGAAACAATAGGATATTAGAGAATGAAGATCTCATATTGAAACCATGTGGCTTTTTATTTATTTAACAAAAAATAAATCAATTGTAGGTATTGCCTATTTCCATTCCTTGTATTCTCATCTTTCTAGGCAGAATTGAATGTTGAATTGGAGCCACTTTAAATGCAGTCGCATGAGAGATGAAATCTAACTTCAACATTGCTTGGGAGTGTCAAATCACACCCATATACCATGGTAGGTTCCACCAACTGGTTAGACTCATCAACTCTTCCCAAATTAGTTGTATATCATGATCAATATTAGAACCATAAACACCTGCAAAAGCCCATTCAAAGTTGTCATCAACATTTTAAAAATCACATGCTACAGTATATTCTGCCACACAAACATCAATTGTTTCCACTGCCATTCCATTCCACATGAGTAATATTCCTCCTCATGACCCTCTCGCACCCATATAACACCAATTCATATGTTGACAGCCTCACTAGCTTTATTGTTTATACAATAGCCCTAGACAATCTCCAATTTAGTCCTTCCAGTTCCTAAGTTATTAATCCTCGATAGTTTGTCCTCTCATTCAGCCCTCATACATTCCAAGACAATATCTTAGGCTTCATTCTCAAAAAGATGTTTCCCTCTTCTTTCTTCCACCTCTACTATAGTTACTGTGCTTGTTATCATAATTAATAGAATGCATCAACCTCTTTAATTGTCAATTTCTTCTATTCAAAGATCTAGAAGAAAACATACGGATTCTGATTAGATTTAATGGCAGTAACAATGCCATAAACTCTTCCTCAAACCCCTCACAAGCCATCAACCTTTTACCTTATGCAAAACTCTCTCTGATGACTCCTATGACTCTGAAACAACCTCCTCAATGATATCCAAGGGCAGCAATTCAATAAGGTTTTGTTTGGATTCTGGCACACAATAGCTTCCATTCCTCCAGCTTTTTAGAATTCATGGAACTGCGTTCTTTTTTTCATTCCCCGAGTTGGTTGTATCCTTTTTTTTTTATCAGTAAAACAGTAGTATTAATAATAATAGGCAGTATATGGGGGGGATGGTGTACTAGAGAGGGGAATGGAGCGTATGGAGTGGGGATCTGGAAGCAAATAAGAAGAGGGTGGGGGACGTTTGTCAATCATACTAAACTCTTGGTGGGGGAGGGCACACGTATAAGATTTTGAACGGACATTTGGTGTGGGGAGGAGGCATTGAAGGATTCTTGTCCATCGGTATACCAAGTGGCTTGCGATCAAGAAGCTTCGGTGGCGGACCTAGTGGTTCGCACAGGGGATCAAGTCGTTTGGAATGTCAATTTCTGTAGAGCAGCACATGATTGGGAAGTAAACACTTTCGCGGAGTTCTTTAACCTCCTGTATTCTATGAAGCCGAATGGTTTGCAAGAAGATAAGCTATGATGGAAACCTACGGGTAAAGGTACTTTCTCGGTTCGCTCTTATTATAAGGCTCTTACAGTTATACCAAACTCTCCGTTTCCATGGAGAAGATTGTGGAAGAATAAGGCGCCTCCCAAATCACTCTTCTTCATGTGAACAGCAGTTTTGGGTAAGATATTGACTACCGATAACTTGCGAAAGCGTCGGGTAATCATTACTGATTGGTGCTGTATGTGTAAGAAAGATGGTGAGTCCGTGAATCATCTCCTGCTACATTGTGAGGCAGCTAGAGTATTGTGGTGTGAAGTTTTCAGCCGAGTAGGACTAAATTGGGTGATGCCGAAGTCAGTAGTGGAATTATTGGCTAGCTGGGCGATGCCGGGAGGTGATCCACTAATCAAAGCTGTGTGGAAGATGGTACTGATCTGCATTATGTGGTGCATTTGGCAAGAGCGTAATGAACGAACATTCGAAGATAAGGAGTGGACTATGGAGGGGATCCGTATCTTATTTTTCAGTACTTTATTCTTGTGGTCTCTAGCTATAGACTTCAATGGACAAAATGTACATGACTTTCTAGTGACTACTATAGCCACCTAGATAGGTCTTATCTCTTGTATACCATCTTGTCTACTTCGGTTATGCCTATTATTATTAATAAGATTGTGTTTACTTATAAAAAAAAATAATAGGCATAGCCCAAGTAGACAAGATGGTATACAAGAGATAAGACCTATCTAGGTCGCTATAGAAGTCGCAAGGAAATCATGTATATTGAAGCCATTAAAGTCTATAGCTAAAGTCCACAGGAATAAAGTATTGAAAAATAGAGAACGAAGCTCCTCTGTTGTCTGCTCCTTATCTTTGAATGTTCTCTCATTACGCTCTTGCCAAATACACCACATAATGCAAATAGGGACCATCTTCCACACCGTTTTGATTTGTGGATCTCCACCCGGTATCACCCAACTGGCCAATAATTCAACCATTGACTCCAGCATCACCCAATTTAACCCTACTCGACTGAATACTTCGCACCACAAGGCTCTAGCTGTACCACAAGGCTCTAGCTGTCTCACAATGTAGCAGGAGATGATTTACTGACTCACCAGCTTTCTTACACATACAGCACCAATCAGTAATGATAACCCGACGCTTCCGTAGATTATCAATAATCAAAATCTTTCCCAGAGCTGCTGTCCAAGTGAAGAAAAGTGTTCTGGGAGTCGCCTTATTCCTCCACAAGCTTCTCCATGGGAAATGAGAATTTGGTATAATTGTAAGTGACTTGTAAAAAGAGCGAACCGAGAAAGTACCCTTACCCGCAGGTTTCCACCACAACTTATCTTCATGTAGTCTATTCAGCTTCATAGAGTACACTAGGCTGAAAAAAGCCACGAAGCTATTTACTTCCCAATCATGTGCTATTCTACAGAAAGTGACATTCCAATCGACTTGGTCCCTTGAACCAACCAAGAGGTCCGCCACCGAAGCTTCTGGATCACAAGCCACTCAGAAAACAGAAGGAAATGAATCCTTCAGTGCCTCCTTCCCACACCAGATGTCTCTTCAAAATTTCATGCGTGTGCCCTCCCCCACCAAAAGTTTAGTATGGTTGGCAAACACCCCCCACCCTCTTCTTATATGCTTCCAAATCCCCACCCCATAAGACCCATGCCCCTCTCTAGTGCACCAGCCCCCCCATAAGCTGTCATGTTTGCTATCAACTACTAATTTCCATAATGCTTCCGGTTCCATATTGTATCTCCATAACCATTTCCCGAGAAGTGTCTGATTAAAAGTTCTCAAGTTCTTTATCCACAACCCACCTGAAGAAATTGGTCTGCATACCTTATCCCAACTAATTAAGTGAAACTTGAATTCATCCCTCATCTCACTCCATAGGAAATCACGGTACAATCTTTCGATCCGTGCCGCCATAGAAGCTGGAATAGGGAATAAAGACAGAAAATAAGTAGGTAAGTTAGAAAGAGTACTCTTTATCAGGGTCACATGGCCTCCTTTCGGCAAGTACAATCTCTTCCATCCAGCCAATCTCCGCTATATTTTGTCGATAACTGTATCCCAGATAGATACGGTTCGTGAAGCAGCCCCCAACGGTAGTCCCAGATAGGTCATAGGGAGAGCAGCAACCTTACACCCCAGTGTGCTAGCCAACTGTCGAGTGCTACTGACATTCCCAACTGGGGCTAGCTCTGATTTATCAAGGTTCACTCTCAAACTTGACGCTGCTTCGAAGCATAACAGAAGTGCTTTCAGTGTCCTAAGTTGTTCTTGTTCAGCCTCATAGAAGAGTAATGTGTCATCTGCAAAAAGTAAGTGGGATATCGAGATAAGATCCCTATTCAGATCACCCACTGAAAATCCAGTCAACAGACCGTTGGTAACTAAAGCCATTAACATCCTACTCAGGGCCTCCATGATGATGACAAAGAGAAGTGGGGACAATGGGTCCCCCTGTCTTAACCCTCGCGAGCTGTTAAAGAAGCCTTTTGGACTACCATTGATCAAAATTGAAAATCTTGCCATTGAAATGCACCATCTAATCCACCTACACCATTTTTCCCCAAAGCCACACCTCATCAGTAGATAAGTGAGGAAGTCCCAATTTACGTGGTCATATATGCCTTTTCCATGTCTAGCTTACAGATAATACCTGCAATACCAGACTTTAATCTACTATCCAAGCATTCATTGGCTATTAAGACCGAATCTAGAATTTGACGACCCCTAACGAAGGCATTTTGTGGCTTTGAAATTATCTTGCCAATGGCCTCCCCCAACCTGTTTGCTAGCACCTTTGAGATAATTTTATAAACCCCGTTAATGAGGCTAACAGGTTGTATCCTATTGTATACCTCTTGTATATTTGGGTTCTACCCGTCTGTGCTTTGAATAAGATTACATTATTTATCAAAAAAATTAATACAAGCGAGTGAAGCATCATAAAAAATTTTAAAGCATACCAAAGAGCTATTTTAGGTCCTATCAAGCATCTTTCACTATCAGAACCATTTATGAAGGAAACCTTATTGCTGTGGCATAAGAATAAATGATTAAGATACTCTCAAGATGTCCAATGGAGAGCTAAAGACTATCACTTGGTAGACTCCAAGAATCAATTAGATTGTTCAGTTGGTTTGTTGCCTTAGTATTTCACAGTCTGATTCATGTGGTAATGGAGATTTTGATCACTTGATTTTACTTGGTTCTCTATGCAGTGATTCTGTGGCATAATTTAACATATTCTACCTCTTATTTTCTCATCTCCAATACGACTGACCGTATATGTATCTTGACACTGAAAGTATTTCTAGCTTGTCCATATATACATGTATGTTTGGATGGGAAGGTATCTGTCTATTATTGTAATGCAGATATGGACATGAGCATAACTAATTGAATCAAATGGATCCAACCCTGGTCAACTCAAGTTTGAATTAAAAACAAATACCTTGATCATGCTTAAGTCTTCATGTTGCTTGTGTGGTAGTTCCCCATTCATGAGTGACATATGGCAAATGTTGTATGCTGAGAAAGGTGGAAACTTTTAAGGTAGGATCAAGTTATATCTGTCTGGGCATTCTCATCAGGTCTCCTTCCCTTGCCCTTATTCGTCACAAGCACACACTTCCCTACTACCTGTATAACAGTCCATCAACTGAAGGAAATATGGTTCACAGCTTGTTCTTGAACTTGTGCTTAATTCTTACCCTATCAGATTTTGCTGCGCGTATTTTACGCTTTGAGCATCGTTGTTGTTTAGGCAGCAAAGATCTGCAATAATTTGGCAATGGCTGTTAGCATGCTTGGTGTCTCAGAAGCCCTTGCTCTTGGTCAGTCTCTGGGAATTTGTGCCAGCACTCTGACAAGAGTATTCAACTCTTCAAGTGCTCGCTGTTGGAGTAGGTATTTAGCACTTGTCCACTACTCACCTGTTGGTGAGATTCGATACTCTTAAAGTGCTTACTGTTGGAGTAGGTATTCAATGTTTGTGTATGTGAGAGTATCACTACTTTGAGCAAGACCACATTGGAAACACCAGCACTCTAAATCAATTCTGGAGCTTGTGCAAAACGACAATTTTAATGTGAATAGATGCTAAAGGAAATAAAATTGACATGGTAGCACTTCCTTAAAGTACTATTGATTTGGTAGCACTTCCAAAAAATTAAAGAGAAGGAAAGAAAAAAAAGGTTCCTTGCAGACACATAACATAGTTTCCCGAACTTGTCTTTTTCTTCCTTTCACTTACCTTTGTGTTTTTTTTGGATCTGTTACCATTTTCAATCCCAAAAGCTTTCTAAGAAGCGGGCCAAAAGTGTATATCACACATCATCAAACAAATAAAAACCCATCAGAAATATTAGCTTCAGTAAAGCATGAGATGTCGTAGATCAATAGTTGTCTGAAAGATTTTTTTGATAAGAAGTCATCTTTAGAGATTTAGAAGATAAGTATAATTGAGTTTCTCTCTCAAATGAGATTTCCCTAGTGGAACATAAAAAACTATGCAAGCCAAGAGCAGCCACATTCCTGTATAATGACTACAAAGAAATTGGTGGATGTAGGAACCCATGGCCAACCAGATCCTTCAAGTGCATGTTGCTTTCTACCACATCAAATGTTAATGTGGCTCAGTTTTAAGAAAATTTAAATCTTATCTAGGTAATTAGTATTTAAGACTTTTTAGTACTTACAGAATTTGAATGGCAGTGACAGTTACAATCCGGTTCCTGGAGTGATGGAAGCAGCACCCTCCTCGAGAAATTATGATGGTGGGTTTGCATCTAAGCTAATGGTAAGTGAGTTAACACTATTGCTTTTGAGAATATAATTGTATTAATATCAATGTACAAAACATGGCCATGTGCTCAAAGATGTCTTGAGCCTTCACCCTCAGTTTCATTTGGTTGCTCAATCATTGGGAGGTGGGCACTTTATCCAGTGGGCCACAACTTAGATGGGATGTGAAAACCTATGTTGTGTTCTGCGAGAAGATATATCTTTTTATTTAATCAAGATCTAAGCTCAGTCAAGCGGTATAGTCTATGCATAAGATTGACTTTATAGATATTTAATCTATATTCCTCATTCATAATGCGACACCAGTACTTGCATCGCACTCGATTGTATAGAAATGGACACCATTCATATTGTCAGGAGAAGTGCTTATGTTTGATCTCTCATTTTCCAATGTCCTAAATCTAATGCATATGGTGTTACCTCCTCCCATTAGGGCAAGGAAAGAAAATGGTAAGGACATACTAATATCTAAAGAAACAAGCCTAGCTTCAATCAAAATGACCAAAGAAATAAAGAGAAAAGAAAGGCATGCGTGCACGCGCACACACATATGTAGACTAGTTGTAACTTTGGGATAAGTATGGAAAACTCTTCTCTTACATCAATGTGCTCGCACACTATAATCAATGTCTAAATTCATTTTCCTCGTCTAGATGTCATGTATATGTTAGCTAACCTTCTCTAATTTTGGAAAATTACACTTTACTTTCTTAAATTACCGCTCCATTGTTAAATATACGAGCAAACTATAACTAGTTACATTCCACCCTCTAAATCCAAGTTTATATGTTTGCCCTCTATTAGACTTAGGCATGGTTTGGTTTAAGAAACCTTACAAATCATCTCATCTCAACGTCCAAATACCATTCAAACAGAAATATTTTTCAATTTCAAATTTTCAACATTTCAACTTTTTCATCTAATCATTATTTAATCATTTCAACTTTCCCAAACTTCCAAATAAAACTAAAAAAATAATTCAACATTTTCAAATACCAAAACAAAAATAATATTAAAAATTTAGATTTTAACTTCTTTAACTTTATAATTTTTTTATTCAATTTTTTTTCTCTTTTCTCAAAACCCGATAAAAATCCTAACTACTATTCACAAATTATCTCACTAGTATTCACAGATTTCTCATCACATCTATGTAACCAAACGAGACCTTAGTCATTATCTTGGATGGAAAGACATGTAGTGAGAAATGAGCCTAATATGCAAAACCAAAACCAAAACAAAACAGGAATTTAGTCACATTCTAGTTATTTCATTTTTTTTTCTAGCTAAAGTAACAGAAATTTGGATTTGGAGATGAATTGTAATTTTGTAAGTAGTTATAGTTTGGTGGTGTGTTCAAGAATGAGGTGGTACTTTAGAGTTGTAAAGTTTAATTTTCGTTGAAGGTTCTAGTTCTTTGTTATAACATTAAAATCAATCTTCATTTCAATATAAATGTGTTTTCTGGTTCGTTTTAGATGGTCAATTCATGTGCTAGCTTTTGTTAATTATGCATTCTTTAATATCAATTATTCCTTCATGCCATGGAAGATCGTTTGAGACAAGCTGGAAAATGGTCTTAATTTCTCCTCCAATAGTCTTTGGATGATTGTACACACAGCATGAGTAGTTGAGCATTCATGCTTATGTTCTTCTATATGATGCAGGTTAAAGACCTAAACCTTGCTGCGGCATCGGCCATTGATGTTGGTCGAAAATGCCCATTGACGTCCCAAGCTCTGGAGATGTAAGTGTTTTGGCCTTTATATACCAACTCCTGAACCTAATAAATATAACCTCAAGTGTAATACAAATTATATTTTCTTGTACATAATTTGTGTAACATTTTGCCTTTTAATCCTAAACTATTTGTTCATTTGTATTCTACCCTAAAGTTTCAATTTGAGCAATCAACCCCTTTAACGATGAGATCGGTTGCAATATTGCTCCATCATTAAGGTTTCTCAAATTTGCAGTATAGTTAACCTTAAAGTCATGTGCTTATCACATCATCACATAAATGGGTATATTTATTTTAGAGTTACGATACATACAGTCCTAAAATATGCAACTCATGTGCACTACTTCTTTTGAAAAGAATGAAACCCACTAAGAAAAAGTTAGTATTTTCATGTGAATCCCAGTTTTTTTCTACTTTTCAAATTGAGTGTACAAGACTTATACATTCCGGGACTATATAAATTATTTTCCTTTCTTTTTATCTTTTCTTCTGTCACATGTTAAGCATATAAATTTAATAAATATGACTGGAAACCGAGTAAACTTTAATTATTTGCTACAGATATACAGAACTCTGCCAGGATGGCCATGAGGCCAGGGACTTCTCCTGTGTTTTCCGTCATTATTACTCAGGCATGGATGAGTTTTAGTTCAAGCAATAAAGTTTTCTGGAAGAAGAAGCTCAAACCTTGGAAAAGCTCATCTTATCCTTTTTGTGTCATCATACCCTGCCATTTCACGGGCTTCATGTTTAACTCTACTCCTGTTTGATAGAGTTGTCTGTTTCTTTATGCTAGTCGAATTTGGTGCTGCTGTCGTTTGTCTATTTGACATAAAAGGATGGTTGCAGAAAGCACTGTAAAACCTCTCTCTCTCTCTCTCTCTCTCTCTCTCTCTCTCTCTCTCTCTCTCTCTCTCTCTCTCTCTCTCTCTATAACAGTTTGGAAAAAGCTTCAATAAATCCTTTTTGGAGCTGATTCCATTGACAAAAAGCTTCAATAAATCCTTTTTGGAGCTGATTCCATTGACATCTCCTTGAGGATGTAAATCAACTTTTTTTTAAGGTCATTTACATCTCATTTTTATTTCTTTATATAATGATTACTTTTTAGTATTTTTGGATCAACCTCTATTGTTTTAAAGAAAAACTCAAAAGTTGATGGACAATACCACCTTATTCTAGTAGGATGGGCCTAGGGGTGTGATATGTAAAATTACTCCATTTACTACAATTTAGAAATATGTGCTAAATATAGCAAAATAAAATAAGAAAATAGACTTGATTTTTTTTTTTTTAGCAAGAAAATAGACTTTGAATTAAATGTAATAACGAAATTCATAGGGTGTTTTATCTTTTTCCTTCATTTATGGTTACACGAAATACCTTCTAGGGCACATACCATTTTGAAAAATTCATATGCTTTATCTTTGATTTAAGCTTTTCTTTTACATTATTATTATTATTGGCAAGAATAAACACAAAACTTTATCTGAAAATGCTCTTGATTTTTTTAGAGGCCTTAGATATGGCTTGTTTGGACACTTAGGAGATGTTTGGAGAATGCAATGATATGAAAACTCTTTAGATAATAGTGAAATAGTTTGTAAATAGTAGTAAAATTGTCTGAGTTAATATATTTTATTGGGTTTTAAAAAATGATAAAGAAAAAGTTGAATAAAAATATTATAAGATTATAACATTATTATAATATAATTTCTTAATATTATTTTTTATTTAGAATTTGAATAAGTTGTATTTTTTTTATATTTTGTTTGGAAATTTGATAAACTTATAATGATTAAGTAATAACTAAATAAATAAGTTGAATATTTGAAATTAAAAAATGTTTTTGTTTGAGTGATGTTTGGAAAGAAGTTTTGAAAAACTTTGAGATGAGATGATTTGTGTTCCTAAATAAACCCTTAGAATATTTCATAATGTATTTCAACAGTAGTAAAATTATTTGAGTTAAGATATTTGAATAGATTTGAAAAATAGATATACTAAAGCCACAAATGGGGATCCCGATAGCGGTATCTTTTTTATTTAATGATTAAGGAAGTGTTTTTAATGATGTTGTGAATTTTGTTAAAAAAATATTAAAAAATACATGAAAAAAAGAAAAAAAAAATTTGCACTTGTGAGGATCCTAGTCAGGATCCCCCATGTGTGACTACACTTTAGAAAATGAGAGAGAAAAAGTTAAATAATAATATTGTAAAGTTAAAATATTATTTTTACTTTGAAATTTGAAAATTTTGTATTATTTTTGTGTTGTGCTTGAAAGTTTGTAAAAGTTATAATAATTAGGTTATGATTTGATGAAAATGTTGAATATTTAAAATTAAAAAATATTTTATATTTAAGTAATGTTTGGAAAGAAAATATTTGAGAATTGAAAATTCCTTATTACACAAAAAAGACCTTAGCCTTTGAGCCATCTTGATGTCCAGAAAAATGCAATGAGTACAAGAATAAAATTATAAAAGGAGCATTTCAAAACAAAGTTCATTTCCTCAATTTTTTTGTTTTTGGAAAATGATACAAATTCAATTTTTTATAATTCTTTACACAGTTTTTTTTTTTAAATATGGATTATTTTTATAAAATAATTTATAAAAATAATATCATTTTATAAAAATAATATTATTTTAAAATATAATTATATAATTTTTTTTTTTTACATCTTACTCTTTTGGATTGTAAAAGTTTTTCATCTAATCTTATCATTACAACTTTCCTAAATTTTCATACACATTATAATAAATAATTCAACTTTTAATTAAACTTATGAAAAAAGTTTATTTCATCAAAATAGTTACAATATTCTTATTTATTCATTTTATAATTGAAGAAAAATACAAGTCCCTCAAACTACTGTTAAACTTTTAATTACGCCAAACTTTATACTAAGAAATTGTGACATACCCAATTTAAAAATCATTTTTTATAATCATTTTAAAATTAGAAATATACATTCTTAGTAAAATATTATAAAAGAGAAAAAATTAAAAAAATAAATCATGATCTTTTTATAATATCCATTTTCATATTTTTGTTTCAGTTTTATGTTTGTTATGTTGCTTGTGAACAAAAATTTTATTTATTTTAAAAAATATATATTATTAAGTAATTATGTTTTTTTATTTGCCTTTATTGAGTTTTCTTTAAAATTTTATATTTTATTTATATTTTCTTCAAGTTTTACCTTTTTAATTTTTTAGAATTCGAGAATATTTATATCAAAGGGTTTATGAAGAGGTAGGTTATAAATTCAGGAGATTTGGATGAAGAGTATAAGCATTATTTTATTGAGGAAACATTAACGGGAAAATACTATATACTAAATTTTCGCCCAATTTTCAGTCTTACTGTGTTAATGTGCCATTATCCACCAATACTTGAATTAATTGTTGTAGCATTTTCCTTTATTACTTAAAAAAATAAAAGTTAATATGGTAGTTGAAGGATAATGCCATATCAACATAGTATAATGACAATCAGATATAACATAACATAACATTAATTAATAGAATATTTAATTAGCATAATATGCTATCTTGCGACAACGATTCATTAATTCTTAAATTTGCTATTGTAAAAGCAAGAGTTAATCCAATTATTAGGTCAATATAGAGGTATAATCGGTCCGGTCAATTGGTCTTTGAGGAGAATTTTGGACTAGATTGATTCTTTTGGTCCAAAAGGTCGAACCGTTAAGGTCTTTGAATTGGACTAGACTGTTTTGGTTGGATCTAGTTGGTCTTATTGCGGTGTTTTGGTTAGGATAACTTTTCCCCCCTTTTTTCAAGTTTTCAAGAAAAATACTTGTATAAAATGATAAAAAAAAAAAAAAAGTAATTAAGTGTGATTTTATAGTTTTCTAATTAAGTATATGCTTATATAATTGGAAAATGATAGTATAACTATTAAATATGTCCACTCATATATTTTTATTTTATTTTATTTTTTTTCTTAAATGCTTAAAGAAGTGATTATTAGTGAATTTATATATATATATATATATTTTATTTTTTCTTAATGGTTAAGAATGTTTAGAAAATGCTTAAAGAAAAAACTTATTTGTACTAGTGTGCATATTTGGTGGGCACATTTGATAAGCACTCTAGCATTGTCCTAAATAATTAAGTATTTTAATTAAGTATAATAAATTAATAATGTTAATAGTATCTATACTATTAATAATGAATAGTTAATACACTATCTTAAAATTCTTAATCTTTAATATTTTATATAATCTAAGCATTAATAATTAGGTTAGCATAAAATTACATAACTACTTATAATTAGTTACAAGAAATTACATAATTACTTACCTTCAAATTATATAATTATTTAAATAAAGATTATAAATGTCATATAAAAATTATTTAAAATTTTATATAGTAAATTCGGTCAAACCGGTCTAGTTCAGGGTGAAAAATACCCCGTCTCAAGACCAGATTGAAAACTTAATTTCCTACTTTTTTTTATTAGAGGCCAATCAATTCCTTAATCTGTTCGATTGATATTTTTGATGTGGACCGAAATTCTTACACCCCTAAGGTTTGTGTTGTTATATAAACTAAACCATCTCTTCTTATCTGATATAATTATTTTAATTTTTTAAAATTCTAATATAAAGTATAATAATAATTCAATTTTTTAAATTTTAAAATAAAAATAATATTAAAAAATTACATTAAAAATAATTTATTTAATTTTTATCTCATCTCATATAATCTGTATAATCAAAGGAGAAGTTCAGGAGATAAGAAAAGAGTGCTATATAACATGATTAAGCAAAGGATTTATAAAAGAGAAGTAAAGAGGAGGATAGAAAGGTCTATGCATGAGTAGCGAATAAATGGAAAACCCACGAAAATTCTACTTAAATAGCACGGCTTGCCGGCGTGGCATGCAAAACTTGCTTCCAAAGTTTTATTCTCTGATTGGCAGACCTTTCCCTCCTTTCCCTAAAAGACCGTTTGATTCTTCAAAATTGCCTTTCCCATAATCCCCACCAAATCCTCCCAAAGCTTGAAGCACATACACAACACTAAAAACCCAGAAGCTTAAGAGCCTCTCCCTCTCTCCCTCTCTGTGTGGAACCCATTGCCCATGTATAGGTACACTTTATTCTATGCAATTTACTGTCTTTTTTACTTGGAAAGTCGGTTGAATGAAACCCCATTAAGTCTGTCTTTTCTTTTCCCCCTTTTTTCAGCCTACTCTTATTCCAATTGCTTTAGTACATTGCTTGGTTACGGACCCATTTGCTAAATTTATGTTTTCTTTTTTTAATTCCTGAAATCTTTTTTTTTTTTGTTTTGTTGCTTTTTCTTATAAGATCGCCCTGTAAGTTTCTTGGCGACCTTTGAGACTCATTGCCCTCTGTCAACTCGAACTTGCAAAGAAAATCGTAGCACCGAAAATCACAGCAGATAAAGTTTGGGTTTGTTTTGCTTTTGTGTTTTTGTCCACTTCATATTGAATTTTATTAACTGTGACTTCTTTGCCTTATTACTCGGTGAATATTTTTTTTAGTTTTTTTATTTTCCCTCTTTTGTATAATCATCATGTAAAATGTAAACATTGGAATTGGCTATTGCAAGTTCGGTACATTAATTTTCACTCTTTTGTCTATGTATTTGATAGGTTTCATTTCTCAATTTGTTTGGGAACTTGGGACTTGGGGTGTTAACGCATTGTAATTTTTTTTATACTGTCTAAGAGGCTTTGTTTTGGATTCAAGTCCAAAATTGAATGATCAGAGCTGTATGTAGAATATTAGTTTGAGTTGGTTAAACATGTTTTTTAGTTTTTTTTTTTTTTTGAGTCGGGGAATTATTTAATTTCAATATCTTCAGTTTGCATCTAAATTTGGATTTTTTGAAATGCATTCTTGGATTTTTGTTGCTCTAAGAGTGGGAACTACATTGGATAGGGATTTAAATATAATCTCTTCATTACATCCTTTTCATGTAGATGCTGAACTATGGTAGTGGATTGTCTCAATTGCTATCTTTTTCTTTTCTATGTTGAAATTGGATTTTCAGGATATTGGATTTTGTGATCATAGTTTTGGTACTTTGTAATGAGCCTAAAATATGTTAGGAAAGTTTATTCACTTATAGGAACAAAGCTCAATGTGATTGATTTTGCGTTATTATAATAATCTTATATTAATTACTGCAATCCATGTTACTTATTTTTACCTTTGGTGGGATGCTTTATACTCCTTGCTAACTAGGAGTTCAGGTTATATATAAGTCCCCCTTAATGAGATCTAACTAACCGACCTTGAGATAGTCATTTATGCATGAGATCTGGCATTTTGTGCTAACAGTTTATACATTTAAACCCAGATGATGGAAACTGGAGGATCCTCATCTGTTGCTACGAAGAAGGCAACCCTTACACCTAAAGCTATTATATACCAAAAGTTTGGTAGCGAGGCTAGGTACTACATAGAGGAAGTACAAGAACCTGCTGAATATGGGTGCCCAGGATTGGCCATCCCACATAAGGGGCCCTCTCTTTACCGATGCAGCTTGCAGCTACCAGGGATTTCTGTTGTCTCAGGAACCTTTAAGAAAAAGAAGGATGCTGAGCAATCTGCTGCTGAGATGGCTATCGAGAAGGTTTCTATTCTCTTACCCTACTTTACCACCATTCTTTTTCTTGTTTCATTGGCTGCCAACTGCAGCTTCAGAATCCCTTAACTGAGTGATGTTTGTAGGTACAACAATGGAACTTTTGTTTGAACTGGAGGAATATCCATTATATTTTATTTTTCCTTTCAGCTAAGTTCTAAGGTTTATATCTGTTGCTTAGATGTGACCTGCCATTCTTTCCATAAACTCTGTCTATAATTATTCAATTACATATATATATCAATAATTCTTTTTTGATGAATTAACATATAAAAAAGGAAGTTTCTATTGTTTGCGCCCTATTTTAGAGCTAGAGTCTTTCGTTTAATTTAAGTAGAAAATATGCACTTTATAACGTAGCATGGTGGTGGAACCTATCGTATTTGACTAATATGTCACTATTCATTATTTGTTTACTAATTTATCTATCTATTGATCAAAGGTTCTTTCTTATATATTTTAAATTTGGAAAGGCTTTTCACCAGTGAGCTTATAAGCCTCAATATGATTCTACCGTGATTGGGCAAGCTTACATAGTTGGGAGTGCTATAAATATGAATATACTTTGATCTCTATCAAAGCCTATATTTTTGGGAGAAAATAAGGAAACACCTCTTTCAGATGCTGAAAAAAGAACCCAGAAATTCTCATCATGTCTAACAAGCCAAATGAGGATGTTTATTGATGGTAATAGGAATGCTGTATTGCTATTATTTCATAATCTTCTATTTATAAGAAGCCAAAACTGTAACGTGCATATAAAACTAATAAAAATGCTCAAGGGCCCTTCAATAACATTAAATAAACCAGATGGCAGCAGTGCCATGTGAACTGTATTTTTTTTTTTTTTTGTCTCCAAAAATTTTGTTCAGAATCTCTAATGCAGGCTGCTGCTTGTTATACTTGCCCATGAAACTTTTTGTACTCTGCTCTATTAAGCTGGGCTTTTTTATTCTCTGTGAATGACAAATCATAACCTACTCTTTTTTCGCCTATAATTTCTTACTCTCCCCTTTGTAAAAAGCAGATCTACCAGTTCAATTAATTTAATTTTATTTCCATTTCATGTGTTCGGAAGTCTTGCTAAGTCCTCTAATTGCAATAACTTTAACTTATAGTTGCTGGGTTCTTTAGTCTTTTTATTTTTATTTGTTTTTTTGGAATAAGGATTCTTGTTTGTTTTGTCATTCTTTTGATAGTCAAATACAACTGATGCACCAGGGAACATGGGTTTAGTCACTGTTTTTCTGTGCTCTCTCTCTCTCTCTCTCTCTCTCTGTTTGTTGACAAGTAAGATGAATTAATTAAAGATAAAAAGAGTAACTATTAGTAGACAAGGAGTATACATCAGATACACCTGACTAGAGAAAGAAAAAAGGTCAAAGTGGTTTGGGTGATGGGGGATGTCAAGGTGGCATTCTGTTGGTCATGAGGTGAGGGTTTTTTTTTTGTGTTTTTGTTTTTATTCTTTTGCTTCCTTCTTGCTTTTGAATGTAGTAATGTCCACTTGAGAGAAAAAGGAGAGGATTTTCATACGTACAGATCTGTAGGTTTTTTAATCAACAAAAAAGCTACAAAATTGCATGAAAAGATGGAAATTTCTGGAATGTGTAAAGATATTTTATGATGATGGGTGATGCGCTTTTTTTTTTTTTTTCAGATTTTATGATGGGGGAACTACCCCACGGCAAAGCCCTTAGGACTTACCCATGGAACCTACACCCCCGGGGAGACTAGCACAGCAACCCACCGCCATGGCCTCCTACTTAAATCACAGTTTGATCCTAGGGGGAATCGAACCTATGACATGTGGCTCATGCACACAAGTTTGCCCTTACCACTTGAGCTACCCATGGGTGGGTGATGATGGGTTTATACTTAGGATATGTTTGATAGATATACACTTTCCATTGCATATCTATTAGCAAAAAACCTTTTCTGGCCTACACCGTTCAGTATAGAAGACATTGTTCAGTATAGAAGACATTTTTAGCTCTTTCGAGTTATACCTCATATTTTTTCATTGGAAAGTGGTTTTGTTTTGTGATTCCTCGTGCATTAAAACTTCTGTGTCTATGGTAAATCTTTTGCTGCTCCTGTGATTACTCTAGTTTTCTTTACCACTGTCAACTTCATCGTCTGCTTGTTATCCAGCTTAATTATGCACCAAGTCATTTAGTACTCTAATAAATCCCATCGAATTTGAAATCTGTAACATAAAATAAAGCCCACTAGAACAGAAAAGTTGGTCCACTCCTAAGGTTAGCATGAAATGTGGAAGTGGTCCCTGCAATGGAGGGTCAATTATATATTCCTGTTACCTATAGTCGTATACCACGTGTCCCCCTTTTTGCTGGCATGGATCATAGGGGTTTTGGTTTTCATTTGAATGTACATTATGTAATAGAAGACATGCTTCTCTAACATGCTAATTAGATTATGAACATTTTCTTATTGTATTCTTCGATGCTATTTCAGTGTTTACTTATGAGTCCTTCTACAGCCACCAACTAAATCTACCGAGGTTGGATCCCGACTTACGTGGTATGCCACGTGGATTTATTTTTTTAATAAAAAAATCGAAATCGAGCTGAGCTGAAGAATACCCAAAGGCATAACGATGCAGTAACCCAGATTTCATTCCTGTTGCAGTGTATAGCTAACAATCTTGCTGTAAAAAACAAGCATCGACGGAGAGATGATTATGAGAGATTTTCCCTTACCTTTTTCCAGAAATTCTCATTTACCCTGCCCAGTGCACCACTTTCACCACCAACAAACTTCATTACTCTGTTACCCTGTATTAAGAGGAAAAGATATGCACTAGAAGTCATGAATTGTTTGATGGAAGTATGTATCTCAAATTTCTTATCAGATCCACTTTCAATTTGACCTTTCCAAGGTAACGCCTTTTCTCTTCTTTTTAGCACCCTCTATGGATTTCTCTGACTTCGCCAACGGACTCTCTGTACATCACTCTTCTTCTCTTTCTTTCTTTCTTTCGCCGAGAATTGGGATACTTTTCTGCCTGTGCTTGTGATTGAAAGCATTCTCCTTTTAATTTCCATCCAAAGAAGTTCCTGATAAATTATTGTCTGTGTGTACATACATATTATCATTGTTCCACTTGGAAACAAAAATTCTGCAAAATTCACAGGTGTGCACCTGATATTCTGGCCCACCATTTCCTCTCTCTCTATCTCTCTCTCTCCTGCTGAAGTTGCAGCAGATTCTGGTTTACAGCTTCGATTAATGAATTTTCTTCCTCCATTGATACATGAATATGGGAGAAAATGAGAGGGCTTGGTGTTGGAGAGGGATGGAGGCAAGCTGCTAGGGCTTGAACTTTGAGAGAAAATGAGAGGGAAGGGAATCTTTTTTTTTTCTTTTTTTTAAAAAAGAAGCGACGTGGCTCCAGCCATGTCAGTCGGGGATCCAATCTCAGGAGAGTCAGTGGCTCTAGCATTTTTCTTTACTTATAGTCTTATCTGCTTTTTCATGTGCAAGATTCAATTAATTTGTAATAGACTGTGATATCTACTTTGGTTGGAACCACATATAAAAAAATTTGTACTTTGGTGGAACTAGGTTGGGTAATAACAATTTTGTATTTTGGTTAAATTCCTTCCACTGCAGCTAGGCATCCAAAATTCCACAAATAGTCTTACTCAGCAGGAAGCGTCAGATGAACTAGTCGCTCGTGTCAAGTATTTATTTTCAAATGAGGTTGGTAGTTTGTATTGATATGAACTATGAAAAGCTTTTTTTTTTTTTTTTGGTTCTTTCTTTCCTTTTTCTACTATGAGGATATGTACACTTTATTGATGCTGGGAGGTTGTATAGTATAGAGCATCTAACTTTGTTACTGTAGGAATTAGTTTCATGTACTTGCTTTGAACAGTATCATTATTCTGCCCTGATGTGTCAGTGTTTGTGCTATTCCATCGCAATTTGTTTTGGTGATCTGAATCTCTGAACTCTGTACAATGCTTTTTTATCTGATTTTATTATGCCTGTGGATTCCTTATTTGTTTCAATCAGGGAATCACATTTATATTATTTCTAAATGAAAGCTTATTTTAACCTGATCTTTCTAGTATATCCCTCTTATTAATTTTCTGCAACTCCTCAAAGCCAATGAGTTTAAATTTACATATATGATGACTCAACTCATTCTCGTTTCTGGTTATTGACACAGACCTATATGTGGATCCTTAGCTTTGTCACTCAATGACTGGTGCAGTCATAATTGCCCGTGCATATGACTCAATCATATTTTCCCCCCTTTAGCCTTTGTGTAGATAATATGATATCATTTATCACCTGACTGTATACTTGGGCTATGCCTAATGATGTGGTTTCAATGAATTTTACTTATTAAAAAAAAAAATTTCCTGATATTCAACGTGGAGCCCTAGAAATTTCAACTGCCCAAGAGTAGCTGACAATTAACTACTACAACACATTCTTATGCCAACCAGTTTTCGATCTAATAAGCACATTCTTTTTATGGTTGAAATCTAAGCATTGAAACTTGGGTCACTGTGCTGCTTTTTTTATTTTTTTATTTTTTAATCTTGTGCTCCATCTGTCTTTTCTGCTATCATTATAAGATCTATGTATATGTACACACACATGTATGTATTTTATGATAGCTTTATGCCTTTTGTGGCTGTTGTTATAGTTCATTTATATCCCATGATATTTCACTTCAGAACTGCAATACAGAGAGAGGATGACTTCTACAGTCTCATTATGTTTTCTGACTTTCATTTCTGTTGTAATAAAAGCACATCCTACTGAGAATTTGACAAAATATTGAAACTTTCAGTTGAAATTACACTCATTCCATATTATCTTGGGTACATTTGTTTGAGTCTGACCTTTTCCATGTTTTTTTTTGTGTCATCGGCAAAGTTCCTCCCAAGTCTTCAGCCCCTAAGTGGCCACCTTAGAGCAGCTTTGCAGAGAGAAGGTGATCTTAATGGTTTGGTTCCTGTTTCTGTTATGGCCATCTGCGATTCAAAGCTTAGCAATCTTTGTAAATTCATTAATCCAAAAGTGGAGTCAAATCCATTCTTAGTTATACCATTAATTATGAGGGCGGCAGCAAGATTATCTGGCATTCTTGCTACTTCTGAGGGGCAGCTTTGGATTCGGAGGCAAAACCCATACCCTCGTGAGATAATGGAGTCTTCAATTAGCCAACCATCTGGCTCCCCACAAAGCACTTTGATTGAAGCTGTATGTATTCCATGTTCATCGGAGAAGGCTGTTGAAACTGTGACTCTTGATGTTTCCTCCACTGGGTATTACCTGGATGCTATTTCCAAAAAACTTGGTTTGACTGATGCTGCTAATGTTCTGGTCTCCAGGTAGGTGGAAACTATGTAGTGGCAGGGTCTAGGCAGATGGAAGTTTCTTTATTATGTCGCTTCTATGTGTGAGTCTGAGTCTCACTGTTGGTACTAATTTGGACTGGTTTGTAACAGGACTGTTGGTAAAACTTCTTCTGAGACAAGACTGTACTTTGCTGCCCACCAGTCGTGCATGTTGGATCTGTCATCTGATCCTCTAACAGCAAAAGAAGCTATTCATCTTGAAGGACCATTAAATGAAAGCTTATCAAAAAAAGGACCATTAAATGAAAGGGCAAGTTATTTCTCTGGTCATGATATATATGGTGATGCAATTTTGGCATCAATTGGATACACCTGGAAGTCCAAAGACCTTTCCTATGAAGATGTATCTGTGCAATCATATTACAGGTCTGCGTATTTCACCGAGTTGGTTGTTTTACCATATTCAACTTTTTAGGGTGTTCTCCACACTGATACTTGATATTTTTGTTTGATACAAACTGATGTGAAATCATAAAGAATCTGTGTATGTTTAGTATTCTCGTGCTACTGCAGAGGTTCAGTAAGTACTGCAAATGATAATTCGAAGATAGTTGGTGCATTGGCTATACAATGCTTATGAATTCTTTGTCACTCCCCCATGTCATGCCAAAAAAGTAATGACAGTTCATGCACTGCAAACCATTTGTCTGACATGTTTGATGTTTCCAATGCTAGTTTGCTTCTCTTTATTAAGTTTTTAGCTCTCTCTTTTTGGAGTCACCATTTTGTTAATTTTTTTTAGAAGTAAAAATATTATATATATCAATAGGAGTAACCAAGTACACTGGACATATACAAGAAAACACCTAGCCCATACTAGAGAGTCCCTAATGACCCAAAAAGCCCGTGAAAACTACCCAAAATGCACCAAGCCCGAATTGGAATGTAACACACCTCCCTAACCCCAACCCCTTGTTTCCCGTAAAACTAAACCTCTACCCGAAAATCCCACTACAAGAATGTCTTCAAAATGACCTCCCTTTAGTCTTCCCTCGACTTGGGCTACCTCCCTTAGTATCATAGTTCATAGTTGACTGCCCATGAAAGATGCCTTAACTCTCTGCTTTACTTAAAATTTGATTTGGTTTCAAGCGCGTGGCTGGTCTCGATTGTAGTGAGTAATGTTTTAAATTGGTCTTCATATTCTCCACGTGAAAGCCCCAGGATTTGTTGAAACCCGTTGACTTTATTCAAAACCAATACTAGACATATCAATAGGAGTAACTAAGTACACTGGACATATACAAGAAAAACCTAGCCCATACTAGCGAGTCCCTAATGACCCAAAAAGCCCGTGAAAACTACCCAAAATACACCAAGCCCGAATTGGAATGTAACACACCTCCCCAACCCCAACCCCTTGTTTCTTGTAAAACTAAACCTCTACCCGAAAATCCCACTACAAGAACATCTTCAAAATGCCCTCCCTTTAGTCTTCCCTCGACTTGAGCTACCTCCCTTAGTATCATAGTTGACTGCCCATGAAAGACGCTTTAACTCTCTGCTTTACTTAAAATTTGATTTGGTTTCAAGCGCGTGGCTGGTCTCAATTGTAGTGAGTAGTGTTTAAATTGGTCTTCATATTCTCCATGTGAAAGCCCCAGGACTTGCTGAAACCTGTTAACTTTATTCAAAACCAAATTTGATGGTGAACCCACTATATTGTTTATCAGAAAAAGAGAAACCAGGTGAACGACATTATCACCAGACACAGTACCCAACTGCACTCCTGACTCTAAACCTTCCTCCACACAAGGCACCAATGACAAATCGATAATTTCATTCCTGCCAAATGGTTGCTCGATAGCTATATGGTTGCTGTCCATTGTTTCTGTCACCATTACAATTTCCTCCCCTCCATCAACATTGCTTGTATGTACTCCACCCCTCCACGATCCTTGCCGTGCCGCATTGTCAGACCCTACTGTACCAACCCTATCTGCAATTGGTGCCTGAGGCCCTACTGCTCCCTTAGGAGGCATAGTGACACTAGCATGAAAAAAGATGCCAGCATCCAACGACCCTATCTGTGACGGTGTTGAAACCTTTGCCGGCACACTTGTGGCCTTCAAAACTTTATCTAATTTAGTATCATGATAATATTAATTAACCATTTAATTGCTCTTGTTTTTTGTAAATGATTAAAAAGAAGGAAAATTTCAAAATTGTAGGTCAGATCATCATTTTCTTGAAACCTTCCTGGAGGTTGGAGTTGTTTTTGAATACTCTTTTTTTAATTTTCTAATTTTTTTATGTTATTGGATCTTGTCAGAGAGTATGGTAGCAAGTAAGTTTGCATATGCAACTATTGTTCTGCTGTTTTATTATTAGGTAACTGTGCACCGTTGCATAAATTAGTTTTATTTACATTGACTTCAGGATGCTTATAAGTAAGATACCATGTGGACTTTACAAGTTGTCCAGAGAGGCAGTACTAATGGCAGAGCTGCCTTTGGCTTTCACTACAAGAACAAATTGGAGAGGTTCTTACCCAAGAGATATCCTGTGTACTTTCTGTCGCCAGCATAGGCTATCTGAGCCTGTCTTCTCTACTGAAACTACTCCTATAAAAGCACCATCTGAGTCACCAGCATGTGGCAAGAAGTTGAGGGTTACAGATTCAACTGAAGAAGAGATAGAGCATGAAAAGGGATGTGCTAGAGATACTGTTGCCAGGGAATCTGCAGAATCAGCTGTCACCTATCAATGTGGAGTAAAACTATTTTCCAAGTGTCAAGATTTGATTGTAGAGTGTTTCCCCAAAGATTCTTTTAAGAAGCAGAATGATTCTATCCAGAACACTTCCTTGAAAGTTCTCTCATGGTTGAATGCGTATTTTAGGGACCTAGATATGACTCCAGAGAAGCTAAACAGTACTGCCAATAGCCTTGAAATTCGATTTTGTGAGAAAAACTTTTCTAAGGAGTTTGCGTTGTGTAGATCAATTCATAATGTTTACCAAAGTGAGACTCAAGGTGCCAAATTTCTAGATGAAAACCATATTAGTATGCCAAATACTTTGCCTGGACAAGGAGTTTTCTCTTTAAACATTGATGGTCCAGATTCTGGTGTATGCCCCTCCAATGGGTGCTTGTTAGTTATTAGTTATTCGGTATCTTTGGTGACAGAAAGTGGATATAAGAAAGTTCTCGAAAGTAGTGATGAGTTTGAGTTTGAGATAGGGGCTGGAGCAGTAATTCCCCACCTTGAAGCAGTTGTGATCCAGATGTCCATTGGTCAGTCTGCTTGTTTCAAAATGGACATGGCCCCTAAAGAGTTTGTTTTAGCTGCTGCTGCTGTTTCTGCAAGGAATCTTTCATTGTTATCTTCAAGTGAGTTACCCTCTCCTTTCATGGCAATGTTATGAGGATGATTTCGTGGAACAGCTTATGACTACATAAATTTGAGTTTCATCATTATGAAATTGATGATTTTTCACCTCATCTGGATTTCATATGGATGCTGACTCAGTTTTCTGTAGAACGAAAGATTCATTATGTCCGAGGCATGCAATTGTTTGGTTGTAATCCATTGGTTGGCTGATATCGTTAAAAGGGAAATCCTTTAACTGAATGGTGAATAGCCAGTTCAAATCTTAAAAAAGTTTCTTCCTAAGAATTCTGTCTCATTACTCCTTGTTATTGGTAGGAGAATATGGCATATTCTTTCCTGTTCACTCTAAAGAGACAGTAGCATCAATATTGGTTTCTCTAAGCATCAACTGTATGCATGATTAAATTTGGTGGAAACAGCTTCTTTAGATTCTTTTATCCCCCCCAAGTATGTTTTCACTTGGATGGATGATTGAAATAACACTTTTGGTGCTATGTTGCAACTTATGACTCAACTTTTTTGATATATTTCATTCAAACCGATTCCCAATCTGTAACGGGGTCTCTTCATCATTTCTTTAGCTTAAAGAATTGATTATGAGATCTAATTAGCTGTGTGCTGTCTTATTTGTTCTCTCTAATTTGCAGAATCCTGCTGCTTGAAGTATTCTCTAACTTTGTTGCGTGTAACTGAACCTCTGGAGGAAAGAATGGAACAGGCCCTTTTCAGCCCACCTCTTTCGAAGCAACGTGTTGAATATGCCGTGAAACACATCAGGGAATCTTGTGCTACTACTCTGGTATGTAAGCGTCTCTCATATGCTATTTTTAGTTTTTATATGTTAAACTGAGTTGATCTCTGATTTATTTCAGGTTGACTTTGGATGTGGTTCTGGAAGTTTATTGGATTCTTTATTAAATTATCCAACCACTTTGGAAAAAATTGTCGGTATTGATATTTCACAGAAGAGTCTAAGCCGCGCAGCAAAGGTATGAACTGCTTACAGCTGCTGAGTTTTGCATATAGGGCATGTTCTCGTTATATCCCAAAATTTTCTTTGAAGTCATGGTCACTCCTTGGTTAGATATTTGGCTAGTTACCATGTGGACAAGATAATGTAAGATCTTCTTCTAAACAATTTGAATATGTTCAAGGCTAGTGGGTACATTTTTATAGGTCTACCTATCATCGGGAGCCAGCAAAGAAAGTATGGTCCTTCGCTATATGTAACGTTTAATCTATTTAATCACCTGTGGGAAGTAATGTGATATATAATAGGCCTACTGGTATGCATACAGATTTGTAGTTGTTGGCTTCTTGTTCCAGAATGATTTCCTTGGTGTAGCCCAAAACTTTTGTCCTCGTGGTTTAGGAAGTTTGATCTGTTCCGGTGTGTAACATCTTGTCATCCCAGTGATGTATATGCTGTAGGGTCAACCACTCGGCTATTAAAATGACCATTTTAAAGGTTGCAAATTTTTAAAGGTTGATTTTGACTTGTAAATATTTTCTTGGTTTGAGTGCATTTCCTGCATGCGTTCTGTATGTTATAGCTACATCTGACAATGTATTTATTACATTTTTTTTTTCATCCTTATTAGAAGTGTGTGGGTAAAGATTTCTGTATTTCTTACCCTATGATGTGTCTTTCCTTTGCTGTTAACCATTTGCTATATTTTAAGGATCTTGATTAGTGCTAAATACTGCAGATTCTTCATTCAAAACTAAGCAGGAATACCGATGGCAATGCCCCGATTGCATGTGTCAAATCTACAATTCTTTATGATGGTTCTGTCACAGATTTTGATTCTCGATTATGCGGATTTGATATTGGCACTTGTTTAGAGGTATACAATAACCCTTCTATGCTCACTTGATTTTACCTACAATGCATAGTGTTCTATGCTTTTTGGTTTGTTTCTTTCCCGGCTTGATTTGATTTTGTTAATTTCATTATCTTTATTCATAGTTTGTCATCTTTGACTTTTTAGGACTTGAGCTTGGCAAGGAATTTGTATTTATGTAGCCTTAGCACCTAAACTCTACATGTTGCCCATGTTGTGTTACCGTGTGTGCATGTTTGGGTGCATTTTATGCAGATGGCATATGCTGTTATCATGTACATCACTTGTGACTTTGGCAATTTAGTATTGAGGCAAACAAAAATGAAAAAGAAGATTAAGAAAGGGAAAAGATTTAGGTTTTGAAAGTTTTCATTTTGATGCTTCTATGAAAGAAGTTCAAAGTTCAGTTATTTGCTGCAAATGTCCTTCCCTACTAAAGGCCGTACTGTTCTGTTTTGAGGCTGTCTCTGGGCTGAAGGTGAATCTGGATAAATCAGAATTGGTGCCAATTGGGTCGGTTCCAAACACCCGCCTATCGGCACGAACGCTGGGTTGTAAGGTTGCTTCTCTTCCTATGACCTATCTGGGACTGCCTTTGGGGAGTGCTTCAAGGGCTACTTCTATATGGGATATGGTGTTTGAGAAAATTGAGCGGCGACTGACAGGGTGGAAAAGAATGTACTTGTCTAAAGGCGGTAGGATCACCTTGATAAAAAGCACACTATCTAATCTACCCACATATTTCTTATCTCTTTTTCCAATTCCAGCAAGTGTAGCAGTCCGTATTGAGAAGCTTCAATGAGATTTTCTGTGGGGAGGCTTGAGAGATGAGTTCAAGTTTCACTTGGTCAAGTGGAAACAGGTATGTAAGTCAATCCAGGGGGGAGGTTTGGGTGTTAGAAACCTAAGGGTGTTTAATCGGGCACTATTAGGCAAATGGTTATGGAGATATCCCAGAAAACCAAATGCCCTATGGAAAATGGTTATAGAAAAAAAGTATGGCGGCTTATGGGGAGAGTGGAACACGAGAGAAGTAAGGGGGGCTTATGGAGTTGGGTTGTGGAAAAACATCAGAAGAAGCTGGGAGGTGTTTAACCGTTTTGTTAAGTTTCAGGTGGGTATAGGATCTAGGATTAAATTTTGGAGCGATGTGTGGTGTGATTGTCGGGCCTTAAAAGATGTGTATCCATCTCTCTTCCAACTGGCGAGTGCAAATAATATTTCAGTGGCGGATGCTATGGAGGTGATGGAGGGACGGATTGTTTGGAATATTCATTTCGGTAGGGCGCTACAGGATTGGGAGATGAATAGCATTTCAGATTTTTACAGGTTTATATACTCCATAAATCTAGACAGCCAGCAAGAAGATGTCATGTGGTGGAAGCCAACAAGAAAAGGTATTTTCTGGGTTAAATCTTTCTATAAGGTTCTCACCTCAGAGTCTACTTCTCTTTTCCCGTGGAGGAAGATATGGTGTCACAATGCACCTCCAAAAGCCTCATTTTTCGTCTGGACAGCAGTGTTGGGTAAGATTCTTACCACTGATAATCTAAGGAAAAGAAGGATTATCATTGCAGACTAGTGTTGTATGTGCAAAAGTGGAGGAGAGTCAGTCGATCACCTTCTGTTACATTGTGGGGTAGCAAGGACTTTATGGAACGAGGTGTTTGCTCGCTTGGCAATGGTATGGGTGATGCCAAGAATGGTTAAGGCAGCCTTGGCTAGTTGGCCAAGCATAAGAGGAAGGCGGCCGATTAAATCTATGTGGAAGATGATTCCGATTTGCATCGTGTGGAGTTTGTGGCGGGAGCGCAATGAACGGACGTTTGAAGACCAGGAAAGATCTATAGAGGAGCTTAAACTTTTATTTTTTTAGAACTCTTTGTAGTTGGGCCATAGCTGTTGATTTTAATGGTATGGCCCTTCGGGACTTTCTAGCCTCTAATGCACCCACTTAGGTGGGGCATTAGAGTTGTAATTCAGGCGTTGCCATTCTTGATTAATAAAATTATTTATTTATCAAAAAAAAAATTATGGCATTGTATTATTTTAACCATTTCATGTTAATCAAACTAAACACTGCAGATTGAGTATTAAATCTTACCATATATGATGGATTCTTTAAGAAAACATCTAGAATACATTTTCTGCTAGTCGCTTAAATGGGTCAAAATTATGTGCATAATTGATCTCATTTACCCTTACATGCATGCAACTTTGATTAAAAAATAAAGAGCTTCATTTATCCGAGAAACAAATCTGTTTATGTGCATAAACATCTGCGTTGGATGTTTTGTTTGTCAAATTTGTGTTGGATGAATGGTGCTTCTCATATATGCTTTAATTTTGACCTAGATGACAATGCTATTTATTTCCAATATGTGTTTAGTTTTGTCTATAATTTTTTCTGCTATATAACTAACTCTGATTGCATTGAGTTTGACACTATGGTTCCTTATATACCACTCCTTGTAGGTGTTAAAGAATATAATTTAAATAATTAAATTCACCATTTTCAATTTTCTATTAGTTTCAGCTTTTGGGATAATTGGTGATTAAGCATATTATCATAACAGTGGTCTACATGCCGTCTAGTCCTGTGTACTTGACTTCGCTTATTTTAATAAATTTGTATTTAGTGATAAAAGAAAGCATTAGAGAATATAATTTAAATGATTAAACTCATCTTGTCCTATCAATTTAAGGTGATTTAACTGCACTATTTCTCTATTGCTAAAAGTATGTACTAGTGGCATTCAGGGTACCTTATTTTCGATGTGAGAAGTAGCAAACAAATTCTGCCTCTTATATATTGTTACAGTAAATTGTTATATGCTCTGAAGGTTACAGTCTCCTAAATAAGTGAACTGTTTTCTTATGCGTGCCTGATTGACAGCTATGTTGTGGGAAATATTACAGGTTATTGAGCATATGGAGGAAGATCAGGCATTTCTGTTTGGAGATGTGGCACTTAGTTCTTTTCGTCCAAAGATTCTTATTGTTTCAACCCCAAACTATGAATACAATGTGATACTCCAGAAAGCTAATCTATCAAGCCAAGAAGAGGATCCAGATGAGAAAACCCACATACAGTCTTGTAAATTTCGCAACCATGATCACAAATTTGAATGGACTAGAGAGCAGTTCAACTGCTGGGCAACTGATTTAGCTGCAAAGTACAATTACAGTGTCGAGTTCAGTGGGGTTGGCGGATCTGCTGACATTGAACCGGGTTTTGCTTCTCAGATTGCCGTCTTCCGAAGAACATCCCCACCCGATGAAGATGAACATCTAAAAGATACAGATTCAGCACATCATTACAAAGTTATATGGGAGTGGAATAGGCCGTCAACATATTCTAGCTAAAAAATTACTGTCAATTGTATTATCCTTTAGAATGTGTCGATTGAGATTTTAGTTTCAGTTATCTTAGTGCATTAGGAATTTAGGACTCCTTGGTGGGGTATCCGGTTTTGATCGCAGAAAAAATTATGGGATTCCAACGGATAATGTGAATGCATGCACATGTCGTCACAGAGTTTTTGCAATTTGTTGTCCCTACCCAAATTATGTTGATATTACCTTCAGATATTTATATAGACTTGATTTTGTAAATATATTCACAACATGGTGCTTGCTCGAGCTCCATATTTTTTTGGTAATCATGCTCAAGCTCCATTTACTCAGTAGAGATTGGTGGGTTCTTGCTTTTTATTTGCAAATGACAAACCACTGAAGCGTCTACTCCATGTGATTTGAAAAATCTATAATGGATTATTATATCCCAAAATTTACACATTTGAAAAGTTTCTTTCTTCGTTTCTTTTTTGTTTAAAGGAAATTATAATTTTCACCAACAACTCACCGTATTCTTTACATTGGATTATAAAGAGTTTCATTTTCGAATATATTAAATTATCTATAAATTTTACTTTGCATCCTCCATTCAAATTTGACCACTAGGATTGTGCCAGCTAGCCAAATTTTGGTTCATCTAAAGGTCATGTCTATATATATAAAGGTAATGTTATATACAGTTTTAAAATGTGTAATTTTATGCATTTCTCTTGAAAAATAGAATCTATTATTAAAAAATAATTTTTTCACATAAATTTTAGATCTATCCACTTTTTTCAAAGAAAATTCATGTGAATTTAACATTCAAAAATTACAAATATCATTTCTAAAAAGATATAGGTACTTGAGGGTGTAAAACGAAACTTTTTATAGTTAAGGATGTAAAAAATAAAAAATAAGAGCATTCATATTCGGTTTCGCATCTTCCCTTCATCTCTATATTTTGGAGAAAGTTTTAGGGTTTTCAACCAAAACCTCTCTCCATTCCAATCCATAAAATAGGGATGAAATTTACAGATGCTACAATTGCTCCCTATATTTGGGAAACCATTGTACATCCCCAAATCTGATTTTGGTTCCTGGCCTATCGTTGGTCCCTTGTCTTCTTCTCTCTCGACGGTTGGGTACCCTCCTCCGTATTGTCCCTCTCTTGTAACACAGCCACCATCGACTACAGCCTCTCCATCGGCAATTTTTGTAAGTCCTCGTATCCCTCACTCTTGGTGGCTGGATTCCCTCATTCTCTCTCGCACATTCTATTATGTTTCGACTTCCTCCATTGTTGGACTTTGTGAGAATCAAAATCCTCCATGGCTAGCCACCAAACTTCTCTATCGCATTTCATTTTTGGGATCCTCCATGGCTGGGCTCCATCCTTCTTTCTCACACAAATCTAACATACACTCAAACCCATCCATATGCTTTCATTTGAGATTTGTTCTTGGTTGTGCTGTTTTTGGATTTTTATTTTTATTTTTTATACAAGCGTGTATTTCGAGATTGCTATTGCTAGTTGTATGTATTTGGATTTTTTATATATTGCATTGCACTGATTTGTTCTTGCTAACTCAAAACCCTAGCTTTTTTTGGATCTCCCATTTGTGAATTAACTCTGATCTTTGTGGGTTTCTTTGTTATTTGCACTGAGATCTTTGTAATTTATGGTCTAGATCAAAGTTATTTGTGGCATTTGTTTGGTTTGCACTATTCTAGTTCTGCACTATTTCTAAAATTGTGCACTGATGAGAGAAATTAGATCTGTCAGTTTGCAATGTTATTGCTATTATATTTTACTTTTCTATATGATTGATTGATAACTTGCTATATGCTCAAATATTCAACTAGTAAATGCATCTTTAACCTTGGGCTTAAAAAATAGTGGTTTTGCAGTATGCAAATGACATCCAAACATATATTTATTACCACTTCCCTGTATTGACATTGAATGGTGGCAGGCTTCCATCTCATTTAGTTTAAGCCCCTAGACGATGGACATGATTGAGATATGTTTTTGCACTATAATTTCTCTTGTGCATTGAGTAAATATTGCTACCATTGCTACGTGATGTGCATTTTTGGGTCTAAACTTGCAACCATTGCCATGTGATGTGCATCTTTTGGGCCTAAACTTGCGGCCATTTTCACTATTCTATGATGGACAAAATTTCATGTTCAACTTAGTGATATTGCATTTCAGATTTTGCATGTTGTGATTTACTTCTACCTTCCTCATTTGCAACTTTTGATATTTAGGCATATTGAGTGGGGCTATGAATGGGTCTAGTCTAAGGCTGTGATGAGTGGGGTTAATTCAAAAGTGTTCAGGCATGGGGCTCCATTGATAAGGTAGGGTAATCTGAATCAGGATGGTGACCAAAGGCAACCGGGTTAATGGTTTTGCTGCCATTTGAGATTGAGCTCCTGTATTACGCATGCTGTAAATAAATAAAAACAATTCTGAACCCCATGGAACACCGTTCTTTTATGGAAGTGGACGAGAATACTCTTATATTAGACCATGTTCTGTTTTTAATCCATTACTCATTTATGTTTTGAGGAATTTCTTGTGCATTTTGCATGTTGATTTCCTGTTATCATTGGATTTTCCTTATCTAACCAGTTCAGCTATGTTGATGACAAAGAGTGGGGACATAGGAAATTAAAAATTTTCCTGTATATTACCATTCGGTTATTGAGCCACCTACCAAAATAAGTTGACAAACTTTGAATGGAAATGTTAACTGTTTGTCTACAAATTTGAAGCAACACAAATAATAATACTACCTAATGCGTAAGTCAAGTAGTAGCACTACCAATATGTCATGCTTAGAAAACAATCGTCGTAATGAATACTTAATATGTTATTGTGGCATTAAAGCATGTTGACAAACCACTCATATTGAGCAAAATGAAGGGCGGCGATTTTTTGGTTGCCAAAACTATGATGTAATCTATTGAGTAATTTTGTTGGGATTAAATTTCTGTTTTATAGTTGTAACTTGGATGTTGGTGCTTACAAATTTTATTACTTTTCAATTGTGTAGGTTGGGGAGGTTTGCAGGTATTTTTTGTTGATATGACCCAAAAATACCATCATATGGGTAAAAGAAAATTAACCTATTAAAGGCCGAACTTCATAAAATACAAGGCTCAATGGACATCCAAACCAGTAGACATCAAGTAGAAATTGATTTAGAGATGCGTAAATAAAAATTAGAGAAAACTAGTTTTATTATTCTTATTTCGATGTTGTGGTTATTTGTTTTAAAAATTTACTTTGAAAATTGTGAGGTTGGCGACATATACTAAACTTTTAGATCCGGTATATGGGGATTGTTTTAGATATTGTAATTATTATTATCTTGAATTACCTTTCATTTCAATCTCATTTACAAGTGTTTCCAATTTTGTATTTAATAACCTAGAAAAAAAACCATTAGAAAAATATGAATATTTATTATTTATATTAATTTTACTAACATTTGCATATCGGGATAAAAATAATTTTCGTGTTATAATGATTTTTAGCTAAAGCTGGAAATACTCAATAGAGGGAAAAGACAAAATAATTAGTAGTTAAGAATGGAAATGGAAATGAGAGAAAAAAAGTAATAAAAAAGAACATAAGAATATTATTTTAATAATAGGGAATGAGATATAGGTTTTATTTTATTTTATTTGGTAAATGAGTAAAATTTAGGAAAAAATTATAAGAACTGTCAATTTTAGCTAAAATTTAGAAAAAGTTATGGAGAATGGACGTGAATGCTCTAAGTGAGAGTTTGTTGAAACAAATGCAATACCCTTTTAATGGATAGGAAGCAAACAAAAATATAATTAAATGCAGAAAATTTAGAGGGGATAAAAAATAAATAGCATAAGAAAAATTCAATTCATCAATTTTACATCACACCATTGTTTTTGGTACCGTACTATACCGGCCGTTACATTTCGTACCAGTCATTGGTCCGGTAAATGTATGGTACCTATTTCGTACCAGCCTATATTTCAACCTGTACCGGTCAGTATTTCAACCTTTATCTTTTTTTTTTTTCATTTTTTCAAATTGTAATATTATTTTTTGACCCTCAATTCAGACCAGACTATTTATAATTTATATATACATATGTATTCATATATAATTTATTCATATATAGATTATTATTTTGAAATATAATTTATATATATAAATTATTTATATATCGACTATTTCGAAACAATACAAGTATCAAAATATTTTACTCTAGTACTTTAACCGGTACAACATCCGATACGGTATTCAAAACATTGCATCACACACCTATTAAGAGGGAAAAATAAAAAGATGAAAATTAAAAATCTATATGAACAAGTATATGGTATAAAACTGTTAAATAGAAGAACTTAACAAATGATGATATTTAAACAAAAAAAAAAGGAGATAAAATTTTAGGAATTTTTATGAAGTTGCGGTATCGTCGTAATTGCCAACGGGCTTTATTTCTCAATAGTAGAGGACATAATACATGTATATAATAGAAAAGGGATTTTAAAAAATAAAAAAAAAATTGAAGTATCAATTTAATAAAAATTGAAATTGAAATTCGATATATAAAAACCAAATACTACTAATCATCTACATATTATATATTAATATATGATTATCTTTTTATCATTTTATTTAAATATATTTTGTCGTGTGAAGAGTGGAATCAAGAACTTTTATGAGAAGGGCTAACTGGGCTAACTTTTCTATTGTATAACACGTTTATATAAAATAAAAAAATTAAAAAATTGTAAAATATAACTAGATCTCAATAATTTGCTACATATACATTGAAATAAAATTCTAAAAATCACAACTTAATATATGTTTTAAATTTTTGCCGATAATGTTTCATAGAATAATATTAATTCATTATTATTTTTATAATGAAATATTTAAAATTTATTTTCTTTCTAGAAACTATCAAGTGATCTTTTAAAATGTCATCTTTAATTCTAATTTGTAAGTTAGTTTATCAAGTTTCATACAAAATCTAGATATTTTTATATCACATTAAGTATATAATATTATAATTGAGACCTTAAATAATTTTTTTTTACTCAATGAAGTTTAGAGAATAAAATCTCTCAATTATTTTTCATGTAAATTATCAACTTTAAATGATTTTTCTTATACTTTTATTTTGGATTCTATATTAAGAAATCTAATATCCTATAACAAAAAAATAATCTAGAGACCCATACTAATAAATTTATTACTTTTCTTAAACTCAATTTTAATTTAATTTTGGTGAGGCCATATCTTTAAAAATAAATAATATATAAAAATTATACAAAATTTTGAAGCTATAAAAGAAAAATTAGAGAAAAAAATTTCTAAATATATAGAGATTTTAAAAATTTCTTAAAAAATATATGGAGAGTGAATTTTTTTGAAACATCATTTACTATATTTATAAAATTATAAATAAAATATAAGATATATTTTGAATTTTGTACAAACTTTTGCGGGTGCCATTACCACATAAGGTAGGTCCGCCACTGGTCTGAGGTAGGTCCGCCACTGGTCTGAGGCAGGAGAATGTAGAATTCTTTTACATAAAAATGCAAAAATTCCTGTAGTGATTTTATAATTAATAGAATAAAATAAGACAGAGAAAGATGAGGGGCACCATTTTCACCGCTCTGTAGAGACGAGTAGTCGAGTAGGCAGGGCAGCATTTTCACCATTCTGACCTAAGAGCCACCAGGTAACCAAAACAAAGCTCATACAGAAATCCCCAATTGTTTTTGGCTCTATATAATTGGTCCGGTTCTCTAAAAGCTCCAGTTTACTAGCTCTTTCTTCGGTAATCCTTATTGATTTTATTTTTTGGTGTAATACTTCAGTGTCATACTGTCATAGTGTTGCATATTTGATTGATTGAAGGTGGTGATGGACAGCCAGCTCCTCTGCTCTAAACGGGACATCTCATTGCTTAAACCCTGCTCAATTTGTGCTCGGAAAACAATTCCAAGCCGGTTTTATCGTCTGCCGGCAGGTATAAAAGTATCATTTTGATTTTATTTTTTTATTTTTTAATTTCTAAAATATGTGATTAGTTTATGGGTGCAATGCAGTCCTGAAAAAAAAAAAAGTTTGAAATCCCTTGTTGACCTTCGTTCAATGGGTTGTATGCATGGCTATAAAGTACGAAAAACTGTTTAGATTTTTTACTTCGCGAATTTGGGGATTTGGTTATGGTGGAATATTTTAAAGTGAACATGCATGTTCCTTCCTGGAGTTACTGCCTTCTCTTTATAGATGGTGGGCAATGTTTCCTGATAATTTCAATTTTCCTTGATTGCTTCTGTTCATATGTTGCGGCAGGATTTGTTTATAAAGGGATAAAGTGCTCTATGAAGTCATACAGATTATCAGACCTTTCTCGGACCGAGGTTGAAAGCCTGAAGGCTCGTCCTCGTATAGATTTCTCTTCCATTTTCAGCACGGTAGGCTTTTGGCCTTTCCTTCAACTCTGAATTAAAGTTCTTCAATAACCTGAAAATTTATTTTTGTTTTTGGGTTCAATATGAGCTACTTGATGGATTGATCATATATGCATACTATCAGGTCCAGCCCATTGTTGATGATGTTCGCAAAAGAGGCGATTCTGCAGTTAAAGAGTTGGTGCTCTTTCTCTCCTTTTTGTTATTTTTATGTTTTTATTTTATTTTATTTTACGCCATGTTTTCTGTATGTCTCCCAAGGCTTTACTTCACTGTGAAGCCCTATTAGTCACGAGGCAATATGATGTCTATATTGCTTTTGAAGCTATACTGTAAAGTTCGACAAAGTTGAACAGGAAAAGATTGTGGAAAAAGTCTCTGAGCTCCCAGATCCAGTGGTATGTAATTCACATTTTTTGGTAAAATGGAGGTCTTCTTGTCTTTTTTCTTGTTGACACATGTAGTCTTTGTAACTGCAGCTTGATCCAGTTGTCAAAGAAGCATTTGATGTGGCATATGACAATATATATGCATTTCATGTTGCTCAGAAATCTACTGAGAGAAGTGTTGAGAACATGAAAGTCAGTCAATGTTGCCTCTTGGTTATCACAGTCACATCTTTCTAGTGATGTGATTCTTTAGCGTTCTGACTTTTCAGGGTGTCAAATGCAAACGAGTGGCGAGAAGCATCTCATCTGTAGGTCTGTATGTTCCTGGGGGGACTGCAGTTTTACCTTCAACTGCTCTGATGCTTTCGGTTGTAAGTTGATCACATCTATTTTTTTTTATGGTTTATCAGCGTATAAATATATGATTGCAATTCATGGCAATTAGATTAAATTGACATGTACTTCATTCTTTTAATCCAGCCAGCACAGATTGCGGGGTGTAAAACTGTTGTTCTTGCAACTCCCCCTGGTCAGGATGGTAGCATATGCAAGGTATTTGTTCACTGTTGATGAGAATTTCTTTGGAGGAGATACTAATTCTGATCAGTTTCTTTATAGGAGGTACTATATTGTGCCAAGAAGGCTGGTGTGACTCATATCCTTAAAGCTGGTGGAGCTCAGGTTTGAAAGGACCTAAAAATATGCCCCTATGTGGTTGAGAGTATTGTGTTCTTGTGTAGGTTTATGTTTCTGCATTTATGTGTTTTAAATTTTAATATTTAATAAATCTAACATTTGTCTCTTTAAAGGCAATATCTGCCATGGCTTGGGGGACGGAATCTTGCCCTAAGGTACTATTTTCCTGTGAACTTGTCCCTTAGTTACTCTTATCCTATACTTTTTGATATTTGAACTAGTATTTATAGATAGCTTATTATTCTGACATGCGGTTCATTTTGAATAAACCGATGGAACAGGAGCGATTTTTGTTTTCTTCTTTTAGGTGTAAATGTCAGTTTGTGCATTAAGCTTGTCTTGTAAGCTATTTGTGTTTTATGCTTATCAAGCTGGTGCTTGCAAAATACTATAAGGATCCTATGCATAAGACGTGTCTATGGATAGATTTTGACATATCAACACATCCCATTGAGTCATGAAGTGATGAGGTCCATATTGAAAATGATTAAAAACATGGTGGATTCCATCCAGGAAAACAAGAAGTATTCAGGAGAAAATCCCCCTAAGCAGGGAAAAGGAATATAAAATGTTAGGAGACTGCAAAAAGAAATGAGAGGTAGAATCCTCCGTTCAAGCAAATAAAGTACTTGAAAAAGTGCCTTGGGTAGTTAAGTCTAAAAGAGGGATGTTCCACTTTCCATTGACAAGTTGGTTATCTCTAACTTAACAATCCATGTTATGTCTACTGTCAAATGACCTTTCCAACTTAATGTTTCTAATGTGGTTAGTCTGCCAGAATTATAGGGTGCAAGGTATCCTCTTTGCCTATGAAATACCTTGGCCTAGTGTGATTGAAAAGATTGAGCTCTGATTGGCTGGTTGGAAAAGGATGTATTTTTCTGAAGGAGTAGGATCTGGATCACCTTTATCAAATATTTCTTGTTTCTATTTTCCTTCCCTACTAGCATGGCTAGTAGAATAGAGAAGTTACAGCAAGACTTTTTATGAAGCAGGCTAGTTGAATAATTCAAATTCCTCTTAGTAGACTTAGCCAAGGTGTGCTCTTCAAATTCTAACTGAGGTTTAGGAGTCTTTAAGATTTGTTTTTGTTTTTTTTTTTTTTCAATCATGCCTTTCTAGGGAAGTGACTTTGGCATTACCAACATGAGAAGAATGCTTTGTGGAAAGTTGCAGTGAAGAGTTTCATGATCCACATCTTGCCCTTCTTTTTAAACACACACATATTTAAGCAGTCAAATTAGACTTGAGGTGGATGGAGGCTCTAGGACTAAATTCCGGCATGACTTATGGTGTTTTGATATGGTCCTCAAGAAAATTAATTGATCTATAGAAAAAGTACTCACAAAACTTCAAAAATGTTTTATATCCTTCTATGATTTTGAATATGAATTTTTAATTTTTCTTACATTTTTTTCCTTTTTCTCATGATTGCAGGTTGAGAAGATTTTTGGCCCTGGAAATCAATATGTCACTGCTGCGAAAATGATTCTCCAAGTATGCTTGCTTTTTGTTGATCTAGAACTTGTTCTCATGGCTGATATTTTGTGTTATTGTTATAACTTGTATAAGTGAATTTCCTGCTATATATTCACTTGTTTCTGAATGTTTTTTTCTCTTTCCAATTTCCATTTCAGAACAGTGAAGCCATGATCTCAATTGACATGCCCGCAGGCCCTTCAGAAGTTTTGGTCATTGCTGATAGACATGCCAATCCTGTTCACGTAGCTTCAGATTTGCTTTCCCAGGTGCATACTTGCATCAAAATGCTTCTTTTCTTTTTCTGATAGAGCATTTCCATAGCGAAATGATTGATGCTGCTGCTTTGTTTTCGTTTCTCAAATAATTAAACTGTGACTGAAAAAATCAATTCCTTGAAGGCTGAAAATCATCAAATCATCCTGTTTAATGAAGTATTATGTTATTACCAGTCTAACTTTAGTTAGAACTGAAAATCATCCTGCTTTATGAAGTACTATATTTTAGGTAGTCTTACTTTTGTTAGAAGCTAAGTTCAATCACATCAAGTTTTCTGTTTGCCTAACCAAAATAACTAAGTTTAACATCTTACTTTCCTGTACATTAGAACAAGCTGCAAAAACAATCTAAAGTCCTGTCGGATCACTTCTTACCTATAACTTCTCTTCTCTTCTCTTCCCATATAACTTAAATTTCCAAACACACTATGTTGTTGCCTTTTTATGTTCCTTATAGGTGTGGATGGTGGATTCTCTTTTAACTTCATGCTTTCTTCTTTTTGAGAGTAAACTTACTTTACTACACATGCATAACAAACTATTTCTGCTTTAGTTTATTAAATGCTTGTACCTAAGTGTGATGCCTTAAGTGACTTGTAATTTCAGGCTGAGCATGGTCCTGATAGTCAGGTTGTTCTTGTCATCACTGGCGATGGCGTAGATTTAGAAGCTATAGAGAAGGAGATTAAGCAGCAGTGCCAAAGTCTTCCAAGGGGAGAGATTGCTTTGAAAGCATTGAGCCACAGTTACACAGTTTTTGCTCGTGATATGGTTGAGGTTAGTCCTATTATCATGACTAGATGTTTCTAATACTCATCAACCCATTTTATGTGCATCTTTAGGGTATTTTACAGTTGTGTCCGGCATTTCCATGCATGAAATGTTCGATCTCTAAAGTTTCCAAGAGTTGGAGAGTCCTGTTGATAGATGTGTGTATCAGTTTGGTTTTTGTTGCTTTGACGGGTCTGACTTCGTTGGTTTTTTTTTTTTTAAATTAATTAATTAATTACTTTTATTTATTTATTTATTTTTTAAATACATAAAAAGTGTGTTTGAGAAAGACTCCCAGAGCTGCAACCTGTGATCTCATCATTGCTTTCCTGTGTATAGCGCAGTTGTAAATCTTGATTGTCTCCATCACCTTAGATCATATATACTCTTAGATATCTATACATGAAAATTGAAGGCGGGGGGAAACCTTGGCAGCCCTACTAAAAAGTGTGTTCTAGAAAGACTTCATTGGTTTTTTTTAAATACATAAAAAGTGTGTTCAAGAAAGACCAGAGCTGCAACTTGTGATCTCATCATTGCTTTCCTGTGTGGTGCAGTTGTAAATCTTGATTGTGTCCATCACCTTAGATCATATATACTCTTAGATATCTATACATGAAAATTGAAGGCATGGGAAAGCCTTGGCAGCCCTACTAGCTTTGCATGAAGCCAACATTCTTAAGTTGACAAGTCATTTTTTAGGGAGATTTGTTGAGGGTAGGCCAAGCTATCCAAAGCAAGGAGTGCAATGACCAGTATGTAGGGCTGTAAACGAGCCGAGTTCGAGCGAGCCTGGAGTGTGCGAGCTCGGCTCGTTCACTACTCGAGTCGAGCTTGGGCTCGGCTCGTTTATCAGCCGAGCCTAGGAGCCAGTTCAAGCTCGGCTCGTATAGTAGGTAAAAGAACTCGAGCTCGGCTCGAGCTCGATTATGTTAACGAGCCGAGCCCAAGCTCGACTCGAGCTCGGCTCGTTTATGTCAAAAATTCCTCTAATTAAATTATTTATATAAACATATAAAATTAGAAAAATAAAATAAATGCATCAATACTGATAACAAATTAAATACAAATTTACATTAAGAGTATTATGGTTATGGACTTATGGTACAATATTAGACGAAGCTTTACATCTTAACGGAACAAGTGAATAAAAAAATTAATTACAATTTACAGCAATAAATTATGAAATAATATACATTATATTTCAAAACAAACAATAGGCTGTCAAATGACAAAATCCTCAGTCTTCATGGAATCATGCATGGAGCCAGCCAGAAATACATTGTTGCCCTGCATACACTAATACACTAAAAAAATTGGTGTTATTTTTAATCCCTTGCTCAAGTACCATTAACTTAGCAATACTATCAAGGGATATTCCACAGAAAATGCAAAACTTAATTTGCCATGAAAAATCAATATCATATCTCTAACAAGTTACACAATACAATTATACAGGCAATATCATAAATAAATATGTGCATTAGGGATTTAGACAAGTCAATACAATCTGATATCACCGTGACAGTCACATAAGTCAGCTTAGTTCCCAAAATCTGATAGAAATATGTGCATCAGTGATTCAGCAAAGTTACCAAATGCTGCATATATGCAGTTACCATAGAACAGATCCAAAACAACGACCCAGCAATAGGCAATAGCCAATAGGCATGACTCATATCAGCCAGAAAACAAACTGTGAGGTAGACAAGTTGACAACTTCAATGGGCACACACAGAAAATACACATAACTCAATACTCTCATACCAGCCACAAAATATCAATACAAAGTAGATACAAAATGCAGTTTGAGACAGTTACCAGCCACAGGCCCACAATACTCTCATTCTCATACCATTGGCAGTTACCAAATAAGTTACCAAAGAAATTACAAGTTCATAACAAGTTACCAAAGTTCAACAAAATCAGCCAGACAAACATATAGATGGCCAACTGCAGTGTCCAAAACAGATGTTCACAACAAGTTACCAAAGTTTGAAATTAATCTCATTCTTCTAACTGCAGACTGCAGTTACCAAAATTTGAACATTCACAATGACAGGAAGTTACCAAACTTATACAAAATCGGAGTTCACCATGTCAGAAGTCAACAAGTTCCCAAACTTGAAGAAAATCACCATGACAACCTGCACACACTGATCCAGTAAAAAAACATTAATATAATTTTTATTCCCTTGCAAAATTACTCAAGTACTTTTAACTTAGTAATATTGTCAAGGGATGTTTGCAATGCAAAATTTAATTTGCCATTTAAAGTAAATTAAGGAAATCTGGATGGTGAAGAGTTAGAACTTAGAAATTACCTGAACTATCATGACTCATATCATCCCAAACAAAATCAAATAGAACAACCAAACTGTCCAAATATTACAAAGTAAACTGTCCAAATATCATATAGCAAATAATATAGACTAAACAAAAAAAATCAGATAAAACTAGAAAACTGCCCAAATGCTCCATTTTTTCAACATGCTCAAAAAACAGAATGTAAGTTTGTATGGGCCTATTGCTGTGGCAAGAGAATATGAGTTTCTGATGGGACATCCATCTATTGACAAGAAAAAAACAGTAGTTAGTATTTTTGTGAATAAATTAATAATAGTAAGTATAAAATAGTATAATAGCAATAGGCAATTAAAATAAATAAAATACACTTACAGAATTTGTGGATGATCTTTTAAGGCCATATAGTGCTCTAACCCAATCAGACCCACATAACAACATCTGGACAGTTTCAGTCTTCAATGAAGCTCTATGAGGATCAATGACTCTGCCTCCTGCGCTGAATGTTGATTCTGAGCTAACTGTGGTAATTGGAGTAGCCAAAATATCTCGGGCCAGTTTGGACAAAGTTCGAAACTTGAGACTATTTGTTTTCCACCATTCCAAGGCATCAAAACTTGCATCTGAACTCTCTTCACAAATATAAATGCTCTCCTCTAAATAATTGTCCAGTTCTGATTTACTAGGCTGCACGGTATCAACACTTCTAACAAAAGATTTAAATAATGACTGGCCACTCTGCATGCTTCTCCCAGTCCCAACACTTGAGGAAGAACCAGATACATTCATTCGAGCATTATCCTGCTCTCTTTGTGCCTCAAGAGTTGAATTGTATTCATGAACATACTCATTATATAACTCAAGCAACACAGCAGACACATGATCAATATTCTTTGCAGCCTCCGGCCCGTGATAAATTAAAGGAAAACAAAACTGGATCAGGACCATTTTAAATCTAGGATCTAACACCGCAGCAATTGACATCAATAGATTACACTCCCCCCAATATTTGTCAAACTTAGCACTCATTTTTCTTACCATTGATTTCATGTACTCATTCTCATCTCTACTCTTCTTACCTAAGATGTCTTTCATTCTCCAAACTTCAGAAAGAAATAAGTTTGCTGTTGGGTAATCACTTCCAGATACAATATTGGTGACTTCATTGAAAATAGCTAATAGTTGACAAACATTTTCAACTTGCCCCCACTCTTCAACAGTTGGAACCCACTCAAAACATCTATCTCTATCACCATATCTAGGAAAAACTTCTTTGAACTGAATTGCAGCATCCAACATTAAATAAGTGCTGTTCCATCTTGTAGGCACATCTAAAATCAGTTTCTTTGAGGGCAATTGTAACTGTTTTGCAATTTCACTAAACTGTTTTAGCCTACTCTCCGATGCTACCAGATATTTTATACCATCTCTAACACAATCAACAATATCCCTAATCTCCCCAAGTCCATACTGTACAAGTAAATTTGTTATATGTGCACAACAACGTACATGAAACAGTTGGCCACTTACAGACAGTGTTTTCTTCAATCTAAAATCATCTTTCAAGATCCGAATGGCAACATCATTAGAACTAGCATTGTCAACAGTAATTGAACTAATTTTATTCTCAATCCCCCAACTTTGGAAACACTTTTCTAAAGCATCAGTAATAAGAAGGCCAGTATGTGGAGGTGACACATTACAAAAGTTCAAGACACGCCTCTGAAGGTGCCAATCAGAGTCTATAAAATGACATGTCACTACCATATATGAAAGTTTTTGACAAGAAGTCCACATGTCAGTTGTGATATGAACCTTATTCACATGTTTAAGCAAAGCCCTTAACTTTGTCCTTTCATTCTCATAAGTTCTCATGCATTCTTTCTTTGCAGCAGCCCGAGACATTTTTTCCCAATATGGAGTGTTTGCACTCATGAATCTATTAAATACCACATGTTCCATTAAAGAGAATGGATATTCATGGTAAAGTATCATATGAGAAGCAAGCTCTCGGACCCTATTACGATCATAGGTAAAGTTTGAGACAGTGAAGGCACCATCTGCCTCCTTAGATTCAACTGCTAAGATTTTTTGTTTTTTCTTAGACCCCATGTATGGCAAACAAGTCAGCAGGTGCCTACGTAATGTAGTGGTAGAACTTGAGCGAGAAGCTTTAAATATAGTTTTACACCACTTACATTGAGGCTGTTTAACCCCATTGCTATCAACTTCAACAAAATCCTTCCATACATCAGAAGTCCTCTTTCTTTTTTTTCTTTCATAGGCTACTGTTTGAACTTCTGTGGAAGGGCCCTCAGTAGACACAGTATTAGGGGCCTGAGAATTTTGGGCAGTGTCTCTATCATTATCAGATATGGCCTCTACTAAGCTAATCCCAACAGAGTTTTCATTTTCATACTCCTCTACCGGATCAACATCATTAACTGGATCACCCATTTGGTGGGATCTAGATAAATTGTAAACACAAAACCAGAAACATCCAATAAGCATGGGATCACAGACCAGAATTCAAAACAACCTTTCAACTTGGTGGCTCAAGGTGCCACCAGAAGGCAAGGATACTAAAAGATGTTAAAGTCAAAACAATTTCACAATAACAGTTTTGTTATACAGCCCTGCCTTGATGGCTCAATGTGCCTCCAAAAGGCAAGGCTGATATAGTTGATTTAATTCAACTAAAACATATGTTAAAGTCAAACTAATTTGACTTTAACAGTTTTAGTATTCAATCTTGCCTTAGTGGCCCGATGTGCCTCCAGAAGCAAGGCACCTCAACAACATAAACATAAAAGAAACTGGATAAAACTTGCCACAAAAACATAAAAAACACAAATGCCATTTCATACTTGTAATTAGAACAGAAACACAAAACAGATTGGAACATATTAATCAAGCAACACAATTTTATGGCATACATTAAATACTTGAAGCAAGAACAATGTATAAACATTTATAATCAATCAAAACAGATTCTACATATGCATATTTAAGTACTTGGAATTAGAACATAAACAAAAAACAGATTGGATAAGAATTAAGATGAATCAAGTAACACATGGTAAAGATAACATGAATTAAATACTTGAAGCAATCATAATATATGATCCTTTATAATCAACCAAAACAGATTCAAAAAAGTATATTGAAATACTTGAAATTAGAACATAAACACAGTTACACAACTACAAGACAGATTGTAAATTTAATACTTGAAGCAATCACCATATATGATACTTTATAAGCAACCAAAACAGATTCAAAAATTATATTTAAATACTTGAAATTAGAACATAAACACAGTTACACAACTACAAGACATATTGTAAATTTAATACAACCAGCAATCACCATATATGATACTTTATAAGCAACCAAAACAGATTCAAAAATTATATTTAAATACTTGAAATTAGAACATAAACACAGTTACACAACTACAAGACAGATTGTAAATTTAATACAACCAATACATGTTAAATAATCAAGGTGCACCACTACTTAAGGCCAAAATCACCATAGGATCAGATTAATCAACCCAAACATGAACAATAAAGCATTATTAAATAGTTCAAGCAAGAACATAAACAATCATTAAATAACAATTAACTTGAGAGGCTGAGAGAACTCACTTGCGAGTATAAATTTTTCTTTGAGCACAACTCAGTAGGCAAGATGATTAGCCAAGCAGCAAAGACAGATATAAAAGCACAAAGCTCAAGTTAGACGCCAAGTTCTAGCTTTTGTAAGCAATAGCAAAATAACCAAAACAGGGCATATTCAACTATTACAAATCAAAAGAAAAAATTAAAATTAAATCATAAACTTAACAATCAAAGTGATGGACAACCAAAACAGTCATAGTCTCAGTGTCTCACAGTTACCAAAATTAGCATATACGACTGCTTCATGATCACGATTCATGAATGACAGTGTACTTAGATGAAATCATGTAGATCTATTGTGCCCACAATACCACAAATCACAATATGAAAAAGAGTTAGGATAGAACCAGAAATGGGCATTGAAAATAGCTACATAAAACTATAACTAGATAAATCAATCAAATCTGCCAACATTCCCAACCAAATGCGTAGAAAAAGGAAACTAAATTGGGTAATCGACTCGTAGATGGACGAATCGACGAACCAGAGAACCACAATCCACAAAATCAGGGAACCACAGTGGTTGGGAGTCATAAATGCATGCATTTAATGACCCATTTGTCGAGGACCGGCTGCTTTCTCAGAGGCTGAGATTACAGCCATGGTTCCCCTCCAAAACGGCCGCTGACTGCAGTCTGCTAGGGTTTCTAGCAGACTGCAGAAGCAGCCATTTTCACTGGACGGCCCGAGGCCCCTCGAGAAGAAAGCTGCCCAAATGCACCACACAAACCGAATGATAGATTAAGATGGCATATAGGAGGTAACCAGTAAATAGTAATCGGTGTAACCGTGTAGACATAAGAGATTCAGAGAATGGATAACAGGAGAAGAAGCTAGGGTTTCTCGATGGGTCTGAGAGTGAGAGGAGAGAAAGTGAAGCGGCAAGGCCGAGAGAGTGAAAGTGAAAGTGAAACGGCGCAGCAGTAACTATAGAAGACTCGGGAAGCCCGAAGCATTGTAAGTTGTAACCCTAGGGTAAATGTGCCTCCATTAAAATCCAACGGCTCCAAAGTCTTAAGAAAAAGTAACCACATATCCAACGGTTCAAATCAATCTAGGGTTTAATCGGATTGGACTCTTTAATATAATTTATACTAGCATAAATAAATATATGTAAATATTATTCTATTAACATAAATACTATAATCTATGCATTATAAATTATAATACTATAGTTTTTTTTTTATATTATAATTTTTATAATTAGCAAGTAGTGACTGTAGTGTTGTAAAAAAAACTATAATTATTTATAATAATTAATTATATTATAAAATTGTCTAATATTATATTTTATCAAACATTCTCCAAATTGGTATTCATGATATAAATTTATAGTTATATTAATTAGTATAATATAATAATACTATAGGCTAATACCGTATATTAACCAAAAAGAGTATTCTATTCTAGAAAATATTATAAGTTATAAATTATAATGCATGTTAATTGTTATATAAATTAATTTTTAAAATTAGCAAGTAGTGTTGCAAATTCGTAGAATATATAATGATATAATCTAAGAATCATAAGTGATAAGTATTTAATAATTATGTTATGATAGATTAATAAAAATATTGTAAATAGAATGATATAATTATGATTTATGAGTGATATGTTATAGGGCAATAAGTTATGACTATAGCTTATAGACTATAGCCTAGAGCCTTATTATCCTATAAGCATAACTTCTTATATGACATTTCACTATTTGATAAGAATAAGATAAATATATCAATATCATATATTAATATTATAAATTAAATATATAAACTTATAGTATATGTAGAAGAAAATGTTTAACTATAAGTCACTATAATTCTATATACATAATTAATAATACATATATAATTATTGATTATTATATATATATTTTATATTTTACTATATATGTATAAATATATACGAGTCGAGCTCACGAGTCGAGTCGAGCTTTATACGAGTATATTCACGAACATTAATCGAGTCGGTCGAGTTTTATACGAGTTTGTATCGTTTAATAATCGAGTTTATTTCTGTGTTTACGAACGGCCCATTTAATATTCGATTCGAGCCGATTTCGAGTTTATTCGAGTCGAATTCGAGCTGCCTGTCGAGTAGCCTGTTTATTTTACAGCCCTACCAGTATGTTGGTCCAGAAATTACTGATATCACAAGGAATGTGGTTCATAATGAATTTTTGGACTTCAGGTTCATGCCACAAAGGCACAAATTGCAAACTGTGCAGCGCATAACTTGGCTAGATGGTGACTCACAAATCCTTATGTGGGCGTATAACAATTACCAATTGTCTGTAGACGTTTTTAATGCTAACAATCTATTGTACTCCCCTTGTTTTGCACCATTAGTAGAATATTTCTCAAGTGGCTTAGGAAAAAAGAAAAAACTTGATGATATGAAATATGTAGATCCTTTGCCTTTATCGCTCTCATATAATCATTGGTATGTGATGTGCACAAAAGCACGTGTGTGTATACTTGAAAATGTTTTTGCTTATATGTCTTGCTGTTTGAAATAACTTTTCTTTTTTGGTCATTTCAGGCAGTCTCTTTCTCAAACATGTATGCACCTGAGCATCTGATTATTAATGTGAAGGATGCAGAAAAGTGGGAGAGTTTCATTGAGAACGCAGGTGAACTATTGTAATTTTGGCATCATAATTATCTGCACTCTACTTTTTATTATTTATGGATGTTGAAGTACCTTTGAAAATGCTAAGGGTTTTGCAGTCTAGTCCACACTTTTTTTCCCTGAGCAGTGTCATTCCTTTTAAGGGAGGTTCTTTTTCTTATTGGCACTGGGTGTCTGGGAATAAAGTCCCAACTTATTTTAGGGGTGCACAGGCTCTCGGCAAGGAGTTTTCCACCAGTCCAAGGGTTTGAACCTTAGATCTAGAGAGATCATACTGCCAAGCCCAAGGCTCTTACCACTCGAACCAATCCATAGGGGTTGCTTAAGGAAAGTTCTTGGATGGGTATTTGGATATTATTCCATCCTTTTGCCTTTATTGCATAAAATGGCTGCTCTCAGGACTGACACATTGCACTAGTAGCCTGAGATTTTAGCTTCACACCAGACTGTAGACCCTACATTTGATGCCACTAAATCTATCAGTGGGAACCACAGACCTTTTGACTTTCTTCTGCCCCTGCTTGTTCAATTCATTGCAGTGGTTGAATACAATTTTCTTGTAGAATATCCCAATTATAGCAAAAGGACTGTCAAAGATCCTTCTGAAACAGAATGATATCTGGAAGACCCAATTGTGGTGGAGACTGTCGGATTGTCTTGTCAGAACTGTCTTCATATTATTTTCTCAAGTCTCAAAAGAATTATTATGGGCTTGATTCCTTCTGCAGGCTCTGTATTTTTAGGGCAGTGGACGCCAGAGAGCGTGGGAGATTATGCAAGCGGGACAAACCATGTTCTTCCAACATATGGGTATGCAAGGATGTATGGCGGCGTGTCTTTGGACTCATTCCTGAAGTACATGACAGTGCAATCTTTGACCGAGGAAGGTCTGATAAAGCTTGGGCCATATGTGGCAGCAATGGCGGAAGTTGAGGGACTTGAAGCCCACAAAAGAGCTGTAACTCTTAGGCTTCAGGATATTGAAGCTAAGCAGGTTACCGGGATGAGATGATGCTCCAATTGTGGAGAATATTGGCATTCACAAAACGTGACCATGATGGACTTACTCGCTATCAAATCCCTTGGTTACAAAGCTGCCCTCCCTAGGATATTGATTGTTGCATAATAGGGTAGCAATGTTTCTTAAACGAATCAGGTTGAGGACTTGTGTAGTTCGATCAAATATCTACAGATCTTTGTATTCCTGGTGGTCAGTTATTTTGATGAAATGTGAATGACCATAATTACGAGACACGGCCTTATACTTATTCATTGTGGGAATAAGGAAAGAAAACCTCTGGAAAACTAATTATTTTCGAATGAGTTTTGCTATATACAAGCACAGTTGCGCATTAATCTGTGTATTAATATTGATTTATTCATACTTAAAATTTAAATTAACACTGTTTTTAATAAAATCTATTTTTTGATCAATCACATCACATTGGTGTATAGATTAGTACACAATTATGCTTGCAACTATATTTTTTCCTGCAAAAAATATGTGATCACAGGTGATGTACCCTTTCCACCCTCCAAAAAATTTCTGTGAATTAAGAAAAATAGGGCTCCCAGATTTAGTAAAAGGTTTATTAAAAATTCAGTTTAGAAGAAAATTGATTGACATATCATTGCCTAAAATCACTTTTGTAGGACTCTTGTGTTGACGAAGTAATTCTCTCCAAAATTTAGATTTGCTTGATTCGAACTCTACTCAAACTTTATACAATTTAATTGGACTATGTTTTGACACTATATACATGATACTTTTTACTTCAACATTTGGGAACTCTATCCATTTTCATTATTTGAACTGTGAAGAACTAGATCAAAGTTGCGTTGCCAATGTAGCATGGAAGTTGTCTGTGAGAATCTGTAATTCTAAGGGTTGTGATTACCAAATGGTATACTCAGAATGACACCGGAGAAATATTCTGACGGGAGTGTCACTATATTGCCAAATTTTCATTCATGTTTGTTCTACAAGATTCTACATAATCAACTTTACAAATTACAAGGAAGAGTGAGGTGTCCCGAGAAGAAAGTCAAATAGTGATTTGAAGGGTAATTTATTTTTGCGAGTTGCAGAACACTTCGTGATAAGTTTGGGAAAGAGCGTTCAAACCATATATGCAAATTTGCAATATGTTCGTCTCTTGTGAATGTTGGAAACTCCCCAAGTGTGAATTGCTCAAGTGTGAAATGCCATTTGAACTTGTAGCCACCCACCTACCGAAAGTCTCTGGCAGCAAATATTGACCAAAATTTGCTGCACCGAAATAAGCCTTCCTCTTGGTCAAGAAGTGTGGGTGTTTTGTCCCCCAAAACTTCTCCTATAAAAGGAGTCATTTGCTGAAAATTAAAATCATCCTTACTGTGGTGAGAGATCAAGGCAGGGTTGAGGGCGAAATATAGGTTATAGAGAAACCCAGAACAGATGGCATTTTGAGAGATACAGAACTTGTTTATGAGTGTTTGTAATTTTGTACAAACATATAGAAAATACAGAGTTTCCGCTTTAGTGGACGTAGGCAAGTTGCCGAATCACTTAAATATTATCTCTTTATCGCCTTGTGTGATTTTTTAGACAAGCCAGAGGCTCAACAATTGGTATCAGAGCTTTAGTTTCGTACTGTCCAGAAAAATCAATTTGATCGAAAGCAAATTTTGATCACACAATGATGTTCCTCGCGTTAAGATGAATTCGTTGCCGCAAACGGCATAAAAAATGGATGCCGAATGAGCCTATACGCGCCCCTAGAAGTCGGATAGTGAGTAGACATGCCTCAGTCGCACCAGAGGAAGAAGACGCATGAGAAACACTCTCACGCGCCTCCACGCTAGGGCCAGGGCTCAGATGCGTGAAAGGCATGCTACCACGCCCCTTCACGCGCCCAGGAAGGCTCGGTGCGTTACCGACACGCGCCTCATGTGCTCCAGATGAATATCCTATGCGTGTGTACCACACGCGCCAGATGATCTGGACCATTGAAATTTCAGATCAGTTTTTGGTTAGATTTAAGCCATTCAGAGTTCGATTTCAACGATCAAATAGTGCTTTCAAACTATTTGGATCATTTCGGACTCATCTGTACAGTAGGAATATTAAGATTCGCCATCAGTACATTCGATCTGAACTGTTCAGAGGGTCAGATCATTTTGGGCTTGATCTATGCTAGTTGGAGTTCAATTGCGAGGATTAAATAGTGCTGACAAACTATTTGGATCATTCTGGACTCATCGGTAAGGTGAGAATGTTGAGATTCGCCATCGGTACCTTCAATCTGAACTGTTTAGAGTTCAGATCATTTTGGGCTTGATCTACACCAGTTGGAGTTCAATTGCGATAATCAAATAGTACTGACAAACTATTTGGATCATTGCGGACTCATTGGTACGGTGGAAATGTTGAGATTTGCCATTAGTACTTTTGATTTGAACTGTTCAGAGTTGCAGATCAATTTGGGCTTATTCTATGCCAGTTAGAGTTCAATTGCGATGATCCAATAGTACTGACAAACTATTTGGATCATTTCGGACTCATCGGTATGGTGGGAATGTTGAGATTCACCATCGGTACCTTTGATCTGAACTGTTCATAGTTGTAGATCATTTTGGGCTTGATCTATGCCAGTTGGAGTTCAATTGCGATGATCAAATAGTGCTGACAAACTATTTGGATCATTCTGGACTCATCCGTATGGTGGGAATGTTGAGATTCGCCATCGGTAATAATGATTTAGACCGTTCATACTTCAGATCAGTTGTAGGCTTGATCGCAGCCATTTTGAGTCGTGACAGACTCATTTGTTTGGGGCTTGATCGCAGCTAGTTGGAGTCGTGACAGACTCATTTGTTTTGGGCTTGATCACAGCCAGTTGGAGTCATGATGGACTCATCAGTTTTGGGCTTGATTGCAGCCAGTTGGAGTCGTGATGGACTCATTTGTTTTGAGCTTGATATCAGCCAGTTGGAGTCTTGCAGGAATCATTTGTTTTTGACTTGATCGCAGCCAGTTGGAGTCGTGACGAGCTCATTTGTTTTGGACTTGATCGCAGCCAGTTGGAGTCGTGATGGACTCATTTGTTTTGGACTTTGATCTCAACTAGTTGGAGTCGTGTAGGACTCATATGTTTTGGGTTTGATTTCAGCCAATTGGAGTCGTGCCAGACTCTTTGGCTTTGGGCTTGATGTCAGTTAGTTGGAGTCCAATGTTGCCGGACTCAGTTCTTTTGGGCTTGATTTAAGCCAATTGGGATCGTGAAGTTTAAGGAGTAAACTTCAGATCATTGTACGATGTTGACTAACTTGTTATATCAACAGGTTTTGATAGTCATACAATTCATGGAGCATATTGTTATTAAGAGGAAAATCGCAACGGATCTGATTGTGGCTTTCTTTGAAAATCGAATTGCAAATAACAAAGTGCAGATGAAGAAATTGTTCAATTTTAAAAAAAAAAAGATAGAAGGTACTTTTGTTGCCCAATAGTATTTGGCGTTGTGGTCAAAAAGTTAGGAGGTCATGAGAATGGCTATGAGCAATTCTGTAAAGAAGTTGAAGTTGAAGTTTCATAATGTAAGAGATCTTATCCTAGATGAGGAGGTGCGCAAGAGATTCTGGCAAGAGCTTGAGTTTGTTGGTCCTGAATGTTGATAATTAGGGCAGAAGCTTGGATTAGTCAAAGTTCATGAATAAGGGCAGAGGCAAGTGAAGATCTAGACAACAGATGACTTGCTAGGAATTGTGACAAGACGGACCACAAGAAATTGATAAAATTAGGAGAAAACTGATAATGCTGTTGTGAATATGGTGACTGAAGAAATACATGACATCGTATTTCTTGTAGTACACAAGGTTGTTAAAGACAACTTGAAGACAACAGTCATTTAGGTGTGTTTTCTCAAAAGGGCGTGGAAGGTCACGAATGATTCATTGGTCTTGGCTTGTGGTAATGGTCGTGAGAATTAAATGAGGAAGTAAAAGCAAGTCAGTTTTACTTTTCCTCATCTAAACCTGAAGAAATCTCCCTAGACCACGACATGAAGCAAAGGTGTGAGAGATGTGAACAAAATGTCAGATATTCTAGGGATATCTACACCTAAAGTTGATGATCACATGACTGCCAAGACAATCAGACCTCCATGATGGTTACTACCTTAAACTATATCTTGCTGAATGAAGGTAGTGGACTACGGCATGAAGAAAAATATTGCAAGAATGGAGATTATGCAAGTCGCAGTTAGCAAAGACTGCACACAAGATAGGCATATCGACTGAAGACAAGATATGTTAGCAGCAGGATGATGAGTCAATCGCCTAGATCAGAGATGGAGATCTCAGCAATAGGTTCTCTGATATGTGTCAAGGTCCGTGCAAGACCATTGATTCTCAGTGCAATGAGAGATATGTTGCCCTATATATATGTGTTGATTAAGGGCACTGAACGTGATGAACTAAAATTATGCATCACTTTAGTTAGTCTTCTAACTTGAAGACATGAACTGTAAAATTACAGAGATGATAAGGGATTATGCTAGAGATAGAGGCTGGCATGTTGAGAACCAGTCTCTAAGTTGGAGATTGGTGTGATTGTAGGATTATGAAACCTGGTTTTGAAAGCTGTAAAGGCACCAGGTAGATTGTTCGCTCGACTGTGGCTCGAGTGAAGCTCAGTTTGCTCAAGGTGTACATGAAGACGGACTCATGTACTCGAGAGAAAGAAGAATCCTTGGGAGTTGAGATTGTGCAATAAAGCATTAGTAAATCTCCTCTGAAGAAAATTCCTTGCAAGCTCCATGGATGTAGACAATGCTGATGCATTTGAAGATGCATTTAGAGAAGTATCTGGACATTCATTTGAAGACGTCCCTGCAGATGAATTGGTTAGTGAAAATCTCTCATGGCTAACAAGCATTCCAATGAAGAAGTGCAATCATTTGAAAGATGTAACCGTTTGTAACATCCTAATATGACACACTTGGGTGGAAGGGGTGATTGTTGGAAACCCCCCAAGTGTGAAATGCCATTTGAACTTGCAGCCACCCATCTACTGAAAGTCTCTGGCAGCAAATATTGACCAAAATTTGTTGCACCGAAAGAAGCCTTTCTCTTGTTCAAGAAGTGTGGGTGTTTTGTCCCCCATGGCTTCTCCTATAAAAGGAGGTCATTTGCTGAAAATTAAAATCATCCTCATTATGGTGAGAGATCAAGGTAGGGCTGAGGTGAAATATAGGTTCTAGGGAAACCATTTTGAGAAATAGATAACTTGTTTATGAGTGTTTGTAATTTTGTACAAACATATTAAAAATACAGAGTTTCCGCTTCAGTGGTCGTAGGCAAGTTGTCGAACCACTTAAATATTCTCCCTATCGTCTTGTGTGATTTTTTGGACAAGCTAGAAGTGCAATAGTGAGTTCCTAAAGCAATCAACAATAACTTGATAGTAATTGAAAATTTTTAAAAAAGGGTCTTTTGGAGCTTAGTACTTTGGAACATAAAGATTCTACATGGAAGGGAAAGAAGAAAGTAGGGACAAAAAGGAAAATCCATAAGAACCTTTATTCTGACGCAGAAAACTCAAAAAATAGAGAGACAAAAAGGGTACCTAAGTTCGACAACACTACTTCACACCAAAAAAATAAACAAGCTACATGTCGGTTAAATTTGAACAAGACCCACTTGTAAACTTGTACATGTACCAAATACAAACATTCAGTTGATCACTTAAATGACAATACTCCTGAATAGCAAAACAATGCACACAAACTAATGACACTGAGGCTATGACAAATTAACAATTCACAACCAGATACAATCACCAGGGGAAATTATCACGGCTTGTCTAGAACTTAGACTGGATAAACTTGATGACATTCTTATCCACCTGGAAAGCCTTTGCTAGAATGTCACTAAGAATATCCGGATTCAACCCAAACACTGCGTTGGCAATGGTTATAAAACCAGGGTTTTGACTGCTTAGAGCTGCAATGGCAATGGCCATTTCCTTACCAACATTTCTTTGGAAATGGATGAGGCCAATTGGGAATACATACACACCACCCTTCTTTAGCACCTTGTGATTAGGCGGTTGTCCAGGTTTCCAACTTCAAGGCAACCTTCCAAGACTGTCAAGATTTCGGAGGCACGAGGGTGGGTGTGGGGAGGATTGATACCCCATGGTGCGTAGTCAATACGAGCAAGAGAGATGCCAAGAGTGTTAAGTCCTGGAAGTTGGGCTACAGTCGCTACAATCACCCTTGACCCAACTGCGTTTGATGTATTGCCCGCCATCTAAAGCCCGCTGAAGGAAAGGTCATTGGCTTGAACCATCTTAGGATCCTTGCAGACAAAACCATTGACGAGCACTGCCATGAAGCAGAACATATCGAAATAAGAAACACTTAAGCCACTTAGTAGCCAAATGGTCCAGCAAGTGAATAAACTGATGATCCAATTAGAGTTTGAGTTTTGTTGGCATATTTCAGAAACAAAAAATGAACTTAAAAAAGAAAATGAATGAGGTGGGAACTTTTGTAGCAGAAGGGGAAACGAAAAAAAAAAAGGCACAGTAACGAAATATTGCAGCCCCAAAATCAAAAGTAGCATGCATGCCTAGTGTTAAACAGGTTGTAGTTGTAGTTCTTACTTCTCAAGCTTGTAGAGTGAAACTTGCAAAATTTCAATAATAGCTAACATGCATGTTAAAGGTTCATTTTCTACCTGCACTGTTTGCATCTGCAACACAGAAATCTTGAAGAGGGCTGCTATCTGACGCCAATGCATCAGTGAAATCAAAGCTAGAACTCCTTACAGGAGATTAATGCGTGAGGCCATTTTCAAATTGTACCAACAAGAAGTTTTAAACTTATGGAAGGATAAGCTCTATAGGGAGATTAGACCAATTGAGATTAGAGTTGTGAAAGACTTATGAACACAGTACTTGCTATATATAGGAAGAGGAGTGCCTGTATTGCAGCACTGCTTGCAAACAGGCAACTAGGTGGTCTCACTTGATAAGATGTCTAATGATCCAAAAATTATTTGGAGGCCGGCTGTTACATGTGCTTGGACAGGGAAGAATTATACCTTATCCACCTAACCTTTGACCACATAGGACCAAGTCTAAGTGGAAGGACGGTAGATATATGCCTCACTCAAAGAAATATTTGTTACCATAAGAGAAAGTATATTAGAGTACTTCGAATCAAACCCCAAACCCATAAGTTTATAACATTTGATATGTTAAAGATCATGACGTGTTAACTGATATGTTTGATGACAACTAGAACAGTTTCCCATTGAAATATTCTTAATTTGGCAATGAGGATTTCTCAAGATTTTGATAATCTTATTATTTAGTTTATCTAATCTCTTCCAAGACGAGTTAGGCCTATGGAATCAAAGAAACTTTTGAAGTATTGTCTTTCTATGCATACCTGATAAGAAGAAACGATGTTCTTCGTCCTATTATATATCATCTTCAATTACTTCAGCTAATGTGTCATATTTTAAGTAACTTTTTCATGTAAGTGGTTGACCTATAGAGTCATTTGAAATATATCATATCAACCAGTATAACTAAGTTAATGAGTTTTGCTACACATAAGTCCACACATCACACATTTTTTTTTTTTTTTAAATTTTTTTTGAGTTTTTTCTTCTTAAATTAATTGAATTCTTCTACTTATTATCCATATACCAAACATTTGGTAAAAGAAAAAAAAAATATGGTGTGTAGTGTGTGGACTTATTTTTCATTCTTAATTATTGATAGTTGTGCCAAGGAATTAAAAATTTGCATCTCATTAATTAGTTTTTCTTATCTCTATCAAGAAGAATATAGGACAATGGAAATAAACAACTTTTTGCAGCATTGTCTTACCAGTATATATATATATATATATATATAATTTCCAATTCAGCATAAAAACATGAATAGGTAGAGTTGTACTTCAAACGATTGATTTGAAACCTACAAATTTAGAAATGTTAAAGACGAGCTGTCAATTAATATGTTCAACGACAAACAGAAAATGGTGCCATTTGACACATTCTTAATTGATACAAACCTGGGCCTGATGTATTAAAGAAATTGCATCTAATTTACTTACGGAATCAAACAACTTTTGAGGTATTTTATTTTTATGTGTACCGTTCATGTTCATGTAACATGAACATGTAATTTTTTGCTGGACTGCTAAAGAGATTCTGCCTACAAAATAAGGAAACTATCATTGAAATCTGTTGGATCTCGGAGTATCCACAACATTTTGACGATTAAGTAAATTCATTTTGTTCACAGAAATAAACTCAGTGAGATTGGAGTTTGAGAACGATTCTCATTCTTCCTTTTCGGGGAGAGTAACTAAGTTGTAATAAACAACATTCATAGATGCTTGCCATGTGTTGAGCTTGGAACCATTTAATTGATTAAAGTGGTTAGCTCTTAGAAAGTGGTTTTCATAAGTCTTGTGAGTGACGCATTCCTCAATTAGATCAAGTACTGCAAGATATAACAAAAGTAAACTTACATATTGATATGATTTTATATAATATATTAAATATAGGAGTGTTCAACCGAATCCTGACCCTGATATCTGACTATAATTGGATCTGGATTCAAAAAACCGAGCAGTTATTTGCCCGGATTAATCTGGATTCAATCTGGGCGGATAACTGGATTTAATCCATATATATTCCCATTTTTTACTTTTTTTTTGACTTAAAACCTAGATATCTGGGTTATAACCTGATTGAATCCGGGTTTTTTAATATATTTATATATATAAAAAAAACTTTATAACTTCTAAAAAAATCATAGAACTTTAAAAAAACAGACATCTTGTTTAAATTGTTTAGATTTTTTTTTAAATTAAACACTTTTTAAAAGTTTTTTTAAAAAATAAATTGAAGAACAAAATAAATAAAAATGCAAAATAGATAATATTGTTGTTACATCACAATGCAAAACATAAATTTACAAATAATAAAATAAATAATAATACATCACAACTAATTAAACTAATACAATATTACTATTCTTCAACTTATAAAAAAAATATAATGTAAAAGACATAATATTGTAATAAGTCACCGTTGGTGGTAGCATGATGGTTAAGGTAGGAAAAGACATAATGTAATATAATTATATGATATGACAGAGCATAATGATAAAAGGGATAGCTTTCCCTGAAGCACATGTAAATTTATATAGAAAGAACCTTGTGATATTCAAGAGTATCCCCAGCAGCCTTTCGAACATCATCAGTCATGAAAAGGGATGGTGCAACTTCAAAAACCTATACACAAAATCAAGGCACTGCTACCAAAAACGAGAAAAATGTAAGAACATAGACAATGACACAGAAAAAAAGGATCAATGATCTAGTCAAAGAATAATCCTGCCAGAGAATATTATACTTAGAGAGAGTTGAGCATAAAATATATAGTTCTTTTTTTTATTTAAAAGCAATCCCTAAGATAATATACCTTATCCTGATCAGTTTACAACCTATTGAAACCAAATTATGCAAATCAGATCAAGATACAAACTCACCAGCATGAGCAGCTCCAAAATTAGCAGCAGACATGTTCACCATAAATTAAGTTGCTGAAGTTGAAAGAAGAGAGTTACAAGCAAGAAAAAAAAAGTAGAGGTCAAGTTAAATGGATAAATTAGTAATAAAAAATCAAAATTAACAAATAAAAGCATTTATCTTGGATGTCAACGTTTTCTAATGCTCCTCCACCTCACAAGAACTAACTGGCTCACAAGTCAACCAATTTTGAGTGCAGATTAGTGCTTAGATAGTCTTCGGTGCTAATGAGATTCAGTATGGGTCTATTACATGTCTACTAGTGCTAAATGCGGACTTGGATGCGATGGTGGAAATATAGATGACTAATATATCAGGTGCAATCTCCGTAAGGATGAGATATCTTAATGAGTTTCTTTTCCAACAATCCAAAATCTCAAACCTAGGTACTTTTGGTTGAATCACATCCGACAAATACCTATCCATGTCCGAGCTAAATACCTAATTGTTTTGCCTCTCAAAATATTGATCTAGAGATGTATCAAAATTTTCATTGTCCAAGTCATCACCAATAATCCTTGAGGAACTTTTATGGGCCATATTTCATCTTCCACTACCTAGCCCATGAAACTTGTGGTATTGCTCAATCAAATGATTCATGAACAATCTTACATTGGCCTCAATTCTATCTCCGTATTCATCTCATTTGCACATTTTTAACCAATATGGCAAGACTGCAATCTTATATTAAGAGTCATGTACAAAAACTACATATACAGTCATGTTTATCTTATTCGTGTTACTTTGGCCTCAATTCAATCTCCGTATTCATATTAGACGCCATCCTTCTTAACATATTATCCTCACTTTGACGCAGTTTTTATCAAATTGTGCTTAATTGTAAAAATTTTTTGAAATAAAATATTAGATGACATGTAAGATGAGCTGGAGATTTTCAAAATGGTATCATAAAAAACTTTTAGAAACTTAATAAAAATATGTACTAGATAAAATTATGTTAATTTGTAAATTTACTTAAGTAAAATCTTTTTATAATTATAACACTTCTCTTCAAAAAATTTATTCCAAAGAGTATTTCTTGAATAAATATGAATGGAATTCTCAATTATGTATAACCTAACATAGCCCATGTGATTTGTATCGAAATCATAGTACTCCATGAGTTTTTAAGACTGCATTTGGTTCATTGACTGCACTCAGTGCAATTTATATTTAAATTGTACTTAACATCCAAACACACGGTTTATACCGTTATGAGTATAGTTGTTGAACCCAATGTTTCAAGTTTTGTGTAATTATATATCTACACATGGATTCTGATGATAACAAATGAATTCAAAGAATAAAGAAATCTCAAGCTCAAGTTGTCTACACAATAGAGTCAAGCACATCAAGGAAACAAGCATGGGCAAGAAGGGAACAAGTTCACATTAAAGTTATAAAGTAATGTTGTAAATCTCTTAAAAATTCGAAATTAGGATTAAGGCTCAAAATTAATATTTTATCATAAAACATTAAAATACATTTTCCACATGTGCATGAATATTTTGAAAATTAAATTTGAAAATTTTGAAAGATAATTGATTATCATTTTTCAAATGTGCATACCTTGATTAAAGGGTTGAACTTTGAAAATATTAAAAATGATTGATTGTCATCTTTCACATGTAAATGTTTTATTTGAATATTTTCAAAAGTGATTGATGCTTTTTTTGACTTATGCAAAATGTAGATGTTTTTGTTTGAAATATTTGAAAAGTAAAGTGTGCTCATTTTGTCATATGCAAAAAGTAAAAAGATTAGATTTGAAATATTTGAATGGTAAAGTATGCTCCTTTTGTCATATGCCAAAAGTAAAATATTAGATTTGAAATTTTTGAAAAATGAATGATGTTGTCTTTGACAATTGAAAAAGAAAAACCTTTTATTTGAATTTTTTGAAAATGTGAATGATGTTGTCTTTGACATGTGAGACTTTTTGAATTTGAATATGAAGTCTCATATGCCTATAAATAGATCATTTGAGAGCTTCACATTTATAACATCTAGAGCATACAACATTCATTCAAAGTTTTCATTCTCTATTCTCTAAATATTGAGCCTTAATCCTTGTTCATTTTGAGAGATATATAGTTTGTGCTATATTGTTCTTATTTCACTCATTGATGAGTGTTTTTTGATAACCTACCCACTATTAGCTCTTATATCAGAAAAATGGTGTGTATAACCCTTGTGCGTGTAGAAAGTGTTCTACACAGGGAATAGTTGAATCACCACGTGTAAGGTAATTGCAAGTGTAGAGAGTGTTCTACACGGATCCTTTGTAACGTTGTTGTTCAAAGGTGTAATAGGTTTCTGTCTCCACCTGAAGGAGGTTGAATAGTGAACTTGGAAATCCTCAAGGGGTTGCTAGAGGTGAGGATGTAGGGAGTGGGGTCGAACCTCGTTAACATACTGAGTTTGCTTCTGTTACCTTTACTATTTATATTTATTGTTATTTCATATTTTGTTTATATTTTATATTGTATATTTGATTTATAATTATTGTTTTTTTAATACAACAAATTCACCCCCCTCTTGTGTTAGTCATCTGGGTAACAATTGGTATCAGAGCTAAGAGCCCTGTTATAAAATTAACTATCTTTTGAGTTAAGACCTTATGGCTAACATTGCAACTTCATTTGGTGAAGGTCAATCTAACAGTCGGCCTCCACTCTTTTGTGGAGATAATTACTCATTCTGGAAAGTTAGAATGAGAATATTTCATCAGATTCAAGGTCGAGAAATCTGGAAATGTATTGTAAATGGACCTTATATTCCAACAAAAGTAGTTGATGGAGTAAAGGTCAAAAAGGAAGAAGAAGAGTTTGATCGTGAAGACGATAGACTTTATATTTTGAATTTAACTGTTATGAATTTATTATTTAATGCTCTCAATGGAAATGAGTTTAATAGAATAATGACTTGCGCTACGGCAAAAGAAATTTGGGATAATTTGGAAGTTACATATGAAGGAATTTCGCAAGTCAAGTAATCAAAAATTTATATTCTTACTCATGAATATGAAATATTTAAGATGAATGATAATGAATTTATTTCTAATATGCACACTCGTTTTACTAACATCATAAACAGTTTGACTGCTTTTGGCAAAATTTATTCCAAAGTGGAGATAGTAAGAAAAATTCTCAACTCTCTACCAAAATGCTGGGAATCAAAAGTGACAGCGATTCTTGAAGTTAGAGACCTCAAGAAACTCAAAGTGAATGAACTCATCGGCTCACTTATCACTCATGAGTACACATTGAAAAGAGGAGAAGAAGAAGGAAAACCAAAGAAGAGTTTGGCACTTAAAGCTGTTTCTTATGAAAATGAAAATGATGAAGATGAAGAAAATGATGACAAAAATGAAGAAGTTGCAATGATAACAAGAAGAATTCAGTGGTTCTTGAAGAAAAATAAAACTCCTCCGAGAAAATCCTTCAAAAAGTTTTCCAAGAAATATTCAGGTAAAAATGACACTTTAATTTTTCATAAATGCAATAAGCCTGGTCATATCAAGCCAGATGGTCATCTGCTAAAGAAGGATCGAAACAAGGTCAAGAAATCAATGAAAGCTATCTGAGATGATGATTCAAGTAGCTCAGATAGTGAAGCAAGCAATGAAAAATCAGCAAATCTTTGTTTTATGACTAAATATGACATTGAGGTAACAAATCTTGATAATATTGAATATCCTTCATATAAAGAATTGTAAAATATTTTAGAAGAGGTATATGAGGAATTTGAAAAATTGGGTATCAAGTATATTGTTTTGAAAAAGTAAAATTCTTCTTTAACAAACGAAATTGATATTTTAAGAAAAGAAAATATCGTTTTGAAAGATGAAAATCTTGAGTTGAATAAGAAGAAAACTGATTTAGAAAATATTGTTGAAAATTTTACGAATGGAAGGAAATTTTGAAAAACTTTTTGGTAGTCAAAGATGTGTTTTTGACAAGGCAGGCTTGAGATATATGCCAAAACAAAAATACAAACCTTATAAAAATTTATTTGATAATCCTTCTACGTCAAATACTAATATTCAAAATTCTTTTCATAAAAATAATTTTGTCAAAAAAAGATACAATTATAATTATTCAAGTTCTTCATATATATTACATGCTATTTACAATTTTTGTAATAGAAATGATCATAATTATCATATTTGTCCTATTAAAAGAAAGCATACAATAACTATTAGGGCCATATGGGTACCTAAAAATCTTGTTTCTTCTAATACTAATAAATAAATGACCCAAAGAACTTGGGTACTAAGAAAAATCATTTTAATTGTTTTTATAGGTATGCATGAAGTTCTCTACAAGCAAACACAAATAGTTTTTAGATAGTAGATATTTAAGACACATGACGGGAGACAAGACTAAGTTTTTTTTATCTTAAATCTAAAGAAGAAGGACATGTGACATTTCGAAACAACTCGAAAGTGAAGATTGCGGGAATCGGTAAAATTGGTAATGAATATTCTTTCATAATTGAAAATGTTCTACTTGTTGAAGGTCTACAATATAATTTTTTGAGTATAAGTCAATTATGTGATAAATGATTTACAGTTACTTTCAAAATGGATAAGTGTATTATTTTTTATCATGATTGTAATATTTGTTTTATTGCTTTTAGAAGAACAATGTTTATACAATCAATTTTGAAGAAATTACCTCACAAGATGTTATTTGCTTTTTAGCTCAAAATGAAACTAGTTGGCTATAGCATAGAAGATTAGGTCATGCCAACATGGAACTTATTTTCAAACTTTCAAAAAATGATCTTATGAGAGGTTTACCAAAAACAAATTTTCTTAAAGACAAAATTTATAATGCATGCCAATTTGGTAAACAAACAAAAACTTTTTTTAAAACCAAGAAATATATTTCCACTACTAGACCATTGCAACTGATACACATGGATCTTTTTAGACCAAATAGAGTTGCAAGTCTAGGAGGAAAATATTATGCATTTGTTATTGTTGATGATTTGTCTAGATATACTTGGGTCATCTTTCTTACTCATAAAGATGATGCACATAATGACTTTACCAAGTTATGCAAGAGAATTCAAAATGAAAAGGGCTATATTATTTCAAGTATCTGAAGTAATAGGGGAAAATAGTTTGTTAATAAAAATATTGAAACATTTTGTGATGAAAATGGTTTTATGCATAATTTTTCTGCTTCTCGAACGCCCCAACAAAATAGGGTAGTAGAGAGGAAAAATAGATCTCTTTAAGAGATGGTAAGAATAATACTCAATGAGAACAACTTACCTAGTTATTTTTAGGCCGAAACGGTAAGTACTGCATGTTATGTTATAAATACAGTTATGTTAAGGTCTAAGTTAGATAAAACCTCTATGAGCTTTGGAATGAGAAAAAACTCAACATTGGTTACTTTCATGTATTTGGATGCAAATGTTTTATTTTGAATGACAGAGATAATTTAGGCAAGTTTGATGCAAAATCTGATGAAAGTATCATTCTCGGGTATTCTACTAATAGTAAAGCTTATAGAGTATTCAATAAAAAGACTTTGATTGTACAAGAATTTATACTTGTAGTATTTGATGAATCTAATTCTCCACTCTTCAACAAATCTATTAATGAAGAAACAAGAGGTATAAATAACACGAAAAGTCTCAATCTCAACAAAGAGAACAAAATAGAGGAAGTTCAACATGGAGTCACCCGGAAAGATCATCAAAATTTAATACAAGATGCAACCAAACAGTAAAAATTTGTGAAAGATCATCCAGTGGAACAAATTTTGAGAGAACCTTCACGAGGTGTAAGTACTCGATCATCTCTTAGAAATATTTACAATCATACTGCTTTTCTATTTCAGATTGAATCCAAAACTATTGATGAAGCACTTCTTGATGAATCTTGGATTCTAGATATGCAAGAAGAGTTGAATCAATTTGAAAGAAATGATGTTTGGACACTTATTTCTAGACTCCAAAAATCATACTATTATTGAACTAAATGGGTTTTTAGAAACAAGAAAGATGAGTCCGGAATCATTACTAGAAATAAGACTTGACCTGTAGGCCAAGATTTTAATCAAGAAGAAGGAATCGATTATGATAAGACATATGCACCAGTCGCAAGATTAGAAACTATTCGAATGCTACTTGCGTATGCTTGTTATAAATATTTCAAACTTTTTCAAATGGATGTTAAAAGTGTTTTCTTAAATGATTTTATAAATGAAGAGGTATGTGTTGAACAACATCCAGGTTTTGAAAATCATATTTTTTCAAATCATGTTTTCAAACTCACAAAAGCACTATATGGACTCAAACAAGCTCCTAGAGCCTGGTATGAGAGACTCAGTAGTTTCTTAATTGAAAAAGATTTTTTAAGAGGAAAAATCGACACAACTCTTTTCAATTAATATGAAAATGATAATATTCTTTTGATTCAGATTTATGTTGATGATATAATATTTGGTGCTACTAACGAAAATATGTGTTAAGATTTTGCTAAGACTATGCAGGAAGAGTTTGAGATGAGCATGATGGGAGAACTTACATTCTTTCTCGAATTGTAAATTAAGCAAGCTAAAAGTGGGACATTCATCAATCAATTAAAATATATTAAGGAATTACTGAAAAAGTTTGGGATGGAAAATGCTAAGGAAATTGGAACACCAATGTGCCCATCAACTAAACTTGATAAAGATGAATCCGGTAAACCAGTTGACTCGAAGATATATCGAGGTATGATCGGTAGCTTATTATATTTAACAGCCAGTAGACCAAATATTATGTTTAGTGTGTGCTTATGTGCACACTTTCAATCATCTCCAAAAGAATCACATTTAATTGCAGTTAAACGCATTCTTAGATATCTTAGTGGTACAATTAACCTAGGGTTATGGTACCCTAAGCACACATCTTTCGATCTAATCAACTACACAGATGCAGATTATGCTGGCTGTAAAATAAATCGAAAAAGCACTATTGAAGCATGCCATTTTTTAGATCATGTACTAGTTTCCTGGTTTAGTAAAAAATAAAATTCTGTTGCACTATCTACTGCTGAGGCAGAATATGTTGCTGCGGGTAGTTATTGTGCTCAAGTTCTCTACATGAAGCAACAACTTGAAGATTTTAAACTCATGTATAATCACATTCCAATCAAATGTGATAATACAAATGCTATAAATCTTTCAAAGAACCTGATACAACATTCTAGAACCAAGCATATTGAAATAAGATGTCATTTTCTTCGAAATCATGTGCAGAAAGGCGATATAATATTAGAGTTCACAAATGCACACGATCAATTAGCATATATTTTCACAAAACCTTTACCAGAGGATAGATTATGTATGATTAGAAGAAAAATATGAATGATGCATGCTATGAATATCTCTTAAAAGATAGACCAGAGTCAATAAAAATAGAGAGAGATTTTTTAAATACTTTTACATAAACTTGAAATTCTTAACCTCATGTTTGAGACGCTCATTTTCTTCATACAATATCATGCCATCCCTATCCATGGGAACTGGCAAGCGAAATGAAGAATCTAATAGAGATTTCAACTGTTTATTATTCTGTCGAATGATTCCTTCCCTTATGTAAGACTTTTGAACAATTCATTGAAGTACAATAATTTGTTCTTTAAGCTTTTCAACCTCATGGTTTCTGACTTGTAGCCGTTGGGAAAAAGTAACAATAGAGAATGAGTAATGAGTCCCAAGACTTACCAAGTCATAGATAGCATCGGAATCTGACTTATTAGTTAAATTATTATTTTCTTGTTGCAACATGGCACCAATGGCAGCTACAGAAAGGATAGGAAGTTGAGGTGCAGAATGTCTCATGGATGGATCTAGAGAAATATTAGAAGAATGAGCCATTGAGAAAAGAATTGAGAGAATGTTGAAAGAATGCAGATGAGTTATAGAGATGAGAAGAAAACTTGATGCAGATTGGATGAACTTTAAGACTAATTTTATAGGGATAGCATAAAAAAAAGACGAGTTATCATCCAAGTCAAAGAACAATGTGATTTTTTTTTATCGATCGGTGAAAATGACATTTATTTTAGAAACTCAGAGCCCTTAATCTTGTTTGTCAACAACATCAGGCGATTTTTTCAAATCTCCAGCTACACTTGTCGGGTCAAGGACATATCTATTTTTTCAACTATCTACAATTTCTACTAACGCACCGTTTTCATTAGTCCATTTACTTGTTGCAGATCCTTTTTAATGATGCCAAAAGGGGGAGAAGTGTTAGATTAGAATATTAACATTGTTTGAATTGCTAAACTTGTTATATATGTTTGGAATTATATTTATATTTTTGCTTGAAAAACTAACGCACATTCTCGGAGGGAGCTTAAGTATAAATACAGGTTTAAGGTTTTATCAAGTATTTGTCATCATCAAAAATAGGGAGATTGTTGAATCCAAGGTTTCAAGTTTTGTGTAATTATATATTTACACATAGATTTTGATGATAACAAATGAATTCAAAGAATAAAAAAGTCTCAAGCTAAAGTTGTCTACACAATGAAGTCAAGCACATCAAGAAAACAAGCATGAGCAAGAAGGGAACAAGTTCACATGAAAGTCATAGAGTAATGTTGTAAATATCTTAAAAATTTGAAATTAGAATTAAGGCTCAAAATTAATATTTTATCATAAAACACTAAAATATATTTTCCACATGTGCATGAATATTTTGAAAATTAAATTTGAAAATTTTGAAATATGATTGATTGCCATCTTTCACATGTGCATACCTTGATTAAAGGGTTGAATTTTAAAAATATTAAAGATGATTGATTGTCATCTTTCACATGTGCTTGTTTTATTTGAATATTTTCAAAATTGATTGCTGCTTTTTTTGACTTATGCAAAATGTAGATGTTTTTATTTGAAATATTTGAAAAATAAAGTGTGCTCATTTTATTATATGCAAAAAATAAAAAGATTAGATTTGAAATATTTGAAAAGTAAAGTGTGCTCCTTTTGTCATATGCCAAAAGTAAAAGATTAGATTTGAAGTTTTTGAAAATGTGAATGATGTTATCTTTGACATGTGAGCCTTTTTAAATTTGAATATAAAGTCTCATATGCCTATAAATAGATCATTTGAGAGCTTCACATTTACAACAGCTAGAGCATACAACATTCATTCAAAACTTTCATTCTCTATTCTTTAAGTATTGAGCCTTAATTCTTGTTCATTTTGAGAGAGATATAGTTTGCGTTGTATTGTTCTTATTTCACTCATTGAGAAGTGCATTCTAATAACCTACCCACTATCAGCTCTTGTATCAGAAAAAGGGTGTGTATAACCCTTGTGCGTGTAAAAGGTGTTTTACATAGGAAATAGTTGAATCACCACGTGTAAGGTGATTGCAAGTATAGAGGGTGTTCTACACGGATCCTTTGTAGAATTATTGTTCAAAGGTGTAATAGGTTTCTATCTCCACCTGAAAGAGGTTGAATAGTGAATTTGAGAATTCTCAAGCAGTAGCTTGAGGCGAGGACGTAGGTAGTGGGGGCCGAACCTTGTTAACATACTGAGTTTGCTTCTCTCTTACCCTTACTCTTTATGTTTATTTCTATTTCATATTTTGTTTATATTTTATATTATATATTTGATTTATAATTGTTATTTTTTTAATATAACTTAATTTACCCCCCTCTTGTGTTAGTCATCTGGGCAACAATTGGTATCAGAGCTAAGATCTCTGTTATAAGATTAACTATCTTTTGACTTAACATCTTATGGCTAATATTGCAGCTTCATTTGGTGAATGTCAATCTAGCAGTCGGCTTCTACTCTTTTGCGGAGACAATTACTCATTTTGGAAAGTTAGAATGAGAATATTTCTTCAGCCTCAAGGTCGATAAATATGGAAATGCATTGTAAATGGATCTTATATTCCAACAAAAGTGGTTGATGGAGTAAAGGTCAAAAAGGAAGAAGAAGAGTTTGATCGTGAAGACGATAGACTTTATACTTTAAATTTAACTGTTATGAATTTATTATTTAATGCTCTCAATGGAAATAAGTTTAATAGAATAATGACTTGCCCTACGACAAAAGAAATTTGGGATAACTTGGAAGCTACTTATGAAGCAACTTCGCAAGTCAAGGAATTAAAAATTTATATTCTTACTCGTGAATATGAAATGTTTAAGATGAATGATAATGAATTTATTTCTAGTATACACACTCGTTTTACTAACATCATAAACAGCTTGACCGCTTTTAGCAAAATTTATTCCAAGGTGGAGATAGTAAGAAAAATTCTCAACTCACTACCAAAATGTCGGGAAGCTAGAGACCTCAAGAAACTCGAAGTGAATGAACTCATAGGCTCACTTATCACCCATGAGTACACATTGAAAAGATGAGAAGAAGAAGGAAAGCCAAAGAAGAGCTTGGCATTTGAAGCTGTTACTCATGAAAGTGAAAGTGATGAATATGAGGAAAATGACGACAAAGATGAAGAAGTTACGATGATAACAAGAAGAATTCAGAAGTTCTTGAAGAAAAATAAAACTCCTCCGAAAAAATCTTTCAAAAAGTTTTCCAAGAAAGATTTAGTTAAAAATGACACTTTAATTTCTTATAAATGGAATAAGCCTGGTCATATCAAGCTAGATTGTCCTCTGCTAAAGAAAGATCGAAATAAGGGCAAGAAAGCAATGAAAGCTACATGAGATGATGATTCAAGTAACTCAGATAGTGATGCAAGTAATGGAGAATTAGCAAATCTTTATCTTATGGCTAAAAATAACATTGAGGTAACAAATCTTGATAATATTGAAAATCCTTCATATGAAAAATTGTAAAATATTTTAGAAGAGATATATGAGGAATTTGAAAAATTTGGTATCAATTATACTGATTTCAAAAAGAAAAAATTCTTCTTTAACAAACGAAATTGATATTTTAAGAAAAAAAATATCGTTTTGAAAGATGAAAATCTTGAGTTGAATAAGAAGAAAACTGATTTAGAAAATATTGTTGAAAATTTTACGGTTGGAAAAAGAAATTTTGAAAAATTTCTTGATAGTCAAAGATGTGTTTTTGACAAGGCAGGCTTGGGATATATGCTAAAATAAAAATACAAACTTATAAAAATTTCTTTGATAATCCTTCTACATCAAAGACTAGGGCTGTACAGAAAACCGAAAAACCGGCCGGAACCGATTAGACCGGCCACCGGAGTAGGGAATCGGCCGAAATCGTCAGAGAACTGGTTGGCTGGCGGTAGGATTTAAGCCAAACCGATGTCGGCAGGTTCGGTTCGCGGTTCGCCTAAGGAAAAACCACTGAACCGGCCGACGTCAGATATCTTTTATTTTTTTCAAATCTGTGTAAATGAAACGACGCCGTTTTACTTCACTTAAGTGAAACGACATCATTTCAATGACGCATGATACAAAAAAAAATAAATGCAACGGTGCCGTTTAGTCTAGGGTTAGCCAGAAGATACACCCCCTTCTTCTCTTTTCTTCCTTCACCAGTTTGCCGTCACCTAACCTCTACTCTCTCTCACCCACCTCTCTCTCTCTCTCTCTCTCTCTCTCTCTCTCTCTCTCTCTTCTCTACTATAATTGGTGAGACCACAACCTCGCACGCGGGCATGAGCCACCACCTCCTCCTCCCTCGCTGCATTAAAGGAAAGGGGAAACCGATCCCCAAACCGTCAAACCGATCAATGCCGACCGATCAAACTCCGGCCGGTTCTCTTCTTCCCTATCGATCGGTTTCGGTCGAGATGTTTGGAGATTTAAGGTGTCGGTGGGGTGTCGATTTGCCACCGAAACCGATGTCGAACCTTCGGTTTTCAGCCCTATCAAAGACCAATATTTAAAATTTTTTCCATAAAAATAATTTTGTCAAAAAAAGATACTATTATAATCATTCAAGTTCTTCATATATGTCACATGCTATTTATAATTTTTGTAACAGAAATGGTCATAATTATCATACTTGTCCTATTAGAAGAAAACATATAATGACTATTAGGTTCATATGGATACTTAAAAATCTTATTTATTCTAATACTAATAACTAAAGGATCCAAAGAACTTGGGTATTAAAAAAAATCATTTTAATTGTTTTTATAGGTATGCATGAAGTCCTCCACAAGCAAACACAAATGGTTTTTAGATAGTGAATTTTCAAGACACATGACGGGAGACAAGACTAAGTTCTTTGATCTTAAATCTAAAGAAGAAGGACACGTGACATTTGGAGACAAAACTAAGTTCTTTGATCTTAAATCTAAAGAAGACGGACACGTGACATTTGGAGACAAAACTAAGTTCTTTGATCTTAAATCTAAAGAAGAAGAACACGTGACATTTAGAGACAACTTGAAAAAGAAGATCGTGGGAATCGGTAAAATTGATAATGAATCTTCTCTCATAATTGATGATGTTCTACTAGTTGAAGGTCTAAAATATAATTTTTTGAGTATAAGTCAATTATGTGATAAACGATTTACAGTTACTTTCAAAATGGATAAGTGTATTATTTTTTATTATGATTGTAATATTTGTTTTATTACTTTTAGAAACAACAATGTTTATATAATCGATTTTAAATAAATTATCTCACAAGATGTTATTTACTTTTCAGCTCAAAATGAAACTGGTTGGCTATGGCATAGAAGATTAGGTCATGCCAACATGAAACTTATTTCCAAACTTTCAAAAAATGATCTTGTGAGAGGTTTACCAAAAATAAATTTTCTTAAAGACAAAATTTGTGATGCATACTAATTTGATAAACAAACAAAAACTTCTTTTAAAACCAAGAAATATATTTTCACTACTAGACGATTGTAATTGACACACATAGATCTTTTTGGACCAAATAGAGTTACAAGTTTAGGAGGAAAATATTATGCATTTGTTATTGTTGATGATTTGTCTAGATATACTTGGTCATCTTTCTTGCTCATAAAGATGAGGCACATAATGCCTTTACCAGTTATGCAAGAGAATTCAAAATGAAAATGGTTATATTATTTCAAGTATCCGAAATAATAGGGGAAAAGAATTTGTTAATAAAAATATTGAAATATTTTGTGATGAAAATGATTTTGTGCATGATTTTTCTACTCCTCGAACTACTTAACAAAATGGGGTAGTAGAGAGAAAAAATAGATCTTTTCAAGAGATGGCAAGAACAATGCTTATTGAGAACAACTTGCCTAGTTATTTTTGGGTCGAAGCAGTAAGTACTGTATGTTATGTTATAAATAGAGTTATACTAAGGTCTAAGTTAGATAAAACCCCCCATAAGCTTTAGAATGAGAAAAAACTCAACATTGGTTACTTTCATGTATTTGGATGCAAATGTTTTATTTTGAATGATAGAGATAATTTAGGTAAGTTTGATGCAAAATTTGATAAATGTATCTTTCTCAGGTATTCTACTAATAGTAAAGCTTATAGAGTATTCAATAAAAAGACTTTGACTGTACAAGAATCTATGCATGTAGTATTTAATGAATCTAATTCTCCACTCTCCAAGAAATCTATTGATGAAGAAACAAGAGGTATAAATAACACGAAAAGTCTCAATCTCAACAAAGAGAACACAATAGAGGGAGTTCAACATGGAGCCACAAGGAAAGATCATCAAAATCTAATACAAGATACAACAAAACAGTGGAAATTTGTGAAAGATCATCCAGTAGAACAAATTTTGGGAGAACCTTCACGAGGTGTAACTACTCGATCATCTCTTAGAAATATTTGCAATTATACTGCTTTTCTATCTCAGATTGAACCCAAAAATATTGATGAAATACTTCTTAATGAATCTTGGATTCTAGGTATGCAAGAAAAGTTGAATCAATTTGAAAGAAATGATGTTTGGACACTTATTCCTAGACCCAAAAATTATACTATTATTGGAACAAAATAGGTTTTTAGAAACAAAAAAGATGAATCCAGAATCATTACTAGAAATAAGACTCGACTTGTAGGCCAAGATTTTAATCAAGAAGAAGGAATCGATTATGATGAGACATATGCACCATTCGCAAGATTAGAAGCTATGCGAATGCTACTTGCATATGCTTGTTATAAATATTTCAAACTTTTTCAAATAGATGTTAAAAATGCTTTCTTAAATGGTTTTATAAATGAAGAGGTATATGTTGAGCAACCTCCAGGTTTTGAAAATCATATTTCCCCAAATCATGTTTTCAAACTCACAAAAGCACTATATGGACTCAAACAAGCTCCTTAGCCTAGTATGAGAGACTCAATAGTTTCTGAATTGAAAAAGATTTTTTTAGAGAAAAAATCGACACAACTCTTTTTATTTAATATGAAAATGATAATATTCTTTTGATTCAGATTTTTGTTGATGATATAATATTTGGTACTACTAATGAGCATGATAGGAAGAATTTGAGATGAGCATGATAGGAGAACTTACATTCTTTCTCGGATTGCAAATTAAGCAAGTAAAAAGTGAAACATTCATCAATCAATTAAAATATATTAAGGAATTACTGAAAAAGTTTGGGATGGATAGTGCTAAGGAAATTGGAATACCAATGTGTCCATCAACTAAACTTGATAAAGATGAATCCGGTAAGCCAGTTGACTCGAAAATATATCGAGGTATGATCGGTAGTTTATTATATTTAACAACCAGTAGACCAAATATTATGTTTAGTGTGTGCTTATGTGCACGCTTTCAATCATCTCCAAAAGAATCACATTTAATTGCAGTTAAGTGCATTCTTAGATATCTTAGTGGTACAATTAACCTAGGGTTATGGTACCTTAAGCACACATCTTTTGATCTAATCAGCTACACAGATGCAGATTATGCTAGCTGTAAAATAGATCGAAAAGGCACTAGTGGAGGATGCCATTTCTTAGATCATGCACTAGTTTCCTGGTTTAGTAAAAAATAAAATTCTATTGCACTATCTACTGATGAGGCAGAATATGTTGCTGCAGATAGTTGTTGTGCTCAAGTTCTCTACATGAAACAACAAGTTCTCTACATGAAACAACAACTTGAAAATTTTAAACTCATGTATAATCACATTCCAATCAAATGTGATAATACAAGTGCTATAAATATTTCAAAGAACCCAATACAACATTCTAGAACTAAGCATATTGAAATAATATATCATTTTCTTCGAGATCATGTGCAGAAAGGCGACATAGTATTAGAGTTCACAAATACACACGATCAGTTAGAAGATATTTCACAAAACCTTTACCAGATGATAGATTATGTATGATTAGAAGAGAAATGTGAATGATGCATGCTATGAATATCTCTTAAAAGATAGACCAGAGTCAATAAAAATTGAGAGAGATTTTTTAAATACTTTTACATAAACTTGAGATTCTTAGCCTCATGTTTGAGACGCTCATTTTCTTCATACAATATCATGCCATCCCTATCCATGGGAACTGGCAAGCAAAATGAAGAATCTAATAGAGATTTCAACTGTTTATTCTTTTGTCGAATGATTCATTCCCTTATTTAAGACTCTTGAACAAGTCGTTGAAGTACAACAATTTGTTCTTTAAGCTTTTCAACCTCATGGTTTCTAACTTGTAGCCGTTGGAAAAAAGCAACAATAGAGAAGTAGTAGCGAATTCCAAGACTTACCAAGTCGTAGATAACATCAGAATCTAACTTATTAGTCAAATTATTATTTTCTTGCTGCAATATGGCACCAATGGCAGCTGCAGAAAGGACAGGAGGTTGAGGTGCAGAATGCCTCATGGATGGATCTAGAGAAATATTAGAAGAATGAGCCATTGAGAAAAAAATTGAAAGCTTAAAGCGAGAATGTTGAAAGAATGAAGATGAGTTATAGAGATGAGAAGAAAACTTGATGCGGATTAGATGAACTTTAAGACTGATTTTGTAGGGATAGCATAAAGAATAAGACGAGCTATCATCCAAGTCAAAGAGTAATGTAATTTTTTTTATCGATTGGTGAAAATGACCATTTTTTTAGAAATTCGGAACCCTCAATCTCGTTTGTCAACAACATCAAGCGATTTTTTCAAATCTCCAGCCACACTTGTCGGGTCGAGGACATATCCATTTTTTCAACTATCTATAATTTCTACTAACGCACTGTTTTCATTAGTCCATGTAGTTGCTACGGATCCTTTTTAATGATGCCAAAAAGGGAAGAAGTGTTAGACTAGAACATTAACATTGTTTGAATTGCTAAAATTGTTATATATGCTTGGAATTATATTTATATTTTTACTTGAAAAACTAATGCATATTTTCAGGGGGAGCTTAAGTATAAATACAGGTTTAAGGTTCTATCAAGTATTTGTCATCATCAAAAAGGAGGAAATTGTTGAACCCAAAGTTTCAAATTTTGTGTAATTATATATCTACACATGAATTTTGATGATAACAAATGAATTCAAAGAATAAAGAAATCTCAAACTCAAGTTGTCTACACAATGGAGTTAAGCATATCAAAGAAACAAGCATGAGTAAGAAGGGAACAAGTTCACATTAAAATCATAGAGTAATGTTGTAAATCTCTTAAAAATTCAAAATTAGGATTAAGGCTCAAAATTAATATTTTATCATAAAGCATTAAAATACATTTTCTACATGTGCATGAATATTTTGAAAATTAAATTTGAAAATTTTGAAAGATGATTGATTGTCATCTTTTACATGTGCATACCTTGATTAAAGGGTTGAATTTTGAAAATATTAAAGATGATTGATTGTCATCTCTCACACGTGCATGTTTTATTTGAATATTTTCAAAAGTGATTGATGCTTTTTTTGACTTATGCAAAGTGTAGATGTTTTTGTTTGAAATATTTGAAAAGTAAAGTGTGCTTCTTTTGTTATATGCAAAAAGTAAAAAGATTAGGTTTGAAATATTTGAAAAATAAAGTTTGCTCCTTTTGTCATATGCCAAAAGTAAAAGATTAGTTTTGAAGTTTTTGAAAAATGAATGATGTTGTGTTTGACAATTGAAAAAAAAGAACCTTTTATTTGAATTTTTTGAAAATATGAATGATGTTGTCTTTGATATGTGAGTTTTTTTAAATTTGAATATAAAGTCTCATATGCCTATAAATAGATCATTTGAGAGCTTCACATTTACAACATCTAGAGCATACAACATTCATTCAAAACTTTCATTCTCTCTTCTCTAAGCATTGAGCCTTAATGTTTATTTATTTTGAGAGAGATATAGTTTGCGCTGTATTGTTCTTATTTCACTCATTGAAGAGTGTTTTCTGATAACCTACCCACTATTAGCTCTTTTATCAGAAAAAGAGTGTGTATAACCCTTGTGCGTGTAGAAAGTGTTATACACAGGGAATAGTTGAATCAACACGTGTAAGGTGATTACAATAAATACGTGGAAAAAAAAAAGAAATCTTAAACCAAAACTGTGTAGTGCAGGAGACAAATTGTTAACAGTAAAGTAACGTGTAGAGCATGTTTTCTTAATTTAATAAAGCGATTATTTTTAAAAAGTGATATAATTTTTATAAAGAAATAAAATACTAAGATTTTTATAAGATATTATTATTTGATTTTAATGTTTCATAATGAATTTAAATTGAAAAATAAATAATATTTTATTGAAATAATTGTATTCGTAAATGTAGTTGGTAAATAGATTTAAATGTAATTATTTTACATTTCTATTTGTTTATATAAGGAATGAATAGAGATTTTAAATCATATATATAAATTTATATTTAATATAAATTTATATATAAATTATAATTTATATAAAATATCATATATATATATATCTAATATACCTCTTAAATAAATGATGATCAATGCATGGGTTCCAAGATCGATGCATGAACTTTGATAATTATGAATTTATTCATAAGTGATTGGGAAGAGAAATTTAAAAAAATAAGAACTTTTAAGAATAGAGAGCCACTTTAATTTATTCATGCAACTAACAGCGTTAATTTTAACGGTAAAACAACAAAAACCATTAAACTAACAAAATTCCATTAGAAAACCACTTTATATATAAAAAGATATATATATCTAAACTCATCTTAACATCCAAATATATTTAAACTCATATCAAATAGATTCCATAAAACTTACACAATCATATCAATTCACTACTATTTATAAAAAACTAACTCAATTCAACTCAGTTTAACATCCAAACACAACCTAACTCTTTAATAACGATCCAACTGCTCCCTACTGTCTTGTCAATACTACGCCCCTTATAATGAGGCTTATTATAATTAAAAAAAATAAAATACCAATATTTTTTTATCATAATAAGCTTCCACATTACTAATGAATTGAGTGTATAAAGAGTAAGACGTTTAAATTAATTTTTTTATTGAACAAATTTTAAATGTTTGGGAAGGGAAGAGATCATAAAGATGTATACTTATTTATTATTTTTTAGCAATGCCATATCTATCGAGGATGTAGCACGAGACGAGTTCCAATAAGAACGAAAAAAAAAAAATACACAACATCACTAAAAAAAATTTCTTAATCACTACGTAAAAAAAAATTGTTCAGACTCAACTGTCGGTGAAAATAGCATTTCTTTATTTCTGTTTATATATATATATATATATATATATATTTAAATTTCCTAGTGATATGTTATCAACTAAAGAAAGTTATATCACTTACAACTCAAGTATCCTTGCACCAACTTTTCACTAAACAGAGAAAAACAATAAATATACACAAGCACTAAAATATGGAGTGCGTAAAGAGTTTGTAAATTTGACTGTATATAAAATTTTTATTTTTATTTTTATATTTCTTCTATTTCCTCTCACCTTCTGCTCTCTCTCACAATTGCTTAGTAATCAGAGGCATGGATATCTAACAAAAATAAAAATAATCTCAATTTCAAAACATAAATAATTGATGAAAAATATGTACACTCTTGATTAAAAAAAAAAAAAAAAACCTCACAGAAGTGCCAGCCAATATAGAAAATTTCTAAAACATCATTTGGATATGATTTTCATATCATTCAATGGGGGTAATTTTGAAACCCACTTACATGTGATGATTAATGGGTTATTTCAATCCTGTTTGGATAGTGAAAGTATTTCATCTCATTTCATTATTATAATTTTTTTAAATTTTCATATAAAATATAATAAACAGTTCAACTTTTTTAAGTTCTAAAATAATAATAATATTAAAAAATAATATTTTAATAATACTAAGAGAATTCCTTAAGACCGGTTCGGCTGGTTTTGGCTAAATAACAGCTTGCCAATCACATAGTTACATGTATGACTTTCACTAGGGCTGGGCTCTGACTCCGATGGAGTCAAAAAAGATTTTTGCTCCAACTCCGAACGGAGTTCGGAACTCCGATCGGAGTATGACTAGGCTAAGGCCCACCTCTGAAAGCCCATGCGCAATCTAAGGCCCAACCACCTAATTGACTTCTAAGTTCAAAAAAATTATGTAAAAATAAAAAATAAAAAAACTTAAATACAAATGAAATTGATTAAATTTCATACAATCATACATTACAAAACCAAAGAGTAGTAAATTAGTAATTGAACATTAACAAAGTCTTGATTCTTGAACATCAAGAAATGATCAAAGTCTTGATTCTTGAAGTTGAAGTCAGTAGCCATTACCATTCGGCAGTCGTTCTCATAAGCTTTTATCTGCAAAATAATACATATGAAAATACTTTTAAAAAATAAAGTATGAATTCTGAAATGGTCAATAATTTTTTAAATGATTTAAAAATACTAATATAGTACCTGAATAGCATCACTACAATACATAAACACAACTCCTCATTAATGTAACTTGTAAGACTCTCAATTATCTCTCATCCCTAATTATGCTAGGGTTCACAAGTAGGTATACAAAATCATAAAAATTAGAAGGTGAATAATTAAAACATTATAAATATTTAAATTATCATTTAAAAGCATATGAACTATAAAGTTACCTGATACAAGCCTACAGCTCTCAGGATCAATGATATCAAGTCCAGTGGGCATTTCACATAGCCAGTTTTGTGTGCAAATGAGGACCTCCATAGTTGTCAGTGATAATAAACTCTAATAAGCATCCAACACACGACCTCTAGTGCTAAACGCAGATTCAGAGGCAACCGTAGTGATAGAAATAGCTAGCAGATCTTAGGCTATTCGGGAAAGAATAGGAAAATAACTGAAATGCATTCTTAGGTGTTTCGACATTTTTCATTAAATAGCGTTCAACCTCAGATCTACACGACATAATATTCCTCGATAAACGTCTTTGATGATACCGCTGCACTAATGCTGATGAAAGATGTGCACCTCTGTAATCACAGGAAGATGTCGAGTTGGTCAGGTGTGAGGAGCTATGGCCACCACTTGGAGTAGGTTGACCACTATTACTGTAGTGGCTATATAAGTCATCAATATTCTTTCTTAACTCTCTAATAAACTCTTCAACTTTCTCTTCCCTAAGGATGTTAATAATCCAAAATTCTATAATTTGAAACTTATATCGGAAGTCAAGGATTGCAGCCACAATTAATAATATATTTATCTTCACAATATCTCCCCAATATTTATCATATTTAGATTTCATCCTCATAGCCGTAGCAAATAACAATCCCTTAGTGTTAGTATAACTCTATTGCAAGTGGTCACGAATCCTCGAAAGCTTAACGAAGTAAAAGTTGGCAGTACAATATTTGGATCCAGATATCCGCATAGTTTTATCATAAAACAACTTTAAAAAATCAACAAAACACCTTACATTGGCCCAATTAACTACATCTGGCACACTGAGCCCCCTTCTCCCCTTAGTAGACTCCATCAAAGCATACCTTAGGCCCTCGTCCTCAACCTTTATCCGCTGGAATGTTCTTTTGTACTTTTGCACCACTTCTAACATAATATATGTCTAGTTCCATCGAGTCGAAATGTCCAAACACAACATCGTAGAATATGGAATCTGAAACTGTTCAGCTATCGCCTTAAACTTGCCAAGCCTTTGGGGGGAAGCCCTCACATATCTCACAATGTTGATGACTTTGGTAATGAAATCATCAACCTTTCTGAAACTATGAGGTTGATGATATGAGCATAGTATCGAACATGTATGAATTCTTTTCTACAAATGATATCATCTTTTACCGTCGTATTTCTCTTGAACCACTCAATTACAGTATCATTGGTACTGACATTGTCAACTGTGATATAAAGAATTTTTTTAATTCCCCAATCCCGAATACAATTATCCAGCATTGCTCCAATGGATGCACCATTGTGATCAACAATCTCTTTAAATCCAATTATCCATTTTTGTAGTGTCCACTCATTGTCTACAAAGTAGGCTATGATACACATGTAACTCACATTTTGTATGGACGTCCATGTATAAATGGAAAATGACACTCTCTGGTCAGTCCTACTAAACATCTCCTTCATTTCTGTCTTCTCCTTCATATGCCTCTCCAAACAATCTCGTATAACCGTATGAGGAAACGTAGCTCAAGAGTGCGTACAAATTTGTTGAAGCCTTTTTTGTCAACTGTGGTAAAAGGCATCTCATCAATAATGATCATCTCTGCAAGTATTTCCCACAATATTTTCTCGTTGTATTGAGGGATTGTAAGCTTCTTAAAATGCATACCGGTACCATCAGTAGCCATTTGGGTTTCATAACTGAGTTTGGTCTAATCAATGGCCGCCAATCCCTTTGAATATTATATTGTTGGTAACCATTAAGATGTGCTATTACTACATTGATGCCTTCTTTAAATGGCAACCACAAAGTTGCCCACAATGGTGGCATCCTGCTTGCGGGTTTGCATTATCACTGGGAATTTTAGTGAAATGCTCCCATGTCCACAATTGTTTTTTAGAAGCTCGTGGTGGAAGATTGTACTAAATTGGCATCTTATCCTCTTTATTGAACATATCCTCATATTCTCCTTCTATATCTACTGGGAGTCGACTATTTGCACAAGAAGTAGCTGCTCTAGATGCTGGTCTAGATGGGGCTCTAGGGGTGAAAGCATAAGCACCCACCGGTGTAGGAGCACTAGCATCATCTCTAGACTCTCTACAGACTCCACTTTCACTAGGTACTGCATCCATATTAATAAATTGAAAAAATAAAATACAAATATTGTAAATAAAATAAACTTAGAGCAAAACCATCTATATAAGATACAACACAAATAACAATACTTAAAAAATGAGTTTATTTTCGAAAATAGATTCAAAAGTCCTTCTATGGTTTTCAAACTAGTAGTTCAAGAGCTTCTTTTCTTCACTTGGCTGAGTGTTATGCTCTTCTTAGGGCAATTAATTTGTGTCATGAATTGGGATTTGAGTATGTTGAATTCGAAAGTGATGCAAAACAGCAAAAGGAATAGTGGATGTCGTTGATGATAACAGATCAGATTCATCATGGTTGAGGCAAGTTATTGAAGATATTAAGCATATTATTTTTCCTCTTATTTGTTTTGATAAGTCATGTATGGTTTGATTTGTCATGGAAATAAAAAATTATTTTTAGTTTTAAGGTACTCAAACCAAACACATATTTGATTTTAGTTTTCCACGTCCAAGCAAAGTTTCAAATGGCTATATCCAAATACTACAGGAATTCCCAATGCAATATTCCAAATATGCTTTTTGATTCATTCTCCTAGATATCTCCCATTTTGAAGCCAACAATAATTGCTTGGTTCTTTGTGCAAGACTGACTAAGTGGCTGTTGCTCATTCTTACTGAAAACGGTATTCAGTATCTAGCAACTATACTTATCTCATTTCAGTTTTCTTCTTTTGCTTCAAAATATAATTAAATGGCATACTAAACTCTTAAAATGTAAACTTTCACCAATAAGAGAAGTATGAGGCCTCTAATCACACATATGCACAAAGAGAGAGAGACAAAGAGAGAAAGAGAGGGAGGTTATGAAGAAACAAGATCTTTCGGTGCATGCTTAGCATCTTTTTGTCATAAATATCATAACTTTTTTGCTTCATCATATATCTACATATAATAGCTCTTAGTATTTCAATTTTTAATAGATATCTCATTTCACATTTGATTCAATTCACAGTTAGCAACAATGTTTTTACGGAAGCACTTCAACTCATAATATGCTTGATATCACAATAGACTAAGATCTACGAACTACCAAACTATTTTCAGTTATACGCTCACATAAAGAGTTTATTGCATGCAATTCTTATATGAGATGGCATGCAAAAAATACATAAAAAAACCATGCCTTGCAACACTAGATAAGTTGAGAATGTCATAAACACAGAAATGTCAAAATTCATGGATCATACATATCTTAAAAATAGATACCTCATAACAAAATATTAGCTTTTACTTTTAGGGCATATCTGTTGTGACTGCCTCAACATATATATACATATATATATATATATATATATATATATTTATATATATGTTTGACCAAATTTATTGGTCTAATTTTAATTGTCCATTTTTTTAGTTTTCCCAGTACTCAATGCTCATGCTGCATGCCATTGCCACATGGTTCCAATAGGCAGTATGTGTAAAGAGGATTGAGAAAATAGGATGACTAGAGTATTGTTTTAGAGCTCGAAAACAGACTATAAAATGAATTATGAAGAAAATGCTTTGCAATTTTTTCTCAAGGAAAATTCCACAAACACCTTCCGTTCACTGTCCAAAATCAAGAACCATGGTAAAATTTATCACATATTCACAATCATTTCCTCAATACAACTACAAACATCCTACAATCTACACAATCCAAAATCAATAACCAACATGAATATTCAGAATATAATTCCATGTAACTAAAATGCATAAATTTATAACCTTAAAATTACCGGTTGATGGCAGTGTGAAGTGAACTGTGAACATGGTAGAACAACGGCAATCTGGTGGCACTGGGCCTAAAGAGCTAAGATAGACTCTGAGTATCTGAGAGAAGAAGAAACGAAGAAGGCATGAGGGCCGTGAGGCGTGAGACTTGCGAGTCTGTGACGGTGCGAGAGACGGAAAGAGTGAGAGTGAGAGACAGAGGGACCGAGAGAAGAAGAAAGGGCCAAAAGGAATCCATCAAAACAACGTCATTCCTATTTAAATGGAACGAAGTCGTTTAAGTTAGGAGTAAAACTGTAAAATAAACATAGATGCAAAACGACGTCGTTTTGCATATGTGTTTATTTAAAATAAATCGGAGTCCAGTTTGACTCCGAAATCTGAACTCCGAGCTCTGATTAACTTGTCGAAACCACTCCGATTTCTGAAACTCCGACTCTGATGGAGTATGAGCGGAGGTCAGACGGAATCAAAAATTTCAGACATTTGCACAGCCCCAACTTTCACCACTTTTATCCTAAACCAGCAAACATCAAAAAACCTTTTTTGCTTGGCTATCACTTTTCTGACGGACTTGTCTTTGATTTGGGCAAAGTTGCTGGCTTCATTTGCCCATCCAAGCAGAGCTCTTGCTCAGATGCCATCATACACAAGGCAAGAAATTGAAGTGAAATGGCGACACCGAGTGCGATTTTTTTAACAAAAGCTTTCAATTTTGTTTGCCTATGCTTTCGATTGCCTAGATTACAAGCATACTATAACAATTACAAAGTGGTGAAAATCAAACCATTGAGTGGGCAACGGGAACTGTGGTCGGTGACAGCTTGGTGGGCAACGTCGAGTGCATAGAAAAGACAGAGACAACCTGTGGTGGCCAATGGCTTGGTGGGTGATGACTATGAGGTGTTTTGCATTATTCAGATTTCCAAAAATTGTCTATTAAATTACTTTCCTCAACCAATTACGATTGGGCCATAAGCATTGGTTTCTTGGATTTTTGGTTTGGTGTATATGTTTCTGGGTCGTTCTTATTAGTATTTGATTAGTTTCTTAGCTTCTCTATTGTCATTCATGGAGCTATGAAGTGGGTAAGGGATTTCGGGTTCGAGGGAATTTTTGAAGGTTTTCTTTCTCTCTCTTTTCATTTGTTATGGGTTTTTCGAAGGAATAAATGAATTCGATCAGAGGAACACTTTCTTAGCTGTGTCGGCATCGGCGTCGGACTAAGAGCGGTGCACAAAAAGCAGCGAGGAAGAGAAGGGCAAAGGGTGGTGCAAATGAGAAAGGGGCAGTAACACATATGACCTCGATTCTCTGTGGTGGAGTATATTACTCTTATAGTCTTACGTGGCTTGAGTTGAATGGAGGACTGTTTTTGTGAGATTTATAGTTGAACCACTGGGAAGCGTTTCTCTTTAACTAATACCATCTTATCTTGCTATTCAAACCGTATCTAAGAGCACCCCCATCCGGTTCCCCATATCTCCCATATCTTCAAAATTTAGAAAAAATTTTAGGGTTTAACCCAAAAACCCCACTCCATCCGGTTCCCCATTATGCGGTTGCCGTTTACGATCTGTACAGGATTTCTCCATATTTGCGATTTTACTATACGTCTCCATCCCCAACAAACCCCAAACGATTTCCCCTTCCCCCGCGTCTTCTTCTCTGTTGGTTGGCCCCCCTTTTTCTGTTCGCATCTCCATCGGTACGAAAACTCTCCAGGCTTGTAAGTTTCCATTTAAAATCTTTGTGGTTTCCATTGATTCTTTATCTGGTTCTCTATTTGGGGTTTTCCGTTGAGATTGGCCACGACGCCATGACCGATGTCTCTTCTCCTCAAGTCTGTGAGGGATCTTTTTCGAATTGAAAAATTAAGGGCCGAGCTAGATCTTGGACTGAATATTCTTTCACAGGTATGAATCTCGATCGATAGTTGAAGATTTGGGGTTTTTTGGATTTGGCCGAATTCCTTTATCCTTGGTCCGAATCCTTGCATCATGATTTCTGATGTTTTGGAGATTTATTTGATGGAAATCTTTATGCTCTCTATTTGAATCGTATTATTGTTCACTTATTGCGTTTGAATACCTTGCAAAATCTATTCGGTTGTTGTTTTGGTATCTCTGTGCATTTTCAATTGTTTGGATTTTGGTATCTCTGTAATTGTGAGATTGTGAGAAATTATAAGAAATCTGTTTGGGGCTTTTCTGATTGTTGTTTTGATTATTTCCAATATGCATAAATTTTTAGAACACTACTATGTAGAATTTGTAGTTACTTTTCCATAAACTGTCAATGCTTTTTTGGTTGAGAAAATGCCACAATTGTCAGCTATTACCACAGGAGTCTTGCCTGATTTCTATTTTGCATATTTCTCATTTTATTGTAAATGTACAAAGATAGATCATCAGCTATTGCTAGGACAGATCTCCTATGAGGCTCCCCCGTGGGCCCATAATTGTTTCTTGGTTGGAATTTTTCACTTCTTTTATTGTTTTCATTTTTGTTGTTCTCATTTTTTCCGCTTTCATTGGTATTATTTTGGTGGATTGCCACCATTGATGGCCATGAGACTGATTTCTGTTACAGGTCCCATTCCCAAAACTGTAACTTGTTTGGTTATTAAAAAATATCTATTATGTACTGTGATGTATAGACATTGAAAGAGACAGAAAATTCTTTTGAAGGATATTCCATATCTATGATTTAATGATAGACCCATATACTATTGTGTAGGGATATTTTTTTGTACTTTGTGGTTGGTATTATTTTGCCAATCAGCCATTTAACATTTTATAAAATACTTCAATATAGTTTGAAACTAGTATAACACATTGGTTGTTAGTATCAATAATGTGTGCACTGTCTCATAACAAGGTTTTCAAGAATAGATTCTTTTATCAAAATGGAACTTGATGAGTTGGTCTAATCACATATTCATTGGTCTAACCTTTTGTCACTTTGTTGTTCCTTAACTATAATATTACCATTTGTTGGTCATTGAGTAATTTCTTCGTTGTTGTTTGATCATTTGCAGTGTTTCGTGTCATTTGGGGGGAGGGGGGAATATAATTAGGCTGTGATGATGGGGTTAATTCAGAAGTGTAATTGGGGCCCCATCGATATGGCGGGGTAATCGTTACTCGAATAGGCCAAGTTGCAGTTTGTGGTACTCTCCAAAAACTGCAATCGGGGTTCGGGTGAGGTTTTGCAGCCATTCGATGTTAGACTCCTTGATTACGCATGTTGTCAATATTTACACCATTCTAAGCCACATTTATTGTCTTATTCAATATGGAGAACCGGATGGGAATGCTTTTATTTTTTGTTTTGTGACTTGCATGCTGTTTGTTGTTGTTTGTATTCTGTTCGATAGATGTGTAATGTGTAAATTAAACCCCCTCGGCTGTGATGATGACAACCGCACGTGAGGATTAGGGATATTTATGGCCATCTCCTCAATGGTTAGGTAACCCGGACTGCCAGCAAGTCCTGGCAACCAGTCGTTGTAGCCATGAGTGGGTGGCCAAATTTCCATAATGTCACCATTTGGTTCCTGAGCCCTGACTAAAACCCAAACTTCAAAGTGATGGATATTTGATCGACTTTTTCATTATTTTTTTAGAGATGGATTCCCAAGACCCTGGATATATGTACTTCACCAATCTCCTTAGTCAAGATCCTCAACTCGATCCCACTTACGGTGGGCAAAGTGGAACATCTCCGTTAACCATTGATGACTCTCCACCCCCTACCCCCTAACGAGCCTATTGACAATAGGAAATCAGTGCGGGGTGCGAATTTCACCCCCGAAGAAGACAAGTTACTTGTCTCCGCATGGCTAAATTGTAGCCTTAATGCCGTCCAGGGAACAGATTAAAAACACTTTCAACTTTGGGAAAACATTTCTGAATGCTTCCAACAATTTAAAGAAACCAGCCATGAGCGGACAATAAAGTCTTTAATTCATCGGTGGTCGGTTATCCAAAAGGCGACAAACAAGTTTTGTGCGAAACTAGTCCAAGTTGAAGGGTTAAATCAAAGTGGCATGACCGACCAAGACAAGGTAGAATTTCCAAATCCTTGTCTCTTTTACTCTAAAATTTCATGTCTCCTACATTGGTTTAACATTAATTTTTTTTTTCATGCAAGTTTGACAAGACCAAGGTTATATATCAAGCGCTAGAAAAATGCTCCTTCCAGTTTGAGCATTGTTGACACCTGTTGAAAGATCAACCTAAGTGGATTTGGCGAGCCACAAAGGATGATCCAAAGCGAAGGAAGACGATGTCCCCATCCCTGACCCCAACTCGATGTTCTAACGCTACAGTTGATTCCGTTTTTGATATGGAGGCGGATAATGTCATGGAGAATGAAGTTATCGAATTGGACCGACCAATTGGAAGGAAAGCTGAGAAAGGAAAACGAAAGGCCCAAGGCAGGCAAGCAAAGGAAAATTTCCAACTCAGGAAGATGAAGTATACTCTTTTGGAGGAGTCACGTGCTTAGGAGAATGAGTTTTATCGAATGAAGGCCGAGAAGATGGAGTATGACAAGGAAAAAGAGGAAAAAAAATTACACCTAGAGGATGAACGACTGAGGTCAATAAAATTCGTCAAGAGGACGAAAGGTTGAGGTTAGAGGGGCAGAAAGTGGAGCTCGCCACGAAAGATCAAGATCAGCGCATTATGATGATGGACGTGAGTGGCATGCCTGAAATGCAGCGGTTATATTTCCAGCAACTCCAGAGGGAAATCATGACGAGACGCAATACTTCTAAAGATTGAAAATTTGATTGATAATAGTGACATTTTCAGTTGTATTTCTTATTTTTTGTTTTGAACAATAATAGATGTATAAAAAGCATGTGTATGTATTTTTCAGCATTTGTTGTATTGTCCCTCAATATGCTTGTGCAAGTAATATGTTATTATAATTTTATTTTTTATTAAAAATAAAATTTTCATCATCATATAGATTGCAAAGCTTATACTCAAGGAAATGCATTAATAAAAGAGTTTTACCATTAACATAGTCACTAATGACACGAAAGAAATACAAATACAAAGCAAATCAATTCAAATATAAAAGTAAATAACACGAAGGAAATACAAATGCAAAGCAAATTAAATCAAACATAAATCTTAAATAACATGAAGGAAATACAAATGCAAAGCAAATTAACTCAAACATAAAAGTAAATAACACTATGGAAAAGAGGTCATAGTTTGAATGCAACAGGGCTAATGTTGGGAATATAATAACCATTGATGTTCAATTAGATCTTCTTGGAGCTGATGATATGCCAAGCTATCTCTAATATGATGATGACGCTGGATGAAGTCCGTAAGCTCAATTGTATGATTGCGTGACAATTTTGGGAGATCATCATCAAGTTGATCATACTCAATGTTCAGACTCTCACTATCATCACGTTCATCTTCAATGATCATATTATGTAAAATAACACATGCTTTCATAATATTTGTTAGGTCCTTCACTTTGAACATTCGGGAAGGTCCACGAATGATAGCAAATCGTTGTTGAAGTACCCCGAATGCACGCTCGACATCTTTTCTTGCGGATTCTTGTGCTTTCACAAAATTTTTCTTCCTGTTCCCTCGTGGTGATGGAATCTTCTTCACAAAAGTTCGCCACTTGGGATAAATACCGTCCGCAAGGTAATACCCCATAGTGTAGTCGTTGCCATTGATAGTGTAATTGACTGCAGGAGCACGCTCTTGGGCAAGTTTCATAAAAATAAAAGATCTCTCTAGCACATTAATGTCGTTATGTGAACCGGGCATATCGAAAAATGCATGTCATATCCAAAGATCATATGAAGCAACTGCTTCTAAAATAATAGTTGGTTCACGGATGTGGCCAGAGTACATACCTTTCCAGGCTGCGGGACAATTTTTCCACTTCCAATTCATGCAATTAATGCTTCCGAGCATTCTTGGGAATCCTCATTATTCACCAACCAGCAGCAATCGGGCTATATCATTAGCATTTGGAGACCGCAAATCTTCATATGAAAAAACACTTACTATTGTCTCAGAGAATTTTTTTAGGATCTTCATTGCGGTGCTTTCACCAATACGTATGTATTCATCCATAAAATCTCCAGTAACCCTATACACTAGCATTTTAAGTGCTGCGATTATTTTTTGCATAGAAAATAAACCGAGTCTTCCAGCATTATCTCTTCTCTGGACGAAATACGACTCGTAAGACTCTACCTCATTTAGAATACGAAGAAATAGGAAACGGCTCATCCGAAATCTCCTTCGAAATAGATTCGAGTGATATATTGGATTCTCTGCGAAATAATCACGAAATAGGCGCTCGTACCCCTGGGCATGATCACGCCGAATAAACTTACGTGGGTGCCTATTGCCACGCTGCCTCGATGACTGTCCATCGACCTCCTCAGTATGAACATCGCTATCATCTTCAGAGGATACGTATGTCAATAATTTGCGAAAGAATGTACGAGCCATTTGATGAAGGAAGTGAGAGATCAAAGGATAGAATAGAATCTCTGTTCTATAAATGAAATGAAACTTGAGTTTGTGAGAATGTGAATGTTAGCAATATGCGTATTTATAGAGAAAAAAGTTACTATTACACTACAAACAAAAAATGTTACCTATTTGAGATAAGACAAAAAAAGTTACCGTTAGATAAAAGACAAAAAATATTACCGTTGGAAAAATGACAAAAAATATTACCGTTGTAAAAAGGACAAAAAATATGACCGCTGGAGAAAGGACAGGTAATATTACCGTTACATCCAATTAAAAAAGTTATAGCATCAATACGTGACTACGGATCCTCATTAATATTTAATTGATAAAGAGTACTCTTCTAAAAAAATTTGTCATCATGTTAGAAAATGCATTAATTTATTAATAAAATTTACTATTTTTATAATACAATTTTTGGTTTGAAAAAATATTGTATTTGGTAGTCAAAATCAAATAAATATTTAGTAGAAAGTGATATTTGAAAAAAAAGATAATAAGACAAAAGAGTTAGTAGTTAAGATTGTAAATGGAAGAGAGAAAAAAAAAGTAATAAAAAAAGAATAGAGAAATATTATTTAATAGAATAGAGATAGGGATGAGAAATGAGATGTAGAAGGTTTTTAGAAGATGAATAAAATTTAGAGATAAATTTAAAGAAATATAATTTTAAATTAAATTATAGAAATGTAGATGAGAAACCGGACGAGGATGCTCTAACAGACAATCTCTTAAAGTGATGCTTCAACAATCTCTCGGAGTCGTACATTCTAAAATTATTGCTTAGCATTTCTCAACCAACCTATTTTTATCTTTTTATTTTTTTAATTTTTTCACCAAAGAAAAGCTAGGAATATCCAATGTCTAGATCTATAACAAAGATCTAAGGAGAAGACGAACTTGAATTTTATTTTAAAAAAAAAAATTTTGTTATTCGACATCTTCATACACCATACTTATTTTTATTTTTATTTTTTTATTTTATTCTTCTTAAATTAATTAAATTTTTCTACTCATCATCGATACACTACACATTTGATAAGAGAAAAAATCAAAATAAAAATAAATGTAATGTTGTGTATGGATACGATAAATAGAATTTAAAAAATAAAATTAAAAAACAAAACATGGAGGGGCATAAAAGATAGACGTGAAAAATGTGAACGTCAAATTGTGGGATTTGCGACCGGTGAATGGCTGGGCACTTGGCAGCGTGTCTGGGGCCGGTGAAGAGCAATATTATGGCACAGCAGCAAACAAGTAGCTGAGAGAGAAAACAGGACAAAAAGGAAAGAGAGCTTAAAATGTAGAGGAAAAAGGGATTCCCAAGGGGATGGGGGATCATATGCATTTCTTTTTTCAATTGAAAATCCTAGGTTCATGTTGGGTATAAAGCCATTGTTTTTCACCATAGCTGATTACAAGTTAAACTCCATAACATGATATACATCGTGAAAATATATATATATATATATAAAATCATATTTAATTATTATAAGACTAGTTCGGTACTTCAAGGAAGAGTTTAGAATCTGCCACTACACACATACATACAAAATTCACATGTCAATCTAACTTGACTGGCCTGCCCAAGAATGGAAACATCATCACAACATCACAATCTCACGCAAACTGGCCCAGAACAGGGATAAAAATTCTCACGCAAACTGACTAAAACCTATAAACATAGATCAAGCTGCAACCTCCTCTTCCTCCTCCTCGTACTCCTCCTCGTCAGCAGTTGCATCCTGGTATTGCTGATACTCGGCAACCAGATCATTCATGTTACTCTCAGCCTCGGTGAACTCCATCTCATCCATTCCTTCACCGGTGTACCAGTGCAAGAAAGCCTTGCGCCTGAACATTGCAGTAAACTGCTCACTAACCCTCCGAAACATTTCCTGAATCGAAGTTGAATTCCCAATGAAGGTAGATGCCATCTTCAGACCCTTGGGTGGGATGTCACATACACTAGACTTGACATTGTTGGGTATCCACTCAACAAAGTAGGAGGAGTTCTTGTTCTGTACATTGATCATCTGTTCGTCAACTTCCTTGGTACTCATCTTACCACGGAACATGGCAGAAGCAGTTAGATAACGACCATGCCGTGGGTCAGCTGCACACATCATGTTTTTAGCATCCCACATTTGCTGGGTCAATTCTGGCACAGTCAGGGCACGATACTGCTGCGATCCTCTTGATGTTAAGGGTGCAAATCCAACCATAAAGAAATGAAGACGAGGAAATGGGATGAGATTGACTGCAAGCTTACGAAGGTCTGAGTTCAGCTGTCCAGGGAACCGAAGACAACATGTGACCCCACTCATGGTAGCAGAGATGAGATGATTGAGATCACCAACTATCATTCAAAAATAAAGGTCAAGGGTCAGCTATGATCTTCCCGTAATATACATATATATATTTATGTTATAAGTATATAACCATCATTCCCATAGCATATAAATATATATATATAATATACGTACACAATGAAAAAAGTTATCTAGTTTTGGGGAAAAAACATAGGAAAAGATAAGACAAGATCTCCATCAACTGTTCACTTGATTAAGAAAAAAGAAACAAAGACAGAAGCAACAGGTAGGTAGTTAATTAGGTAGGAGAGAGATTAGGGACCAACTGATTATAAAAGATCAACCATTAGTGATAAAAGCAACCTACTTCTACTTTCAGATAACCACCACAACTTAGTGACTCATTACCAATAATTATTGAGACACACTGGGACCTATCTATATATTGGAAGGGTAGGCCATGCTATCAAATCATATCCATCTTATGGGCTTGCAGTAATAACATGGTAAACAATATTCACGATAGGGAAACATTTTCAATGTAAGTATGCAATGAGTGTCACGAACTAGAGATACGAACTTTGAACTTACAAGTAGGGGTAGCAAGCTTCAGAGTTCGGAAGCAAATGTCGTATAGGGCCTCATTGTCCAGAACCATGCATTCATCAGCATTCTCAACAAGTTGATGCACAGAAAGGGTCGCATTGTATGGTTCAACAACTGTATCAGACACCTTAGGTGAAGGAAAGACGGAAAATGTAAGCATCATGCGATCTGGATACTCCTCCCTAATCTTAGAAATAAGAAGGGTGCCCATTCCAGAGCCCGTTCCTCCACCCAAAGAATGACAAACTTGAAATCCTGCTCAAAAAATATGGAGTTAGCACAATTCTAAGCCATTAATACGCTCAGAGAGAGAGAGAGAGAGAGTTCATATGGGCTGTAAAAGGAATACCAAGTACAATCACCACATGGGTCATGACAGAATAAAATTTAAGTCAGGATATCTGACAACAATATTTCCAAAAGTTATATTTTCTAGCAATAGATTTTCCTTATGTACTACGGATGGGACCTTGTCCTGGACACCTGGTGCCAATAAAAATCCCTATGTACTGCAACTTTCTTAAGCACCGTAAACATAAATTTCAAATCACAGAAGCAAAAACTAAAGCACAACTTGGCTGTGCAAGAAAAAAAAAATATTATTTGCCAAAAAATTGGGGGTTATAACACATTACATTACAAACAAAATAAAAAATTGACATCACACGTTTACAAGAGTAACACTCGGTTTCATGAAAAGCTAGGCTTCATGAATTATAATTGGGCTACTTCCTCATAATAACAATCCTGCGAGATACTTCAATATTTTAGCAAAAGATTGATTTTTTAGCATCTTTCATACGGACTGTATTATCTGATCAAACATTACAACTCAAGCAATTCAAATCTACCATTAGGTCTAATGCAATTAAAGTAAAAATATTCAGTCAATATATATAATTGCAAAGGATAGTTTCTAGGAAAAATGATAGTTTCTAGGAAAATATAATTCGCTTACCCTACATCTACAAACCTTATTAATTATCAACCAAGAACAGCTCACAGGATTCAGAAAGCGAACCACGCAAAAATTATATTCGTGATCATATATGCTAGAACTATCAATTTACTTACCCAAAAAAAAAAAAAAAATTACCAATTTACTGCAATGAGAAACTACCATGAGAAAACACCACAATTCAACCAACGAAGATATTCAACATGGACTTTTAAATCTATCAATTTACCGCAATGACCAAATGAGGTATAAAACACAACCATTAGGAGCCGAGATTACTACAATTTGAGAACCATCAGATTCTTTGACTAGCAAAAGAGAGAAAATTTGATGACCAAATAAACAAGTACAAATGGGAGAGATCAGAATATGATCCAAGTTTCCTCAAATCCAGAATCCATAAAAATATAATCAGAAACAACAAAAAGAGTTAGAAAGCTAAATAAAATGTGATCAGAACCCACGAAATCAATGAACGATAATTTACATTAAAGGTGAAATTTTTGGGTGGGGAAATTGAGTTTTTACTAAAAGATTTTGTTCCCAAACCTAATCTGCGACTCAAATGCAAAGCACCATCAGATCGCCAGAAAGAAAAACTAATGCGAAGCTAAAAAAAACATGCTACGTAAATCGTATTACCCTGCAGGCAATCGCAGTTTTCGGCCTCCTTCCTGACAACATCGAGGACGGAGTCGATGAGCTCAGCGCCCTCGGTGTAGTGGCCCTTGGCCCAGTTGTTGCCGGCTCCGGACTGCCCGAAGACGAAATTATCGGGCCTAAAGATCTGGCCGAAGGGACCGGATCGGACAGAATCCATGGTCCCCGGTTCCAGATCCATGAGCACGGCACGTGGGACGTAGCGTCCGCCGCTTGCCTCGTTGTAATAGACGTTGATGCGCTCGAGCTGGAGCTCCGAGTCGCCGCTGTACTTGCCAGTGTGGTCGATGCCGTGCTCATCGCAGATAACCTCCCAGAACTTGGCCCCAATCTGGTTGCCACACTGACCACCCTGGATGTGCAAAATTTCTCTCATTGTGGTCGATTTTCTTTCTGCTTTTTCTCGGGAAAGTTTGGGAGCGATCCGCGAGATGGGTTTGGGAATTGTATGGAGCTGGAAATGGACGGTTTGGAGAGTTTGGGTGGAATTATATAGGAAGGGTCTAGCGTGTAAATAGGGAGTGTTAGTTAGGGGTATATCGGGAAATGAGGTTGACCAATGTAAATGATATTTTAGGGGATTTATTTATTTTTTCTTTTTAATTTTGGCTAATGAGTTTTTTACATTTTTTATAACTACTTTTCTTTTTTTTTTTTTAATGTGAATGGTAGTGAAGTAGTATGTGAATATTGTATAATAGTAAAATGATTTGAGTTAAAATATTTTATATAATTTTGAAAAATGAGAGAAAAAATTGAATAAAAATTATAAAATTAAAATATTATTTTTATTTTAAGATTTAAAAAAGTTAAATTATTTTTATATTTTATTTGAAAGCTTACGAAAATTGGAACGATTAGGTAAAAAAGTAGAAAAGTTAAACATTTACAATTGAAAAATATTTATATTGAGTGATACTTAAATGTTGAGATTATATGAGATAAGATAAATTGAAAACATCTCAATGTTTAAAAGGAAGCTTATTCTCTTTGAAAGTGGAAATATCCCTACCTCTGTACCTCACCTTTTTTTTTTCTTTTCATTTTTTCCTTTTTTATAAAATTTTTACTCCTTTAATTTTTGGGTTAGAATTTATTTCTTTGTGGTTTAAAATCAAAATAAACTATAGGAAATTCTTTAAATTGATTGTGTCAATGACATAGTACAATATATTCTCAAATCATTGTTCAGTATACATAAATATATAGACTAGAATCTCCCTTCAAGCATACTCCCTATATCGACTGGCAGCAGTCGCAGAAAATTTTTGAAGTAATCGAGCCTAGAGGCTCCATTTGTTGAAGAGAACGAGCATACTCGAGCCTGAAAAAGCCCTGCTCAAGCCTAAGATGAACGCAAAAGAGTGTTGAGGATGAACTGAGAAGAAGCTGTGTAAAATGTGGTGAAAATTCTATCACTTTGTGGTGGAGACGGCGACGACAACATCAATGGAGCATTGGTGGTGTTAGAGGTGGAGGCAGAGGAGGATACAGAGGGAGAGGTGTGCCTGGGTGGGGCCAAGGAAGAGGACTTTATAGAGGGAGGGGGAGAGGCAAGGTTGGGGACTCGAAGGAGGATGCGAATGCATTGGAGCATATGAAATATCATGTGTTTATATTTGGCATTGATGGACTTAACGGAAGTAACCGGAAAACAAGAAAATTAATGAAAAAACAATAAAATTGATAGTAGCAGTTCGATAGTTACTTATAAAATAATATATATATATATATATATAATTTTAAAATATGGCCCAGAATTTGAAGATTTTTTTAAGGGAAAAGATGAATTAAATGTATCAAAGTTCATATGAAAATGTAATGAGTTTTGACCGATTAAAACTCAAAGTCCTTTTCAGTTTTCTCATGGTAAGAGTCATGAAATTATTAAGATTGGATGCCCCTCAAATTAAAATTATTAAATTGTAATTCTGGATAATGATATACTTACAATTATTTTTTATAACTTATTTTACAATCAACTAATACATTAACATTATTTCATTAAGAATGAATTGATTCTTAGAAATGTTATTTATTATCCCTATATCACATACTAATATGTGATTTGTCATTTTTATCCTTTTATTTAAATATATATTTACATATCAATATATATATATTTAAATAGAATGATAAAAATAATAAAATATATGTTGATATGTAATATAAAAAATAATAAGTAGGATTTTTTAAAACTAAATCTCAATGAAAAATAATTAGTTCATAACAAACCATTTTTTTTTTTAATATAAAAAAACCCAAAAAAAATATTCAATACCAATACCAATACCAATCCCATTCACAATCTCATTTTATTGCTAAATAAAGGTGGTGCATGATTTTGATGTATAGTTTATTCCTTCTATTTATGTTATCAGTGGAGGAAGAGAGACTTAGGAAATCATGCAAAAAGGGGACCACCAAAACAATGGAATCATAAATAGGGGTAGTGAGGATAAAGACTTTATCCTAAAGTCTGCCTTAGGATAAAGTAGCCTACTTTGTCTTTGTCTTTGTCTTGTCACTCAATTCTCATCCCTTTCAGGCTTTCAATTCTCACTATCTCCATTTATCCATGATTAATTTTATGTATTACACATTATAAATATTTTAATTTTTTTATAATCAATATATGATATGTAATAATAAATACAACAATTCAATTCATTTAATAAAAATAAAATAAAATAATAAATAATAAAAATAATATTAAAATATATAAAATATATAGTGTGAGATGATGAGTACCATCCCTCTTCATCTAATACTTCTATTTTTACGAATCTTTTTATGTGTCAATCAATTTTTCTTAAAATATTTAAAACCATTTAAGTAAAAAAACGGAGGTCCATTTTAATTTAATTTATCTTTTGTATTTTATTTCACTAAAATTAAGACTAATAAATAGATAATTTTTTTTTTACATGAAATATTACTTTTGTGTTTAAAAGATGCCTGGATTTGAAAATAATCTTTAAAAAAAAAAAACACTCAAAAAAGTTTTACAAACCAAGCATGGAAATTCATGACAACCTTTGATTTTCAGATCCAACACAATAGAATAAAATAAAATAATAAATTACCAATAAAATAAAATAAGGTAAAGGTATTACATGTGCCTATTGTCCTATGACTCCTATGGTTGGGGTTCAATTCCCCCTCAACCAAGGCCCTACCCAAAAATTAAAATATCTTACCATATGACCTATGGCTCGACCCATTCATTAGAGGACGCGCTATTAGTGTTGTGGATTCTGTATTGAGCCCAAACCTAAATCTTGGGTTGGGTTTAGGGGGGAAATCCCAAAGCTATTGCGAGGGTTAAGCCTACCCAAATCCCAATTCATGGTCATAGCCTCATATGATGTTTGAGACGACGTTATTAGAAATATCCATAAGACCATCTTTTATATAAGATTTCTATTTTTATATATTTTTTATATACTTTAATATTATAATTAGTTAAAGTAGTTATTTTATTTTTTATTTTTAAATAATACAGCCAATCACATTAATGAAGTATAAAAAAGTATACAAAAATGACTATATATAGAGTTTTTATTTATACAAAATAGTCTACAATCTTTATTATCTATAAATCAAGTGCAAGAGTGATTATTCCTATACTTTAATCACTTTGTAATTAAAGTAAAAAAAAAAATAAAAAATCTTTTTAAAAGTCAATATGGATAACACACTTAACAAAATACTTATATGACATGATTTGATTTGTAAAAAGAAGTTTTAAATTTAAATTTTATAAATCAAATCGTGTCATTTAAATTATACGAACGGCATTCTCTATAAACTAAATTGCAAATAGAGGAACTTGTAAAAAGAAACTCTAAAGTGAAACTGAAGTACATTAAAAGATCTAGCCCTAAGGGATTGGACTATTAATATCTTAACTTTCAAGAAGTATCGATGGAGATAACCAAATTATCTGATTATATTCTTGATAATCAGTGATCTTGGTAGTTTGATTGTGTTTGATTAATTTTAAAGTTTGAAAGGAGTAGCCACTAGAATTTGTATTGGGTTAGGGCCTAAGGGTTACAGGGCCTCGTTATCACAAATTATGAAGTGGAACCCTTCTCACTTGACTTGTGCAGACCTTATAAATACAGGATCTCCCTCCCAAGTGGAGTGAAAATTATTGTGAAATATTAGCCATCAACTACTTTGTATTGGCTTTGAATCATAGAAACAATTATTTATCTCTTTGTCTCCCCTTCATTTGTATAAAAATATAAAATATTTTGATCATTCTGTTTTTGAAAAGTATCATACTTACGAGTAAAATAACCAAATCACACCATATTTTGCAATGAAATGAATACCATATATTTCAAATGGGATTAAGAAAATCCTTTTCTATTGAGAAATTGAGGTAATAACCCTAAGAAGTTGCAACAAAGGAGCCTAACCCTACAAGTGATTTCGAGTACCTTTCTCGAGAATGACATCATCCTTACGTCTTTTTAATAATGACATCATCATTATTATCATTATCGATTATCCGAAATAATAAAAAAGGTTGATGAAGGAGGGTTAAAAAAAAAAAGAAAAAAACGTCATGAACCCTAAAAATAAGGAAGTGAACATGTAATGTAGATGTAGTCAAAGATTATGCAGTATTCCAACACCCACAATCATCATAAAAAACCAAGCAGCATTCAAATTGGTCATGACATGAGGCTTTTTGTTTATTACCCATTTGCTCTGAACAGTTTAGTATGCTTAAATTAAATGTAGGGTGGAGTCTTTGTGTCTACAAATGGACTGACTACTCAAACTTAAAAAGCATCACTTTTACTTTGAACAATAATAGGAGTGGGTGGGTAGACAGCCGGCTGTAGAGGCCACACATTTTGATCTTTTCCACAAAGACCATCATAATTTCATAGACATTGATCTCCAAACAGGGCAAAAAAATGATTGCATTCACATGTGTCAGAATTCCATCTGGCTTGTTTGAAAGCAATTCAAACACCCATGGACAACATTATTATTGCATACTGAGAATTTGTCTGGGATTTTAAACTTTTAATCAAGAAAGAAAAAAAAATAGAAAAAGAAATGAAAGTGTCTTCTTTTAAGATAAATTTTAGGGGCATATAGCCAGAGTGTGGGTATTAAACCTAATATCAACATGAATAATTTTTCTATGTTCCTTAATTTATGACATTCATTTTGCTCACTTGACGTGGCATTTAATATATATATATATATATATATATATATAAATATAAAAGGGTAGAAAGAATTTAGGGTTTTTTATCTTTCCATTTTTGTATTTTTAGATGCTATTTTGTTTTAAATATATATTTTTAAAATTTTTTCAATAAGTCACGTGACACTTCACTTCAATAAGCAAAATGAGTGGTATACACTAAGAGGTACGCATGCATTACCCCATCAAGATTTCTATCCTAGTGTAAAATTTAATAATAAAAAAAGAGTTCTGATTCTTATATTATATTTTTAGTTTGCCAAATTATATTTATGAGTTTTGTTATTTTTACATATTTATTATACATTTCATTGATATGATTGGTTAAAATATTTATTTAATATTAAAAAAATATGCAATTAATCATATTAATAAAATATATAAAAATGACTGTACATAAAATTTTTGTATATTTATATTTTCATGGCAGCATAATAAGTACGTATATTACTCTTAGTTTGTCAAATAGAAGTCATATTTGCTTAAACAAAGATTTAATCACCTTTTTTTTAATAAAAACATAAACTAAAATTCCTTAGTTTTTTTCCTTTCAAAAGACATATACTTTAAAGTCCAAAATGAATAAACATTTAATAGTAAATTCTATTTATTTTTAAAATGACTATACGACACTTGTATATTCTACGACTGTCTTTAACATTATTCTTCTATAATATATTGATTGCAATCAACGATGAACGAACCTTGTTTGATCTATTGAAATTCTAGCAATACACGTATGCCGATCATAAAAGACTGTCTTTTATCTCATATGTACGGAAGAAATTTCGATCTCTAAAATTATATCCTCCCTACAAAATCTTTTAAAACAATTAGTGTTAAAACAAGATTGGAGAGTTTGTATAAAATTTCAATAGGTTCACTTGACCATGATGTATCTCAAGGGTCTAGTTAACATCATTGTAGAAGTTTACTAACCCATATGTCCCACACGACTCTATCTAAGTATGACTTGCTTATCTTGCTCAAGTGCAATTTAGTGGGCGTTAAGCAGACATTCGACAAACTCTCTGTATAAATCTCGATTAACCGTGCATTTCATAATAATCTAGCCAACTTATCCTAATCGCCTTAACTTTTTGTTTCAATTGCAAACTAGATTCAACCCAAATCAATTATAGCTTAATGAATTGGACTATGTCTCGCAATAAGAATATACGAAATAAATTATCATAACAGTAATATTTTTGGAATAGCTACAATTGCTCTCTAAACTTAAGAGACCATCCTATTTTGAAGAACCAGATCATCATGTGGGTCGAGTTTTGTAATTCTTTGTCAAAATCAGTTTAAAATCCAATATAAAGGGAATATAATCCTCTCCATTTGACAACACCTTGTGTAAAACATTAATATTTAAATGAGTAAACCATGAATATATTGTTCATTTCAAGTAAAATATAAATAATTGATAAATAATTTAAATTTGAAGAGTCTAATGAATGTACTCATGATATGATCTTGAACAGTATTCACTCCCATATAGCCGGCCTAATTTCCTTAGACAAGACATGTCAAAGAATATACTAAATCATTCGTCTTTTATTTTTTAACAGATTTAGGTAACAAAGATGGCTGCTTCGAGGCAAATCCGCCTGGCCCTAGCTCCTTTATTGCTTAGCGGTCCACGCTAAGAAGGAGAGAGATGTGAATATATAATACACGCACATTGCTTAAAGGGATGCTCTCACGCGGTTAATGTAGGACCTCATGGGAGGTGTGAAATAGTTCCAATTGTCAGCATTTTATCTTTTCGCATGATAAGGATTAAGTGACTAGCTGTCACTGCATGCTTAGGAAGGAGTAAAGAAACCGTTAGTTAATTGCTGATGATGAAAATGAAATAACGTTTGACTTTGAATTTATTTATTTATTTTTTAAATATAGTATTTTAATAAAATAGTAACCGGGGATACAACTGTGGGAATGTGAATTCCAATAAGGATCCTAAGATGAGAGAGAGAGAGGGGGGGGCTGTTAGGAATACCATTAGGAATAGGACTGTTCACCCGGTTCATCCGGCCCGATATACATTATTCCGACCCGACCCGAAATGGCATCTTCCGAAATGGGCTTCCGTTCCGAAATTCCGAGTTCCGTAAGCTGTCTGATCCGGGTATTCCGAACCGACCCGTTCACGAATTTTCCTCCACTTTCTCACTTCTCAAACAGAAATGTGCGATCCATCTCCAAGCCTATATCCAGGACTGTCATCGATCACGGTAACTAGCGGGGCGTCGATCTCAGCCGCATCCATCGCACCAAGCCCATCACCGAACAGGGACCCTTCGATTGCATCAGCCACAAGATTTACGGACGCCATTGGAATCAGCAGCTGCACCGCAACACCAGTTCTCGGTCGAACACCCAAACGTCGTCGTAATCGATCCGCCGGAGGCCATCGAGAAGCTCCACAACCGGGTCTCCATGCTTGAGGTGGTGTACAAGTTCAATACTCTGTTGGCTCCGAATGCGATTCAGGAGCTGGGGCTGAGGTCGCCGGTGATAGCGAAGCAGGTGTCGGCGGACGGCAGTGCGAATTCGCACGAGATGTGCTTGGTGTTAAATCCAAACGGGTTAACGGTTATTAACCGACCCGTATCGAAATAATTCGAAAATTTTCCGGTTCCGTTTGTGTCTGTTTCGGGTCGGGTAAATCGGGTCGATTTGTTCGGAACTCGCGGGTCGGGTCGGCTGAGCGGTCCAAATGTACAGCCCTAATTAGGAATAAAACGATGCCGGAATTCGGTTACTCGGGTTTCATATTGATTGGAAAAAAATCCAACTTGATTGAACATAATATTGATCTAGATAGAAATCAGCATTTTTAAAGTGAAAATCACGGTCATGTTCACTCGAGTACTTGATTATATTCGGACTCGGACTTAATTAAGCATGTAAATGCGGCCTAAGTATCTACCCGGATTAATCTGGATTATAACTTAGCCGGTACTCGAAAGAATCTGGTTTTTGAAATCTGAAACTCTTTCCAACAAGACTAATTGCTCCAAGTCCAATTGGTTAGTTCTTAAAAGAATACCATTTGCTTGATATTTGTGGGAGTTGGTGAAATGTGGACAGATTGTTGTGAAAGGTGGATCACTAGGTGAGTTGGAGTGCAAGAGCCACACATACTAACGACAACACATGACCATTGTGCGTCTACCAAAACTCCCATTAAAACAAAAGAATTGACGGTACAAATCTCACTAATGGCAAAAAGAGTCTAAGTGGCAATCCAATACGGTTGGAAAAGCTCAGAGTCCGAAAGAAAATGAAGAAACCCATATTAAATAGCATACATAGGGTGGAAGAGTAGTGGGGAAGCGGAACACACTCTCATTCTTGGACCAAGGAATGAAAAGACAAAGACAAGAAAAAATACATATGAATTGTGTCTTTTAATTCACAAAAAAAGACTAACAACTTTGATTAAAACGTGACCGAGGATAAAAGTAGTTTGTAATCTCCACTAAAAGAAGTTGGTTTAAATGATAAATAATAGCATAAAATCCACCTTTTAGATGTTGATCACTAAGTCTCACTCTTACAAAAGAAAAATAATTTAGTCACGAAAAAATCTTATAAAAATAAACATATAAACTGATATGTTATGTTAATAAAAACATAAAATAACCCCTCACTCTAATTATCTAACGGTTTCAAAGTTGACATATAGAAAACTAATTAGTCCCGTAAGACTCTCGCTCTCTCTTGCATTTTTCTAGAGAGAAAGAAAATGACTAATTTAACTAGAGTTTTGCTACATACAAGCACAGTTGTGTACTAATCTGTGTACCAACACTGATTTATTCATACTTAAAATTTAAATTAACACTGTTTTCAATAAAATCTACTTTTTGACCAATCACATCACATTGGTGCACAGATTAGTACACAACTATGCTTGCAACTATATTTTTCCATTTAACTATTGGGGTGTCCCCAATCCTTCGTGACCCAGTAAAGTTCGGTGACAATTCTTTTCCCATGTTGGAGAAGTTCTTTACTAATTAGAAAAATATAGTTGCAAGTATAATTGTGCACTAATCTGTGTATCAATGTGATGTGATTGGTCAAAAAGTAGATTTTATTAAAAACAGTGTTAATTTAAATTTTAAATATGAATAAATCAGTATTGGTACACAGATTAGTGCGCAACTGTATTTGTATGTAGCAAAACTCTTACTAATTTGACTATGCAAAAATCTACTTCAATAAAACTCTTAAAATAATAATTTTTTAAACTATTTTGAAACCCATTTTGCAATCAACCAATCCAATAATATCATTTTATCAAAAATACTAAAGTTAATTTAATCTAATTCTCAAAGTTTTGAAAAACATATCAATACTCACAACTCTCAACCCTAGACATGAGTAGAATCCCCGTGAGCGAAAATAATCGTCAATTAATTGCCACCACCTTAAAATATATTCTAGAATGAATAAAGCTAGCTTGCCCACTCAAGTGTACCGCTCAGGGAAAAAATTATTATTTTTTACTTAATGATTAAGGAAGTGATTTTTAATATATTGATATATATTTTTAAAAAAAAAAAAATTATTTAGACATATTAAAAAAGTGTGAAAAGAAAAATGTAAAAAAAAAAAAAAGTTTTAAAAGTAAACTAACAATAAGGTTGAGCGGTACTACTCAGACGGTAGTATAGGACTGCTCTTCTAGAATATATTGATTACAGTCAATTTTAGATACTAACAAAAGTCTTTGCTAACTTTAAATTAAACTTGACTTATAATCCTCACACACTCAATCTCTGCATCAATTGTAACTTAATTTGAAACTTTGGCCTCTTCTATAACTTCCCGATGATAAAACCTTGTTTCATCTATTGAAATTCCAGCAGTACGCCAACATACTCACCAATAGTACCCCAAGAACATGATGATCAATAAATAATATTTAGAGATAATTATCTGTATATAGAAGAGGAAAACTATTTGACTCGAGTGGTCACAATCATAAAAGACTTTTATCTCATAGGGAAGGAATTTGGATCTCTCAAAATATATCCAAACTCCCTACAAAAACTTCTAAAACAATTAGCGTTAAAACAAGATTCGAGATTTTGTATCTAACTTCAATACATTCACTCGACTATGATGTATCTCGAGGGTCGATTTGACATCATTGTAGAAGTTTACTCACCCTTGTGTCCCACATGAGTCTAGTTAAGTATGAATCTCATATCTTGTTCAAGTGCAATTGAGTAAGCGTTGAGCAAGCATTCAACAAACTCTCTGCATAAATCTTGATTAACATGTCTCAGTTTCACGAGAGTTTAAGGAACTTACCTTGACTTAACTTTTTTGTTTTAATTTCAAACTCTACTCAACCCAAATCAATTACGGCTTAATTAGACAATGTATCGTGATAAGAATATACCGAACAAATCATCATAACATTAGTATTTTGGAATACCTACAGTCTCTCTAAACTTGAGAGATTTGAGAGACTATCCTATTTTGAAGCATTAGATGTGGACCGAGTTCCGTAATTTTTTGTAGTGGGAATATAATCCTCTTCATTTGACAACACATTGTGAAAAACATTAATAAATAATTGCTATTCAAGTTTGAAGAGTCCAATGAATGTACTCAGATAGAACACCAAAGAGCCAATAAGTTTGTAAGTGTTGCGATATGATCTTGAATAGAGCTCTCCCCCGTATCACCAACCTAATTTACGAGACGTGTGAAAAAAAAGAGTTAGTAATTTCTTTTAGAAGTACAATAACTATGCAGAGATTTTATAAAAATAAATTTATAAATTAATATTAATGCTTTATATAATATATTAGTTTTATTTTATAATAAAAATAATTTTACAATTTAATATATTATATCAAATTACATTATTTTATAATTTTTTTTATTATTAAATCATTTCTCTTATTTTTAATTAACAAAATTTTGTAACAAGGATGGCTGCTTCGAGGCAAATCCTCATGGCCCTACCTGCTTTATTGCATAGCGGTCCATGCTTCCTAAGGATAGAGAAGTGGATATATATATAATACACGCACATTGCTCTCACGCGGTTAACGTAGGACCGATGAGAAGTGTGAAATGGTTCCCAGTTGTCAGCATTTTATCTTTTTGCATGAAAATTGACTAGCTGTCACTGCAGGCTTAGGAAGGTGTGGAGAAACCGTTGGTTAATTGCAGCTGATCATAAAAATGAAATACTTTGAATTTACATGTTTTTTATTTTTAATATTTTTTGGAATATAGTATTTTTATTAAAATGTGGAGATTTGAATTCCAATTATAAGCAATATCCTATATAAGAGAATCAATATGATGCAAGGAAATGAAAAATAAAGAGGAAAATTGTGTCAATATCTTGAAAAAATATATAAAGGTCAATAAATGGTCACATAGTGTGATTTCTTTCACTAGAACCATTAGAAAATTAGGAGGCAGCATTTGGTAGGTTGCACTACAAAAAAAATAGTCTTTTGTGACTAATTTATAATAACGAAAAGATTATTAACAATGAAAAGACTGTTAATAATCTTTTTGTTGCTATAAATTGATCGTAAAAAATCATTTTTCTTGTAGTGTTGACATCATACGAGATTGAAGCAAAGTCATGTTTATTGATGAGTTCTCATCTTGCTTTGTTGTTAGTTAAAACATAGAGGTCTTGACAACAAAAGATGAAGCAAAAGCCTCTGAATGGTGTGGGTGGTGGCTCCCTATGAGATCCATGTGTGCCTAAGATAGCTCGTGCAAGCGTTTGTAGGTCGGGGACTGGTGGAATAGGAGGAGCAATAGGCGGAGAGGCCGTCTTGGTGCCATATAGGTGTTGACGGATTGTTAGATGTAATAGATGAGAAGTGGGAAACTCCATTGTAGTAAATGGAGTGGAGGAAAACAAACTCTTGAGACGGGCAAGAAAATAAACTCCAAACTCTTAGATCTAAGTGAGAGATATAATTCATAAAGTGAGTAATCATACAATATATATTACTACTTCATTAAATTCTTATGCAACATTAAATGCTTATCTATCTATATCTCATTTTAAGCCCTATAATACTACATCTCATCTTATAGCTAGGCATAAACTCTAAAGAATATTGATATAGACAAAGAGGGTTTTTCATGTGAAAGGAGACGTAGAGAAAGAGAGCGTTATTTATGGCAAAAAGCTAGAGAGTTGGCATACAATCACAACTTTCTATTTTCTTCTAAATATAAAAGAAGATTAGATTAATAATTCTAATTTCCTTGTCAAAACCTTCTTAATTACTTGTGAGCTGCTCTTTCGCCGAACCCTTTCCCACAATACTAATTGCTCCAACTCCAATTGGTTAAGACCATTTGCTCATTAGAGTGTTTCAACTTATGAAATCATTAATACTTTTAAAAGTTTAAGCTGATGAAAAGAGATAAATTTTATTATTTATTTTATATCTTAACATAATTATAAAAAAATTATACAAAAATTATCTTTTATATTAATATAATTTTATATGATCTGTCAGATCTATTTTATAATAAAAATAAAAATAAATTTATAATTTAATAATCTATATTAAACTATATTAATTTATAAAATTATTTTTATATAATTACTTTATAACTCAAGCATTTCCCTTTACTTATCATATCTGAGAGTTGGTGAAATGTGGACAGATTGGTACGAAGGAAAATCTACAAAAGGTGGATCGCTAGGTGAGGTGGAGTGCTAGAGCGTCACGTACTAATGACAACACATGACCCTTGTGCGCCTACAAAAACTCCCATTAAAATTAAGATTGTCAAGTGTTAATAGATTATATTCGTATCATGTTAAAATATATATATATATTATATTATATAAGTTAATTCAAACACGATTTGTTAATATTATCGTATCAAAATATTAAACTATAACACGATCTATTAATATAACGGGTTGACACGATACAATCTATTTTGATCTATTAGTAAATATTACGAAATAGATTAACACAACATGACTTAACCCATTTCGACCTATTTATGTAAATGAGTTTAACAGATCCGAAATTAATTTAAAAAAGTATAAAATAATTGCAAGTCCAAAATTATAATCCAAACAATACAAATATCAAAATTAAAATTTTCATAATTTTATTTTTAGGTATAAAGATATAATTGTAACTTTAACTATCAATCCGTTAAGTAATCGTGTCTTAACGGATCAATCTGTTTTGACTTAAATCTATTAAGACTAAACCAATTATCATATTCTATTTGTGTTGAGTTACGAATTATGTAACATATCTCCATCCTAATCAAAACAAATAATTCACGGTACAAATCTCACTAGTGGAAAAAAGAATAATGTCGGTGGCAATCCAATATAGTTGGAAAAGCTTAGAGTTGCAAAAGAAAATGAAGACCAAGTTAAATAACTTAGGGAAAAATTTGAGGAAGGTGGCAGAAAAAGATCAATTAGGGTGGAAGAGAGGGGGCTTCGAGCGGAGCGGAGCGGAGCACTCGCATTCTTGGAACAAGGAATGAAACGACAAAGACCTAAAAAGAAAAAAATAAAAACATATGAATTCATTGAATTGTGTCATTTAATTTACAAAAAAGACAAACAACTTTAATTAAAACGAGATCCGAGGATAAAAATAGTTAGTGATCTCCACTCAAAAGAGGTTCATTAAATAGTAAATAAAATCCACTTTTGAGATATTGATAACTTTTTAGATAAGTCTCACTTTCATGAAATAACCACCGATTTTAATTATTTATAGGTTTCAAAGTTTGACATATGAAAAACATCTATAGGTTTTATATATGATAGTCATTAAAATGTGTCATTCCATAAGAAGGATAGAGATGAATAGATGAAAAGACTCATATTTGGATTTAAAGATGGAATGAAACAATTTTAGATAAAAAATTAAAATTGAATAAAATATTATTAAAATATTATTTTTTAATATTATTATTATTTTAAAAGTTAAAAATTTTAAATTATTTATTATATTTTATGTAAAGATTTAATAAAATTATGATTATAAGATGAGATAAAACGATTTCCAAATATTCAGAGACCATCTCCCTTGAGTTTTTCTATTAATAAAGAAAATGACTAATTTATTATTAGAATATTCCTATCTTTCATGACCCAGCAAAGTTCTTTATTAATTTGAGCACACAAAAATCTACTTCAATAAAATAATACTTTTTATTTTTTAAGTATTTTAAAACCCATTTTGCAATCAACCAATGCAATAAAATCATTTAATAAAAAAATACTAAAATTAATATAATCAAAACATATCAATACGCACAACTCTCAAATCTAGACAATAGACTACCCATGCGGAAAATAATGATAACCTGGTGGGAACAAAAAGCTGGGGGAAACAACAACAATCAACAGAAAAAATAGAAAAAGAAAACAAAGGAGGAGGGCCGATGAGAAGAAGATGTCAGTCAAAACGTTATCATACCACGTGTTCTTCATTATAATTCTGCCCCATCACTTGTGTCTTACTCTTTCAACTTTTCTGGTCTCTTTTTTCAATTCTATAACTACACAAAATCCTTAATTCTTTTGATTCCCGCACACCCCCTCCTTTCCTCCCACCCATCCATGGCCCCCACCATAGTGACATTCTCTGTACACCCTTAAGTGCAGCTTTGTCTTCTCTAATCTTTTGTGTATTTATCCCAATAATCAAATATACACATTATCTCTTTTTATAGAGCATTCTCCACCCTTTGATCTAATCAGATCTGTTTATGGGTCCCATCTGAGAAATATCTTACTTTCCTTGCTTAAAAAATAAATAGTTATAGTGGGAAGAACCTGAGGTCCCACAATGGGGCCCTTCCAATGTGGTTACTGCCAAGATAAAAAGTTATGCTTTGCCGTGTCGTCTGCTAAATTGAAGGCTGAAGCCAATCAAATTCTTGTCCTGATTTTTTTTTTTTTTTTACAATGTTTGCCAATTAAAATTTTCTTATGAACCAAACAGAAAGCAACCCATGAAAAGGATGTTGTTCTCACAGTGCTATATGTATATTTTCATTTTAATGGCACCCAATAAAGATTTTCTAGTGTTATATGGAATATTCTTATAGCAGATCTGTTTGCAAGATTTTTCTCAAATTAAATACAGATTGGAGTGCATTTCTCTTTGGCTATTTTGTCCACGACAAGGCTCCTTTTCAAATGACAATGACCAAAAAAGAAAAAAAGAAGATAAAATGGGCCACGGCTCCTGCAACAATTATATATAAAAATTATTTTCTCATTTTTCACGTTGTGTATGACTTTGATTTTGAATTCTCCTGTTTCTTGTAAAGTTTAACAAATAATTCTAAAGAAATAAATATTATTTAAAAAAAAATGATATTTACAATTTTATAGTATATAAGTCCAAGATTTCATCAACTTTTTTTAAAAAATGTACGTGAAATTTATACATCTTAAAATTATATCTAGTATTATATTTTTTTAAAAAGATCATACCAGTTAAAGTCCTGATTCTACCGCTGAGAAAAAATAAGGTTTAATAAATATAGTAATCCTCAATGGCCATTCTCGATAATGCAGACAAGGACGAAATTACGAGCGAAGTAAAGAGAACATGATAAGCGAGGTTGGTTAAGTTTAACATCATTTGAGGAAGAGAAATACTCTAACTATAAAGTAATTACATAAAAATAATTTAAAAAATTGACGTGGTTTGATAAATTATAAAATTATTTTTATTATAAAATAAATATGACAGATCACATAAAATAATATTAATTTGTAGAATTATATTTATGTAATTTTTTTGAGGTTATACCACTTTTTTTGAAGGATGAGAACATAGTATTTTGCTAAAATGGTACCTATTGAGGAAATTGCCATATCAAATAAACATCATCTCAAAGAAGTGAAATTTGAGCTGCTCTAATTTCTTGAGCATTTTTATTCAAGCCCATAGGCTTATTTTTAGTGGGGGAAAGAAGGAGAACAATGATTTGATAGGCATGAGCATGATCCGAACACCTTGATATACTTGGTGTGCAAAGTGTTGTGGGAAGCTTCACCCCCCATCTTGAGATTTGAGGAAGTAGATGTATGTGAAATGATAAACTATGTTGGTAAAGATTTAAAATAAACATGAAGCGCACCCTTTAGTTCACCTAATTCAACTGCCATTGTGCTTTAGGAAAAGCATAGATTCCTTCGGTAGTTATAAAACTTTGCGAATGTAAGATTAGGGAAGAACTATCAAAGACGGTGGTTCAATGGTCATTAGGTTACTCTCAAATTAGATTATTTGACAAACACAAAGTCCTGATTTGAATTTGAATATGAACTTACATTAAACTATTAGGATTAACCGCCTAAGAATTTATTGAATTCCCTAATAGAATTGATATGCAAGCTATAGTTCAAATTCAACTTGGGAGAGTATCTACGGCCTCCAATACGATTACAGCGAGTAGGATTCTACTATAGTCAAGCAATATGTGGACTAGCAATGAAAAAAGGGACTACGGTAGTTAGCAAATCTCATTAATTACAAAAGGATGCATGCTAATAATTCAAGGATCAACCATTAGTTTGAAAATGAAAACGTGGGTAACTTTTTGATAAGGCATCCAACCTTAAATATAAAACAAAAAGGAACATACTTTTACCAACTAACCCTATTCATACTTCTCGAGTGCAATTCATACACGCCTTTCATACTTCTCAAGTGCAATCCATGAACCTTCACATGATAGGCTTTTACACTTTTGTCACTCATGGTAGAGAATATATATATACTTTATTTACTTTTTTTTTTTGGTAGTTTTGGGTCATAAAAATAAAATTCATATTGTATGAACTTGAGTTACTGCCCAATTACCCAAGTTAAAAAAAAGAAAAATACTAAAATTAGCATGCCAACTATCATAACCTTAATTCTCGCTTAACCTTCTCTACCACAAATTAGAGAACAAAATGAAAATTGTTATCCGCAATATTTTCATCTCATTTTTTTTCATTAGTTTAAAATAAGATCCGATGCAAGAAATATTTCTCAGAAAAATTTATATAAGATTGATAAACGACGTTACATCAACATTATTATAAGATAAAAATAGAAGGTATAACATAACACAAACAAAAGAAACCTCATTTACCTTAATTGAACAAGAATTGAACTAAAAACCTTAATTATATAAATAGTCAAAGAATTTAAGAAATACTAAAAAAAAAAAAGGAAAATAAAAATCTTGTTGAAGCCTCTTTCTTCTTAGTTTCCTATAGGGTTCTATTTCCTAATTAAAAAATGAATAAATAAATAGTACTATAATAATAGCCATTAACAAAACGATGTATAAGAAGATGTAAGTTCCTCTCTGATGTCCGTGTAGTTGTTTTCCACCGACCGCTTCGGGGAATACAAGGGGAAGGAAATATCCGAGCAGTTCCGTTGTCAGCCAAGTCCTATTTCTCTCGGAAATTTATTTCCAAGCATTCCAAATTCCCCGACCAAACCAAGGAAAGAAAGTAGAAACTGGTATTGGGAAATCATGCCGCTTCCGTGGAAGAAGCACAGGAGGACACGGATATCCCGTATCGTCGCCGACCTCCAGTCCCCGCCGAAGCACGGCGGCTCGCTTGTGGTCGAGACTGGCTTCCCCACCTCCCTCATCGACCTCTTCGTCAAGAACCGCGACCGATTGAAGAAGAAATCCTTGAAGATCAACAGAAATAAAAACCCCGTCCCGATCCAACCCAGTCCCTCCGACGAATCCACTAGCCCAACTTCGGTTACAGACGATTCGACGCTTTCTGGGTCTCCTAGCTTTGGCGTAGACAGTGATCCGGCGCCGTGGAACCAAATCGAGGAGGAAGATCATCGTAGCAAAGATGAAGGTACCGAGTGTCCGCGTGAAAATCATCGCGATCAGTCCCGAGCGGTTTTCGCGGTGGTGATGGTGGTTTTGGTATTGGCGGTGAGTACCAAAAGGCTTGCCCTTGGTGTTACCATGTCCGCGTTTCTGCTTATTTTTGCCGAGTATGTTTGTATTCGTTCCATTCGTTTCTTGAAACTCTGTGCTTCCGCGAAAGCGGCCTTGGAATCTTTTCTCCAAAGGGTTACGCAACTTGTTTGGATCGAAAAGTTCGTGTTGTTATTGAAGAATATTATAACTTCTAAGGTTTGTCTTGATAGAGAGGAAGAGACTATTGTGGCCAAAGAGATTACTGGAAACGAATTGAACTTGAAGAACCCTCGGGTTCCTGAAACTCAAATCGCAGGAACTGATTGTATTACGAATGAAGAGGAGATTGTTATTGTCGGACCAGAGCTTGAATTTCTTAGTCGTGACAAGAGATGGGGGTGTTTGGATGAGGAAAACAAGGTTGAGGAACATATGGAAGATGGTCACGTATTGGTATGTGGGAATCAACGTAGCCGGAGTGCTAGACTAAAATCAAAGCTTGTGAAGAAATTGGTGCCGAAGAAGTTGCGTAATTTGAAGAAAAATAGTAAGAGTAAGGGGAAGAACGATGGGGAGTCGAGCAGCGAGGTGTCTAGTACCTTGGGTGATGATGTATCGGCCAGATTTGTGGAGCCAGACGAGCAAGAGATTGGGAATGAGCAATTTCAAGAAAGCGACGACAGATCATCGCTGTCGCTATTACAAGAAGAAAAGTGTGAAGAAGAGCAAGTAGTTGATGATGGAAATCCTCGTATCAATGAACAATCACGGGATAAGGGAGCGGGGAGGGATAGAGAGGGGAATCTGGGGTATGTAACTCTCCTGGTAATTGCTCTCGCTGGACTTGCAGGAGGTCGAGTTGTGGCTCTGGTAGTCACAATTTCATGGTGTTTCATGATGAAGTTGACTCGATCTCGAAGCAGATCTGTAAATGTGCCTCTATGATCAGGTGTCCTGTTCCAATCTCAAGCTAGAGTTTGGGTTTAAGAAAAGCTTCTTCTTCCTTCGCTATAGGGAGAGTGTTGGTTACTTTGCTTCTGATCAAGTGTTAGTGAAGCCTCCAAAGTATATTCTGAATGCTCAGAATGATAGAAACACCAACCATTTTGTTGGCAAAATCCAACTTGAGCAGTTGTATTTTGAAATGTAAATTTACAGATACAAATTATAGTGCTCACAATTCAAATCTTCTTTGCTCGTCTTTCTCTGCTACCAAGTTGGCCATTCTAGACTAACCAGAGGTGCCAAAAATTGGGTTTCTTTCCATTTCTCATTGCAATCTTGTTTTGCATGCTTGCACCTGCTTAACCTAAATTTGTTTCAGTGAACGTCGTTTTATCTTTGCCTCCCTGCTTATGATTTATTGAACTAGAAACAAAGCCTGAAAACTTTCAGTAATTTGGGATCGAATTGAGACTTTTCAGGTTCCAAGTGTCTTCTTCCAGAATCCCTCCAGAGATGATCCTGAAACTGATGTAGAAAGCATTGAGGAGAAAAATTCGACCCAAAAATTAACAGAGCACATAGTTGTGTTGAAGTCCTCTGTATTTCCTCTGTATGCAGAGTGCTCAAAATCTCACCTGTTATTCATCACATTCTGCAGTACACAATTTTCTTAATGGGATTCAGATTTCATCGTAATTAAATATCTAGTTAAAACCCCGAGGGGTAGCTCAATTGGTCAGGCCTTGGGTTTGCTCCCCAATGGTCACTAGTTCGAGTCCCTTCAGGGTCATTGAAGGATTTACCTGGTCATTAACTTCAGGGTCCTTTGGGATTAGTCGAGGTACGCGTAAGCTGGCTCGGACACTCAAAGTTATCAAAAAAAAAAAAAAAAATATCTAGTTATCTTTGTCATATTTATGATATAAAAAAAATTATTCCCAAAAAACAGCTTCCTTCATAGAATTAATAGTTATCTTCGTCATATTTATGATATAAAAAAAATTATTCCCAAAAAACAGCTTCCTTCATAGAATTAACTTGAAGGAAGTGGCAGCTGGTAGATTCTAATGAACCTTGGAGCTAGTCTGCACCTTTTATTTACTTGGGCACTGTTTCAGTTGTTCTCAGCTCTGTGGCTTGTTTCTTGACCTCTTCTGCATTGGATTCTTCTTACACCGTGTCCTTGATTCCGTAGAACCGATGCCTGGATGCTTTCCTCTCATAAGAAAGATTCTTACTGTCTCTGAAATGGCCAACTTCTGAACGACCAACCGATAACTTACCAAAATTCTCAGTAGAACAGAAACCTTGATCCGATACCAATAATATTGTTAGTAATGAAAACACTAAAGACTAGTGAAAGCATCTAGAAGTAATGATTCTCAACAACAATAGTAATAGTAATGTCATAGTAATAGTAATGTCAGTGGGAAGAGTGTTATCATCCTGCCTTGTGCTGTTGCTTGGGAAGGAATTTCAACTGTGAAATCTGTTGACTTCTAGTACAGCGGCTCCAACCCAGTAAACCAACACCTACGGCTAGATGGTCTGTTCAAGCTCCACAGTAAACTACCGACAGAAATTTAAAAATGTTCTTTGGGTTTATTTAGAATGTATTTGTAGATCTATGCTCAAATAGAACTTTGATAATATACATGCATCGTGACCGGAGACTCAGACCTATTAAAATATCTAGTCTTGACAATTCAATCATCAAAATTTATCATATGAATAAGTTTCGCACACATTTTCCTCGAGGAAGTATTTAAATCATGATCATTCAGAGCATGATAGAATCAATATCTAATAATATTTACTCTACAACGTATTATGCTGTATTTTTCATCTCAAAGAACACAAAAGTTAACTTCTGTATTACTGTTTTTGAGTTAAGTGAAACATCCCCATTACTAATTTGAATAGATCAAACACACTTTTTTGAGATGCTCTGATTTGGGCATCTAAAACAAGAGCAAATAAGTAAATAGTGAAAGCTTTTAGAGCCGCCCAAATCATCCAAAATAATGGTGCATGAAATCCCAACTGAATGAAGGTGTGATTTTATCAGTTTCAAGCATGTGTCAAAGTAATACCCCTTTTCTCAGGAAAGTATGAAAATAACACTATGATGCTCTGTACAGAACTACCAAGAAAATATTTTTGTTCTTGGACGATCTGTAATCCAGTCTCACTTCAGCGATGTCTGGATACAGTTGCTATTTCTTGATTGAAACGATCTTTCTGTTGCTCGCACACGGTTTCAAGCGTGGCTTGTGTTTATCTTATGCCGATTCTGTGTCAAATCTAGCTAATGCAATTAGTTCTAAATCTTGCGAAATTTCTGTTCATGATATAACTTCGTTGTCAAATTACAGTTGCTAGCTTCCTGAACATTTTCATTCGATGTCAAGTACGTCAAGATAGAGACCTAAAAAAAATAATGTTTCATTTAAATAGATTCCGCTGACAACATATGATGCAATCTTCATCGATGAAACTCGACATAGACTTCAACAAGTAAATTTCATAACTCCTCTAAAATAGCAGAATGAAAACAGATGCAGATTATTATGGTAACTGAGAAGTTCCGAGTATTAATCAACTCGACGGCTAGAACTGTGCTCGAAAACGATTGATTGCAGAATGGTCCACCTGGAAAGCCTTGGCGAGAATATCATCCCCAATGGGCGGTTTTGATCCAAAAACAGCACTAGAAACAGTAACGACACCGGGGTTTTGGCTGCTCAAAGCAGAGAGGGAGATGGCCTTTCCATTACCCACTTTTGTTGGAAGTGAACAAGTCCCACTGGAAAGACAAACACATCACCCTTCTTGAGGACCTTCTAGATGAGCCTGTTCTCAGGATTAGAGGTCACAAAACCAACATAGAGGCTGCCTTTAAGGACTGTCAGAATCCCGTCACCCGAGGGTGTGAATGAGGAGGGATGAGTCCCCAGGGTGCATAGTCTAGGCGAGCCACTGCTTTGCCAAATGTGTTCAGTCCAGGAATTTGACCCAGTCACTGGGGTTACAACAGAGCCAAGAGCATTAGATGTGTTGCCAGTTTCGTTTAGTCCACCGAGGAAGAAATGGTGGGCCTGTGCAAGTTTAGAGTCCAGGCAAGCACGGCCGTTGACTAGAGCTGCCATGATGATCAAACAAGCTGGAAGATTCTAATACAAATTACTTGGAAAGGTTACTATAGAAGAAGAATAAAATTTTATAATGCAGATTAAAACTAAGAACGTGAGAGTTGGACTGCAACCTGGGCTAGTAGGGTCTGCAGCGCAGAAGTCCTGCAAAGGACTAGGCTCAGATGCAAAGGCAAGAGCACAAACCAAGGCTAGCATGCTCAATACAAAAATGGGGTAATTGGCCATTGTCTCGATTTCGTGTTTTTTTTTTTTTTTTTTCTATGAATTTTGTCAAGTTCAAAGAAGATATACAACCAAACTGAACTACTTGAAGGAGTTTCAGATGTGTAGCAATCCTTGCATGCACTCTGTTTATGTATAGAGTGAAGATAGAGCTTAAATAGCATGTACAAGAATCGTCCTCAATGCATGACAACCTGCCGGCCTAACAACAGATGCTGGGAAATAGTCTAGCATTCTCAATTTAAGCCATTTGTAGCCACAACCATTTTCCCAAATATGATATGCAAAAATGAATCCCTTGCCCTAATATGTCAAATGTTGCCATCCGAGTTACCTATCAGTATTTTTATGGGCTCACTCTAGGTGATTTTTAGTCCAAGAAAAATCTCATTTATCATCTTTCCGTCAAGTGATCTTGACGTGGCATCAAATAATTGGCTCATAAATAGAATATAATAAATAATTTTTATTAATAAAATTCAAAGTTAATTTTTAAAAATAAAAAATAGATTTTATTTTATTCATGAAAGAAGTTATATATGTAATTAATAAATACAGAAAAAATAACTTCAATAAACTCTTTATTGATAAAATCTTTTTAAGATACGAGACTGTGTCACAATAAAAATATCTATTGTAATTTATCTGTAAATAACATCACTATGTATAAACAAAAATATCCACCTCTAACTTCTAAAAGAGGAAAAGGTACTCAAAACCCGTTCTCTGGAGGAGAGGGACCCCATCCTATAAAGTTAAAATTACTTATAAATCAGATGATGCCAAATCTAGAGCGTATATTCTCTTAATTGACCTGTAAATATAAATAGTCGCTTTAATTTTGGATAAGTTCTATTGTCCAGATGCAGGCCTAGTGGGTTTGGGTTTGAAAAGGTCAGGTTATGACTGGTATGCCCTAGTAAAACGTTGGAATGGGTCTGTTGGTAATCATCATTAATCCACGATGATCAGGACATGACGTGACAAATAAGTATTAAATAATGACACTTGAACAGATAACGAAGGTTTGATTTTAGAGTAATATATGTGAAGAATCTCATCTGGTTCCCTCCCACTTTCCTCAAACTATATATTGCTCTTAGGGACTGCTGCAGAAATGATTAGGACTGCAAGCCCCCATCAAATCATGGTCCCCAGAGACTTTAATTGGTCAAGGAAATGAATTCCTAATTTGATGATTTTCTGAATAATAATTGTAGTGATTTTCCTTGGCCGGGAGGAAGAACATGACGACTAGCTAGTCTCATCACTTTATACCTAGGGGTGCTATCTGCACCATACGGTGCGGGGTAGACCTCCTCCCAGCCCCCTGCCCCCGCATGAGGAGGATGGGGTAAAACTTCCCCGTCCCCCGTCCTCGGTGTGCAGGGGTGGGGTACCTCGTCCCGCATGACGGGATACGGGGTGGGGGGCAATCCGTCCGGCCCCTGCACCCCCTTTTTGGGCCTTGGGTCCAGGAACATTTTCTGAGCCTTGGGCCCAGGTGTATTTTCTGGGCCGAAAATGGCTCAAAAGTAATTTCTGGGCCATTTTGGGCCCATAAACCTCACAATGAGCCAAAATAGCCCACAATGAGTATTTTTAACCTAAAAAAAGCTTGTAGGCCATTTTCATTTTTCAGCCCATAAAATTATAAATAAAAAGGAAAAAACATATTTAAAAACCAGATTAAAAAAAAAAGTGTTATGAATGGTAATTGATTTTATGGCTAATAAAAGTTACTAGTCTAAGAGTCTAATACGTAATAAACTAATAATAATAACTAAGCTATTACAAAATTGAAAGGCTAAACAATTACAAAATTACAAACATAAAAGTGTCCAAGGGACATTGTATCAACATTACAAATTATTGAATACAAAATTCGAACAAATAATTAAAAATTAAATATTCTAAAGAGGCTTGTCATCTGTAGCTTGTCTTTGAGTCAAGGGGTGTGACAGTTAGGGCGGACCGGGCTTGAGCACATTTTTATGTTGCAGAGGTGCTAGACGTCTCATGTGTTACTACAAAAATTAATATTAAAATTAATAACGATGAAATGGAAATGAATATAAAAAAAATTAAAATAATAAAATAAAAAACATTTACCAGGTGGTCCAAATCCAGACTGATCACCACCCTCATCGGTCTCCTTAAAATCTAAAATATCTGGAACATGAATATCCTTTCCTATCGTCCAATTCTGTGTGCATATCAATGCCTCTACAGTTGTAGGAGACAATGAATTACGGAAATGATCCAATATACGACCTCCGGTACTAAAGGCTGACTCTGAAGCAACGGTGCTAATAGGGATGGCCAAAATATAGCGGGCAATCTTAGAAATGATGGGATATTTCTTTGAGACATTCTTCCACCATCCTAATATATTGAAATGATCATTATCATCTTGGACCATATCCGCTGACAAATAGTTGTCTAACTCAGAAACGACCTCCGTAGATTGATGGACTAGTGTGGGATTCTGTGCGAGAGTCTTAATCCACGGCATTCTGCGCTTCTTTGTAGTAGGCCCGGTGACGGTGTCTGTAGAAGGCGTTGGGGTCGGTGTATGTGTCTTCGATGTAGTACCACCCTTAATTACCATAAACTCGTCATACAATTTTTTCAGGATATCTCGGGCCAATTCACCAATAATTTCAGTCCATACCTGATCGTGAACAAGTCCCAACTCATATAACAAGCCTGAAACTTTCAGACGGGGATTAAGAATAACAGCCACATATAAGAAAATATTCATTCTAGTCAAATCTCCCCAATACTTGTCATATTTTAGCATCATGCTCACTGCCATCCCCCTCATCCTTTCATTGGAACCCCTACGCATATCTTCTAATTCTTCTTTTACCCTACATATTTGTTGACAAAACCCATGAGATGTAGGGTACAAAGAACCAGATATATTCAATATGACATCATAAAATAATCCAAGAAAATCAACGAAAGTAGAAACTACCACCCAATCATCATCATTAGGCTTTCGTGATCCACCGTGCTCATCAAAGTATTTGACATATTAGATGTCTTCATCACCCAATAATTGAAAGGCTGCCTTATATTCTTGGGTCGCCTCCAACATCAAGAAGGTTGAGTTCCATCTGGTAGGCACATCAGTACAAAGACCCTTCTTCGATGTTATGCCCGCAGCCTTTGCAGCAACTTTGAATTTCTCCAATCTAGAAGAAGAAGACCTCACCCATTTCACAGCCATTCTAACTCGTGCAATCGAGTCATCAACATCTTTCAACCCCTCAGTCACAATTAAATTCAAAATATGTGCAGCACATCTAACATGCAAGTATTCACCACCCAAGAATGTCTTATTTGCATCTTTAAGATAATTCTTTAGATACCCCAATGCGACATCATTAGACGACGCATTATCAACTGACACAGACAAAACTTTTTCCAACCCCCACTCCTTTATTGCGGCCTCCAAGACCTTCCCAATCGTCTCACCCTTATGATCAGTTATTTGACAAAATTTAATAATTCTTTTGTGCAGAACCCAATCAGCATCAACAAAATGCACAGTCAACAACATGTAATTCATATTTTGGATTGAAGTCCAAGTATCGGTAGTGAGGCAAACTACCAAACCCACCAATTGGCCCCTCAAAACATCTTTGTCACGGAGGTACATCTTCTTAATATCCTTTGCCACAGTGTGATGAGAAGGAAGTACAAATCTCGGTTCTAACTCTTGGACAAACTCTTGGAACCCTTTACCCCCCACAAACTGAAAAGGCAGCTCGTCCATGACAATCATACGAGCTAACTTTCTTCTACACTCATCGGGGTTATACTTCGTATACCCCTTCAATGTTGGCATCCCGGCCCCACTACTCCCATCCGCCATTTTAAAATCTAGTCTAGATTGACCCTTCTCTACTAAGGATTTTAAAATTGGACTCTTCTTACATTGTTCCTCTAGATGGACCTTCAGCTGGGATGTACCATGTTTCCTATAGTGACATCCATACATTTTTTCACAGTGATTACATTTAGCTTGTAGGTTGTTCGGGTCACCACCCTCTAGTTTGGTAAAGTGTTGCCAAACTATGGATACAGGTTTCTTGCCTTATGTGGGCTTCGGAGCAGGGCAATGTGTACTCGTTATAGAGGTAGGAGTAGGGTTAGTTTCTGGGGTAGGGGTGTTGGCTGGGGAAGGCGAGCTATCACTGAACTCCGAAGACATTCCTGATTCTCCAACAAAAAAAAAAAAAAATCAAAGTGCAATCCAACACAATCAGGGCAAACTGCATACAAAACCAAATACATTAAAAAAATAATTGGGGTTCCAATCCGAAACCCGACAATCAAATGGGGCCCCTCATTTATGTTACCAAAAGATGCAAACCGGAATAATTAGAGGTAGAGAAATGATTGTATAACCTCTAAATAGATAAGTCTCGTACAGGTTTTTATAAAAATAAAAAGTAGACCTTATTATAAAAAAATATATATATAATTCAAATTATTTTATAATATTAATAAGATAAATGTGCTTTTAGTTAGAAGTTATGGATTATTATATCACAAATAGAGTCCATATCATCATCTTAGTTGGCATTATTCAATTACATTAACCATTTTCCTGCCTCTACTATTGTATATAAAAACGGAGTGCTCTTGTAAATTAATTTATTCAGTACAATCAGTTCCCTTTTCTTCCAATTTATCTGTTTAACTATCTTTTTTGTTCATTGTCATTGATAATAGGACTATGTGCCAACAGTTTATATCATCCCTTCTTATTACTAACATTGATCTGTTTACTGTTTTTCATCCAATTCGTTGCATTTCATAATTGCTGTGGTTTTCTTGCATCAAATTTTAATGTAGATGGTCATCTTTGTTAGTAGGATGCTTAACTTCAAGAGGCTGGGAAAACTTCTTCATTTTTTGTTGCTTATTGATGTAGTGGTGGCAAGTGACGTTGCTAAGGCACGTTTTTCTTTTTGGTGGTGGCTATGATATTAAATTTTGCATTTATTTGTTCAGCAAGTTCAATTGATCCCTCTTATGAACATTGGAAAACCCTGATTTGGTATCAAATTGAAGGTCTTTTGAAGTTTAGGAACTCTGAGCTCTAGCAAATACTTGGGTCTTCTGGAGGGTACAAAAATAAAGGAGAAAGATGTCACATGGTTGGTTTGCCTTTAGTGACAGAGTGCTCATATATTAAGTATGGATATGGATGCTGGTGTGGTTGAGAGAATTGAACTTGGAGTTATGACTTATGAAAGTGAGTAGTGGGAAAAAAATGCAGAGGGAGGTGAGAGGTTATTTCTGCTAAGGGGAAAAGTGTACAGAAGATATGGAGCACAAAATTCCAGCAAACAAGGTTGGGGCATTGGGTATAGAATATAGATTGTAGAGATTTTGAGTCAAAGACACTTGTATTATGTGGACAAATTTATAAGCATTGATGCTTCATTTCATATTGCTGGACAATATTAAGGGTAACTTCATTTCATATTTCTAAACACTTATGTATATATATCTTAGAAGTGATAGCCTGATTAGTATGTTATGGTACCAAGACAGATACTGAACTCTAAGAACTAAAACATGCCAATGCAGCAAGAACATGGTGGTGCATGATGATGCTGCGTTTTTATATACACAAACCTACTCATATGAGCTGTCAACTTATGTTCCATAATTGTGAAAAATTAAAACTCACACATATGTGAACTGATCATAAAATATTTTATAAATGAATATAGTTGTAATTAGCACTACTCATATTCTAATGCTCATGAGTTGAACATGAAGTATCACCCTAGAAACCAATGATATATAAAATAAAATCAAGTTAGTATTTACATAAACTAAAATCACATATTAACAAATAAAAATTAAAAATTTAGGGGTTTCAAATTTCAATAGTTGATTTAGGGGTTTTAATCAATGAAACCCCTAAATCAAATTAGGGTTCCGGATTGGAACCCTAATTTGATTTAGGGTCCCAATCCGAAACCCTAACCCCTAAATTGATTTAGGGGTTTCAATCATGAAACCCCTAAATCAATTTAGGGGTTAGGGTTTCAATGAAATTTACAAAAAAAAAAAACAATCCAAGTGAAATCCGAAAAAAACCCAATCCGAAACAATCACATAATCACACGAATTCAATCCACAGCACACAATTCACAAAGCCCATCCTCCATCTCCGATTCAACCCCATCCTTCCTCCAATCTCCGATCAAAACTCAAAAAATTTAAAAATCAACGGAGAAAAAATAAAGAGGAGGAGAAAATTTACCGTGCGTCCGACGTCGTGTGTCGTGCGAGAGAGAGGGAGGAGGGAATACGGCGTGCGGCGGCCGGACTGGTTGCGAGAGGGAGGAGGGAACACGGGGGCGTCGACGGGAGTGGGTTTCATGCGAGTGCGAAGGCCAAAGGGGGACTCGGGAGGGGAGGGGAGGGGACCGGGATGGGGGGGGGGATGGGATCGAGGGTGTTAGGGTTAAGTTTAACCCATTAATGAAACAACGCCGTTTTGTCCACCACAAAACGGCGCCGTTTCATTAATGGGTTAAGTTATTATATATATATAATATATAATATATTATATTATATATATATATATATATAACCGGTGCGGGGCGGGGGAAAAAGGGACCGGAGGGAGTCCGTTTCCGTCCCTCGCCTCTGCTGGGTAGGGCCGGGGGGCCCCGCCTCGGCCCTAACCGGTACGAACGCCCCGCCCCGCCCTATGCGGGGGCGGGGCAAACGGGGCAGGACAGAGGGTTCCGGGGCCCCTCTACCCACCCCTATTTATACCCCATGGATCGATATTCTTGATCATAAAGTACTCAGCCAGTTTTATATACAAACTTTATTATTATTATTATTATTATTATTATTTAAAAATAAATAAAAAAGATTTATTATTAATTTATTATTATTATTTATACATTAGAAGAGGGAGTCGAATCCATAATCTTTATTTTCAAGACATGAATCTTATGTCATCGGGCCAAAGGCTATTGACATATAAGACATGCATGCATGGCTAGTACTGCTAATTAACTCAACTACTAATTACCATGAAAAATTATTAAAAAGGTTTTATATATATTTGATTTCTATGAAAAATTATTTTCATCATTCTCACGGTACTACACACTATACATAATTTTTTAAATTTTTTCTCATATTAAATGTGTGATGTATAGATGATAATTAGAAGAATTGATCAATTAGTTTAAGAAGAATAATATTAAAAAAGTTTTTAAAAAAATAAATGTAATGTGTACGTGACACGTATGTGAAGATGATAAATAACAAAACTCTATTGTATTTCTGCTTTTCTATCTTGCTAATTATGGAGTTGATCTCGATGATATTGTGTCGAAGTATGGTCATAACCTAAGGAATATTAATTGATTTGTGAAATTAATTTGAGTTAGATAAATGAATAATATTCCCATCAATTGAAGAATTTTCGTGATTAGGGTCTAATTACCTACAGTTGATCGAGTTTAAATGGTTAATGCTTAATTTAGCATGTATATTATAAAGTTATGTGTGTACGTCGAGTACGCCTCTACTTATCAATTTTATATTTAAAAATGAGATTTACAAACAGATAAAGTACGCACGTACCTGATCACATAAATTAAACTTTGAAAGGGAAATGCCTTGGCCACCGCTGTGGCTCGAGACCAACGATAGCCTTTTTTATTTTTAATGATTAAGAAAAAATTATTTAATATTGTTATAATTTTTTAAAATATTAAAAAATGATTTGAAAAAAAAAAATTGTAAGCCTAGCGGTGGGAGCCAGCATCATCCAACTTGTACATGATCTTGATCATTATTAATACATGATCACCGTATGATACAAACTCTCAGAGAGCAGTACGACGTGCAATACTTAATCATATAATTTGAGATTGTTTCTTAATTTCATAGATTTTCTTGCCTTCATTTTCTAATTGATTATATATAATAAGAGTTGAAGCATCCTCTCAATTACGCTAGCCACACGGCTAGCAGATGTACTTGTGTAAAATCAATTAATATGTGATCAATTTGAAAATTGAAATTAGGGCCACTAGAAGAAAATTAATTAATTGTGGCTAATTATTTTCAACGAAAATGATTATTTCTTATAAACATGAGTTTATTTTAATTTTGTCATAAATAATTCTCATCGTCACAAATAATATGTTACAAATACTTATTTTTCTTGTATTGTGCTCCAAGCTAGCTAGTACTGAGACACACAACTTTATGATAAGTTAATGACAATAAACCTGATAGAAGCCCTATGAGCCAAATCCAAATGAATGGAGATGCTAGCTAATTTATTAAAGCAAACTACTTGAAAATGTCTTATGAAAAAGTTCTTTTATCATCAGCAAGCTAGCTACTGATAATCCATCCTGTCATCGAAGGAAATCCATGCATCATGCCCTGCTAGTTGTACATCATGATGGAAATCATGCAGAAATTAATTCCTGGAAAAAACTGAAACATCAACATGCATGGTTAATTTGGCCGCGCGCTCAATGAAGAAACAGAGTACGTCAGGAATGCAGTTTTATATTTTTAGTCTAAACTTTCTGGAAGTGAACTAGTCCCACCGAAACTTCTGCCTATTGTGAACGTCCTTGTCGATGAGACAGTCCAATCATGCCCATCTGCCTTTTAGAGACTCAGAAGACCTCGATCTTTTGCCCATATATGATACGTACATAGGCCGGAAGGGAGGGATGAAAACGATATCATATCAACCCAAGCTAGCGAATTACGTGGTTTTGCTTATTAGTTATTGTAAAGTGTAGAATACACTCAGAAAACAGAAATCCTAGTAGAGCAAGAAGACAAAAAGAAGAAGAGGCTTATGGAGAGAAAAACATTTAAAATGTATTGGATGAATAACGTCAATGTACAGTAGCTTATTTATACAAACTGAATATTAAAAGAATAAAAATGTTATACGGCAACCACATTACAAAAGTAAAAAATAAAGATGAAATTACAATTATGTCTATCATGTCCTGATACCCCCCTTCAAGATGGAGAACAAATAGAATGTATTCCCATCTTAGAAACTAAATGATGAAATTGGTGATAGCCAAAAGGTTTAGTTAAGACATCAGAAGGCAAATGAAAAGTTTTGATAACACTAGCTTGTATTTTTTCCCGAATAAAATGGTAGTCCAGCTCAACATATTTCGTCCTTTCATAGAAAACTAGATTAGCAGCAATATATAAGGCGGCTTGATTATCACAAAAGTTGAGTACTATGAGAATGTGAAACACTAAAATCAGATAATAAGGTTAGAAACCAAATGATATCACAAGTAGTAGAAGCCAGTGATCGATACTCAGTCTCGACAAAAGATCTAGAAACAATTGTCTGTTTCTTGGTCTTGCATGAAACAAAAGAATTCTCAAGAAAAACACAATAACCACTTGTAGAGCGTCTATTGTTAGGACAAGAAGCCCAATTAGAATCAATAAAAGCTTTAAGAGACAATGTATTATTGGCTTGAAAAAAAAATCTATGTCCAAAAGTGCCTTTGACATATTGTAAAATTCTGTAGGCAACTTGTAAATGAGGCTGTCTAGGCTTAGCCATATATTGACTAAGTCTATTGACAGAGTAACATAAATCTGGCCGAGTTAATGTGTGGTAAAGAAGGCACCCTACAAGCCTTCTATAAACTGTAGGACCAGGCAACAGGTCTCCCACATCCTTACTCAACTTAATGTTCTGTTCCGTAGGAAAAGTAAGAGGTTTAGAAGTAAGAAGACCAGCATCTTGAAGAATTTTCAATGAATATTTTCTCTGACATAATGAAATACCAGCAGGAGAACGTGCCACCTCCAAACCAAGAAAATATTTGAGTTTGCCAGGGTCCTTAAGCTTAAACTTCTCATTAAGCAAGGACTTTAAAGACTCAACAGCTTGCATATCATTACTAACTATGAGAATGTCATCAACATAGACAAGAATGGCAATAAAGGATGAACCCTCCGTTTTAGTAAAGAGAGAATAATCAGCCTTGGATTGTTGAAAACCCAAGCTAAGGATAGAGTTGGAAAACTTGGAGAACCACTGCCGTGAGGCTTGTTTCAAACCATAGAGGGATTTGTTTAACTTGCAAACTTGAAACCCTCCTTTAATATGAAAACTTGGCTCTGATATCATGTAAAGTGTAGAATACACTCAGAGAACAGAAATCCTAGCAGAGCAAGAAGACGAAAAGAAAAAGAGGCTTCTGGAGAGAAAAACGTGTAAAATGTATTGAATGAATAAAATCCATGTACAGTAGCCTATTTATACAAGCTGAATATTAAAGGAATAAATATGTTATACGGCAACCACATCACAGAAAAACAGAAGGAATGAAATTACAATTATACGGCAACCATAATAAAGATGAAATTACAATTATGTCCTAATAGTTATGAATAAAAATGAAGAAAAACAGAAAGAATAAAGAGAAGATACTGGAAACCCACATGCTGTACGAACGTGATGAGAAATAAGAAGTGTACGTGAGAAGGAAGTTGCAGTCTTGCATGCAAATACGTACTGACTGAAATTCTGAATATATATCATGGACACGATGAGAAGAAGATGGCAGTACTGACATGTGTACATTAAACCAAAGTGTTAGAAGAATGCAGTAATTGGCCGTTTGAAATCTAAACAGACAGATATTGGAAATGGGGGCATGGCGGCATCTTCAACACTCAAACTTTGTCATAATCAATATTATTGTACATATGGCGCATGCATGGTTGTAGTCTAATGAACTTCTTTAGTCAGCAAATCGATCTGCATTAATATTAATTTGTAGCACATTGTGGACAGTACTTGGCCGGCTTGGCAATCACTATGCTCCACAGATCATCAGTACCAATGCTGCAGAATGATCAGTAGCCTCTGTTAAAGTATCTACTGCAACTACATCAGATCCCTCAAGCTCCAGCTCTACAGATTGTGCACACAATGAGTGTCCAAGAAGTACCATTACCAATATGGCAAGAGTACCTCTTCAAGATCATGACAGCAAGCCTCCAGACAGCAAGCCTTGCAAATATGGAAGCTCACACTTAAGGCAAGTCTTTGCAAGAATCATGGATCCTACAAAATTTGCTATATAACTCTGTAATTCCATTGATTCAGCAAATCAATCTTATTTATGTTAATTGTATTATTTGCTTCCTTGTATAGAAAATAATGTGCATCTCTCAAGAGTGTATCTTTTGATTCTTTTATTGACTTGTACAAACTATATAATGAATATACAATATACTGGTTTGGTGTGTTAGCCAAAACCATTTTTCTGTGATTTTGTTCATGGTATCAGAGCTGTATTCAGCTCACGCTCATACATCCTAGTTCAATGGCTTCTCCAAATACTACTTCTGCTGCTCCTTTTGTTTTTCCATCCTTTGCCCAATTAACTGGGGTTAAACTAGATGGAAACAACTACTTACAATGGCTATCTCAACTGGTTCCTGTTATGAGAAGTCATGATATGATGGGCATTGTGGATGGTTCTGAACCATGCCCTACCACTTTGATCTCTGATGCTCAAGGCAAAGAGATTCCAAATCCAGCTTATCCTCTATGGATAAAGAATGATCAATTCCTTCTCGGATGGATCAATATGACCCTATTTGAATCGGTGCTTTCCACAATTTATGGATTGCAAACTTCTCACCAAGTTTGGACTGCCCTTGCCAGTCGATTTGCATCACAATCTAGATCTCGTGTCTCTCACCTAAAAAGACAATTGCAATGCCTTTCTCAAGGTACCAAATCATGTTCTGAATACCTCCAAAGTGCCAAAGTTCTAACAGACCAACTTGCTGCAGTTGGTAAACCCACTGAGGATGAGGACTTAATTTCCTTCATTATTAGTGGGCTTAATCCTTCCTTCAATGGATTTATCACTTCTTTCTCTCTTGCTACAAGAGAAAATCCTCTAACATTTCTTGACTTTCAAGATGAGTTACTTAGTCATGAAATGCTCCTCAAACAACAAACTCCTTCTCCTGATCCAACAAACTTTGCTTTATTTATGCCAAAGTCCAACTCCTCACAACAAAACAAATTTCCTTCACGTAATGGAGCACCCCACTTCCACAAGAAAGGCAAAAATCCTCAAACATACAATTACCCTCCAAGAAATGGGCCCTTTAAACCCTCTGCAGGTTCAGCACCTAAGCCACCACAGCAAAATAATGCTCAAAGCTTCAGCAACACTAACAGGCCATCATGTCAAATTTGTGGAAAAACCAGCCATACAGCTATTGATTGCTTTCATAGGATGGATTATTCCTATCAAGGAAGGCATCCTCCTTCTCAGCTTGCTGCCATGGTGGCTCAAACCAACCAAGTATTGGATGAACAACCTTGGTATGTTGATAGTGGTGCCAATGCGCACATCACCAATGACTTGGAGAACCTGACCATCCATCAACCTTTTCAAGGTCATGACACAGTTACAGTTGGCGATGGAGCTGGCATTCCCATCCAAAACACTGGTTCTTCCATCATTCACTCATCTACATCTCATTTTCATCTTAAAAATGTGTTGCATTGTCCATAGGCCTCGGCCAATTTGCTCTCTATTAATAAATTCTGTTCTGATAACAATTGCTATTTTGTCCTAACCTCTTCTCATTTCTTTGTGAAGGACAATCAGACCAAAGTCATACTCTTGGAAGGCAAAGTTGAGAATGGGTTGTACCCCTTGCGGTTTCAAGGATCTTTCTTCAAAAATAAGCATGTTTTTACTGCCTTTATTGGATTAAAGACCACTCTTCTTATGTGGCATTTTAGACTAGGACATTCCTCATTTGTACTAGTCTCTCGAATAATAAAAGATTATCATTTACCACTCTCTCATGCAAATGATAATGAGAAGTCCTTTTGTGATTCATGTCAGCTTGGTAAAAGTAAAAAGCTTCCATTTTCTACCTCTCACAGGATCTCTACTGCTCCTTTAGAACTAATTCATACAGATTTATGGACCTCTCTTATCTCTTCTGTTAGTGGCTACAAGTACTACATAATATTTGTTGATGACTTTTCACGCTACACTTGGTTTTATCCTCTTCAAACTAAAGCAGAAACATATGAGTATTTTGTTAAGTTCAAGACTCTTGTAGAAACTCAATTCTCATGTAAAATCAAAAAGTTGCAAACTGATGGAGGAGGGGAGTATAATTCACTTCAGTTTCAATCCTTTTTGACCCAAAATGGCATTGTGCATCGTAAATCTTGCCCCCACACCTCACAACAAAATGGATTGGCTAAAAGAAAACTACGTCATATCCTTGAAACAGGTCTCACTCTTCTTGCCCATTCAGGTCTTTCAAACACCTATTGGGTTGATGCCTTCCTCACCTCTATTTACATCATCAACAGGCTGCCTACTGCTGTTCTTACCCACAAATCCCCGTATGAAAAACTCTTCAAAATGGCGCCTAATTATTCTGTACTCAGGGTCTTTGGTTGTAAATGTTTCCCTTTACTTCGGCCTTACACCACTCACAAGTTAGAATATCGGTCCAAAATCTGTATTTTTCTTGGCTACAGTCCTGCTGGCTATCGTTGTCTTGATCCATTTTCAGGTAGAGTTTATCTCTCTAGACATGTCATTTTTGATGAAAGATCCTTTCCAGCAAAGGAACATGCTACATTGCAACTGCCATCCAAGATTAATGCTGCTGCTGATCATCCTTTTCAACTCTCTGTAAGTTTTCCTCCTGCTAATACCATTACCATTGATTCTGAAAATTCTAACACTGCATTACCTATCTCTCCTGACATCCATAACTCTCAATCTTTGAGTCCCTCATTGTCTCTTGATCCTTCCCCACCTTACTTAGCCCCTACAGATGCTACTTTTGACCCATTACCACATCCTATCACCAATTCTGCTCCTCACTTATCTGAACCAGCAGTTGAGGTCCCAATTTCCCATCCAATGCAAACTAGGTCACGTACTGGTTCTCTTCAACCCAAATCATTCCCAGATTTCCAGCTTTATTACTCCACTAGATATCCTCTTCTTGCCTTACAAGCTCAATCTTCACCAGTTGAACCTACTTGTTTCTCCAAGGCCATTGCTGATCCATGCTGGAAAGATGCCATGTCTCAAGAGTTTGCTGCTCTTCTCTCCAATGACACATGGACACTTTGTCCAAGACCACCCCATCAAAATGTTATCAGAAATAAGTGGGTTTACAGAATCAAACAGCACTCCGATGGGTCCATAGACAGGTTCAAAGCACGCTTAGTTGCTAAGGGCTTTGAGCAACAACTTGGCATTGACTACACATATACGTTTAGTCCAGTTGTTAAAGCATCTACCATTCGCATTGTGTTGGCCCTAGCAGTACATTTTCATTGGCCCATTAGACAACTTGATGTGTCTAATGCTTTCCTACATGGAACCTTAATGGAAGAAGTGTTCATGGAACAACCTCAAGGGTTTGTTGATGCTCAACACCCAGATTATGTTTGCAAACTTCATAAAGCAATCTATGGTTTAAAACAGGCCCCAAGAGCCTGGTTTCACTGCTTATCTTCCTCATTACTTGATCTCGGGTTCACAGCATCCTTGGTTGACACCTCCTTGTTTGTCTTTATTCAAGGGGAAATCAAGGTCTTTATGCTCATATATGTGGATGACATCATAGTTACTGGTACTCATAACTCTGTTATTTCCTCTCTGATTTCTCAGTTGCAGCAAAGGTTTCCTCTCAAGGACTTGGGGCCACTTAGCTACTTCCTTGGTATTCAGGCCACCCGATCAGCTACTGGCCTGCACCTCTGTCAATCTAAATACATTCACGATCTTTTGCACCGTACTCGCATGATTGGAGCCAAACCAACCAGCTCTCCTTGCCCATCTAGTTCCAAGCTGTCCAAATATGATGGGGATGTGCTTCCTGACCCATCTGAATATCGTCAAGTTGTTGGATCCTTGCAATATTGCACGTTGACACGACCCGACATTGCCTTTTCAGTTAACCAACTCTGTCAACATATGCATTACCCCTCAACTACCCATTGGTCAGCTGTTAAATGTGTTCTAAGGTACCCAAAAAGCTCTAGTGATCATGGTCTCTTTTACTCTCCTGGCAGCCTTCATCTTCAAGCCTTTTGTGACTCTGATTGGACAGGGAATCCAGATGACCGCCGTTCTACCTCTGGATTTGGTATTTTTCTTGGCAACTGTTTAGTCTCTTGGAGTGCCAAGAAGCAGGTGGTGGTGTCTCGGTCCAGCACAAAAGCTGAGTACCGAGGTATGGCCATCACCACTGCTGAATTGTTTTGGCTTCGCATGCTTTTTAAGGATCTTCATATCCCTCTCATACAGCCACCTATTCTTTGGTGTGACAATGTTAGTGCCCTTGCCCTTGCCTCTAATCCGGTGTTTCATGCACGCACTAAACACATAGAGGTCGACTATCACTTTATCCGTGAAAAAGTATTGAATGGTGACATTCTTCTAAAATTTATTTCGACTAATGATCAATTGGCTGATATTTTCACTAAGGATCTCTCATCTGCTAGATTCTCTCTTCTCAGGTCCAAGCTCTTGGTTCAACCTCTTCCCATTCGCTTGCGGGAGGATGTTAAAGTATTTACTGCAACTACATCAAATCCCTCAAGCTCCAGCTCTACAGATTGTGCACACAATGAGTGTCCAAGAAGTACCATTACCAATATGGCAAGAGTACCTCTTCAAGATCATGACAGCAAGCCTCCAGACAGCAAGCCTTGCAAATATGGAAGCTCACACTTAAGGCAAGTCTTTGCAAGAATCATGGATCCTACAAAATCTGCTATATAACTCTGTAATCTCATTGATTCAGCAAATCAATCTTATTTATGTTAATTGTATTATTTGCTTCCTTGTATAGAAAATAATGTGCATCTCTCAAGAGTGTATCTTTTGATTCTTTTATTGACTTGTACAAACTATATAATGAATATACAATATACTGGTTTGGTGTGTTAGCCAAAACCATTTTTCTGTGATTTTGTTTAGCCTCATGTTTGCAAAGAATAATGCTAGTGATCAGCCCGGCCATCATTTTGCCTCTTTAAAGTTATCACTAATGTATTTAAATTTTTATTGAAATGATTAAAAATATTATTGTTAGTGTATTTGTGTATTTTTTTAATATTTAAAAAATAAAAATAAAAAAATACACAAAAAATTAATTTAAACAAGTGATAGGACAAAATGATGGGATTGAGTAACATCATCCTGTCTCCAAATGATGCATTATTGTTATGGTAACGTTGGCTAAGATCATGAGCTGCAATGCAATACTATCACAGTGATTGCATGCATGCAGGCCCTCAGTCTCTTTCGTTCAGTTGCCATTTTTTGTCTGCCTAGCTGCTTAATTTGGCCCATTGGATATGTATCCGATTATCATCAGAAAATTTAGTTTGAATGCAAGATTATAATGAAAAGATCTTTAATTTAGAGAAAATAATCTAAAAATACCTTATAAAAATTCGTTTTGTGACAAATACATAATTTTCACAAAACTATAATTGTCATGAGCTGTAAATTCCAATTATATGCTAAAAATATCTTTAATATAGTTGACACTTATAATTTTGTTGTAAATAGTGGGTATTTCCAATGGTTTTTTCATCTTTGTGAAAAAAAATTCTTTAACTCGTTACAAATTGATAACAAGTTTTGCCAACATTAACTAATATAAGTTGCAACAAAATATGATTAATTAGATGGCAATTTCAACGAGATCTTTCGTGAAAAATACGAACAACTACATATATTGTTGCAAACAAAGAGATCATGGTAATTGCAACAAGGTTTTTTTTTTTTTAACAAATACTAAAAAGTCATGTGCAACGATTATATTTATTGTTACAAATTATAATAAGATGGAAATTCCAACGTCCAACTACTCCCTCACAAATATCATGGGGCATTTGCAAAATTAATTAACAATGGATCGAAGAGATTCCGATACAAATTTTCACTACAACAAATACTATCTTTTGCTGCGTTTTATTTCCCGGCGATGGTTTTGCTTCCTTTAAAAGGAGATCGTTCACTTCCACTCATGGTCTTTGTGTCAAGTACGTGAATCCCCGTTGACACTACAAGAATCTGGACTTTTCCCAGCGATTTTAGTGCTGCTGCAAAAAAATTCGCCGTAATATAGATCATATAGCGGCGACTTATTAATCGCTGGGTAAAATCCACTGAATAGTGGCGATAAGTGTCATTCTGCTTATCCCAGCAATTATAATTCTTTTCGCGGCGACAATTTTCGCTGCAATACCATGAATAAAATCCAGGTGCCAAAACACCAATTTTATTTTCTATTTCCCTCCCCGCGGCCTCAAGTTAGTCACAGTGCCTCTCCTCCCTCTGTTTGTGTTTCAGTCGATTTCTTACTAAATCCCTTCCGGCGAATCGATACGACGGCGGCGACGATAATCCCCCTTTCCCAATCGCTCCCAAAGCTCCCTCTCTGACCTCCACTACATTTTTGCCGTCAAATAGAAGCTTGGTCATCGTTTCCAACCAAAACCAAAGCTGTGTCGGGGACTCTCGGCTTACCCATTAGGTTGTATGTTACCCCCTTCAAATCTTAAACTTTCTAAACCTTGCACTGCGTCTACCAAAAATTAAATCCCCGTTCTGTTGAATGCATATGTACAGACGGCAATCAAAGCCAAAATCGGCCTCTGTCCTGATCTAGAGCAGGGTAATTTCTTCCATTTTGCTGTTAGTCAGAAACAAAGGCCGAGAAAGTCCCAGTTCTTACTGTGTGCGAGGCTTACCAGTCCATGGAAAGGGGTAATTTCTTCCATATGTTAATTTTTTTTTCCAAACATGCATGAACATAGCGCCATGGAAAGGGGTGACTTGGATTGTTGGATTACATGCACAAATTGGATTTTTTTGGCTTTGTGCATGTTTTTTAATTTTTAATTTTATTTTTTTGTAATATGTCGATGCTGTGCATGTTCAATTCATTGGTTGATTATCATATAATGGTAGTTGGTATTTTCTTATGTTCAACTTCAAATATATTTAGGTCTGATCTCTAGTACTTGTTGCTGCAAACCCCATTCATAGAATCTATGCATTTGAGGTTAGTTTTAGGGCTAGATTCTAGGAAATAATGTTGGGAAAAACAAACCTGCGATTCAAACATTGTCCATGCAAGCTTTAAACAATGGCATATCCTACCAAAACTTTGTTTTTGTTCTTTCCAAAAATCTGGATGCTTGTTAATATCTGTGTTAGTATGGTTGGTTGCTTGAAACTAGGTGCTCTTTTCAATGATCATCATGCTTATGTTTATTTATTCAAAAGGCTGTCTTTCTAAGCTTGCTTATATTCATTCAGTTTTGATAAATATGCTAATATGTATCAACACCCACTATTAGTTTTGCATCTACAACTTGGTCCCATGTTGTTACTTAGCATGGTAAAACCGGGACAAATCAATGCTATGTAATTTATTATGTTATAAATAGAACAGGTTAAGATGTAAATTTTTCCATTAATTAATCTAAACAATAAAAGTTAGGCTGAGTTGAAAATTGAACTGTAGGCAATAAGTTAAACACTGTGAATAGACCAATAGGAGCAAATAAGAGAGTAATGAAATGAGGTTTTTGCAAAGTTCTAGCAGACTAGCACTAAATCATATGGAGGGTGCTCATAAATAATATCATCAGATGTCACTAAAAAAATCTTCATGATAGTCAACTGTTCCTTTCTAGTTTCTTCAAAGTGTGTTGGATGTGAAGTGTTCAAGAGGTTCACAGTACAGCTAGAGAAGTCAAACATGATTCTATAGGCCGATATCTTTGCCTAGCTACTTGTTTGAAGGTGAGTTCGAACATTATAGTAAATAAGTAACATTTATACAGAACATATAATGATGTAGTTAATAGTTGGGATATTCATAATTGGGGGAACCATTAATATTAATAAATAATCATGGGGATGTAGTTAGGTATGAAACTTCCTACATATGCTGCATGCAAAAGCGAGTAAACAAAGGATTAAGACTCCTGCATGTATCTAAGAATAAACCAATTAGCATATGCTGACTTTATGTTAAATAAGTTAAAAATACTCCAGATCTGTTTGTGTGCTTTTGTTTTTGTATGAGTGATCGCGTGCTCATGTGTATATATGTTTGTGTGTGCATTTGTCTTCCCCTTTCTTTAATGGCCAGCATGCCTTAACCCCCATATGCAGGGTTGTGCTCCAATTCCATTGCCTATGGCCACAAGGGGAACCACTTAAAGAGTCATAACTTACTTTGGTAGGCCATGCTTAGGTCCATGGCTTGCGCATCCACCCATAACCATTTTAAAACCATGCATCTCTTATGGTCATTCTTAAAGCTTCTTTAATAACTTGTCTTTTATCTGAAGTTACCATAATGCACGAATAACACATAATGACATAACTTATCATAATCATAAATAAAAACATATCGCTGAAGAATATTATAAAACACATAATATGTAACATTGAAACTCACTTTCATTATATCATGAAAGTAAAGAGAGGCTTTCAAGAAAGGGCTATGCATACACAAAACTTTAAAAACTTCATTTACCATACACGTAAGGATATGATCATGCTACTTGATTTTGCTGGAATTGTTTGGACTTGATAGGGTGAGGCTGTTTCATTTTTCAATCTCCAGATGTTGCAGCAGTTATCTAGGGTTCGAGATTGGTTTCCTTGAAGAACATCACATGGGATTACTAGCTTAAAACTTTCTAGACTTACAGCAGCATATGTTTTCCTAGTTTTCAGGCCAAACAATCCGTTGTTTGAGACCTGAAAAACCTAATAATTGTGCTGTTCGAATTTAACTCAGTTTGTTTTAAAAAGGGGTTCCCAGAATCCCAGTGGGTAGGAGTTCTAGGGTAAATATGTTGCTATTCTTTGGATCCATTTAGGAGTCATAAATGGGTCTGGTTTCCCAGATCTAAGTACTGATTGCTGCTTCTATTTCCTTAAGAAGAACCTCATAAGCCTTGCTCTGTGACGTATTGGCATCGATCTGAAAAGTTCTACCAACATTTGAGTAGTAGCTGTTGTATTTTTATCCAATTATTAATATAAAATCACACTTGTTGAATCATAGTAGAGGTTCTCATTGTTACCTCATGCACTTGGTTTCATAAAGAGATCACCTCTACTCTGAAAAATTGGAGGATAACAATGACCCACATTCTCTGCCTTCAGCTTTACTTTAATTCTTTATGTTCCAATATGGCCTTCTATGTTTCATCCATTAATTAATATAGATTAACCTATTTGGCACCACGATTTTCATAAGCACCAACAACCTATTTGGCAGACATTTTCACAACATCAAGGAGAGATGCCTTTTTCTGGCTACATGCATGTGTATCCAAGAAGACATTCTTTTTAGTTCTTAGGTTGCTCTTATTCAAATGGTCTCTTAGGCCTGTCTTTTGTGTTTTAAGAGTTTATTTGAATGTTGAATAACTAGCACTGACTTGAAGTTTATTCATCTTTCTTTCTACCACCCTAAATATGTTCAACAAGTTTTAACCAGATTAAAACACATTTTAATTTTTACCCTTTTCTATTCAGTTTTGATATTTGTTCTAGATTATCCTTCCACTAAGTCTTATGTATAACTTTTCTTTCCTATTGATTTCAGAAACTTTCACACGCTTGCCCAAGTCCATTTTGTGACTTCTGGATAGAGCTATTCTGGTACCAAGAAGAAAACTTTCTACTATTTTGAAAATTTTTATTTTAGTCCAAGAGTTTGTATTCATTTACTTATTTACATCTGTTTCAGGGAATAACTGAACCTATGCTTTATATTGGAATGCTTTTCAGTATGTTTGCTTGGCATGTGGAAGATCACTATTTGTACAGGTGCCTTTGCCATGGTATGCTTTGCTTGATATGTTGTTTCATGTTTATTATGCTTTTCAGTATGATATGTTGTTTCATGTTTATTAAGTGTAAATAATTTGGACTATAGACTGTCCGGTTGTTATGGAATTTAAATGGTCCATTCATTGTGTTTATGGTGTTTACCGCACAAATCCATCATAGCTGAATGGAGTTGATAGTGAGGTTTCATTTCAATTATGTAGCTTTGAAATAAAAATTTCTGTTATGTCTTCATTGCCTTATCTTGAGAAAATAATAATGTTTTGACTATGTTTAACCCTTTATTTATATGTGTTAAACTAGTGGAGATGAGAAATAGAGGGGAGAGGGAAGAGAAAGTATTCATCACAAGTTTAACACAAATCTGATATGCCCAATCTAAATTTTAAATCTACTTTGAATACAGAGTTACTCAGCTCAATTCCATCATAAGGACTAGTACCATATTTAATTACAATCATATATATACATACCACGTTTTCCAATGTTAAAGTAATTAATTACATCTATTTCAGCTACTGTGTGTGTAAGTGATGGTGGGTGACTTTATTTTCTGACTTGAGGTAAAATGTGAATGAATTTCAAAAGTTTGAGATGGAGAGCAAGGTATTTTTGAGATGCTTGTGTTGGGTTAGCATGTTTAATTTAAGTGGGATCATTGTGTTGGCAAGTGGACTATAAATAAGACTAAACCAACTTCTATAATATATTTGCTCAAATATGCTCTAATCTTATTTAGTTCCTCATGTGTATTCTAGTTTTATTTTTTTATTTTTTTGGGTGTACTTGTAATGCCTAACTAAAGAATAGGTAGCCTTTTTTTTCATATGCAGTGGGTGGCAGACCAACAAACTCTCTTGGTCCATTGTCATGAACGTTCTTGTGGGTGTTTTTGCATCTATTGTTTAAATTGATTTGGTTTGGTAAATGGTAAGCTATAAGGAAGAGCGAAAACTAGATGTGTTCTGATATTTGCTGCTTGTATTAAGAATCTGAGAAGCACATTTTTCCACTAACATGTGAGAGTTTTCTCGGAGAGATCCAAAACTGATTATGTGGTAATTCTATAGAACTTCAGGATTTTTTGGGCCTTCTGGAAATGATCTGTGAATTGTTTTTCTTCTAGGGATATTTGTGGATAATTCCCAAAGCATTTAACCTTAGAGGATTCTGTTTAGGTTCGCTGTGTGAATTTTATTTGGGAATTTGGAGTGACTTATGAGTAAAAGATGTATTTTTGCTGTATAGATTCTGAAGCTCTCCTTCTTGTCAAGCACTATATTGGCAGATGGTGATTTTGTGATGACCCGCTTTTGAGTGTATTTTCGCTGAAATAATTGTTTTTATTTTAATTAAAATATCAGTTATTTTATTTTAAATTATTTGCGTTTTAAAAGTTGGGTTTTAATTTAATTTAATTTATTTGATGTTGTGTTTTATTTCTTTTAGTTGTTTTGTGGTTTTAATCTTTTTGGCGGTTTGTTTCGTTTTCCCGGAGTGAGGACTGGATCTCATCTCTTTTCACATCTTTTTCCTTTCTTCTCTTTTTCCTTTTTTCTTTTTCCCTTCTTTTCTTTTTTCCTTCTTTTTCTTTTTTTCTTTTTTCTTTTCTCTCTTCTCTCTCCCCGATCCGGACCCCCCCGTGATCTCTCTCTCTCCTCCCTCTCCCTCACGCCGGCGTCACCTTCTCCAGCCCCTACCGCCGCCGTCCGGCCACCGTTCGGCCTCCCACCGGTCCCATTCTCTTCCTCTCCCTCCGGTGCACCACCCCTCCAAAACCCACCCCCAACCGGCCGGCCGTTTGGCCGGAAAAGCTCCAAGAAGGGCGCACGGATTTTGCTCCGATCCGCCGCCGTCGCTCCACCTCCGGCCACCATTTCTTCACCACTTCATCACCGACTCCTTGCCGTCCCAACCCACCCATTTCCGACCTCCAACGACCATCGGAACAGCTCCTACGAGCTTAGTTTCCGTTTTGGGTAATCCGGCCATTCCGCCGCCACCCACGGCCGTTCGCCACTTCCAATAGCTTCACAACCATCCCTAGACCATTCCCTATCAATCTCGTGTCCTAGTTTGTCCCCATTCAAAAGTGGGTTTTTCAAACCCACGGCCACAGTGAATTTTCACTGTGACGTTGCTGTTTTTCCGCCGTTTGCAACGCCGCTTGTTTTCTAAAATTACAATATAGCGCTGTAAGTATTTTCCAAACCCTATTTTCAGATTTTAATATATATTGCTCATTCAATTATTTACTGTTGTTGGTTGTTGATTCCAGGCTGAGTCTGAGGAGTTTCGGGGGTCGGATGGATGGAGGACGGAGTTGTCTGTTTTATTGATTTATGTTGGTTGGTTATTTTATTATGCATTGATATGGCATTTCATGGTGCATGCACGTGTGTTTTTGTTCATGTGTGAAAAGCCTGTGTATTGGCGTGAGTAGTTTTACGGGTGCGTGTGTATCATGAGCCCAAGCCGGGATGGGTTATTATCTCGGTGGAGCTCCTCTGGTCACTCGGGAGCGGAATAAACTGAGTGATGTCCCCTGAGTTGTCGAGAGAGATGACGGGAGCGGGGCTAGGGGATGCTTGGCTACGAACGCGCCGGGCGCGAAACCGGGCATTGCCCTACTCACCGACTCCGTGGCCCTTCGCTGGCGAGGGCTAGAGGATGCTTGGCTACGCACACGCGGGGCGTGGAACTGGGCATCGCTCGTTAGGTGTCACATGCGTGGTGGTACTCTACGGTGTAACACTGGAGCCAGGGTGTGCGGATGACCCCTAGGGGAGGTCATGGTGCATACGGTTAAAATTGGATAATGGTTTATGAGGCCAAATGAGACTTTTGGCGTGGGCCAGATGGACTTCTGGCGAGATATTGGGCCGGATGGACTTCTGGCGAGATATTGGGCCAAATGGACTTTTGGCGGCCAAATGTGACTTTTGGCGTGTTTTCGGAAAGGATGTGTTTTTGGGCCAAAAGGGTTTTTGGCGTGTGTGGAAAACTGGTGTTTTTGGGCTTTGGGCATTGGGCATGGTTCATGCATATTGTTTGAGTTTTATGTGTTTTTATCTGGTAGTGTTTGGGTTTTACTTACCTGCGGTACCATTCGTGGTTCCGTAGCTTTTGGTGCAGAGATAGAGGACGAAGAGGAGGAGGCTGAGCCCGAGGATGCGGCTCCGCTGGGATGCTGATGCTATCTTTTTTATTTGTTTAAAACTGTATTTGTGTTTTATAATATTTTATCTATGTATGTTTTAAACAGCTTGTATTACGTTAAGAAAAATTCTGGTACTTAGTTATGACTTTCGTTATCCGCTGCGTGTTTCTCTGTACACATCTGTTGCCTTGCACACACTCGGCACCCGTCGATGGGATGGTGACCCGGGTTGTCACCATCCGGACGTCTCAATTTCCCCGTGTTCGGGCGTGGGGATTTTGGGGGCGTCACAAATTTTCCCTAACTTTGCTATTCTGAACTTTCTCTTGACCAAAGTTGTGTACATTTTACATGTTTTGCTTAGCCCTTTATTTTCTCTTAATCACAAAAGTTGTGTACATTTGACTATAAAGTTATTTAGCCTTTTATAGTATATTTTTGTGCATTTTATGATAAGGATGTTGTATGTTTTAGGCTATGACAGCCATATATGTTCACCTGACTTTATATATATATATATTTTTTTTTAAAATACTATTTGCAACTATTTTCAGTCGCCGCAAATAGTTTTTTTCGCGGGTAAAGATCTGAACAGCAATTCTTTAATCGTTGGGAAATATTTTATAAATGTCAAATCAATCGCGTTGATTATAAAATCGCTGGGAAAACTTTTACCAGCGGGAAAGAAATTTAATAAGGAAAAATCATATCCCAGCGAATAAAAATCTCGCTGTCATATGATATAGCAGCAATTTTCTAATCGCTGGGAAAGATGCCTTAAAAAAAAAAATTCCCAGTGTCAAAAATATCGCTGGAATATTATGTTCCAGCGATTATATAATCGCTGGGAAAGAAATATAAAAAGAAAATATTTTTCCCAGCGTTAAATAAATCGCGGCCATAGTATATCCCAGCGATTTTGTAATCGCTGGGAAAGAAATTTTAAACAGGAAATATATTTACCAACGATTATAAAATCGCTGGAATATAAAATCGCAGCGAATGAATTGTCGCTGCCAAATGAGATTATGTTTTTGAATTTATTTCCCAGCGATTTGGACATCGCTGCCATAGGGTCTATTTTTGACGGCGATTTTTCTTTTCCGCCATAGTATATAGGAACTGGCTGAATAGTACCGGCGATCAGCCAGCGACTTAGAAATCGCCGGGATATTTGTATGGCGGTGATTTTTATGCTTTTTCCAGCAACTTAAAAATGCAATCTATTGTAGTGTGAGTTAGTAACCTTTGCGTCCATTTTTTACTGCGGCAAAAGAATTCATAGCAAATAGTTGAAACTATAGTGAGGATTTCGTGAATCGCAATTATGTAGATTTATTTGATGTGATTCACAATCGCTAGAAAATTCTGCTTCACGTTAAAGCCATTCAAATCGTGGTGAAAAGTTTATTGATGTGTTGTTTATATTGGCATGATTGATTTGAGATATTGCATATTTTATATATTTAAAACCATTGTATTTCAATTGCTTCGTGATATTATTATTGGTTTTAAATGAAAAAATGGTTAATAAACATAAATACGAGTTGTGATTTTTAATTGATTGATATCATGTTTATGTTTAATTTTATAACTATGATTTAATTTGATAACATTTCCTCACATATATAATATATTTTTGATAATCTATTTTTCATTTTAATTTATTTTTTAGTGTTATTTTTATCTACTTATTTTCAACTTAAATAAAATTCACATGGGATCCGGTTGGAACTTTTGACTAAAAGAGCATGCTAATTGAGAGGAAATATAAAGAAATATACAGAAGATAAACAAAGAGAATGAAGGAAGCGGTGGACTTGGGCAGCTAAAAAGGACACAAAATGAAGATGACTTTGAATGTTAAATAACTTTTTTACTTTGGTTGTTCATAGACGCACGCGGTCTTGAGTTATGGTTTGAATGAAAATCACGAAGGCAAGTTGAAAGTGGGTTTTACGTAAAGAAGAAAATGATTTTCGGTGGACACCACATGCAATGTGAAAGTCATAGAAGGGGGCTGAAACCAAGTGGAGGCACGCACGTTGAGAAAAAAAAAAAAAAAACGTAGTGGGATTGACTGAAAAAGAAGGGGGTTTATGAAAATGAAAGGAGGCTGATTTTTGGAGGGCAAGGAGATCAAACAAAAAGAAAAAGACATTCTCCCGTTCTGACTTTGGATTTTAAAAACAAGGACTTACGTGAAGGAGTGTTATCATTGATGGAGAGAGCGTGACTTAAGGGGAAAAAAAAAACTAAGAGGATTATTCTTTCTTTTTCATTGGAGCAGGACAAAAGAAAAAGAGGAAAGCACGCTTGGATTTTAAGGAGAGGGGCTGCAGACGGAACGTAGGGGGGCTAGCACAGTTTACGGAAAGGACTGGGTTGGTGTTCAGAGCTAAGACGGAGGTGGGGAGCTCGATTCTTTTTCCTGGACAACACACAGAATAGAGAGGGAGACACAAAACAGTGAGACTTGAAGGGAGTTAATTTTTGCTCTATTTTTTAGAGGGAAAATAGAGACTTTCAGGTGAGAGAGGAGAACTGAAGTGGAGGCCAAACAGAGCACTTTTCATGCTGAGAACTGGGCTACTGATTTAGAAAGAGAGCTTTGGGCAGGTTGAACTTCAACTGGAGGGTGCTAACTTACGGGAAAGAAACTTTTGGGTTTTAGGGAGTTATTTGGTTGTTTGGACGTGAAGGACGTGGGTTCTGGTTGGATGTTCTATTCTGGCTTGGTGACAGTGGACGTAGAGTTGAGAGGTTCAGTTTTCGGCTGGGTCTGACATATGGGAGGGTCCTGTGTTGAGAGAAACCAAAGAGCTATGGATATCAGTTGGACAACGTGAAGAGGAATTTGAGCTTCCTATTTTTACGGAGAGAGAGAGAGAGAGAGAGAGAGAGAGAGAGAGAGAGAGAGAGAGAGACGGAAATGGCTGGTCTGAGTTTCGGTGGAGAGAGGAATGAAGAAAGGTTGATAGACGAAAGAGAAATAAGCTCTTGTTCTTTTACGTTGAAGCTGAGTTTTGGTGAAGCTCTTGTTCTATTTTGGGAAAGGAGACTAAACGAAGAAAAAAAAAAAAAAAGCTCTCCTGTTCTGGTCTTGGATGTGAAAAGAAGAACTTACGGCAGCTTGAAGGAGTGAGAGAAACATGAGAGCACTGCATGGGCATTTCGAGTGGGAGCTTCTCTTTCGCTTGATCAAGGAACGTTGGACGACGTGGGGGTACGAGATAGAGAGTTTGATCGAACGGATAGGGAGTTTTATTTTCGTTTGGTGTTCTCATCTTTTCTTCACTTTTGTTTTATGTTTTAGATTATTTTTTTAGTATTAATTTGTGTATTTTATTTTTATTATGGAGAATATTTTTATAATTTTCGTAACTCTTATAATGAATATGGTTGGCTAAATTCTCGTATTAAGGTTAGAGGCAAAGTCTATTGGTTTAGACATTGTTTTCGGATCAACATTGAAATTTATTTTGTGAGTGTGATTGATTGAAGGATTTTATTATTGAATATTTTGATTATCTATATATTTATCTTGATTGATTGTGATTTTTGAATACAGTGAATGCTTGAAGAATCCCTGTGATAGTCAAATAGATTTGTGAATTTTTTAATTATCAATCGTTCATGCTTAATCATTAGTGATTATTTTTTTTCTTGACCTTAAATGCTAATTTTTTCAATTAAACGGAATCATTATTCTAGTTTAATTGAAGTAAATAGATCGAAAACAATATTCTAAATTATTAGACAGAACCTCAAAACCTTAGTCGTTCTCCATAACAATTTATTTTATCATTTTAGTTTTATTCCGTTATTTCAAAAATTCTCATCTTAGTAATTTTATTTTATATTCGATCACACATTTTTTTTAGTATTTTCTTTTCATTTTTTGAGTTTATTTTATTTATCACATAAATCAATCCCTGTGGATTCGACCCTGTGAGGTACTCCAAGAGTCGTGGGACCTGCTTCAAGTAGAGAATGAAAGGCTGAGTGGCCTTCAGGATTTTGACGCCTAACAGCTCAAGATGTTGGAGGAGGAGGCTCATCCTTGTCGGCCATCGCAGAGGATATGGGAGTCTTGCTGTCTATGGCCAAGGTCAGGGAGGAAGAGGTGTTGACCAAGTTGGGGGTGGCTCAGAAGAGGATAGTCACCCAAGATGTGGTCATTTGAGATTTGCGGAGTGACTTGTCTCAACTGCAAGAGGTCGTCACCCGCTCAAGCAACGAGCTGGGGAGGGCCCTCTACGTCCGCGATGACGCTTGGTCCCATGGATATATCAAAGGCCTTGAAAGGATATGTGACTACGTCATCCTAAATCCTCAAGAGAGTTTCGAGGCGTTGGAGGCACACCTAAGGTCTATTGATCTCGAAGACCATGACCCTAATCCTACCACTCTTAATCATGCAGGCGAGATTGGGTAGGCAATGATTCAGGACGCTTTCATGCCTGTGGACGACGATCCTCCAGACTATCCTCCTAGGGGTGTCGTGGGTGTCGACTCTTTGGGAGGCGGCTTCAAGGGGACCGGGGTCGACTCTACTGGGCATCGACCAGATCTGAGTGCCCTCGAGGTGGGCCCTACTGACTCCAAGATCGGCCTTGATGCCTCCCTCGGCTGATCTTACCTTTTCTTTCTGTACATAGCATGATGTAGCTTCTTCACCGTTAGCTCCTTATCTGTATAGACCATGATGTAGCTTCTTCACCGTTAGCTCCTTATCTGTATAGACCATGGTGCCCAATGCATTATTGTACTTTGCATGTACATTTTGCCCTTTGCCATACAATTATACGCCTGTTTTGTGTTGCGATTATCTTTCTGTATTTCCAATTTCTTTCGTTCCCGTTGCTAGTTTTGTCGGGGCTGCCTGCTTCGTTGCGCAAGGTCTCCTTTTTGGGGAAGGGGGTAATGCCTCATATTTCACACCTTAGTTCTTCTACCACATGGCGGTGTCGGGTTTCTGAATGAAACCAGTTTGAAAGTCGATGAGTTGCTCACGAATCTCTGAGGATCTCAGGCAGTTGGCCATTAGTGCCCACCCGTTACATTTCCCTCGCATTGATGGTGCCAAATGGCGTTCGTAGTGCGTTTCATGAGATTCATGTTGCACCGCTCATGAGATTCACACTGGATTTGGTGGGCCAGTGGGATACACACACTACCAGAATCTCAGGGAGCGAACCATCATGCCTCACCTATATAATCATGTCCTGCCTTGCCATTTGCCATCAAACCTCCCTTTATGCCGTTCAAGCACTTAATGCCTTTTCTTTTCTTTACAGTGGGTTTTTCCTCGTTAACCCTGACTCCGATAAGCCTTCTAGCTTTGGGTCGGGCTTCTTCTATTGTGGCTGCAACAGACCTATGTTGAAGTGGGTGTTTGGTGATTCTTTATGGCTCTTTGATGAAATTTTGCCTGAGGTCATGCTGCTCCTTGTTGCTATGAGGTGTGTTGTAAAGGTGGTGTGTGCCGAACTTTGTGGCCATGATGTTCGATGGTTTTCCCTATCTTAGGACTCGTTGTTTTGTCCACGTTCTATTACTACATCTCGATTTGTTCCCATGATCGGGATGGATCAGGGCTCTCACTTAGGCCTAACGGGTGAAGGGAACTTCTCACAGCCTGAGCTCATTACCACGGAGGTTAAAAAATGGGGCCCTTGTCTTGGTGAGGGATCCTTGCATAGTTCAGCTCAAGCTCTTCACGTCACTGCCACCTTTGACTTGATTGAAGCTGGTTTCCCCGATGGTCATCCCCAAGTTGAGGGTCTCAATGCGCTTGGGTTGAGCTCGCCCTCCTGTCTTCACCTTCTTCATACGTCTGGAATGGTGCCTCTCTAGTGACCTTGTTAATGCTGTCTTTTTTGCCAATGATACCTCCGTGTACCTTGCCAAGTTTGACCCTACCTTTGGATCATTTTCATTTCATTTTCTTTTTATGGTGTCTTGCGAACGGATTGTAATTTTTCTCTTAGTAAGAATTTTGACATTCGATGAATAAAACGTTCTTTGTTTATGCCTTTTGCATTGTGTTGCCTTTACTGCTATTATTCCTTTTCGTCTTGCCTATTCACATTTTGCACGAGCCCCTTATGGGCAGTTGTGTGTTGATCGTTTGTTGGGGGCCTTGGCTCTTTTCCTTCCCAACAAGTAGATAACTTCCCATGCCGTGAACACAGGTCTGCTTGCTTCACGGCACCCCACTAAGTTGAGATTCCTGCTCACCAGTGAACTTTCACGCCAGTTAAGCATTACTTAGGCCAAACTTATCTGGTTGATCCTTGCGCTTGGCAAGAAGGGGCCATGCAACATGCAAGGCTGGGCTCGCCCAGAAATCCTTCCTAGAGGTCGAGCAACACTTAGGTTGAATTCACCTGATTGACCCTCTCGCTTGGAGAGAGGGGCTCAAGTGGCATGTAAGTCGGGCTCGCCCAACTACTATGATAGAGGTCGTGCAGCGGGTAAGATGGACATTCCTCGTTGGCCCCCATGCTTGGTGAGAGGGGGTCAAGAGGCATGTAAAGCCGAGCTCATCTAGAAATCATTTCTAGAGGTTAAGCAGCACTTAGGTTGAATTCACCCCATTAACCCTCACGCTTGGCGAAAGGGAGTCGAGCAGCAAGTAAGCCGAGCTCGCCTAACTACTCTGACGGAGGTCGTGCGGCATGTAAGCCAGACACACCTCGTTGGCCCTTGCACTTGGTGAGAGGGGGTCGAGCGGCATATAAAGCCAGGCTTGACTAGAAATCCTTCCTGGAGGTTGAGCAGCACTTAGGCTAAATTCGCTTTGTTGACCCTTATGCTTGGCGAGAGGGGGTCGAGCGGCATGTAAGCCAGGCTCACCCAACTACTCTGACGGAAGTCATACAACGCATAAGCCAGACATGCCTCATTTGCCCTCGCACTTGATGAAAGGGGGTCGAGCGGCATGTAAAGTCGGGCTCGCCTAGAAATCCCTTGCGGAGGTCGAGCAGCACATACGCTGAATTTGCCTTGTTGACCCTCATGCTTGGTGAGGGGGGGTTGATTCTTGCGTGCGCTAAGAGGTCAAGTTACAATTATGGACATTTACTAACCTGTGTCGTCAAGCCAATGTGCAAGGAAGCTTTGAACTGTTATCCTTTTGAGGAGACAATCTTTCTGAAGTTGTGTCAGGTAGTCTTAAGACTATCTTACACTCCACCGAGGGAAGGGTAGAGGTGCCTCAAATCACGCTCTCCTCATTCATCCCCTTGGGGGAGGTAATTAGTCGATGACCTTATAGCGAATTACTCTTCGCTTTGGCGGGACTGGATAATATGTTCAAGTAGCCTAAGGGTTGGTCCCTCTCTTCTCCCTGGGGGAGGTTGAGTTAGCCCGGGGCTAATCCTACCTGTTAAGCCTCACATGGAGGTAATCCGTTCAGGCAATGTGTCTGACTGAATCTACTCTCGTCTGTTGATACCACATGGAAGGTAGGTAAAGGTCGGGTCGGTGCCATGCCTACTCTTCGTTGTGGCAGAGGTCAAGGTAAGCGTTTAGGCGGCCTTAGGGCCTACCTGCTCTCCTCCGTGGGAGGGTCAAGATGGCCGCTGGCTCATCCCGCCCTTTGGTGCCCCATAGGGAGGTAATGATCAGGCAGTGTGTGTGGGACTGTACCCTTTCCCGCTTGGTTAATGCCTACAGGGAAGGTAAGTTGTTGGGCAGTTAAGGACTGACACACACTTCACCACAGGTAGGATCAAGCAGCATTCAACATTGCACTCATCCATTTGGTACTCCTCGGGAAGGTAATGTCAGACAATCGTGTAGCTGGTTCACACTTCAACTGTAATGGGACGAGGCAATTCATTTGAGTAGCCTCAGTACTGGTCCCGCTCTCCTCTATAGGGGAGGTCATGTTAGCCCGAGATTAATCCCACCTGTTAACCCTCATATGGAGGTAGTCGTTTCAAACAGTTTGTGACTAGACCCACTCCCGCCCGTTGAGGTCACAAGGAAGGTAGGTGAGGGGCGGGCTGGTGCCATGCCCACTCTTCATCGTGGCTTGGGGTAAATCATTTGGGTAGCCTCAGGGTTGGTCCTGCTCTCCTCCCATGGGAGATAGGGTTCGCCTAGGGCTAACCCTGCCTGCTAACCCTCACGTGGAGGTCATGCTCCCATCTGTCGATGCTCACGAGAAAGGTAAGTTGTTAGGTAGCCAAGGGCTAGCCCACACTCCGCTGCAGGAGGGATAAAGCAGCCTTCGACATTACGTCCATCCATTTGTTGCCCCACAGTGAAGGTAATTAGTTGGTGAACATTCAACGTTGAAGGAGATATTTGTCGATGGAGATTTGCTTATTGAATTCCTGAAAGAGAGTTGTGTTTTTCATTCAATAGGGTTTGTACATCAGAGAATGAAGTTTACAAAATTGCAGGCTGGACCAGGTTGCTTCTTTGTTTTCCTTATATGCGCCATCTCCCCTCCTTCCATCTGCGATAGGTCACATACCTAACAAGAGCTTGTCGCAACTTTACAAGAGGCGCATATTGATGGCGTGTGTCATTCCGCTGAGCTTTGGTTTCAACTCTTGCATGTAACACTTACGTGCCAAGGCTTGTTCTCTACGAATCTCCCTTATCCCGTGGGCAATCAGAAATTTTACCTTCAAATGGTAGGTGGAGGTGGTTGCCTTCAACTTGTTGAGAGTCGGACAACCGATGATGGAGTTGTAAGAGGAAGGGGTCTTCACTACCTAAAAGTCGACCATAACAAGAGTTGTGTAAGGAGCGTTGCCTGCCAAGACAAATCGGGAAATCGTCTCAACTAGCTGGAGTGTTTCTCCAGAGAAGCCTTTGAGTGGCATTGGGGCTAGTTGGAGTTGGGTGTTGTCTATCCTCATGAGGATGAACACTTTCCAGAAAAGGATGTCAGCCGAGCTACATTCATCGATAAGAATTCTTCTCGTGGTGAAGTTGGTGATCTACATAGTCACCACTGGCATGTCATCATGCGAGAAGAGAACACCCTCTTCATCAGCCTCCCCAATGAAGATCACGAAGGCAGGTTCGTCGCTCCTGTACTTGGTGGGCGGTATGTGGCTAAGTAGACTTCTCTGTAGCGACCTTTCTAGATGGTGTGCCTTTCTTCGGGACGAGGTCACTCCTCTACTAGCAAAACCCCCTACCATCATTTTGATTTCTCCCATTGGAGGTATCTTCCAGTGTGGCTGCTGAGGGGACCGCACAGAGGTTCTCTCTCAACCTTCCTTCTCCTCGTGCTTTCTGCTCTCCTTTGTAGGCAGCGTCTATCGAGGCTTCTTTCTCAAGACCATCCCCGCCATGCTTGCTTGCTCTTCTTGTCGAAATGTGGGATACCTTGGCATCGTTTAGTCTACCTGGTGTGAACGACACTCCCTGGTGTTGTGGGTGATTGACTGGTGATAGGTACAATAACAACATGTCATTGGGTCGTCCTCTTGAGTGTGCCAGTGCTCATCCCTCTAGATGGTGAATGCCGAGCGGTTGTGCCAATATGCCGCATTCCTAAACAGAGGCTCCTCATTTCTTGTTTCGTGTGGCTTCCGATAAGCTTTTTTTGCCAAATGGGCCTTTAGCCGGTGCTTTCCCCTTTTGGTCCACTCGCTATATATAGTTCCTTTTTCCTTGGTTCGGTAAGGCGCAGAGTGTGTCCTTGTTATTAATGAAGTTATAAGCCTGGTCCATGAACTCCTACAGGATTGTGGGGGTTCTCTTTGCCAACTCTGCCATGAACATGGACCGGGGCTACACTCCCCCTAGAAACGCTGCTAGGGTAATCTTTTTGTCCTACTCCTCTGTCGTCATGCATTCTTTGTTAAACCTGGCTAGGTAGGCTTTCAAGCTTTCGTTTTCCCTTTGCTTGATGATGAGGAGGAACACCACAGGGTGCCTTCTCCTTCTACTAGCCATGAAGTGGGTGAGAAACAGGCGGGCCAATTCTTCAAAATTTTCTATGGAGATAGGTGTCAAGAAACTAAACCACACCCTTGCTGGTCCTTTTAAAGTTAATGGAAAGGCCCTGCAAGCTACCTCCCTGGGGAACCCATGTAGGGTCATATACGCCTTAAAAGTTTCAAAATGCTCCACTGAGTCTCAGGTCCTGTCATACACCTCTATGGGTGGAGCCCAAAACTTTGGTAGCAATGGAACTCCCATCACCTTTGTGTTGTACGACAAACCCATACTAACAAGCAACTGGTCTATTGAAGATGAACTGCCCATCTTCTTCATCATTTCCTCATACTTCCCTTTAAGGTTATATAGTTTGTCTTGCATGTTCTTCCTCTCTTTTTGCTCATTGTTGTCTCCCTCCTCCTGCCTAGATTCCTTGTGCTCACTGGCGCTAGGATCTCTATCATGCACTGAGTCTTGATTGTTGCCATCGAGGGTCTTGTTTTCTTTGCGGAGGACATTCATCTCGTTAGTCAACCTTTCTATGAGTTGCTCCATCGCTGCTACTCTGGCCTTCATGTTGCTTCTTCATGGTCCTGAACTAACTGAGAACAGGTTGACATAAGCTACAAAGGACACATTAAATTTTTTCATATTCATAGACGGCACCATTGTTGACATCGTGTTTTGCATGCCTATAAGCCGAGCTCTTAGCAGTCCAGGTCTTCAATTTGGGTGGCCTGTAATCACATAAAAGAGATTGGCAGAGGGTGGCCCTATGGTGGCTGGGGAAGCCTTCGATGCCTAAGTCAACAAAGAATCCCTAGATAATTCCAGTAAAATGAAATTCAAGCGAGAGAGCTTCCAACCATCCAGATCGGTCCCCTTTACTTGATACATGAGGGTCCTTTATATACCTTGCCTTAAGGGCCAGGCGGCCATGCCCTACAACTGGGGGAGGGGTGTTCTCCTGGAGTCCCCTTCACCATGCTTTCTTTAATGCGGTGTGGCCCTCTAGGGAAGTAATTAGTGCAGCATGATTTTCTAGTGAGAGCTTTTAAGGCAATGTGATCCCCTGATGCTGCTTTCGAGTTCCATCCTGTCGATATGGAGTGTTTGCTTTCCCTTTCGTTGGTGTAGTTTTCCGCACCCCTCGGAAGCTCATGCCCAGTTTATGTGGGTCGGAAGTCCCCCATCGGGTTACCAATGGGCTTGACGGGCCTAGGCCTTTGGACTCTGGGCTTGGCATTTCGGACCCCTTTGGGATGGGAAAGACCCCCCTAACTTTTGGTCTAGGCCTGTTCTCTTGGCCCTGGAAAAAATCTCCTAACAATTAGGTTTGTGATTATGGTGTATGTTTATGGTGGAGGTTGGTTGAGATGTTTGTTATTTATTAAAAAGTTTTTTGAGTAGAATATTATAGACTTCTTTGGACAGTTTTTATGCTTTGATAAAAACTATGTAACTTTGTTGGTTCAGTCATGGTTGTTTTTATGGATTATTGCGTTTGTGATTATTATGGCGTGTGTTTATGGAGGATTTTGCTTTCCTAGACAATTTATGTGTGAGGAAGTTGTAACCCAAAGAAAAATATTCGAGTTATATTTCTTGGATAAATATGTTTAAGCAGAGGGGCATTTAAGAAAACATATTTTAGAAGCAAGATTCTGGTATGTGTGGTAAAGTGAAATGTTACATTTTGGACTATGAATAAATATTTAGATGGAATTAGAAATTACTATGTATAATGTTGTTGTCCGCTTGTTATATTTCTTTATTCTTAATGCATTTATTAAAATGGTTGACCAAATAAATGGATATTATTGGTTGTGAATTATGATGTACTTAAATCATCCATAGCCTTGAATTATACTTGTGTGGTGGTTTTGTCCATTTTGGTTTCCTAATCTATGAGCTAGAATTCATATATTTTTAATTCATAAATAATTGAAAATTGTTTATCTTGTCAAATAAAGGCTAAGAACAGCTAGCAATGCACTTACTTGCTATGGGGGGTTTTTCATTTATTTTTAATTTGGTGGTTTTTCTTATTGATAATTTGCTATAGGTAGGTTGGGTTGAAAGTTGTTGTATTTATTGAGGGTGGCGAAAGAAGTACCGAACCTAACTGGGTTTTGAAGCAACTCAACTTGCCCAGCAATGCTTGTCTATATTATCGAAAGATCATAAGTGTGAATTCAATTAGTGCTAAACAAACTCTTACCTAATCCAGCCCATTATGTACTTCAATAAATTCAACCTTTGAACTTTGGCTTGCACAAATTGGCTGAAATTAGTTCACTATTATTGCTCTTAGACTTGTTTTTTCACACTTTTTCGCTATGTTTTTAGGTGAATGCTATTATTTCTAAATTGTGATCAGTTTGATCAAAAGCCTATATACTCCCAAAAGTTTACTAGAAACGATTGTGGGATGATAGATCAGGTAGTTTTTAGCTGTCGAGAGGGATAGGGAAGCGATGATTTCAGATGATCAGTAATACTACTCATATTGAGATCATTCTCTCATAATCCCATGATGTAATATTAAATTATTAAAGACTATTTATTATATTTCATTTGTGAATCTATCATCTAATACCACATCATGGCCGGGATGATAAGAGGATGATTAAAAAATAAATGATAAATAGATTCTTTTCTTTTCAAATAAAAAAATGATAATTATAGTCGTGAATGTGCAAATGTCACGTAATCATTATAAAAAAAGTTAGTAAATATAGGATCCACATGAAAAAAAAATAATTTTTTAATAATAGACTTACTTTTTTTCAGAATGACTGAACGACGCTTGTGTACTTTACAACTATATGTAACATTGATATAGGGTGTTTGGATTATATATTACATAACATTATACGTAACATGGATCAAGGGTCCTTTAAGTTTAGACCAACAGTACAAGGGTCCATTAGATGCCCTCTGACCTCTTTATGTTTAGACTTCGTATGGTAAGGGTAGAAACTTTCGAGAGCATTTGGGTTGGGGCTCCATTCGAGGCCATTTGACCTCTCCAAGTTCAAACTTTGTATGGGAGGACTAGTGGCATTCAGAGTTTAGTTAAGGAAGATATATTTTGCTGGTAACGTTGGGAAACAATAAAATTGCAATCAACATCTATTGGTTGGATTATGGCTTAGAAAAAAGCTATAGGCAGTTGGCTTGTGCAAGCGCGGGGCAAACGAGATGACTCTCCCTCCTTCCTCTGTGTTTCTCTCCCTTGAAAATTGATTCTATGTTTCTCTCCCTCGACCCCCATTTCCCCAGATCAGATGGTGGATAGTAAAAGAATGACAGCTGAAACATAAACCCCTACAAAAAAAAAAAAAGTTGTGTTCTTCTTCTTGGGTCCTAGTAGTGATGGTAGAGAAGAGAGATCAAGGGTTGCTGCTTGCCCGTTGATCTTGAAGCTCCAGCCCAAGATGTTGTGTGAGCTAGCGAGTAAACCCGTTGAAGCAGAAAAACCAACAAACATATATTCTTGAAGGATTTGCGAGAGATCTACTTTAAGTGACAAGAGTGGCTTGCTGGGTTTTGAAGAAATGGCGAAACCGAAACGTTGAGGATATTTTCAGCTGAATTGTAGTTGATCCAAGCTAGAATAGCACTCCCGCTCTTGAGGTTAAGATCTTGTTTGGTTGAATCACTAGTGAAATTTGTTGCGGTGGTGAAAGCGTTGGATTCTAAGCTATTGATGTTGACACCAACATGGTTGTTGTTTATGTCTTCGAACCCCAGGTCTTTGACAGCAAATAGATGATTAGAGAAATTCTCGATGTCGCTAGTATTAAATAGTAAGCACTGCTCAGAAATCAAATTGGAGTAAATTCTAGACTGAACTCGATGGCATGAGTAGTGAAGCGGGATCAACAGAGCTTCAAAATAGAGTTTCAAGCATCCAATACTCTAATCATATCTCTTCTCCATTTGTAAAAACAGAGCTTCAAAAATTAACTAAGCTCTTGCCAGTTTGCTTACAGACCCACACAAAGAACAAGACGACCCACACGAAGCTCTTACCAGTTTACTTACAGACGACGATGCCGAAGACTGCAATGCAAAGATCCAGTTTTTCTTACTTTATTTCAAAGCACAATGTGAACCTCACGAACGAGGAAGACGACCACACACAATGTGAACAAGTCAAGCCAATTTTTATTTCGTAGAAACTTGAAGAAAAGCCAAGCCAAACCCACATTTCATCCTTCCCACTTTTCGTCTATTTTTATTTTTTATTTTTATTGAATATAATGGCTGACGTAGCATAATGCCTACAATGATTGTAAGGGCTGACTGCGCCTAGAAGAATTGTATAGTTTATGATCCTTTACAATGATTAGTAGACATCGGAAATGAGATTATTGGAAAGGGCTTTGCTACATGTAGTCGGGAAATGCAGTTGGCGTGCAGTCGGCTGTACGGAATGAATAAAAAAAATTATAAAAAAATTATTTTATATTCAGGGAGACCTGCATGAATTATAAAAAGCTATAAAAATAATTTTTTTTTTTCATGTAGGTCCTGTATTAATTTTTTTTTTTACAGCCGACTGCACGTCGACTGCATTTCCCGACTGCACAAATCATTTCTCTATTGGAAAAGTAGCAATTAGCAACGACATGGAAGTTGAATATATATTTTATTTGCAACGAAAGGAGTGAATTCGTTGCAAAAAAATGACGAAAGGATTTATCGTTGGGAGTGAAAATTTATGAATAATAAAATATGGGAAATAATAGTGCGCCGACTCAAGTGTATCGTTATATTGTACCGCTCATCAATTTGTTTTTTAATGATTAAAGAAGTAATTTTTAGTGTATTGTTGTATATTTTTATTTTTTTAAAATATTTAAATATATTAAAAATTATATAAAGAAAAAGAATAAAAAAATTCAAATTGTACTAAACGGCACACTCAGCTGGCAATGCTGGGCAAAAGCCTAGCATGACCCATAAAATATAATAGATAACTCATTTATATTCATAAACATTTTCAAAAATGAGAAAAAAAGAAAAAAAAAAACTTTATATAATATTAGGGCACAAGTAAATTTGTAGCAACTAATTAAATGCATTCACCTCTAATTGACAACTAGTGAACAAGATAATATTCTTTAAAAAACTTTATATTTGATTATTTAAAATTTTAGAAAATTTATATATTATGAAGAAGCTGTAGATGCTCTCAAAAAAAGTTTACCAATCGAGACAGCCGTCGAAACTATGCAAAAACATATTGATCACTGCATGACATCTAGTAAATAGTTTTCTCTAAACAATATTATTAAAAATAAATGAAGAAAAAAAAAGTAAAAAAGTAATCCTTAGGTTTTGAAACCTCGTTTGTTTTTGCAAATAAGATGAATTGAGATGAAAATTAAAAGTTGAATAAAATATTACTAAAATATATATTTTTTAATATTATTTTTATTTTGATATATGAAAAAAATTGAATTATTTATTTTATTTGACATAAAAATTAAAAAAATATATAATAACTAAATAAAATAAGTTGAGAAGAGTTCTAAAAACAAGGAAACTTATCGTAGGTGAATCTTGTAATAAGAAAAAGTGAGCATCGAATCTAAGTAGGTTAGACTATCTCCAATCTTACTTTTTTTTTTTTCTTTTATTTATTTATTTTTTAATTCTTGAATATGGATAGACAACAAAAACTACTTTTTGACCAAAGATACACTTAGTGTGTGACGCCCTCAAATTCCGTTTGGGATCGGACGGACATTTGAAGCGTCGAGACATGCAACACAAGGTTACCTGCCCCCGTTCATGACATATAAGATGCAATAATCCTAACATGCATCTAACATTATGCAATATTCGCAGCGGATAATTTTTTTTTCTTTAGCAATACTATGCACCAAACTGAAAATATCTCAATACTTAAAACATACTTCATACATAAAGATCCATTGAATAACTAAGATCACAGCACTATTCCAAAATAGTTATGATCCAAAAGTACTGGAGATGCAACTCCATCGTACAAGTAGTAATTTAACTACTATATTAACATTAACGACGCACCGTCGTTCAGTCGACTGTGTCTAGTTGGTCAGCTCCTGGTCCTCCTTCAAGTCCTGTAACAAGATCTACTATTCGGGAGGAATGGTAGTTGGGACTACCACAGTGAGATTTGATTACAAATCTCAGCAAGTTAACAAAAAACTTCCACACAGACTAATGATGCATGGATGACAGTAAAAGCATAAATGCATAATCAAATTCATAAGTAATTAAAGAATAACTTAGCATACAACATAGCATAATTGACATAACTTAAATTGAAACATGAACTTGATCTGAAACTTGACTTGGCATGAACTTGCTCTGAAACTTGAATTAACATGAAAAATACATACTCCACAGTTGTTGTGGCCCCATGTATTCTACGTGTAAATACATACTCCACAGTTGTTGCGGCCCCATGTATTCTATACAAACTTGACTTAACATTAAAAATACATACTCCACAGTTGTTGTGGCCCCATGTATTCTACACAAACTTGACTTAACATGAAAAATACATACTCCACAGTTGTTGTGGCCCCATGTATTTTACGCATCACAATTGTAGTTAAATACATACTCCACAGTTGTTGTGGCCCCATGTATTCTACACAAACTTGACTTAACATGAAAAATACATACTCCACAGTTGTTGTGGCCCCATGTATTTTACGCATCACAATTGTAGTTAAATACATACTCCACAGTTGTTATGGCCCCATGTATTCTACACAAACTTGACTTAACATTAAAAATACATACTCCACAGTTGTTGTGGCCCCATGTATTCTACACATCATAATGTACTCAAGATGAAATGTGACTGGAATACGAAAGGACTGAAGCCCTGACGTAACATAACGTGACTTGAACATAATTTGAATTACATAACCAACTTGAGATAGTAACATTTCGTAACATGGCATAACATATAACAGACAACATATTTAACATGACATATTTGTAATGTATAGTAATACATGACAGAATATATTGTGTAACAGATAAAAATTGATGACAGAATAAATTCTGTATAATAGACAATTACATGATAACTTGGCATGGCATGACATATGTGATAACATACATACATACACTGTAATTCTTTTACTTAGCACACATACACAGTAGACTGCTAGTAAGTTAAAAGCTAACTTACCTCGATCTCCGCGTTTCTTATAAAACTTCAAGTGCGATCACGAGGAACTGTAATTAGTGATTCTAAAAGTTAGAACTAAATCACTAATAATTTGAAATATGGAAAATACTAACTTAAAGAGTAAAATTTTCATTTTACTCTCTACATGTGGGAAAATGACCGTTTTACCCATAACTTAAGGATTTTGCATACTAACTCCAAAAGTTTCCAAAATTTACATTCCTCATGTAAATTTTGTCCTAAACTTAAATATCAACTCAGAAAAATTTAAAACAAAACACAACTATGAAGAACACATTATGGCCGAAACATCCATAGGCCATTTCCCTTGATTTTTGTTGCAATTCCTTCCAATTTCAAAACTCATGCTTAAACCAAAATTTTGCAACAAACATCTTCCAATCCTAAGTTCAAAATCATACTTAAAACATCCATTTAGAAAAAGCTAATAATTAACACCAAACTTTTTTGTAAAAAGATCCAAGTACTTGAATCACAAGTTTTGACCTTAAATCAAAACATCTCCAAGAATTTCAAAAATCAAATCTTACTTCTAACATATTAATAATATCATCCTAACATCAACCATGATTTAAATCATCGAACTAAAGTCACCAAAATCACAAAATAACATTTGGAGTTTTTGGTTTTACACTTAGTCCAAAAACATAAACTTTTTCCTCAACTAGTTTTGATAAATCTCTTGATCTATGACTTATATTTATATGATCTTCAAACCAAACCATCACATGGTTTAAAAAGATGTCCTAAAACATATATAAGCTTCTAATTCAAATCACATGGTTAGAAATTAATCAAAACATAAATTTAGCCAAGAATATCCACACTTTGGCTTATCTGAATATCTCTTTGCATAAAATTTCATATCTTTGAAACTAACATCAAATATCTTCAAAATAATAATATAACATGTATATAAGATGTTTAGGATCCTCCAATAAAATTATTAAAGTCATTAGAATAGGTTTAGACCACCAAAGAGTTAAACTTTCTCAAAACAGAAACTGTTTTTCCTCTTCCAGTTTCTAAGTTTCTAAATCTAAGAAAATCTTTCATCAAAACCTTTAATCATGCAAAAATCCTCAACCAATAGTCATATATACATGTTAAAAATACTCCATAAAAATTTCGGACCAATATCTATCCATTAGCTTGGTCAAAAACTCCAAACTATAACATACTCTCCAGATTCACGCCCAGAATGACCTTTCTATGGTTAAAAATACTTTTGACCGACCAAATGACCATGGAATGATACGAAAAATACATCTACGGAAACTAGACTCAAAGAGGAACAACTTATATGAAGAAGACTTTATGATAAAACACTTACAAAAGCTTCGAAATGGGTGTGCAAAAGAACTCCTAAAAGCTGTCCGAGAGAGAGTGTTTGGTATTCTTTCAATGGAAAGCATAAATGAAGATAATTTCGTGGAGAGGGATGGCTGGAGATATTTGTGGATAAGATATGGAAGAGATGAGGCTGGAGTGAGAGTTAAGTGTAGGACTCTCTTACCCGAAGTGAGAGTTAAGTGTAGGACTCTCTTACCGGAGTGAGAGTGGAGTGTAGGACTCTCTTACCTAATAATATCTACAAAAATCAACTCAAGATATTTTTACCCAATAATATCCACGAAAATTACCTCAAGATATTTCTTTTTATCCAATAATATCTACAGTTTTAAACAGACGTTTTGACCGAAAATATGAAAAAATGTTATTGCGCCATAAGACTTTAAATAACCCTCCGAGTCTAATGGCACAAACCATAATACATTTTGACACTTCTAACTATCTCCAATAATCAAAAACACACTTCTGATACTATAGTAAATAATAACACTAACTATGTAATTAGACAAAAACCTATATGATTAATGGATTCGTGAAAACTTATGGGGTTTTCACTAGATTCTTAAAGTTAATAGAAATTTCACAATTGAATTTCTAGCGGGCTGTTACATAGTGCATATTTGGGGTTATAGTGAAAAATTTTACTTTTAACTTAAGACTTATAGCTTAGAGCTTAACGTAATAAGCTCCACTATTAAAATGTTATTTATTGTTTGGGATCCTTATGTTTAAAGCACTTTCAAATATATTAGATTTGTTTAGAAGCAAATTAGAAAAGTACTTTTTGAGATAGAAATTACATAAAAGAGCATACGCTTGATAAAAAATCAAATATTATAATAAAATAATAACAAAAATAGTCTAGTAGTTTTTTACTAATAATATATAATGAAAAAAAAAATCTGTTCAACGATGCATAAGTGATAGGAGAAAATAAAAAATATTAATGGGTAAAGTCTTAAGTATATTATCCAAGAATAATGAAAAATATAGATGGGCAAAGTTGTCACTATGTTAAAATAATGAGAGTCATTTTGTAATGTATATAGCACGGTAAAATATGAATTACTTTTTTAGAAGTACTTCTGACATAAAACACCACTTTGATACTTTTGTTGAAACGTAATTTTCTACTTTTTCTTGGTTTAGAAGTATTTTGATGTAAAACTATTAAACGTGCAAATTTTTTCATTTAAGTATTTTAGACTATTCTACCGCACTTTTTAGACCTCTCACTGCAATTCCAAATAGATCCTTAATCTTAAACATAATGGAGGGAGAGCTTGATACTGATCTAGCTTCCAAAGGCAACCATAAAAATAAAAAAAAATAAAAAATAAAAAAGATAAAAAGAAAAAAGAAAATTAAAACAAAGAGGAAAATAGAGACTATCTTCTACTCGTTTGAAGGTGAGGAAAAGAAGTGGAGTTTTTTGGGGTGATGTGGGGGCGACTCTTAGAGTCTAGTATTCATTGAAACTAGTGCGTGTAACCAACACATCTATCAAAAGAATGGTGGTGTATGCTGGTAGAGGGAAGAGAATAATGCCAATAATGGAATATTCGAGTGTGAGCCATCTAAAAAAATGAGCATTTGAGTGGTTTAATGGATATATATTCTTTAGAATTAATCTTATCTTAATTCTAGGACTAGATACCCATAAAAACGAATCATATCCTATTTATCGATTATTTAATATTGTTTTAGATACTTTCGCGGATAGCATTGCAATAAAAGTTGTGAATACTTTTAGGAAAATGCTATTTGTACCTATAATTTTTACTTCTATAACAGTACATACTGACATGTCAGTTATTGATAAGTTGAAAATTATTAAATTTAGAATTTAAAATTTGAGTTTAAAAATAAAATTGACAAAATGGTTCTTATACATAAAATGGTTTTTATGCATTTCTCTCTTACTATAAGCATAAACATTTGGACAAAAGTTCAAAATACCTTGATTCGATCCTTGTTTGAGACCCCTAAAAGGCCATGTATATTTTCTCTCTTTGTTTCTTCACTAAAGATGTAAATGAATCTAGTTTGAGCTAATGATGGGTGGTCATCCACTGCTTATTTAATTTTTATTTGAGCACGAATCAACTCAAGCTTATCACCAATGTACGATTTATATTCATGAATAATTCATTTATTATTTAAGTAAATTTGAGCTTATTTGCGAATTATTTAATTTTGAAAATATAGATTATTTATGTAAATTATAATGTCTTATAACTTTAACTACAAATTTTTCTCTAAATATCTGTACAAGCAGTATGATTTACATGATTTTCTCTCTTGTTTTAAACAGAAATACTAAACCACTGAATGTTGGTCCTGAATTTGTATCCTGATTCTTTTTTTATACTTAATGATTGAGAAAATATTTTTAGTAAAATTACAAATTTTTTTTAATTTTAAAAAAATATTTAAGAATATAAAAAAATAATTTTAAAAAAATGCTCCTTTGATTCTTCTCTAAACTGAGCTCGTGCTTTTAAATACTTAAAAATGTTTTAACTATAAAGTCGAAGATAATACTATATAAAATAATAACTACAAAGTTTAATAATTATCTATAATTTTATATTTACAAAAAAAACTGTTTAATAAATAAATAGAGTGGATCCACTTAAAAAATCGGTCTCTTAAGTATTGGTAATGGCTTATGCATCTTTATATTCATCTTTATATTTATATAATATTCATCTAAATTAGTTTATATTGAATTATGCATTTTTAAAATTTTTTATAGCTATGAATAGTATTTTTTGAAATTTGAAGAAGTATTTTTTAATATATATTAATATTTATTGATGAAATTGATCATTTTGATATATAAAATTAGTAATATTTAAATATATGAAATTTATATTTTTTAGCACATTGTGTTAATTATAAAATATATAAAAATAATAATTTTAAGAAAAAATAAAAAATAATAATATTTTATTATTATTTAATTTAAAAATATATAATCTAATATGAAAATTTTTTTATATAAAATTAATTTAAAAAAAAATGATTTTAAAAATATTTAAAGAAAAATCGATACCAGTGCTATATGTGCAAGACAGCTAGCTCTCTCGAGGATAACGAGAGTTTTGCGTTACATAACGACTTGTTGGCGCTGACTGGCCGTTCGTTGATTGGGGAATACTTGTGCAGAACTGCCTTAGCCGTACTCACGCAATCCGTTCACGCCACGTCATCCTCACAACGAGCTCAGCCTCTATTTCCCTCTCAGTGACTACACGAGATGCTACCCCACCCAAAACTGTCACATGACTCACATCCACCTGTAAGCTGTCTTGTCAAAAGTGCCAGACTGGCAACGTGAGTTCGGATGCCTCCTCCAACGGCCGAAATCTGTAAGCACATGATTATTATTGATAAATTTCAAAACCCTCCCCAAAGTTTGGCTTAATCCCAGCATTCACCCTCAAGTGATACAAAAATGACAATAGAAGAGAGATGGTCATTTGATTTTTGAATTTCAAAAGATTTCACCAATCATCACAAGTTTCCGTTGAGATCCAACAAGGATGAGAATTTTGAAGGATCGGCATGACTATCCATTCTTATTGGATTATATATTTACAATTCTTATTTCTTAATATTTGATTTATAAAATTTAAAATTTAAAATTATTTTATAATTAAATTATGCTTTATTATTGACGTAGAATGTGTATTTTCCGCAAAGATCGCAACGACTTGAGGAGTCTTTTCCTGAACTTTGACTTTAGGTTGGATTTTTTTTTTTTGGGAATATGGATAGAATTTTATTCATTATATACAAATCAAATCAGTCATTACATGAAAAGCTTCACTCAAAACTAAATTCAAGAATGGCACAAGACTTTCCTATATCTACATTTTCTCTTCTAAACATGAGAGTAACTTTGTCAATTTATGTGCCACAGTATTAGCCTCCTGATATGTAAAGCAAGCACTTTAGCTTAGTCCTTTAGTGAGCATGCTACGAATATCAATAATCACAATTCTATAATCTATGTAAATTTCTTCCATGATATTTGTATTCTTTACAATTGTTGAGAATCTCCTTCCAGCATCACCCTTGACAGGAAAAAATCTACACAACCTCCCAACACCCCAACATCTCACTATTTTTTAATTTTTTTAATATTTTTTTAATTTTTTTTAATTTATTCTTTTTAAATTAATTTAATTATTTTATTTATTATTTATATATTAAATATTTAATAAAAAATAAAATAATAAAAATTAAAAAAAATGTGAGTTGTTGGGGTGTTGGGAGGTTGTGTAACAAAACCCCCCTTGACAGTCCCAACTCAATATAGAAATCAATAATTTTTCTCAAGGTCAGTGCCTCTACTATAACAAGTTTTATTGCTTGCTTTATATTGAACGAGTAATACTACTTATCATTCTATAATGTGATATTAGATAAGTTGATACTATTTATTATATTTCACTTGTGATAATGAGAGAATAATGAGAAAATAGATTTATTCTATTTGAACACATAGTAGCCAAAATATCACCTACAATGTCTCTGATTATCACTCTAAAGTCGAACTTTCTTTCACTAATTATCCATAACAACATCCCAGCTAGCCTTACAAAGCAAACCAATTGGTTCTTTCCAGTTACTTAAGGGTCTCTCAACTACTCTTGATGGCATACTCTCCTGTTGATAACTCTATGCTAAAGTAAAATCTACTAGACATTTTGCATCCAGAAAAACATTACTCGGATGCTCAAATTTGTTCTAAAAATTATGAAGTTTCTTCTTAACCATATTTTTTTTCATTGAATAAGCCACTAACTCAACATTTTTAGCATTTAGTCTCTCGTTCAATTTCTTCTATAGATCCATGAAAGTAGTTTCATTGCTAGACCACTTTTGCATTGGGCTTCCGATTTCAACCCAAACATTTGAGATTGTAGAATAGCTCCACAAAGCATGCACAAATGACTCAACCTCTCTTTCACAAGCTAGGCATAAGCTATTATCAGTCGTATTCTTCTTTAAAAGGTTCAATTTAGGTGAGAGTAATTCTTGTCCATGTTTCCCCTTTCATCAATCTGTTTCTAGTGTGCTCTAAATGGTTAGCACTTTTAATAGTAAACATCCCAATATTAGTATGTATCCACACAATTTTATCATCAACACCCAATCTACTGAAGGGATGCAATTAATAATCTTAGCTTTAGCCTTGTTGAAAGTCTCATTAATCATATTTTCCTTCAATCTACCAATCCCTTGCTCAATAAGTTCACTTACAGTTTCTTCTCTACCTAAATTTTTAATAGGGAATTGAACTTGGTATGATGTGAGTATCGGCAGCCACTTGTCCTTCCAAATACTAAAGTGATCACCCTTTTCCACTCTCCACATCAAACATGCATTAACTAGATCTATAGAGGAAAATAGACTCCTCCATATTAGTGAAGGTCCATTGCCCAGTTTTGCATTTAACAGATCACCTTGCTTGAAATATTTCTCCTTTATAACTTTGGCAACCAAGGAGTGAGGTTATTTTAGCATTCTCCAACATTATTTGACAAGCATCTTTGCTAAAGCATTCAACATCTCCAATGCCTAATCCCCTTTTTTTATTCCCTAATTTTAACTCAGCTCTTCCAATGTATTATATTCTCACTTGTGACCCCTACCAAAATTTTGACATGAGTGTAGTGATTTCCTTGCATAACTTCTTGGGCAGCTTGAAGAAACTCAATGGGAATGTAGGTATTGCTTGTATTATAGCTTTGATCAACACTTCATTCCTTGCCTAAGACAAAAACTTATTCTTCCAGCTATAAAACTTTTTCCCATATTCTTTCTTTGAAATATTTAAATATATTATACTTGGATCTATCCACATTCCTTTAGTCCAACTGCTGTATAATTTGGCTTCTAACTTTCATAGCAGTATTTGAGTTAAAGAAGTCAGTCTTCTTTTGCTTTTTCAAAAATTGACCTGAATCTTTCTCATATCTGCTCAGTAACCTTTGTATCTTAACCCATTCTATTAGGTTAGCCCTTCGCTCTACGCTATCGATGTGGAAGCAAAGTTAGAATTTGGCAACTACCCTATTTTGAAAGAGAAATTACCACATGCTAACAATATATGGTACTTGGCATTTACAAGTTCACATTTTTCATGAAAAATTATGTGAAAAATAAGTCATATTAATTTATAAATTTTTATTTATTAACCACGTATATCTAAGAGTATATTATTTAACAAAACTAATTCCGTGCTGTCTAGATGGTGATGCATCCACATCTATATCAACGGGGCAAGTACTCAATTAACATCCCAATGAAAATGTGTACGAATTTCCCCCCTTTATATTTTATGTGTAAACTCTTTTGATGATGCAATTTACTTTGACTGAAGTGAAAAGAGGGGATGGAATGTATAGATCAATGATTGATACAATTGATTAAGACATCGTTTGGGAATATAATTATTTTTAAGTATTTTAAATTCAAATTCTTCTTTCTAATTTTTTAAAATTTAATAAAAAATTTAAACTCAAGCTATTTTACTATTATTTACAAATTATTTTATTATTATTTACAAATATTATGAACTATTCTTAATATCCAAATGAGTTTTAAATGTTACATCTACCATTAATTTCCTCCAAGACTATCTCAATTTGTTACTTTTCTCCAAAGACATTTGACCAATTTTAGTAAGTGCATTGAAAATTCCTCTTTTTCCATTTTTTTAAATAAGATGACAAATGAAAACGTAATATCCAAACTTCTAGAATGGAATAAATTTTATAAAGACACAAAATACTGCATGTTGATTTGTTTTTATAAATAATTTTTAATATTAATTATTAATAAAATTACATTAAATATAAATTTAAAATGTACAAGTCTAGACAAGCGCTGGCATAATTTTAGTATCTAAATAAAGAAAAATGACGGTGAAACAAACATAAATAAAATAAATAGAAAAGGGCGAAATCAATGAGGGAGTGAATGTGAAGATTTTCTGATTTTGAGGGATGGAGCTTGACATTCGGCTAAACCTTGGGGAGGTTTTTGAAATTGACTATAAATATATATATATGCTTCCCGGTCCGTTATTCTCTACTCCACATACAGATAGCTGGCACTCAAGACCTCTTAATACTCGTACCCAATTACGGCCGGAGGAAACTTCCCCACGACCGAGTGCTGGTTGTGGGCCGTCTTCTTCTGTTGGATTGTGATCTCACCTACATTGTGTTTTCTCCGGTAAGTTCTCCTTTCGTTCTCTTTTGAGTTTTCAGGTATATTTGTAGATCTGGGTTGTTCCGTTGTTTTTGATTTTTCCTTTTCGTTTTACAAGTTTTATTCGGGACATTTTGTAGATCTAGGTTTTTATCTGTGTCTTTATTTTTCTTTTTCGTTTTGAAGTTTTCTTGGGGAGATTTTTTATTTTCTTGGGGAATTTGGTTTGATATTGTTTGTTGGGGTGGATTTTTGAATTACATTGTGGGGTTTTGTTCCTGAATGCGTTTTATGCTGCTACTTGCTCTCTCTCTCTCTCTCTCTCTCTCTCTCTCTCTCTCTCTCTCTCTCTCTCTCTCTCTCTCTCTCTCTGTAGGCTGGCCTAGAGTATTCTATCGAAACCTGCCGTTTGATTACCGAGAAAACTTGAAAATTGAAGAAGATAAATATGAGGATTGTATATCTTCTGATTTATATGCTGTGTTGTTTTGGATTCTGAACCTTGGTCGATAAGCAATCAAATCTTTATCTTTTCTTTTAAAAAAATAATTTTCTTGGGGATTTTGGATTGATTTGTGGTTTTGGAGGATGTTTACATTTTTGGCGTTTTTTTGAACGGCGTTCGTGGTTGCAACTAGCTCTTTATTTGGTTGCTGAAAAAATATTGGAGAAGGGAAGAAAATAATAAATCTTTAAATTTTGTTGGGTATTGTTTTTGGATTTTCCGGATATTTTTACGTATCAAAATTTAAAAGAAGAAGAAGATTTTAGTTGAATTTGACATCATAATAAAGAGGCATGATTTGTTTTCACAAGCGTATTTGAATTAAGATTTTTAACGTATTTGATTTGGAAGGCGAAAAGCGTTTTTTATTTTTATTTTATATAAATCAGCTAGCTGCTACAATCTAAAAAGTTATATGAGTTGTGCTGTCATGCTAAACTGCTTTAAGTTCACTTTTCACCCTTTTTCCTTACCTTTTATGTTCATTTCCCTCCAGCTATCTTTAAAATCTGACAAGATGGTTGCACAGGAGTTCACCGTAGATTTGAATAAACCCCTCGTCTTCCAGGTACAGTTACATGTCCGCACAGATTTACCTTGTATGAAAAGGCACAAGTGTCAGCTACCTTAAATATGTTCTTGTTCTTTTAGATGCTTTGGCTTTATAGCTTATCTAATTTTTTGGATGTAGCGTGATAAAAGCTTTCCATGTTATAATCCAGAAGTTACCACTTTTCTGTTCTCATCCAATTTTTTCAGTATACAGTAATTTATCTTGTTGATTTTTTAAAATGACACCACATTTTAATTCAAACATTCTCAATAATTGCCATGTGCTTATTGCCGTGCTGTACATGCTTACTTATGGCAATCTTTCACAGGTCGGCCATCTTGGAGAAGCTTATCAGGAGTGGGTTCATCAACCCATTGTTAGTAAAGAAGGCCCTCGATTCTTTGAAAGTGATTTTTGGGAGGTAAAAATATCCTTGTCATAAGAACCATAGTGCCATTATGTCTAGGTTCATCACACACATATCTATTTGTCAGTATTGTTTATGCACTTATTTAATCAATAGTTGAATTTTTCATTTTTTGAGAATGTATAGAGCCACAAAATTGAGTTGTTGCTATTTGAAACAGTTCTTGACCCGCACAGTTTGGTGGGCAATTCCAACCATTTGGCTTCCAGTTGTATGTTATTGCATCTCCATGTCAATACAAATGGGCCATACACTTCCTCAGGTAGCTCTGTTGGTGGTAGCTGGCATTTTTGTGTGGACACTTGTCGAGTATACCTTGCATCGTTTTCTTTTCCACATCAAAACGAAGACGTACTGGTTGGTTATTACATTACTCTCTCTCTCTCTGACATATTCAGAATTTGTATGATGTTCCAGTATGTTTACCCAACTAAGTTGAGTTAATTCAAAATCTGATAGTAATAATTCTGTTTGGCATTTACTTAAGGGGAAACACCATGCATTATCTTATTCATGGCTGCCATCATAAGCACCCAATGGATGGCTTGAGACTTGTTTTTCCACCTGCTGCAACAGCCATACTTTGTGTACCGGTATGTCTATTCTTTCTTATCCTATACTCTTCCATACGAATTCAAGCTGATTCTTTTCATCTTTTCTGATTCTGTAGACTTTAACGGACAAAATTTACATGAGTTTTAGTATCTTTTTCATCTTCTAGATAGGTGTATATTTTGCACTATGTATTTGAGTTTCTCTTTTTACACTAATCAATGAAGAATTATTCTTTAAAAAAAATCAATTAGTGGAAAGAAAAACTTACATGTCCAAAGTATACAGACTGTAATATATTGTCTACGTTAAGTCATTGACTGGATCATGTTGGTCTTTTACTGAAAACTTTTTATTGTAACCGACTTGCGTACTGTTGCTTATTCGTTATATGTGGCTCAATAATCTAGCATTCTAAACGGTTCCATGTGCCTGTATTGAAATTGACGGCGTATATATTTATGAATTCCGGGAGGTCGAGATGGGTGAAGATTTAGGATTCAAAAATTAAGTTTGGATTTACAGAGACCACCATGGTAGAAAATAAGATTTATGGTTGACCCGCTGGTGTGCAGCCTAGTTATCAAAGGGTGAGCTAGGAATGAGCTATAGACTCAGACATCATTTCTTTGGCTATGCCTATTTTCATATTAATAAATGCTTTCTTGCTTCTCCAAAAAAAGAATCAGACATCATATGCTGATTTCCAGCACTGAGAGTTCTCTTTGATTACCCTGATACATGGTTCTAGCAAATGAGATCATGTGTTTGGGGTTTACTCCCTAAAAGTAGGTTTGAAGGGTTATAGACTGTTGATGATATTTGACGTCATCAAACAAATTAAATGGGTGGGATCAATATTTAAATGCTACATGCCATGTAGATTTATGAGCGTTCATGGTGTACATACCTTTATATTGGAAAAGACAATACAAACTTGTCACTGTTCCTATACTTATTATTCTATGAAGTTCAGGCAGTTGAGATTTTTAGTTGTGATAAGTTTCTTTCATTTTGCATATTGAGGTTTGTATAAATCTTCTGTCTACTGATTTGAACTGTTACTTCCCACCACTGCCAGTTCTGGAACTTCGTCAAGCTTATATCTACTCCTACAACCACTCCTGCATTGTTTGGAGGTGGTTTACTGGGTTATGTGATGTATGATTGCACCCATTACTACCTCCACCATGGTCAACCATCGAGCGATGTGCCTCGAAATCTCAAGGTAAGAGCAGCTCAGTTCAGATTGCAGAGTGGCACAGATATTTAATTATTAAACGTGCTGCTAATATGGCCTGATTAGAATGTCCATGTTGTTCAATCATGTATATATTTTCGCATGGTCATAAGAATTTAAAGAGGAGTTAGCTGTCAAGTAGAGGATATGTAATTACATTTGAAAAGTCATCCACCAATAGTAAGTCTGGAACTTCTGCTTCCGGAAATTTTCTTTTGTAGACTTAGCTAACGATTGATTTTTTTTCTTTTTTCTTTTTTTCCTCTTTTGTTTGGCAGAAATACCACTTGAATCATCATTTCCGGGTTCAGACAAAAGGGTTTGGGATCACATCCGCGTTATGGGACAAGGTGTTTGGAACACTTCCTTCATCAAAAACAGCTGAGAAAAGTAGATAATATATGGAATGTAGCATTTATTTCATGGGCTATGAGTAGCTAGTTTCAGGGTATTCAACAAATATTTTTTTAAGCGATCTTTCATCTGCTGTGAATTTATTTTGATATTGTATGTCTCTGCTTGATGCCTTTTAACTGTGGTGGAAAGTACCTTATAAATGGGATGTCTGTCATCAGGTTTGTTTGTGAAGGGAAAGGTCTCATACTTGTCTAGTTACCAGTTTGTCTAGATTGCTTGTTCATTGTTCTGAAATTCTCTCATTGGTTTACAACTTTTAGAAGGAAAGAAAAAGGACTTTGGGATTTGTTGTCAAGATTCTTCTGGGTAGTAAGCCTTTTTTCTTTCTTTCTTTTCTTTTCTTTTCTTTTGTGTATGCTTATATGCTCTACTTTCATTCTTTTTTGATAATATTTTTTTTTCCCGGATACATTCTATATATTATTAGTCGCAATGGTGCAAGTTTTGAGAAAGGAATTTTCCATTTAACACTATATAGGTTTTGCTTATGATTGTTGTTATTATAATTACAGAACATTATTTGTTTTTGTTATCCGAGACTAATTTCAAGCCCATAAACCCACGACATGTGGACCTACAAAGAGACCCAACAAAGATGCTGTGAAATTAAGGGACAGAGACTAGACCGAGTGGAGGAATTTCGAACATACAAGAGAAGGAAAAAGCTAGTTTGCCCAAGTGTACCAAGGAAAAAGTTTGGCATGCACTTCGCAGTAACCGCTGGGCGGTATGGTAGATCGGTCCAAAAGAGAATAACTTTAAAGAGAGAAATCTGAAGGAAAATCGAGAGAGAAGAGAGGTCCCATTAAAAAGAAAGTAAACAGAAAACCTGAGGAAGATTAACATTCGCCATGAGCACCATGGCTTGGAAATCTTCTCTCAAGTCAAAGGAAGAGAGCGCGTGTCATGCGCTAAAATAATAATAATAATAATAATAATATAAAATAATTATGCCTATTCAATTGTTCCGTGCCTTCTACAAGACTTTTGTAAAAATATGGTTCCGTTATAAAATTAAAAAAAAAAAATTTGTTTATTTTTTTTTAATTGTGGAGTTTATTTTTTTATAAAGGACTTGCACGCAATTTGTGCATTTGAAATTTGTATATATCATTTCTTTATTTTCATCTCTCCTAATTTTTTAATATTAAGTATATGCAGAGTCAACAATTTCTATAGACGATTGCGGAACCTTTTTTATAAGAGAAATGTTTAGGCTACATACAAATTTTATACAAGAAATATTACATATAGTGCCATATTTTAATGCGATCTAGTATATTATAAAACTCTTTTTGTTGTAAAATAAATCTAATGTATTTTATTAAATGATATCAATATATATATATATATATATATTTAATGTAAAACTTGTGTATGGACTTAACATTTCCCTTTTAATATATTAATATTATCTTAGAGATTGTTTTGAAACATTTTTTTAGTCCTAATTTGGATAGCAAGAGCCTATCATCCCATCTCATCTCAATATTTAAACACTATAAATATAAATCTTTTTACTTTCAAATTTTTAACTTTTTAGTCTAATTATTGTTTAATCATTACAACTTTTCCAACCTTTCAAACAAAATATAAAAAGTGATTCAACTTTTTTAAATTTTAAAATAAAAATAAAAATAATAAATTATAGCATAACAATATCTTAACTTTATAATATTTTTATTTAATTTTTTCTCTTTCCTTATTTAAAACTTCATAAAATATTTTAATTCAAATTATTTCATTATTATTCACAAATCATCTTATTGTTGGGGGGATTCATGAAGGCCAGTTTAGGCTCAACATCAAGCATATCCTCCATACCTCAGATAGCATAAGGTGGCTTGGCCCAAGCTCGTGGGGGACCTCCCAGTGGTTCAGAATCAACCTATGACTCGCATAGATCAGGCATAACTGTCCGCATTGAGATGAGATGTTGCAAAACAAGCATGGGAAACTAAGTTGGAGGAAGGAAAAGGAAGCACCCCAAGGGCAAAAGACTAGACTACCTAGCGATGCCAAAAGACCATGCATCGCATTAAATGGGTTTACCAGATAATCACGTTGCATTAAATGGGTTCATTAAATAACCACATTGTATTAAATGATTGATTTCAGAGGGCCACACTATATTAAAGACAGCAAAGCGGAAGGAGTTTCAAGAGAATTTTCCATTATCCCAGGTCGCAGGACATGGCCACTTGACTCTTCGAGCCGAGCATAAAAGGCCTCTTCAACTACCAGATAAAGGGATCAAATCTTCTAACTAAAAATACATTAATGCCCATCGTCTTCTTAATTCCCACACTACTTAGTAAATCCAGGCTAACTTAGACATCGGAGGTTCCTTGGGCCCCCTTAAGGCTACCTTTCTCAATCCCATCTTCGTTGTTGCAGGCCCTTGAAACAGAAGACCCGGACCGCTAAGGAACCGGTCTAAAAGTGTATGAAACACATGCATCATATGTGAAATTAGAACCCACGACAACGTGGTTTGGTTTAACAAGGACCAAGACGACAAGAGGACCCCTATCTGGCTCGGTTAAATAAGGAGTGACTGATTGCAAAGGACCAAGACAAAAAGATCACCCTAGCAGCACTTCTCGGGGAAGTTTGGTCCTGATCGGCTTCTTGGCAGAACTGGCCAAAAAGACCCCCACAACCCTTTGAGAGTTCATGGATTAAGCCAACAACTTCATGAATGCCAAGGATACCCTCTACGTATTGGTCGAATCCAGTCGACAAGAGCTAGAATGAGCGGACAGGAAAAGGAAAACCTAGACCAAAAGCCACACTTAGGGAAAGGCTAAATGAAAGCAACAGGAGGTAAGGAAAGAAGAGCCCGTTGTAAGGAATCTGCCACACTGGCACGACCGATCAACATTCACCGTCATGAAGGAGGATAAACAACCAAACTCGAAGGAGCGTCATTACTGCACTTACTATTAGTCGACCACCCACAGCACGGGGTAGTGCTGTTCACACTGGGGGGACTGGGCTCTACCCCAATACTCTCCATCCTAACAAGTGAAGCGGTTGTGGAGGGAGCGTTCTTGAGAGAGGAGTCTCGACAGAGGATGTTAGAAGAGGAGGTTGGAAAGCCAAAGAATGAGGGAAGCCAAACCAAGAGGTGCCCCTAATAGGAGAAATCCGCACCATCGCGGGAGCCTTTTTCAATGGTGGAGCAACTTCATCTGGAACGAAAGCGCACGAGAGAGGCCTAATATTGGGAATTTTACTTAGCTTCATGCCGCCCCACTAAGTATCATAGGGGTGAGCTCACTCCCTTGATCTCCTTTGGAGAAACTGACAAGGAGGGAGTCTTCTACCCTCATGATGATGCATTAGTGGTCACCATGCAGATCGCTAACTTCACCATTAGAAGAATCCTCATCGACAACGATAGCTCGACAGATAATTTGTTTTGGGAAGCGTTTGTCCTTATAGGAATAGATGTAGCTCGACTCCTACCGGCCCTAATGCCCTCAAAAGCTTATTGAGGGAAACGATTCAACCAGTGGGGACAATCAGCCTATCTCTCATGATCAACTTCTTAATAGTAAGAGCTCCCTCGTCCTATAATAACATCATCAGCCGACCAACGCTCAACAAACTGAAGGCAATTACCTTCACCTACCACCTAAAGGTAAAGTTCCCAACGACCCAGGAGGCAGACAAGCTCTGAGGAGAACAGGTCTCAACAAGAGAATGCTATGCATAGGAGATATAGCCAATGGTGAGAGGAGAAACGCCTAGCACGAGTATGCGCCACTCATAAAGCCGCGACAAACTCTTTTCATCACATGAGCTGTCCCGACTAGGGGGAGGAAGAGGGGCACATAAGAAAGAAAAGGAAGAAGGAACTCAGGTTTTTAATTCTCTTTTGTATAAATTCGATCCCCTTTTTGTATGAACTCTACCTAGTGAAAGTGTTAGTTATTTTTTCGGGAAGTCAATGAAACGAGTCTCCAGCTGCAATTACTTCTAAACTCCAACTCTACATCAACCAATTAGCTCTTTGCGGGGTAACAAAAGGATGAGTGTAATGCTAAATGGTTGCTCTACCCCTCTCGCGGCGGAGTGTAGGTTTGTCTTTAAACAGCCGACACACACTACCTTCCTCGTGGGCGTTGACCAATGAGAGTGGGTCTAGTCAGACATACTGTCTGAATAGATGATCTCCCCTCGGGTTAGCAAAGGGCTGGATGAGCCAGAGGCCATCTCGATCCTCCCGTGGGGGAGAGCGGGTCCAACCCTGAGGTTTCCGGAACATACCCCATTCCACCATGACGAAGAGTGGGCACAGAGCTAACTTGACCCTTATCTACCTTTCCTACAGTATCAATGGATGGGAGCGGCATCTAGTTAGACAAACTGCCTAAACAAACTACCTCCATGTAAGGGTCAATAGGTGGAACTAACCCCAAATTAGACCAGCCTCCTTTGCAGAGAAGAGAGGGGTTAGCCCTGAGGCTACTTGAACATTGACAACATCCCGTCGCGGCAAAGGGATGACAACCTCCTTGGGGGCCTAAAAGGGGAGGGTGTGGCTTGAGACACCCTTACCCCTCCCTCGGTGGAGTGTGAGATAGTTCCAAGATTACCCGTCTCAACCATAGAAGACGTCACATTCCCTGAGCAGAGACCCCAAAATCTCACCACGTCAAACCATCAAGGTAGGTTGGTAATTGTCAAATAAATTATACATATATCTGAGCTTTAATTTTGCAGCACGTCTATAAAGAATCCTGGGTGAGTGTAGGCTCACGCCACTCGCCCCCTCTTACCTAGTGCGAGGGTTAATGAGGTGCTCCCTGTCTTATATACTGCGCGACCTCTACAAAGAATCTGAGTGAGTGCAGGCTTACATGCCACTCGTCCCCTCTTGCTTAGCGCAAGGTTCAACAAAGCATCCTCGAACTTACATACCACCCGACTTTCACAAAGAATTTGGGCGAGTGCAGGCTTACACGCCACTCACCCCATCTCACTAAGCTCAAGGGTCAACGAGGCTTCCCTAGTCTTACATACAGTGTGACCTCTACAAAGAATTTGGGTGACTTCTACCAAGGTCTCACTTATGCAACGTAGAGCCTCAGCATGAGTTAAAAAGGAGTAAGACATCACCTAAAAGGAATTTGAGCAGGTGTAGGCTTACACGCCACCCACCCCTTCTAGCTAAGCGTAAGGGTCAACGAGGTGCACTCGGTTTTGCATATAGCGTAACCTACACAAAGGATCTGAGCGAATTCCGACTTACACGTCACTTGCTAAGCATGAGGATCAACTAAGTCAACCTAGTTTTACATACTGTGAAACTTCTGCAAAGGCCTTGCATGCGAAACACAGGGCCTCAATAGGAGTTGAAAGTGAACAAGACATCACACAAAGGAACTCAGACAAGTATTCAGTCCTCATAGAGATAAGCAGATGAAGAAGTCATTATACTTAGTAGGGTGCCGCACGAAAAGGTCATTAATTAATCAAGATTGAAAGGAAAAAGTCAAGTCTCAACAAGCAACCAACATAATACCGCCCAAGACAGGCATGCGCAAAGCATAGGCAAGCAATATGGAAAAAGGTGAAGTTTGAAAGTCTAAATGGAAGAACATTTTATTCATCAATTGTCAGAACGATTACAACGAAAAGATTACAACACATTCGCAAGAAACCATACAAAGAGAAAGTCAAAGTAATTCGTCAGCTACATCGGGCTCGGCGGGGTACCATACAGTATCATCGGTAAAAAAAGGTGGCGTCGATAGGGTTGCCTGAGAGACACCATCACAAAAGTATAGAGGGGCTGTAGGACAAGAATCACCTCGAAGACAAGCTTGATGGGGAAGGGGTCGGAAGTAGCCTGAGTCAATTCAAGCTCTCGAACCACACAAACGTCGAGGACAATCAAGGGGAGAAACCCACCTCAGTCAAAACCATTTCTGCACAAGCTTGAGGCCCATATGGAAGTGACAAATAGAGGCCACCCCTTAGTGCATAGAAGAAGGTTGCACAGCAAAGAGCTTAAGTTGAAGGTAAAATCCTCCGCAGTCTCTATAAAAGCACCTCCAACCCCCCCGGTCGACACAAGAGCCTCCTCTTTCTCCTTCCCTAGCCGGCGAGAAAGTGTTTGAGCCTGAGCAAGCTCAGGATGTTAGAAATCTCATTCAATAATCGGGACTAGGGGAGAAGCCCATCTCCACCTTGGATAGGGGGCGGGCTGAGATGTAAGGACGGAATGTGAATTGCATGGGGAGTCCTGAGATAGAAAAAGCCATCGAACGGCCTAACTGCGAGATTGAGAGCATGCCTTCTTTTCAAGGCATCTTCTGGTGATTAAAAAAAAAAAAAGACACAGCTTTCGAAAAGTCATTCTTTGAAAGCCCCGAGAAATTGCCAAGCACATGTCTCCACAAAAGCCCACCGCAAGATGTAATACTAGGAGGCTGGCCTAAGGTCGGAAGATCCATTAGAATAAGAAACGACCAGTAATAGCACAAAAAGATGGAGCTACAAAGTGCATGGAAAGTAGGCAGGGAAAGGTGATGACAAATAACAAAGTCCAAGAGGGCTATTTGTAGGCAGGGAACAATGGTTCACTTTCCGAAATTCAAGGAACTTGTGCACCAAGGGCCTCATCAAATCTGGTGCGAATCTCGCAAAGAGCCTTTCATGAATCCCATGACAAACAGGGGGCGTTATCCAATGCCATAAACGTGAAAAGACCAATGAGCGTACATTAAATGGCCGACTACTTAAGATCATTGCAGATTTACAGACGACACATTGGCCATCGAACTATTCTCATAGGAAGACTAAAAGACAGCATACAACAAGGGAACCAAAGGGGCAAGAACACAAGGCATCTCCTTAGAAGAAGAAAGGTCTACGGTAGACAGACGGAAAAATGGATAAACAGTGTGAAAAAGGAAGCACAAATATCAGGAAGCAATCAGGGCATAAAGAAAATATTTTATTAAATTAAGAAGGCATGCGAGAGTAAAGAGACACGTGGCGTCCATAATCCCTATGGGCACAAACCCAGAGTAAAAAGCTATAAAAAGAAAAGCTAAAGAAAATAGCGCCAAGTGAGGTCAAGGCCGGGAAGCTTTGCAATCTTCCCCAAAATCAGAAGGGCCCATCTCGATAGAGCTCGACCCCTGTCCAGACTCAGCGGGGTTTAACCTCCTCCAAGCTCCCTTCCCCTAAGTTGGCACCGGCATCATCTCCGGGAGGGAGGTCGAGGGGATCATCATCCTCCAAGCGAAAGGCATCTGAGATTAGCTCTTGCCCTATCTTGCCAGCACGGTTGAGGGTAGCCATGTCAGGCTTGAGGGCTCTGAATTCAACCGCTCGTAAGTGTGCATCTAATGCCTTGAATCCTTTTGGGGATTGAGGATGACATAATCGCACATCCTCTTGAGGCCTTCCAAGTACCTGTGAGACCAGGCTTCATCACGGATGTAAAGAGCCTTTCCCTGCTGCTGGCTTAACTACGTGACAACCTCTTGCATCTGTAACAAGTCACTCTGCAGATCTCGGATGACCCACATTCTAAGAGGCAATCCTCTTATGGGCCACCCCAGGTTAGCCAGAACCTCCATCTCAAGAATCTTGACTGCAGACAACAAGGCCCTACAGTCCTCCTCAATGGCCGACAAGGCTGAGCGCTCCTCCTCTAGCATTTTGAGTCGTTGGGCATTGAAATCCTGGAGGCCCCTTAACTCTTCACTTTCTACTTGAAGAAAATCTTGCAACTCCTTAAACTTTCTCAACGACTCCTGTGCTTTCACAACCCACTCCCTAGCCATAGCTAGCTTTGCCTCCAAGCAGATCCTTTTTTCCCTCTCCCGCTCCACCAGGGACCAGAGATCCAGGTTCTCTCTCTCTATAGCCTCCCGGCCACTCACTATGTGCTCAGCTGACCTCTTTACTCCCTCTAAATCTCAAAGTTAAAAAAGGAAGAGAGCAGGCTAGAACTAAAAGAAAGAACACAAAGCATCGAGTATGAAGTAAGAGAAAGGACCATAGTGAGGGATTTCAGTAGCAGATCGGCCTCTCGTAGTTTAGACTGTCCTTGCCCCCAAGGTTACTCTGGTCTCCCTCTTTGGGACTCTTCGCTGCCGTCACAACTGTTCTCGAGCTTAGTGGGGTCAAACGGAAGGTTCGACCACTATGGTCCCTCTAGGACTTGACAGGGTAGGAATGTCGTGCTTGGTCGCCAACTGACAGCTCTTGGTTACACCGATGTCTGATTCCAGCACTGGCCCAACAATGGTGGCAATGGACGGAACACTAGCCACAACAATGTCAGTACCGGGAGACCTACAAATAGACGTGCACTCATCAACAGGTCCCAAGTCCACCCTAATATGGCCCAAGACTTCCTCAAACTCAAAAGTCTTGACCAAGGATTGAATAGTGGAAGCCAAGGAAGGAGACATATCCACATTTAGTTTTGGGAGCTGTGTCACCACTCGAGTTTGGCATGGCGCCCTGTCTAGAAAAGCACCCCAAAAGTGCATGCTGACCACGTTCGCCCTTTGAGAGACATCTTGTGCCCCCGCAGAGGTTTTGGGACACCTTGGTCTAGGCTTAACGACTTGGGCCACGGAATGAAAGGGTGTAATGGATGTGCCCAAATTCTAGAACTCCCCGTCTCCATGCATTAGGCTAGCATCATAAAAGAAGAAAGGACAAAGGGTCGCCTGGACCCAAGGTGTCCTGTACTAACGGCCCTCGGAGCCAAGGCCTTCAGATGTGACAGATCATCCCCACTGGGCTCCGAATGGGCTCTCTTGCCCTTGCCTTCAAGAGGAGACGCTGAGATTCTTTTCCTTGAAGAATCTAGCGGTGGACGAATGACAATACCCCATGAGCTATTGGAGGAAGAAAAGCATCGAGGTTGTCCTTCCAAAGGAGAACCTCTGAGTGTACAATGAGGGGGGTTTTTGGTTGCCTAGTCCCTAATGGTCGCGATATGGTGCAGCTCGCCTGAGGTGGTGGTTAGACTCATAGCCTTGTTGCTTGGCACGACCCACCCCAAGAAAGCCTTAATTGGAAACTCAGCCCAACTAACTTGGCCCACAAAATACAACATCATATCAGAATTCGCTAGGCATTCAAATGAATTTGAGTGGGAGCCAGTCCCAGGCGGTATAGGATTTTGCTAATCGAGCGGGGGAAGGGCAGTCTCAGTCTGCAGGAAAACATGCTAGGGAAGAGGGCAACCCGCATCTCTGATTTGTCTGCACTCACGACCCCTTCGCGTAGCATCAAAAATTCGAGAACCACTGAATCCAAGATATGGTAAGTTAGGGCCAGCAACAGAAGAAAGTCAGATGTGGCCTCAAAAAGCTAGGAGTGACCTGCGTAGCCCGGGTCCGACGATCCAACCTCAGGGCAACCGCTGTAACTCACAGGATTAGTAGATTTTTGGGAGGCCATCCGAGTAGTAAGAGGTGAATTGTAGTAGGAGAAGAGTGAAGGGTTGAAAGTAAAGAGGAGTAAAGAGAAGAAAGGCAACGAGAGTATTATAGAAGCTACCGGTTCTCAACGTATCACGAGTGTGAAAGAAGAAGGATTTATAGGCCCCGTGTGGCAGCATTGTTGCAAAAAAGAGGGAACGTTTGACAATCATCATTGAGGAAAAGATAGAATGACAGCCCTTGAAATGTCGAGATTACATCCCCGAAAAAAGCAGCAGAAGAATCAGAGTTGGGCACGTGGAATCATGAAACTCCTAATGTTTTCATTCAACAGCGAGAGGAGTAATTGGCAGCACTAAGAGGGAGCAAAGGAAATTCCCATCGGTTAACACGATGAGAATTGATGAGGTAACTGTTGGGAGATTTTCATCAGGGGCCTCAAAGCCCAAGGAGGCCAGCTCAGGCCCAACATCAAACATGTCCCCTATACCTCGGGTAGCATAAGGTGGCCTAACCCAAGCCCGCGAGGGACCTCCTAGTGGTTCAGAATTGAACCATGACCCACATAGGTCAAGTATAACCGCCTACATTGAGATAAGACATTGTAGAAGAAGCGTGAAAAACCAAGTCGGAGGAAGGAAAATGAAACACGCCAAGGGGAAGAGACTGGACCACCTAGCGACGCCAGGAGATTACGCCGCATTAAATGACTGATTTCAAAGGGTCATGCCGTATTAAAGATAGCAAAGCAAAAGGAGTTTCAGGAGGATTTTCCCTTCTCTCAAGCGAAAGGAGTTTCAGGAGGATTTTCCCTTCTCCCAGGTCGTAGGTTATAGCCACTTGACTCTCTGAGTTGAATATAAAAGGCCCATTCGACTACCAGGTAAAGGGATCGAATCCTCTGGCTAAAAATACATTAACGTCCATCATCTTCTTAATTTTCCCACTACTTAGTAAATTTAGGTTAACTTAGGTTAACTTAGGCATCAAAGGTTATCCGGGCCACCTCAGGGCTATCTTTCCTGATTCCATCTTCGTTGGTATAGACCCCTGAAATAGAAGATCTGACTCAAAAGTGTACGAAATACATCATTAACAGTCATTTTACTATTCAAACGAGGCCTTAATCTCTATGATAGTTTGAAAATTAATCATATCCATAAGTGGCAAAAATAATTTAAAATAATATTAATTTTATAAGATATATTACAAAAATACCTCTCATTTTAATGGAAAGTGTTACGAAAAGTATCGTGTGGTTATATTTTTTAAGCAAAATGCGGCTACGGATATGAAAGTACTTCAAAAAAAAAAAAAAACCTTCCTGCACATCAATCGCAAAAGCGTCTCTTTTGATTAAAAAAAAAATAATAATAATAACGATCTGCGAAGAGTAACTTCAAAAGACCGTCCGAGCGGGGTCCAACTATACGTGATTGCGAATATTTTTCGGTTGATTCTGTTAAAATTGTCATCTTCGATTACTCTGTCTCGCGCTTTCTCCCTCCCAATTTGTAGAAGAAGAGGAGGAGGAGGAAGGAGCATAGGAACATGTTGAAGTTCTTGAAGGGAGTAGTGGGTGGATCTAGCACGGGAATTAAAGATCTACCCTACAACATTGGCGACCCTTATCCCTCTGCTTGGGGCTCCTGGACACACTTCCGTGCCACCTCCAAGGTTCCACACCGCATCTCTCTCTCTCTCATCCCTACACATATAAGTTTGTGTTTGTTTGTTTAATCAATTCCGTGGTTTTAGTGGCTTTAATGATCTGCTAGGGTCAGGTTTCGTTGATTTGCACCCCTGAAACGTAGTTTCGTTTATGGTGTTTGTTATGGGGTCCACAATTGGATTAAATTCTACTGGATTTTGTTTCATAGAGTTGATTTTAGAATTCACTAGGAGCTACAGTTCAAAATGAATACTTGGATCTTATAGTTGCAATTCTTCTACTTTTTGAAGATAACATGGCTTAATTACTAAATTGCTTTGCATTTTGCTATGTAATATTGCAAAACTAGAGTTCTTTTGCACCAACTTTGAGATCTGAATTTCACATGAATTATTATGGAGCCAGTATGCACGTAAAAGATATACAGAGCACTCATGTAAATTTACTATATTCACTTGAAGTGATTGTAATAATTTCCTATCTATAGTATTTAGAGGATTAACTTTTTAAACTCTAAGAAGTCAAAGTTCCTTTATAACCCCTAGGGATTGGCTCAAGTGGTAAAGGCCTTGAGTTTTGGAGTATGCTCTCCAGGTCTAAGTTTCAAATCCCTTTGGGTGCAAACAATTTCTAGGGGCCCCTTGGAATGAGGGATTTTTCTCTTGAATTACCCAAAGTGCATTTGCGGGAAACTCCTTGCTGAGGGCCTGTGCATCTATGGAATTAGTTGGGACGTTGTTCCTAGGCACCCGGTGCCAATTAAAAAAAGAAGAAGTCAAAGTTCCTTTCTTTCTTTTTTGTTCATCATTTTCATCATTTAAGTTGAAGAACTGTCTAAACTCTTGCTTGATTTTCAGGATGATGGGTCTCCAGTGTCTATATTCTCTCTATCTGGCAGTAATGCCCAAGATGGACATTTAGCTGCTGGTCGAAACGGTGTCAAGCGTCTCCGCACTGTAAGCTTTTTATAGCTATGGGTTAGATTTAATTGAATGCTTATAAATTTTATCCCTTACCAGTTTTACTTTTTGATTTATATTTTCCTTTCTATACAATTTTTTTTAGGAACATTATGCAATGTAGATGATTTTGTTTTCCAATTTCTGATAACCTTGCCATTTGTAGAAATCTTTTCATGGAATAGGTACATTTGGAGAGTGTATGTGATATTCAACTTTATGCTTGTGTCTCAAAACTACATTGAAACAATATTCTGATTGCACCTTAGCAACTCTTTATATGATGTGAAGTATGAATTCCATGACTATAGGCTGGATTTGCATTCTCCAAGGCTGGATTCAGGGTTTGGGTACTCCTGTATTCATTGTTTCATTGGTTGTATTCTTGCCAGAAGGGGTAGGAATAATTGGTCGGAATGGTATAGAATGGTTGATTGCTATAGTGGGAGTAGCATTAAAGGCGGGGAGAAATATAGATTATACAAAACACTTGCGCGAAGGTAATAGAGAATTCATGGCCCAACGATGCTCCAACAAGCATGGTTGGTATCTAACTGTTATAGAATATGGTGGAGGAGGCCGACGGAGTAGTGTTGTAATTCCTGAAGGGCATGAAGGACAAGATTGGGAGAAGTTTGCAGCGGAATTACGCATAGCCGTGGATTTGCTCTGTGACGAGGGGTCCAGAAAGGAAAAGAAGATTGAGAACACCAAAGACCCAAGCACATCCATGGTGGTGAAGCGATTGTATGCGGTAGCTCTGAAGATGGGTCATGCTTCTGTGGCTCAGAGTAAGGGGAACGATGAAAGTGGTCTGCAAATCACACAAGCTTAGAATCAGCTTGAAGCGATGCAAAATTCTCTAAAGGATATGGAAACCTAACTTGTCGAGTTGAAGACAGCGATAGCCTTCTTGTCTACAAAAATAGACACGCTTTCAGCTGGAGGCGACAGGGTTGTTAAGATTAAGACAGGCCTGATTCCTTTGAATTTAGACAAAGGAAAAAGGAAGAATAGATTCGGTCCTATCCCTATAACCAGATCCAGGAGAGCGTGGCGAGTCATAAGGAAATCTAGGTTATTTGAAGTGGGGTTTGCGTCAGGTGTTGGTGTAAAGAATGCAGTAATGGAATGTCATTCGCCTCAGGTAACACAGGATAAACCGTTAGGCGGTGTTACACCCTTGTACGAAAATGGTAAAGGAGATGTAGGATATGCTGAAGTTGCATGTATAGGGTTGCCTGAGGTGAAGGGACTTACTGTCACCCCAGAAGCTCTAATGGGGATGGAAAGAAACAATGGAGTTGATGAGGAGGTACGGGACTTGTCGTTGGTGCTTGCGTAGAATAAAGTCCAAAATTGGGAGTGCAATTGGTTAATGTGTCTGAGGATAATGTTGCTCCCCTGGTCTCTTTTCCTCCGATGGCGGATTGGATTCTGCTTAAAGTTAACGAGATTTTGCCTTTCATGGGGATTTCACATGGAGGATGCGAAGACCAGTTCAATGAACTAATCACCGCGATTGAGGCAAGCCACGCGCTTGAAACCAAAAGTTTCAAGAAAAACTGGGAGTTACAGCGTCTTTCTTAGGCAATTAACTACGACACTAAGGGAGGTAACTCAGTTGGAGGGAAGTCTAAAGGGAGGGCAATGTGAAGACGGAAAACACAAGGGGTTGGGGTTTGGCTTGGGTATTAGTTATATGGGAAACAAGGGGTTGAGGTTTAGTGTAATTTTTGGGTATTTTGGGTAGTTTTGAGATTAGTGTATTTTGGGTTGTTTTTCTCGGGCTTTTTTGGATCATTAGGGGCGCTTTATTATGGGCTAGGTGTTTTCTTGTATATGTTCAGTGTACTTGGTTACTTTTGATATATAAAGTATTTTTACTTATAAAAAAAAAAGTTATTCCTGCCAATTGTTGAGGTTTTCCATATGCAATTTGAGAGATTACATGTGATAGTAGACAACATAATTGAGATGAGGTGTTAGAGAAGATAGAGTGAAGGTTGGCTAGGTGGAAAAGGTTGTATTTGTCTTAAGGGGGTCAGATTACCTTAATAAAGAGTACCCTCTCAAACCTTCCCACATGTGTTATCATTATTTCCTCTCCCAGCTAGTGTTGCCTTATGGATTGAGAAGCCCTAACGAGATTTTCTGTGGCGTGGACTTGGTGACGAGTTTAAGCTTCACTTAGTTGGTTGGGACAATGTGTGCTCTCCAATGAGGGGTGGCAGGTTGGGGGTTTGCAATTTGAGGGTCTTCAATAAGGTTCTCATTGGGAAATGGTTGTGGAGATATAATTATGAGGGGGAAGCATTATGGAAGGTGGCGATTGTACTAAGTATGGGGGTATAAGGAGGGGTTGGTACTCTAATGAAGTTAGGGGAGTATATGGAGTGGATTTATGGAAGCATATCCAGAAAGGTTGGCAGTCTTTCCCTAGCTACACTAGGCTGTGTTTGGGGGATGGTAATCGAATCAGTTTTTGGCATGATGTTTGGGTTGGAGATATGGCTCTTAAGGATGCTTATCCCCCTCTATATTCAGAATTGCATGGGAACAAGATGCTTTGGTGGCGGACTTGAGGGAAATTACTAATGGCTCACAACAATGGAATGTCAAGTTCATTAGGGAGGCACATGATTGGGAGGTGGGTGTCCTTGTTGAGTTCTTTAACTTGTTATACACCATTGGACCTGTTGATACAGTGGTGGATATGTTGGTTTGGTCGCCTTCCAGCAAAGGAAAATTTTCTGTACGCTCCTTCTATGAGGTTCTCACTACTCAAGCTAGTAATCACTTTCCTTGGAATAGCATTTGGAGGAGTAAAGCACCTCTTAAGGCTGCTTTTTTTTGTTTGATTTGCATCCTTAAGGAAGATTTTAACCATTGACAATCTAAGGAAGCGTGGGCTTATAATTGTTGATTGGTGCTGTATGTGCAGAAATAGTGGCGAAACAGTGGAACATTTACTTCTACATTGTGAGGTTGCAAAGGCCTCATGGAATTACTTTTTCAGCAAAGTGGGATTAGCATGGGTTATGCCCAGGAGGGTGGTTGACCTACTAGCTAGTTGGAGAGGGATCATGGGGATACCACAGATTGTAGCTGTGTGGAAGATGGTTCCCATTTGTCTACTTTGGTGCATTTGGAGTGAAAGGAATGACCGAAATTTTGACGATCTAGAGCGCTCCTTGGAAGAGTTAGAGTATTTTCTGGAAGACTTTATTTATGTGGGCCATTGACCATTGTTATAGACTTTAATGGTCTCAACTTTCATGATTTTCTTGTAACCGTTTCTAATTCCTAATTACGTGTAATCATATGTTTATTTTCTGTGTACTTGGCTATGCCTATTTCTAGATCAATAAAATATCTTCTTACTTCTTAAAAAAAAAAAAAAAAAAAGTAGGCAACATATTTGAGAGCTCTCAGAGCTTTGTAGAAACAATATTCTAATTGCAATTAAGCCTCCCTTCTATGATATGAATTTTCAGTTCCGTGACTCGAGGTTAGAGTTGCATTCCTTTTTATTTTTAAGAGTAAAATTTTATTAATATTAATAGGCCTAGCCAAGTACACTAGATGTTATAAGAGAAAAAACCTTGCTAGACTTGTATGCTTTTTTGATTGGTAATCAAGAAGTTTTATTCATAAGAAAAGAAGGTATATCTGAAGTCCACAGGACGTATATTTTCTTTGACCTGTTTGGTTGTTTGAGATATTATTGAATCCTTCGTGTAGAAACCTTTAATTCTACATTATTTTTTTTTTTTCGATAATTTATAAGAAATTTTATTACCAAGAATAGGCACAACCCAAGTACACAGGATGTATACAAAAGAAATACCTACTACACTCTAGAAAGCAGGAAAATTGAAACAGAAACAGATTCAGTAGATTATCATCATTCCTTACAAAGATCTTAGCCCACAAACTCAATGTACAAAAGAAAAAAATTCCGAAGATCTTCAAAAGAACACTCTTTGTTTTCAAAACATCTCCCATTTCTTTCCAGCCATAGATGCCACATTAAACACAGAGGTATCATTCTCCATCTGGCAGTTACACATTTCCTTGCCTCAAAACCACGCCAAAATGCAAGAAGATCCACAACTTCCTTAGGCATCACCCAATATAAAACTGTCTGACCAATAACCTCATTCCACAAAGACTTTGCTACCTCACAATGTTAAAAAAGATGATTTACAGATTCACCATCCTTCTTGCACATGATACACCAATCAGCTATACACAAACCACGTTTTCTAAGGTTATCTGTGGTCAATACTTTCCCTAGAGCAACCACGCAACTGAAAAATGCCACCTTAGTGGGAACCTTCACCCTCCAAATGCTTTCCCAGGGGAATACACAGCCAGAATGACAATTAAGCATCTTATAAAAAGAACTGATTGAAAACCTGAAATTTCCAGCATGGTCCCACGGTAGCCTTTCCTCTATTCCCTGCATCACTTTTGAATTATAAATTCTTCCCAAAAAATCTAAAACAACATTCACTTCCCAGTCATTTGCATCTCTAATAAAGTCAACATTCCATAGAATATTATTATCCGTACATTGAAGATAATATGCCACAGCAACATTTTGATCCCTTTCAATCCTGTAAAGAGATGGAAAATCTGAGTTAAGAGCTGATTCCCCACACCAAATGTCATGCCAAAAGATAATCCTCTTCCCTTCCCCCACCTTAAATTTAATATCTTTAGAAAACTCCCCCCAACCTATCATAATAAACTTCCACAAACTCAGCCCATACACTCCTCTAACTTCATTAGAATGCCAATCCTCCCACCACTCCCATATTTAACAGCAACAACATTCTTCCATAAAGCATCTCTCTCTTCATGATATCTCCAAAGCCATTTTCCAGGGAGTGCTTTATTAAACAACCTCAAATTTCTCACCCCCAATCCTCCACAAGAAACCGGTTGACAAACTTGTTCCAACTAACCAAATGAAACTTCTTTTCCTCTCCTATTCCTCCCCATAAGAAATTACAATAAATTTTCTCAATTCTTCTAGCAACCCCAGCTGGCAAAGGAAAAAGTGAAAGAATACACAAGGCATTTACCAAGTACATCGGGTGTATCCATGACAAACACCTATCATAAAAATGAGAAAAGAATACACAAATCATGAAAAATTTGAAATAGAAAAACCAAAACGAGCATGCGCCCAATGATAGAGGGTTTTGAAGAAGAAATCTTTTAAGGGTCACTATCCTCTTTTCCAATTAGAAATTACAATAAATTTTCTCAATTCTTCTAGCAACCCCAGCTGGCAAAGGAAAAAGTGAAAGGATACACAAGGCATTTACCAAGTACATCGGGTGTATCCATGACAAACACCTATCATAAAAATGAGAAAAGAATACACAAATCATGAAAAATTTGAAATAGAAAAACCAAAACGAGCATGCGCCCAATGATAGAGGGTTTTGAAGAAGAAATCTTTTAAGGGTCACTATCCTCTTTTCCTTATCCCAATAGTCATGCACTGTTTTTTTTATGACAAGGAACCTGGAGACCGTGCACACATCATTCCTTTTACCCCGTTAAACCCCCAACCCATCTAACGTGCCCTCGTCACATGAATTGGGTAAATTATCAAATTTTCATTAATGGAATGTGGCACTTGGAAACTGTTGGCACCCAAGAGTTTGGACCTTAGAACCAGGGGAGAATACCCCCAAGAAAGCCTTTATCACTTGAGCCAACCCCTAGGGGTTAGTCATACACTATTATTGGCTAAATATATGTATCGCTTTTACTATAATTAATTACTTGTAGTGCCAGACTAACTAATATAATTGCTTAGCATGAAAAAAGAATGGAATTGGTGCTGCTGTTGCAGTTATGTTTGTAAAAAGCCTCCCATGTACATTAATCTATGGGTAATGCAGTTGGTTTACCCCTCCTTGTGGTTGAGAGAACTCATTTCTTTTTGTGTAACTTAAAAAACTGAACCCAGCACAGCACTCAGTGAACCATTTATTCTGTTAATGTTATTCACATCTTAGAAAATGTGAAAAGAAATTATTCAAAATCTTAGAATTTGTTTGATTGCCATTTTTGGGATTTAACCAGTTATTCATTGATAGTATAGGCCGATCCAATTTATAGACTTTTTGAGGTTTAAAACCCCCTAAACAATTTACCTAGGCCATTTACTTTGAGGCATCTCTTTTTATATTGCCAACTGAAGTTGATTCTTCTCATTCTCACTTCCAGCATGGAAAGTGTTGCCAACATGCTGCTAATGCCTATCAGAAAATACTTTGCATTTTTTGAAATATTCATTAGAATTGTTTTTATTTTATTTTATTGTATTATTTTATTTTTTATTTTTAATCTTGGTTTGCCATCTATGGAAGTTGTTTTTTATTCTGTACCTTCAAGCATATAAACCTTCCTTTGCTCTTTTTCCAGGTCAGACATCCCAATATTTTATCATTTCTTCACAGTACTGAGACTGAAACATTTGATAGTTCTACTACAAAGGTTACTATCTATATTGTCACAGAGCCTGTTATGCCACTGTCTGAAAAGATCAAGGAACTAGGTTTAGAAGGTACACAAAGGTACGGACAATCTACTCAGCTGATTTATTTTAGCTATTGCCATGTCTATCACTCCTAACAGGATCATCTATTTTTATTTCTTTTCTGCATAGAGAAATGCTTGAGGCACATGCATTACATGATTGCACATGGATAGTTTCAGGTCTATTTTTTTATAAGAAACAAAATTCATTCATATGAAATGAAACAAATACAAATGAGTTCAGTTAAAATACAGCATCCAAGATCAATTACAAGGCAGCATCCAATAGCAGCCTAGACAATAATAAAATCTGGGCATTGATGCAACCATTGTACTGTATCTTCCACTGGGTAGCATGACAAACAAGCAAGTGGGCAGCCTCATTACCCTGACGACCAACATGAAGAACCTCAAAGTCCTGAAATCTTCTAAGTAGGAGCTGAATTTCCATAATTAACAGACCCTGCTTAGTGAGATTAGGTTCTCTGGATTTCATAGCTTCAATAATAGATAAAGAGTCGCCTTCCAATATCAAACTAGATGTACAAAAATGAAGAATCATCTGTAAACCCCAAAGAGCTGCCAATGCTTCAATATCATCCACTTCAAACACACCCACTTCCTTTCTACTCATGGCCAACAGAACTCCACCCTTATTATTCTGTAGAATAACCCAAATTCCAGCGGTTGAAGAATGTCGAAATAAAGCCCCATCAAAATTGAATTTAACCTTACCCAATGGTGTAGGCTTCCAAGAGAGAACCCTTTCCTTATTAACAATGGACTGGTTTGGTCTAATGGTAATGAAACTTTCCACATCCCCAAGGCAATTATCAACTATCTCTTGAAGAACATAATCTGAATGTTCAAAGATGCTAAGATTATTATATTTCCAAATCCCCCACAAAATAGTGAGTACAAAAGGAACAATAGGGACATTAACCTCCATTACAGTCCATAACAAGTCCTGAAACTCCATTTCAGCATGCAAAGACTGAAAACCCAAGCGGCATCTAGTTTCCCATACCTTCTGAGTAGACAAACACCACCAGAAAAACGTGATTACAACTCTCCACGTCCTGCTTGCATTGATCACAGATTGCATTGGGTAGAATGTGCCTTCTCATCAAATTTAACTTAGTGGGCAAACTATTAGTACAAGCTCGCCAAGCAAAATTCTTCACTTTGTTTTGTAACTTCAGGTTCCACAATCTCGTCCATAACTCAAGGTTATTTTGTGCACCAGAACTCTCAATTTTACCTTCTTTATCCAATAAATTCATGGCGGAGTGATAGCCTGAGTTCATGGTATACACACCACGTCTATTCTTATCCCAAACAAGCTGATCGTTAGATCTTAAAATCAAAGGAATCTGAACTATCTGGTCTTCCAAATATGTGGGAAAAACAGAATGGATTAATCCCTTCTTCCAGGTACAAGAAGCACTATAGATCAACTCCCTAACATTGGAATCCATCTGTAAAAATTGATCAGTAGCAAGAAAATAAGGTAACAAATTTGCTAAAACTCAATTATCTTGCCAAATATTAATGGAATCCCCTCCACCAACCTGCCATGTGCACCCTTAATTGAGAATTTTCTTTGCAGTATAAAGACTCCTCCAAATATATGAAGGATTATTACCCAAAGTTGATTTAAAAAAAGTTGGGTGAGGGAAATGCTTCACCTTAAAAGCTTTGAACAATAAAAACTGAGAATCATGCATAAGTCTCCACCCTTGTTTAGCAAGATAAATTGAATATTTCAAGGTTTTTAAATACCTCCATGAAACTTAGAAATACACAACTTATTCCATCCCACCCAATGCATCTTATGTTCTGTGCCACGTTGTCCCCACCAAAATCTAGCAAACTTATTTTCCAAATCCTTACAAAAGGATTTAGGTAACTGAAAACAACTTATAGTATAAGTAGGTAGAGCTTGAACCACTGTCTTTATTAGAATTTTCCTCCCCGCTTGTGAAAGTAGCTTTCTTTCCATCCTTGCTGTTTATTCCAAACCCTTGTCTTCGACCCCCTAAAAGTAGCATTTCTGGACCGACCTATAAATGATGGGAGCCCCAAATAACAATCGTGATGCTGGACAGAATGTACATTCCAAATTGCCTTAATTGCATTGACTTCCTCGATCCCGACATTGTTACTAATCAACAATTCTGTTTTATCTAAATTCAGTTTTTGCCCTGAAGCATGTTCATACTGTAGTAAAATCTGCCGAAGACACTCACTTTCAGACTTAGTAGCTTGGCAAAACAATAGACTATCATCTGCTAAAAAAACAAGTGGCTGATTGTTAGAGCACCATTGCACTCCTTCACACCTTTAATTAATCTTCTCCTTTCAGCATCTTTAATAAGACAGGATAATCCCTCAGCACATAACACGACCAAATAGGAAGATAAAGGATCACCTTGGCTCAAACCCTAAGATGTTCAAAAAAATGAAGTAGGCAAACCATTAAGGTTAATGAGAACTTTATAAGAAACTGAACTTATAGAAGATAATATCAAATTCACCCATTTTTTAGCGAAGCCTAATTTAAGCATGACCCTTTCAAGAAAACGCCATTCAACCTTATCATCCCTCCTCCACTTACAAATAGAATGGATAGTCTCAAAAGCAACTAAAACATTATCAGTAATAAGCCTCCCTAGAACAAAAGCACATTGGCTATCAATAATCACTTGTGGCAAAATAAGTTTCAGCCTATTAGCAAGAACCTTAGCAAGGATCTTATAGACCACATTACACAAACTAATAGGTCTATAATCAGTAACCTTCTCGGGTTTTTTCTTTTTGCGAATTAAAACAAGGTAAGTCTTATTTGACTCATGAGGAACCTTACCTTGATGAAGGCAAGACAGCACTGCCTTAACTACCAAATCCCCCACAATATGCCAATATTTCTGAAAGAACACAGAAGGCATCCCATCCAGACCCGTTGCCTTCATAGGTTGCGTTTGGAAAAAAGCTTGCCACACCTCATCTTGGGAAAATGGCTTCATAAAATCATTATTCATAGATTCTGAAACTTTAGTCTGTAAATTTTCAAGTACTAAATCCATACCCTGTGGGTTAGAAGTGGTAAACAGTCCTGAAAAATATGACCCGATAACTTCTTCCATATCTAACCCTTTAGTCCACACACCGGAATCATCCTTGAGCTGAATTATGGTATTTCGAACCCTCCTTTTTGAAGCATTGTAATGAAAGATTTTTTAATGCTGATCCCCCGAATGTAACCATAAAGCTCTAGAACACTGTTTCCACATTAACTTCTCTTTTTCTACTAACAGATTGATATCGTGTCTTATGGATTTCACAGCAGACAAAGAACGTGGTAAAGAAGGATCAGCCATTAATCGATTTAGCTCTCTCCTTTTAACTTTCAATCGAGTCTGAATATTACCAAAATGAGAATGCTTCCATTCAGTTAAGTTACTACGACGATTAGAAATAGCAGCTGCCAATTTCATAACATCATCAGATTCCCCCCTTCCAGACCAGGAATTAGAAACCACTTCAGCACACCCTTCAGCGGCTACCCACATTGCTTCAAATCTAACAGGTTTCTTACCCCTTCTTGGAATACTAACAAAACCAGTAGCGTTGAGGATTAAGCAATTGTGATCAGAATAAGATGCAGGTAAATTACTAACCTTTGGAGATGGAAACAATGCCATCCAATCTATACTTGCAAAAAACCTGTTGTCAAGCCTTTCCTGGATATGAGCTTCCCCTACCTGCATGTTAGACCATGTAATATCAGAACCTTCCATTGATAACTGCTGAAATTGACCGTAATCTATCACATCCATAAACTCTTGCATCTGTCCATCCAATCTAACCTGACCTCCCTTCTTCTCCTTATCAAAAACTATCTCATTATAATCCCCAAAACACAACCAAGGACAAGCAGAAAATTTAGATAAATGCTTCAGCAACTGACATTCCTCTTTGTGACACCCTGTCTCTGGATGGCCATAAACCCCAGTGAGCCTCCATGTGCATACCTTATCAGCATCATAAATCCAAGCATCAACATGATGCTTTGAATAAGAGCTAATTTCTAAATTGACTTCCTTTCACCAAAACATATTAGGCCACCACTTTGCCCCTCAGAATCAACAGCAAGACACCCATGAAACCCCAAAGAAAATTTCAAATTGAACATACATCGGGATAAACGTTTGGTTTCCATCACAAAAACCATGCCGGGAGCTTCTCTTCAGACTAGATCCCAAAGAACACAAAAACCCCCTGGCCAAGCCCACGGGAGTTCCAACTCATAATTTTCATGGTTCTTGGTGGGGCTGAAACTCAGCCTCTGCCGATAACACTTCCACATCCACCAAAGCATGATCATCAGATTGTTTAACCCTCTTGAAATCGAACAAGGAAGAGGAAGCAGGAGGAGAACTAACCTCAGATTATGTAACTCACATTCGCATATTGGGGCATCAATGCATCATGATTTCGTTCAAAGCCGTGGGGATGACTTATTTATATTGTAGCTTGCCCACTATTCTCCTTTTTTTCTATCAATTCAATGTAATTGGTCCAACTCTATCATCGTATTTTAGATTTATATTTGGGCAGCCGATGCCCAAAGTCTTTTGTTCTCTATATATGATGTCAAATGCAAAACGTAGGATTAGGACAGCTGTTTGAAGCATCATTATCAACTGGTTTGTGGATTTTATTCATCTTGACTTATAATCTGAGTTGGTTACAGGGATGAGTATTATGCGTGGGGATTGCACCAGATAGCCAAAGCTGTGAGCTTCTTAAATAATGACTGTAAGCTTGTACGTATCCTAGGATTTGGATTTATATATAGATATCTCTCTCTCTCTCTCTCTCTCTCTCAGACTTTTTGAGTCACTTTTACTACAGGTTCATGGTAATGTAAGTTTGGCAAGTGTTGTTGTCACGCAAACTTTGGATTGGAAGTTGCATGCCTTTGATGTTCTGTCTGAGTTTGATGTCAATAAGGAAGCATCCATGGTACCAATGCTGGTAATCTTTGTGTTTGGATTTGACCTCTGAGTTTTAATTTCTCCATGACTTAAATGGTTTGTATCATACTATTTCTGTGAACCCAAAAATTCTGCATTTTTCATTCGTGGAACTTAATTTGCTTAGCCTGTTTTGCCACTTAATTTAGCTTACACAAAACCAGGTGCTGTCACTTTTCTGCACTTACTCAGTTTTCAGTTGGGACTTGTCAAACAGCATTGGCCAAGTGAAGAAAGCCACTTTTTCTGAAAACATAGCCTGCAAAATATTGTTGGGAGGAAATCGAGCTCATTCCCCTCTTCAAGACTCGATGAATACGTTTTAACCTCAAAATCTGGTTCCTAAATGATTTTTACTTCAATTAGTGAATTTGGATTTCAGGCTAACCAACCTTAATGAACTTCTCTAAAGTATCCATATTTGAATCCCTACCTTCAGCAGTGCATCACCAATCCCACCCAACCCACAAATTTGAAAGTGTGATTCCTGTAGCCTATCTATATGTGTGAAGTCTATTCTTAGTTTTCATGGTTTGTGGTGGATTTGATAAAAAATGGCTTAGTGAGAGTTAGTTTGGGATTTTTTTCTCACATATTAATTTATTATATTTTTTTCAGCCATATGCTTGGCTTGTTGGAGCACAATACAAACCAACAGAGTTGTTAAATTCCGACTGGGCCACGATCAGAAAATCTCAACCATGGGCTATTGATTCTTGGGGCTTGGGTAAGCCTCTCATAGATCCTTTTTTGGGTAGAATAAAGCATGACTGTTTGGTACCTGAGGTGGATTGTAAATTCCCTTTTTGACGTTGCCCTAGCATGATTGTTGGTATACATGTCTTTTAATCCATGTTGTGAGCCCATATATGTTGAGCTGATCTGTATAAATCAAACTTTTAGAGATTACATTTTTTCTTGCATGAACATGTGAATGGGAGCTGCCATGGTTATGGCAAATGACAAGTACTGATTGTACTGATAGCAGCTGAGACCAGATTGCTTTGTAGGCTTCTGTTTATATGCCTCTAGTTCTCTCTAATTTTGAATTATTTGTTCGTCATCATAAATTAATCTTACTGTTGATAAGTAAATGATTTATGAAAAAAAAAAAGAGACAACCGAGTATGCAGATCTGTAGATTAGATTCCCTAACGAATTACCATCTGAAATTCAATCCTTTATAGAAATCAAGAGAAGAAGCCAATAATAAATTAATAAGATTTAACCCTTAGAGGTTGTTTCAAGTGGTGAGCACTTTGTTCTTGGGGGTATGCTCCCCTAGGTCTTAGGTTTAAACCTTGGTTGCAAATAATTTCTATGGGTCAATCCCATTGTTGAAAAATCCGATGATTTACCTGATTTGGTGATGTGGTCGCTTTACACGGGTCCAAGGTTGAACCGGGTAAAAGACGTTGCATTTTCATGGTCTTTGAGGTCCACGTTATCAAAAAAGTAACTTATGTAACAGGATTTTCAATTCAAAGTTTGTTTGAGTCCTTGGCTGGTTTGGGTGGTGAAGTATTCTGAATACTTCACTACTATTCATTATTTTATTATTACTTTTCACCTATTTTTTACTATTTTGTACTACTATTTATTACTATTCAATACTTTTTCATTATTTTTCATTACTTTTTCACCACTATTCATAGAGTATCTGAGATCACCTCACTACCCAAACACAACCTTATCTTTGGGCACATGAATTGCATAATATGGAGAAACCAATCTGAACCTCTACTAACTTATGCAAATTCTAGAGCTTCACTAGATGTTTGTATATGTCATATCTTGTTCCTTAATTATTGCCTTTCTTTGGCAGCCTTCTGTAAGTCATCTAAGTTTATTATTATAATTAACAGGCTGTCTTATATATGAAATATTCTCTGGCATGAAGTTGGGAAGAACAGAGGAACTAAAAAACACTGCTTCCATTCCAAAGGTTAGTCTCTTAATTTTTGGGACAAGTAGATTATTGCTTATTTGCTTCTGGAGTTCAAGATCCCTACTTTTTCCCGATCCCTACTTTTTCCCAATCCCCACTCCCTCTCTACCAACCTTTACTTTTGGAGTAACATACTTTGCTGTGGCTGCTCTAGTGTGCAAGCATTTGGTTGCTCTGATTTGATTTTCATTTTCGTCTATTTATTTTCTTGCCTCACAGTCTCTGCTTCCAGATTATCAGCGGCTTTTGAGCGCTATGCCTTCTCGTAGGTTGAATACATCTAAGCTTATCGAAAATAGTGGTGAGCTTTTAACTGTTTTTAATGGTGCTGCAGAAACTCTAGTCCTAGTAAATGTGGTACGCCTCCTGATTGGAGATTTCTCTGCATCATTATGCTATTATAATGCCTTATCCTGGATTCTTTTCTTTTTTCCAATCTGATAATATATTATCCTCGATACCTGTTTATTATAGTATAGAGTAGAACTTATGGTAGTTTGTTTTGATCAAAATTGTATCTTTCTTTTATATGTAGAAGTTGGAGCAGAATTTCATGGGATACTTTATTTATATATACGATTATTTTTGTGTCCAGCTTTGGTAGGTCCTATAAACCTCATGTAAAGTTTATTTAAAATCATGTAACGTTTATCTTTTTGTGTCCAGCTTTGGTAGGTCCTATAAACTCATCTTGTCATCTCTTTTTATGTTTGTGTTTTGTCTCTAATATTTCTGCTGTAGTATTGTTTCTTGGGTTTTCTTTTCTCTGCCATTTTTTTCCTTGTAATATGAGGTCCAATGGATTGGCAGAATATTTCCAAAATAAGTTGGTGGACACAATACATTTCATGGAAATTCTAAATTTAAAAGACAGCGTTGAAAAGGATACTTTCTTCCGCAAGCTTCCAAATTTAGCAGAACAGCTTCCTCGCCAAATTGTCTTGAAAAAGGTGACTCAGAAATTCTAATGTGATATGTCAACTTTAAATATGTCATCTATATTTTGAACCCCCATTTCTGCTTGTTTGTTTTTTCCACAGTTGCTTCCTTTACTAGCTTCTGCCCTTGAATTTGGTTCAGCTGCGGCCCCTGCTTTGACTGCGGTGTTGAAAATGGGTTCTTGGCTTTCAACTGACGAATTCAGTGCCAAGGTCATGCTCTTTCTGTACCTTTACAGTTTCCTTATTTTTGGACTTTTTTTTGAAGCATGTGGAGCTCTTTTTTGCTATATTACCCCCCTCCTTTCTTTCATTGTAGATTTTTTTTTTTCTTTTTTTCACTTGACTCGAGCTAATTTCTTACTTTTCTATATAGGTAACACCAACAATTGTGAAACTCTTTGCCTCCAATGACCGAGCTATAAGAGTTGGTCTTCTGCAGCATATTGATCAATATGGAGAATCATTATCTTCACAAATTGTTGATGAGCAAGTATGCAGTCAATGACAGATTTTAATGACTCTTTCTTATAAATGCGAATTCTAGTTACTTTTCTTCAGGTTCCAAGTCCTGATGATATTATTTAATCAAATTATCAAGATGAAAATCCTGAAATTCCATTTGGTATTTGGAATTAGGTTTACCCTCATGTTGCTACAGGGTTTGCCGACACATCTGCTTTCCTTCGGGAACTGACTCTCAAATCTATGCTTGTTATATCTCCTAAGGTATGTGTATCATATTTTTAGGTTTTAGACTCTTATTTCCTGCTGTTCCTGTGTAATAGATGTATCGATGAAATCCACTGTTCATGCAATGAGAACCCTTTACTATATGAAATTTACCACGACAGTAATGCTGATTCTTATTATTGTTTTGTTTTGTTTTGTTATGCTCAACATCTTTTCTGGTGCTGAATGATGTGAAGATTTCATGGTTTAATTTTACCACTATTACTATTTGAAATCAGGCAACAGTTGGCACACTTGTGCTTTTTTTGGTAGGAATTGTTTTTGGCAAGTTTTTCTAAATGTTTCTATTTCACTTATCATTGCAGCTTTCTCAGCGCACTATTTCAGGGTCACTTTTGAAATATCTCTCAAAGTTACAGGTAATAGCTTCAACCATTTCCATAGAGATGTGAAGCCTCTAAAGATTAGTTATTAATTTATACTTTCAGCACACTGTTTAATTCTTGAAGTTGGCTTTATTGATTATGAAATGCGTCAGTTGAGATAGTTTAATGCATATTCATAATTTTGATGTGGTGCTTTTGGAGGGAAAGAAATGACCAGAATTTTGGGGATCTTGAGAGGCCAGTGGATGATCAAAGGGCCATCTTCCTTAATTCCCTCTGTTTTTGGATGTCTGATTATTGTTGGTTTATTTCTAGTTTTTAGAATTTTCTTGTTTTTTCTCTTTTCATATAGATGTATAAGAGATACTCTGTGTACTTGGGTAGCACCCGTGCTGTTTTTTTAAGTACAATCTTCTACTATATCAGTGCAAGTAGAATAGCTTATTTATACGGAAGTTAAAGTGGCCCCTGCATGATCAATGATCAGAGAAATCAATAGAAAAATTTAAGAGATATTTTAATCCTTAGAACTTGATATTGTTATATTGTTGCCCCAGGAAACAAACATGCACGAACTGTTTAACAAAGTATTATTAATAAAATTTTTAATTTATAGAATAATTATTTTTCTCTTTATATTCTATTGCTTCTCAATTTGTAAGTCTTGCAGGTTGATGAAGAGCCAGCGATTAGAACTAACACTACCATTTTGCTTGGGAATATTGCAAGCTACCTAAATGAAGGGGTTAGTATCCACAAGTTACAGCTTTAACTGATTAATTGATTTCCTAAGTAACTTGAATGGGTTGTTTCTTTCTTTTTTAAGATAGTACTAGTGGTCATTCTCTGATCAACCCTGAGAAGATGTTGTGTTGAATTTCCTTTTGTGAGAATCTCAACTGATGGGTTCGGATCTACAATGCAGACAAGGAAAAGAGTTTTGATTAATGCATTTACAGCTCGTGCATTACGCGATACTTTCTCTCCAGCAAGAGGAGCCGGTATATTAGAACTCTATATGATGTTCATCTCTTTCACTTAGGTTTTCACAGAGTTCTTGGCACAAAAAAAATTGTGGGTTTTGGGTTCATCTTCCATTCTCTGTGTTGGATGTTTATTAGTTTAAATATCATTTTATCATTTGTTCATTCACCAAAAAGTATACTGTACCAGGCATCATGGCTCTTTGTGCCACCAGTTCTTACTATGACATCACTGAGATAGCGACTCGGATTCTTCCAAATGTCATCGTACTTACGATTGATCCTGACAGGTTAATTATTATTCAGATGAATTTGTCTATTATTTTTTGTTTTTTTCTTGATGTAAATATTCTAAGTAGTTATCATGAATCAAATCTTAGTAGTCAAAGATGGAGTACACCACTGAATCAAATGCACATTTCTTAGTGCAGCAACAGGCCACTGAGCAAGAAATAAAAAAAACCAGTCGAAGAAATCACGTTGGGAAAGAACTTGATAAAAGAAAAAAAAAAAAAAACTATTTTGATAACCACACATTACATTATAGTTCTTAAAGAACTCTTCTGGTGGATTAGAACACCAACCTAATTTGATGTTTATGCTATTAACATTACTCCTGTCATCCTGGGACTTTCTATGTCATAGAGGTGTTAGGCTTAAATAGTTTTCTATCTGTAGACAGTAAATAACATTCATATTCATAAATCAAGATACGGCTCAAACATATTATAATTTTTTACACAAACTTGAAATTTTCTTGAAAATCTTTTGTCAATTTTCTGTAAGCATCTTGGGGACATTTGATTTTAAAGATATTTGTTTTGAATGATTGTAAAGATGGGGTCTGTTCTTTACTAATTAGTCTATTGAATAGTTTGTGTGTGTGTGAGCGCGTATTTTTCTTTTATAGGTCTTAATGAATTGTTTGTTACTCTGCTCTAAAGCTAGGAGGAAAATGATATTTAAGGCCCAATGTGGATTTTAGAATGAACGAAGAGAGGGGGAAAAAAAAGGATCCTGGAACTTGTTTATGATTCTTTACCACTTATAAAAGAATTGTTTCTTTACCTTGTCATTTGCTATTTTAGGTGTTGTACCATCACACACATATGGATTAAGTGTTGCCTGACCTAACTATATTACTATAGATTTTTTCTAACTATATTACTATAGATTTTTTCTTTATTAAGATGAGAAGTTAAGCAACTCGTATGATACACTTAAAAAAAGTGGTCTAGATTAATAAATTAGGGATCCTGAAAAAATCACACACTTTAGGAAATGAACTTGATCAAGTGTTATTTTCCATAGTTCTGTCAATATATTTCTCATTGTCAATGTATAACTTGAATTCCTCTGAGATTTCAAACCCCCCTTCTATCTCTCTCTCTGTGATCCCTTTGATGCAAATCTCATGGTTGTAGTTTCCTAAGAATGTGTACTTGTATTATTGTTGTACCTTAAAGGTGTTCGTTGTTTGAGCTATTGAATTGCCTTTTAAAAAAAATTTAAAAATGAACAGTGATGTAAGGTCCAAGGCATTTCAGGCGGTTGATCAATTTTTGCAGATATTGAAGCAATACCAAGAAAAGGTATGTATATAAATCCTTCGTTCTTTTGATTTGAAGTACATCTTCTGTTTCTAAAATCTGCATGTAGATATTTGAGAAGAAAAACATTGCTTGAGTTCATAGCGGCTTATGTTTATACTCTTTGTCTTCCACTTATTTTGTGAATTAATGTTTCTTCTGTTGACATGTCACCTATGATGGAACACTTGGTAAATTTGTGGTTCGAGACATCATTTTTGTATGGCATTGTGGTACAAATATCTTTGCTTCTACACAGGCCTCCCCATCTCACTCTTCCCTTGGTTGACCATAGCACCCTCCAAGCTGTTGTCGTTTGTTCTGAACTCCAGCATCCTCTGTTTGAAGAACAGCACTTGATACAAAGTGATCTGAGTCATTTTTAAGTCAGAGTGCTATTGTTGTCAAAGTGTTCCTTGCTTGTTTAAGTAAATCTATCTCTGCTTAACAAAAAGAACGGGAATTATTTCAATTCTGTGTATGATGCTTAAATGAGTGTGTGGCCATTTACATTATAAAACAGGGTTTCCTGCCTTAACCTTTTTGCTATGCCGTGGGTTTTATTTTAAATGTGATCATAGATGATGTTCTTGGCAAAATGTAGAAAGGTACATATTCTATTTGAGACTCAGTGGCTCGTGCATTTCTAGTGGTGCTTTTGATATCAAAAGAAAGTTTTATTTCTATCCTGTTCCTTCTCATAATTTCTTTTTGTCCTCTTCTTTGTTTCGTTTGTTTTATTTGTAGTCTGAAATGGTTGAATCTTCAGGCTAAGAAGGCTCCAATAAATTTCAGTGATGAACATGTTTCGTTCTGTTCCTTTTGTTCCTAGTGTTTAATGTTGATTTTTTACCTCACTGGTCCTTTTTAGGAAAATTCAGGAGATACCACTGGAGCTGCAGGCCTTGGAATGCAATCAATTCCAGCGAATGCTAGTTTACTTGGGTGAGTTATTTTGGAATTCTGAGTGTATACTTGTGTGTGTATGTTTGTATGCACGTGTGTTTCTTACATTCAAAGGAATACACGTGGTTATGTTAATTGGAGGCAATTGGCTAGTTAGAATGATTCTGGGTGGGTGTCTTTTATGTGAGACTGGGAAGTAAGGGGGCATGAGTGAAGCCATCTCGTGTAATTAATATCTTTTTTTGGAATCTTCTATTTTATCTTGCCGATCCTAAGTGTAACTTGCAATTGGGATTTTGTCTTATAAAATCAAAAATTATTTTTTCAGAGACCACAAGGTATCCAGACGTCCAAACATGCCCTTAATTTACTAATCTCAATTGCTTCCAGATAGTTCTATTGAGATCTTACCTGATTCCATTCTTCCATATTTGGTTCTCAACTAGGGATAGTAGAAAATTCATATTTAACTTACTATTGTCTTGAAACGTGTGTAAACTATACAGATGGGCCATGAGCTCCTTGACTCTCAAAGGCAAACCTTCTGAACAAGCTCCTGCAACTTTGAGCGTACCTCTAACTTCAACTTCTTCCAATGCCAGCTCAGGTAGGCATATTGATAGCAATTTTCATTCTACTTTATCAGCTTATTGTAAATCTGGGCTGTGTGATCTCTTGTTTTACTCTAGCACACCTCTGGGCAGTTGAATATGCTTGCCTTGAATGTCGATAATTTTTCAAAAATTTGGCAGAAAAGATACTTATTAAGTTATTATGGCTGTTAATAGAACCATAAAGCTGGCTTTATTCAACTTTGTTAATTGGATAGCTTATAGATCTTTGTCATATTGTCAATATATATATATATATATTTTTTGATCAGTAATCAAACTTTTTTATCATAAAAGTAGGTAAAACCCAAGTATACAGGGAGTATATATGGGAGATACCTAACTAGAGTTTACAACTAATAGTAAAAGGTCATGGACACTTAGTCTGTTACAAACAATGGCCCCACCCATGAGAACAATGTTTTAAAGAATAAGACTTTCAGCTCCTCCATTGTCTTCTCACAGTTTTGCTAGAAGATACAAGATACTGAAATGTCTATATGTACAAGATACAGCCTTGTGTGTTTATCTTTTGCTAATTATGAAGGACCAGGGTAAAAATGAAATGTATTGGTTAATCATTTGGGATATGCATGTGGATGTAGGCGCCTTTTATGGTGTTGTTGAAAGAAAATGGGGGTGGGTCTGCCAAGAAAGGCTTGCTTTATGCATAGTACATTTCTAAGAAGAGGATAGAGCAAATATATTTATCATACTCATTTTATCTTTTATTCTGGAAGTTATATTTGCACACTCTGCACTAGTATTAGATGGTGCAGTCAATTTATTACTAGTTCCACTGTATGCATATTTTGACACGGATGCATTTACTTATTATTATTATTATTATTTTTTCTTTATCAAAAAATGCATGGATGCATTTATTCAACTAGGCATCTCAATAATATTAATTTTCTGCGATTATCCTAGTGATGGATACTCCAAGTACAGCACCTGTCCATGAGCATTCCACCTCTGATTTTGCTGATCAACCTGTACCTGAATCCCCTACATCAACGGATGGTTGGGGAGAGCTTGAAAATGGAATTGACGAAGCAATTGAAGCTGACAAGAATGGGTGGGATGATATTGAACCCCTTGAAGAGCCAAAGCCATCTCCAGCTCTTGCAAACATTCAAGCAGCTCAAAAGCGGCCAGTCTCACAGCCTGCTTTGCAGCCAAAACAAGGTAGATTGTCCATTCAACTAGCCAGCAAAATTTTGTGGGAAGTGGATTTGAGAGTTGAGCCGCTGACCCAAATGTCAAGCAATTGGTCTGTGAACCGAAAATTTACATATGGAATTTCAATAAGCATGCTTTCCACTTGTGTCACCACAAGATCTGCAAAGGCTGATCAATTGATGAATTTGGTGTAGAGTTGTTTGTTGTCTCCAAGTCCAGCTTTGAATATGATGGTTGGTGGTAGGGAATCTAATGACCATTAGAAGTTCGAACTAAGATGCTCCATTAAGCTCCTGTCATTTGGCATGTCTTATATGGACTAAGTCAATTGAAATCTGGGTTAGGATTGTCATTTTTAACTTGGATGTTCTGTTAATTGCACAAGACTGTGTTTCTTCTCTAGATTAATAGCAGCTTAGATTTGCCATGTATCTGAACTTCACATGTTAACCGAATTTAGCAAAATATTTCCTTTGGAGCGGGTAATAAATCTGCCATGTATTACATTTTCTTTTGGCATTATTGCTGTCTTGTGACTCAAAATATACACATTAGCAACTAAAGTCTAAAATATACAGTTGCATAATCTTTTTATATTTATTAAGTAACTGTTGTAGAATGTTTATAACTACTGTTATTGTCTTCTATCTATTTTCTCATTACGACTTGAAAATTCTTCTTGTCACCTGTGGACATATATTCAAGCATCAATCCTTCCCCATATATACAATTTTCTGTTTATTGTTTTGTTGTTTAATTTTTCATTCAAGAAGGCTCTCAACCGGTTTTTGTTGTTGTTGTTGTTTACCTATAGTTGCAAGTTCACAGCCTAAGATTACAGCCAAGGTCACCAAACACGATGATGATGATTTGTGGGATTCCATAGCTGCCCCTGCTCCTAGAACAGCATCAAAACCGTTAAATGTGAAAAGAGCTGGGACAGCCGGTGATGATGATCTCTGGAATGCAATTGCTGCTCCCGCACCTGTAACCAGAGCCCAGCCTTTGGCTGCTGGCAGAGGCCGAGCAAAGCCTGCTTCGCAAAGTTTGGGTGCACAGAGAAAAAACCGGACATCCTAATCTGGCATGGGAATTACAGAACAGAAAAGAGTGAGGGAATTATTTTGTACATTTTTTTTATTGTTCTAGTGACTGACCTTCACATCATTATAAAACGGATCCATGTCACTGTGAGTTGTATTTGCAGTCTGCTGTGAGTGTTGATTATATTATTTGATTTGTAATAATGTCCTTTGGCTTTTTTTTTTTTTTTTTTTTTGGGGGGGGGGGGGGGGGGGGGGGGGGGGGGGAGTGTTTCAAAATTCAAATAGATGCCAAGTAAGCCAAGGAGTTACGCAAGGAAGAGGCAGGTTATGCGCAGCAATATGTAATTTAGATTTTAGCTGTTGAGGAAGTAAACTGTTCCTATAGCGAAGAATATTGGTATATCGAAGCAATCGTTGAATTTTTATATGGGAAAAAAGTTATGGACTCTCTTTAATTTGATTTTGGTCACAAGTACCAGGTGGGTTCACAGTATGGAGTAGTATCCAATGTGAACTTCTAAATCCAAGTGATCGGTAGCAGTTGGTTGGACGATCTTCAGATACCCTAATCCGGCCACCATAAAGGTTGCTTCCTCGGGCAAGGGCCACCTCCCCACGGCTCTCACTAGTTTACTGGCCCAATTTTGGCCCCTTGGATGATGGCTATCCATAGAGGCAGTAGGGGGTCGCCCTCTCGCCATGGAGCCACCCATTGAGACTCTTTAGAACATTGGCAATGGTTTAGTTAAGGGTAAAAGTACAATTTGCCTAAAATCACATGATTTGCCTTTTGTCTTTGTTATTCAAGATATAAATCACATTAGATTATACATCTATTAGTCAAAATAATAATAAAATAATACTTTTTTAATAATAATATTTTTTATAAATCTTCTTTTCCATATTTTATAATTATACTAACCATATGTTAATTAATAACTTAATTTTTATTATTAATTAATAATTTGTGGGGACTTGGGAGCGAAATCACGAGGGAAATGAAATTGGAGTGGTTGGAGATAGTAAGATTTGGAATAAAATAATTATTTGCCTATGAATAGTGTAATGCCAAAGATGACATTCATTTTGAATTTACTGTAACTCAACGGTTTAACTTCTTCTTTTAAGCTAGACCAATGCAATAGTTTTAAGGAAAAATTAAGCATATTTTTGGAATGATTGGCATTTGGCTAAGTTAATGCTATTACTCTAAGGTGGTAAATACTTTTTTTAATTAAATTTTTTAAGTTTAAATCTTCTAATATTAACTGTTTTTTATATTTTTATCTTTTAAGTTTATATTTAAAAAAAATTCAGAGAAAAAAAAAATTGTCACGTTTTTTTAATTGAGTGTTTCTTAGTTTATTTTCTAAATTCAATTTAAGTTTATTTTTTCCCCAAATTTCTAAGTATTCTCTACTTAGTTAACAACTATTTTTAATCTCCTGCCCATTTCTTAATTTTATTTATTTTTTCTCATTTTTTTTACATCATGATTGTGCACTTTAGTATCTTTCATCACTTGATTAGTTTTAAGCTGTCAAGTGGGCTCGGCTTCAGCATTTCGACTTTTCGAGTCATATTACTAACGAAAATTAGATTGAAGGAACACTCTTAGATTTAGCTGAGAGAGTAAGAGTATTGGCATTAACTTAACCAAATATCAGCATATCTAAATTGATAGGTTTTTATCTCTTACATTCATTGCATTGGAGTAGTTATAATTTGCTAACTTGACATCTGAGCTACAATATAGTAAACTCGTCTCCATCTTTGACGTAATATTATTCATAGCTAAAATAATATTTTATTCCAATAATTTAAGTTGAGGAAAAATAATAGTTGAGAAACAATAATGTAAGTAAAAATTAAATTATTAATTAACATATGGTTAGTGTAGTTGTAAAATATGAAAAAAAAAATTATTATTAGAAAATAATATTATATTCTTCTTTTGATTAATTCAATATGGAGTTATATCTTAAATGATTCTGATTTTATGTGAAATATGTATTTTTAACTAAATTTTAAATCTGGCTTTGGCTGGATCAATATGAATGCTTTATGGAGTTTCTTTGTTTAAAAATAAAATAAAAAATAAAAAAATTACCCTATGAACTCTTTTAATAATGAAAATATTAGATTTATCTTTTTCAAAAACTTTAAACATTTTAGTTAACATTATAACAAAACTGGTCTAAAATAATCTAACATGAGATCCTTATAGTTTATTTTTCTCCGTCTTCTTTTATGCTTTTATGTAATCGAATAATAATCATGACTTTCTCTCGCTGATATTATTAAGGCCCGGTTTGGTTACCAGATACATATGAGATATTTCCATCCCATTTGTATCGTATAATAGTTTTTTCTATCTAAATATATTATATTTCATCTCTAAATTTTAAACATATCCACTTAAAATAAATAGTAATGAACAATTAAAACTGACATGAACAGTGCGTAAACAGTATATGAACAATGCACAATTAAGCTCTCTATAAAATAATGGGACCCAAACCTTTTTCAAATCCTAAAAATTAAAAACCATATCATCTTATCTCACTATTTAAACGTATATTTTTTTACAAACTATTTCATCTCATTTTAATTCAAAAATTTTATTACTATTCAAATATCTCATTTTATCTGAACTGTGTATCCAAACAAGGTCTAAATCACCTATCATTTAATTTCTAAAATAAGTGAAAGTGTCTATTTTTTTAATACTAAAAAGTAGAGAAATTTTTGCATGTTAAACATATGAAGACCTCGTCTTTCTTCTTCTTCTTCTTTTTTAATCATGAATTTCTATTAATGCAATTTATAGCGATGCCTTTTACTCTATCAACCAGCAATTGAAGTGAGAGTCTCATGAAACTTTGTTGCTTACTCTACCAACCTACAATCGAAGTGAAAGTCTCAAGAAACTTGGTGGAAGATGCATCTGATAGTTAAGTTAGAGAGGGAATTACTTTTCTTCATAATCAAAACCAGAATCCCTTTATAATGTACCTGGTAGGTATATGGGTTGAAGTATTTTATTGTGGCTTACCTTTTCAAGGGCATAATTCTTGGTGCCTTGTTAGGAATGTTTCCTTCATGAGCTCGATTTTGCCATTGACAGTATCCTTCTATTTCAAGTATCTCGCTGCCGACAGTGCCCATCAAGTGCGAATGTCTCGTCGTTGATTATTTATTTTCAGCTCGAGTATCTCATTTGAACTTATCTCTTTGTATCATGAAGTTATAGGGATACAGTTGATTGAGCTTTCTTATCGAGCATGATGTCTTTTTAGACTTTACTTTGAGCCTATGTGGTGTGTATGGCGTTATTTTATTCTTTGGTCATTTGTTGTCACTTGAATTTCTTACAACTTTGCCTTTTTCTGCCAACTAGCCTTTCCTTGCCAAACATATATATTCATGCCCAACAGTTACTCCTCAAGTTCTCGCCACACGTGTGTCCCTTTTTGTGCTATGCACAGTTTGTCTCCCTAGGCATTTTTCTTGCTTGATGGTTTGTTGGACACCCTTACCCCTACCTCACCATGCAACATGAAATTTGATGTCTCGTTTGACAGATATCATTCTTGTCTCTTCATGCAACACAAAATGCAGGATTTTGTTTTGTGCACTCTCTCTCACTTGCCATGTGGTGTCTTTCTCTTGGGTTGCTGCCTGTATCCTTATGTTGTCCCCCCATCTTCCTATAACCACCATTCTTTCCTTACTTATTTTCTACTTTTGACCATATCTCCTTATTTCTAGTTTTTCATCTTCGATCTTCTAGTTCTTTGCACTTCTCCTGCCTTAATGGCTCCTAAAAACCTTTCTCATAATACTTCTTGTTCTTCTCGTCTACGTTGGTCATTGGACAGCTCTCACAGAGTTTACTCCTCTTGACTATAAAGTCCCCATGGTTGTTGTTGTTGTTATTGGATCAACCAACACCTTATGGGGCGACAATGCTTATGCCAATCCCTTAAGGGCTCAACTTGTGGTTCCTTCACCAAACAAAGGAATGTCCTTCGAGGATGGCCTCGCTAGTGGACCTGCTGAGCAAGCAGAACTTCCTCACTCGAGGTAGTTCCTAAGGGGCTTGGTCCTACTTTAGAGGCTTCTAGTTACTCCTAGGTTATCCTCACTCTGTTTAACCTAGAAGTGTTTTAATCTTCTGATCCTTTAATCACTCGAATAGCCAGGGAACTTGACTAATTCTTCTCCCCAATATGTAACTCTGCTACTAGCGTACGTGTCGTAATCTTCTTTATGCTTGTTATAAATTACCTAGTTTGTTTATTGCAGAATTTATTTTCTTTAGCTCAATGGTTGCTCGACGTCAATCTAGACTAGAGGAATAGGTGCAATCTTCTTGCTCGTTAATGAAAGATGTCCAGTAAGCCGCGTCTGAAGTGGTAGGGGAGAGGAAACAATGGGAGGAGGCTTACTCCCTATTAGGCGCCCACTTATGTGTGCAAGAGGCAGAAATTGCCATGCTAAAGGCTGAGGTATCAGACCTTTGGTGCACTTTGGCCTTAGAAGGATCTTCGTTGGTAAAGGCCTAAGGTGAGCTGGATTAGGTCTTAGAGCACGAGTAGGGGGCCCTATAAACTGCATAGTTTCTGGAAGATGAGTTGGCTGCTAAGTTTCAATCCAATGGTGAGCTGTGAGCTAAATTAGAGGAGGCAGTGAGGGTTGCTCTCGAGCCAAATTGCTTTGCCTATGCAAAGAGAATTTCAAAAGCTAAGTCTCGCAAAAAACTCCATATAGACCTCAACATTGCCTGGGGGTAGGTGGTGCAAGTTGATACTAGCTAGCGAACTATTAGGGAGGAAATTTGCAAGGCAAACAAGCTCTATATTAAGTTATTCAAGATTAGTGAAACGTTGTGAAAGAAGCTCACAAAGGCTAACAAATATGCCAACAAACTAGATGCCTAACTATGGTTAGCGATTTACAAGGTAATTCATCTTTCTCCCCAGCTATCCATGACCCTTCAAGTTCACAATCGGGTGTGGGAAACCAGATATAACCTTGGTCTTTGGATGCTTTAAAGGTTCATGCTAGCTCATCCTAGAGAAGACTTTTGGTCCTTGGAGCTGCGTAATGTCTTTCTCGATGCAATGGCCTTGACCATCTTGAATTCTCTAGAAGCCAACGTGATGCCTAACTCCTTTGCTTCCTCCTCCTCTTGATGGTAGCTGGAAAACTTATCCTTAAGGCTAGCTCCTTCTTTTGTTTGCATTGGCTATAATGTTATTTGATATATATTTTGTAATGAACTTATGTAAGGGATATACGTTGTTATAGATATATTTTGTGACTAATGGCTATTGTGAATTTTCTTTCACATTTGTTGTTACTCTTGTTTTTGCCCTTCCTCTTTCTTTTTCTTTTTTCTTTTTAATTGCTTTTACCTTGCTAGTTTCCTCTACCACAATGGTTGCCAAAGCTCAGCTTGGTCTTTGGATACAAGTTGGTCGCCAAGGTGCTTGTCAACCTTGGTCGCTAAAACTCAGCCTCCACTCTACTAGGCTTGGATTTTTGGATGCACATTAGTTGCTAAGGTGCTTGTTAGCCTTGGTGGATGAGCTTTGGATGTGAGTTGCTCACCAAGGTGAGTGTTAGCTTTGGTCACTGAAGCTTAGCTTGGGTTTTGCTAGAAACTATTGATGCAATTTTTAGTGGTGTCTTGCACCAGTTCCACGTACTCTACCAGCATGGAATTAGAGCAGAAGTATTAGGAAACCTAGTAACCTGGTGGAGGATGCCTCCGATGGTTAGTTAGAAATTGAATCACTTCTCTTTGTAATCAAAACCATAATCCCCTTATAACATATCAAGCAAGAGATTTTATAAATGTTGATATGTTCTTTTGTGGCTTTACCCTTTTGGGGGCTCAATTCTTGGCACCCATTTTGGAATGTTTTCTTTCTTAGCTTGATTTTGTCGATGATATTGTCCTTCCGATGCGAGGGTTGATATGGGTTAAAAAAATCGGTGAACCGATAAATTGGACTGGACCAAACTGGGTTTGGTCCTGTACTGGTTCTATTTTTCTCAAAACCAATTAAAATCGGTCCAATTTTGATTTTCCTTTTTCTAACATCGGACCAGTTTATATATATTTTTTAATTTTTTATATTGTATAAAATATTTTTATATGATTTTTTATATTATATAATTTTTATATATAGTATACATAATTATATATAAAATAATTTTGTACAATATGATAAATTACTAATTAATATAATATTAAATTTTAAAATCCTATATAAATAAATATATATTATAATATAACACTATAGTCTATAATATAATTATAATATATATTATAATATATTATCACTATATTATTATATACTATAATATATATACTATATAATATATCGAAAAAATGGGACTAAACTGGACTGGAATTAGTAAAATCGAAAGTATTGGTTTAGGGATATAACCGGTATGGTATCAGTTCTTAAAATCTCAAAACTGGTATATACCAATTCAATTCCAAAATATATCTAAAACTGGACCAAACTAGATCGATTACACCCCTAGTTGCTGATAGTATTCTTTCAGTGTGAGTATCTCGTTTAGACTTATCTTTGTGGATCCTGACCTTATAGGAATGTGGTAGATTGAGCTTCCCTACCGAGCATGATATTTTCCAGGACTTTACTTCTGGCCTGTGTGGTGTGTATGACATCATTCTATTATTTGATTGCCAGTTGTCAAGTGAATCCCTTGTGATTTTGCCTTTACCCGCCAGTTAGCAATTCCTCGCCAAACATATATATTCATGCCCAACAAAATAGTATACTATTTTATTTTCAAAACTTACAAAAAAATAAAAATAAAATGCTTTCAAAAAACTTTTAAGATCACTTCTTTTGATTATTTGTAAAACACATTTTAAGTAATTTAAGATTTGTTTCAATAAAAATAAATAAATAAAAGGGTAAGGGCTTGTTTGGAAAAAGATCATCTTAAAATTCTCATCTCATTTTCTTTCTAAATATCACTCAAATACAAATATTTTTAAACTAATCATTACAATTTTTCTAAACATTCAAACAAAAAATAAAAAAATAATTTAACTTTTTCATATTTAAAAAAAATAATAATATTAAAAAATTATATACTAACAACAATTTAACTGAATGTTTTTTTATTCAACTTTTAATTCAAATGATCTCATTACTATTCATAAATTATTTTATTAATATTCACAATTTTTTTCCTCATGGGCCAGTTTGGTTCCCAACTTATCCTAACTAATTATTATAATTTTTTTTAAATTCTAATATAAAATATATTAAACAATTCAAAATTTTCAAATCTCAAAATAATAATAATATTAAAAAATAATATTCTAACAATATTTTATTCAACTTTTAACTTTAATCTTAACTCAACTCAATTCAGTTAAATATCGCAGCATTAGAATGGAACCCTAGGTTCTTGAGCATCCCCATCCGCTCCCCTATTTCACTATTATTCCTAAATTATGGGAAAAAATTTTAGGGTTTTGCTGAAAATCCCCTCTCATCCCATTCCCTATTTTAGGGTTTTGCTATTGAGAACAAATAATGATTTCCCACATATAGGAAATGACTGTTCATCCTCAAAGTGATATTTCGGTTGTTGCTCCCACGTGCTCTCTCTCTCTCTCTCTCTCTCTCTCTCTCTCTCTCTCTCTCTCTCTCTCTCTCTCTCTCTCTCTCTCTCTCTCTTGTTGCCCTCTTCTTTGACATTCGAAGACATTCCTCTTTCTTACAACGCATGTACCATTGACGGTGCTTTCTCTTCATCGGAGCGAAAACTTGTAAGTATTTCTCATCTTCGAAATAGATTTTTACTACTAAAACCCTCTCCCATAGCTGGATCTCGTTGACTCTGCCGCACGATTTTTGAGCTTTTATTTCTGAGTCTCTGATGCATATTTCTCATTGAATTTTTTCCTTACCTTTGGGTCTAACTTTGGCTTCTGAAATCTTTGCTTGTGATATTTATGACGTTTAATTTGTGCTCTAGGGTGTGCCATTTTGATGTGTCAAACGTGAAAATGGATTTTCTATTATCGGAACCTTGCCATTTCGTGAGTTTGTTTGTGATTTGGGTCTATGATTTAAATCCACCGCCCAAGTTTCGATTGCCCAATTTGTGATTTTGGGGCTTTTGTGATCATTTTGGTCAGATTGAATAGCATGGACTAAAGGGCCTGTTGTGATGAATATGATCTATTTGTTACCGCTATTTTTTCATTTTTGATGATTTTTTCTTCTACACATCCTATTGGTTTATTGAGGCAGTTTGCCATTTCTGGAATTGGATGTTGGTGAGTTTGGGGCTGTTGGTATTTTAGTTAGATTGGTTGTGGAGAATATGTGTTTATATCTAAGTGCCTGTTGTGATGAAGAGGCTGTGGAATTACAAACCTTATTTGCCATTTTGATGAACAAGCTTTTTATGAATCAAATGTTTGATTACTACTATTTGTAGCCATTTCGATTACTTGTTTTTATTGAAGGGGCTGTTGGTTAAAACTTGTACATGTTTTATTGTATGAACGGGCTGTTGGTTATAAACATTAGGCATTTCATTAATTATTAAATATGATGAATGGGCTATTGAGCAGATTGTTGGAGGTTTCTTAATTACTGAAAATTTCTCTGTTTGTAGTTTGTTGGTTTGTGTTGTGTTGAGGGGGGACTTCTTGAGTAAATCCCATTTCAATTGCCTATTTTTATGAAGGGGCTATTGGGTAGAGCTTGTACATGTTCTATTGTATGAAGGGCTTGTTGGTTATAAACATTAGGTATTTCATTAACTATTAAATGTGATGAAGGGGCTATTGAGCATGCTTGTTGGAGATTTCTTAATTACTGAAAAATTCTATGTTTGTGGTCTGTTGCTTTGTGTTGTGTTGAGGGGGGACTTCTTGAGTAGATCCCATTCCGATTGCTTGTTTTTTATGAAGGGGTTGTTGGTTAGAGCTTATATATGTTCTATTGTATGAAGAAGCTATTGATTATAAACATTAGGCATTTCATTAACTATTAAATGTGATGAAGGGGCTATTGAGAAGATTGTTGGAGGTTTCTAAAAATTCTGTTATCCCCCAGCAGATTGTTGAAGGGGCTATTAAGTATTGAAAAATTCTCTGTTTGTGGTTTGTGTTGTGCGAGGGACTTCTTGAGTAGATCTCCATAAACATTTTATAACCAAGAACATGTTTTTCACATGACCCATAAACATATGCATCAAGTATTAACACATCAAGTATATGCATTAGTTCTTGTACTTCTCTATTACTTGTGAGCTGGACTAACTTATTTGGTTGGCATGAATTTATTAACATATCAAGTATATGCATCAGTTTGTTTAGAGGAGTTATTGTTACAATAGACTTAGTTGTTGTTTGTTTCAATTATCAAGTTTGGACTAAACTTGTTGCTGTTATATTGATTTCTACCCAATGCCTTTGTAAGCATTCATGAAGGGGCTGTTTGGTACTACTCTACGCTTGTATAAGGCTGTGATGATGGTTGAAATGACTCCATGGGGGGGTTAATTCACAAGTATTTTTAATAGGGCTTCAACAAAGGTGGCAGAGTAATCCGATTTATCCCAGATGACCACCAACGATTTTGTGATTCTTTTCACAAAAGGCAACCGTATTTAAATCTCCTTGTAGCCATTTTCATAGTGCAGCTCCATTCTTACACATGATGTAAATTCTACATACCATTCTGAGCCACATTAAAAAACACATAAGTGTTTAAGTAAGTGGATGGGAATGCTGTTATTTTCTATGTTATGTATTTATGTTCTTATTCATTTTGCAAACTGATTACAATTTGATTTGAGTTATCTAACCCACGGCTATAATGATGACAAATTCTCGTGGGGACATTTGGCTACCTAGCACACACCTCCATGACATGACAACTCGGATGGCTAATAAATTGTGGCAACTAATTGTGCAACCATGCGAGAAAGGATGTTTAGCAAGCATGGTAATATATTACCATAGGATTCCCGAGCCGGTTACAAAATGACTTCTAGCAATTGATCTTAATTGTCTAACATGTGTAGCAACTCTTCCATGTCTACATTTTATTAGAGATGGATTCACCCAACCATTAAAATATGTTCTTCATGAGCCTCTTGACTCAAGAGCCTGAATTTGACCACATTTATGATGGTCAAAGTGAACAACATCCCGTCACTTTGGATGACTCTCTACCCATCCTCCCAATCCAAGTAGAGCCTCCCTCACAAAAAAAAGCAACCAGGGGGCAAACTTTACACCCGAAGAAGACAAATTACTCATCTCTGCATGGCTGAATGGTAGCGTTGATGTCATTGTGGGAACAGACCAAAAACATTCTCAACTTTTAAAAAAATAGTCAATACTTCAATGAGTACAAAGAAAGTACTCATGATCGAACTGTTGGGTCCTTAACTAGTCGGTGGTCTACCATTCAAAAGGTAACGAACAAATTTTATGCTAGACTCACCCATGTTGAATCCCTGAATCAAAGTGGCATGATTGAGCAAGATAAGGTATAAACTTCCACTTATATTATTTACTCTTATTATGATATTTATGCGTTCTGTCGGGTTTACCTTTAATTGATCTTAATTATTTTATTTTATGATTCAATTGGAAGTTCGACGAAGCGAAGATCATGTACCAATCGCTTGAGAAAACTCTATTTCAGTTCTATCATTGTTGGGAGCTGTTAAACGACCAATCAAAATGGATACAGCGTGGCACAAAGGACGAGATCAAGCGAAGGTCCATGATGTCCTTGACATATTCGTGTACCTCATCTCATTCAACTGATTCACTCGGTAATACAGAGGCTGAGAATGTTGTAGAGAATGATGTCATCGAATTAGATAGGCCAATTGGAAGAAAAGCTGAGAAATGAAAGCGTAAAGACTAAGCAAGGTCAATAGAAGAAATTTTGGAGCTAAGCAAGCGTAAGTATACTCTCCTGAAGGAGTCGCTTGAGCAGGAGAAAGAGCTTCTCTGACTCAAGGCAAGAAGATGATATATGAGAGAGAGAGAGAGAGAGAGAGAGAGAGAGAGAGAGAGAGAGAGGGGGAAATAAAAGTAGATAAGAGGACAAGAGACTGCAATTGGAAAAAGAGAAGGTGGAAATTGCTCGGTGGGAGCAGGATAAGTGAATAATGTTCCTTGATGTGAGTACGTTGCCCGGAGTTCAGCGAATATATTTCTAACAACTTCAGAGGGAGATATTGGCGAGACGAGCTGGTTTGGATGGATGATTACCATTTTTTTCTGTATCTATTTATTCTTTTTTCACAAAGGACGTTTGTATAATTTGTAATTTTATTGTTTCTATAACTCATCGAATAGATATATATTATTCTATTTTATAATTTGTATGTTTACCAATTATGCACAGGAGACTGCGTAAATGGATAGATATTGCTTGTCATTAATTTCGATATTACATGACCATTTAGACTTAATAAAACATATAATGCGGGCATATTAAATTGGATAGATGTTGAAATAGGAATACATAGTCACTACTAATGAAAAGATAGAGAATAATAGGAAATTGTCTTCTATGATGGGAATAAATCTCTAATTGATGTTCAATTAAATCTACTTGCAACTGATGATGTGCTGAGCTATCTCTAATTTGATGATAACATTGAATGAAGTTCATAAATTATGAGGTTGGATTGCGCAATAGTTCTGGAATTTGATCATCAAGTTGATCGTACTCCATGTTCGGATCCCCACCATCATCATACTCGTTCTCAATGATCATGCCATGTAGAATAACACATACTTTCATTATATTTATAAGCTCATTGACTTTAAAAATTCAAGAAGGTCCATGGACGATTGTAAATCGTTGTTGAAGTACTCCGAATGCAAGCTCAATATCTTTTCTTACGGATTCTTGTGCTATGGCAAAATTTTTCTTCTTATTTCCCAAGAGTTGTGGAATCGTCTTCACAAACATTGCCCACTTGAGATAAATATCATCTGCAAGGTGGTACCCTATAGTGTACTCATTGCTGTTTATTGTATAATTGAAGGGAGAAGCACGCTTTTGGACAAGTTCCGTGAAAATAAAAGATCTTTCTAATACATTAATATCGTTATGTGACTTAGGCATACAAAAAAATGCACGCCATATACAAAGATCATATGAAGCAACTATTTTTAAAATAATGATTGGTTTACGGATGTGGCTAGAGTACATACCTTTATAGGCAGCGAGATAATTTTTCCACTTCCAATGCATACAATCAATGCTTCCAAGCATTCATGGGAATTCCCGTTGTTCATCAACCTCAAGCAATTGAGCAATATTATCGGCATTTTGAGACTGCAAATATTCATCTGAAAAAACACTTACCATTATCTTGCAAAATTTCTTTTGGCTCTCAATTGCGGTGTTTTTACCAATACGTATGTATTCATCTATAAAATCTGTAGTAATCCAATACGCCAACATTCTAAGGGCTGTAATTATCTTTTGCATAGAAGATAACCTGAGCCTTATGGCATTATCACTTTTCTGAATGAAGTATAGCTCGTAAGCCTCTACTTCATTTAGAATACAGAGAAATAGGGGATGACTCATCCAAAATCTCATTTAAAATAGATTCGAGGGATATACTGGATTTTCTACGAAGTAGTCGCGGAATAAGTGCTTGTATTCTTGAATATGATCATGCCGAATAAACTTATGATGTTGGTGATTGCCACGATGTCTCGATGACTCTCAATCGGCTTTGACATTAAGAACAACCTCTAACTCATATTCATATGACAAGTATGTGAGTAATTTACGAAAAAATGAATGAGCCATTTGATGAAAAGGAATTGAAGATGAGGGGAGAATGTTAAATTTTAGTTCTTAAATTAAATGAGACTTGAGTTTGTGAGAATGTGAATGCTACTAGAATATAGATTTATAGAGTAAAAAATTACCGTTATATATAAAACAAAACAAGTTACCGTTGAAAAAAAGGCAAAACAAGTTACTGTTGGAGAAAGAACAAAGCATGTTACCTTTGGAGACATAAATTGAAAATGTTACCGTTGAAATTTAGATAAATGACAAAAAAAGTTACCGTTGATAAAGAGAGGACAAAAAATATTACTGTTAGAAAAATGACAAAATTTTTTTGAAACGATATGTGGATGCATGGTGTCTTTGAGTTTTACTACATACAAGCACAGTTGTGCACTAATCTGTATACCAACACTGATTTATTCATACTTAAAATTTAAATTAACACTATTTTTAATAAAATCTACTTTTTGATCAATCACATCACATTGGTGCACAGATTAGTGCACAACTATGCTTACAACTATATTTTTCCGGTGTTTTTAGAGAAATTGGAAAAAATATTACTATTATATGAAAATGAAAAAAATGTTACTATTAGACAAATGCAAATCAAATATTACTCAAGTTTATGCAGATAAAATCAAATAAAAAAAACCATCGCATTGGAAAATTCACATATTTTATTAAAGTATTACTTTTAAGATTAATGTTTGTTTGAAAAATAATACTCTATCAAGGGAAAAAATTGTATAAGTATTTATAAATAAATTTATATAAATGAATTTAGAATGTGATATTTGAAAAGAAGAGAATACGATAAAATAGAAGAAAAAAGTGTGAAAAAAAATAATAAAAAAAGAATAAAGATTATTATTTTAATATAATAAAGAAATGATAAGGATTGAGATATAGAAATTTTATTGAAAATGAAGAAAATTTAGAATAAATTTATAGTGTGCATTTTTTAGCTAAAATTTAGGAAAAATTTTAAAAAAGGAAATGGTATGCTCATCCGCCTTGTCTATCAGTGCTCTTTAGAAATCTCAGGGTTTAGGGTTTTTGTCTCTTATTATTACGTCATTCAATGGAGCATCTCATCAACAAATCCATTCCAGCACCATAAAAAACCCAGTAACTCTCTCTCTCTCTCTCTCTCTCTCTCTCTCTCTCTCTCTGTGTTTTCTTTCCGAGAAACTCTAGGAAAGAAAATTTACAGAGAACAACATTTCGAAACGTTACGCTTCTTCATCACCCTAAATATTTTGTTAATGTATTTTTGTGGCTTTTGGACTGGTTTATTTGTTTGAATCTGTCTCCCAAAGTCGTGAACTTGTAGAAATGGCGGCGGATTTGGCAGTAAAGCTCGAGGCGGAGAATCCCTGCTGTAAAGCGGTATTTTTTCGCTTATGAGTTCGTGTGTGTGTGTTTTTAAATGCGTTTTTATTTCATGCTTTTCTGGAAATCTCTTAGTTTTGACCAAAAACAAAATCTTGGTCTTCAGTGGAGGGAGAAATACTCGAATCTTGAAAAGAAGAGGTATGCGCTGCGGCAAGCGGTGAACATCCTTACACCTCAAATCGATACATTTCAATCTGAGAATGCCAATCTCAAGAAAGGTTAGTGGGTTAAATTTTGATTTTATTCAGTCCGCTTTGTGGGTTCAACTGTAGATGAGATAATTGGACTGGAGATAGGTGCTAATTTGTGAAGCTTATTCTGGGTTCTACTGAGTAGCTTTTGATTTCAACCCAAATGTATTTGATTTATTTACATGTTTTATACTTTCTTGTTTCCTTGTATGAATAATTTCATGATAGAGTGATATAGCTATGGCATAGTATTATGGCGTGATATCGCACTCATTCATGTCAAAGACAATGATGTGCGTGTGATTAGAGATATGAAGCGTCTGGACATGCCACTAGGCAAGTGTCTTGACATTATATGGTATAGAATTTCTAGGATAGAAACAAATAGAAAAAAAAAAATAGAAATAGTGGCAGGTCAAAAAGGAAAAAATGAGCAAAATTTTATGAAAAATACTTGTGAAACAAGTCTTTGTGCCTTATATTTTGCTTTGTATGCATGTGTGTGTGGGTGCACACTGTATCTTTGTTATTACATTGCACTTGTCTCCCCCTTTTTGTAACTTTGTGCTTTTGCAGCATTTGCGGAGGAGCAGACACGAGCGGACAATGAGAAAGAGGGGCGGGTAAAAGAATCTATAGCTAGAGTATCTTTGGAGAATGAAATCTCTGTTTTGAAATCTGAGATCTCTCAAGTAAAGCAGAAAGCAAGCTTAAATGCTGTAGATATAGATAAAAAAATGAGGCTTCTTCAAGATTGCATTTCTGAAAGGGAAAAAGAAATAAATAGGCTGAAGGAGCTTCTTGAGAAAGAGAAAAAAAGGGCAGATACTGAAAGGAAGAATGCTGAGGGGGAGAAAAGGAAAGCTGCAGAAATGTTCAAATCTTTAAAAGCTGAGAAGGACGAAGAAAGAAGGATTGCCAGAACTGGAGGAGAGAAGGCTGAGCAGTTCAGGCTTCAGCTGGAGATTTTGAAGAAAGAGGCTGATGAAGCAAAGTCAAAGTTAGCCGCTGAAACAATGAAGTTTGAACAAGCAAACAAAAGACTTGGAGAAGAAAGAAAGAAGGCCCTCAAAGAGAGAAAGCGTGCAGATTTGGAGATGGCCAAAGCAGAGGAGCAAAGGAAGCTTACAGAAGCTAATGGGAAGATGGCTGTTGAAGAGAAATGTCGTGCTGATAACTTGTATCGGCAGTTGGAAGAGAATAGACAAAAGGTAGAGGAGTTACAGGGGGTACATGAGTTTCAAACTTTGGCTTTTCTTGGTGGCTGGGCTGATAATAAGTTGAATCCTGAATATGCTAAAACGAAGAACAGGCTTCAATGCGAGATATTAAACGGAGAAGTGGATGAACGCAAATCGGTTTTGGAGCTCTTGAAAGAGTCAAACAGAATGTTTGAGGTTGAAAACCAGAAGGCAATCAAGGAGAAGAAACTTGCAGATTCAGAGATGGCAAAAGCAGAACAGCAGAAAAATCTTGCAGAAGTGAATTGGAAAAAGGCCATGCAAGAAAAATGTCGTGCTGATCGGTTGTCTCAACAGTTACAAGAAAACAAAAAAACTATTGAGGAATTGCAGAAGAAGATACATGAACGTCAGCCCTCTAGAAAGTTGGCTGAGAGATCTTCTGTAGCACCAGTTAAAACCGTCACTTCTGAAAATGCAAATGTGAAGCTTTTGAAAAAAGAACTGAAGTTTGAGAAAAAGCAAGCAAAGCATGCCAAAAGAGTGGCCAAGTTGGAAAAAAGTCGTAACCGCATCCTTAAACAGGAACTTGGTCACTTGAAGCTGGATTTTGATCAATTTGCAAATCGCTTGGATATACTGAATAGGTCATTATCACCTAGTGCTGAAGGTATAGATGACCCAGAAAAGGTTAGTTTCCTGTTTCATTCTATAGAATTCTTTCATTTTTTTTAATCTGATTTTCGAAGTAATGTTGCTTTCCATGGGAATTATTTTATTGGAACATCGAGTACAGATTTTACTGTCTCTTACTTTCATCTGCTAGTGGTTGATTTTTTTCTTAGATGCGCGGTTGATGAGAGTTGAACCCAACTATTCAGTTAAATGGCTTTCTAGTGTAATAATCTTGTCGGTAGAGCATAAGTTTGCTTTTTAAAACTAATATTAATGCATTGATGGCTTCAGAATTGTTCTCAGCTTACACAGCCTAAATAAACAGTTGAATCGGTTTATTGAAGTAGCCTGCTTTCTTGTCCCTTCTCTTCTTGGTAATCAGGAAGTAATAGTCTTATGTCTCATTTATTCTGTTAAATAAGTGAATAGTCCCAAACCCCTAGGGGTTGGCTCAAGTGGTAAAGGCCTTGTGCTTAGGTGTATGCTCCCCCTAGGTCTAAGGTTCAAATTTCTTTGGGTGCAAACAATCTCTAGGGGCCATCGGATTGGAGGATTTTTCCCTTGAATTACTCGATATGCACTTGCGGGAAACTCTTTGCTAATGGCCTGTGCACCCTTGGGATTAGTCGAGACGCTGTTTCAGACACCTAGTGCCAATAAAAAAAAAAAAAAAAAAATCAATAGTCCCAATTGTGTGCAGATTTTCCTTCTTTTTAGCTACAATAATTTAAATGCACTAGCTGTTTGCTGCACAGTTATGAGCATTTACATTTTAATTCTTTTTATTGGCTTGAAAATTTGTTTTCTTGTTCCCTACTGCCCTTAAAACATGGACAAGAAAACATGGACAAGCATCTACTCATGTTCTTTTTTGTAAGTGCATCTACTCATGTTCTTATTTACTGGATGGTTTAATGTGCTTTGCAGAATGTGTCAATTGCATATATGCAAAGGTTAAACATGATGAAGAAACTCTGCAGTTTGGAACCAACTCAGGCACACCTTCAAAGTGAAAATGAACTTGTGAGACCTAGTTGCATGGATATGGATGTCTCATATCCTTTCAGGCAAAGCCTCCAACATCCTGCACAATTGCTACCTATATCTGGAGGAAATTTTGATGAGTCCATTTCAGGTATTAATTCTAAATTGGAGTCTCCGCTTGGATGCTCTAACTGGAAAATGTTACAGACTTCTGCAATAAATTCGAGTATGGCATCTTTTTCTGATGGACAGTTGATGGGCTCACAGGAGAAGGGTGATTTTTCTGGTACTACGTCCACAAAATTAGTTGAAGAGAACTTGAATGCACAACCAACAATATCCAACTTGTCTGGTGAAGTTACTAAATTGAGGTGCTGTAAAAAATCCACAGTGGTGGGTGAAAATAATGTCAAAATTGCTGATAGCAATGATGTTGGCAGAGGTTGTGATTGTAGTAGGAAGAGAAAGTGGTTACTTGATTCTGCTGAGCCCATTGAATATTTGTATTCCAAGGGTAAGAAGTTGTGTGTGCAGATAGAAGAGAATCTATCTTTGTTGCATGGTATGTTAGACAGACGACTAGGCAATCCCTTGGAGGAAGTAAGATGTCTGGCTCCTAATCCACAATGCATTCCACATGATAAGCTTGATGGGTTGCACAAAAAGAGCAAGGTATCTCCTGAAGAGGTACATGAGAAACATTTTTGTGTCAGTGACGAGCAAAAGAAGACAGAAAAATCTGAAACCGAAGTCTTGGAGGATTCAAGTGATATTGAAACTATGGCAAGTTTTGAGGATGTAGCTGATGGTGACTACATGAAACTGCTGGACTTGGATGATGCTGCTGACGAACAACGTTACAGGATGGCGACTGAAAGGCCTGTGTCACCAAGTCTTCCTATTATTGACTTTGATAACGGGCAAATATTTGATGTGGATAGTTCTGAAGCTTTAGTAGTGGGATGGGTCTATAAAGAGGTATCAACTGATAAAGAAAATCTGTTGCCTAAGCACAGCTTTGATGTTATTAATGTTGAAATTGAGTCCAATAAGCTAAAGCATACTGCTCTAGGAACTTCCTGTAATCTGTCACTGCATAAGAATGTAGCCCCTGTTGATTCCGTTGCTGTCATTGGGGATGGTTTTAGGACTGTAGAGGTGGGAAATGCTAGTCCTCAGCAGGTCCAGGACTCAGGTCTGGTTGTGGGCATTAGTAATTTGCCTAGATCAAGAGATGAGGAAGTTAATTTTCCATTGGATGGTGAATCTGGATCTGCACGTGATACTGTTCCAAAATACTGTGTCGTGTCTACAAGCATGAGAGATCGTAACATCATTTCTAGGATATTTAAAACTACCAAAACCTGTATAGCTCGGTGCTGTTTGCTTTCTCAAACGGAGTGGGTGGTGCCAAAGATTCTGCTTGCTCTTGTGATGGAAGAAAATCTTTTACTTGTGTAAGTGATTCATTGCCATCCAAGTTGATACGATTTTCTTGCTGTTACTAAAACTATACCAGACTCTTTATGGGTGGATGTTAGCCATCAATAGTTTTTCATTTTGCTAACTTTGTAGAATTTATGGGTGCCTTTTTGTTCCTCTTTATAAGGGGGGGTTTCTCTAGTATATTATTTCATGTGTATTGTTGTGCCCCTCTGTGCTTTGATAAGATTGATTTGGTTATAAAAAAAACTACATGACTGATCTTTAGTGGTATATGGAGGCTTTGAAGTCAGTGAGACAATGAGTTTTCTAAGGTTGGAACTAATTCACTTTTCATATCATTGACATGTTTCAGGGAAAAGGTCTGTGTGTTTTTTACATTGGTGCTGCTCAATTTGTCCACTGCTGCTCCAAGGAAACTTGGAAACTGTTTGAATACGGATTCCATCCTCTGGTTGGATTCTTTCTCTGGGCACATACGTGCAGGTCTGTTCATTTATTACGCATTATATGTGATTGCAATAGTTGATACAATTGCTTGATTTGATTGTTTAGATTTCTGTTAACTGGTCATTTTCTTTTTTCTTATTCTTTTCTTTTTGGCAGTGATGTCTGATGTGGAGACAAGAACCATGCTTGCAGATTTTGATTTTTTGGATGAACTTCTTAGTCTCATTGAGGAATTCCTTATAGATGGAAGAGTTATGGTGTACACTAATGTATCATCTGAGACATTTATCGAATGTGATACAAGAATTAACTTCCTCTTGGATGGTGTGCCTATTAGTTTGTCAGATGAAGTTTCTTCTGCTGATCAGTTGGTGGCTGGGAGCATTATATTAGCATCAATATGTGCAGCAATAGACCAGATTGGTTTTATATGTGAGGCATCCTACAACATCTTTCGGAGGCATGCTTGTGATTCTTCATTGGTGCTTAGTATTCTTCATGTTTTTGCTTATCTGTGTGGAGAAAAGCTTTTCAGTGTCACAAAGTATGGTTTGATGGTGACTGTCTTCCAATCAATAGTGATGTTACTTGAGGGAGTAAATTCTTCAGATCCTGCTGCTTCTCATTCCTTATCTGTAAGTGAGGATCAATTTCTTTTCCATCCATGCACCAAATGCCCATTTTCGAAGGATGCTGTTTCTATAGATACTGTAACATCATTGCTCTTGAAATTCATCTGGAATAATGCTGGGTTGGAAACCACTAACTATGATGTGATTAAATCCTTTGATATGTTGAATTCTGAAGTTCTGTATGACAGTTCTAAATCTGGAGTAAGTTTAAGTCATGAAGGGTTTTATTGTGCCACTGATGTGAATTTTGATGCCTCCTGTTGCTTGGAAAAGTATGAGATGCCCACTACTCAATCACACTCCATTGCTAGTATGCCTCTCTGTCACCTTACCGATGTTCTATCTTTGGTGGAGCTGGTTGCATGCAACACGGTATGGGATTCACTTTCTTATTGTTCTGCTATCTTATCACTCTTTGCTTTGTGTGTTTTAGTTGTGGGATTGACCACTTATAGCTTGCCACTTTCAAATATATTTACACATGGGGCATTAGGTTTTAAAATTCAACCTGAAATAACTTATAAAAAAAAAAAAAAATCAACCTGACATAAAAGAGTTATTTACTTTTGTTGTTTAAGAGAAGAATTTCTTGTGTATAAGGAGGTGATGTGCTAGCATCCTTGCTAAGTGGTGATGTTTGAATTGGGCTTGATAATCACATGAAAGGTAATATATGGACTTTACTGGTATTAGGTAATTAGATTTAGAGGTCAATAGGGGTATATGTGTAGTAGCTCTCATGAAAATTAAAGAGGTAAAAATGTGCTTAAAAATAAAAAAACAGTGATTATTTTATTTTGCAAAAAAAAATGTGTATTTAAAATTAGCTCAATGGGAATAATTTGTGCTGCTGAAACATGATTACTGGATCCTATGCTATAGTGCAGCTCATTGAAGTGTTAAGACAAAAATTTAAATAATTAAATCTGCCTTTTCCTATCAGCTTAAACTTTTGAGACAAATGGTGATTCAATGTGTTATTAGAGTGGAGGTCTTGAGTTCGAATTTTGACTCTACACTATGCCATTTAGTTAACTATTTTACGTGTTAGGTCTACTTATTGAGGGACTCTGGACTGGTGCACAAGTGAAGATTAGTGTTGAGACAAAAATATAAATAATTAAATGTACCTCTTTCTATTAGCTTAAACTTTTGGCACAAGTAGTGATTCAATGAAGAGTGTAATTATTTTATATTTGCAAGATTGAAAATTCTCTTTATAAATAGGTGAATAACTTTTATACGCCGTATTTGGATTGTGCCTTTTGCACTTCTAATGATTTTATAATGCGAGAAAAAAAAATATTTTGTATGTCTTGACGTGTAATCTTAGCTGCTGGCCTTGGAAACTTGGTCTTCATGTTTGATGTGGTGGCTTTCCAATGTTGAAGGGCTTGTTTGTGGTTGCGATAGGGGTCTTAAAAATTGCTTAAATAGCCTTAAAAACACTTTAACGATAGAATTAGGTTGTTTGAGTGTTACATATTAAGTACTTTTTAATGTCAAATAAGTTAAAAAGTCTCAAACGTGTTTTTTTTGATAATGCGGAACAAAGTTCAAATTTTAGAAAAGACGATGGGTAAAAATATCTATACAGCTTTCAGATGACCTTTTATGTCATTTCTACCTCAAAAAGTTTTTTTTTTTTTTTATATTGTTTTTAAACAAATGTAATATGTTTGAAAGTGCTTTAGACATATGTCTACTAAATAATAAATAACTTTTTAATAGTAGAACTTATTATTTAAGCTCTAGAACTATAAACCTTGAGCTAAAAGCTATATTACCCACCACAATCCCAAGCATGCACAACGAGTGCTGGATATCACCTTTAGGCTTTGTTTGGTTACACAGATGAGATGAGATTTGAAATTTTTGAATAATAGTAAGATAATTTGTGAATAGTAGTGAAATGATTTGAGTTAAGATTTTTATAGGGTTTTGGGAAAGGAGGGAGAAAAAATTGAATAAAAAAATTATAAAGTTAGTTAAAAAAGGGTTAGAATATAATTTTTTATTATAATTTTTTTTTAAGATTTGAAAAAGTTGAATTGTTTTTTGTGATTCGTTTGGAAGCTTGGGAAATTTGTAATGATTAGGTGATGATTAGTTGTAATTAAAGTTAAAAATTTGAAATTGAAAAATGTTTGTGTTTGAATGATATTGAGATGAGATGTGGGATGATATGGTTGAAAGGTTTGTGAACCAAACCAGGCCTTAGTCTCACTATGCAGCATGTTGTCAGTTGATGTTAAAATTGTAAATCTTTTGACTACAATGGGACTTGTATTGTGACATATTGACAAAACTCAGTCTTATGAGCATGATTTAAAATAGATTAGCATTCTCCTTGAAGCAATAGTGTTTTAGAGAGAATTTGATTAGCTCGATGGAAAGTTTCAAAATAAGCTAATGCTACTTTTATTTTTTATTTTTTTGCTTGTTAATAAGAATTTTATTACCAAGCATAGGCACAACCCAAGTACACATGAAGTATACAAAGGAAATACCTACTACACACTAGAAACCAGGAAACTACAATAGAAATAGATTCAGTACATTATCACCATTCCTTACAAAGATCCTAGCCCACAAACTCAAAGAAGAAAATGTCAACTACTTTTTGGATAGCTAATGCTACTTTTTGGACCAATAAAATGTCAACTACAACTAAAAATATTTTTTACCAATCAAGTCCAGGCAACAGAATTTTACCTATAAAAAAAAAAAAATATTGCAAATCAACAAATTATGAGAAAATAAAGTTAATCATGCAACAGCTATAAAGCTTTCATTTTGATATAGTCCTTTTTGTGCTTACAATGATAGAAACTGACAGGCTTACCTTATGCTGGTTGTTATCATTTTAATTACTTAATTACTTTGATCATACAAATCAACAAAGTTGAAAAAAAAAATACTCTTCTCTAGTTTTAATGCGCAATAAATATGTAGTGCATTTTTCTCTGATATCAAAATTCTGTATATCTTATATACTTGTATTCAAAACATACAAATTATTTTTTTTTGATAAGTAAATAAATTATATTATCAAAAGAATAGGCAATTGCCCGGTACAAAGTATAGTTTCCAACGCTACGTATGGGCGATGGACATCAGAAAATCATGTAGCTCTAGGCCATTAAAGTCAACCGCTATGGTCCAAATACAAAGAGTTCTAGAAAAGAAAACTTCCAATTCCACCATCGATCTCTCTTTGTCTTCAAAGGTCCTTGTATTGCGTTCTTGCCATAAACACCACATGATGCATATGGGTATCATCTTCCACACCTCTCTTATCTGTTGATTGCCTCTCATATTTGTCCAGCTAGCCACTACTCCTGCCACCTTCTCAGGCATAACCCAAGCTAAGTCGATTCTGCCCAGCATCTCATTCCATAACCCTCTTGCTATCTCGCAATGTATTAAGAGATGGTCCACCGATTCACCCCCCTTTCTACACATACAACACCAATCTACGATGATCACCCTACGCTTTCTCAAGTTATCAGTAGTAAGAATCTTGCCAAGGGATGTTGTCCACACACAAAATGCAGTTTTGGGAGGCGCCTTATGTCTTCATAACTTTCTCCAAGGGAACTGAGCAGGTGTCTCTTGAATAAGAGCCTTATAAAAAGAGCGCACCGAAAAAATGCCTTTGGCTGCAGGTATCCACCAGACTATCCTGTGAAATACTCGCTTCACTTGAATACAGAAGGCTATAAAAAGCTTCAAAACTGCTCATCTCCCAATCTTGTGCCGCCCTACTAAAGTTGATGTTCCATTGGATTTGCTCCCCAGATCTTACCCTTACTTCTACTACTGAGGCTTCAGTATCTCTTGCTACTCTAAATAGTGTAGGAAAGGATTCCTTTAGAGCAACATGGTCGCACCATGTGTCATACTAGAACTTTATGCGGTCTCCTTCTCCTAGACGAAAGCGGGTATGGCGTGAGAACACCTCCCACCCTCTTCTTAAATGTTTCCACAAACCCACTCCGTTTGCTCCTTTCACTTCTTTTGTGCACCAACCCCCCCATAATTCCCCATATTTGCTCTCTATTACTGTCTTCCAAAGGGATTCGGGTTCCTTATGATACCGCCACAACTATTTACCTAGCAACACCCGATTGAAGGTTTTCATATTTCTAATACCCAAACCCCCGTTCGAGATAGGGCTGCATACCTTTTCCCACTTAACCAAATGAAATTTGTGTTCCTCTCCTAATCCACCCCACAAAAAATCCCTTTGAAGTTTCTCCAGTCGGATTGCCACCTTTGCTAGAATAGGGAACAATGACAAGAAATAGGTAGGTAAATTCGATAGAGTACTTTTGATCAGTGTAATCCTTCCGCCTTTTGACAAGTATAATCTCTTCCAATCGGCTAGACGACTTTCCACTTTCTCTATAACTGAATCCCATATTGGAGCCGCTCTCGAAACCGCCCCTAACGGAAGCCCCAAATATGTCATGGGTAACACCGCTGTCGTACAACCCAAAATACTAGCCATCTGTCTGATACGTCGAACTCCTCCAATGGGTATCATCTATGATTTTTGCAAGTTAACCTTTAGTCCGGAAGTTGCTTCAAAGCAAAGTAGAAGAGCCTTCAGGACTCGAATCTGATAAGGATCTGGTTCGCAAAAGAACAGAGTATCATCTGCAAACAACAAATGAGATATGTTAACTAGCCCCCTATTCAGAGAGCCAACCTTGAATCCAGCCACCAAACCATTCGCAACTAAGGCCGAGGACATTCTACTCAATGCCTCCATCACAATAACAAAGAGTAGTGGGGATAGCGGGTCTCCTTGTCTCAAACCTCGTGTGCTGCGGAAAAAACCAGTTGGACTTCCATTTATCAAGACGGAAAATTTTACTGTTGATATGCACCACCTAATCCACGAGCACCATCTCTCCCCGAAACCACATTTCCCCAACAAATCATGAAGAAAGTCCCAGTTTACGTGATCGTACGCCTTCTCCATATCTAACTTGCAAATGATCCCTGCCTCACCAGTTTTCAAACGACTATCAATGCATTCATTAGCAATAAGAACTGCATCTAGGATTTGTCTATCCTTTACAAAAGCATTTTGAGGCTTCGAAATAAGTTTGCCCACTACCTCACTCAAACGGTTCGCTAAAACCTTTGATAATATCTTGTATACCCCATTTACTAAGCTAATAGGTCGGAACTCCTTCACCTCCTTTGCCCCCATTTTCTTTGGAATTAGTGCAAGAAAAGTAGCATTGAGACTTTTTTCAAACCTCCCCTTTGAGTAGAACTCCTGGAACACCTTCATTAGATCTTCTTTTAATACAGCCCAACAAGTTTGAAAAAAACCCATCGAAAAACCGTCAGGGCCTGGTGCCTTATCTTTTGCCATTTTTCTCACAACTTCATAAACCTCTGTCTCCTCAAATGCCCTCTCCAGTTGATCTACCTGATTAGTTTCAATGGACTCAAACCCAAGCCCCTCAAGTTTAGGCCGCCATCCCACCTGTTCAGAAAGTAATTGCTCATAGAACTCAACTACATGGTTGTTTATTACTAGCTCTTCCCTACATTCCACTCCCTCTATTTTCAGCATCTCAATGTTGTTGTATCTCCTATGTGAGTTGGCTATTCTGTGGAAAAACTTAGTGCTTCGGTCATCTTCCTTCAACCATAACGCTCTTGACTTTTGCCGCCAAGATGTCTCTTCTAAAACTATAATACGTTCCAGTTCTGCTTCCAGCCCCAATTTTAGAGCTATTTCTTCCTGAGTTAATGACCGTGCTTCTTGAATCCTTTCCAGCCCTTGAATCTCCATTTCCTTGCTTTTTTTGCGCTCCCCTATATCACCAAAAGACTGCCTATTCCACTCCATTGGGTCTTTTTTTAAGGCTTTGAATTTACCCGCAAAAATAAAACTGGGAGTACCTTGCAACTGATACGATGTCCACCATTGCCCTACCTTTTCCTCAAAACCTTCCGCTTCTAGTCACATGTTTTCAAATTTGAAATACCTACGCCTCCTTTGTACTCCTCCACCATCCAACATAATAGGCCAGTGGTCCGAGCACAGACGAGGTAATCTCTTTTGCCACACGTCCGGGAAGTGACTTTCCCATTTCGGTGAAATAAGGAATCTATCTATTCTAGACCATGTCTGATTGTTAGACCACGTACAAGCGCCCCCTGCTAATGGTAAATCGACCAGATTCAAGTCAAAAATGCACTTCGAAAATTCTGTCATAGCTGGCCTGCTTCTTCTATTCCCAAAACTCTCAGTTGTAAAACGTGTTACGTTGAAATCTCCGCCTATAACCCATGGTAAATCCCACCAGCTGTGCACACCAGCCAACTCTTCCCACAACAATCTTCTTTCTTGGTCTAAGTTAGGACCATAAATCCCTGCAAAAGCCCACATGAAATCATCTGCCACACTTCTAAAAGAGCAGGCCACCGGATACATCCCTATGAACTCTTCCATTTTCTCCACCACTCTTTTATCTCACATCACCAAAACACCACCCGATGCCCCCTTGGCTACTAAGTATACCCAATCTACATACGTGCAACTCCATATACTTCGCACCAAATTTCGATTTATAAGTTTCAACTTTGTTTCTTGTAAACACACTATGTCCGCCTTCCACTCCCGTAACAAATGTTTGATTTGTAGACGCTTGCTGACCTTGTTCAACCCACGGACATTCCACGATACAATTTTTAGTTTCACTTGGAATGTGCCAAACCTTTCCCTTTTGGACCTGTCCTTGCTTGCACTCCCCTCTGAATTCATAGACCAATTCAACCTCCTCAACTCTCTTTGCTTTTTTGATTCTACTTTCTTATATTCTTGATGGCCTGTTTCGATTACTGTAAGTAAGGCCATAAATTGCTCCTCATAGCCTTCACATCTCAATCCCACGAAGTTTTGAATATCCTTTACCGTATTGAACACCCAATTTGAAATCTTAGGCTGCACTGGACACATGAAGTTTAGAGGTATTGGTTCTCCCTCTTCTACCTGCGCTGCAACCACTCCTTGTTCAAAAGCAATTTCTTCTTTTGAATGTGCTTACAAGTCAGCCTCCCCCCTGATTTTCTTCTCTACGTGAAGTGTCCTCAACCAGTGACAAATCTTCCACCCCCATAAGTTCTAAACAGTCCTGTAATGGCCTTGAAATCATTTCCTCTTGAAAACCATGAGAATACACACTGTCAGAGTTCAGAAGAGGCTCATCCACCTCTGCCGGCGCTCCTAATGCCCCCAAACTCTGATTGGAGAGGTTCTCCACCACTTCCGATGCCTCCAGACCTACCATCGACAAAGTCTGTCCCTTTTCCAAGGGCAGAAACACTCCCGTTGCTCTCGGCGATGTCCTTTTCTCCTCTCTCTCATTTTTCCGGCCACCCCACACTGGCAGACCGTCAACGAAGAGGTCTACCGTAGTCGTCATCGGTGTCTGTCCCTCCGGCGTCAACCCCGGCACCGGTACCAGTCGCCGTTGCTCCTCCGTCGAAACTGGCCCTGCCGTGTGAGCCCTAAGGGGGCTGGACACGGGCACGAGAGCCCTGGACCCGGGCTCGAGGACACTGGGCTAGGCAACCGTGTCTTTTGCTGGGCCCTGGATCGGCCCATGCAGCTGGCCTTTCCTTCCAGCTTGCCCGGCTGCTCTCAGGGCCTGGTCCTGGGCCTGGGCCTGGTCACGTGGCCTATTGTGGCCCGAAATCTGATTCCATTCAGAAGTTATTAAAATTCCCTTCCCTTTGTTATTGGGCCTCTGATCTTGGCCCGGCCTTTTCCCTCCCAGATCATCCTCCCTTTCCTTATTACTCCCGACCAACTTCCTCATTTCGGACATCTCTTCTTGCAGTTGCCATATCTGCCTCTGCATTTCTTCCATCCTCCAGCCCACGCCTCTGTCACCTGTTCTGTTAGCTACTGTGAATTGTACTCCATGAGGAGCTCGAGACCTTAGCCTGTCAAAATTTTCCCCACCATCCCTCCTCCCATCTCGGGTCAGAACCTCCTTGTATGTCCTCAGCACTTCCTCCTTCTTCCATGGCTGCTCTCCACCATACATGGCAGCAACCCTTCCCCTTCCTTCCTGAACTGACTCCCCCAACACTTCCTTCATTTTCCTCCATCCTCTACTCCTTTCCCCTTCGGGTATGATAATGGAATTTTTCCTTCCACCCTCCTGAAACACCGACACCACTACAAACTGACCCCTGCCATTGGAGCATCTCTGTGCAAGTAATCTGCGCTGCCCCTCCCTGATGGTGCTGTAAACTTCTTTTTGCTCACCATTTAAACATACTTCCCAAGCCTTTCTAAGCCACTGGACCGAGTTCTCATCCATCCATACCTCCTGCTCATTCTTCCACCCTCTCTCAATGATACGCAGCTGTCTTCCATCCTTAGCAAGGATGAACAACTTTGATTCTATGACAAGTTCTCTCACAAAACCCATTCAAGCTAAAAGAACATTACTTCATCGCCATTAACATCCCTAAGATAGTAACAGCGATGGAGTTCTCTCACAGTCTACGTAGGCCTCTAAATGTTACATCATCAGGTAATCAAGGTCTTGAGTCTTTACTTATGAGAAACAAACTTGCATGCATCAAGATACCAATAAAAAACAGGATATTTCCAGCAAAACCAAAAATTCAAAGCTGAGAAAACAGGGCAACTACCTCACAGCCAAAGAACCGGAACAACGTGTAGCACACATACCCCCGATGGTAGCACACATACAAATTATATTGAGAAGAATTTATGTTTGAGATCTTATGATCTATGGCTGGTGATCAGAGCGTGATTACTTGAAGAGGATCTGTTCTATAGGTTCGCACCTCTGTATCCTTGATTGCTAAGGGGACAGGACCTCAAAGTCTGGTGGATGAACTATGGCCGTGTGATTAGAGCGTGATTAATGGTTCCATGGTCTTTGGGTTATGATGCAGTAGAGGATTAACTATACAAAAAAAAAAAAATGTTTAATATCTTATGAATTGATACGAGGTTGATGTAGTTCATGTGTTGAAAGCTAAATTATTTAGACACGTAGTTCATGTGTATTGGGCTGTGCCTTTTGCACTTGTTATTAAAAGTTGGACTTATATTCAAACATATAGACTATATTGAGAAGAATTTATTTTTGATGTTTAATGAATAGATACCAGGTTGATGTAGCTCATGTGGTGAAGGATAAAGACTTAGTTCATGTCTTGAAGATTTTTCCTTGAGCCGAGCTGTTCTTCTGATTGTTATCTTCTGCCTATTTGCTCTTTTTTCGCAGAGATGGGACTGGACAAGCATCAAAATGATCCCTCAGCTGTTGAAAATTTTGGAGTTGTGTGTGTTGGAGGACATTGCTGCTGCTATTGTTGTTCTCCTTGGACAACTTGGGAGGTAGGTTTATGTTTAATTTACTTTAATTTTTGTTATGGGTAATTTACTTTAATATTAGCTGACATTTATGTTTGTGGTTTTGGATATTGCTCCACCTTATGCTAAACTATCAGCCTTTTAAGTTCCTCCTTCTTGTTATCTTTTTGGCTTGTTTCTTTGTTTTTTTTTTTTTTAAATTAAGATCTGAAATAATTGTATGCTGATAAAAAATTATTGATATGTTATTTATCACATAGCAAGAAACAAAAACTTTGGGCTTATCTTGATTTCAACCAGCACTGAGACATTGAGCTTCATATTGGGCTGTCAGACTTAGTTTCATTGATGTACTTCCTTTCATCTAATAATGCAATTCTGATTTTAATTTCAGGCTTGGAGTTGATGCTGGTGGATATGAAGATAAAGGAGTTGAAAATTTGAGATGTAATTTGTTTACTTTTCTGAATCGTTATTCTATCTTGAAAGCAGGTCTACACCTTCAAATAGCCACTGTCACCTCTTTGCTTGGGCTTCTTCCTGATGATTTTGATACACTCATTCAGAGTAATGTGAAGATTCAGGTAACTGCACGTCAGTATCTTCTTGCTGATTCTATGAGGAAGTGGTTTTCTTCGCTGAGCAAGGAGCAACAGGACTTGTCAGTACGGCTTTTACAAACAGCTGGTGCAAAACAAAAATAGGAACAGAAGTTCTCTACAGAGTTGTGACTGGGTATTACTGCTTGGGTATTCTTATCTGAGTTTGAAGTGGGAAGTTTTGCAAGTTCTTTTATTCAACTGGAATTGAAGTAAGAAATTTTATCATTCACCATTGAGAGCTAGTGCATCACCAGAAGATAAGGAATCTGGTACGGATATTTCAAAGGCATTATTTACTTGTTTGCTCATTTGGTGGAGAAGTTTTGATCTTTTAGCCACTGTCTATGGTTGCATTGTTTTGATGGCATTGAGAGCTGGCATATACGAAGATTCTGGGACAGATTATGCTTGAGAAAAGTTTTGCTCTTTTTGCCACTGCCTTCAGTTGCATTATGTCTCAACTTACCTGTTTCCCAATTTGTAAGTTATTTGTGAATAATTGTTCAGAATATCAGTGAATATTGACATTTTGTGGCGGCTCTTACTTTATTTTGGTGTACCAGATTTTTTTTGAGGCTTTTACTCCCAAGGTCTTTACTGCAAGCATTACGGGTTCATGTGGTGGTGTCTTATGACTTTTAAGGATTTTCTGGTACTTCCAAATTAAAATACTTAATAATGCACAAAGACTTCACTCTGTGCAGTCTTTGTTTCTGGGCCTGTTTTATGTGATTAACTTTTCATCCAAACTTGCACTTAGGTGGCATTGGTTATTATTGCTTTTTCTCATTTTACTTTTTCTGTTTTTTTTCCCCTTCTGCAATTCAGTGCTTGGAATTTAAGGGAGCGAAGCTGTAGATCGTTACCTTTCTTTGTATGGTTTCTTTATGGTATCTGTAATTTGTTCTCTCCTCAATACAGGTTGTCGCTATCTGTTTTACATCATTTTTGGACAAGTTTTTGGTTCTGGAAAACACTTGCTTCTTCCACCTTTCTTATTTTGCATTGAGAGTTCGCCTGATCTCCTCGAATAAGGTTAACTTCTTTCTTGGGCATTTTTTTTGTTCTTTTATTTCTTCCAATTGCTTATAAATTTCCTGACCTATGATGATTAAGCCTGTTGAATTGTTGGTCCCTTCCTAGGATTGGTCTTCAGAAGTATCAGAAGCTAAAAATTGACATCTAATCATGTCATCTAATTATCTTTGAACTGTAGCTTTTCACTGAGCGTGATGCACATCCACCAAGATATTTGGAGGCTTAATGGAAACTTTGGTTATTTTTTTTCCCTTCCACCTCAAAGGTCCTGTAACCCAGCATGACAAGAAATAGTGGCTTTATTGTTTTTTCATTTATATTCTTTCTCAAATTGGCACAAGTTACATTGAAAGGTCAAAGGGTTACATGGAGGTCTAAAATAAGATGGGAAATAGTGAAGTGAGAGTATGCATATATTGGAGCAAGAAGAAGAAATATTTAGCATTCTCAAATTGTTGATCAAGGGTTTATAGAACCGATCCTGATTAATTAGAAAAATATGTAGTTGAATTTAGTTGAAGGGATGAATTCAAAAGCCTGGGTTCAAACTTGGGCTAGTTGACAGCCTGGAATATTTGTATTTTGATTTTCTATTAGAAACTTGGGTTCATTCATTTGTTTTCTTATTTAAAAAAATACAATTTGGGCTCATCTGCTGTCAAGTACACCCCTGACATGCATATATTTTCTGGCTAGATCATTCTATTTCTGATTGGGTATCCCTCTTGTAAACATCTTGTGTACTTGTACAAATGAAAAAGAAAGAGAGAAAAAAAATTTGCCTAGATCAACATAATTTGGTATCTGAAATGTGAATCTTTTATGGTCATGCTACGAATTCTTCTTGTTACAAGTCATATAAGCTGAAAGCCAGGAAATGAGCGATTTTATTTTCAATTTAATTGCATCCGAAGAAATTGGGTGCAGTACACACAGGAATGCTCTGTTCATTTCTGAAGAAATTGTCTGGATCAACCTTGGTCTTCACCTTCGTCAATCTCTTGAAGTTTCCCTTGAAGTACTTTCTGCCCCAAACTCTTGCTTCCAAGTAACTTGTGTTACCCGGCTTGTTGGCACCTAAATCAAGATCCCTGTAGTTGAGACAGGCAACCCTAGGATGTTTGGAAACATAAGGCCTCATATAGTCATAAAGCAATCTAATCCAGTTTATGTGCTCGCTGGATGCCATAATCCCATTTACTTCCCACTTCACTAAGTACTGTATGTTGTAAAAGTAGCCTTTTCTGCGAGGAAAAAGAATTTCAGATTCAGAAATCTCATTCATCTGTCCTCCAAAAGGATCCATGATGATGAACACTAACTGTTCTTCCAGAAACCTTTCCCATATCTCTTCCAGTATAAGTTCTGTTATGGGTTCCTGCACGAAGTCAGATTTTGCCTTGAAGAAGCTCTTGTAGAGTGTGCTCCTGTCCAGTAAGACCTCCAGGTGATCCCCCTTTTGGTATCCGGAAAAATAGAGTACGGACTGTATCCAACTCATTTCATTGCAGTCTTGGGCCTGCAGTCCCAACTCTGGGAAGCTTTCATTCATCAATGGGATTAGTCTCTCAATTCCGCCAAGAAAGAGTGAATTGAAGGAAGCTTGGACAGTTTTTAAACTCCCATTACCCACATCTTGAACTATGACTCTAATAAAGAGATCTTCATGTAGCTTATCTGCTATGTATTGCCACCTGCTGACAAGCTTGGTGGCACCTTGCTCAAGTGTTTTAGAAATGGTGAAGCCTGTTACTGTTGGTGGCACTCGAACCAGTTTGATTTTCCATGAAAGAATGATTCCAAAGCTTGCTCCACCTCTCCCCCTAATGGCCCAAAACAAATCCTCTCCCATTGCTTTTCTGTTAAGAACTTTTCCATGAACATCAATCAGGTAAGCATCTAGAACATTATCTGCTGCAAGGCCGTACTTCCTTATTAAGGTACCAAATCTGCCGCCACTAAAATGCCCTCCTTCTATTACACTGGGGCATATCCCTGCCGGGAATCCATGGATTCCCTTTTCTTGGAAATACCGTAGTAAAGCTCCCCAAGTGTTGCCCCAGACTGAACCCAGGCTGTTTCATCTTCAAGATTTAACTCAACTGATCGAAGATTGATGAGGTTGACAATTATAAATGGGGTTTTGCAACAGTAGGATAGGCCTTCATAGTCGTGGCCTCCACTTCTGACTCTGATTTGCAAGCCAAGCTTTTTTCTGCGGAGAATGGCTGCTTGAATTTCACTCTCATGGAATGGTGTAATGATAAGTAGAGGTCTTGCTGTTGTTGAATTTAACCGTCTAGGGTTTTGTTGAGAAGATTGCAACAAGTTTGAATACATAGAGGAGTTTGATGTGTGGAATATTATTTGGACAGATTTGGTGTAGGCATCAAATTGTGTTGACATGCACTGCATAAAAGTTTCATGAGTTGGATTGGAAGTTGCAAATGAAACTGAAAGCCAAAGAAGAGAGGTTAGTGCAATGTAACTGATCATTTCTCTCTTCTGTCTTTGTAGGATTAGGCTCACAGATTTGGGTTTGGCTATTTAACACTAGGAGTTGCTTTGTCTTATGGCCGAATATCTGTGCATATAAGCTCTTCCTAGATCGGCCTGTTATAAACATCTGCGTGCAAACAAAAGTGGAGCGATAATTCCCATGAAGAATTCCATATTAATGCCAATTTATTATCTGTACCCTAGTCGGCATTGTTTTTTCCTTTTTAGTTTCCGTGCATCCCCCTGAAGGGAATCTGTCAATGTGTTATGATCCTTGATATATTTAACTGGAATTCATTGGAAAATCTTGTTCAGTTGAGTATTGAAAAGATTAATTCAACGATAAACAATAGGTTGGTTTTGTTTCAACGTAAAATGAGAAAGTGTTCAGGGTTACTAATTTAAAGGGAAAAGTGCTACGTATCTTATTATTTGATACCACGTAGGGGAGTGATGAGAGATGACTAAGAGGATGATAAACAGCATTCTTATTTTAGAGATAATGAAATTGTTTTCCTTTGTTTGGTGGAGAATTAAAAAACAAAGGCTCAATTATGTTTGTGCATCATGCAAATCATTTGTAAATATCACCAAGAAGTATTCCGGTTGAGGTGGGAGAGTTTGAGAAGTGGCAAAGAAAAGAGAGAGATGGAAAGTGCGTTGGAATCGGACGCAGTGTGGTTTCAATAGGATAAAGGGACGAGATGAGGCAGAAAGTTGTGTAGGAAGAGCAGTGGTGAGTAAGACGAGTGATGGCGGCAGGGCAGCCGGGTAATAGCTAGGTGGTTGGATGCCTCTACAAAGTTCCAAGGATTGAAAAGTTTGGTTGTCTGATTCGGGGTGAAGGGAGAGAATGCATGGTCTGGAAATTAGCTGATGCCTTCTGTAGGGGACATTTTACATCCTAGGACCTAGAGAGTAGGGACTTGATTTTATTGCTGACCAACTTCACATTTGTCCTTGACCTATCAAACACTCGAAAAGTTGACAACATTTTCAGCCCAAATCAATTTACCATCTAAAACTGATTAATTGTTAACCATGACATTTTAAACGGGCTAAGGAGACGTTTTTGACCTAATGGTTCTAGCTTTCATTTAAAAAAAAAAAAAAAAAAATTAGTAACGGGAGAATCATCTCACGGTAGAGTCCTTAGGATTCATCTATAGAATCTGAACTCTTAAAGGAGATTAGCACAACAGTCCATTGTTATGACCTCCCACTTACATTGGGGTTTGATCCAGCAAGAATCGAACACATGAGTCATGACATGGGCTCATGCACACAAGTTTGCCCTTACTCTTGGACTACTTACGGGTGGGTATGGTTCTAGCTTTTATGGAAAGATGTCATCATTCTATAATAAATGTTTAAAAATGTGAGAAGTTTAATTTAATCATCTCTTTTATATTTTTTTTATGGCCAAAATTATGATATTATTTATAAGAATATAAAATTGCAGGTACAACACAACAAATAAAATAACAAATTGGGAAATTGTAGCAAAATAAATTGTTTGATTAATGTTTGAACCGACTCGTGTGTGGATAACATAACTGAATTTATATTTGTTAAGGTGGCAATTGAAGATCTCAAATTCTGTATTCTCTATAAGCGAGCACTGATGTGCTCTAAAAAAGTGGAGAGATTTGGACAGAGCTCCAAAAGCAGCAATGGGTGAGCTTTCAAATCTGCACCAAGAGATGAACAAGAAATGGAAGAGGAGGGTGGGTTGGGAATTTTAAGAATAAGAAAGAGAGAGCGCAACTCAAGTAATGAACTTTATGAGGGGGGGAAAAAAGGAAAACCATAACATAAATTTCATACGAGACATATAATACTGAACATTTATTAGACCATGGGGGAAAAAGCATTGACCAAAGTTGTGTAGCCATATACTGCAACAAACCAACCCTATCTTCTAGCCTTTTGCGGAATCTTTAGAAAGTCGAAGTGGTGGAATGCTCTGTTCATGCCTGAAGAAGTTGTCTGGATCAACCTTGGTCTTAACTCTCACTAATCTGAAGAAGTTGTCCTTGAAATAGCTCTTACCCCATGCAGCTGCCTCCATGAAGCTGGTGTCTTTGCCCTTGTTCATCCCTAGATCAAGATCCCTGTAATTCACATATGCAGTCCTTGGCAGCTTTGAAACATAAGGAGCCATGTAATTGTAAAGCTGTCTAATCCAGTCTACATGAGGCTTCTCCTCCTCCTTAATCCCATCTTTCCAATTCGATAGCCACTGGATTTTGAACAAAGTTCCATTCCTGTGAGGAAAAGGAATTTCAGACTCTGAAATCTTGCTCATCATTCCTCCGTATGGATTCCAGATAGTCAGAGCCCCATCCTCTTCCATTAATCTTTTCCAGAGTCCCTCAAGTGCTGTCTCTGGTATGGGTTCTCTGACAAAGTCTGATTTGGCTTTGAAATAGTTCTTGAACGTGGACTTCCCTTGGAGCAGAACTTCTGGGGGTGTCCCACTTGGGTAACCAGCAATATAAAGCACTGATTTAATCCAGCTTGTTTCGACGCAATCTTTTTTTGTCAAACCCAATTCCGGGAAGCTTTCTCGCATAACTTGGAGAAGCCTCTCAGCACCACCAAGAAACATAGCATTGTACGAAGTTGTTATCGTCTTTCCACCTTTAGCTCCAGCAGCTACCGGTTGAATTATGACCCTGATGTAGAGATTCTCATCAATATTTTCTGCAACCTGTTGCCATTTGTAGAGGATCTTTGTTCCTCCCTGTTCTAAGGTCTTGGTGACAGTGAAAACTGTCATGGTTGAGGGAACAGGAACCAGCTTTATCTTCCACCAAAGAATGATTCCAAAGCTTGCTCCTCCCCCACCTCTAATAGCCCAGAAATGATCTTCTCCCATGGCTTTCCGGTCGAGAATTTCGCCATTAGCATTAACAATTCGTGCATCAACAACATTGTCAGCGCCAAGGCCATATTTTCTCATCATGGGACCATATGCACCTCCAGTAATGTGCCCACCAACGCCTAAGCTGGTGCAAAGACCGGCGGGGAAGCCATGGACGTTGCTTTTCTCGTAAATTCTGTAGTAAACTTCCCCAATAGTGGCACCAGCCTGAATCCATGCACTGTTATCTTTGATATCAACGTTGATAGACCTAAGCCTGGCCAGGTCGACAATGATGAAAGGTGATTCAATTTCGGATACGTAAGAGAGACCCTCGTAGTCATGGCCTCCACTACGGACTCTGAGATGTATTTCAAGCTGCTTAGAACAGATTACAGCTCCTTGGACATGGGATTCATGCACCGGCATGAAGATGAACTCAGGCTTTGGCACTGAAGGGACTAAATACCTGAGGTTTTGTGCAGAGGATTCGAGGACAGTCTTAAAGGAAGTATTACTTGGGCTGAAAAAAGTAGTAGCCACTGGAATGGAAATCTGAGAATGGAGAATGAGACACTCGACGAAACTTTCTTGAATCAAAGCTGAAGCTGCCAATGAAGCAGACAGCAGTAATAAAACTGCTGAAAACAAGGAAGTAAGGCTTGGGGACGCCATTGTTATGGTTCTTACTCCTCTGTTTTGGTGCTGCAAAAAAAATGGTGAGCCAAACACCCTTATTTATGGGCCATCGGTGACACCGACGTGTGCTTGAGCTAAGGCCAACGTCAAGTTTGTCACTGTACGTTTTGATGATTTGCGTCAAGGGTCTTCATCGTAATTACATACCCTCTTTGGAAAACGACCTTAATATTGTGGCACTTCTCTCCAATACATCACCGCGTATACAACACTCACAGAAACCCATTTCAATCTAGAATCTGCTACTTCTGTGACATGGCTTTCCATTCATGCCATTCACAAATTCTAGAAATCCCAAATGTTTTCCATTCATCTTGCGTTAAATGATCATGGCATTCGTTGTTTTTTTTAGAAAAAAAAAAGAATGTGGAAGTTCTTTTTCACATCCTACTTGTGAAAAAAAAAAAAAAAAAAGGAAAAATTGTCATATAAACGACTGATTCACGAGAAATTGAGTGTCCCTTGATGATTATGCGTTGAGATATTTAGCCAAAGGCTTGTAAATTTGAGTGGGTTTGTGTCTAATAGATGTGACCAAACCTTTGTCCGTTTCATTTTTTTTCCCTCTACAGGCATAATTCCGTGAAGAAACTAATATTTTCTATTAAGAGAAATTTCTCAAAATTGACCTATGTTCAATTAGAGAACGTGCAAGTTATGCAAAGTTGAAGTCGCGTTATTGTTGCTTAAAGTTCCTGTAAAAAAATACCTCTACTCCACGTTTGACCTGATGTTGGCCAGAGTATACATACACGGGCATGCGTGTTCTTAAAAGCAAATTTTAATGATCCATGTCTCAGGGAAGTTTTCAAGAAAGGAATTCTTTCTTTAATTGAAATTCTGGTTTGTTTATGTCAATCAATTTAAACTAACTTTCTGGTTTGGCCACAAGATGTTGCCACCTGCTACTACTGCCCCAGTTCATTGGGATAAGCAACATATAATTAAAGCAAGATAGCCCATAAGAAATGGGAAAAATAGAAAGAAATAGAAACACATGGGAAGCATTTGAAACCACCGTTGTCTTTGTGCAGTTATCGTATTCAAATCTCCATAAAAATATTCCACACTTTTTCAAAGCAGCTAAACTCGAATTCGTATCATTAATCGTTTTAAGCTTAACGTACACTTTTTTCCTGGCAGCCGCACGTAAGCTATAAGAATTTTTTATTTTTATATATTAAAGTAGTCTTCAAATAATTGCAGAAGAAACAGCTACACAAACAGGCATAAACAGCTACATACATAGGTACAAAAATATGAGGAGTGACGAAGATACAAAAAGTTTATATAAAAGTAAATTTACATATGATTTTATGTGATTTATTAGATCTATTTTATGATAAAAATAACTTTATAATTTAATGTATTACGTTAAGCTATATCATTTTATGGTGATTTTACTTTTGAAACGGATCACATAAAATTATATTAGTTTTTAGGTTTAATTTTTTTATACTTTCTTTGTATATGTAGCACTTTTCTTTATATAAAGTATTTCTCAAAATACATATGTGGTTTAAGGTCCTGTTTGATTTTTAGACTCAATTGAAATCAATTCAGCTTAGTTTAATTATAAGCTGATTTTAACATCCAAACACCAATATCTCAAATTAATAAACTCATCTAAACTCAAAACTTATTTACACGTAGAACCCATAATTTTTTTCAACTTAACACCTCTTTATAGGTGAGACTTACAACCTTTTTCAGTCTTTCATAAATATTTTTAAATTTATCTTAACATTCAAATACATCTAAATTTATCTTAGATGGATTTCATATAATTCACTGTACCAATTCAACTTATTACTATTCATAAAGAACTTAGCTTAGACCACTATTTAAATGCAACCAAATCAAATGCCCATAAAGGCAAAAAAAGTAGAAAGTTCAGCTCTTAAAAATCGTTGAACTTTGAAGTTGAAGGTGTGTAGTTGTAAAAAGGTATGCACGGTAGATGCGAAGTATGAATATATAATGAAAGATATAACCTTATAATCTCAAATACTATCGGATGAGTTAGCTTTGATACAAAGTAGGGTATAGAATCTGGAGGAAAGAAAAGAACAAATAAAGTGGGTAATACAATGCTGTTTTCTCTCGATTAATATTAATTAATTAGATCATATCAATCAAATAAAGTATGGCATTAACTGTTCAAGAAATTAAAAAAGAATGTAGGTAGGACGTGGACATGCATGCCCTACATGATTGATCCATGTAGGACAGGGAAGCTTTCTTTTTATTGGACAATGAAAAGAACTAGCTTGGCCTAGGAGGCAAAAATAGAACGAATTAAGAACAATCAATATTCATGAAATTAAAAAGCAGCTTTCAAATTATTTATATATATATATATATATTTAATAATACTGTAATATTTTAACTTAGTGAATAAGTGTCGTTGTCAATATTGGATAGTGTCGGTGCCTATATATATTAAAACAAGTTTAAAATGAAACTGCGGAAACCTCTTTTTAACAAAAAAGAAAAAAAAAAAAGAAAATAAAGGAATTATGGCTTGTAATTAATTAATATTATGCTCTTTCTTTTGATTTTAATTAGTAAAACCTCACCTTGAAGACTGGGAAAGATTGGTCCAAAAGAAAGGATGAATTCGGAAGGAGTAATTTATATTATAAAGTGTGTAATTGTTACGTAATTATTTTAAAAAAGAATAAAATTTATTATTAAAAAATTAATTTTTTTTTTATATAAACATCATATTTATTATTATTTTAAAAAAATATAATATGCTATTTATGTATTATATGATTGTAAATATTATTTTAAAAATATATTTTTATTTTTGTTGGACAATTAAGGTGGCGCCGATGCTAACACATTTTATGAGTCATGAGTTACGTACCTACCTACAGGTAGCTAGATAGCTAGGTATACACCTTGATTACCACGTCAACCTTATGTAATGCTCACAACTTACTTATTATTTCTTAAAATTAGATCAATACACCTTACCACGCCAACCTTTTACTTTTATATTTTTTTATTATTAAACTATAATTATTAGGTGATTGAATATGTATCATGCATGTAACGCTTGTTGATCAATATTAGTACGTAATTTCTTGGAAATTACTAAGATACATATTTACAATTAGCTTATATAGGAAAGGTTAATTGGATTTTTAAGGATATTGTTTAATTTACTCCAATTTCATGTGTTTTTTTACTCCCCGTCAACATGATGCTAGAGCCATTCTGCCTTAGTATTGGATCAACAATACTATTCTTGGTATAGTTATGAATAATATTACGTACAGTTATGAAATGTATAAGAGTTTCGTAATATTTCTTTTGAAAAAGAGTAGAGTGTACTATTAAAAAATTATTATTATTTATTTGGATTTTATATTTATTCATTTTTTAAAAAGATTGCGTAGCGCTTATACACTCCACGACTGTAAATATAATTTTTCTATAGTTATAATTATTGATGCGGCATATTAATTGGTCTATTAGAGATTAGAATAATGGTACTTTTTATCCTAAAACTCTCATCTCTAATCACATTTATTCACGTGACATATATTTCAAGTGACTTCATCTTTTAATTAATGATAACAACATCTATAAAACATACTACGTACAACAATATTACGATGAGATGATTAAATTTAAAACATACATATACATATATATGTCTTATAAAAACCATACTCTCTCAGTTAGGGGTACATGTTCTTCTAAAATATCGAAACCCTAGACATGGACAAGCGGCTCTGAGAATGGATGCCGGTTAATGCGCCAGATCACATGCAAGACTTCTTAGCCCGGAAATAGTACTGCACAGCAACTTACGCCATACCTACTAGAACCTGCAGAAGAAGACCAAAATGAAACTTCATTTTCAACCTTTTAGAAAGCACCAACCCTCTCTATATATAGCATGAATAGTCAAATAAATCAACTCAACTCACCTACCATGCGCATATATTAATAATATTTGTTGATTTGAAAACCTCTTTGTCTGTATAAATACACATGATACCTCTTTGTTTCGTTCAAAACTCCACTAGGCAGTCCACTCAGTGGTGACCATTAATTTTACATGTACAGATTAATTATTTTTCGTAGATGATCTCCTACCATCATGGGAATACAAAAGATGCTCCTGCATGCGGAGGATTCCACAATGCCACCATTATTTGATATGGGAAAAAGTTAGTATGCCCTTTAAATTTGCCTTCTCATTTTAACTGTTTATATGTTTAATTTTTTTTCTTTACTTAATAATTAAGAAAGTGATTTTAAGTATATTAATATTTTTTTCTTATTTTTTTAAAAAATTTAAATATCTTAAAAAAATAAATAAAAAATAAAATTAAATATATTAGTGGGCACGGTCAAAACTGGCTGGGCGGCACACTAACATCACCCTTTGATATATATCATTGTAGTGCATGCACGGATTAATGTTATCTTTATTTTAGCTTTCTTTTAACTATGGCCACTACTTTATCGATCCCGATCCATATTTCAAGCCATTAATTAGTGGATGATTGTTGTACCAGTTTTGCCTCCTTGTTCTAAGGAGATATTAATGCTAGCTAAAAGTATATATGCCATGTAAGATCACACTCAGTACTTTACAATTAAATTAATGGTACGGCATGCATTTCAAATCATAGGACTGCAATTAAAGGTAATTAAGATCATGATCGATCATGTGGATATGCAATCAATAAATAGCCAATGAATTGTTAAATTAGATGATTAATTTGAGGGGATTGCGTTTGGATCGATCCTCTAATTGAGTACGTGATAATTGCATATATATATATATATATATAGTAAAACTCGTTGAAACTTTTTGGGTAAAAGATCAACGAAATTAAAAGAAAAGAATACAAATATTAGTAGCGGCTTTTTGGATCAAGAATGCTTAGAATAGTACATCATTGTGATACTTCATCTGCTTGTTTGTATATATGGTTTTCTTGATAATTTGTTTTCTGTTTTTGGCCGTCCCGTTTGGTTTTCAATAGATCGAGGGTCCAAATGGAAAACTTGTATCATGATCAATGTACAAGCTATACATAGAGCTACATATTCAGGATCAATACCATATACAACGTACCAAACAAGATCGGTCATGTACATATATTGCAATGATGACTTCCAAGTATTCCGAGAAGTTTGGCATTGATTGCGCGCGGTTTCAACCCGTCCAAAATTTCAATTTGTGTGAGGTTGACTTCAGAGGTTTCAAACCGTCTGGAATTTCTTTTGATCACATGGTAAAACGTGCTGAATTTTGAAACTTGCCGGGTGTGACACGAGTACCATTGAAGATGCCATACATGTACATATCATGTTAGGGGACCATGACTTGTTAGAGTACTCTATTTATAAGAGTCATCATGTTCATGCATGTCATTTAATTTATTAATTATTACGTTATAAGGAGTTTTAATTTGGATTCTAATTACAAATTGCATGCGTGTTCAAATAAGCTGGAGACTTATGAGTCTAGTCAAGTGGTGATCTTAGAGTCATAGTTTAATTACTTTATATTTACGTATATTTTAATTAAATAATTATTTAAATTATTATTATTAATGGTTCTATTGTTTTAAATTTAACGTGATGTTTGTTGTATTATTTTATAATTTTCAAGTTGTGAAATTTATTTTGGTGTACTTTCTTGATATTAATTATTATTTTGTATTTAAATTTTTCTTTACTTTAAATTATTTTATTGTTGGGCTTTAAATTATTTTGTTGGGTTTATTCATTTTATTTTATTAATATTTAGTTGTAGTGTTTTTAATTGACTTTTTATTTCTTGGATTTTTATTTTTGGATTGGACTTGTTTCTAGTGGGTTGTTCTTTGATTTTGGGCCAAGCCCCTTCAGTTTTTGGGCCCAGCCCGTTTCACTACAAACCCAGCCCCCTTTCTCACTCAGATGGCGCCATTTTGTGCCAGCCCTTAGGGCTTGATTCTTTCCTTCTTCCTCTGCCGCACACAGCTTCTTCTTCTTCCTCCTTCTATTTTCTCATTTCTTCTTCTGCATTCGGTTGCCGCATCCCTCTTCCACCATTCTCATTTGGTATTTAGCTTGGTTTTTTATCTCTTTAATTATTTTGTCTCTTTTGCTGCAACCTGAGCCATCTCTTCTTCTCTTTTGCTTTTTTTATTTCATCTATTTATTTTTCCTGCAAGTCGATCTGAAGCCTCACTGTGCACCATCTTTCCTCTTCTTCATTTCTTTTGTATTCCTAGTTTGTGTTATGTAAAACCCTTTCATTTCCATTTGTTTTCCCCACAAATCGTGCCCTGTTTTAGCTCCCGAAATCATGCTATGTTCTTGGCCAAAACCGTGCGTCCATGCTCTAGTTTCTTGGTTCTTTATTCACCTCTATTTCCACATTTTCCTTCCTCAAATTTGAGTGCTTTTAGTGCCTTGTTTTGCCCAAAATAGTTAGTTCATTTTGGGTTTTGCTTGATTATTTTTGCTCTTGCTGTGAACCTTTTATTTTCCAGCTATCATCTTCTAATTTTATTTTAGTAAATCAGTTTTTTTTCCCAAAAACATCACTTCAAATTTTCTTGTTTTCGAAATCCATTTCTAGTTCCAAAAATCGTGATTTTTTGTGATTTCATTTCGAGGTCACTTTTGGCGTTAAATCGGGTTCTTGATCTTCCAGATTTTGCCTTTATAGATTTGTAAGTGATTTTCTAAAGAAATTTATGAGATTTAAATATATTTTTGCACTAACGATTTTCTAAAGTCTGTTGGTTGTGTTGGGGTTTGAGTCCGAGGAGTATGGGGGTCGGGTTGGATTCAAGGATGAGACTGTTTGTGGAACTTGGTTTATGCTTGGTGTTTTTATGTTGTGTTTGGTATCATGTTATTCATTTCATAATTTCATGCATGTTCATGTATTGTAAATGAAAACTGGGTTTTCATATGAGAATGATTTTTGGGTGTGTGTGTATCACAATCCCAAGCTGCCATGGGGTATTATCTCGGTGGAACTCTTTTGGTCATTCGGGAGCGTAATATACTAAGTGACGTCTCCTGAGTTGTTGTTAGACAACAACAGGATCAGACGTGATGGTAATGCTCTTGTGTCAACTTCGTGACCCCTTTGCTGCTGAGGCTAGAGGATGCTTGGCCACGAATGTGTTGGGTGCACAGCTGGGTATCGCTCGTTATGAAGTTACATACATGGTCGTTACTCGTGGAGTGACGAAGGGAGCCAGGGTGTAAGGAAGGTCCCTAGGGAAGATCATGACGCATATGAGATAATTTGGATAATGGGTTATTTTTTAGGAAAGTGGTGAGTTTTGATAAATGGATATGTGAACTATTTTATGGAAAAATTGTGGTTTTATGTTTGGCTCATTTTTTGAAAAAATGGCGGTTGTTTATTTTAATGGACTTGTTTTGGGCCAAATAGGATTTTGGCATGCGTTGGAAAATTGGTCATTTTTGGAAAAAATGATGTTTTGGTCTTACGCATGTTTCAGCATGTCCATGCATTTATATTGGTTGTTTAAATACGTTTTTATCTCATGGATTTTTTGGTTGATTACTTATTGAGATTCACAATCTCTCGTGGTATTCAAATCCTAATATTTCGTTTTATAGAATCGTGGATTTTGATGCAGATGAGGATGTGAGCCCAAGGGATCGGCCCCATCGGAGGAGTGAGTTGGAGTTGCTTTCTCGTGTTTGGGATTTGTTACTCTCTTTTGATGTGTACCTTTCGTTTGTATGATATTTTTTATTGGATTATTGTATAACTTTTGAAGGCATTTTATTTTAGGAGACTTGTATTTAAAATTCTAGTATTTAGTCAACTAAATTTAATTTATCCGCTGTGACTTTTGTTTTACATTTGTTACATGTGCACACACTTAGCACGTGTCTTTGGGGTGTGTGATTTGTGTTGTCAGCGTCTCGACATCACGATTTTTACATTTCCGTACGTGGGAGTTGATGCATCACAAGTGATATCAGAGTTGTTCGACTCTGGGTAAAACGACAAGTCCTGTAGGCACAGTACCAGAAAATTTTTAATGATTTACTTTGAATTTATTTTATTTAAATTGAATTTATTTCATTTAACTTGAACTTATTTTATTTTAATTTGTTTTGTTTTATCTTGTTCTATTTTGTTCTATTCGGTTTTATTTTTAATTTGAAAAGTGGGGTTAAGGGTTACGCTATGACAGGAAGATGGTACGATCGAGAATACTATTGTTAGGCATGAACATTTAGTATAGTAGGCTTGAACTCTTAGCAATGTAGTTTACTTTTATAATATCGAGACTTGAAGGTAACAACATAGTCTAGGTGATCTCTTTAGAGTAGGACTAAAAGTCACAACTGAGGAGGGGAATACCTTTAAATCATTTAGGATACTTGAGGTCTTAGATTTCGTAGGGTTTATGGATTGAGTTTATAAAATGGGAGGGTGTAAGTTCAATGAACTTCAATGATAGATTTATGATAATTTCATTTAAGGTTTGAGGCCCTATAGATTTTATGAATCAAGTTTGTGGGATTTAAGGTAGTAAGTTCAACAAGCATTTGAGGGATTAGATTAAATCATAAGTTTTAGATCTTGTCAACTCTGATGAGCAATTTGATAACAATTAGGGCTTTAGAATCTACAAGCTTTATAAGGTAATTGTTTTTATATCTAGGTTCATCGATCTTGAGGATTTTAGAAAATGATTCTTATATAGTTTAAGGTTTTAGAATTGCAGATTTGAAAGATTGATTTCTAATAAGATTTGGGATTTTAGTTCTGCTAACTTGGTGTGCTACCTTGATCTATTTTGGAGATTGATTAGTTTGTAACCATTAAAATGAGGTTGATCAGAGTAGAGTTATTGATATAGGCACTTTCAAGGATAGAATTTCTTTGTGGATTGAAGGTATTGCTTTAGTTCGTGTATTTCTCTGAGAATTGAAGATATTGATCTAATTCAAAAAATGATTGTTTCTAGCTTGAGGTTATAGTGGTAGGATTAGGATTTGATCTATATCAATTTTAAGGATAATAGATGATGCAGATTTAGGGAATGATTTTTGTTGATTTTGAGGATATAGGTCTAGATGATGGAAATGGCAGTGATGGATCACTTTCATGTTTGGAGGATTATTGGTTTTGGCTAAGGGTGCATGAGGTTGATGCATAGTAGTGGTGGGTGTGTATGGATTTTGGAGAGTATAGGTCCTAGTTTCATTTTTTTGGCTTGGAAGAAGTGGTTTTGGTAGGTGTTGAAGTGGAGTCAATATGATAGTATTCAATTCAAGAGGTCTTAGCCTTAGATTTTGATAAGTTGATTGAAGTGTTCAGTTGAAGCGTGATACTCAATGAAGTAATGGTTGGCGGTAATTGTTGTGATTATATTCAGGAATTACTTGTGACTTGAAGTCACACAGGAATTTAAATTTTTGAGGTTATACTTTCTCTTGGAGATCTAGTGTCCAGTTGGGAGAATTGTGGACATTGGTGTTTAAGTTGAAGAGGGATTGTTGGGTCACCATGTGTGGTGTATGATAAAGTTTTGGAAGTTGAAGCTTAGGCATCAACTAGGGGTGTACAGAGAACCGTAGAACTGACCTCCACCGACGGCAACCGACCGCCGGACGCTGGAACTGGCAAAGAATCGGTAGGCTGGTAGTAGAAAATAATGAAAACCGACTTTGGTCGTCTCGGTCCCGGTTCGACCACACAGAAAACCGTTGAACCGACTGACCATATATTATTATATTTTTTTAATATATACCTTATATAAAATAACGCTGTTTCATATGAAAAGACGTCGTTTTGTTTAAATGTCTCAGCAAAAAAAATTAAAGGCAACGACGTCGTTTGGTTTCAACCAAATGGTGTTGTTTTGTTGGGAACGGGTTAGGGTTACCTTCCCCTTCCCCTTTTCTCTCTTCTACCAGAGTCCGCCGCCCCCCTGATTTTTTCTCAGTCTTTCTGAGTCTTTCACAGTCTCACTCTCTCGTGTGTCGTGCTTGCTTGCAAACTCCCATTCAAGATTCAATGGCACCTCCGTGACTTAGTGGTAACCTCCATTCAACGGTGTTGCAGACAAACCCGTGACTCCCTCACGCCTCCATGTTTTCCTCCGGCCTCTGTGACTCCCTCCGGCCTCTGTGAGCATTCTCTTCTCTTATCCCTTCATATATAAATTAACAATATATAAATTATTTATTGTTAACTTATATATATAAATGTTAACGTATATACTATATAATCTGTTATCAGTTATTGTTAATATAATATATAGTATATACTATAGTAACTATATACTATATTAACATATATATAATCTGTTAATATATAATCCGTTATATATATATATAATCTGTTAATATATAATCTATTATATATATATATTAACTTATATATATAATCTGTTACTATATAATCTGTTATCAGTTATTGTTAATATACTATATGGTATATTGTATATACTATATATATAATCTGTTATATATATAATCTATTAATATATAATTTGTTATATATATATTAACTTATATAATCTGTTATATATATATTAACTTATACAATCTATTATATATAATCTGTTATATAGATTAACTTATATAATCTGTTATATAAGGTTTTTCTTTCTTAATATTTTTGAGCATTTAATCAATTTTATCAAGAGTTTTCGCCTATTTTGTTTAAAAACAAGTTTTGGCCTTGTCTCTAGTAAAATAATCAAGGGTTTTTCAATAGTCATGAAACAGGTTTTGAAGCTAAGGTAGAAATTGGATTTTTTTTTATCTTTTCTTCAATTCGACCCAATTGTTGTCCAATGGTTTGAAGATAAGTATTTGAAAAATTATTCTGTTGAATAATCTTTTTTGTTTCAGATAAAACTGTAGTAATCTTCTTGTCATTAGACTTTGTGTTGGATGTTTTAAAAGGGGAAACAATTAAATCAACTCCTAAATGAGAAATGACTATTGCCTCTGAATGAGGATGACTAGATTTAACAGTAACCTTTCATTCTTCCTTGACAAAATTGGTTTTTAAAACATTTAAGCTATTTTTTGAAATATATTAATTTTCCACAAAATCAAATAAAAGAATATGTTTTTGAAGTTCGTTCATCTTTTCTTTCCATTTGCATTTAACACGTAATTTTTCAGAATCAGCAAAAGTCACATGATAAGTTTTTCTCTTATCACAGTTTTCTTTATAATTGTATTCCTTAAATAAAGAAATTAAATCAATTTAAAAATAATCTTTGGAAATAACACAAAGTTGATTCTGAACACTGGATATTGAAACAAGAAAAAGCATCAACGCCTCCATTTTACTATGTTTAAGAGATACTAGGCACAATCGATTTGAAACTAGCATTCTTGGAATGATTCAATCTTCTTTGTTCAATTGTTCTGTTTACTTTGATTGTTTTCCTGATTTTCCTCTTGCTTTAAGTGATCCCAATATTTTTAAAGCTTTAACTTTAAATATTGCTACTTCAGGATATGACATGATCAAAGGTAGCAAACCTCTTGTTGTTGTTTACTGTATTTATTATAGGGTTTTAAAATCGACTTAGTTGTTTTAAAATCCACAAGAGATAAAACTTTGTTGATTCAAAGCTCAACTCCTGATGCGAACATTCAAGTTCTGAAAATGATTTTCTGGAAAGATATTACCCTTCCTAGAGAATGGATTTTAGAATGTGAAGTTCCTCCTGCTCCTATTTTAAATGATGAACCCGATCTTGATTATATTAAACAATATTTAGACTATACTATTAAAATTAGTTTTGATCAAACTCCAGCACCAAGTTTCAGGAGAAACTCTTTTGCTGGATCTAGATCCTCTTTTATTGGTTCTGTCTTAGAAAATTCAGATAGAAGAGACCAAAATCTCAAAGTCTTTCTTGAAGATTCTGCAAAAGCAGCCCAACCTGTTTTAAACAATTCTGATTTAAAACTAGAAGGACTTTCTACATCCTCTTAGATTACTTTTGCTTTTTACTCAACCAAGGATGTTGAAACATCCAAAGGTAAACCCATAAAGGATGAAGCCAATAAGGATGATGAAGATACTTCGTCTTTGTCTCTTACAGCTTCAGATATAGTTGCACTTGTTGCTCTTACTCTACCCAATCAACTTTGTGTTATTGCCAAAGATTATTTTTAAATTGATTTAATTTCTTTATTTAAGGAATACAATTCTAAAGAAGATTATGATAAGAGAAAAACTTATCAAGCGACTTTTGCTGATTCTAAAAAGTTACGTGTTAAATGCAAATGGAAAGAAAAGATGAACGAACTTCAAAAACTTATTCTTTTCTTTGATTTTGAAAATTACTATATTTCAAAAAATAGTTTAAATGTTTTAAAAACTGATTTTGTCAAGGAAGAAGGAAACACTGTATACAATCAGTAAAGTAGAGATACAATGAATAATAAAAGTAAACAGTATCAATTCGTGATTGAATAGTAGAGATATAATAAATAATAAAAGTAAACAGTATCAATCCGTGATTGAATAGTATATTCAATCTTGTTAGAATATTGTGGCTGTAATTCAATGTCTTGAGCTGTCAGCCTTAGTGGAACATAATTAGATCAGTCATAAGAGAGTGTGTGAGTGCCTTCTGAATCATGTCCAAAGCAGTTGCTATAGGAGGCTATTGAAGACGCTTCTGAATCTGAATCAGAGTTATCTTCTTTCATTGACTGTTGAAGCAAGTAAATTAAATTCTTCTTTGTAAGTCCTTTGAGAACCTTCTTCTTGGACATAGAAGATTTAACAGATTTTTTCAGAAGATGAAGCATTTGCTTTCTCTTTTGTTGAAGTAGCTTGTGCCTGGATTAAGGGATATTCGGGCGTTGAAGATCGATTAATAGCAGGGAAGTCTACAGAGTTCTTTAGGTCTGGAGCAGCTTGTGCAAACTCCTTAGAAACAACATTAATAATATTCTTCATGTGAGGGAATATGGTATCGGAACCAATTCTTCGGCTCTTGGTAATTGATAGTTCCTAATTACTTCTCTTCATTTCATTTGTCTTGTTGTTTTTCAAACCAAAGACCGAGTTCCTACTCTGTCCAGTTATTTCCAAACTTGTTAAGAGACCTACTGTCTTGTAAGACCTATTGCTAGAAGAGCGTAGGGCAATTGGACGCCAGGGTGAGATAAGGTATGAGAGTACCTAGGACTTCTGAGGTGCGAGGCACTGTTTTGATTAATAACAAAATAAGTAGAATGTTTAGATCTAATTCAACTATTAGTTCTAGCTCTAGGATTGAACCCCCTAATATCATTAATGAGGAATATTTTTCTGTTGAAGAAACTGATTCTTTTGTTGATCTGAATCGATGGACTATTCCGCTGATTCAACCAAAAACTATTTACCAAACAAATTAGTTTTAGCTTAAATTTAGTTCTGCATTCAAAGTTAAAATTGTTGAACAAACTTATGCTATTTCAAATTCCCAAGAAAAATGTTATCTTTTAACAGAAAATCCATACAAAATTTCTTGTCAAAAGGATACAAGTTTTTAGATATCGGATCTGTTCAAGTTGCTGTCAAATCTTTAACAAGGAAAGGCATCAACGCCTCTATTTTACTACGTTTAAGAGATACTAGGCACAACCAGTTGAACTGAACTCATTCATGTAAGAGGAAGAAGCCTTTGTTTCTAGGAGTAGAAACAATTCTTCTATATATATATATTAGCTTATATAATCTGTTATATATATATTAACTTATATAATCTGTTATATATATAATCTGTTAATAGATATTAACTTTTATAATCTGTTATATATATATTAGCTTATATAATCTGTTACATATATAATTTGCTATTGAGTTATTGTTAATTATATATATAATCATAATAATCTATTATTGAGTTATTGTTAATTATTTATATAAATTGAGAGAAGATGAATGAACAACCTAGATTAGAGCATTAGACTTATGATGTTTGCCATGTTGCAAACTAGCTGCTGGGATATTTTATTTTATGTTTGCCATGTTTCAAACTTGTGATGTTGTATGGGATCTTAAAAATTATAAACATATAATATTTATATTTTGTTTTATAATTTAGATGGATTCTTCTTCGTCTCCGATTGATGTTGATACAAATAAACCTCAACCAACAATTAATATGGAAGAAGATGTGAGAGAGACCCAAACATCAAAACCCCCTAGTGCCCCTACTAGTAGTACTTGTCCATTACCTAAGAAACGAAAAGGGATGGACAAGTCGATTGTATGGAATCATTTTACGAAGGTGGATGATTGTCCTGTAGATGATCCGAAGACTAAATGTAATTATTGTGACAAGATATACACTTGCCACTCAAAGATGAATGGAACTTCAACGATGTAAAATCATTTGCCTTCATATCGTAAAAATCCTCATAAACGTAGACCTTTGGATTGGTACCAAAAAAACATTGACAGGTGAGACATCACCTGAGGAGGGGGTTGGAGAGAGTGATGGTAGTATATTAAGGACTCTTGTAACCCACAAATTTAGTGAAGAGATTACGAGGTTGGCTATTGTAGAAATGGTAATTATTGAAGAGATGCCATTTAGGGTTGTTGAAGGACAGGGATTTAGAAAATTTGCTTGGTCTCTTGAACCCGGGTATAAAGTGCCATGTCGTGTCACAGTTGCAAGAGATTATATGAAGTTGTATGAAGTAGAAAAGGGAAAACTTAAAAAAGTGTTTATAGGTAGTGGCATGACGATTTCATTGACGATAGATACATGGACATCGATATAGAATTTGAATTATATTTGTTTAACTGTACACTTCATTGATAAGAATTGGAAATTGCAGAAAAAAATAATTATTTTTTGTTTAATCCCTAATCATCGAGAGGATACCATTGGAAGATATGTTGAGTCATGCTTGCTTGATTGGGGCATTGATAGAATATTTACTGTAACTGTTGATAATGCAAGTTCGAATGATATTGCAATTTCCTATTTGAAATAGTTTTTGATAGGGAATGTGTTGGGGTAAGTATATACACATGAGATGTTGTGCCCATATATTGAATCTTATTATGAGTGAGGGTTTGAAAGAGTGCAATGATGCCATTACAATGGTTAGAAATGCAGTTAGATATGTGCTTTCATCTCTCGCAAGATTAGACAAGTTTGAGAGATGTGCAGAAAAAGAAAAAATTGATTGTAAGAAAATGTTGTGTCTTGATGTATAGACACGATGAAACTCAACCTATTTGATATTGGAGGCGGCTGAGAAGTTTGAGAAGGCTTTTAGGCTGATGGAGAGTGAGGATTATAATTTCCTCTCTTACTTTGATGATGGGCACATGGGACCTCCTAAAGCTACGAAGTGAGAGACAGTGCGGGTGTTTGTCAAGTTTTTGGAGATGTTTTATGAAGCCACTATTAGATTTTTAGGATCTTTATATGTGACAGCCAACACTAGTTTTTTAGAGATTTGTGATCTCCAAACTGAATTGATTATGCTGAGCGAGAGTACTAATAGTTGTTTGAGGAGTATGACCATAAACATGAGAACCAAATATGATAAGTATTGGGGGTCATTAGATATGATGAACTTGTTCATGTTAATTGCTATTGTGCTTGATATATGAAGTAAGTTAGGACTTCTTACTTTCCATTTGAAGAAAATTCATGATGAGTTTCATGCTGAGGAGTTGGTTTCGAATGTGAGATAGGTATTAGCAGATTTGTATGTAGAGTATAATGCTACATTTGGTTCCACCACAAGTACCCCAGTTTCTTAACCCCCTCCAACATCTAGATCCATGAACGAAGGTGATGACAAACGTGAGACCAAATGGTTCCAAGAGTGGTATAGGGCATCTTCCGCCATGGGATCTAGTATTACCAAAATTGCAATGGATCGATATTTATCAGATGGTTGTGAGGCACTCAGCGCATCGTTTGACTTGTTGACTTGGTGAAAAATAAATGAGGCTAATTATCCTATACTTGCGAGGATTGCACGAGACTTATTGACCATGCCTGTTTCCATGGTTGCGTCTGAGTCAGCATTTAGTACGAGAGGTCATGTGCTTGATCCTTTTCGGAGTTTGTTGGCTCCGAGAACTGTTGAGGCACCTATTTGCACTCAAAATTGGTTAAGGCATCCGTCAACGCCCATTGATATCCGAGAGGCTATGGATAATGTGGAGATTTTTGTAGTAGAATCAGGTAATGTTTTATTTGTTTTCATTGTAATTTAATTTTGCATATTTTTCATAATATGAATTCACTAACATTTGAACGTGACAAGTATTGACGATTGAAGATTGAAGGCTTGAAGCAGTAATGAGTGAACATGAAGATCGATATTTTTAATTTTTTGCATTGTTGCTATGTTTAAGTCTTTAAGACAAATTGTTTTCATTTATTTATGTTATTTTTTTACTTTTATTTTTGCTATGCTTAAGACAACTTGGCTTGTTTTGTAACTTTGTAATATGTAATACTAAATATCTAGTGAAGTTATTTTTATTTAATTTTAATTATGTAGTAAGTAATATAGTAATTAGTTAGTTATTATGATGAATGATGAATGCTTTAGTTATTTATTGTTTTTAATATGATGAATGATGAATTTACAAGATCTTGGATGATGAATTGAATGATTAGTTAAGAACAAAAACTTAAAAATCCGATTGGTTTCAGTTTAGACAAAAAACCGAACCGTTTTGGTCGGTTTTCAACCCTAGCATCAACGATGGATAACTTAACCAGATTTATGAGGTAATAAAGCATTAGGAACCAAGAGTGTTGTGCAATAGTTCTTGGTGGACCGGAGATTTGAACAGCATGGCCTGCTTTGAGGTTTAATCGTGATGTACTATTGAAGGAACTTTTTTTTTTTGATAGGAAAACTTCATACTTAATCAGACTAGATGATTACAGCTTTGAATATCAAGACAAAAATATTGCAAACAGAAAGAGGGGACTGATCCCATCCACAAATCAGTATCATCAATAGACCACGCATGCTTAGCAAGTGCATGAGCCACTTGATTTCCAGTTCTGAGGACATGCTGGACGTGATGCTCTTCAAAACAGCTGAGTTAATTCCTGACTTCCATCAACAAGTTACCTTGGAGTGATAAGGATTCTTAGGGACCCAACTTGTGAGAACTTGGACGTGCATAATGAAGTAAGAAAGGAGGTCCAAATGTGGTTGGAGAGAGAGGAATTAATGTGGAAGCAAAGGTCAAAAGTGCAATGGTTATGCTGTGGAGATCAGAATACTAAATACTTTCATCAAAAAGCATCCCAACGTAAGAAGAGAAACTTTATACAAAAACTGAAAGATGAAAATGACTTATGGAGAGAGGGAGTACAAAGGGATATGTTGATTAGAAGCTATTTTAATGGCCTTTTCACTGCATCACATGAGAGAGGATCCATGGATATTCTTGAAGGGATCAAAGCTAGAGTCACTGCTACTATGAATGCTGATTTGGACAGAATTTTTGAAGCGGAGGAGGTCTATGCAGCGTTGAGACAAATGCACCCTAATAAGGCTCCTGGTCCAGATGGCATGCCACCAATATTTTTCCAAAAATATTGGCACATTGTTGGTGACAAAACCACTGCAGCAGTGTTGGAAGTCCTCAACACAGGTCATTTTCCTACTGATTTCAATAAAACTCATATTGTTTTAATTCCAAAGACTGATTCCCCTTCTTTTGTGTCTGACTTTAGACCCATTAGTTTGTGTAATGTCATTTATAAGCTTATTGCCAAAGTCATTACCAATAGATTGAAAGCTATTTTACCCTGCATTATCTCTGATACACAAACTGCATTTGTACCAGGAAGACTCATCACTGATAATGTACTAGTAGCTTAGGAGCTAGTACACCACCTTAAACAGAAGAGGAAAGGGAAGAAAGGCTTTATGTCTATGAAACTGGATATGTCTAAGGCTTACGATTGAGTAGAATGGGATAGTTGTACTAATACTAGAGCTTATAAGAGTAGAAGCAACTGGGCAAGTGCCATGAAGGTTTTAATAATGTTTTGGTGAATTCAATGATGGTTCGCATTGACTTTAGTCATCGCTATATTAGATGGTATTCAGAATTTAGGTGATGAGCTTTTAAGTATAGGTTGTTGAATAAAAGTTTATAGGCGCTCTTATTGGTTGGCTGAGATGGATTCGAGTCTTTTAGGGTAAGTTCTTTATCTTAGATGGGACGTGTGTATTTTGAGATGATGTTACTTGTTCTCAATCTGGGATGCTGAGGTTGATTGATACTGGTTTTCTATCAATGATGGTGGATGTATTTTGCAAAATATTGATTTTGATTAAGGTAGCGAGAGCCAACTGAGGAATAAGTGTGATAATTCATGGTTTTTGGAGATATTATTTTCTACCAAAATGTGGTAAAGGTTTTCTTGTTAGTAGGTGTTGATCTAGCTTGTATTCAATGGTGTTAATTTATTAGGGCATAATTTTATGCTTTTGGCGAAGTATCAAAGTGCGTAGCGAGAGCGTGATATTTTGTGATATAGTTGGAAGTTCAAACTTCGTGCCGATCTTGAGGAATTAGAGGTGACTTGAACTTTTGAGATGATGCTTGTAGTTGGAGATTAATCTTTTGGTTGGGCAGATTATGCTTATTGATGGTTAACAAAAGAAGTGGCTAAAGAGTTACCAAAGTGTAGTATACAACAAATATTTGAAAGTTAGCATAGGAGTCAATTGAGGTTAGCATGGATTATCGTATAGAGCTATTAGTCATTGGGATTTCTTAGGTGTTGTATTAGGTTCTTGTGGAAATGAGGATTTTGGATTTACATAGCTACCCTAGGAGTACTAAATGTGATGTGCCACTTGGAGACTAGTGCGAGCATAATGGAATTGCATGTAGGAGTAGACATGAGAAAGCAATACCCATAGTTGTTTGGGCATCATTGATGGTATGTTTCTCTCAAAGGTGTGCTATTCTGAGTTGTATCTTGGACGAAATTTTATTTAAGGGGGGAGGATGTGATACCCCATATTTAAGTGTATTTTAATTAAATAATTATTTAAATCATTATTATTAATGGTTCTCTTGTTTTAAATTTAACATGATTTTCGTTATATTATTTTGTGATTTCCAATTTGTGAAATTTATTTTGATGTGCTTTCTTGATATTAATTATTTTTTTGTATTTAAATTGCTCTTTACTTTAAATTATTTTATTGTTGGGTTTTAAATTATTTTGTTCTTGGGTTTAATCATTTTATTTTATTAATATTTAGTTGTAGCGTTTTTATTTATTTTTTATATATTTTTATTGTGTGTTTTTTTTTTTTAAATTTCTTGGACCTTTATTTTCGGATTAGGCTTGTTTCTAGTGGGTTGTTCTTTGATATTAGGCCAAGCCCCTTCAGTTTTTGGGCCTAGCCTGTTGCACTACAAACCTAGCCCCCTTTCTCCCCCAAATGGCGCCATTTTGCACCAGCACTTAGGCTTAATTCTTTCCTTCTTCCTCTACTGCACACAGCTCATTCTTCTTCTTCTTCTTCCTTCATTTTTCTCATTTCTTCTTCCCCATTTGGTTGCCGCTACCCACTTCCATTCTCATTTGGTATTTAGCTCTTTTTTTATTTTTATTTTTTATTTTATATCTCTTTAATTATTGTGTCTCTTTTGCAGCAACCCGAGCCATCTCTTCTTCTCTCTTGCATTTTTATTTCATATGTTTATTTTTCTTACAGGTCGGTCTGAAGCCTCTTTGCTCACTATCTTTCCTCTTCTTCATTTCTTTTGTATTCCTAGTTTATGTTGTGTAAAACCTTGTATTTCCATTTGTTTTTCCACACAAATCGTGCCCTATTTTAGCTCCTGAAATCATGCTCTGTTCTTAGCCAAAACCGTGCTCCCATGCTCTAGTTTCTTAGTTCTTTATTCACCTCCATTTCCACATTTTCCTTCTGCAAATTTGAGTGCTTTTAGTGCCCTATTTTGCCCAAAATCGCGAGCTTCATTTTGGGTTTTGCTTGATTATTTTTGCTCTTGCCATGCACTTCTTACTTTTCAGCCATCATCTTCTAATTTTATTTTAGTAAATTAGCTATTTTTCCCAAAAATATCACTTCAAATTTTTTTGTTTTGAAACCCATTTTCAGTCCCAAAAATCGTGATTTTTGGTGATTTCATTTCGGGCTCGCTTTTGGCTTTAAACTGGGTGCTTGATCTTCTGGATTTTACCTTTTTAGCATTGTAAGTGATTTTCCAAAGAAATTTATGAGATTTAAATATATTTTTGCACTAACAATTTCCTATAGTTTGTTGATTGTGTAGGGCCATGCATCTGAGGAGTATGGAGGTCAGGTTGGATTGGAGGATGGAACTATTTGTGGAATTTGGTTTATGCTTGGTGTTTTTATGTTGTGTTTGGTATTATGTTATTCATTGCATAATTTCATGCATGTTCATGTGTTGTAAATGAAAACTGGGTTTTCATATGAGAAGGATTTTTGGGTGCATGCATATTATGATCCTGAGCCGAGATGGGGCATTATCTTAGTGGAGCTCCTCTGGTCACTCGGGAGCGTAATATATTCTATGACGTCTCCTGAATTGTTGTTGGGTGACAATGGAATCAAACCAGGATGGTAATGCTCTTGTGTCGCCTTCGTGGCCCCTTTGTTGGTGGGAATTAGAGAATGCTTGGCTACAAACGCACTGGGCGTGGAACTAGACATCGCTCGTTACGAAATCACATGCACGTTTGTTACCCGTGGTATGACGAAGGGAGATAGGGTGTGCGGATGGTCCTAGGCGAGATCATGGTGCATACGAGATAATTTGGATAATGGGTCATTTTCTGGAAAAATAGCGAGTTTTGATAAATGGATTTGTGAACCATTTTTTGGGAAAATTATGGTTTTATGCTTGGGCCATTTTCTGAGAAAATAGAGAGTGTTTATTTTAATGGACTTGTTTTGGACCAAATGAGATTTTGGCGTGTATTAGAAAATTGGTCATTTTAGGGGAAAATGATGTTTTGGTCTCATGCATGTTTCAGCATGTACATGCATTTATGTTGGTTGTTTAAATGTGTTTTTATTTCATGGATTGCTTGGTTGATTACTTACTGAGATTCATAATCTCACGTGGTATTCGAATCCTATAGTTCCGTTTTATGGAATCATAGATTTTGATGTAGATGGGGATGTGAGCTTGAGGAATCGGCTCCACCGGAGGAATGACCTGGGGTTGCTTTCTTGTGTTTGGGATTTATTTCCCTCTTTTGCTGTGTACCTTTAGTTTATATTATATTTGTTTAATTAGATTACTGTATAACTTTTGAAGGCATTTTATTTTGTGAGACTTGTATTTAAAATTCTAATACTTAGCCGACTAAATTTAATTTATCTATTGCGATTTTAGTTTTACACTTATTGCATGTGCACATATTTAGCCATTGTTGTTGGGGTGCGTGACCTGTGTTGTCAGTATCTCGACGTCACAATTCCTGTATTTCCATACCTGGTAGTCGGAGCGTCACATTTAGGGTTTATTTACTTGTATTTTCATATTAATAGAAAGAATGATCAGAAGAATTATGATCGATCTTGCACAAAAACAACTTTTAATGTTGATCAATGGGTGCTTACAATTCTGCGAATAATAACGAAATAGTTTTTGAACAGTAGTGATCTAGTTTGAGAATATCTAAAGGCATCAAACATAGACCGAATCAATATCATGATCACCTAACTTTGTTAATCGGTAGGCATAGGACCTCTCGAAGCGTCCTTCTACAAGAAAAAGTTTGTCTAATTAACTAACTTTTCCTGTTACATGTTCGATTAATTGGGCACGTAACAATTAGTATTCAAAGCCATATTAATTATCCCATACCCAATCCCATTGGAATTAAAAAAAAAAAAAATTGCATATATAGAGAAGAAAATTATAACGCGAGAAAGACAATGACGGTAATTTTGAACCAATCTATTAGGATTGGGAGCCCGTGGTCGTTTACAAGAAGCCTTCCAATGCCATCATAAAAAACAGAAAAAAAAGAAAAAAAGAAAAAGAAAATAAGGAGCAAATAAGATCAGCACAGGAGGTAAGCTTGATTCATGATTATCTAGTTACATTATGGGTAGGATAAACAAGGCACAACAGCAAACAAGAGCCATAGATAAACAATACTACTCAACAATCCACTCAATATCGATCGGCTTCATCAAATTCGAATTCGGCTCGATTTGTTTATTAAATGATCAACTGTCCATGAACACAAGATTATGATTGATTATTAAATTATAAAACTCAGTATAAAACTTGGCTCGACTTCTATAAGTTCCTATAAATTTGAATAACTTCGTATTTATTATTATTTTTATAGTATTATTTGTATATTTATAATGAGAATGTTTAAAATATTTAAGGATATTAGAGATAATCATGTTCTTAATACTAATCATGTTACTTGACTTGTTATAAATCTCATAATTGATATATGTATATATAAACTTTATAAAGATATTAGCAAAATGTCAAAATTTGTTTGTCAAAACTTGTAGATAAAGTTATAAAATAAAATATAAATAACCTCTTCTATTTATATGAAGCAGCTCGTGAACAAGCTCAAACTCTCTTGAAAACTAAGTGAGTTGTTCGCTAACATAAAATCTAAATCCGATGAAAAGCACCAGCTTGACTCATGTTCAAATAAGAATTAAATGAATGAATCTTTACCATCCACTACTCGCTTGAACTCGACTCATTTACACCTTTAGTAGGCTAGTGGCATCCATCCATAAGCAACAAATAACTAATGACAAATGATTTATACAATCCTAGAATGTATATATAAGTCCCATGTAGTCCATTTGAAAAGTGTAAAAGTGGGGTACACTTGGGACCCACATAAAAACTCACATTTTTATTGTGGGCCTCACTTTTTTCAAAGAAACTGTGTAGGACTTATACATGCTAGGAATGTATTTAGCAGTAATCATAATGAATATCTAAGAAAATAACTTTTTCCTTTGCAATAACTTGGGGTGGGTGATAGGCTTGTCCCCCAATCCGGCCCTTGCCTGGGATGGGCGAGGGCAACTATGTCACAACTCCTAAGAGGATTGCCTGGGACCACCTTGACATGGCTCTTGGAGTGTCAGGACAATCACATGGCTAGCCTGCATGCATTCCTTGACTCAGGCCTTGACATGCAGCAAGCACCCATGGAGACTACTGGCCACGTGCAGCCCCTGCGTGCAGGCATGAGCATTCCCTTGATTAAGCACCTCCTCGCCCCAACACCACTTAGCTAGGTTAGTGGCATGCACTCATAGGCATGCCATCCAACACACAGCTCCAGCCCGTGCGTTGCAGGCAAGGTTAGTGGCTTGCCCACTAGGCATGCCATCCAGGGCATGGCTCCAACCGGTGCCTTGCAGCCCCAACGCCCAAATCATCAGTTTGGGCCATGTATGCCCATTGCCCAGGCTATCAGCCTGGGCCATACAGGACCACCGCCCAAACCACTTAACTGGGCCTCATAGTAGCAGCATGGCACCACCTTGTGCCCACCATTAGGCCTAGGCTTGGCACCATGCTATGCCACCATCAGCAGGCCACACACTGCGCCATGTCGTGCCCACTGCTAGACCAACGCATGGCACCATGCCATGCCATGCAGCCGTGCCATCTAGAAGACCTATGCGTGGCACTATGCCATGCTCAGCAACAAGCCATGCACGGCTCCAAGCCGTGCCAACCATCAAGCCATACACAGCATCATGTCGTGCACCCCATGAGTCACCATGGCCCATCCATGAGCATTAGCATGCCATGGGCCACCATGGCCCGTCCATCACTATGTTATTGCTTTTAGTTTATTTATTTATTTAATTTATTTTGTTAGGGACCTTTTGGGTGTTTCCAACTTGTAAGCTCTATAAATAAGACCCTTAGTCATTTCATTTACATCTTTTAGCAATTACCCTAGAGGGAGATTATTTGTTTAGGAGATCATTGTTTGGTGCCTTTGCACTTGGGCTTTTTGGGTGAAATTCATGAATCCCAAGAAGAGAATCATCACCTTGAAATTTATTGAATATCTGTGATTCAATTTATCAATTTATGAAGTTTTCTTTCATCTTGGTGCATTGCTTGAATTGGTGTTGAGTTGTTCATTGTGTTCTTGAGTGTTCATGGTGTTCTTCATATTGTTCATGCATGTTCTTCATATCCTTCTATAGTGTTCATCATTTTTTCTTGCATTAATCCATTCCCCAAGCACCACACGCTTACCACCTTGTTTTCCATAATTTCCATATTCAGCCACCGCATTGCCCACTCACTTGTCATTTTCGGCCAACACTCTCCAAAGCACTATTCTTCTAATTTCCATAACCCTAGCCGCCCATCACTATCTATATAAGGAATTCCTAAACTTTAGGATCCTTAATTGCCTATCCTTATCCATTTCCCTTCATTTTTGGTGATTGGTCTTACTCACCAAATTTGATCAGTAAATTCTTAGAATCATCCTAAAATTACTCAATCACCTTATCCATCCATTCCATCTTGCCATAACTGAACCCCTCATCTCCAAGAATCTCTCCTACAATTTAGCAAACATTCTTCCATCCAAACCCTAGCCTCTTTACACACCTAAACCCTAACCACACACCAAGGTGGCGCCAACCCTAGTGCATTCCCTCTAGTCGTGTGCCCCATCACTGGCTTTGGAGTCTCATCACTTCATTCATCCTTTTTATAATTCCTATACATCAAACCAGCCCTAAACACTCAGCCTCACCTCACCAAAATTGCCATCATTGCCATTTTTGCACAAGAACCAAGTAAGAGGATTTAGGCATTTGGTCAATCCAAGGAGAACCAGGGGGTGGACATCCTTAGTGTTTGTGGACTTGACCGAGGTTCCCAACAACCTATCCCCATGCGGAGGGCGTGTGGGTGGCCCCCCAGAAAAACAATTTTTTTTTAATAAAACGATAATGTTTTGGTGTAGTTTTTTTCTAAACCCTCTCCCCTCATCTCTCTCCCTCTCTCTCTCTTCCCTTTGTGATTTAAAATCCTGTTTGGTTGTAGTAGCAGTCTCTTTGTGTGTGTGTGGAAGCTTTCTCTAATATCTTGCTGTGGGTGGTGGGTGGAGTTGGCAGACAGCCTTGGGGGCCAATCCCCCTTGGCATTGGGAGAGGGGCACCCATGGACTCGGGGCCCAACTCCGCCCTAATCTCTCTCTCTCTCTCTCTCTCTCTCTCTCCCCCCCCCCCTTGTGATTTAAAGTCCCGTTTGGTCGTAGTTGCAGTCTCTTTGTGTGTGTGGAAGCTCTCTCTAATATCTTGCTGTGGGTGGTGGGTGGAGTTAGTGGATGGCCTTGGGGGCCAATCGCCCTTGGCATTGGGATAGGGGCACCCATGGACTCGGGGCCCAACTCCGGCCCCTCTCACCCCACGTGGGGTTCAGTAACATGAGACATTAAGAGGATAAGAAGACAGGCAACTTGATTAAAATATTCTATTGCTCCTTATATGCATTTACTTTTTTTAGAGGGGTTGCACATGAGTTACGCATACTAGAATAGGCACTACAAGATATCATTTGATAAATGTGCTAAACAAATATTATAAGAGCTCGTTTGGACAATGAGATAAGACACAGAAAACTCAAAATTATCAAAACTTCTCATAATTTTATTCTTAAAATTCAATCAAATACAACATTTTTCAATTTCAAATATTTGACTTTTTCATCTAATCCAAATGTAAAAACCAATACAACTTTTACAAATTCTAAACAAAACACAAAAAATCAATACAACTTTTACAAACTTCAAATAAAAATAATATTAAAAAATAACATTCAAACAACTTTTTAACTTGTTTTATTGAATTTTTTTTCTCTAGTCTTGCCTAAAACTTAATAAAATATTTTAATCCAACCATTTTACTTCTATTTTCAAAATTTTGAGGTACTCCAACTGTGAGTCCTAACTACTTATGCAAAGAGATCTTTTCCATTCTAGCTAAGGGAAACCAAAATAGAAAACTCTTGTACATCCGTCCACTCATGGTAGCAAACCACTAGGTTATTTCAGCACTGAAATACTCCCATCTCATCGAGACAATCTCAACAATATGTACTTTCACAATAAGATTTCTTAGGCATTACGAGGAAGAGGTGGGATGCTCTGCTCATTTCTAAAGAAATTCTCTGGATCAACTTCAGTCTTAACCTTCACCAACCTATCAAAGTTCTCATGGAAATACATGGTTCCATAAACCTTCCCTTCTTCATAGCTATTATTACCATGGTATTTAATACCAATGTCAAGGTCTCTATAGTTTAGAAATGCGCTCCTTGGGTTCTTTGACACAAATGGGGTCATGTAACTGTAAAGGTTCTTTGCCTGAGCTGTGAAATTATTTTCTGCCTCAATTCCACCGTCTTTCTAGTTTACGGAGTACTGGATTTTGAACAGATTTCCGGCACGGTGTGGAAATGGTACAACAGAAGCAGGGATTTGGCTCATTTTTCCGCCATAGGGATTGAAAGCCAGTCCAGTCTCTCCAATCTCAATCATCCTCTTCCATAGCCCTTCCAACCCATCTTTCGGAATCGGGGTCTGCACATAATCTGATTTCCTCTTCCCAAATGTTGCCGAGTTAGGTTCTCGATTGAGCAGGACGTTGGGGGACGTCACGTTGCCATTGTAAACCCACACAATAGATTCGATCCAACTCATTACCATGGTATCTTCCTTCTTCAAACCTAGTTCAGGAAATTCCTTCCCTAGCAATGCGACAATATCGTCTGTTGTACTAAGAAATAATGCGACAATTGAAGCTCTGATTGTCATCTCCCCGTTCTTCACTGTGATGTCACAGGTTGTATGAGCATCCTCATGAAAGGGTTTTCGTCCGTGTTTGGCGCGACATGTTGCCATCGAGAAACAATGTCTGTCGCACTCTCTTCCAAGGTCCTCTCGACCCGGAAAACTGTAACCTTTGGCGGAACTGCAACCAAATTTATTTTGTATGCAAGGATAACACCAAAGCTTGCTCCTCCTCCTCCTCCTCTAATGCCCCAAAAAAGATCTTCCCCCATCGAATTCCTATCAAGGATTCTACCATTAACGTCCACCATTTTCGCATCGAGGACATTATCCACCGTTGTTCCGTATTTCCGCAACATGAAACCGTACCCACCATCGCATAAGTTCCCACCAACACCAACAGTGGGACAAACCGCCGACGGAAAGCCATGCACTTTGCTCTTCTATGATATTCTATAATAGAGTTCTCTGATTGTGGCGCTGGCTTGTACCCAAGCAGTCTGTTCTTTCATATCGACTGCAACCGATCGAAGGTTGAACATATTGAGGATGATATATGGCTCTTGGGAGACGTACGAGACGCCCTCATAGTCATGGCCACCGCTGCGGATTCTGATTCGAATGCCACTTTGCTTGGAGCAAAGCACGGAGTCTTGGACGTGGGATTCCTGTGTTGGGGTCACAATGATGACAGGTTTTGGCGTGGACGTGGTGTTGAACCGTGCATTGCGAATGTTGGTGACTCAGTCCAGATTATCACTCACAAGTGTAGAAGTGGTTCAGTTGTAATAATGAGGAAGTTTCAAGGTCATTTTCCACATGGACAAGTGTGATTCCAACAACATGCTTGAGAAAGATTAATGGAAAACTATGATGTTACAGAAGGAACATCCTGTGACTTTTTTTGTTTGAATTTTAATAACTTTTATTTTGAAAAGAAGTTGGAAAAGAAAAAGAAAGTCTCCACCCAATGAAGGGTTTGTAATCAAGTGAATATATGGTGCATTTGTGGCTGTTTTCAGGGCAATGATTTTGCTCTAAAATAGAGATTAAATCATATAAAGTAAAATCTGACTTCTGAAAAATGGTGTGGTTCTAAAATAGAATTGTTAATCATTAGTTTAACTAACAGGGTTCACAGGATCAAAAGAGCAAACACCTGGGTTGCGGCTTTTAAAGCTTCTTGATGTTCATCACTTACTTGGTTTCCTCAGCATTAATCTCTACTCACTAACTCAATCAAGGAGCTAATAACATAGAGTATCCGAAATAAGAACTCAGCATAGTTATGCCAAATCCGAAAATAGAGTACACTCACTAAGCTTCCACCAAGATAAATTTAACACTCGGCTGATAGACTCCTTGATTAATTCAAGGTTCTGTTGTGCCTTGTGTCTACAGCAGAACAAGACTAAGAGCAAGAGAATTCATCAGATTTTCCTCATTAGAAATTGATTTCAGACCAAGTGAGGTGAACAATCAAAACTATAGAGAATCTAGCAAGTGATAGAACACAAAGAGCAGTTTCACCGCAACCCAGGCTGTAAATTTAGCCAAACATCTTCATCAAAACTAGCAAAAGATTAATATGCAAAAACCCTAAAAAAAGGTTCAGCAAAACAAACAGTCTCCAACAAAAACTGTGAGAAATGACAAGAGAAATGAAATGGAAAAACCCGAATGACCATTCTCGAAGGTTCCTCTTCCTTTTATACTCAGAATCCTCTCTCCTCGCCGCGGATTTCAGCTTTTCAATCGTGCATAAGCGCCCTAGTCCTCTACTGCCCGTGGTCCCAAAACCCTTAGGTGCTGTGAGATATTTTTGTGGCTTTCTCAGCTTAAGTTTCCTCTATGGGCTTTGTTGGTTTGAGTCACTTACAGATCAGTTCACTCCTGTGTTGGGCTCTTGTGTTGGGCCACAGCTCATGGGTTTTACCAACCAACATATTTAATTGAAGAAAATAGTACTCAGGCTTATATATATGAAAATTTATTGCTTTAAGGTGTAAATGGTCATTTTTCATGTTGGGGAGGGCTAGCACATATCAATACTCTTAATTTAACAAATAATGTTCACTAATCTCACTAGTTAAGAGTATTAAAAACAACATATTTATCCAGTTATCAGTAGGCACGTTGGATGGATGTGTAGGAAGGATTGTTTTGAGCATAAACAATCTAGGAGATTAGGCTTGGTTGATTTGTTCGGGCTGGGAAGCATTGAACAAAGGAGGTATAGACTGGATCTGGGGCTGCCCATGAAGCCGAGATATGGAGAAGAAGAAGAATGAGAGGAAATATTGGCGGTATAGATAGATGCGGCAACGGACTTGAATTTCCCATTTGTGACTATATGTCTATTTGCTTTGAATTTGATAAACCAATTTCTCGATTATATAGGAACACGGCGAACACTATCCTAGGATCCAGATTCCGAGAGGAACGTATAGCCTGTAGGTTATACAAGCCATTCTATTAAAAGCAGTAAATAAAAGGTTACAAAATGGGTAAGGCGCGATCTTAATTTATTTAAGCACTTGATATCGTCTACAAAATATTCAGGTTATGCTATTGAATGCAAGAAAGGGTCAAATTACCTTACTGTTCAAGTGCTGTGGATATGTGGTATTTTATGGATTGTACGTGCCTGAAGTAGTCGGGGCATAGCCCCTTTAACTCGTTGCTTCGAAAAGCAGCTTCATTGATCACCAGATCTAAAATGGTATGGCAATATCTATGGAAGGAAAGAAATATAAATAAGCATCCCCGATGGCATTCAAATGCTTTCACTTGCAAGCCTTTTCCTTTTCCATGCACGTGCATTTTCTTTGAAAGGAAAAAAAATCAAACAATATGGTTACTTCTTTTCTGGGCAATCCAACAACCAAGTTCTCAAAGTATAATTAACTATGAGAAACAGAATATTATGTTCATATATTCAAGAGGTTTGCAAATAGCATTGTCCACATAGATGCTCCCACTAATTTCAGTGATGATAAGATGGACGTGGACCGGCCGCTGACGCCTGAGTGGAATCCTGCAATCAGCATCAACCGATGTAAAGTCATATTGGGAGGCTGATGCAGAGGAGAGGACATCACTAAAGCAGAGACTAGAAGGGGAAAGGGATATTTTATAAGCACTGCACTCTCTCTGCTCTCTAACAAGAAACCAGCTTTAAACGGCTAATGAGAAAACCACAACCCTGAGTAATTATCAGGCAGTTTTGCGGTTCGAAAAAATTATATCCTCATTAAAAACTTGCGGTTATATAAATAATTTGAACCTTAGTTTAGCTGTACAAAGAAGCCTTTCCTAGATAGAGCAATAATACCTAACTGCTCTACCTAGAACCAACTGAAGTTTGAAAGGAACTTTTCTACGTGAGTGGGGGAAGAGGAAGCTAGTGACAATGGGAGGCAACTAGGTGCTTGATGATGCAGATTTCTGCCCAAATACCGGCTGACTTGAGATGGCTACATTGTGCCTCGATTGAAAATAGAAACAACAAAATGAACACCATCTTCATTGATAGGAAATTAGGAATTGGCTTTGGCGGATGAGAGAGTCCAGACACTACTATAGCTGTACCCACGAGAAGAACATAATCTCTCTTGTGCTTATTTTGGGGAGGGTCCATAACCATTGCATGCGAATCCAATGAGATGGAGTAAGTAGAAGTCAAGAGACATCATAAAATGCACGTGACAATGAACCTTGATAGCAGAAAATAAATTGAAAGGAGGCACTGCTCGTTGCTTAAGTGTGTAGAAATGAATAAAGCCAGTCAAAGACCCATGAAGCTTCCATACAACTAAAATTAAAAAGCCCATCAGTGACTTCACGTGGAACCAATAAGAAGAAAAAATCAGCAACTTGATTATTATGGTCTAGTCATTCTTCAACCAAGGCAGCTCACGCAAGTGTTTTATTTTCGAACTGATTCTAAAACTAACAGAGATTGATTCCAATCATGCCTCAGAAACAAAAGAAAGAAAGATAAAGATAAAGCTAGCTGACTCTTACAAAGAGAGATTTCAGATTCTAACTAAACCAACACTCCACAGAACAACGGAATACAATTCATCTGAATTATGCTAACAAGTAACAATTCCAATCATACAGCAACAAATCTGTGTGACTATTAAATCCTATGCCTTACTTGGAAGAACTGGGATGCTCTGCTCGTTCGTGAAGAAGTTATCAGGATCTACTGCAGTCTTAACCTTCACCAACCTGTTAAAGTTGTCATTGAAGTATTTGACCCCATAAACCTTCCCTTCTTCATAGCTATTCTTATCATTGCGATTGACACCAATGTCAAGGTCCCTATAGTTCAGAAAGGCACGTCTTGGGTTCTTGGAAACAAATGGAGTCATGTAACTGAAAAGCGTCCTTATCTGAGCAGTGTGATTCTTGTCTGCCACAACTCCCTCCTCTTCCCAACTTAGGGAGTACTGGATCTTAAACAAATTTCCAGCACGGTGTGGAAAAGGCGTAGCAGAAGCAGGAATTTCACTCATTTTCCCACCATACGGGTTGAAAACCAAACCTGTTTTTCCACTCATAATCATCTTCTTCCATAGCCAATTCAACCCATCTTTGGAAATCGGCTTCTGCACATAATCTGACTTTCTCCTCAAGAAATCTGCAGAGTCAGGATTTCGGTCGAGCAGGACATCTGGGGACGTCCCAATGTCGAAGTTAGCCCACCAAACGACAGATCCAATCCAACTTGTTTCCGTGACATTTTCCTTCTTCAAACCCAATTCAGGAAACTCTTTACCCAACAATGAAACAAGTTGCTCAGCGTTTCCAAGAAACAAGGTTATGATCGAAGCTCTAACAGTCATCTCCCCCTTCTTCAATTTGGAACTCACAGGCTGTAAGAGCAACCTCATGAAAAGGTTGTCATCGGTCGTGGTGGCAACCTGCTGCCACTTGTAAACAATGTCGGTCGCCTTCTCTTCCAGTGTCCTCTCAACCCGGAAAATTGTGACCGTTTTTGGAACAGGAACCAAATTAAGCTTGTACGAAAGTATCACTCCAAAGCTTGCTCCTCCTCCTCCTCTGATTGCCCAAAACAGATCTTCGCCCATTGAAGCCTTATCAAGAATCCTACCCTTAGCGTCGACAATCCTCGCGTCGATTACATGATCCACCGACAGCCCATGTTTACGCAGCATGTTACCATACCCAGCGCCGCTAATGTGCCCACCTACGCCAACGGTGGGACAAATACTGGCTGGGAAGCCGTGCACTTTGCTCTTCTCCCAGATTCTATAATAAAGCTCTCCGAACGTGGCGCCGGCTCCAACCCAAACAGTTTGTTCCTTAAGGTCGATATTTATTGATCGGAGATTAAACATATCGAGGAGTATAAACGGCACATCGGAGATGTAAGAGATGCCCTCGAAGTCATGTCCGCCGCTTCGGGTTCTGATCTGAAGCCCAATGCTCTTTGAACAAATCACAGCAGCCTGGACATGGGATTCTTGCGTTGGGGTCACAATGATCACAGGTTTTCGGGTAGAGGAGGTGTTGAGGCGGGAGTTTCTGATGTAGGCTCGGAGCACAGATGTGTAGGAAGCGTTGGTTTGAGCATAAAGTATATGAGAAACTTGTTGGTTTGTTTGCTTAGACAGACAGTGAACAAACGTAGCATACACCGAGTCTGCTGCTGCCCATGAGGCAGAGACATGTAGAAGAACAAGAAACAGAGGAATCATGGAAGGCTCATTAAGAAAGGTAGAACAGCCTGATTTTCTCATCATCGGTAACTGAAATATCTTTTAGTTTCTCTTTCTCCTAGGAACCAAACTGTTTTTGAGTTTCAAGCTTGAAAACTTCATTGTCTTTATATAGAGACAATGTCACAATGGTATAGGTCTGAGGTTGTTTCTGTTCAGAAAGACCTAGTTTTGACAGGAAAATTAAACTCAATTGGGACTCTAATGAGCTTTTCAATTGAGGGTAAATTCTGTACCTCGTATTTGACAAAAGGGCATGGAGATTTCACTTTTGGGTTTTGAGGATTTTGTTGAAAGCCTCAAGTTGAGATGTTGGAATGATTGTAGAAGGTTTGGCCTAAAGTTGTTAATTTACAGTGTTGTTTGATCTCATAGTAGTAACCATAAGTCCAAAATAGACAAATGGCGAATGCTTCCGACTTTTTTTATTTTTAATTGGCGACATAATCGACTGTTATTTTTTTTTGGAATTACCCGTTAAAACCACATGCACCTGTACTAATCTCTTTCTACTTTCCTTTTTTGTGGGCCACATACTCAATGAGATTACCGTACAAGAGATTACTGAAGGCAATCTCTTAAAAATATTTTATGCAAGTTATTTATTTATTTTATTAGTATTTTTTTAAATATTTATTTTATTAATATTGGATATTCGAGAACAAAATTTTGATTAATCTCAAAATTAATCATGCAAATTATTTATTAAGCCAAATACCGCCTGAATTCGGTTCTAAATTAAGAATTTGAAAGACTCAAGTGAAAGAGAAGAATCTATGAAATAGGCCGTATCACCTCTGGGTTGGAGATCTCAAATTTAAACAAAAGCTTGTAAAATCTATTTTTAAATAACGAGAAATCTCTCTAAGGCCATTTGGACTCATCCGTGCATGGTAAATTTTGATACTTAAAAGTTTTTCAACGTAGATTTGGTTAGATCTTACTTTTCGTCATAGCTAACTTTGAGAAGATGCTTGCTGACTGTATATTTATGATTAAGTTTTGTATTGAATAATATCTTTTTTTTTTTACAGTATTATTTCTCTTTTAGTTTATAATACGCTATCAGTATAAAAATTTTGATAATTTTGAAGTAAGTAATATTCTACTTAAAAAAATATCAATTCTTACAAAATTGAAATTTGTTGCTCTTGACATTTCTGGAAAATTTATTTATCTTGAATCCTTAATGCTGAGATCTATCTAGATGCGATGAACTTGGAATATACAATTAAAAAAGAAAATCAAGGGTCTCGATAGGACTGCACTAAGACAATAATTTCCCTTCGGCACCATATTTATGAATAATTAAAAACTAAGTATCTCACGATAAAAGGTCCCATTAATTTGTAGAATGATTTAAGGGAGAGATATGAGCACCATAAAACTGTAATCCTCCTAAAAGCTCGTCATGATTAGATGCACCTGAGGTTGCAAGACTTCAAGAGTATTAGTGAGTATAATTATGCACTCTTTAAAATTAACTCACTATTGAAATTATGTGGTGAAAAAGTCACTGATGATGACTTGTTGGAGAAAACATATATTACTTTTTATGAATGTGCTCCTGCAGCAGCAGTATCGAGAGCAAAAGTTTAAAAAATATTCTGAATTTATATCTTGTCTTCTAGCGGCTCAGCAAAATAATGAATTTTTGTTAAGAAATCGTCAGTCATGTCTTATTGATTCTATATCATTCCCTGAAATAAATGGTACTAGATTTACACCATTCATATAAGTGAATGATACATCTTTTCAAAGAAACCAATGACGTGGACTTGGTAGGAAAAATTATAGAAGTGGAGGTCTTAAAAGTGGTCACACTAAAAGGGATAATAATAAATATATACCGTATCACCAGAAGTGATTCAACTCAGAGAAGGGTAAAGGTCCTTAAAACAAATTTTCAAAAAAAGATGAAGATGGATGTCATAGATGTGGTATGACTGGACATTGGTCTTGTACTTGTCGTACAGTTAAGCACTTAGTTGACTTATACTAAACTTCTACAAAAGAGAAAACAAAAAAGTTTTAAACAAATTTTGCTGAACCATCATGTACTTTAGTTTCTATAGATGGAGAATATATTATTAACCTTGATGTTTCTGATTTCTTTAAGGATTCTAGTTGTAGAGTTGATCATTTGATTGGTGATGGAAGTGTTCATTTTTAATTAATTTATTTTCTTTATCTTATATTAATTTTTTTTAATATTTTGCAATGTTTTGTAGTAATGAAAGTTTTATATACTTTGTAAAATCATGAGTCTTACTGATGAACTTTTTATCTTTAAGATGAATAATAGAGATATATGTCTCGCTGATAGTGCTACAACTCACACAACTCTTAAGGATAAAAAATATTTTCAAAATCTAACATTGAGTAAAGCCTATGTCTATACCATATCTGATTCATCGAATCTAATTGAAGGCTTCGGAAAAGCTTATATTGTGTTGCCTAATGGCACCAAATTTTGTATCGATAATGTTCTATTTTCTTTACGATCCAAAAGAAATTTATTGAGTTTTAAGGATATACGTTGTAATGATTGTCATATTGAAATTACCAATGAAGACAGTAAAGAACATCTTCTCATTACTAAAATAATTTCGGGCCTGAAGCTCGTATTAGAAAAACTGTCTGCTCTCTCATCTAGATTATATTATACAGAAATAAGAACAATCAAGTCACATGTGGTAATGCACCAGAAGTGCATTGACCCCAAAGTATTTATGACTTGGCATGATCGCCTTGGACATCTGGGATCAATAATGATAAGATGAATAATTGATAATTCGTGTGGGCATCCCCTAAAGAATTAGAAGATTATCTTACCCAATGAATACCCATGCTCTGCATGTTTTCAGGGTAAATTAATTATCAAACCATATCTCTCAAAAGTTGTTTTTAAATCTTCGTCATATTTACAAAGGATTCATAGGGATATATATGGGTTTATTCAACCAGCAAATGGACCGTTAAGATATTTTATAGTTTTAATTGATGCATCAAGTCGATGGTCACATGTTTGTCTACTTTCCTCTAGAAATATTGCATTTTCTAAACTTTTTTTTCCAAATAATAAAACTACAAGCACAATTCCTTGACTATCCAATTAAAACTATTCGATTAGATAATATAGGTAAATTTACATCTCAAACTTTTGATAACTATTGCATGTCAATAGGAATAGATTTTGAATATCCAATTGCCCACACATATACTCAAAATGGTTTAGCAGAATCATTAATTAAAAGACTTCAGTTAGTCGCTAGACATTTACTTATGAAATCAAAACTTCATATTTTTTCCTGGAGACATGCTATACTTCATGTAGCATCGTTGATTTGAGCTAGATCATCAGCATATCATAAATATTCTCCATTACAGCTTGCATTTGGTCAACAACCAAATATTTCTCATTTTTGAATTTTTGGATGTACGATATATGTTCCAATTGCACCTCCACAACATACAAAGATGGGTCCTCAATGTAGATTTGGGATATATGTTGGGTTTGATTCTCCATCTATTATTAGATACCTTGAGCCTCTCACAGGTAATATATTTAAGACATGTTTCGAGAATTTTCATTTTCACGAATCTATTTTTCCAACATTGGGTAATAAGAAGTCAGTACCTGAACCACAAAAGAAAATTACTTGGAAAAATAAAGCCATTTCCCAATTTGATCATCATACAAATGAATATAAACTAGAAGTTCAAAAGATTATTTATTTGTAAAGTATTGCAAATCAATTACTGGATATATTTACTGATACTAAGGATGTGATAAAATCATATATTTCTGCTGTTAATGTTCCAGTAAGGATTGCAGTCCCGGAAGGACAAGTTGCCAAAACAGCAATAGTTGAGTCTAAGACACGCTTGAAGCGTGGACGGCCTATTGGTGCAAAGGACAAAATTCCTCCAAAGAGAAAAATACAAAATGAATTTGGTACTTCTAAAGAGTTCATACCCACAACACAGACCATAAGAGTAATTGATGCTCCTGAAGAGACTAAATTTCCTAAAAAAGAACCTCTTGAAGACGTATTTAATGAAATGTCTTCCCTTGAAGAGGGACATGTATCAGAAAATAACGAGATCTCGATATATTTCACGAGTATTGGAAAAATTTTGGATAGAAATAAAACTGTTGTTGACAATATATTTTCATATAAAATAGCCCTTGACATTACCAAAAGTAATGAAGAAATTGAGCCAAGAACTATTGAAAAATGTTGACGTAGAAATGACTGGTCAAAATGGAAATCAGCTATTGAAACTAAATGAAACTCGCTAGCAAAGTGAGTGGTCTTTGGACCAATTGTACAAACACCAAAGGGTGTAATGTCTATTGGATATAAATGTGTATTTATACGTAAGCATAACGAGAGTAATGAAAATTGTGCGATATAAAGTACGACTTGTTGCACAAGGTTTCCTGCAGAAACCAGTGATTGTTTATGAGGAAACATACTCTCTTATTATTGATGCAATCACATTCAAATTTTTAATTAGTTTGATAGTTATAAAAAGATTGGATATGTAGTTGATGGATATGGTTACTGCATATTTATATGAATCATTGGATTATGACATATATATGAAAATCATTGAAGGATATAAAATGCTTGAAGCTTCTAATCTGAGTACATCCAGAAATATGCATTCTATTAAATTTCAAATATCTTTATATAGATTAAAGCAATCCAGATGCATGTGGTATAAACGCCTTAATGAATATCTATTGAAAGAAAGATTTGAGAATAATCCAATATGCCCATGTGTTTTTATTAAGAAATCAGATTCCAGATTGTGATTATTGCGGTTTATGTTGATGATCTAAATCTATTGGAACTCCTGAAGAGATTAGAAGAACCGCTACATATTTAAAGAATGAATTTGAAATGAAAAACTTTGGCAAAATGAAATTTTGTCTCGGCCTGCAGCTTGAATATTTGTAAAATAGAATTCTCATTCATCAGTCAAATTATACAGAAAAAGTCTTGAAACACTTTTACATGGACAAAGCTTATTCCCTGAGTACTCCAATGGTTATTCGATCACTTGATGTGCAGAAAGATCCATCTCGTCCTTGTGAAGACGATGGAGAAATTCTTGGTCTTGAAATATCTTATTTCAGTGCAATTAGAGCCCTGATGTATCTTGCAAATTGCACTCGGCCTGATATTTCATTTTCAATTAATTTACTTGCAAGATATAATTCCGCACCAACTCAAAGACATTGGAATGACATTAAACATGTCCTTCGATACCTTCGAGGTATGGTTGATATGGGATTATTTTATCAACATGGATCAAGTCCACAATTAGTCGGATATGTGGATGCAGGTTATCTTTCAGATTCACACAGAGATAGATCTTAAACTGGATATGTATTTACTTATGGAAAATTCTGCTATATCATGGAGATCTGTCAAGCAAACACTATCTGCTACTTTTTCAAATCACTAAGAGATTATTGCAATTCATGAGACAAGTTGAGAATGTATTTGGCTAATATCAATGATTCAACATATTCAAGAAGAGTGCGGTCTTCCAGTAATTAATGATAACCCAACAATTTTATACGAAGATAATGCTGTTTGTATTACTCAAATTAGAGGAGGATATATCAAAAGTGATAGAACCAAACATATTTCATCTGAATTCTTTTATACCTATGAACTTAAGTAGAAATGTGAAATTAATATCAAGTAGATACGATCAAGTGATAATCTGGCAGATTTATTCACTAAAACATTGTCAACTACAACATTTAAGAAGATTTTTCAGAATATTAGAATACGAAGACTTGAAGACCTATTATCATGCACTTTTCAGTGGGAGTAAATGTCTTAAAGACTTGTGCTGATTGTATTTTTTTTCCTTCGTTAAGGTTTTATCCAATTGAGTTTTTCTTTGTAAGGTTTTAATGAGGCAATCTTAAAGCACTTGACAGTACATATGGATGTTGTACTCTTTTTCTTTCACCATTGATTTTTTCACACTGGGTTTTTCCTTGGTAAGATCTTAACGATGCATATTCTTTATGTATAGTCATCCAAAGGGAGAGTGTTATAAACTGATTTGTATGACTAACTTTAGCCATCAATTAATACCATCTCTAGCCATCAATTAAGACCATTTAGCCATCAATTAAGACCAATATTTAGCCTTCAATTAAGACCATTGAACCATCAATTAAGACTTATCTTTAACCATCAATTAAGACTTAATCTATACATAAACAACTTTATACTCCTATATATATGGATATCATTCACTTATATATTATTAAATTTTGCATTGAATAACAACTATTTATCTTACAATATTATTTCTCTTTTAATTTCATAATAAATATGGATTTTTCAGTTTGAAATGTCAATAAATATGCACTTGTTTACATGACAATATTTTGCATCTTTCCTACACTGATCATCAGAGGTGTTCAAAGCAAGCTTTATCCTACCTGTACACCTGTACATGGTGCAAGAAAAGGGATGCTCTGTTCATATAGAAAGAAGTTATCTGGATCTACCAGTCTTCACTTGTACCAGCCTGTCGAAATTTCCCTTAAAATACTTGGTCCCCTAAGCACTAGCTTCTGAGTAGCTTGAATTCCCAACTCCATTGGTACCCAAAGCAACATCTCTATAATTCAGATATGATCCCCTTGGTGACTTTGAAATGAAAGGTGTCATATAATCATAAAGCCCTCTTATTCGATCCAAGTTTTGCTTTGACGCCTCCACACCTTCCTCTTTCCAGTTCACTGAGTATTGGATTTTGTACATGTTCCCGGCTCTGTGTGGAAATGGCGTTTCCAACTCAGAAATTTCACTCATTTTCCCCCCATAGGGATTGAATGTTAGTAGTGGCTTCTTTAAATCCATCATTTTCTTCCATATGCTTTCCAGACCCTTTTTTGAAAGAATAATAATAAACTTATCACTCTTTTACTACTATTTTATCACTTTTTTTAATTTTTTAATTTTTTTTAATTTTTCTTTTACTTAATAATTAAGCAAGTGACTATCACTAAAATTATATATTTTTTAAATTTTTTCTTAATAGCTAAATGTTAAAAAAAAATATTTAAAAGAAAATAATAAAAAAATAAATACACTATAAATAGTAAAAAAATGATAGAAAAGTGGTAAGTGTATCGTTACGGGTTTTGGACATAGTCTGATTTCTTCTTCAAGAACTTTTCTGATTGAGGTTGTCGCTCAAGCAAACCATCCAGAGATGTACCGTTTCCGTAGTTAGGCCAGAAAAGCACCGATTCAATCCAGTTTATTTCGATGCAGTCCTGGCGTTGTAAACCCAATTCAGGGAAACTTTGATCCATTACAGATATGAGATCTTCTGAATTTCCAAGATACAAAGCCACGAATTTAGCTTTTATTGTCTGATATTGCTTTCTATTCACAGGTAGCACCACCACTCTGATAAAGAGATCTTCATCAATCTTGTCAGCAACATGTTGCCATTGATGAACAATGTCGGTAGCACCTTGTTCCAAGGTTTTCTCAACTCTAAAGACCGTGACAATTTTTGGGACGCCAACCAGCTTGATTTTCCAGGAAAGTATAACCCCGAAGCTGGCTCCACCTCCTCCTCTAATGGCCCAGAAAAGATCTTCCCCTATAGATTCTCTATTCAAAACTCTACCCTTAGCATCGACAACTTTTGCATCAACGACATTATCCATCGACAGGCCGTACTTTCTCATCATGTTGCCGTACCCACCTCCACTGAAATGGCCTCCAGCAGCAACTGTTGGGAAAACTCCGGCCGGGAAGCCATGGATCTTGCTCTTCTCAGCTATTCTATAGTACAGCTCTCCGAGTGTTGCCCCGGACTCCACCCAAGCGCTTCCATCTTCCATGTCGACAGATATGGATCTTAGATTGGACATGTCAATGATCATGAACGGGAATCTGATACATACGAAAGGCCATCATAATCGTGGCCCGCACTACGGATCCTGACTTCAAGTCCATGGATTTTTGAACAAATTATCGATGCTTGGATGTGAGAAACATGGGTGGGGGTTACGATGAGCAGGGGTTTTGGGGTTGCTGGAGACATGAATCTGAGGCTTCGAACATAGGACTGCAAGACATCGGTGTATGAAGAGTTGTTGGGGAAATAGGTGACAGAAGTGATCGATGGAGAGGATTGAGAATGGTCTGAAAGACACTGGAAGAAGGTCTCTTGGGCTCGATCTGAAGCAGCAATCGAAACATGGGCGAGAAAAATAACCAAAATTTCTAGTATTGACAATGTTTGCGTCCTCATTTGGTGTGGGTTAGTCTCTGTCAAAATTGATCATCAGCTTTTTCATTTTTAATATTATGAAATTTCCGTACTAATTGGTTTTCAACGTCTTTTCTAAAAAAAAATTTTATACATCATATTATTATTTTATCTATATTTTATTAAATAAAATATAATACATTTAATACTATAAAATAATTATTTATTATATATATATATATATTTTTATTATTGGATAGAATAATTCTATTCAACAAATTACACGTCACAAAAGAGGAGCATCCTACGTAGGAGAGGGACAACTAGGAAGGCAAACGCTTCGAAATTTTCTTTCCTTTCTTATTTTCTTGGAAACTATAACACGACAGGTCTCTTTTTTATTTTTATTTTTTTAAGAATAAAATAAGATAAATTAAAAATTAAATAAAAAATATTAAAATATATTATTTTAAGATTATTTTTATATTAAAATTTAAAAAAACTCAATTATTTATTTTATTTGATATGAGTATTTAAAAAAATTATAATAATTAATATGAATTGAGATGATATATTTTATAAAAGTGAATAAGGCAAATGAATAGTGAGTATAACCTTGGATGATTTTAAAAGTCTGTCTTGTATTGATATTTATTTCATTTTAATTTCCAAATTATTGTATATTTTTAACAACTTATCCCAAACTATTTTTCTTCTTCTTATTTTTTTTTAAAACAAATAAAGATAAATAACAACTATTAATTTCTATGGAAAAAAAAAATCCTCTTGTTTCATGCTTTGGGTGGCCACAATATGACCTGTAGATTAGGCTTGTGCAGAAAATAGATTGACCCATCTTGGTTGTGAGACTCGACCTGACCCGAAAATACGGTTTTAATATTGCTCAGGTTCGATCTATACAACCCACGACCTGCCTTATAAAATATTCAAGATGAAACCCTAGCTGTGGAGCCCTGACTCTCACGTACGAAAATGTGGAAATCGTGACAATGGGATGATAACAGTACGGATCATGCACCCCAAACGACAAGTACTAAGTATGTATATATGCAAAAAGTATACAACAAAAATCACAGTAGATAAATAAACGATAGTCAACTAAGTACAGAATTTTAAATACAAAACCACCAAAATAAAAGCATTTCAAAAAGGTTATACAGTTATCTAGCAAAATAAAGTAAAAGCCAAATTACATAGTCAAAAATGAAAACAAATCCCATGATAAAAAAAAAAAAAAAAACCACAAGTCACTTCTCCGGCGGAGCCGATCCCTAAGGCTCAACTTTATCCTCTGCATCAAAATCTACGATTCTATAAAACGGAATAGTAGGGTAAAAATATCACATGAGATTATGAGTCTTAATAAGTAACCAACTAAATAATCAATGAGATAAAAACATATTTAAACAACCAACATGTATGCATGCACATGATGAAACATGCATAAGACCAAAACCTTCATTTTATGTGAAAATGACCATTTTTTCAAAGCATGCCAAAAATCCCATTTGGCCCAAAACACACAATTAAATACCATATGCCATTTTCTTAGAAAATGTTTTAAACATAAATCCACAATTTTTTTAGAAAATGGTCATCGTATCTATTTAATCATAAACCGTCATTTTTCTAGAAAATGGTCCAACATATCCATTTATCATAAACCGCCATTTTCTTCATAGAAAATGGTCCATATAAATATCTATTCATTCAGTCACTGTAGGCGAGAATTACAGGTATGACTTGCCACCATCCCTACAGTTTGCACTGTAGGCGGGAATCATAGGTGGAAATCACAGGCGGGACTTACCACCATCTCTACAGCTTGATGTAGGCAGGATCACAGACGGGACTTTACCACTGTTCCTGCTTACCACATCCCTATAGTTCATTTTTCTTTTCTTTTATTCTTTTCAATCCATTCATTATGCATGCACCCAAAATCATTTCTTAATATGAAAACCGAGCTTTCAAACATGACGTATGAAAATACATGCAAATAGTATATTTGAGGTTATGGCATATCACGTATCAGATAAAATACACGAATTACAGTCCAACTCTACAAATAAACCCATTCTCCAATCTAGCCCAAGGCCCACATCTGACAACAACCACAATCCATAAATCCACACTTTTCGGACCCAAGTCCCATTACAACCAATCAGACTACATAAAACAAGTTAGTGTAAGAATATATTTAAATCTCAATAAAATTTTTGAAAAATTACTTACAATGATGAAAAGGAAAATTCTGGAAGATCAAAGCGCATAAGCACATGATTAACACAAAAAATGAATCCAAATTAAAATCACCAACTAACACGATTTGAGACTGAAAATGGAACTCGAAATCAAGGAAATACAAGGTGAAAATTTGAGGGAAAGATGGGTTGATTTACAAGAGATGAATGGACATGGATGGTAGCTGGAAATGGCACATGACAAGGGAGAGAATAAATACCAAATGAAACCGAAATAGAGCTCATGTAGGGTACCAAAATTGGGCATGGTAGAGGCAAAAAGAAATGAAAATGCGAGGGTGTTTTTCACAAGCTTGAACTCGGAATACTAAGGGAACGATGGAGAGAGGGTGGTGAGCATGGAGGCTCACGACTGACCCGCAAGGAAGAAAAACCAAATGAAGAAATAAAACTTGAGAGAAGAAGAGGAGGCATGGGTTCATAGCAGAAGAAGAGAAAAAATCAAAAGAGAAAAAGGAAAAGAAAAACCATACCAAAAGAAGAAGCAAGAGGCGTGGTAGGAGGAAAGGGTTCATAGCAGAAGAAAAGAAAAACCTGCAAGGAAGAAAAACCAAATGAAGAAATAAAACTTGAGAGAAGAAGAGGAGGCATGGGTTCATAGCAGAAGAAGAGAAAAAATCAAAAGAGAAAAAGGAAAAGAAAAACCATACCAGAAGAAGAAGAAAGAGAACAATGGGTTGCTACAACTAATTTGCATATGAAAAAGATAGAAGAAAAAATAACAATGAAGATGAAGGAGAAGCAAGAGGCGCGGTAGGAGAAGGCAGAAGAATTAAAGGCCTAAGGGCTGGCCAAAACGGCGTCGCAAGAGAGAAAGAAGGGGGCTGAAAGCAAGCCCATGGGCTGGGCTTCATGAAGCTAAATAGACTGGGTCCAAAATAGAAGCAAACACACACCAAGCCACAAACAAAAGCCCAATCCGAAAATAAAGGCCCACAAAATAAAAAGGCACAATAAGAATGAATAAAAGGTAAATAAAAACACTATAACTAAATATTAATAAAATAAAACAATAAAACCCAACAATAAAATAATTTGAAATAGAGAGTAATTTAAATAATAAACAAGAATTAATATCAAGAAAAACACATAAAAATAAATTTCACAATTGAGCAAGTATAAAATTATACAATGAAAATTATATTAAATTTAAAACAAGAGAACCAATATTAATAATAAATAAAATAATTATTTAATTAAAACACAAGAAAATATAGCATATCACATTCTCCCCCCTTAAAAGAAAATTTCGTCCTCAAAATTGGCAATGTCAAACATTAATGCTAAGGCAAGTTATACGATTCGACTAAGAGCAGACTTAAGAAGACATACTGCTAGTGTTACCCAAACAAATATGGGTATTGCTCTCTCATGTCTGCCTCTCTCTCCCAAGCGAAATCCTAAGCCAATGGATCTCCCCATGACACTTTCACCCAAGGTATCGACTTGGATCTCAAAACTTATTCTTTCCAATCCACAATCTGCATCGGGGCAACTTTATAAGTAAGGTCCAGCAGAAGTTGAATGTGGTCTAGGTATACAAAACGTGGCTTTTACTGTCCAAAACTTTTCTTCAATGATAACATGTGGAAAACATCATGAACTCTCCCAAAATAATTTGTCAATGTAACTCTATAAGCAACAGGCCCAACCTTCTCCAAAATCTAAAAAGGGCCAACATACCTTGGGCTAAGTTTTCCTTTCTTACGAAAAGGTTTAACACCTTTCATGGGAGAGACTTTGATGCATACCCAATCACTTTCTTTAAAAGACAAGTCTTTTCTCCTTATATAACTTTTCTGACAACTCTGAGTTGGCGCCATCTTGTCCCTTATAACTTGAATTATTGGATTATTTCAGGCCCAATTATTTTACTTTCATTGACTTCATCCTAGCACAACAATGATCTACACTTTCTCCCATAAAGAGCTTCATATGAAGCTATCTGAATGGATGCATGAAATCTGTTGTTGTACGCAAATTCTACAAGTGGCAGATGATTCTCCCAACTTCCTTAGAATTCTATGACACAAGCCCGCAACATATCCTAGAGAGTCTGAATTGTGCTTTCCGATTAACCATCAGTTTGAGGGTGATATGCAGTACTAAACTTCAATTTAGTGCCCAAAACTACTTGTAAACTCTTCCAAAAATAGGACGTGAACTGCGGGTCCCAATCCAACACAATGCTCTTGGGTATCCTAGGTAAACGCACTATTTCTTTAACATACAATAGAGTCAACTTCCTAAAGAGTTGGTATTAGTGATAGGTAGGAAATAGGCACTCTTGGTCAACTGATCAATAATCACCCAAATGGAGTTCTTTCCATTAGGAGTCCTTGGCAAACTCACTACAAAATTCATAGCAATATCATCTCTCTTCCACTTAGGAATAGAGAGAGGTTGAAGTTTACTAGCGGGCCTCTGATGCTCAGCTTTAACTTGATGGCACGTGCCACATCTTTCAACGAAAATGGCAATGTCCTTCTTCATCCCTTCCCACCGAAAGCATCTCTTTAAGCCTCGGTATATCTTTGTGCTTCTAGGATGAATTGAATAAGGGGCTGCATGAACTTTTGCTAGAATTCACTCCTTAAACTTTGAATCCCGAGGAATTACTCAACCATTTCAAAATTGAAGAATACCATATTTATCCAAACTGTAATGCACAAGTCCTCTAGATTTTCTGACTCTCTTCCTGATATCTAACAACTTTAGGTCCCTTCTCTGGAGAGTCTTCAATTCCTCAAAATCAACCAGTTGGACATCAAGAATCGAGGATAACAACTCTTCTTGCTTTGAGCTCTCAATAAGAAGTCTTATTATCTCACATAGGTGAGAGTCCAACCTTGACTCAGCCTCATCCACCAAATGAGACTTTCGACTCAACGCATTTGCAACTAGATTTGCCTTCCTTGGATGATACTTGATCTCTCATTAATAGTCATTGATCAACTCTAACCGCTGCCTCTATCTCATATTGAGGTTCTTCTGAGAGAACAGATGCTTCAAACTCTTGTGGTCAATGTAGAATTCACAGACTTCTCTTACAAGTAATGTCGCCAAATCTTAAGGGAAAAAACTACAGCTGCAAGTTCCAAGTCATGCGTGGGATAATTCCTCTCATAATCTTTCAACTGACGAGATGCATAAGCAACAACTCGGCCCTCCTGCATAAGGATGCATCCTAACCCAAACTTGGATGCATTGCTAGAAACCACAAACGGCTTGTGCGGCTCAAGAAGTGCCAAAACAGGTGCAGTTGTCAGCCTCTTCTTCAACTCTTGGAAACTTCTCTCGCACCTGTCAGTCTAAACAAACTAAGTATTTTTCTTAGTTAAGGTAGTGAGATGTCCAGATAATCGAGAAAATCCTTCTACAAATCTTCGATAATACCCAGCAAGTCCCAAGAAACTTTGAATCTCATGCATCGATGAAGGGCATGGCCACAGTAAAACAACTTCCACCTTACTAGTGTCTATGGTCACACCATATCGGGAAATAACATGTCCAAGAAATCTTACTTCTTCCAACCAGGACTCACACTTGCTAAGCTTCACATACAACTAACGTTCTCTTAACTTTCCTAGCATGGGACAAAGGTGATAAGCATGCTTTTTCAAATCCTGAGAATAAATCAAAATGTCGTTGATGAATACCACCACAAATGAATCCAGATAAGGTTGGAACACCTGATTCATCAAATCCATAAAGGTTGCAAGGGCATTAGCTAGTCCAAAGGCATCACTTTGAACTCATAATGTCCTTATCTTGACCTAAACGTAGTCTTGGGTACATCCTTATCTCTTATCCTCAACTGATAGTATACCGACCTCAAATTAATTTTTGATAAAGTAGCTACCCTTTGAAGTTGATCAAACAAATCATCGATCCGAGGGAGAGGATTCTTATTTTTGATAGTCACCTTATTGAGCTCTTAGTAATCAATACACATTCTGGGGGTACCATCCTTCTTTTTAACAAACAACACCGGCGCTCCCTAAGGCGAAGTACTAGATTGAATAAACCCCTTATCTACTAGCTATTGCAACTGAGTTTTCAACTCCTTCAATTCAGCCGGTGCCATACGGTAAGGAGCCTTGTGCATAGGAGCTATTCCAGGTTCTAGCTCAATAGTAAACTCCAACTTGCAAACTGGAGGTAGCTTGGCAAATCATCTACAAACACAACAAGAAATTCTTCCACAACTGGGATATCCACTATAGACTTCTTATCAGATGGTGTAGACACCACTTGGACTAAAAATGCATCCGCCCCACTAGCTATGTCCCTATTCGCTTGAATTGTAGATATAACTGCCATTCTTGCCTTCAGCTTGCTTCCTACAAACTCCAAATAGTCTCCTCTCGAGAGTTGAAAACTGAGTACCCAACTTCGACAGTTGATGCTTGTAAATTGTTGATGCAACCAATCTATTCTAAGAATAATATTGAACCCAAGCAACTTGAATACAATCAAACTCACCTCAGGTGTCCTCCCACCGAAATCTAAAGGATAGCCTAATGCGACTTTTGAGCACCACACGATCTCACCATTAGGAAGAGTCGTGACTAGATTGCACATCCGTGCAAAAGTGGCAGACATGAACGACTGAGACGCTTCAAAGTCAAATAAAGTATAAGCATAAAAATTATATAGATGAAATCTACCTGATGCAATCCTATTTATCAATGAAATCCAAAAAATCAAAGACCAAACACCAATTCCAAACGAGTGGATTAGACCCATACTTGTAATGACTCCAGCATCCTGAGTCTCTGAAGTCTCGATGTTGACATCACTAGGAGTCACCGCATAAACCCGAGCTTGCACCAATTGCCTCTAGTTGGTCCTACCACCACATCGGCCTCCACGATTCCCCTAAGCTTGGTTAGGACAATCGCAAGCAAAGTGTCTAGTCTGGTTGCATCAAAATACTAGTTCCCACCCTAATGGCACTCGCCCTCATGGGCTCTATTACATCTACCATAAATTGGAATTCGACCTTCCTTACACACACTGGAGGCTGCTTGTGATTGGGCCTTAGTCATCTGTACAAACTTCTATGGCGACCCGGAACTACTAAGTTCTCCCGCAAAATTCTGCCTCTTCTAACCCGGAGGGGAGCCTACCAAGACACTATCTTCTTGCTTAGCAAAATTGGCCACCTCGACCAACCTCTAAAAATTCTAGATTTGCAGGCAAGCAACTTGCTTGTAGATCTAATGGCGCAACCCTTCTTGAAAATGTTTGGCGCGCATCTCTTTGATGGGTATGAGGTGGTTCACAAATCTCTCGAGCTCTATAAACTTCCTGGCATATACTCAACGGTCAAAGCTCCTTGAACCAAATTATTGAATTCACGCGCCTTCTATTGCCTCACAAAAATAGGGAATAAACAATCACCAAACTCTTCTTGAAATGCTACTAAGACACAGCTGCAAACGATCCCAACTCCATCCCCAAGAGTTTCCACTTGGTCTTCCACCAGGTGGTTGCAACACCTTGCAGTAGATAACTCATGTACAGCAACTTTTGGGCCTTTGTGCAATCACAAATTTTGAATGTCCTTTCATGATCTTCAATCCACCTCCCAGTCCGAAGTGGATCCTCTTCACACATAAGAAAGTAGGGGTCCTATGTGCCAAAAAGTGCTCATAGGTGCACCCGACTTGTACCGTCCTATTCTACTCTCCTCGTAGTGGTCAAAAGTTCTGCTGAAAGAACTTTGTCATTTGATTCAATGCCTTGGCCATGGCGTAGTTCCCATCTTCTCGCGGTAACTCATCCTCAGGTTCACTAGTCGGGCTTCTTGGTCCTACCATCATCTTGCCATAGCGTAACCCTTAACCCCAATTTTAACTCAAAATAAAAATATGGTAAAATACAATAAAATAAAATAAAATAATTTCAAATTAAAGCTTTAAAAACTTCTAGTATCGCACCTACGGGACATGTGGTTTTACCTATAGCCGAATTGTGATATCGGGATAATGATAACATGAGTCAAGCACCCCAAATGACAAGTGTTAACTGTGTGTTCATACAAAAAGTGTATAACAAAAATCGTAGTGGATAAATAAAAGATAGTTAACTAAGTACTAGAATTTTAAATACAAAATCACCAAAATAAAAGCCTTTCAAAAGGTTATGCAGTTATCCATGAAAATAAAGCAAAAACCAAATTACATAATCAAAAAGGGAGACAAATCCCATTATCAAAAAGGGCAACCACAAGTTACTCCTCTGGCAAAGCCGATTGCTCAAGCTCAACATCATCTTCTACATCAAAATTTACGGTTCTATAAAATGGAACTGTTAAGTAGGAATACCACGTGAGATTATGAGTTTCAATAAGTAACTAACCATATAAGCCATGAGATAAAAACATATTAAATAACCAACATGTATGCATGCACATGATGAAACATGCATGAGACTTAAACCTTCATTTTCTCCAAAAATAACTATTTTTTTAACGCACGCCAAAAATCCTATTTGGCCCAAAACACGCCATTAAATACCATCCGCCATTTTTTGATAAAATGGCCTAAACATAAATTCACCATTTCTTTAGAAAATGGTCATCATATTCATTTAATCATAAACCGTCATTTTTCTAGAATTGGCTCATGTAAATATCCATTCATTTAGTCACTATAGGCGGGAATGACAGGCAGGACTTGCCACCATCCCTACAGCTTGCACTGTAGGTGAGAATCACAGATGGAACTTACCACCATCATTACTTACCACCATCACTATAACTTGCACTGTAGGCATGAATCACAGGCAGGAGTTACTACCATCCTTACAGCTTGCACTGCAGGCAGGAATCATAGGCAGGACTCTACTACCGTCCCTGCTTACTACCATTCCTATAGTTTATTTTCCTTTTCTTTCATTCTTTTCAATCCATTTATTAAGCATGTAACCAAAATCATTTCTTAACATGAAAACCCAGCTTTCAAACATGACACATGAAAATGCATGCAAACAGTATATTTGATGTCATGGCATATTACACATTAGATAAAATACACCAATCATAGTCCAACTTTACGAATAAACCCATCCTCCAATCCAGCCCAAGATCCACATCGGACAACAACCACAATCCATAAATCTACACTTCTTGAACCCAAGGTCGTTACAACCAATCAGATTGTAGAAAATAAGTTTGTGTAAAAATATATTTAAATCTTAATAAGTTCTTAGAAAAGTTACTTACAATGGCAAAAAGGAAAACTTTGGAAGATCAAAGTGCACAAGCACCTGATTAATGCCAAAAATGAACCCAAATTAAAATCACCAACTAGCATGGTTTGAGACTAAAAATGGAATTCAAAATCAAGGAAATACAAGGTGAAAACTTGAGGAAAAGACTGGCTGATTTACTAGAGATGAATTGACATGGATGGTGGCTAGAAATGGCAAACGACAAGGGAGAGAATAGATACCAAATGAAACTAAAACATAGCTCATGTAGGGGACCAAAATTGGGCACATTAGAGGGAAAAAGAAATGAAAATGCAAGGGGTTTTTCATAAGCTTGAACTCAAGGAACCAAGGGAACGATGGAGAGAGGGTGGTGAACATGGAGGCTCATGGTTGACCAACAAGGAAGAAAAACCAGATGAAGAAATAAAACTAGAGAGAAGAAGAGAAGGCATGGGTTCATAGCAAAAGAAGAGAAAAAATAAAAGAGAGAAAAAGGAATAGAAAAATCATACCAGAAGAAGAAGAAAAAGGGGTTGCGGCAACTAATTTGCAAATGAAAAAGATAGAGGAAAAAAAATAATGAAGATGAAGGAGAAGCAAGTGGTGCAGCAGGAGAAGGAAGAAGAATTAAAGCCATAAGGGCCGGCCAAAATGGTGCCATAAGAGAGAAATAAATAGGCTGAAAGCAAGCCCACGGGTTGGGCTTCATGAAGCTAAATGGGTTGGGCCCAAAACAGAAGCAAACACACACCAAGCCACAAAACAAAAGCCCAATCCGAAAATAAAGACCCACAAAATAAACAGGCACAATAAGAATAGATAAAAGATAAATAAAAACACTACAATTAAATATTAATAAAATAAAAAAATAAAATCCAACAATAAAATAATTTGAAATAGAGAGCAATTTAAATAATAAACAATAATTAATATCAAGAAAAACACATAAAAATAAATTTTACAACTAAGCAATCATAAAATAATGAGTAATGTTACTCATCATCCTAATTTTTATTATCTTCTCATCATCCCATGATATGATATTAGATGATTGGAGATTATTTATTATATTTCACTTAAGAACCTATCATTTGATGCTACATCATGGGATGACGAGAGAATGATGAGAAATATAATGATGAATAGATTTTTTTTAAAATAATAGAATAAAAATCATATTAAACTTAAAACAAGAGAACCAATATTAATAATAAATAAAATAATTATTTAATTAAAACACAAGAAAATATGGGGTATCACATTAGCCCCCTACAAGAGTTTGAGTCCCTTCTCTTTAGATTTTACCTTATTGCCTAGGCTCTCCTTGAGCTTTAAGAAACTGAGTCGAATGGCGTATCCCTATGGTGGAGCCACAAGATCATCTTCATAACCACCGTCAGTGATCCAATCGATGACCACGGTATCTTCCATAATCGGGAGGACTGACTCCTTGACCACGCCAATGTGGTTGACATTGGTCGTGTAGGCCTCAAGGTCTTCCTTGGTTTTGGAGCGGCTGTGGAGTGCGTGGGTGAAGTTGAGAGAGGAGGATTGGTTACAGAAGATAGGAGTGGCGGCGAGGTGGAGGGCTTTGTCAATGGAGACTAGGCTATTGAGCTCAATGAACATGGCATTGACCTTGCACGGGTTGGTGTTCTCTTTCACTTTAAAGAGAACAACGTGCTTGACATGGATCTAGGAAGAGGAAATCTTGACTGAGGTCTTGGATAGTGGGGAGTGGCTTGAGCGGGAGTTTGGCTTGAAGGAAAAGGAGGGTTGAAGAAGGGTTATGCGTTTTGTTGGGGGGGGGGGGGGGGAGAATGCGAGGGAAAATGGAGACAATGATGAGAGTGATGGATTGAACATGTATCGCTAGTATTTAAATCTGAAGAGAAAAAAAAAAACACGGGTTGACCTGATTAGGAGTGTGCAGGTCGGGTCAATTCCAGCTAACAAATCCAGAAGCATGGGCTGGGCTCAAATTCTGAATGAGTTGCTTGGGTTGCAACCCTAGTGTAGATACATCTGAATTCTCTCTATCCTTATGTCCGTATGTAACTCCATCTTTGGCGCTTTTCACTAGAGTTAATCTCCCTTCTTAATTTAGTCTCCTTTCTATGTTTTTTCTACTCTTTTTTTCATGTATATTTTCAGATGCTTCTTGTCAGAAATATTTTTTGTTAATGTCAAAAATTGCACAATAGGCCAGAAGGGGATATAGAGTCATTCCTGGCTCGCTATGACAATCTGGGCCTTGATCGCTGTGGTTTAGAGCCCCCAAAGTGGTCTAGCGTAGCTGTGCGTACGTCCATAGCAGTGAATGGAAAATAAATATTGAAAATGTAAAAGAGAGATAGACACACAGATTTACGTGGTTCGGCTTAGTACCTACGTCCACTGGGCATTTGGGAAGGAGTAATCCACTATGATATGCTTGTTTTACAGTCTCTCATAGCATCTCATTTCTCACTTTACAATGAAGATCTTGAATATATTTATTGGAGAAAATGTTCTCATTGCAGCCCCTTTCAAGAGGTTGAAGAACTTGAAGAAGAACTTGAAGTTCCCCTAGAATTGCTTGGCCGTTTCTTTTTATCTGACCCCTCGTTTCGCACACTCCTAGGGCATGGTGAGGATTGGCTGCCTTTCCCTTGCATGTTTGACATCTTTATTTCCTTTTCGCTTTTTTCCTTCTCCTCTTATCCTTTCTTGGCTTTTCTTGTGACACCCTCTCTCTCATTGTCCCCTCTTTGTCCTCCTTTGCTCTCTCTCTCTCTCTCTCTCTCTCTCTCTCTCTCTCTCTCTCTCTCTCTCTCCCCCCCCCTCCCCGTGGTGGCATTTAGGTGGGCTGGGCCTAGTCTTGGGCTTGGGATATTTTTATCCCCTTCAGTTGTTCATGATTCTTAAGACCGACCTGCTTACAAATAAGGCATTGAGAATCTCTAAGATGAAATATACAATGAAGTAGTGTGCAGTAATCTGTAATGAAATAAGTTTGCTTAGTGGGCCCCCGGTTCCCCATTTTGCTTGTGTTAAGTGGTAAAGATTTCCCAGCGTGGGATTAGAAGTAAACTCAGCGTGAATGTTGAGCATGGAGCTCAGTTGAGGTGGGAGGTGTACTCGACTGTGTAAGTGGCAAGTGTGAAACTCGACTATGTCGAGAGGTGTCCTCAATCGCATAAGTGGCGAGTGCGAAACTCAGTTATAGTGTTTAAATTGCCCTTTACTTTAAATTATTTTATTGTTGGGTTATAAATTATTTTGTTGTTGGGTTTAATCATTTTATTTTATTAATATTTAGTTATAGTGTTTTTATTTCTCTTTTATATATTTTTATTGTGTCTTTTTATTTCTTGCACCTTTATTTTCGGATGAGGCTTGTTTCTAGTGGGTTGTTCTTTGATTTTGGGCCAAGCCCCTTTAGTTTTCAGGCCTAGCCCGTTGCACTACAAACCCAACCCCTTTCTCCCCTAAACGATCCCGTTTTGCACCAGCCCTTGGGGCTTAATTCTTTCCTTCTTCCTTTGCCACACACAACTCCTTCTTTTTCATCCTTCGTTTTTCTCATTTCTGCTTCTACATTCGATTGCGACAGCCCTCTTCCACCATTCTCATTTGGTATTTAGCTTGCTTCTTCTTCTTCTTCTTTATTTTATTTTTATTTTTTTTATCGTGTCTCTTTTGCCGCAAATCGAGCCATCTCTTCTTGTCTCTTACGTTTTTATTTCATTTGTTTATTTTTCTTGCAGGTCGGTCTGAAGCCTCATTGCGCAGTGTCTTTCCTCTTTTTCATTTCTTTGTATTCCTAGTTTTTGTAGTGTAAAACCCTTGCATTTCCATTTGTTTTTCCCCACAAATCATGCCCTATTTTAGCTCTCGAGATCATGCTCTGTTCTTAGCCAAAACTATGCGCCCATGCTCTAGTTTCTTGGTTCTTTATTCACCTCCATTTTCACATTTTCCTTCCTCAAATTTGACTGCTTTTAGTGCCCTATTTTGCTGAAAACCATGAGCTTCATTTTGGGTTTGCTTGATTATTTTTGCTCTTGCCGTGCATCTCTTTCTTTCCAGCCATCATCATCTAATTTTATTTTAGTAAATCAATTTTTTTTTTCAAAAAATATCACTTCAAATTTTCTTATTTTTGAAACCCATTTTCAATCTCAAAAATTGTGATTTTTGGTGATTTCATTTTGGGCTCGCTTTTGGCGTTAAACCGGGTGCTTGATCTTCTAGATTTTGCTTTTTTAGCATTGTAAGTGATTTTTCAAAGAAATTTATGAGATTTAAATATATTTTTGCAGTAATGATTTTCTGCAGCTTGTTAGTTGTTTTGGGCATTAGGTTTGAGGAGTATGGGGGTTAGGGTGGATTGGAGAATGAGACTGTTTGTGGAATTTGGTTTATACTTGGTGTTTTTATGTTGTGTTTGATATCATGTTATTTATTGCATAATTTCATGCATGTTCATGTGTTGCAAATGAAATTAGGTTTTTATATGGGAAGGATTTTTGGGTGCTTGCGTATCACGACCCCAAGCCGATATAGGACATTATCTTGATAGAGTTCCTCTGATCATTTGGGAGCGTAATATACTGAGTGACGTCTCTTGATTTGTCGCTGGGCAACAATGGGATCGGATAGGATGATAATGCTTTTGTGTTGACTCCGTAGCCCCTTTGCTGGCGGGGGCTAGATGATACTTGGCCACGAACGTGCTAGGCGCGGAACTGGGCATCGCTCGTTATGAAGTCACATGTATGGTTGTTACCCGTACTGTAACGGAGGGAACTAGGGTGTGCGGATGGTCCCTAAGGAAGATCTTGGTGCATACAGGATAATTTAGATAATGAGTCATTTTCTAGGAAAATGGCTGGTTTTGATAAATGGAAATGTGAACCATTTTCTGGGAAAATTGTAGTTTTATGCTTGGGCTATTTTTTGGAAAAATGGCGGTTGTTTGTTTTAATGGATTTGTTTTGGACCAAATGAGATTTTGGCGTGTATTGAAAAATTGATCAATTTCGGGAAAAATCATGTTTTGGTCTCATGCATGTTTTAGCATGTGCATGCATTCATGTTGGTTGTTTAAATTTGTTTTTATTTCATGGGTTGTTTGGTTGATTACTTATCGAGATTCACAATCTCACGTGGTATTTGAACCTCACGGTTCCGTTTTATGGAATCGTAAATTTTGATACTGATGAGGACGTGAGCTTGTGGGATCGACCCAAACGGAGGAGTGACCTGGGGTCGCTTTCTTGTGTTTGAGATTTGTTTCCCTCTTTCGTTGTGTAACTTTAGTTTGTATTGTATTTTTTATCGTATTACTATATAACTTTTGAAAGCATTTTATTTTGGGAGACTTGTATTTAAAATTTTTGTACTTAGTCGACTAAATTTAATTTGTCTGTTACGACTTTTGTTTTACACTTGTTACATGTACACACATTTAATACTTGTCATTTGGGTGTGTAACCTGTGTTGTTAGCATGTCGACATAATGATTCCCTTCTTTCCGTATATGGGAGTTGGGGAATCACATTTAGGGTCTATTTACTTGCATTTTCATATTAATAGAAAGAATGATTAGAATAATTATAACCGATCTTGCACAAAAACAACTTCTAACATTGATCAACGAGTACTTACAGTTCTTTGAATAATAATGAAATAATTTATAAATAATAATGAAATAGCTTGTGAATGGTAGTGAAGTAGTTTAAGAATATCTAAAGATATATGAGAACAATTGTATTCCCAATCGGAGCCTAAATCTCCTTATTAATAATAAAGGCATCAAACGTAGACCGAATCAATACCATGATTACCTAACATTGTTAAATCGGTAGGCATAGGACCTCTTGAAGCGTCCTTTTACAGAAAATAGTTTGTCTAATTAACTAACTTTTCCTGTTACATGTTCGATTACTTGGGCACGTAACAATTAGTATTCAAAGCCATATTGAATATCCAATACCCAATCCCATTGGAATTTGAAAAAAAAAAAAAAACCAATTGCATACATAGAGAAGAAAATTATAACGTGAGAAAGACAATGATGGTAATTTTGAACCAATCTATTAGGATTGGGAGCCCGTGGTCGTTCATGGTGTTCTTCATATTGGTCATGCATGTTCTTCATATCCTTTTATAGTGTTCATCATTTTTTCTTGCATTAATCCATTCCCCAAGCACCACACGCCTACCACCTTATTTTCCATAATTTCCATATTTGGCCTCCACATTGCCCACTCACGTGTCATTTTCGGCCAACACTCCCCAAAGCACTCTTCTTCCATTTTCCATAACCCTAGCTGCCTAGCACTATTTATATAGGAAATTCCTAAACTTTAAGATCCCTAATTGCCAATCCTTATCCATTTCCCTTCATTTTTGGTGATTGGTCTTACTCACCAAATTTGATCTCTAAATTTTTGGAATCATCCTAAAATTACTCAATCACCTTATCCATCCATTCCATCTTGCCATAACCGAACCCCTCATCTCCAAGATTCTCTCCTATAATTTAGCAAACCTTTTTCCATCCAAACCCTAGCCTCTCTACACGCCCAAACCCTAACCACACACCAAGGTGGCTCCAACCCTACTGCATCCCCTCTAGTTGTGCGCTCCATCACTTGTTTTGCAGTCCCATCACTTCATTCATCATTTTCATATTTCTCATACATCAAACCAGCCCTAAACACTAAGCCTCACTTCAAGAAAATTGCCATCATTGTGCAAGAACCAAGCAAGAAGGTTTAGGCATTCGATCAATCCAAGGAAAACCAGGACATGGACAACCTTAGTGTTTGGGGACTTGACTGAGGTTCCCAACAACCTATCCCCACATGGAGGGCATGCGGGTGACCCCCTAGAAAAACAATTTGTTTTTAATAAAACGATATTGTTTTGGTGTAGTTTTTTTTTAAAACCCTCTCCCCTCATATCTCTCTCTCTCTCTCTCTCTCTCTCTCTCTCTCTCTCCTCTTTGTGATTTAAAGTCCCGTTTGGTTGTATTTGCAGTCTCTTTGTGTGTGTGTGGAAGCTCTCTCTAATATCTTGCTGTGGGTGGTGGGTGGAGTTGGCAGACAGCCTTGGGAGCCAATCCCCCTTGGCATTGGGACAGGGGCACCCATGGACTTGAGGCCCAACTCCGCCCTCATATCTCTCTCTCTCTCTCTCTCTCTCTCTCTCTCTCTCTCTCTCTCTCTATCTTTTTCTCTCTCTCTCTCTTCCCTTTGTGATTTAAAGTCCTGTTTGGTCGTAGTTGCAGTCTCTTTGTGTGTGTGTGGAAGCTCTCTCTAATATCTTGCTATGGGTGGTGGGTGGAGTTGGCAGACGGCCTTGGGGGCCGATCCCCCTTAGCATTGGGACAGGGGCACCCATGGACTCGGAGCCCAACTCCGCCCCTCTCCCCCCATGTGGGGTTTAGTAACATGAGATATTAAGATGACAAGAAAATAGGTAACTTTATTTAAATATTCTATTGCTCCTTATATGCATTTACTTTTTTCAGAGGGACTGCACATGAGTTACGCATACTAGAATAGGCACTACAACATATCATTTGATAAATGTGCTAAACAAATATTATAAGAGCTCGTTTGGACAATGAGATGAGGCATGGAATTCTCAAAATTATCAAAACTTCTCATAATTTTATTCTTAAAAATCAATCAGATACAACATTTTTCAATTTCAAATTTTTGACTTTTTCATCAAATCCAAACGCAAAAACCAATACAACTTTTACAAATTTCTAAACAAAATACAAAAAATAATACAATTTTTATAAACTTCAAAATAAAAATAATATTCAAACAACGTTTTAACTTATTTTTATTGAATTTTTTCTCTAATCTTACCTAAAACTTTATAAAATATTTTAATCCAACCATTTTTCTTCTATTTACAAAATTATGAGTTACTCCAAATGTGAGTCCTAACTACTTATGCAAAGAGATCTTTTACATTCTAGCTACGGACAACCAAAACAGAAAACTCTTGTACATCCGTCCACTCATGGTAGCAAACCACTAGGTTATTTCGGCACTGAAATACTCCCATCTCATCGAGACAATCTCAACAATATGTAATTTCACAATAAGATTTCTTAAGCCTTACGAGGAAGAGGTGGGATGCTCTGCTCATTTCTGAAGAAATTCTCTGGATCAACTTCAGTCTTAACCTTCACCAACCTATCAAAGTTCTCATGGAAATACATGGTTCCATAAACCTTCCCTTCTTCATAGCTATTATTACCATGGTGATTAATCCCAATGTCAAGGTCTCTATAGTTTAGAAATGCACTCCTTGGGTTCTTTGACACAAATGGGGTCATGTAACCGTAAAGGTTCTTTGCCTGAGCTGTGAAATTATTTTCTGCCTCAATTCCACCGTCTTTCCAGTTTACGGAGTATTGGATTTTGAACAGATTTCCGGCACGGTGTGGAAATGGTACAGCAGAAGCAGGGATTTGGCTCATTTTTCCGCCATAGGGATTGAAAGCCAGTCCAGTCTCTCCAATCTCAATCATCCTCTTCCATAGCCCTTCCAACCCATCTTTTGGAATCGGGGTCTGCACATAATCTGATTTCCTCTTCCCAAAGGTCGCCGAGTCAGGTTCTCGATTGAGCAGGACGTTGGGGGACGTCACGTTGCCATTGTAAACCCACACAATAGATTCGATCCAACTCATTTCCCTGGTATCTTCCTTCTTCAAACCTAGTTCAGGAAATTCCTTCCCTAGCAATGCGACAACATCGTCTGCTGTACCAAGAAATAATGCGACAATCGAAGCTCTGATTGTCATCTCCCCCTTCTTCACCGGGGATGTCACGGGTTGTATGAGCATCCTCATGAAAAGGTTTTCGTCCGTGTTTGGCGCGACATGTTGCCATCGATAAACAATGTCGGTCGCACTCTCTTCCAAGGTCCTCTCAACCCGGAAAACTGTAACCTTTGGCGGAACTGCAACCAAATTTATTTTGTATGCAAGGATAACACCAAAGCTTGCTCCTCCTCCTCCTCTAAGGGCCCAAAAAAGATCTTCCCCCATCGAATTCCTATCAAGGATTCTACCATTGACGTCCACCATTTTCGCATCGAGGATATTATCCGCCGTTGTTCCGTATTTCCGCAACATGAAACCGTACCCACCACCGCATAAGTTCCCACCAACACCAACAGTGGGACAAACCGCCGACGGAAAGCCATGCACTTTGCTCTTCTCTGATATTCTATAGTAGAGTTCTCCGATTGTGGCGCCGGCTTGTACCCAAGCAGTCTGTTCTTTCATATCGACTGCAACCGATCGAAGGTTGAACATATCGAGGATGATATATGGCTCTTGGGAGACGTACGAGACGCCCTCATAGTCATGGCCACCGCTGCGGATTCTGATACGAATGCCACTTTGCTTGGAGCAAAGCACGGAGGCTTGGACGTGGGATTCCTGTGTTGGGGTCACAATGATGACAGGTTTTGGCGTGGACGTGGTGTTGAACCGTGCATTGCGAATGTAGGCACGTAGGACGGATGTGTAGGAAGGATTGTTTTGAGCATAAACAATCTGGGAGATTAGGCTTGGTTGCTTTGTTCGGGCTGAGAAGCATTGAACAAAGGAGGTATAGACTGGATCTGGGGCTGCCCATGAAGCCGAGATATGGAGAAGCAGAAGAATGAGAGGAAATATTAGCGGTATAGATAGATGCGGCAACGGACTTGAATGTCCCATTTGTGACTATATATGTCTATTTGCTTTGAATTTGATTTTCCAATTTCTCGATTATATAGGAACACCGCGAACACTATCCTAGGAGCCAGATTCCGAGAGGAACGTATAGCCTCTAGGTTATACAAGCCATTCTATTAAAAGCAGTAAAGAAAAGGTTACAAAATGGGTAACGCGCGATCTTAATTTATTTAAGCGCTTGATATCGTCTACAAAATATTCAGGTTACGCTATTGAATGCAAGAAAGGGTCAAATTACCTTACTGTTTAAGTGCTGTGGATATGTGGTATTTTATGGATTGTACGTGCCTGAAGTAGTCGGGGCATAGACTCTTTAACTCGTTGCTTCGAAAAGCAGCTTCATTGATCACCAGATCTAAAATGGTATGGCAATATCTATGGAAGGAAAGAAATATAAATAAGCATCCCCGATGGCATTCAAATGCTTTCACTTGCAAGCCTTTTCCTTTTCCATGCACGTCCATTTTCTTTGAAAGGAAAAAAAAAATCAAACAATATGGTTACTTCTTTTCTGGGCAATCCAACAACCAAGTTCTCAAAGTATAATTAACTATGATAAACAGAATATTATGTTCATATATTCAAGAGGTTTGCAAATAGCATTGTCCACATAGATGCTCCCACTAATTTCAGTGATGATAAGATGGACGTGGACCGGCCGCTCACGCCTGAGTGGAATCCTGCAATCAGCATCAACGGATGTAAAGTCATATTGGGAGGCTGATGCAGAGGAGAGGACATCACTAAAGCAGAGACTAGAAGGGGAAAGGGATATTTTATAAGCACTGCACTCTCTCTGCTCTCTAACAAGAAACCATCTTTAAAAGGCTAATGAGAAACCACAACCCTGAATAGTTACCGGGAAGTTTTGCAGTTCGAAAAAATTATATTCTCATTAAAAACTTGTGGTTATATAAATAATTTGAACCTTCGTTTAGCTGTACAAAGCAGCCTTTCCTAGATAGAGCAATAATACCTAACAAGCTGCTCTGCGTAGAACCAATTAAAGGTTAAAAGGAACTTTTCTACGTGAGTGGGATAAGAGGAAGCTAGTGACAATGGGAGGCAATTAGGTGCTTGATGGTGCAGATTTCTGCCCAAACACATGGTGACTTGAGATGGCTACATTGTGCGCCACGATTGCAAATGGAAATAACAAAATGAACACCATCTTCATTGATAGGAAATTAGGAATAGGGTTTGGCGGATGACAGAGTCCAGACACTACTATAGCTGTACCCATGAGAAGAACATAATCTGTCTTGTGCTTATTTTGGGGAGGGCCCATAACCATTGCATGCGAATCCAATGAGATGGAGTAAGTAGAAGTCAAGAGACATCAGAAAATGCACGTGACAATGAACCTTGATAGCAGAAAATAAATTGAAAGGAGGCACTGCTCGTTGCTTAAGCGTGTAGTAATGAATAAAGCCAGTCAAAGACCCTTGAAGCTTCCATACAACAAAAATTAAAAACCGATCAGTGACTTCACTTGGAACTATTACGGTTACATATCAAGATCAAGATCAAGCTCAAGTTAAAGACTTACTCCCAGATCAAGATAGAATCCCTTCTTTATAGGCAACGGATGTAACTTGTAGTTGATTTGGACTTAGCAACATATACGTGTAAACACCTTTATAAATACAAATGTAAACCACCCAAACAATTACGGTGGTTTTTACAGAACCTTTACATGGTATCATAGAGCACTTTTTCGGATTAACATCCTCGATCCCATGGCCTCCGTCTACCCCGCTCTGCCTTTCACCACCATGGTTCATCTTCTCACCATAAAATTATCATCTTCCAACTATCTCCTTTGGCGCAATCAAGTCTTGTTGCTGCTGCAATGCCAGAATCTTCTCGGATATATTGATGGTTCACTTGCCGAGTCCTCTGCCACCATCGTTTCCGGTGACTCTGTTTCACCAAATCCCAAGTTGGCTGAATGGCATCGCACAGATCAGTTTGTGCTTAGTCTGCTACTCTCCACCTTAACAGAGGAAGCCATGTCCGCTATCGTTGGCTTACCCACGTCCTGTGTAGTTTGGTCTCGGCTGGAAAATACCTTTAGCCATCGATCGAAGTCTCGAGAGCTTCGACTCAAAGATGACCTTCAGACCATGAAAAAGAATGATAAAAGTGTTCCTAAGTTCTCTCGAGATTTTAAGGCAATTTGTGATCAACTTGCAGCAATGGGACGTCCGGTTAATGATCTTGACAAACTCCATTGGTACTTACGTGGTCTCGACTCATCTTTTTCTATTTCTTCAACCACTCAATTGTCTCTATCCCCCCCTCTCTACCTTTGATGACGTTGTGCCCAAAGCAGAAAGTTATGAAATTTTGGTTCGATGATTGGAGCCGACTCCCTCTTCGGGCTCCACTACTGCTGCCTTCACTACATCTCGTACTATCAAGATTGGTTCACATACAGGTGGACGTGGAGAAGGCCGTTTCTCTCATGGAGGACGTGGTCGTGGTGCTTGCCATAATCGAGACCGCAACTGCCAAATCCGGTGTCAGATCTGCCATGGAGAAGGTCACTATGCCTCATCATGCTGAGATCGTTATACTCGGCCTTCCAATGCTGCTAACTTGGTCGAGGCCTTCACCTCTTGTTCTCTTAATGATGGACTAGATTCTGATTGGTATACGGACATCGGCGCTACCGCTCATATGACTCATGATGCTGTGCAGTTGGACAAGGCGAACACGTATTCTGGTAAAGACTATGCTGTAGTTGGTAATGGTGCCTCTCTTCCAATTTCTCACACTAGTACCTTCTCTCCAACATCCTTTCTTCATTTAAAAGATGTTTTAGTTGTGCCTAGCCTCACTAAAAATCTTATATCCATTAGTAAACTCACCTCTGATTTTCCCTTCTCTATTACCTTTACTAATGATTACTTCACTGTGCAGACTCGTGACACAATAAGGGTGGTGGCAACCGATCGATGTGAAAATGGACTCTATGTAGAGTGCTTGAATGTGGCCATCAATCTTTTCTTTCTGTTTTTCCTAATAATTGTCCGTGGGCATCCTTTGATGAATGGCATGCCCGTTTGGGTCATGTTTCTTATAATATTATTTCTCTTTTGAATAAAAATCATCAACTATGTGTTACTTCTTTACTTCCAAATCCTACTGTGTGCTCTAGTTGTCAACTTGCTAAAAGTAAAAGACTTCCTTTTTCTCTGAATACAAATCATGCTTCGCATATTTTGGATCTTGTTCATTGTGATTTGTGGGGACCGTCACCTATCCCTTCAAATCTTGAATTTCGATATTATGTTATATTTATTGACGATTATTCCAAATTTACTTGGCTCTATCCTTTGAAATATAAATCTAACTTCTTTCCTATTTTTCTACAATTTCAGAAAAATCAAGATTTTCCAAAGTGATGGAGAAATTGAATTCACTAATCATCAATTTCAAAATCACTTAATTTCCTTAGGCATCCGTCATCAAATGTCGTGTCCATACACTCCATCTCAAAATGGTCATGCCGAACGTAAACATAGACATATAACCGAAACAGGTTTTGCTATGCTTTTTCACTCTCATGTCCCTCTTAAATTCTAGGTTAATGTGTTCAGCACTGCCACTTTCATTATTAATCGCTTGCGAACGCCTCTTCTTGATAGTCGCTCTCCTTTTGAGGTTCTGTTTGGTAAGCCTCCTTCTTACTCTAATTTTCATCCATTTGGTTATCTTGTTTTTCCCTATTTATGTGATTATGCCCCTCACAAATTAGCTCCCTGTAGTCCTTCTTGTGTTTTTCTTGGCTATAATATTTCTCATCATGGTTTTCGTTGTCTTGATCGTCTTACGAATCAAGTATTTATTTCCCGAAATGCTATCTTTGATAACCATGGCTACCTGTATAAAAATAATAATTGCTCTAGGCCTTTACCTCCTACCTCAATTTCTACTTTTCTAGAGCCCACTGCACCCTCATCCTCACACCCAGTTATATCAGGGGCCTCTTTACCTTCTCAGCCCAGTCCTTTCCCGGATTTGTGTGGCCCATGTTTAACTGATTCATCTTGTAGTTCTGTGCCACCTTCAATTTTGCAGGATGGGCCAAGCTCCCATTTGGCGCCCATCTCTCCAGCTCTAGCTCCATGTCCCGCTTCGGCTCCAGCACCAGTCCTTGGCACTCACTCGATGCAAACACGGGCCAAATCTGGGATTTTCAGGCCTTCTACTCGGGCCCTTCATACATGCACAACTCCAAATTCCAAACTCATTTAATCTTTACTCACCATGCGCGAGCCCAAAGGGTTCAAGACTGCTGGCAAGCGTCTCGGACGGATTGCTGCCATGGATGAGGAGCTTCAAGCTTTGCATCAAAATCACACTTGGGATTTAGTGCCCCAACCTCCAAATACAAATATTGTGGGATCCAAATGGGTCTTCGCATCAAGTGTCTCACTAGTGGTTCTGTTGATCATTTTAATGCCCGTCTTGTTGCTAAAGGCTACATCCAGCAACCAAGCCTTGATTTCAATGATACTTTCAACCCAGTTGTCAAAGCCTCCACTGTTCGAGTTGTTATTTCCTTGGTGGTCTCTAATCATTGGCCACTTCGTCAACTTGATGTCAAAAATGCTTTCTTGAATGGCATTCTTCAGGAGGAAGTTTAAAGGGAGCAGCCTCCGGGTTATGTTGATTCGAGATACTCCTCTCATGTCTGCAGGTTACGTCGAGCTTTATATGGGCTCAAACAAACTCCACGAGTTTGGTTTCATCGGTTCAGTGCTTTTCTTCTTGCTACTGGGTTTTCTTGCAGTCGGGTTGACTCATCCTTGTTTGTGCTTTCCAAGGGTGCTTACCTAATCTATCTACTATTATACGTTGATGATATTGTCATAACCAATAACAATTCAATTCTTCTTGATGCTTTTATTGGCAAATTATCCAAGGAGTTTGCCACCAAGGATATGGGCTTATTAAGTTATTTTTTAAGCCTTGAAGCACATCAGACGTCCTCTGGCTTTTCTCTCAGTCAGGCTAAATATGCTCATGAAATTTTGCAGCGTGCCAAACTCGTTGATAGTAAGCCCGTGAGCGCTCCCATAGTCGTTGCACATCACTTGTCTACTGATGGTCTTGACTTTGATGATCCTTCACTCTACCGGTCCCTTGTTGGTGCTCTTCAATATCTCACTATCATTCGGCCAGACCTTGCTCATGCTGTCTCTGCCGTGAGTCAATATATGCACAAGCCTTCCCTTTGCCACTTTCAGGCTGTTAAATGAATCCTACGTTACATCAAGGGCACCTTGCGGTATGGCCTCTCTTTCACTCCGTCTTCTTCCTGCAACATTCTCGCTTACTCAGATGCTGATTGAGCCGGCTGTCCTGATACACGACAGTTTATCTCTGGCTATGCTATTTACCTTGGTGATAACTTTGTCTCTTGGCATTCCAAGAAACAACCGATTGTGTCTCGTTCAAGCTGTGAATCTGAATACCGAGCGCTTGCCAGAATCGTTGCTGAAGTCAAGTGGCTTGGTCATCTTCTTTGTGATCTCAAGGTGACATCTTCATCTTCTCCGATTCTACTTTGTGATAATCAAAACTCCATATTTCTTGCCACAAATCCAGTCTCTCACAATCGCTTGAAGCATATCGAGCTCGATTATCATTTTGTGCGTGAATTGGTGGCTTCCAGAGAACTTCAGCTTCAATATGTCCCTACCAAACTCCAGCTTGCCGACATATTTACCAAGAGCCTTGGTCATCTTGCATTTATATTCTTTCGTTCCAAGCTTTGCGTTCAAGACTCTCAAACGCTAGGCTTGCGGGGGGGTATTACGGTTACATATCAAGATCAAGATCAAGCTCAAGATAAAGACTTACTCCCAAATCAAGATAGAATCCCTTCTTTATAGGCAATGGATGTAACTTGTATTTGATTTGGACTTAGCAACATATATGTGTAAACACCTTTCTAAATACAAACGTAAACCACCCAAACGATTACGGTGGTTTTTACATAACCTTTACAGGAACCAAGAAGAAGAAAAAGTCATCGACTTGATCATTATGGTCTAGTCATTCTTCAACCAAGGCAGGTCACGCAAGTGTTTTATTTTCCAACTGATACTAAAACTAAGAGAGATTGATTCCAATCATGCCTCAGAAACAAAAGAAAGAAAGATAAAGATAAAGATAAAGCTAGCTGACTCTTACAAAGAGAGATTTCAGATTCTAACTAAACCAATCACTCCACAGAACAACGGAATACAATTAATCTTAATTATGCTAACAATGCCAATCATACAGCAACTAATCTTTGTGACCATTAAATCCTATGCTTACTTGGAAGAACTGGGATGCTCTGCTCGTTCCTGAAGAAGTTATCAGGATCTACTGCAGTCTTAACCTTCACCAACCTGTTAAAGTTGTCATTGAAGTATTTGACCCCATAAACCTTCCCTTCTTCATAGCTATTCTTATCATTGCGATTGACACCAATGTCAAGGTCCCTGTAGTTCAGAAAGGCACGTCTTGGGTTCTTGGAAACAAATGGAGTCATGTAACTGAAAAGCGTCCTTATCTGAGTAGTGTGATTCTTGTCTACCACAACTCCCTCCTCTTCCCAACTTAGGGAGTACTGGATCTTAAACAAATTTCCAGCGCGGTGTGGAAAAGGCGTAGCAGAAGCAGGAATTTCACTCATTTTCCCACCATACGGGTTGAAAACCAAACCTGTTTTTCCACTCATAATCATCTTCTTCCATAGCCAATTCAACCCATCTTTGGAAATCGGCTTCTGCACATAATCTGACTTTCTCTTCAAGAAATCTGCAGAGTCAGGATTTCGGTCGAGCAGGACATCTGGGGACGTCCCAATGTCGAAGTTAGCCCACCAAACGACAGATCCAATCCAACTTGTTTCCGTGACATTTTCCTTCTTCAAACCCAATTCAGGAAACTCTTTACCCAACAATGAAACAAGTTGCTCAGCGTTTCCAAGAAACAAGGTTATGATCGAAGCTCTAACAGTCATCTCCCCCTTCTTCAATTTCGAACGCACAGGCTGTAAGAGCAACCTCATGAAAAGATTGTCATCGGTCGTGGTGGCAACCTGCTGCCACTTGTAAACAATGTCGGTCGCCTTCTCTTCCAGTGTCCTCTCAACCCGGAAAATTGTGACCCTTTTTGGAACAGGAACCAAATTAAGCTTGTACGAAAGTATCACTCCAAAGCTTGCTCCTCCTCCTCCTCTGATTGCCCAAAACAGATCTTCCCCCATTGAAGCCTTATCAAGAATCCTACCCTTAGCGTCGACAATCCTCGCGTCGATTACATGATCCACCGACAGCCCATATTTACGCAGCATGTTACCATACCCACCGCCGCTAAAGTGCCCACCAACGCCAACGGTGGGACAAGCACCGGCTGGAAAGCCGTGCACTTTGCTCTTCTCCCAGATTCTATAAAAAAGCTCTCCGAGCGTGGCGCCGGTTCCAACCCAAGCAGTTTGTTCCTTAAGGTCGATATTTATGGATCGGAGATTAAACATATCGAGGAGTATAAACGGCACATCGGAGATGTAAGAGATGCCCTCGTAGTCATGTCCGCCGCTTCGGGTTCTGATCTGAAGCCCAATGCTCTTTGAACAAATCACAGCAGCCTGGACATGGGATTCTTGCGTTGGGGTCACAATGATCACAGGTTTTCGGGTAGAGGAGGTGTTGAGGCGGGAGTTTCTGATGTAGGCTCGGAGCACAGATGTGTAGGAAGCGTTGGTTTGAGCATAAAGTATATGGGAAACTTGGTTGGGTTGGTTTGTTTGCTTAGACAGACAGTGAACAAACGTAGCATACACCGAGTCTGCTGCTGCCCATGAGGCAGAGACATGAAGAAGAACAAGAAACAAAGGAATCATGGAAGGCACATTCAGAAAGGAAGAACAGCCTGATTTTCTCATCATCGGTAACTGAAGTATCTTTTAGTTTCTGTCTCTCCTAGGAACCAAACTGTATTTGAGTTTCAAGCTTGAAAACTTCATTGTCTTTACATAGAGACAATGTCACAGTGGTATAGGTCTGAGGTTGTTTCTGTTCAGAAAGCCCAATTTTTGACTGGAAAATTAAACTCAATTGGGACTCTAATGAGCTTTGCAATTGAGGGTAAATTCTGTACCTTGTATTTGACAAAAGTGCATAGAGATTTCACTTTTGGGTTTTGAGGATTTTGTTGAAAGCCTCAAGTTGAGATGTTGGAATACTTGTAGAAGGTTTCGCCTAAAGTTGTTAATTTACAGTGTTGTTTGATCTCATGGTAGTAACCATAAGTCCAAAATAGACAACGGGCAAGTGCTTCGAGAAGAAGACTTTTTTATTTTTAATTGGCGACATAATTGACTGTTCTTTTTTTAATTTTTTGGAAATACCCTTTAAAACCACATGCACCTGGACTAATCTCTTTCTACTTTCCTTTTTGTGGGCCACGTACTCAAAGAGATTTCCGTACAAGAGATTACTGAAGGCAATCTCTTTAAAAATATTTTGTGCAAGTTATTTATTTATTTTATTAGTATTTTTTTAAATATTTATTTTATTAATATTGGATATTCGAGAACAAAATTTCGATTAATCTCAAAATTATTCATGCAAATTATTTATTAAGCTAAATACCACTCGGTTGGAGGTCTCAAATTTAAACAAAAGCTTGTAATTTTTTTTTTTTTTAATATTGGGAAACCTCCTTAAGACACTATTTAAACTCACTTCTGCATAGTAAATCTCGATCTTGTACATCGCATCTTTAAAAGTTTTTCTACACAGATTTGGTTAAACCTAACTTTTCACTAAGGGTATGGACCTAAGGGATTATTTGCATCTATGAAGTATTGATCCTTACATTTTGAGAAGAGTGATACTCGAAAACCAAGACTTTCACCATTTGGGCTAACTCCTTGAGGTCAACTTATAAAATCTTTTTCTCTTGATTACAAATTGATGTCATGACATATTTAAGTTTGTAAACAAATGTTACAAAAATCAAGGCTCAAAATAATGTGGTTTGATATAACATGTTGATGTTCAAATCTACACATTTCTAGCTTCCATTATCACCAATAATACCCCCCAATCTCGTTTTGGTCCTTTCATGGTTATCTTTTTTGGGTGAACCAAGCCCCAAGCACTTTCGGTGGACACACGAACCAGATGCTTGCCGACTGTGGGTCTCCCCTAAACATTAATGACTCCCAATAAACGGAGCCACACCCCACATGCTGATGCTGCCACACCCCGCTTTCAAATCAATCTCTCATCCATCATTCTCTTCCACACACTGCTCCTCAATGAGTTGCAGTTATGTTGCATTTCTTTTTTATTGTGTTTCTGTCTTTATATAGGTGCTTGGAAGCTTGATGTGTCGTTGAATAAAACATCACCTTTCACACTTCATATCATAAAACAATAATAAACTCTCACACAAAACAAATTATATCATTTCATCTCATATAATCATTACAATTTTCCTAAACTCTAATACAAAATATAATAAATAATTTAATTTAATTTTAAAATATAAATAATATTAAAAATAATATTTGGCAATTCAGCAATAGAGGAGAAAAAAAAATCTTTGATCAGCTGCTCCAATACTAGAAATATCAAAAGAAATATTAATATGGATTTTTCAGTTTGAAATGTCGACAAATATGCAAATGTTTACATGACAATATTTTGCATCTTTCCTACGCTGATCCTCAGAGGTGTTCAGAGCAAGCTTTATCCTACCTGTACACCTGTACATGGTGCAAGAGAAGGGATGCTCTGTTCATATCGAAAGAAGTTATCTGGATCTACCAAAGTCTTCACTTGTACCAGCCTGTCGAAATTTCCCTTAAAATACTTGGTCCCCCAAGCACTGGCTTCTGAGTAGCTTGAATTCCCAACCCCATTGGTACCCAAATCAACATCTCTATAATTCAGATATGATCCCCTTGGTGACTTTGAAACGAAAGGTGTCATATAATCATAAAGCCCTCTTATTCGATCCAAGTTTTGCTTTGATGCCTCCACACCTTCCACTTTCCAGTTCACTGAGTATTGGATTTTGTACATGTTCCCTGCTCTGTGTGGAAATGGCGTTTCCAACTCAGAAATTTCACTCATTTTCCCCCCATAGGGATTGAATGTTAGTACTGGCTTCTTTAAATCCATCATTTTCTTCCATATGCTTTCCAGACCCTTTTTTGAAATGGGGTTTTGGACATAGTCTGATTTCTTCTTCAAGAACTTTTCTGATTGAGGTTGTCGCTCAAGCAAAACATCCAGAGATGTACCGTTTCCGTAGTTAGACCAGAAAAGCACCGATTCAATCCAGTTCATTTCGATGCAGTCCTGGCGTTTTAAACCGAATTCAGGGAAACTTTGATCCATTACAGATATGAGATCTTCTGAATTTCCAAGATACAAAGCTACGAATTTAGCTTTTATTGTCTGACATTGCTTTCTATTCACAGGTAGCACCACCACTCTGATAAAGAGATCTTCATCAATCTTGTCAGCAACATGTTGCCATTGATGAACAATGTCGGTAGCACCTTGTTCCAAGGTTTTCTCAACTCTAAAGACCGTGACAATTTCTGGAACGCCAACCAGCTTGATTTTCCAGGAAAGTATAACCCCGAAGCTGGCTCCACCTCCTCCTCTAATGGCCCAGAAAAGATCTTCCCCCATAGATTCTCTATCCAAAACTCTACCCTTAGCATCGACAACTTTTGCATCAACGACATTATCCACCGACAGGCCGTACTTTCTCATCATGTTGCCGTACCCACCTCCACTGAAATGGCCTCCAGCAGCAACTGTGGGGCAAACTCCGGCCGGAAACCCATGGATCTTGCTCTTCTCAGCTATTCTATAGTACAGCTCTCCGAGTGTTGCCCCGGACTCCACCCAAGCGCTTCCATCTTCCATGTCGACAGATATGGATCTTAGATTGAACATGTCAATGATAATGAACGGGGAATCTGATACATACGAAAGGCCATCATAATCGTGGCCACCACTACGGATCCTGACTTCAAGTCCATGGATTTTTGAACAAATTATCGATGCTTGGATGTGAGAAACATGGGTGGGGGTTACGATGAGCAGGGGTTTTGGGGTTGCAGGAGATATGAATCTGAGGTTTCGAACATAGGACTGCAAGACATCCGTGTATGAAGAGTTGTTGGGGAAATAGGTGACAGAAGTGATCGATGGAGACGATTGAGAATGGTCTGAAAGACATTGGAAGAAGGTCTCTTGAGCTCGATCTGAAGCAGCAATCGAAACGTAGGCGAGAAAAATAACCAAAATTTCTAGTATTGACAATGTTTGTGTCCTCATTTGGTGTGGGTTAGACTGTGTCGAAATGATCGTCAGCTTTTTCATTTTAATATTATGAAATTCCAGTACTAATTGGGTTTCTACGTTTTTTCTAATTGCTACGATGAATGTATATAGACAGAGAGACAGGGAACTTGAAAGGCAAGAAAGCAGTAGGAAGTTTCGGTTCTTAAAATCTTGGGATGAGTTGTGATAGATATTATTCCACGCATCACAAAGGAGTAGCATCCCACGTGGGAGAGGGACAACTAGGAAGGAAAACGCGTCTAGTTATCTTTCCTTTTGTTTGTTATTTTCTTGGAATCTATGACATGTCTTAGTTGAATAGTGAGTATAACCTTGGATGATTTTAGGCCCTTTGTCAATTGAATTTAATTGAATTTAGTCTAATTTTAAATTAAATTTAACATCTAAATACCTAACTGTTAAATTATTAAACTCATCTAAATTCAAAATTTTCTTACACATGAGATCGATAATCTTTTTCAACTCAATACATCTTTATAGATGAGATTTATAACATTTTTTAATTTATCATAAATAGTACTAAACTCATCTTGACATCTAAATACATTTAAACTTATTTTAGATGGGTCCTACATAACTTACTTCACCAACTCAATTCATTACTATTTATAAAGAATTCAACTAAACTCAATATCCAAAATAAGGGTGTAATGGGTCTGGTCTGGTCTGATTTTGGATAAAATTTAGGACTAAACATATATGTACCGGTTTTACATTTTTCAAAACTGATTACGTACCGGTTATTCTCCTAAACCAGTACTCCGATTTTATCGGTTTTCGGTTCAATTCGATCCGATTTTTCAGTTTTAATATACTATATACTATTTTATATATATAATATAGTATATAATATTATAGTGATAATATATTGTAGTATATTATAATTGTATTATAGACTATAGTGATATATTATAGTATATTATAATCTATAATGATATAATATTAGTATAATTATTAATATAATAAACTATAGTGATATAAGATTTTAAAATTTAATATTATATTAATTAGTAATTTATCATATAATACAAAACTATTTTATATATAGTTATATATTATATATAAAAATTCTATACAATATAAAAAATTAGAAATATATATATATAAACCGGTCCGATCTGGTTTTAGAAAAAGAAAAATTAGAACTAGACCTATTTTGTCCGGTTTTAAGAGGTATCGGACTGAACCAAACTCGATACCGGACAATACCCATCGGTTCAGTCTTGTCTAGTATGGTTTACCCGTTCATTGGTTTTTTTTACACCCCTAATCCAAACACAGCCTAAAAGTCTATCTTGTGGTGATATTTAATTTCATTTTAATTTCCAAATTATTATATATTTTTAACAACTTATCCCAAACTATTTTTCTTCTTTTTTAAAAAATAAATAAATACAAACTATTAATTTCTATGGACAAAAACAAAAAAAAACCTCTTGTTTCATGCTTTGGGTGCTCACAAGATGATGTGTAGATTAGGCCTATGCAGAAAATAGATTGACCCAGCTTGGCTGCGAGACCCGACCTAAAAAGAAGATTTTAATATTGCTCAGGTTCGACCTATACAACCAGTGACCCGCCTTATAAAATCTGCAAGATGAACCTCTAGCCCCCTACTAGAGTTTGAGTCATTTCTCTTTAGATTTTACCTCATTGCCTAGGCTCTCCTTGAGCTTTAAGAAATTAAGTCGAACGGCGGATCCCTACTGTGGAGACACGAGATCATCTTCGTAACCACCGTCGGCGATCCAATCGATGACCATGGCATCTTCGATAATATGAAGGACCGACTCCTTGACCACGCCAACATGGTTGGGGTTGGTCTTGTAGGCCTCGAGGTCTTCCTTAGTTTTTTAGCAGCTGTAAAGCGTGTGGGTGAAGTTGAGGGAGGAGGACTGGTTAGGGAAGACGGGAATGGCGACTAGGCTGTTGAGCTCAGTGACCATGGCGTTGACCTTTCATAGGTTGGTGTTCTCTTTCACTTTGAAGAGAATGATGTGCTCGACATGGGTCTAGGAAGAGGACATCTTGATGGTAGTCTTGGACAATAGGGAGCGGCCTGAGTGGGAGTATGGCTTGAAGGAAAAGGAGGGTTGAAGATAGGTTATGCGTTTGAGGGGCGAGAATGCTAGGGAAAATGTAGACAATGATGACAGTGATGGACTGAACATTTATCGCTAGTATTTGAATCTGAAAGAAAAAAAAATACAGGTTGATTCGATCAGGAATGTGCCAGTTGAGTTGATTCTGGCTATCAAATCTAGAAACATAGGTTGGGCTTAAATTCTGAATGGGTTGCTCAGGTTGCAACCCTGATGCAGATACATTTGAATTCACTCTATCCTCGGTTCATATGTAACTCCTTCTCTGGCGCTTCTCCGAGTTAATCTCCCTTTTTAATTTAGTCTCTGTTCTATGTTTTTTCTACTCATTTTTTGTTTCTACTTTTAGACCTTTCTTGTTAGAAATATTTTCTGTTAATGAAAAGAATTGCACAATAGGCCAGAAGGGGATAGGGTCATTCCTGGCTTGCTATGACGATCTAGGCTCGATTGCTGTGGTTTGGAGCCCTCGAAGTGGTCCGGTGCAGCTGTGCATACGTCTATGACATTGAAGGAAAAATAAATACTGAAAATGTAAAAGAGAGATGGATACATATATTTATGTAGTTTGACATATTGCCTACGTCCATTGGGTGTTTGGGAAGGAGAAATCTACTATGATATGCTTGTTTTATAGTCTCTTATAACCTCTCATTTCTCATTGTACAATGAAAATCTTGAATATATTTGTTGGAGAAGATGTTCTCGTTGGAGCCCCTTCGAGAGGTTGAAGAAGTTGTAGAAGAATTAGAAGTTCCCTTGGAGTTGTCTAGCCATTTCCTTTTATCTGACACCTCTTTTCGCTTGCCCCTAGGGCGTGGAGAGTATTGGTTGCCTTTCCCTTGCATGTTTGACACATTTCTTTCCTTTTCACTTTTTCCCTTCCCCTCCTATCCTTTCTTGGCTTTTCTTTTGACACCTTCCCTCTCATTGTCCCCTCTTTTCTCCCTTTGCTCTCTCTCTCTCTCTCTCTCTCTCTCTCTCTCTCTCTCTCTCTCTCTCTCTCTCTCTCCCCTAGTGGTGGCCTTTAGGTGGGTTGGGCCTAGTCTTGGGCTTGAGATATTTTATCCCATTCAGTTGCTCATGATTCTTAAGGCCAAACTATTTCAAAATAAGGCCTTGAGAATCTCTAAGATGAAATATACAATGGAGGTAGAGTGCAATAATCTGTAACAAAATAAGTTTGCTTAGTGGGTCCTCGGTTCCCTATTTTGCTTGCATTAAACAGTAAAGATTTCCCAGAATGAGATTAGAAGTAAAATTTGCGTGAATGTCAAGCACAGAACTCAATTGAGGTGGGAGGTGTACTCGACTGCGTAAGTGGCAAGTGTGGAACTCAATTATGTCAGAAGGTGTACTCGACTCAGTAATTGGTGAGTGTGGAACTTGGCTGTGGCGGGAGGTGTACTCGATCGAGTAGCTAGTGAGCGTGGAGCTTGACTGTGGCAAAGAGGTGAACTCGACCGCGGAAGTGGTGAGCGTGAAAGTTGTGGTAAGAGATGTACTCATCTGCGCAAGTGGAGAGCACAGAGCTCGGCTGTGGTGAGAGATGTACTCGACCATGTAAGATGCAAGTGAGGAACTCGAATGTGGCAGGAGTGTACTTGACAGTGTAAGATGAGAGCGCAAAGCTCGGATGTGATGGGAGGGTACTCGTCCGCATAAGATGCTAGTGTGGAGCTCGGATGTGGCAGGAGTGTACTCATCCACGTATGATGTGTAGGCAGGGTGTTCATCTTCATGAATGTCTATTGTTATTTAAAAGAGTATATTTGTATGATGTTTTTGTTTTTGATTTTGTTGGCATATTTTTACCTTCCAATGTGAGCTACTATTAATGTTTCTAGTTTGCTAGTAGTGTTGGAGTTTGTACGTGGTAACCCACATAAAGTGGTCAGGGAGCCTGTCGACTCCTTGGATCCAACTTATGCGGTTACTGAGCCTGTCGACTTGTTCTCGAAAGTATCCTATGCAAGGCAATTGTGGAGCTCGGAGGCTCGTTAATTTCAAAGGCTCATTCTCTAAGGAGTGTCATTGGCAGCGGTTATGGCACGAGTGCTTACACTTAGTGTTTGCTGGTGAAGAGGCCATCCTATGGTTTTCTTGTTTGCCCTCTTAGATAAAGGGAAGGGATGAGGCAAGCCCCTGGAGATATGGTGCTTGGCTCTTTTGGTCTTCTCGTCGACCTCGTAAATTGAGGGAAGGGGTGAGGCAAGCTTGTGGAGACACGATGCTTGACTCCCCTGGTCTTTTTGTTGACCTCGTAGATTGAGGGAAGGGATGAGTCAAGCCAATGGAGACGAGGTGCTCAGTTTCCTTGGTCTTCTCATCAACCTTGTAGATTGAGAGAAGGGATGAGGCAAGCTTATGGAGACATGAAGCTTGGCTCCCTTGGTCTTCTTGTCCCCCTCGTAGACTGAGGGAAGGGATGAGGCAAGCCTATGGAGACAGTGCTTGGCTCCCTTGGTCTCCTCGTCGACCTCATAGACTACGGGAAGAGATGAGGTAAGTTTGTGGAGACACGATGCTTGGGTCCCTTGGTCTTCTCGTCGCCTCATAGACTGAGGGAAGGGATGAGCCAAGATCATGGAGACACATTGCTTGGCTCCTCTTGTCTTCTCGTCACCCTCGTAGACTGAGGGAAGGGATGAGGCAAGCTCGTAGAGATATGGCACTTAGCTCTTTAGGTCTTCTCGTTGCCTTCATAGATTGAGGGAAGGGATGAGGCAAGTCTGTGGAAACATGGTACTTGGCTCCCCTGGTCGTCTCGTCGCCCAGGGTGCTGGAGTCGGTGTAGACAGTTAGGGTGCTTGATTGAGCTACAGAAGCCAAACTGGTTAGCGTAAATAATTTCTAGGCACAAGTGCGAGATTTGCATTCTTGAATTGTCCCGTTGAATTGTAGAGAAATTTTAAGCCACGTTGGCATTGCCTGTGAGTAGTTATGTTTCGGTGGTGATGTTCTAGGGTGCCCGCGTGCATGTTAATTCATAGAAATCAATTCAGAAACTTGGATGTTCGAGTGTTGCCCGAGTGGGGTTGGGCTACCGTTGTTCCACACTACAAGAATCAAATTTTGTTAGTAAAAATCTAGTTCACATAAATTTGGAGAGAGACAAACCGGTTTATTTTAGCCGTTATGGGTAAATTTTGCTCCACAGAAATTGTATGCTGATTGCTACTTCTCTTCCTCCTTAACCTCATTTTCCTTTCCCATCCTTCTTTTATTCCCTTTTTTTTTTGGTTATGCCTTTTAGATGCATGCTTGTTCATGCTTTCTAATTGTATGGTCGAGTGGGGGTAGCTTGGCAGCAAGAATCGCCGGTGGTGGCGACACTGTGCTTGTTGTTCAGGAACTATTAGCCAAGGGCACTGGCAAGTTAGGACTCCTTGAGCCATGTATGTGGAGGCCAATTGAGAGCTAGCAGAGCACGTTGCCCATGTAGCCAAAAAATTGGGTGGCCATGTGCTGGAGGTTGATGGCTCAAGTATTTAGGCCATGCACTTGTTCATGCCTAGAATCCTGTTGTAGGGCAAGGTTTGTGAGGAGTCTACTATTTAGGTTGGAAGTGTCTGATGAGCTTGCATGGCCGTGGAGTTTGCATAGCCGAGGGCAAGGAGTTTGGGTGAGGAGTAGTGTGGCCGTGGAGTTGCATGGTTGTGGGAGAGGAGTTGTTACTGGCCGAGGGGATCTATGGCAAATGAGATTGGCTAGGTTGTCAATGGCCAAGGAGATTTATGGCTGAGGAGACTAGGTTGATCGTCATTGGACGAGGAGACTAGTTGGGTCGTCATTAGCCGAGGAGGGTTTTGGTCAAGGAGACTGGTTGTTGAGTTGTTGGGCGAGGTTTTTCTTGGCAACAAGATGTCATCCGTGGTGGTTGGGGACCACGATGGTGCCTTCAGAAGGTGTCGGTGGCCCTCATGGTGTCTGCCATCATGGCTCATGACAGTTAGCCATGAGTTGATTGAGGAGTCTAGTGCATTGGGTGCATGGCCAAGGGGACTGGTTGGGTCATCTGTGGTGGTTAAGGATCACTATGGTATCTTCAAAAGGTGCTGGTGGCCCTTGTGGTTGTTCTTGGCGAGCTCTAGCTGCTCAAAATAGTTTGTCGTGAGCTAGCTAAGGATTCCAATGCACATTGTGTGCATTATGTGTGTGGCCAAGGGACCACCGGGGTCAGTTGTGGTGGTTGGGGGTCACTCTTGAGTTGGCAGAAGATGTTGGTGGTCCAAGTAGTGACCGTCGGTGGGAATAAAGGGCTCACGACAGTTTGTTGTGAGCAAGCTACATGCTCCAATCGTGCAAAAGCCATAGGACATCATTTGCCCTCCTCAGTCTCGAGGACTAGACTGGCGAAGACAGACAATGCCAGTGAGCCACAAAGTGACCGCCGCCAACCTCCCCCGATCGCGCCTTTGATGGGTAGAGCTACTGTCCTATGTGCAAGGTAAAGTGCACACGAGGGTGCACTATTCACAGCCCCCGTAGACGGGGGCCATTTCAATTGTTGTTAGAAACTGCCGGTGGTCCTTGTGAGGACCGTTAGTAGGTCAACTGAGCTCATGGCAGGACACCGGGAGATTCTCGATGCACAGTAACATGCACCTGTGGTGCACGATGTATACACAGTGCACGACCACCATGTTCCACCAGTGCACAGTGAACACTTGATTTATGGCCACATGTGAATGCATTTAGTGTGTATCCAGCCCTCTCTTTTTGCATAGTGCACTCAAAATGTACTAAGCATTTTGCTACTTAAGTGGCCAAGGAATTTGGCTTTTTGCTTGAGTAAGAAGAGGTCCATTTGCCATTTTTTACAAAGTGCTCATAAAAATAAAAGTTGGGCTGAGAATACTTATCTATGAAACTTTTATATGCTCATTTGGAGATAATTTAGTATGCTAGAAAGTTGTCATTCTTCTGCTTTTGGTGTAAGAAGTAACTCAGATCCTATAAAGAATGCCAACTATTAATGGTAAAAATAGTTCAACAGACTGTAAGGGGAGAAAGAGTAATTCCCAGCCAACTATAATGATTTGAGCCTCGATCGATGTGGTCTGGATCCCTCGATGTGGTTTGGTGCGGCTGTGCCTATGTTCGTGACATTGAATGGAAAATAAATACTGAATATATAAAAGAGAGATAAATATATGGATTTACGTGGCTCGACATATTGCCTACATCCATAGGTGCAATAAAAATCTTGAATATATTTGCTCTCTTTTTGAGAGGTTGAAGAAGTTAAAGAAGAAGTAAACTGGCTGGAACCCTTTTTGAGAGGTTGAAGAAGTTAAAGAAGAAGTAAACTGGCTGTTTCATTTTATCTGAACCCTCTTTTTGAGTGCCCCTAGGCAATGGTAAGGATTGGCCGCATTTCTCTTGCGTGTTTGACATCTTCATTTTCTTTCCTCTTTTTTCCTTCCCCTCTTATCCTTTCCTACTTTTGTTTTGACACCCACCCTCCCTCTCATTGTCCCATTCTTGTCCCAATTTGCTCTCTCTCTTTCATCTCCTAATGGTGGCATTTAGGTGGGTTGGGCTTGGTCTTGAGCTTGGGATATTTTACCTGTTGCATTCTCCATCCCTTTTCTCCCTGTTCTTATTTGTCTTTTTGTTTCTAATCCTTTTTCTTTTTAGAGTTGTTGTGAAGGGTGATGGGTGTTTAATTTTGGAATGAAAAACTTTCAACTTTTCGAAAGAGGGTGGTAGCAGCGTTTGCATTATTGAAAGAAATAGAAGGTTGGTTAAGTTCATTCCCTTAATTGGGACATCAGTCTTATGGGTGACAAAGATGGTGAATGAATGCCTAGACTTTTCGTCGTGTGAAGGTTTCTTCAGAAAATTGAGAACGGGTAACGGAGTTCTCACCATTTAACTCTAAGGGTTGTTTTTCGCAACTGGCTAAGTTTGAGAATGGTAGGAGAAGGGGTTTATTGGCTATCCCTAAAGCTCTAAAGGGTAAAAGATGGGAAGGTTTTGTGCATTACCTTAGATTGGCTGTTGGCTTCAAAGCCTTTGGTTTTTAGAATGCAAGCAAAGTGTAGGTGCTATACAAGGAGGGAAGTCTGGTAGTGGGATGAATGCATGGAGTTTCTTCCCTTCCAAAGCTGCCTTGTTTGCTTCGGTTTTGAGGTCACCAACGTGTTCTCTGGTAGGGAATAGCTTTATTGTAGGGTTTGACAAGTTGATAACATGAAGACATTACGGGGTGAAGGCGATAACGGTCCTTCTACACTTGTGACCAATTGTGGCTTTGTGTAGTCTGGCATAGGTAGTTAGGAGAGGGGGGGGGGGGGGTTCTCCGACGATGCTCAAGGGTGAGGGAAGTGGAACGGGTCATTTGGGTTGTCAGAGCTCAGTTGTCGGAAGTCATGAAAGAGGTTAGTGAATGATGAACAAAGTTGATATGGGTCTGGGCCTGTGATGGAGATTCAAGAAAGACCAACCACTTGCCACCTAGATGTTAGTTGAGTTTGTTGGCAATTTCCTTGATTTTAGGGGCTGATGCGATTTGAAGGAAGTTGTACATGAATGCCATTTAAATTAAAAAGTTTGAATAATCTAGTTTTAATATCGATTTGCTTATTTGTTGGATTTGTTTCCTTTAATTTTAGGAGTTGTTATGTATGTTTTGGAATGTTATCTTGAAAAAGGTTGTTAGAGGGAATAGGGGGAGGACTAACCAAACCCTAGGGTATTTCAATATTTTGTAGCTTTGTATTGGATTAATATATTATTTTTTGAATAAAAGTTTCTCACCCTATTTTCAAGAATTGAGTGCTAGCCCGAGTTAGTCTTGATTTTCATATTTCAAACAATTTGAATCTTGGTGTTGCCCTGAGGTAACCCTTGATTTATCCATCCAACACAATCGTAAACACCTAATCATGAGTGAGGCTTCCATCACCTGTTATGGGTTTGGTTTGCGGGTTGCTTGGGCTTGTGGTGAAGGCTAAATTAAATACAGCCTTTGTCGATGGACCGGATCTGAGAACAAACAAGTTGAAAGGGTAGGGCTCGAATATTGGGGGTTGACTCATAGGCTTGTCCATCTTGAGGTCAGGCTAAGAATCAATCTCGGGCCCAAGAGCCATCTATCTTGGGCTCGATGACCTCAAGCTTGCTGGTGGTTGCTTAAGTCACCTCGTCAATTACACAAAAAGTGTCCTCAGGCTGTGGTAGCCATCTATAATGAAGCAATGCTATTAGCTGGGTTTGCTTGGAATGTAGTTGCTACATGTCCTCAGGCCACTAGTAGCTTGCCCTCGACAGAAAAATGGTCACTGGCTACTAGTGACCTTCCGGTTCAAAATAAGGAGTAGTTCTTGACCTTGGTAGGGGTGAACAGTCACGAAGAGGTGATGGCTTCAGTTGGGTTGGCTTGGATCAGAGTTTTTTCCTTAGGGCAAATATGGTTCTTCATAGCCTTCCGACTTTCATCAATCATCCGCCTATGATGCTTTAGAGTCACTCTCAATTGTAGTTACCTCTGCTAAGGTACCTTCTAGGGTGTTGTGTACTTTGGAAGAAGAGGATGGGGCTCTTTCAGATGATGTGGTGCTCTCAGATGATGGGTCATTGGATGGGACTGAAATGCAGTTGGTTTGCAAGGAGTCCATAGTTGATGCTGCATTAAATGAATTGGATGAATTTGGGAATGAGCCTAGCCCTATTTGTTCTTTGCCTCTAGCACCTTCATTAGCTTGCTTACATTCAAACTGGGTCCTTCACAAGGTAGATGGAATTCACAATTGTTTAGGGATTTCTAGTGAAAGTTTTCAAGATCAGTTCAAAGCTTTTCTCATTGCCATTGAAGTATGACAATCCCTTTTAGCTAGATTTGCCTATAAAAAAGAAATGGAGCTTAAAAAACTTTCTTGTTCTATCAAGTATGATGCAGGGGAAGGAAGTGCTAGCAGGGGAAGGCACAATGATAGGGGGATTTCTGGTGTTTTATGAAGCCTAAGATTCTTTCATGTAATGTTAGGAATTGAACGACTCAAGCAAGCACCTTCAGGTGAAGAATATGATACAAAAATAGAAGGTTGACGTAATCTGTTTGCAAGAGACTAAGCCGAAGATTATAGATAGAAATTTAATGAGAAGTTTGTAGGGTAGGTCTTACATAGGATGAGCCTCCCTTGCTTTCAAGGGTGCTTCAGGGGGTATTGTAGTGATGTGCGATAAGAGAGTAGTTAATTTGGTGGAGGAGTATGTTGTTGAATTTTTAGTGGCTTGTTGTTTCATGAACGTGGAAGATGGTTATGGGTGGGGTTTTGTTGGCGTATACGGGCCTAATGATGATAGTACTAGAAGGCTCCTTTGGGATGAGATTGCTGGTTTGTGCAGTTGGCAGGATGGACCGTGGTGTTTTGGAGGGGATTTTAACATCACTCAATTTCCGAGTGAAAGCTTGGAGGACTCTAGTATGGGTTTGAGCACCGCTGATTTCTTAGCTCTAATTTTTAAGTTGGATTTGGTTGATATACCTTGGCTGGCCGGGGGAGACTTCACTTGGTCTAATGGGAGGACTTGGTCTAAGTTGGACATATTTATTGTATCTCCTTCTTGGGAGGCTCACTTTCCTAACCTATGCCAAAAATGCTTTCCTAGGCTCTGTTTCGATAATTTTTCCCACTTATTGGATTGTGGAGGTCTGCCTGAGGGACGAAGATACTTTAAATTTGAGAATATGTGGTTGAAGGTAAATGGGTTCACAGATAAAGTTAGATCGTGGTGGTTCTCATATCAATTTTCAAGAACTCCTAGTTTTGTTTTAGCTAGGAAACTTAAAGCCCAAAACATGACTTGAAAAAAATAGAATATGGAAGTGTTTGGGAGCATTAATGATCAGGGGAATATTCTTTTTTAAGAGCTGCAATGTTTTGATGAAAAAGAGGTTGATGGGGCCATCTTGATTGAAGACATGGCGAGGAAAATGGTTGTTGTGATTGAGATGGAAAAAAACACTCTTATGGAGGAGATTGCATGTTGAAAGAATTGGAAACGAGCACAAATCTTTCCACAAAGTAGCTAATTCCTATAGAAGGAATAAGGCCATTGAGGTTTTTAATTCGGAAGGTAGGGTACTTATAGACATCATTGAAATGAAGGATCACATTATTCACTTTTATGATAAGCTTCTTGCGAAGCAATACCATTGGAAACCTAAGGTTGACGGGCTGACTTTTAATCGATTGAACAGTCAAGTGCGAAGTGGTTGGAGAGATCGTTTGAATAGGAGGAGATGCTTAGTGTGTTAAGAGGGATGGAAAAAGACAAAACACCGGATCCAAATGGCTTCACAATGGCTTTCTTTCAGGCTTGTTGGGATATTGTTAGGGAGGATATTATAAAGGTATTATTTTGAATTCACTCGTTAATGAAATTTGAGAAAATTCTTAATGCTTCATTCACTACCCTTATTCCAAAAAGGGCAAGGTTGGTGGAGGTGAAAGACCCATCCCATAAGTCTGGTGAGTGGGGTATACAAAATGATCATTTCCAAACTTCTAGCTAATTTGTTTTGTGAAGTTATGGGGAAGATCATCTCGAGGTCACAAAATGCCTTTGTTACTGGAAGACAAATCCTTGACTCAGTCCTCATTATTAATGAATACTTAGATGGTAGAGTCAGAGTCGTCATCCTAGGTATTCTATGTAAATTGGATATGGGGAAGTCTTTTAATCATGTTAATTGGGATTTTTTTGGTGTCAATAGGTATGGATTTGGGGAGAGATAGTGTCATTGGATGAAACATTGCTTCACCATCATCAGATTCTCAATTCTGGTTAATGGCACTTCTAAAGGTATTGTTAACAGATCTCCGGGCTTGAGGTAAATGGATCCTTTATCTCCTTTCTTGTTTGTTTTAATATGGATGTGCTGCTAAGTAGAATGTTGAAGGTGGTGGTGGAAAGGGGCTTTATCTCCAGTTTCTATGTGCTGGTTCATGGAATGGTAGCTTAAATGTCTCTCATATTCTCTTCTCTAATGACAAGTTGATTATTTGTGAGCCAGATACTGACAAGATTCATTCCTTAAGGGCTCTTTTGCTTTGTTTTGAAGATGCCTTCAACCTTAAGGTGAATTTATCGAAATCTGAAATGGTTCATGTTGGCTTGGTTAATAATTTGGGTGAATTGGCTGCTATCTTGGGCTATAAGGTATCATCCTTACCCATGAAGTATTTTGGTTTTCTCTTGGGGGGCTCCTTATAAATCCAAGGTCCCAATGTGGGATGCGATTATTGAAAAGATCAAATGTAGGTTGGCACGTTGGAAAAGGATTTATTTGTCCAAAAGTGGTAGAATCACCCTAATCAATAGTACATTATCCTACCTCCTAGCATACTTTCTATCTTTATTTCCTTCGCCTTCAAGGGTGATGAATTGATTGAAGAAGATTTTTCATGATTTCTTGTGGGGAGCTTTACAGGATGAGAAAAAAAATTCCATTTGATTAATTGGGATAAGATCTATACCCCCTTTATCTTGCAGAGGTTTAGGGGCAAGAAAGTTGAGAACCTTCAATAATGCCTATTAGGAAAATGGTTATGGATTGGGAAGGGGATGCTCTTTTGAGGAATGTTATCGATGTTAAATATGGGAGTATTTGGGGGAGGTTAGTGATCAAATGAAGTAAGAGGGGCATATGGTGTGAGGGTTTGAAAATTTATTCAGAATGGATGGGAAGATTTCTCTAACAATTTCAGATTTGAGGTGGGAAGGGGAAGAAGACTTAGATTTTGGTACAATATATGATGTGGCGATGTTGCCTTGAAGAATGATTTCCCTTCTTTTTGTAGGATTGTGTTGGATAAGGATGCCTTAGTGTCTGACAATATGGACATTCTGATAATGCGCTATACACACTAAATTTAAAGTTTGGAGGGGAGGATAGATTACTTTGGATTCATTCGAGGAATTAGAACTTCTTGATCAGATCCTATTATAAGATTATGTCGTTCCTTTCTTCCATTGCCTTGGAAGTGTAGTTGGAGGAGTAATGTTCCTCTTGAGATTGCTTTTTTTGGCTTGTTGGCCTCCCACGAGAAAACATTGACTACTGATAAGCCGAGAAAGCGTGACCTTTACATAATAGGTTGGTGTTTCATGTGTAAAAGTAAAGGTGAATTGATGGATCATCTTCTTCTTCATATTGAAGTAGTTAAGGCCTAAAGGGATCAATGAAGTCTTCACCAGGCTTGGTAGTGCTTGGGTAATGCCTAAGAGGGTAATAGATTTATGATCATGTTGTTGAGGAATTCAGGGCAATCGTCAAATAGTGGATATTTGGAAGATGATCATGCCTTTATGTTTAATGTGGTTTATTTGAAATGATGAGATGAATGGTTACTATTTTGATAACAGGGAGCATTGATCGGGAGGGTTAGGGACTTTTTCTTTCATACATTGTTATTTTTGGCTTTGGCTAATATATTGAATGAGACTAGTTTTAACGAATTTTATGCAATTTTTCACAAATCTTAGCTTGTAATTAGCTTAATCTCCTGTATATTTCATGTATACTTGAATATTGTCTAATTATATGGATTAGTAAATTCTTCTTACTTATATAAAAAAAAAATAAAAATTCTATTGATTATTCCAAAAATCCACCACTAGAATATAGCTCCCTTCGGCACACCTGGCCGTTTCTCAAAATCCAAGTTTTAAGTTCTGTTTAGTATGGTTTTACCATTCTCTTACATATATAACTAAGCTTGTCATAGGCCATGTTGCCAAAAAAATTAAGAAATATTAATAATTTTTAAAACCTGTTTGCCAAAAAAGACCATAATCACCCCCCCTAATTTTGATTTACTTCCATAATTGTTTGGCTTTTCGGCATATTGATCCCTATTTCTAATTTTAAACCTTTTACTCTATATTGATCATTTATTACTAAATAGTAAATAATCCGTTAAATACGTCTCATCAAAATACGATGGTCTTTGTAATTGGAAAAATCAACAAGTGCATATCAAATGGTATAGTTTTTTGTTTTTCCTTTGTGAGTTTACCAATATTTTGTATACAGAGAAATGCTTTAATTATTAAAAAAGATTTAACAAAGATAAACTTATAAACTGACATATATTGATGTGATATGTATGATCATTGTAAACTCATAAGCTAATATATCACATGGAGACACATTAATTTATAAATTTACTTTCAACAAATTTTTTGTGAATATTTAAAAAAATTTATTCTCCTCTTTAGTTTCTTCATAGGACGTACGTACAATTATGCAAAATTTTGAAATTTATTAATGAAATTAATTTCTAAAAAATAGCTTAATGTCAGTTTCTTACATGGTTTTAATTATTTGGAAATGATAACGTTACCATATACTTCTTGTTGTAAAAGTAGGCAACTGTGAAATGTATAAATACCGTGTAATCATTTTGAAAAATAGTGGAGTCTATTATTAAAAAATTAATTTATTTTTCATGTAGGTTCTATAAATGTTTTATTTACTTTTTTTTTAAAGCGATTATGGGACGATTGCATAATTTACGGTTGCAAATATTTTTTCTCTAAATTATTTATGCTGCAAATTAGAAAGCAATCTACTGCATATAAATACTCCATTAATACTACAAATCTAGCTACATCTGAAATTTGGACACCCTATTTGCCCCACATGGCAAGAAAATCAGTAATTAAAAAAAGACATAAAATGAAAGGTTTAAAAATGAGATATTCTTAATGTTTTTTTTTTTTTTTTTTTTGTGTGTTTATATATGCAAGATCAGTGGTGACATTAAAAGTCATGTTTGTCTTGGCCGAATGCTTTGAATCCTTCTCCGTTAACTTCACCATCTATCCACATAAATTATTTTGTACGTGCAGGTGATGGGAGAGAAAAACAATCATGCGAAGAGAAATGTTATTTGATTTTGTTTTTCATGTAACTCTAAAATTAAGTCAGCCATATAAATTTATTATTTTGTAAAACTTTTTGATTTGGCTTAACAAGTTCATGAAGGAGTCCATGGACTGGAAACCGCTTACAGGCTCAAGGTCCGGGGGGAATGCTTTGTTCGTTTTTGAAGAAATTGTTGGGATCAATGCTTGTCTTCACATGCATCAACCTGTCCAGATTGCCCTTGAAGTACTTACTCCCATACACTCGTGCACTATTAATAAGGATTGCACGATTCTTGCTTGAACTGGCAATACCGATGTCAAGATCTTTATAGTTGAGAAAAGCCTCCCTTGGGGACTTCGATACGTACGGTCTCATAACCTCATACAAGGTTCTTGAAAGTTTCAGGTAATCGTTCGTAGCTTCTGTACCTTCTTCCACCCACTGCACGGAATATTGTATCTTGAATATGTTTCCAGCCCTGTGTGGGAATGGAGTCTCTGATTCTGGAATCTCACTCATTCTTCCTCCATAGGGATTCCATTGCATCCATCCCCCTTCCCCTATTTTAATCAACAACTTCCACATGGATTCTAAACCAGTCTTTGGAATTGGTTCCTTCACATAATCAGACTTGCTTTTGAAGGAGAAATCTGCCTTGGATGGCCTGACTAGTAAAGCACTTGTGGGAGTTCCGGGGGGGAAATATGCCCAGAAAAGAGTGGACTCAATCCATGTCATTTCACTGCAGTCATCTTGCTGCAATCTTAAGTCGGGAAACCTCACATTCATTAAAGGGATAAGGCTTTCAGATTTTCCCAAATAGTGTCCAATGAAAGAAATTTGCACTGTCTTCTTGCCTTTGTGACTTCCATTCACTGTTTGTGGCATTGCCCTTATGAATAGTTCTTTTGGTAGTTTGTCCGCAACATGTTGCCAACGATAAACAACATCTGTTGCATTCTGTTCCAATGTCCTTTTAACGTTGAACACTGTCACCATGGATGGAACTTGTACCAACTTTATTCTCCATGAAAGAATAACTCCGAAGCTTGCTCCACCACCTCCTCTAATGGCCCAAAACACATCCTCTCCCATGGATTTTCTATCGAGGATCGATCCATTAACAATGACTATTTGCGCATCGATTATATTATCCACAGAGAGGCCATACTTTCGCATCAAGTTTCCATATCCACCTCCAGAAAAGTGTCCACCCGTGCCTACGGTCGGACAGACCCCAGCAGGGAAAGCATGGACTTTACTTTTCTCGGCGATTCGGTAATAAACCTCGCCAAGAGTTGCTCCAGCCTGAACCCATGCAGTCTCGGATGCTATATCAATGTCGATAGCACGAAAATTGAACATGTCAAGGACTAGGAATGGATTATTTGATACGAATGAAAGACCCTCATAGTCATGGCCACCGCTTCGAATCCTGATTTCCAAGCCATAACGCTGTGCACAAATAACAGTTGCTTGGATGTGAGAAATGTGTTTGGCAGCTATAATAGCAAGTGGTTTTGGGGTTGCAGATGTCAAAAACCTGCGGTTTATTATATAGGAGTTCAAAACAGAGAGAAAAGAGGCATTGTTGGGGGTGTAGATGGCTTGGGAAACTGGGTAAAATGGTGAAGAATTAATTGGAAGACATCGGAAAAACATGTCTAGATTAACTTGATCTGAATTCGCACATGAAATTGAGAACAAAATGATAGCAAGTATGATTGGGATTGAAGGTTGTCGTTGGCATGAGGTCTTCATTCTGCCAAATAATTCGTTGGTTTGACCTCTTGTTTGTGTGATCTGCTGCACTGTTATAAGATCAATATGAGAGTACTGATCATGGCTAAGACATCATGAACGCTATACTTATAAACTTTCAATTAATGCCGTTTCGTTGCAAGGTAATTAATTATTATACAATTAATGGATCTATTATGAAATCAAATCCAAACAGATCTTCTTTCTCAAGTACTGTTTACATGGTTTTTATTTCAAAATCATAATGATCATACGGCGTCGGTTATCATAATTATTGCCTTTTTGGGGCTACAAAAATATTAATCCAATATTTATTGTACTTTATAATTTTAACCACATCAGGAAATATTTTATTGAAAATTGTTAATGCATGCAGTAGCTAGCTAGAGTGATCTATAGATGTTCTTTATAAGTAATTCATTCCTAAGTACCTTTCCTCGTATATATTCCTGATCAAATCTAATTCTTTGGTGCATTTTTGCAAGACATCTTTGAGCTAAACTTGACGGAAATAATTTCTTGTCTTACAAGACTATTTTTGACGAGCAGAACTTGCCGAAAAGTCTCAATTTTTTTTTTTTTTTTGTTGGCAATAAAAAACCGCTGCCAAAAAGTCTCAATTTTAAGAGAACCCGCTAAAAACAATTCAAATATTGTTTGTTAAACTTGGCGTAGTGTGCTATGTAAATACCATCTCTCCTCTCAAGGTTGAGGTTTTTTCTCTCTAGCAGAGTTTTGTCTCTTAAGCTAGCTTTGACTGGTTTGAAGAGGAGAGATGGTAGAGGAACTAACAAAACAGTGGGAAGAACTAAGTCTCACGGAGAAGGAAAAGGGGGAGGTAGTACTGGTCCCTAGTTCAACAGCAACAAAATAGCTACATAGTAACTATTGTCTGCTGGCTATGATCATAGCTCAAAGGCCAGTAAATAGAGAAGCCTTTAAGACAACTATGGCAAGAGTATGGAGATGCAAAAGTTGGATCCAATTCACTGAAGTTGGAAGCAATAAATACTTAGTTGAGTTCCACTTAGAGCAGGATCTACAACAGGTCATACGTGGAAGGCCTTGGTCTTTTGATAGGTGGCTGGTCTGCATTCACTTGTATGAAGGGGATAGATCAATCAATGAAGTTCCTTTCACCTTGGAAGAGTTTTGGGTTCATGCATATAACATGCCTTTGGCAAGTATGACTGAATAGGTAGGCAAAAAAATTGGTGACACAATAGGGAAGACTCTTTCTGTACAAGTTGATGATAGGGGCATTGGATGGGGTAAGTTCCTGAGACTCAAGGTGGAGGTTGACATCTCAAAGGCTCTTCAGAGAGGTCTTTTCTTGTCTTTTGAAGGTAAGAGAACCTGGATCCCCTTTAAATATGAACGTTTGCCATCTTTTTGTTTCAAATGTGGGGTCTTAAAGCATGCACAGAGAGGCTGCCAAGTAATGAATACAGACAGCAGTAAGCTCCAGTATGGGTCTTGGCTTAGAGCACCAGTAACCAGAGAAGGAGATCTCTCAAGGAAAAGGTATGGAAACTCAAGTCCACCTAGAGAAACAGAGGAGCAACCATGGGAGAGGGAGAGAGAGGTCAGGGACGACACACCAACCAAAAAGCATGACAATACACCAATAGGTCAGAATTGTAACCTGTAAGATGGGGACATCATAGAAACAAAAGGGCAACTGTGAACCACCACCTTTCTGTTGATCAGAAGACAGGAAGCAGTCAGGTCCTTTTTAAGGAAACAAATGTGGAGCTATTTGTGGGCAAGTCAGAACAGGTTTCAAAAGATGCAAGACCTTGTCTGATGCAAGGCATTGAGGATGCTGCATTGCCAATCAACAAGGTAGAAACCTCCAGCAAGGACAAGGCCCAACAAACTGTCTTAAACCTCAGGAGCAATGATCTGGCGGTCCAAGTATCCTCTATGGCCAACTTTGTCTCATACCAAGTCCTAGCCCTGCAGAAATTCAAGAGCCAAGCCACATGGAAAAGGAAAGCAAGGGACAAAGGCAATGCAGGCCCCTTAACAGAAGTGAACAAGGAAAACATACCAACTGGATCAAAGAGAGAGGCAGGCCTTATCACTAGATCAGCATCTGTTAAGGCCCTCAAGAAACCAAAGATGGAGAAGGAACATGGTATGAAAGCTAGCAAGAATGATATGGTGGTGGCTGGGATCCAGCCCCACCAATTAAAATGAATTGCTTGAGCTGAAACTCCCGAGGGCTTGGGAACCCTCGGTCAGTTAATAACTTGTGCCTTATGGTGCAAACAAAGCTCCCAACCTTTGTTTTCTTAATAGAAACAAAGAGCAAAAAAGAAAAAATGGAATCAATCAGGCGCTTGATAAAGTATGAGCATAGTTTTGTGGTCAATCCCATAGGGACTAAGAGAGGTCTAGCTTTCTTTTAGAAAGAAGAAGTGGAAGCAGAAGTAATCTCCTCTACAATCTCACACATCTCTCTGGCAATTAAATATAGGGAAGCAGGAGTCACATGGTTCCTAACGGGATTCTATGGCAACCCAATTACAGAGAAAATACATGAGAGTTGGCAATTACTGCAAGCACTACAACCAGTAGCAGGAGAGGGATGGCTGTGTGTAGGTGACTTTAATGAGATTTTGAGCAATAGGGAGAAGAGTGGAGGCCCATTGGGACCTCTGAAACAAATGGAGATGTTTAGGGACACAATCACCAAATGTGGCCTTATAGATATGGGTTTTATAGGGAACAAATATACCTGGACCAATGGCAGGCAAGGGGCAGCCTTTACAAAAGAGAGGTTGGATAGGGCTCTTGGCAATGGGGTCTGGCTAGACCTGTACACAGACCCAAGTGTTCACACCCTCCCCTTTCTTTCTTCAGATCATAGCCCCATCTTGATCACCATGGAACAGCACCAACATTTTGGTAATAGACACACAAAGCCATTCAGATTTGAAGCCTCTTGGACATTGAATGAAGACTGTTTTACGAAGGTGGAGGGAGCATGGAAGTCACCTAGACTGACCAACAACAGCATGAGAAGCATCTCAGAAGGCCTGAAGAACTGTTAGTAGAGACTTACACAATGGAGCAAGCAAGAAGACTTTTGGCACATCCAAGAAAGAGACTCAGGCTCAACTAGAACTGCTCTCTAAACTACAGGAGGACAATACAGGTAACTTAAAAATGAGGAAATCAAGCAAGTCCAGAGGGCAGTAGATAACAAGCTAGAGGTTGAAAACATCAAGTGGAAACAAAGGGCCAAGATAAGGTGGTTGAAAGAGGGGGACAGAAACACTAAGTTTTTCCACCAAGCAGCATCCCAAAGAAGGGCAACAAATAGGATAAAGACTTTGTTAGACAACAATGACAAAGTGGTGCACTCGAGAGAAGGTATTAGGGACCTTTTCCAAGGCTATTTCACTAATCTTTTCACCACTTCTAATCCTAGTCACCAAACAGAATGCCTGCCCTCTTTAGAAGCTTGAGTGACTATGTCCCAAAATGAGTTCCTCACTAGACCTTATTGCATTCAAGAAGTGGAAGAAGCAATGTTCCAAACGAATGGTCTAAGCTCCCCAGGGCCAGATGGATTCCTAGCCATTTTCTATCAAAAACACTGGTCAATAGTGGGTCCTCAAGTCTGTGATACAGTTCTAAAAGTGCTCAACTCGAGGGGCAAAATGGAAAGCATCAACAACACCTTCATTGCACTCATTCCCAAGAAGAAAAAGCCAACTAGAGTGACAGAATTTAGGCCTATTTCACTTTGTAATGTTCCATACAAAGTCATCTAAAAAATTGTTGCAAATAGGCTTAAAAAATTCTCCCTAATCTCATATCTGAATCTCAATTAGCTTTTGTCCCAAATAGGCTTATATCAGATAATATTATTGTTGCCTTTGAGACTTTGCATACCATGAAATGTAAAATGATAGGGAAAGAGGGCTATATGGCCTTGAAGTTAGACATGAGCAAAGCATATGACAGAGTGGAGTGGGGATTTCTGAGAGCAGCCTTACTCAAGCTGGGTTTCTGTAACACATGGGTGGATTTGGTGATGAACTGCATAGAAACAGTCACATACTCCCTGCTTGTCAATGGGGAACCTCAAAAAGCTTTCTCCCCCACTCGAGGAATAAGGCAAGGGGACCCTCTATCCCCTTACCTTTTTATCTTGTGTGCAGAAGTCCTGAGCAATTTGATAAAGAAAGCTGAGGAGAATGAGATCATTCATGGTGTCCCAGTTGCACGTGGACAGATGAGGGTATCCCACCTCTTTTTTGTAGATGATAGCCTTCTCTTTTGCAAAGCCAATGCCTTGGAGTGGGGTAGAAGGATCAGCCTCTTAAGACTCTATGAAAGAGCCTCGGGTCAGAGGTTGAATGTTGAGAATACCTCAATAGTTTTTAGTAAAAATACAAGCCATTTAACCCAGCAATTCATCTTGTCTATAGCAGGAATAAGAACATCTATGCCTTATGAAAGGTACTTGGGATTACCTCTTATGGTAGGCAGGGACAGATTTAAAACCTTCAAGAATATCTTGGACAATGTCAGGATAAGACTGAACAACCATAGAGTCAAGTCACTCTCTCAGGCAGGAAAGGAAATTTTTTTGAAAGCAGTGATTCAAGCCCTTCCAACCTACACAATGAGTGTATTTAAGCTACCACTTAATCTACTTCAGTCTCTAAACAGTGTAATCCACAACTACTGGTGGGGTCAGCAAGAGAAGGAGCAAAGAATACATTGGATCTCATGGAAGAGAATGGGGCAAGCCAAATCTGAGGGTGGTTTGGGTTTCAGGGATCTTGAAGTTTTCAACAAAGCCATGCTGTCCAAGAATTGTTGGAGGATACTCCAAGACCCAACATCACTTACTGCCAGGGTCCTTAAAGCTAAATATTTCCCAAACTCGAGTTTTCAAGTGGCTAAGGTGGGAGCCAAGCCATCCTTTGTATGGAGAAGTCTTCTATCAGCTAGATAGACTATTGAGGCAGGGTCATTGTGGAGGTTGGGCACAGGAGACAAGATTAAAATATGGTCAGATAAATGGTTAGTCAAGTCTAAACCAGCAATGGTAAGAAGCCCTATAAAGTTTCTGAGTTTTGAAGCCACAGTAGCTGAGCTTATAGACCATTCAACCAAGAGCTGGAAAAGGGACCCGGTGCAAGAAATATTTGAAGAAGAGAAAGCCTTAGTGATCCTCCAAACTCCCATTAGCTCCTTGAATTCCAAGGACAAGCTCATATGGCATGGCACAAAAAATGGCTCTTTCTCAGTGAAGAGTGCATATCACATGGAGAAAGCAACGAAAATGGAAGGAAGAGGCCAAGCCTCAACCAGTAAATCATTTAAAGAAGTATGGAAAAAAATATGGCAGCTCCATATCCCTCCAATTGACAAAATGTTTATATGGAGAGCATGCCAAGAATCCCTCCCTACCCAGCTCAACTTATTCAAGACAAAGATAGTGAAGGTACCACTATGTCCAATTTGCTCAAGAGAGGAGGAAAGTATTCTACATACTCTTTGGAACTGTGAGGTAGTCAAAGATGTTTGGGGCCAATGCTCGATGAGGCTGCAAAAAAGCACATGCTCCCAACTGCCTATGGTGTTATTCTTTGAGAACATGATCAAAGTTCTCAATGATTCAGAGATGCAGGAATTTGTGATGGTAGCTAGACAATTATGGCTGAGAAGAAATTCTTTTATCTTCAAAAACAAATTCCTACCTCCAAACTGTCTACTCAGAGAAACCAGTTTGAGACTACAGCTGCTAAAAGAAGAGGAGGACAAAATTCAGACTCAAAAGAAGGGCCAACAGACAAAGAATTCAGCTGAGAAGTGGCAAAGTCCTCCTGCAAACTAGTTTAAAGTCAATTGGGATGGGGCAGTAGACAAAGCAAAATGCATGATTGGCATAGGTGTAGTTGTAAGGGATGAGAAAGGTCAGATCATAGCAACAATGAGGCACAAGAAGATGCAAATCCCCGACCCTCTCCTAACAGAATCTTATGGAGCTTTAGTAGCTGTTCAGTTTGCCAAGGATCTGGGACTGACACAGATTGAATTGGAGGGTGATTCACTCTAGGTAAGAAAGGCACTACAGGAAGAAAATGAAGCGTGGAGCAGTACCAGCATGTTTATCTGTGAGACTAGAACTTGGCTTAAAACTTTTGCAATGTGGCATGTTTCTCATGTTAGGAGGAATGGTAACAACATAGCCCATTTGTTAGCAAAAGGATCTTAACATTTCTGATGATTTTAATGTAACTATGGAGGGCATTCCTCAGTGTATTTCTCCTTTAGTTCAATGAAATGAAGTAAGAGTATTTCAAAAAATAAATAAATACCAAATGTAAGAACACACCTACTAACAAAAAGATGTAGTACGGATACAAATAATTTTATGGGAGATATGGGGATTGGGTATATCTCATGCTATGATTATATGATATCATAATGAAAATAAAATAAAAAGGGAAATAGAGAAGAGAGAATTAGGGAAATAGATTTTGAGGGGCGCAACATCTTTGTCAATGTCAATTATTTTTAAATAACGAACCTATCTTAGATCTATTTATAGGTGAATGAGATTAGAGAAAAAATATAAAAATAATAAGTCGATTATACTAATTGATAATGATTGATTTTATATACAATAAATTTTAACTAAATATAGTATTACCATTTATAAATTATACTATATTCTATGTACGGTAATATTTTAACAATAATGTTGCTAGTTGTTCAAATTCTATACACTTTTAGCTTTCCATTTGTTAGACTTTTGGTATTTTTTTGATGTGTGAAATAATGAGTGTTGCCCAAAGGTTGTAGTAAGGGTCCTTAGTCTTACCTATATAAAATAGCTTGTGTTTTCCATTAGACTCACCCATAGAGTTCTAAGGCAAATTAAAGACTAGAAGTACATTTTCTACAGAAAATCTCTACTTCCTTTTGTAAGTTTTTGAGTTCTTAAATCAAAATGACTGGAAGTAAAAGATTCTATAGATTTTTTTATTCTTTCAAGATGTTTTCTTACACCATTATCACCCATGCCCCTCCCTTCTCATTTTGGTCAACTTTCCCGTGAATCAAGCCCCGAGCACCTTCCTTGGGCACGTGAGCCAGATGCTTGCCGGGTGTAAAAAAAAAAAAAACCCTGGCCATTTCGACATTCCACATGCTGCCACACCTCCTCTTCCAAATATCTCTCATTCCTATATTCTCTTCCACAGTTCGCGCCTCTATGTTGCAATTATGTTGTATTTCTTTTTTAGCATTTTATGTTTACGGGTCTCCATGTAGGTGCTTGTAAACTTGATGATGTGTAGTTGTTTTGGTCATCTTTCCCATGAAGCAAGCCCCGAGCACCTTCTCATATGTGTTGGTGCTTTCTTTTACTGGAAATTGGTTGTTGTCCACCTATCCTATCCAAGGATGCAAAAGGTGGGGGATTGTAGATTTTTAACTCTTTTCTACATATACAGGATATGAGATGAGAATTTCACTACAACAAAAAAGATATTTTGGGACGAATTGAAAATCTTCCCAAAAAGTGAGATTTAGGAATGAATTTCATATTTCATTCTAAAAAATTGACGAAATTTCTGTAACGGTTGAACTTATTTGAACGGTCTAGTTAGGGACGAAATATTTTGTTCCAAATAAGTTACCCGTTTGAACACTAATGATTCAACCATTCGAACGTCTAAATTTTACTGTTCGAACATAATTTTGGCGTGTTAAGTAAATTTTTTTAGAGGAAAATTGATACACCGTTCGAATGTTTTAATTTAACCGTTCGAATGATGAATTAGCACGGTTCAAACTTGATTTGAAGGGGTCAAATGGTGACCAGGGTTTTTTTTTTTTTTTTTTTTTTTTTTTTGCAGAATTATATTTATATTAACTAGTAATTATAAGAAATTGGTCAATTAAATAATAGGAATACTATAAATTAATAATTAGGTCAGAAAATATAAAATAATACTATTTCATAGTTAAAATACTGAATTTATAAAACATAAAATCTTGTTCATGCTTAAAACAAAAAATAAATAAATAAAAGATAGAAGGTACTAATTAAGACCCCAAGTCTTTGCACACTTTCTTGATTGCAGCTATACGTTCCTCTATTTGTGTCAGTCTAGTACTGATAGTGACCTGAGTCGCAAACATGACATCAAACTCTGTACATAATGTAGTAATCTCTATACGAAGCATAGACACAGCAGAATGGATCTCCATATGCACTGTATCGATCACCGCTGATGTATGTTCACTGATCGCTACACGCACGATCTCAGCCATATCCTTACGAGTAACATTGTTTACTGATGCCTCGGCCTGTGTGGATGTCTCAGCAGCTGATACTCCATGATCTCCCGGCTGTGCATCTCTATGAGGATTAACTAGTTCTAGAACATGTCCATCAAGACGCAGTCTCGAGTGTCCCATGCTGCATGAGAGGGTGGTGTTGTTTATCGGTCCCATCGGCTCCCGTTTACGCTCAGCAACATCCGGCACAACACCAGTAAATAGCAGAAATTAGGTGATCAGGATTTCAAATGGCAGTATATCTATCGAAATGTACCTAGACTCTGATCAAATCATATTGAATATATCCCCCACCAGGTCGATAGGAATGCCACGAGTGACCTGTATCATACATTTCGTCCAATCAATGCCAACCTCTATCTTTTGCTGCCCAGGGTCAATGTTGTTGGTAATTAGTAAATTCAAGATCTTGAAGAAAGAAGATAGATCTGCCTGTTTGTTGCTCTTCATCCCGTCATCGGTAGAGCATCTGGACCAACAACCAAATCCCTCACCTCATGATCTGCAAGGGTATTGACCTCATTAGTATAAATTGATGCCTTCTCCTCAGCTGTCTCTGCCTCAGTTGAAGGATCAAACTCTCCAGGCACCACATTCGGATATGCATCTGGCAGCCTAGGAATACCGAGATGCTCAGCAAGTCCATCCCGTGAAAATACAACTGAAACTCCTTGGACAGAGATCCTGTATGCCCCTTCGTCATCTAGGCTGGCACTACCAAGCTCTTTATAGAACTCAACAACAATGTCAATATAAGAGACTGGCTCCCATTTTTCCTCCCGCTCATCTAGGATAGGTCTCCAACCACGATTGCAAAAGACTGATGGCAGGGAATCACCCTCCCAGAAAAGACTCTGGAAATCAGAAATCTTTACCGGTCGCTCCAGTGAAATAGTCCTCTCCCTGACTGGACCACTACTAGTCTCATCAGGATGGCGTCGCTTACGTCTCGCCCTAGAAGAAGACATTATAATCAACATGAAATTTACAATTAAAAATTAGATATATAACATTAACAATAAAAATACAATAAATTACTATTCACAGTACTTTCAAATGAATAGTAATTTAATAAAGTGAGACATTGTGAACAACATAATTTTTAATAAATAATATCACATTATTTAATATTAATTAGATTAATATTAATAGAAATATAATATTTTAAAAAAGTGATAAATTACGACACTAATTTAATTATAATATAGAAATTATTCTCATTAAAATTTAATGGAACTATAATATGGAATAAAAATAATATGGAATGGTTAGCTAATACCGTTTGAACGATGTTTATAGCGTTTGAAAGGTATGCGAATTGATTTCATATTCTAGACCGAGTCGACTCAGCCATTAAAATCCATGGAATCCTCATTCAATTCCATGGATTTTTTACCAAAATAAATTAAATAGAAACCTAAATAAACCTTCTTATGATGGATTAATGCAAATCTATGGTGAGTATTGATGGATAAATTGCTTTATCCTAATTCAAACAAATAATCCATCAAAAACCTAAATATAAACGGTAAAATGGTTAGAAAAAGAAGAATACCAGTGCTTAGAGGAAGAGGCTTCGAGTGGGTACTGTTCACAGCAGCGAAGACGGCGTTGAATGGTGGAGATGGATGGTTAAAGCCTTGAAAGGAAGTTATGCACATGTTTGACATCCGTGAAAATGACGTCCGTGGCAACTTATATATGCAACACCATTTGAACGGTATGTTAATACATTTGAACGTATAAATTGAAATTTACCGAATTATGATATTATTAAATATATTATTTATTATCATAATAATTTATTATAATATTAAATATAATATACTATAATGTATGTTATTATATATATAATACACTATATATTATATTTATTATTTTTAATATAGTATATATTATATTATATTTAATAGATTATATTATACTATATTATATTATTTATATTATATATAGTATAAGTTATATGTAGTATAATATAGTATACTATATATACGATACTATATTATAGTATTATATAACATATATGTGATATTAAAGATCACATAAATGTTATAGTAAATGTATGTTATGACTTGTTTAGTATATTAACATATTATATTTTAGTTATAGGCTAATTAGATGACACGAAATATTCTAGCACTATAGATGACACTATATATGATAGTATATATATGTTATATATAGTTTAATATATTAACATATTATATTTTAGTTTTAGTCTAATTAGAATACACTCTAAATGCTAGTACTATAGATGACACTATATATGATAGTATGTACATGTTATACTAGAAAGTATTATATTATCATATTATATTTTAGTTATAATCTAATTAGATGACACTATATATGCTAGTACTACAGATGACACTATGCCATGATACCATATATATGTTATATATAGTCTAATATATATACTTGACTATAATATTAGATGTAGTATGATATTATATATTATATTATAGTAAAATATAATATAATTAACATATATGCTTGATAATATATTATAATCAAATATTACTATGCTACTAAACTATAGTATATTACATATTAGATATTAATGTTATTTTATTTATAGGTATAGTGCAAAATTTTTTTTTACTAAACATAGTTCAAACCGTTCAAACTCTTAATATTAAGTGTTTGAATGTTTTGATAAGTGGACATTAACGTTCGAATGTGAAAATTCAGGAGCGAAAATTTTTCTACTTCATTATTTAACGTTCGAACGTTTAGTAAGTAATCGTTTGAACGTAAATGTTCTACATTTACACGACAGAACCTGACAATCTTGCTCTCCTCCCACCACTCTTAGTCTCACTCCCAGAGGCAAACCATATTTAGCTTCATTCGAGGTTCTACATGAAGAAGAAAAGATCGATGAAGGTGTAAAACCAGATGTTGTTGGAGATGAATACGATGAGGATATGGAGCAAATGTTAGGTGATATCGGTGCGGGAATGTTTATGGATGAAGGTGACATGGACACATCAAGTTCAAATGATGGGGGTCATAACACTTTTGCACGATCATGGAATGATTCACAACGTGAGCTATATCCAGAATGCAGAAGGCATAGTAAGTTGTCATTTTTTCGTAATACTACTTCACATAAAATCAATGTGCCGATTATCAATTAAGGCTGTCAATATGTTACTCGAGTTGTTTAAAGAGGCACTGCCATCAGATAATACTTTACCTCGTAACTTTTATGAAGCAAAAAAGTTGAAACGAGGACTTGGATCTGATTACAATGAAATACATGTATGTAAGAATAACTGCATATTATTTTGGCAAGAGAATGAGCAGTTGAACGAGTGTCTCATATGCCACGAATCAAGATGGACATTTGATAAGCAAAATGTGCCACAAAAGGTAGTATGCCACTTTCTATTGATACCTAGATTACAACGATTATATATGTGACGTGCAACAGCTATAGACATGAAATGGCACTCGTCAGCCAGAGTTAGGAATGATGCTATTTTATCACATCTTGCCAACTTCCAAGTATGGAAGGAATTTGATCAGGAGCACCCATGATTTGCTGAAGAACAGCGTAATGTGCGACTTGGGTTGGTAACAGATGGATTTAATCCGTTTGGAAACATGAGTACTAGTGATAGTACTTGGCTAGTTGTACTTATACCGTATAATCTACCACCGTGAAAGTGTATGAAACATCCATATTTCATGATGAGTTTGATCATTCCAGGTCCGAGATCACCGGAAAATGATATAGACATACACTTACAGCCATTGATGGCAGAATTGAAAGATTTGTGGGAGAATGGGGTTGTCACATTTGATTCATCAACAGACAAGTTGTTCAAGATGCATGCTGCTATGTTAGGGACAATAAATGATTTTCCAGCTTATGGAAACTTGTCAGGTTGGAGTATTAAGGGGAAAATGACATGCCCAACTTGTAACAAACATACTAAATCTGAATGGCTCACTTACGGGAGGAAATTGTTTCATGGGTCATCGTCAATTTTTACCTGGTGACCATAAATGGTGGGAAAATTCACAAATGTCTGATGATACTATTGAATGGGGCCAACTTCCATCATATTTGTCTGGTGAAGATGTACTTGCACAATTTATAGATGTTGGTTGTAATAATTTGCTAAAAAAAAAATGAAAGAGAAAATGAGTTACAAATGAGTTGAATTGGACTAAGAAGAGTACATTTTTCGACCTCCCATACTGGTCAAAGTTAAAATTACGACATAGTTTTGATGTTATGCATATTGAAAAAAATATATGCGAATTCGTATTGGGAACATTGATGTCAATTGAAGGAAAAATGAAGGATACATTAAACTCAAGGAAGGATTTGAAGTGGTTGGGAATAAGACCGAAAATGCAATTGTAAGAAAATGGTTCGTCTGTTTACATGCCGATTGGGTGGTATATATTGTCAAGGAATGAAAGGGCTACATTTTGTGAGTGGATAATGAAAATTAAATTATCAAACGGTTATGCCTCGAATTTGACAAGGTGTGTTTGAACAAATAACTGGAAAATAAATGGATTAAAAGGTCATGATTGTCATGTCCTTTTACAGTGTATCTTGCCCATTGGTATCCGTGGGTACTTGATCAGAGACGTGCGCATGGCTTTGACTAAGTTGGGTTTATTTTTCAAAAACTTATGTGCTAGGACATTAAATGTAGAAGCTTTGGATTGAATGGAACGTGAAATTGCTATAATATTGTGTAAGCTAGAAAGTATTTACCTACCGTCATTCTTCGACGTCATGGTTCACCTAGCCGTCCATTTGCCACGTGAGACTCGACTTGCAGGACTAGTTCAGTATATATGGATGTATCCCATTGAACGATTCCTTGGGAAGTTGAAATGTATAGTTGGTAACAAGGCTCACCCAAAAGGATCAAGTGCAGAAGCATATATTGATGATGAGTGGTATATCTTCTGTTCCAAATATTTTCACAGAGTTGACACTAGGTTTGATCGGCTAGAAAGAAACTTTGATGTTGACCGAGTGAGACAATGAAATGTGTTTTCTGTGTTTTCCCAACAAGTATGTCTAGTTGGTGCAGTTCGTAGTTATGACTTATATGGCAGAGAGTTTGAGAAAGCTCAATGGTACGTGTTGAACAATTGCCCTGAGATAGAGAACCACTTAAAGTAAGTTATAGTTTTTTCTTAATTTAATACTCGCTTATTTACTTTCACAAAATTCTAAGAATATAAAAGCCTTGTAGTAATCATCAATTTCAGTGATTATATTAACATGCTCAAGGAACTAGGAGTAAATGATATAAACTAGAAACATGAAGAGGAGTTCTCGAGATGGTTTGAACAACGGGTAATGACATTCATCCACTATCAATTTAAAATATTGATAGTTTATTATTGATATAATAGAAGCTTTACTTAAAATGTAGGTTGTACAAATACATGCGAATAATCCAAACGATATATCGGATGAACTGCATGCATTAGTGTGTGGCCCATCGAGACGCGCTAGAAGATATTCTACATGTATTTCTCGAGAAAGTAGGTATCACACAATGAATCGAGATTGTTATAGGAAAACACAAAATAATGGTGTCCTAGTTGAGGGAAGTCATGATGGAGAAAATATTGATTTCTGTGGAGTTATTGTTGATATAATTGGAATGAAATATTTGGGGAAGCTTGCAGTGTATCTGTTTAAGTGTGATTAGTGGGATTTAAGCAATCCTCAAATTGGAGTTCGTGATGATGAATATTTTTTGAGTTTCAATACATAAAAAAAATGGTACGAAGATGATCCTTTTATTTTAGCTTCTCAAGCATTTCATGTATTCTACTTAAATGACCCAAAGTTAGGAAATCAATGGCGAGTAGTACAAAAATATTCTCCAAGAAATATATATGATGTTATCCCTCAGGCGGAAGGGCGAGATGAAGAAGATGATCCCTCTACTCAAGAAGCATACCAAGAGAGTCAGCCTGTCTTTAGTTTGTTTGTGGATTTGAGTTAGTATGAGATGATTCCATTAAATAGAGAAGATATTGAGGCTGAAATTGTTGATGCAATAGTTAAGCAAAATGTTGAATCATCTGAAGTATTTACGGATGATGAGACCAAATTGTCAAATGATACTGATACAGATAGTGATTAACCAATTATGTTTTCACATTACATTTGATGAGCACTATTTTACTTAATGAATATTATATCAATTTTATGAAATTATGCATCCGAAGAGAGAGGAAGTTCGTATTCCATCTCCACCAATTCCTAGCTCTCCTTCAAACTCACCATTAGAGATTGACTCTACAGAACAAGGTAAAATTCTAATAGTCATAAAAGTTATCAATTAAGGTTATAATAGAAAATTGATTACAATGTTATATACATGATGAGTTCACAGTACAATCTCGCCAAGGTCGAGGCACTACTAGAGACGTGAATTTGGAAAAATATCGTAAGATGGGTAAGATCAAGGATAACATTCTTGACGAACATACTGGAGGTGAAGGACAACCAGTAGCTTGGCTTGCATTGCATGTGGGTGCTCTTACATGAACTTATGCACCTTTGGCAACAAGTTCATGGAAATAAGTCCACCAAGATGTTAAAGAGCTTATCAAGAAGCATTGTTTGGTAATGTTTAAAACATTTATTTAGTTGGTAAATTTTTATATTTTACTTAAAGTTAGAATATTATAAATAATAATATGTTTGCCTAAATTTTTTTTTAAGGATGATTTTAAATTAAATTTTGGTCGGAGAGAGGAGCGTAAGACTGTGGAAGAGCTCATAAGTAATGAATTCCACAAATATAAGGCAAGGTGTCATGAGCATTATAATAAGTTCGAGAATATGGAAGATGCATGCCAACGTGCTTTTCAAGATGTCCAACCTTCTGAGTGGGAAAAATTTTGTGACATGTTTGAGGATCCATCATATAAGGTATAATTAAATTAATTATTTTAGTCATCCTATTTTTAATTTTGCTTTCTAATATTTTCAATTTCTATGTAGGAGTGAAGTTCTATAAACAAAATAAATAGATTGAAATTGAAGATTAATCATCAAGCAGGCTCAAGATTTTTCCACCGCCTCTCTAAGAAATTGGTATTGCTATTTTTTTTATTTGTATATAGTTAATTGAATATATGAATCCTAATGACTTTATATCTTAATAAATATTTATTGTAGAAAGATTCAGATGGTAATTATGATCTGACAAAATTATGTGCTGCATCACATACTAAATCGTAGTGGAGAGTGGAATCATCCCAATGCCCATGAAAATTATGTAAGTATTATAATTTTTTTAAATAAATATATTAGAATATTTATGATTATATTAACTCTTTATCTTATGTGTAGGATAAAATAGTTGCCATACATGCTGAATCTAAAATTCCTTAACAAATGATGTTAAGATTTTTACACAAGTTCTGGGTCAACGTTAAGGATATTTGAGGGGTTTGGGTCACTGCATAAAACCTTCTCCCTCTTCCTCTTCTTCTGGGTTTGCCTCTACGGCTTCTATAGTGCAAGAGAATACGAATTGCAGAATTGAAGAATTGGTTGCAAGGTAGCATAAGTTAGAGGCTCAATTGGCGAAACAAGGAGACATAGAGACGTGCCTCAAACAACATGAAGAACAACAAGAAGAGTTCATGAGAGATGTGCAACTCCAAATGCAGTAGCTTATGCAACAGTATAGGCCTCCAAGCATCTGATGGTTTTTTACGTATAGATTATGAGATTATCTAATTATGTATGAACAATGCCAATCTCATGGTTATTTATTAGTTCGCACTTATTATAAAACTTTTGCCAGTATTAAACAGTTTCTAATATATGTTTTTCAAATATTATGAATGTCTATTTGGTTTTTTATTATTATGTTAATAAAATAGTAGTCATTCGAATGATCATGTAATGTTCAAACATTAATGATTAAGCCGTTCAAACGACATTAGACGATCAAATAATGTTAAAATGCAATTTATTATTGTAGAGTTCGAACATAATTTTTATCCATTCGATCTCTTTTACCGTTCAATCTATTCCTTTAATGTTCGAACGGAAAGCTATTTTATACCGTTCAAATGTTATCAAAAAGTGTGATCATTCGAACGTATTTTCACAATCGTTCAGACAATTTAAATACGCTTGGACTTAAAATAGTAACCATTCAAACGATAATCTAGAATGAACTTAAACCGTGACAAAAAAAATTAAACATTCGAATGGTATCGAACGGTCAATTTCAAAATCGCCCCAAAAGATATATTTTGGGATGAAATGGTGATTTTCGTCCCAAAATATCTTCTGGGACAATGTTGTAGGGATGACCTTGGGACAATGTTTTTTTTTGTCCCAAAACATTTTCTGGGACGAAATCCCTACAATTTGGGACAAAAATTTTCGTCCCAAAAAAATGATTCTGTTGTAGTGTTTTATCATGAATAGTAATAAAATAGTTTGTAAATAATAATGAGATAGTTTGAGTTAATATATATTGGGTTTTAGAGAAAGAGAGAAAAAATTGAATAAAAATTATTACAAACTTAAAATATTTTTACAATATAATTTTTAATATTATTTTTGTTTTGGGGTTTGAAAAAATTGAATTATTTTTTATTTTTGGATTTTTTAAATTCTTAAAAAGTATTAATGATTAGTTTAAAAAAATTGTAATGATTAATTTGAAAGTGTTTTGTGATTGAATGATATTTGGAAAGGAAAAGAGATGTGATGAGATAAGATGAAATTTCAATGTCTATTTTTCCATAATGGGTTCTTCTCACTACAACAAATTTTTTTTTTGAGATGAAACTTTTTTTAGACGAAGTAAAAATATCCTAAAATATGTTTTTTAGGGATGAAAATCATATTTCGTGCAGAAAAGTTGATGGATGTCGTTATCTTTTCAAACATAACATTTTTCATTTGAATGAAATATATTGGGATGAACACATTTGTCCCTATTAGAAATATCATTTGAACGTGTACTTAACCATTTGATGCAAAATAAAGTAAACCTTCGAAGAGTTATTTGGAATCGTCAAATGTAAAATTGGCAGGTTAAGTTACAAAATATAGCGGGAATTTGAGTAACCCTATGAACAGTCAATTTGGATGTTTGAACACGTAGGAGTAACCGTTTGAATGGTCATTGAATAGTTTTAACGAAAATTCTGGTGGGTTAGATGAATAAACGTTCAGCGGGAATAGAAAATAGGTTTGAAGGCTTCTATATGTAGGTTTGAATAGTGGTAGAGTCTTTTCAAATTTTAATTGCAAAAAATTTCCTTATTCATTAGTTATAGGAAAATATTTAGTTTATATAATAAATATACCATTTAAATAATATAAATAAATAAAGGAACTCAATAAGTAACTTAAAAGGGACTCAATATATAACTAATTTAGAAAATGAAAAGACGATTCATCTTTAAATTAATTATAAAAAACACAGACATTTGATGTCCATACAAAAAATTGAAAAAATGCAAATAAAAGATATACACTACCGGCCTAGGTCTCATAATACCACCTCAACTACACCAAGACGTGTCCCCATATCTGTCAACCAAGACATGATCTTTGACTCAGTCTCTGTGAGGGCGATCTGAACTTTCGTATGCACTGCATCAATGAGCTCTGATGTGTATATATATATATATATATGTGTGGATCTTTGTAGGCACGATATCTGCAATCTCCTCTTAGGTGTACATCTCCCTGAGTATTGATCGCCTCTGCAGTGGGTGCATGAATATGAAATCTAGATTGTCCCATGCCACGAGACAAGGTCGTGGAGTTGATCATTCCAATCAGCTCTCAAACATGCTCTAACGCATCTGGCTTGATTCCCATGGCTAAAAGAAATTGTGTGAGCAGTGCCCCAAGTGGCAATATATTTGTTGTAATATAGGTGGCCTATGATTGAATCCTAGTGAAGACATCGAATCCTAGAGAAGATATATCTCGCTAGGTCGATAGGCATCCTATGAGCACCCCATATTGTAAGTCATGCCTAGTCCATGCTAACCTCAGTATTGTGTAGTTGTGGATCAATGTTGTTCGCTATTATTATGTTCATGATCTTGAAAAAACTATATAAGTTTATCTATTTGATGCTCTTGCTCCCATCATAGGAAGGAGTGTGATGACTCGTTTTTACGCGTATTTTCACTGAAGGAGTTGTTTTTAATTTAATTATATATTAGCTCTTTTATTTTAATTTATTTTATTTTAATTGGTTTTATTTTATTTGACGTGGTGTTTAATTGATTTTAGTCGTTTTACAGTTTTTAAAATCGTTCTCGGTGGATCAGTTTTTGGTTTTCGGAGTGAGGATTGGACCTCATTTATTTTCTTTTCTCTTTTTTTCTTTTTCCTTTTTTTTTTTTTCATTTTTGCTTTTCCCTTTTCTTTCCTTCTTCTTTCTTTCTTTTTCTTTTTCTTTTTCTCTTCTCCCGTGCGTGTGCTACTTCCTTTTCTTTCCTTCCCGTTGCCGCCTGTTGACTAGCCTAGACCGCCTCCGTCCGGCCTTCATGTAGTACACCACCCCCACCAAAATCTTCCCCTCCCACCGGTGATCACCCCCACCAATTTTCAGGGCCATCCGACCAGCCGTTAGCCGCCACGCACTGTTGGAAGTCTTGGCACTAGCCCTCCTTTTTCTCTCTGTCGCCGGTTGCTTTCTCAACCCAGAATCGCCGCTCGCCGATGGCATGGCCTACACCACCTACCAAGTTTTCTTTCCCTTCCACCGGTGAACATCCCCACCAAGTTTCACCTCCATCCGAGCCACCGTTAGCCGCCATGAGCTCCTCCAAGCCACACAGTTTTTGAGCTTTTCCGGCACCGTCACTCCACCTCCGGCCACCATCTCTTCACAAATTCTTCCTCCACCTCTTGCCGTCCTAACCCACCCAAATTTTGGCCCCGATCCGTTGCCGGAGCACCTCCCACGAGCTCAACTTCGTTCAGTCCCGTTTTGGCTTTCCACTGCCGTAACTCACTTTCTTTAGCTTCATAAACTTCTCAAGGCCATTCTCTATCAATTTTGTGTCTTGGTTTGTCCCCGTTCGAAAGTGGGTAATTTATTACCCATGGCCACAGTGTACAATACACTGTTACGTTACAATACAGTGTACAATACACTGTTACCTTACCCACGGCCACAGTTTTGCAACTCCGTGAGCTTTTAAAAAATACCGTATAGCGTTGTAAGTATTTTTCAAACTCTACTTTTAGATTTAAATATATTTTGCTCTTACAATAAATATTTGCTGTTGGTTGGTTGATTTCGGACTGAGTCCGAGGAGTTCGGAGGTCGGATGGATTTAGAACGGAGTTGTTTAGGTGATGTTGATATTTGTTGGAGATTTTGTGCCTTGATGTTTGCATTGTATAGTGCACACATGTTCATGTTTAAAAAGGGAAAACCGGGTTTTTTCGTGTAGTGACATGTATGTACATGTTTTTGAAAAATGAAAGCTGGGCTTGTAAGCGAGAAATGATTTATGGTATATGTGAAAGGTGGGATTGACTGGTTTGAGTCAGAGGCACGTGTAGGGATGGTGGTAAGCAGGGACGGTGGTAGAATCCCACCTACGGTGCACGCGTAGAGAATGTGGTGAGCAGGGATGGCGGTAGAGTCCCGTCTGCGATTCCCGCCTACAGTGCTCTGATGGTTTGGTTTTGGGCCATTATCGGGGATAAAGGCGAGATTATGTTTTTGGGCCAAATGGGATTTTTTTGGCGTGCGTGGAAATATGTGGTTTTTGTGGGACATGTGCATTTGCATTCATCCATGAATATTGTTGAGTTTATATGTTTTTATCTTGTGGCGTTTGGGTCTTACTTACCTGCGGCACCATTTTTGGTACCTTAGATTTTGATACAGAGATCGAGGAGGAGGAGGAGGCTGAGCCTAAGGATGTGGCTCCGCCGGAGTTCTGAGTTGAAGTTTATGCTTTGTATTTGGTTTGAAACTATATTTGTAGTTTGTAATATTTTATTATGTATGATTTGAACAGCTTTGTATTAAACAAGAAAAATTCTGGTACTTAGTTTATGACTTTGCTATTTGCTGTTTGTTTCTTCGTGTACATTTGTTGCTTATACACACACTTGGCACTCGTCGTTAGGGTGGTGACCCGCGATGTCACCATCTAGACGTCTCGATTTTCCCGTGTCCGTGTGTGGGGATTTGGGGGCATCACAGGTGGTATCAGAGTGGTTTGGCTCTGGGTAAGACCACATGTCCCGTAGGTGTAGTACCAGAATGTTTTTTTTTTTAAGTTATGTTTTAAGATTTATTTTAAGTAAAGTTGCTATTTGACATGTTTTATTTGTTTTATTTGTTTGAGCTTGTTTGCTTGTTTTTATTTATTTAGTTATGTTTTTGCATGCTGGTTTCTTTTTGTTTCTTGTTAGGTGGCTTTGGTTTTTGGTTTTAAGTTATTGGTTTTATTTGTTTTTCTAAAAAGGGGGTCAAAGGTTGTGTTGTGGCAGGAAAAATGGTGAGGCCAAGAAAATCTACTCAAGGGCCTCAGGACGATACACCGAGAGATTATTCTATAGCCCCAACAATACGGCAAATGACTGAGTTCATGCAGCAGAATTTTAGACTCCAACAAGGAGAGCCTTGGCCACAACAAGAAGGATTTTGACCACAATAAGGAGGCCCTTGGCCACAACAAGGAGGGCCTTGGCTACAAGGAGGGCCTAGTGGATTGGTACAAGCTGGATGCACATATGAGCGCTTTCTAGCACATAGAACTCCACCCTTCACGGGAGAAGAGGATCCACTACTCGCTGGAAAGTGGGTCAGAGATCTAGAGAAAACCTTTGAAGTATGTGGTTGCACTGAGGCGCAACAAGTACTCTATGCCAGCTATCTGTTGCAAGGCACCACTTCTGAGTGGTGGGATACTAAGAGAGTAATGCTGGAGTTAGAGTTGGGATCTTTTGCCGCTATGACCTGGCAGCAATTTAAGAAAGAGTTTAATGATCGCTTCTTTCCCGCTTCTGTAAGGTGGCAAAACGCAAGAGAGTTCTCAAGCTTGGTCCAAGGGAGCATGATCGTGGAACAGTACGCCCGGAGATTTATAGAACTTGGACGATTTGCTCCCCACCTCATTGCCACAGAGGAGATGCAGGCTGAGCATTTCTAGGAGGGTCTACGTCCTGATACACGCCGAATGGTGGTCAGTCATTGGATATCCACTTTTCAGGATTTAGTGGATGTGGCGACTCTTGTGGAGCGAGATAATAATTTGAGTATGGGTTCCCCTCCAGGACATAAGAGGCGGAATTTTTCTGGTGAAGGAAGTAGTTCGAGTTCACCTCAGAAGTTTGTTCAGCGGACCGGGACTCGATCATTAGCAGCCTCAGGAGTGCATATGGGAGGACGAGTGCCATTTTGTGAAAGCTGTAATAGAGCTCACAGAGGCGAGTGTCGTCTGGGTAGTAACCAATGTTTTGAATGCGGTCAGACAAGGCATCTTGCTCGTGAATGCCCTAGTCGAGTTCAAGAAAGCCGTGGAGCTCGTCACAATGGTAGAGCTAACCAGAGGCAATTAGCTCGGGCTCATATGTACGCAGTGACTCCTGGTACCATTGGAGGCGAGGTTACGGAGACTCAGAATACTGGAGTCATGGCAGGTATAGGTCTAATCTAATCCTTTGTGATGACTGCCTTGTGTGGTTTTGTTTCTTTTTTATATATATTATTGAGGCTTGGAGAGAATGGCATGATCTGGGTGATGTTTTAGGGAAGTAGAATAATTGAGTTCTTTAGTTCCGTGGAGTTTATGAAATGGTCTATAACGTAGTAGGTTCTAAGTTCAACAAATTTCAAGGATAGATTTTATGAAGTTTCATTAAAGTTTTAAAGTTTGGGGCCTTATAGATTTTAGGAAAATAAGTTTATGATAATTAAGGTTTTAGGTTTGACAAGCTTTTTGGGGAGGGGGGGGGGAATAATTAAATTTCGAGTTTTACCTTTCGTGATTCGGATGAGTAATTTGGTGGAAATTGGAGCTTTAGATTTTACAAGCTTTTAAGGTGAATATTTTCGATTAAAGCCACCAATCTTGGGAATTTCAGAAAATGATTTATTACCTACTAATGTTTTAGAATTTGAAAGATTTGGAAGTCGATTTTTCTATTGTGGGATGTAAGTTCTTTGATCTTAGAAGTCCCAGAAGATGATTCTTATTTGAGTTAAGGTTTTAGAATTGCAGAGTTGAAAGACTGATTTATAATAAGAATTGAGTTCTTTGTTTTACAAACTTAGTGCTGTAGCTTGATCTACTCCAGTGAGTGATTAGTTAGTAACCATTAAAATGGGGTTGATTAGAGTTGAATTATTGATATGAAAATTTTTCTAGAGTAGATTTCTTTGAGGATTGAAGATATCGAGCTAGTTTAGAAAATAATTATTGTTAACTCGAGGTTGTAGTAGCAGATCTTAGGAAATGATTCTATCTCTTCGAAAGATGTAGGTCCATCACGGTGTTGGAAATAGTAGACTTTGTGTTGGTATTGAATACGATTGAATTTGAGGCTATATGATCCGTAGACTTTTGGAAATGGATCACTTGTACGTTTGAATGATTTTTGGTGTTGGCTAGGAGTGCATGAGATCGACGAGTAGTAAAGGTACGTGTGTATGGATTTCGGAGAGTGCTGGTTCTAGTCTCATCTATTTTTGGCTTGGTAGGAGTTGAAGAGGAATCTGTGTGATAATATTAAATTCAAGAGATTTTGGCTTTGAGTTGTTTGGTAAGTTGAACGGAATGTGCAGTCGAAGTGGTTTACCCATTGGGATGATGGTTTGTAACAACTGCTGTGTTTATCTTGAGAATTAATTGCGACTTGAAGTTAATGGTAGTTTATAGTGAGTTAGATATTGCAAGAGTAGATGTTATTCAAAATATAGGTAATGAGCTTGAAGTGTGGGATATCGGATAGAAGTTATAGGTGCTCTCGTTGGTTGGCTGGGAAGGACTTGGGCCTTTTGGATATGTTCCTTATCTTTAGAAGAGGCAAGTGTATTTTGGGATGATGTTATGTGTTTTCAATTTGGTGCCTGGAGGTTGATTAGGGCAACGATGACCCACTGAGGAATGAGTGAAGAATTGTAGTTTTGGAGGTATATTATTTTCTATAGAAATGTGGTAAAGGTTTTCTTGTGATTAGATGTGGATTGAGCTTGTACTTCATGATGTTAATTTTTTTTTTTTTGAGGATATAACCTTTATGTATTTTGGTGAGTTATCAGAGTGCGCGCGGAAGCATGATTTTTGGAGATACCTAGATATTCAAATTTTGTATTGATTTTGAGGAATTAGTAGTGATTCGGAGTTTTAATGGGAGATTAATCTTTTGATCGTGCAAATTTTGTTTATTGATGATTAACTTTGGAAATGGCTGTTAGGTTATCAAAGTTGGAATAGGATGGAAGTTTGGAAGGTAAAGCAGAGACATCGTTGATATTAACAAGTTATAGTATGAAGATAATAACTGTTGGTATTTGTTGGGAGTTGTTGATGATATGTATTTCTCGAATATGTTCGGAGTTGTATCTTGTATCCTTTCGGCGCTGATGGTTGATCTTGCAAATTTTGAAGACGAAATTTGTTTTAAGGGGGGAGGATGTGATGACCCGTTTTTACGTGTATTTTCACTGAAGGAGTTTTTTTTTTTAATTTAATTATATATTAGCTCTTTTATTTTAATTTATTGTATTTTAATTGGTTTTATTTTATTTGACGTGGTGTTTAATTTATTTTAGTCGTTTTACGGTTTTTAAAATTGTTTTCAGCGGATCAGTTTTTGGTTTCTGGAATGAGAATTGGACCTCATTTCTTTTCTTTTCTCTTTTTTTCTTTTTCCTTTTTTTTTCCTTTTTCCTTTTCCCTTTTCTTTCCTTCTTCTTTCTTTCTTTTTCTTCTTCTTTTTCTCTTCTCCCGTGCGCGTGCTGCTTCCTTTTCTCCCCTTCCCGTCGCCGCCTGTTGACTAGCCTAGACCGCCGCTGTCCGGCCTCTGTGTAGTACACCACCCCCACCAAAATCTTCCCCTCCCACCGGTGATCACCCCCACCAATTTTCAGGGCCATCCGACCAGTCGTTAGCCGCCACGCACGGCTGGAAGTCATGGCACCAGCCCTCATTTTTTTCTCTGTCGCCGGTTGCTTTCTCATCCTAGAATCGCAGCTCGCAGGCGGCGTGGCCTATACCACCCACCCAGTTTTCTTCCCCTTCCACCGGTGAACATCCCCACCAAGTTTCACCTCCATGCAAGCCATTGTTAGCCGCCATGAGCTCCTCCAAGCCACACGATTTTTGGCTCACTCCACCTCCAGCCACCATGTCTTCCCAACTTCTTCCTCTACCTCTTGCCGTCCTAGCCCACCCAATTTCGGCCCCGATCCATTGCCGGAGCAGCTCCCACGAGCTCAACTCTGTTCAGCCCCTTTTTGGCTTTCCACCACCGTCACCCACAGCCAAAACTCACTTCCTTTAGCTTCATAAACATCTCAAGGCCATTCCCTATCAATTTTGTGTCTTGGTTTGTCCCTGTTCGAAAGTGGATAATTTATTACCCACGGCCACAGTGTAAAATACACTGTTACGTTGCTTTTCCTCCGCCGTTTGCAACGCCGCGAGCTTTCGAAAAATACCTATAGCGCTGTAAGTTTTTTCCAAACTCTATTTTTAGATTTAAATATATTTTGCTCTTACAATAAATATTTACTGTTGGTTGGTTGATTCTAGATTGAGTCCGAGGAGTTCGGGGGTCGGTCGGATGGAGATTTTGTGCCTTAATGTTTGCATTGTATAGTGCACGCATGTTCATGTTTAAAAAGGGAAAATCGAGTTTTTTCGTGTAGTGATATGCATGTACATGTGTTTGAAAAATGAAAGCTGGGCATGTAAGCGAGAAATGATTTATGGTATATGTGAAAGGTTGGATTGACTAGTTTGAGTCAGAGGCACGTGTAGGGATGGTGCTAAACAGGGACGGTGGTAGAATCCCGCCTGTGATTCCCACCTACGGTGCACGCATAGGGACGGTGGTGAGCAGGGATGGTGGTAGAGTCCCGCCTGTGATTCTCGTCTACAGTGCTCTGATGGTTTGGTTTTGGGTCATTATAGGGGATAAAGGCGAGATTATGTTTCTGGGCCAAATGAGATTTTTTTGGCGTCTGTGGAAATATGTGGTTTTTGTGGGACATGTGCATTTGCATTCATCCATGCATATTGTTGAGTTTATATGTTTTTATCTTGTGGCATTTGGGTCTTACTTTACTGCGGCACCATTTTTGGTACCGTAGATTTTAATGCAGAGATCGAGGAGGAGGAGGAGGAGGAGGCTGAGCCCGAGGATGCGGCTCCGCCGGAGTTTTGAGTTGAAGTTTATGCTTTGTATTTGGTTTGAAACTATATTTGTAGTTTGTAATATTTTATTATGTATGATTTGAACAGCTTTGTATTAAACAAGAAAAATTCTGGTACTTAGTTTATGACTTTGCTATTCGCTGCATGTTTCTTTGTGCACATTTGTTGCTTATACACACATTTGGCACTCGTCGTTAGGGTGGTGACCCGCGATGTCACCATCTAGACGTCTCGATTTCCCCGTGTCCGTGCATGGGGATTTGGGGGCGTCGCAAGGAGCATCTGGACCCACAACATACTGATGAAACTCATAATCAGCGAGACCATCAAACTGATCTACCATAGCAGTATCCTCTTCCTCCGTAGTCTCCCCATTGCCTGCAGGTGTAGACTTTCTAGGCACCACACTAGGATATGCAATGGGTAGTTGAGGGATACAAAGAAAATCAATGATTGCATCAACTGAAAATCGAACTTATACGCCCCGAACGAAGAAGTGTACGTGTCATCATCTTGGTTGGCACCACCAAGTTCTCTATATAACTTAAATATAATATCAATTTAGGCAATGATCTTATCCCTCCCTTCATCCTTCTGGTTGATGATTGGTGTCCAACCACGATCGAGAAAGACAGATGCCAGAGAACGGTTCTACCATAGAAGATTCCTAGAGTCATCAATCTTCACCTGGCGCTCCAACAAAACAATCCTCTCTAGACCTTTTTGTTAAAGGATTGTCCTGACTTGGCCTGCTTCTTTCCCCGAGAAGCCATTGGAGTAGCATTGAATTTAATTTATAAAATTAAAGACAATGATTAAAAAATATCATAATTATAATTAGATTAAATTATTATATCTAACTAAAACACTCTATGGTACATTATCTATTTTCCTTTATGAAAAAATTAAAATGAGCTACGTATTGTACAAACGATTAACTACACATTCAAACGAGTATACTTTTGGTTCTAATAGTCTATTTTGGTTCGAACAGAAATATTAAACAGTTAGTATGTTTCGTTCGAACATGTAAGAGACATTCAAATGGATTTGACTAGTTTGAGCTTAGCAATGCCTGACTCAGCCATTGCTAAAACTGAAAGGAATAAGTGTTCTTTCACAAACCACAACAATACAAGGCCAGGATCAGCATAGAGGCATCCTGACCTGTGAGACGCTGATGCCTCGAATCTAACAAGGTGTGTGCAGAAAAATGATTGGAAAGTTATTGGATTAAAAAATATGATTGTCATGTATTTTTACAACATGTATTGCCAGTTGGTATTCGTGGGTATTTGATGAGAGATGTACGCATGGCTTTGACAGAGCTAGGTGCATTTTTCAAAGATTTATATTCTAGAACGTTGAATGTAGAAGATTTGGAACATATGGAATGAGAAATTGCTATGATATTGTGTAAGCCAAAGAGTATTTACCCACCATTGTTCTTCGATATCATGGATCACTTAGTTGTTCATTTGCCATGTGAGACTAGACTTGTAGGACCAGTCTAGTATAGATGGATGTATTCTATTAAAAGATTCCTTAGAAAGTTAAAACACACAATGGGTAACAAGGCTTGCCCATAAAGGTCAATTGCAGAATCATATATTGACGATGAGTTGCATACATTTTGTTCAAAGTACTTCTATGGAGTTGGCACGAGATTTGATTGGACAGAAAGAAATTTGATGTCGACCAAGTAAGACAAAAAAAAGTCTTTTTTGTATTTTTCCAACACATATGTCCACTTGGTGCAAATCATGGTTATGATTTGTTTGGAGGAGAGTTTGAAAAAGATCAGTAGTACATACTAAACAATTGTCTTGGGATAGAAAACCCCTTGAAGTAAGTTGTCCTTATTTAATAATTGATATTAGAATATTCTTAAAAGTCTATGTGAGTTATAAATTAGTTACTATATTTCTATTTCAGTGATCATGTTATCTTGCTCAAAGAACAAGGAGCAATTGATATAGACAAGAAATGTGACGCCCCCAAATCCCCACTCATGGACACGAGGAAATCAAAAGGTTCGGATGATGACATCACGGGTCACCACCCTATCGACATGTGCCAAGTGTGTGTAAGCAACGAATGTGCACGAGAAACACGCAGCGGATAGCAAAGTCAATAACTAAGTACCAGAATTTTTCTTGTTTAATACAAAACTGTTCAAAACATACATAAATAAATATTACAAAACGCAAATATAGTTTTAAACCAAATACAAAACATAACATCAGGATCTCGGTGGAGCCGCATCCTCGGGCTCAGCCTCCTCCTCCTCATCCTCGATCTCTGCACCAAAATCTATGGTACAAAAAATGGTGCCACAGGTAAATAAACTCCAAACACCACTAGATAAAAACATATAAAACTCAAACAATATGCATGAAAGAAAAACCAATGCACATGCGCCATAAAACCATAATTTTTCCACGCACGCCAAAAAACCCATTTGGCCCACAAAAACATATCCTTAAAACCAAGCCTCGCCATTATCCCAGATAATGGCCCAAACCACCATTTTTCCAGAAAATGGATCAGACGTCTCGAGAACCAAACCTAGCCATTTTTCCAGAAAATGGCCCACATCCGAAAACCATAAAAACAATCCGGTTATGCATGCACCATGATCTCCCCTAGGGATCATCCGCACACCCTATCTCTGTGCCACACCACAGGTAACGACTACGCATGTGACACCTAAACGAGCGATGCCTAGACTCGCACCCCGTGTGTACCTGTCCAGGCCATCCTCTAGTCCCCGCCACTCTAGGGACCACGGAGTCGACACGACAGCGTTACCGTATCGTACGATCCGGTCATCGCCCTGCGACAACCCAGGAGATGTCACTCAGTATTATCCACTCCCGAGTGATCAGAGGAGCTCCACCGAGATAATAACCCATCCCGGCTTGGGCTCGTGAGACACATGCACCAAAAAACTATTTACACCAATAAAACGGGATTTTCTCGATTAAAACAAAATGCACATAAACACAATATGCAACTCACGCCTCATGGCTCAAATAATCAAGCAATCACAAACAACCAAAACCAAGCACTCAGTCCTCAATCCATCCGACCCCCGAACTCCTTGGACTCAGTTCGGAATCAGCCAACCAACAACAAATATTTATTGAATGAGCAAAATATATTTAAATCTAAAAGTAGGGTTTGGAAAATACTTACATCTCTATATGGTATTTTTAGAAAGCTCGTGGCGTTGCAAACGGCGGAAGGAAAGCAACGTAACAGTGAAATTTCACTGTGGCCGTGGGTTGTAAAATACCCACTTTTGAACGGGGACAAACCAAGGCTCGGGATTGATAGGGAATAGCCTAACGATGTTTATGAAGCTAGTCGAAGTAGAGTTTGGCCGTGGGTGGCGGCTGAAACGGCGGAGGAAGGGCCGAAATGCCCAAAAGGGAAACTAGCTCGTAGGAGCTGTTCCGGTGGCTGTTAGAGGCTGGAAATGGGTGGGTTAGGACGGCAGGGAGTCAATGATGAAGTGGTGAATAGGTGGTGGCCGGAGGTGGAGCGACGGCGGCAGATCGGAGCAAAAACTGTGTAGCTTGATGGGCTTTTTTCGGCTAAACGGCGGCTCTGTTGGTTGTGGAATTTTGTGGGGTGGTTCACCGGAGGGAGGGGAAGATTTGGGTGTGGGTGGTGTGTCGCACGGTGGCCGGCAGTGGTGGGTCTGGGCAGATGAAGCTTTCGGCGTGAAGGAGAGGAGAGAGAGAGAGAGAGAGAGAGAGAGAGAGAGAGAGAGAGAGAGTGAGAGAGAGAGAGAGAGAGAGAGAGAGAGAGAGAGAGAGAGAGAGAGAGAGACGGACGGGGGAGGGGGGGTCGCGCGGGAGGGGAGGGAAAAGGAAGAAGATAAAAAAGAAAAAGAAAAAAGAAAAAAAGAAAGAAAAGAGAAAAAAGAGAAAAAGGAAAAAGGGAAAGGAAAAGATGGAGGGAAGAAATGAGGTCTAATCCTCACTCTGGGAAACAAAACAGATTCACCGAAAACGAGATTAAAAACCGTAAAATGACTAAATAAATTAAACACCGCATCAAATAAATAAAAACTAATTTAAAACGCAATAATTTAAAATAAATAAATATATTAATTAAATTAAAAACAACCCTGCAGTGAAAATACACGTAAAAGCGGGTCGTCACATCCTCCCCCCTAAAACAAATTTCGTCCTCGAAATTTGCAAGATCAACCACCAACTTAAAACAAGCCACATAAAAACACATAAACCATCTGTGACCAAGATTAAGAAACGTACTGTCTTTGCTCAAACAAGTATGGGTATTGTTCCCTCATGTCCGCTACTCGCTCCCAAGAGAAGTCTTGAGCTAACGGATCTCCCCATGCTACCTTAACCAAAGGTATCGTCTTGGACTCAACTGTTGCTCCTTCCAATCCATGATCTGCGACGGAACAACCTCATAAGTGAGATCCGATTGCAACTGAATACTCTCTAGGTCGACAAATCGTGGCTCTTGTTGTCCAAAGCTCTTCTTCAAGGACGATACGTGGAAGACATCATGAATATCTCCAAAATATTCTGGCAAGGCAACTCTATAGGCGACGGACCCTACCTTCTGCAGAATTTGAAAAGGGCCGACATACCTCAGATCCAGTTTCCTCTTCTTACCAAAACGCTTAACACCTCTCATGGGAGAGACTTTGAGATAAACCCAATCACCTTCTTCAAAAGATAACTCTCTCCTCCTGGTATCAGCATAGCTTTTCTGACGACTCTGAGCTGCCGCCATTTTATCCCTGATGATTTGAACTTGGCTTTGCATCTCTTGAATTATTTCGGGTCCAATTATCCTACTCTCCCTGACTTCATCCCAACACAAGGGCGATCTGCACTTCCTCCCATAAAGACCTTCATAGGGAGCCATCTGAATGGTTGCATGGAAGCTGTTATTATATGCAAACTCTATGAGCGGCAAAAGGTTTTCCCAACTCCCTTGAAATTCCATGACACATGCTCACAACATATCTTCAAGGGTCTGAATGGTGCGCTCTGATTGGCCGTCTGTCTATGAGTGATATGCAGTACTGAACTTCAACTTAATACCCAAAGCTGCTTGCAAACTCTTCCAGAATTGGGACGTGAACCTTGGGTCTCGATCAGACACTATACTCTTTGGTATGCCGTGCGGCCGCACTATTTCTTTCATGTACAAGTGTGTCAACTTACCCAAGGAATCGGTGTTATTAATAGGCAAGAAATGAGCACTCTTCGTTAACCGGTCAACAATCACCGAAACAGAATTTTTCCCACTAGGCGTTCTCGGCAAACCCACTATAAAGTCCATCGTGATGTCATCCCATTTCCACTCAGGAATAGGGAGGGGTTGGAGCATACCAGCGGATCTTTGATGCTCAGCCTTTACTTGACGGCATGTGTGGCATTTCTCAACATACAAGGTAATATCCCTCTTTATTCTATCCCACCAATAATTTTTCTTCAAGTCCCGGTACATCTTTGTACTGCCGGGATGAACTGAATAAGGGGCCGCATGAGCTTCTGCCATGATCCGCTCCTTGAATTCTGAATCTTTGGGGACCACTCTACGATCTCGAAACCGAAGTATTCCATCTTTATCCATACTATAGTACAACGGCCCTCGAGATTTTCTGACTTTTTTTTTTTATATTCAACAGCTTCGGATCCTTCCTTTGAAGAGTCTTCAATTCTTCAAAATCAGTTACCCGAATATCAAGGACTGAAGATAAAATCTCTTATTGCTGTGAACTTTCAATAAGGAGCCTTCTCATCCCACAAAGCAAAGAATCCAATTCTGACGGCTTGGCTTCATCTTCCAAGTGCGATTTTCGGCTCAAAGCATCAGCAGCTATATTAGCCTTCCTCGGATGATACTTGATCTTGCACTGGTAGTCACTGATTAGCTCTAGCCATCGCCTCTGCCTCATGTTCAGATTTTTCTGGGAAAACAAGTGCTTCAAGCTCTTGTGATCGGTGTATACTTCACATGCTTCCCATACAAAAAGTGCCGCCAGATCTTGAGAGCAAAAACAATCGTAGCCAATTCTAAATCGTGCGTCGGATAATTTTTCTCATGGTCCTTTAAGTGACGAGATGCATAAGCAACAACCTGTCCTTCCTGCATAAGGACACAACCCAATCCAAATTTAGATGCATCGGTGAAGACTACGAATGGCTTATGCGGTTCTTGAAGCGCTAACACTGGTGCCATCGTCAACCTGCTCTTCAATTCTTGGAAGCTTCTTTCACACTTATCTGACCAAACAAATTCTGTATTCTTCCAAGTCAAAGCTGTGAGAGGTCCGGATAGGCGAGCAAAACCCTCCACAAATCTTTGGTAATATCTGGCAAGTCCCAAGAAACTCCGGATCTCGAGTACTGTAGTCGGACGCTGCCATGACAAAATGGCTTCCACCTTACTAGGATCAACAGCCACTCCGTCTCGAAAAATCACATGCCCAAGAAATCTGACTTCCTCCAACCAGAATTCACACTTGCTGAGCTTGGCGTACAACTGGTGTTCTCTCAATTTCCCAAGTACCAGACGAAGATGATACACATGCTCTTCAACATCTCGGGAATAAATCAGAATATCATCAATGAATACTACCACAAAGGAATCCAAATAAGGTCGAAATACTCGATTCATTAAATCCATCAAGCAGTAGGGGCATTAGCTAACCTAAACACCATCACCTTAAATTCATAATGCCCATATCTCGACCTGAAGGCAGTTTTGGGCACATCCTTGTCTCTGATCCTCAGCTGGTAGTATCCCGACCTCAAATTAATCTTCGAGAACACGGCTGCTCCTTGAAGCTGATCAAATAAATCATCTATCCGCGGGAGAGGATATTTATTTTTGATGGTCACCTTATTTAATTCCCGATAATTGATGCACATACGGAGGGTTCCATCTTTGTTTTTAACAAACAGAACTGGCGCACCCCACAGTGAAGTACTAGGCTGAATAAATCCCTTATCTACCAGCTCTTGCAACTGAGTCTTCAACTAAGCTGCTCCAGGTTCCAAGTCTATAACAAACTCCATTTCTCGGATGGGGGTAGTCCAGGCAAGTCATCCACAAACACATCGGGGAATTCTTCTACAACTGGAATGTCTACCAAAGACTTCTTCTCAGACGACGTAGACACCATCTGAACTAAGAATGCATCCGCTCCCCATGCAATCTCTCTTTTTGCTTGAATTGCCGATATAATTACCGGCTTTTCATTTAACTTACTCCCCGCAAATTCCAGACAATCACCATCTGGAAGTTGAAAGGTAATTACCTGACTTCTGCAATTAATACTCGTAGAATATTGGTATAGCCAATCCATCCCGAGAATGATATCAAAACCCAACAGCTTAAACACCACCAAATCAGCATCCAAGAACCTTCCATCAAAATTTAACGGGCATCCCAAAGCAACCTTGGAACAACACACAATTTCACCATCGGGTAGAGCCACTACCAATGACTTTGGCAAAGGTTCCGTGACCAAATAACACATCCGAGCAAACGTGGAAGATACAAACGACTGCGATGCACCGGAATCAAACAAAGTGCAAGTATAAAACTCATAAACGGACTCTTCCTGAACCAAACACATTAACCCATGAAATCCAAAAAAAAACAAAGGAGAAACCAAATACACCAAAAATTAAATCCAACATAAAATTAAATTAAATCCATACCTGTAATTACTCCAGCATCATAGGTCGCTGGTGCCTCATCATCCACATCTCCGGGTGTGACAGCATAAACCTGGGCTTGCACTGCTTGCCTTGGATTTGTTCTTCCACCGCGTCTACCTCCACGACTTCCTTGAACTGGTCTTGGACACTCTCGGGCAAAGTGACCCTGCTGGCCACAATTATAACATCGAGCCCCACCAGAAGGGCACTCACCCACATGGGCTCATTACAAACTCTGCAAACTGGCACACGTCCTCCCATGCGAACACCAGAGGATGCTTGCGATCAAGTTCCGGTCCGCTGAACAAATTTATGAGGCAAACCTGAGCTGCTTCCTTCACCAGAAAAACTCCGCCTCTTATGCCCTGGAGGGGAGCCCATACTCAGATTGTTCTCTCGCTCCACAAGGGTGGCCACATCCATTAAGTCCTGAAAAGTGGATATCTGGTGACTGACCACCATACGGCGTATGTTAGGGCGTAGTCCCTCCTGGAAATGCTCAGCTCGCATCTCCTCTATGGCGATGAGGTGGGGAGCAAACCGCCCAAGTTCTATAAATCTTCGAGCGTACTGTTCCACTGTCGTGCTCCCTTGAACCAAATTTGAGAACTCTCTTGCCTTTTCTTCCTTACAGAAGCGGGAAAGAAGCGGTCGTTAAATTCTTTCTTGAAGCGCTGCCAGGTCACAGCGACGAAAGATCCCAATTCTGATTCCAGCATCACCCTCTTAGTATCGCACCAATCAGAAGCGGTGCCTTGCAACAGATAGCTGGCGTAGAGTACTTGTTGTGCCTCGGTGCAACCACACACCTCAAAAGTTCTTTCCAACTCCTTGATCCACTTTCCAGCTTGAAGTGGATTCTCTTCTCCAGTGAAGTGTGGAGTCCTATGAGCCAGAAAGTGCTCATAGGTGCATCCGGCTTGCACCATGCTACTAGATCCTCCCAGGTATAGCCAAGGCCCTCCCTGATGTGGTCAAGGACCTCCTGGTTGTGGCCAAAGCCCTCCTTGTTGTGGACAAGGCCCTCCTTGTTGTGGCCAGGGACACCCTTGTTGTGGCCAAGGTCCTCCTTGTTGTGGCCAGGGCCCTGTCTGCTATGGCCTAAAATTCTGCTGCATAAACTCCGTCATCTGCCGTATTGCTTGGGCTATGGAGTCATCTCTTGATGTATTGTCCCGTGGCTCCTGAGTAGATTTCCTTGGTCTCACCATTTTTCCTGCCACCACAACCTTGGACCCCCTTTAAGAAAACAAAAACAAATAAAACCAACAACAAACAAAAACAAAGACCAACACCACATAACAAGAAACAAAAAGAAACCAGCTTATAAAAACATAACTAAATAAATAAAAGCAAGCAACCAAGCTCAAACAAATAAAACAAATCAAAACAAATCAAATAACAACTTTACTTAACATAATTTTTAAAACACAACCTTAAAACATTCTGGTACTACCTACGAGACATGTGGTTTTACCCAGAGCCAAACCGCTTTGATACCACCTGTGACGCCCCCAAATCCCCACGCATGGACACGAGGAAATCGAGACGTCCGGATGATGATATCATGGGTCACCACCCTATCGACGTGTGCCAAGTATGTGTAAGCAATGAATGTGCACGAGAAACACGCAGCGGATAGCAAAGTCAATAACTAAGTACCAGAATTTTTCTTGTTTAATACAAAGCTATTCAAAACATACATAAATAAATATTACAAAATGCAAATATAGTTTTAAACCAAATACAAAACATAACATCAGCATCCCGGCGGACCGCATCCTCGGGCTCAGCCTCCTCCTCCTCATCCTCGATCTCTGCACCAAAATCTATGGTACCAAAAATGGTGCCGTAGGTAAGTAAACTTCAAACACCACTAGATAAAAACATATAAAACTCAAACAATATGCATGAAAGAAAAACCAGTGCACATGCGCCATAAAACCATAATTTTTCTACGCACGCCAAAAAACCCATTTGGCCCACAAAAACATATCCTTAAAACGAAGCCTTGCCATTATCTCAGATAATGGCCCAAACCACCATTTTCCCAGAAAATGGATCAGAAGCCTAAAAAACCAAACCTCACCATTTTTCCAGAAAATGGCCCACATTCGAAAACTATAAAAACAATCTGGTTTTGCATGCACCATGATCTCCCCTAGGGATCATCCGCACACCCTGGCTCTGTGCCACACCATAGGTAACGACTACGCATGTGACACCTAAACGAGCGATGCCCAAACTCGCGCCCCGTGCATACCTGGCCAGGCCATCCTCTAGTCCCCGCCACTCTAGGGACCACGGAGTCGACACGACAGCGTTACCGTATCGTGCGATCCGGTCGTCACCCTGCGACAACCCCCAGGGGATGTGACTCAGGATTATCCACTCCCGAGTGACCAGAGGAGCTCCACCGAGATAATAACCCATCTCGGTTTGGGCTCGTGAGACACACGCACCCAAAAACCATTTACACCAATAAAACGGGATTTTCTCGATTAAAACAAAATGCACATAAACACAATATGCAACTCACGCCTCATGGCTTAAATAATCAAGAAATCACAAACAACAGTGGAGGAAGGGCCAAAATGCCCAAAACGGAAACTAGCTTGTGGGAGCTGTTCCGGTGGCTGTTAGAGGCCAGAAATGGGTGGGTTAGGATGGCAAGGAGTCGGTGATGAAGTGGTGAAGAGGTGGTGGCCGGAGGTGGAGCGACGGTGGCAGATCTGAGCAAAAACCGTGTAGCTTGATGGACTTTTTCCGGCTAAACGGCAGCTTCGTTGGTGGTGGAATTTTGTTGGGTGGTTCACTAGAGGGAGGGGAAGATTTTGGTGGGGATGGTGTGCCACATGGTGGCCGGCAGCGGTGGGTCTGGGTAGATGAAGCTTTCGGCGTGAAGGAGAGGAGAGAGAGAGAGAGACGGACGGGGGAGGGGGGTCGCGTTGGAGGGGAGGGAAAAGGAAGAAGAAAAAAAAGAAAAAGCAAAAAGGAAAAGGAAAGAAAAGAGAAAAGAGAGAAAAAGGAAAAAGGGAAAAGAAAAGATGGAGGGAAGAAATGAGGTCCAATCCTCACTCTGGGAAACAAAACAGATCCGCCGAAAATGAGATTAAAAACCGTAAAACGACTAAATAAATTAAACACCGCATCAAATAAATAAAAACCAATTTAAAATGCAATAATTTAAAATAAATAAATAAATATATTAATTAAATTAAAAACAACCATGCAGTGAAAATACAGGTAAAAGCGGGTCGTCACAAGAAACATAAAGTAGAGTTTCCAAAATGGTTTGAACAACGGGTAGTGACTTATATTATACATTTTTTTAGTTAACGTTTTTTATTTAGTGATTGTTTAGTTATATATATGTTCATTCTACATTTAATATGTAGGTTGTAAAAATGCATAGTAGAAATCCTAACGATGTCTTGGATGAAATGTATGCATTGGCGCATGGTCCATCGAGATGCGCAGTCGATATTCTTCATGTATTTATCAACGAAGTAAGTATCATACAATGGATCGAGAGTGTTACAGAAAAACTCAAAATAGTGGAATCTTAGTCGAAGGAAGTCACGATGGAGAGAACATAAATTTTTATGGGATTATTGTGGATATAATTGGCTTGAAATATTTGGGGGAGCTTGTGGTATATTTGTTTAAATGTGATTGGTGGGGTTTAAGCAATCTAAGAAGGGGAGTGCATGATGATGAATATTTCTTGAGTATTTATACATAAAAAAAATGGTATGAAGATGATCCTTTTATTTTGGCTTCCCAAGAATCTCAAGTATTCTACTTAGATGCTCCTGAGTTAGGAAATCAATAGCAAGTAATACAAAAGTTTTCTCTAAGAAATATATATGATGTTATCCTTGAGGCGGAGGGACAAAATGAAAAGGAAGATAATTCCTTTACTCAAGAAGCTTAGCAAGAGAGTCAGCTTGGCTTCAACTTGTTTGTAGATTTGAGCCAATATGAGATGATCCCTTTGCATAGGGGAGATACTGAGGCTAAAATTATTGATGCAACAGTTGGAAAAAATGTGGATTCATTTGAAGTATCTAGAAATGAGGAAGGCGAATGGTCCACTGAAACTGATTCGGATGATTGATGTGTTTTGTGTTCACATGACACTTTTATGATGAATCTTTTATTTAATGCATGTATCAGTATTTTAAAATCATGCCACTCAAAAGGAAGGTGGTTCCCATTCCATATCCACTGATGCCTAGCTCTCTGATTGACTCACCACTAGAGATTAACTCTCCAGATCAAGGTAAAAAATTAGTATAATATTGTTATAATTAAAATAAATAACACATAAGCATATTGAATTCTAACTATCATTTCTTTTATGTTTACTTTGCCATTTGGTTTTTTAGAGCAAAATGTACAATCTCATCGAGGCCAAGGTACTACTAGAAGCATGATGTTAGAAAAATACCATAACGCTAGTAAGATTAAGGTTAATATTCTTGACAATCATACTGGAGGTGAAGAAGAACCAGCAGCCTGTCTTGCTTCTCATATAGGTGCTCTAACACGGACGTATGCACCTTTGGCTAAGAGTTCATGGCATAAAGTTTCCAAAGATATCAAGGAGTTTATTAGGAAGCGCTGTTTAGTAATTATTTAATTCATTTTATATCAAATTATTTAATATCTATGCAAAATATAAAATGTGCAATTAATTTATTCGTAAGTCTTATTTTTTCAAGGATGACTTGAACTAAATTTTAGTTGAAGGGAGGAGCACAAGATTGTTGATGAGCTTATGTGTAATGCATTCCGGAAATATAAGGCCAGATATCATGAGCATTACAATAAGTTTGAGAACAAAGACTATGCATGTCAAAATGTTTTTCAGAATGTTCGACCTTTAGATTGAGAGAAACTATGTGATATGTTTGAAAATCCTACATTTAAGGTAAATAAATAACTTATTTCACATTTCGTGGTATATAATTTCTTTTGCTAATTTTTACAACTTCTATGCAAGAGCGAAATTCTATAAACAAAACAAATAGATTGAAATTGAAGATTCATCTTCACGTATGCTAAAGATCTTTTCATCATTTCTCTAAGAAATTGGTAAGTTTATTTTTTACTCAAGTTTATTGTTTTTTCTATTCTAATGACTTTATATCGATAAAGTATTTATCTTATAGCATGACTTAGATAGCAATTACGATCAAACAAAATTATATGCTACATCACTTACTAATCGTAATTGAGGGTGGATTCATCTCTGTGCCCGTAAAAATTATGTAAGTATTATTATCTATTTTAATTAAAATTATTTATAAATTTGTTGCAATATTAATTATTTTTCTTATGCGTAGGAAAAAATAGTTGCTTTGCGTGCTGAATTTGTAACTGATCAAAATTTCACAACAAGTAATATGGAAATTTTTACAAAGGTTCTGGGTCCACGTTTAGGCTATTAAAGGGGTTTGGGTAGTTACATCATGCCTTCTAACTTGTGCTTATCGTCTAGTAATGCCAATACTTCTAGAGCATTAGAAGAAGTAAGGTCAAAGATCGAGGAATTGAGAACAAGCCAGCATGAGTTAGTGGCCCAACGAGCTAACTAGGAGATGCGAATGAAACAACAAGAAGAGTAGCAAGTAGAGTTTAGGAGAGAAATGCAGCTCCAAATGCATATGCTTATGCAGCAACTCAGGCTTCCAAACAACTAATTTAATTTATAAATAAGATTTTCAACTGTTAGCTTTTGTATTATAATAACTGCAATTTTATTTAGTTTTTTTAAATTGATGAGACTACTTTTATGTTTGATGAACATGTGTACTAATGTATTTTAAGCTGTTATTTATGTGATTTTTGTTTTCTATTAATGGGTTGAAAAAAATATTATACTGTTTAAATACAAAAAAAACGTTCGAACAACAAATAACCGCCAACCATTTGAATGGTATAATCAACACATTCGATTGTTACATAATGTTTGAAGAATATGCTAAGCTTTTGAACAAGTTTGAATAGTTAACTTTTCGCATGCCAAATTGGTGTACAAATTGCCAACTACGTACGTTCGAACTTTCATTACTTGGTAGAGTATTGGTTAATTCCTTTTAGAGTTTTGATGGTTGAATGCTGGTGTTTGTGATGAAAATGTTGGGTTTGGGTATTTGTTGTTGAGCCTTGAATATTTTGTATTGATTTGATGAAACAATTTGTGAATCTCAATTCTATGAAGTGTTTGCATGATTTTTGTGTAAGTTATGGTTTGATTTATAGCATGATAGGTTTCCATTTTATGGTTTTGCATGATCTATTAAGTGCTACAAACCGAACCCTCCAAATGAGTTGTTGTTTGTTTTAGTTTGTCATTTTAGCCTTAGGATCTTGATTCAATAGTTTTTATTTTTGAAAACCTTGTTCTTTAAGCATTGATCTATGGATTAAGTTTGATTTTTAAACCTTTATGACTTAGGTCTTTGTTGGAGTTTTGACAAACATGCAAAGAGTATGATGTTATGCATGATTTGAGGTATATGTATGTATTGTTACATGAATTATTGCATGAAAATCAAGGATTTAGTCTTTATGATTCAAGTAAAAAACATGCAAGTTTCGATTTCTATGATTTCCTTCTAAACCGAGTTTCATTTTGTCGAGTTTTGTGATTTTGATTTTTAGTCAAGCATGCTATCAACTAGGTTTTAATAATGAACATGTCAAAAGTGAAATTTATGGGCTTTTGGGGTCCTTGGTGTTGAAATTAAAGTATTGAACCAAGAACACAAAGATTAGGTTTGGCTTGACCTAATCTTGATGTTTTGTGTTATTATTTGAAATGGTAAGTTTAAGTTTTTGTAAGATGTGTGATTTAATGTCTTGGAATGACTTTAGAACTAATTAAGAATGTAATATTTGAGGGTTATTAGTTTCGGTTATGCATTTTAGTGTGTTAAATGGCCAAGTAGCGAGCAAAATCATAGTTTTTAGCCTTTATATGAATCGACCAAGAGGAGTTCTCATGGTAAGTTTTAGTTTTTGAAAATTCTAAGCCTATATTTAGATTTTGGATGAAACTTACTTGAGTTATGAAATTCTTGATAAGTTTTGGGATCCGTTTGCAATTTCCTTAATTTTAGGGTCTAATTTTTAATTTTCCAAATTAAAGGATAAATTTACAAATTTAGTTTAAAGTTAGTGCTTTGATTTCTATGAGGATTGAGTGGGAATATATAACCCTAGAATGTCTCTCATTTCAGTCTACTCTACATTTACACTATATATGGGTAAGTTAGATTCGATAATATGCTTATGTATGTATGGTGGTAAGGTTTATGCAAGTTATGTTCATATTTTTTTAATCTTATTAAAATGAATTATGTTATGCCATGCCATGTTGTTATGTATATCAATCATGAATATATGTCACATGTCACGGCCATCATGTCATGAAGTATGCAAGCATGTCATGAAATAATTTTTAATCAAGCATAAAGTGTCAAGTTTACATTGTAGCAGCCCATGAGATATGACAACAAGGCTACCCCATGGAACAAGACATCATGGTAATCCCATGGGATAAGATATTTTGTATAAGTCTATCTTAAATAAGTAAGCACGCCATGTTTTTTATAAGCAAGTCCATGGGTATCACACATACATTTCATGTTATTATCAATCATGCTTATTTATACTATTAGTAGCTTATGAGCCTTATTTACTAAGATTTTTAAATTCTACGATGGTAGTCCCAACTATTATTTGTCCAAATGGTAGACAACGTGTCAGATATAAGAGAACCCACACACCCCTTACTGGATGACATCGAATAGTTCGAGGAGGAGCCTTGGGGAGGTCATGGAGTTGGTCCTGTAGCTTTTAGATTCTAGTTTGGAGCTTATATCTGAGCTACGTGAGAGGCTTTGTGCTTAGTTTAGTGTTATATTATGTCTATAACTATGGAGATCTGTCTCCAGTGCTATTTTATTTTGTTTACAGACAAGTTGGACAAATGTTATGACTTTTGTGTATGTGAAAATTAATGAAAGTTTCTCTATTTTGGGATTAATATTTTGGTACATTGTGTATTGCTAAAAAAAAAAGAAAAAAAAACTATACATTGTGATTACTGCATATTGTTAGAAGCATACTAGATACATTGCATTCTTAATTATTATGAACAAGGGTATGTGACCTAAGCCTTTATTTGTCCTATTCTAATGCTTAGACCCTCAAGTCTCTTCATATTTCCAATGCCACCACTTGAGTTAAAATGCATTTCCTTGTGAAGTGGATCCCTCCCCCATGGGAAATCTCAATCTCGGTATTGATGGTACTTCTAAAGGTAATCCTAGTCGTACTAGTTGTGTGGGCATATTAAGGAGGCCTTTAATAACTCTATTATTGTTGGGTTTTGTTGTTTATTGGGCAGCGGCACAACACTTTCGCAAAGCTTTCAATTTTAAAGATTGGCTTCCTATTATGGTATCGATTGGATTTGTTGGACTTTATTGTTGAAATTGGACTCCTTGCTTTTGGTTAATTAGTTTAATTCCAATTCTTAGCCTCCTTAGAATTTTTTTGATATTTTGGATAATATTTTGCATCTTAAAAACTCTTTCCGTATTTGAGTCCATAATGTTTATGGGGAAGGCAATGTTTTAGTTGATAATCTTGCCTCATACGGCTCACGTGGTAATGCGGTAAGTTTCTCTTCCTTTTACAACATCCTAAACATATGGTTGGTCTTGTTGCTTTAGATGATGTAGGTATTCCTAGTCCAAGGCATTAGTTGACTTGCTTTTATAGATTTCTGATAATTTTGATGTAGTTTTTAAGCGCTTGGTTTTGGGATTCTAAATGTGACACTCAAGCTCCTTCTAATATTAGGTATTCCTCCGCCATAAGTGAGAGTTATCAATAAAATTAGAGTATCTTTCTTCTTGCTACAAAGGAACAAAAAAAGAAAAAGAAAAAGTAGTTCTAGAACCAAGACTTGCTTCTATGCAACCTATTTTCTCATATCCCGAAAATCTACTAAGAAAGCTGCAAGGCTATATATCGTGTGTTCACTCTATATTTTTTCTATCTTGTGTAAATGCCATATGTGATACCCCCAACTTTCACGTATGGACAAGTGAAAATCGAGGCGTCGGGATGATAATAACACAGGTCAAGCATCTCATCGCCAAGTGCCAAGTGTGTGTACATAAAAATAACGTAACGGTAATAAAAATTCTTTCAACTAAGTACTAGAATTTTTTGTTTAAATACAACCCACTTAAAAGAAGCATAATAAAATATTACAAGTTTCAATATTGTCTCAAATCCAAAATACATAATATAAAGGCACAGAAAATAATTTCCAACACTACAAGCAACTCCAACTCAATCCTTTAGCAAAGCCACCTCCTCAAGCTCTACCCCCTCCTCCTCAACTGCATCAAAGTCTAAGATACCAAAGACGGAACCACATGTAAGTAATAATCCAAACACTTGCAAGATAAATATACATTAAAACTCAACAATATACATGGATAGGATGCCATATGCATGAGATCCAAAAATAATCTTTCCCAAAAAATAATTCATTTCCAACTCATACCAAAAATGACATTTGGCCCAAAAATTTCCTATAAAACTTTCCCATGCCATTTTCCTAGAAAATGGCCTAAAAATCCAAGTCTCAACTCAATTTCTATTTTCATTAACTGAATGCACCACGACCTCCCCTAGGGTCATCCGCACACCCTGGCTCCCTTCGTCACAACATGGGTAACGACCTTGCGTGTGACTTCGTAACGAGTGATACCCAGTTCTCCACCCAGCGCGTACGTAGCCAAGCATCCTCTAGCCCCTGCTAGCAAAGGGGGCATGAAGTCGGTACGAGAGTATTACCATTACGTCCGCTCTCATTGTACTCCCAAGTGACCAGAGGAGCTCCATCGAGATAATGATTCATTTCAGCTTGGGGTCATGATACACAAGCACCCAAAATCTATTTATACATGAAAACCCAGTTTTCAATATTCAACACAAGTACATATATGCCATTATGCAAAAAATCCAATTTTGCTTTTCAAACATGAACATGCTCCATGCAATGCACACATCAAGACATGAAATATTCAACAAATCTCAATATCAACAAACATACAAATAACTCCATCCTTCGATCCATCTGACCCCTGACTCCTCGGATTCAGTCCAGCATAACCAACTAATCACAATTTATTATAAAAGAAATAATGTATTTAAATCTTAAATGAAGTTTGAAAAATACATACAATGCTATATAATATTTTTCAAAAGATCAATGGGTTGCAAAAGGTGGCAAAAAAGCAACGTAATAGTGTAAAAGCACTATAGCCGTGGGTTGTAAAATACCCACTTTGAATGGGGATGAACCAAGACTTGGAATTGATAGGGAATGGCTTAGAGGTGTTTATGAAGCTAGTGGAAGTGGTGGTTGGCCGTGGGTGGCGGTGAAAACTGCAGTGGAAGTGGAAAAAGGCCAAAACGAAGTTGAGCTTGTGGGGGTTGCTTCGGCGACAGATCGGAGTTGGAAATGGATGGATTAGGTCAGCAAGAGGTCGGTGATGAAGTGGTGAAGAAGTGTTGGCTGGAAGTGGAACGACAGTGTCTGAATGGAGGATAAGCCGTGCGGCTTGGAAGAGCTCATTGTGGCTAACTGTGGCTATGGGGCTGAGATTTGGTGGGGAGGTTCACCGGCCGGAAGGGAGTTGAACAGTGGGGGTAGAGTAGTGCACAGCGGTGAACGGTGGCAATTTGGGCTAGATGAAAGAAACGACAGAAGAGGAAGAGAGAGAGAGAGTGCACGGGGAGAGAGAGAACTAGGAGAGAAAAATGGGGAAAAAGAAAAGAAAAAGGGAAGAGAAAGTGGAAGAAGAAAAAGAAAAAAGCGAAAAAGAAAAGATGGGGAAAAGAAATGAGATCCAATCCCCACTTCTAGGGTCCATAAATTGATACAACGAAAGCAATTTTAAAAACAATAAATTGAATAAAATAATCTAAACACAATATCTAACTAAAATAAAATAAATAATTAGTAGAAACTAACAACAAAATTTAAAATCCAAAAATAAAATAAAATAAATTAAATAACAATTTAAACACAAAATAATAATTAATATTAAGAAAACACCTCAAAATAAATTTCACAGCTAAATAAATCCATTTGAAATTTGATATATTTAAAACAAAAGAACCAAGATTTTAATTAAATTAAAATACTCATTCAATAAAAATACACGTAAAAATGGGATATCACATCTTCCCACCTTTAAATAAAATTTCGTCCTTGAAATTTGCAAGGTCAAACGTTACTGCTGAAGCAAGCCACAAGATTCCACTAAGACCAACCTTAAGAAACATACCGTTATTCACTCAAACAAATACGGGTACTGCTCTCTCATGTCTGCTTCTCTCTCCCAAAAGAAATCTTAAGCTAACAGATCTCCCCATGCCACCTTTACCAAAGGTATCGTATTGGATCTCAACCTTTGCTCTTTTCAATCCATAATCTGCATTGGGACAACTTCATAAGTAAGATCTAGTTGTAGCTGAATATGCTCTGGGTTGACAAAGCGTGGCAGTTGTTGTCCAAAACTTTTCTTCAAAGATAACACATGGAAGACATTGTGAATTTTTCCAAAATATTTCGGCAATGCAAATTCTATAAGCGATAGGTCCTACCTTCTCCAAAATCTGAAAAGGGCCAACATATTTCAGATCAAGTTTCCCTTTTCACCAAAACGCTTAACTCCTTTCATGGGAGAGACTTTGAGATAAATCCAATCACTTTCCTCAAAAGATAATTCTCTCCTCCTTGTATCCGCATAGCTTTTCTGATGACTCTGTGCTACCGCTATCTTATCTCTTATAATCTGAACTTGACTTTGCATTTCTTGAATTATTTCAGGCCCAATTATCTTATTCTCTCCAACTTCATCCCAACACAATGACGATCTACACTTCCTCCCATAAAAAGCTTTATATGGATCCATCTGGCTGGACACATGGAAGCTATTATTATAAGCGAATTCTATAAGCAACAAATGATTTTCCCAACTTTCTTGAAATTCCATAACATATGCAGGCAACATATCTTCAAGGGTCTGAATAGTACGTTCTGATTGACCATTAGTTTGAGGGTGATAAGCAGTATTAAACTTCAATTTAGTACCCAGAGCTGCCTACAAACTATTCCAACAATGAGATTTGAACCTTGGATCCTGATCCGATACAATACTCTTGGGTACCCCACGCAACTGCACTATCTCTTTTATATACAAACGGGTCAACTATCCCAAGGAATTAGTATTATTGACAGGCAAGAAATGGGTACTCTTGGTCAACCGGTTAACAATCACCCAAACCAAGTTCTTTTCACTAAGAGTCTTAGTAAGCCCACTATAAAATCTATAGTAATGTCGTCCCATTTCTACTCAGGAATAGGGAGAGGTTGAAGCATACCAGTGGGTCTTTGATGTTCGGCTTTGACTTGTCGGCATGTGTCACACCACTCACTGTACAGGGTGATAGCTCTCTTCATCCCTTCCCACCAATAATTTATCTTCAAATCTTGATACATCTTCGTACTTCCAGGATGAACTGAATAGGCAGCTGCATGAGCCTCTGCCATAATTTGCGTCTTAAATTCTGAATCTTTAGGGATTACTCTACAATCTTGGAACTGGAGAATTCCATCCTTATCCATACTGTAATGCAAAGGCCCTCTAGACTTTCTGACTCTCTTTCTAATATCTAGTAGCTTTGGATCATTCCTTTGAAGAGTCTTCAATTCCTCAAAATCAATCACCTGAACAACAAGGACGGAAGATAACACTTCCTCTTGTTGCGAACTTTTGATAAGAAGCCTTCTCATCCCACAAAATAGTGAATCCAATCCTGACAATTCAACTTCATCTTCCAAGTGCGATACGACTCAAAGAATCTACAACTATATTCGCTTTCCCTGGATGGTACTTGATCTCACACTAATAATCACTAATTAACTCTAACCGTCGCCTCTGTCTCATATTGAGATTCTTCTGAGAAAACAGGTGCTTCAAACTCTTATGATCAGTGTAGACTTCACAAACCTTTCCATACAAATAATGCTGCCAGATCTTAAGAGTAAACACTATTGCTGCCAATTCCAAATCATGCGTAGGATAATTCTTCTCATGATCTTTCAACTGACAAGAAGCTTAAGCAACAACTCGTCCCTCCTGAATGAGAACGCATCCTAATCCAAACTTGGACGCATCGCTAAAACTACAAATGGCTTGTGCAGTTCTAGAAGTGCCAACACCGGTGCTGTTGTCATTCTCTTCAACTCTTGGAAACCTCTCTCGCATTTGTTTGACCAAACAAATTTCGTATTCTTTCTAGTCAAAGCAGTGAGAGGTCCGAATAATCAAGAAAATCCCTCCACAAATCTTTGATAATATTTGGAAAGTCCGAAGAAACCTTGAATCTCACGCACTGTCGAAGGACACTGCCACGATAAAATAGCTTCCACCTTACAAGGATCAACGGCCACACCATCTTCAGAATTACATGTCCAAGAAATCTGACATCTTCCAACAAAAATTCACACTTGTTAATCTTCGCCTATAGCTGGTGTTCTCTTAACTTCCCAAGTACTGAACGAGATGATAAGCATGCTCTTCAAATCTCGAGAATAAATTAAAATGTCGTCAATGAAAACTACAACAAAAGAATCCAAATAGGGTCAAAATACCCGATTAATCAAATCCATAAAAGCTGCAGAGGCATTAGCTAACCTAAAAGGCATCTGCTTACACTCATAATGCCTATATCTCAATCTAAAGGCAGTCTTGGGTATATCCTTATCTCTTATCCGCAACTTGTAGTATCCCAATCTCAAATCAATCTTCGAGAAAACATATGCTCCTTGAAGCAGATCAAACAAATCGTCGATCCGAGGGAGAGGGTACTTATTCTTGGTGGTCACCTTATTGAGTTCTCGGTAGTTGATACACATTTTGAGGGTACCATCTTTCTTCTTAACAAACAACATTGGCACTCCCCATGGTGAAGTACTAGGCTGAATAAACCCCTTATCTACCAATTCTTGCAACTGAAACTTCAACTCTTTTAGCTTAGCTAGTGCCATACGGTAAGGAGCCTTGTGCACAGGAGCTCTCCAGGTTCTAAATCAGTAGTGAACTCCAACTCACGAACAAAAGGTAACCCAGGTAAATCATCCACAAACACATTAGAAAATTCTTCCACAACGGGGATATCCACTAGAGACTTTTTCTCAGAATGCGTAGACACTACTTGAACCAAAAAGGCATCCTCTCCACAAGCAATATCTCTTTTCGCTTAAATTGCCGATATAACTGTCGGCCTTTCCTTTAATTTACTTCCAACAAATTCCAAATAATCTCCATCCGGGAGTTGTAAGCTAATTACTCGACTTCTACAATTGATACTTGTAGAATATCAATATAGCCAATCCATTCCAAGAATAATATCAAACCCCAACAGTTTGAACACAACCAAATCTGCATCAAGTGTCCTTCTACCAAAATCCAAAGGACAGCCCAACACAACATTAGAACACCGTACCATTTCACCGTTTGGGAGAGTCACTATCAATGATTTTGCCAAGGGCTCCATAGCCGGATTGCATATCCGTGCGAAAGTAGAAGACACAAACAACTGAGATGCACACGAATCAAACAAAGTGCAAGCATAAAAATCATACAAACGAACTCTTCCTGAACCAATCACATTTACTAATAAAATCCAAAAAGTAAAAAGAAATCAAATCACACCAAATATCAAATCCAAAAATTAAATTAAATCCATACTTGTAATCACCCCAGCATTGTGCGTCTCTGGTGCCTCGTCATCAACTTCTCCAGGAGTAATTGCATATACTCGAGCTTGCACCACTTGTCTCTAATTAGTCCTACCACCACGATGACCTCACGGCTTCATTGAATTCGATTAAGGCACTCGTGAGTGAAATGCCCCTTTTGGCCACAACGGTTCCACTGGGTTCCACCACCCTGTCGACGCTCGCCCTCATGAACTCTATTGCACCTTCCGTAAACTGGTACCTGGCCTCCCATATGCACTCCTGAGGTTGCTTGTGGTCAAGTCCCAGTCATCTAAACAAAATTTTGAGGCAAACCAAACCTACTCCCTTTGCCAGCAAAACTCAGCCTTTTTTGACCTAGGGGGAGTCTACTCTCAAATTATTCTCCTACTCTACAAGGGTGGCTAAATCAACTAATCTCTGAAAATTTATAATCTGATGACAAACTACCATTCTATGTATATCCAGTCGCAGGCCCTCCTAGAAATGCTCAGCCTACATCTCTTTCATGGCAATGAGGTGAGTAGCAAATTGGCCGAGCTCCATAAATCTCTACTGTTCAATAGTCATGTTCCCTTAGACTAGGCTGCTAAATTCTCTTGCCTTTTGTCGCCTCACAAATGCAGGAAAGAAACAGTCATTAAATTCCTTTTTGAAGCATTGCCAAGACATAGTAGCAAAGTACCCCAACTCCATCACTAACATTTCCCTTTTGGTCTCCCACCAATCAGCAGCATCACCTTGCAACAAGTAACTTCCATATAGCACTTGTTGCGAATCAGTGCAACCACAAACTTCAAATGTTCTCTCCAAATGTTTAATCCACTTTCCAGCCCGAAGTGGATCTTCTTCACTTGCAAATACAGGGGTTCTATGTGCTAAAAAGCGCTCATAGGTGCATCCAACTTGCACTGGTCTATTCTGCTCTCCTTGCTACAATTGAAAATTTTGCTGAAGAAATTCTGTCGTTCGATTTAAAGCTCGAGCTACGGCTTAGTTCCCATCACCACGCGGCAAATCATCCTGAGATTCGCCGATAGGCCTTCTTGGTCTTACCATCTTCCTGCCATAATGATTGAGCTGAATTATTGCATTTTTAATGCTTTTGGAACCAATATATATTAATTCTTTCATTACTTTATCATTGGTTTTATATGAAAAAATGAATAAATCAAAGTTGTGATTTTAATTGATTAAAAGCATGAATTTCTGCTCTAATTTTATCAACTGTTGATTAATATGGTTTATGGTACATATCGCTCGAGCGGTGGCTTCTGGCCGCTCGAGCGAAGTCAGGCAGATTCAAACGCTCGACTTCCCCTCTCTTTTTCTCCTCACTTTTCCTTATTCTCTCTCTCTCTCTCTCTCTCTCTCTCTCTCTCTCTCTCTCTCTCTCTCTCTCTCCCATGCCCGATGTGCCCAGCTTCCTCTCACCGTGCGTTACTTCATCTTGAATAGCCCAGCCACCGTCGGCCATCGTTGGCTTTACCGCCAGTCTCCGATCACTCCCCTCACACTAGCCAATACTCCCTTCCATCGGCGAGCTCCCATGCACTCCCTCTCTCCTCCCATTGCCTCACTAGCAGAAATGGGTTTTAAAGCCCATTTCTCCTCCACGCCGTCGTACAAAGTAGCTTTGGCCTCACCGCTGGTCACCGGTTGACCCTCACCCTCCGGCCAACATCCCCTCCCACTAGCGAGCTCCCACGTGCTTTCTCTCTCTCTCCTCTTAGAGCAACTTGGCCAAAATGGGTTTCACACCCATTTCCTCTACCTAGCGGTGTTGTACGTGGTCAAAATGGCCACTGAGCACCACCAATGGCTTCACCACCTCATGAGCTTCCTATCCATAGTCTCCTTTCCCCCTACCTTTCACTTTCTCCTATGGATCACCAAATGCACGCACACACTGCCTCACCACTGTGCACTGCCGTGCGTGGCTACCCATGGCATCTCATCACCACCATCTTGTTCCTCTCACCACCACGACCATCCCCAACCATTTTCATAACCAACCAAACTCCCTAGCTCTCTCACTCTCCCTCACTCTCGAAGGCACGGGCTACTCCATTTATGGCCGATCCGCTGCTGTGAGCCACTGTCTAACCACCACCTTGCCACCACAGCTCCCACCACACCTCCCTCAAGCTCCTTCAGACCCAGCCAAGATCCTCTAGCTCTCTCTCTCCATTTCCTAGGTTAGACATACACGGCCTAAATAAAAAAATTGACCACCGTGCCTCCACCGTGTGCCACCTCGGCACCGCCATGAGTTCACCACTCTAGGATCATGACCAAACCCTTCCCCACTCAGATCCACACCCGTAGCCACTTTTAGTAGCCCAAACAACCACAATACACGGTGTTAACTACCACATACAACTCCTCTGGCATCTTGATCGTGACGAGCAGTGAACAATGCATGGGTATCCCATTGATGGTATAATCCCCTATCCCTCATTATTTATTATATATGTTAGTTAGTTGATAGGCTATGGACTGTGCTGTTTATTTTGTGGAGTTCGCTGTGTAGTTGTGAAGTGAAGTGTGTCTGTGTGGTGAAGTGTTGGACATAATCATGTAGTGTTGTGGACTGTGCTATGAAGTATGGGCATGAAGTGTATGCCGTAGTTTTAGTGCGGCGTGTGTGAAGGGAGTATGCGTGGAGCATACTCCATGTAGTGCATCGTGTGACGTGCGCTATAGTGACGTGTGGCATAGAATGAAGTGAGTACATGTGGCGTGTGCTCTGTGTTGTGTAACGACGCACTGTGTGATGTGCGTGGTGATAATAAGTGATGTAGCGAAGGGAGTACGCATGGTGGATACTCCATGTTGTGTAGCGATGCACCGTGAGGTGTGCATCGTAGCGATGTGTGTCGTAGTGTTGATGGAAGAGAGTTCATGTGAGTGTACTCTGTGCTATGCCGAGAAACATCGGACGGCGTGTTACAAAGGGTTGGATGGCGTAGCTGAGAAGCCTGGAGTGTGTGATCAGTATCGGGAACTGTGTAACCATGTCTCGAAATAGCTGTGACATGTCCTGTAGTTCAAAGTGACGGGTGTCACCTTGTGGTTGACTTATGGTTGAGAGTATGTATGAAGTGGTGGAAAAAGTATCAAAGAGTGCAGTGGAAGCATGGCAGGCATCGTGCCGTAACTCGGTATTTAATCTCGAGCTACGTGAAGTGACAAAGGTGCATTTGTAGTTGCAGTCCTCTCCTGTTAAGTATTGGGATGAACTTGTATAGGGTCGGGAAGTAGGAAGAGTCCTATCGAATGGATTTGAGTAAGTTGGTATCGGAGCATGGAGCTTGTTTATATAAACGGGCGTTCATGGGAATTATAAGTTGGTCTTAGGTGATAAAAATGGATAAGGTATATGTGTCTCTGGCGAGACACGTGTGTCCGACAGGTTCACCATATATAATGGGTAAGCTGTCCTCAACATGTTTACACGGTGTTTTAGCCCCTAAGGTGGCTTAAAATCATGTAGCCTACGTGGATGGGAATGAAAATGGAGTATGGGCTAGGATAGGTAAAGGTAGTAATTGGTAAGTTGTCTAGGATTGGGATGTGTGACTTAGTTAGTCTGAGTCATGTATCGACATGTGGAAATAGAAGAATGAGACGGTGGTCTAAGTATCTTAACCCTAAGGTGAATCACGGAGGTTCAATTTAAGGAATAAGACATCGAAGGTTTTAGAATAGTGAATGGCACGTAAGAGCCAATTGATTGATGGAGAGTGTTCCAAGTGAGACATAGCTTTATATTTTAATATAGTTGCTTATGCATTAGATAGAAGATGATGTAAGGTTATGTGTATGCATGTAGGTTGCCATCTGACACGCACACGAATGGACTGCATGGAATGAGTATGGCATGAAGTCTAGGTAAGTATTGCGTTCATACTCTTCTAGAATTTTCTTAAATAATAGAAGATGAAAATGAAAGCTTTTTCTCTAAAAGGAAAATGAAACTTTTCTCTACTAGACACGCTTTATGAAAAAGAAAATGAAGAATAAGTTTTTAAGTTTAAGTATGTAACGACCCTCTTTGGTAGCTCTTTTTCACGCATCCAAAGTATGTATGTATATGCATGTAGATGGATGCTATAAGTGGTACATATTATATGTATGTTCACGAAAGGAAATGAAAAGAAGCTTTAAAAGACACGAACTCACGTTTTCAAATGAAAAGAAAGAAAACTACTTTTAAAACGACTTTTATAAAAAGGAAAGAAAGAAAACTATTTTTTAAAAATTAATTTACGAACTGAAGAACTGTAAAGAACCGTAAGAATTGCAAGAAAGGATTGTAAGAACTGTAAAAAGACTAAAGGACTGAAAAGGAAAGGAAATGACTGTAAAGGAATGAATGGACTGAATGTATAATGTATAAAGATACTTAAAGACCACATGAATGGACTGGACTAGGCAGATTGCAATGCTGGGTAAGCAGTATTGGCCGGTAGTGCACCTAGTGCTGCACCCTGACGGAATGGATTCCCAAACTGTAGCCACAGGTAGAATCAGGTCTAAAAGACTGCTAACCCCAGCACATGGAGCGCAACAGTGTGCAACGGTTAATGAAAGTGATAAGAAATGAACATATGCAAGAAAGAATGTATGTATGTATGAAAAGATGTATGCATGAATGTATGTAAGAAAAGATGAATGCATGAATGTAGGTAAAAAGATGTGTGCATGAAAAGAGTCTTTAAGAAATGAAGGCAACAAGGCGTGGAGAACTGTTTTAAAAAAAGGAAGCATGTTTTTAAAGTAAAGCCCCACCTCGCAACGCTTTAAATGAACTGCATGTCCATGCATGATAAGGATGATATGTATGTATGGAGTGTTGATTATATGATTGAAAACTTATATTATTATATTTTAACCGTATGAAGTACTACTTACGAGTCATCGACTCATTTTAGTTTTTATGTGTGCCCTCCTAGGGACAAGACGAGCATGACAGGTCAGAATGGGTACGGCCTAAGGTGAAGTGCATGAAAGCATAGGCAAGATATTTTGTACGAGAGATTTTAATTATAAAATTTATATTTTCCGCTATAACCTTTTTAATTAAAAAAATGAGTTTTATTTATAAACACAGAGTCTTTTGTATCATGGCATGAAAGGAAAAGAAATTTTAAAAAGGATCGTAATTTCCGTCGATTTTTACTAAAATCATTTTGTAAAAACCCACCACAAGGACGAACGTTACAATTTCCATCCATATAGTTTGATTTCTATTCTGTTTCTAGTTGTGAGTAATTGCTATATCTAGTATGACTTTCTTGCACTACTAGTAAATAATCTTTTTCTTTCATTAACTTTAAAATGTAACCACGTAAATATTCTACATGTACTTGGCCGGAAAGATGAACAGGCGCGAAGAGAACTGTTATTCTTTTATTTATTCAATTACAAAAGTAGGTCACACATAAAACTAAATGATCTTGGCCGCCACTAAGATTGGTTTGCTCTAACAAGTTCGACCGTTCTATGGATTTGGGATCCGCTCAAGGATTAAGGCTGGATTGGAAGAGGCGGAATGCTTTGTTCATTTTTAAAGAAGTTAGAGGGATCAATGCTTGCCTTCACTCGCAACAGCCGGTCCAGATTACCCTTGAAATACTTACACCCGTACACTCTTGCACTGCTATTAAGGATCGTACGATTATTACTTGAACTTGCAATACCGATATCAAGATCCCTATAGTTGAGAAAAGCCTCCCTTGGGGACTTCGATACGTACGGTGTCATCGCCTCGTAGAGGGTTCTTGAAAACTTAAGATAATAGTTCGTAGCCTCAATTCCTTCTTCCACCCACAGTACGAAATACTGTATTTTGAATATGTTTCCAGCCCTGTGTGGGAATGGAGTCTCTGACTCTGAAATCTCACTCATTCTTCCTCCATAAGGATTCCATTGCATAATTACCTTTACTCCTTGAATCAACAACTTCCATATCAATTCTAAGCCAGTCTTTGGAATCGGTTTCTTGACATAATCAGATTTGCTTTTGAAGAAGACATCTGCCTTGGATGGTCTGAGTAAAGCATCCGTGGGAGTTCCAGTGGGGAAATTCGCCCAGAAAAGGGTAGACTCGATCCAAGGCATTTCACTGCAGTCATTTTGTTGCAATCTTAGTTCAGGAAGCCTCTCATTCATCAAAGGGAGAAGTCTTTTAGATTTCCCCAGAAAGTGGCCAATGAAAGAAACTTGCACCGTCTTCTTGCCCTCATGACTTCCATTCACTACTTGTGGCATTAACCTTATGAAGAGGTCTTCAGGTAGCTTATCCGCAACCTGTTGCCAACGATAAACAACATCTGTTGCATTCTGTTCCAATGTCCTTTTAACGTTGAACACTGTCACCATGGATGGAACTCGTACCAACTTTATCTTCCACGAAAGAATGACTCCAAAGCTTGCTCCACCACCTCCTCTAATGGCCCAAAACACATCCTCTCCCATGGATTTTCTATCGAGGATCGATCCATTAACAGTGACTATCTGCGCATCGATTATATTATCCACAGAGAGGCCAAACTTTCGCATCAAGTTTCCATATCCACCTCCAGAAAAGTGTCCACCCGTGCCAAGGCTGGGACACACCCCGGCGGGGAACGCATGAACTTTGCTTTTCTTGGCGATTCTATAATAAAGTTCGCCAAGAGTAGCGCCAGCCTGAACCCATGCAGTCTCGGATGCTATGTCAATGTCTATAGCACGAAGATTGAACATGTCAAGGACTAGAAATGGAGTATTCGATACGTATGAAAGGCCCTCATAGTCGTGGCCACCACTTCGAATCCTGGTTTCCAAGTCATATCGCTTTGCACAAACGATAGTTGCTTGGACATGAGATTGGTGTTTGGCTGCTATAATAGTGAGCGGTTTTGGGGTTGCAGATGTTTGAAATCTGCGGTTTTTAATATGAGAGTTCAAAACTGAGAGAAAAGATGCATTGTTGGGGGTGTAGATGGTCTCAGAGATTGGGTGGAAAAGTGAAGAATGATTTGAAAGGCATCGGAAAAACCTGTTTAGATTAACTTGCTCTGAATTTGTACATGAGATTGAGAACAGAACGATCGCGAATAATATTGGGAGTGAAGGTGGGCATGAGGCCTTCATCTTGTTAGGAGTGGATAAGTTCCGATCCTTGCTAATTTGTTAGCGACCTCTTGTTCCTGAGATCAGGATCAACTGCTGGTGTTTAAATCAACGGTCGACTTAATTTTCATTTAACGCCAATTTCACTGCATGTTTTTTATAAGCAATAATGTTCTAAATCCAGTAAAGTAAATTTATTTATTTATTCTTGAATTTGATCCGGATAAAAACACTAGGACATGAACTTCCAGTTTTATTCCCCTTTTTAATTTCTGCATAGGACGTACAATTATGGAAATTTTTTAAATTTATTTATGAAATTAATTTCTAAAAAATAGCTTCACGCCAGTTTCTTACATGGTTTTAATTATTTGGAAATGATAACCTTATATATTACCATAAACTTCTTGTTGTAAAAGTAGGCAAATTTTAAACTCCCCATCCGTTATTTATTTATTTATGTACCCCATTAATACTGAAAATCTAGCTGCATCTGAAATTTGAACGCCCTGTTTGCCTCACATGGCAAGAAAATCAGTAATTGAAGGAAATAGACATAAAATGAAAGGTTTAAAAATGAGATCTTCTTAATTATGCACAGATCTCGCATGTAAAAAATCTAGATCTGCTCATCCTTTAGTTAGTGTTCTTTCAATCTTTCCGCTATTGGTTATCCTTCTTTAATCCAAGAAGTTATCCGTTTTCCCCACTAAACTTAGGGATCGCTTGACTCCCGAGTGTGGAAACATACCCATAATGGCAATTTACTACTCAATCTGCTTAGAATCTGTTAATGCTCTAAAAATCGCACAACAGGTCAGAATGAGAGAAATAGTCATTTTCGGCCCACTAAGGTGATTGGGCCTTGATCGGCATGGTTTGGTGCCCATGGCAGTGCCTTGGTGCTACTATATAGCGACAGTTAGTACATCCATAGCGGTGAAAGGAAAAATAAGTACAGAGAAAATAAAAGAGGTAGATACACATACTTATGTGGTTCAGTATAACGTCTACATGCATGGGGGTTTGAGGACGAGAAAGTCACATAATATTCTTATTTATAGTCACTCATGGACTCTCATCACTCACTGTTCAATGGGGGATCTCAAATATATATTTACTGAAGAAAACATCTTGATTGTAACTCCTTCTTCAGAGGTTGAAGGATAAGCCAAAGGAGCCATAGAAACTGAGGAAGAAGAAGATGAAGTTGAGATCGAAAAAGATGAAGATCCCCTCTATTTATCCGATTACTTTCTGTTGTGTGTGCCTGATAGTGCCACCTTTTCCCCATTTCCCCTGACAGCTCTGTTGACCCCTAACAACCCACCCTACTCACTGACCCCCTACCTCCTGACACTCATGTTACGCCCTGGCCTCCCTTTCCCCCTTGTCTCCTAATGGCTTGGTGGGCTGGGCTTGGGCCCAAATATTTTACCTCCCATTTTGTCTTTTAGCCTTTTATTTTGGAATAATCGTCTTTCCACTAATATTGTTGTTTTGTGTGAAAACTTTGGCATAATGGTATTCATCATTTAGATGCCAAAATTTAACAATGTGGTATACCTTCTCCTTTGATTTGTGCATGTTGTTTCCTTCATTGTGAATTAGCGAATCATGTATTCTAGGGCTATCATGTGGCTAAAAACTTTTAGTTTTATTTTCATTACCTTTTGGCTGTTCTCACATTATGACAAACAGTTGTAAGGACAAGACTACTCTATGGTGACTTTTCTTCCAAGGCACTTATTGCTATCACTTGATTGATCAACTATTCCCAATTTTCATAATATGGGGTTTATGGTTGGCAAGAAATGGTGCAAATTTAAATATCAGTTTCCCTCCATTGAAGCTCTTAAGCAAAAGGTGCTTAAATGGCTTGAGAGAGATTTTTTTTTTTTTTTCCTTTAAAAAAAGAGAATGGTATCCAAATTTTATCGATAACCCTCATTTATGACAGATGAATACCTATTGCAAAAGGACAAAACTTGGGAGTTACAAGAATAGCATGATACCACATATGATAAGTGAGGGTATGTGATGTATGAGATCTCACATTGCTTGGGAATGAGAAGATTTTGCTTTTCATAATGTTCCAATAGGACTCCAATTGTATTATTGGTTAGTCTTTTTTGAAGTATAGGCCTTGTGGCTTGACCCTTCCATTGAGGTATCACAAATAGAAAAGATGTGATGACCCGTTTTTACGTGTATTTTCACTGAAGACGCTTTTTAATTTATTTAATATAATAGTTCTTTTATTTTAAATTATTGTATTTTAAATTGGTTTTAATTTATTTCATGTTGTGTTTAATTTATTTAGTCGTTTTACAGTTTTTAATATCATTTTTGGCGGATCTATTTTTGGTTTCCAGAGTGAGGATTGGATCTCATTTCTTTTCTTTTCTCTTTTTCTTTTTCCTTTTCTTCTTTTCTTTCTTTTCTTTCTTTTTCTTCTTCTTTCTTCCCCGTTTCCTCTCTCCCGCGCGTTGCCCCTTCTTTTTCCCCTTACCGTCACTGCCACTTCGGCCTCTCATTGCGCCGCCGTCCGGCAGCTGTATTGTACACCACCCCCACCATTTTCTTCCCCTCCCACCAGAATTCATCCCTACCAATTTTCAGAGCCATTGGACCAGCCGTTAGCCGCCATGAGCCCTTGGAAGTCACTGCACCTGCTCTGTTTTTCTCCCTGTCACCGGTTGCTTTCGTAGCCCAGAACCGCCGCTCGCCGGCGGTGTGGCCTACACCACCCACCCAGTTTTCTTCCCCTCTCACCGGTGAACATCCCCACTAAGTTTCACCTCCCTCCGAGCCACCGTTAGTCACCACGAGCTCCTCCAAGCCATACGGTTTTTCACCGATTCCGGCCCCGTCGCACCACCTCCGGCCACCATCTCTTCACAGCTTCTTCCCCTACCTTTTGCCGACCTAAACCACCCATTTCCAGCCTCGATCTATTGTCGGAGTAGCTCCCATGAGCTCAACTCCGTTCAGCCCCGTTTTGGCCTTCAACCGCCATTTCCACCACCACCCACGGCCAAAAATCGTTTCCTTTAGCTTCATAAATATCTCAAGACCTTTCTCTATCAATTTCATGCCTTGGTTTATTCCCGTTCGAAAGTGGGTAATTTATTACCCACGGCAACAGTGTAAATTACACTGTTACATTGCTTTTCCTCCGCCGTTTGTAACGTCGCGAGCTTTCAAAAAATACCATATAGCGCTGTAAGTATTTTCCAAACTCTACTTTTAGATTTAAATATATTTTTCTCATTCAATAAATTATTATCTATTGGTTGGCTGATTCCGGACTGAGTCCGAGGAGTTCGGGAGTCGGATGGATGGAGGACGGATTTGCTTAATTTATTGATTTATGGTTGATTGATTGTTTTGTGCATTAAAATCGCATTTACATGGTGCATGCACGTGCGTTTTATTTAAATTGAGAAAATCCTGTTTTATTGGCGTAAGTGGATTTTCGGGTGCGTGTGTCTCACGAGCCCAAGCCAGGATGGGTTATTATCTCGGTGGAGCTCCTCTGGTCACTTGGGAGCGTAAGATACTGAGTGACGTCCCCTGAGTTGTCCCTGGGCGACGACGGGAGCAGGGGCTAGAGGATGCTTGGCTACAAACGCGCCGGGCATGGAACCGGGCATCGCTCTACGCACCGACTCCGTGGCTCTTCGCTGGCGAGGGCTAGAGGATGGTTGGCTATGAACGCGCGGGGCGCGGAACTGGGTATCGCTCGTTTAAGTGTCACATGCGTGGTCGTTACCTGCGGTGTGGCACTGGAGCCACAGTGTGCGGATGAGCCCTAGGGAAGGTCATGGTGCATACGGATTAATTGGTTAATGGTTTGAGTTTGATATGGGCCAAATGTGACTTTTGGCGTGATATTTGGAAAAGTTATGTTTTTGGGCCAAATGAGATTTTTGGCGTGTGTGGAAAAATATGATTTTATGGGTTTTGAGCATTGTCATCCTTTCATGCATATTGTTTGACTTTTATATGTCTTTATCTAGTGGTGTTTGGATTTTACTTACCTGCGGCACCATTTTTGGTACCGTAGATTTTGGTGCAGAGATCGAGGAAGAGGAGGAGGAGGATGAGCCCGAGGATACGGCTCCGCCAGGGTGCTGAAGTTAAAGTTAAAGTTTTGTTGTTGGTTTAAATATATATTTGTGCCTTGTAATATTTTATCATGTATGTTTTAAATAGCTTTGTATTATATTAAGAAAAATTCTGGTACTTAGTTATATGACTTTACTATCCGCTGCGTGTTTCTTCGTGCACATTTGTTACTTTTACACACACTTGACACTCGTCGATAGGGTGGTGACCCGCGATGTCACCATCCGGACGTCTCAATTTCCCCACGTCCGGGCGTGGGGATTTGGGGGCGTCACAAAAGATAAATCCACAAAACCAAGTTTCTAAAAGGAATGGAGAACCATAAAGGGGAAAGTACAACAAAACTTAGCAATGATCTAAGAAATTAGCGCTGAATAAATAGAAGACATGCATGATCTGGAGGAGAATTGAGTAATCATATGTTAAGAGAGTTGAAGAAGAGAATAAAAGATTATTGTGTGTCCTATTGCACCTTAATTGGCTAGGCTATTATCATACCATTTCTAGCCCAGTTATCATACTAGAAATTAAGGCTGCCCTTCCTAATGTTCATGTTCTCAACTCCCTTATTAAGCCAACATCACTAGCTCCATCCACATCTCTCATAGGCTGATTCAAAAGAAAAAACCTTTTCTGGTTAGACGGTTAGCCCCCTTTTGGTGACTTTCAATTGAACATTGATGGAGCAACAATGGGCAACCCAGGACACGTTAGTTGTGGGGGTGTCCTAAGGTCTTCCTACTGTTATTTTATATTAGGTTTCTCTATTTTCTTTTTGGGAAATAGTACAAATGTCTATGCTAAAATTTTGACTATAATGATGGCTTGCTTTCATGCATGTAAACAACTAGATTTACAAAAATATCATAGAAGTTGACTCTTTTTTGGCTGTAAACATGTTGAAGTTAGATTCCAACCCTCTAGCTTGGAAATGTTATGAGCTATGGAATGACATTCTTCAATTTCAATGCACTTACTTATGACTTGGTAGTGGATAAGCGTATGAATGCACTAGCCGATGGCTTGGTAAATCATAGGGTCCATGGCTTTTCTTCTACCTTTCAATCTTATCTCAACTCCCCAGGGAATCAATTTGTATCACAATGTTACTGAACACACTGGTCTTCCAAGTCTCAAGTAGTAAATGACTGGTAAATTTATACTTGCTATTATGTTTTTGTCTAAATAGTTTCTTACTTGCATGCTAAGAGTTAAGGTTAATTTTGATAGTAAGGTGTGACAACGTCCATTTGGGATTTGACGGAGATTGTAGCGTCGGGACGTGCAACACAAGGTTACATAACCCCGTTTAAAACAGATAACATGCAATGCACCTAACATTCATCTAACAATATGCATTAATCACAGCTAAATTTTCGTTTTTCAAAATATAAGTTGAACCAAAATAGACTAAATCCAAAAGTATCAAGTGTTAAACAATCATACAATAACAGTAGTGTTCTGAAAATTGACCCTTCATAAACCACAAAAGCTTAGCATATCATTTTATGATACATAGTTAAAAACTTGATCATTCTTAGTTAAAAACCTGATCATTCTTCTTCTTCTAAGATCTTCCAAAGGTCCATTATCAAATACTTAAAGATCTCCATGTAGAAGGCAATCAACACATGAAGTTGGCAATCAAAGGTGAATTCACCTTCAATCATCTCAGGCTAGTCACACTCGCTTCGTTCTAATCTTGATATAGCTTCTACCATTCCTGGTGGGAATGATAGTTGGGACTACCATGGTGAAATGTTTTAATCACAACGAGTTATACAACTAAGCTATCATCAGTTTATAAAACATGCACAATAATAAACATGATGTGTATGCATGATTGACATAGACTTGGTTCTACAGATCATTTAGCATTATTGACATCAGAATTTCTCATACTTCATAACATGTTTGCTTTCATAATTAGATTTCATTCATTCATATTCTTGATATTACAGAGAATGGACACTCCATGGTTCCCCATAAACCCTGTGCTCCTGCTGGTTATCACATCACAAGCCCATCCACCAGCTGTGAGTATGTTATCAGAGATACTCAGACATAGCAAAATGCCTACACCATGGGTATCTTATTCATTTCATCAGAGTTACTCAGACAGAGCAAAATGCCTATGTCATGAGTACTTTCAGCACCCACTAGTGTTGGGTGCCTTTTTAACTTCACTCCGAAACTCTTTTGATCCCATTCGAAGCCCATTGACGGTTCTTTGTCAACCCAGGAGATTCAACTCCATTTTGTTCACTTCAGAGTGGACATGGATGTTCCACTTGGATAATCCCCCATCCTAGCATTTGGGTTTGTGATAAAAACGTAACTTTTCATGCTTGACTCAAAGTTCACGACAAATGCTTATGCTTCATAGCATATTTTCATGCTATGTGATAGATATTCATGCTTATAACAAATGACATCATGACATGACATAGTTATTGCAAATATAACAAGGATTTAGACAAGGCTTGATTCACTTTGCATGAAATTTACTATCTAGCATAATGTCATACACCAAGAGTAAGTTAGATGCTAACATACAGAAATTCTTGTACATTAAAATTGAGCGGGTTGAAACAAGAGATGTTCTATGGTTAGAAAACCTCATTAACTAGAAGCATTAGAATCTAACACCCCTAAAGTACTATTTACTAAATTTTCCTTTTAACTCTTGAAAATTTGCACATAGGCCCATATAATTTCAATAATTGCAAATTGGCCCCAAATTTGACCAAACTTTAAATACTTCATGTATTTTCTATTGTAAATCTATTTATGAAATTATAATGTAAGAAACCATACATATACTATGCGAACTTTTCAAGGCAGAGACTTATAAACCCTAACTTTCATGTGGTGTGATTTTTGGGTCTTCTTGCATACCATTAAAGGCTTAATCCAAAATTTAACACATAATCATATCCTAAAACCAGTCTTGTCAAGACACTAGATTCACAATCGGCATAGTCATATATTCATCATAATATGCAACCAACACAAACACAACAACAACTATACAACCCAACCACCTAGAGGGGTATTTTTAGCATTTCTCTTGCAAATGAACATCAAGAACTCTAATGAATCACATATCCTAACTTATAACATGCTAAATAAACACCAAGGAGATACTTGAGAAATGAGATGAGATGAGAAATCTATGAATAGGAGTTGGGTTTTGGAAAAGAAGAGTTAAAGTTGAATAAAAATGTTTTAAATTTAAAATATTGTTAGAATATAATTTTTTTAATATTATTTTTGTTTTGAGATTTAAAAAGTTAATTTTTTATTATTTTGTTTAGAAGTTTGGAAACTTTGTAATGATTAGATGATAAAAATTGGATAAGTAATGTAACTTTTGGACATCAATTATTATATATTTATGAAATATGCATGCTTATGTTAATTTGGGATATGTTATATCTAGTGCATAATCTTGGTCATAAAAAAATTATCAATACTAAATATTGCATTTTATTAGATACATGATAGGTAAATTGCATCTTTATCTATTATGAACAGGGCGTAGGGAATCTTATGTTACACATCCCAAAACTTCAAAGTCTGCCAAATGCCAAACAGAATCTGGGGGCGCCACACAAATGCCACATAAGAAAAACACTGATGACCACAATTGTCTAGTTGTCATACAAAGATAGTTTTTTCTTTAGCTCGAGAATGTGTCTACCTTTCTGCAAAGTTCACACATTCATGTTTGGGAGTTAATGTCAACGTCTTCCACTCCCACTACATCCATTGCTTTTCCTTCAGCCAAGTACACCTTCCCAAAGTCACCAACAACATAGTCCTGCTTGATTTCTTGTTGTGAAAGAAATCCCCTAAATCTAGTACCTAATCATCAATTGGACTGTGAACAACAAGAATCATTGCATCATGTACTTCTTCAGTCAACACATTTGCATTGTCACTCGCTGTCTTCTTAGGGTCTTTTCAATTCCTTTTAATGTGACTAGTCTTGCCACAGTTCAAGCAAGTCACCTGCTACCTAGGCCTTGTCTTGTTTTTGTCCATTTTCTTTGATTTTGATCTGCCTCTATTTGAGTTCATGTCAAGTGCTCTGCCCTAAGCATCAACATTCAGTGTGGAACTTGACCATGAGGTCTGGTAGAATCCCTCCTGCACACCTCCTCAGCTAGAATCAAATCTTGAATGTCGTCATATTTTATTTTTATCTTTTCAGTAGAATTACCAATGATCATTCTCATGGCCTCCAACCAATTCGACAGTGATGCCAACATGATTAATGCCTAAATCTTATCATTAAACTCAATTTTGGCTGATGAAAATTGGTGGGAGATGGTATTGAATTCATTCAAAAGTTCAGCAATAGATGTATCCTCTATTCTCTTCAAATTGAAAATTTTCTTTATTAGATGTATCTTGTCATTCGCAAACGGCTTTTTGTACATACCAGACAAAGCCATCATGAGATTTGCTATGGTCTTCTACTTGATAATGTTCTGTGCAATTGATCTCAACAAAGTTATCCAAATAACATTGTTTACACTACTCGATGTCTTCCCTAATAATGGAAGATGGAGTCTCTTCCCATAGAGGTAGTCCTCTATCTGCATCCTCTAGTACCCGAAGTATGTGCCATCAAGTTTCTCGATTCTAGATACCTTTAGTTCTGCCCCTGCCATTGTTCTCATTCAGACTCAAACCTGGCTTTAATGCCAGTTGTTGTGAAAATAATAATAGAAAAGTAAAAGTAAACAAATAATCAATCGCATGACATAGAATCTATGTGGTTCAGGCAATGTGCCTACATCTATAGTGTTGCAGAAGATTTTTCTTTCCCTTTTTTTTTCGTCTTGGGGAGTTTGAAAGTACATTGCGAAAAATATTTATAGTGCTTAGAATGACCAAACTATTCATAACATACATATTTGTAGCATTGCATGGCAGAATCCCTAAATTTTCACTTTTCACATTATTCACTTGAGTCAGGTGTCAAACGACCCTCAAGCAAACATAGAGCCTGATCTTCCCTCAAGGCAACTAATGAGTGAGAGTCGAGCAAACTCTCTATCCGATCTTTGCTCGAGCTAAGTTACAAGCGACACTTGAGGTAAATTACGAGTGACACTCGAGCGAATTTTGAGTGAACTTTTTGTCTGTTTGAGTGTTAGGTTGAGTGAACTTTCAGCTTCTTTCGCTCAAGTCATGAACCAGGCTCTACAATCTTTAATTTCTATCTAGGACAGTTATGCAAATTCTTGAAATTTTTTTATGAAATTAATTTCTAAAACATGGCTTCATGTCAGTTTCTTACAAGGTTTTTATTTGGAAATGATAATGTAACCATAAAATTCTTGTTCAAGCATTTTCCATCAAGATATCTGCAAACGTGTTGTAGAAAAGTACGCAAATATTATGTCCCTAAACCAAATTTTAAATTCCCCATCCGCTATTTATTTATTTAGGTTGCTAAGGAAGCTATCTCACAATTTCACTTACGTAGTTAGGATGCGAGTAAAACCACAATGTAAAATGTCAATAAAAACAAATCCGGGACTATTACTATCTGCATGTACATATTTGCACATCTGAAACCTGAACACCATTTTTTCCCTACATGGTAAGAAAATCAGTAATGGAAGACATAAAATGAAAGGATTGAAAATGAGATCTTCTTAAAACGAGATCTGTAATATAATTAAAGGTGACACTTTTAATTATATTACAGATCTTGCATATTAAAAATCTAGATCAGCTCATCCTTTAGTTAGTGTGCTTTGAAACTTTCCACTATTGATTATCCTTCTTTAATCCAAAAATTTATCCATTTCCCCATTAATTAAACTCAAGGAAGGTCTTGACTCTCAATTGTTGAAATATACCCATAATGGCAATTTTCTACTCAATCTGCTTAGAACCTTTGAAGAGATAAGCTCGCTCGACCCCCTTTTTCCTTTTCGTTCTTTCATTTAGAATAATATTCTTTCCACCAAGATTGTCGTTTTGTGTGAAAACTTTGGCATAATAGTATATTTCATTTAGAAGAAGAAATTTAGCAATGTGTTATACCCCTAGCTTCAATTTATGCATGTTATTTTGGTCATTTTGAATAAAAAAATCATGTATTCTCAGACCGTAATGTGACAAAAAAATGTTTGGTTTTATTTTTCATTAGCTTTTAGAATACTCTATGGTGACTTTTCTTCAAAGGCACTTAACGCTATCACTTGTTGATCAACCAGTCCTTATTTTCATATAATGGGGTTCATGGTTTGCATTAAATGTTGCAAATTTAAAGATCACTTTCTCTCCATTGAAGTCATTAAGCAGAAGGTGATCAAATGGCTTAAGAGAGTTTTAAAAACAAAAAAGGAATGTATTCTAATTTTATTGATTACCCTCACTTATGGTGGAGAAATACCTTTTACAGAAAGAAGAAACTTGGGAATTACATGAATAGAAAGGATAAAGCCACAAAACCAAGTTTCTAAAAGGAAAGAAGAACCATAAAGGTGAAAGTTCAACAAAACTAAGTAATGATCTAAGAAATTAGTGTTGAATAGATAGAAGACATACACGATCCAGAGAGAATAGAGCAATCATATGTTTAGAGAGTTGAAGAAGAGAAGAAAAACTTACCATGTGTGCCACTGTACCATAATTGACTAGGCTGTTATCATACCATTTCTAGCATGTTGTCATACCAAAAATTATTGGCACCCTCCCCAATGTTCACGTTCTCAACTTCATTAGGCTATCTTTAACCAGCAAAATAGATATTCATGATCTCAACTCCCTCCACATCCCTCAGAGGTTGATTCAAAATAATTTTTTTTTTCATTAGGTGGTTACCCCATCCACGTAAACTCCAACTGAACATTGATGGAGCGTCAATAGGCAATCGGGAAAAGCAAGTTACAGGAGTGTCCTTAAGTCTTCCTATTGTTCGTTCATATTAGGTTTCTCTATTTTTTTTTTTTTTGGGAAATAGTACAAATGTTTATATTGAAATTTAAGCTACAATGATGCCTTTCTTCCATGCTATTAACAAAGTTGTAGAAAATTATAAATGCAGGAGGATTTGAGTCAGATAGCACGTTGATGGTGCTGAGATACCTTGAGTCAGCAGATTAGCACAAAAATGGCAGATAATTATGATCTTTTTATAATTGGGACAGTTTTGGGTGAGTTTCAATATTTTGGCCATAACTTTGGTTACGGGTATCAGAACCGCACATATGACCCTAATTCGGAAAGTTGTTTTTGGCATGCATGTCGTAGCAACCAATCTTTGCTTGATGTGCATCTTTTTTTAGGTCACAATCCACTATTTTCCCTTTTGAATCCCTATTTTTAGTTATTTTTTTCTTTTATGGTAATATTTTATTTATAATTTAGGAAGTGGTTCTAGACCTGATTTGAACTAGATTTTTGATAGATTACTTATTTTATCACTATTTAATTTTGGCATGATTATTGGGATTTTGCTATTTTTAGTAAAATTCTGATAAGGACAATTTTTAGCTATAAAGCTCGGCTTGTGGGCTAATTTTCGACATTCTTTGATTTGATAATTTTGAATTGAACATTAGAGGTGTTTCTCTATATTTTTTGGTGATTCTTTTTTGTTCTTTCCTGTGAATTATCTATTGAAACTAGCCTGCAGAATAATCTCTATTTTGTTTGGCATCAGTTCGCATCAAAGCTTCAGCATCTTCCTCGAGTGAGATCTCATTAGTTTCAATGGTTTGTGGTCATGGTCATCGTGGACATCTTCTGAACAAGGAAGTCCTGCACTGTGATCATAGCGTTCAGGATGTGGTGATTGAGGATTTGTAGAGGCAAGTTGTAGAGTTAACCTGGCGTTTAACAGTGTAGGATTTCAATGATCGTGAGATGGACGATCACTATTCCGATTCTACTTTTGAAAACCCGTATCACAATTGTGCTCTATTCTGGAGCACTGTGGTTGGAAGTATCTTCATGGAGACCTCGGTTTCAGAGTGGATCTACTCGAGTTTTCTAGTATATTATAGGCCAAATGATTCATCGATTGGTTGAATGAAGTAGAGAATATTTTTTATCATAAGGAAGTCCCAAATCGTGTTAAAGTGAAATTGTTCACCATCAAACTCAAAGATAGAGCATCTGTGTGGTAGGAGCAGTTGAGGCAATCATGAAACAAGCAGGGCAAGGCCAAGATAACTGATTAGGAGAGGATGAAGAAGAAGATGAACGGCCACTTTCTTCCTTTAGGCTATACTCAAATCTTATTTCAATGACTTCATTTGTTGAGGCTAGGCACGAGATTGATTGATGATTACACGGAGAAGTTCTATCAATTGATAGCCTGGAATGATTTATTTGAGACAGAATAGCATATGGTGGCATAGTTTTTGGAGGATTACGACAATCCCTGTAGGATGTCCTCAGCCTTCACTCACTGTGGACCATTTCTGAAGCATATCAGCGTGCATTTACTATGGAAAAATAGTAGAACAAGAGGCTAGTGATTAGAAGCGATCAAAGCAATCAGCCAGTTCACCTCAAGAATCTCATCCTGCCAAGTAGCCATCGTAGGTTAATTCTAACTCTAATATTAGATGTTTTAGATGTGTTAAACAGGGATATAGAGCGATTGAGTTCAAGAAGCCTACTAGTCAGAAGGGCAAAAATCTTCTGATTGAGGAAGACGTAGTAGATGGAACTGAGGAGTTGGAGAGCATGTGTATGATGATGATGAAGATAGAGATGTGTTGTATGTGATGGCCATGAGATTATGCTCATTCGCAAGAGTCTACTAACTCCCAAGGGTGATTTAGGGGACGATTGGTTGAGAACTAATATTTTCCACATGACTTGTACAGTTGCAGATAAAGTCTGCAAAATGATCATTGACAGTAGCAATTGTGAGAACGTAGTATTTGAACAGTCTGCTTAGAAATTGTAGATGAAGATAGATTTTCAACCCAAGCTATACAAATTGATGTGGTTGAATAAAGGTAGTGAGGTAATTGTAGATAGGTGATGCCTAGTGTCTTTTTCGATCGACAGGAAATATTTTGATAATGCTTAGTGTAATGTTGTGTCTATGGATGCTTGTCATGTATTGTTAGGCAGACCTTGGGAGTATGATTGCAGTGTTGTTCATGATGGGTAAAAAAATACATATTTCTTAGCATCAAAGGGAAGAAGATTGTGTTGGCACCTCACTAGGAATGAACCACTCCTATCCCAGTAGCCAATAATACTAACCAGCTTTCTATGTCCAGGCTTTTAGTTGAGATTGAGCATGGAGATGTGGTCTATGCTCTGCTGCCTTGTGGAAATATTGTAGCAGAAGTGGATCCCGATTTATCAACAAAGGTGTAGCAGTTGCTAGCAGAGATTTTTGACCTAGTGCTAGAGGATCTTCCTCCTAGGTTATCGTCTATGAGGGATATTTAGCATCAGATTGACCTTGTTCTGGGGTTGAAATTTTCTAATCGACCAGCATATCTCCTCAGTCCCAAGGAATCTGAAGAGTTACAGCGACAGGTGGTAGAGTTGTTGGAGAGGGGCTACATCTGTGAGAGTATGAGCCTATGTGAATTATCTGTTAAAACTAGCTTGCAGAATAATCGCTATTCTATCTAGCTTCAATCATCATAGAAACTGACTCGCTATTGGTTGTAAACTAGTTGAAAATAGATTCCAACCCCTCAAAATGGAAATACTATGAGCTATGGAATGACATTCTTCGATTTCAATGCATTGACTAACGATTTGGCAACTAATGAGGGTATGAATGCACTCACTGATGACTTGGCAAATCGCAAGGTGCTTGGCTTTTCTTCTAACTTCTAATCTTGCCTCAACTCCGAATGGAATCAATTAGCATTACTAAGTTATTGGCCACATTGGTCTTCCAAGTTTCAAGCAATAAATGGCTAGTAAGTTTCCTTTAATATTATGTTTTTCTCTAAATTAATTCTTACTTGCATGCTAAGAGTTAAGGTTAGCTTTGATGGAAATGTATTTTCAGTTTTATCTTGTCACCATCTTAGTTTAATAATGATTTTTTCTATTAGTATGGCTTTGGAGTTTCTTGCAGGATTGTACACCAAATTAAGAAACTGACCTCCATAAAGGGAAACCAGCCGCTTGATGCTGAAACTGGCCTAAACTGGCTAAGAACTGGTCGGCGGGCAAGTTAAATATATAGAAACTGACATTGGCTTGTTTGGTTTCGGTTCTCCTGTACGAAAAACCACTGAATTGGCCGAACGAGTCTTATATATATTTTTTCTTTTTATACATATATAGAAATGATACTGTTTCACTTAAAGGAGTGAAACCGCGCCATTTTAGACCCTTTAAAACTGGAAAAAAAAAAAAAAAAAAAAGGTGAACAGCGCAGTTTGGCTTAAAGCCAAATGACATTGTTTTGTATTATGGTAAAAACCCCCCCTTCTCCTCTCTTCCTCGTTGTCACTCTCAATCTCAAATTAATCTTCGATTCTTCACACTCGCAGAGTCTCTCTCTCACATTTGCTCTCTCTCTCTCTCTCTCACCAGTTCTCTCTCACTCAAATGCTTTATTCTCTCTCATCTTCATATTAAGACCTTGTGTATAAGATTCCTAAAAATACAGCGTAGATTACAACATATATAAGATTCCTAACAATCTCTTCAGCAGCTCAACCACCACCTCCTCCTCTTCTCTCTCACAAGGTAGGAAATGGGTTCTTTGTGAGTGAGTAGTGACTTATTTTTGTTCTTTTTTTTTTCTTTTTGTTTTTTTAATTATTTATTTATTGAGTTTTTTTGGTTGTTTATTGAATCTATGAGTGAGTTTTGTGAATTTGATGGAATGTTTTGTGGATTTGGTTGGTGAATCTGGAATGAGAGAACTGATTCTCAAACCGATCAAACTTTGGCCGGTTCTCTTTCTCCCTATTGATCGGTTTTGGTCGAGCAAAGTGGATTTTTCATGTGCCGGTGGGGTTTCAGTTTCAAACTGAAACCAACGCTAACCCCTTTGGTGTTCACCCCTAGTTTCTTGTGTCCCTCATGCTTTAACTTGTAAAAGGTATTTCAATATCAAAACTCAAAAGTGTGAGTACATTAATCCAATTAAGGTGTATGTAAGAGTTGAAGTGGCAGAGATGTCGTGATATACACTAGAACCTATTAATGGATTGTTCTGGGGTTTTTTTTGACAGATTAAGTGCAAGAAGTGGATTGACATGGTGGCAATTTAACATTTTAGAATAAGTAGTACTTTACTCACAAAGAGATTATATAAAAATAATCCAACAAAATAACATAATTTGATGTGAAACGTTAGATTATAAAGTTATTTTTATCATAAAATAGATCTAATGGATCACATGAAACTACATTAAAATTTTGTAGGTTTATTATAATATACTACAGAGAATATCACAATAGGAATATTAGAGAACTACTTTTCTTCATATTGAGCAATGCTAGAAGGAAATCTCCCAATTTTAGAGGACATAGTGATAAAGGGATGATGCTTAATAGAATGACTGAGTTTTAAGAGACTCTAAGAATGGTTTCAAGGTTGCATTGGCATGTGTGCTCCCTTGCTCCACTACATATGGAGGAATGACGGTCAGACTGCTGAGATCATCAGTAGTAAGGGAATAGGTGGCATAGTTGCTCCCATGTTAGCAACACTACAACAATGAAGCAATGTTTTACTTTAAGAGAAGTGTAGGATTAATGAGGTAATTACAAAAGGAAAATACTTTAGCCAGTACAATAGAATTACACAAAAGTAAATCCACAAATTGATGTGGCTTAATGTGAAACGTCAGATTGTGAAGTTATTTTTATTAGTTTGTGGGTTTACATTGTGTAATCTTTTTGTGTCTGTAGCAGTTCTCATTACAAAATATTACCTTATAATCGAGCTGGCTTAATGTGGTTAGTTTTCAATAAACATAGTTTTCAATCTATGTATCAGGTTAGTTTGCAAGTCAATTTTTTTTATTTAAAAAAAATCCTTTTTACGAAAATTTGGCATAACCCTCGTGCATTGCTCTGTTTAAGATTTTCCCTAGAGCTAATTCTTTTTAGGAATAACCCCTCTACTAGCTACCACAAACTTGAAATTTAGTCCATTCATTACAAATTCCATTCATCTAACTAAATGGAATTCACATGGAGGTATATAATATTGTCAAGTGGAAAATATTGTAAATCTTGCTATAGAAACTTGATCATGCATCATGATTTTACAAGTCACAGGGACCAATTTAACTTTAGAGCAAACCACTCACATGTATAATTTGATACTTGACTCTAAATCTTAAAGAGTATTTTCTACAATTTTTAAGTCATTAGTCTTTTACTTTCAAGTGATTCAATGCGTTAGTACTCATATAGTCTTGAGTGTTTCTTGGGACAATATTCATGCAATTCTAAATATTGTGGGACTGGCCAATTCATGAACATATTGTGATGCATGGGCACTAAGATGAACGTAGTCTTAAAGATTCATTGCAAGTTTCAGATGGGCCAATTACACGATCAAGAGCCAAGCAGATCAAGAAGACAATGCAAGAATTTGTGAAATCCATTTGGTATAAAACTAGCAAGAGCCCAACACTCAAGATGAGCTTAAAAGAAGGAAAACCAGTTTTGATCCATTTGATACAAGCTATGGAAGAGAGAAACATGACTTAAAGGCTTTGGGCACTTGAAGGCTTTCAACTTATTTAATTTATTTAAAGGACTTATTTTATTAGTTTAAAATAATTAAGTTTATTATGAGAATAACTTAAAGGTATGTTGGGAAGGTTATTATTTTGTTGAACTAGGGTTTCAAAGAGTTACTGTAGCGTGACACCATTCAAGGTGCTGTAGTGTGGGATTGTTCACTCAGGGTATTTTTGGAAAGAATTATTTTTGCCTAGGGTTGTGATACCCAGTATTTATGTGTATTTTAACTAAGTAAATTATTTTATTTATTATAATTATGAGCATTGTTGTTTTAAATTTTATATTATTTTAGAGATATTATTTTATTATTTCTAAGTGTGGAATTTAATTCAAAGTATTTTATTATTATTAATACTTTTCATCATTTAAAATGTTCTTTATTTTAAATCAGTTTATTGTGGAATTTGATTATTTTATTTTATCTAGTCAATGAGTTTAAATTATTTTATTTAAAACTTGCCATTTTGTAATTCTTTTCGTTAGATCAATTTTTAGACCCAAGATGAAAAGGCTGGACCTCATTTTTTTCCCTTCATTTTTCTTTTTCCTTCTTCTTTTTCTTCCCTATTTTTCTTGTTTTCTTTCCTCTTCCTTGTCTCCCCTACTTTGGCGTGCTCCCCTTCTTCCCCTAGCCGATTTCCTCCTCCAACTCAGCCCATCCCCATCACCAGCCACCTAGCCTCACAGTTGGCCACCAGCAGCACCCCCACTCAAGTGACCACTCCACTGTGAACTCCTCTTCCTTGAAGCCCACAAATCCTTCCCATAACCTCTCTCCCTCTTTCGGGCTCTGCTTTACTGCAGCCTAACGTTGCCACTGCTGTCACCCAGCACTACCACACTAGCATCCCCTCACAGTGGTGGCAGCCCCAGCCTGAACCTAGCCAATGACAACCCCTCCTCCCTCTCTCATTGCATGCATATAGCCCCTCTACACTCACTAGTTTCTCCCCTTAGTGCTGCCATGCGCCACCATGCCACCTCACAGGCGAGTTTCCCCTAACCTCCCCATGCCCAGTCATGTCTCCACCATCCCCCACTCTCCCTCAGTCTCCCAGGGCTTATCCTCCATCTCACAGCTAGATCTGCCAATGTAGCACCACCATACGCCTTCCCCAGAGCCACCACCTGCTTCCTAGCATCTTCCCATAGCTTCCTCTCCATTTTCTCTATTTTGGACCCACAACTAAGCCTTGAAACAATGGCTCTGCCACTGCCCCACCACTTTTTGCATCACCCTTGATCTTGCTCACCCTTTATCTTCTAGAGTTTGCCCTTTCATCACTGTAAGTATTTTCCGAATAACATTTGAGATTTAAATATATTTTGCATTAACAAATATTTTGTGAAATTGGTTGGTTGTGCAGGATTGAGTTTGAGGAGTTGGGGGTCGGTTGGATTGAAGAACGAAGTTTTTTGTGTGATTGGTTGATGTTGGAATTTGTTGGTTGTTGGATATTTGTTTTGTCTCATACATTGCATAAGTGCACACATGTTCATGTCTGTAACTGAAAACTTGGTTTTTGAATAATTGCATGCATGTTCATGTGTATGTTTGAAAACTGGATTTTCATGTGAGAAATAGATTTTTGGGTGCATATGTATCATGACCCCAAGCCAAGATGGGGTGTTATCTCGGTGGTGCTTCTCTGGTCACTCGGGAGTAGAATATACTGAATGATGTCTTTTGGGTTGTCGCTGGCCAATAATAGAATCGGATGGGATGATAACGCTCTCATGCCAAGTCTGTGGCCCCTCTGCGAGCGGGGGCTAGAGGATACTTGGCCACTAACGCACTAGGTCAGAATTGCGCATCACTTGTTATGAAGTCACACACACAATCATTACTCGTGGTGTGGTGAAGGGAGTCAGGGTGTGCGGATGATCCCTCAGGGAGATCATGGTGCATACAGATTAAAATTGGATATTGGTTTTGATAAATGGATAATGGGCCAATTTCTGGGAAAATGTTGAGATTTGATTATTGGAAATATGTGGATCATTTTCTGCTAAAATGGTGGATTTTGATGGACTAGATATTTTTTTGGGGTAAAATGAGATTTTTGTGTGTGCGAAAAATTATTCATTTTTGGGAAAGGATGGTTTTCAGGCCTCATGCATCTGTCATCGTGTGCATGCATATTGTTATTACATGAATGTATTTTTATCTTTCAGGTTGTTTGGATTATTAGTTACCTACGGTACCGTTTCTTGGTACAGTAGATTTTGATGCAGGTGATAAACAGGTTAAGCCTGAGGATGTGGCTTTGCCGAAGGAGTGATTGGGAATCACTTTCTCGTGGGATGGGATTTGGTTCTCAGCTTTGGACATTGTATTTTGGTTTATTTATGTTTTCATCAGATAATTGTATTACTTTTGAAACACTTGTATTTATGTAGATTTGTATTTAACAATTCTGGTATTTAGTTGATTGACTTTAACTTATCCGCTTTGTCTTTTGTCTTACACGTGTTGCATGTGTACACACTTAGCACTTGCCCTTGGAGTGCCTGACCTGTGTTGTCGTCATCTCGATGTCTCGATTCCTATATCTTAGTACTTGGGAGCTGGGGGCATCACAGGTCATATCAAAGTGGTTCGGCTCTAGATAAAACCACATGTCCCATAGGTGCAATACCAGAAAATTTTAAAGGCTTGATTTGAAATTATTTTATAATATTGAGGTTCGAAGGGAACAACATGGTCTAGGAGAACTCTATGGAGTTTTTTATTTTTATTTTTTTTTTATTTTTAAATAGACTTAATTTTATTCATTGAAACTGAAGTTACATCTTTGACTAGTCAATATAGGAAAATCCAGATTATCAGTCAAACTGCTCATTTGTTAGGGGCTCCCCTGCCAACAAATTTCTTTACAAAGGACATTGTCTAAACTTCTATACTTTCTCTCCTGACAACAATCAATAGAGAAAGTGCTCTGTTAAAGTAGAGCTCAACGACCTTTCTTCCAAAAGAAGAGAGGTACACCCACGCTCCATCCTCCTAAGGAGGAGGAGTACAACCACACTCTCTCCTCCCAAGAAGGAAGAGTACAATCACCTACCTTCCTCCAAAAGAGAAGTAGGACAAACACCTACCTTCCTCCAGAAGAGGAGTGGGATACTAGCCTATTTCTTTTTTATTTTTAAAATCTAAAACAAAACTAACAACTGCAAATACAGAAAAACAGATAAAAACTGGCAATGGGCTGTAACAACAAATGGGCCCAGTCTAAGCCAAAAGGCCCAGCTTGTGTGCATGTGGGGGCCCAACCCATTAGGGTTTCCAGATCTTCCTTCTTCCTCTGCCACCCATCTTCTTCTCTTTTTTCCTTGACATCTTCCCCCTCAGATTTCCCTTCCACCAACTCACGAGTACGGGCCTCCTCACAAAACTCACTGAGGAGGAGAATAGTTTTAAATTGTTTTGGGTACTTGTGGTCTTGGATTCCGTAGAGTTTATGAAATGAGTTTTTAGAATTGGAGGTTGTAAGTTCAATGATCTCAAGGATAGATTTATGAGAAGTTCACCTAAGGTTTGAGGCCCTATAGATTTTATGGAACAAGTTTTTGGGATTGAAAGTGGTAGGTTCGACAAACATTTGAGGTATTACTTAAATTAGAAGTTTTAGAGCTTGCCAACTTTGACGAGCAATTTGATAACATTTGGGACTTTAGAATCTACAAGTTTAGAGAGCGATTGTTTTTAGATCTAAGTTCATAGGTTTTGAGCATTTCGAAAAATGATTTATTATCCATTACTGTTTTATATTTTGAAAGTTTTAAGAGTTGATTGTTTTGTTATAAAAAATAAGTTCATCGATTTAACAGATTATGGAAAATGAATTTTTGTATAATTTAAGGTTTTAGGATTGCAGATTTGAAGGATTGATTTAGAAGATTTAAGTTTTTAGTTCCGTAGGTTTGGCATGCTAGCTTGATTTATTTTGGAGATTGATTAGGCTGTAACCATTAAAATGGGGTTTATCACAGTTGAATGGTTCATATGGAAATTTTTCAGGAGAGTATTTCTTCGGGGATTAAAGGTAATGATCTAGTTCATGTATTTCTCTAGGGATTGAAGATATTGAGCTAGTTCAGGAAATGATTTTTATCGATTCAAAAGTTATAGGTCCATCAGGGTGTTGGAAATAGTAGATTATATGTTGGTATTGAATGCAATTGAATTTGAGGCTATATGTTCTGCAGACTTTTGGGAATGGATTCTTAGCAGGTTTAAGGTCATTCTCTATGCAAAACTTTATGCAATAGCTGTTTGCTAATTTTAAGGATATAATTTGAGCAGATTTAGGAATGATTCTTGTTGATTTGAGGATATAAGTCCAGATGATAGAAATGGTAATAATGGATTACTTGTACGTTTGAATGATTATTGGTTTTTGGCTAAGGGTACTGCATAAGATCGATGCGTAGTAGTGGTGAGTGTGTATGGATTTCAGAGAGTACAGGTCCTAGTCTCATTTTTGGCTTGGAAGAAGTGGCTTTGGTAGGTGTTGGAGAGGAGCATGTACGATAATATTAAATTCTAGAGATTTTGGCTTTGAGGTTTTAGTGAGTTGATCAGAGTGTATAGTCGAAGCGGGTTACCCATTGGAATGATGGTTGATAATAATTCTTGTGATTATCTTTGGGAATTAATGGTGACTTGAGGTCACATAGGAATTTAAATTTGGGAGGCTATACTTTCCTTTGGAGATCGAGTGTCTAGTTGGAAGAATTATGGACATTGTCATTTAACTTAAAGAGAGACTGTTGGGTCACCATGTACAGTGTATGATAAAATCTTGGAAGTTGAAGCTGAGGCATCAACGATGGATAGCATAACCATATTTATGAGCTAATAAAACATTAGGATCCATGAGTGTTGTACAATAGTTTTTGGTTGATTGAAGATTTGAGCAGTATAGCCTACCTTGAGTTTTAATTGTGATGCGCTATTAAAGGAACTAGTCGTGCTAATACTATAGTTTATGAGAGTAGAAGTAGGTGAGCGAGTTGCCTGGAAGGGTTCATTAATGTTGTGGTGAATTCAATGGTGGTTCATATTGAGTTTAGTCACCACTAGATTAGATGATTTTGTTGGGTAGAAGTTTATAGGCATTATTATTGGTTGGCTAGGATGGATTTGAGCCTTCTTTGGGTATGTTCATTATCTTAGATGGGGCTTGTGGATTTTCTTTTGAGATGATGTTGCTTGTTTTCAATTTGAGATGTTGAGGTTGATTGGTTTTGGTTTCTGTTGAGGGAAAAATGAGCGTATTGGCATATTCTTGTGAAAACCTATGTAAAATAGTGTTGTAACAAGTGTTGTTGCGGAAAGGTCAAAAGAAAGTGACTTCGCTCGACCCTCGCTCGACAGAGTGCTCGAGTGAACTTGGGCAGATTGCACCGCTCGACCCTCGCTCGACATACAGCTCGAGCAAACTCAGGCAGATTAAACCGCTCAACCCTCGCTCGACATTGAGCTCGAGCGAACCCAGGCAGAGTGTGTCGCTCGACCCTCGCTCAACACTGAGCTCGAGCGAACTCAGGCAGATTCAACCGCTCAACCCTCGCTCGACACTGAGATCGAGCGAACCCAAGCAAAGTGTGTCGCTCGACCCTCGCTCGACACTGAGCTCGAGCGAACTCAGGCAGAGTCAACCGCTCGATACTCGCTCGACAGGGCGCTGGTGTTGCAAGCCAAGTTTAGCTACTACAAAGGTTTTGTGAGTGTCTCTAAATTGGTTGTAACAAACTAAAATTTCTATAGTGGATTTGAGGTGGTGTCTTACACCCGGAGTGGTTTTAGATTTTGAAGATGTTTTTCAAATGAGTTTCCACTCCGTGATCAAAATCATGTGTTGATTATTTATGTTATTTGATTTATTTATTAACTGCTTGTTTGTCTAATTTTCAAAAGGCCATAAAAATTGGATTACACCTATTCACCCCCCCTCTAGGTGTAGTGTTGGGTAGAACCACTGCTTTTTCAATTGGTATCAGAGAGGGTTCACTTCGCTAGGATTTAGTTCCTGAGTGTGATCCTGCTGTAGAGGTTTAAATGGATAGGTCTCAATCACTCATATCTCCACCATATTTTGATGGAAACAACTATGCTTATTGGAAAGTGAGAATGAGAGCATTCTTGAAATCTGTGGATGAACGAATATGAGTTTCTATAACAAATGGTTGGACAGAACCAGAGGTTCTTGTTGACGGAGTTCGAACTCCCAAAAGTGTGGAAAATTACTCTAGGGATGAAATAAGTGAGTGCGGTCGGAATAGCAAAGGGCTTAATGCGATCTTTATGGCTGTATCCCAGGAAGAATTCAAACGGATATCAACGTGTCAAAATTGCAAGGAAGCTTGGGATATTCTTGAGATTACCCATGAAGGTACCAAGGCTGTAAAGAATTCTAAGCTTCGAATGTTGACTACTAGTTTTGAAGAGTTGAGAATGAAGGATGATGAAACATTTGATGCTTTCTATACCAAACTAAATGATATTGTCAACTCTCGCTTTAATCTAGAAGATAAAATTCCTGAGAATAGAGTTGTGAGAAAAGTTCTCAGATCTCTTCTTGAGAGATTTCATCCTAAGGTTACGGCTATTGAGGAAAGCAAAGATGTGGATACTATGAGAATTGAAGAATTGGTGGGCTCCCTCCAAACATATGAACATACTCTTCCAATGGACAAGAAGCACAAGTCCATAGCTCTCAATACTGTTAGAGCGGAGTCAGATGAGTCATCCGATGATTTGGCTATGAGTGACAAAGAAATAGCATTTTATGCTAAGAAATTCAGGAAAATGTTTGTGGCTAGAAATAAAAAGAATCAGAGCCTAGAGAAGAAAAAGTTTGAAAGATACAACAGAGGCTCAAGTTTAGGGAACAAGGATAGAAACTCTGAGAAGCACACTAGAACAAATAGAGACAAGGGTCAGTCCAGTGTGCAGTGTCATGAATGCCATGGTTTTGGACACATTCGCCTAGAATGTGCAAACTACAAAAAGGCAAAAGAAAGAGCAAAAATTGCATCCCTAAGTGAGAGTGAATCAGAGTCAAGTGATTTATTAGGGAACTCTTCCCTAAAAAGAAATCTGAATTACATGGCATTCACTGTCTCTGTAGATAGCAAGAGTCAACACAGTGAAAATGTGTCAGATGATGAAAGCAAGTCTGGAAATGAATCTGAATATGAAGATGAGCTGCAAGAAGTTTATGAGAAGTTATACAAGGAATGTGTTAAATTGAGGAAACTCAACAAAGTGCACATTGAAGAGATAGACTTCATTAAAAGAGAAAATGAAAAGCTTCAAGGCAAATTAACTGAGGCCATTGTTCTAGCTGATCAGTTTAAAATGAAGAAGGTGTTTCTGGAAGATGAGTTAAAAACTCATGAAAGTGAGATAACCTTGCTGAAAGAGAAGCTGAAATCCTTCTCCAGCGGGAAACAAAAGTTGGATGAAATCCTAAGTTTTGGAAAGTCCCCTAGTACAAGAGTGGACTAGGATATGATGCAGTAAAATCTAAGACTGCAACCACCTCAAAGGTCTCCCACAAAAATGAGAAGAAGACTGTGTTTGTTTGTGAATCAGCTGTCAATGGAAAGACTAACCCATCTGACAAGGGCAAGAAATCATCTCATGTCCAAATAGGTGTTCTGTCTCATGTGAAACCAAAAACTAGAAATGCAAGACCTATTTGTCATCACTGTGGTAAAACAGGTCATGTTGTAACAGAGTGTTTTAAGCTGAAAAGATACATCACGTATGAACATGCACCTTCTCAAAGCAAAAGTATGCACCCTCCAAACATGGGTAAACGTCTCATAACTGCTCCTAAGTATACCTCTTCATTCAGGAGACAAAGAGATAGCAAAGAAAACTATGTGTGTCATAATTGTGGTAGGGCTGGCCACATCCTACCAAATTGCTATGAGCTTAGGAAGAATCACATGACAAATGGAGATAGACAACTAAGAAGAGGGCATCTAAACCTTTGGAGTCAAGTCATGGCCTTAACTAGGCAGAATGAGATGCTAAATGTCAAGTTAGACCAACTGTCAACTACCAAAAAGGGTGGTTCTCCAAAAGTTAGAAAGATGTGGGTCAGAACTAGAGAAAGAAACACATGTCATGTGGCACACATTGCTTTAAAGACTAGAGACACATATGTGTGGTACCTTGATAGCAGATGCTCACGTCACATGTCAGGTGATAGAAGTTTGTTTAAAACTGTTGAGGAATACAAGTGTGGAACAGTATCTTTTGGAGATGGTGGAAAGCTGATATAATTGGAAAAGGTGAAATTGATATACTTGGACTACCCGTCTTGAGGGAAGTACTGTTTGTTGATGGATTAAAAGCAAATCTCCTCAGCATAAGTCAAATGTGTGACAATGGTACTAAGGTTCGCTTCTCAAAAGAAAAATGCATTGTTTCAGATAATGATGGAAACTGCATGATGCAGGGAATGAGGACATCCGACAATTGTTATGGCATCACTCCTAATTTTCAATATAGTTGCAACAGTGCTAAGAGTGAGGCAACAGACCTGTGGCACCAAAGACTTGGACATGTGAATCATAAAAGTCTGTCCAAGATTGCCAAGAAAGATATGGTGATAGGGTTGCCTGAGCTGGGTAAAGTGGAGACTCCTGTGTGTGGGTCATGTCAATTGGAAAAATAAGTCAGAACAACTCACAAGAAAACTACGCCTATCCTAACCGAACAACCTTTGGAGCTATTGCACATTGATCTTATGGGACCCTCTAGAACTGAAAGTCTGGGGGGAAAGAGATACAAACTGGTAATGGTGGATGACTTCACTAGATATTCATGGGTGGAATTTCTGAGAGAGAAAACTAAAGCGCCTAATGTGATTAAAATCTTGTGCAAGAAGCTTCAAAATGAGCAAGGAAAGGTAATAGTCAGAATTAGGAGCGATCATGGAAGAGAATTTGACAATTCAAATCTTGAGAGTTTCTGTGATGAAGAGGGCATCAGTCAAGAATTTTCTGCCCCTATCACTCCACAGCAAAATGGAGTGGTCGAAAGAAAGAACAGGGTGATTCAAGAAATGGCTCGAGTCATGATACACAGTAAGAATGTTCCTACCCATTTCTGGGGAGAAGCTGTGAACACAGCATGTCATATTGTAAATAGAGTCTATCCGAGACCAAACACTTCCAAAACACCATATGAACTGTGGAAAGGAAAGAAACCAAATGTGAAGTACTTCAAGGTGTTTGGAAGCCAATGCTACATTTTGAGAGACAGGGAAAACTTAGCTAAGTTTGACCCCAAAAGTGATGAAGGGATTTTTCTTGGATACTCTAGAAACAACCGTGCATATAGATGCTACAATCTGCACACCAGAACTGTAATAAAGTCCATAAATGTGGCAGTGAATGGTGCTCCTGAAGAGAAATTGAACAAAGATGAGCCATCTCACTTACCAAGTGGAACTGAAAGAGAAGATAGTGATGCAGTAAGGGAAAACTTGGAGTCCTCATCAAATGAAAAGATAAGAAGCCAAAAGGAGCCTTCTTCAAGAGTAAAGTTGAATCATCCCCAAAAAAATATTATAGGAAACATAGATGAAGGGATGAGACTAAGAAGGAAAGTGATAAATCAAGTGGCTCACTCAAATTACATCTCACAAATTGAACCAAAAAGGGTCGAAGAAGCCTTAAGTGACGAGAATTGGTTAAATGCGATGCATGATGAAATAAATCAATTTGTGAGGAACAATATGTGGTACTTGGTGCCATGACCAGAAAGTCACAATGTGGTAGGCAGAAAATGGATTTTCAAGAATAAGTCTAATGAGAATGGAATCATTGTGTGAAATAAAGCAAGACTGGTTGCTCAAGGGTATGCCCAGATGGAGGGTATAGACTTCGATGAGACTTTCGCTCCGGTTGCTAGACTTGAGTCAATCCAAATTTTGTTGAGCATCGCTTGTCATATGTGCTTCAAGCTCTATCAAATGGATGTCAAGAGTGCTTTTCTGAATGGAGTTCTCCAAGAAGAAGTAGACGTTGAACAACCAAAGGGTTTCAAGGATCCAAAATATCCTAGTCATGTCTACAGGTTGAAGAAAGCTCCATATGGCCTAAAACAGGCTCCCAGAGCTTGGCATGAAAGACTAACTTCCTATTTGGAGAACAACAAGTTTTTGAGAGGAAGTATTGATAGGACATTATTCATCAGAAAAACTGGAGAAGACATAATAATTGCTCAAATCTATGTGGATGACATTGTTTTTGGATCTTCCATTAACACTCTGGCTCTTGAGTTTGCTGATGAAATGAAGAATGAATTTGAGATGAGCATAGTAGGTGAACTAACCTTTTTCTTTGGACTCCAAGTAAAACAATTGAATGATGGGTTATTCATATCTCAATCCAAATATGCAAAAGATCTTATCACAAAATTTGGATTAGATGGCAAGAGCCATGTTAGAACTCCCATGAGCACTAGTGTTAAGCTAAGCGCTGATCTGTCAGGCAAGGATGTTGAGCAATCCTTGTATAGGAGCATGATTGGGAGTTTGTTGTATCTCACTGCAAGTAGACCAGACATTGCCTTTAGTGTTGGGGTTTGTGCTAGATTTCAATCCAATCCAAAAGAATCACATTTGATAGCTGTCAAACGCATACTTCGTTATGTGAATGAGACGATTAACTATGGGATTTGGTATTCTAGAGACTCTAACACTGAACTTGCAGGTTACTCAGATGTAGATTGGGCAGGTAATGCAAATGATAGGAAAAGCACCTCTGGTGGGTGTTTCTATGTTGGGACGAATTTGGTAGCCTGGATGAGTAAGAAACAAAACTCAATTTCCATGTCCACGGCTGAGCCTGAATACATTGCTGCAGGGAGTTGTTGCACGCAATTGTTGTGGATGATGCAAATGCTATGTGACTATGGCATTGCCCAAAGTGTGATGAGCGCCTATTGTGACAATACTAGTGCTATTAACATTTCAAAAAATCCTGTCCAACACTCTAGGACCAAGCACATTGACATTAGGCATCATCTCATTCGGGAGCTTGTGGAAACAAAGGTTGTGACTCTTGAGTATGTTCCCACCGAACATCAACTAGCCGACCTTTTTACAAAACCCTTGGATAAGCTTCGGTTTGAACTTCTTAGAAAGGCTATTTGGATTTGTGCTTTGACATAAGCCCTGAAACATGCATAACATGCATGTAATGCTTTTCATGCACTTTCATTTTTGTTGTTGTTGATGTTTGGGTTTGGTTTCATTGTCATTGATTGCTGCCCCTGCATGCACTCCATGATTGCGCTATATAATAGTGGGGTTGTTAATTCTAAAATCTAGGTGCATGTGTCTTTTGAGATTTGTATCATATACCTATGTTTTACAAAGGTTTGGAACACGAGTATCTCTTGTAATCTGTGACTGGCATCACACACTTCACTCCAAACTCGGTCAATTGACATTTCACCACTTGTGAGTTTATTGGGGAGGCAATCAAAAGTGGTAGGAAGCTCTACCTTCATACAGAATTGACCACGAGCTAGATGACCTCATCATGGTTCGTTTGTGCAAAAATATGTATCTCAAAAGGAAAAGAAAAAGTGAAGTTGTAATAAAAAAAAGGAGGGTGAAAAAAAGAATAAGTTTTCTGTTTTCTTGAACATACTGAAACAAGTATTTAAACAGAAAGATTCAGGTCCTAGCAGCATTGGGTTTGACTTTCTGTGTCTTGAATGAGCTTCCCAAGCACTTATGGTTTCATGTTCAGCCCAACTCCGCTCACGCCTTACGATTGAAATTTCTTGATTGAGCAAGGACCGCTTTAAACATGCATGTCTATATTACTTGTGATACTTTGTTTTTAACTGCATGTTTTATGGGAATATGATGCTCCTTTACATTTGATATGTACTCTTGATGTGAAAATTGACATTCCAAGTATTTGTCCAAGTCATGTGAGTGTTGTGTGCTTCAAAACTGGGCAAAATGTGCTTTTTTGGTGGTCTCGCTCGACCCTCGCTCGACTCAGCTCGAGTGAAAACCGCTTGACAGCCGCTCGAGGGTTTTAAGTTCGCTCGAGCGAACACCTGTTATAAAAACACAGCACCGCTAGAGCACAGTGGCTTTTTCCAGTTTTTCCCCCTCCCGTGCGATTTTCTTCCTCGTTTTCTCAAATTTCTTCATTTAATCTTGGGTTTTCCTTCCGAAATCATCTCCAAATCAAGGTAAAGCCCTTTCTCTTTTGTATTTTCATGATTTGGTGCTTTTATTTTGGGTGTTTTCCGTGTGTTGTGCATATGGGTTTCGAATTTGGTTTTTGAGATATTTCTTCAATTGTTTTCCATTTCTTTTGGTTTATTGAGGCTCTTGTGGAGTCATTGTTGGGTTTTTGAGTGTATTTAGGAGGTTTTTGAAACTCCCATGGTCTTATGCCCGAGTTTCTCACTTGGATGCACTCCAAGTGTTCGATAAAATGCCTAAATGAATTGTGTTTTCTCTCTCATCATGCATTGGTATAGCATTGTCCCCATATCTATTCCATGTCTATCCTAGGTTTGGGACATCGTTTAACTAAGCTTGCATTGGATTTGAGGGTATTTTAGTTTAGAAGTGGCGTTGGCTTGCAAATGGTTGGCATTAGCATGCATGTTGGTCGTGCACATGAGTTGGCATTGGCATGCATATGGGACACTTTGGACTAGGCATTTATCATTGTTTTGAAAAATGAATGACCAGTCGGTTGGCATTGTTGTATCAGCATGATTGGCATGCATTCATCATGTCTTTATATTGCTTTAGCCTTGTCTAACGTCATTGACTCTGTCGACAGCCGAAACCATGTCTCGACATGTTCGTCCTCGCCAAAACCCCCTACACCCGCTCAAGCTCACTTCCATAGTGCCCGAGCCCAGGAGTTGTATTCTCAAAACTTCTCGCATCATACTCCCATAGTTGAGCGTGAAGTGGCTTTAGATGAGCTTACCGAGACTATCATTCTCCGCATTTTTGAGTCTCGTCAGTGGCAGGCATTGACCACTGGTCATCCCACTCCTTCTGTGGAGTTGGTTAGGGAGTTTTACTCCAACATTCATGACGTGTCTGGTGATGACTCGTTTGAAGTCAGTCTCCGGAACGTTGTTTTTCGAGTAACTCCTGGCATAATAGCGACTCTGCTAAATGCCCCTCGTGTGTCCTATCCCGAGTTTCCCTACTCACGGACATCTCCTCCCAATCCACAAGTCATTGCTAGTTGTCTTTGTGGTCGGCCTAGTAGTTGGGAAGGAACAACTCCCATTTCAACTGCTCGTTTATACCTGATCACCTCATTCTCAGTAGGATTGTTCTTACGAACTTAGATCCTACTGGTCATAATAGTGATGTGGGTCTTGACCGTGCCATTCTGCTGTATGCCTTGATCAATGGTGTCTCCATTGATCTAGGAAGTCTTCTGTGTCGGGTTATTATTGAGGCATATCGGTCCTTCAAAATACGGACTGGTTTGCCCTTACTGTGTCTAATCACCTGACTGGCCCTCTCCTAATCTACTGCTTTACATCCTCAGGAGCCTAGAATTGCACTTAAGGCTCCTATTGGTCGTAGGACGGTCCAGCTGAGTCGTGCTCACACAACTCCACACCCTCTCCGTGTTGAGCACCCTCCCGCTCCCTCCTCTCAACCTTCGAGCTCCCAACCATCTAGTTCTCAGCTGTCTACCTCGGCCCCATCCAGCTCTCAGCCATCCTCTTTAGCCCCCAGTTCGTCGGAGCCCAGTCTTCAGCAGGTACTTGAGTATCTTGCCCGCCTTGACGCCTGGTTCGATACTATAGATGCTACGGTTCACAGTCTCAATGTTAAAGTCAATAACCTGTAGTAGCTTGTGACCCAACGCTTTAACGACATTGAAAGACAGCTTAATGAGGATGATGAGGATGCCGATGGTGATGATTGAGACCCTTGGCCTCTTGTGACAAAAAAGGGGAGATATTGTTGAGGGGGAGTAGTACAGTAGTATTAACTCAGGGGGAGTGTGGAGTGTTACTTGTACTAATACATTTTTTTTGGGGGAACAGCAGCTTTTGGTTATGTCTGTTGATTTATATCTCTTGTTAGCTGCTATTGTTTGACTAATGTTTCTTGAACTCAATCTCTAATTTGTTACTTAATGAAATATTTCTTTTCTAAAACCTGTACTTGACATGACTGTTCATGAATTATGATTTGAGAATTGCAAACACATTTTTGTGCATGTGTGAATGGGTATGTTTAACTGTTTGCTAAGCGTGTGCATAAATATTTCAACATGTTCAAGAATATGGATCTAGTTGGGTGTGCTAGGATTAAGTCATATGTATAGGTTAGAGGTTTTGTCACAGAAATGCCAAAAGGGGAGATTGTTGAGGGAAAAATAAGTGTATTGGCATATTCTTGTGAAAATCTGTGTAAAATAGTGTTGTAACAAGTGTTGTTGCGGAAAGGTCAAAAGAAAGTGACTTCGCTCGACCCTCGCTCGACAGAGCGCTTGAGCGAACTTGGGCAGATTGCACCGCTCGACCCTCGCTCGACACTGAGTTCGAGCGAACCCAGGCAATGTGTGTCACTCGACCCTCGCTCGACACTGAGCTCGAGCGAACTCAGGCAGGGTCAACTGCTTGATACTCGCTCGACAGGGCGCTTGAGCGAACTTAGGCAGATTGTGGCGTTTGACCTTCGCTCGAGCCAATGTTCTAGATCACTTACAATGTAGGGTTTTGAAGCGCTTCATTTGATGGGAACTATAAATAGAACAGCTTAATTTCTGTTCTTTGTGTGGAGAATCAGAGCAAAAACCCTAAGGGCCTCCAAGAACTTCTTAGAGTAAACTCTCCCCCATTTGGTTGATTCTCTCTTAGATAAACATTTCTCCACCTCATCACATTCAAAATCAACTCTTACTTGAGTCCATTGAAGTGGACATTTTTGTTGGTCGGAAGAGTCCGGAGCTGCCGTTGATGCAGAGATCAAGAGGTTCTCTTGGGAAGCTATAGGAGGTCGGAGTTCTGATACTACATGCGTGTAGAGATCGAGTGGGTCACTCGTGGTGTTGCAAGCCAAGTTTAGCTACTACAAAGGTTTTGTGAGTGTCTCTAAATTGGTTGTAACAAACTAAAATTTCTATAGTGGATTTGAGGTGGTGTCTTACACCCGGAGTGGTTTTAGATTTTGAAGATGTTCTTCCAATGAGTTTCCACTTCGTGATCAAAATCATGTGTTAATTATTTGTGTTATTTGATTCATTTATTAACTGCTTGTTTGTCTAATTTTTGAAAGGTCATAAAAATTGGATTACACCTATTCACCCCCCCTCTAGGTGTAGTGTTGGGTAGAACTGCTGCTTTTTCAGTTTCTATCAATGATCATGGAGATTTTGCGGAATATTGATTTTTATTAAAGGTAGCAAGAGCTAATTGAGGAATATGAGTGATAATTTATGATTTTGGGAGACAAAGGATTTTCTACCAAAATGTGTTAAGATTTTCTTGTTATTAGGTGTTGATTGAGGTTGTTCTTGATGGTGTTAATTTATGAAGACATAGTCTTTATGCATTTTGGTGAATTATCAGAGTGCGCAGCAGGAGTGTGATATTTTGTGTTGATTTTGAGAAATTACTGGTGGCTTGGAATTTTGAGAAGATACTTGTAATTGGAGATTAATCAGTTGGTTGTGCAAATTTCTTTCATGGATGGTGAATGTTGGAAGTGGCTATTAGGTTACCAAAGTGTAGTGTGCAATGACGGTTTGGAAGTTATACCATAGGAGTCATTTGAGGTTAGTATAGATATTGAATGGAGCAATTAATCATTGGAATTTACTATGTTTTTACAGAAATGAAGATTTCGGATTACATGACTGCCCTAAGAGTTCTAGACGTGATGTGCCATTAGAAGACTAATGCGTGTATGATAGAACCGCTTATGGGAGTAGACTTGAGAGAGCAATACCTGAATCTCTTTGGGCGTTGATAGTTGTATGATTTTCTTAAGCGTGTTCTAGGTTATATCTTATAACTCCCTTAGCGTTGATGTTTGACCTTACAAATTTTGAGGACAAAATTTATTTCAGGGGGGTGGATGTGATATCTCATATTTATGTGTATTTTAACTAAGTAAATTATTTTATTTATTATAATTATGAGCATTCTCATTTTAGATTTTATATTATTTTGGTGATATTATTTTATTATTTCTAATTGTGAAATTTAATTCAAAATATTTTATTATTATTAATATTGTTCATCATTTTAAAATGTTCTTCATTTTAAATTAGTTTATTGTTGGATTTTATTATTTTATTTTATCTAGTCACTGCATTTAAATTATTTTATTTAAAACTTTTCATTTTGTAATTCTTTTCATTGGATCAATTTTTAGACCTAAAATGAAAAGGCTGGACCTCATTTTCTTTCCCTTCATTTTTTTTCCTTTTTTCTTTTTCTTCATTCTTTTTCTTGTTTTCTTTCCTCTTCGTTTCTCCCTTACTTCCACGTGTTCCCCTTTTTACCCTAGCCGATTTCCTCCTTCAACTCAGTCCATCCCCATCGCCGGCCACCTAGCCTCACAATTGACTTCCCCTCACGTTGGTGGCACCCCCAGCCTAAACCCAGCCCACGGCAACCCCTCCTTCCTCTCTCATCGCATGCACACAACCCCTCTATAAGTACAGGTTTCTCCTCGTAGAGCCGCCATGCGATATCATGCCACTTCACATCCAACACCACTAGCTTCTCCTTCACTGACAAGTTTCCCCTAACCTCTCTATGCCCAGTCATGCCTTAACCTTCCTCCACTCTCCCTCACTCTCCCATGGCTTCTCCTCCATTTTCCAGCCAGATCTACCGCTGCAGCACCACCATGCACCTTCCCCAACGCCACCACCTTCTTCCCAACATCTTCATGTCGCTTTCCCTCCATTTTCCCTATTTTGGACCCACGACCGGCCCTTGAAATAGTGGCTCCGCCACTTTCAGCATCACCCCTGATCTTGCACACCCTTGATCTTCCAAAGTTTTCCTTTTTATCATTGTAAGTATTTTCCAAATAACTTTTAAAATTTAAATATATTTTATATTAACAAATATTCTGTGAAACTGGTTGGTTGTGCCAGACTGAGTTTGAGGAGTAGGGGGTCGGTTGGATTGGAGAACGGAGTTGTTTGTGTGATTGGTTGATGTTGTGAATTGTTGGTTGTTGGATATTTGTTTCATGTCATACATTGCATAAGTGCACGCATGTTCATGTTTGTAACTGAAAACTAGGTTTTCGCATAATTGCATGCATGTTCATGGAAAATTGAGTTTTCACGTGAGAAATACATTTTTAGGTGCGTGTGTATCATGACCCCAGGCCAAGATGGAGTATTATCTCGATAGAGCTCCTCTAGTCACTCTGGAGTGGAATTTACTGAGTGATGTCCCCTGAGTTATCGCTAGGTGACAACGGGATCAGATGGGATGGTAACGCTCTCATGCCTACTTTGTGGCCCCTTTGTTGACAGGGGCTAGAGGATGCTTGGCCAGGAACACGCTGGGCAAAGAACTGGGTATCGCTCATTACGAAGTCACACATACGGTCATTACCCATCGTGTAGTGAAGAGAGATAGGGTGTGCAGATTATCCCTATGGGAGATCATGCTGCGTACGGATTAAAATTGAATATTGGTCTTGAAAAATGGATAATGAGCCATTTTTTGAGAAAATTGGGGATTTTATGTTGGGTCATTTTTTGGAAAAATGACGGATGTTTTAATGGTTTGGATATTGTTTTGGGGCAAAATGAGATTTTGGCATGCGTAGAAAATTATTCATTTTTAGGAAATGATGATTTTTCAGTCTCATGCATCTGTCATCTTGTGCATGCATATTGTTATTGCATGAATGTATTTTTATCTTGCAGGCTACTTGGATTATTACTTACCTCCAGTATCGTTTTTTGGTACAGTAGATTTTGATGCAGGTGATGAGGAGGTTGAGCTTGAGGATGCAGCTCTGCTGGAGGAGTGATTGGGGATCACTTTCTTGTGGGATGGGATTTGGTTCTCAGCTTTGGACATTGTATTTTGGTTTATTTATGTTTTCATCGGATAATTGTAACTTTTGAAATGCTTGCATTTATGTAAATTTGTATTTAACAATTTTGGTACTTAGTTGATTGACTTTAACTTATCCGTTGCATCTTTTGTCTTACATGTGTTGCATGTACACATACTTAGTACTTTTTGTTGGGGTATGTGACCCATGTTGTCATCATCCCGACGCTTTGATTCTCGTGTTTCATCATGTGAGAGCTGGGGACGACACAAGGGTTATTTTTGTTGGGGAGTATTTAAACATCTTTGGTCGCCCACTCCAAGGTTAGACAATTTGGTGAATATTCATTGTAAGTTGAGTTTTATCTCCTCCTGTTATTCTTGAACTTTTGAACTTATTAAATGTAAATCACAACCTTTGTGGTGTTTTTCATGTGTAATCTGTGTTCTTGAGACAAGGGTATAGATTTTGATGTAATCTAGATTCTTGAAACGAGTTCCTCAATGGGTCTAAATTATTCTATCTATTGACTTGATTTTGGTTTTCTTGGTTGAGTTTTCAAATTGATTGTGGGTTTAAGGGATTCCAATTCTGTAGGTTCATATCATTTGATATTTAGAGCAATGTTTCCAATCAATTCTAATTCTATATTTTAATTGTTGCATTACTTATTTAAAAAAAAAAAAAGTTTAAATTCTTCCTAGTGCTGCCTAATTTCTCATTGTTTTTTAGGGTTTCCTTATTCTTTGATTAGGGCTACCATTTTCTTTGATTAGGGTTTAAAAAAAAAAAAAAGGTGGCTACTGAATTTCTTCACTATTCTTAGGGCTATTGAAATCATCTTCCATTTGGGTTTTTGTGTTGTCCAAAATTTCTTGTTCTTAAGGCAGCCGTATATCACTTGTTTTATTGTTTTTGTGTTATTTGTAGGGTTTTTCAAATTGCTTATTTTGTCAATTGTGATCAAATCAGCTAGTGAAAAGAAAAGAAAAAAAAAAAGAATGGAAAAGAAAAAAAAAATCAAAAAAATTCAGAAAAAAAGAGTATACAAATCTAAATTTTTTTATTGAGGTTTATCATCAAAGGGGCTGCATACATCATTATAGTTGGTATCTTGTCTCATAGTTACTCTTTTATTCCTATAATTTCCTTAATTCTCTTGTCGTTTTATTCCTTCTGTGTTTCTCTTATTCTTATTTCTTAGAAGTAATTATTAGTTGAGAAAAAACAAGGTTGTATTGTCTTGATTGAGTTCAAATAGATCTTAAAGAACTTGAGTGGGAAAACTCTTGAGGTAAAAGGGAAGGGAGTGTGAGATCACTATTGGGAGAAAGCCAATTAAAAGTGAAATACGAGTAAAGTGTCATTATTTAAGTATAAACACGTAAGAGAGTGTGTGAAGTTTTTACCACTAACATTCTTTTGTGCAGTGCATTACGATGTCTCACAAGAGTGACTTATCATTGAAGGGATGGTAGGCAATTCATACTTTGTATTGCAGATCATGCAATAAAAGTTTGAATGGTTGAATTTGACATTGAGTGAAGTGAGGGATAGGATGGATCAACGAGATGCAGTAATTAAAAATCTGCAAGATGAGAAAGATAGGAGGAGAAGTGAGCTTAGTATTGAGAATGTATCTAAATATGAAGAGTATGGAGAGTTATTGTTGCCAGATGTGCTCTCAATATACAAATTAAAATAAATGATATATAGCAGTAGAGAGAGAATATTTTTCATACTAAATGCCACATCAACAATAAGGTATGTAGTATGATCATTGATGAAGGGATTTGTACTAATTTGGTTAGTACTACTTTAGTTGAGAAATTGAATTTAATTACCTTGAAACATCCTAAATCATACAAGTTGCAGTGGTTGAATGATTGTGGAGAGGTTAGGGTAAATAAGCAAGTACTAGTTTCTTTTTCAATTGGAAAATACAAGGATGAGGTTATGGCGCCCCCAAATCCCCACGCACGGACACGGGGAAATCGAGACGTCCAGATGATGACATCCCGGGTCACCACCCTAACAACGTGTGCCAAGTGTGTGCAAAAACAACAACGTGCACGAGAAATACGCAGCGAAAAGCAAGTCAATAGCTAAGTACCAGAATTTTTCTTGTTTAAAACAAAGCTATTCCAAATCGTACATAAATAAAATATTACAAAACACGCATATAATATAATATCAAATACAAAGCATAACATTAGCAACCCGGCGGAGCCGCATCCTCGGGCTCAGCCTCCTCCTCCTCATCCTCGAACTCTGCACCAAAATCTACGGAACCCAAAATGGTACCGCAGGTAAGCAAAACCCAAACACCACCTGATAAAAACACATAGAACTCAAGCAACATGGATGCAAGAAAAGCCAATGCACAAGTCCCGCAAAACCACATTTTTACCACGCACGCCAAAAAAAACCCATTTGGCCCATAAAAACATATCCTCAAAACCAAGCCTCGCCATTATTCCAGATAATGGTCCAAACCACCATTTTTCCAGAAAATGGATCAAAAGCCTCGAAACCAACCTCGCCATTTTCTCAGAAAATGGCCCACATCCGAAAACCATAAAAACAATCCAATTATGCATGCACCATCATCTCCCCTAGGGATCATCCGCACACCCTGGCTCTGTGCCACACCGCAGGTAACGACCACGCATGTGACACCTACACGAGTGATGCCCAAACTCGCGCCCAGCGCGTACCTGACCAGGCCATCCTCTAGTCCCCGCCACTCTAAGGACCATGGAGTCGACACGACAGCGTTACCGTATCGTGCGATCCGGTCATCGCCCTGCGACAACCCAGGGGATGTCACTCAATTTTATCCACTCCCGAATGACCAGAGGAGCTCCACCGAGATAATAACTCATCCCGGCTTGGGCTCGTGAGACACACGCACGCAAAAACCATTCACGCCAGCAAAACAGGATTTCTCAAATAAAATATAATACACGTGCATGCACCATGCAAATGCAATTATCAATGCACAAAACAAACAACCAACCATAACACAATAAATCAAGCAACTCCGTCCTCCATCCATCCGACCCCCGAACTCCTCGGACTCAGTCTGGAATCAACCAGCCAGCTGCAATAAATAAATTGAATGAGCAATATATATTTAAATCTGAAAATAGGGTTTGGAAAATACTTACAGTGCTAAACGGTAATTTTAGAAAACACCCGGCGTTGCAAACGGCGGTGAAAAAGCAACGTTACAGTGAAAATTCACTGTGGCCGTGGGTTGTGAAATACCCACTTTTGAACGGGGACAAACCAGGGCTTGGCATTGATAGGGAATGGTCTAGGGATGATTGTGAAGCTATTGGAAGTGGTGGTTGGCCGTGGGTGGCGGCAAAAATGGCGGTGGGAGGCCGGATTTCCCAAAAAGGAAAGCTAGCTCGTGGGAGCTGTTCCGGTGGTCGTTGGAGGCCGGAAATAGGTGGGTTAGGACGGCAAGGGACCGGTGAAGAAGTGGTGAAGAAATGGTGGCCGGAGGTGGAGCGACGGCGGCGGATCGGAGCAAAAACCGTGCAGGCTTTGAAGGGCTTTTCCGGCCAAACGGCCAGCCGGATGGGGGTGGGTTTTGGTGGGGAGGTGCACCGGAGGGAGAGGAGTCGACCGGTGTGGGTGGTGAGCCGCACGGTGGCCGAACGGTGGCGGGTCGAGGCTAAAAGGGCTCCGGCGTGAGAGAGAGAGTAGAGAGAGAGAGAGACCGGGGGGGTCGACGTGGGAAGGGAAAAGAAAAAAAAAGAAAAGAAAGAAAAAGAGAAAAAGAAAGGAAAAGAAAGAAGAAAAAAGAGAAAAAGGAAAAAGAAAAAGGAAAAAAGAAAAGAGGTGTAGGGAAGGAAGATGAGGTCTAATCCTTAGTCCGGGAAAACAAAACTAGACCGCCGCAACGAGATTTAAAACCCTTAAAAGGGAAACAAACTAAAAGAAATAAAACACAACATCAATTAAATAAAAAAAACCAATTTTAAAGCGCAATAAATTAAAATAAATAAACTAATATATTAATTAAAATAAAAACAACCATTTCAGCGAAAATACAAGCGAAAGCGGGTCATCACATCCTCCCCCCCTTAAAAACAAATTTCGTCCTCGAAATTTGCAAGATCAACCACCAACTTAAAGCAAGCCACATAAACGCACATAAACCAACTGTGACCAAGATTAAGATACATACCTTCATTATTCAAACAAGTATGGGTACTGCTCCCTCATGTCCGCTACTCACTCCCAAGAGAAGTCTTGAGCTAACGGATCTCCCCAAGCCACTTTAACCAAAGGTATCGTCTTAGACCTCAACTGTTGCTCCTTCCAATCTATGATCTGCGACGGAACAACCTCATAAGTGAGATCTGGTTGCAACTGAATACCCGCTGGGTCGACAAAGCGTGGCTCTTGCTGTCCAAAGCTCTTCTTCAGGGATGATACGTGGAAGACATCATGAACATCCCAAAAATAATCTGGCAAGGCAACTCTATAGGCGACGGACCCTACCTTCTCCAGAATCTGAAAAGGGCCGACATATCTCGGATCCAACTTCCTCTTCTTACCAAAACGCTTAACACCTCTCATGGGAGAGACTTTGAGATAAACCCAATCACCAACTTCAAAAGACAACTCTCTCCTCTTGGTATCAGCGTAGCTTTTCTGGCGACTCTGAGCTACCGCCATTTTATCTCTGATGATCCGGACTTGGCTTTGCATTTCTTGAATTATTTCGGGTCCAATTATCCTACTCTCCCCAACTTCATCCCAACACAAGGGCGACCTGCACTTTCTCCCATAAAGAGCTTCATAGGGAGCCATCTGAATGGTCGCATGGAAGCTGTTATTATATGCAAACTCGATGAGCGGCAGGTGGTTTTCCCAACTCCCTTGAAAATCCATGACACATGCTCACAACATGTCTTCAAGGGTCTGAATCGTGCGCTCTGACTGGCCGTCTGTCTGCGGGTGATATGCAGTACTGAACTTCAACTTAGTACCCAAAGCTGCCTGCAAACTCTTCCAGAACTGCGACGTGAACCTCGGGTCTCGATCCGACACTATACTCTTTGGTATGCCGTGTAGCCGCACTATCTCCTTGACATACAAGCGGGTCAACTTACCCAAAGAGTCGGTGTTATTAACAGGCAGAAGATGAGCACTCTTCGTTAACCAGTCAACAATTACCCAAACAGAATTTTTCCCACTAGGCGTTCTCGGCAAACCCTCTACAAAGTCCATCGTGATGTCATCCCATTTCCACTCGGGAATAGGGAGGGGTTGGAGCATACCTGCAGGTCTTTGATGCTCGGCCTTCACTTGCCTGTATGTGTGGCATTTCTCAACATACAAGGCAATATCCTTTTTCATTCCATCCCACCAGTAATTTTTCTTCAAGTCCCGATACATCTTGGTACTGCCGGGATGAACTGAATAAGGGGCCGCATGAGCTTCTGCCATGATCCGCTCCTTGAATTCTGAGTCCTTTGGGACCACTCTGCGATCTCAGAACCGAAGTATCCCATCTTTATCCATGTTATAATGCAACGGCCCTCGAGATTTTCTGACTCTTTTTCTGATGTTCAGCAGCTTCGGATCCTTCCTTTGGAGAGTCTTCAATTCTTCAAAATCAGTTACCCGAATATCAAGAACTGAAGATAAAATCTCTTTTTGCTGCGAACTCTCTATAAGGAGCCTTCTCATCCCACAAAGCAACGAATCCAATTCTGATGGCTCGACTTCATCTTCCAAGTGTGACTTCCGGCTCAAAGCATCAGCAACTATATTAGCCTTCCCCGGATGGTACTTGATCTCACACTGATAGTCACTGATTAGGTCTAGCCATCGCCTCTGCCTCATATTCAGATTTTTCTGGGAAAACAAATGCTTCAAGCTCTTGTGATCAGTAAATACCTCGCAAGCTTCCCCATACAAGAAGTGCCGCCAGATCTTGAGAGCAAAAACAATCGTAGCCAATTCTAGATCGTGCGTCGGATAATTCTTCTCATGGTCCTTTAGCTGACGAGATGCATAGGCTACAACCCATCCTTCCTGCATAAGGACACAACCCAAACCAAACTTAGACGCATCACTGAAGACTACGAATAGCTTATGCGGTTCTGGGAGCGCTAACACTGGTGCCGTCGTCAACCGGTTCTTTAATTCCTGGAAGCTTCTCTCACATTTCTCTAACCAAACAAACTCTGTATTCTTCCGAGTCAAAGCTGTGAGAGGTTCGGATAAGCGAGCAAAACCCTCTACAAATCTTCGGTAGTAACCGGCGAGCCCCAAGAAACTCCGGATCTGGCGCACTGTAGTCGGGCGCTGCCATGACAAAATGGCTTCTACCTTACTAGGATCAACAGCCACTCCGTCTCGGGAAATTACATACCCAAGAAATTTAACTTCTTCCAACCAGAATTCACACTTACTGAGCTTGGCGTACAACTGGTGTTCTCTCAATTTCCCAAGTACCAGACGAAGATGATACACATGCTCTTCAACATCTCGGGAATAAATCAGAATATCATCGATGAATACTACCACAAAGGAATCCATATAAGGTCGAAATACTCGATTCATTAAATCCATGAAAGCAGCAGGGGCATTTGCTAACCCAAACGGCATCACCCTAAATTCATAATGCCCATACCTCGACCTGAAAGCAGTTTTAGGCACATCCTTGTCTCTGATCCTCAGCTGGTAGTATCCCGACCTCAAATCAATTTTAGAGAACACGGCTGCTCCTTGAAGCTGATCAAATAAATCATCTATCCACGGGAGAGGATATTTATTTTTGATGGTCACCTTATTCAATTCTCGATAATCTATGCACATGCGGAGGGTTCCATCTTTCTTTTTAACAAATAAAACTGGTGCACCCCACGGTGACGTACTAGGCTGAATAAATCCCTTCTCTACCAACTCTTGCAACTGAGTCTTCAACTCTTTTAATTCAGCCAGTGCCATGCGATAAGGAGCTTTATGCACAGGAGCCACTCCAGGTTCCAAGTCTATAACAAACTCCATTTCCTGAACAGGGGGTAGTCCGGGCAAGTCATCCACAAACACATCGGGGAATTCTTCCACAACTGGAATGTCTGCCAACGACTTCTCCTCAGACGGCGTGGACACCATCTGAACCAAGAATGCATCCGCTCCCTATGCAATCTCTCTTCTTGCTTGAATCGCTGATATAATTATCGGCTTTTCTTTTAATTTACTCCCCGTAAATTCCAGACAATCACCATCTGGAAGCTGAAAGCTAATTATCCGACTTCTGCAATTAATACTATCAGAATATCGGTATAGCCAATCCATTCCGAGGATGATATCAAAACCCAACAGCTTGAACACCAAATCAGTATCCAAGAATCTTCCCTCAAAATTTAACGGGCATCCCAAAGCAACCTTGGAACACCACACCATTTCACCATCGGGTAGAGCCACTACCATAGACTTCGGCAACGGTTCCGTAACCAAATTACACACCCGCGCAAATGTGGAAGATACAAACGACTGCGACGTACCGGAATCAAACAAAGTGCAAGCATAAAACTCATACAAACGAACTCTTCTTGAACCAACACATCAACCCATGAAATCCAAAAAAAACAAAGAAGAAACCAAATACACCAAAAATTAAATCCAACTTAAAATTAAATTAATCCATACCTGTAATTACTCCAGCATCATGGGTCGCTGGCGCCTCATCATCCACCTCTCCGGGTGTGATAGCATAAACCCGGGCTTGCACTGTTTGTCTCGGGTTTGTTCTTCCACCGCGTCTACCCCCACGACTTCCTTGAGCTGCTCTTGGACATTCTCGGGCAAAGTGACCCTGCTGGCCACAATTATAACATCGAGTTCCACTAGGTTGGCACTCACCCACATGGGCTCTATTACAAACTCCGCAAACAGGCACACGTCCTCCCATGCGAACACTTGAGGATGCTTGCGGTCGAGTCCCGGTCCGCTGAACAAATTTCTGAGGCGAACCCGAGCTGCTTCCTTCACCAGAAAAACTCTGCCTCTTATGCCCTGGAGGGGAGCCCATACTCAGATTATTTTTTCGTTCCACCAGGGTGGCCACATCCACTAGTTCCTGAAAAGTGGATATCCGATGGCTGACCACCATACGGCGTATATCAGGGCGTAGTCCCTCCTAAAAACGATCAGCTCGCATCTCCTCTGTGGCGATAAGGTGAGGAGTAAATCGCTCAAGTTCTATGAATCTTCGGGCGTACTGTTCCACTGTTGCGCCCCCTTGGACCAAATCTGAGAACTCTCTCGCCTTTTGCTTCCTTACCGATGCGGGAAAGAAGCGGTCATTAAACTCCTTCTTGAAGCGCTGCCAGGTCACCGCAACGAAAGATCCCAATTCTGATTCCAGCATCACTCTCTTGGTATCCCACCAATCCGAAGCAGTGCCTTGCAAGAGATAGCTGGCGTAGAGTACCTGTTGCACCTCGGTGCATCCACACACCTCAAATGTTCTCTCCAGGTCCCCTTGATCCACTTTCCAGCTCGAAGCGGATCCTCTTCTCCAGTGAAGTGTGGAGTCCTATTGATTGAGCTGAAATATTGCACATTTTAACTATTTAAAACCAATGTATTTTAAATTCATCATGACATTATTATTGGTTTAAAATGAAAAAATGGTTAAAATGAATAAATCAAAGTTGTGATTTTAATTGATTAAAAGCATGAATTTCTGCTTGAATTCTACCAACTATTGATTACTGTGCATTCTGATATGTTCCTCTAGAATTGAGAAACAAAATAAACTGAACTAGGTCGATATTGGAATGGCTTCACATGTCTTCATTTTCGTGATCACAGTTCATTGGACACATATTTTTGCTCTTTGTGCATGAGTTATGAGTTCACATACTTCAAATATATGTATATTTTGTTTATCTTGCATATTTGGTTATGTCTTTCTCTTCTATTGATTCTCTACTTTTCATTTCCATTTGTTCATGCAATGCCTATTCCAGGCCTTTATTCTACAACAAAAAGGTGATTTAATGAAGATATCATGGATCCAAGCATATATGGTGATGAATATAGGCTTAGAGCTTCAAGAGACCAAGTTTAATCAAATCCAACAAAAAGTTTTTGTGTCCACCGAAACTATATGAAGAAGAAGGCTGCTACTCTCCACCAAATTAAACATTAAAAAAAGTCATAAAAGGCTGCTTTCTTTCCATTGAATTAGACAATCGAAATGAAGGAAGAAAGAAAAGAAAACATGTGACAAATTGAAGAGAAGCCGGCTTTGTTGAAGGGTGAAGAACATGTGATGAATTTCGGCTGAAATTGATTGGAAGAATGAGTTTGCAACTTGGGGCAGCTATTTATATATATATATTGCTGGATGAAGAAAAGAAAGGAGAGATGCCTTGCTTGACTCTTGAAGAGAAGTCGGCTGCTTGAGTTTGCAATCAAAGGAAGAAGCCGTGCTTGAGTTTGCAATCAAAGGAAGGAGCCGTGTAAATCAATGGAGACATGTGCTTGAATGAATTGTGAGGGAATTTGGACCGGTCAAAGCAGTAGGTGAATGAAGGAACATGTGCTGAAATTGAAATAACAAATTGAAGAAACCGTGCAAGAGTTAGGCAAGAGTTAGGCAAGAAGTTAGGCATGTTGGACTTGGTTGTTTGGTTTGAATTACTAAACCAATTGAATAAAATAAAGAAAGAGGAATGCAATGGAAGACACGGAAATTGAAGAGGAATGCAATGCAAGACACAAAATAAAGAAAAAGGAATGCAAGTGGCTGAAAATGAGTGTGAAAGCAAGATTGAAGACTTGGTTGTTGGGTGTGAATGCAAAACCAATTGAATCAGAGATGAAGTAGCCAAGATGTTTGGCTATAAAATGAGGTGCACACCGAAGCTTTAAAAGAGAACAATTAGAGAAGGAATTGAGGACAATTGAGGACAACTCAATCTTAGAAAAACACTTGTCAACACACACAATTTTCTGCTATGTACTTGAAAGAATTAGCTCCTTTTTGTCTTAAGAAATTTTGTTTCTCCTTTTAAGTTTCAAAGCTTTGTTGTTTTAGCATTTTTTTAGTGTATTAATATTTGTTCTAGAATTGTATTTCATTGAGTGTAATACCTTAATTTCCATTAAGTTACTAGTTTGTTTCATTTCTAGTTTGTTTCATTTCTAGTTTGTTTCATTACTAGTTTGTTTCATTATTAGTTTGTTTCATTACTAGTTTGTTTCATTATTAGTTTCTTTCATACAATAAAAGAAATTGTTTTAGAAGTTTTTAATCAAGTGTGCTATTTTGTTTCATAAAGAATTGCTTTAGAAGTTCTAAATTAATTGTGTTACCTTAATTTATTGCAAGAAAGGTTTGGTTTTAAGCTTTTGTTTTTGTTTTTAATTTTTCTGAACATCATACGTAGAGAGCAGAGGAATTGTTCTAGAGTTTTTATACGTAAGAAATTGTTCCTTTTCGTTTCAAATTTCAATTGAATCGTGAAAGGACGTTTTCTTTTAGACTTTTCGTTCCCTATTTTATTTAACTTCAGTTTAAAGTTTATAGAATACTTTTGAGTTTCTGTTTACTTATTTTGTGTTATTTATTTGTCTTACTTCTTTAAGTTTTCATTTAATAGTGATTACAACTGTTATGTGTTATTTTAAGAATTCGTGATTTAATTACAAAAATGAATTCTAGAATCTTGGTTTTGGGTATTTTAAATTTTCCGTTCATGTTTTGTCGATTACTTTCTAATTTAGTTTAATGCTTAATTTAGTTTTATTAAATTCTGAGTTTAATTTATAAGTCCTTTACATTCCAATCCAACAAACAAAAAATTTCAAAAGACATGAATCTAGTCCATGACTAGTACCCTTTTCCATCCATTGCATATACCATCATTTTATTTTCTCTTTGTGAAGATTTTCACATTTTTTCAACAAGTTTAATTTTAAGCAACTTTCCCTGAGGAGACGATCTAGGAATTTATTCCTAATTATTACACGACATCCTCCTGCACTTGGGATAGCATTAGTGCTACTCATTTTTGAGTGAGTCACCTATGCGCCAGGAAGCGCTCATAGGTGCACCCGGCTTGCACCATGCTGCTAGTGCACCCGGCTTGCACCATGCTGCTAGGTCCTCCCGGGTAAGGCCAAGGCCCTCCCTAATATGGCCAAGGACCTCCTGGTTGCAGCCAAAATCCTTCTTGTTGCGGACAAGGCCCTCCTTGTGGCGATCAGGGACCCCCTTGTTGTGGCCAAGGCCCTGTCTGTTGTGGCCTATAATTTTGCTGCATAAACTTCGTCATCTGCCGTATGGCTTGAGCTATGGAGTCATCTCTTGATGTATTGTCCTGTGGCTCCTGAGTAGATTTCTTTGGCCTTCCCATTTTCCTGCCACCACAACCTTTGACCCCCTTTCAGAAAACAAAAACAAATAAAACCAACAACCCACAAAAATAGAACCAAAGACCAACACCACATCACAGAAAATAAAAGAAACCAACTTGCAAAAACATAACCAAATAAATAAAACAAACAAACAAGCTCAAACAAATAAAACAAATCAAATAGCTGTACTTAACATAATTTTCAAAACACAACTTTAAAAAGCATTCTGGTACTGCCTACGGGACATGTGGTTTTACCCAGAGCCAAACCGCTCTGATACCACCTGTGGCGCCCCCAAATCCCCACGCACGGACACGGGGAAATCGAGACGTCCGGATGATGACATCCCCCTAACAACATGTGCCAAGTGTGTGCAAAAACAACAACGTGCACGAGAAATACGCAGCGAAAAGCAAGTCAATATCTAAGTACCAGAATTTTTCTTGTTTAAAACAAAGCTATTCCAAATCGTACATAAATAAAATATTACTAAACACGCATATAATATAATATCAAATACAAAGCATAACATCAGCAACCCGGCGGAGCCGCATTCTCGGGCTCAGCCTCCTCTTCCTCATCCTCGAACTCTGCACCAAAAGCTACGGAACCCAAAATGGTACCGCAGGTAAGTAAAACCCAAACACCACCTGATAAAAACACATAGAACTCAAGCAACATGGATGCAAGAAAAGCCAATGCACAAGTCCCGCAAAACCACATTTTTACCACGCACGCCAAAAAAAACCCATTTGGCCCATAAAAACATATCCTCAAAACCAAGCCTCGCCATTATCCCAGATAATGGCCCAAACCACCATTTTCCCAGAAAATGGATCAAAAGCCTCGAAACCAACCTCGCCATTTTCTCAAAAAATGGCCCACATCTGAAAACCATAAAAACGATCCAATTATGCATGCACCATGATCTCCCCTAGGGATCATCCGCACACCCTGGCTCTGTGCCACACCACAGGTAACGACCACGCATGTGACACCTACATGAGTGATGCCCAGACTCGCGCCCAGCGAGTACCTGACCAGGCCATCCTCTAGTCCCCGCCACTCTAAGGACCACGGAGTCGACACGACAGCGTTACCGTATTGTGCGATCCGGTCGTCGCCCTGCGACAACCCAGGGGATGTCACTCAATTTTATCCACTCCCGAATGACCAAAGGAGCTCCACCGAGATAATAACCCATCCCGGCTTGGGCTCGTGAGACACACGCACCCAAAAACCATTCACGCCAGCAAAACAGGATTTCTCAAATAAAATATAATACACGTGCATGCACCATGCAAATGCAATTATCAATACACAAAACAAACAACCAACCATAACACAATAAATCAAGCAACTCCGTCCTCCATCCATCCGACCCCCGAACTCCTCGGACTCAATCCGGAATCAACCAACCAGCAGCAATAAATAAATTGAATGAGCGCTATATATTTAAATCTGAAAATAAGGTTTGGAAAATACTTATAATGCTATACTGTAATTTTAGAAAACACCCGGCGTTGCAAACGGCGGTGAAAAAGCAACGTTACAGTGAAAATTCACTGTGGCCGTGGGTTGTGAAATACCCACTTTTGAACGGGGACAAACCAGGGCTTGGGATTGATAGGGAATGGTCTAGGGATGATTGTGAAGCTATTGGAAATGGTGGTTGGCCGTGGGTGGCGGCAAAAACGGCGGTGGGAGGCCGGATTTCGCAAAAAGGAAAGCTAGCTCATGGGAGCTGTTCCGGTGGTCATTGGAGGCCAGAAATAGGTGGGTTAGGATGGCAAGGGACCGGTGAAGAAGTGGTGAAAAAATGGTGGCCGGAGGTGGAGCGACGGCGGCGGATCGGAGTAAAAACCGTGCAGGCTTTGAAGGGCTTTTCTAGCCAAACGGCCGGCCGGATGGGGGTGGGTTTTGGTGGGGAGGTGCGCCGGAGGGAGAGGAGTCGACCGGTGTGGGCGGTGAGCCACACGGTGGCCGGACGGCGGCGGGTCGAGGCTGAAAGGGCTCCGGCGTGAGAGAGAGAGAGAAGAGAGAGAGACGGGGGGGTCGACGCGGGAAGGGAAAAGAAAAAAAAGAAAAGAAAGAAAAGGAGAAAAAGAAAGGAAAAGAAAGAGGAAAAAAGAGAAAAAGGAAAAAGAAAAAAGAAAAAAGAAAAGAGGTGTAGGGAAGGAAGATGAGGTCTAATCCTCAGTCCGGGAAAACAAAACTAGACAGCTGCAACGAGATTTAAAAACCGTAAAAAGGAAACAAACTAAAAGAAATAAAACACAACATCAATTAAATAAAAAAAACCAATTTTAAAGCGCAATAAATTAAAATAAATAAACTAATATATTAATTAAAATAAAAACAACCATTTCAGCGAAAATACAAGCGAAAGCGGGTCATCACAGAGGTGCTTTGTAATGTAATGCCTACACATCCTGGCCATATTTTGTTGGGGAGACCATGGCAGTATAATAGGAGGGTGATCGATGATGGAATCAAGAATATATGCAGCTTTGTAAAGGATGACAAAACAACCAAACTTGCTCCTTTAACCACAAAAAAGATCCATGAGGACCAACTGAAGCTGAAAGGTAAGGTTGATTAAAAAAAAAAAAAAGAGTGAAATTAAGGTTGACCTAAAATGAAAGAGTGAAAGTGAGGTTGATCAAAAAAGAGAGAGTAAAAGTAAGGTTGTGTGAAAAAGAAAGAGTGAGAGTGAGATTGAGAAAGAATGAAATAGTGAGACCGAAAAAGAGAGTGAGAGGAAAAAAGAGAATGAGGCCAAAACATCAAGAGAAAGAGAACGTGAAAAAGAAAATAGAGAGGTGGCTATGAGTCAAGAAAAAAGAGTGGAGCCACGAGAGAAAAAAGAAAGAGAGACTGCAAAGAGAAAAGGAAAAATAAAAGTGAGTTTTTATGCTAAGGCAAGCTTTTATACTAATGAATTTAACGACTCTTTGTCTAGTGTTGTTGTTTTTTTGTTGCAGGGCTATGAGGTCGTGATTCCTAACGGTGTATTTAGCGGATTGTCACATATTAGAGAGGTAGAGTATTACATTAATTTTATGTCAGGTGCGACAATCCATACCCGACCTTTTTTTGAAGAATGTGAATACTTCACGCACTTGAAAGGATAAGATAAGTTGAACAGAATACATGCCAAGTGGGTGCAATTCATTGAGACATTTTCTCATGTAATCAGGTACACACATGGTAAGGTAAATTTTGTGGTTAATGCATTAGGAAGAAGGTATGTCCTTATCTTCATTTTAGGTGCAAAGTTATTGAGATTTGAATATGATAAGAAATTGCATGCTAATGATGATGGTTTGGCTACTGTATATGGAGTACGTGAGAAATCATTATTTAGTCAGTTCTATAGACTAGATTGGTATTTATTTGAAGAGAATAAACTTTGTGAGCCTATTAGTCTTATGCTTGAGTTGCTTATGCATGGATGTGGTTTGATGGATCATTTTGGTGTAGAGAAGATTTTAGACATGTTGTATGAACGTTTGTGGGTGTATCATTTGCCACCCATTGACTTGTTGCATAAATATTTCTTTTGGTCTAAGATGAAAAGAGACGTCAATCGCATTTGTGGTAGGTTTTACCACAAATCTAAGGTTTAGTCACATGGGTTGTATACACACTTACCCGTTCCTAGTGAGTCATGGGTAGACATTTCTATGGACTTTGTTTTGGGTCTACCTAGGATAAAAAGGGGTAGAGATTCTCTTTATGTAGTTGTGGATAGATTTAGCAAAATGGCACATTTCATTCCATGTTATAAAACTGATGATGCCACAAGCATTACTAACTTGTTTTTTAGGGAGATAGTGCAACTTCATGGTGTGCCTAAGAGTATTGTTTCTGATAGAGATGTTAAATTCCTTAACTACTTTTGGAAGGTTTTGTGGGAAAAATTGGGTACTAAGTTTTTATTTTCCACTACTTGTCATCCATAGACTAATGGATAAACTGAAGTAGTTAATAGGACCTTAACTCAGCTCTTATGCACTTTTGTTCATAAGAATTTAAAAACTTGAGCGGATTGTTTGCCATTTATAGAGTTTGCATATAATAGGACCATGTATACTACTACTTTATATTCTCCTTTTGAAATTGTTTATAGATTTAATCCACTTACTCCTTTAGATTTGATGCTTTTATCTATTTATGACAAGAGTAACTTGAATGGACAAAAGAAGGTAAAGTTAGGAAAGTCACTTCATGAGAGGGTACAGTTTCAAATTGCCCAAAAGAATGAAAAGGTTGCTTCCCAAGCCAATAAAAGGCTAAAGTGTGCCATCTTTGAACCAGGAGATTGGGTTTGGGTTCACATGAGCAAAGAAAGATTCCCAACCCATAGAAACACTAAGTCACATCCTTGAGGAGATGGAACGTTCTAAATTCTTGAGAAAATTAATGACAATTCATATGAAGTGGATCTTCCAGATGAGTAGAATGTGTCTGCTACTTTTAATGTTTCTGATATTTCTCCTTTTAAGAAGAGGGGGAATGATGGGTATCAAGATGGACCTAGTGTTAAAGATCCTTGCAAGTTCTAGATGTATAGACCAATTACATGATCAAGAGCCAAGAAGATTAAGGAGAAAATGTAAGGATTAGTGAAATCCACTTGGGATGAAGTTAGCAAGAGCCCAACACTCAAGATGGGCTTGAAAGAAGGAGAACCAATTTTAATCCATTTGATACAAGCTATGGAAGAGAGCAACATGACTTAAACGCTTTGGGCAGTTGAAGGCTTTTAACTTGTTTAATTCATTTAAAGGATTCATTTTATTAGTTTAGAATAATTGGTTTTATTATGAGAATGACTTAAGGGCATGTTGGAAAAGTTATTATTTTGTTAAACTAAGGTTTAAAGGAGTTACTGTATGCGATACCATTCACGGTGCTGTAGCATAGCATGATACTGTTAACTCAGGAATAGTTTTTGAAGAAATGACTTTATTTTGGCATAGGGTTATTTTTGTTGGGAAGTATCTAAACATCGTTGGCCAGCCACTTCAAGTTTAGACAATTTGATGAATATTTATTGTGAATTGAGTTTTATCTCCTCTTGTTGTTCTTGAAGTTTTGAATTTATCAAAGGTAAATCAAAACGTTTGTGGCGTTCCTTATTTGTAATTTAGGTTCTTGAAACAAGTTCTTTAACGGGTCTAGATTTTGATATAATCTAGGTTCTTGAAACGAGTTCCTCAACGGTTCTACATTCATCCATCCATTGACTTGATTTTAATTTTCTTGGATAAGTTTCCAAATTGATTGTGGGTTCAAGATATTCCAATTCTACTGATTCATATCATATTGGATTGTGGATGCCACTTTTTTCTTCAGCCAGTCCATGATCACATGAGCTTCCTACAATTTCATTTCACAACCCCACTTAATTTATTTTCCAATTCAACCTTATCCCTATTGTTTTTTCAAATCTTTAGCTCTTGATCAGTGGTCACATTAAAAGTTGATCGTGTTTATCTTAGCAAATAAGTATGAGAATACTCTCTTGTAAAAGTTTGCATGGTCCAACCCAATCGATTTCTTTATTGATATCATATAATTAATGCTTTTATCAGTGGTTTCCACCCAATTTAGTTTGATCTTCCTTCTATTTCTTGCTTGTGATCATCTAGGTCTATTTCTTGCATTACTTGGGGACTGTTCAGGATAATCGAGTCCTTTTCCATTTAATTAGTTGTCGATCTAACCACAAATTATTTTGTGCAGGTAATGGGAGAGAAAAACAATCATGTGAAGGGAACTGTTATTTTTTTTTCATATAACTCTAAAATTAAGCCAGCCATAAAAATTTATTATTTTGTGAAACTTGTTCATTTAGTTTAACAAGTTCATATCCATGGTCTGGAAACCGCTTAAAGGCTCAAGGCAGGATTTTTTTTTTTTTTTTTTTTTTTTTTTTTTTTTTTTTTAAGGAAGAGAAGAAATCACATGTCCAAGAGTGATTTCCTCCCAATTTTATTCACCCTCACTTTTGGCGGAGGAAAACCGAAGAAAAACAAGCATACAAAAACCAACATCTCCCAACCCACTACAACCACTACCAACCCCTCAAAACCAACTCTGTTTTTTTTTTTTTAACCAAACACAGACTATCCCCATACAGCTACCTACGAATAGAATACAAGCCAGACTTATCAGTTCTTAAGATACCTTTCAACGACACAGGAACCTCCCGAGACGAGTACCACATCTCATTTCGTCCTTCTGCCCCCAACCGAGCAAGATAATCTGCAGCATAATTACCTTCCCTAAAAATATGTTTGATACTAACATTCAGCCCCTGTAACGAGACCATAACTTCTTCCCAGTAGTCCTCCAAATACCACGTATTGCAGCTATTCTTAGTTACCCAATTTACCACCAACCACGAATCAAGCTCCACCTCAAATTCCACAATACCCTGCTCCTTGACCAGCTGAATCCCATGTAATAATCCCATAAGCTCTGCATAATTATTCGTCCCGTGTCCCAAATGCTTAGCAAAAGCCATCCTCACGTTCCCATCAGCATCCCTCAAAACTCCACCTGCTCCTGCTATTCCTGGATTACCTCTTGAAGAGCCATCTACATTCAACTTCCATTTTCCTGCATCCGGACGAGACCAACGCACTAGACGAGGACAACTCTTCTTCGAAACAGAAATGGGGACCTGCAGCTCGTTTAATATTTTCATATCTCTGACGGACTGCTGCTTAATTGACTTAACCTTCTCTCCTATTTTAGCAACCCAATATTTCAACTGCACCCATATCTGACTCACTGTTTGAATTTTGCCTTCTACCCGAGCCCTGCATCTTGTCATCCAAAGTAACCAAGTAACTACCGCTGGCATTAAACCCAAAATCTGCCCCATCTGTGACCCTTTCTTGGCCTTCCGAAACCAAATATCCACCAAGGCTTTCCACGTCGATGCCGTTACGGTCCCAATCCCAACTTGATTTGCTACTTTTTTCCACAATTCTTTTGCAAATTCACCGGTTGCTAGAACATGATTTAAATCCTCAAACCCACCCTCCAAGCAGCAATTACACTTCGACACTATAGGAATGCCCACTGTTCTCAATTTTGCATCCACGCTCAAGGCATTATTTAATGCCTTCCACATCACCACCGACATATTTTTTGGCAAACATGAATGCCATATCCAGCTCGCCCACCTGGTTTCAGCAGCCCGAACTCTCAAACAATTCCATGCGCTCTTTGACGTAAATTGCCCTGTATTATTTTCCAGCCATATTAGTATGTCATCCCCCTCCGGTCTTTTACGTAAAACCCTTAGAACCTCACCAGTTTTTTCCTCCCCAATTAATTGGACCAACATCTCCTCATCCCATTCGTTTTCTACCCAGCAGTCTTTCACCCTCATATCCGGTCTCACGACATTATCCTGTAGCTCTCCGATTGGCCCCTCATCCATCCATCTATCCCACCAGAAGGACACATTGCCCCTACGTAATTTCCACTTGGACCTACTCAGAACCTCGGGGAGACACGAGTGCACCTTCTTCCAGAACCTCGTACCATTCCCATGCTGAACCAATGATACATGACGGTCTCGAACATATTTGGCTTTGAAAAATTGTGACCATAGCGAATCTTCCGTTAGTAGTTTCCATGCGAACTTCATAAATAAGGATTTTTGTACATCCTGCAAATCCCTAAATCCCATTCCTCCTTCAGCCGTCGGAAGACACAAACTCTCCCAAGACTTCCAATGTTTTCTTGGTTTACCATCCTTGACACCCCAAAAAAAATTACTGAAACTCCTATTCATTTTCCTCACCACAGAAATAGGAATATGCACCGTCGATAGTAAATGAATTGGTAAGCTCATAAGAACTTGTCGCAGCAGTATCACCCTCGCTCCATTAGAGAGAATTTTATTTTGCCATCCCTCAAGTCTACTCTTAATTTTACCAACAATATCATCCAGATGCAATGCCTTCAATCTACCATCAATAATGGGCACTCCTAAATATTTAAACGGTAATTTTCCTTCCACAAACCCCGAGATTCTTAACAATCTTCTCCGACGACTACTCCCTATATGCTTCGAGAAAATAATAGAGGACTTTGAGGAACTAACCTTTTGTCCAGACCATCGTTCATAAATCTTCAGTGTCTTAGAAATTTCTCGCACCGACGCAACTCCCCCATTAGCAAAAATGACAATGTCATCAGCATATAGTAGATGAGAGATCAAAGGAGATTGTCGTGGAAGAGAGAACACACCAATCTGCTTCTCCATGAATTTTTTCCTGAGCAACCGAGTTAACACTTCTTCCACAAGAATAAACAAATAAGGCGACAAAGGATCTCCCTGCCTTAACCCCCGCCCTCCATGAAAAAAACCTTTGGGCACCCCATTCATCACAACTGAGAACCAATTATGAGATATACATCTATTAATCAACTCACAGAAACTAGCAGAAAACCCAAAATGAAGTAGAACATTCAGCAAAAAACTCCAAGATACACTATCATATGCCTTCTCCATATCAATCTTCAAAATAATATTTCCTCCCCGAACAGGTTTATGCAGACTTTGGACTAACTCTTGGGTAAGACTAATATTATCAAAGATGCTCCGACCTGGAATAAATGCCCCTTGTTCCAAAGACACCAATCTCGGTAGTAGTTTAGAAAGCCTACTAACCAAGATTTTTGAACAAATTTTATAAAAAACTGAGCACAAACTTATAGGCCGGAACTTCTCAAAACCAGAAGGAACAGCAACCTTAGGTATCAATACCAAAAAAGAGGCCGAAAAATTTCTGGGGAGCACATTTCCTGAAAAAAAATCCTGCACCGCCCCCACTAGATCCTCACTGACAATATTCCAACAAGATTGGTAAAATCCCGACCCGAATCCATCCGGACCTGGACTACTATCCACTGGGATTGAAAACACAGCCTCCTTTACGCTTTGGATTGAAGGGAGCACTCCTAACAAATTATTTTCCTCCTCTGTGATAATAGGTTGAATAAAATCAAGTAAATTTGGCACCTCTTCCACCTGTTTATACTCCAGAAATTTTCTGAAATATTCTACAGCACCCTCATGAATTTCTTCCGGACTCTTGAGCCATGTACCATCCTGCATTTTCATCTCACGGACCACATTTCTATTTTTACTCTTGAACGACCGAAAGAATTGAGCCGAAGCTTCCCCATCTGTTATCCAAGATTGTTTTGCTTGTTGACGAAGCCGCACTTCCTCTCGATGTGACCACACTTCAAGTTCCGCCTTGGTAACCAAATAATCCTGTTCATCCTCCGCATGAAAATTCACCTGCAGTTTCTCCTCTAATCTGGCCAACCTCTCCTCTAACGCTCCAATCTGTGTTTTAATATTTCCAAAAACCTCTCGGTTCCACACTCTCAATACCGGTTTTAATCTTTTAAGCTTCCGAGCTAATCTCACCATACCGTAATCTGCCATATCATCCTTCCAGGCCCCTTCAATACAACTCATGAAAGATTTATGCGTAACCCACATTTGATGAAACTTGAACGGGGGATAACCATAAGCACGTTGCACCTCCTCCAAACGAATTAACACCGGTGAGTGATCTGAGGTTCTCCTCGATAGATACTGCATGCTGGCCTGCGAAAATACTTCCAGAAAAGTGGCATTAACTAAGGATCGATCCAACCTAGACCATCTCCGAGCCAATCCCTGTTGACCATTGCACCAGGAAAATGGATTTCCTTCCGACCTCAATTCTGATAGCCCAGTCGACTCAATAAATTCATTAAACTCCTCCATCGCTACAACCGGTCTTGCATTTCCTCCTCGCCTCTCCGAGTCATATCTAATCACGTTGAAATCCCCCACTACTATCCAGGGCAGCGTATCGTCCACTCCCTCTCCTAGACCCTGCCACAACACTCTTCTTTCACTTGTCATACATTTTGCATACACCATTGAGCACCTCATTATCCTGTCCCCATCACAAACATTCACCGTAATGTGTTGGTTAGACATATCAATCACAGAAACCTGCATTCCAGCCATCCACATCACCCATAGTTTTCCCCCCACCTCTTCATTCGAAACACTCCCAGCCATATTTAATCTACTTTGTAACATTTTCATACGATTCGTAGAAACAAACGGTTCTGCAACAGCTACTATACTAGGTACAAACTTCTTGACTAATACACTCAACCTCTTCTGAGACGTGTTCACACCCCTCAGGTTCCAGAATAATATATTCTGCATCATAAGTTAATTTTCAAGGGCTTACTAACCACCCTTGTCGATCTCCTAACATCTTTCTTAACTGCCTTTTGACTTATATTTTCAGAATCCGAGCAGCAGGCTTTCCCCTTAGCAAGATCATCAATGCCCAAATTTAATTCCGAATCAGACTGCCCTCGCAATTCAATAATTAACTCCCCTTCCTCCACCTCATCTTTATTCCCCTGTTCTTCGTCAAAACTCATCGTAACATCCTCCTCCTCTACCTGCACCTCTCCTTCCGTGTTAACCCATTCCCCATCCCCATCATTACTCACTACAACCACTTCACCTTCCTTTTGCCCACACTCTGAAATAAGCACTATATTATCTTCTTTCCCATGCAAATCTTCACTCTCCGTTACCACTACATTTTGCCCCATATCACTCTGCACCAACTGTACGTTTATTTGCCTTTCCACCTCCATCCCCGACTCCTGTAAATTCATATTCATTAATGTCTTCTCGCCCTGTATCCCTACCTCGTTCACCCTCAATTGTTTATCTCCCTCTACTGATACCTGCTTTATGTTATTTGCCTCCTCTACCACATTATTTTCTATTTCCTTCACTAAATCCAAAACCGGCTTGTCAGCATTCATCACCACCTCTTTACTACTACCCACCCCTCCCTCCATATTCTTATCCTTCTTTTCCCACGTCATTTTATCTTTACCCTCCCAACCTTTAAGTTTCTTACTCTCTCTCATACACGTTTTCAAATTATGCCCCTGCATGCAACATCTTGTACAATATCTAGGAAGAGATTCAAAGACTACCTGTTGAACCCAACTCGACGGCTGATGAGGAACACCAATCCAGAACCTTTCCACCAGCGGTTTCGAGATATCCATCTTAATACAAACTCTTGCTCCATCCGTCTTCGTAGCACACCGTGTACAATTATCCCTTCGAATGTACTGACCCAGAGGGACCGTAATATTACGTAGAAACGATTCATGATAATAATTCGGAGGCAACCCAGGTAAGAAAATCCAGACCGGAACCACAGACGGTTCCTTCTCCTCAACGTACTCAGTCGACCACTGGAACACTCTATATTGGACTCCATCTATTTCTGACGCTTCCCGAGAGAAACCCTTAATGAAATCTTCCTCATTCGTCATACGTACAAATACGGATCGCGGACTTGCCATCGCTGAAATCACTGGTTGAACAGCCAAACCCCACCTTCTTCTGCAAAAGGCTCTAATATTATCCAAAGAGGGACGTCTGGGCAGAAACTTCAAGACTAACGAAAACTTAAATGGTTGAGCCGAACGCTCAATCTCCTCCTTCGTAAAAGAAACATACGGGATGCCCTCAAAAGTTTTCAACGGACGCAAGGGTACCTCCACCTCCGGAAGAGGTTGAGGTGTTTGCGCCACCAGATCTGCATACGACCGAGCACAGGCCGGGGCCCTCACAATAGCCCCGGCGGCAGCCATGCACGTATCCTCAAACTCAAACCCTAGCAGAGCCAATAGGACACGTAAAAAGATAATTTTGCTCTAGTCGCTCAAGGCAGGATTGCTTTGTTCATTTCTGAAGAAATTGGAGGGATCAATGCTTGTCTTCGCACGCATCAACCTGTCCAGATTGCCCTTGAAATACTTGCTCCCATACATTCGTGCACTGTCAATAAGGATTGTACGATTATGACTTGAACTGGCAACACCAATATCAAGATCTCTATAGTTGAGAAAAGCCTCCCTTGGGGACTTTGATACGTACTGTCTCATCACCTTGTATAGGGCTCTTGAAAGTTTAAGGTAATGGTTCTTAGCTTGTGTACCTTCTTCAACCCACTGCACGAAATGTTGTATCTTGAATATGTTTCCAGCCCTATGCGGGAATGGAGTCTCTGATTCCGAAATCTCACTCATTCTTCCTCCATAAGGATTCCATTGCATCCATCCCTTTTCCCCTTTTTCCATCAATAACTTCCAAATGGATTCTAAACTAATCTTTGGAATTGGTTCCTTAACATAATCAGACTTGCTAGCTTTTGAAGGAGAAATCTGCCTTGGATGGCCAGAGTAAAGCATTCGTGGGAGTTCCGATGAGGAAATCTGCCCAGAAAAGAGTGGACTCAATCCATGTCATTTCACTGCAGTCATCTTGCTGCAATCTTGGTTCGGGAAACCTCACATTCATCAAAGGGATGAGGCTTTTAGATTTTCCCAGAAAGTGTCCAATGAAAGAAACTTGCACCGTCTTCTTCTCTTCCTGACTTCCATTCACCGCTTGTGGCATTGCCCTTATGAAGATTTCTTTTGTTAGTTTATCTGCAACCTGTTGCCAACGATAAACAACATCTGTTGCATTTTGTTCCAATGTTCTTTTAACGTTGAACACTGTCACCATGGATGGAACTCGTACCAACTTTATGGTCCATGAAAGAATGACTCCAAAACTTGCTCCCCCACCTCCTCTAATGGCCCAAAACACATCCTCTCCCATGGATTTTCTGTCGAGGATCGATCCATTGACAGTGACTTTTTGCGCATCGATTATGTTATCGGCAGAGAGACAATACTTTCGCATTAAGTTTCCAAAGCCACCTCCAGAAAAGTGTCCACCCGTGCCTACGCCCGGACAGACCCCAGCAGGGAAAACATGAACTTTACTTTTCTCGGCAATTCTGTAAAAAAGTTCGCCAAGAGTGGCGCCAACCTGAACCCATACAGTCTCGGATGCTATATCAATGTCTAGAGCATGAAATTTGAACATGTCAAGGACTAGAAATGGATGATTCGATACATATGAAAGACCCTCATCGTCATGGCCACCGCTTCGAATCCTCATTTCCAAGTCATAACGTTTTGCACAAATAACAGTTGCTTGGATGTGAGAAATGTGTTTGGCAACTATAATAGCGAGCGGTTTTGGGGTTGCAGATGTTGAAAACCTGCGATTTTGTAAATGGGAGAGTTCAAAACCGAGAGAAAGAGGTATTCTTGGGTGTGTAGATGGCCTGGGAGACTGGGTGGCATGGTGAAGAATTATTTGAAAGGAATTGGAAAAGCATGTGTAGATTAACTTGCTCTGAATTCACATATGAAATTCAGAAAAAAATGGTTGCAAATATGATTGGGATTGAAGGTGGGCGAAGGCATGAGGTCTTCATGATTCTGCTAATTAATTAATTGTTTTGAGCTCGTGGCTATCTTCTGCTCTATTATAAATAGATCTTCTTTGTCCACTGTTTACATGGTTTTTATTTGAAAATAATAATGATACCCATATGTAATTATAATTATTGCCTTTTTCTGATTACTTCAAAAATAGTTTGAAACTACACATTTTGCGTCGATTTTAGGACTAATTTCGGCGACTTTTTTCCGACGTTAAAGCAAGATCTTTTTATTTTTTTGGGAGTGGTGTGCATGTACGTATACCCTAAACAGTAGTTTGTATTTTCTGTCCGTTATTTATTTATATATTTTGTAAGAAAGCTATTTCCTTTCAGTACTACGACGTACTCTGTACGTGTTAGGACGTGCATGTGAGAGTAAAGCCACAATATATGTAAAACCTCAATCAAAACATATCTGGAAACTATGTACTTGTGCGTAGGTAATGTCTCGTGTACAGAACTGTGCGTACGTGCCATATTACGTGCATGAGATCTACGTCTCAAAATCAGTAACTGAAAAGGAAGATAGAATCTCTAAAGGTTTAAATCAGATCTTCTGAACGCTTTTTTAAGGACCAGATCGATTTGCAATAATTAAAACAGGCAAGCTGGTTGGAGAGGCTGAACAATAATTAACCCTATTACGGTGCGCCAACGTTGTTTCCATTTTAGTCATTTTCTCACACGTTTACGTGGTTAGGTTAATATTAGACAAGTGGAGTTTTGTTATAGAGTCATTTTAAATACTAATTAATGTAGATAGAAAGTTCTAGTTGGACTAGAGGGGAGACCCGCTAAATTTTGCTGCTCGCTCTCTAGACTCTTAAGAGTCTATGTTTTGGAGGCATTTTTTTTTTTTTTTTTTCATTTCAATTCGAGTGCATCTCCCACGTGTTAAACAAAAATTTTCTATTTTCGTTTTAAACGACCTCTTCCAGGGGTCTAATATCACTGCAAATAATTAAATAGTCATCACAAATAATAAAATATGGTCAAACACATTTAGCAGCAATTTAATATCGCTGTAAAATTGTCGGATACAAATAATTGTGTTGAAAATTTTCTGACGACGTGAATTTAGTAGTAAAATGTAGTTATTTGGTACAAAATAGTATTCGTTGAAAAAATTTCTAATCCAAAAGTTACTATTTGTAATAGTGACTTAATGTCACATACCAATTTCGTCGATGCATATGTCACCGTAAAATAATATTATTTATGCAATTTTTCTGATGATTTGAATTCTGTAAAAAAAAAGTCTTTAATTTTTACAAATTGTAACACGTGACAAATAAAATGGTTCAATATAAATATTTGTAGCGAACTCTTTTTATGAAAATGTGAATTTAGTAAGAAAATGTAATTATTTACTACCAAATAGTAATCACGGGAAAAGTTTCTACTCTAAAAACTACTATTTGTTGTAGTGAGGTAATTAATTTCACCAAACAATTTCGTCACGAATGAATGCATGTCACAATAAAAAAATATTCTTTGTATACATTTTATGATGATTTGAATTTTACAGGAAAAAGTATTTAGTTTTCACAAATTATAATTCGTGACAAATAAAATGGTCCAATATAAATATTTGCAATGAAAATTTCGTGACGAAGTGAATTTGGTAGCAAAATGTAATTATTTGTGAGAAAAATTTCTATCCCTAAAACCAATATTTGTTATAGTGGGGTCTAAAAAAAAATAAAAAATCAGAAAACCGCTTGAACAGGACATGTAATGCCCATTCTTGTGGTGGGTCATTTACAAAATAATTTTAATAAAAATCGACGGGAATTACGATTTCTTTTAAAATTTATTTTCCTTTCATGCTAGGATACAAAAGATTCCATGTTATAAATAAAATTTATTTTATTAATTAAGAAATTACAACGGAAAACATTAAATTTTATAATTAAAGTTCATTGTACAAAATATATTGCCTAGGCTTTCGTACTCTTCCCCTTGGGTTGTGCTCGTCCTTACTTGTCATGATTATCTTGTCCCTGGGAGGGAACACATAAAAACTAAAATGAGTCGATGACTCGTAAGTATTACTTCATATAGTTAAAATATAATAACACAGGTTTTCAGTCATGTAGTTATTATTCTATACATACATATCATACTTATCATGCATAGTCATTCAGTTCATTTTAAAACATTGGGAGGTGGGATTTTTCTTTAAAAATGTTTTCTTCTTTAAAACAGTTCCCACGCATCGTTGCCTTCATTTTCTACAGAGTCTGTTCATGCATACGTCTTTTTACATACATTCATGCATTTATCTTTTCTTACTTACGTACATTCATGCATACGTCTTTTCATACTTACATGTATTCTTTCTTAACATGTATAGGTTCTTTCTTATCACTGTCATTGGCCTTGTAGCACACTGTTATGCCCCGTGTGTTGGGGTTAGCGATCTTCTGGACCTAATTCCGCCTATGGCCACAGGTTGGGAATCCATTCCTCAGGGTGCAGCACTAGGTGCGCTATCAGTACTACTTACTGAATATTACAGTTTGCCCAGCCCAGTCCATTCAGTATCTTTTCCGTTTTAGTCCATATGGTCGTTACGTATTTTCATACATCATGCATTTAATCCATTCATTCCTTTATATTCCGTTCCTTTACTTTACAATCTTTTCAGTCCTTTACAGTCCATTCTTTCATTTCAGTCCTTTTAGTCCTTTACAATCTATTCTTTCATTTCAGTCCTTACGGGTCTTACAGTTGTTACGGTTCTTCAGTTCATCAGTTTCGTAAAGTCATTTTAAAAGAAAATGGTTTTCTTTCTTCTCATAAAAGTCGTTTTAAAAGAAGTTTCTCTTTAAGTAAAGGTCATTCTAGAAAAAATAAATAGTTTTCTTTTCTTGCATCTTTTAAAGATTTGTTTCGTTTCCTTTTGTGGACATACATACAATACATACCACGTATAGCATCCATTCTCATGCATACATGTACATACTTTGGGTGCTTGAAAATGGGCTGCCAAGGAGGGCCGCTACATACTTATACTTGAAAACTTAAGCTTAAACATGTCTTTGTTGAGAAAAAGTTTCATTTTCCCTTTCAAAGAAAAGCTTTCATTTTCTTCTTCGTTTATTTAAGAAAAATTCTAGAAGAATATGAACACAATACTTACTTGGATTTCATGTCATTCTCATTCCATGTAGTTCATTCATGTGTGTCAGATGGCAACCAATATGCATACACATAACCTTACGTCATCATCTATTTATTGCATAAACAACTATACTAAAAATAGAACTATTCCTCACTTGGAATACTCTCCATTCATCCTTGAGTTCTTACGTGCCATTTACTATGCTAAAGATTTCGGAGTCTTATTCCTTAAAGTGAACCTCCGTGATTCACTTTAGGGTTAAGACACTAAGACCTCTGTCTCATTCTTCTATTTCCACATTCCGACGCATGATTTTGACCAACAAAGTCATGCATTCCAACCTTAGACAACTTACCCATTACTACCTTCACGTATCCTAGTCCATACTAAATCCTCATTCACAACCAAGCCGGCTACATGACTTTAAGCCAACTCTGGGGCTAAAACACTATGTAACCATGCTAAGGATAGCTTACCCATTATATATGGTCAACTTGTCTGGCACACGTGTCTCACCAGAGACACTTGTATCATATCCCATTTGATCACCTAAGAACAACTTAATATTCCTATGAATGTCTGCTTGTATAAACAAGCTCCATACTCTAACATCAACTTGCTTAGACCTGATTGATAAGACTCTTCCTACTTCCTAGCCCTATCCAAGTTTATCCCAGCACTTGATAGGAGGGACTGCATCTACAAATGCGCCTCTGTCACTTCACGTAGCTCGAGACCAAATCTCGAGTTACAATACGATGCTCATTATGCTTCCGCTGCACTCTCTGATACCTTTTCACTACTTCACACCTACTTTCAGCCACAAGTCAACCACAAGGTGACAAGGTGACACCTGTCGCCTCGGACTACAAGCCACATCTTCACTGCTTTGGGATACTATTACATAGTTTCCGCCACTTAACAGAGGACTACATCCACAAATGTGACTCTGTCACATCATGCAGCTTGAGACTAATTCCTGAGTTATAGCACGACGCCCATCCTACTTCCGTTGTGCTCTCTGATACCTTTTCACTACTTCACACATACTTTCAACCACAAGGTGACACCCGTCACCTCGGACTACAGGCCACATCACCACTGCTTTGGGACACTGTTACACAATTCCTGCCACTTAATAAGAGGGCTGCATCCACAAATGTGCCTCTGTCACATCTCGCAACTCGAGACAAATTCCCGAGTTATAGCACGACGCCTATCATGCTTTTGCTGCACTCTCTGATACCTTTTCACTACTTCACACCTACTTCCAGCCACAAGTCAACCATAAGGTGATAGCCACCTTCGACTACAGGGCACATCACCACTGCTTCAAGGCACTATTACACAGTTCTCGACACTACACCATACACTCCAAGCTTCTCCGCTATGCCTTCCAACCCTTTGTGACACGCCATCTGGTGTATCACGACATAGCACAAAGTACACTTACATGAACTCTCTTCCATCCACACTATGACAAACATCGCTACGATGCATGCCTCATGGTGCATTGCTTACATAACATAAAGTACGCACCATGCATACTCCCTTCGCTGCATTACTTATTATCACAATGCACATCACATTGTGTATCGCCATATAACACAGAGCACATGCCACGTGTACTATATTCACTCTACGCCACACGTCAATATAGTGCATGACACACGGTGTGTCGCTGCTCTACACAGAGTACACTCCACGCGTACTCCCTTCACACTTCACGCTGTATCACAACTACAACATCCATCTCACACCAATACTCACAGCACATTCAACAATACTACACAATCAAGCCCAACACTTCACAACTGCACTTCACTTCACAACTACAGAGCGAATTCTACAATTACTAACTACATAGTCTACAATCTAACCAATCAACTACTATAAATGTAAATAACTAGAGATAGATGGTTATACGATCGATGGGATAACCCATGCGTCTCTCTCTGCCCATCATGATCAAGACATCGGATGAGGCGTACGTGGTAGTTAACATCACGTACGATGGCTGTCCACCATGTAAAGTGGCAATTTGGGCTCGAGAATAGCTAGGCATGGTCTTGGAAAGGCTCAAGGTGGCCTCGTGGTGGTCAAAGGTGGTGCAGCACAGCGGGATCACGCATTGAACAGTGCATCCGGAATGGAGGGAGGTTGCTTGAGGTGGAGGAAGGCTATAGAACTTGGCGGGAAGCTAGGGAGAGGTAGAGGAAGATGTGGTGGAGCTGTGGTGGTGAGGTGGTGGCTGGGCGGTGGCTCAAGATGGTGGATCGGCCAATAATGGTGCAACCCGTGCCTTGGAGAATGAGGGAGAGTGAGAGCTATACAAAGCTCCAGTTGGGCATGAAAATAGTTGGAGAAGGTTATGGTGATGAGAGGAATAAGATGGTGGTGGTGAGATACCATCGGTAGCCGTACATGGTAGTGCATGGTGGTGCAACCGAACATGTGGTTGTGAAGACCCATCGGAGAAAGAGAGAGAGGTAGAGGAAAAGGAGGACATGGGGAGGAATGATGTAGGGGGATCCAAGACAAATGATGTTAAGCTGTCAGATTGCACCTTGATGGCTCTGAGATACTATGAGTTGGCAGATCAATGCAAAGGCAGGAAATGATTGTGATATGTTCCTCATTGGGGCCGTTTTGAGTGCGTTTCAGTCTTTTGGCCATAACTTTGGCTACAGGTGTCGGAATCGCACATAAGACCACAATTCGGAAAGCTCTTTTCGACGCGCACGCTATCCATATTGAACATGGCTCCATGTGCCTTTTTTTTTTACCTCAAATTCTGCTGTTTTCCCCTTCGAATCACTAGTTTTAGTTATTTTTTTCTATTTATGGTAATATTTCGCTTGTCAGTTAGGAAGTCATGTTAAACCCGATTTGGGCCCCATTTTTTGCAGATCGCTTATTTTATTTCAAATTTCAATTTGGAGTATTTTTGAGATTTTGATATTTTTGGCAAAATTCGGATAAACACGACTTTTGGCTATAACAGTCCAGCTTGTGGACTGATTTTCATTATTGCTTGATTTGATAATATTCAGTTAAACCCTAAAGGCTTTTCTCTCTGGTTTTGGGCAATTTTTCTAATGTGAATCATCTGTTGGAACTAGCTTGCAGGACAATCACTATTCTGTTTGGTGTCTGGCATCAGAGCTTCAACATCTTCCTAGGAAATTTCACCAGTTTCAATGGCTGGTGGTCCTGGTCGTGGTCATCATGGGCAGGTTCCGACTGAGGAAGCCCAACGTCGTGATCTTAGCGTTCAGGATGCGATGATTGAGGATTTGCAGAGGCAAGTCACAGAATTAACCCAATGCCTAGCAGTGCAGGATTTCGAGGATCGTGAGGCCTCTAATCACGATTCTAATTCCACTTTCAAAATCCTATATCACAATCATGCTCTATTCTGGGAGCACCATGGTTGGGAGGAGCGTCATGGAGACCTTGGTTTTTGGGTTTTCTGGTACATTACAGGCTGAGGGATTCATGGATTGGATTAATGAAGTGAAGCATATTTTTTATTATACGGAACTCCCCGATCGTGTGAAAGTGATACTAATCACCATCAAACTCAAGGGCAGAGCATCTGCGTGGTGGGAGCAGTTGTGACGTTCACGAGACAAGCAGGGCAAGGCCAAGATCATTGATTGGGAGAAGATGAAGAAGAAGATGAAGGGTCACTTCCTTCCCTTCGGCTACACACAAACCTTGTTTCAGCGACTTCATGCATTGAGGCAAGGTGCGCGATCAGTCAATGATTACACGGAGGAGTTTTACCAATTGGTCGCCCGGAACGATTTATCTGAGATGGAGGAGCAGATGGTGGAGCGATATTTGGGGGGTTTGCACAAGCCCTTGCAAGATTTCCTCAGCCTTCATTCACTGTGGAATGTTTCGGAGGCCTACCAACATGCACTTGCTATTGAAAAATAGCAAAACAGGAGACCAGTGATTAGGAGCAATCAAAACAGTTGGCCAGTTCACCCTCAGGATTCCCGTCCTGTCCAGTAGCCACTGCAGGGTAATTCTAACCCTACTATTAGATGTTTTCATTGTGGTGAGCAGGGGCATAGGGCGACCGAATGCAGGAAGCCTGCTAATCAAAAGGGCAAAAATTTGTTGATTGAGGAAAATGTGGTAGACGAGACTGAGGAGATTGGCAAGCCCGTGTATGATTATGATGAGACGGATGATCTGCTGTATGGAGATGGTCATGAGACTTTGGTCATTCACAAGAGTCTACTGACTCCCAAGGGCGATTCAAGGGATGATTGGTTGAGAACCAATATTTTTCACACAACCTACAAAATGATCATTGATAGCGGCAGTTGTGAGAATGTAGTGTCCGAGGAGGTTGTCCAGAAATTGCAGTTGAAGACAGACCGTCATCCTAAGCCATACAAGTTGTCATGGCTAAATAAAGGAAGAGAGGTAACAGTTGATAGGCGATGCCTCGTGTCTTTTTCAATTGGTAGAAAATATTTCAATAATACCTAGTGTGATGTTGTGTCTATGGATGTGTGTCATGTATTGTTAGGTAGACCTTGGCAGTATGATCGTAGTGTCATTCATGATGGACGGAAGAATACGTATTCCCTTAACATCAAGGGAAAAAAGATTATGTTGGTGCCCCGGCAAGAAGGACTTACTCCTACCCCGGTAGCCAATAATACTAACCTACTTTCTAGTCCAGGTTTTTAGATGAATTGAGCATGGAGGCGTGGTCTATGCTTTACTACCTTGCGAGAATAGTGCAGTAGACATGGATACAAATTTACCAGTAGAGGTGCAGCGACTGCTAGCAGAATTTTCTGACTTGATGCCAGAGGATCTTCCTCCTGGGCTACCGCCTATGAGGGATATTCAACATCAAATTGACCTTGTTCCTGGGTCAAATTTGCCAAATCGACTAGCATATCACCTCAGTCCCAAGGAGGTTGATGAGTTGCGGCGACAGGTGGTAGAGTTGTTGGAGAGGGGCTATATCCGAGAGAGTATGAGCCCATGTTCAGTCCCTGCCCTGCTAGTGCCAAAGAAAGATGGTTCTTGGCGTATGTGTGTTGACAGCCAAGCGATCAACAGAATTACAGTGAAGTATCAGTTTCCAATTCCCCGTCTGGATGATATGTTGGATCAGCTATCTAATTCTAAGGTCTTCTTAAAAATTGACCTTAAAAGTGAATACCACCAGATCAGGATAAGGCCTGGAGATGAGTGGAAGACGGCGTTTAAGATGCCACAAGGGTTGTATGAGTGGATGGTCATGCCTTTTGGGCTATCCAATGCGCCCAGCACGTTCATGAGATTTATGCATAAGGTCTTGCGGCCTTTTATGGGGAATTCATCGTAGTTTGCTTCGATGATATCCTCATTTATAGTCCGACATGGGCTTCATACTTCGATCACCTCCATGCTGTTTTTGAGATGCTGAAAATGAAGTGCCTGTTTGTCAATCAGAAGAAGTGTCCTTTCTTCACTGCTTCTGTGACTTTTCTTGGTTTTGTTGTGTCTACTGATGGTGTTCATCCAGATCAGTCAAAGATAAATGCAGTCTTGGAGTGGCCCAAACCAAGGACCTTACATGACATTCGAAGTTTCCATGGATTGACATCTTTCTACCGCCAGTTCATTAGAAATTTTAGCACTCTGATTGCCCCTATCACTGAGTGCCTCAAGGGCATGATTTCCAGTGGTCTGAGGAGGCAGAGGCCAGTTTTCAACTGGTCAAGCAAAAGATGACCGAGGCTCCAGTTTTGGCACTCCCTGATTTTGATGATCAAGGTAAATTGTGATGCATCTGGGGTTGGCATTGGTTGTGTTCTGAGTCAGGCAGGTCGTCCGGTTGCTTTTTTCAGCAAGAAGCTATCGAGATCAAAAAAAAATTATTCCACTTATGACCTGAAGTTCTATGCCATAGTTCAGTCCCTGAAGCATTGGCATCACTACCTAGTACAGAAGGAGTTTATTCTGTTTACTGATCATGAGGCCCTAAAGTACATTAATGGCCAACACAAGCTGAGTAGACGACATGCCAAGTGGGTGGCATACTTGCAAGAGTTCACCTTTATGCTGAGGCACCAAGCAGGGAGTCTGAACCGCGTCGCAGATGCGCTGAGCCGTCGTACCTTACTCCTCACCACCATGAATACCAAAGTTGCAAGCTTTGAGACGTTCACAAATATGTATGCAGCTGATCCTTCCTTTGGAAGGATATTTCAGGAGGTAACTGATGGTCACCGTCATGATTTTGTTTTGCATAATGGGTATCTGTTTCATGGATTACAGTTGTGCATTCCAGACTGTTCATTGAGGCAGCAAATTATAAGTGAGCTTCATAATGAGGGACAGTTTGGCCGAGATAAGACCTTGGCTCTTATCTCTGCTGACTTTTATTGGCCCAAGTTGACTAGTGATATGGCCCATTATGTGGACCGTTGTTATGTGTGCCAGCAGTCTAAGGGAGTCCTCACCAATGCGGGTTTGTACACTCCCTTACCTATTCCTGAAGCTCCTTGGTTTGATGTTAGCATGGATTTTGTATTGGGCTTACCCCGCACCCAAAGGGCCTCGGCTTCTATCTTTGTTGTGGTTGACAGGTTTTTCAAGATGGCCCATTTTGTAGCTTGTAGGAAGACTATGGATGCTGTCCAGATTGCCCATCTTTATTTCTGGGAGATTGTGCATTTACATGGTGTTCCTTGATCCATCGCTTCAGATCGTGATACCAAGTTCATTAGTCATTTCTAGAAGAGCCTGGGGGGAAAACTGGGAACACAGTTAAATTTGAGTAGCACCTACCACCCCCAGACGGATGGCCAGACCGAAGTGGTGAAAAGGAGTTTGGGCAACCTTTTGAGATGTTTGGCAGGAACTAAGCTGAAGCAGTGGGATTTGTCATTGCCTCAAGCAGAATTTGCCTACAACAGATCGAAAAATGGAACCACAAGCTTAAGCCCATTTGAGATTGTCTATGGTCAGAAACCATCCAAGGTGCCGGACTTAGCCCTATTCCACATATAGGACGTTTTAGTCCTAAAGCAGATGAGATGGCAGAGCATCTCTGGGGTATCCATGAGCAGGTGAAACAGACCATTCATGAGAGCAATACCAAGTACAAGACTCGGGTTGACAGTCATCGTCGTTAGGTACTTTTTGATGTTGGTGATTTTGTTTGGGCTGTATTAACTCGTGATTGTTTTCCTGTTGGTGAGTATAATAAGCTTAAGGATCGGAGGATTGGACCTTGTGAGGTCGTGCAGAAGATCAATGGTAATGCTTACAGGTTGCGCCTTCCCAGTCACTTGAAGACTTCTGATGTCTTTAATGTGAAGCACCTAAGTCCTTGTTTTGTGGATTCTGATGACACTACTCTGAACTCGAGGACGAGTTCTTTGCTACCCGGGCCGACTGATGCAGGAGGATCCGAGACAGATGATGCTGAGCTGTCAGATTGCACCTTGATGGCGTTGAGATACCATGAGTTGGCAGATCAGCGCAAAGGCGGGAATTGAATTATGATATGTTCCTCATTGGGGCCGTTTTGAGTGCGTTTGAGTCTTTTTGACATAATTTTGGCTACGGGTGTTGGAATTGCACATAAGACTCCAATTCGGAAAGCTCTTTTTGGTGCGCACGCTGTCCACATCGAGCATGGCTCCATCTGTCTTTTTTTCGATCTCAAATTCTATTGTTTTCCCCTCTGAATCACTAGTTTTAGTTATTTTTTTCTATTTATGGTAATATTTCGCTTGTTAGTTAGGAAGTTATTTTAAACCCGATTTGAGCCGGAGTTTTTGTAGATTGCTTATTTTATTGCGAATTTCAATTTGGAGTGATTTTTGAGATTTTGCTATTTTTGACAAAATTCGGATAAACACGAATTTTGGCTATAACAGTCCGGCTTGTGGACTGGTTTTCATTATTGATTGATTTGATAATATTCAGTTAAACCCTAGAGACTTTTCTCTCTAGTTTCGGGCAATTTTTCTCCTGTGAATCATCTGTTGGAACTAGCCTGCAAGATAATCGCTATTCTATTCAGCGTCAAGGAAGCTCATGATGTGGTGGTGTTGGTGGAAGTACTCAGTGGCCGTTTTGGCTATGCATGGTGGCGCTAGGAGGAGGAATAGGCTCTAAGGCCCATTCGGTTGAAGGGAAAAAGAGAGAGAGAAAACTACTGGTGTAGCTCACCACTGGTGGGGTAGAGCTTGCTGATGAGGGAGGAGGTAAGGCACGATAGCTGGAGGTGGTGCCGGCTGGGAGGCACGAACCGAATGGTGGAGGAGGAAGCAGTGTGTACATCGGGCATGGGAGACAGAGAAAGAAGAAAGGGAAAAGTGAAGAGAAAAGGGTAGGAGCTTGGGTATTTAATACAAGTCCTTCGTTTCAAAATTCTCAAAATGATCTAATAATGAGTTTAAATACTGATTTGAAAACGCGTAAGTGTTTTATTTAAACTAAAGTTTAAAATAAAACACTAAGAGAAATTAAGATAGAATATTATTTTATAAACTAAAGTTTATAAAGTAATATTTCTTCATCATTATTTAAAATGATGAAGTGTCATTAATTACTCAAATGGAATAAAATCATTTAAATTTAATTTAGAATTTTCAACGTAAAGTTAAATCTCTTAATATTTTAAAATGACTTAAAATATTTAATTTAAATATTATCCAAAATTATAATACTTTTAAAGCTCATTAAAATATTATATTGTGTTATTATAAAAACAAGCTTATCTAATAATATTGGAAATATCTCATATAAATATTTCTAAAATATTTAAAATATCCATAAGTTTTAAAATATCTATATAACCTTGAAATCCGTTGGATAACTTTTGTAACATGCCATCAATGTATAGCATGTAGGACGAGGCTCAGCAGGTAAAACGAGTCTCATGATTAAAGAAGAAGAAAGGAGTGGATATCATTGGACATGATTGAACTGAACCAATGGGTTCGATCCAGTTTGTAAGTGGTCCACTACGGTATCGATTCTAAACCGATGAGGTACCGGTTTTCATATTTTGCAAACCAAGTTGTCCAGTATGGTATTGGTTATTAAGAATCGAAACTAGTCCTAAACTAGTATGGTACTAATTTTCATATTTTGAAAACCGGTTTAAATATAACCGAATCGGACCAGTATATATATTCATAATTTTTTGTATTATATTATATATATTATATTCTAAATTGCTGATTAATATAACATGAAATTCTAATTTTATTAAGTATTCAAGTCTATTAATCTTATAAAATAAAATAAATATAATATTTGATATAACATAAAACTAATCTTATAGTTTTAAATATAACATATAAATTTTAGTCTTATAAAAATTAATATAACATAAATATTAATCTTAGACATAAACATTAATATTAAGTTATTAATATAAACTTACTTTTGATATATGCATATCAATGATAAATACATTATTGGCATAGTAAATTATAATATATATATATCTATATATATATGTATATATATTCTTCTTTCAAATACATTTTTACACACTTGATCAAACATACTCATATAAAAAGCTTAGAACTTATATAAACTACAGTTAAATTCAATATTATAGTAGTATGTGTTAATTATTATAAAATAATGTACTTATACTATAATATAAATAGACTAATAGTTTGGTATATGTAAATATCGTATTATTACTAATATAGATAATCTATAAATTGGAAGAACCAGACTAGACCAAACAGAAATTGAGAAAATCGAAAGTTTCAATTTCGATAATGAATCGGTTCAGTATCAGTTCTTAAATTTTCAAAACCAGTGTATACTGGTTCGGTACTAAAAAATATACAAAATCAGACCGAGCTAGAGCAGTTACACCCCTAATGCCAACATAGTAGTATCAAGAGCAATGTTCAGATAAAAAATTAATTGGGTGTGAAATAAAAGAAATAGAGCTAAAGTATTGGTTTGATCGGGCTTTTCTCGTTAAGTTTAATACAAAAATAATGGTTATCATTAAGATGGTTGATACAACAAGTTATAAGAATCTGGAAACTATTTTTTTTTTCTTGGAAGACCTCGCCCAATAGGAAGGGCATAACTGTTGTAGGTTATTGCAACGAAGTCATTGGAGGACTGATTTCCCTCATCCTTGGGCATGAGAATACAAGAATATTCACTTTTAAGAAAAATATTAACATATATAATAGGATGATGCAAAATGAAAGGATTGGGCTTTAGGAAACTTTGAGAGTGGTTGCAATGTAATACTGACTCCAAGAGAAATAGAGCAATGATGGTAAGAATGCATGACGAGATCTGTAGTCAGGGAACTCAAAAGTGAGGTTAGTGTATGTAATGCCCGTCCTTGTGGTGTGTCCTTTTTCATATCGATTTTGATAAAAGCAAATCGACGGAAATTATGATTCATTTTAAATTTCTTTTCCATTCATACCAGGATACAAAAGACTCCATGTCATCCATAAAATTTCATTTTTCTTAATTAAAACTTTCAGCGGAAAATATTACATTTTATAATTAAAGCTTCTAATAAGAAACATCTTGCCTAGGCCTTCGTGCTCTTCCCCTTGGGATGTGCCCGTTCTGACCTGTCATGCTCATCTTGTGCCTGGGAGGCACACATAAAAACTAAAATGAGTCGATGACTCGTAAGCATTACATAATAACATAGCTTTCCAGTCATGCATTTATCACTCCATACACACATATTTTACATAGCATGCATATGTATTTCTCTTCGTTTGAAAATGTTTTGAGGTGGGGTTTTTATTTAAAACATGCTTTCGTCTTTAAAACAGCTCTCCACGCATCGCTGCCTTCATCTCTTAAAGAATCTTGTCATGCATTTATAGTTCTATGTACATTCATGCATACATACGTTCATTAAATCATCTTTTCTTACTTACGTACATTCATTCATTCAGTCCTTTCATACATACATACATGCATTTATTCTTAATATGCATTCGTTCATTCTTATCACTTTCATTGGCCATTGCACACTGTTACACCCTGTGCGCTGGGGTTAGCGGTCTTTTGGACCTGATTTCGCCCGTGGCCACGGGTTGGGAATCCATTCAATCAGGGTGCAGCACTGGGTGCACTTCCAATACTACTTATCCGGCATTACAATCTGCCCCGTATATTCTTTTGGTACCATTTTCATTCCAGTCATGTGGCCCTTACGTATTTTCATACATCATAGATTCAATCCGTTCATTTCTTTACAATTCTTTCCTTTTTTTTTTTTTTTATTCGTGTCATTTAAAGCATAGTTTTCTTTATTTTTCATAAAAGTTGCTTTAAGAGGAGTTTCTTTAAGATGAAAATGATTTTCTTTCTTTTCCATTTAAAGTTGTTTTAGAAAGAGTTATTTTGTTTTTAAAAAAATAGTTTTCTTTCTTTAACAATCATTACAATCCTTAACAGTTCTAACGTCTTTTAAAGCTTCATTTCATTTCCTTTCATAAACATACATACAATACATATCACTTATAGCATCCATTCACATGCATACACATAAATATTTTGGGTGCATAAAAAGGGGCTGCCAAGGAAGGCCGCTACGTATTTATACTTGAAAACTTACGTTTCATTTTCCTTTTTATAGAAAAGCTTTCGTCGTCTTTTCCATTTCTATAGAGAAAACTCTAGAAGAGTATGAACGTAACACTTACCTGGACTTCATGCCATACTCAATCCATGCAGTCCATTCATGTGCATGTCAGATGGCAACCTACATGCATACACATAACTTTATGTTATCATCTATCTAATGCATAAATAACTATTCTAGAAAATAGAACTATGCCTTGCTTGAAATATTCTATATCCATCCCTAGGCTCTTACATTCTATTTACTATGCTAAAACCTTCAAGGTCTTATTTCTTAAAGTGAACCTCTATGATTCACCTTAGGGTTAAGACACTAAGACCTCCATCTCGTTCTTCTATTTACACAATCCAATGCATGATTCTGACATACAGAGCCATGCGTCCCAACCTTAAACTATATACTCGTCACTACTTTCACGTATCCTAGCCCATACTACATCTTCATACCCATCCACTTAGACTACATGAACTCAAGCCAACTCTGGGGCTAAATACCATGTAACTATGATCAGGATAGATTACTCATTACATATGGTAAACCTGTCTGGTACACTTGTCTTGCCAGAGACACAAGTATCTCATCCCCTTATTATCACCTAAGAGCAACTTATAATTCTAATAAACGCCTGCTTGTATAAACAAGTTCCAAACTCCAATACCAACTTGTTAAGACCTGGTCGATAGGACTCTTCCTACTTCCCGACTCTTTATAAGTTCATCCCAACACTTGATAAGAGAGGATTGCATCCATAAATGCACCTCCATCACGTCACGTAATTCGAGATAAATCCCGAGTCACGTCACGATACCCATCATGCTTCCGCTGCACGCTCTGATACTTTTCCACCACTTCCTTATACTCTTAGCCATAGTCAACCACAAGGTGACACTCGTCATTTCAGACTACAGCCCATATCACCATTGCTTCGGGACACTGTTACACAGTTCCCAACGCTGCACCATACATTCCACGCTTCTCTGCTATGCCATTCGACACTCTGTGATACGCCATCCGGTTTATCAAGACCTAGTACAGTGTACATTCATGTGAACTCTCTTCCATCCATACTATGACAAACATCACTGCGATATACGCCTCACCGTGCATCGCTATGTGACATGGAGTACATAGTATGCGTACCCCTTTCACTACAACTTCTATGAACACGATGTACACTACACGGTGCATTGCCATACAATACAGAGTGCACTCTACGCGCACTCCCTTCATTCTACGCCACACCTTACTACAACATATGTCACACGACGCGTCGCTACACTACACAGAATACGCTCCATGCGTACTCTCTTCACACATCATGTCATATCACAACTACAGCATCCATCTCATGTCCACACTTCATAGTAAAATCCACAATACCACAATTCAAGCCCAACACTTCACAATTACATTTCGCTTCACAACTATGCAGCGAACTCCACAATTACTAATTACACAGTCTACTATCCAATCAATCAACTACTTCAAACGTAAATAACTAGAGATAGAGGGCTATACCATCGATGGGCTAACCCATGCATCACTCGCTGCTCATCACGATTAAGCGTCGGAGGAGCATACGTGGCGGTAAAACATCGTATGGTGGCTGTCCACCACGTAAAGTGGCGGTCCAGGCTTGAGGATATCTAAGCGTGGCCTTGGAAAGGCTCATGATGGCCTCATGGTGGTCAAAGGTGGCGGAGCACGGCGGCATCATGCCGTGAACAGTAAATCCGAATGCTAGGAGTTTGCTTGAGGCGGTGGAAGACCATAGAACTTCATGGAAAGCTAGGGAAAGGTAGATGAAGATGTGGTGGAGCTGTGGTGGCGAGGTGGCGGCCATACGGTGGCTCACGGTGGCGGATCGGCAACTTGAAGCTCATTTTGGGCTTGGAGAGTGAGGGAGAGTGAGAGCTATACACAACTCCGTTGGCCATGGAATTTCTTGGGGAAGGTCATGGTGATGAGAGGAACAAGGTGGTGGTGGTAAAACACCATGGGTGGCCGTGTATGGTGGCATACGGTGGTGCAACCGAAACTCTAGCTATGGAGACCCATCGGAGAAAAAGAGAGAGTTAGGGGAAAAGAAAGACATGGAGAGGAAGCCCTTGATGTGGTGAATGCATTGGCGAAGCTTGGTGGCTGATTTGGCCGTGTATGGTGGCTCAAAGAGGAGAAAAAGGCTTAAAGACCCATTTGTTTGGAGGAGGAAGGAGAGAGATTGGGTGGCCGGTAAAGCACACCACCGGTACAGTGGGGCTCGCCAGTGAGGGAGGATCACGCCGGTGTGGGAGGTGGGGCACGGCGGCTGGAGGTGGCACCGACTGGAAGCTTGAACCGTGAAGAGGAAATGCATGCATAGTGATGAGGAGGAACGGTTGGACGTGCACGAGGGAGAGAGAAGAGAAAGAATGAAAAAAAAAAGAGAGAAAAAGTGAGGAAGAAAAGAAAAAAGGCTGGGTATTTAGTCTCAGTCCTATGCTTCGGGATCCTTAAAAGGATCTAACGATGAATTTAAACACTGATTTGAAAACGCGCAAGTGTTTTATTTAAAATAAAACACTTAAATAAAACACTTAGAGGAATTAAGATAGAATATTATTTTATAAACTAAAGTTTATAAAATAATATTTTTTCATCATTATTTAAAATGATAAAGTATCGTTAATTACTCAAAGAGGATAAAATCATTTAAATTGAATAAGAGTTTTCAACATAAAGTTAAACCTCTAAATATTTTAAAACAACTAAAATATTTAATATAAATAATTATCCACAATTATAAAATTTTCAGAGCTCATTAAAATATTATAATTGTACTACATTAAAAACAAGCTTATCTAATAATACTGAAAATATCTTCTATACATATTTTCATAATATTTAAAATATCCTTAAGCATTAAAATATCTATCTTACTTTGAAATTCGCAGGATAACTTTCAGAACACGCCATCGAGAGACTGACTCTCGACACGTAGAATGAGGCTCAGCACATACAACGAAGTTTGACACATGGATCGAGGCTCATAAAGAAGAAGAAGAGAGAAGGAGCGGATATTACAGTGTAGGTATTTTAGTGGTGGACATGTGGTGATAGGTACTAGATCCAAGTAATGGTCTAATCCCAAGCTTTCTTGACAAATCAAGTGCAAGAAGTGAGTTGTTGTCAAGATAGTTGATATAACATTCTAGAATGTATGATAGCCATTGCTTTTACTACGATTGGGCACACTATTGTTGAAATCAACAAAAACTCATTTTTTTCATCTTCAACAACATGAATACAAAATATATGAGAACTTCAAATTTAAAGAGAAAGTAGTAATGGACTAGTATTGGGATGATGTAGAACATAAGGACTGAGCTTTAGGTGGCCATAAATTTGGTTGCAAGGCCACATTACCATCTTGGATCCCCTATTATGAGCCAAATGGAGTAGCGATGATCTAAATGGGGAGGTCACTAGCAGTTAAAGAGAGTTGCAAGACGTGTAGTTGCTAGAATGGTGGAAATGTGGTGCCATGTGAGGAATACGGACAACATGGGTCATGACTGGGTGACATGTGTGTCAACCAGCTATGAAGACAATGGTGGAGCGTAGTCTACTTTTTGGAGGCTTGAAGGTTGTAAATCAATTATCAAACATCTAAAAAGGGAAAGAAAAAAAAGGGAAAAACTTAGAGAAAAATGACACAAGATTTGCCAAACTTGGAGACCAAGTTTGCATTAGTTTCTCATCGATCCTATCTATGCTAATCAAGGAAACACATCACTCTAGGACGTGTAGTTGTCGAGCTCTGCATACCATGCACCCCTAGAGTTTTTTTTTCCTGCAAAATTTCAGCCCCATCATGAGATTAGATCACATTTTAAAAAGCATTACATTATGTTATTTCACTAATCATCACTTTGTCAATATGGCATGACCCAAGACATCACTTTTGTCTCCATGAATACACAACAAGATTAGGACTTGGGCATCCTAACGTTAGGGTTAGGTGTACCTCAACCATGGTCATTCAAGTGTCAAGAATATGCATCTAGGAAATGAGACATATGCAGCTGAATATACCAATACTTTCCCATCTATTTCTAAAACAAATCAACCCTTCTCCCATGCCTCTTGAGCTATCCCTTAGGTCTAGGAAAGTTTCCCAAGCCACTCTCATGTCAACCCAAATCACACCCTACACTTGTTAAAATTGGGTGAAGAAGGTAATGGTCGTCATGTGCTCTTCCCGGCTGAAGCACCCCACTCAAACACTCTCTTCTTTTCACTGCAAACCATCACCATGTGTCCTCTATTTAATTATCAATTTTCATATTGGAATTCACCATGGCAGCACCTGCAAGAGCACTTAGAACATAGTACAAGAAAGAGGCAAAATTGAGAAAGGTTGGACTGGTTTAAAGCCAAAACCACCCAACTTACAACATATGGTTTTTGTTGGGAAATCGGAACCCTTCTACTTCACATGTGAATCTGAAATTCTTGCATCATTTTCCACACACTTGGTCATTATCCCTAAGGTAATAATGAAGCATACACCCATTTGCACACCTGTGTTGCTTGTAAACTCTACTTGGTATTTGATAGACCTTGAAGTGTTGGGACATACAAAACATTGTCACCTAACATGCCTCTAACAAAATGCAATATTCATAGTAGATGTTTTTTTCTTTTTTTCGAGCAATACATAATGTGCCGGAATGTTAATCCCAAAACATAAACATATTTCCTTAAATATTCACATATCCAGAAAGACAAATCATGCATCCAACATGTTTATAATCAAGCAACGTGGCACTGGAGACAGATCTTAAGTTACATACATAAAATCAAAACTAAGTTAAACACCAAGCCATTCTTGAACTCTACTGTAAGTGCCAAAATGGAATCCAAAAGTTGGAGAGTTGACGCCATGAGCTCCTCGAGGCTCCTTCCCGAACTACTCAACCTTATCCAAACTGTCATGCGATGACCCTCGCTTCCCTGACACATAATCTACTATTATGGAAAAATGTTAGTTGGGACTATCATAGTAAGATTTTTAATCTTAGCAAGTAAAAGTCCTAAGGTACTAATTGTATAATTAAGCAAGCATAACAGTAACGTGACATGTATGCTTGATGAACATGAACAACTTGCTTATGCATAAAAAGACTTAGAACATCATAAATTGACATGAACATGACATACTTAGAAACATAATAACTTGACATGAATATGGCATACTTGCTTGCATGAACATGAGACATTCATACATATACTTGTTTGCTTACATGATAATGGACGCTCCACGGCTCTACATGGACTGTGTGCTCCTTCCGGTATTGCATCACATCACAAGTTCTTGCACCAACTATGAGTATGAAGGCTTTACTCATAGATAAATCCATAACTTGTTCTTGTAGTATGTTTTGGCATCCACCGTTGCTTGGTGCTTGACTTCACTAAGGAAACTAGTTACTTAGGTCTCATTCAAAGTTTGTTGACTATATTTCATCAATACAGGATATTCCACTCTAATTTAGACACTCCAAAGTGAACATGGGAACTCCACTATGATAATTCTCCATCTTAGCACTTGGAGTCTTGATAAAGCAAAAGACTCTTGCGTGACATAAAAATATTTTCTTAACATACTTACATATGACATGACATTCATGGCATGTGACAAATTAGCATGAATATAAATAAAGACACATTACCCTATTGCATACATAAAATATAACAAATAAGTTAGAAGTTAACTTACACAGTGTCATGTGTAATGAAAGCATAGCGTAAAGAAATGTAAGTCAAAATGAGAGACATTCTAGGGTTAAAATATCTCACATAATCCTCATAGATACAAAACTCACTAACTTTGGGCCAAATTTGCTACTCTACTCACTTAACTTTTGAGAAATTATAAGTTTTCCCTAAACTTAAGGAAACTGCAAACGAACACTAAAACTTACCAAAATTTGTATTCCTCATGTAAACTTCATCCTAAATCTAAATATGAATTTCGAATTTTTAAAAATTAAAAGGTAGGAAAAATCCTCTTGATTGATTCACTCCTAGGCTAAAAATGATGATTTTGTTGCTACTTGGCCATTTAACACACTAACATTCTCAAACCATATTTATCAACAAAAAAATATCATAACCTTATCATGTTAAGAAACAAAATCATACATTAAACAAAATCTTAAACTCAACACTTCAAGGAAATGCCCAAAACATAAAGACTAGGTCAAATGAAACTAAATCTTGGGATTCTTGGTCTAATCAATTCATATCAACTAGAAGAATTCCAAAAGTCCACAAATAGCACTTCTAACATATTTATAAAACAAACCTAGGTGATATCATGCTTGATTAGTTTCAAAAATCACAAAACACAACATATGAGAATTCAATTTGTATCAAAACATTGAAACCGAGTATGCATGCTTTTGGACTTGAATCAAAGGGATTAGATCTTTGATTTTAATGCAACAAATCAAACTCAAGGCTTTGAAAACAAGATTTACAAAAAATTAAACCCATAGAATCAAGACGCTAAAGCTAAGATAACAATCTAAATCAAACAAAACTCATTTTGAACCAATTGGTTTCTACCACTTTAAAGATCACGCAAAACCATTTTATAAAATTCTAACATGCTTTGAATCAAACCATAACTTGTATAAAAAGCATGTAAACAATTCATCAAACTAAAATATACAATTTTCATCAAAATAACACAAAAATCCCAAGATTTATCAACAATTATCTAAACCAACCCTTCCACCATCAACTCCAACTTTTATCCAAGAAAATCCCCAAGAAAAACCAATGCTATCCCAAGTAAACTAGACACATTACTAAATAAAATAGAAGAGATTTGAGCCGAGGGAAACACTTACAAAGGGATTGGAACTTCAAGAGCACAAGCAAAATTTTTCCCTCTCTCTCTCTCTCTCTCTAGGGAGCAAGGAAAAATGAAAGTGTGGGGAAGAAAATAAAGGTGGCATGGGGTATAGAGGGAGAGTTGAGTTTGTGGTTTAATGTGAGGTTGGCTTGTAAAAAGAGAGGAGAAAAGGTTGAACTGGCCTGATGTTTTGCTGCTGCTGTTGAGTGGGTGGAGGGGCTAATTTGTTGCTTGTTTGACTTACCATAAATGAAACTATTTGTGGCAGTGGATGAGGTGGCTTGGAAGCCAAGGGATTACCTTGTAAGAGGGTGGAAGCTTGTTAAAGAAGCTTGGTTGGGCTAGCTAGTTTCAATGGACTAAAAATGGGGCTAACATAATGCATCCAATTAGGGTTTTGGTTAGGGTTTGGTCCAATCCTAATTTTTCTTAGTCAAATGTAATTACCAAGGTGTAATAAACTGGATGAGGGTGTAAGAGTATATACTCGAGTGGTTCGTTGCTTGTGGAAGTGACTTAACCAAGTGGGAAAACACTTAGTTATAAACCGATCACGTTTGGGGTTTGAGAGGATTTAGGGTTTCGGCTACTACAATGGGTTTAAGATTTTGGTTTACCTCCAAAGATTTGTTGATCCATTAAGGTTGAAAACCTATTCTAAATGGCCAAATAGTGTTTGGTTGGATGAAATAGTGAATAGTGAAAGAGACATGATGACAAGACTTGATTCACACTCATCACTGACACACTTGTTCTCCCTTTTGACAAGTGTCCAAGGCTTTCCTAGTGGATGACAAGAATTGTGCCATGTTTCCAAATAAATATTTTTCTAGTGATCCTAAATGGATTTTAACATCCTACAGGGCAATTTGATAGGTGTTTGAAACAGATGCCATGTGGCATTCTTCCAAAGGATTACTATTCACCCAAAAAACTCAAAACTTTTTGTTGCACCATAAAATTCAAAAGATTCATATGAGTCGAATCGTGCAATTTGTTTCATAAAATTATCTTCCTAAGTTCCTTAATTAAATACAAAGAAAATTATGTCACCATAGTGGATCGGGATTTGAATATACTAACAGACTAGAATCTAATCGAATGCTCAATTTGTGAAATTAGGATTTCACAACATTTCAAAGGTCTAAAGAAATTCTTTTATCAAATTTATTTCGGGACATTACAACACGTACTTGTAATAAGGCAAACACCTTACTTCATCGAGATTATTTCCAAGCGTATCTTCATTCTACTTTTACAAACTGAGCCTTATAACTTCACCCTACCTTTCTTTATTCATCCCACACCATCACCAAGTGTAACACAAAGATCTAGTGAGAAAAATGTCGATAGATCCTTGACAAGAGAGTGAACTTGAGAGGTTAGTCAAAGGGCCCTTGGCGAGTTTGTTTGTGTGAGCATCAAAGCTTCAGTTTGGTGAGTTGATCTTTCATACTCTTGCTATTATATGTTAGGTCATTATGTTAAGCTATAATTTAAATCATGAAATTGAAATTTGATTTAAGTTTTATGTGACATATTCTTGAAAGCATCATTTCAGTACAATCTTGAGGATTCTAGTTATATTCTTGTGTTAATATGGTGTTATGAGCTTTGTTAAAGCCTGATTACGATGATCAAGAGTGTATATTTCAGAAAAACAGCATGTCATATTAAGGATCTAGTTCAATATCTTAGTTTGAGCATGAAACATGATGATCTGGTATAGGGCTTCAACATGATTGAAGTTCATCTTAGCATATCTAAAGCACTCATTTTCTATCTAGACATAAGAACTGACCATGTTAGAAAGTAGGGTATGTGTTTTGTTGGAGTTCTTAATATTCATGCAAATGAAAATCTAGAAACATCATGCTAAGTCTCGGTTTTTGTGATATGTGGTTCTATGATGACGTTAGTGTTATGTGATGATGATATGATTATATATGACATAAATCTAAGATGCTACCATGTTAATAAGTTTTGATTTAGCATTTGAATAGTTGTTAATTTTTCAATAAAAGGAACTCATTACGATCATAGGCTTAAATCACACATAGTGAAATTTGGGGTATTACATGTCTCGGGTTTGATGAGTTTCTTATGATAGATGTTTGATTCATGTACTTATAAGGTTAGAAATGCATTTAGAATAAGAAATACATGGATTTTGTGAAGTTTTCTAAAATTTAGGGCCGAAATACAAATAGTGAAAGTTTAGGGTTATATTTGTAATTTTGAAATATCTAAGGGTAGATTTGCAAATATTATTCTTAGCATGTTAGACTCTGGAAATTTTCATGATTTCTAACCTTAGTATATCTCTTATTTTAGCCACGACGATTTTTAGAAATCAAAGTTTGTAAGTTGGCCTCTAAGTTAGCCTTGGATAATATTTATATGACTTTGAAAAAATATCACATTCATATTATAAATGTTATTTTTTATCATGAAATGTCCTATGTGTCTAAGAATTCGGGCATTTACATGGTTACAACCATGACATGCTATGATTATATGTTGCATTTGCACAAAGTATGAAAAATGTAATGTTTAGCATGAAACATGAAAATATGTCATTTTTGCATGAAGCTTGTTACATATTTTATGAAAAAGTATTACATTTCATGAAATATGATTTTTTTTCATGAGCATATCATGAAAATAATTTTATCATGACTCACTATCCAATGCTAGGATGTGGGATTATCGTAGTGGAGATCCTCTTTCTATTCTAGAGTGATTCATAATGGAGTGGAATCCCTTGGATTGACGAAGAACAGTAAACAGACTTCGAATGGGTTCTTTTTAAAGAATTATGGGGCGAAGTCATCGGACACCTTATGGTAGCGGATGTCCATAAGGTTCATGGTAATGGTTAATTTGGACTATTATGAGATTTCTATTTAAGATGGAATCACAACCGGGAATCTGTGATGTGGTAACCAGCAAGTTTGCATTGTCTGAATGTGGGGGAACCGTGATGTATCATAATTATGATGCTCAGTTCTCTAGAGATACCATATGAGTTGATGCAGAACTTTGTGCTATTGATTAAACAGTTATGTTATCTGTAATAAAATGTGCATCTATATTTACTGAAAGATATTGAGGAATTTGGATGGGAGAAACAATATGATTTTTTTTTTTTTTTGCATCCATGTCATGTTTATTATCTATTATGTTTATTTTATATTTGTATATATTGGTTGTTAACTTGCTAAGTTTTGGCTTCTAGAGAAATAGTCACGAAAGTCAGGGGTGAGGAGAGTGTAGGTACTGGAGCAGTGGAGATGTGGTGATAGATGCTAGATCTGATTATTGGTCTAACCCAAGCTTTCTTGACAAATCAAGTGCAAATCCACTTATGCACTTGAATCCTTTAACTTGAAATTTACAATAATAAGAAGTTATATACGAAAAGTCAGCCAAAATCAAATTTCGCAAAAAATCTTCCAATTAAAATAAGCTAAAGACAGCAAAAACTTCTCTTAACTCAAATAAATCCGCTTATGCCACTTGGCACCTTTCTCACCTTTCTCTTGTAATCTTATCATGTGACTTAGTAAGTCACAAACCTACACTAATGTGTAAACCATAAACCTACACTAGTGTGTAAACATAAGCAAATTACAAAATGTGGAGTGACATTTTAGAAGCAATTATTTACAACAATATTAAAAATAACATAGCAACATTTCAGAAATAATCATTCACAACAATGATATACAAAAGTCTTTTGGCATAAGCAAAACTGAACAACATCATATATAACATAATAGATTGCATGTTTAACGCCTATGGTAGAGCTGTACAAATCCCAATGGCCAACAGAGCAAAAATAGAACTTGAACTATCCTTCTTTTAAACTTAGTGCATAGAGTGTGCTTACAGGAAAGACCATGAAAAAATCACTTTGTCTTCAAAGTGGGTACATCAGAAACAAAAGTGTTGGTACCAACAAAATAACAAAGGACACAATTTTATACTTGTTGCAAGGTCGGGATGGAAGCAAAAGCAAAATGTCATGCCAAAGGGTAACATATCACATTAGAATAGATTGCTCAATAGATAGATATCAATAATCATATAAAAAATTACAAACTTCATGTTCTCTTTTTTTATATAGTTGAGAAGAGAGTACCAAATATGCTCACATCTAAACTAGTATAGATAGAAAAGTATTTCTTTGACTGATGTTGTTTTCATAGCAAAATATGCAAATTTTCCATAAAAATCAACCTCAATAAGTTTTTATGCAATGTCTAGCATAAGAGCACCGCTTACCTAGACTTTTTAATATCTTTAAATTTTCTCACAACAATGCCCAATGAATATCAATCGTCACCTAAATATAATTACCTTAATCTTGAGTTAACGGAGCTTAACACTTCTTTTAGACATAAAAAGGATCATATCTAAACTCCCATCAAATTCTGTAATGGCCCTGAATACACTAAATGCGCTAAAGGCCAATGCACATATGACCTGAATTTAGCAACATCAACCATCTAGTTCTATTTCTTTCATATACCTTCACTTAATCCCAAAGGTTATGTACTAACCCTTGTACAATCCAAAACCTCTTGTTTCCAAAAATATTCAGGTTGATACAACTACACAACACGGTTCCCCATATGCACCGTAAGCACTTACTAGTGACCGTAGCACAACTCATGTTGAGACTATGTCTTTGTCTGCAAACATCGTTGTCAATGCATTGGTATCATAACATTTCATCATAGCATATCATCATCATAACATTTTATCATAACATATGCATCCACCAGCATTAGGTGCCATAACATTTGACTTCACTCTAACATTCTTTATAAAGAATCCATTCGAAACCCATTGACTGTTTGTTGTCAACTCAGGGGTTACAACTCCATTTTTACTCACTTCATAGTAGACAAAGGAGTTCCACTTGGATAATTCCCCATCGTAGCCATTTGGGTTATGAAATAATTCATTTTCATGCTATACTTAAAAAATATATTTCATAACATGTGTATATATATGTAGCAAGCTTTCATGTAAAAATGACATTTATAGATGCAATATGCTAAAATGGTGAAAACTTCACATGTCATGTAAGCAAGTAATCAAATGCTCAATGATTTATCAGATGATGTTTCATGCTCAATTTGACATTTAACATGAATGTGGCATTTACATATGAATCATAAATAAATTCTCTAAGAGTAAGTTAGAAGCTAATTTACAAATTTCCTAACTTTGAAAAGTCGTTGCAGCTGAAAACAATTTGTACTAAGTTAGGATTTATACTACTACAGAAGAAATTCATAATAAAAAGGCTTCAAAGATAGGTATTTACAAAAATATCCCTAAACTCTCAAAAATTGCCACTAAGGCCTTAACTTTTTACCATTTGCAAACAAACCTCAAATTTAACTAAACTTCACAAACGTCATATTTTTCATATTCTAAAACCATCTATACTTTTGGAATTGTAAAATTCAAACTAGAACTACCTCAAACATACACAACCAGTGGCATGCACTCTAGTTGATGCCTAAGTGTATTTTCAATTATTGATCCCTAAGAATGTATGCTTATGCAAATTTCTTAAATCACAAATAATCACTATAGTACTTAATGACATGATAGAAGCAAATTTTTGGGTGAGTAAGTTCATCCTAACACTTAATCATGGCTAAAATCCTTAATCTTCATTAATCAAGTATGATGCTCTTAACATAAATCATAAAGGCATGCTTCCTAAATTCACGCAAAACATGTATTTTTATTCTTATCCCAACTGCAAGGCTTTCTAAATGCTTAATGATCAACCCTATGTGAATAAATCAAATCTTCATCGCTTAAGCATAACTTAATTAAAAACCAAGCATGTTTGATGATCAACACAAGGTAGAATCAAAACTTATCATTGCATGCTTCTAATTTCAAAATCAAACCTTCAATGATCCTTCTAAGAGATTAATAAATCATATCATAAAATGCTAAAACTTCCACTTAAAACAATTTAAACTCCTAAACCATCCTTAATGTACCCAGTTTTGAATCAAATATGGTAACATTTTCTAAACTCAACCAAAATTCATTCCAACACTTGAAAAAGAGACTTGACATGTAAACTAAAACTTAGGGAAAGAAAACTTACAATTTTCATTGCCCACTAAAGCTTTCAACACAAGAACTCACAAGAACACCAAGACCACTCAAGAACTCTCAAGAACTTCACTCGGTTTTACTCTATTGCTCACTAAGGGGGAGACATGCTCTCAAGACTCAAGAGAAGGCTTGGATATGAGGTGTGGAGGAAATGAGGGAGTGGAGGGGCTTTTTATAGGCAGCAATGGGGAGGGAAACATTGGTTTTAGCTCCAAGGAAGTGAATGTGAGTGGTGAAGGTGGGAGGTGGAGTGTTGATTGAATTTTCCAGATTTGTCATGGCTTGGTCAGCTGAATAGGTACCTAAAGTGGCATCATTTCATCATGTAAGAGGGCTAGGAGGCATCCATGGGTGTAGGGGTTTCTTGATTCAGATTTTGAAACAAAAATCCACAAGATAAGCAAGCCATAGCCAAAGGTTTTGGGTTTCCTACAAGGCTGTCCAGATTTTGATCCCTCCTTTGTCTCATCCTCTTGGTCTGGTTTGTGGTCATAATTATCATCATTGAGTGCCTTTCTTAGGTGGGTAAAGATTCATGAGTGGTGGTGTCAGGAGGTTGGCTGATTTGGTGCAGAAAAATCTTTGAAGAGCCAAGGGTACCCGGTTTCCATCCAACTAGTGCTTAGGGTGCAATTGGTTTGTGGTTTTGGTTTTGTTCTTGAAACGAATTTAATCCAAGGCTTGGTGTGGGTTCAAATGGGTCTCATGAGTATTTAAAGACCATAGTGCCCTTGAGAAAAAGACAAAAACATTAGACTTAAGGGAAAAACAGTCTATTGCACACAAAGGGCACACACGTGTGCCGATTGGTGTAATTTGGGGTTTGATATATCATTTCTTTTAATGACCTGTGTGAAGGATTATCCATGGTCCTAATATGATTTATGAGTAATGTAATTGAATAATGAAACGAGAAAATTTCTTATAAAAAAGGCTAAAAAGAATAAGAGAGAAAATTAAGCTAAAAAACAAGATTTAAAGATCACTAACTATGGGTAAGTTGATTAATAGTCTTAACCAAACTTCAAAACTTAATTTGAGTTCTAAGAATCACTTAGGGTATAATATGGGTTTGAGGAAACCCATGGTATGGTACATTGGGCTTCAAATTAAAGACTGAAAAGAAGCAAAACAAGGCATTGGGCCTTGTTGGGCTTAAAAAGGCCATGAGTGTGAGTTGATGATTCATAGACTTGGGGTGAGAGTGGATGAGAGGCCTTTGTTCTAGATTGGAGGGGCCTATATATGACCTCAAAGGCCTATTAGATTGGGTCCTAAACTTTGGATCTTTTCTCAATTGGGCCAAAGTCTTGAATCTTACTAAGTTAAGTCGCAATGGCCTTATGCTTACTAAGTTGAGCCTAATATATTGGATATAATAAGTTAGGCTTATAGTCTTTTGTCCAATAAGTGAGACCTAAAATCTTATGTTTTGATAAGTTGGGCCTAAGGTTTTCACTCTTACTAAGTTAGGCCCAATGACTTTATGTCTTTTATGAATTTCACAACTATTGGATTTGGTTCAATATCACAACCTCAAAACATAAACTGTTTTGGGTATTCCAGCTTTAACTTTAAAAAGAAAATGTGTATAACTTAGTAAAAATGCTAACATGCTTTGGATCAACTCAAAACATATATTAAAATATATTCAAATTCCATCATAACCCTAATTTTTTTTTAAAAAAAACTCATCAAAACATCAAGATTTTACACTATCGTCCAAACTATCACCCAACTTGAACTTTGCGTGTTCAAGTCAAATTTTCACCAATTAAGACTCCCTGAAAATTTACCCAAAATTTATAATTGGAAACTAGATTCAAAAAAGAAAAAAAAAATACAACAAGAAAGGTTTGGGAGAATCGACTTACAAAGGGCTAGAAAATGCAAAGCTAGAACTACTAGATCGAAGAACTGTGTGAAGCTCTCATATGAGTTCTCTCGAAACAAGTGAATGAGAAATAACCAAATGGTGAGGAAAATGCTTGGGGTATGCTTTATAGGAAAAGAGGGCTGACATAAGGTGGCTGAGTGACCTCTTATTTATCTATGTTGCAAAGGAAGCTATCTCATGATTTCACTTGCGTAGTTAGGGTGCGAGTAAAACCATAAAATAAGATGTCAATAAAAACAAATCCGGGACTATTACTATCTACGCACTTGAGTACCTAACTGATTAATTAATATTAAAAATCTAGCTACATTTGAAACTTGAACACCCTGTTTGCCCCAAATGGCAAGAAAATCAGTAATGAAAGGAAATAGTGATAAAATGAAAGGTTCAAAAATGAGGTGCCCTTCCTCATTAAGCCAACATCGATCTTTAACCAGCAAATATAGATATTCATGTTCTCAACTCCTTCCACATTCCTTAGAGGCTGATTCAAAAAAAAATAATCTTTTTTGGTTAGATGGCCGGTTACCCTCGTCTAGTTGTGGCCTGTGGGGGTGTCCCAAGGTCGTCCCACTGTTCTTTAAAATCTTTCTTACTTGCATGCTAAGTGTTGAGGTTAGTTTTGATAGTAATATATTTTCAGTTTTATCTTGTCACCAGCTTTGTTTAATAATGACACAAAGGTACCTCATGGGTCGGGGGAAAGAATGATCAGAAGGAGAGAGCAGGCCGGGAAGGAGGAGCCGACCATACGCCTTGAGACGATTCACCATAAACCATTGGAGAAAAAGTTTACTATTCGAAAGGAAGGACGTCCGTATTGGTGCACTCAAACCTTATCTAATCAGATCCTGATCTCAATGTTAACTTGTTACTATAATAACATAATAACTTCTATTTAAACCTAATATATAGAAATCTTCATATAGAAATATTTTACTTCAATAGAAGTGTAGATTTAATTGATCATAAGTTAACTTCAAAATATTACCAGCTTATAATTAAATGGCTAGCTTAATGTAGTATCTCAGACTTACACCGTAAGCAGAATAGTTTTCAATCTCTTGTAGTGTTCACAGTGACCAATTTTACTTTAGAGCAAAGCACTTGGATGTAAAATTTAACTTTATTTCGCTACTTGAAGGGATTGTTCTGGATAATTGACTCCTTCTCCAATATTAACTTCACGAACTATCTGCATAAATTATTTTGTGCAAGTAGTGAGAGAAGAACAATCATGCGAAGAGAAATGTTATTTTTTGCATGTAACACTAAAATCAAGTTAGCCATGAAACATTATTATTCTGTAAAACTCTTTCATTTGGTTTAACAGTTCATGAAAGAGTCCAAGGACTGGAAACCCCTTAAAGGCTCAATGACCAGCCGGAGGAATGCTTTGTTCGTTTTTGAAGAAATTGGAGGGATCAATGCTCGCCTTCGCACGCATCAACCTGTCCAGATTGCCCTTGAAATACTTACACCCATATACTCGTGCACTCTTAATAAGGATTGTACGATTATGACGTGAACTGGCAATACCGATATCAAGATCTCTATAGTTGAGGAAAGCCTCCCTTGGGGACTTTGATACATACGGTCTCATCACCTTGTATAGGGTTCTTGCCAACTTACGGTAACGGTTCGTAGCCTCTATATCTTCTTCCACCCATTCCACATAATACTCTATCTTGAATATGTTCCCAGCCCTGTGTGGGAATGGAGTCTCAGATTCCGAAATCTCACTCATTCTTCCTCCATAAGGATTCCATTGCATCCATCCTTTTCCCCCTATTTTAATGAACACTTTCCATATGGATTCTAAACCAGTCTTTGGAATTGGTTCTTTCACATAATCAGACTTGCTTATGAAGGAGGAGGCATCTGCCTTGGATGGCCTGACTAGTAAAGAATCTGTGGGAGTTCCGGTGGGGAAATGTGCCCAGAAAAGAGTGGACTCAATCCATGTCATTTCACTGCAGTTATCTTGCTGCAATCTTAGTTCAGGAAACCTCACATTCATCAAAGGGAGAAGGCTTTCAGATTTTCCCAGAAAGTGTCCAATGAAAGTAACTTGCATCGTCTTCTTACCTTCTTGACTTCCATTCACTGCTTGTAGAAATGCCCTTATGAAGAGGTCTTTTGGTAGATTATGTGCAACCTCTTGCCAACGATAAACAACATCTGTTGCATTCTGTTCCAATGTCCTTGTAACGCTGAACACTGTCACCATGGATGGAACTCGTACCAACTTTATTTTCCACGAAATAATGACTCCAAAGCTTGCTCCACCACCTCCTCTAATGGCCCAAAACACGTCCTCTCCCATGGATTTTCTATCAAGGATCGATCCATTGACAGTGACTATTTGCGCATCGATTATATTATCTACAGAGAGGCCGTACTTTCGCATCAAGTTTCCGTATCCACCTCCAGAAAAGTGTCCACCCGTGCCTACGGTCGGGCAGACCCCAGCAGGGAAAGCATGGATGTTACTTTTCTCGGCAATTCTGTAATAAACCTCTCCGAGAGTAGCACCAGCCTGAACCCATGCTGTCTCGGATGCTATATCAATGTGTAGAGCTCGAAAGTTGAACATGTCAAGGACTAGAAATGGATTATTTGATACATATGAAAGACCCTCACTGTCATGGCCACCGCTTCGAATCCTGATTTCCAAGCCATAACGCTGTGCACAAATAACAGTTGCTTGGATGTGAGAAATGTGTTTGGCAGTTATAATAGCGAGTGGTTTTGGGGTCGTAGATGTCAAAAACCTGGGGTTTTTTATGTAGGAGTTCAAAACTGAGAGAAAAGAGGCATTGTCGGGGGTGTAGATGGCCTGGGAGACTTGGTGGAATGGTGAAGAATTATTTGAGAGGCATTGGAAAAACATGTGTAGATTAACCTGCTTTGAATTCACACATGAAATAGATAACAAAATGGTTGCAAGAATGATTGGGATTGAAGGTGGTCGCTGGCATGAGGTCTTCATTCTGCTAGTTAATTCTTTGTTTTGAGCTCTTGTGTCTAGCTGTTGCTCTATTATAAGATGAATATATATGAGAGTAGTGATCATGTCTAGGATCAATGCCATACTTATAAACATTCAATTAATGCCATTTCGTTGCAAGTTAATTGAACAATTAATGGATCTATTACGAAATCAAATCCAAGTAGATCTTCTTTCTTAGATGTTTGCAAGGTTTGTGTCTGGAAATGAAATGATAAAGATATCCGTCTGTAGCCATAATTCTTGACTTTTGGTGACCACTTCATAAAATTCTCAAACATGAATTTTTGTGGAGATTTTAGGACTTTTTACATTGACTCTTTGTCACCGCAGAAACAAAATTTTATGGTGTCAATCAAAACAAGTCTAGATACTATATATATATTTGGCATATCTCTTGTGAATAACTATGTGTACATGGTATATTGCTTGAGATCTTGATCTCAAAATCAGTCAATATAAAGGCAGATAGAATTTGAAAATGTTAAATCAGAACTTCTTAACATTTTTTTAAAGACCAAATTCGCAATAATTAAAAGAGTCAAGCTGGTTGATGAGCCTGAACAATAACCCTATAATTGTGAGACAACATTAGAATGAAAATTGTTAAAATTAATGTTAGTGTTGTGATACTTCATATGATAAGGATAATAGTAGGTGGTGTATGGGATCCCACATTGATTGAGAATGAGAAGTTCTTACTATTTATAATATTCTAATGGGATTTCAATCATATAATTGACTTTTCTGTTTAGATTATAAGCCATGTGGCTTAAGTTTTCTATTGGAGCGTTACAGTTGGTATTAGAGACAAGTTTTAGATTCTACAGACTTTAATATGTGGGTTTGATGAAATTTGAGGTTTTACAGTATGCAAACTTTAAGAAATGGTTTTTATGGCATTTGAGGTTTCAGATTCTACAAACTTTATGGATTGTGTTTTTGAAATCTGAGGTTTTAGATTTAATAGACTTTATTAATTGAGACTTTTAAATTTGGGATTTTAGATTATGTAGACTTTAATATATAGGTTTGATCAAATATGAGGTTTTAGATTATGCAAACTTTAAAAAATGATTATTTACGACATTTGAGGTTTTAGATTCTAAAGACCAGGGATTTTGTTTTTCAAATATGGAGACTTTAATGAATGATTTATAAGAAATTTAAGGTTTTAGATTCTGTAGAATTTAATATATAGGTTTCATAAAATCTGAGATTTTAGTTCATGCGGACTTTAAGAAATGATTTTTATGACAGCTGAGGTTTCAAATTCTAGAAACTTTAAGGATTGACATCTGAGGTTTTAAATTTTGCAGATTTCATGGAATGAGTTTTATGAAACCTGAGGTTTTAGATTTGACAGACTTGAATATATGAGTTGATCAAATCTGAGGTTTTCATCTTTAAGCTTGAATTGAAAACACAGTGTATGACAGTTTACATAAAGCATGTTGTTATGTTTGCGTAAATGATTAGTAGTTTTGCAAACCATAAGACCAAAGTTGGAGAGGACTCGTACTTTAGGAATATTAGGGTGGACGAAATAATTTGGTATTAAAATAGACATGGAGTTGATGTCACAGATAATATGCAAGTTTGCTTAAGATACTAATCAATTATGAGGAATGATATATAGGCCCAAGAGATTTATTTATAGCCCAAAAGTATTTATTGAACGTGCATGGGCTTATTTTGGACTCAAACCCGGCTTATTAGAATACTTGGTTTACAAATATTTAAGAAATTCAGTAATTTAGTTTGGCCCATTAAATGGACAAACCCATTTGTTTAGCCCAAAAGAAACCCATGACCCAAAACCCACGGAAAGCCCAAACCCAGCTGCATTAGGTCTAAACGCCGCAAGCATTAAAAAAAAAAAATACCCAAGCACGTTGTCATCTACCTCTAAAACCTAAGGCTGTCATATGTGTGTGTGTGTGTATATATATATGTTCTGAAATCTCTCTAAGGTTGCAGCTCATTTCCCCAAGCCGAAGAACCATGAAAGCAATATCCCAAGCTCATAACGCCGCAAGTATTTAAAAAAAGAAAAATAAAAATAAAAATAAAAAAACTAAGCACGTTGTCATCCACCTCTAAAACCTAGGGCTGTCATATGTGTATATATATATATATGTTCTGAAATCTCTCTAGGGTTGCAGCTCATTTCCCCAAGCTGTAGAACCATGAAAGCAACATCCCAAGCTCATAGAACCATGAAAGCCTCCCACATTATGCACTAGCTCGATATATAACAACTCAAGTTGCCTAGCAAGAGACCAAAGCCCATGCATCATCGCCCTTTGCCCACCTCTATGTTGTTCCAAGTCACCAAACCTTTCGTTGAAACTAATCAGTTTGCCACAAGTTGCATGTCCACCTCTTTCCTTCACATTTCCAACCACCTGTCCAGCAACAAACTGATATCGCCCTCCTCTATAACACAACCATGTTGCACCGTCGGTCACCCTCTATCTGGATTTGCATATCCAACCATTTAATACCTCAACCCAAACCATGGATGAAGAACACAATGCCACAAGCCATGCTCAGTAGTGTCTATGTTATATTTATTATAGATTGTGATATTAAATATGTGACTTTATTGTGGGTTATTATTTATTTTCGTGAATAACTTTTTCAAAGAGATGTGCATGTTGGTTTAGTCATAAGCGTGTGTTGTTTTAAAGCAAAGGGTATTGGTTCAAACCATCATGGCTACACTTTGATGTTTTAATTTTAACAAAGGTATGGAATAACTCAAGGGGCGTGTGGGCCAAGCCCTAAGATGCACAATGGTTGGGCCAAAGAGATGAAACGCATGGGTCAGGCCTAACAGATGTGTATGGGCCGAAAGGATGCACAATGCTAGGCTGAACAGGTGCAATGCTTGGCCCGAATAGGCATTTGAAAATTGTGCAATACTTCAAAAATAAATTCAACTAAAATGTTGAATAGGTGTGTTTCAAACTCCTAACCTCCCTTTGGGAAGGGAGGTGTCCAACCACTTGACCAGGCATGTCACTTGGTCTTTAAGTTAAATATCATGCCATTTAAACCAGTAATCGCTAGTTAAAAAGTCACAAGTTAAAAGTTGTGATCTTTCACATGGTGCCACTTCATTATCTATAAATACAGGATGAGACTTACGAATCTCATTAATCTCATTCTCTCATATTTTCAGTCACTTACACAATTTTATAGAGAAACTCTGGAAAAAAAAAAAAAAAAACTTCAGAATTGTTATCTATAGCTAGTAACTTTGTTGTATCCTGGAGGTGAATTGTTTATAACCCGATAGCAAACTCTTTCGAGTGGGGTCAATTATTACCTTAAAAATAGTGTTCTACATGCATCGGAGTCTCATTTATTTTTTCAGATCATTGTATCCGTACAATTTTCTTCAAGAATTTGAAGGTGATAAATGCAATGCGATCAAAATCTGATATAGATGATGAATCAAGACTTTGTCAAACTAGATAGGTTTGATGGAATGAGTTTTACTCGTTGGAAATACAAGTTGATGGTTATTCTTTTCGCATTGAAGATTTCATATATTTTGGATTCAAACTTGCCGATACTTTCAAAACCCAAATTTGATGATAGTGATCAGATCAAGGCAAAATGCAAGAAGCACGAAGAAGATGAAATGGTATGTAGAGTTCTAAATACACTTTTTGATCATCTCTATGACTTGTTTACATCAATCAAGTTACCAAAAGAGATTTGAGAGGCATTGAACTTCAAGTATAGAACCGAAAAATAAGGTACTATAGATTCCTTATTATAGAATATTTTGAGTTTAAAATGAATGATAATACTTCTTTGATGGATCAAGTCCATGAATTGCAAGTTTTGGTGAATAAACTTCAAGATCTTAATGTTAAAGTTTGTGAACCTTTACAAGTTAGGGTTACTATTGCCAAACTTCCCCCAAGTTGGAATAATTATAGCAAGAAACTTATGCACACAACAGAAGATTTCACTATAGAGCAAATTCAAAAACATTTACAAATTGAAAAGGAAACTTGAATTCATGATAAGAAATTATTTCCTCAAAATGGCTCTAAAGTGAACTTTGTTGATGAGAAAAATAAGTTTCAAGGTAATTTTGGAAGAACAAGAGAAAATTTAATGATTTTTCCAACAATGGTGACAAGTCTAAGAAAATAAAAACTTGTTACAATTGTGGAAAGAATAGGCACTTTAACCATGAATGCTAGTACAAGAAGAAACACAAGAAAAGAAATGGTAGTCCCAATAGTACAAATCTAATCGAAAATGAGACTCAGAAATTATGGCCATGGTCTCTAAAATGCATATTAGCATGATTATAGAGTTAAATATGGCTAGAACAACCAATTCATCTAATTGGTGGTATGATTCAGGTGCTACCATCCATGTTTGCAATTAGAAATCTCAATTCAAAAATTATGAAGATGCAACAGATGGACATGTTTTACTAGTAGGAAATCATAATTCTATAAAATTGTAGGAAAATGAACTGTAGAACTTCAATTCACTTATGGGAAGAAATTTACTCTTATCAATGTTCTTCATATCTCAAAAATAAAGAAAAATATTGTATCTACAAATTTGCTTTGTAAAAAGAGTGTCAAAACTCTAATCATATCTAATACTGTAATTCTTTCCAAAGGGGGAGTGTTTGTTGGAAAAGTGTACTCTTGTGATGAAATGTATAAACTAAGTATTAATCAAGTAAGTTCTGATTCTGATTATATTGTTGAGTCTCTTACTTTGTAGCATAAGTTCTGATTCTGATTATATTGTTGAGTCTCCTACTTTGTAGCCTAATCGTTTAGCACATTTAAGTTTTAAATCTTTAAAAGTTGATGTCTAAATATAGTTTAGTTCCATATAATCATGGATATGGTGCTAAATGTGAAATTTGCATTCAAGCAAAAATGACAAAGAAACCTTTTTCCTAAAATAGATAGAATTACACAATTATTAGAACTTGTACTCTAACATCTGTGAGCTAAATAGTATTTTAACTAGAGGAGGCAATAGATATTTTATTACTTTTATTGATGATTTTTTAAAATATACGTATGTATACTTAATGAAAAGAAAGGATAAAGCCTTCAATATGTTCAGATCTTATAAGTCTGTTGTTGAAAATCAAAAGGAAAAGAAAATTAAGATACTTTTAGTGACTGAGGTGGTGAATATTTTCCTACTAAATTTTCTTTGTACTGTAAGGGGAATGGCATAATACATCAAATTAGTGCACCCCATATCCCACAACAAAATGGTTAGCAGAAAGAAAAAAATAGGACACTATTTGATATTTTAAATGCTATGATTTTGAATGCAAAATTGTCTTTTAATTTGTGGAGTGAAGCATTGCTCATGGCATATTATTTGCATAATAGAATTCTTTCTATGAAATTCAAAATTTCACCATATGAATTTTGGAAATGCAAGAAATCAAATCTAGAATACCTAAGAGTATGGGGCTGTTTATGTGATGACCCGTTTTTATGTGTATTTTCACTGAAAGAGTTGTTTTTAATTTAATTAATATAATAGTTCTTTTATTTTAAATTATTGTATTTTAAATTGGTTTTATTTTATTTGATATGGTGTTTAATTTATTTTAGTCATTTTACGATTTTTAAAATCGTTTTCGGCGGATCTGTTTTTGGACTCCGGAAGTGAGGACTGTACCTCATTTTTTTCCTTTTCTCTTTTTCTTTTTCCCTTTTCCTTTTTCCTTTTCTTCTTTTCTTTTTCTTTCTTTTTCTTTTCTTCTTCTTCTTTCCTTCTCCCAGTGCGCTCGACCCAGCCCCTCCCCTCCATTTCCTTCTGTCCTTTCCACCTCCCAAACCTGCCACCGCCGGCAGGCATGGTCAACACCACCCCCACCAGTCGACTCCCCTCCGGCCGGTGATCACCCCCACCAATTTTCAGGGCCATCCGTCCAGCCGTTAGCCGCCACGCACGACTGGAAGTCACGGCACCAACCCACCCTTCTCTCTCTGTCGCCGGTTGCTTTCTCAGCCCAGAACCGCAGCTCGCTAGCGACGTGGCCGACACCACCCACCCAGTTTTCTTCCCCTCCCACCAGTGAACATCCCCACCAAGTTTCACCTCCATCCGAGCCACCATTAGCTGCCACGAGATCCTCCAAGCCACACGATTTTTGAGCTTTTCAGGCGCCATCGTTCTGCCTCCGGCCACCACCTCTTCACAACTTCTTCCCCTACCTCTTGCTGACCTAACCCACCCATTTCCAGCCTCGATCCGTTGCCGGAGTAGCTCCCACAAGTTCAACTCCGTTCAACCCCTTTTTGGCCTTCCACCGCCACCTACGGCCAAAACTCACTTCCTTTAGCTTCATAAACATATCAAGGCCATTCCCTATCAATTTCGTATCTTGGTTTGTCCCCGTTTGAAAGTGGATAATTTATTACCCACGGCCACAGTGTAAAATACACTGTTAAGTTGCTTTTCCTCTGCCGTTTGCAACGCCTCGAGCTTTCAAAATATACCTTATAGCGCCGTAAGTATTTTCCAAACTCTACTTTTAGATTTAAATATATTTTACTCTTACAATAAATTATCTGGTTGTTTGGTTGATTCCGGACTGAGTCCGAGGAGTTTGGGGGTCGGATGGATTGAGGACGGAGTTGCTTGATTTGGTTGTTTTGTGATTGGTTAGTTATTTGTGCCTTGAGGCTATGTGATCCATTTTCTGGAAAAATGATGGTTTACTGATTTGGGCCATTATTTGGGATAATGGCGAGGAATGATTTTAAAGGTTATGTTTTTGGGCCAAATGGATTTTTTTGGCGTGCGTGGAAAAAATATGGTTTTATGGTTCATGTGCATTTACATTTTTTTATGCATATTGTTTGAGTTTTAATATGCTTTTATCTAGTGGCGTTTGGATCTTACTTACCTGCAGCATCATTTTTGGTACCGTAGATTTTGATGCAGAGGTCGAGGAGGAGGAGGAGGCTGATCCCGAGGATGCGGCTCCGCTGGAGTATTGAGTTGAAGTTCATGCTTTGTAGTTTGATGTTGAAACTATATTTTTAGTTTGTAATATTTTATTATGTATGATTTGAACGGCTTTGTATTAAACTAAGAAAAATTATGGTACTTAGTTATGAGACTTTTGCTATCTGCTGCATGTTTGTTTTTTTGCACATTTGTTGCTTATACACACACTTGACACTTGGCGATAGGGTGGTGACCCGTGTTGTTATCATCCAGACGTCTCAATTTTCCCGTGTCTATACATGGGATTTGGGGGCGTCATAGTTTAGCCTTTTATAGAGTTCCAGACCCAAAAAGAACAAAATTAGGTCCAAGGACAATCAAGGGTGTTTTTGTAGGATATGCTGAGAATTCAAAAGGATTAGACTTTTGGATTTAAATTCTAATGTTATAGTAGAATCAAAAGATGTAAAATTTATTAAAGATAAATTATATAATGACTCTAAAGCAGTATCAGATCCTACTCAAATACCAAAAACTAACTTGAGTTAGAAAAGGAATTGTATAATTCCTGACATATTGACTGAACTGAAGAGAAGTCAAAATGTTAGAAAGTGGAAACTTGGATTCAGGTTTTGTATCATCTCAGGCTATTATTTTCCTTTTGGAAGGAAATATAGATGATGTTTTAAATAAGATACTCATTTTATTAAATATAGAAGAATATCCAAAAATATTTATAGAAGTTATGACTTCTAGAGATGTTGCATTTTGGAAAGATGTTATAAATGATGAGATAGACTTAATATTGTCAAACAATACTTGGGTTTTAGTTGACTTGCCTTTTGGATCAAAACTTATTGGTTGTAAATGGATATTTAGGAGAAAATATAATACAGATATATCTCTCCAAACTTTTAAGGCCAGATTAATAGGCAAAGGTTTTAAACAAAAAGAGGGCATAAACTATTTTGATACGTATGCCCTAGTGTCTAGATTAACATCCATTAGAGTGCTTATAGCACTAGCTTCAATATATAACTTATATGTATACCAAATGAATGTTATAACTGCTTTCCTAAATAGTGAATTGGATGAAGAGGTGTACATGGAACAACTAGAAGAATTTGTTATGCATGAGCAAGAAAGGAAAGTTTGCAAATTAATTAAGTCATTGTATGGATTAAAGCAACCACCAAAACAATGGCATGAAAAATTTGATTCAGCAATTTTATCTCATGGATTTAGGCATAGTAATGCCGATAAATGTATTTATTTTAAATTCATTGATTGTTATGGTGCAATAATATGTCTTTATGTAGATGACTTGCTTATATTTAACAAATATGGAAGGAATATCTGAAACTAAGAAGTACTTGTCTTCAAAGTTCAAAATGAAGGATCTTAATGAAGTTGACACTATTTTGGGTGTCAAAGTAAAGAAACATAGTGGGGGTTGTGCTTTATGTCAATCTCATTATGTTAAGAAAATGCTTCTTAATTAAATTTCAACATCTAAGAATTAATTAAGCAAATACCTCATATGGCTCTTCATCTAAATTAACTGAGAATACTAGTAGAGAGGTTGCTCAATTAGAATATGCTAGTTCAATTGGTTGTTTAATGTATGTAATGCATTGCACTAAGCCAGATATTTCCTTTAGAGTATGTAAATTTTCTACATATATAGGTAATCCTAGTATGGAGCATTGGAAACCAATTGGTAGAGTCCTTGGGTACCTTAAAAGAACTAGTTCATTTTAGGACTGTATTATACCAGTTTCTTGCTGTACTAGAAGGATATTGTGATGCTAGTTGGATTACTAGTGCAAGTGATGATAATGCTACGTCTGGTTTGGTTTCCACCCTTAACAGTGGAATTGTTTCATGGGCTTCTAAGAAACAAACATGTATTTCATATTCTACAATAGAATCTAAATTTGTAGCCCTGGCAATAAAGGGCAAAGAGGCAGAATGGCTGAGGAATTTGTTATTTGACATAAAGTTATGGCCACAACTGATGTCAACCAGTTCTTTGCACTGTGATAGTGAAGCTACTATGTCTAGCTCTTATAGTAAAGTCTATAATGGAAAATCTAGACATATTATCTTGAGACATGAATATGTCAAACAATTAATAAGTGATGGTATTATCATTATTGTATATGTGTGGTCAATTAACAACTTGGCAGATCCTTTCACAAAGGGACTCTCGAGAGATTTGATGAATAGTACATTTAGTGGAATGAGTTTTAAACCTTTCTTTTTAAGAAGTCACCTATAATAGAAACCCAGCCTTATACTATTAATAAATAGTCTAAGATTTAATGGGTAATAACAAATTACAGTTATGTGGCTGGGATGGTACTGAAATTTAATTTAATGTGAGAAATTAGGATAGTCAGTACTAGTTGTTATGCTAAATGTAGGAAGAGCATTATACTCTTAACAAAGTTCAATAGTTATATTAGTGTCTGAAGTAACAGAGATATAAAAGGACCTATGTGAACATAGGAGGTGGGGATAACTTCTAACAAAAGTTTAAGGTTTACTTTTGCAAATGTTCTGAATACCAAGATGGAGTACATGTACTAGTAGTGCAAATATTTGGTGAGTTATCTTACAAAAATTGAATGGAATCATGCGTGTGGTATTTTTGTTCTTAACGTATAGAGTCTTGGTTTAAGCTTAGGCCACCATTGACTTCGTTAAGAATTTGAGATACTTACACTAATTAAAGGTTTAAGTCAAGAGATGCCTTCTTGTATGCATGAGGAGATTAGTATTTGACTAAATTTAATATCACAATCTAAGTGGGGGATTGTTATATTTATTATGAATTCTGATATTAAATATGTGAATTTGTTGTGGCTTATTATTTATTTTTATGAACAACTATCTTAAAGAGATGCATTGGTTTAGTGGTAAGAGTGTATTGTTTCAAAGGAAAGGGTATGGGTTCAAACTACTTACCATGGCAATACTTTAATGCTTTAATTTTAACAAGGCTATGGAATAGCTCAAGGGGCGCATGGGCCAAGCCCAAAGAGGCACAATGCTTGGGCAGAAGAGGTGCAATGCATGGGTCAGGCCGAACAAGTGTGTGTGAGCTGAAGAAGTACAGTATTTCGGCTAGGCCGAATAGGTGTAATGCTTGGCTTGAATATACACTTGAAAATGGTGCAAGGTTTCAAAAATGTTGAATAGGTGTGTTTCAAACCTCTAGCCTCCCTTTGGAAGGGAGATGTCCAACCACTTGACCAAGCATGTCACTTGATCTTTAAGTGAAACATCATGACCTTTAAACCAGTAACTGCCAGTTGAAAAGTCACAAGTTAAGAGTTGTGATTTTTCACATGGTGCCACTTCATTCACTTTAAATAGAAGATGAGATCCAAAAATTTCATTAATTCCATTCTCTCATATTTTTTAGTCACTTACACAATTTTGTGGAGAAACTTTGAAGGAAAAGTTTTAGAATTGTTATCTGCAGTTACTAACTTTGTTCTATTCTGAAGGTGAATTGTTTATAATCTGGTAGCAAACTCTTTTCAAGTTGGCAAAATTATCACCTTAAAGATAGTGTTCTACACACCTCAACGTCACATTTATTGTTTTATATTATTGTATCCACACAATTTTATTCAATAGTTTCTGTTTTAGACAACCCAAAATAGAGCAACCCCCTTGAAACACCCTAATCCAGTATTATCAGGAAAGGGATTTTTTTTTAATACAATATTGAAAATAAGTCTAACTAATAATTTATGAACCAAATTGGCCTACATTATAAGAATTTGGCCAAATAAATTCTCCTAAAGGCCTAAAGATATCATTGAAAGATGGATTTATTTTGGACATGAGGATTAAGGCCCATTTTATTTATGAAATCCAAGCCCATGAACGTACCCAATTTCAAATGGACTGGGGTTACAATTTTAGAATTCCCTTTACGTTAAATTCATTAAATCCATTGCCTTCTTTTCGCACCAAATCTACAGTTTTTTAATTTCACAACAGTCCCACATCGCATGTATTCCCCACGACAAACCTTTGTTATTGCATTGCAGTTGTTCCCCAACCCCATATCATATCACCTATTGGTTAGTTGGCTACAAGCCATAAAAGAGCTCCTCCACAAGCTGCTAGCCTCCTCTCGCAGAACCACCTCTCCATGGTCATAGCTCATGGCAAACGCACAAACCATCCTACCAACAACCAACAACGCAAACCAATGTCACAATTGCAAGAAAGCCAGCCATTGCATTGCAAGACTCAACCATTGCAACCCGGTATGCTTAGCTATAGTGAAGCCAACTCTCACCCTAAACCTTGGACTGCTACTACTAGCCACAGTTGCCTAGACACAACCTCTCTCTCCATTGCAAAGTAAACTCAAAACCTTTGTTTTTGTTACTCAAAACAGATAAAGGAAAATTTTTTCCTAGATTTCAGCCACCGTTACACACTAGTTGGAGGGTTGATTTCGCTCCCCTCGACACAAAACATAAATATGACATGATACTAATATGACATGTATGCATGATGAACATGAACTTGCTTATGCATGCATGATTTTGAAACATCCTAACTTGACATGAACATGGCATACATGGATGCATGGACATGAGATATTCATACATATACATATTTGATTACATGATAATGGACGCTTCATGACTCCCTATGGATTGTGTGCTCCAGACAATATAGCATCACATCACAAGTCTTGGCACCAACTGTGAGTACGTCATTCATGAAGGCTTTAATAGGTAAATCCATAACCTGTACTTGTAGCATGTTTTAGACCGGTGTTTGGTGTGTGACTTCATTCTGAAAACCTGTTACTTAGGTCTCATTCAGAGTTTGTTGACTATATTTTGTCAACCTTAGGGATTTCACTCTAATTTAAATACTTCAGAGTGGACAAGGGAGTTCCATTATGATAATTCTCTATTCTAGCACTTGGGGTCATGATAAAATAAAAAACTCATGCATGACTTATAAATATTTTTGTGACATACTTTCATGCTTAGGACAAGGGAGTCATGGCATGTAACAAATAACCAAGCTGACTTATAATCTTGTAACAAAATAAGGTGACATGGCATAGCATGTCATAAAAAAAATTAAATGAGAATAAAATAAAGAATGAATATAGATGAAAACACCTTACTGCATTGCATGCATAAAATACAATGAGTAAGTTAGAAGCTAATTTACAGAGTGTTATGCACAATAAAATTGAAGCTTAAAAAAAAGTAAGCTGATATGAAAGATGTCCTAGGATTAGAACATCTCATTTAATTCTCATAAACACAAAACTTACTAATTTAGGGCCAAATTTGCAAAGTCACCTAATGTTTTGGAAAATTATAAATTTGCCCCTAAACTTAGGGAAGTTGCAAATGGACTGAAGTGAGAGACTCTAAAAAATCGCATCCATAGTTCTAAAATCATGGCTTGACACTAAATCATACATTAAAAGAAACCTTAAACACAACATTTCAAAGAATAAGCCAAAACATCAAGATTAGGTCAAACCAAACCTAATCTTGGTGTTCTTGGTCTAATACTTTAATATCAACTCCAAGGAGTCCAAAAGTCCATAAATCTATGTCCTAACATGTTCATCAAACAACCTAGGTGATAGCATGCTTGACTATCTTCAAAAATCACAAAACATAGCATATGACATTTGGTTTGCATGAGAACATTGAAACCAAGCATGGATGCTTTTGGACTGGAATCAAAGTGACTAAATCTTTGTTTTTATGCAATAAATGTTAAAATAATACAACCATATACCTCACATTCAAGTTCTAGCTTGATCTAATTATCAAATCTAGCATGTAATAGCTAATAATCCATCAAAATAATCATCAAACCTGAGAGCATCTATATCATGCTTAAAATCAAACTTTTGCATGTTCATCAACAATCCAACAAAGATCTAAGTTAGAAATCTTCAAAAATCCATCCTTAATCCCTAGATTAAAGCTATGAAAACAAGATTTACAAAAATCATAATCATTGAATCAAGATTCTAAGTCTAAAATCACAAAAAAATAAAAAAAAAAAACAATTTTTGAACCAATCGATTTATACCACTTCAAAGATAATGGAAAACCATTTTATAAAATACCAACATGCTTTGAATCAAATCATAAATTGTATAAAAATCTTTTCAACATTTCATCAAAATGAGATATACACAACTTCCCATAAAAACAATCACAAAAATTCCAAAAACCAAACCCTTCCACCATCAACACCAACTTTCATAAAAACCAACTAAAGTGGCATGTTGTTCTACTACTGCTGCCAAGTGGGTGAAGGGGCAGATTTGTTTCTTGTTTGACTTGCCATAAATAGCACTATTTGTGGCAGTAAATGAGGTAGCATGGCATCTAAGGTATGGCCTTGTAAGAGGGTGAAAGCTTATTGTAGAAGACTGATTGGACTAGCTAGTTTTGGTGGACTAAAATGGGGCTAACTGAATGCACCCATTTGGGGTTTTAGTTGGGGTTTGGTCTAATCCTAATTTTTCATGGCGGTAATTACCAAGGTGTAAGAGACTGAATAAGGTTGTAAGAGTGTATACGCGAGTTGTTGGTTGCTTATGGAAGTGACTTAATCAAATAGAAAAATACTTAGTTACAAATCAGCCATGTTTAGAGTTTGGGAGGATTTAGGGTTTTGGCTACCACAATGGGTTTAGGATCTCGATTTGCCTCCATTGACTTGGGGTTTCATTAAAATTGAAACTCTATTTTAGTTGCCAAATAGTGTTTGGTGGAATGAAACAATGAGTGGTGTGAGAGATCTGATGACAAGGCTTGAGTCGCACTCCATCTCTTACACGCTTGTTATCCTCTTGTTAAGTGTTACAGGCTTTCTAAGTGGATGGCTAAGATTATGTAATGTGTCCATATATATTCCTTCTAATGATCTTAAGTGAATTTGGATATTCTACATGGCAATTTAATAGTTGTTTGAACCAAATGCCACGTGGCGCTCTCTCAAATACTATTCACCCAAAAAAACTTGAAACTCTTTATTTTACCATAAGTGTTATAGGCTTTCCAAGTGGATGGCTAAGATTATGTAATGTGTCCATATATATTCCTTCTAATGATCTTAAGTGAATTTGGATATTCTACATGAAAATTTAATATTTGCTTGAACCAAATGCCACGTGGCGCTCTCTCAAATACTATTCACCCAAAAAAACTTGAAACTCTTTTTTTTACCATAAAACCCTAAATATTTATAAGTGTGACGCCTCCAAATCCCCACGCACGGACACGAGAAAATCGAGACGTCCGGATAATGACATCACGGGTCACCACCCTATCGATGAGTGCCAAGTGTGTGTATAAGCAACAAATGTGCACGAGAAACACGCAGCGGATAGCAAATCATAAACTAAATTCCAGAATTTTTCTTGTTTAAATACAAAGCTGTTCAAAACATACATAATAAAATATTACAAACTACAAATATTATTCAAAGCAACAACAAGATATTAACTTCAACCCAGAACTCCGGCGGAGCTGCATCCTCGGGCTCAGCCTCCTCCTCCTCTTCTTCAATCTTTGCACCAAAATCTACGGTACCAGAAATGGTGTCACAGGTAAGTAAAATTCAAACATCACTAGATAAAAACATATAAAACTCAAACAACATGCATGAAAGAAAAGCCAATGCACATGACCTGTAAAGCCATAATTTTCCATGCACGCCAAAAACCCATTTGGTCAAAAAACATATCGCTTAAAACCAAGCCTCACCATTATCCCAGATAATGGCACAAACCACCATTTTCCCAGAAAATGGATCACAAAGCCTCAACACATCCTTGCCATTTTCCCAGGAAATGGCCCGTATCCGAAAACCATAAAAACAATCCAATTATGCATGCACCATGATCTCCCCTAGGGATCATCCGCACACTTTGGCTCTGTGTCATACCACAGGTAACGACTACGCGTGTGACACCTAAATGAGCGATGCCCAGACTCGCGTCCAGCGCGTCCCTGGACAGGCCATCCTCTAGTCCCCGTCACTCTAGGGACCACGGAGTCGAATCAGTCATCGCCCTGCGACAACCCAGGGGATGTCACTCAGTATTATCCACTCCCGAGTGACCAGAGGAGCTCTACTGAGATAATAACTCATCCCGGTTTGGGCTCGTGAGACTCACAGACCTGAAAACCATTTACGCCAACAAAACATGATTATCTCAAATAAATAAAATGCACGTGCATGCACTATGTAAAAGCAACCACAATGCACAAAACAACAATCCAAGCAACTCCGTCCTCATCCAGCCGACCCCCGAACTCCTCGGACTCAATCCAGAATCAGCCAACCAACTGATAAATATTTATTTTAAGAGCAAAGTATATTTAAATCTAAAAGTAGAGTTTGAAAAATACTTATAGTGTTATACGGTATTTTTTGAAAACTCGCGGCTTTACAAACGGAGAAGGAAAAGCAACGTAACAGTGTAATTTACACTGTTGTCGTGGGTAATAAATTACCCACTTTTGAACGGGAACAAACCAAGACACGAAATTGATAGGGAATGGTCTACAGATATTTATGAAGCTTAAAGGAAATAAGTTTTGGCCATGGGTGGTGGTGGAAATGGCGGTCGAAGGCCAAAAAGGGCTTAATGGAGTTGAGCTCGTGGGAGCTGCTCCGGCAATGGATCGAGGCTGGAAATGGGTGGGTTAGGTCGGCAAGAGGTAGGGGAAGAAGCTATAAAGAGATGGTGGCCGGAGGTGGTGCGACGGCGCCGGAATCAGTGAAAAACCGTGTGGCTTTGAGGAGCTTGTGGTGGCTAACGGTGGCTCGGATGGAGGTGAAACTTGGTGGGGATGTTCACCGGTGAGAGGGTAAGAAAAATGGGTGGGTGGTGTAGGCCACACCACCGGCGAGCGGCAGTTCTGGGCTACGAAACAACCAGCGACAGGAAAAAAAATAGAGCAGGTGCAGTGACTTCCAGGGGCTCGTGGCAGCTAACGGCTGGTCCGATGGCTCTGAAAATTGGTGGGGATGATCTCTGGTGGGAGGGGAAGAGAATGGTGGGGGTGGTGCACTACACGGCGGCCGGAGGGCGGTGCACTGGGTGGTCAAAGGGACGGCGACGAAATGGAAATGAGAGCTGCTGCTGCGCATGGGGAGAGGGAAAACGGGAAGAAAAAGAAGAAGAAAAAGAAAAAAAAGAAAGAAAAGAAGAAAAAGAAAAGGAAAAAGGGAAAAAGAGAAGAAAATGAATGAGGTCCAATCCTCACTCCGGAATCCAAAACCGATCCACCGAAAACGATATTAAAAACCGTAAAACGACTAAAATAAATTAAACACAACATCAAATAAATTAAAATCAATTTAAAATACATTAATTTAAAATAAATAAACCAATATATTAATTAAATAAAAAAACAACCCTTCAGTGAAAATACACGTAAAAGTGGGTCATCACAGTAAGTCTAATGATGCAATTAGTTTCGTAAAAGTATACACTTAAGGGCCTCAATTAAATGAAATAGTAATTATGTTGCCATAGTGCATCAGAATTTGATTACGTTAACGGACTAAAACCTAATCAATCACTTGATTCATGAACTCATTTCGGGATTTATTGACGTTTATAAAGTCTAAAGAAACACATCATAGAATTATTTTGGGACTTTATATTGGGTGATGGGGTGACGTGTGTGTCCCATGCATGACCTAAAATGGAGTAAGGTAAGAAGTGTTATTAAACTGGAAACCAGTGAATATGCTGGTGGAGCGTAGTCTTCTTTTTAGAGTCTTCAACTCTATAAATCAGTTATCAAACATCTAAAAAGGAAAAATGGAAAAAACTTAAAGAAAAAATAGAACGAGGACCTTATGGGAGAAACCGGGGGGAGGGGGGGGGGGGAGTGGGTGAGAGGAAGAAGGGGGATGCGACGATAGGCCATGAGAAGATCCTCCTTGCCTAGAAGGTGGTTTTTAATGGAGGGTTATGAGAGAAAATGTTACTATTCAAAAGGAAGGCAACACTCAGGAAAATGCAGCAGTGAAAAGGATATTAGAGACTTAGGAGAAAGCCCCAGGCTAGAGAATAAATAGAAACAATACTTCAATTTTTTTCAGTAAAAACGTCAACCCAGCCACTCAAGAGGAGATCCTTTATTATTGGAGCTATTCAAGAGTTCCAGCTATATGATAAGTATTTAGAACTCTCCCCAATTATTGGTAATCTAAATATAAAACTTTCTCAAACATAAAGCGTAAAGTTTGGCAGAAATTACAAAGTTGGGAGGAGAAGATTTTCTCTCATGGGGGTAAGGAAGTACTCATCAAAGCTGTTGCCCTATCCATCCCAATTTATTCTATGAGCTGTTTCAAGCTCTAATTCTTTATGTACTGAATTAGAGCAAATGATGGCATGGTTCTAGTGATCCTAAGGGAGGAGAAGAAAATTTATTGGGTGAGCTGGAAGAACATGTGTGAGCCTAAAGATGTAGGTGAGATGGGTTTCAAGAATCTACAAATTTTTAATGATGCACTCCTTGCTAAGCAAGTTGGAGACTTATGAATAATGAGGAGAGCCTATTGCACAAGGTTATCAAAGTTAAATATTTCCTTCATAACAAATTCCAAGAAGCTAGGTTGGGACATAATAGCTCTTATGCATGGAAAGGTATATGGTTAGTAATGACCAAACTTGCTCAAAGAAGCAGATGGAGAGTAGGCAATGGGGAAGAAATAGATGTCTGGAATGATTATTGGATTCCAGGATTTTGAGATTTAGTGTTACATGGGAGAGAAGGGGAGCTTATAGAGTCAAGTCACAAAGTAAAAGACTTGATTTATCCTCAAAGCAGATGCTGGGATGTTCAGAAAGTCAGAAGAATGTTACCTCCTGCAGCAACAGATGAAGTCCTCAAATTTATCATAAGTTCTTCAAGCCATCAAGATAAGATGATTTGGGATATGGAGAAAAGTGGCTACTTCAGTGTCAAAAGTGCTTTTAAGCTATTCAGGTGTATGGAAACCAATAATTCACAGGGAGTGACTTCAAATGCTAGCAGACAAAAGCAACTTTAGAGGAGCTTATGGAAACTAAAAATCCCTAACAAAGTGAAAATCTTTGCTTGGAGGGCATGCAAGAATGGTCTTCTAACAAAGTCAATTTGAGAAAGAAGCAAGTTGTGGATGATGACACCTATCAATTGTGCTCAAAATCTGTTCAAGAGACTACTCATGCTCTATATCAATGTCCACATCTATCAACAGATTGGAATAAGTTTTTCCCTAAGTTACATTTTAATGCCACTAATATAACTTTAGAGGAGATAGCTAGACATGTGCAAGAGAGTAAAAAAGAAGGAGCTTTGGAAACGTTTTTCATGTTAGCATGGGGTAGCTGGCTCAGAAGGAATCAGTAGTTATTTGAAGACAAACAGCTCTCAACAAAGGAAGTATTTCATCTAGCCTTGAGTATGCAGAAATGTTTTTAAACTGTCAAGGGTCATCCTCGTGGCAACATCACCAACAACTTTAAATGGCAACTCCCTCCTTAGGGTGTTTTCAAACTTAATGTAGATGATGCTATGTTTCATGAGCAAGGATGTGTTAGGATTGGTGTGGTTCTCAGAGACAGTTTAGGTGAGGTCATTATGGCAACAACTAAGAAGAAGGCAGCAGTTCAAGATTCATTAGAAATTGAGTTGCTTGCTATACATAGAGGCTTACAACTATGCATCCCATTGGGTTCATAACATTTGTACATTGAAAGTGATTCTCTACTAATGGTGAAATAGATACAAGCCTTAGAAAACTCTAATTCCTTGTTGGGAAATCTTGTTACAGATGTCAAATAGATGATGCAAAGGTTTCAGAATTGCGCAATTCAATATGTTTGTAGATTTTCGAATATAGCAGCTCATAAACTTGCAAGATATGCATGACATGTGGATGACTTAATTGTTTGGTGGGACTATGTTTCCTCTTGTATTCAACAAGTCATTTGGACTGAGAAGCTTTTTTAAGGTTCAATTATTTTGAATGAAATTATGTTTTCCTATCAAAAACAAAAAAGAAAAAAGGAAGGATGCCTATAATTGTGCACGCAAACTTCAGTTCATCAAATCTTTGTACTCTTAACTTGTTCAATATAATAAGTTTTAAATTGAGAATCATATATATATGTATATATGCTTTACACTAAAAACTATTTTTCTTGATTAAAAAAAAAAAAAAACAGTGCTAGGTCTTAAAAAAAAAATTACAAAAATTTATCTTACAAACTAACGGTATTTTGTTGAGTTATTTAAAATTTACTTGATAATAAAAAATATTTCACAATCTATCACACCATGTTGATTTGTGAGTTCTTTTTCATAATTCCTTTTTATGGTTCATAGCATGAAAGCATTTTTCTTTTATGAAGATACAATTACTTTCCTCATTAAGTTCTTGATAAAAGGAAAGTTTTCATGCCTCGTATTAGTGGTGAACCCTTTAACTTGAAATCCACAATAATAAGAACCTAAATAGAAAATAGTTCTGCTACATACATAGTTGTGCTCTATGAATGTGATTGGCCAAAGTATTTATATTATATTAAAAACAAGTGAAGCAGACAATCACATTAATAGAGTGCATAAGGAGTACGTAAAAATGATTGCACATAGAGTTTTTGAAATATGAAAAGTCCTCCAAAATAAAATTTCCAAAGAATGCTTCCAATTAAAATATGGTAAACAATGGTAAAATTTCACCTAACTCATCGAAATCCACTTATGCCACCTAGAAATTATCTCACCTTTTGTTTGTAATCCTATAGTAACACCAACACTATTATACTACCATTCATGTGGCTGAAGAGGGATGCATTGTTCATTTATGAAGAAGTTACCAAGATCAACCTCAATCTTGATTTTCACCAACCTCTTGAAATTACCCTTGATCAAATAAAATTTTCCTTTCGAGTAGCTATTGCTTTTATCGTGGTTGATTCCCAGGTCATGATCTTTGAGTTCAAAAACAAACACATGATGTTCTTACCAAAGATGCTATGGAAAAGCAAAGGACAATGAGAAAAATAAACAATTACACTCACACATGACACAAAGGTTCATGTGGTTCGGCAATGTACCTATATCCATGTAGCTGCAAAAGATTTTATTTAGAGGAAAGTAGGAATACACTGTGGAGCAATACAATGTCCCTCTCTCTCTCTCTCTCTCTCTCTCTCTCTCTCTCTCTCTCTCTCTCTGTGTCACACACACACACACAGAGGCAGATGATGGATGAGAGGGTTGAGAATGGCTCAAAAGGCAGAGGATAAATGAGCCTGAGGTGGCTGAAATGGAAGAAATCCATGAGATGGAGAGCAGCAAAAATTGGGAGCCATGAAAGTATTGTAGGCAATGGAACTGAAGTTCTTCGATTTAATAAAGTTGATTCATTTTGCATTAGTAATTAAGAAAGATTGGGATTGTTCTTCAACCTTTGGATTGGAAATATATATAGGATTATGTACAGCAGCTAAGAAATAGATATTGTGACAATCCAATTTTTGCCAAAATCTTGACTTGTTATTTTATTTTAATTTTTGCTTGATTAGATTTTTGGCCCAATGTTTTTTCTAGCTAATAAGGGTGCTAGAAGAGTGAAGGAATTTCTTGAGCCTAATATCCTAGGCACCCAAGCCCAATAGAAGCCCTAAGGGACTAGGTGGTAATTAGCAATTGAGGGGTGATTTGGGAATGAGGTAGACCCTAAGGTTTAGGGCCATGTAGTGCCTACTTGGCAAAATAGCTCTTTCCCTATGAATTCTATCATTTGAAACCTAGGGAAGAGGCACTCTTGGTAAGCACCACGTTACCACTTGGAAACCATGCATGAAGGCTTCTAAAAGAAAAAACCTTAGGAAGAAAGGAGAATGAAGGGTTTGGCAAGCATAGAGCACATGCCACTTGGCACACATGCAAGTCCATCCCTTAGGTATAATGAACCTAGATGCAAAAGTGGGAGAAGGGGAAGAGATATGGGAGATGTCAGAATCCATATGCACAAGTTCCCAATAGGCCTTAGGGTTTCGGCCAAGGGGCTTCACGCTTATGTAGGGGAGACCATCCAACACCCTACCAAGTGTCGTGCATGCACTAGGAATGGAGCTTTTCTAGAAGAAGGTGATGATGAAGAAGATGAGGGGTTTACATGGGAAAATGGTACACACACACTCACCAAGATTCTAGAAGAATCTTTATGGGAAGAGAGGAAGACAAAGGGATGGCAAAGGGCACAAACTCACACATAAGCCACTTGCCACATGGCAAGCATGCAAATGCCAAACCCTAGGTTTTGGTTTCGGGTTTTGTAAAAGACTTGCATGCCTCGAAGGTTCAATGAACCTAGACACACAAGGAGGGTGAAAAGGTTAGGGGCATGAGCACACCACATGTCATAGAGCTTTTTGGTTCCCAAAGAAACTCAATGATCATGAGGAAAATAGAAGGTTATAGCCAAGAAGGAAAGGGCCTTGCCACATGGTGCTGGCTTTTGGGTTTCCAATGTTAGAAAAGAAAGATAGGAGAGAGAAAGGGAGTGGGAAAACGCAAATTATATAAGGACTTTGTTTTAGGGACTGGCATCTACACCCCTAAAGAAGACACCCAAAGGTCATTTTGTGTTTTGCACGAACTTTTCACCTCCCTTTTCTCTCTAGCACGTCCACCATAAAGGAAGAACAATCACTTTTCTTTCTATTTTCTCTCCAACCAAATGTTACCTACACTCTACCATCTCCACCCATCTAACCACACTGTGGAAGAAAAGAGCAAGGAGCCCAAGTTGAGAGGAGACCTACACGATAACAATCACTAAATCTCTACTACATTCATTTCATCAAAACACACACAAGGATTCTCTTGGGAAGAAAGTGTTTAGTTAGAGAGAAGGGAGAACTAGGGTTTTCCTCAAGAGGAAGACTAAACCACCACTAGCATGTACACATGAGCATGGGCCCTTTGAAAGGAAAAGAGACCACGGCCACCATTTTGAATTCAAACTAGGGTTCCATTCTCTAAAGGGTTTCGACATAAGAGTAATGATCACACACAACCATGCCATCTCTCACAAGTCATGCAACACCATGACCCATGTTAGGAAACATGAACATCATTTGACCTAGGGCAACCTATTCTAGGTCAAGCACATGGAAGGCCTATATAAGCTTGGCGTAAGCTTCAAAACCATGAGGGAGTAAACCCTAAACATGCGACATGCACACTTACTCAAATTAGGGTTTTGTGTTGCCACTAAGTCTAATAGTTTGAATTTTATTACAGCTTGCTCAATCTTGATACTTATATTTTGGCTACGAATATTTGTAAGTTGACTCTTAACCTAATCTTGGATAATATTTGTGTATGAGGTGTGAACTTTGCATTTCTGTTGATATTATATGATCTTTGCAATATTTGTTATGTCACTTGAATAACGAGATCTATAGTATGGTATGCCTTGTATTCGGTTTTACGTGATGTTTGCTATGCCTACTTGCTTGAAATGTTTCGGCCATGCATGGTTGTCCTGATGAGGAAGTTGTCTTTTGCCATGATTAAGCACAAATTGTCATTGCCCATGTTTTGTGACAAGTAAATTACATGTTCTAATATTTTCAAACCATAACGGGAAATGCTTTGACTTTTTGTTTGATAACATGACATGATTACATGGTACACGACATTTACATGTTCAAGTTGCATATGAAAGAAAAAAAGTCCCAAGTTCGTTACATGTTTTGTCATGATCCCAAATGTTAAAATGAGAGAATGTCCTAGTGAAACTCCTCTGCCCACTCTAGAGTGTATAAAATTGGAAGCGATAGCCCTTAGATTGGAAAACATAGTCGGCGGACCTCAAATGGGTTCTTTTTAAAGGACTTTGGAGCAAGGTAGCACTTAACACTAGTGGGTGCCATAAGATGGTTGCATTGAGGGAAAAATGCAAACTGCCTCATAATGATAAGTACTCTGACATAGTGACCACTGGTCAAGTGGCCCAAAAAGTGATGTAATAACTAGCAAGGAGCCCACGGTGCATAGGGGAGTTGTGAGGTGTCCACTTATATCTTACTAGGACTATATCTTATGAGTAATATGCATTAAGAAAATATTATAAGTGCTTTCTAAAAAGGAAAGTTCAAATATGAGTTTCTGCCACCAAATTTCTGTAACATATATGCATAAGTCAAAGTCTCAGGTTAAGTACATGTCCATGCATGCATTCTCATTGTTTGCCTTTATATGCTTTTTTTATCTACTTGTATATTACGTGTTAACTTTCTGGGATTTCTCAAAATCTTACTGTTGTAATTTTCATTACCATTTCCTATCTGGAATGGTAGAGGTTGCGACAGGTCAAAAGACCAATTATGGAGAAACACAAGAGGCCAGCTCCCCCAATAGTCAAAGAGGTCTCGAAGAGACTTGAGTGCCTGGTAGAGCCATCTTTTGAGGATAGGCTAGAGGTAGTCAACTAGTTCAACAAAGACAAAGCAAAATAGTGAAGAGCTTGTAGGGCTTTGAAAAAAAAAAAGGAAAAGTGTGAAAAGAGGGAAAGGGTTCTTTTGGTTTTGTAACCTTTTGTATTTTGGGATTTGAACAGTGATACTATTTTGGGATCTGGAGTTTTATGATACCATGAGTTTGAAAAAGTTGCTCTTAATCTTACTTAGTTTTATATGAATTTTTGCTGTGATTTATTGCAAACTGATAAAAATATATTATGTACATTTCATCTTAAAATTTTATGTATGGGGGTACGTAGCTTTGAGTTACATGTCTCGACACTTCAGTCACCTTCCAATCCTAACTAGAGGTTGAGGGCGGCATAGATATTAATGCAAGGAAAATCATAAATGACCTAGAGAATTCAAAGTAAAGAAGGGGCTGGCATCCACATTCACAACAGCTCCCTTATACAAACTATGAAGTACTGTTTTATTATAACACTGTAATTAAGAATGTATATTTGTTTCTTATGCACAAAAATGAATTTTAGGATTAATGCTGCTTAATATATCTAGATCAAATTAAGTGGAATATTAGTAATTGTCATGTACACAAGCCATTGTCACGGCTGGATCTAGAAGCTAAGGGAAGAATCGAAAGGGAAGAAAAGATGTGACCTATGTGGGCTTCTGGATCAGGTTGGATTTAAGTTTGTGGGTTGGAGTAAAAACATGGGCTAAGAACCTTAGTGATTCTATGAAAAATTGGCAAAGGTTTCTTCTATAAAAAACTTGAATAGTTTGCAATGAAAACAACCTTCATCATTTTCTTCACTACTCTTTGTATCCAAATATGAAATGGAATATTTTCTATCATAACTGGTGTAGACATGAGCATTTTTGGTACTGTTTTTCTCAATTGTATACAAAGAGCAAACATGAAATTTAAAAATTCATATATGATTATATGATATGTATCTATTCAGCACTCCGTTATGATATGTATGTTGCATCTGAAAACCCTTCGGCCTGACATTCTATTTCTACATCTATCCTGACCTTACCACGGGTATAAAACTGTGGCCTTTATTATTGTGTTGGTAACAACATCTTTGTTTCTAGGTGCCACACGTGTTTTTTCTTGTGTGCGCCTTCAGCATGTTAAGAATAATAAAAGGAGATATTACTTATGTTTCTGCTTGGTTTAGCCATCGGGAATAGCACAACCCTACCACGGGGTTAAACATAGAATATGTTGTACTATGATGCTACTTAGTTATGCATATAACAAAGGACTTTTTATATTATATTATCGTAAATACGTCTTTATGAATTTTCATTCTATTATTATTATTATTATTTTTTTTTTTTTTTTTTGCTTTTTTATGCATTCTGTCATTGGCTCATGCACACATGCTAGTATATGGTCACTGTAACTAAGTAACTAATAACTCATCTAATTATATTCAATATTTTTATATATTTATGCTAAACCAACTGAGGATCAAGAATAGGAAGCTTGGGTGAGCCTAGTTGAGGGTAGTGGAATAATTGCCAAAGGTTATAAGTGGTTACTGGAGTGTCTTATCCAAAAGATTTGTTCTATTGGAATGTATTTTTGATGCTCTTGTAGAGGAACATATATGTTTGGTTTGAATAAGTTTATGTTTTATAGACTCTTTGGAGGTCATATATGTATTGTTGGGATATGATTTTTAGGTAATAGGAACCAACTCCCCAACCCTCTAGCAATGACTATCTGTACATCGATTATACTATCTATAGAGAGCCATACTTTCTCCTCAAGTTTCCATATTGAAAGTGTCCACTCGTGCCTAGGTTAGAATAGACCCGGGTAGTAAAGGATGGACTTTGCTTTTCTAGATGACTCTATAGTGATGCTTGCCAAGAGTAGTGCCAACTTGAACCCATGCAATCTCGAATTCTATATCAACATCCAAAGCAAGAAGATTGAACATTTCAAGGGCTAGAAATGAAGTATTAGATACGTATGAAAGGCCCTCATGGTTGTGGCCACTGCTTGAATCCTAATTTCCAAGCCATAATGCTTTGCACAAATAATGGTTGCTTGGATGTAAGAATCGTGTTTCACAACTATAATAGTGAGGAATTTTAATTGGGGTTGCAAATCTCATAAATCTACGATTTTTTTTATATGAGATTTCAAACCTAAGAGAAAAAAGGCATTGTTGGTGGTGTAGATGATCACAGGGATTGGGTGGAGAAGTGAAGAATTATTTGAAAGGCTTAAAAAGAAACATGTTTAGATTAACTTCCTCTGAATTTGTTATATTGACAACATGATGATTGCAAATAATATTGGGGGTGAAGGTGGGTGGCAGGATGTGTGATGTCCTTAGATTCCACTTGGGATCAGAAGGACTTTAAAGTGTCGAAACCTACAACACAAGCTTAACTACCCACATTTAAGATAGTTAAAGATGCAAAGCACCTAGTATGCATATAATAGTATCTAATATACTCAATGGATCGACAATTTTTTTTCTTTGAATAAATAACAATGTACTTGAAACTATATCCCGAACTATAACATGCTTCATAACAACATAACAAACTGATAACTGAAATGTTACAAAACTTATCTGACGTGACAATAACATAAATATGTACTGGAAATGACACTCTATAAGTAAAGTAATGAATAAAATAACTACTGTGCTAACTCACAGAGTCGTTCCTATAACTAGGCTAAGAGAGCTAAATCCTATCTATGAACTGGAGAATTGAAGCAATAATCTCTTCATCGTCACTTTGAAGCCTAATTGACCTCATCCAATCTGGCCCCCGCAAGTTCTCCAGATCCTAACACATAGTCTATCACTACGGGGTGAATGGTAGTTTGAACTACCAACTGAGATTTATTTACAAATCTCAACAAGTAAACTATCAAGTTACTACAATATACAAATGCATGCATGATAGTAGAATGGCATGAATGTGTCATGACTTGAACATATATATGCATGACGTGACTTGGCAAATAGCATGAGATGAATTAACATGAACTAAAACTTGACATGAACTGAAACTAACATGAACTTGTAATCATGTTTAACATATACATGTGATTATGCTCAAAGAATAATGCGATAGTTGTAGCATAGCTTTAGGGTGTCAATTCTATAGAAAGACAAATTAAAAGAATAGCAGAAAGAACAAATAAATTAAAGAAAAATATTAAATGCTTAATGGAGAACAAAGATGAATTTTAAATATGATTAATGGAGAATAAAGAGGAATTTTAAATGCAAATTAAAGTGAAGCAAAGTTACTAACGGAAAAAGTACTCAAATTTGATGAACAGCGGGAATACCTTGCACAAATCTGGTATTTTAATTACTCTTAATTCATTGAATAACTCAATTGAAAACTCAATGACCAAAATTTCCAATCGGAAGGTATAGAATTATAAACCAAAATTAAATCAAATATAACCTTTTGAAAGATCATTCACCACTTTTAAAATACGTAAATTATTATCACCATTGAGAAGATCTAACGACGACAATATACTCAGGGATCAATATTGCAACAAAGAATTAAATTAATATAGATAAATAATTGATCTAAACATCATCAAAGAACTAATCCATTTAACAGAAAAAGTATGAATGAATCCATAAACAAAATAAATTTTATGATTCTTTAGAGAAGAAAACATCAATAATGAATTGAGAATGATAAAACAAAAGAGTTTTAGTAATTGAAAATCAAATATATAAATTAAAAATAACATCTAATGTGTAAGTTCATCCCTAGCCTTACTTAAGAATTTAGTTGTTCATAAATATAATGGATAACAAAAATCTCAAGAGAAAAATAAAGCAAACGACGGTCATGGGAATTAATTTCGTCTATTTGTTCTTTAGTCCATCCTTTTGTGCCTCTCCTCCCTCTCAATTTTGTGCTAATAATATATTTATATAGGGTAGGAAAGAAACCCTAATATCTTCATGATTCCCGTATAAAAAAATTGCCTAAATTTAGACTCATTTTGGCAGCTACATACATGCTTCAGAAGTTTGAATTTAGAAATCCTTATTAAAATCTAATTCATAGCCCTTTAAGATATCTTTTCAATATGTGAATAGAAAGTTAGGATTAAAATACTAAAATATGTCCAGGCTATTTCCTAGCGAATTTTAGACTTGGACTTCTTGCGGTATCCTTTTGTGATTTTTTTCTTTTTTTTTTTTTGATCCAAATTGCTCTCAAATCCTATAAAAGTCCTTTTTTAAATTTGACTAGGATTTGACTTATTCTTTTATAAACTTTGAAATTAAGTATAAGAATGTGCTTAAGAGTATCCCAAAGTAAATAGAAACTCAATTAAAAAATACATGTTAATTTCTATGATTTCTATTCAAATTTTAGCATCTAATATTAGGGTATTTAGAGTGCACTTTTGCACACTCATCATGGTTAATTAGGATGAATTATGGATGCTACGTAGGTCCCTTGTAGCCATGTGCTCCTACTGGTGCAACATCACATCAAAGGCATCTGCAATAGCTGTGAGTACGTCATGATAACTAAAATGATTAGGAATTGATAAACATGAGGTTGGCACCACTGGGATTGGATGCCTAAGTTAGCTTGAGTAACCAATTACTTAGATCCTATTTGAAGCCTATTGATAGTATTTTGTCAACCTAGGGAATTCTACACCAATTTAAAATGCTCATTAGGATAAAACTCTATCCTAGCACTTGGGGGTTGTGATAAATAAAATACTCCACTGACTTGAAAAGATTTTTCGTGACATACTTTATGCATGAGATATGGCATGACATGTAACCTTGAACGTGTGAGGATGACATGGCCTAACATGGCATGTAACAGATAAGCAAGTACTTGAAATAATTGACATGGCATGGCATATTATAACATTTATAGTAATCATAAATGATGAGAATATTACATTTTTGGGCTTACCGTCGTACATATAGAAATACATCGGGAGTAAGTTAGAGGCTAACTTACTATGATTGTACGGCAACATACGTAAAAAGGCGTGAACTGAAATGACATATTTTTTTCCTAAAGTTAGAACATCTCACTAAAGCTCATGCAAACAAAAAGGCTCACTAACTTGAGGCTAAATTTCAAAGTTGCCCATCATTTTGCCCCTAAAATAAGAATTTTGGCTACTAACTCTAAATCCTGCTAGAATTTACATTCTTCATATAAATTTTTTCCTAAACTCAAATATGAAATCAGAAAAATTTAAATCAAACCATGCTTGGGTGGATTCACATATAGGCCTAAAACAAGGTTTTTGTTGCATCTTGACCAAGCATCCATCTAACATGCTTAAACCAATTTTTGTAGCACTCAAAAATCACATCCTAGGTTCTAAAATCATGCTAGGACATCAACATATACATACCATAAAAATATAAACTCATTATAGCAACAGATAATGCCAAAAACATCAGGTTCTAAGTCAAATAGAACCATTTCATGGTGTTCTAGGTCTAACACATTCCAAAAAACTCCAAGGACTCCAAAAGTTGATAAATAACTCTCCTAACATTTCCAACATCCAAATATAAATAATAGCATGCTTGATCAATAAAAAAACTATCACAAAACATTTCATAGAACAATTGTTTGCACCAAAGCATTAAAACAGAGCATGCATTGAAATAAAATACTAGATCCTTGATTTTCAAGCAATAAAACTTCAAGAAATATAAACATAAACTTTAAATCCAAGGTATAGCTTGTTTCAAGCATCAAACCTATCATCACATAGCAAGAATCTCATTAAAATATAACCATCAATTTGAAGCTTCAAGCTTGAGTTCTAATCTAACCATTGCATGTAAAACATGTTTCTAATAAAGATTTAAACCATCTCTATTCAAAATCAATCTCTTAACATGTAAATTAAGGCCTTAAGAAATGTATATATGTATTTTAAAGCCATTGGACTAGGTTTCTAGAACCAACAAACATCACAGCCTCAAAACATAAATTGTTTTGTGTATCCCAATTTCAACTTCAAAGAAAATTTGTATAACTCTTTAATAAAAATGCTAGCACGCTTTGGATTGACTCATAACATGCATTAAAATATGTTAGAGTTTCATCATATCAAGACATACCCCTAAATTTAGCAAAAACTTCATTAAAACAACAATATTTCAAACCATCATCCAAATTGTCGCCTAGCTTGAGCTTTGCACGTTCAAACTAGATTTTTACCAATCAAAAATCCATGAAATTTTACTCAAAATATATAATTGGAAACTAGACTAAAGCAGGAAAAAATACAAGAAAAAAGTTACAGAGGAATCCGCTTAGAAAGGGCTGGAAAATGCAATGCAAGAACTGCCAAGAAAACTATCTGAAGCTCTCATCTGAGTTCTCTTGAAACTAGGGCTGTACAGAAAATCAAGAAACCGGTTGGAACCGATCAGACCGGCCACCGGAGCAGGGAACCGGCCGAAACCGTCAGAGAACCAGTCGACCTGCGGTAGGATTTAAGCCAAACCGACGTCGGCAGGTTCGATTCACGGGTCGACCCAGTGAAAAATCGCTGAACCGGTCGATGTCAACTATCCCTATTTTTTTTTTCAAAAATCTTTAAATGAAACGACGCCGTTTCACTTCACTTAAGCGAAACGGCGTCGTTTTGATGACGCAGGATACAAAAAAATAATAAATTCAACCCAAACGACACCGTTTAGTCTAAGGTTAGCCAGACTGCTTCTTCTCTTTTCTTCTTCGTGTCATCGTCGTCACCTCTGTTCTCTCACACCTCTGCTCTCTCTCTCTCTCTCTCACTCTCTTCTCTACTCTGGCCTCAGACCACAACCTCACACGCGGCATGAGCCACCGCCTCCTCCTCCCTCGCCATTGAAGTCCCACTGCAATTGGAGAGTGGAAACTGATCCCCAAACCGTCGAACCGATCGGTGCCGACCGATCAAACTCCAGCCGGTTCTCTTCTTCCCTATCAATCGATTTTGGTCGAGATCTTTGGAGATTTAATGTGTCGGTGGTGTATTGGTTTTACACTGAAATCGACACCGACACTTTGGTTTATAGGCCTACTTGAAACAAGTGAATGAAAAATAATCAATAGGTGAGGAAAATGCATTGAACTTGCTTTATAGTAAGAGAGGGCTGACATGAGGTGGCTGGCTGTGTGACCTGTTGACAGGAGTTTTGCAGCCAAAAATTGTGGGGAAAACCATGGGCTACTCAACCCATCGTAACGAGCTACTGACATCGATAAGGGTTGGGTGGTTTTGGGTTGGTTTTTGGCCTCTCAGCCAAGCACTATTTGGGCTTAAATGCTTGCCATAAGGTTGCCTTGGGTGGGGGAAGAGGGGTGTAGAAAATTTCTCGAGAAGCTTTGCATTGGAGGTGATTTTTTATGAGCAAAAATTGGTCTGAACTTAAGGGTATATTTGGGATTTGATTTAGGTTTTTGATTGGATCAAGTAAAAATCTAATTTTTTTTTCCAATGAAAATATCAAGGTATAAAGGAGTGAATGTGTGTGTAATAGCATGTATTTGAGTGGTTAATAGCATTTGAATGTGATTTAATCAAGTAATTAATCACTTAAGCAAAACCGGCAAGTTTCAGGTTTGAGAAACTATTTAAGGTTTCAGTTTCCTCCATGGATTTTGGGATTTCAAATAGATTTCAATGGTTTGAAATTTTACTAAGGTTGAAATCCTCTTTTAGTTGGCCACTTAGTATTTGGTTGGGTGAATAGTATTTGACTTAGGTGCCAGTGTCCATCTCATGGGTCATCCTAGTGCCAAGTATCCTAACTATTCAGCAAGTATGACTAGAATCTTGCGAAGTGTCTAATAAGTACTCCTCAATGTTGTTTTGGACAAACCACATAGTGATTTGACAATCATTTGAATTGGGTGTCATGTGGCGCTATCTTGAGTGTTACTATTCACTCAACAAATTATAAAAATTATTATTACACTATAAAATTCTAAATAATCATGAGTCTAGTAGTATAATTCATGTTGCAAAATTTGACTCCTAAGTACCTCAGCTAATCAAAAAGGCACTTCAGAGTACTATTCACCCAGGAACTAGAAAAAGTAACATTGCACAAAAATCCTAAATAATCATATTGATTATGAGGCTAACGGTGCAATTCGTTTCTTAAACTCATACTCCTAAGTGCCCTAGATAAATAAAAAGGCACATATGTCAACATAGTGAGTATTAAACTGGTATCCTAATAGGCTAAAACCTAAGTGGTCATTCGATTCATAAAATCTTTTTAGATTTTCACGATATTCTTAAAATCTAGAGAAATTCATCCACTGAATTTCTAGTAAGGCTCTTACATGAGAGCCTTCATCTTGTTTGGAGTAGATCAGTTCCTTTCCTAATTCGTTGAGGATCAGCAATTGATCCTGATCTGGGAATCAATGGCTAGTGTTTAAATCAACGGTCGACTTAATTATTTTCAACTAATGCCAATTTGCTGCATGTTATTAATTAGCAATTAATAATGTCCTAAATCCAATAAAGTAAATTTATTTATTATTTCTTAAATTCAATCCAGAGAAAAAACATTAGTACTAGTACTAGGACATGAGCTGTCAGTGTTATTTCCCTCTTTAATTTCTGTCTAGGAAAATTATGCAAGTTTTTTAAATTTATTGATGAAATTAATTTCTAACATCCGGAACTTGGTGACAGTTTTTTACTTTTTTACATGGTTTTTATTTGGAGAATATGACAACGTACCCAGAAAGGAAACTATCTCAATAATCTCATGATTTCACTTACGTAGTTAGGGTGCGAGTAAAACCACAATATTAAATGTCAATAAAAACAAATCTGGGACTATTACTATATACAATGAAAAGTTTAAAAATGAGGCCACTATATTAACGTTCGAATGTTACTAAAATGCAAACGTTCGAATGTTACATCAAATTACGGAACACATAATGTTCATATTCTCAACTCCCTTACTAAGCCAGCCAACATCTTTAATCAGCAAAATTGATATTCATGTTATCAACTCCCTCCACATTTCTCAGAGTTGGCTGGAAGGGAAAAATAAAAAATAAAAAACCTTTTTTAGTTATATGGTCGGTTACCCTCGTCTAGTTTGTGGGCTGTCCAAAGGCCCCCCTTACTTGCATGTTATTCGTGAAATTACACAATAATGTAATAAAAAATTACAATAAAGTTAAAATAGAAATGAAGCCAGTTTGGATTGAGTCACAGAAATCTCGCTTTCTTTAAGGAGATTCAAGCCCTCTGCGATGTACAAAGTCTCAAATTTACCGCTATAGCATAATTCTTCTTGACTTGACTCCTTTAGGATACAACAGCCTGACTGATCGTCGTATAGCCTGAACCAACTCTGCACAAGTGGTTGAACTCAAAGCTTCACTCAAAAAATACCTTTCTATTATCTAGAAAATCTCTCTAAGAAAAAAAAATATATATGCATGTATTTTTTTTCTCTCTCTATTTATCCATCAGACTCTTCTTTATTATATCCCAAAAAAAAAGAAAAGTCGTTAGACCGCTTTTTTTTAAAGCACAATACGTGCTAACTCCCCTAGAAGATATTATATCAAATCAAGAAATAAAAGTCAAATAAACAGTTCCTCAATAAAAGCTGAAAATTACGAAAGAAACGTACAAAGCCATAAACTCAGTTTTACCTGCAGCTATCCCTAAGGGTACTAAAAAGTCCAGCTACGAGATATTAACACCAACGTTCAGATAAGAAGATAATGGCAGCAAAGAAATTTACTTTCATAGATAACGGTTTGTTTTTATTCGGGAAAAAAAAAAAAAAACTGAACTATTGAATGAAAGGATAAATAATCAGTAATGTTTTTTTTTTCTTTTAACGACGGATCGGCTAAGAAGAAAATAACAGCAGCCAATGTTAATTATAAACTGTAAACGTTATCCCCTTGAATGTCAAAGGAAATGGTTACTAGACAGTAATGACTGTTAAGAAAATGTTATTAATAAATATTATTTATTAAAAAAATACCAACATTCTCCCACTATTTTTTAAAAATATATATATATAAGAGATATTTCCAGACGAAGAAGGATTATTATGCATCATGAAGGTGTGCTCTGCATTGAACCCTCACTTAGTAAAATAACAATCTCTATTCCAGAGTCAGTAGTGGTCTCAGACTTGAACTATGACTGCTTGAGGGAAATAAAGAATTATTATTTACACATAATAACCCAGGTGTTAACATGAGTTTTATTAGCCAGCACATTACGGCCTTGTGCTAATCTCGATTTCATGAGTGTATTTGAGAATAAACCTGATTCTCATAGAGAGTGGCCCGGCCCACTCTCACTCTCACATAGGTGAAATCTGTCAAGTGCGCTTCTGTAATTCTTACACCCTACTCATAAGAGCTACAGAATTTCATTAAGAGTTTATTTAAAAACTCATACTCCACAACATTACAGGATAAATGCACTCACATAATAGGAATGAGAAATAAAATAAATAGTGCATTTTTTATGACCATCATATGATTCGTTTTTCCCATTGAACCCAGTTATCAGGATCTCTAATCCCCAGATTGGGTATCCTCATACATGGCTCTTGAATTATGGGTTTTAATCTCATTCTCCTCGATGTATTCCAGATCATTTTTCTTTGTCAAAGCTTTCTATAGTGGATCCACTTAAATAACACCATCAATAAAAAAAAATCTCACAGTACTGTGTTTTTCCTCTAAGGATCTGGATTTACCGTTATAATAATGGTTTTGTACTCTACCAACTGTAGTATTACTATCGCAACAAATTGATATGGTTGAATCTGATTTTTCCCATAAAAGAATAAATCTCTCAACTAATTTGCTTCTTTATTGAAGCCAAAATAGTTAAACTCCATAGTTGACATGGGAAAAAAAATACGGCAGCCAAAACATGCAATGAATCTCTTAAATTTTAAAACGGCTTAAACAATAACAATATAGCCAAAACAGTTCGACCATAAACACCATATACGTTTTAAACAAATCCAATAAAGATAATAGATGTACCCACACAAATATTAAACTGTTTGGATAAGTTGAATCTAAATGCACAAAAACGTATAACACCAAAATATTAATAACAATCGGCTTTATTCAAAAAAGTTTAAAATAAACTGAAAAACGACGTACAAGCCAAAATCCTTTAAAAAAGAATTCTAAAAACTTGACAGGCCCCACTAATTTTTGGATTTAAAAACAAATTTTCTTTTCATATAAAAATAATACATATAAAGAGAAATGTTCTATACTTTATTCTCAATACTCAATTTAAACATTCCATCACAAGCATAGCCTTTGCCCACAAAAACTCCATTTTTTGTAATCACATATTGATCAGATTCCATAGTTTGTTTGAAGCCCGCTTTGTTGAGTAAAAAACTTGGCATCAAATTCTTCCTCATGAACGGTGTATAGAGTACATCTTTGAACATCAATATACATCCCGAGGTGAATTTCAGCTCAACCTCACCACTCCCAATAACCTTGGTTTTACTTGAATCACCAAGCATGATAGTCTTCTCTTCTTCAAAGGGAGTAAAATTTTTGAACCAATCTTTATCACAGCAGACATGCCTATTAGCACCAGAATCTGCCCACCACCCTTCAACAAATTCAACCACGTTAATGTCTGTAATCATTGCTACAAATGGCTCCTCAGTTACGTTAACTTGAGGATTATTTTCTCGCTTACGAAACTTGCAAATTCAAGCAAAATACCCACTTTTGCCACAGACAAAATAAGCTTGATTTTGTGAAGGGGGTCCTTGGTTCTTATCATATTGGCTTTGAAAGCCCTTTTTGTGAGGTCTACCAAATTTTTTGAAATCTTTTCTTTGCGGTTTCAAATAACTATTTCTCATATTTTTACTCTTGGGCAAGCTATCATTTTCAGAAATTAAATTTACCTTTGTCATGAAATCCTCATTACCATTTTGAAACACCAATGCATCTTGGCCTCTAGCTTCATCTTCTATGTGAATACGCGTGATTAATGTCTCTAAGGAAGTCTCCTTTTGTTTATGGTGCATCGACTTTTGAAACTCTCTCCACGAAGGTGGTAGCTTGTCGATGATGCCACAAACAATTAGATTGTCTCCAATCCTGATGCCTTCAAATCTAACTTATACTACAACCATTTGAAAATCTTGAGCTTGCTCTGCGACGGACTTTCCATCAATCATTTGATATCGAAAAAAGCGACTTGTCGCATATTTCTTCACTCCGGCTTCTTCCGTATCATATTTACTCGGTAAAGCTTTCCAAATTTTCTTTGCAGAAGTGTAAGTAGTATTGTAGTAATCATAAAATTGATCAGCAAGACAATTTAAAAGATAACATCGACAGTTATACTCATCTTTGGTATATTTTTCAATCTTTTCTTCATGAGCTTTCACTTGTACTTCAGTCATGTTCTCGGTGGTGATCTTTCTAGGATTCTTTGCAGTGAGAACATAAGAGACATTCAGAAGGCTTAGATAGAAGAGCATTTTGCACTTCCATCTCATGAAATTGACTCTTTTGAAGCGGAAGGGCTTGTTAAGATCTCCAATACTTTCCGTGGATTTTTCAGTTGTAAGCTCCATGTTTGAATCTCCTTAAAATTGTTGGTGAAATTACACAATAATTTAATAAAAATTACAATAAAGTTAAAATAGAAATGAAGCCAGTTTGGACTGAAGCACGGAAATCTCACTTTCTTTAAAGAGATTCAAGCCCTCTGCGGTGTACAAAGTCTCAAATTCACTGGTGCAGTAGAATTTTTCTTGACTTGACTCCTCCAGGATACAACAGCCCAATTGATCGTCGTATAACCCGAACCAACTCTGCACAAGTGGTTGAGCTCAAAGCTCCACTCAAAAAACACCTTTTTATTATCTAGAAAATCTCTATAAGAAAAAAATATATATGCACGTATTTTTTCTCTCTCTCTCTATTTATCCATCAAACTCTTCTTTTTTATATCCCAAAAAAAGAAAAGAAAAAGTCGTTAGACCCCTTTTTTTTTAAAGCACAATACGTGCTAAACCCCTAGAAAATATTATATCAAATCAAGAAATAAAAGCCAAATAAACAGTTCCTCAATAAAGCTGAAAATTATGAAAGAAACGTGCAAAGCCATAAACTCAGTTTTACCTGCAGTTATCCCTAAGGGTATTAAAAGGTCCAGCTATGAGATATTAACACCAACATTCGGATAAGAAGATAACGGCAGCAAAGAAATTTACTTTCATAGATAACGGTTTATTTTTATTCAAAAAAAAAAAGAACTGAGCTATTGAATGAAAGGATAAATAATCAGTAATGTTTTTTTTTTTCTTTTAACGACCGATCGGCTAAGAAGAAAATAACTGCAGCCAACATTAGTCATAAACTGTAAACGTTACCCACTTGAAGGTCAAAGAAAATGGTTACCAGACAGTAATGACTCTTAAGAGAACGTTATTAATAAATATTATTTATTAAAAAAATACCAACACATGCTAAGTATTGAGGTTAGTTTTGATAGTAATGTATTTTCAGTTTTATCTTGTCACCAGCGTAGTTTAATCATGACACATAGGTACCTCCTGGGACGGGGGAAAGAATCAGAAGGAGAGAGGAGGGAAGGAGGAGCCGACCATAAACCATGGAGCTCGAAAGGTGTTTTTTAATGGAAGGGTTGGAGAAAAAGTTTACTATTCGGAAGGAAAGGACGTCCAATATATTGGTGCAATCAAACCTTATCTAATGATCAGGTCTTGATCTCAATGTTAACTTGTTTCTATAATAACTTCTGTGTTACACCACAAGAAAACTTGTTTTCAATCTATTTATCACACTACTTGGATTGACTTAATGTAGTATCACAGGGACCAATTTAACTTTAGAGCAAACCACTTAGATGTATCCGCTGAAATTATTTTGTGCAAGTTGTGAGAGAAGAACAGTCATGCGAAGAGAAATTTTATTTTTTGCATGTAACTCTAAAATTAAGCCAGCCAAAAAACATTATTATTCTCTAAATCTTTTTCATTTGGTTTAACAAGCTCATGAAAGAGTCCATCGACTGGAAAACCCTTAAGGCTCAATGACCGGCTGGAGGAATGCTTTGTTCGTTTTTGAAGAAATTGGAGGGATCAATGCTCGCCTTCGCACGCATCAACCTATCCAGATTGCCCTTGAAATACTTACACCCATATACTCGTGCACTCTTAATAAGGATTGTACGATTATGACGTGAACTGGTAATACCGATATCAAGATCTCTATAGTTGAGAAAAGCCTCCCTTGGGGAGTTTGATACGTACGGTCTCATCACCTTGTATAGGGTTCTTGCCAAATTACGGTAATGGTTTGTAGCCTCTGTACCTTCTTCCACCCATTCCACATAATACTCTATCTTGAATATGTTTCCAGCCCTGTGGGGGAATGGAGTCTCTGATGCCGAAATCTCACTCATTCTTCCTCCATAAGGATTCAATTGGATCCATCCATTTCGCCCTATTTTAATTAACACCTTCCATATGGATTCTAAACCAGTCTTTGGAATTGGTTCTTTCACATAATCAGACTTGGTTATGAAGGAGGTGGCATTTACCTTGGATGGCCTGACTAGTAAAGAAGCCGTGGGAGTTCCGGTGGGGAAAAGTGCCCAGAAAAGAGTGGACTCAATCCATGTCATTTCTTTGCAGTCATGTTGCTGCAATCCTAGTTCGGGAAACCTCACATTCATCAAAGGGAGAAGGCTTTCAGATTTTCCCAGAAACTGTCCAAAGAAATGAACTAATTGCATTGTCTTCTTGCCTTCCTGACTTCCATCCACTGCTTGTAGAATTGCCCTTATGAAGAGTTCTTTTGGTAGATTATGTGCAACCTCTTGCCAACGATAAACAACATCTGTTGCATTCTGTTCCAGTGTCCTTGTGATGTGGAACACTGTCACTATGGATGGAACTCGTACCAACTTTATCGTCCAGGAAATAATAACTCCAAAGCTTGCTCCACCACCTCCTCTAATGGCCCAAAACACGTCCTCTCCCATGGATTTTCTATCAAGGATCGATCCATTGACAGTGACTATTTGTGCGTCGATTATATTATCTACAGAGAGGCCATACTTTCGCATCAAGTTTCCATATCCACCTCCAGAAAAGTGTCCACCCGTGCCTACGGTCGGACAGACCCCAGCAGGGAAAGCATGGACTTTACTTTTCTCCGAAATTCTGTAATAAACCTCTCCAAGAGTAGCGCCAGCCTGAACCCTCGCAGTCTCGGATGCTATATCAATGAGTAGAGCTCGAAAGTTGAACATGTCAAGGACTAGAAATGGATTATTTGATACATATGAAAGACCCTCACTGTCATGGCCACCGCTTCGAATCCTGATTTCCAAGCCATAACGCTGTGCACAAATAACAGTTGCTTGGATATGAGAAATGTGTTTGGCAGCTATAATAGCGAGCGGTTTTGGGGTTGTAGACGTCAAAAACCTCCGGTTTTTTATGTAAGAGTTCAATACTGAGAGAAAAGAGGCATTGTTGGGGGTGTAGATGGTCTGGGAGACTTGGTGGAATGGTGAAGAATTATTTGAGAGGCATTGGAAAAACATGTGTAGATTAACTTGCTTTGAATTCGCACTTGAAATTGAGAACAAAATGGTTGCAAGAATGATTGGGATTGAAGGTGGCCGCTGGCATGAGGTCTTCATTCTGCTAATTAATTCTTTGCTTTGAGCTCGTATCTGTTTGCTGCTCTGTTATAAGATCGATATGAGAGTAGTGATCGTGTCTAGGATCAATGCTATACTTATAAAGTTTCAATTAATGCCATTTCGTTGCAAGTTAATTAAACAATTAATGGATCTATTATGACATCAAATCCAAATAGATCTTCTTTCTCGGCTATTTGCGAGGTTTTTATCTGAAAATGATAATGATACCCCGTTTGTAACCATAATTACTGACTTTTTGCGACCACTTCAAAAAATCGTCATACATGTGTTTTTGCGGAGATTTTAGGACTTTTTGCATTGACCATTAGGCGTATAGGCCATGCGAGTTAATTCTTCCACTGGGGCGTTGCAATTGATATTAGTGACAAGTTTTAGATTCTGCAGGCTTTAATATGTGGGTTTGATGAAATCTGAGGTTAATTTACATCATGCAAATTTTAAGAAATAGATTTTATGACGTTTGAGATTTCAGATTCTACGGACTTTATGATTAAGATTTTGAAATCTGAGAGTTTTAGATTTTGCAGAATTTATTAATTGAGAGTACTTTACTGAATGACTTTTAAGAAAGATAGGGTTTTAAATTCTATAGAGCTTAATATATAGGTTTGATCAAATATGAGGTTTTAGATTATGCACACTTTAAGAAATGATTTTTATGACATTTGAGGTTTCAAATTCTGCAAACGTTAATATATGGGTTTGATAAAATCAAAGGTTTTAGATTATACGAACTTTAAGAACTAAGTTTTATGACATTTGAGGTTTCGTATGCTACAAACTTTAAGGATTGAGTTTCTCAAACATGAGGTTTTAGATTTTGCAGACTTTATGAATTGAGCATTTGAAATCTTCTAAGGTTTTGCATTCTGCCGACGTTGAGAAATAATTTTTATGACATTCGAGGTTTAAATTCTGCAGACTTCATGGAATGAGTTTTAATAAACCTGAGGTTTTAGATTTGATAGACTTTAACATATGAGTTTATCAATATGAGGTTTTCATCTTTACGCTTGAATTGAGAATGCAGCGTATGATAGTTGACATAAAGCATGTTGTTATGTTTTCGTAAAGGATTAGTAGATATGCAAACCATAAGATCAAAGTAGCAGAGAACTCGTACTTTGGGAATGTTAGGGTTGACGAAATAATTCGGGATTAAAATGGAATAAAGGCTCAAGAGATTTCTTTAAAACCTAAAAGTATTTATTAGACAAGTTGTGCGTACTTTGGATCACTCAAATCTGGCTATTACAATTTTTAATTGGACTTGATCTACCAATATTTAAAGAAACTCGATAATTTTGTGAGGCCCATTAAATGGGCAAACCCAGTTGTTAAGCCCATAAAAAGTCCAATAGAAAAATTTTAAATTGACGCATGACCCAAAACCCACGGAAAGCCCAAACCCAGCTGCACTAAGTCTATGCGCCGCAAGTATAAAATAAAAAATAAAAAAAAAAATACCCAAGCACGTTGTCATCTACCTCTAAAACCTAGGGCTATCATGTGTGTGTATATATAAATATATAGATATGTTCTGAAACCTCTCGTGTTGCAGCTCGTTTCCTCAAGCCGTAGAACCATGAAAGCCTCCCACGCTATGCACTAGCTCCACGTATAACAACTCAAGTTGCCTAGCAAGAGACCAACGCCCATGCATCAGCGCCCTCCGCCCACCTCTATGTCGTTCCAAGTCACAACACCTTTCATCGAAACTTATGACTTTGCCACAAGTTGGACGTCCACCTCTTCCCTGCACATTGCCAACCATCTGTCTAACAACAAACCGATATAGCCCTCCTCCATAACACAACCCCGTTGCACCATCGATCACCTTCTATCCAGAGTTGCACCTCCAACCAGTTGAGGAACCAGCAAATTTTTTTAAGAGGAGCCAATTTTTTTATAGTGTGACACATTTATAAAAAATAAATGAGATTAAAAATTTAAAAACATAACTATATATAAAACTAGATCTCGATAATTTGCTATATATGTGTAAAAGTAAAATTCTAAAACATAATTTAATATACGTTTTAGATTTATGATGATAATATTTCATAGAATAATATTCATCTATTATTATTTTTGTAATGAAAAATTTATAATTCATTTTTTTCATAAACTCTATCAAGTGATCTTTTAGAAGGCAATCTTATATTCTAGTGTGTAATCTAATTTATTAATTTTCATGTAAAATCTAGATATTTTCGTGTCACATTAAACATATAATAATATAATTGAGATTTTAAATAAATTTTTTTTTTACTCAATGAAATCTAGTAGATAAAACCTCTAAACTATTTTTCATATAGATCATTAACCTTAAATGATTTTTTTTATATTTTTACTTTGAATTTCATACTAAGAAGCTTAATATTGTATAACAAAAAATTTTGGAATCCATATTAATAAATTTATTATTTCTCCTAAACTTAATTTAAATTAATTTTAGTGAAGCCATATCCTTGACAATATATAATATATAGAAATTATACAAAATTTTGAGACTACAAGAAAAAAATCGGAGAGAGGCATTTTTAGGTATATTAAAATTTTAGAAAATTTTATAAAGCATATGGAGATTATAACTTTTTTTGGGGGCCCATCTTCTTTATTCATTGAATTATAAATAAAATGTAGGGGAGATTTTGTAATTTCAAAAAATTATTTTGGGGGGGGGGGGGGGGGGATGGGCCTCCTTCATTCCAACGTGGGTCCGGAACTACCTCCAACCAGTTGATACCTCAACTCAAACCACAAATGAACACCGCAATGCCTCAAGCCATGCTTGGACGTGTCTTTGTCTTAGACAAACCAAAACAGAGTAGCCCCTTGAAACTCTCTAATCCAATATTATAAAAAAAAAATAGGACAATATTTTCTTTTTCCCTATTTTTTTTAAAAAAAAATTAATGAACGATATTGAAAAATTAAAATAAATCCAACTAATAATTTAAGGACCACATTGGTCTACATAATAAGAATTTGGCCCAAGAAATTCTCAGCCCGAAGATATGATTGGAAGATATAATTTATTTTGGACATCAGGAATATTAAGGCCCAGTTATTTATGAAATCCAAGCCCATATACGTATCCAATTTCAAATAGACGGGTTACAATTTTAGAATCCCCTCCACATTAAAATTCCTTAAACCACTACCTTCTGCATATTTAAACCCAAGCACGTAAACTTTTTCCTCATCAAATCTAGGGTTTTTCAATTTCACAGCAACCCCACATCGCATGTATTCCCCACGACAGACCGTTGTTATTGCATTGCAGTTGCTCCCTAACCCCATTTCACCTATCAGTTCCTCCCTAACCCCATTTCACCTATCAGTTCCTTGGCTACAAGTCATGGAAGAGGTTATCCCCAAGCCACCAGCCTTCATCTCGCGAAACCACCTCTCCACTGCCACAGCCCATAGCAAACGCACAAACTGACCGACCGACAACTAGGGGCAGAACTATGTTGTAGTGTACCCCCCCCCAAAAAAAAAGTCTTATATATTATATAATTATAATTATAAGTGTAAATATTTTTAAAATATTTAAGATTGCCTCACAATATTCAAACGTACAGTATATCACTCAAACATATTTAAGTCTATTAACATAATAGTTTTGATTTAACATATCTATCTTTCTTTATTTGCATTTAATGTGCATTGTACGGTTTGTTTAGTTTCATATCAATGATATCATATAAATTTTTCTTGTCTTTTAGAGCTTACATATATAGTTAGATGACTTTTTTTATTCTTTTCTTATATGGGTCATTCTCGACTTCATTGAATTTCTTCCCTATCACCTTTACATAATCTTCCTTTACAACATTTGATATGTTCTTAACCACATATTAATTAGTTAAGTGGTTAGAAATTTTAAGAGAATATATCTAATAGTTAAAACAAATCTGGAAGATTCTTGAATATAGGAGGCAGCAAAATTTATCTAGCTAGATAATTGATGAGACGTTTCTAGAGAGATAGAGAGAGTATGTGAAGAATTTATTAGCTATTTACATGTTTTTTTTTTTAACTTATTAATAGTAATATAATTATACAATAAAAACTCTAATGATTTCTATACTATTAGATACTTTTTTAGATTTATTTTTGATTTATAAATTTTTCTCAAAGTTTATGAGTAAGTCGAGAAAAATTTTATAATTTTATGATGTATGATTAATTTGTTATATAGTCATATACAAAAAGTACATATTATTTATGCTAACACATACGGCACACTTTACCGATCACCCCCAGACACCAAATCCTTGTTTTTGAAATAAGGATTAAAGTTGACGGAATACATTTTTTTGTATTTTCATTGAGTATAAATAGTGTTACAACATAGGTATGGTTTACACTTGATAAGCTTTGCTAACAACCTTTTGAATAAGCCCATATTGTTACAGATAATGATTACCTACGAGAGAAACTAACTGAGATAAGATCTAAGTGCTGCTGCTGTAGATAACTACTTCACTAATTGAGTTGCACTAGGACACTTCAACTTAAGGTGATAAGCACTGCTGTGCTGTTTCCTTAACAGTTTCGCCCCTGCTGACAACCAACGTCGCAACCGCGGGAAAGCCAGCCAAGGCATTGCGAGACTCCACCACTGCAACCCGGTACACTCAGCCACAGTGAATCCAACTCTCACTCTAAACCTTGGACTGTTACCGCCAGCCATGTTGCCTAGACATAGCCTCTCTCACTCCACCACAAAGCAACGTAAAAGCATCTGTTTTTCATACTCAAAACAGATTAAGGAAAATTCCTGCCCAAGCTCGGTTTCAGCCATCGTTACACACCAGTTGGAGGGTTCATTTCGTCCCCTCTTGACACAAAACATAAACATTGAAAGCCTCTGTTTCACCACACAAAAACAGAGCAAACTCCTCCACTGCCGCAGTTCCTACGTAAATTGTCCAACCACCACGAGGGTGCACCGTTCAGCCATTGCTACCCACTGCCCCGATTGGTCACCTCTTTCACCTTAGGCCTCTGTCATTTTCTCTCCGTCTCTCTTTCTCTCACCACGTTCTCCCTCTCTCCCTTTCCCAGTGCTCAGCCACTGCGCCTAGTGACCTGCTCACCACTTGTTGCTTCCCTCACAGTGAGTCCGTCGCACGCTCCCTTCTCAGTGAGTTTCTGTCTCACCATCACTCATATTTTACAAGTGAAAAAATTAAAAAAAAATTAAAAATAATAAATAATAAAATAAAATTGTCCCGTAGCCTCAATAAAGCTGTAACCATCTAAAGACCCAACTTATGTATTTGCCCCTTAACTTGAAAATCAATGACAGTAAGTGATTTTACGTTGGACTTACTTTATTTTTGGCTGGTCCTTTCGTTGGACTTGGTTCATTTTACAGTTGGTGTTTAAGTTAAGCCTTAGGCTTATTTTTGTTAGCCGAGTAACTCACATTTTTACAGTAAATACTTAAGAGTTTAAGTATTTAAGTTACATTATTAAGTATTAATTTTTACAACTAAATTTATGCAACACTTAATAAGATTTTAATTTTATTTTAAACACTACATTTTATTTAATCTATCTTATTATATGAGTTCTGCTGGTTACATTACTTGAAATTGATCTAATTATTTTATTTAGTTGTAAATTGAAAGTGTAGATAGGTTATTATAGCAATTAGATAAGCTATTTCCGTAGTATCTATCTAAGTAAATGGAAAATTTTAGCAAGTCCTTTTATAAATGTAGTAATGTTTATTATTTTGTATAGGTGACTATTAATATTCGTTCAATACTATTGTGAAAAAATTTTAAAAAATTAAAAAGTCTAGGTAAGCGGGGTTTCTATGATAGACTTTGTATAAAATAAATGAATTAATGCTGATTTTATAAAAAAAAATAAACAATTTTTGTTGTAAAAAGAAAATTGAAAAACAACATTGGCCATTTATTTGCATTAATCTTGAAATCCGTATAAGAAAAAAAAAAATATTTCTTTTATCATGACTGGTATAGACATAAGGTATTTTTGACATTTTATTTGTGAACTATAAACGATTATGAAATCTAAAAATTTATGCATGATTAAGTGAGGATTCTCTAAATTTGTTTTTGATTATGTGAATATATGAATATGTTTAGTACTCTATTTTGTTATGATGTGACATCTGAAAAACCTTTACCATGACTTTTTGATTTTGTATTTGATTTTGTTTCCAGTTTTGATTTCAACATTTCTGATTCTATTAATGTGTTGGTACCAACATCACTGTTTTGCTTTAATTTATGACTCTGTCATGAGATACAATAGTGGCCTCTAGCCCTGCTACATGATATAATAGTGGCCTCTAGCCCTACCACAGGACATAATAATGGCCACCGGCCCTGCCACATGATACAATAATGGCCTCCGACCCCACCACAAGATATAATAATCGTATTCATTCTGAGTGCATCACCTTGACGAAAAGTAATAGGTTTTGCTTGGTTAACCTTAGTCTCTATTCTGATATGATATGATGATGATGCCATGCCAAAGGACTTTTTAATATGAATGGTTTGGACTGTCGCTCTAATATTTTGATTGCAAGTTTTGGTTTTACATTCAGAAACTAATCATTCCGAAGATTTTCATTTTTGTTCAAGTTACTTCCAAATAGATACTGTTTGAAATCTCCCAAAACAAATAGATCTCCAAATTAAACCATAAATCCTCTCTTTTCATTTTTTACAACAATTTCTGAGATCCCTCTAAAGGAAATCCTACAAGGCCATCCTTATTTTGTCTTGTCCTTATTAAGTATCCTCGTTAGCTCTTCAAAGAGCTGCAGCATTTCTGTAATAAATTGGTCGGCTGCCTCTAGCCTCTTCACTAGTGATGGCTTCGATGAGCTCTCAAGGCTCTTTGGGGCCTCGTTGACTATCTAAGGTGCTGGCCTCTTGCACTTCCCCATAATTGGTCTCTTCTTGTTCTGTAATAACTTCTACCATTTTAGACTGGGAATGGTAGTAAAAACTATCACGGTGAGATTTTGATAAATATCAAGAAGTAAATACACAACATATAATAGATAACATAGGCATATAAGGGCAAACCATGAAATGAATGCATGGATATGCACTTGACATAAAACGTGGCTTATGCAAATTTGACTTTTAAAATAAAACATCTTTTCCAACTTTTCTCATTGATCAATATACATGTACCATATCTTTGAGCTCATTTCCTTGTTCATTTCTTGTAAAATTTAGTTGGATACCTCATAGCTCTCATATGCACCTTTAGTTCCTTATTAGTTATTGTATCATCCAACGGCTCACTTGACCGTGGTTACTACATCATAATTCTTAACTTATGCAACAATTCGCATATTTCACTTTCACCGCATATAACACATGTGAGGCACCCACTAGTTTTAGGTGCTATCCCGTTTTGGTATCCTTTCCACAAGGATCCATTCGAGATATGCCGATGGTACTTTGTCCACCTAGGGACTGCCACTCCATTTTAAACACTCTAGAGTAGACAGAGGAGTTTCACTAGAACATTTCGCCATCTTAGCATTTGGAGTCGTCATAAAACATGTAGACTCTTTTCTTTGAAAACAGCTTGCAACCCAAATGCATGTGACAAGAGACTTGTAACACTTTTTCTTTTCATGGATCATGTGAATGTAGTGAGTCATGTACTCATGTAATCAAAATTTGAACATCTCAGGCTGTAGCTTGAAAATATTAGAACATTTGAATACTTAATTCATAACTTAAGCAAAGCACTCAACACGTATGCCAAAATGGAATAACCATGTTTAACCCAAGCATAGATATATAGGCATGGCAGAATTATTGAGACTTATAAAACATGTTATAACCAACAACTTGAACCAAGAAAATTTGAGAACATCATAAACAAGCATGGCAAGATCATCAGGTGAATCCGATTACAATCAAGAGATTATCATCAAACAACGAGTGCATACAATAGCAATAAGAAATGAAACATTCACGCCGCATATACAAATATTATCCAAAGTAGGTTGAGAGTCTACTTATAGAAAATCCAATGAGTTAACAAATAGAAAACTAAAAATATATTAAACAACATTAGACGAGGACACATGAAAAACCCTAATTCGAGTGGATGCATGTGTGAGTGTGCCGTGTTTAGGGTTTATTTCCTCATGGCTTATGAACTCTTTTTCATGGCTAGATAGTCCTCATGCATTTGGACCTCACTCATATGGCCAAATTCTACAGAGAAAAAAAAAATTCCTAGTTCAAAACTCAAGAGGGTGGTCATGGCCCTCTCCCCTTCCAAAAACACATGCTCGCATGTCAAATGCTATGGGTGGATCAGTTCTTTCCTAGAGAAGAAACCCTAGTCCTATCCATAATGTCCATGTGTAAAAGAAAGCCTGGACCATGCTCTGGGTAAAACCACATGTCTCATAGGTGTAGTACCAAAAAGTTTTTAAAGTTGTGTTTTGAAATTTATTTTAAGTAAAGTTGCTTTTTGCTTTGTTTTATTTGATTTGAATTTATTTGAGCTAGTTTGCTTGTATTTATTTATTTAGCTATGTTATTGCATGCTAGTATATTTTATTTTCTTGTTATGTGGTTTCGGTTTTGGTTTTGGTTTTATGTTGTTGGTTTTATTCGTTTCTTAAAGGGGGTCAAAGGTTATGTTGTGGCAGGAAGATGGTAAGGCCAAGAAAGTCTACTCAAGAGCCTCGAGACGATACACCGAGAGATGATGCCATAGCCCAAGCGCTAAGGCAAATGATTGAGTTCATGCAGCAAAATTTTAGGCCACAACAAGGAGGGCCTTGGCTACAACAAGGAGGGCCTAGTGGAGTGGTGCAAGCTGGATGCACCTATGAGCACTTTCTAGCGCATAGAACTCCACCCTTCACGGGAGAAGAGGATCCACTTCAGGCTGGAAAGTGGGTCAGAGATTTAGAAAGAACATTTGAAGTATGTGGTTGCACTGAGCCGCAACAAGTACTTTATGCCAGCTATCTGTTGCAAGGCACTGCTTCTGAGTGGTGGGATACAAAAAGAGTAATTCTAGAGTCAGAATTGAGGTCTTTTGCTACTATGTCCTTGCAGTGCTTTAAGAAAGAATTTAATGATCGATTCTTTCCTGCTTCTGTGAGGCGGCAAAAAGCAAGAGAGCTCACAAGCTTGGTCCAAGGGAGTATGACCGTGGAACAGTACACCCGAAGATTTATAGAGCTTGGGCGATTTGCTCCCTACCTCATCGCCACGGAGGAGATGCAGGCCGAGTGTTTCCAGGATGGTCTGTGTCCGGATTGCCACTTTTCAGGAATTGGTTAACTTAGCCACTCTTGCAGAGCGAGAGATTAATCTGAGTACGGGGCTCCCCTCCAGGACAAAAGAGGCAGAGTTTTACTGGTGAAAGAAGTAGTTTAGGTTTGCCTCAGAAATTTGTTCAGCGGACTGGGACTCGACCACAAGCGACCTCGGATGTACGTATGGGAGGATGGGTGCCAGTTTACAGAAGTTGTAATAGAGCCCATGTGGGTGAGTGCCCTTCGGGTGGGGCTCGATGCTGTAATTGTGGGCAGCAGGGACACTTTATTCGTGAGTGTCCTAGGCCAGTTCAAGGAAGCCGTGGAGGTAGAGGTGGTGGAAGAACAAATAAGAGGCAAACAGTGCAAGCTCGGGTTTATGCGATTACACCCGGAGATGTTGATGATGAGGCACCAGCGACCCATGATGTTGGAGTGATTATAGGTATGGATCTAATTTAATTTTGGATTTGATTTTTTGGTGTGTTTTGGTTTCTTCTTTGTATTTGGATTTCATTGGTTAATGTGATTGGTTCAGGGAGAGTCCATTTATATGAATTTTATGCTTGCACTTTGTTTGATTTGGGTGCATCTCAGTCGTTTGTATCTTCCACTTTCGCTCGAATATGTAATTTGGTTACGGGACCTTTGCCAAAGTCATTGGTAGTGGCTCTACCAAATGGTGAAGTGGTGTGGTGTTCCAAAGTTGATTTCGGTTGTCCTTTGAATTTTGGTGGAAGGTTTCTAGATGTAGATTTGGTTGTATTTAAGCTACTGGGATTTGATATCATCCTTGGGCTGGATTGGCTATATCGATATTCTGCGAGTATTAATTGCAGAAGTCGGGTAATTAGCTTTCAGCTTCCAGATGGTGATTATTTGGAATTTGCGGGAAGTAAGCTAAAAGAAAAGCCGGTAGTTATATCAGCAATTCAAGCGAGAAGAGAGATTGCTTGTGGAGCGGATGCCTTCTTAGTCCAAATGGTGTCTAAGCCGTCTGAGAAGAAGTCATTAGTAGATATCCCCGTTGTGGAAGAATTTTCTGACGTGTTTGTGGATGACTTGCCTGGGCTATCTCCTGTTCATGAAATGGAGTTTGTTATTGACTTGGAACCTGGAGCGGCCCCTGTACATAAAGCCCATTACCGTATGGCACCAGCTGAATTAAAAGAGTTGAAGGTTCAGTTGCAAGAACTAGTAGATAAGGGGTTTATTCAACCAAGTACTTCGCCGTGAGGTGCGCCAGTGCTGTTTGTTAAAAAGAAAGATGGTACCCTCAGAATGTGTATTGATTATCGGGAACTAAATAAGGTGACCATCAAGAATAAATATCCTCTCCCACAGATCGACGATTTGTTTGATCAGCTTCAAGGAGTAGCTGTGTTCTCGAAGATTGATTTGAGATCAAGATACTACCAGTTGAGGATAAGAGACAAGGATGTACCCAAAACTGCTTTCAGGTCGAGATATAGGTATTATGAATTTAAGGTGATGCCTTTTGGGTTAGCCAATGCCCCTGCCGCTTTTATGGATTTAATGAATCGGGTATTTAGACCTTATTTGGATTCCTTTGTGGTAGTTTTCATTGATGATATTTTAATTTATTCCCGAGATTTTGAAGAGCATGTTTATCATCTTCGTCTTGTTCTTGGGAAATTGAGAGAACACCAGTTGTATGCAAAACTCAGCAAATGTGAATTTTGGTTGGAGGAAGTTAGATTTCTTGGGCATGTGATTTCCCGAGATGGAGTGGCTGTTGATCCTAGCAAGGTGGGAGCCATTTTGTCATGGCAGCGTCCGACGACCGTGTGTGAGATTCAGAGTTTCTTGGGACTTGCCGGATATTTCGAAGATTTATGGAGGGATTTTCTCGCTTATCTGGGCCTCTCACTGCTTTGACTATAAAGAATGTATAATTTATTTGGTCAAACAAGTGTGAGAGAAGTTTCCAAGAATTGAAGAACAGATTGACAACTGCACCAGTGTTGGTACTTCCAGAACCGCACAAGCCATTTGTAGTTTTCAGCGATGCGTATAAATTTGGATTGGGATGTATCCTTATGCAAGAGGGATGGGTTGTTGCTTATGCATCTCGTTAGCTAAAGGATCATGAGAAGAATTATCCGACACATGATTTAGAATTGGCTGCGATTGTGTTTGCTCTTAAGATCTAGCAGCACTTTTTGTATGGGGAAGTTTGCGAAGTATACACCGATCATAAGAGTTTGAAGCACTTATTTTCCTAGAAGAATCTGAACATGAGGCAGAGGCGATGGCTAGAGTTAATCAGTGACTACCAGTGCGAGATCAAGTATCATCCGGAGAAGACAAATATAGTTGCTGATGCTTTGAGTCGAAAGTCGCACTTGAAACATGAAGCCGAATCGTCAAAATTGGATTCTTTATTTTGCGAGATGAGAATACTCCTTATTGAAAGTTCACAGCAAGATGAGATATTATCTACAATTCTTGATATTCAAGTAGCTGATTTTGAGGAATTGAAAATTCTTTAGAGGAAGGATCCGAAGCTATTGGATATCAGAAAAAGAGTCAGAAAATCTCGAGGGCCGTTGTATTATAGTATGGATAAAGATAGAATTCTTCGGTTTTGAGATCGTAGAGTGATCCCCAAAGATTCAGAATTCAAGGAGTGGATTATGGCAGAAGCTCATGCGGCCCCTTATTCCGTTCATCCTGGCAATATGAAGATGTATTGAGATTTGAAGAAAAATTCTTGGTGGGAAGGGATGAAGAAAGATATTGCCTTGTATATCGAAAGATGTCACACATGCCGTCAAGTCAAGGTCGAGTATCAAAGACCCGTTAGTATGCTCCAACCCCTCCCTATTCCTGAGTGGAAGTGTTACGACATCACGATGGATTTTGTAGTGGCTTACCGAGGACTCCTAGTGGAAATAACTCGGTTTGGGTGATTCTTGACCGGTTGACTAAGAGTGCTCATTTCTTGCCTGTTAATATCATTGATTCCTTGGGTAAGTTGACTCGCTTGTAAGTAAAGGAAATAGTGCGGTTGCACGGCATACCGAAGAGTATTGTGTCAGATCAGGACCCAAGGTTCACATCTCAGTTTTGGAAAAGTTTGCAGGCAGCATTGGGTACTAAGTTGAAGTTTAGTACTGCATATCACCCTCAGATGGACGGCCAATCAGAGCGCACTATTCAGACCCTTGAAAATATATTGCGAGCATGTGTTATGGAATTTCAAGAGAGTTGGAAAAATCACTTGCCGCTCATAGAATTTGCTTATAATAACAGTTTCCATGAATCCATCCAGATGGCTCCTTATGAAGCTTTTTATGGGAGGAAGTGTAGATCGCCATTGTGTTGGGATGAAGTAGGGGAGAATAAAATAGTTGGGCCCGAAATAATTCAAGAAATGCAAAGCCAAGTCTGGATTATAAGGGATAAAATGGTGGCAGCTCAGAGTCGTAAGAAAAGCTACGCAGATACATGAAGGAGAGAGTTATCTTTTGAGGAAGGTGATTGAGTTTATCTCAAAGTCTCTCCCATGAAAGGAGTTAAGCGTTTTGGTAAAAGGAAGAAACTGGATCCGAGATATGTTGGCCCTTTTCAGATTTTAGAGAAGGTAGGGTCCGTCATTTATAAAATTGCATTGCTATAATATTTTGGGGAAGTTCATGATGTCTTCCATGTATCATCCTTGAAAAAGAGTTTTTGGACTCCGGAGGTGAAGACTGGACCTCATTTTCTTTCTCCATCTTTTCTTTTCTCTTTTTCTTTTTCCCTTTTTCCTTTTTTCTTTTTCCTTTTCTTCTTTTCTTCTTTCTTTCTTTTCTTCTTCTTCTTTTTCCCTCTCCTCCTGCGTGCATCACGCTCTTCTCTCCCTCTTCCATTGCCGTCCAACCTCTCCAGCCCAGACTCGCCGCTTGTTAGCGATGCGGTCGGCATCACCCACCCAGAAAAATCCCCCACCGGCTGGGGAACCACCCCACCAAGTTTCAGCCCCATCCGTGCCGCCGTTAACCACCTAGACCCCATCTAAGCCGCGACGTTTTTGGCCATTTTCGGCGCCGTCGCCCCACCTCCGGCCACCATCTTTTCACCGCTTCATCCCCTACCTCTTGCCTTCCTAACCCATCCAATTCTGGCCCCGATCCGTTACTGGAGCAGCTCCCAGGAGCTCAACTCCGATTTGCCAATTTTTTCACTTCCACCGCCATTTCCACCACCATCCACGGCCAAAACTCACTTCCATTAGCTTCATAAACATCTCTAGACCATTCCCTATCAATTCCAAGTCTTGGTTTGTCCCCGTTTAAAAGTGGGTAATTTACAACCCACGGGCACAGTGTAAAATACACTGTTATGTTGCTTTTTCTCCGTCGTTTGCAACGTTGTGATCCTTTGAAAAATACCTTATAGCACTGTAAGTATTTTCCAAACTCTATTTTAGATTTAAATATATTTTTGCTCTTACAATAAATTATTTGACTAGTTGGTTGATTCCGGACTAAGTACGAGGAGTTCGGGGGTTGGATGGTTTGTGGACGGAGTTGTTTGATTATTGTTGATATTGTTATTTGTTGGATAAATTGTGTCTTGAGGTGTGCATTGCATGGTGCATTCATGTGCATGTATTAAATTGAGAAAAATTGGTTTTATCAGTGTAAATGGATTTTCGGGTGCATGTGTATCATGACCCCAAGTCGGGATGGGGTATTATCTCGGTGGAGCTCCTCTGGTCACTTGGGAGTGGATAATACTGAGTGACATCCCCTGAGTTGTCGTTGGGCGACAACCGGATCGCACGATACGGTAACAGTGTCTTGTTGACTCCGTGGTCCCTAGGCTGGCGGGGACTAGAGCATGGCCTAGTACAAGTACGCGCTGGGTGCGAGACTGAGCATCACTAGTTTAGGTGTCACATGCGTAGTCGTTACCTGCGGTGTGGCACAGGAGCCAGAGTGTGCGGATGATCCTTAAGGGAGATCATGGTGCATGCAATAATTGGAATGGGTTTTGGTTATTGGATACGGGCCATTTTCTGGAAAAATGGCGAGGTTATGATTGAGGCTTTGTGATCATTTTTCTGGGAAAATGGTGGTTCCTTGATTTGGGCCATTATCTGGGATAATGGCAAGGACTGATTTTAAAGGTTACGTTTTGGGCCAAATGGGACTTTTGCGTGCATGGAAAAATGTGGTTTTATGGGTTATGTGCATTTGCATTCTTTCATGCATATTGTTTGAGTTTAATATGTTTTTATCTAGTGGCGTTTGGATCTTACTTACCTGCAGCACTATTTTGGTAACGTAGATTTTGATGCAGAGATCGAGGAGGAGGAGGAGGCTGAGCCCGAGGAGGTGGCTCTGCCAGAGTATTGATTTGGAGTTTATGCTTTGTAGTTTGGTTTGAAACTATATTTGTAGCTTGTAATATTTTATTATGTATGTTTTGAACGGGTTTGTATTAAACAAAGAAAAAATTCTGGTACTTAGTTATATGACTCTGTTTATCCGCTGCGTGTTTTTGTTGTACACCTGTTGCATGTACACACACTTGACACTTGGCGATAGGGTGGTGACCCGTGTTGTCATCATCCCGACATCTCGATTTTCTCGTGTCCGTACGTGGGATTTGGGGGCATCACAACCTTCTTCACTCAAAATGGCCGTGTGTGTGATTGAGCTGAAATATTGCATATTTTAGCTATTTAAAACCAATGTATTTTAAATTCATCATGACATTATTATTGGTTTTAAATGGAAAAATGGTTAAAATGAATAAATCAAAGTTGTGATTTTAATTGATTAAAAGCATGAATTTCTGCTTGAATTCTACCAACTATTGATTACTGTGCATTCTAGTCCATAATTTTTCTTGCTTTCCATTATCATTTGTGTTTGTACCATTGTTCTCCTTGTTCTTCATGTTCATAAGGTTTTTTGAGCTATCTTTCCATCTTCAAAAGATAGAAGCACTTCTTGCCAACCCATAACCATAGGGCATCCTCGACATTAAATTCTTGGCTACAAATTGTGTCTTATTTCTTTTTATTTTCTCCCCAAAACAGATCAGATTCATCCAGCACCGTTCCAACTTCCACCAACAAGAACAGTTCAACATGCTCTTGTTTGCCAGTTTCCTCGTATTCAATCTCGTTCCAACCTCTTCTATTCGATTTGTTTCCATTAGTTTACTGCATTAAAGAATCTAAGAGCCAATTAATATTTGAAGCTGTCAACGAGTTCATACCAGCTGGTGCCTTCAAGATTTGTGCGCAATATTTGTCTGTTAATCTCTTTTGCATCAAAACAGCAACTCACAGCCAGCCACTCAGACATGCAGAAAACGTGGGACCAACAGCTCACACATGCAGAAAACTTGGGAGCATCATCACTCATGGATGGAAGGGAAACAAATCAACAAACACAGCCGGACAGCTCACAAGACACACGACTATAGAAACTCAAACTGAAATGCTACGGGATTCAGCAGAAGAACAACAGGCTTTATTCCTTTTGTTGGTTCTACAACAACACATGGATTGAGCTGGAGCTGAATGTGCAGCAGCAGCAAATTTATTCCTTCTTTTCCGAGTAGCTGGACGTGCAGCAAGAGATCAATAACATCACATGGACCACAATAGCTCACACATGCAATAAACTTGCAGCAAAGACACTTAACAGCAGGAGAACACTCACTCGAACAACACTCACTCGGACAGCACTCATTCAAACAGCACACAACCTGCACGTTGCAGAACACTCACACATGCAATAAACGTGACAGCAACTTAGACATGCAGCAACAAACTCACACATGCAACACACATGCAGAAAGAAACTCACATGAACGTGCAGCAGATCAGCAGAAGAATAAAGCAGCTGGCCTTCAACTTTGACAGAACAGAACCATGCACATCCAGCAGCAGCTCATGCATCATTTCATTGGAAAGCAGCACGTTGCAGGAGAAGAATGGGAGGCAGCAGAAGATCACGTTGGACACTCGAACATGCAGCAGCCTTTAGCATCTGGGGCAGCAGGAGATCACATGGGATCACACATAGACAGACGGGCTGGACTTCGGCTCTTTATTTTTCAACTTGTTTTTATAGGCTGGGCAGTTTATTTAAGAGGAGGAAGGGGGCTGAAAATAGGGGTGTGGTGTTCGGCAGTTTTTGTTTTAACTTAAACATTTAGTGGTGTTTGGCAGTTTTTGTTTTAACTTAAACATAGTGTGGTGTTCTAGTGGTGTTCGGCAGTTTTTGTTTTAACTTAAACATAGAGTGGTGTTCGGCAGTTTTTGTTTTAACTTAAACATTTTGTTTGTTCGGCAGTTTTTTCTTTTGGCTTCAATGTTTTGTTGTTTTAGAATTTTTATTAAGTGTATTAAGAATTGTTCTAGAATTTTATTTCATTAAGTGTAATACCTTAATTTCTTTCAAGTGTGCTAGTTGGTTTCATGCAACAAAAGAATTGTTTTTGAAGTTTTAATCAAGTATGCTAGTTTGTTTCATGAAACAAAGGAATTGTTTTAGAAGTTTTTAATTAAGTGTGCTAGTTTAATTTATTGCAAGAAGGGTTTGGTTGAGAGCTTTTGTTTTTGATTTTTCTGAAACATGATACATGGGAGTAGAGGGAATTGAGCTTTTCATTCGTAAAGTGAAGTGAGTCGGTTTAGATTTATTTTTTTTAGAGGAGATTTCGTTGGTTTGAATTATATTTTTCAGAAAGTGAAGGAGAGAACTTTTGTTTTTGTTTTAGTTGGATAATTTATTTGTTGTTTACTTATTTCATATTATTTATTTTTATTGTTTCATTAAGCTTTCATTTTAATAGTGATTACAATTGCTATGGTTTAATTTGAGAATTTGTGATAAACCCTAGAATATTGATTTTGAGGCTTTTCAATTTTCAGTGCATGTTTTGTCAATTACTTTCTAATTTAGTTTAATTCTTAATTTAGTTTTATTAATTTATGAGTTTAATCTATTAGTCCTTTACATTCCAATCTGACAATCAAAATCTAAAAACATGAATCTAGTCCATGACTAGTAACCTCTTCCATCCATTGCACATATCATCCTCTTGCTTTCTCTTTGTGAAGTTTTTCACATTTTTCAACGAGTTTAATTTTAAGTAACTTTCCCTGAGGAGGCGATCTAGGAATTTATTCTTAATTATTACACGACATCCTCCTACACTTGGGATAGCATTAGTGCTACTCATTTTTGAGTGAGTCAAGTTTTTGGCACCGTTGCCGGGGAAAGTAGTTTAACTTAAATTTAAACTTGTTATTTTATTTTATTTTTCTCTACCATATTATCTCCGGTTACTCATCTCATTTGCATCAACCACTCATCTCTACCATATTAGATTGATGTTTCATGTCATGGGTGAGAGACACTTCAAATAGGTTGCTTAGAGTCACATCAAGTGTTGAGAATAGTATACACAGCTTGGGATAGATAGCTCGTCTGTTTTTTCTTCGAGTGAGCTAGGTGACGAAATTGAAATTGAATCAGAAAACATGGCTGCACCTGCACCACGCACTCTTAAGGACTATTTACAACCCACTCGTACCACTACACCTTCATGCATTGTTTTATCAGAAAATGCACCTAATTTCTCTATTAAGCATGGCATGATGTCAGTGATACCTCAGTTCCACGGGATGGATTCTGAGAGTCCTTACCAGCACTTGACAGATTTTGAGTTGGCTTGTGCTACTTTTATCACTAGGGCTGTTACTGATGAATTCATTAGACTTCGTTTATTTCCTTTCTCTTTAAAGGATAAAGCGAAGATTTGGTTTAACTCTTTGAGACCTAATTCCATTTCTAGTTGGTCTGATATGCAGCGTGAATTCTTACAAAAAATTTTTCCTTTTCAGAAAACTCAGTTTTTGCAAGAGCAAATCAACCAGTTCAATCAGAGACCTGATGAGACCTTTCAGGCCAGTTGGAAAAAATTTAAGGATTTGGTGAACATTTGTCCACATCATGGTTTTGAATCTTGGAGGCTGGTGAGTTATTTTTACACTGGTCTCACTCCGGAATGCAAGCAGTTTGTTCAGACAATGTGCAATGGGAAGTTCTTCAGCAAGGAACCTGATAAAGCATTATCATTTTTTGACTACCTTGCTGAGAGCGCACAATAGTGGAACACTCGTACTAATCGAGTTCCATTAGCAGCACAACCACTGAGAGCTATTTCTGAAGGGGGCAGATATGAGCTTAAAGAAGACACTGATGTTCAAGCCCGAATAGCTGCATTGACTAGAAGACTAGAAGTGTGATGACCTGCTTTCGCTTGTGTTTTCGCTGAAATGGTTGTTTTTATTTTAATTAATATATTAGTTTATTTATTTTAATTTATTGCGTTTTAAAATTGGTTTTTAATTTAATTGATGATGTGTTTTATTTCTTTTAGTTGTTTACGGTTTTTAATCGCGCTGCGGCGGTTTAGTTTTTGTTTCCCAGAATGAGGATTAGACCTCATCTTCTTTCCCTACACCTCTTTTCCTCTTTTCCTTTTTCTTTTTCCTTTTCCTCTTTTTTCTTCTTTCTTTTTCCTTTCTTTTTCTCTTTTTTCTTTCTTTTCTTTTTTTTTCTTCCCCTTCCCGCGTCGACCCCCCCGTCCCTCTCTCTCTCCTCTTCTCTCACGCCGGAGCCCTTCCTGCCCTCGACCTACCATCGTCCGGCCATCGTGCGGCTCACCGCCGCCACCGTTCGACTCCCCTCCATCCGGTGCACCTTCCCACCAATTCCCACCCCCATCCGGCCGGCCGTTTGGCCAGAAAACCCCTTTAAAGCCCGCACGGGTTTTGCTCCGATCCGCCGCTATCGCTCCACCTCCGGCCACCATTTCTTCACCACTTCATCACCGGTTCCTTGCCGTCCTAACCCACCTATTTTCGGCCTCCAACGACCACCGGAACAGCTCCCACGAGCTAGCTTTCCATTTTGAGAAATCCGGCCTCTCTCCGGCGTTTTCGCCGCCACCCACGGCCAACCACCACTTCCAATAGCTTCACAATCATCCCTAGACCATTCCCTATCAATCCCAAGCCCTGGTTTGTCCCTGTTCAAAAGTGGGTATTTCGCAACCCACGACCACAGTGATTTTTCACTGTAACGCTGCTTTTTCTCCGCCGTTTGCAACGCCGAGTGTTTTCTAAAATTACTGTATAGCGTAGTAAGTATTTTCCAAACCCTATTTTCAGATTTAAAAATTATATTGCTCATTCAATAATTTTATCTGCTGGTTGGTTAATTCCGGACTGAGTCCGAGGAGTTCGGGGATTGGATGGATGGAGGACGGAGTTGCTTGTTTAATTGATATATGTTGGTTGTTTATTTTGGTGCATTGATATGGCATTTACATGGTGCATGCACGTGTGTTTTTGTTCATGTGTGAAAAGCCTGTGTATTGGCGTAAGTGGACTTACGGGTGCGTGTGTATCACGACCCCAAGCCGGGATGGGGTATTATCTCGGTGGAGCTCCTCTGGTCACTCGGGAGCGGAATAAACTGAGTGATGTCCTCTGGGTTGTTGATGGGCGACAACGGGAGCGGGGGCTAGGGGTTGCTTGGCTACGAACGCGCCGGGCGCGGAACCGGGCATAGCCTTACGCACCGACTCCGTGGCCCTTCGCTGGTGAGGGCTAGAGGATGCTTGGCTACGAACACGTGGGGCGTGGAACTGGGCATCGCTCGTTAGGTGTCACATGCGTAGTGGTACTCTGCGGTGTGGCACTGGAGCCAGGGTGTGCGGATGAGCCCTAGGGGAGGTCATGGTGCATACGGATAAAATGGTTTTTGGTTTGAGACGGTTATTGAGGCCAAATGTGACTTTTGGCGTGGTTTTTGGAAAAGATGTGTTTTTGGGCCAAATGGGATTTTTGGCGTGTGTGGAAAAATCATGTTTTATGGGATTTGTGCATCGGGCATGCTTCATGCATTTTGTTTGAGTTCTATGTCTTTTTATCTGGTAGTGTTTGGGTTTTACTTACCTGCGGTACCATTTTTGGTTCCATAGCTTTTGGTGCAGGTTTTGAGGATGAGAAGGAGGAGGCTGAGCCCGAGGATACGGCTCCGCCGGGTTGCTGATGTTATGCTTTGTTTTTGCTTTAAAGCTATGTTAGTGTTTTGGAAGATTTTAAGTATGTTTTAAACAGCTTGTATTACGTTAAGAAAAATTCTGGTACTTAGTTGTATGACTTTCGTTATCCGCTGCGTGTTTCTTCGTGCACATATGTTGCCTTTGCACACACTTGGCACTCGTCATTAGGGTGGTGACCCGGGTTGTCACCATCCAGACGTCTCGATTTCCCTGTGTTCGTGCGTGGGGATTTGGGGGCGTCACAGGTGGTATCAGAGCGGTTTGGCTCTGGGTAAAACCACATGTCCTGTAGGCAGTACCAGAATGCTTTTAAAGTTGTGTTTTGAAAATTATGTTAAGTAAAGTTATTTGATTTGTTTTATTTGTTTTATTTGTTGGAGCTTATTTGTTTGTTTTTATTTATTTGGTTATGTTTTTGCAAGTTGGTTTCTTTTGTTTTCTGTGATGTGGTGTTGGTCTGTGGTTCTGCTTTTGTTTATTGTTGGTTTTATTTGCTTTTGTTTTCTGAAAGGGGGACAAAGGTTGTGGTGACAAGAAAAATGGGGAGACCAAGGAAATCTACTCAGGAGCCACGGGACAATACCTCAAGGGATGACTCCATAGCCGAAGCAATACGGCAGATGATGGAGTTTATGCAGCAGAATATTAGGCCACAACAGGCAGGGCCTTGGCCACAAGGAGGACCTTGGCCACCACAAGGGGGCCCCTGGCCACAACAAGGAGGGCCTTGTCCACAGCAAGGAGGGTTTTGGCCACAACCAGGAGGTCCTTGGCCACATCAGGGAGGTCCTTGGATGTACCCGGGAGGGTCCAGTAGCATGGTGCAAGCCGGATGCACCTATGAGCGCTTCCTGGCACATAGGACTCCACACTTCACTGGAGAAGAAGATCCACACACTTCACTGGAGAAGAAGATCCACTTCAAGCTGGAAAATGGATCAAAGATCTGGAAAGAACCTTTGAGGTGTGTGGTTGCACCGAGGCGTAACAGGTACTCTACGCCAGCTATCTCTTGCAAGGCACGGCGTCTGATTGGTGGGATACCAAGAGGGTGATGCTGGAATCAGAATTGGGGTCTTTCGCTGCTGTGACCTGGCAGCGCTTCAAGAAAGAGTTTAATGACCGCTTCTTTCCCGCAGCGGTAAGGAAGCAAAAGGCAAGAGAGTTCTCAAATCTGGTCCAAGGGGGCGCGACAGTGGAACAGTACGCCCGGAGATTCATAGAACTTGGGCGATTTGCTTCCCACCTTATCGCCACAGAGGAGATACGAGCTGATCGTTTTCAGGAGGGTCTACGTCATGACATACGCCGTATGGTGGTCAGCCATCGCATATCCACTTTTCAGGAATTAGTGGATGTGGCCACCCTTGTAGAGCGAGAAAATAATCTGAGTGTGGGCTCCCCTCCAGGGCATAAGAGGCGGAGTTTTTCTGGTGAAGGAAGTAGCTCGGGTTCGCCCCAGAAATTTGTTCAGCGGACCGGAACTCAACCTCAAACATCCTCAGGTGTTCGTATGGGAGGACGGGTACCTATTTGTGGAGCATGTACTAGAGCACATGAGGGCGAGTGTCGGATGAGTAGTGGACCCCAGTGTTACCGGTGCGGCCAAGTGGGACATATTGCTCGGGATTGCCCCGTCAGAGTTCAAGGAAGCCGTGGAGGTAGACACGGTGGAAGAACCAACCCGAGACAAGCAGTGCAAGCCCGGGTTTATGCTGTCACACCCGGAGAGGTGGATGATGAGGCGCCAGCGGCCCATCATGCAGGAGTAATTACAGGTATGGATTAATTTAATTTTAAGTTGGATTTAATTTTTGGTGTATTTGGTTTCTTCTTTGTTTTTTTTGGATTTCATGGGTTGATGTGTTGGTTCAGGAAGAGTTCGTTTGTATGAGTTTTATGCTTGCACTTTGTTTGATTCCGGTGCGTCGCAGTCAATTGTATCTTCCACATTTGCGCGGGTGTGTAATTTGGTTACGGAACCGTTGCCGAAGTCTATGGTAGTGGCTCTACCCGATGGTGAAATGGTGTGGTGTTCCAAGGTTGCTTTGGGATGCCCGTTAAATTTTGAGGGAAGGTTCTTGGATGCTGATTTGGTGGTATTCAAGCTGTTGGGTTTTGATATCATCCTCAGAATGGATTGGCTATATCGTTATTCTGCGAGTATTAATTGCAGAAGTCGGATAATTAGCTTTCAGCTTCCAGATGGTGATTGTCTGGAATTTGCGAGAAGTAAATTAAAAGAAAAGCCGATAATTATATCGGCGATTCAAGCAAGAAGAGAGATTGCATGGGAAGCGGATGCATTCTTGGTTCAGATGGTGTCCACGCCGTCTGAGGAGAAGTCGTTGGCAGACATTCCAGTTGTGGAAGAATTCCCCGATGTGTTTGTGGATGACTTGCCCGGACTACCCCCTGTTCGGGAGATGGAGTTTGTTATAGACTTGGAACCTGGAGCGGCTCCTGTGCATAAAGCTCCTTATCGCATGGCACCGGCTGAATTAAAGGAGTTGAAGACTCAGTTGCAAGAGCTGGTAGAGAAGGGATTTATTCAGCCTAGTACTTCACCGTGGGGTGCACCAGTTTTGTTTGTTAAAAAGAAAGATGGAACCCTCCGTATGTGCATAGATTATTGGGAATTGAATAAGGTGACCATCAAAAATAAATATCCTCTCCCGCGGATAGATGATTTATTTGATCAGCTTCAAGGAGCAGCCGTGTTCTCTAAAATTGATCTGAGGTCGGGATACTACCAGCTGAGGATCAGAGACAAAGATGTGCCTAAAACTACCTTCAGGTCGAGGTATGGGCATTATGAATTTAAGGTGATGCCGTTTGGGTTAGCTAATGCCCCTGCTGCTTTCATGGATTTAATGAATCGAGTGTTTCGACCTTATCTGGATTCCTTTGTGGTAGTATTTATTGATGATATTCTGATTTATTCCCGAGATGTTGAAGAGCATGTGTATCATCTTCGTCTGGTACTTGGGAAATTGAGAGAACACCAACTGTACGCCAAGCTCAGCAAGTGTGAATTCTGGTTGGAAGAAGTTAAATTTCTTGGGCATGTAATTTCTCGAGACGGAGTGGCTGTTGATCCTAGTAAGGTAGAAGCCATCTTGTCATGGCAGCGCCCGACTACAGTGCGCGAGATCTGGAGTTTCTTGGGGCTGGCCGGATACTACCGAAGATTTGTAGAGGGTTTTGCTCGCCTATCTGAACCTCTCACAGCTTTGACTCGGAAGAATACAGAATTTGTTTGGTTAGAGAAATGTGAGAGAAGCTTCCAAGAATTAAAGAACAGGTTGACGACGGCACCAGTGTTAGTGCTCCCAGAACCGCATAAGCCATTAGTAGTCTTCAGTGATGCGTCTAAGTTTGGTTTGGGTTGTGTCCTTATGCAGGAAGGATGGGTTGTTGCCTATGCATCTCGTCAGCTAAAGGACCACGAGAAGAATTATCCGACGCACGATCTAGAATTGGCTGCGATTGTTTTTGCTCTCAAGATCTGGCGGCACTTCTTGTATGGGGAAGCTTGCGAGGTATTTACTAATCACAAGAGCTTGAAGCATTTGTTTTCCCAGAAAAATCTAAATATGAGGCAAAGGCGATGGCTAGAGCTAATCAGTGACTATCAGTGTGAGATCAAGTACCATCCGGGGAAGGCTAATATAGTTGCTGATGCTTTGAGCCGGAAGTCGCACTTAGAAGATGAAGCTGAGCCGTCAGATTTGGATTCGTTGCTTTGTGGGATGAGAAGGCTCCTTATTGAGAGTTCGCAGCAAGAAGAGATTTTATCTTCAGTTTTGGATATTCGGGTGACCGATTTTGAAGAATTGAAGACTCTTCAAAGGAAGGATCCGAAGCTGCTGAATATCAGAAAAAGAGTCAGGAAATCTCGAGGGCCGTTCCATTATAGCATGGATAACGATGGGATACTTCGGTTTCGAGATCGTAGAGTTGTCCCCAAGGATTCGGAATTCAAAGAACAGATCATGGCAGAAGCTCATGCGGCCCCTTATTCAGTTCATCCCGGAAGCACAAAGATGTATCGGGACTTGAAGAAAAATTACTGGTGGAATGGAATGAAAAAGGATATTGCCTTGTATGTTGAGAAATGCCACACATGCCGTCAAGTGAAGGCCGAGCATCAAAGACCTGCAGGTATGCTCCAACCCCTCCCTATTCCCGAGTGGAAATGGGATGACATCACGATGGACTTTGTAGTCGGTTTGCCGAGAACGCCTAGTGGAAAAAATTCTGTTTGGGTGATTGTTGACCGGTTAACGAAGAGTGCTCATTTCCTGCCTGTTAATAACACCGACTCTTTGGGTAAGTTGACGCGCTTGTATGTCAAGGAGATAGTGCGGCTGCACGGCATACCAAAGAGTATAGTGTCGGATCGAGACCCGAGGCTCACGTCGCAGTTCTGGAAGAGTTTGCAGGTAGCTTTGGGTACTAAGTTGAAGTTCAGTACTGCATATCACCCGCAGACAGACGGCCAGTCAGAGCGCACAATACAGACCCTTGAAGACATGTTGAGAGCATGTGTCATGGAATTTCAAGGGAGTTGGGAAAACCATTTGCCGCTCATCGAGTTTGCTTATAATAACAGCTTCCATGTGACCATTCAGATGGCTCCCTATGAAGCTCTTTATGGGAGAAAGTGCAGGTCGCCCTTGTGTTGGGATGAATTCGGGGAGAGTAGGATAATTGGACCCGGAATAATTCAAGAGATGCAAAGCCAAGTCCGGATTATCAGAGATAAAATGGCGGCAGCTCAGAGTCGCCAGAAAAGCTACGCTGATACCAGGAGGAGAGTTATCTTTTGAAGTTGGTGATTGGGTTTATCTCAAAATCTCTACCATGAGAGGTGTTAAGCGTTTTGGTAAGAAGAGGAAGTTGGATCCGAGGTATGTCGGCCCTTTTCAGATTCTGGAGAAGGTAGGGTCCATCGCCTATAGAGTTGCTTTGCCCGGATATTTTGGGGATATTCATGATGTCTTCCATGTATCATCTCTGATGAAGAGCTTTGGACAGCAAGAGCCATGCTTCGTCGACCCAGCGGGTATTCAGTTGCAACCGGATCTCACTTATGAAGTTGTTCCGTCGCAGATCATGGATTGGAAGGAGCAACAGTTGAGGTCCAAGACGATACCTTTGGTTAAGGTGGCTTAGGGAGATCCGTTAGCACAAGACTTCTCTTGGGAGAGAGCAGCAGACATGAGGGAGCAGTACCCGTACTTGTTTGAAGGATGAAGGTATGTATCTTAATCTTGGTCACAGTTGGTTTATGTGCTTTTATGTGGCTTGCTTTAAGTTGGTGGTTGATCTTGCAAATTTCGATGACGAAATTTGTTTTTAAGGGGGGGGAGGATGTGATGACCCGCTTTCGCTTGTGTTTTCGCTGAAATTGTTGTTTTTATTTTAATTAATATATTAGTTTATTTATTTTAATTTATTGCGTTTTAAAATTGGTTTTTAATTTAATTGATGATGTGTTTTATTTCTTTTAGTTGTTTACAATTTTTAATCGCGCTGCGGCGGTTTAGTTTTTGTTTCCTGGAATGAGGATTAGACCTCATCTTCTTTCCCTACACCTCTTTTCCTTTTTCTTTTTCCTTTTCCTCTTTTCCTTTTTCTTTTTCCTTTTCCTCTTTTTTCTTCTTTCTTTTTCCTTTCTTTTTCTCTTTTTTCTTTCTTTTCTTTTTTTTTTCTTCCCCTTCCCCCGTCGAACCCCCCGTCCCTCTCTCTCTCCTCCTCTCTCACGCCGGAGCCCTTCCTGCCCTCGACCTGCCGCCGTCCTGCCGCCGTGCGGCTCACCGCCGCCACCGTTCGACTCCCCTCCCTCCGGCACACCTTCCCACCAATTCCCACCCCCATTCGGCCGGTCGTTTGGCCGGAAAACCCCTTTAAAGCCCGCACGGGTTTTGCTCCGATCAGCCGCCGTCGCTCCACCTCCGGCCACCATTTCTTCACCACTTCATCACCGGTCCCTTGCCATCCTAACCCACCTATTTTCGGTTTCCAACGACCACCGAAACAGCTCCCACGAGCTAGCTTTCCTTTTTGGGAAATCCGGCCTCTCTCCGGCATTTTCGCCGCCACCCATGGCCAACCACCACTTCCAATAGCTTCACAATCATCCCTAGGCCATTCCCTATCAATCCCAAGCCCTGGTTTGTCCCCGTTCAAAAGTGGGTATTTCGCAACCCACGGCCATAGTGATTTTTCACTGTAACGTTGCTTTTTCTCCGTCGTTTGCAACGCCGAGTGTTTTCTAAAATTACCGTATAGCACAGTGAGTATTTTCCAAACCCTATTTTCAGATTTAAAAATATATTGCTCATTCAATAATTTTATCTACTGGTTGGTTAATTCCGGACTGAGTCCGAGGAGTTCGGGGGTCGGATGGATGGAGGACGGAGTTGCTTGTTTAATTGATATATGTTGGTTGTTTATTTTGGTGCATTGATATGGCATTTACATGGTGCATACACGTGTGTTTTTGTTCATGTGTGAAAAGTATGTGTATTGGCGTAAGTGGACTTACGGGTGCGTGTGTATCACGACCCCAAGCCGGGATGGGGTATTATCTCGGTGGAGCTCCTCTGGTCACTCGGGAGCAGAATAAACTGAGTGATATCCCCTGGGTTGTCGCTGGGCGACAACGGGAGCGGGGGCTAGGGGTTGCTTGGCTAAGAACGCGCCGGGCGCGGAACCGGGCATCGCCCAACGCACCGACTCCGTGCCCTTTGCTGGTGAGGGCTAGAGGATGCTTGGCTACGAACACGCGGGGCGTGGAACTGGGTATCGCTCGTTAGGTGTCACATGCGTAGTGGTACTCTGCGGTGTGGCACTGGAGCCAGGGTGTGCGGATGACCCCTAGGGGAGGTCATGGTGCATACGGATAAAATGGTTTTTGGTTTGAGACGGTTATCGAGGCCAAATGTGACTTTTGGCGTGGTTTTTGGAAAAGATGTGTTTTTGGGCCAAATGGGATTTTTGGCGTGTGGAAAAATCATGTTTTATGGGATTTGTGCATCGGGCATGCTTCATGCATTTTGTTTGAGTTCTATGTCTTTTTATCCGGTAGTGTTTGGGTTTTTACTTACCTGCGTTACCATTTTTGGTTTTGTAGCCTTTGGTGTAGGTTTTGAGGATGAGGAGGAGGAGGCTGAGCCCGAGGATGCGGCTCCGCCGGGTTGCTGATGTTATGCTTTGTTTTTGCTTTAAAGCTATGTTAGTGTTTTGTAATATTTTAAGTATGTTTTGAACAGCTTGTATTACGTTAAGAAAAATTCTGGTACTTAGTTGTATGACTTTCGTTATCCGTTGCATGTTTCTTCGTGCACATATGTTGCCTTTGCACACACTTGGCACCCGTCGTTAGGGTGGTGACCCGGGTTGTCACCATCCAGACGTCTCGATTTCCCCGTGTTCGTGTGTGGGGATTTGGGGGCGTCACAAGAAGTTATGGAAATAGAAAAAGTGAAGGCTGCGAAAGTAGTAGAGGCATGTTCTATATGTGCTAATTCAAACCATAAGACCCAAGACTGCCCGATTATGCTAGTATTTCAAGAAGGTGGGTCTGAGCCAATGCAATCAACTAACTGGGTTAATAGAGCACAGAATCAGCCTTTCTCCAACACATATAATCTGGGGTGGAGGAATCACCCAAATTTCTCATGGAGAAATGATCAGCCTGGTCGGTCCCCACCACCTCAGCAGCAGCCATTTAATCAAGGTGCTCCTCAGCACCAGTATCCGCCATATCATAATCCTCAGAGCTATCCTTATGTAGCTCCTCCTGGATTTCAGCCTCATGTAGCTGCACAAAGTCCTCAGCCTTCATCATCTGCAAAGAAGACTCTAAATGACAGTATGACACGGATGGCCAATACACTTCAGCAATTCATGCAGATTCAGGCCACCACAAATAATCAAAATACTCAGGCCATAAATGAGTTGCGTGACACTGTTAATAAGATGAGGACAACCTTGAGCACCCTAGAAAAAGGGAAATTTCCAGCACAGCCTCAAACTAATCCTCAAGTATACAGACAATAACAACATCAAGTGCATAATGTCTCAGGAGACGTTATTGAGACAGCGAAAGCTGTTCTTACTTTGAGAAATGGGAAGGAAGTTCCCTGACCTGAGATGACCATAGACACAGAGGTAGTGTGAATTTGAAGGACTTGTGCACGGTGAAGAGGAAGCTGAATGTGAAGAAGAAAGCTTTCCTAATGGAGCAAGTTAGTGCATTGATATTGAGTGAGACTCCTCAGAAGTTTGGAGATCCTGGCTCTCCCAACATTTCCATTATGATTGGTGAATCACGCATTGGGAGAGCTTTACTTGATTTGGGGAGTAGTGTGAATTTGCTACCGTTCTCAGTATATGAGCAGTTGGGATTGGGTGAGCTAAAAAAGACCTCCATCATGCTACAGTTGGCTGACAGATCAGTTAAGGTACCGAGGGGTATTGTAGAGGACGTGTTGGTCCAGGTGGACAAATTCTACTACCCAGTGGATTTTGTAGTTCTTGACATGCAGCAGCCGGTCTCCACTATTTACCAAGCTCCTGTTATCCTAGGAAGACCATTTCTAGCTACATGAAATGCTTTGATCAATTGCAGAAGTGGAGTTTTGAAGCTTACCTTTGGGAACATGGCACTTGAGTTGAACGTTTTCAACGCTTGCAAGATGCCAGCACATTTTGATGACACAAGTGATTTGAATGCTGTGGAGAGTTTGACACCAACATATTTTATTTGCTCAACTTCTCCCTTCTCTGATGATGATTATATTTTTCAGACAACTGAATTTTTACTTGATGAGAAAATTGATCATATCAATGAAGATGACTTTGATTTTTTTGATTGTTTTGCAGATTCTTCTTTACCACTTGAAGTACAATTTGCGGGAACAAGATGGAAACCCCAGTTTGAAGCTCTACCACCACCAGACATGCTTAAATCTTTAGAGGAAGAAGTTCCCCAGTTGGAACTGAAACCGCTTCCTCAAGATTTAAAGTATGCATTTCTTGGACCTGAAGAAGGCACTTTTCCAGTGGTGATTTCTTCAAAGCTAAATCAGAAGGATGAAGCCCAGTTGATTGAAGTATTAAGGAAGCATCAAGGCACAATTGGTTGGACAATAGCCGACATCAAAGGCATTGATGCCGCTGTATGTACCCACATAATCCATCTTGAAGACGATGCTAGACCGGTTCGTGATGGTCAACGTAGGCTCAATCCTACAATGAAGGAAGTCGTGAAAGAGGAAGTGCTTAAGCTACTCACAATGGGAATCATTTACCCCATCTCAGACAGTAAGTGGGTAAGTCCAACTCAAGTGGTACCAAAGAAATCTAGTTTGACTGTCATAAAAAATGATAAAAATGAGTTAATTCCAACTAGAATGGTTACTGGCTGGAGAATGTGCATTGATTATAGAAAACTTAATTCAGCTAGTAGGAAGGATCATTTTCCTTTACCATTCTTGGATCAAATTTTGGAAAGAGTAGCTGGTAATGCATATTATTGTTTCTTGGATGGCTACTCTGGTTATTATCAAATTGCTGTAGCGCTTGAGGATAAGGAGAAAACCACTTTCACCTGTCCTTTTGGCACTTTTGCTTTTACTAGAATGCCTTTTGGTTTGTGTAATGCTCTAGCTACTTTTCAGAGATGCATGATGAGTATTTTTTCTGACATGATTGATGATATTTGTGAAATATTCGTGGATGATTTCTCTGTTTTTGGAAAATCCTTTAAGAGTTGTTTGCATAATTTGACACGTATTCTCCAGAGATGTGAGGAAAAAAATCTTTTACTTAATTGGGAGAAATGCCAATTTATGGTTACTCAGGGCATTGTATTGGGGCATATTGTTTCTTCCGAGAGTATAAAGGTTGACAAGGCAAAGATTGAATTAATATCTAAACTTCCTATCCATAGGACAGTTAGGGATATTCGTTCTTTTCTTGGTCATGCTGGCTATTATAGGCGGTTTATTCAAGGGTTTAGTTCTATTGCAAAACCTTTGTGCACTATTTTACAAAATGATATTGAATTTGTTTGGACTGATGAGTGCCAAAAAGCTTTTGATACCTTGAAAAAGTCGCTTACCACTGCCCCTATTGTGCAACCCCCGCAGTGGGACCTTCCCTTTGAGATTATGACAGATGCTAGTGACTATGCCTTAGGAGCTGTTTTGGGGCAACGAGTGGATAACAGACCTTTTGTGATTTATTATGCCAGTAGAACTTTGAATGATGCCCAGAAAAATTATACCACTACTGAAAAAGAATTGCTTGCAGTGGTTTTTGCACTTGATAAATTCCGTGCTTATATTCTTGGTTCTCCTGTTACTATTTTCACTGACCACTCTACTCTTAAGTATTTTTTGGCTAAAAAAGATGCAAAACCACGCTTGATTTGCTAGATTCTATTACTTCAAGAGTTCAACATTAACATTAAGGACAAGAAAGGAGTTGAAAACGTGGTAGCTGACCACCTCTCTAGATTGTCATCATCTCCTTCTTCACATATCAGCCTCCCTCTTGATGATAGTTTCCCGGATGAGCAGCTATTTGTGGTTGATAGAGCTCCCTGGTATGCTGACATAGTCAATTATCTGGTGACTGAGCGAATGCCTTCTGAATGGTCAACCCAAGATAAGCGTCGGTTTCTATCTGAGGTAAAACATTTCTACTTTGATGACCCTTATCTTTTCAAATATTGTTCGGACCAATTGATTCGGAGATGCATTCCTGATGATGAGTTTTCTTCAGTATTGAGATTTTGTCATATGGGTGCATGTGGTGGTCATTTTTCAGCAAATAAAACAGTGGCAAAAATTTTGCAAAGTAGTTTTTATTGGCCTTCCATGTTTAAGGACGCTTACAATTTTTGTAAAGCATGTGAGTCTTGTCAAAAGTTGGGAGCCATTAGCAAAAGAAACATGATGCCCCTTTCCCCCATTCTTACTTTAAAAATCTTTGATTGTTGGGGAATAGACTTCATGGGACCTTTTCCGGTTTCCTTTGGAAACACATATATTTTATTGGCTGTGGACTATGTTTCAAAGTGGGTTGAGGCCATCGCTTGCAAAACCAATGACCATAATGTTGTACTAAAATTTTTACAATTTTTGTTTGCTCGATTTGGCATGCCCAAGGTTATCATTAGTGACGGGGGTTCTCATTTTTGCAATAAACCATTTTCTACACTTGTGAAGAAATATGGTATCACACACAGAGTTTCTACCCCTTATCACCCTCAAACAAATGGGCAAGCTTAATTGGCAAACAGAGAGATAAAAATCATTCTGGAGAAAATAGTAAATCCTAATAGGAAAGATTGGTCGATTAAGCTTATTGATGCTTTGTGCGCTTAAAGGACAGTTTTTAAAACAAATCTAGGGATGTCTCCCTATCGATTAGTTTATGGTAAAGCTTGTCATTTACCTGTTGACATTCAGCATCGAGCTCTTTGGGCTATAAAACATGTTATCATGTCACTTGATGAAGCTTCAGGGTTGAGAAAATTGCAGATCAATGAACTGGATGAAGCTCGTCGGAATGCTTATGACAACATGCAACTGGCAAAGGAACGCATGAAAATTCTGCATGATCAGAAAATTCATCCAAAGCATTTCACACTTGGCCAGGAAGTTCTTCTTTACAACTCTTGCTTGCATATTTTTCCTGGAAAATTGAAATCCCGATGGAGTGGGCCGTACATTGTAAAAACCGTTCATCCTCATGGCGTGGTAGACATTGTCAATCCGAAAAATGGTAATAGCTTCACTGTCAACGGACAACATCTAAAGTCATTTTTGAAGGTCTTTAATCCACATGAAGAGATCTTGCTTGTGCAAGACCCCAGGGAAGTGTTTTGATTTGCTTCTCCTTCTTTACAGTTTTCTTTACTTGCTTTGTTTCTATTTGTTCTTTTGTTTTGATTTTATAACTCTTGTTGATTGTTTGTTTTGCTTGCTTAGTTCTGTGCACTTTGTTTCTTTCGTTCGACTCATTAAGGACTATGTCTCTCACTAGTTGGGGGGTAGCATGTGTGCACAGTTTTTTAAAAAAAATATATATATATATAAAAATAAAAAAAAAATAAGATTTGTGAAATTGAGCATCTTGGTGGAGTAGTTGAGCGGGATCATTTGTGAAGATTTATTTTCAAGCTTAAACATAGAGCATGATTTTTGATGCATCATATTTTGTTGATATGTGGCTTGAAACACCAGGATGTTATGCTTATTAAGATGAAATTTGATAAAATTTTTGTAGAACGAAAGGCAAATTTTGAAGGACATTTTGCACATGCTTACGCTTGTAGTGTTCCTTATTTACCATTCATTGATTTAACACTGGAGAAGTAAACTGCAGGACTACCGAGCCATGCCAAAAAAATGAAAAAAAAAAAAGGAAAAGGATTTGACAAGATTAGAATGAAAAGAAAAGAAGAAAAAAAAACAAAAAGAAAAAAAAAACAGAGAGAAAATGAATAAAAGCGACTTAGTGAACTTTCCTAAGTAAAAACGGTTAGAAACAATTACCCAAGACTTTGGGGGTTGAGTGTCCAACCTTTAAAAACAGAGCTGGCGTGAAAACTGCTAGTCCCTTGGGCTTTGAGGTAGTTAGAATCAGCAATGATTAATCTTAAGGTTGAAAAATCCTATGGAAAATCATGGCTAGTAATGAGGAATACACAACCGGTCTAGCTCCACACACACATTTGAGTTCTGAGAAATTTGTCTTAATTCTATGTGAAAGATTGTTGAGATAGTCTTGATGGATATAACCTTTGGGGGTTGAGTAGTAACATGTCACTTTTGTGAGAATCCAGAATTATGTTTGATTGTTTTTGTTTGAATTTCGAGTTTTATGCAATGTTCATCTCAATTAATTCACACTATTTTGCTCAAGAATTAGCAAAAAGCTAGTTGGGGGGTGTGATTGAGCTGAAATATTGCATATTTTAGCTATTTAAAACCAATGTATTTTAAATTCATCATGACATTATTATTGGTTTTAAATGGAAAAATGGTTAAAATGAATAAATCAAAGTTGTGATTTTAATTGATTAAAAGCATGAATTTCTGCTTGAATTCTACCAACTATTGATTACTGTGCATTCTAGTCCATAATTTTGCTTGCTTTCCATTATCATACTATGAAATGTTTTCTGTCTCAAAGTATGATATGCCTTTCATCTTACATTCATTTCATGTTACGTTACATTAGGGCTTTTATTATTTCATTTCATGTCATGTTTCATCTCGAATACATTTTGTGTATCTCGAGAACAACCTTTTTAAGTCATGTCAAGTCTATTTATGTCTATCATGAGCCTAAGTCCTAGGATAAGGTAATATCCTAATGAAACTCATTTGATCATATTAGAGTGTCTAAACTAGTATGAAATTCTCTGGGTTGACAATGTAAAGATAAACGAGTTGCTAATGAGACTTAATGAATTGGTCACTGAAGCACAGCCAACACTAATGCCAATGGTGCCACATTTAAATTTGATGTTATATGTACTCATGTGGGTGCTGATACTTGGCACAAGATACGTACAGTACGTGTGTCCATAGCAGGTGTAGATGCTTGTGAATTGGCACATACCATAAGTGTGTCCACAACAAGTGTAGATAGTTGTGAACTAGAATGTATGTTAATGCACTCATAGCTAATGCATATACCTATGTTGTGATGTGGTAATCGGTAAGGACACAAGACTTAAGAGAACCCATGTAGCATCGACATGGTCACCTTATTTATCCAGCTTATTGAAAAAAATTTCAAAGTCATGTATTTCATGCTCATGTTATGTTTCAAATCCACATTCATGTCATGTTTCAAATTCACATTCATGTTATATTCAAGTTCACGTTCATGTCATGTTTCAAGTTCAAGTTTATGTCATGTTTCAAGTTCATGTTCTGTCGATGTTTTAGTTCAAGTCAATGTTATTTTGATCAAGTTTATGTCATGTCAAGTTTCAAGTTCAGTTCAAGTTATTTCAATTTTTGCCATGTTATATGTCAAGTTATTTTATCCTTACTTGTGACTTTGATATGCATTCATACCTTTACTGACATGCATGCATCATTAACTTGTTTGGAAGTTCTATGTTAACTTACTGAGATTTGTATTAAAATCTTACCGTAGTAATCTCAACTATGATTCCCCTTGAATGGTAGGAGATGTGTCAGGTCGAGGAAAGGGAATAGAGATTGACCGATTGGAGAAGGTCTAGGAAAGGCATCATTGGTCAAGTTATGCGAGTCGAGTTATGTGAGTTACTCGGTGAACTAGCCTAGTAGTTATATTTTGTTATTGCAATTATAGAGCTCAATCTACCATGCTTTTTAGATTACAGTCTTCTGAGACCCATACTATAATCCTTGATGTTTATTTAGTCAGTATGTATGGATCATATTTTAAGTATTTGGAATATTATCAGTTTGATGTATAGTATTGCTAAAAAAAAATTTATCCACTGCGAATATTGTATAATTCTACATGCATTTAAAAAAATTGCATCTTTATATATCATGAACTGGGGCAGGTAACCGTGTTGCATATCTCGAGAAGTCCAATAAGCTTCTTCATAGTTGACTCTCACTTGCTTGAACTCCTAGCTTTCAAGATTTCAACCTAGTTTCACAATTCACCACCTTCAGTCTAGAGGATATAGTTCATGGTGGGTAAATATAACTATAGAGGTTTGGTCATCCTGGCAGCCCTGTGAGTAGCAATTGTAAGGATCACCAAACCAGCTCTCCCTGTCTCTCATACCTCTACTATGCACTATGGTCTTAGAAACTTTTTCCATGCTTAAAGATTTTGATTTATAACGAACTGCAAAACTGACTCCATTTTACTTCCCTAACCTCACATTTAGAAGTGTCTTCCCTTTTTGAACCCTATTATCAGGCACATCACTAGATCCAGATGTCACATATAAAGTGCCTGTTCTTTGACCATAAGCCAAGAATATCGCACCTTTCTTGACCTTCCACGCCTCCTGGAAAAACTGCTGAATAACCACTATGGTCAAGTTATCCAACAGAGTTCGGTTTTTTCTTTAACTCGAGTGTGTTTGACATTTTGCAAAGTCCACACATAACTGTTTTGGCGTATGATTGGCATATGTCTCACTCCCATTACATGCAATGTTTCTCCATTAGCCATGTGCACCTTACCAAACTCACAAGTCCCCATGATAGGGGTATAGAACTGGGCCGGATTGTTTTTCGATTTGGTTTGGAATCCAAATTTTTTTTTCTTCTAAAAAATATTGTTTTTGTTGCAAATTTGATTATACAAGCTGCTTGATCAATACTTGTACAAAAATATTCAACAATGTTATTTATTTTGCATTGTTATGTATTAGTTTAATTAGTTGTGATGTATTATTATTTATTTTGTTATTTATAAATTTATATTTTGCATTGTGATGTAACAACAATATTATCTATTTTTTATTTTTATTTATTTTGTTCTTTAATTTATTTTTTTTATAAAATCTTTTAAAAAGTGTTTAAATTATTATTTCTTTAAATCTGGACAACTTAAGCATGGTATTAGAATTTTTAAAAAAAAGTGCCATAAAAACATTTTTTTAAGTTTTAAATAAAGAAAAAAGTACTAAAAACCTGGATTAAATCAAGTTATAACCTGAATATCCAGGTTTATAGTAAAAAAATGTGCAAAATCCTTATATCTGGTTACAAATTGAATCCAATTATCCAGTTGGATTATTTTTGGATTTTAGCATCCCAATCCAGATCCGATTATGGCCGGATATCCAGATATTCGGATCTGGTTGCAAGACCCTACCCTATGAAGTAGTTTTTCATGATCTCTCAATGTGAAGTGGAAGGTAATGAAACTCCTAGATCCAATACCCAATCATAAATCAAACTATGAACTGCAAGAAATAGAGCATCATATATTTCTTCAATAACCATGTTCATAGTGTCTTCATCAATCTTCTTTAGATTCCAACTATCGTTTTTTATGTGTCTTGTGTTGCCACAGTCCCAGCAATTTGTTTACTACCAGACCTTGATTTGCTCTTCCTTCTATTCCTAGACCATGATATATCATGTCCCATATTCCGAGTGTCAACGTTTAGGGAAGAACTCAAGATCTTTCCAAACTATCTTCGCACCACCTCGGTAAGGATCAAATTTCAGATGTCGTCATACCTCAACTTTCATTTCTTGAAAAAATTACTTATAGCCATTCTCATGGCCTCTCAAATATTGGACAATGATGCTAAGAGCATTGGCATTGGTCTAGCCAATGTTAAGCCAAAATTTAGCTAAAAGTTTTGCTTAAAAGCCAAAGCCATTCAAGTATAATGCCACATTGGAGTAGGTAAGTATAAGCCAAAATAATAGTATAATATTATTTTTTTAATAAGAATAATTTTTTAATTTTTTTTTCATATTTTGCAATTATATTAACCATACGTTAAATAATAATTCAACTTTTAATTAACTTATTGTTTCCCAGCTATTTGTTTTTTTTTTTCAACCTGATTATTCAACAAAGACCACATCTACAATTCTTGTGATGAATGTCTTTGTCTTCTAATAGCAATTCATACACATTCATCATGTCTATTAATGTGAATGCATACATATTCTTGTCTAGTACATACACATTCTCAACTTGAAAAAATATCTTAATTCATCATGAGCTCCATCATAAAAGACCTTCCATTCATCCCCTTTTTGGCAACAAAAAAATCCAAGCCACATTCAGTTAAGACAATGAAACTTAAATTAATGCAAATATATGCCATTTCCAAACCAAATCAATGCAAACTTAACTCAATGCAAATATATGCCTAGTTCAGTATATATATATATATATATATATTAAAAAAAAACCAAACTTATACATACCGTTTCCAAACTCTGTGCAAATATAAAACAATAGATAATATAAATCCAACCCACTATACATGCCATTTCCAAATTTAACATTAGAATATAAAACATGTCACTTTGGTTAACATATTGCAAATACCAAATTTGTCCAATTGTAGTATCTAACCAAAAGAAAGTCCATCAAATATGTCTAGTTGTTCCATCTAATACAAAAACTATCTAGTTGTAGTATCAAATCAAAAACCTGTCAAATTCCAATTGCCATATATACAACAAGCACATTCTAGCAATGTTTACCCAAAAATCGTGGTTGATGCCCAACCATATATTTTTCCATAACAAGTGACTGGGTAGCCACTAAAATCATAATAGATAACTAGGCTCAATAGTTACAAAACTCTATGAGGTGTGGATGGAGATGCAGATGTACCTCCATGAGGATCATTAGCGCTTTCAAGTTTCTTATGCAACTATCCTCAAGGGCCACATGACAGCTCTAAAGAAAAGGGGGAGAAAGGATAATAAAAAGGCTACAAAGCATGATATGAAAGAAGGGATTACTAAGAAGCCCAAAGGGCATAAATGAGTCCATTTTTTACTATGTACTTTCTTCTATTCTTCTTCTTCTTCTTTTTTTAAATAGAAAGAGAGAATCAAACTAACTAACATGAACCAAACAATTCTCAATGTTGAGCAAGTAGTGGGACTGAAGCATACGGGCCTTTTGTTTGATTGCCCTTTAGCTAGATGTTACCCCATAATTGATGATGTTTTCATGATCTAGTTGAATAGAGAAATAGAAACTTTGCCCGGTGTCTTAATGACATTTGATTGAATGAATATGACATAATTATACTAAGTTTGGCTTTAGTGCGTTGACTGATAGAATGAACTTTACTTAGAAATTTCCAAGGATCAACATCAAAACATGCAATTTACAATTGGGTCGATTGATTTACATAATGTGCTTGAACAAAATGTGCAGGTATGCCTCTTCAACTTCTAACAGGTAATGAGACAGCAGTTGCTTGTTTTCTAATTTATGTATAGTCTTGCGAAATGCCATATGCAAAATAATTCCCTTACAGGAATTTCTTTGTGAAATACAAAGTGGAAAAAAATGCATTCCTCCCAAAACCATACATATACTAGCAGATGTAGATGCTTATGAAATACCAAATGCATAAAAATGCACATAGCAGATAAGCACCAACTTGACCATACAACCAAGACCAAACATGATGGAGACTAAAGCCAAAGCCAAACAATAAAATTCAGATCGAAATGATCAAATAAGGGAGGATTATATTACCCTTGGTGAAGCACAATAGAAACACAAATAGAGGAAGTCTAGGGCCAATTTCTGCAATCGATTTTCTCTTACAAATTGATTGCTCCTTCCCACCTTTCTCAGCTAAGTCCATATTCCAAACTTCAACAACCTTGGGACAACGAAAGTAGCAAGGGGACTAGAAAATAAAAAATAAAAATAAAAACAGAGAGAAAGGGAAAGAGGGAGTGTCGAGCCAATCTAGAGGGAAGAGAGAAAGAAAGAGAAAGAGAAGGGAAGAGAGAAACGAGGAGAAAAAAATGTAGGGGGTTTTTGGCAAGGGAAAAAGAAAGAGAAAGTGAAAAGGGTTTTGAGCGGAACTAATTCATAAGGGAAAGGCTTTGTTTTAGTTGCATGAGATGTGATTTTAGAATAAAATATTGATTTGGCTATTTACAGCATCACGGTAAAGAAGAATATATGTTTGGATACAGTGTAGCGGAAATGTTCAACTCCCACATCTTATCTAGTCCAATGCAACAGGTTTAAAGAGCACAAAAGACATATTTTGGCTTTTAAGGAGTTTTGCTTAGGCCAATGTTGATGCTCTAAGAGGATCAATGCCCTAATCTCATCATCAAACTCTATTATGACTGATGAGAATTATGTGCTTTGGTATTCATACATACCAGAAAAAGCCGCCATGAGATCTTCTATGGTCTTATCCTTGATAATGTTATGTGCAACCGATCTTGACAGGGTGAGCCGAATAGCCCCTAGGACCTGTTGATCTAGTAGGCTCAAATCAACATCCTCCATGCTATCTGACATCTTTCCCAATAGAGAAAGATGGAGCCTCTTCTCATAAAGATAATCCTCAATATGTATCGTCCAATATCCAAAATCCGTATCGTTAAACTTCTCAAGCCCAACCTTCACTTCCCCTCAACTCAAGCCTTGGCTCTTGATATTAGTTGTTAACAAAAAGTGTACCAAATTCTTACCAATGATGCTATCAACAAGCAAACTACAACGAGAAAAACAAAACAACTACACACACAATACAAAGGTTTACGTGGTTAAGAAGATTTTATTAAGAGGAAAGTAGGTATACACTGTGGAACAATACGATGTCTTTCTCACTCACTCTCTCTCTCTCTCTCTCTCTCTCTCTCTCTCTCTCTCTCTCACACACACACACACACACACACACACACACACACACACAAAGGATGCCTCTCTATGTTTCTACCTTTAAACTCTCCTCAAGTTGCACCTCAAAGAAAATATATATAACCCAAAATATGCTTTTCTCCCTATATATATACTCGTTGAGCAAACTCCCTGCTTGAGAAGCTCTTTTCTATGACCAAGAGAAGTTTGTCAAAGTCTTCAAGGGACAAGGTAAAAAATGAATCCCTTCTAGTCTTTTGGCCATCACTTCTAATATTAACTACCTCCAGGTTGAGCATGATGTTGCCACTGATACACGATGTTCGTGGCATTGTGGTTCAAGGTCTTCACGACTCGAAAAACAATATTTGTTTCAGAAATATAAACAATGTTGATTTTGTAAGAAGCAACTTCTCTTAAGATGGCTCCTCCACATCCTTGAATGGCCAAATATAGATCTTCTCCCATGAATTTTCTATCAAGAAGTCTTCCCTTAGTGTGATGCCTCCAACCTCGGCTTTGGATATAACAAAGACTTAGAGTGTCGAAATATGCAACATAAAATTACATATCCCTGTTTATAATAGTTGAAGATGCAATGCACCTAGGATGTATATAATAGTATCCAATATACTTACTGGATAATTTGTTTTCTTTGAATAAATAACAATGTACCTAAAACTATATCCCAAAATATAACATGCTTCATAATAGACAAATAACTGAAATGTTACAAAATTTCTTTGACATGACTATAATATAATTGTGTAATGGAGACGACACTCCATAAGTACAGTATTGAATAAAATCAGTATTGTTCTAATTCACAGAGTTGCTCTTGCAAATAGGATAAGAGAACTAAATCCTATCTATGAACTAGAGAATTGGAGAAATAATCTCTTCATCGTTGCTTTGAGGCCTAATCAACCTCACCCAATCTAGCTTCAGTGAGTTCTCTAGATCCTAACACATAATCTACCACTTCGGGGGGAATGGTAGTTTGGACTACCAAGTAAGACTTATTTACAAATCTCACCAAGTAAACTACTAAGTTATTGCAGTATACATATGCATGCATGACAGTAGAGTGGCATGAATGCATTGTGACATGAATATGAATATGTGTGACATGACTTGGCAAATAGCTTGAGATGACTTGACATGAGCTGAAACTTGTACATGAACTAAAACTGACACGACTTGGAATCATATTCAACATATACATAGTTAATTAAACATGAATTACGGATGCTACGCAAGTCCCTTGGAGCCTTCTACTCCTATGCTCCTACCATTATTGGATCACATCATAGTCATCTACACTAGATGTTGTACATCATGGTAACTAAACTGATTAGGAAATGATAACCATGAGGTTGGTACCACAGACATTGGATGCCTAGGTTTGCTCCAGCAACTAGCTACTTGATCCCATTCGAAGCCTGTTGATAATAACTTTGTCAATCAAGGAATTCCACACTAGTTTAAAATGTTTCAGCATGAACAATAGAGTTCCACTAAGATAATACCTTATCATAGCACTTGGAGTTATGATTAAATAAAAGACTCCACTGACTAGAAAAGATTTTTGTGACATACTTTATGCATGAGACATGGCATGACATGTAATAATGAATGTGAGAGGATGACATGTCCTAACATGGCATGTAATAGATATGCATTTACTTGAAATAATTGACATGGCATGACATATTAGAACATTTACTGTAATCATAAATGACAAGAATATGACATTTATGGGCTTACCACCGTACATATAGAAATCCACTAGGAGTAAGTTAGAGGCTAACTTACTATGCTTATAGCGTAACATATGTAAGAATGCGTGAATTGAAATAAGATACCTTTTTTAAAGTTAGAATATCTCACTAAAGCTCATACAAACATAAAGGCTCACTAACTTAAGGCTAGATTTCAAAGTTACCCCTCTACATCTTAGAAATTACAATTGTACCCCTAAAATAAGGATTTTGCATCCTAACAACAAATCCTATCATTTTGTCTTAAACCCAAATATGAAATTAGAGAAATTTAAATCAAAATACAACTATACAAACCATGCTTGGGCCGATTCACATAGGGGTTGAAAATAAGGTTTTTGTTGCATCTTGACCAAACATCCATCTAACATGCTTAAACCAATTTTTATAACACTCAGAAATCACATCCTAGGTTCTACAATCATGCTAAGATATCAACATATACATATCATAAAAATCTAAACTCATTAAAGCAACACAAATGCCAAAATGATCAAGTTCTAAGTCAAATAGAACCATCTCTTGGTGTTCTAGGTCTAACACCTTCCAAACAACTCCAAAGACTCCAAAAGTCCAGAAATAACTCTCCTAACATGTCCAATATCCCAATATAAGTAATAGCATGCTTGATCAATAACAAAACTATCACAAAAAATTTCATACAACAATCGTTTATACTAAATCATTAAAATAGAGTATGACATGCTTTTGATCTAGAAACAAAATACTAGATCCTTGACTTTTAAGCAATAAACTTCAAGAAATATAATCATAGACTTCAAATCCAAGGTCTATCATGTTTCAAGCATCAAACCTACCATCACATGGCAAGAATTTCATCAAAATATAACCATCCAACTGAAAGCGTCAAGGTTGAGTTCTAATTAAACCATTGCATGTAAAACATGTTTCTAACAAAGACTTAAACCAAATTTATTCGAAATCAAACTCTTAACATGTAAATTAAGGCCTTAAAAAAAGCATATATGAATTTTATAGCCATTGGAATAAGTTTCTAGAACCACAATATGAAAAAAAACATAAATTGTTTTGTGTATTCCAGTTTCAACTTCAAAGAAAATGTGTATAAATCTTTAATAAAAATGCTAACATGCTTTGGTTCAACTCATAACACGCATTAGAATATATTAGAATTTCATCATATCAAGATCTACCCATAAATTTAACAAAAACTTCACTAAAACAACAAGATTTCACACAATCATCCAACTTGTTGGCCAGCTTGAACTTTGCACGATCATAACAAACTTTTACCGATAAAAAATTCAAGGATTTTTACCCAAAATATATAATTGGAAACTAGGCTCAAAGTGGAACAAAATATAAGAAGAAAGCTTGAGGAGAATTGATTTACAAAGGGCTGGAAAATGCAATGCAAGAACTGCAAGGAAAACTATTTGAAGCTCTCATTTGAGTTCTCTCAAAACAAGTGAAGGAAAAATAACCAAAGGGTGAAGAAAATGCATGGGATGTGCTTTCTTGGAAGAGAGGGCTAACATGATGTGGTTGAGTGATCTCTTGATGGGACTTTTGTAGCCAAAACTGTGGGGAAAACCATGGGCTTCTCAGCCCATGGCATCGAGCTATTGCTGTCAATAAGGGTTAGGTGGTTTTGGGTTGGTTTTTGGCCTTCCATCCAAGCACTATTTGTGGCCTTGGGGGGGGGGGGGGGCGAGGCTTTCTCTAGAAGCTTTGCATTAGACGTGGTTTTTATGGGCCAGAACTTAGGATATATTTGGGGTTTGGTTGGATAAGTAAAAATCTAATTTTTGTTAGCCCAATAAAAATATCAAGGTATAAAGGAGTGAATGATGGTGTAATAGCATGTATTTGAGTGATTAATAGCATTTGAATGTGATTTAATGTCTTAGCAAAACTGGCAAGTTTAAGGTTTGGGAAACCATTTATGGTTTCAATTCCCTCCATGGATTTTGGAATTTCAAATGGATTCCAATGGTTTAAGATTTCATTAGGGTTGAAATCCTCTTTTAGTTTGCCACTTAGTGTTTAGTTGGGGGAATGATATTTGACTTAGGTGTCAAGTGTCCATCTCATGGGTTGTCCTAATGCCAATCATCCTACACTACTCAGCAAGTATGACTAGAATCATGCCAAGTGTCCAATAAGTACTCATTAATGCTATTTTGGATAATCCACATAGTGATTTGACAATCATTTGAATTAGGTGTCATGTGGCGCTATGACGAGTGTTACTATTCACCCAAAAAACTATGAAAATTATTATTGCACCATAAATCCTAAATAATTATACAAGTCTAGTGATGCATTTTGTTTTGCAAAATTTAACTCCTAAGTGCCTCAACTAGTTAGAAAGGGACTAATGGGCACTATTCACGCAGGAATTGGGAAACATAACGTTGTAATCACATGAGACTCATGGTGCAATTAGTTTTTGAAACTCATACTCCTAAGTGCCCTAGATAAATAAAAAGACACCTCTGTACATCACCATAATAGGTATTAAACTGGCTATCCTAACAAGCTAAAACCTTAGTACTTATTCAATTCATGAAATATTTTTTGAATTTCACGACGTTCCTACGGTATTGAGAAATTCATCAACTGAATTTCTGGCGGAGCTCTTACATGAGGCCTTCATCTTGTTTGGAGTAGATTAGTTCCTTTCCTAATTCATTGCGAGCTCTTCTTCCCCAGATGAGGATCAATATTTGCTGGTGTTTAAATCAACGGTCGACTTAGTTTTCAAGTAATTCCATTTTGCTGCATGTTATTAAGCAATTAATAATGTTCTAAATCCATTAACAAAGTAAATTTACTTATTTTTTCTTAAATTCGATCTGAAGAAAAAACACTAGGACATGTACATGAGCTGTCAGTGATATTCCCCTCTTTAATTTTTGTCTAGGAAAATTACGCAAACTTTTTGAAATTTATTGCTGAAATTAATTTCTAAGAAAGATCTTGCTGACAGTTTTTTACATGGTTTTTATTTGGAAATGATTGCGTTCCCATAAACTTCTTTTTCAGACATTTTCAGCCAAGACATCTCCACACTTGTTGTAAAAGTAGGCATATATATTTATTTATTTATGTTGCAATGGATGCTATCTTATGATTTCACTTACATAGTTAGGGTGAGAGTAAAACCACGTACAATATAAAATGTCAATAAAAACAAACCCTATATATAAATCTAGCTACATCTAAAACTCGAACACCCTGTTTGCCCCAAATGGCAAGAAAATCAGTAATTAAAGGAAATGGTCATAAACTGAAAGGTTTAAAAATTATGGAGGCGCCCTTCCTAGTGTTCATGTTCTCAAATTCCTTATTAAGTAACATCTTTAACCAGCAAAATAGAAATTCATGTTCTCAACTCCCTCCACATTCCTCAGAGGCTGATTCGAAAAAAATTGAATTGTGGGCCGGGGTTGTCCCAAGGTTTTCCTATTGTTCTTTGATTGGTTTCTTACTTAAGTAAGAAACCAATTAAAAAATAAAACTAGATTCAATTATAAAAAAAATAAAAATAAAACATTAACTTGCATGCTAGGTGTTGAGGCTAGTTTTGATAGTAATGTATTTTCAGTTTTATCTTGTCACCAGCTTAGTTTAATAATGATACAAAAGTACCTCATGGGTCGGGGCAAAGAATGATCAGAAGGTGAGAGCAGGCCAGGAAGGAGGAGCCGACCGCGCGTTGGCCTTGAGATGATTCACCATAAACCATTGGAGAAAAAGTTTACTATTAGAAAGGAAGGACGTCCGTATTGGTGCACTCAAACCTCATATAATCAAATCTTGATCTCAATGTTAACTTGTTACTATAATAACTTCTATGTTAAACCTAATATATAGAAATATGTAGATTTAATTAATAAGATAACTTCAAAATATTACCAGCTTATAATTGGATTGGCTTAATGTAGTATCACACACTACAAAAACAAAACAAAAAGAGCATATTGGACTTTTTTTTTTTTTTTAATATCTAGCGACACTAATATAGCCGGCTTAATGTGTATTTGAAGATTTTGGAAGTTAGTAAGCAGTGAATCAAGCTCTTTAAGACTTAAGCATAAGCTCAATCAGTTATTGTCTGCAAATTTATAATTTTAGTAATTAGATTGATAAAGATCCACTTAAATATTTAACCTTTCTTTATAGGTATTCGTAATAAAATTATTTTTGCTTCAAATCGCAATTCTGAACTTGGATTTTGATCAGGGATCTCCCGACACCGATGCTCTACCAATTGCTGAAGAGTTGGGAAAAAACTACTGTTGACATTCTTGAGGTATTCTTTTACTTTTGACAAAATTGAGATGTCTTAGGAATTACTTGGAAGACTAACCAGTGATTACTTTTAACTAACAATTTCCACCTACAATTAAGTCCATTTTGTTTGATGATTTTTTTATTTTATTTTTTTATTTGGTTCTAAACTATGTTTCATGTGGTAAACAATCTCTCTCTGCAATTAAAGATCAATTTTATCCATGGTTAAACCATTTTCCTTTATTTCTATGGTAGAACTAGAATTCTTATTGGTTGCTGCCATGTATTTGCATGTCCAAAAGCTACTTCCATGGGAGGTTTGAGAAGCAACTCCTATCGGCTCTCCCCTGTCTTGCATTGAGCCTTGGTTTGAACCCCAAACCTTTCCTTCTCCAACTATACACTCATTTATTCTCCATATACTTTATCTTGCTGTAAACAACTGCAAAATTTATAAAAATACTAAAATAGAAAGTAGTTACAAAAAAAGTAAACTTGGAAAACAAAGAAAGTTAAAGAAAGTAATTTAACTTTACTAAAATATAAGTTAATATTATTTCCATAAATGCTTCAGAGTCGATGAGATAGCCACCTAATGTTCATTCAAAAGGACCCCGTCACCATGTAGTGTCCAATCGCTGACCATGTTATTTAAAAAGTTAGGTTTAGTAAAGTAGAATTGCTACCAATTATACAACAGAAATCAATTATAAGTTCAGTAACTAAAACATGAACAGAACCATTCATTCAAGGTTCAAATAGTTAAGATGGCAAAACTATCAAAAGGAAAGCAGGAACATAACTGTTTCCTTGTATAGCATACAAGAATCCATTGACTGCAAACAAATCCCTTAGAGAACAAGCTCCATCCTTTTGGGCCAAAAATATGCTAAAATTATGAATTTAAGGATGACCTGAAATGTCAGGAAACATGCTTACATAGTGCTTTCCATTTTTCAGGAGGTTTAGGTCACACTCATAAAACAGGTGGCATTATCTGTTCTTATATTAGGAGGTGTCTCATTGGAAAAGTCTGGAATTTGAGCTGGAATTCTTGATCTTACTAGAGGCGACACACCTCTAGTACTAGTATTTCTAGGCTTTGTTTTTGGAGGATCAGTTGCTGTGTTTTTTTGAAGGGTTTGAGGTTAGGATCTCCATATTGCTTTCCTTTTGGTTGGTGGATTTTGCTGTGTTGGTTACCATATTTGCTCGCTTACTCGTGACATCGGTCACGGGTTTTTGGTTTGTAATGATAAGATTCTTGGTTTCTAGATAGACAAGAGTTGGATGAAAATCACTGATAATTTGGATCTAGGGAATATGTTCGTTATTTGGATCTGGATGATCGATCTCTAAATTATATATTTTTGTTCAATCGTATTACAGATGAGAAAATGGAAGGTTTAGGAGGATGAAACCAGAACACTTGAATATCAATACACTAATGGTAATTAAAGTCTTTCAAACATTCAAATTTAATTTTGTCTCCCGTGATTTATGGACTCTGTAGTATCTTTTGTTTGAAAGCTAGCTACTAATGGCCATCATGGGCTTGATGTTGGTGGCTTATCGACTTGTTGTTTATCTAGCACTACATAGAGAGTAGCTCAGGTAAATTTCAGCAAAGGTTCTATCCCACCCAACAAGACAAATCCAAGAGTTTTCTTCAATTTCTTCTTCATCAACTGAAGAATAATTTGTTAGATAGATGATCATGTCGTGACATTTTGGATTCGGATGTATTACCCATATTTTATGATAATTTAGACAGATACTAACTTAGAAGCTTTAGTTTAAGAATAAAATATTTATGACTTCCCAAATGAAAGGGGTTGGCAATATATACTGGATGACCTATTCTATGTTTCTATCTGTCTCTCATTTGAGGCTTTCAAATTTGAGCAAGAGTTTGAAGAGATGTTTTCTTATGAAAAAGAAAGGAAATGAACAATGTAGCATATGCATTCAAATGTTCAAGAAAGGTTCAAGGATGACATCCGAACATTGGAGCTCAGTACTCTGTTGTGTAAGTGAATTCTAAATATTTGTGGGGCTTTCTTTAAGAGATTCCTACCAGTGCATCAACACACACACACACACACAGAGGGAATGAATAATTTAGGTAGCATTTATTTTTGGAGGACATGACTACTTCAATAGATCATGACTGCTTTATTTTTTACTGATTCCTTACTAATTGTGAATTGGCTAACCTTCAAAAGGGGCTTATATTTGTCTATTCTAGATGTTTGGGAGGACATAATAAGTTTTGTGGAATTCTTTTCTATTTGGGTTTACCATGTATTTGAAAAGTTAGTAGTATTGCTGATTCTTTTGGCAAAAGAGGAGCTAGAGGAGCATCATTTCACTATTTTGATCCCTACAATGTTCCGAATGAAGTGAAGGGCTTCTTTAGGCATGAGTAAATTGGGTGCTACTACTTGAGATGTAAACAATAATTTGTTGCTATGGCATTTTGTTGTATACTTGTTTCTTCTAGGTTGATGCTACTCTAGTTTTATTTAGACTTTTTTATTTATTTATTTATTTTTTTTTTTATAATCTTTTAAGCATGATTTGATTATAGCATGGTCTGTCAATGTTTTAAAGGGATCTCTGCTGGCTCTTATTTGATTGATGTTTCTTATATGTAGTTTGTGGTTATGGTTGTGGAATGCTTATGGTCGTAGAGCTAACTGGATTTGCTTGGATTTTCTTGTATATGTGATTCGTTTTTTGCTTCAGGATGAGAAGGATTTGCCTGTGGTCTAACAAATGGGGAAATGGTGACAATTGTGGCTCGGATTCATTAGAGAGTCTTGGTTTTGCAAACCCAAAGGAAGTAAAATCAATACATTTCAGATGTGATGACCCGCTTTCGCGTGTTTTTTCACTGAAATGGTTGTTTTTATTTTAATTAATATATTAGTTTAGTTATTTTAATTTATTGCATTTTAAAACTGGTTTTTTATTTAATTGATGTTGTGTTTTATTTCTTTTAGTTTTTTTTCCTTTTTACGGTTTTTAAATCTCGTTGTGGCGGTCTAGTTTTGTTTTCCTGAAATGAGGATTGGACCTCATCTTCTTTCCCTACACCTCTTTTCCTTTTTTCCTTTTTTTTCTTTTTCCTTTTTCTTTTTTTATTCTTTGTTTTTCCTTCTTTTTCTCTTTTTTCTTTCTTTTCTTTTTTTTTTTTCCCCTTTCCCCGCGTCGACCCCGTCCCTCTCTCTCTCTCCTCCTCTCCACGCCGGAACTCCTTCCCGCCCTCGAACCGCCGCCGTCCGGCCACCGTGCGGCACACAGCCTCCACCGGTCGACTCCCCTCCCTCCGACGCACCTTACCACCGATTTCCAGCCCCATCCGACCGACCGTTTGGCCGGAAAACCCCTTTAAAGCCTGCACGGTTTTTGGCTCGATCCGCCGCCGTTGCTCCACCTCCGGCCACCATTTCTTCACCACTTCATCACCGGTCCCTTGCCGTCCTAACCCACCTATTTTCGGCCTCCAACGACCACCAGAACAGCTCCCACGAGCTATCTTTCATTTTTGGAAAATCCGGCCTCTCTCCGGCGTTTTCGCCGCCACCCACGGCCAACCACCACTTCCAATAGCTTCACAATCATCCCTAGACCATTCCCTATCGATCCCAAGCCCTGGTTTATCCCCGTTCAAAAGTGGGTATTTCACAACCCACGGCCACAGTGATTTTTCACTGTAACGTTGCTTTTTCTCCGCCGTTTGCAACGCCGGGTGTTTTCTAAAATTACCGTATAGTGCCGTAAGTATTTTCCAAACCCTATTTTCAGATTTAAATATATATCGCTCATTCAATTTATTTTATCTGCTGGTTGGTTGATTCCGGACTGAGTCCGAGGAGTTCGAGGGTCGGATGGATGGAGGACGGAGTTGCCTGATTTATTGTATTATGGTTGGTTGTTTGTTATGTGCATTGATAATTGCATTTGCATGGTGCATGCACGTGTATCTTATTTTATTTGAGAAATCCTGTTTTGTTGGCGTGAATGGGTTTTCGGGTGCGTGTGTCTCACGAGCCCAAGCCGGGATGGGTTATTATCTCGGTGGAGCTCCTCTGGTCACTCGGGAGTGGATAATACTGAGTGACGTCCCCTGAGTTGTCGCTGGGCGACGACAAGAGCGGGGCTAGAGGATGGCCCGGCCAGGTACGCGCTGGGCGCGAGTCTGGGCATCGCTCTACTCACCGACTCCGTGGCCCTTCGCTAGCGAGGGCTAGAGGATGGCCTGGCCAGGTACGTGCGGGGCGCGAGTCTGGGCATCGCTCGTTTAGGTGTCACATGCGTAGTCGTTACCTGCGGTGTGGCACAGAGCCAGGGTGTGCGGATGATCCCTAGGGGAGATCATGGTACATGCATAACCGGATTGTTTTTATGGTTTTCGGATGTGGGCCATTTTCTGGGAAAATGGTGGTTTGGGCCATTATCTGGGATAATGGCAAGGCTTGGTTTTGAGGATATGTTTTTATGGGCCAAATGGGTTTTTGGCATGCGTGGTAAAAATGTGGCTTTGCGGGACATGTGCATTGGCTTTTCTTGCATCCATGTTGCTTGAGTTCTATGTGTTTTTATCTGGTGGTGTTTGGGTTTTACTTACCTGCGGTACCATTTTTGGTTCCGTAGCTTTTGGTGCAGAGTTTGAGGATGAGTAGGAGGAGGCTGAGCCCGAGGATGTGGCTCCGCCGGGTTGCTGATGTTATGCTTTGTATTTGATATTATATTATATGCGTGTTTTGTAATATTTTATTTATGTACGTTTTGGAATAGCTTTGTATTAAACAAGAAAAATTCTGGTACTTAGTTATTGACTTGCTTTCCGCTACGTATTTCTCGTGCACATTGTTGCTTTTGCACACACTTGGCACACGTTGTTAGGGTGGTGACCCGGGATGTCATCATCCGGACGTCTCGATTTCCCTGTGTCCGTGAGTGGGGATTTGGTGGCGTTACACTAGAAATATAAGGCATTTTGTACCTTAGATACAATTGAAAGAAATTGAAATAGTTTGGTGGGTTCTTTTGAACCTTTTGCTTTTCTTAATGAAATTGTAAACTTCAACAGTAGTGCTTATCATTTATAGATTTTATAAACTTCAAAAATGAAGTGCATATAAATTTTAGATGAGGAGTTCAGCGTTTGATTTGCTAAAACTTTTACTGTTGGTCAAGAAAAATTTTACTTGCTGGGAATAAATTTATGAAATTTTAATTAATTCTTAAGTACTTATGACAAAAAGACATATTTTATTTGCTATAACGAACGAAAAGAAGCTCATTTGATATGAGTGGATAAAAATCAATATAATTAAAAACAAAAAAGGAATACGGTGGCCAGAAGTATTTGTGGCGACTTTTAATACTATTTCCAGCGACTAAATGTCACCCTAAATAGTAAAATATTTCTGACAATTATAGCCAGAAGAAACCTTTCTTGGCTCAAAATTTGTTGCGACCTGCGGGCAACAATTTTTAGTCGTAAAAACATATTGCCAACGAAAATTATTTACGACAAACGTTAGTAGTCAGAAATGAGCTTGTATGTTGTAGTGACATCCACAAGGATCAATTTAACTTTAGAGAAAACCACTTAGATGTATAAGTTAAATTCATTTCGCTGCTTTGGCCTGTTTAATACCAAATCCAGTATTAAAATCCGGTACCTAGATTTATATATATTATGTTTTACTATTATCCATCTAGGTTTCCGCCACATCCTCTCTCTCTCTCTCTCTCTCTCTCTCTCTCTCTCTCTCTCTCTCTCTCTCTCTCTCTCTCTCTCTCTATCTATCTATCTATCTATCTGTCTATCTATCTATCTATCTATCTATCTATCTCTCCCTCTCTCTCTCTCTCTCTCTCTCTCTCTCTCTCTCTCTCTCATGCGAAACCAGTCTCCATATTCTATTTTTGGTTCGATGTTGTCTCTTGGAGGAGTGATAAGTGCATTAGTAAATGGAAGGATAATTTGTGACGCCTCCAAATCCCCACGCACGGACACGGAAAAATCGAGACGTCTGGATGGTGACACCACGGGTCATCACCCTATCGACGAGTGTCAAGTGTGTGTAGAAGCAACAAATGTGCATGAAAAGACATGCAGCGGATAGCAAAGTCATATAACTAAGTACCAGAATTTTTCTTAGTTTAATACAAAGCTGTTCAAATCATACATAATAAAATATTACAAACTACAAATATCATTTCAAACCAACTATAAAGCATAAATTCCAACTCGGTACTCCAGCGGAGCCGCATCCTCGGGCTTAGCCTTCTCCTCTTCCTCGAACTGTACACCAAAATCTACGGTATCAAAAATGGTGCCGCAGGTAAGTAAAACTCAAACACCACTAGATAAAAACAAATTATAACTCAAACAATATGCATGAAAGAATGCAACGCACATGTCCCATAAAACCACATTTTTCCACGCACGCCAAAAACCAATTTGACCCAAAAATATTCCCTTTAAACATAACCTCACCATTATCCTCGATAATGGCCCAAAAACCAAACCATCAGAGCACTGTAGGCGGGAATCGCAGGTGGGACTCTACTACCATCCCTGCTCACCACCATCCCTACACGTGCATCCTAGGTGGGAATCACAGGCGAGATTCTACCACCATCCCTGCTTAACACCATCCCTATGCCGTGTACACTGTAGGCAGGAATCACAGGCGGGATTCTGCCACCGTCCTTGTTTACCACCATCCCTACGCGTGCACCGTAGGCTGGAATCACAGGCGGGATTCTATCACCGTCCCTATTTACCACTATCCCTACGCCGCGTGCCTCTGACTCAAACCAGTCAATGCAACCGTTCAAATATACCATAAATCATTTCCCGCTTACAAGCCCAGTTTTCAAGTTCCAACACATGTACATGCATGCAACTACATGAAAACTCGGTTTTCCCATTTTAAACATGAACATGCGTGCACTATACAATGCAAACATCAAGGCACAAATATCTCAAACAAATATTAACATCAACCAAACAACTCCGTCCTCAATCCATCCAACCCCCGAACTCTTCGGACTCAGTCCAGAATCAGCCAACCTACAGCAAATAATTTATTGTATGAGCAAAATATATTTAAATCTAAAAGTAGGGTTTGTAAAATACTTACAGTGCTATACGGTATTTTTCGAAAGCTCGCGGCGTTGCAAACGGCGGAGGAAAGCAATGTAACAGTGTAATTTACACTGTTGCCGTGGGTAATAAATTATCCACTTTTGAACAGAGTCAAACCAAGACACGAAATTGATAGGGAATGGTCTTGAGATGTTTATGAAGCTAAAGGAAGTGAGTTTTGGCCATTGGTGGCGGTGGAAATGGCGGTGGAAGCTAAAAAAGGCCAAATCAGAGTTGAGTTCGTGGGAGCTGTTCTGGTAACGGATCGAGGCTGAAAATGGGTGGGTTAGGTTGGCAAGAGGTAGGGGAAGAAGCTATGAAGAGGTGGTGGTCGGAGGTGGAGCGACGGCGCCGGAAAAGCTCAAAAACCGTGTGGTTAACGGTGGCTCGGATGGAGGTGAAACTTGGTGGGGATGTTCACCGGTGGAAGGGGAAGAAAACTGGGTGGGTGGTGTAGGCTAAGCCACCGGCGAGCGGTGGTTCTGGGCTGAGAAAGCAACCGGCGACAGAGAAGGAAAACAGGGCTAGTGCCGTGACTTCCAGCCGTGTGTGGAGGCTAACGGCTGGTCGAACGATCCTGAAAATTGGTGAGGATGATCACTAGTGGGAGGGGAAGATTTTGGTGGGAGTGGTGTACTACACCGCAGCCGGACGACGGAGGTCTGGGCTGGTCAACAGGCGGCGATGGGAAGGAGAAATGGAGGCTCGGGCACGCAGGAAGAGAAGAGAAAAAGAAGAAGAAAAAAGAAAGAAAGAAGAAGGAAAGAAAAGGGAAAAGGAAAAAGGTAAAAAAAAGGAAAAAAAAGAAAAAAGAGAAAAGAAATGAAATGAGGTCCAATTCTTACTCCGGAATCTAAAAATCGATCCGCCGAAAACGATTTTAAAAATCGTAAAACGACTAAAATAAATTAAACACCACATCAAATAAATTAAAACCAAATTAAAATATAATAATTTAAAATAAAAGAACTATTATATTAATTAAATTAAAAACACCATTCAGTGAAAATACACGTAAAAACGGGTCATCACATCCTCCCTCCCTTAAAAACAAATTTCGTCCTCGAAATTTGCAAGATCAAACACTAGCGCCAAAAAGATACAGGATACAACTCTGAACATAACTGAGAGATACATATCATCGACAACCCCCAACAAATCCAACTTTGGTAACCTAATAGCCACTTCCAAAGTTAACAATCCATAAACCAAATTGCACGACTAAATGATTAATCTCCCATTAAAATTTCAAATCACTACTAATTCTTCAAAATCAACACAAAATTTGAATATATAAGTATCTCCAAAAATTATACTTTTGCGCGCAATCTGATAACTCACCAAAATACATAAAGGCTATATCCTCAAAAATTAATATTATGAAGTACAAGCTCAATCCACACCTAATCACAAGAAAACCTTTACCACACTTCCATAGAAAATCATATTCCTCAAAAAACACAAATCTCCACTCATTCCTCAGTTGGCCATCGCTGCCCTAAATGAAAACCAACATTCCGCAAAAATACATGCATTGATTGGTGACAGAAACCAGTACTAATCAACCTCCAGGCCCCAATTTGAAAACACATAACATCATCCCAAAATACACCTGTCTCTTCTAAAGATAAGGAACATCTTCAAAAGGCCCAAGTCCTTCCCGGCCAACCAACGAGAGCGCCTATAACCTCTATCCGATATCCCACACTTCTCATTACCTATATTTTGAATAACATCTAATCTTGCAATAACTAACTCACTATAAACTACCATTGACTTCACCTAGACATGATCGAAACGCTCTTGGTAACTCACCCACCTACTTGTACTCTCAAAAACTCTAGTTTTAGCACAACTAATTCCTTCAATAGCACTTCACAAATAAATCTCAAGACAGGCCATACTGTTTAAATCTTCAATCCATCAAAAACTATTAAACAACACTCATGGATCCTAATGCTTTATTACTTCACACATATGATTATGCTACCCACCGTTGGTGCATAAGTTTCAACTTCCAAGATTTCCAAGATTACATACCACACATGGTGACCTAACAATCTCCTTTCAAGTTAATTAACAATATCCCTAATTCTCCCAACTGGATACTTGATCTCCAAAGAAAAATATAGCCTCACAAATTTAAATTCCTATGACTTCAAGTCGCAATTAATTCTCAGATAAACACAACAGTTGTTTCAAACCATCATCCCAATGGGTAACTCGCTTCGACTGCACATTCCGTTCAACTTACCAAACAACTCAAAGCCAAAATCTCTTGAATTTAATATTACCACACAGATTCCTCTTCAACTCCTACCAAGCCAAAAAAATAAAAAAATAAATGAGACTAGGACCAGCACTCTCCGAAATCCATACGCACGTACCATTACTACTCACCGATCTCATGCACTCTTAGCCAACACCAAAAATCATTCAAACGTACAAATGATCCATTATCACATTTCCATCATCTGGACTTATATCCTCAACTCAGCAAGAATCATTTCTGAAACTACTTAACTTATATCCTTAAATCAGTAACTAGCCATTGCTTACAGTTTGGTACCGAGAATAACCTTAAACCTGCTAAGAATCCATTCCCAAAAGTCTACGGATCATATAACCTCAAATTCAATCGTATCAATACCAACACAAAATCTACTATTTCCATCACCCTGATGGACCTATATCTTTCGAATCGATAGAATCATTTCCTAAAATTTGCCACTACAACCTCGAGTTAACAATAATTATTTTCTAAACTAGCTAGATAACTTCAATCCTCAAAGAAATACACGAACTAGATCATTACCTCCAATCCTCAAAGAGAAGTAAATTCAGTATGTTAACGAGGTTTGACTCCATTGCTTACATCCTCGCCTCAAGCTACCATTTGAGGATCTCCAAATTCACTATTCAACCTCTTTCAGGTGGAGATAGAAATCTATTACACCTTTGAACAGCACCGCTACAAAGGATTTGTGTAGAACCCCCTATATACTTGCAATCATCCTATATGTGGTGATTCAACTATTCCCTGTATAGAATACTTTCTACACGCATAAGGGTTATACACACCCTTTTACTGATACAAGAGCTGATAGTGGGTAGGTTATCAGAAAACATTCCTCAATGAGTGAAATCAGAATAATACAGCGCAAACTATATCTCTCTCAAAATGAACAAGGGTTAAGGCTCAATGCTTAGAGAAGAGAGAATGAAAGTTTTGAATGAATGTTGTATGCTCTTGGTGTTGTGAATTTGAAACTCTCAAATGATCTATTTGTAGGCATATAAGACTTCATATTAAAATATAAAAAAATTCACATGTCAAAGACAACATCATTCACTTTTTCAAAAAAAATCAAATAAAAGTTTCTTCCTTTTCATTTGTCAAAGACAACATCATTCACTTTTCAAAAATTTTAAACCTAATCTTTTTACTTTTCGCATATGACAAAAGGAATACTATTTAGTTTTCAAATTTTTCAAACAAAATCATCTACCTTTTGCATAAGTAAAAAAGAACATCAGTCACTTTTGAAAATATTCAAACAAAGCATGCACATATAAAAGATGACAACCAATCATCTTTAATATTTTCAAAATTCAAACTTTTAATCATGTCATGCAGATGTGAAAGATGACAATCAATCTTCTTTCAAATTTTTAAATTTAATTTTCATAATATTCATGCATATGTGGAACATGTATTTTAATGCTTTATGATAAAATATTAATTTTGAGCTTTAATCCTAATTTTAAATTTTTCAAGAGATGTACAACATTATTCTATGAGTTTTAATGTGAGCTTGTTCCATTCTTACCCATGCTTGGTTCCTTGATGTACTTGACTCTATTATGTAGACAACTTGAACTTGAGACTCCTTTATTCTTTGAATTTGTTTATTGTCATCAAAATGCATATGTAGATATATAATTACATGAAGCTTGAAATTTTGTGTTAAACAATCTCCCCCTTTTTAATGATGACAAATACTTGGTAGAACCTGAAGCCTGTATTAATGCTTAAGGTTCCCTTGAGAATATGCATTAATTTTTCAAACAAAAATACAAATACAATTTTAACCATATATAACAAGTTTATCAATTCAAACAATGTTAATGTTTTAGTCTAAAATTTCTCTCCCTTTTGGTATCATTAAAAAGGATCCACTGCAAGTAAATGAACTGAAGAAAATGGTGTGTTAATAGAAATTGTAGATAGTTGAAAAATTGAAACCGCCTGTAACCCGACAAGCGCTACAAAGCTGTGAGGCCTAATTCTATGAATTTAGTGTGGCTGAAGATTTGAACAATTGCCTGATGTTATTGACAAACAAGATTGAGTAAAAATTTGAAGACTCTGTGTTTCTATTTAATCTCGTTGGCTTAGCTAGAAAACTTTTGACAATATGTATCCAGCATATCTTATATTTTTTGACTAAATAAGATTTGAAGAGATGATAGCTTGTCTTGGTCTTTATGGTATCTCTATAAAACCACTCTTAAAGTTCATCCAATTCGCATCAAATCTTATTCTCATCTTTATAACTCATCTGCATTCCTTCAACATTCTGGCTTTAAGCTTTTAACTCTTTTCTCAATGGCTCATTCTTCTAACATTCCTCTAAATTCATCCATGAGGTATTCTTTACCTCAATCTTCTGTCCTTTCTACAGTTGCTATTGGTGCCATATTGCAGTAAGAGAATAATAATTTGGCTAATAAGTCAGAATCCAATGCTATCTACTACTTGGTGAGTCTTAGGACTCACTACTCTTCCTCTATAGTTGTTTTTTCCCAGCAGCTACAAACTAGAAATATTGATGTTGAAAAGTTTAAAGAACATTGTTGTACTTTAATGAATTGTTCAAGAGTCTCACACAATAGAAAGAATCTTTCAGCAGAAGAATAAACAATTGAAATCTTTATTAGATTCTTCATTCCGCTTGCTAGTTCCCATAGATAGGGATGACATGATATTGTATGAAGAGAATGAGCGTCTCAAACATTAGGCTAAGAATCTAAAGTTTATGTAAAAGTATTTATAAAAATTCTCTCTCTATTTTTATTGACTCTGATCTATCTTTTAAGAGATATTTATAGCATCCATCATACTTATTTCTCTTCTAATCATACATAATCTATCTTTTGGTAAAAGTTTTGTAAAAATATATGCTAATTGATCGTATGTGCTTGTGAACTCTAATATTATATTGTCTTTCTGCACATGATTTCAAAGAATAATGATATCTAATTTTAATATACTTAGTTATAGAATGTTGTATTGGGTTCTTTGAAAGATTTATGGCACTTGTATTATCACATTTGATTGGAACGTGATTATATATAAGTCTAAAATCTTCAAGTTGTTGCTTTATGTAAAAAACTTGAATACAACAACTACCTGCAGTAACATATTCAACCTCAGCAGTAGATAATGCAACATAATTTTCCTTTTACTAAATCAGGAAACTAGTGCATGAACTAAAAAATAACATGCTCCACTAGTACTTTTTCGATCAATTTTTCAACCAGCATAATCTGCATCTGTGTAGCTGATTAGATCGAAAGATGTGTGCTTAGGGTACCATAACCCTAGGTCAATTGTACCACTAAGATATCTAAGAATATGCTTAACTGCAATCAAATGAGATTCTTTTGGAGATGATTGAAAGCGTGCACATAAGCACACACTGAACATAATATCTGGATTACTGGCTGTCAAGTATAATAAACTACCAATCATACCTTGATATACCTTTGAGTCAACTGGTTAACCGTTTCATCTTTATTAAGTTTAGTGGATTGGCTCATTGATGTTCCATTTTCCTTAGCACATTCCATCCCAAACTTCTTGAGTAATTCGTTAATATATTTTGATTGATTGACAAATGTTTCACTTTTTGCTTGCTTGATATGTAATCCGAGAAAGAATATAAGTTCTCTCATCATGCTTATTTCAAATTCTTCCTGCATAGTCTTAGCAAAAACTTAGTACATATTTTCATTAGTAGCATATAATATTATATCATCAACATAAATCTGAATCAAAAGAATATCATCATTTTTGTGTTTAATGAAAAGAGTTGTGTCAATTTTTCCTCTTGAAAATAATATTTCAATCAAGAAACCACTGAGTGTCTCATACCAAGCTCTAGGAGCTTGTTTGAGTCCATATAGTGCTTTTGTGAGTTTGAAAACATGATTTGGGAGAAATATGATTTTCAAAACCTGGAGGTTGCTCAACATATATCTCTTCATTTATAAAACTATTTAAGAAATCAGTTTTAACTTCTATTTGAAAAAGTTTGAAATTTTTATAACAAACATATGCAAGTAGCAATTGAATAGTTTCTAATCTTGCGATTAGTGCATATGTCTCATCATAATCGATTCATTCTTCTTGATTGAAATCTTGGGCTACAAGTCGAAACTTATTTCTAGTAATGACTCCAGATTCATCTTTTTTGTTTCTAAAAATCTATTTTGTTCTAATAATAGTATGATTTTTAGATCTAGGAACAAGGGTCTAAACATCATTTCTTTCAAATTGATTCAGCTCTTCTTGCATAGATAGAATCCAAGATTCATCAAAAAGTGTTTCATTAATATTTTTGGGTTCAATCTGAAATATAAAAGCAGTATGATTGCAAAAATTTCTAAGAGATGACTGAGTATTTATACCTCGTGAAGATTCTCCTAGAATTTGTTCCACTGGATAATCTTTCACAAATTTTCACTGTTTGGTTGCATCTTGTATTAAATTTTGATGATCTTTCCTAATGTCTCCACGTTGGACTTCCTTTATTGTGACAACCCGCTTTTACGTGTATTTTCATTAAAGGTTTGTTTTTTTTTAATTTAATTAATATATAGGTTTATTCATTTTAAATTATTGCGTTTTCAATTGGTTTTTATTTATTTAATGCAGTGTTTAATTTATTTAGTCATTTTACGGTTTTTAATCTCGTTTTCGGCGGATCTGTTTTCTTTTCCGGAGTGAGGATTGGAGCTCATTTCTTCCCTCTATCTTTTCTTTTTCTCTTTTCTTTTTTTTTCTTTCTTTTTTTTCTTTCTTTTTTTTCTTCTTTTTCCTTTTTCTTTCTCTTTTTCCCTCCCTGGTTCTCTCTCCCGCGCGACTCTCTCTCTACCCATTTCCGTTTATTTTTCTCTCTCCGCCCAGAACCACCGCCGCCGGCCACCGTGTGGCACACCACCCATCCAATTTTCTTCCCCTCCCTCCGGTGAACCACCCCACAAAATTTCACCACCAACGGAGCCGCTGTTTAGCCGGAAATCCACCTTCAAGCCGAGTGATTTTTGCTCTGATCTGCCGCCATCACTCCACCTCTGGCCACCACCTCTTCACCACTTCATCATCGCCTCCTTGCCATCCTAACCCACCCATTTCCAGCCTCTAACAGTCACCGGAACAGCTCCCACGAGCTAGTTTCCGTTTTGGGCATTTCGGCCCTTCCTCCGCCGTTTTTGCCGCCAACCACGGCCAAACTCCACTTCCACTAGCTTCATAAACATTCTTAGACCCTTCCCTATCAATCACGAGCCTTGGTTTGTCCCCGTTCAAAAGTGGGTATTTTATAACCCACGGCCACAGTGAAATTTCACTGTTACGTTGTTTTCCTTCCATCGTTTGCAACGCCGTGTGTTTTCTAAAAATACCATATAGCTCTGTAAGTATTTTCAAAACCCTACTTTTAGATTTAAATATATTTTTCTCGTTCAATAATTATTTGTTGTTGGTTGGCTGATTACAGATTGAGTCCGAAGAGTTTAGGGGTCGGATGGATTGAGGACGGAGTGCTTGGTTTTGGTTGTTTGTGATTGCTTAATTATTTGAGCCATGAGGCGTGAGTTGCATATTGTGTTTAGGTGCGTTTTGTTTTAATCGAGAAAATCTCGTTTTATTGGCGTAAATGGTTTTTGGGTGCGTGTGTCTCACGAGCCCAAGCCGGGATGAGTTATTATCTCGGTGGAGCTCATCTGGTCACTCGAGAGTGGATAATACTGAGTGACATCCCCTGGGTTGTCGCAGGGCGACGACCGGATCGCACGATACGGTAACGCTGTTGTGTCAACTCCGTCGTCCCTAGAGTGGCGGAGACTAGAGGATGGCCTGGCCAGGTACGCGTAGGGCATGAGTCTGGGCATCACTCGTTTAGGTGTCATATGGCGCATGTGCATTGGTTTTATTTCATGCATATTGATTGAGTTTTATATGTTTTTATCTAGTGGTGCTTGAAATTTACTTATCTGCGGCACCATTTTTGGTACCATAGATTTTGGTGCAGAGATCGAGGATGAGGAGGAGGAGGATGAGCCCGAGGATGCGGCTTCGCCGGGATGCTGATGTTATGTTTTGTATTTGGTTTAAAAACAATATTTGTGTCTTGTAATATTTATTTATGTATGTTTTGAACAGCTTTGTATTAAACAAGAAAAACTCTGGTACTTAGTTATTGACTTGTTTTTCGCTGCGTATTTGTTGTGCACATTCGTCGCTTATACACACACACTTGGCACACGTCGATAGGCTGATGACCCGTGATGTCATCATCCAGACGTCTTGATTTCCCTGTGTTCGTGCGTGGGGATTTGGGGGCGTCACAGGTGGTATCAGAGCGGTTTGGCTCTGGGTAAAACCACATGTCTCGTAGGTAGTACCAGGATGTTTTTAAGGGTGTGTTTTAAAAATTATGTTAAGTAAAGTTGTTAGTTGATTTGTTTTATTTGTTTTATTTGTTTGAGCTTGTTTGCTTGTTTTTATTTATTTAGTTATGTTTTCGCAAGCTGGTTTCTTTTTGTTTCTTGTTATGTGGTTTTGGTCTTTGGTTTTTGTTTTTGTTTGTTGTTGGTTTTATTTGTTTTTGTTTTCTTAAAGGGGGTTAAAGGTTGTGGTGGCAGAAAAAAAAATGGTGAGACCAAGGAAATCTACTCATGAGCCACAGGACAATGCATCAAGAGATGACTCCATAGCCCAAGCAATATGACAGATGACGGAGTTTATGCAGCAGAATTTTAGGCCACAGCAGATAGGGCCTTGGCCACAACTAGGAGGACCTTGGCTACAACAAGGGGGTCCCTGGCTGCCACAATGAGGGCCTTGTCCGCAACAAAGAGGACTTTAGCCGCAACCAGGAGGGCCTTGGCCACATCAGGGAGGGCCTTGGCTATACTCGGGAGGATCTAGTAGCATGGTGCAAGCCGGATGCACCTATGAGTGCTTTCTAGCGCATAGGACTCCACACTTCACTGGAGAAGAGGATCCACTTCAAGCTGGAAAGTGGATCAAGGACTTGGAAAGAACTTTTGAGGTGTGTGGTTGCACCGAGGCACAACAAGTACTCTACGCCAGCTATCTGTTGTAAGGCACCGCTTCTGATTGGTGGGATACAAGGAGGGTGATGTTGGAATCAGAATTGGGATCTTTCGCCGTTGTGACCTAGCAGCACTTCAAGAAAGAATTTAACGACCGCTTCTTTCCCGCATCTGTAAGGAAGCAAAAGGCAAGAGAGTTCTCAAATTTCGTTCAAGGGAGCACGACAGTGGAACAGTACGCCCAAAGATTTATAGAGCTTGGGCGGTTTGCTCCCCACCTCATTGCCACAGAGGAGATGCGAGCTGAGCGTTTTCAGGAGGGACTACGCCCTGATATACGCCGTATGGTGGTCAGTCACCGGATATCCACTTTTCAGGACGTAGTGGATGTGGCCACCCTTATAGAGCGAGAGAATAATCTGAGTATGGGCTCCCCTCCAGGGCATAAGAGGTGGAGTTTTTCTGGTGAAGGAAGCAGCTCGGGTTCGCCTCAAAAATTTGTTCTACAGACCGGAACTCGACCGCAAGCATCCTTCGGTGTTCGCATGGGAGGACGTGTGCCTGTTTGCAGAGTTTGTAATAGAGCCCATGTGGGTGAGTGCCCTTCTGGTGGGGCTCGATGTTATAATTGTGGCCAGCAGGGTCACTTTGCCCGTGAGTGTCCAAGACTAGTTCAAGGAAGCCGTGGAGGTAGACGCAGTAGAAGAACAAATCCAAGGCAAGCAGTGCAAGCCCAGGTTTATGCTGTCACACCCGGAAATGTAGATGATGAGGCACCAGCGACCCATGATGCTGGAGTAATTACAGGTATGGATTAATTTAATTTAATTTTATGTTGGATTTAATTTTTGGTGTATTTGGTTTCTCCTTTGTTTTTTTTGGATTTCATGGGTTATGTGTTTGGTTCAGGGAGAGTACGTTTGAATGAGTTTTATGCTTGCACTTTGTTTGATTCGGGTGCTTCACAGTCATTTGTATCTTCCACGTTTGTGCGGATGTGTAATTTGGTCACGGAACCTTTGCCAAAATCATTGGTAGTGGCTTTACCTGATGGTGAAATGTTGTGGTGCTCCAAGGTTGCATTGGGATGCCCGTTAAATTTTGATGGAAGGTTCTTGGATGCTGATTTGGTGGTGTTTAAGCTATTGGGTTTTGATATCATTCTCGGGATGGATTGGCTATACCGATATTCTGCGAGTATTAATTGCAAAAGTTGGGTAATTACCTTTCAGCTTCCAGATGGTGATTGTCTGGAATTTGCGGGGAGTAAGTTAAAAGAAATGCTGGTAATTATATCGGCAATTCAAGCAAGAAGAGAGATTGCAAGGGGAGCGGATGCATTCTTAGTCCAGATGGTGTCCACGCCGTCTGAGAAGAAGTCTTTGGTGGACATTCCAGTTGTGGAAGAATTCCCCGATATGTTTGTGGATGACTTGCCTAGACTACCCCCTGTTCGAGAAATGAAGTTTGTTATAGACTTGGAACCTGGAGCGGCTCCTGTACATAAAGCTCCTTATTGCATGGCACCGGCTGAATTAAAAATGTTGAAGACTCAATTGCAAGAGCTGGTAGATAAAGGATTTATTCAGCCTAGTACTTCGCCGTGGGGTGCACCAGTGTTGTTCGTTAAAAAGAAAGATGGAACCCTCCGTATGTGCATCGATTATCAGGAATTAAATAAGGTGACCATCAAAAATAAATATCCTCTCCCACGGAATGTCGATTTATTTGATCAGCTTCAAGGAGCAGCCGTGTTCTCGAAGATTGATTTGAAGTCAGGATACTACCAGCTGAGGATCAGAGACAAGGATGTGCCCAAAACTCCTTTCAGGTTGAGATATGGGTATTATGAATTTAAGGTGATGCCGTTTGGGTTAGCTAATGCCCCTGCTGCTTTTATGGATTTAATGAATCGAGTATTTCAACCTTATCTGGATTCCTTTGTGGTAGTATTCATTGATGATATTCTGATTTATTCCCGAGATGTCAAAGAGCATGTGTATCATCTTCGTCTGGTACTTGGGAAATTGAGAGAACACCAGTTGTTCGCCAAGCTCAGCAAGTGTGAGTTCTGGTTGGAGGAAGTCAGATTTCTTGGGCATGTGATTTCCCGAGACAGAGTGGCTGTTGATCCTAGTAAGGTGGAAGCCATCTTGTCATGGCAGCGTCCGACTACAATGCGCGAGATCCGGAGTTTCTTGGGACTTGCCGGATACTACTGAAGATTTGTGGAGGGATTTGCTCGCCTATCCGGACCTCTCCTAACTTTGACTCGGAAGAATACAGAATTTGTTTGGTCAGATAAGTGTGAGAGAAGCTTCCAAGTATTGAAGCGCAGGTTGACGACGACACCAATGTTAACGCTTCCAGAACCGCATAAGCCATTCGTAGTCTTCAGGGATGCGTCTAAATTCGGTTTGGGTTGTGTCCTTATGCAGGAAGGACAGGTTGTTGCCTATGCATCTCGTCAGCTAAAGGATCATGAGAAGAATTATCCGATGCACGATTTGGAATTGGCTGCGATTGTTTTTGCTCTCAAGATCTGGCTGCACTTTTTGTACAGGGAGGCTTGTGAAGTATACACCGATCACAAGAGCTTGAAGCACTTGTTTTACCAGAAAACTCTGAACATGAGGCAGAGGCGATGGCTAGAGCTAATCAGTGACTACTAGTGTGAGATAAAGTACCATCCGGGGAAGGCTAATATAGTTGCTGACGCTTTGAGCCGAAAATCGCACTTGGAAGATGAAGCTGAGCCGTCGGAATTGGATTCTTTGCTTTGTGGGATGAGAAGGCTCCTTATTGAAAGTTCACAGCAAGAAGAGATTCTATCTTCGGTTCTTGACATTCAGGTAACTGATTTTGAGGAATTGAAAACTCTTCAAAGGAAGGATCCGAAGCTGCTGAATATCAGGAAAAGGGTCAGAAAATCTCGAGGGCCGTTGCACTATAGTATGGATAAAGATGGAATACTTCGATTCCGAGATCGCAGAGTGGTCCTCAAGGATTCAGAATCCAAAGAGCGGATCATGGCAGAAGCTCATGCGGCCCCTTATTCAGTTCATCCCGACAGTACGAAGATGTACTGGGACTTGAAGAAAAATTATTGGCGGGATGGAATGAAGAGGGATGTTGCCTTGTATGTTGAAAAATGCCACACATGTCGTCAAGTTAAGGCCGAGCATCAAAGACCCGCTGGTATGCTCCAACCCCTCCCTATTCCTAAGTGGAAGTGGGATGACATCACGATGGACTTTGTAGTGGGCTTGCCGAGAACGCCTAGTGGGAAAAATTCTGTTTGGGTGATTGTTGACAGGTTAACGAAGAGTGCTCATTTCTTGCCTATTAATAACACCGATTCCTTGGGTAAGTTGACACACTTGTATTTGAAAGAGATAGTGTGGCTGCATGGCATACCAAAGAGTATAGTGTCGGATCGAGACCCAAGGTTCACGTCCCAGTTCTGGAAGAGTTTGCAGGCAGCTTTGGGTACTAAGTTAAAGTTCAGTACTGCATATCACCCACAGACAGACGACCAATCAGAGTGCACCATTCAGACCCTTGAAGACATGTTGCGAGCATGTGTCATGGAATTTCAAGGGAGTTGGGAAAACCATTTGCTGCTCATAGGGTTTGCATATAATAATAACTTCCATGCAACCATTCAGATGGCTCCCTATGAAGCTCTTTACGGGAGGAAGTGCAGATCGCCCTTGTGTTGGGATGAAGTCGGGGAGAGTAGGATAATTGGACCCGAAATAATTCAAGAGATGCAAAGCCAAGTTCGGATCATCAGGGATAAAATGACGGCAGCTCAGAGTCGCCAAAAAAGCTACGCTGATACCAGGAGGAGAGAGTTATCTTTTGAAGAAGGTGATTGGGTTTATCTCAAAGTCTCTCCCATGAGAGGTGTTAAGCGTTTTGGTAAGAAGAGGAAACTGGATCCGAGGTATGTCGGCCCTTTTCAGATTCTGGAGAAGGTAGGGTCTGTCGCCTATAGAGTTGCTTTGCCAGAGTTTTTTGGGGATATTCATGATGTCTTCCAGGTATCGTCCTTGAAGAAGAGCTTTGGACAACAAGAGCCACGCTTTGTCGACCCAGAGAGTATTCAGTTGCAACCGGATCTCACTTATGAGGTTGTTCCGTCGCAGATCATGGATTTGAAGGAGCAACAGTTGAGGTCCAAGATGATACCTTTGGTTAAGGTGGCATGGGGAGATCCGTTAGCTCAAGACTTCTCTTGGGAGCGAGTAGCGGACATGAGGGAACAATACCCATACTTGTTTGAGTAAAGACGGTATGTTTCTTAATCTTGGTCACAGATGGTTTGTGTGATATTATGTGACCTGTTTTAAGTTGGTGGTTGATCTTACAAATTTCGAGGACGAAATTTGTTTTAAGGGGGGGAGGATGTGACGACCCGCTTTTACGTGTATTTTCACTGAAGGGTTGTTTTTTTTAATTTAATTAATATATTAGTTTATTTATTTTAAATTATTGCGTTTTAAATTGGTTTTTATTTATTTGATGCGGTGTTTAATTTATTTAGTCGTTTTACTGTTTTTAATCTCGTTTTCGGCGGATCTGTTTTGTTTTCCGGAGTGAGGATTGGACCTCATTTCTTTCCTCCATCTTTTCTTTTTCTCTTTTCTTTCTTTCTTCTTTCTCTTTTTTCTTCTTTTTCCTTTTTCTTTCTTTTTTTTCTTTCTCTTTTTCCCTCCCCGGTTCTCTCTCCCGCGCAGCTCTCTCTCTCTCTACCCATTTCCGTTCGTTTTTCTCTCTCCGCCCAGAACCACCGCCGCCAGCCACCGTGCGGCGCATCACCCACCCAGTTTTCTTCCCCTCCCTCCAGTGAACCACCCCACAAAATTCCACACCAACGAGCCGCCGTTTAGCCGGAAATTCACCTTCAAGCCGAGCGGTTTTTGCTCCGATCTGCCGCTGTCGCCCCACCTCCGGCCACCACCTCTTCACCACTTCATCATCGACTCCTTGCCGTCCTAACTCAGCCATTTTCGGCCTCTAATAGTCACCAGAACAGCTCCCACGAGCTAGTTTCCGTTTTGGGCATTTCGGCCCTTCCTCCACCGTTTCCGCCGCCACCCACAGCCAAACTCCACTTCCAGTAGCTTCATAAACATCCTTAGACCCTTCCCTATCAATCCCGAGTCTTGGTTTGTCCCCGTTCAAAAGTGGATATTTTACAACCCACGGCCACAGTGAAATTTCACTGTTACGTTACTTTCCTTCCGCCGTTTGCAATGCCGCGTGTTTTCTAAAAATACCATATAGCGCTGTAAGTATTTTCCAAACCCTACTTTTAGATTTAAATATATTTTTCTCGTTCAATAATTATTTGCTGTTGGTTGGCTGATTCTGGACTGAGTGCAAGGAGTTCGGGGGTCGGATGGATTGAGGACGGAGTGCTTGGTTTTGCTTGTTTGTGATTGCTTGATTATTTGAGCCATGAGACGTGAGTTGCATATTGTGTTTATGTGCATTTTGCTATAATCAAGAAAATCCCATTTTATTGGCGTAAATGGTTTTTGGGTGCGTGTGTCTCTCGAGCCCAAGCCGGGATGGGTTATTATCTCGGTAGAGCTCCTCTGGTCACTCGGGAGTGGATAATACTGAGTGACATCCCTTGGGTTGTCGCAAGGCAACGACCGTATGGCACGATACGGTAACGCTGTCGTGTCGACTCCGTGGTCCCTAGAGTGGCGGGGACTAGAGGATGGCCTGGCCAGGTACACGCGGGGCGCGAGTCTGGGCATCACTCGTTTAGGTGTCACATGCGTAGTCGTTACCTGCGGTGTGGCACAGAGCTAGGGTGTGCGGATGATCCCTAGGGGAGATCATGGTGCATGCATAACTGGATTGTTTTTATGATTTTCGGATGTGGGCCATTTTCTGGGAAAATGGCGATGTTTGGTTTTCGATGCTTCTGATCCATTTTCTGGAAAAATGGTGGTTTGGGCTATTATCTGGGATAATGGCAAGGCTTGGTTTTAAGGATATGTTTTTTTTTTTTGTGGGCCAAATGGGTTTTTGGCATGCGTGGAAAAATTATGGTTTTATGGTGCATGTGCATTGGTTTTCTTTCATGCATATTGATTGAGTTTTATATGTTTTCATCTAGTGGTGTTTGGAGTTTACTTACCTGCGGCACCATTTTTGGTACCGTAGATTTTGATGTAAAGATCGAGGATGAGGAGGAAGAGGCTGAGCTCGAGGATGCGGCTCCACCAGGATGCTGATGTTATGTTTTGTATTTGGTTTAAAAACAATATTTGTGCCTTGTAATATTTATTTATGTATGTTTTGAACAGCTTTGTATTAAACAAGAAAAATTCTGGTACTTAGTTATTGACTTGCTTTTCGCTGCGTATTTCTCGTGCACATTCGTCGCTTATACACACACTTGGCACACGTCCATAGGGTGATGACTCGTGATGTCATCATCCGGACTTCTCGATTTTCCCGTGTTCGTGCGTGGGGATTTGGGGGCGTCACATTTATTGTGTTCTCTTTGTTGAGATTGAGACAGACTTTTCGTACTATTTATACCTCCTGTTTCTTCATCAACCGATTTCTTGGAGAGTAGAAACTAGATTCATCAAATAGTACATGCATAGATTCTTGTATAGTCAAAAGCTTTTTATTGAATACTCTATAAGCTTTACTATTAGTAGAATACCCAAGAAAAATACACTTATTAGATTTTTCATCAAACTTGCCTAAATTATCCCTATCATTCAAAATAAAATATTTGCATCCAAATACATGAAAGTAACAAATGTTTGGCTTTTTCTAATTCCAAACTCATAGGGGGTTTTATCTAGCTTAGATCCTAACATAATTCTATCTATAACATAACATGCAGTACTTACCGCTTCAGCTAAAAAATAACTAAGCAAATTGTTCTTATTGAGTATTGTTCTTGCCATCTCTTGAAGAGATTCATTCTTTTCTCTCTACTATCCCATTTTGTTGAGGAGTTCGAGGAGTAGAGAAATTACGTATAAAACCATTTTCATTACAAAAAAGTTTCAATATTTTTATTAACAAATTCTTTTCCCCTATCACTTCGGATACTTGAAATAGTATAGCCATTTTCATTTTGAATTCCCTTGCATAACTTGGTAAATGCATTATGTGCTTCATCTTTATGAGAAAGAAAGATAACTCAAGTATATCTATAGAAATCATTAATAATAACGAATGCATAATATTTTCCTCCTAAACTTGCAACTTTATTTGGTCCAAAAAGATCCATGGGTATCAGTTGTAATGGTCTACTAGTGGAAATATGTTTCTTAGTTTTAAAAGAAGTTTTTGTTTGTTTACCAAATTGGCATGCATCACAAATTTTGGCTTCAAGAAAATTTTCCTTTGATAAACCTCTCACAATATCATTTTTTGAAAGTATGGAAATAAGTTCTATGCTGGCATGACCTAATCTTCTATGCCATAGCCAACTAGTTTCATTTTAAGTTGAAAAGCAAATAGCATATTGTGAGACAATTTCTTCAAATTTGATTGTATAAACATTGTTACTTCTAAAAGCAATAAAACCAATGTTGCAATCATGATCATTCAAAATAATGCACTTATCCATTTTGAAAGTAACTGTAAATATTTTATAACATAATTGATTTATGCTCAAAAGATTATACTTTAAACCTTCAACAAGTAAAATATCTTTAATTATGAGAGAAGATTCATTACCAATTTTATCTATTCCCACGATCTTTCTTTCCGAGTTGTCTCCAAATGTCATGTATCATTCTTCTTTAAATCTAAGATCAAAGAACTTAATCTTGTCTCCCGTCATGTGTCTTAAACATCCACTATCTAAAAACCATTTGTTTTTGCTTGTGGAGGACTTCATGCATACCTATAAAAACAATTCAAATGATTTTTCTTGGTACCCAAGCTCTTTGGATCCTTTTTATTAGTATTCAAAAAAATAAGATTTTTAGGTATCCATTTGGTCCTAACAGTCATTGTACGCTTTCTTCTAATAGGACAAGCATGATAATTATGAACATTTCTATTGGAAAAATTGCAAATAGCATGTGGCATATATGAAGAACTTGAGTAATTGTAATAGTATCTTTCTTTGACAAAATTATTTTTATGAAAAGAGTTTTGAATAATGGATTTTGATGTAGAAAGATTATCAAAGAAATTTTTATAAGGTTTGTATTTTTGTTTTGCCATATATCCCAAGTCTGCCTTGTCAAAAACATATATTTGATTACCAATAAGTTTTTTAAAATTTTTTTTTCGATTAGTAAAGTTTTCAACAATATTTTTAAAATCAGTTATTTTTTTCTTCAATTAAAGATTTTTATTTTTCAAAACGATATTTTCTTTTCTTAAAATATCAATTTCTTTTGTTAAAGAAGGATTTTTCTTTTTCAAAGTAGTATACTTGATATCTAATTTTTCAAATTTCTCATATACCTCTTATAAAACATTTTGAATTCTTCATATGAACGATATTCAATATTATCAAGATTTGTTACCACAAGGTCATCTTTACCCATAAGACAAAAATTTGCTGATCCTTTATTGCTTCCTTCACTATCTGAGCTACTTGAATTATCATCTCATATAACTTTCATTGCTTTCTTACCCTTGTTTCAATCTTTCTTTAGCAAATGATAATCTGGCTTGATATCTCCTGATTTATTGCATTTATAACAAATTAAAGAATCAGTTTTACCTGAATCTTTCTTGGAAAACTTTTTAAAGGATTTCCTTGAATGAGCTTTATTTTTCTTTAAGAACCTTTTAATTCTTCTTGTTATCATCATAACTTCTTTATCTTTGTCGTCACTTTTCTCATCTTCTCATTTTCACTTTCATGAGGAACAGCTTTAAGTGTCAAGTTCTTCTTTGTCTTTCCTTCTTCTTCTCCTCTTTTCAATGTGTGCTCATGGGTGGTAAGTGACCCGATGAGTTCATTCATTTCGAGTTTCTTGAGATCTCTAGCTTCAAGAATCATTGTCAATTTTGATTCCCAGTGTTTTGGTAGAGAGTTGAGAATTATTCTTACTACTTCCACCTTGGAATAAACTTTACCAAGAGCTGTTAAGCTATTTTTGATTATAGTAAAAAGAGTGTACATACTAGAAATAGATTCATCATCATTTATCTTAAACATTTCATATTCATGTGTAAAAATATAAATTTTTTATTTCTTGACTTGCGAAATTCTTTCATAAGTAACTTCCAATCTATCCTAAATTTCATCTGCCGTAGCACAAGTCATTATTCTATTAAACTCATTTCCATTGAAATCATTATATAATAAATTCATAACAGTTAAATTCAATGTATAAAGTTTATCGTCTTCACAATCAAGCTCTTCTTATCCCTTTTTTACCTTTACTCTATCAACCACTTTTAATGAAATATAAGATTAATTTATAATGCATTTCAAGATTTCTCGACCTTAAGTTTGAAGGAATATTCTCATTCTAACTTTTCAGAATTAGTAATTTTCTCCACAAAAAGAGTGGAGGCTGACTGTTAGATTGACTTTCACCAAATAAAACTGCAATGTTAGCCATAAGATCTTAACTTAAAAGATAGTTAATCTTAAAATAGAGCCCTTGCTCCAATACCAATTGTTGCCCAGAAAACTAACACAAGAGAGGTGAATTGGATTGTATTTAAAAAATTAACAATTATAAATAAAATACACAATATAAAATATAAACAAAATACAAAACAACAATAAATATAAAAAGTAATGGTAAAAGAGAATCAAACACAATATGTTAACTAGGTTTGGCCCCACTGCCTACATCCTCGCCTCAAGCTACCCCTTGAGGATCCCCAAATTCACTATTCAACCTCCTTCAAATGAAAATAGAAACCTATTATACCTTTGAACAACATCTCTATAAAGGATCTATGTAGAACTCCCTCTACACTTGCAATCACCTTACACATCGTGATACACACCCTTTGTAGAACACTTTATACACGTACAAGGGTTATACACACCATTTTACTAATACAAGAACTGATAGTGGGTAGTTTATCAGAAAACATTCATCAATGAGTGAAATAAGAACAATACAGTGCAAATTATATGTCTCTCAAAATGAACAAGGGTTAAAACTCAATACTTAGAGAAGAGAAAATGAAAGTTTTGAATGAATGTTGTATGCTCTTGGTGTTATGAATTTGAAACTCTCAAATGATCTATTTATAGACATATGAGATTTCATATTAAAATTTAAAAAGATTTACATGTCAAAGACAACACCATTCACTTTTTCAAAAAATTCAAATAAAAGTTTCTTCTTTTCTAATTGTCAAAAACAACATCATTCAATTGTTAAAAAATTCAAATAAAAGCTTTTTCTTTTTCATTTGTCAAAGACAACATCATTTACTTTTCAAAAATTTCAAACTTAATTTTCCTACTTTTCGCATATGACAAAATGAGTACTATTTACATTTCAAAACTTTCAAACAAAATCATCTACCTTTTGCATAAGTCAAAAAGAGTATCAATCACTTTTGAAAATATTCAAGATGTGTGAAAGATGACAACTAATCATTTTTAATATTTTCAAAATTCAAACTTTTAATTATATCATGCACATGTGAAATATGACAATCAATTATCTTTCAAATTTTCAAATTTAATTTTCAAAATATTCATGCACATGTGAAAAAATATATTTTAATGCTTTATGATAAAATATTAATTTTGACCTTTATTCCTAATTTTGAATTTTTCAAGAGATGTACAACATTACTCTATGAGTTTTAATGTGAGTTTGTTCCCTTCTTGCTCATGCTTGATTCTTTGATGTGCTTGACTCCATTATATAGACAACTTGAGTTTGAGAGTAATTTATTCTTTGAATTCGTTTGTTATTATCAAAATCCGTATGTAGATATATAATTACATTAAAGTTGAAACCTTGGGTTCAACATCTTCTTTGTGATTTGGTGAAAATTTGGGATTTTTCTTGCTTTGATATTGGAGTAGATCTAGGTACGCTAATTTGCAGTGTATCTATTCATCCTTTGGTAGCATCAATTGAAGAGCTTACCGTTGTAGGTAAAGTAGCTTAGGATGAAGTAAAGGTAAACCAATATTATTTTTTTGGCATTTGAAATATTGGTGAAACTAACTATAAATCTCCTGTGCAAAATCTCTCTTTTGCGTGGTTTTCTGATTTTTATTTTTTACTTTTTGTTTCCTGCTTGTATTTAAAGAAATAAAAAACCTAATTGTAAGGAATTTCTTGTTTTGAAGAGCAGATATTAAGAGAGCAAGAATCAAGTGATGATTCTGTAGTATTGCAAAAGCGAGCATTGAATGATCGGTTGATGCTTGCTGAAAGAGGGTTCTTAGCTGTAGATGGGCTTCAAGGAAGGCAGTGGTTTAAGCATCTTGTAAGTGATTTCCTTTTCCTTTACTCATTTCAACTGCTTCATTGTACTAGTAAGTCTGTAGTAGTTCCGAAAACCTGTTAGCTTCTATTTCACAACTACTCCTGAAGGGAACTTCCTACTCAGATCTTTATTTTGGATTCACTTTACCTTTATGGTTATTATTTTCTTAAAAACATTTGTTTTTTGGAGTAGATTTATGGGCCTCCCAATGACTATGAAAGCAAGCTGGTTTTCTTCCCTGGAGTGGCAGATGCTATTTCTGGATCTACAAGAATGAATAGAAAAGAAAGGCAATCAGCAATTCAGCATGAGATTTGGAGGGCTGCTAGAGCAATACAAAGAGTTGCTAGAGCCATTAAAGGGGAACTAACCTGAAATAAAAAGAAGGGAAAAAAAATGATAGGAATGCATTGATTGAATGAAGCATACACATAATATGTATTGTGGCTCTATGTAATCTATTTTTTATATGTCATTTCATATGTTGTAATTGTGTTTTGCAATGTAACGTATAAATACGAAATAATATAATGTGTAGTGATTGCTTTGTTTTTTGTTTTTGCATGCATTTACATGATAAATATTAAATTTCTTTTGTTTTAGATGCATTTAGTTAAAAATAAATAAAAATTAGTTTTAGATATAAAAGAATAAGTTTTTCAACATTTTTTCTTGAAAATTTTGTAATAGAATATGGGTTTCAAAATAAAAACCATAAAAACAAAATGCTCTTAAAATAAATTTAATAATAGAGGCTTTTGTGTGTATGTGTGTGTGTGTTTTTTTTTAAGTACGATCCGGAATCCGAATTTTCGGATTTAACAATACCCGTATTCACTCAGGTTCTGGACCGGGTCATAACTAAGTGTATCCAAGCCGAAACCTGGTCCGAGTTTCAAATCCGATTTCTGGACTGGACATATCCGGATGCTTAGTCCAGAACCTGGGTGAACAATTCTATCGCTACTTGAAGGGATTGTTCTGAATAATTGAATCATTCTCCATTAACTTCACGATCTATCCGCATAAATTAATTTGTGCAAGTATTGAGAGAAGAACAATCATGCGAAGAGAAATGTTATTTTTTGTATGTAACTCTAAAATTAAGCCAGCCATAAAACACTTTCATTTGGTTTAACAAGCTCATGAAAGGGTCCATGGACTGGAAACCCTTTAAGGCTCAATGACCGACTGGAGGAATGCTTTGTTCGTTTTTGAAGAAATTGGAGGGATCAATGCTCGTCTTCGCACGCATCAACCTGCCCAGATTGCCTTTGAAATACTTACACCCATATACTCGTGCACTCTTCATAAGGACTGTACGATTATGATGTGAACTGGCAATACCGATATCAAGATCTCTATAGTTGAGAAAAGCCTCCCTGGGGGATTTTGATACGTACGGTCTCATTACCTTGTATAGGGTTCTTGCCAAATTACGGCTATGGTTCGTAGCCTCTGTACCTTCTTTCACCCATTCCACGTAATACTCTATCTTGAATATGTTTCCAGCCCTGTGTGGGAATGGAGTCTCTGATTCCGAAATCTCACTCATTCTTCCTCCATAAGGATTCCATTGCATCCATACATTTCGCCCCATTTTAATTAACACCTTCCATATGGATTCTAAACCAGTCTTTGGAATTGGTTCTTTCACATAATCAGACTTGGTTATGAAGGAGGAGGCATTTACCTTGGATGGCCTGACTAGTAAAGAATCCGTGGGAGTTCCAGGGGGGTAAAGTGCCCAGAAAAGAGTGGACTCAATCCATGTCATTTCTTTGCAGTCATCTAGCTGCAATCTTAGTTCGGGGAACCTCACATTCATCAAAGAGAGAAGGCTTTCAGATTTTCCCAGAAAGTGTCCAATGAAATGAACTAGCATCATCTTCTTGCCTTCCTTACTTCCATCCACTGCCTGTAGAAATGCCCTTACGAAGAGGTCTTTTGGTAGATTATGTGCAACCTCTTGCCAACGATAAACAACATTTGTTGCATTCTGTTCCAATGTCCTTGAAACGTGGAACACTGTCACCTTGGATGGAACTCGTACCAACTTTATCGTCCAGGAAATAATGACTCCAAAGCTTGCTCCACCCCCTCCTCTAATGGCCCAAAACACGTCCTCTCCCATGGATTTTCTATCAAGGATCGATCCATTGACATTGACTATTTGCGCATCGATTATATTATCTACAGAGAGGCCATACTTTCGCATCAAGTTTCCATATCCACCTCCAGAAAAGTGTCCACCCGTGCCTACGGTCGGACAGACCCCAGCAGGGAAAGCATGGACTTTACTTTTCTCAGCAATTCTGTAATAAACTTCTCCAAGAGTAGCGCCAGCCTGAACCCATGCAGTCTCAGATGCTATATCAATGTGAAGAGCTCGAAAGTTGAACATGTCAAGGACTAGAAATGGATTATTTGATACATATGAAAGACCCTCGCTGTCATGGCCACCGCTTCGAATCCTAATTTCCAAGCCATAACGCTGTGCACAAATAACAGTTGCTTGGATGTGAGAAATGTGTTTGGCAGTTATAATAGCGAGCGGTTTTGGGGTTGCAGATGTCAAAAACCTGGGGTTTTTTATGTAGGAGTTCAAAACTGAGAGAAAAGAGGCATTGTTGGGGGTGTAGATGGCCTGGGAGACTTGGTGGAATGGTGAAGAATTATTTGAGAGGCATCGGAAAAACATGTGTAGATTAACTTCCTCTGAATTCGCACATGAAATTGAGAACAAGATGGTTGCAAGAATGATTGGGATTGAAGGTGGTCGCTGGCATGAGGTCTTCATTCTGCTAATTAGTTCTTTGTTTTGAGCTCTTGTGTCTATTTGCTGTTCTATTATAAGATCAATATGAGAGTGAACAATTAATGGCTCTATGATGAAATCAAATCCAAAGAGATCTTCTTTCTCAACTGTTTGGATGATGAAAATGATAATGATACTCCGTTTGTAATCATAATTTCTGACTTTTTGCGACCACTTCAAAAATCTTAAGACTTGCGTTTTTGTGGAGGTATTAGGACTTTTTGCATCGACTTTTTGTTGCTGTAGAAGCATTTTTTGTAGTGTCAATCAAAACAAACCTGGAAACTATATATTTGTAACGTCTCTTGTGTATAACTGTGTGTACATGCTATATTACATGAGATCTTGGTCTCAAAATCAGTCATTAAAAAGTAAGATAGAATTTTAAAAGGTTTAAATCAAATATTCTTAACATTTTTGTTTTTAGGCCAAATTCGCAATAATTAAAAGAGTCAAGCTGGTTGATGAGCCTAAACAATAACCCTATTGTTGTGCGACAACACTGCATTGAAATTGTTCAAATTGATGCCAATGTTGTGATACTCCATATAATAAGGATAATAGTAGATGGTGTATGAGATCTCATATTGATTGAGATGGGTCATTGACTATATATCTATTTGGAGTATGGGTCATATGGCTTGGGTATTCCATTGAAGCGTTATAGTTCATATTAAAGACAAGTTTTAGATTCAGCAAACTTTAATGTGCCGGTTTAATGAAATATGAGGTTTTACATTACACAAACTTTAAGAAATGATGTTTATGACATTTGAGATTTGAGATTCTATATACTTTATGGATTGAGATTTTGAAATCTAAGGTTTTAGATTTTGCAAACTTTATGGATTGATTTAATGAATGATTTTTAAGAAATCTAAGAATCTAGATTATGCAGACTTTAAAAATTATTTTTATAACATTTGGGGTTTTAGATTCTGACTTTAAGAATTTAGTTTTTCAAATATGTGGACTTTAATGAATGATTTTTAAGACATCTAAACTTTAATATATGGATTTGATAAAATTTGAGGTTTTAGATTACGCAGATTTTTTTTATGAGATTTGAGGTTTTAGATTCCACAGACTTTAAGAATTGAGCTTTTCAAATATGAGGTTTTAAATTTTGCAGACTATAAATTGAGTTTTTGAAATCTAAGGTTTTGGATTCTGTAAGCGTTGATAAATGATTTTTATGACATTTAAGGTTTTAAATTTTGCAGACTACACAAAATGAGTTTTATGAATCCGGAAGCTTTAGATTTTATAGACTTTAGTATATGAGTTGATCAAATATGAGGTTTTCTTCTTTACGCTCGAATTGAAAATAAAATGCATGATAGTTGAATAGATATTCATTAGTAGATATAAGGGTGCTACCTGCCCCGCATAGTGTGGAGGTGGGGCTTTCCTATCTGTTGCTCGCCTCCGCATTTTCAGGGCCCGCTACCCTCAAAGTAGATATGAGAACCATAAGACCAAAGTAGCAGAGGGCTCGTACTTTGGAAATATTAGGGTCAACGAAATAATTCGAGATCAAAATAGACATAGAGATGACGTGACAATTAAGTAAAGATGCAAGTTTGCTTGAGATACTAGTCAATTCTGAGGAATGGTATATTGGCCAAGAGATTTCTTTAAAGCCCAAAAGTATTAATTGGACAAGCTAGGCTTACTTTGGACTCAAACCCGGCCTATTAGAATTTATAATTCGACTTGGTCTACAAATATATAGAGAAACTTAATAATTTAATTAGGCCTATTAAATGTACAAACCCATTTATTAAGGCCATAAAAGGCCCAAAAGAAAAATCATAAATTGACCCGAACCCACGGTCATTGCTTTCTAGCAAAGTTTTCTTTCCAAGTCTGAAGCTAGATTTACCATTTCCCCAAACTTAGATCTATAGTCTGGCACCAATTATACATTTGGAAGTTGTATTCACAACCCCATATAGCCAGAACCCAGGAACTTAACAAAGCATCTGCCTAGCAAGAACAGATATGCTCAATTCATTGTGCTATTCGAAAGTAAACATGATCCAATCGAAAAAATCAAAGAGAAAAGTTCATCCACGCAGCAAGAGTTTGCCTTTGTTTTAATTAATTATAGGAGTTGGGAAATCTATTTTTTTTTTTTTTTTTTTTTTTTTTTTCTCTTTTTATAGGCAAGCAGAAACTTTTATTGATAGCAATAGGCACAGCCCATGTATTAGAATTCCAATCTTTGTAGGATAGAAGCCCTAGCACAACCCATCTGTTATAAGCTTGCAAACCCACCAAGCCAGATCAGCTACATTTCCGAACTACCATTCACATCCATGAAAGATGAATTGGATAACATTTTCTTCATTTTCTAGTCTGTTTTCGAGCTCTGAAACATACTGATCATATTACTCAATAATTCAACTATAGCTCAACCTATTTTTCCAGCTCTCTCTACACAAAAACTTTATTCAAGCAACCCCAATTTCCCTCAAATAATTGCTGGCAGCGAAAATGACAGCAACCAATACGTTTTGTCTACACCAAAAGCTATGGGAAATGTTTCAAGCATTTTATTCACTCCACAAACTTTTCAAATCATAATGACCTTTATATTTGCTACTAAAGTAATTTCTTTAAATTTAAAAGAATGTTCACAAGCTTCTGTGATTAGATGAGGAAAACAAGACCTGGAAGATCCAATCCAGCCTAACAACTCTCTTCATGATGGAGTGGCTGAAACTCCTTGCAACCCAGACCAACCCATTGGACGAGTTTGAAATGGGGCTATTCTTTTACTATGTCCATTTTCCTGCAGGAAGAAAATTGACATCAAGAAAAATTCAGATGATTTGATCAAAAGACAATTTTAAGCCCCAAACTCTCTTTCTACCATGTTCCACGAAAGCTCAGCTAGTTGCTTCCCCATAAGTTATGGCCATAACAGAGTATCTTATTCAGCTGAGGTGCTGACAAATGAAAAGTAAAGATTTTTTTGATAAGCGGATGGAAACTAAATAAATGAATCAAAACAGATAAACAAGTTGTAAGCACACAAATTTGATAGTCCATGAATTTTACAGAGGACATGATTTCGGATTAATGACAATGACATTTGCGATTTATTCGAGCATATGCCCAATATTCTAAGATGCTATTGAAGTCCAAGCTTTCCACATGTATCTTACGTATCATTGAAGAGGATGCTATATATAAAATAACATATATAGATGCTTTTGCTCTAATTTTATTTTATTTACAGTATGCTCTTTGAGGGTGTTTTAATTAAAAGATAAAGTACAGCCCTCAATATAATTTTGTCAATTTCTAAGCATCGAAATCGAGTCCACTCCATTTTACCTAATGTAAAACATAGGGTGTTTTGATAATTTTATATTATGTTTATAAGTAAAATGATCAAAAGACTAAGTTTTATACCAAACCAATACCATCTATTTCACTCAAAATTGAGAGGATCCTTGGTAGCCCAAGTAGCATCGTGCTTTGACCCTAATCTGCATCAAATTCTAGGTCTAGAATATAAAATTGAGTGAACTATAAGTGACTGTTCTATGTATTTTCATTATTGTCATATTATAATCAATATTCCTTTTTTGCCCTTTTCCTCTACTAGGGTTTTGCGTTCTGCTTCACGTAAGGCTACATGGCAGCCGCTGAAAACGTAGGTCAACGCTTCGTGGATCTCGTCTCGGCGGTGCCCCAGCCGCTTCCTGAGTTATCTGTGACTAACCGTTTGCTGAAGAGTAAGGATGGGGAATTGCTTTTTCAGTTTTCTAAGGAGGAAATCTCACGCTCGGCAGAACCGTTTAAGTTCTCTATTGTTCTGAAGTTCTTGAGGCAGCGTCCCTCCTTGGATGCGATTCGGTTGTTCATTCGAAGTCGCTGGAGTCTTGATGGTTCTCCAGTGGTATCTACTATGAGGCGTCCAAGAAATGTATTTATTCGTATGTCTTTGGAGGAAGACTTCTTGAAGGCGTTGTCACGGGAGGCTTGCGATATTGATGCCGTTCCTTACCGAGTATTCCACTGGACACCAGAATTTAAGGAAGATGAAGAACCTTCCATTGTTTCGGTCTGGATCGTTTTACCAGGTTTGCCCCCTAACTTTTTTCATGAATCTTTTCTAAAAATATTCACAGCTCCGATTGGTAGATTCATTAGAAGAGATAACCCAACTCAGTGTGCAACTCGAACCGATGGAGCCCGTATCTATGTGGAGATGGATGTAGCTAAGGCTCCTCTAACAAACTTCTGGATTGGAACCCCTGGGATGGTGACTAGCCGTAAGCAAGAAATAATTTATGAAACTCTGCCAGCGTTCTGTTCTACGTGTAAAATTCAGGGGCATAATGTGCGGACCTACCGTGGTGGGAAAAAGAAGTCTGAGAATCAAGTTTGGGTTCGGCAACAAAATCCTGTTATGGAGGAACCAAAAGAAAACTCTAACCCTTCTGTTAACGTCGTGACAGTAGATGCAGAGACTTTGGCACCTACAGAAAATTGTGTTACAAGGGAACCGTCTTCGTCTATTCAGATTGATGAATTAGATGTGGAAAAAGATAAAGAAGAGGATCTGTTACCTGAGAACGCTACAGAAAATGGTCTGAATTTGGATTCTCCAATTACGGAGGATGTATCTATGGGAATTCCTATAAGCTCAAGGGGGGCCGAGGTGGCCAATAACAGTTCGGGTGATGGTTTAGTCCTTATTAACGAAAACTCTGTAGAGCAGAGGCATGATGCACACATTCAGGAGGATGTTTTTTACGTGGAAGAAGGTTCGATGTCTGATCCGGAACCAGAATTACATGTTGAAATTTTTCCTTAGGACAAGGAATACCATACGGAAACAGAGGGTGATGTTTTGAAGAGGAAGTATACTAAACGACAGTTTGAGAAAGTTAGAAGTTCCTCTCGAGTACTCACTCGAGCCACTAAGTTCTCTCTATGATCAGTCCTATTTTGGTTTGGAATATATGAGGGATCGGTATGTCAAAAAGTCATTTAAATCAGCTTCTGGTCAAGTATAAGCCGAAGATGGTAGTCTTGATGGAACCGTTTCAGAATTTTGATAAAGCTCCAAGATACATGCGGGCCTTTCGTTTTGATAACGTTATCTCTAATGAAGAGTTTGGTGGAAAAATTTGGATTTTCTGGATGAATGGTATGGATGTTCAAGTTACCGGTATGATAGTTTATCTCTTTACGTATAACGGAGGGGCCCTTCCAGTTTCTAGGCTGTTTTATTTAGGCCAAATGCAATATGATGGATAGACGGAATTTATGGGAAGAGCTCCGTTCGTCTAGTACTGGTGCAGAGCCTTGTTTGTTCGCTGGTGACTTTCATATTATTCGTTCCGAGTTGGAACGGCAGGGAGGTAGGCCACGGCCTCGTCTCGCCATGGATGAGTTTAATAGTTGGATTCATCTGGGCGGCTTGATTGACATGAATTCACAGGGATTTAAGTTTTCTTGGTGTAATGGTCAACGAGGTTTTTCCAGAAGTTGGGCTAAATTGGACCGGGTGCTTATTGATCCTAACCTTCTTACTAAATGTCCCAACCTGATTTGCTCATATTTGCCGAGGACTACTTCCGATCACTGTCCTATGTTCATAGAGTTTCGTAAGGATTCTTTTTCCTATGGCCCCTCTCCGTTTCAGTTCCAACAAATGTGGGTGGAGCATCCCGACTTTATGGCTTTTGTTCAGAATGTTTGGTCTGCTCCTGCTATTGGTACGGGTTTGTTAAATCTTGCTAATAAACTCAAGAAGCTTAAAGTGGCACTTCAGGCATGGAACAAGACAGTTTTTGGAAGGACTAATGTTCAGATTGATACCCTTGAAAAGAAAGTTGAGGAACTAGAGTGTAGTCTTCAAAGGGATTGGAATGAAGATGTTGAAAGAGAGCTTGTTTCTTCCACTGTTGAGTTGTCCTCATGGAGGCGTAGAGAAGATACTAGATTGGCTCAAATGGCTAAGCTAAAGTGGAAAATGGAAGGAGACCTTAACACAAAATTTTTCCATGTATGTTTAGCTAGCAAAAGGAATAGGAGAATTCAAGAGATGAGAACTTTGAATGGGGTAGAGTATTGTTCTCCGGAAGACATTCATCAAGGTGTCGTTAATTATTTTTCAGGTTTTCTTCAAAATACCAATCAGTCAAGAGAGCTTCCAGATTTGTCTTACTTAATCTCTCCGGCTATTGATGAAGCGAATGGTACCCGTATCTGTCGCATTCCTTCTCTAGATGAAGTTCATGAGGCTCTTTCTTCTATTCCTATAAATAGTTCACCAGGGCCAGATGGTTTTGGTGCGGGTTTCTTTAAAAGCTGCTGGGAGGTGGTGGAGATGGACGTCTTGTCTGCTATTTCAGAATTTTTTATCTCTAAATCTCTTCTGAGGTTTTATACGGCTTCTTTTATTGTGCTCATTCCAAACATGAAAGCGCCATCAGGGTTTGACAAATTTAGGCCGATCAGTTTTTGTTCAATTTTTTATAAAATTTGCTCCAAAATTATTGTTAATCGTCTTACTGGTCTTCTCCCCAAGATGATTTCCCTTGAGTAAGGCGCTTTTATTCCTGGGCGTAGTATTTTTGAAAATATCAGTCTCACTCAGGAAATGGTCCATTCTCTTAACAAGCAGTCTCATGGTGGTAATATCATGCTCAAAGTTGATATGGCCAAAGCGTATGATCGAGTGGATTGAAGTTTTTTGTTGGCGGTGCTTCGTTGTTTTGGTTTCCCTCTATCTTTTTGTGATTTAATTCATGCTTGTATTTCTAATATTTGGTATTCTGTGATGCTTAATGGTACGACGAAAGGTTTCCTTCAAGGGGGTCGTGGTTTTCGTCAGGGGGATCCTCTCTCTCCTTATCTTTTTATTATTCTTCAAGAGATCCTTTCAAGACTCTTGAAACACAGTGTGGCAGAAAAAAAGATTGGTCAATTTTCTCAAGCTCGAGGTACTCCCCAGATTTCTCATCTTATGTATGCTGATGACATTGTGATTTTTTTGAATGGCAGCAAGAATTCTATTAGGGAGCTTTTACGGGTTTTTGAGAAGTATGAAAATTGGTCAGGTCAGATGATCAGTAAAGATAAAACTTCCATGTTCTTTTCTCAGAAAATCTCTTCGGCCCGTAAGAGAGCTCTCAAGCGGATGACAAGATTTTCATAAGGATCTTTTCCCTTTAAGTATTTAAGGGTTCCTATTGTTTTGGGGCGTCTCAAGCAAAGGCATTTGGAGGAGATGGTGAATAAAGTCTAGAAAAAAAATTAGCGGGTGGAAAATGAAGATTCTTTCCTCGGGGGGTCATCTGATTCTTGTTAGACATGTTCTTTCTAGTATGGCTTTACATTTGTTTGCTGTTTTGCAGGTTCCCCAATCTATCATCAAAGTCCTCAATCGTCTGATGAGCACTTTCTTTTGGGGCGAGGTGAATGGGAAAGGTAAAAAAAAATGGGTGGCTTGGACCAATATCTGTAAGCCAGTTGAGGAAGGCGGTCTGGGGTTGCGCAATTTGGATGATATGCAAAAAGCCTTGCACATGCGGTTTGCTTGGAATTTAATTTAAGGTAAATCTTTATGGGCTAGATTTTTTAAGGAAAAATATGTGGAATCTTCCCTGTGGTCCCTTCCTGACACTAAAAAAGGTACAAGGTTCTGGAAAATGATTGTTAAAAGTATTCCCAGTATCCTCAATAATTCCAAGTGGCGTGTTAGGGATGGGAACATTTTATTTTGGTATGATAAATGGGGGAAAGGTGGTCCTTTAATTGATGATTTCCATATTGTGGGAAACCCGCTGCTTCAAATTAAGGATTGTAAAACGTCTAATAGCTGGGATGTGGATTTGTTGACTACCTTGGTGGGTCAGAATAATGTTAATAACATAATTGAGGCTTTGGCTCGTTGTAAGGGGGGCTCAGATGTGTTGATCTGGACGAAGCATGAGAGTGGCAATTTCAATAATAAATCGGTTTGGGATTGTATTCGAGTTTGAGGGACTAGCATGGGATGACATTCTTGGATGTGGCATAAATCTCTTCCCCTTAAAATCTCTATTGCTATGTGGAAAGCTTGGAATATGGCCTTGAGTGTTGACGATCGTCTTCGACGGATTGGTATTCCTATAGCTTCTCGTTGTGACTGTTGTGATGATGGTAGTTATGAAGATCAAAACCATGTCTTGTTTGAAGGGGTTTTTGCTGCAAAGATTTGGCATTATTGTGGTTCTATTTTTGGTCTTCCTATTGGTCGTTCTTGGATGGAGACAGTGACAACCTGGTTTCGACGTGCTTCTTCTTCTTCTCAAGTGGGGTGTTTGGTGGGTTTTCTGTGATGACCCGCTTTTACGTGTATTTTCACTAAAAGGTTGTTTTTAATTTAATTAATATAGTGGTTTATTTATTTTAAATTATTGTGTTTTAAATTGATTTTTAATTTATTTGATGTTGTGTTTTATTTATTTAGTCGTTTTACGGTTTTTAATCTCGTTTTCGGTGGATCTGTTTTGGTTTCCAGAGTGAGGATTGTACCTCATTTCTTCCCTCCATCTTTTCTTTTCTCTTTTTCCTTTTTCTCTTTTCTTTCTTTTTCTTTTTTTCTTTCTTTTTCCCCTTCCCTCCCGCGCGACCCCCCCTCCTGTGCGTCTCTCTCTCTCTCTCTCTCTCTCTCTCTCTCTCTCTCTCTCTCTCTCTCTCTCTCTCTCTCTCTCTCTCTCTCTCTCTCTCTCTCTCTCTCTCTCTCTCTCTCCTTCACGCCGATCGCCCCTTGCACCCAGAACCACCGCCGCCAGCCACCGTGCGGCACACCACCCCCACCATTTTCTTCCCCTCCCTCCGGTGAACCACCCCACAAATTTTCACCGTCAACAGAGCCGCCGTTTAGCCGGAAAAAGCCCATCAAGCCGCACGGTTTTTGCTCCGATCTGCCGCCGTCGCTCCACCTCCGGCCACCACCTATTCACCACTTCATCACCGACTCCTTGCCGTCCTAACCCACCCATTTCCGGACTCTAACAGTCACCAGAACAGCTCCCACGAGCTAGTTTCCGTTTTGGGCATTTCAGCCATTTCTCCGCCGTTTTCGCCACCACCCACGGCCAAACTCCTCTTCCACTAGCTTCATAAACATCCTTAGACCATTCCCTAACAATCCCGAGTCTTGGTTTGTCCCCGTTCAAAAGTGGGTATTTTACAACCCACGACCACAGTGAAATTTCACTGTTACGTTGCTTTCCTTCCACCGTTTGCAACGTCGCGAGCTTTCTAAAAATACCATATAGCGCTGTAAGTATTTTCCAAACCATACTTTTAGATTTAAATATATTTTACTCATTCAATAAATATTTGTTGTTGGTTGGCTGATTTTGGACTGAGTCCGAGGAGTTTGGGGGTCGGATGGTTTGAGGACGGAGTGCTTGGTTATGTTTGTTTGTGATTTGGTTGGTTATTCATGTCTTGAGGCAAGCGTTGCATATTGCATATTTGTGCATTTTATTTTAATCGAGAAAATTCCGTTTTATTGGCGTAAATGGTTTTTGGGTGCGTGTGTCTCACGAGCCCAAGCCGGGATGAGTTATTATCTCAGTGGAGCTCCTCTGGTCACTCGAGAGTGGATAATACTGAGTGACATCCCCTGAGTTATCGCAGGGCGACGACCGGATCGCACGATACGGTAACGCTGTGGTGTCGACTCCGTGGTCCCTAGAGTGGCAGGGACTAGAGGATGGCCTGGCCAGGTACGGGCTGGGTGCGAGTCTGGGCATCACTCGTTTAGGTGTCACACGCGTAGTCGTTACCTACAGTGTGGCACAGAGCCAGGGTGTGCGGATGATCCCTAGGGGAGATCATTGTCATGCATAATTGGATCGTTTTTATGGTTTTCGGATGTGGGTCATTTTCTGGGAAAATGGCGAGGTTTGGTTTCGAGACTTCTGATCCATTTTCTGGGAAAATGGTGGTTTGGGCCATTATCTAGGATAATGGCGAGGCTTGATTTTAAGGATATGTTTTTGTGGGCCAAATGGGGTTTTTTTGGCGTGCGTGGAAAAAATATGGTTTTATGGGACATGTGCATTGGTTTTTCTTTCATGCTTATTGTTTGAATTTTATATGTTTTTATCTAGTGGTGTTTAGAGTTTACTTACCTGCGGCACCATTTTTGGTTCTGTAGATTTTGGTGCAGAGTTCAAGGAGGAGGAGGCTGAGCCCGAGGATGCGGCTCCGCCAGAGTTCTGAGTGGAGTTTATGTTTTCTATTTGGCTTTAATATAGTATTTGTATTTTGTAATATTCTATTCTATATGTTTTGAACAGCTTTGTTTTGAATAAGAAAAATTCTGGTACTTAGTTATTGACTTTGCTTTTCGCTGCGTGTTTCCTGTGCACTTTAGTTGCTTTTCCACACACTTGACACACGTCGACAGGGTGATGACCCGTGATGTCATCATCCGGACGTCTCGATTTTCCCGTGTCCGTGCATGGGTACTTAGGGGCGTCACAGGTGGTATCAGAGCGATTTGGCTCTGGGTAAAACCACATGTCCCGTAGGTAGTACCAGAATGTTTTTAAAGTTGTGTTTTAAAAATTATTTTAAGTAAAGTTGCTTTTTGAAATGTTTTATATGTTTGTTTTATTTGTTTGAACTTGGTTGCTTGTTTTTATTTATTTAGTTATGTTTTTGCGAGCTGGTTTCTTTTTGTTTCTTGCTATGTGGTGTTGGTCTTTGGTTTTTGTTTTTGTTTGTTGTTGGTTTTATGTGTTTTTATTTTTAAAGGGGGTCAAAGGTTGTGGTGGCAGGAAAAATGGTGAGACCAAGGAAATCTACTCAAGAGCCACGGGACAATACATCAAGAGATGACTCCATAGCCCAAGCAATACGGCAGATGACAGAGTTTATGCAGCAGAATTTTAGGCCACAGCAGACAGGGCCCTGGCCACAACAAGGAAGACCTTGGCCACAACAAGGGTGTCCCTGGCCACAACAATGAGGGTCTTGTCCACAACAAGGAGGGCTTTGGCCACAACCAGGAGGTCCTTGGCCACATCAGGGAGGGCCTTGGCTATACCCAGGAGGATCTAGTAGCATGGTGCAAGCCGGATGCACCTATGAGCGCTTTCTAGCGCATAGGACTCCACACTTCACTGGAGAAGAGGATCCACTTCAAGCTGGAAAGTGGATCAAGGACTTGGAAAGAACTTTTGAGGTGTGTGGTTGCACCGAGGTGCAACAGGTACTCTACGCCAAGCTATCTGTTGCAAGGCACCGCTTCTGATTGGTGGGATGCCAAGAGGGTGATGCTGGAATCAGAATTGGGATCTTTCGCCGCTATGACCTGGCAGCGCTTCAAGAAAGATTTTAATGATCGCTTCTTTCCTGCTTCTGTAAGGAAGCAAAAGGCAAGAGAGTTCTCAAATTTGGTCCAAGGGAGCACGACAGTAGAACAGTACGCCTGAAGATTTATAGAACTTGGGCGATTTGCTCCCCACCTCATCGCCACAGAGGAGATACGAGCTGAGTGTTTTCAGGAGGGACTACGCCGTATGGTGGTCAGTCACCGGATATCCACTTTTCAGGACTTAGTGGATCTGGCCACCCTTATAGAGCGAGAGAATAATCTGAGTATGGGCTCCCCTCTAGGGCATAAGAGACGGAGTTTTTCTGGTGAAGGAAGCAGCTCGGGTTCGCCTCAGAAATTTGTTCAGCGGACCGGAACTCGACCACAAGCATCCTCAGGTATTCACATGGGAGGACGTGTGCCAATTTGCGGAGTTTGTAATAGAGCCCATGTGGGTGAGTGCCCTTCTGGTGGGGATCGATGTTATAATTGTGGCCAGCAGGGTCACTTTGCCCGTGAATGTCCAAGAGCAGTTCAAGGAAGCCGTGGAGGTAGACGCGGTGGAAGAACAAATCCAAGGCAAGCAGTGCAAGCCCGGGTTTATGCTGTCACACCCGGAGATGTGGATGATGAGGCACCAGCGACCCATGATGCTGGAGTAATTACAGGTATGGATTGATTTAATTTAATTTTATGTTGGATTTAATTTTTGGGGTATTTGGTTTCTCCTTTGTTTTTTTGGATTTCATGGGTTAATGTGTTTGGTTCAGGAAGAGTCCGTTTATATGAGTTTTATGCTTGCACTTTGTTTGATTCGGGTGCTTCATAGTCATTTGTATTTTCCACGTTTGCGCGGATGTGTAATTTGGTCACGGAACCTTTGCCAAAGTCACTGGTAGTGGCTTTACCCGATGGTGAAATAGTGTGGTGTTCCAAGGTTGCTTTGGGATACCCGTTAAATTTTGATGGAAGGTTATTGGATGCTGATTTGGTGGTGTTTAAGCTGTTGGGTTTTGATATCATCCTCGAGATGGATTGACTATACCGATATTCTGCGAGTATTAATTGCAGAAGTCGGATAATTAGCTTTTAGCTTCTAGATGGTGATTGTTTGGAATTTGCGGGGAGTAAGTTAAAAGAAAACCCGGTAATTATATCGGCAATTCAAGCAAGAAGAGAGATTGCATGGGGAGCGGAAGCCTTCTTAGTCCAGATGGTGTCCACGCCATTTGAGAAGAAGTCTTTGGTAGACATTCCAGTTGTGGAAGAATTCCCCGATGTGTTTGTGGATGACTTGTCTGGACTACCCCCTGTTCGAGAAATGGACTTTGTTATAGACTTAGAACCTGGAGTGGCTCCTGTAGATAAAGCTCCTTACCGCATGGCACCGGCTGAATTAAAAGAGTTGAAGAATCAGTTGCAAGAGCTGGTAGATAAGGGATTTATTCAGCCTAGTACTTCGTCATGGGGTGCGCCAGTGCTATTTGTTAAAAAGAAAGATGGAACCCTCCGTATGTGCATCGATTATCAGGAATTAAATAAGGTGACCATCAAAAATAAATATGCTCTCCCTCGGATCGACAATTTATTTGATCAGCTTCAAGGAGCAGCTGTGTTCTCGAAGATTGATTTGAGGTCGGGATACTACCAGCTGAGGATCAGAGACAAGGATGTGCCCAAAACTGCTTTCACGTCGAGATATGAGCATTATGAATTTAAGGTGATGCCGTTTGGGTTAGCTAATGCCCCTGCTACTTTTATGGATTTAATAAATCAAGTATTTTGACCTTATCTGGATTCCTTTGTGGTAGTATTCATTGATGATATTCTAATTTATTCCCGAGATGTTGAAGAGCATGTGTATCATCTTCGTCTAGTTCTTGAGAAATTGAGAGAACACCAGTTGTATGCCAAGCTCAGCAAGTGTGAATTCTGGTTGGAGGAAGTTAGATTTCTTGGGCATGTGATTTCTCGAGACGGAATGGCTGTTGATCCTAGTAAGGTGGAAGCCATTTTGTCATGGCAGCGTCCGACTACAGTGCGCGAGATATGGAGTTTCTTGGGACTTGCCGGATATTACCGAAGATTTGTGGAGGGATTTGCTCGCCTATCCGGACCTCTCACAGCTTTGACTCGGAAGAATGCCGAATTTGTTTGGTCAGATAAGTGTGAGAGAAGCTTCCAAGAATTAAGGAACAGGTTGACGACGACACCAGTGTTAGCGCTTCCAGAATCGCATAAGCCATTCGTAGTCTTCAGCGATGCGTCTAAATTTGGATTGGGTTGTGTCCTGATGCAGGAAGGATGGGTTGTTGCCTATGCATCTTGTCAGCTAAAGGACCATGAGAAGAATTATCCGACGCATGATTTGGAATTGGCTGCGATTATTTTTGCTCTCAAGATCTGGCGCCACTTTTTGTATGGGGAAGCATGTGAAGTATACACCGATCACAAGAGCTGAAGCACTTGTTTTCCCAGAAAAATCTGAACATGAGGCAGAGGCGATGGATAGAGCTAATCAGTGACTACCAGTGCGAGATCAAGTACCATCCGAGGAAGGCTAATATAGTTGCTGATGCTTTGAGCCGAAAATCGCACTTGGAAGATGAAGCCTAGCTGTCGGAATTGGATTCTTTGCTTTGTGGGATGAGAAGGCTCCTTATTGAAAGTTCACAGCAAGAAGAGATTTTATTTTCAGTTTTTGATATTCGGGTAACTGATTTTGAGGAATTAAAGACTCTTCAAATGAAGGATCCGAAGCTGCTGAATATCAGAAAAAGAGTCAGAAAATCTTGAGGGCCGTTACACTATAGTATGGATAAAGATGGAATACTTCGGTTCCGAGATCGCAGAGTGGTCCCCAAAGATTCAGAATTTAAGGAGCGGATCATGGCAGAAGCTCATTCGGCCCCTTATTCAATTCATCCCAGCAGTACAAAGATGTACCAGGACTTGAAGAAAAATTATTGGTGGGATGGAATGAAGAAGGATATTGCCTTGTATGTTGAGAAATGCCACACATGCCGTCAAGTCAAGGCCGAGCATCAAAGAACCGCTGGTATGCTCCAACCCCTCCCTATTCCTGAGTGGAAATGGGATGACATCATGATGGACTTTGTAGTGGACTTGCCGAGGACGCCTAGTGGGAAAAATTCTGTTTGGGTGATTGTTGACCAGTTAACGAAGAGTGCTCATTTCTTGCCTGTTAATAACACCGATTCCTTGGGTAAGTTGACCCGCTTGTATGTCAAGGAGATAGTGCGGCTACACGGCATACCAAAGAGTATAGTGTCGGATCGAGACCCAAGGTTCGCGTCTCAATTCTGGAAGAGTTTGCAGGCAGCATTGGGTACTAAGTTGAAGTTCAGTACTGCATATCACCCGTAGACAGACGGCCAATCAGAGCGCACCATTCAGATCCTTGAAGACATGTTGCTAGCATGTGTCATGGAATTTCAAGGGAATTGGGAAAACCATTTGCTGCTCATAGAGTTTGCATATAATAATAGCTTCCATGCGACCATTCAGATGGCTCCCTATGAAGCTCTTTATGGGAGGAAGTGTAGATCGCCCTTGTGTTGGGATGAAGTCGGGGAGAGTAAGGTTATTGGACCCGAAATAATTCAAGAGATGCAAAGCCAAGTTCGGATCATCAGGAATAAAATGACGGCAGCTCAGAGTCTTTAGAAAAGCTACGCTGATACCAGGAGGAGAGAGTTATCTTTTGAAGAAGGTGATTGGGTTTATCTCAAAGTCTCTTCCGTGAGGGGTGTTAAGCGTTTTGGTAAGAAGAGGAAACTGGATCCGAGGTATGTCGGCCCTTTTTAGATTCTAGAGAATGTAGGGTCTGTCGCCTATAGAGTTGCTTTGCCAGAGTATTTTGGGGATATTCATGATGTCTTCCACGTATCGTCCTTGAAGAAGAGCTTTGGACAATAAGAGCCACCCTTTGTCGACCCAGAGAGTATTCAGTTGCAATCGGATCTCACTTATGAGGTTGTTCCATCGTAGATCATGGATTGGAAGGAGCAACAGTTGAGGTCCAAGACGATACCTTTGGTTAAGGTGGCATGGGGAGATCCGTTAGCTCAAGACTTCTCTTGGGAGCGAGTAGCGGACATGAGGGAGCAGTACCCATACTTGTTTGAGTAAAGACGGTATGTTTCTTAATCTTGGTCACAGGTGGTTTATGTGATATTATGTGGCTTGTTTTAAGTTCGTGGTTGATCTTGCAAATTTCGAGGACGAAATTTGTTTTTAAGGGGGGTTTTCTGCGATGACCCGCTTTTACGTGTATTTTCACTAAAAGGTTGTTTTTAATTGAATTAATATAGTGGTTTATTTATTTTAAATTATTGTGTTTTAAATTGATTTTTAATTTATTTGATGTTGTGTTTTATTTATTTAGTCGTTTTACGATTTTTAATCTCGTTTTCGGCGGATCTGTTTTGGTTTCCGGAGTGAGGGTTGGACCTCATTTCTTCCCTCCATCTTTTCTTTCCTCTTTTTCCTTTTTCTCTTTTTCTCTTTTCTTTCTTTTTTTCTTTTTCTTTTTTTTTTCTTTCTTTTTCCCCTTCCCTCCCGCCTGACCCCCCCTCCCGTGCGTCTTCTCTCTCTCTCTCTCTCTCTCTCTCTCTCTCTCTCTCTCTCTCTCTCTCTCTCTCTCTCTCTCTCTCTCTCTCTCTCTCTCTCTCTCTCTCTCCTCTCCTACATGCCGATCGCCCCTTGCACCCAAAACGACCGCCGCCGGCCACCGTGCGGCACACCACCCCCACCATTTTCTTCCCCTCCCTCCGGTGAACTACCCCACAAATTTTCACCGCCAACGGAGCCACCGTTTAGCCTGAAAAAGCCCATCAAGCTGCACGGTTTTTGCTCCGATCTGCCGCCGTCGCTCCACCTCCGGCCACCACCTCTTCACCACTTCATCACCGACTCCTTGCCGTCCTAACCCACCCATTTCCGGACTCTAACAGTCACCAGAACAACTCCCACGAGCTAGTTTCCGTTTTGGGCATTTCAGCCCTTTCTCTGCCGTTTTCGCCACCACCCACGGCCAAACTCCTCTTCCACTAGCTTCATAAACATCCTTAGACCATTCCCTATCAATCACGAGTCTTGGTTTGTCCCCGTTCAAAAGTGGGTATTTTACAACCTACGGCCATAGTGAAATTTCACTGTTACGTTGCTTTCCTTCCACCGTTTGCAACGTCGCGAGCTTTCTAAAAATACCATATAGCGCTGTAAGTATTTTCCAAACCCTACTTTTAGATTTAAATATATTTTACTTATTCAATAAATATTTGTTGTTGGTTGGCTGATTCTGGACTGAGTCCGAGGAGTTCGGGGGTCGGATGGTTTGAGGACGGAGTACTTGGTTATGTTTTTTTGTGATTTGGTTGGTTATTCGTGCCATGAGGCGTGCGTTGCATATTGCATATTTGTGCATTTTATTTTAATCGAGAAAATTTCGTTTTATTGGCGTAAATGGTTTTTGGGTGCGTGTGTCTCACGAGCCCAAGCCGGGATGGGTTATTATCTCAGTGGAGCTCCTCTGGTCACTCGAGAGTGGATAATACTGAGTGACATCCCCTGGGTTGTCGCAGGGCGACGACCCGATCGCACGATACGGTAACGCTGTCGTGTCGACTCCGTGGTCCCTAGAGTGGTAGGGACTAGAGGATGGCCTGGCCAGGTACGCGCTGGGCGCGAGTCTGGGCATCACTCGTTTAGGTGTCACACGCGTAGTCGTTACCTGCAGTGTGGCACAGAGCCAAGGTGTGCGGATGATCCCTAGGGGAGATCATGGTGCATGCATAATTGGATCGTTTTTATGGTTTTCGGATGTGGGCCATTTTCTAGGAAAATGGCGAGGTTTGGTTTCGAGACTTCTGATCCATTTTCTGGGAAAATGGTGGTTTGGGTCATTATCTAGGATAATGGCGAGGATGTATTGAGGCTTCTGATCCATTTTCTGGAAAAATGGTGGTTTGGACCATTATCTTGGATAATGGCGAGACTTGATTTTAAGGATATGTTTTTGTGGGCCAAATGGGTTTTTTTTGGCGTGCGTGGAAAAAACATGGTTTTATGGGACATGTGCATTGGTTTTTCTTTCATGCATATTGTTTGAGTTTTATATATTTTTATCTAGTGGTGTTTGGAGTTTACTTACCTGCGGCACCATTTTTGGTTCCGTAGATTTTGGTGCAGAGTTCGAGGAGAAGGAGGAGGCTGAGCCCGAGGATGCGGCTCCGCCAGAGTTTTGAGTGGAGTTTATGTTTTCTATTTGGCTTTAATATAGTATTTGTGTTTTGTAATATTCTATTCTATATGTTTTGAACAACTTTGTTTTAAACAAGAAAAATTCTAGTACTTAGTTATTGACTTCGCTTTTCGCTGCGTGTTTCCTGTGCACTTTAGTTGCTTTTCCACACACTTGACACACGTCGATAGGGTGATGACCCGTGATGTCATCATCCGGACGTCTCGATTTTCCCGTGTCTGTGCATGGGGATTTGGGGGCGTTACATTTTCTCCCTTCTATCATTACTTGGCATCTATGGCAAAGAAGATGTACGGCCCGCATGGAGGGGCGTTTTGAGTCTTTCAATTCGGTTTGGCATGCTCTTAAATTCTGGATGCTTTCTATGTGTCAAGACATGAATAAGGTTAATATTTGTCCCCGGTATGATCTGGATATCTTGCAGGCTTTACAGATCCCGGCTTTGGCCCCAATTAGACCTCATTTTCAGCTCGTGTCTTGGGAAAAACCTGCTCAAGGGTGGTTCAAGTTGAATACAGATGGCAGTAGTCTTGGTAATCTAGGTTCTTCAGAGGTGGGTGGGATTATTAGAAATGATCGCGGTCATTTGGTTCTTGCTTTTACTTATCCTATTGATTTTGGTTCTAATAATAGAGCTGAGTTGTTAGCTCTTTTGCATGGTCTCAAAGCCTGTAAACACTTGGGTATACACTTGGTAGAAATTGAATTAGATTCTCAAGTGGTCATCTCGTGATGGAATAGGAGGAGATGTGGTGTCTGGTATTTGGAGGATTTCTAGGAAGATATTCTTGATATTACTGATTCTATGGTTTGCGTGTTTTGGCATGTTTATAGAGAGGGCAATAAAGTTGCTGACTGGTTGGCTAAGAGAGGTGCAGCTGGTCACCATTCTGTTTAGAATGTTATTTGGGATATGCCTAGGATTCCCAGAGGATTAATTCGTTCGGATAAATTGGGATTACCTTCTTTGCATTGAAGTCATCGAATGTCGTGCTTGTTTGGTAAGGTTTTTTTTCCTTTTCGTTTTGTTTTTTCTCCTGTGCTAATGTCTTTTTTGCAGGTGTCTCTTCTGTTCAGCATTTTGGTTTGTTCCTTGTTGTCGTGTTTTTTCTGGTTAGAGCCTTCTAGGTTTTTTTGACACCTGGTTTTGGGTCTTTTTTTATTTTTTTTGTAACTTCAGGTGTCGGTTTGTAACCACGGTTTTCCTCCGCCACAAGTGAGGGTTTCTTAATAAAATTGGGACGGGGTCACTAATGGACAGGTGATCTTCGGCTCTTCGAAAAAAAAAAACAATAAAAAAAGTGACTGTTCTATATACATGACCTTGCACAGGCAGAGCTTTTCCAATGATAACACAATTAAGGTCACGATGATATTTTTGCATGGAGTTGAGGATGGTAAGCAAGTTATTATGAAATGGATCTGTGATGTGCTCAAGAAGGTTCTGTACAGGACCTTTACCAGTCAAAGATGCTTGCATGTAAAAGCCTAACCAAGCAACCATTGCTAAGCGTCCATTTTTTTTTTCACTTCCATTTGCTCAAAAGTTTCTGGATCTCTGAGAGATTCTGGGGACCAAAAAGTGCCCCTCCTGGAATAAAATTATAAAAAAAAATTATAAAAATCATATCTCAGTAGTTTGCTACATACATTTAGAATAAAATTATAAACACAACTTAATATATGTTTTAGATCCTAAGGAAAATGTTTCATCTATTATTATTTTTGTAATAAAATATTTAGAATTTATTTTATTCATATAAACTACTAAGGGATCTTTTAGAATGTCATCTTTTGTTCTAGTACATAAACTACTTCATCAGATTTCATGGAAGGTAGATATTTTCTTATCACATTAAACATATAATATTATAATTGAGAGTTTGAATAAATTCTTTTCTTGCCTAATGAAGTCTAGAGGCTGATAAAATCTCTCAACTTTTTTTTATACATAATTTTTCTTATATTTTCAATTTAGATTCAATATTAATAAACCCAATACTGTATATATAAAAAACTTGGGACCCATATAATTAGTGGTGGGCCCACGTTATGCTTGAGGAAGGCCAAATCAAGAAACCCAATACTATATATAAAAAAACTTTTGGGATCCATATATGCAGATTTTAAAAACACAACATACCCCATTGCTTTTATACATAATTATTTATGCATATAGAAAATGGCCCCCCTAAAAAATTTATGATCTCTATATGCTCTCTAAAATTTTCTAAAATTTCAATATATCTAGAAATGTCTCTCTCCAATTTTTTTTAGTAGTCTCAACTTTTGTTTAATTTCTATATATTATTTATTTTCAAGGATGTGACTTCTACAAAATTAAAATTAAGGCTAAATTTAGGAGAAATAATGAACTTATTATAATTAGTCTAGTCCAACTATTTATGCAAAACATCCAGAGAGAGAGAGAGAGAAGAAAGAAAAAAAAAAAAAAAAAAGAGATGTTTTATAGCCTTACTATGGTGTCAAAAAACTACATAGACAAAACATATAGTGTCGATAAACTACGTTGTTCCACATATTTTACGATTCCTTGTTAAAGAGACAAAAGAGAATGCTTCAGTTAGGAATGAATAAATTGGCTCCCCATAAATTACCCCCGCCAATCGCCCACATAAAGGTAAAAAATGATCCATAGAAGAACAAATTGAAATGGGATATGGGCGCAAAGTATAGTGCATGGATATGGAAGATAAGATTGGTTTCACTTGACGATCGAGTTTTTTTTTTTTTTTTGAAAGGAACAATTGTATTAATCATCAAAGATTACAATAAGGATGCAATACATAAAGGGACATCTTCTATGTCAACAAGGACATTAGTAACATCGAGTGCATCTTTAGCTAGGTAATGAGCTAAATTGTTGCAGCTTCTAGGAATAAAGTTAACTGAAAAAGAATGAAATCCCTGCAATACTTGCTTAACATCATGAACCAGTAAACCAGTTTGTCCCCAACTTGTTTTGTTGCCTTTAATATCATTCATAATATTTAGTGCATCACTTTCAAGAGTAATCTGTTTCAGTCCAATATCAGCAGCCAGACTTGCTAAATGCAAAGCACCAAATGCCTCAGCCATATAAGGATCAGGAAATAGAGGCCTACACAACCTCATACAAGCTATAACTCTTCCTTCCCAATCACGAAATAGCCCTAACACCCACTTTGCAGTACACTTTATCCACAGTAGAGTCCCAGTTGATCTTGTACACATTAGAAGGGGGGGCCATCCACTAGTGAATCTGAGATGTAGAATTAGGAGGATTAGTAGGATGCCGAGAGGAAAGAACAGCAAGGTCTTCTATTTTCTGAGTAGCATGTCTCATAAGAAGATGAGGACTAGAAAATGTTTGGTTAGAAACCAAGTCATTCCTTCTCCTCCATAATTTCCATGCCACCACAGCCAATTCAATTAAAGCTTCATCATCGAGTTCCTCAAGCATTTGTAACAGGAAGTTTCTGAAGTTGAGATGATGCACACTTTGTTTCTGCAGCTTAGTGAGAACGTGGTATTCGATACCCTGCAGTACCATTTTATGATACCATAGATTTTGATGCAGATGAGGATGTTGAGCCCAAGGCTTTGGCTCCGTCAAAAGAGTGGCCTGGGGTTGCTTCTACGTGGTTTTGGGATTTGTTACCTATTTTTCTATGTACATTTGGTTTGTATTATACTTTTATCTGATTACTGTATAACTTTTACAAGCATTTCATTTTGGGAGACTTGTATTTAAAATTTTGGTAATTAGTCTACTAAATTTGACTTTTATTTTTACACTTGTTGCATGTGCACACACCTAGCATTTGTCATTGGGGTGCGTGACCTGTATTGTCAGCATCTCAACGTCATGATTCTCACATTTCCGTACGTGGGAATTGGGGCGTCACAGAAGTGGTCTACTGTTCTGTTGTTGTTGCCAAGTGGATGATGGGATTGATTTGTTGCTTTTTTGACTTGCTATAAATGGCAATATTTTTTGCAGCAAATGAGGTGGCATGGCATCCAAGGCATGGCCTTGTAAAAGGGTGGGAGCTTGTCGTAGAAGCTTGGTTGGACTAGCCAGTTTTGGCGGATTAAAATGGGGCTAACCGAATGCAGCCATTTGGGGTTTCGGTCAGGGTATGGTCCAATCCTAATTTTTTTGGGCCAAATATAACTATCAAGGTGTAAGAGAGTGGATAAGGGTGTAAGAGTATCTGCTTGAGTGGTTGATTGCTTGTGGAAGTGACTTAATCAAGGGTAAAAATACTTAGTTACAAATTGGTCATGTTTAGAGTTTGGGAGGATTTAGGGTTTTCGCTACCACAATGGATTTAGGGTTTTAATTTGCCTCCAATGACTTGGGGTTCCCTATTTTGGTTGGCCAAATAGTGTTAATTGGTTGGATAAAATAGTGAATGGTGCTAGAAATATGATGACAAGGCTTGATTCACACTCCATCACTTACACATTTGTTCTCGTCTTGACAATTGTCCATGGCTTTCTAAGCGGATGGCTAGGATTGTGCCGTGTGTTGATTGAGTTTAATTAAGGTTTAGCATGCTAATGTCAAATTGGGCCAGATTTTATATTTTTAGGAAATAAATTACTTTGGGTCAAATTATTACCCTTCGCATAACTTGATATGATTTTATATGATTCGCTAATGTCTTGGAATGAATTTTGAAGGTTTAATTTGAAGGTTAGAAGCATGCCATAATAGGCTTTAATTCTAACTTGTGTTGATCATTTATCATGCATCGGTTTTGATTATTTTACCTTAGCTTGAATAATGTGCATTTAGAAAAGCCATGTGATTGGGATAAGAATGAAAATTTCATTTAGGAAAGCTAAAAACATCGTGCATATGCTTAATGGATGGTTTAGTGAGAATTAAGGTCTTGAAGCCATGTTTAAGTGTTGGGATGAACTTGTATGACTTGATGCCTAAGTTTTAATTATTCCTAAGGTTATAATTACTATTGGCACTTGATGAACTTGAGTACACATGCATCCATAGAGGTTGAATAGTTGAAATCACATCTAGGCCTTAATGAAATGCATGCCATGGATTGAGTGTGATTAGCATAGTTGCACTTTGATTCTTAAAATTATAAGGGCATAGATGGTTTTAGAACACAGAAAAGATGGGTTTTGTGATGTTTGGTAAATTGTGGGGCCCAATTGCAAATAGTGAAAATTTATGGCCTTTGTGAAATTTTGCTAAGTATAGGGACAGTTTTGGAAGTACAAGTTCTTGAACCCTTTTTATTATGAACATCTTCCTTACTTATGAAATCACTAACTTAGAAGAACTCTTATTACAGTCGCACCAATTTTCTAAGCACCCAACAAGTTTGTAAGTTAGCCTCTAACTTAGTCTTAGATAATTTATTTATGACTATTGTATAAATGTCACATTCATATTATAAATGCCATTTTAGCATGAGATGTTATATTCTACATTGAGTATTTGATTACTTGCTTACATGCCATGCAAAAGTTTCACCATTTTTAGCATATTGCATATAAATGTCATTTTCACATGAAGGTTTACTACATATGCACATGTCATGAAATATATTTTTCAAGCATAGCATGAAAATACATTTTGTCACAACCCAAAGGCTAGGTTGGGGAATTATTCTAGAGGAACTCCTCTATCCACTCTGGAATGAATAAAAATAGAGTGATAACACTTATGTTGACAAAGAACCATCAATAGGCTTTGAAAGGATTCTTTTTAAAGAATGCTAGAGTGAAGTCATATATGGTACCTAATGCTGGTAGATGCATATGTTATGATGAAATGTTATGATACTAATGCCTTGAGAATGATGTCTGCAGAAAAGAACGTAGTGTCAACATGAGTTATGCTACAGTTACCGGTAGGTGCTCATGGTGAATATGCATGGCTCTCTAAAAGCGAATTTGCGTAAGAGTTTTTCTAACAAATATTGAGGAAATCTAAATAGGAGACAAATACGAATTTTCAAGCATAGCATGTATCTCATGTTTATCAATAATCATGCATATCTTATCTCTATGCAAGTTGATTGTTTAACTTATTGAGATTTAAAGTAAATCTCATCCATATGGACCCACTACCATTCCCTCAGGAATGGTAGAAGTTGTGTCAAAACCAGTATTCAACGAACAAAATGAACTGTTGGCTTCAAACAGTTAAAGACTAGATATAATTTTAATGCTCATAAGTATTGACTCTTAAGACTTCAGAGCGTATGAAAGAGTTGATCTAACCATGGAACACGTATTAAGTATTTTTTACTAAGGAAATGCTATCCTTAAGTTTGAACTTATGGTTATTAATATTAGTGGGATGATTAGTTCATTCTAGTATAATTTTTTATAAGTTACCCTATTTTCTGTTGCGATTATTGCATACTACTAGTTACACATTATGATGCATTGCATATTAACTATTTTGAATGGAAGTATGTAACCTTGTTTTGCATGTCCTGACCCTCCAAGGCTCCATTACATCCCAAGCAGGGGGTTTGGTGGCATCACATAATTACTCTGATCCACGAGGGTCTTTATTTATGTTTCTGATGTGGTTTAGTTCTTCTTGCGCCTAAGGTCTTTTTGGTAAATATTTGTAAAATGGATTAAGAAATGTGTATGAAATCATCATTGCTATTTTGTGAACTCTCTATTTCTACATTTTGGACTGACTTGGGTTTACACATTAGTATAGGCTCGCTGCTTACTAAGTTGTTGATAACTCACCCCTTATCTCTATAATATTTTTAGATGTTTTGGATTGTATCAACTAAGGATCAAGAATGGGAAGCAAGGGTGAGACTATTTGAGCATAGTGGATTGAGTGCCAAAGGATACTATAAGTATTGGATAGCGAAATTCAGTAAATTTATTTGGTTCTTTTAACTTGGTATTTTGGAAGGTTGACATTTATTTTATGGCTTTGTAGACAGTCATAGATTAATTATATTGGAGTGGTTGATTTGAAACAATGAGTTTTAGGGTCATTGAGAATTTAAAGTTTATATATGTACTGTAAATTATGATTTTTAAGTGACAAGAAGTAACTCTTTGATACATTGGAGTATGGGGTATTATAGGAATGGTAAAAGTTGTGATAGCTCTAGAAGACAGCGATGAGGGTCGTTCGGATGTCTTCTAGGCATATGTCAAGAACAATGTATTTTGGATGTTTTGGAAGAAGGGTTGTGGTTTAAAACCTTTATTTTGTATTAGGAAATCTTTTTTAAACAATTTAATTTTGGGATTAATAGTGTTTTCCTTGGTACCAAATTGCTAAACCGTTGATTACTTTGAAAATTTTTTACTGTGATTATTGCATTATGCTAGAAACGCACTAAGTGCATTGCATGTTAATTGCATGAACAATGGGTGTGTGACCATGTGTTATATGTTCTGACGCTCTATGTTAGGTTTGGATAGTGAGTTGAGATGAAACTTAAATGTTGAATAAATTATTGTTAGAATATATTTCTTAATATTATTATTTAGAGATTTGAAAAAGTTAAATGATTTATTATATATTGTGTAATAATTTTTGAAAGTTATAATGATAAGATGAGATGAGATGGGTTGAGAGCCTCTATCAATCCAAACCAAGTAGTCTCCATCAAATCCCAAGCCAGGTTTGGGGGCGCCACATAACTTAATTATCTACAAATTCATGTTTCACAAGGGTCTTCAAATTCCAACATTTACGGGTTCAAAAGAACTTGACAATGTCACGAATAAAAAGCTGGACAAAAAGTTCTCTCAACACCTCGCTCGAGTGAAAATTTCAAGATTCACTTTTCATTAGGGTTTGGACTCTTTAAGTGGTCTACTCAAACCATGTGTATATATAGAATAATATGTACAACTTCTAGATCATTGAGAGAGGCCAAAACTACCGTTTCAGAGGAAATCCTAAGGAGATATATTGCGCATGAAGATCAATTCCCTCATGTTTGACTACTATTGAGTCCATTGGTTTGGATATGTTCATTGGCTAGAAAGCTTTTTTGAGCTACCTGGGTCCAAAGATCGTGTTGGTGCTCATGGTGAAACTATAGAAAGGTCGGTGGTTCAGAGGTGGTCCAAGCCAGATTTAGCTACTTCAAGGATCTTGGAAGTATTTCTAAAGTGGTTGTAATGAACTAAATTTCTATGGTAAATTTTAGTTGCCCGAAGTGGTTGTAGATTTTGAAGGTATTTTTAAATGAGTTTCCACTTTGTTATCAAAATTAATGTGTTGATTATTTATTGTGATTTGATTGATTGATTGTTAATTTAAATAATCCAATAAATTTGAAAAGCACCTATTCACTTCCCCTTTACCCCTCTAGGTGTATTTGGGATTTGAATCCCTGATTTTTCAGTTTCCAATCTATGTATCAGGCTAGCTAGTTTGCAAGTTAGTTTTTCTTTTATAATTCTTTTTAGGAAAATTTGGCATGTAACCTTTGTGCCTTGTGGTGGTATATATGTCAAATTTACTCCATAATAAAAATAGTTTTCGATCTATGTATCATGCTAGTTTGCAAGTCAGTTTTCTTCTTTTTCTTTTTCTTTTTTGATTTTTTTTTTATTTTATTTTTGTAATTCCTTTTAGGAAAATTTGGTCAGTAACCATGGCCTTGTGCTTTTCCCCAAAGCAAATTTTGTTTAGGAATAAGCCCTATGGTACCACAAACTTGAAATTTAGTCCATTCGTTACAAATTTCGTTCATCTAACTTAAGGGAATACACATGGCGGTAAGTAAGAGTGCCATATGAAAAAGTATAGTAAATTTTTCTATAGAAATTAACGAACTTGATAATTATGATTTTACAAATCACATAGGAGTAAAAAGTTGATTAGAAATCACAGGGACCAATTTAACTTTAGAGCAAACCACTATAATTTAGGCATAATCATTCTCTTTCAAGTAATACAATGCGGTCATACTCGTGTAATTAATCTTGATGAGTAATTATTGGGACAATCTTGTAATTCTGAATATTGGGAGACCCACTTGAACATTTTGGATTATGGATGCCACTTTCTTCTTCTGCCAGTCCATGTTTATTTTCCAATTAAACCTTATCCCTATTGCGTGTTCAAATCTGGGAATATTCTCTCGTAAAAATGTACATATATGGTCCAACCCAATCGATTTCTTTATTGATATAATTAATGCTTTTATCAATGGTTTCCACCCAATTTAGTTGGATCTTCCTTCGATTTCTCTGTTGAAGGGATTGTTCTCGATAACTACGTCCTTTTCCGTTTACTTCTTGCTCTAACCATATAAATTATTTTGTGCGGGTGATGGGAGAGAAAAACAATCATGTAAAGGGAAATGTTATTTATTTCATATAACTCTAAAAATAAGCCAGCCTACAAAATTTAGTGTTTGTACAACTTTGCTCATTTGGTTTAACAAGTTCATGTCCGTGGACTGGAAATCGCTTAAAGGCTGGAGGCAGGATTGGAAGGGCTAGGCGGAATGCTTTGTTCATTTTTGAAGAAATTGTAGGGATCAATGCTTGCCTTCGCACGCGTCAACCTGTCCAGATTGCCCTTGAAATACTTACTCCCATACACTCGTGCATTGTTCAAAAGTATTGTACGATTATTACTTGAACTGGCAATACCGATATCAAGATCTCTGTAGTTGAGAAAAGCCTCCCTTGGGGACTTTGATACGTACGGTGTCATCGCCTTGTACAGGGTTCTTGAAAATTTTAGATAATGGTTCGTGGTCTCTGTTCCTTCTTCCACCCACAGCACGAAATGTTGTATCTTGAATATATTTCCAGCCCTATGCGGGAATGGAGTCTCTGATTCTGAAATCTCACTCATTCTTCCTCCATAAGGATTCCATTGCATCCATCCCTTTTCCCCTATTTCAATCAATAACTTCCATATGGATTCTAAACCAGTCTTTGGAATTGGTTCCTTCACATAATCAGACTTGCTTTTGAAGAAGAAATCTGCCTTGGATGGCCAGAGTAAAGCATTCGTGGGAGTTCCGATGGGGAAATCTGCCCAGAAAAGGGTTGATTCAATCCATGTCATTTCACTGCAGTCACCTTGCTGCAATCCTAGTTCAGGAAACCTCACATTCATCAAAGGGATAAGGCTTTCAGATTTTCCCAGAAAGTGTCCAATGAAAGAAACTTGCACCGTCTTCTTGCCTTCCTGACTTCCATTCACTGCTTGTGGCATTGCCCTTATGAAGAGGTCTTTTGGTAGTTTATCTGCAACCTGCTGCCAGCGATAAACAATATCTGTTGCATTCTGTTCCAATGTCCTTTTAACGTTGAACACTGTCACTATGGACGGAACACGTACCAACTTTATCGTCCACGAAAGAATGACTCCAAAGCTTGCTCCACCACCTCCTCTAATGGCCCAAAAAACATCCTCTCCCATGGATCTTCTATCGAGGATCGATCCATTGACATTGACTATCTGCGCGTCGATTATATTATCCACAGAGAGGCCATACTTTCGCATCAAGGTCCCATATCCACCTCCAGAAAAATGTCCACCTGTGCCTAGGCTTGGACAGACGCCAGCAGGGAAAGCATGGACTTTACTTTTCTCGGCGATTTTGTAATAGAGCTCACCAAGAGTAGCACCGGCCTGAACCCATGCAGTCTCAGATGCTATATCAATGTATAGACCACGAAAATTGAACATGTCAAGGACTAGAAATGGATTATTTGATACGTATGAAAGACCCTCATCGTCATGGCCACCGCTTCGAATCCTAATCTCCAATTCATAACGCTGTGCACAAATAACAGTTGCTTGGATGTGAGAAATGTGTTTGGCAGCTATAATAGCGAGCGGTTTTGGGGTTGCAGATGTCAAAAACCGGCGGTTTTTTATATAAGAGTTCAAAATTGAGAGAAAAGATGCATTGTTGGGGGTGTGGATGGCCTGGGAGACTGGGTGGAATGGTGAAGAATTATTTGTAAGGCATCGGAAAAACATGTGTAAATTAACTTGCTTTGAATTCGCACATGAAATTGAGAACAAAATGGTTGCGAGTATGATTAGGATTGAAGGTGGCCGCGCGCATGAGGTCTTCATTCTGCTAATTAAATCGTTGTTTTGAGCTCTTGTTAATTTCTGTAATCTGCTGCTGCTCTATATTTATTATATCAATATCAGAGATGTCTAGCATATCAACGCTATATTTGTAAATATTCAATTAATGCCGTTCGGTTTTGCAAGGTAATTGACCATTAATTACTGCGTAAATTAAAACTCTAAAAAACAATAATGATTTTATTTTTGTAGACGTTTTCTGAGGCAAACATGCATGACTAGCTAGCTAGGAAAGCTTCCATTTTTCATTCATCTCTTTAATTTCTGCATCAGATCACAGTAAGGCAAATTTGGAAATTTAATTATGAAATCAAATCCAAATAGATATTCTTCCCAACTTTTTACATGGTTTCTATTTGAAAATGATAATAATTCCCTTCTGTAATCATAAATACTGCCTTTTTGTAATGTCTGTACCACAATATATATATATATATATAATAAATTAACCCCAAATATATCAAAACAAATCGGCCGGAAACAATTTGTAATGTACGTCTGTACCACATGAATAACTGTATACGTACAGATCATCTACGCTGTTTCAAAACTGGCCAGTAATTAAAATGAAAGATATAATTTAAAAGGTTTAAATCGGATCAAGACAAGACAATATCCCTATTACGTACGGTGTCACAACATTGCTATAAAAATAAAATGATAAAAAACAAAAACAAACAAAACTATTTTGAATTGTTAGGCTTACCAGTTACCGAGTCAATGTATGGAGACTATTTATGGATGCAAACGGAATTTGTGAATGAAAAATTATATTTACAATCTAATTATTAGAGTGTGCAAGCCATAGCAGGCTTCCTTTAATAGTGGACTCATTTTACATGTATACTCTAAAACTATATCTACTATTACTCTTCATGAAAATGTTAATAAAACATGTAGGCTTGTACTTAAAGAATTTTCTCAAGTCAAAGCTCTACGGGATTTTGAGAGACACATAATAAAGAGAGATAGCGAGAGATCATGACACAGAAGGAAATAAAATGATATTTCATGCTAGAGACATTTCCCTAACTTTTCGGGAAGAAAAAAGGTGCTAATATTTAATTTTTTAGACATAGAAAAGAGATGGTATCATTTTCACTCTTAATTACTAATAGCTAGGTTGGTCCATCCCAATGCATGTTATTTCTAGCTGTTGACTTGACTAAATTCTAATGTATTTTTCAAGAAATTATGCATGTCTATTATGGAATTTTTATTATTCGAAAAAAGTATTCTCTATTGTTCGAACTTCCTAATTAACATCATTCGTATATATATCTTCTATATATAAAAAGTATCTATAAAACAAAATATTGTTGTTTTAACCAAAAATTTTATTTTTCCGTTAGTTTTATTATTCCCGTTAAGTAGTAGTTAAGCCACCGTTTGTATGTTGTTTTGTCGTTTGAATTCCAGCACCAAGTGACTCTTCATATGTATTCATAGCTCTCACTTCATCTTCCAGATTAAAGTTACCGATGTGCCTCGTCAATTGATTATGCCAGCCCCTAAAATCTCCCTCGGAGTGTTCAAATCCCTCCTTTAGCATCACTCCAAATCTCTCTCTCATCTCTCTCTCTTGTGCGCAGCCGCTCAGCTTGATAGCATCTTCACTGACCACCCTGTACTGCCTTGATCTGCTGTCGCGAGCTCCCTCTAGTGAGCAAGGCCTCCGTCTCACATCTTCCCTCTCTTGTGAGTTTCAGTTTTCCTTTTAGTAGATGAGTTTAGTCCTCCATTTTTCCTCTTGAGGAGCTAACAACCAAGGTAAAACCTAACTTGACTTCATTGAAAGCTCTATTAGGTGATAAAACAAAAGTGAAGGCCAAGAAAAGGGGGAAATCATTGAGAAGTTGGACATTAACGATAAGTCCGATGATTCGCAACTGTACGGGGCTTATGCATCTAATATTTATGAGTATCTTTGCCGAATGGAGGTAAAATGGTGTTTTGATTCGTGGGTTTTGTGACAGTTTTTAGTTCAATTAAAATTTCTTAGGAAATATGTCCCATGTTCAAGATCCAAGTCTTTTGTGATCTGGGTTTAGCTTGATTGTTGGTGTTGGAATTATGGGTTTGGCAATTTTGCATTTGGGGCTAATTCTGACGATGGGATGGTGTTTCAGATGAAATAAAAAAAAAGACCTTTACCCAACCACCTTAAGAAGGTTCAGAAGGATGTTATTGCCAATATGAGAGGAATATTTGTGGATTGGCTGGTTGATGTTGCGGAGAAATACAAGCTTCTACTAGACACTCTGTATCTTTCCATTTCATTCATCGACATATTCTTATCCTTGAATGTTTTCAATAGGCAGAAACTTCAACTGTTGGGAGTTTCTTCAATGCTCAATGCCTTGTAAGCTTCCCAATGTTTGTGATTTCCGATACGAAAACTCTATCTCATTAATATGGACTTTCCTCTTACTTGCAATTTTTTGGTTTTTCTATCCTGGTGTGTATAAAGTATGAAGAGATTACCCCTCTGAAAGTGGATGAATTTTGAGATATTACAGATAATACATTCTCTAAGGCAGAGGTGATTAATATTTGGAATATCTTTTGATTAATACTCATCCTTCTATCCCATATTGGTCTTTATCTTTTATTAATTCGAATTTCATGGTTATCCTAAAGGTGGTGAAGATGGAAGCTGATATACTCAAGTTGCGAATGTTTGAAATGGGCAATCCAACCATAAAGACATTTCTAAGGCAAGGATAATCTTGGAAATTTATGGATTTTGTTTGTGTTTTTGTAATTGATGATGCCTAAAGGACTAATTTTGAGAGTTAATTTATACGTTTGGCTAACTCTTGTGTTTTTTTTTTTCCTTTCCATTTTGGTTAACAAAATGTTCAATAGTATTGCTCAAGAAAATTACAAAGTAAGCCAAGTCTCTCTCTGCTCTTGTAAAGGTCCCCTTTATAAATTTCTTATTTGGCTCATTAATTGATTACTTGTTTCCAATCTTCTATAGACTCTCCTTTCTCGATTTTGTTCAAATGTTGTGATTAGTTTTCTCCTTAATTCATTTATTTGAATAGAATTCCTTAGTATTCCATCAGTTTAACGTATTTTTAAGACCCGTGTTTATCTGTGGTTCCAAAATTTTGGAAAATAGAAAAGTTTGCCTCTGACTTGACCTTTCCACCATTGCGCAGGGTTGTGATCGATAGTGCGGTCTGCCCAACTGTGAGTTTGGTCAAGGTGAGCCTTCCACTAAACCCTCAAAAATCATCTTCCAAAAGAACAAAGAAGCTTCCCGAATAGAGTGACTAAAATCACTGAAGTGGAGCAAGCAAAGAAATTTGAGGTATTGTAATATATTGAAATATGAATTTAAAGATATATGTTTTTTTGAAGCAAAACATACATATCTACGGGCACAGGTATTGAACATGGTGTGTTGTTGGGTGGAGGATCCAAATTCAAAGGCTTATAAGTGTCACCTTTCTAGAATCAAAGATTATCTATAGGTGGCTGACGATGGAATGAAGATGTAGGTTCCATTTCAATAGCACTAGAAACCTATCTGAAGTTGGTTTGAAGTGTTCGACATCAGTATTAATGTTTCAATGAATGGGATACAGTGGTTCATAACAGCTCCAATAGATTATTTGTGGGGCCCTAGAGGAACCCGAGAAACTAGAAAATACAATGAGTCAATGCAAGTCTGCATAGTGTTGTTATATCTCTTGCTTGCACATCATTTGAGTGATTCTATAAAGAAGTTGCTGACATATCTGACGCTTTCTATTGTTTTTTTCTTCCCACATTTTCACCCTCATTCTTATTTTGTGCCATAGCGGGTTAACTTTGAGATTACATTAGAACACCTTCTTTTTTCCTTATAGGGCAGGCATTCAGAATGCAATTGAGTGCGAGAATTATGCTTTGGCTGCAGAGTTACAGGATGAAATTTCCAAACTCGAGGCTGCTTCCTTGGCAGCATCAGCAAAAGCTCTGGCATATGAAAATGGACAATATACATTTCGTTTAGGACAAAAAATGGAGCACAAAAATTTCGGTATACAACCATTATGCCATTTTCTGGATTATTTCTGCCTTATTTAGTTTGATTTGAGCATAAGGTTAGTTGTAGTTTTGCTGTGAGTTGTATTAGTTTTGAGAATGTTATGATTAAGGAAGCTTCAGAAGGAAATTAATTTTAATTGCCTTGTGTATGTGTATGATGACTAGGCACGTTTGCCTCCCATATTCATAGGCAACATGGTTTAATACCTTCAGTTATGACTTGGATACAATATTCTTATTATTCAGGATACTCATTTTGTTATATGGTTTCTCTACAACAGGTCCAAGTTGGTGGTGTTACGCCTCTGGCCTGTCCAAAAATCACACAAGATAATAAAGAGACAATATTTAAGTGGTTTGGCAACTTGCCTACGTTCACTGAAGCGGAAGCTCAATATTTTCAATATGTTTGTACAAAATTACAAACATTCATAAACAAGTTCTCTATGTCTCAAATGACCTCTGTTATAGGTTTCCCCAAAACCTAAATTTTGCCCAGCCCTCTACCTGATCTCTCACCGCAATGAGGATAATTTTAATCTTCAGCAAATGACCTCCTTTTATAGGAGAAGCCATGGGGGACAAAGCACCCACATTTCTTGACCAAGAGGAGGCTTCTTTCGGTGCAGAAATATTGGTCAATATTTGCTGCTAGAAACTTTCGGTAGGTGGCTGGCTAGCTGCAAGTTTAAATGACATTTCACACTTAGGGAGTTTCCAATAGGTGGTTCCCTGATGTATAAAATAGACAGAAAATTGGGTAAAGGAGGATTTGGATTAGTGTATTTTGTGGCCTTGGAGTTGTTGAGTTATCACATATTTGTTATATGATGTATGTGCTCACCTAGTAATTATGTTGGATAATAATATCTTTGTTAACCTATAAAAATGATCATTCTAAATTTTCAGGTAGCTTTAAAATTTGAGCATAGGAGTAGTAAAGGATGTAATTATGGACCACCGTATGAGTGGCAAGTTTTACAAGTGAGGCCCCTATCAGTGCCCGTATACTATTTTTTGGTGCAATGCTTTCTCACTTTGGACAGCTTCTTACTATATGTCTAGTTTCAGCTGGCACTTTTAATTATTGATGTGCAATGCACTTGGTGGCAGTCATGGTGTTCCATGAGTTCAGAAACCTTCTTTTCATTATTTAAAGATAGTTGCTAATTTTTTTTTTTTTACTACTTTGCTATGCATTAAATCATTCATTAATCAACTCTTTTTTAAATAAAAAAAAAAAAAACGGATATTATTTTTGTTAAGGTCCTATTTGACTCAACTAGAAAATTCAGCTGATTTAACATAACAAACTGGATGGCTCAGAAGTGGATCATGACATCCACACGGAGAAAATTTGTGAAAAATCCACGTTTAGAACATCTATTAAAAATTAAAAATAAACTAAGCAAACGCATCATATAAAACTTGAAGCAGAGTCTATATGTTTATGTGATTGACGCACATAAACCCTCCCTATATATATAATCTAGAAAAAAAATACAAATTAAGCAAATAAAAAAAAATCCAAAATGAACAATTAAAAAGAAAGAATTGATTATTTAGTAAAAATTCCTATTGATTGACAGACATCTACTTTTCTTTTTTATTTTGGTCTCCTTTTTTTTTATCTTTTTTTAGCTAAGTTCATATAAACCCACTGACACTAAAAAAAACAAACAATTTCCAGCTGAGGAGAGAGAAAACGCTATGCTAGGTTTCAACGTTGATACTCCTCATGGCCGCCGCTGCCATGGGCCACTCGGGCCCTCAGGTGACGGCAGAGCGTCCACGCATGGCAGCAGATCTAGTAGCACAACCGCCCCTGCCTCTCCCGGAGGTCTTCGTCCCTTTGAGACCGAGTAAAATTATAGATGGGGAAGTTGGCGTTATCTTCTCCAAAGAAGAAATAGAAAGATCGGCCGAGCCATTCAACTTCTCCATGGTTCTAAAATTCATGAGGCAACAGCCTTCTCTAGACAATATCTGGCTTTTCATTAGGAATCGGTGGGGTTTGAGTTTACAACCAGTGGTTTCGGCTATGCGTAGACCCAAAAATGTATTCGTTCGGCTCTCCAACGAAATCGATTTCCTCAGAGCCCTCTCCCGGGAACTAACGAACGTTAATGGAGTCCCCTACATAGCCTTCCATTGGCATTCTGACTTCAATTAAGATAAGGACCATCTCTTGTGCCTGTTTGGATCGTTTTACCAGGTCTCCCCCTGAATTTCTATCACGAATCGTTTTTGAAAAATATAACCTCCCCCATTGGCAGATTTCTCAAACGTGATAACACGACCAAATGTGCTACTCGCACTGATGGGGCTCGGGTATGTGTGGAAATGGATGCCGCCAAAACTCCCCTCTGTGGACTATGGATTAGCATTCCGCATAAACCCACCAGCCTGTACGTTGAGCTTGTGTACGAGACTTTACCGGCGTATTGCTGCACTGTCATACTCAGGGTCACAACGGAAAAACCTATCTATGGAGAGAGGGAGGAAAAAAGGAGCGTGAGAGAAAAACTAAGGAGGGTGAGAAAGCAAAGCAGATGGATAAAATGGAGGAGGGGAAATTGAAAGGAATAGTAGAGGAACCTGCTATAGACAAGAATGGAGAGGGGCAGAGTAACATAGAAACAAGGCCTAACCTGGTGCCACAACCTTCACAGCTAGAGGTGATTGCAGAGTCCCCCTCAAGGGTAGCAGATCCTACGGAAATATAGCTTTTGCAACTGGAGGAAACACAAGAAATGCCTTCACGAGTATTAGAAACAGCAGAGGAAGAGAACCACATACAAATAGCAGAGCTGGAAGTTGAGAGACAAGACATTTTGAACAAAAATACCTGTACGAGAACAATGTCTATAGAAAATACCATAATTGTGAGAGACATGTGCTAGTCGGGGGGAGATGCACTGAGTGGGTTTTTACTCACAGGTGAATCAGCAGAGCAGGTATGCGCTTTGGAGGCTGTGGAACGAGACTTCCTAATGGATATTCATGAAGTGGCCAATATCGAACTAACTAATGATGATCATAGAACTCAGAGGGAATTTACTTCTGACACGGAAGGGGAGACGGGATCACACTTGGAGAAATCCAAGGACTGTCCGTCGGACGGTGAAATGCATCCTAGAAGGGAAGAAGAAAAGAAAAGGAGATCTCTAAGAAGCTCTAGCAGGGTCCCTAGCAAGCCCTTAAGATTGGATTTATAATGCTCAAGGCCTTTTATTGGAATATTAGGGGCTTGGGGTCTTCCATAAGGAGGCTTCAGAAGCTGGTGAGAAAAAAGAAAATAAACTTCTTAATGATAGCAGAACCGTTTGTCAAGATAGAAAAATTGAAAATTCTACAAAGTAAGCTAAACATGGATTCAAGCTTCACAAACCAATCCAAAGATGGCAAAATCTGGCTACTTTGGAGGGCAGAACTACAGCTCTCAATCTTACAAGTAAGTGCACAACATATTACGGTCTCTCTCCCATTTGAAAACCAGTGGCTGTTCCTTTCTGTTATTTACGCTAAGTGCAGATACCAAGATCGCAAACTCCTTTGGTACTTGTTGCACCAAGACATACCGAATGACGCACCGTGGCTAGGCATAGGAGACTACAACATCATTAGAAGGAATGATGAAGGACGTGGGGGAAGCCCTCGGCTAAGGGTGGCTATGGAAGATTTCAATGATTTCATTGATCAAAGTGGACTAAGCGAGATGAAGACAACTGGGAGAACTCTATCCTGGTGCAATGGCCAAAGGGGATTGGCACGAAGCTGGGCGAGACTTGACAGAGGTTTGATGAATTCGAAAGCAGGGGCCATGTTCCCTGATGCAAGATGTAACTACCTCCCAAGAACAACTTCAGACCACGTGCCTATGTTCATTGAACTGAGAACAGAGTCAACCAGGTATGGCCCATCACCTTTTAAATTCCAATACATGTGGGTATCGCATGAAGGTTTTGGGAAGTTAGTATAGGAAATTTGGCAGCAACCAACGTTGGAAGTGGGTTTAAATAGATTGGCATGCAAATTAAAAAAATTAAAAGTGGCTCTCAAAGAGTGGAATATAAAAGTGTTTGGCAGGACGGAACAACACATAGAGAGCCTAGAAAGGAGAATTGACAGCCTTGAATCCCAGTTGCAAAATCAATTCTCGGAGGATATTGAAACGGAATTATTGGGCACAAGGGAAGAGCTAAATTCTTGGAATCAGAGGGAAGAAACAACGCTAGCACAACAGGCCAAACTAAGCTGGGTAGAGAAGGGGGAAGTTTTGGCTCAATTGTTCAGATCCTTCAACACTAACTCAAGGCTGACAATGTAGGAAATGAGACTTAGAGATGGCACCACCCTCAAATCCCCAAAGGAGATTCACTAAGGGGCAGTGGACTACTTCAAAAACCTCCTAAAAGCCAAGCCACGAGGTCCCCTCCCAAACCTCCTGGAGTATATACAACCTGAAATTTCTGAACAAGAGAACCAAAGAATTATGAATTCCCCAATAGTCCAAGAAGTTAAAGATGCAATGTTCTCCATCTCTATAGACAGCAGCCCGGGTCCTAACGGCTTTGGCTCGGGATTCTACAGATCATGTTGGGAATTGGTGGCTTTAGATGTAGTGGATGCTGTCAGAGATTTCTTTAGTGGAGCTCCCTCCCACAATTTTACTCAGCCTCTCACATTTTCCCAATTCCAAAGGACAAAAATCCTACAGGATTCGATAAATTCAGACCCATCAGTCTGTGCTCCGTGGTATATAAGGTTTGCTAAAAAATAATAGTGAAGAGGCTATCGCCTTTACTGTGCAGATTAGTCTCTATGGCACAAGGAGCTTTCCAACTAGGTCGCAACATCTTCGAGAACATCTCTCTAGCCCAAGAAATGGTCCACCAGATAAACAAACTGGTGAATGGTGGGAATGTATTCATCAAGGTTGACATGGTTAAAGCCTATGACAACGTCGACTGGATTTTTTTATTACATGTTATGAGCTCCTTCGGTTTTTCCCAGGAAGTCTGTGGCTTAATAAACCAATGTATCTCTTCTCCATGGTTCTCGATGGCTATGCATGGCACTACTGAGCGCTTTTTTCCGTGTGGCCGTGGTCTACGTCAGGGAGACCCCTTGTCACCGTATCTCTTTATTCTAGTAGAGGAAACACTATCCAGGCTATTGCACAAGCATTTTAAGGTGGGAAGAATAAAACATTTCACCAATCCCAAGGGAGCCCCACTTGTTTCCCATTTATTCTATGCAGATGACGTCATGGTGTTCTCCAATGGAAACTCCTCATCACTTAAAAGAATCAGAGATATTTTTCAGACTTATGAGGACTGGTCGGGACATGCTATCAGCAAGGAAAAATCAGCAATCTTCTTCTCCAAAAATATTCAGGCTGGTAGACGAAGGAGATTGTTGAGAACCATGGGATTCACGGAAGGAACATTCCCTGTGAAATACTTGGGGGTCCCTCTAATTTCCGGCAGACTCAGCGTGAGCCACTTTGATGGTATAATGAACAGCATTAGAGGAAAGCTAGGTGGCTGGCAACACAAGATCTTATCGTATGGAGCCCGATTGATCCTTTTGAGACAAGTGGTAGCCAGCATGCCAATACATCTACTCTTAGTGATACAGGCGCCAAAAGCCCTTCTAAATAAATTAAATCAACTCATGAGCAATTTCTTCTGGGGATCTTCAGAAGGAAAAACCAAGAGTGAGTGGTAGCCTGGTCGTCCATGTGCAGCTCAACTCGAGAGGGAGGGGTGGGCCTTCGTAACTTACAGGACGTTCAAAACTCTCTTTTCATGAAACTCGCTTGGAAGATTTTGACAGAAAACTCGATGTGGGCGAATTTCTTCAAAGCTAAGTACATTAAAACTGGTCATATCTCACTAGTTCAGAAACATAAAGGGTCTCGATTCTAGAAAGGAATTGTGATGAGCATTCCTATTATTCTTACTAACTCGAGATGGAGCATCAAGGATGGAAACATTTCCTTTTGGTATGACCGTTGGCTAGAACCTAGACCCTTAGCCGAGGAAGTGCCCATTACTACACGTCCGGACCTCAAGGTGAGAGAATGTAGACCGGATAATGGCTAGGATGTAGCAATGCTCACGTCCCTAGTGGGTGAAGAAAAATTTGAAGAGATTGTGAGGGGTCTTGGGCAACATAAAGAAGGATCGGATAGACTAATATGGACGTCCAGCGTGAGCGGCGGCTCCTCCTCCAAAAGCGCATTGGACCTCATCAGAGTCAAAGCTCCAAAAGTGCATGGGGCAGAATGGATGTGGAATGCGGCTCTCCCAAAAAAATACTCGATCACCATGTGGAAGGCAATGAAAGGATGCTTGCGCGTTGGTGACATGATCAGTAAAATTGGTATCCCCATGGTCTCAAAATGTGAATGCTGTGAAGAGGGGAAGCTGGAGGACCTCGACCATGTCCTAGCCATAGGCAAGACTCCAAAGGCTTTGTGGAATAAAGTTTCAACACAGGTGGGAATGCCTTTTGATCCTGAAAAAAAATGGAAGGAAAAAATACACCTATGGTTTAGGCGTGCAGGCAAATCATCCCAGAAAGGACTTCTAATTGGTCTCATTCCTTCCATATTAACATGGTCTCTTTGGCTCTGGCAATGCAAAGCAAGAATGGAAGCAATTAAAGCATCAATTGAGTCCCTGTGGCAGTCAGTCAAAGCTGCCATTACTTGGTGTGGGATTCACCTAAAAGCTGGAAATAAGTCGAAACCTGGTGATAGGGAAATGCTGAAAGCTCTGTGTATACCATCAAAGGACCCAAAAGGGAGAAGAGTGCAATTAGTGACCTGGCGCAAGCCGGCAATGGGCTGGTGCAAACTAAACGTCGATGGAAGCTGCCGAGGAAACCCAGGATAGATGGGGGCTGGTGGGGTCTTAAGAAATGACCAAGGTAAAATGATCTTAGCTTTTGCTCTAGGCTTGGGTCACGATACTAACAACCAAGCAAAACTTATGGCCCTGCTTCACGGACTGAGGTTCTGCAGAAGACTTGATCTAAGGAAAATAGAAATAGAGCTGGATTCCCTTTTGGTTGTGCAATGGCTGGAGAAGAATAAGGTGGGGATCTGGTACCTGGAGGACTTCTGGGAGGAGATACAAGCCTTAATCACAACCATGCAGATGGTCATAAGGCATGTGTACAGAGAGGGCAATGCAACCGCCGACTTTCTTGCTCGCTGCTTGCCTCCGCAATTAACAAAGTGGATGTGTGTGGGTGACCTGCCTCATCTTCTCAAAGGGATCTTGAACATAGATAGACTAGGACTACCATGTATACGAACATAGTTTTCTTTCGTTCTCTTTTGTGCCAACGATGTTTTTGCTAGTCTCCACCTTTTGAAAGTGTACATGGGTTTCCTCCCCTTTATTGAGGCTTTAATACATATCCCCAGCTGCTGGGTTTTATAAAAAAATAAATAAATAAAAATAAATAAATAAACCCACTGATACACAACCTAATATACTGACATATAAATCTAAATACTCAACCAATATAAATTGGAAGATACAAAATTTTAAAAGATAATATTAAAAATTAAAAAAATGTGTAAATCTGAATATTTAGATACAATAAGAAACCGACTGACACAAATCACGTGCTACATTGATCGATCTCTTTTTCCAAGACTCAAACAATCCCAATTTTCTAAAAAATTAACCAAAAAAAACTAAAAACTAAAAAAATCTTAACATCCAAATAAAAAATTAGTAGAGAAATATTTTTAAATAATTAGTAGAGAAATAGTTAGTAGTTGCTTGGAATAGGGAATTATGTTTGACAAATAGTTTCTAAAATATTTTTTGTATGTGATATTGAAATATGTTTTTGTTAGATTCCAATTTCATAGTATTTTATCATAGGCATTTTAATGTCATCTCTATTGAGACAATGCAATATGAAGAAAATGAATATATCACAATGTGTAATTATTTATAAATTACATAAATATTATATCGTTATTTAATTAATCAAAAACATTAAGTCCTTATTAATAAAAAAAATTAAATATAGAGTAAGCAAATAGGCATTGCTCATTGCTTTCACCTAATATATATATATATATATATTATAAACCATTAGAACGAGTACATAGAACATTCAATGTATATTGTACAAAATTGGCGTTCAAACGTACGTATCCAAACAATCTGAACGTAATTAACGTTACATTCAAAGGTGATCACCATTCAATTGGTGTCTAAGAACATCGAACATTACATTTCCATTTGAACACTCAATTTAAATTTTACATTTCCATTCAAACACTCAATTTAACATTCTAACATGTCTCCCTATTAATATGTACGAACGCATTAAAATTTGATCAACTACTCAATGAAATGCATTTGAACATACTTTGACTCTTGAACAAGATCAATTTACCATTCAAATGTGAATCTAAGACAAAAATTATTCATCCCGAAATCAGCTTTATGTTCAAACACCATCGAACGTTTCATTCGTATCAAAAGTATTTTTTGGTATAAAATTCAATTTTTCACCCCAAAAAATCTTTTGGAGCATCGATATTGCTGTATGAATTTTTTCATCCCAAAACATTGCTATTTTTTGGGATGAAGATTTTCATTCCAAAAATATTTTCTGTTGTAGTGGATGGACCTATTGAACATGTAATTGCTAGGCTTACCAAGTCAATGCATGGGGCCTATCCATGGCTACAAACGGAATTTGTGAATCATAAATTATATTTGCAGTCAAATTAGAGTGAGCAAGCCATGGACTTCCTTTAAAAAATGCAATAAATTTGGAACTTGCATAAAAAAATTAATTTTTTAATGGTGGACTCACATTGCATGCACGCTCTAAAACTATATCTACCATTACTTTTTGTAAAAATGTTAATAAATACATGTCCACTTACAGCTTAAAGAATTACCCCGATTCAAAGCATTATGGGATTTTGAGAGACAGATAATAAAGAGAGACAGCAAGAGATCTTGACACAGAGAGTGAAAGAAAATGATATTGCATACTAGAGACATTTTCTAAACTTTTTGGAAAGAAAATAGATGCTAATAATTAATTTTTTAGCAATCAATAGCAACATATCAGCTATAGAAAAGAGATTATATCATTTTCAAACTTAATTATAGATAAGTTGGTCGATCCCAATGCAAGTTACTTCTAGGTGATCCATATGCATCGTGTTATCCACTCATTTCCTTTTGACACAATATTGAAGCTATCAAAGAAATTGGACCATACTATTCCATCATATATACATTAAAGTACTAGGGTTGTCAAGCTAGTGCATAAAATGCAGTGGGCCGATCCGTCCGCAACAACCGGCTTGAGCCCGCTTGACAAAAGTCGGGTTCTTCTGATCTAGATAACTAGCGAGTTGAACCAAATTAATATCGGTCAAAACCAATACCAACTATTGCATTTTGAACCAAGGCAAGCTCTTCCCCTCAAAGTTTCATAAACCCTAGCCACCAGTACACCACTATGTTTGTCATCGCCATTTGTCTTTGTCATCGTCTTTACCGTTCGTCTTTGTCCAAGCCAGTGAGTCCCTCTATTAATGCATTTCCCCTGAAGCTAAAAACTAAAATAATGATTTTGTGCTAGGTTTTGCTTCATGTGATTTATATTCATGATTTTGCGCTGGGTTCTTCTTCATGTGATTTATCTTCTTCCTTTATCCTATAAACAGAGCAGCATCTTCTAAACTTCATTGTGTTTTTCGAGATGAGGGTGTGGGGTTTGGTTTGGTTAGAGTTATTGAAGTGGGCGATGGTGCTTTGTTGGGTTCTGCAATTGGCTTTGATTTTGAAGGTTCTTTAATGGTGGATAGTAGGAAGGATAAGTGCTTGGGTACATTAGTTTCAAATCGGAAGCGATGCCTCTACTTTCTCTACCGATATACTGAGTTTCAGGCTTTTTCTGATGCAATTAAATATATAAAAAAAATGCTATGTATCAACGATGTGTTTGTATTAGAAGAGTTGTTGGGTTTCTCTTCTTAAGAGTGAGCGAAAGATATTACCTTGGAGTTAAGAAAATTTGTGCATACTGTGAGCTCCTGGTTCTGGTTTTAGAGGTGTTAATGTTTGGTTTTTCAAATTTTTTTTCTAAGAGACAGAACCAAAAAAAATGCAAAGAACCACACAGACCCAAAAAAATATAGTGTTGAACCTCAGTAGCAATGCTAATGTTGGAGGGGAGGAGCTCCCCACATATGCACCATATAAACAGGAACTTTCAGTTATTATTAAAGTAAACACTTGGATGCTTTCCTTTCTTTTTTTTCCCTTCTTTATTATTAAAGTGAATTTTTATTCTTCTTTGTTAAGATGGATTGATGTTAGCTCTCTCTCTCTCTCTCTCTCTCTCTCTCTCTTCTTGTACCAGTTTTATTGTTATGTATGTGTGCTTGGATGCATCTATGCATTATTAATATCTTTTATGTTTGTATGTAATATTATATGTCAGTTTATATATGGGTTGTTTCGAAAGTGACACTCATACAAATTTAGGAAATATTGAGACAGATACTTGTTTGTACACAGAATTGGTTGAAGAATCCAATACCTATTGATATTCGTGCCTCCTTAGATAATATTGAAAGCTTTGAGGCATAATTGGGTAATGAACTTATTTCTTATTTACATATTTATTAAACTTTTTGATAATGTTTATTTTTATAACATTTAATAATCATCATGTATTTTTTTAGAGTTTGATCCAAAATAAAACTTTACTTATGTTGATGAGGAGTAGCTCAAGGCTTATGGTCTACATCAATGGTATGATTTTCATTTTCACTCTTTTGTATATGATCTGCATGAATTAAAAATTCTGATTTGATCTTTCCCAAATTTTAAGGATTTGTGGACCTTGGCTGTTTATAGGTGTTTGGACCCGATTCACAAATTATGGTTACGAAATGGAAATCATCATTACTTTATTAAAATCTTAAATTAAACCAAGGGCGAGGTTGGGCTTCAATTGTACATCTTTTATGAACACTGAATTTTTTATGAATTTCACTTGTGCTGCTTATAAATTCTGGTATTTGATTTGAGAAATAAGATTCCTTTGTATGAATCCTGAGGAACTCAAAGGAAATGAGTAGTGCTTAAAAGATGAAAACCTGAGCTTGTGAGGTAGAAATAACTGTGTGACTGAGTAACCCACTGCGGTATGTATAGAAAGTAGAGCCATGACAGACAGGGGGAGGAGGAAAAAACCGACCTGACCCGATGGTAAGGAATGGTCTAGTCGGTCCATTCGAACAAGTACATACAACATTCAATGTATATTGTACACAATTGGCGTTCGAATGCATCCAAATTATCCGAACACAGAAACAACCATCAACTTAATTAACGTTAGATTCAATGGTGAAAACCATTCAACTGGATTCTTACAACATCTAACAGTACATTTCCATTCAAACACTCATTTTAACATTCGAATGTGTCCCTATTAATATGTACGAATGCATTAAAGTTGGCTCAACTACTCAATGAAATGCATTCGGACATACTTTGGTCATCGAACGAGATCAGTTTACCATTTGAATGTGAATCTAGGATGAAAATTATTGATCTTGAAATTAGCTTTATGTTCAAACACCATCGAACGGTTTCATTCATTTCAAAAGTATTTTTTGTGATGGAATTCAATTTTTTGCCTCAAAATCTTTTTTTTCTGTTGTAATGCGTGGACCTATTGAATCTTTAATTGCTAGGCTTGCCAAGTCAATGCATGAGGCCAATCCATGGCCACGAACAGTATTTGTGAATAAGAAATTATATTTGCAGTCTAATTAGAGTGTGCGAGCCTTGGACTTCTTTTAAAAAAGTAAAAGGAATAAATCTGAGACTTGCGGGATAAAATAAATTTTTTAATGGTGGACTCACTTTACTTACATACTCTAAAACTATATCTACCATTACTCTTTAGGAAAATATTAATAAAAACTTGTAGACTTATAGTTGAAAGAACTATCCCGAGTCTAAACTTTTTGGGATTTTGAGAGACAAAATAAAAAGATACAAGAAGACATTTTGACATAGAGAGTGAAAGAAAATGATATTGCATGCCGGCCAGGGACATTTTCCTATCTTTTCAGAAAGAAAATAGGTGCTAATAATTAATTTTTTAGCCATCGATAGCAAAATATAAGTTATAGAAAAGAAATTGTATCATTTTCACACTTAATTACAGATAGGTTGGTCCATCGTAATGCATATTATTTCTAGGTGATCCATTATATGCATCGTGTTGTCCACTCATTAACATTTGACACGATATTGAAGCTACAACAGAAATTGCACCATACTATTCCATCATATATATATACGTTAAAGTACTAGGATTGTATCTATATGTTTGTGTGTCTTGGGATCGATGACCCTACAATACGATTTGCAAGGTAGTACTCCATGGCTAGCTCCAAAAGAAATAGTGCGGCGATGGTTAGATTGAGGAGATAAGTAGTACTCAGGGAGCTCAAGGGTGAGGCCGGGTGAGTGTAGGTACTGGAGTGGTGGAGTTGTGCTGATAGTTGCTAGATCCATGTAGTACTAATGGCCTAAGCCCAAGCTTTCTTGACAAATTAATCAAGTGCAAGAATGGGACTACTTTTTTTTTTGAACCAATCCTAATGTATATTTAAAGAAATTAAGCATATCTATTAATGTTTTTTTATTATTTGAGAAAAATATTTTCTAGTACTGTTCGAACATCCTCAAATCATTCGTACATATAATATAAACCATTCGAACAAGTACATAGAATATTCAATGTATATTGTACACAATTGGCGATCGGACGCATCCAAATTGTCGAAACAGAGATACAACCTTCAACATAATTAATGTTACATTCAAATGAGATAACCATTTGATTGGTTGCTTACAACATCGAACATTACATTTCCATTTGAACATACAATTTAACAATCCAACGCCACTCCCTATAAATATGGGCAAACGCATTAAAATTTGATCGACTACTCAATGAAATGTGTTCAAGCATACTTTGACATTCGAATGAGATCAGTATATGATTCGAATATGATTCTAGGATGAAAATTATTCATCCTGAAATCAACTTTATGTTCAAACACTATCAAACAGTTTCATTCATTTCAAAAGTATTTTTTGAATTCAACTTCTAGTCCCAAAAAATCTTTCGGGGCAGCGATGCTAGGACGATCTCGGCATGAATTATTTTCGTCCCAAAAACAAAGCTATTTTCAGGGATGAAGATTTTCATTCCAAATATCTTTTCTGTTGTAGTGGACGGACCTATTGAACCTTCAAATGTTAGGCTTACCAAGTTAATGCATGGGGCCTATCCATGACTGCGAACGGAATTTGTAAATGAGAAATTATATGTGTAGTCTAATTGAAGTGTGCATGCCGTGGACTTCCTTTAAAAAAAAGTAGTTAAATATGAGACTTATATGAAAAAATTAATTTTTTAATGGTGGACTTATTTTGTTTGCACACTTTAAAACTATATCTACTATTACTTTTTGTGAAAATGTTAATAAAGACTTGTAGACTTATAGCTTGAAGAATTATCCCGAGTCAAAGCCAGTATTTTGAGAGATATATAATAAAGAGAGACATGAACGAGAGATCTTGATACAGAGTGAAAGAAAATAATATTACATGCTCGGAACATTTCCCAATAATCTTAGAAATTTAAAAGAAAATAGGTGTTAATAATTAATGCTTTAGCAAGTGATAACCCCGTATAAGTTATAGAAAAGAGATGGAATCATTTTTATACTTAATTACAAATAGGTTGGTCCATCTCAATGCATGTCATTTCCAGGTGATTCGTATGCATCGTGTTATCCACTCATTTCCTTTTGACACGATATTGAAGCTACCAATGAAATTGCGCCATACTATTCTATCATACATACATTAAAGTACTACGATCGTATCTATATGTGTGTGTCTTTGTATCGATGCCCCTACAATATAATTTATAAGGTAGCACTGCATGGCTAGCTCCAAGAGAAATAGAGCGGCGATGGTCAGAATGAGAAGATAAGTAGTACTGAGGGGAGTCAAGGGTACGGTTAGTGTAGTACTGGAATGGTGGCGTTGTGGTGATAGTTACTAGATCGAAGCAGTACTATTAATGCTCTAATTAATGCAACCTTTCTTGACCAATTATTCAAGTGTGAGAATGAGACTACTTTTTATATTTTTTGAACAAATTCTAATGAATTTTTTTAAGAAATTATGCATGTCAATTATAAATTAATTGCTAATAGTCTTTTCGTTATTATAAATTAATCGCAATGGCCTATTTTTCTTATAGTAAAAATTTTTTTATTATATGAAAAAAAATATTTTCTAATGTTCGAACATCCAAAAATCGTTCATACCTATATTACAAACCATTCAAGAGTACATAGAACATTCTATGTATATTGTAAACAATTGGAATTCGAACGCATCCAAACCATCCAAACAGAAATGCAACATTCAAGGTAATTAACAATATTACATTCAAAGGGGATAACCATTCAATTGGTTTCTTACAACATCGAACATTATATTTCCAATGGAACACTCAATTTAACAATTACATTTCCATTGAAGCACTCAATTGAACATTCTAACATGTCTCCCTATTAATATGTATGAACACATTAAAATTTGATCGACTACTCAATGAAATGCATTCGAACATACTTTGACACTTAAAGGAGATTTGTTTACCATTCAAATGTAAATCTAGGATGAAAATTATTCATCCCGAAATTGGATATATGTTCAAACACCATCGAATGGCTTCGTTCATTTCAAAAGTATTTTTTGGAAAGAAATTCAGTTTTTCGTCCCAAAAAATCTTTTGGGACAGTGATACTGGGATGACTTTGGTATGAATTTTTTTTCATTCCAAAAACAATGCTATTTTTTGATACGTAGATTTTCGTTCCAAAAATATTTTCTATTGTAGTGCATGGACCTATATATTGAACCTTTAATTGCAAGGCTTACCAAGTCAATGCATGGGGCCAATCCATGGCTATGAACAGAATTTGTAAATAAGAAATTATATTTGCAGTCTAATTAGAGTGTGCAAGCCATGGATATCCTTTAAAAAAAAAAGGATAAATTTGAGATTTGGATGAAAAAATAATTTTTTAATAGTTGACTCACCTTATTTGTACACTCTAAAACTACGTCTACCATTACTCTTTGTGAAGATGTTAATAAAGACTTGTAGACTTATAACTTAAAGAATTATTCCGAGTCAAAGCTTTATGGGATTTTGAAAGACACATAATAAAGAGAGAAAACGAGAGATCTTGGTACAAAGAGTGAAAGAAAATGATATTGCAAGCTAGGAACATTTTCCTAACATTTTTTAAAAGAAAATAGTTCCTAATAATTAATTTTTTAGCCATTGATAGCCACATATAAGTTGTAGAAAAGAGATGGTATCATTTTCACACTTAATTACTGATAGGTTCATCCCAACACATGTTATTTCAAGGTGATCCACTCATTTCCTTTTGACACGATATTATATCGAAGCTACCAAAGAAATTGCGCCATACTATTCCATTATATATACATTAAAGTACTAGAGTCGTATCTATATGTGTGTGTCTTGGGATCGATGACCGGCCTACAATACAGTTTGTGTACGGAATGAATGTATGAATTATGAATATTATTTAGTGACAATTTTGAAATTTAGCTAGATGCATCAAGTGGCTGGTTTTGATATAAAGGTGCTCACAATGTGCCTATTTAACTATATACATAGAGTCGTCGTAGAAGTTGTAACTCCCACCCCATTGTTATTTAAAAAAGGAAAAAAAGGCACGGTGGCCACCCCCACTTTTCTCTCCCGCTCTCTGTTTCTTCTCAATCTGAAACTTCTCCCTTTCCACACACGGATTCTCTCTTGCTTTTCTCACTCTTTTAGCCCCAAATCTCTTAAAATATTAAATAGCACCTACAAGAGAAGCAAGCTAGGCCGCTAGCAATTTGTAGCACCGGTGTTGGTGGAGTCGAGACAGTGGTACGAGATTTGGGTCAGTAGTGTATATATTTTATTTGCAATTTTTTGATTTTTTGTATGGACACTAGCTATTTGTTTTTTGTATAATTAATTTAAATATGAATTGTCTTTTCATTTTTAAATTAGTTATTAAATTCCTCTATATATTGATATTATTTAAATGCTATATTTTTTATATACACTAAATATTTACCATTAACTACTTAAAAAGGTATTTTTTGCAATTAAAATTTGTAAAAATTGTGCCACTATTCAAACGTACTGTAGAAGCCTTCGAACGTATTTTCTACTCCCTCCAAACATTATTCATCTAATCAACTAGAATTTTCATTCGAACCGGTCGTTCCAACGTTAAGTTTATATGTTCAAATGATAACTTCTTGGTGTTCAAACATCTAAATGTATTGTTCAAATGTATATACAAATTCTCGCTAAATTTGATATCTTATTTCGCCAATTTAACATTTAACAATTTCAAATAATTGTTCAAAGATTTATTATATTTAAGATTGAACGATTAGGTACATGTTTGAACAAAATTTCTGTTAGGAAAAAACTTTTTCATTTCAATATATTCGGTTCGAACACAAAATTGTACATTCGTACGGATAAGGGCATCCGTCAATTTTTTTAAACGAAATTTGAATTTCAACCCCAAACAGCATATTTTGAAACCATTTTTATTTCATCTCAAAAATAAAAATTTGTTGTGCTGAGAGTTGGATAATGCAAAATGGAAGGATCGAACAGAGCTTTACGAGGCAGAAAGAGCGTTTTCAAGGCTAGATTGGCATGTAGCCATGCTCCAAGACAAATAGATCAGGGAGTGAGATACGTGTCGGTGTTGGAGTGATGAAAATGTGGTGGAATATTGTGAATCACCCGCTGCGTGGGCAATGCATATCCCCATACATGGCCTAAAATGGAGCAAGGATATCATATTTTCTAGCAGATCGGCAACCAATGCAGATGGTGGTGGCCAGCCAAGGGCTTTTATATTCTGCATGCTTTTTGGAGGCTCGAAGGAAGTAAAATGGTTATCAGCCATCCCAGAATTACTACGGGAGACTTAAAACGACAGAGGACCTTGTGGGAGGAGGGAAGGAGAGGGAGAGAGAAGGGTCCGGAGAGGGCCAGAGGCATTTACTAGAGGGGTATCAGAGAAAATGTCACTATTCAAATTGACAAAAGTTTGTAGAGGTCCACTCAAAATACATTTGATTAGTGTAATAACGTCAATATAAAAGTAGTCTATCTCTTTCAACCATGCACGTAGATTATACCTCATTTTAAATGCTATCAATACCATCATTACATATTCTGAATCCTCTCCAAATTTAAAACGGGTTTGATTACTTGCACTAGCTATATACAGTACTAATCATGCCTAGTTTTCAAATCAGTTCCGCTCCAGTCATTTCGGCTGGAATTTTTCATTCTGAGTAATATTCAATATATTATATCTATTGGCTCTGTTTTATTCCAAATCTTTGCCGTTTCGGCTATTACGGCCGAAAGTGGTATTTCAAGTCCTATTTCACTTCGTACTGTTTTTAATATCAGTCTTATAATTTTCTTTCGTTTTGATGGTATTTTTATAAATTTTAAATTTAGATTGTATTTAATTAATTTTAAAATATAATATGTATTAATATAATTTTAATTTTTTTATAACTTTGAATATTTTCTCTCATTCTCTTTTTTCTAAATATTATTATTTTTATAATTTCTCTAGCTATTTTTTTATTTTTTTCCTTTTTGTGTGTGTCTGAACTCAAGTTTATGATTTTTTTAATATTATTTTTTGACACTAATATCTCTACGTTTCTAATGTTATCAACGTGTATTCATTTTATAAATTATTTTTCTATATATATGCACATATATCACTACAAAGAATATGGCTTTTTGCATCGATTTTTTATATGTGGCAAAAGAATTGGATACAAATAAAGAGTAATTGCTTCCAAATTATGGATGGATGCACATTAAGAGCATGAGATTTCTAAAATCGCACAGATGTTTTCGCTCGATCCTCACTCAACAAGGCACTCGAGCGAACTCAGACAGAGTTCACCGCTCGACCCTCGCTCGATAGAGCGCTTGAGCAAATTCAGGCAGAGTTAAATGCTCGACCCTCACTCGACACTGTACTCGAGCTAACTCAGACAGATTGAAACGCTTGACGTTCGCTCGACACTGAGTTCGAGCGAACTTAGGCAGAATGTGCTGCTCAACTCTCGCTCGACACTTCGCTCGAGCCAATGTTCCAGATCACTTAAAATTTAGGATTTTGAAGCACCTCCTTTGATTGGAACTATAAATAGAACAGCTTAACTTCTATTCTAGGGGTGGAGAATTAGAGCAAAAACCCTAAGGGCCTCCAAGAACTTTTTAGAGCAACCTCTCCCCAACTTGGTTAATTCTCTCTTGGATAAATACTTCTCCACCACACCACACTCAAAATCAACTCTTACATAAGTCCATTGAAGTGAACATATTTATTGACCGAAAGAGTCCGAAGCTGCTGTTAATGCAGAGATCGAGGGGTGCTCGTGGGAAGATATAGAAAGGTCGGAGTTCCAACACTACATACGTGTAGAGATCGAGTGGGTCACTCGTAGTGTTGCAAGCCAAGTTTAGCTACTACAAAGGTTTTGTTTGTGTCTCTAAATTGGTTGTAACAAATTAAAATTTCTATAGTAGATTTGAGGTGGTGTCTTACACCGGAGTGGTTTTTGTCATGACTATACTTAAAAAATACAGGAAATGCAATGTACATAGTGATCTAGTGGTTGCAGAATGGGGTTAATCAAAAAATTTTCACATTAAATTTAGTTATTATTTCTATGGTGCTTTGGTTTTTTTTTTTTTGTTGGACATGGAGTTATTGTGTATGCAAATGTTCATTCGCATCCAAATTTTGTTTTTACATCGAGTTATTATGGATGCAAATAGACAAAAATGATAAACTATTTGACCAATTGCATCCAAATAAAGTTTTTTTGCATCGAGTTATTGTGGATGCGAATGGACAAATATGATAGACTGTTTGAACCAATTGCATCCAAATAAAGTTATTTTGCATCGAGTTATTATGGATGCAAATGTCCATTTGCATCCAAACACATCAGTGGTTGGGATGACTAATTCCAACCAATTTTGGGTTTTTTGCAGCAAATAAAAATCGATGCAAAATATAAGATATTAGCAACCATTTCATCAGATGGATGCTGAAACTAAAAAATAACCAAATAATTGCATCCAACTGTCGACGATCAAAAATCGATGCGAAAAGATATTTGCATTGATTTTTCCTTATTTTTGCAATCAAAACTTGTGATGCCAATGACCATAATTCTTGTAGTGATATGGTGCACACTGACATATATACATATATTTATTCCATTAGTTATCAGTTTATACATACATATAAATATATATATATATATATATCTACTCAATCTCGAAACCATATACTAAAACGCTCACCAGCTTTGTTTCTTTTTAACAAAGAACAATAATAATATATTCCATTTTTCAGGAAATATTACGGGCAAACAATTAATAGCTATAGTACACACAAGAAGAAATACTTTGAGCGCTGAAATCCTCGCTCGCTAGGCACCACTAATACTCTGTGCGTGCATGTCTTTATATATACACACACTAGTACCATCTGTGCGGCAGAGTAGGGATACTTTGTTCATTCCTAAAGAAGTTACCAGGATCAACCTGAGTCTTGATTTTCACCAACCTCTTGAAATTACCCTTGAAATACTTGATTCCATAAACTTTTCCTTCCGAGTAACTGTCCTTTCCGTTGTGATTGATACCCAGGTCAAGATCTTTGTAGTTGAAAAATGCCACTCTTGGATTCTTGGACACATATGAGTCGTGTAACTGTAAAGCTTTCTTGTCAAATTTATATAGTAATCCTCTTTCCCTGCCTCATGCCAGTCTACTGCATACTGAATCTTTGCCAGATTCCCAGCTCGATGTGGGAATCGAGATTCCTCCGCCAGAATCTCAGCCATTCTTCCACCATAAGGATTGAATGTCAGTGCTACGTTCTGCAGCTCAATCAATCTCTTCCAAATCACCTCCAACCCATCCTTGGAAATTGGCTTCTTCAAATTGTCTGATTTCCTCTTGAAGTAAACAAGATCTTGTGTTCGGTTGAGCAAATCATGGACGTTTGCTGTCCCGAGAGTGGACTTGGTCCAGAAAATTAGCACTGATTGAGCCCAGCTGGTTTCGTTGCATCTGATTTTTTCAATCCCAATTCAGGGAAGCTCTTTTTCATGACTAAGAGAAGTTTGTCAGTGTCTCCAAGGAACAAGGCATGGAATGTAGCTCTTCCAGTCTTCTGGCTATCAGTTTCATTTACTTGCACGTTGAGGATAAGCCTAATGAAAAGGTTGTTATCCTGCTTATCTGCAACATGTTGCCACTGATACACGATGTCTATGGCATTTTGGTCCAAGGTCTTCGCAACCCTGAAAATAGTCACTGTTTTCGGAACGCGAACGATTTTGATTTTGTAAGAAACAACTACTCCAATGCTGGCTCCTCCACCACCTCTAATGGCCCAAAACTGATTTTCTCCCATAGATTTTCTGTCAAGAAGTTTGCCCTTAACGTTGACAATCTGAGCGTCAATAATGTTATCCACTGACAAGCCGTACTTTCTCATCATATTACCATAGCCTCCTCCGCTAAAACCGACACCGACTGTGGGACAAACCCCAACAGGAAAGCCATGGGTTTTACTTTTCTCGTAGATTCTATAAACGACCTCGCCAAGAGTTGCCCCGGTCTGGACCCAAGCGGTCTTAGTTTCCATATCAATATGAATGGAACGGAGCATGAACATGTCGAGGATAAAGAACGGGACCTTGGCAACATAAGAAAGACCCTCATAGTCATGGCCTCCACTTCTGATCTTCTTTTGCAGGTTCTGACTGTGAGCACAAACCACGGCTGCTTGAATGTGGGACTCATGCAAAGCAGTGAAAATGAGATAAGGTTTACTGGACATCTTGAATCGGAGGTTTCGGATGTAACGTTGCTGAACAGAAGAGTAGAAGCCATTGCGATAGCCGCAGCGATTGGATGAGAGGGCTGAGAATGGCTCAAAAGGCAACGAATAAATGAGCCAGAGGTGGCTGAAACGGAAGAAATCCATGAGACGGAGAGTAGGAGAAGTGGAAGCCAAGAAAGCATTCCTGCAGGCAGCAGTACTGAAGTTCTTCCAATGCATGTTATTTATAGTCGATATATATGCATCGTGTTATCCAGTCAAAACGCGTAAATCTGGAACTTACCTGAAAAAAATCAATTTTTTTAATGGTAGACTCACCTTGCAGACTTACAATCCCTTTGTGAAAATGTTAACAAAGACTTGTAGACGTATAGCTTAAAAACTTATCCCGAGTCAAAAATTTACGAGATTTTGAGAGACACATAATAAAGAGAGACAATGAGAGATCTTGACACAGAGTGTGAAAGAAAACGACATCGTATGCTAGGGACATTTCCATAACATTTTCACAAAGAAAATAGGTGCCAATAATTAATTTTTTAGCCATTAATCGCCACACATAACTTGTAGAAGAGAGATGGTATCATTTTCACACTTAATTACAGATAGATTGGTCCATCCCAATGCAAGTTCTTTCTATGTGATCCATATGCATCGTGTTATCCACTCATTTCCTTTTTACATGATATTGAAGCTACCAAAGAAATTGCGCCATACCATTCCATCATATATACATTAAAGTACTAGGGTATCTATATGTGTGTGTCTTGGGATCAATGAGCCTACAATGCAGTTTGTGTCCCAAATGAATGTATGAATTATGAATATTATTTAGTGATAATTTTGAAAAAATAAGACTCATGAACAAATTAATTACATATTTTACATTTTGCATAGACATTAAATAATTTGATAAATTAATTAAATAATTATCAAATGACACTCTTAATAAGCTCTTTAACATCTTGAAAAACTTTATGTCAAGAACTCGTAGCCAAATATGCATAAGTCCATGTAACAGCACCTATATGAAAAGCAAGCCAAGCCGCTTGAATTTGTGGCCTTGGTGGAGTTGAGAAGCTGCTACGAGATTTGGGCTAGTAGTACATATCTTTTATTTGCATTTTTTTAGTTTTTTGTATGGACACTAGCTATTTGTATTTTATATAATTAATTTAAATATGAATCATCTTTTTATTTTTTGAATTAGTTATTGAGTTCCTTTATGTATTTATATTATTTAAATGTTATATTTTTTTATATACACTAAATATTTTTCAATAACTAATTAATAAGGTATTTTTTTGTAATTAAAATTTGTGAAAATTCTACCACTATTCGAACGTACTGTAGAAGCCTTCGAACGTATTTTATACTCCTTTGTGTTCAAACATCTAAATACATTGTTTGAACGGATACTCAAATTTCCGCTAAATTTGCTAACTTAACCGCATAATTTAACATTCACTGGTTCCAAATAACCATTCGAAGGTTTATTAAATTTAACATAGAACGGTTAGGAAAACATTTGAACAAAATTTCTATTAGGGACAAATTTTTTCTTCCCAATATATTCCTTCGAATACAAAATTTTATTTTCAAACAGACAACAACATCCGTCAATTTTTTAGAATGAAATTTGAATTTCATCTCCAAAAAGCATATTTTGGAAGGATTCTCATTTTGTCTCAAAAATATTTCGTCCCAAAAACACAAATCCGTTGTTGTGAGAGTTGGATAATGCAAAACAAAAGGATCGAATCGAGCTTTAGGAGGATGAAAGAGCGTTTGCAAGGCTAGATTGGCTTGTACCCATGCTCCAAGACAAATAGATTAGGGAGTGAGGTATGTGTCAGTGTTGAAATGATGAAAATGTGGTGGAATATTGTGAACAATACTCGCTTGATAGAAGCCTCACTCTTACTCACTAGTGTTTGGCGTGTTGGGTGATTAGATCTAGGGTTTGTTGCTTGTTGGTTGGCTAGATCTGCGGTTACATCAAGGCATCACAAAGATCCAAATTGATTGTTGATGAAAATCAAGCCTAGCTTAGGCAAGCACTTAACTCTCAAAAGTATTGAAAGAAAATTCTCATTCATTGTAGAAAACATAACAATAATTAATAAGCAATGCAAAGGACTGAAATATAAATAGAAACCCCTAGGGTTGGCACCACTTGCCTCCCCCTTACTTCCCTTAACCTAGATCTAGATCTAGATCCCAATCTTAGATCCATATCCTAAGTTTAAGGAATCCTAAGTTTAAGTAAACAAGATCTAATGCCTAAAACAAATGAAACAAACTAGGAATTAAACTAGGATATAACATAAACATATTACAAATAAATAAATCCCTAAATAAAAAGAACATAGCTGGCCACCACTATGAATGGTGCCCACACCCCTAAATTTTAGGAACTTGTCATCTTGTCATCCAACCTTCTTGCCATCTTTCCATCCAACCCCAAAATCACAAAATTGGCCAACACGTGAAACTCGTCTAGTTGCACTTGTCTTGGACGCCCAATACTCACCACCCGAGCCATGCATGCAACCCAATGCAACCCTTCTAGCCTTGCACACGTAGCTCTCCTAGTGGCGTTGCGAATGGCTCTTTTTGCATCTCCATCAATCTTCCCCCCTTCAAGATTGACCTTGTCTTCAAGGTCCAAATCCAGTAATTGGTCCTTAAGAACCCAAACACTCTCTCATGTTGCACCTTAGATGGAAGTCCCTTCCATTGAACTAAGGCTTCGGGTCTCACTAGACCACCCTTCCTCACAAGCCTATACTCCATGATCTTCTCAGGTTGGATTGCTATTCTTCCCTCTTCATCCAGGACTGACATTTCACTCACCACCTTGGTTGGATCTCTAACCTTCCTCCTTAGCCATGAGACATAAAATATAGGGTGAATATGAACCTCGACCGGTAGATCTAGCTTGTATGCAAGCTGTCTGCACTTCTCCAACACTTAATATGGGCCAAAATACTTAGTCCTCAACCTGCTTAATGTTGCTTTGGATAGTACCTTGTGCTCTCTTGATAGGTACTTGAGAAATACCCACTCACCCTATTCAAAGGACTCCATACTCCTCCCTTTGTCAAAATGCTTCTTCATTTGGTCTTGAGCACATGCCAAATTCTTCTTGAGATCCTTCAAGACTTCATCCCTCTCTTTAAGCTCTATATCCACCAAATCATTTGGTAAACTCCCCACTTCATAGGCCACAAGCACCGATGGTGGTTTCCCATAAAGTTCCTCAAATGGTGTCATCTTGATAGACCAGTAATATGATGTGTTGTACCAAAATTCAGCCCATGCCAAATGCTCTTTCCACTTCTTCAAGTATAAGTGCACAAAGCACCTAAGATATTGCTCAAGGGTTTAGTTGGTCACCTTCGTTTGGCCATTGGTTTAAGGATGATAGGTTGAACTTTGGGCCAACTTCGTCCCATGCATCTTGAAGTACTCCCTTCAAAAGTTGCTCATGAAGACACGGTCTCTATCTCATGAAGCTTCATCACTTGATCCACATAGAGTTTAGCAATAGTCTTGGCCATGTATGGATGCATCATTGCAATGAAGTGTGCATATTTTGGTCAAGTGGTCCACCGCCACAAGCACCCCATTCACAATCATTTGAGAGCGGCAACCTCTTCACAAAATCCATTGTAACATCCTCCCAAATGTGAGTAGGGATTGGTAAGGGTTGCATCAACCTCTTGGGCTTGCTACTCTCACTCTTTACCCTTTGGCAAGTGTCACATCTCCTCACATACTCCCTCACCTCTCCTTTCATGCCATCCCATTAGAAAAAATTAGCCACCCTCACCCAAGTACGGTACGCCCCCGAATGTCCTCATTTCTTGGAATCATGAAAGTGGCTCAAGATCCTCCTTCCAAGCCCTCCCACACTTGGCACCACTACTCTCCCCTTGTATTTTAGAAGCCAATCACTTGTCACATAATTTTCAACTCCTTTAGCATCCACATCTAGCTTCTATATCACCTCCTTACACCTTAGATCTTTCTTTACTCATTCTCTAATCTCATCCCAAACTCCCCATGAAGGAGCCAAGAGGGCCTCCAACACCTCACCATCTTCATTCCTTGATAGGACATTGGCCACCCGCTTCTCCATACCAGGCCTATACACCAAATCAAACTCAAAGCCGAGAAGTTTAGTACCCACCTTTGTTGATCTGGAGTGGTGATTTTTTGCTCCAAAAGGTGCTTTAAAGGTTGTTGATCTGTGACTATTGAGAACATCCTTGCCAACAAATAAGGCCCACACCCTTATGGCCTCTATGATGGCAAGCATCTCTTGTGCATACATGCTCCACCATTTCTTTTGAACACCAAGGGCCTTGCTAATGATGGCTAGTGGCCTCTTTCTTGTGTCAAAACAGACCCTAGCCCACATTACTTGCATCCGTGTGTAGCTCAAATGCCTTCCCAAAATTAGGCATAGCAAGGACAGGTGTAGTTGTTATGGCTTTCTTCAAATCTTCAAATGCCTTCTCCCCCTCTTCACTCCACTCAAAATTATTCTTCTTGAGCATGTTGGTGAGTGATCTTGCAATGGAAGCATAATCTTTCACAAACTTCCTATAGTAACCCGTGAGCCCAAGAAAGCACCTCAACTCAGTGATAGTCTTCGGTTTGAGCCAAGCCACCATAGCTTCCACATTGCTTGCATCCACCTTGACCCCATCATGTGAGATCAAATGCCCCAAATACTCAATCTTCTTTTGGCCAAATGCATACTTGGACAATTTAATGTAAAAAAGAGTTGTCAAGTAGCACTCCCAAAACAACCTCCAAGTGCTCCAAGTGCCCCAAGTGATCTTTCCATGTCTTGGAATAAACAAGAATGTCATAAAAAAATATCAACACATACCTCCTCAAATACAGCTTAAAGATTTGGTTCACGCATGCTTGAAAAGTTGAAGTGGCCATTGTGAGTTCAGAAAGCCGTCTTGTGAATGTCCCCTTCATGCACTCTTATTTGATGGTATCCAACCCTTAGATCTAGTTTGGAGAAGAAAATAGGACCTCCAAGCTCATCTAACATGTCTTCAATGGTCAAAATTAGAAATCGATCCTTGATATTAGCCTCATTCAAGGCTTGATAGTCAGTGCAAAATATCCATGTGCCATCATTCTTCTTCACCAAGAGAATTGGACTTGAGAATGGGCTAGTGCTTGGTTAGATGAACCCATTAGCCAACATCTCATTGGCTTGCTTTTCAATATCAATTTTTTGGTAGTAAGCATACCAGTAGGGAGCAACATAAAACAGCTTGGCTTCCTCCTTCAAAGGAATGCAATGATCAAATTCCCTTAAGGTTGGAAGTGTCTTCGGATCCTCCATCACTCTAGAGAACCTCCCCAACAACTCCCTCAAATCAAGAGGCATCTCAGCCCCTAACTCCCTCTCCAACTCACCATCTACCACCTCATGCCCTCACTCAAGCCCCTCGGTTGAGAGGCCAATGTGATAGCAAAACATTGCCCCCTCACTTCAAGATCTTCCCCATCTCATTAGGCCCCATGACCTTGCATCCTCCTCTTTCATTCATTCTTATGGTCACCCTTTTACCTTCCATCATAAACTCCATGGTCATCTTTTTATAATGCCATACTATCTTCCCAAACTCCTCTAACCATTGCACACCCAACACCACATCCAACCCAACAATAGGCAAATAATACAAGTCTACCATAATCTCAAGATCTTGTGTTTTCAAACATACCTTTTTGTATACTTCTCTACACATCAACTTCTCCCCACTAGCTACCTTGACCTCAAATTCAGTGATAGAAGTCATAGGCAACCCCAAGCTCTCGACCCCCTTAGAGTTGACAAAGCTTAGAGACAAACCATTATCCACAAGAACCATTACCTCTATCTTGCCAATGTGTGCTTGTGTTCTCATTGTTCTAGGCTTGGCAACACCTGTCAAAGCATGAATAGAAATATAAGGGTCTCCTCCCTCAGCCTCTTGTTGATCTTGCTCCTCTTGCCCTTACTCTTCCTCTTCCTCGGACTCCACCTTTATGAGAAAGATTTGCTTGGCTTTGCACTTGTGGCCCATAGTGAACCTCTCATTGAAATTGAAGCAAAGTCCTTGCCAAAAGTCTTGTTTGGACCAATCTTGAAAACCATTGGGGTTGGTTTCCCTACCTCAAACCGGCTACTCTTCTTTAGATCTTGAAGTTGGTCTTCTTTGATCCATGCAACCTCCAAAGCTTGCATCAAAGTCTTTGGTTTCTTAAGCTTCACTTCTGCCACCAACTCGCTCTTCAATCCGCCCGCAAAGGTCCCAATAAGGGCCTTCTCTGACCACCATGTGCTCTAGTGGATAAGTACTCAAACTCATTTTGATAATCTCTTAAAGATCCGGTTTGCTTGATCTTTAAGAGAGTCTCATGGTAATCTATATACTCGATTGGACCGAATCTCCTCAAAAGCTCATTGATGAACTTCTTCCATTTCAACTCCCTCCTTTGAGCCCCATACGTCTTCCTCATGCATTGCCACCATTGGTTGGCCTCCCCCTCAAGGAAGTAAGCAGCATAGGACACTTTAGCATGGCCCTCTATGTGGTTGTGCTTAGAGTATTGCTTGACTCTACTAACCCACGTGCTCATGTCATCACCATTGAACTTTGGAAAGTCTATCTTTGGTTAGAGAACTTCCCCCCTACGTGCTCCTTTCCTCTCATCACGTTTCCCTTATTCTCCTTCACTTTCCCCGGTGGATTTCTCATGAGTGTTTAAGGAATCTTGAGAAAATGAATCCAAGTCTTCCACTCTCTCTCAGTGTTGGCTTCTTCTAGATCCAACGAAACCCTCTGGACTAAGAGCTCTTCTTCTATGGTGCCTTCTCTCTCCATTCCTCCTTTGATATACCAATTGGTGGAGCAACTCCTCAATCCTTTCAAGTCTTTCAATGGTGGCAGATTGTTGTGCCTCCAAAGTGGCTTCAATGTTCTCAATCCACTCCCTATGAGTTGGTTGTCGATCGGCCGTAGCTTCCTCTTCTTGGGTTGGATCTCTCTCAATGAAAGCATCAAATGATGGAAGACTCACTCTCACTCACTAGTGTTTGGTGTGTTGGGTGATTAGATCTATGTTGCTTGTTGGTTAGCTAGATCTAGGGTTACCTCAAGGCAACACAAAGTTCCAAATTGATTATTGGTGAAAATCAAGACTAGCTTGGATTAGCACTTAACTCTCAAAAGTATTGAAGAGAAAATTCTCATTTATTGAAGAAAACAAAACAATAATGAATAAACAATGCAAAGGACTGAAATATAAATAGAAACCCCTAGGGTTGGCACCACTTGCCTCCCTTTTACTTCCCTTAACCTAGATCTAGATCTTGATCTCAATCTTAGGTCCATCTCCTAAGTATAAGGAATCTTAAGTTTAAGTAAAAAAGATCTAATGCCTAAACTAAAGGAAATAAACTAGGAAATAACATAAACATATTAAAAATATATAAATCCCTAAATAAAAGGAGCATGGTCGGCCACCACTATGAATGGTGCCCAAACCCTTAAATTTTAGGAACTTGTCATATTGTCATCCAATCTGCTTGTCATCTTGTCATCTAACCCCTAAATCAAGGAATTGGCCAAGACATGAAACTCTTCTAGTTGAACTTGTCTCGGACGCCCAAAGACTCACCACCCGAGCCATGTATGCAACCCAATGCAACCCTCCTAGCCTCAGCATGCCTAGCCTTCCTAGTGGCATTGCGAATGGCTCTTCTTGTATCTCTATCACCGCTGCGTGGGCAATGCATATTCCCATGCATGGCCTAAAACGGAGCAAGGAGATCATATTTTCTAGTAGATCGGCAACCAATGCAAATGGTGGTGGCCAGGCAAGGGCTTTTATATGTCGTATGCTTTCTAGAGCCTTAAAGGAAGTAAACTGGTTATCAGCCATCCCAAAATTACTATAGGAGACTTGGAGAAAAACAACACAGAACCTTGTGGGAGGAGGGAAAAAGAGAGGGAGAGAGAGGGGTCCGAAGTGGGCCAAAGGCATTTAATAGAAGGGTATCAAAGAAAATGTCACTATTCAAAAACGGTTGTAGTGGTCCACTTAAAATACTTTTGATTAATTAGTGTAATAACTTCAATATAAAAGTAGTCTTTATCTTTCAACTATGCACGTGGATTATACCTTATTCAAAATGCTATCAATACCATCATCACACATTCTGATTCCTCTCAAAATTTAAAACGGGTTCGACTCATAATTTTGAAAATCATTCCGTTCCAGTCGAAATGGCTGGAATTTGCAGTTCCGGCATAGATACCGAAGTACTAGAGTGCTTATTTTGTGTCGGACAGAATCCTGGGTGTTTTAATCATTTGGCCAATTCCAGTCGGATTTCGGCATTCCGGCTAGAATGTATTTTCTGGTCTGAAATTTGAAGATAATGGCCCAATGGCTTTTTTGTATTTATTCCAAACCCAAATGGCTCTTTTGTAATAATTTCTAACGATAACCTCTACCTCTTACTTTCTTGTTTAACTTTTACTGCAAGAAAAGGTGATGTGTACCCTCTTGCTTTCTTTTTTCTTGTTTTTAAACTGCTTTCTTGTTTATTTGATAGATGCACTGAATTCTAAAATGCTTTATTTAATGAATTGTATGTTTCTTGGGAAAGAATAGTTTATATATATTTCATATATTTAATATATGAATGGTATATTTGATATATATATTGAAATACTTTATTTAATGAATGTTTTATTTATTTTGTTGTTATTTTATAATATAGTTTATATATATAATTTATTCATGTATAGATCATTCCAAAACGGTACTGGTACTGGAATATTTGATTCCAATGTCTGGACCGAAACGGTATTCAAAACTTTGGTTTGATTACTTGCACTAGCTATATACAGTACTAATCATAGTTTTCAAATCAGTTCTGCTCTAGTCATTTTGGCTGGAATTTTTCATTTTGAGTAATCTCCAATATACTATTACTACTCATTCTATTTTTTTCTTAATCTTGGTTGTTTCGGTCATTACAGCCGAAAATGGCAATCCAAGTCCTATTTTATTTTGGACTCTTTTAATGTCAGTCTTATAAATTCTCTTTAGTTTTGAAGGCATTTTTATAAATTTTAAACTTAGATGGAATTTAATTAATTTTAAAATGTAAAAGGTATTAATATAATTTTAATTTTTTTTGTGACTTTAAATACATCCTCTCATTCTCTTTTTTTTTTTCTATATTATTTTATTATTTTCCTTTTTTTTTTCTTTTTTTTTTCTTTTTTGTGTCTCAACTCAAGTTTATGATTTTTTTTAATATTGTTGACGTTGTGTCTCGTACACTTTTGGATCGAGCTCTCAGTAGATTGGGTCTTCGATCATGGGCTTGGAAACACAGAGAGAACACTGGGAGGTGATGACCATGGTGGTGACCGGGAAGCCTCCGATGTCTAAGTCAGTAGTACTCGAAGAAAGTTGTAGGAGAGTTGTATGAGTAGAGAGAGTCAAGAAAGTTTAATCCCTATTTCAATGTCTCACAGTCGTTTTTATACTTGTGTTTGGGGTCAGAGGCCATGCCCTATCGCCGAGCTGGCATGTACCCATGGTTTCTCTAGCCATGCCCATTTAATGCGGCTCTCCTGTCCTGTCTAAATTTCATGGGCGTGACACTTTGGGTAGCTCCTATCCTCTTTGCTTATTGTCAGAGGACCATGGTTCTTCAGTTCTGTATAGGTCGCTTGCCAAGCTCACTCCTTTGGAGTCGAGGGGTCTGAGGGGGACCTGAAAGTCCTGTATTCTCCCCCTTCCGTGTTCAAAGGGCTTTGCTAGGCTGGGGTTTACCTGAGTTGCCTGGGCACCTCTTGTCTGGGCATATATTCTTGGGTTTTAGGCCCCTAAAAGAAATCCTCCCAACAGCTACCCTGCCAACTCCTACTGGACTAGTTTGGTGGGAATTTCCTCAAATTCTTATTTCCTTGTCCCTTTACTTAGTTAAACGTTATCATCTTTCTCCTTTGGAATTACTACCATGCTCGCCCATTGGTTTCCCCGAGCATTCCAATTGGCCTTCGTTCAGTCTTTTCATTTGTTGCAGCATGACGGTTCCCATTTCCGCTTTCAAGGCATGCTACGACGGATACTTTTAGGTACTTGATGGCACACATCATGTCATGTCTGCATTGATGGCTTCAGGCACCAAATTCTCTCCTTATGCCCTGGGTTTGTAGTTTTCTTGCAACGCACATGCTTCCATGATCCTAGGATTCAAACTGTTCTTCCAAGGTTATATAATCCCCGATAGGTAGGTTGTTCCATATTGTCTTCCTAAGTTATGCAAAGTGTCATCGAATTCCTTCCTTCCTGACGCTTCCCACACCCATCTTATTTCATTCTTCTTACCCTGTAATGGCTCCCAAGGATCCCCTTTGGGCAGCCCCGAAAAGTTTTAAGAACCCCAAACCGGCTAGGTCCTCAAGTTCTCCCACCATTGCGAATGCAGAGTTCGCAGAGGTCCCTATGGAAGTTTAGAGGTACGCTGGTTCTTCATGGTGGTCGATAATGACTCCCTCCAAGTTGGATTCATTGAGGCAAGCATACAACGTGCTGAGGGCCGCAATTCTCGAGGTTCCACTACCAGACAAGGGGGCCATAGATCCTGAGGGTATGTTTATAGAGTCACGTATCCAGCCATGTTTGCAATGTGTTGGACGTGGCTCCAGCCCAGCTCCATCCTAACTCGTGGAGAATGCTCATGAGTTTTTGCGTCATTTGGCGACATGCCCTTGAAAAGGTGGGTGATGCCTGGCCGGACCTTACTAGTCAAGAGTTCTTCCTTACCCACAAATCTTAAGGGTGGCAGGAACACTTGTAGCTTTCGTTCCATCAAGCTTTGGCCAACTTGGAACCGAAGTATGATAAACAGTCTTCGTGGTTCAAGCATTTCTTTTTCGTATCAGGCAACAAGTGGGAGTATCCACCCAGAAAAGCTGCTTGATAGGGCTTTCCTGTACTATCAAACTAGGAGGTTGTGTGAGAGTAGGCCCTCGTGAAGTTGCAGGTGACCCGGGAAGAGGTTTGTTGAATTGGTGTAGTGTGGGCCAGACAACTTGCAACAATAGCTTGTGAGTGTGCATGGGGACTTCCATCCGCTGGAGCTGACCGATCGTCCAAGGTGTAAACATCCTGCTAGCCTGTTAGTGGAGGGGAAGGGAAAGAAACTGAGGGACAGCTTTTCGATTGAGTCAGATTCTGATGATGACATAGCCTACCCACTGGACAACCCTCAAGGGGATGTTCCTTCAACGGCCCGCACCATCCTCAACAGGGAGTGGGCAGTTTTGATGCCACCAGGCCAAGCCGTGTCATCGTCCCTCCTATGGATCTAGAGGGTATGGCCCTCCCTTTGAGGGTTCACCACACTCCTTATTCAGTCAGTCTGGGTAACTTAGCGGCTGTCTCGGGCACTCCTCCCCCTCCCTTGTCGGAATCGACGGCTCTCCAGCACTTTCACCTGGTGGGCAACTTCTTGCCACTCTATTGTCCAGTGTCTCTTAAGGCCACTTCCCATGTGGATTGCAGGGCATGTCATCTTCATTGCTTGAGGTCAACCATTTTATGGCGAGTGATCCTTTTGGCTGTGTGTTAGCACTGGTTCTCCTATTTCCAAGCTCCCTGAGCCTGCCTTGGGGAACTATGCCGGGACCAAGGATGAGATGGCACAAGCCATGTTGTCGGTTGAGAAGGTTATGGTCGAAGCATTGGTGTTGGTTGCCAGGCGGTAGGGGTCAATGTTAGTGGTGGCACAGTCGGGAAAACCCTAGTGCCTAGGGAACTCTTTGAAATCCTCGAAGCCTTTCTTGCTGCCATTACTATGGCTCCCATGGCAGTAGACCTTGGGGTGGAGGTAGCTCTTTTCGAGCTTGAAGTAGGTCTAGGGACTACCCTAGGTGAAGGAGTTGGGGTTGGGGACCTCCTTGCGATACGAGGGGGATCTCATTGGTCAGGTCCGGGCGATGGCCCAAGATTTTCTAGAGTTCTTTTTGTAGGCAAGTCTTATAATATTGCCCCTTGGGGCCTGTTTCCTCTTCCATTTTGCCGCCTTTGGTGCTTTCTTCATGGTTATAACAAACGTCTTCCCTAGTAGGGCATAGACCAGTTGGCAGCATTCATCGTAAATGCTTAGGAAGAGTTGGAGGCCAAGGACCAAGAGTCTGTGTCACCATGGGTAATGCTAAGGCTGACAAGGAGCTCAGGGAAGGGCTAGAGGACTTCCTAGCTAACCTGTATTGCCACCTGAGCCACCTCAAGGCCGATTTGAAGAAGTCCCAGGAAAAGGCTGCCTTGTGCCATCGTAATATTGGGCTCCAGTCAGACACGAGAGACACCCTTCAAGGGTTGTTCAACTACCAGTCGAAGGAGCTTAAAAGACTCAAAGCCATGAACTTAAAGCTGGGCAAGCAGTGCAACTCTACTGACAAGTCTCGCAAGTGGAAATAGAAGAGATTCTTGGATGTTTTAGAATCACTTGTGAAGAGGAGGAAGTCTCTCAAAGCTGAAAGAGGGGGAGGAATTGAAGTTTGTGAAAGCCAAGGCAGAGGCCTCCCTCCACCGGTCGTAGCAGGATTTGTTGAAGTGTGGTTTAATGGCTTCTCTGTGGGAAAAGAGGGGTTGAAGGACTACATGTTGTTGAACCCTGGGAGCAATTTGAAAAGGCTGGATCTCAAGTCCATCACGTCGGGTCATACGGCAATGGAGGTGGGAGCTTGTAAAAGAGAGGACCTAATCCTAAGTGCCTTTCTGCGTAACCCCGCAAGGCCCGTAGCTAATCCGAGCACCCTAGAGGCGAGTCCTGTCAAGTCTGAGGTGGACTCTGAGACCCCTTAGGCTTGATCCTGTATTCTCTTTTTTCTTTTTTGTTTTAGCTTTGGTTTAATGTAAGTATTCTGGCTTCATGCCTTCTAGTTTTACGGACCCATCATTAATGGATTTGCTTGCTTTGGCTATCGGTCGCTTTCTTACCCTTTATGTTTCTCCCTCACTTTCTGTTCCGTACCGATTGACTTGTGGGGGACCTTCCACTCATTTGGTCCACCATGATTTGGATCCATCCCCTCCTGAGGAAGCAAGGGGCTACTCGCTCTACACCCTCAGTGACATGTCAACCCCTGGTTTTTTTGTTGGGCTCATCTGGCAGTCAACAAGTCACGTTCGAGCTCCTGCACATCAGTGTTGGTTGGATGTCAATGCCTGTCTGCTACACCCTTCTAGCATTAATGGTGCCAAGTGGCACCTAGTGTGCTGTTGGATTTTTGTAACACCTCCTATGAGATTAGCTCCAGACTTGAATGGACCATGAGGTATGTGCTTCCCGAGATCTTGGAAATCGTAACGTTGTGGGTGGCCTATATAAGTCGCCCCCTAGTGGTGGGCATTCATTGCTCCCCTAGAATCTAGGGTTACCCCATTTTGTTTTGTGTGAGCTCGGGTTTCACAAGATCATAGTCCTAACGATCCTTCTGTTCCTTGGCAGGACCCCCCGGGTGAGGGCCCACCGGGGGTTATTGTTGAAACAAATGCTGGACAATTTCCCCTGGCCCCCCGTTAGGGGGCTAGTTGGGCCTTCCTTCTAAAGTGCACTGAGAGTTGTTCCTAAGTTGTTGGACATTGTCGGTTTAACCTGGTTTCCCCTGGTGAAGGTGAAGCTATTTGCGGGCCTTGGGGGAGGTTTGCCAAAGTTCGTGTTGTTCCTTGTTACTTGGAGATGTGATGTAAAGATGATGTTGCCTAAGTTTATGACCATGACATTCGACAGTCTTTCCCATCTCACGACACACTGTGTAGCCCATGTTACGACATGTCGCCACGACCCATTTGGTAGAACGAGTTGGACCATTCTTGTACCTTCAGGCTTTGCCTTGCTGGGATCTTCCTTGGTGGTGGGCTCGCTCGGGTTTACCTATCCCCCTGGTGCAGGTGGCATTCATGAAGTGGAAGCTTCTACCTACCACTCCCATGGGGAATCCTCGGTTTGCCACTCCCATGCAGGAACCTCAGTTTGCTTTGAATGTGTGGAAATGGTTTCGACTCGAGGTTGGCTTCCCTGAAGGTCATTCTTGAGTTGGGAATTTTAGTGTGCTCGAGATGCGTGCGCCCTCTTGTCTTCTCCTCCTATATAGTGCTAGACCTACTCATCTCCATGGGGGAAGTTTGGCTAGCCCGAGGCTAGTCCCACCTATTGACCAGCACATGGAGGTAGTCTATTCGAGTAGTCCTTGACTGGACTCACTCCTGCTCATTGAGATCACAAAGAAGGTAAGTGAGTACCGAGATGGCACGAAGATTGGTCTTGCCTGTTGACCCTTGTGAAGAAGTAGTCTATTCAGGTAGTCCCTAACTGGACCCACTCCCGTCGGTCGACACCCACAACGAAGGTAAGTCAACAAGCAGTTGGGATTGACCCGCACTTTGCCGTGGGAGGGATAAAGTAATCAAAGATATTACAACCATCCCTTTGGTATCCCATGGTGGAGGTAAGAATTAGAGGGCTAGGGGGTCGTCTGCTCTTCGCTATGATGGGGATGAGATAATGCTTGGGCAAGCTTAGAGCTAGACCCGCTCTCCTCCATAGGGGAGGTCGGCTAGCTTGAGGCTAGTCCCACCTATTAACCCTCACGTTGAGGTAGTCTATTCAAGCAGTTTGTGACTGTGCCCGCTCCCGCCTGTTGACATCACAGGGAAGGTAAGCTATCATCGTAGATTCTATCAGCGAAGGCACGTCTTGGCATAGATTTGGAACAAGGTGAGCTACACATTGATGGAGACATCATTTTCACACCCAATTCCCATTCACATTTCTTGATCAATAGATCATACATGACAATTATTAAAGCAAACTACAAATCTACACATCACAAGGCCTTTATTGGTAGAACATTCGTAGATGTTCGACATTCCATGGGTGTTGTAGCCTGTTCTCTTGGGAGTTTTGAAGCCAATAGACCCTGGGGTAGTTGCTGGGGACAACCACATAAGGGCCTTCCCACTGTGGCCCCAACTTGCCTCCATCTTTTGTGGTGGACCCCGTCTACTTCAGTACAAGATCCCCGACTTTGAATGATCTCTAGGATACCCTCTGATTGAAGTAGCACTCCACCCTCTTCTTATGCTTGTCAATTCTGCCTCTTCCCAAATTTCTTCTACTAGGTTGAGTTTTTCCTCTAGCCTCTGGTCGTTGGACAGCTGTTCATAGTGTTGCACCCTGTAGGTGGGGATTTTCAGCTCGACTGAAGGCATGGATTCTTGGCCGTATGCAAGGGTAAATAGGGTTTCTCCTATCAGCATCCTTATTGTCACTTGGTATGCCCATAAGACTACGGGGAGCTCCTCTGCCCATGCCCCTTTCAGGTCATTGAGCTTCATCTTCAGTATTCTCAATACGATTTTTTTGGTTGCCTCTACTTGGCCATTGGATTGTTCAAAGTCAAACTACTACCTCTCATTATCCAAAATGATGTTGCGGGGGATGCCAAAGCTATTGAGAAACTCAGTTAGTTCCATGGCCCAATTGGTGAGATGGCCTGAGGCATCCAGTTTCTGCAGGATCTTTTTCAGGGGGTCTCAATGAGGACTTTGATCAGGTGGGTCTAGAAATAGGGTTGAAGCTTTCCAGTAGTTTCCACTAGAGCAAAGGCGAGCTGTTCGATGTAGGGGTATCAAGCCTCCACCCTCCTATAAGCTCGATTAAAATAGTATACCGGCCGCTGAACCTTGCCATCGTCTCGTATCAAGGCCGAGGAGGCCGCTTGCAGGGAGACAAATAGGTATAAGATTAGGACCTCCTTGTACCTGGGTTGAATGAGAGAAGAAGGGCAAGTTAAGTATTTTTTTAGGGTGGTGAACGCCTCATCAGATTCCTCATCCCAGTCCTGGGCTTTCCATAACACCTTGAAGAAAGGAAGGCACTTGTTGTTAATGCTCTGTGGGGGAAGCATATCGTGGATGACCTCCACTTTCTCTGGGTTGGCTTCAATTCCCCATTCAGACACCATGAAACCCAAGAACTTCCTAGAGCTCGCACCAAATGCGCACTTTGTCGAGTTCAACTTCATCTTGTACCATCTCAACACTGCAAAGGCCTCTCGAAGATTGTCTAGATGTTGTGCTGGGCGTCCACTCTTGACTAGCTGGTCATCCAAGTAGACCTTCATATTTCTCATGATCTAGTCCTTGAACATGTAATTGACTAATCGTTGGAAGGTGGCCCCCACATTCTTCAAGCCGAACACAATGGCTAAGTAATAGTATAGCCCCCATTCTGTGATAAACGATGTCTTCTCTCCCTCATTTAAGTTCATGTGGATTTGATTATGCTCAGACTAGGCATCCATGAAGCTCAGCATGCAGTGACCCGCTGTCAAGTTCACAATAAGGTCAATGCGAGGAAGGGGGAAGTTGTCCTTTGGGCAAGCCTTGTTCAAATTGGTGAAGTCCATGCACATTCTCCACTTGCCGTTTGGTTTATTTATGAGCACCATATTGGACAGCTAGTCTGGGTAGTGCGCTTCCCGTATGAAGCTTGCCACGAGTAGCTGGTCAACCTTTGGAGCAATGGCGGTGTTTTTCTCTACAGACTAAAGCTCCTGTGCCTATGCCTTATTCCTTTGGCCCTAGGGTGCACACTCAGATGATCCTGCATGATCGTTGGGTTGATTCCAGGCATGTCTTCATGACTCTAGGCATAGACATCGTAATGCTCCACGAGGAGATGTTGTAGGCAGCCCTCATTTCGACGTTCATCCCTGTGCCAATCCTGGCAGTGCTTTTCAACAAGACTAATTCCAACAGTTTGTTCAACTCTACCTTCTTGAGCACATATTCATCTCGTAATTCACCCTCCGCTGGGGTGCAATCCAGTGCAACCGGGAGAGCAGTCTGTGCTTCCTCCCTAGCATGAGCAATGCCGGTTCCCCCTCCAGTGACTCACAGCTGGTCAGCAACGCTATCACGCGTCTCCTTCTCCACCCCTTCCAGTTGCATTATTTCCATGATATTTGCTTCTATGTTTATCTGTGCCGATGTCTCGCTGTGCTCTCGAGTTGTATGAGAACAGGTTCTCACAAGCATATGAAGGACACGCAGAAGTTTTCTAAGATCCCACAGACAGCGCCATTATTGACGTCTTTTTTTTGTAAGCTTTTGGGCTAAGCCCTCAGCAGCTCAAGTCTTTGGGCCTGCAAACAAGTGAGAACACCAAGAGGTGGCGACCTTGGTGGTGGCCGGGGAGCCTCCGATACCTAAGTCAGTAATACTCAAAGAAAGGCACGGGAGAGTTGTATGAGTAGAGAGAGTCAAGAAAGTCTAACCCTTATTTCGGTGTCTCAAAGTTGTTTTTATACTTGCGTTTGGGGTCAAAGGCCCATGCCCTATCACTAGGGTGGCATGTTCTCCATGGTTTCTCTAGCCATGCGTATTTAATATAGTGCGACCCTTGTCCAGTCTAAATGTCGTGGGTGTGACGCTTCAAGTAGCTCCTGTAATAACCCGCTCTTTCTTTCTTCTCTAATTACGAGCCTCACTTTACATGCCGTACCTCGATGGCGTGTTTTAAAAGATAATAAGCGGAATTTAGAGCAAGTTTGATATTTTAAAGCTTACAGATGTTTTAAATATTCTGGAAAAATTTATATGTGATATTTTCAGTGTTATTGGACTAAATTTCTTTTTAAATGACGTAATTATATTATTTTGAAGAGTTCCAAAAATATTATAATTGTGAAAAATTATTTAAATTAAATTTTTTAGTGATTTAAAATATTACGAGATTTAAATTTATATTGAAAACTCTAAATTAATTTAAATGGTTTTATTCTCTTTAAACAACTAATGAGACTTCATCATTTTAATTAATGATGAAGGAATATTATTTTATAAAGTTTAGTTTATAAAATAATATTCTATCTTAATTCCTCTCAGTATTTTATTTTAAATAAAACACCTACGCCTTTTCAAATCAATATTTCAACTTACCGTTAGATCTTTTTGTAGATCCTGAAATGAAAGACCGGATTAAATACCCAAGCCCCTCTCTTTTTCTCCTCACTTTTTCCTTTCCTCTTTCTCTCTCCTCTCCCTCTCTCCCAGCCCGTCATGTTGCTTCCTCTCCCACACCCGTGAGGCTTCTTCTCCCAACCGACGCCACCACTGACCACCCAGCCTCACCTCCACCACTGACAACTCCCCCTCTCATTGGCGAACTTGACTCACTCAAAAATGAGTAGCACTAAAGCTATCCCAAGTACAGGAGGATGTCGTGTAATAATTAGGAATAAATTCCTAGATCCTCTCCTCAGGGAAAGTTACTTAAAAATCAAACTCGTTGAAAAGGGTGAAAAACTTCACAAAGATAAAATAAAATGATGGTATGTGCAATGGATGGAAAATGGTACTAGTCATGGACTAGATTCATGTTTTTAGATTTTAATTGTCGGATTGGAATGTAAAGGACTAATAGATTAAACTCAGAAGTTAATAAAACTAAATTAAGAATTAAACTAAATTAGGAAGTAATTGATAAAACATGCACTGAAAATTGAAAAGCCCCAAAATCAATGTTCTAGGGTTCATCATTATATTCAAATCACAAATTCTCAAATTAAACTACCGTAATTGTAATCACTATTAAAATGAAAGCTTAACGAAACGATAAAAGTAAATAACATGAATTAAATGAATAGCAAATAAATTACTCAAACGTCTAAATCAAAATTCTCCAAAATAATTCAGAAACACAAAACTGAAATGAAATAGCAAGTATGGAATTGAAAAGATCAAGCCAATTGAATGGAGATGAAGATTCGAAGCGGTGGAGGAGGCTGAGCTGCAGTGGCAATTGGACCCCTCAAGGAGTTCTTCAATCTGCTGCAGTGTGAGTGAATGATTCAGTGGAAATTGTGTAGCTGTGTGAATGATCGATTGTATGAATCCTCCTCTCCGAATCTGAATAAAAATCAATGGAAATTAATGAATTCTAAGTGTTTCTCTACTCAAAAGAGAGTTTTCCAGGCCAAGAGTCGTCCTAAGATGTAAGAAAAACATATATATACTCTGACGGCTGAATAAACCTTGATCTGTAAAATACGATATTTGCTCGAGCAGAGTTTCGAGCGAATATCGAGCATTCGACTCTGCCTAAGTTAGCTCGAGCGGCCTGTCGAGCGAACATCGAGCGTTCGACTCTGCCTGAATTCGCTTGAGCGGCCAAATGCCTCCCCTTAAGTGATCTCTTTTCCCGTAACTCGCTCGAGCCCACTGTCGAGCGGAAGTCGAGCGTTTGAATCTGCCTCACTTCGCTCGAGCAGCAGCTTCTGGCTGCTGCTCGAGCGATATGTACCATAATCTATATTAATCAACAGTTGATAAAATTAGAGCAGAAATTCATGCTTTTAATCAATTAAAATCACAACTTTGATTTATTCATTTTTCTATATAAAACCAATGATAAAGTAATGAAAGAATTAATATATGTTGGTTCCAAAAGCATTAAAAATGTAATAATTTAGCTCAATCACACCCCCAACTAGCATTTTGCTAATCCTTGAGCAAAATAGTGAAAAATAATTGAGATGAATATTGAATAAAGATCAAAATTCAAACAAAAACAATCAATACAATTCTCAATTCTCACAAAAGTGACACATTACTACTAAACTCCCAAGGTTTATACCCACCAAGACTATCTCAACAATCTTTCACATAGAATTAAGGCAAATGTCTCAGAACTCAAATGTGTGTGTGGAGTTAGACCAGTTGTGTGTTCCTCATTACTAGACATGATTTGCCATAGGATTTTTCAACTTTAAGATTAATCATTGCTGATTCTAACTACCTCAAAGCCCAAGGGACTAGCAGTTTTCACGTCAGCTCTGTTTTTAAAGGTTGGACACTCAACCCCCAAAGTCTTGGGTAACTATTTCTAGCCATTTTTACTTAGGAAAGTTCACTAAGTCGTCTTTATTCATTTTCTCTCTTTTTTTTTTCTTCTTTTTGTTTTTTTCTTTTCTTCTTTTCTTTTCAAATCCTTTTTTCTTTTCTTTTCTTTTCTTTTTCTTTTTTCTTTTTTGCTTTTTGGCATGGCTCGGTAGTCCTGCAGTTTACTTCTCCAGTGTTAAATCAATAAATGGTAAATACGGAACACTACAAGCGTAAGCATGTGCAAAATGTCCTTCAAAATTTGCCTTTCGTTCTACAAAAATTTTATCACGTTTCATCTCAATAAGCATAACATCCAGGTGTTTCAAGCCACATATCAACAAAATATGATACATAAAAAATCATTCTCTATGTTTAAGCTTGAAAATAAATCTTCACAAGTGATCCCGCTCAACTACTCCACCAAAATGCTCAAATTTCACAAATCTTATTTTTTTTATTTTTTATATATATTTTTTTAAATTGTGCACACATGCTACCCCCCAACTAGTGAGAGACATAGTCCTCAATGAGTTGAACGAAAGAAAACAAAGTGCAAAAAAAAACAAGCAAAACAAACAAACAATATGAAATATAAAATCAAAGCAAAAGAACAAATAAAAACAAAGCAAGTAAAGAAAACTGTAAAGAAGGAGAAGCAAATCAAAACACTTCCCTGGGGTCTTTCACAAGATCTTTTCATGTGGATCAAAGACCTTCAGAAATGACTTTAGACGTTGTCTGTTGACAGTGAAGCTATTACCATTCTTCAGATTGACAATGTCTACCGCACCATGAGAATGAATGGTCTTTACAATGTACGGCCCTCTCCATTGGGATTTCAACTTTCCAGGAAAAATGTGCAAGCTAGAATTGTAAAGGAGGACTTCCTGGCCAAGTGTGAAATGCTTTGGATGAATTTTCTGATCATGCAGAATTTTCATGCGTTCCTTTGCAAGCTGAGCATTGTCATAAGCATTCCGACGAGCTTCATCCAATTCATTGATCTGCAATTTTCTCAACCCTGAAGTTTCATCAAGTGACATGTTAACATGTTTTATGGCCCAAAGAGCTCGATGCTGAATATCAACAGGTAAATGACAAGCTTTACCATAAACTAATCGATAAGGAGACATCCCTAGATTTGTTTTAAAAGCTTTCCTATAAGCCCACAAAGTATCAAGAAGTTTAACCGACCAATCTTTCCTATTAGGCTTGATGGTTTTCTCTAAAATAATTTTTATCTTTCTGTTTGCCAATTCAGCTTGCCCATTTGTTTGAAGGTGATAAGGGGTAGAAACTCTGTGTGTGATACCATATTTCTTCACAAGTGTAGAAAATGATTTATTGCAAAAATGAGAACCCCATTACTTATAATAACTTTTGGCATGCCAAAACGAGCAAACAAAGATTGCAAAAATTTCAGGACAACATGATGGTCATTTGTTTTGCAAGCAATGGCCTCCACCCATTTTGAAACATAATCCACAGCCAATAGAATATATGTGTTTCCAAAGGAAACTGGAAAAGGTCCCATGAAGTCTATTCCCCAACAATCAAAAATTTATAAAGTAAGAATAGGGGAAAGAGGCATCATGTCTCTTTTGCTAATGGATCCCAATTTTTGAAAAGGCTCACAAGCCTTGCAAAAGTTATAAGCATCTTTAAACATGGAAGGCCAGTAAAAACCGCTTTGCAAAATTTTTGAAACTGTTTTCTTTGCTGAGAAATGACCACCACATGCACCCATATGACAAAATCTCAAAACCGAATAAAGCTCATCATCAGGAATGCATTTTCGAATCAATTGGTCTGAACAATATTTAAAAAGATATGGATCATCAAAATAAAAATGTCGTACCTTAGAGAGAAACCGGCGCTTATCTTGGGTGGACCATTCAGAAGGCATTCGCTTAATCACCAGATAATTGACTATGTCAGCATACCAGGGAGCTCTATCAACCACAAACAGCTGCTCATCCGGGAAACTATCATCAAGAGGAAGGCTGACATTTGAAGAAGGAGATGATGACAATCTAGAGAGGTGGTCAGCTACCACGTTTTCTACTCCTTTCTTGTCCTTAATGTTGATGTTGAACTCTTGAACTAATAGAATCCAGCGAATCAAGCGTGGTATTGCATCTTTCTTAGCCAACAAATACTTAAGAGCAGAGTAGTTAGTGAAAATAGTAACAGGAGAATCAAGCATATAAGTCTGAAATTTATCAAGTGCAAAAACCACTGCAAGCAATTCTTTTTCAGTAGTGGTATAATTTTTCTGGGCATCATTCAAGGTTCTACTAGCATAATAAATCACAAATGGCCTATAATCCACCTGCTACCCCAAAACAGCTCCTAAGGCATAGTCACTAGCATCTGTCATAATCTCAAAGAGAAGGTCCCACTGCAGAGGTTGCACAATAGGTGCAGTGGTAAGCAATTTCTTAAGGGTATCAAAAGATTTTTGGCACTCATCAGTCCAAACAAATTCAATATCATTTTGTAAAAGAGTGCACAAAGGTTTTGCAATAGAACTAAACCTTTGAATAAACCGCCTATAAAAGCCAGCATGACCAAGAAAAGAACGAATATCCTTAACCATCCTAGGAATAGGAAGTTTAGATATTAATTCAATCTTTACCTTGTCGACCTTTATACCCTCATAAGAAACAATATGTCCCAAGACAATACCCTGAGTGACCATAAATTGGCATTTCTCCCAATTAAGTAAAAGATTTTTTTCCTCACATCTCTGGAGAATACGTGCCAAATTATGCAAACAACTCTCAAAGGATTTTTCAAAAACAGAGAAATCATCCATGAATATTTCACAAATATCATCAATCATGTCAGAAAAGTGCCAAAAGGACAGGTGAAAGTGATTTTCTCCTGATCCTCAGGCACTACAGCAATTTGATAATAACTAGAATAATCATCTAAGAAACAATAATATGCATTACCAGCTACTCTTCCTACTGGCTGAATTAAGTTTTCTATAATCAATGCACATTCTCTAGCCAGTAACCATTCTAGTTGGAATCAACTCATTTTTATCATTTTTTATGACAGTCAAACCAGATTTTTTTGGTACCACTTGAGTTGGACTTACCCACTTACTGTCTGAGATGGGATAAATGATACCCACTGCGAGTAGCTTAAGCACCTCCTCTTTCACAACTTCCTTCATGGTAGGATTGAGCCTACGTTGAGCATCACGAACTGGTCTAGCATCATCTTCAAGATGGATTCTGTAGGTACATACAGCGACATCAATGCCTTGATGTCGGCTATTGTCCAACCAATTGTGCATCGATGCTTCCTTAATACTTCAATCAACTGGGCTTCATCTTTCTGATTTAGCTTTGAGGAAATCACTACCGGAAAAGTGCCTTCTTCAGGACCAAGAAACACATATTTTAAATCTTGAGGAAGTGGTTTCAACTCCAACTGGGGAACTTCTTCCTCTGAAGATTTAAGCATGTCTGGTGGTGGTAGAGCTTCAAACTGGGGTTTCCATCTTGCTCCCGCAAATTGTACTTCAAGTGGTAAAGAAGAATCTACAAAACAATCAAAAAAATCAAAGTCATCTTCATTGATATGATCAATTTTCTCATCAAGTAAAAATTCAGGTGTCTGAAAAATATAATCATCATCAGATAAGGGAGAAGTTGAGCAAATAAAATCTGTTGGTGTCAAACTCTCCACAGCATTCAAATCACTAGTGTCATCAAAATGTGCTGGCATCTTGCTAGGGCTGAAAATGTTCAACTCAAGTGCCATGTTTCCAAAGGTAAGCTTCAAAACTCCACTTCTGCAATTGATCAATGCATTTGATGTAGCTAGAAATGGTCTTCCTAGGATGACAGAAGTTTGGTAAATAGTGGAGACCGGCTGCTGCATGTCAAGAACCACAAAATCTACTGGGTAGTAGAATTTGTCCACCTGGACCAACACGTCCTCTACAATACCCCTCGGTACCTTAACTAATCTGTCAGCCAGCTGTAGCATGATGGAGGTCTTTTTCAGCTCACCCAATCCCAACTGCTCATATAGTGAGAACGGTAGCAAGTTCACACTACTCCCCAAATCAAGTAAAGCTCTCCCAATGCGTGATTCACCAATCATAATGGAAATGTTGGGAGAGCCAGGATCTCCAAACTTCTGAGGAGTCTCGCTCAATATCAATACACTAACTTGCTCCGTTAGGAAAGCTTTCTTCTTCACATTCAGCTTCCTCTTCACTGTGCACAAGTCCTTCAAAAATTTTACATATGAAGGCACTTGTTGTATGGCATCCAAGAGTGGAATATTGATCTTCACTTGCTTGAAAATCTCTTGAATCTTCGTGTGATACTTGTTCTTTTGGCCAGCTGCCAATCTCTGAGGATAGGGAACCACAGGTTGGTATCCCTTACTAGTCTCAACATCTGTACTCACAGGCTTCTTCAGCTATGGTCTCACTATTTCTGATTCTTTTTCAGTTTTATCAGTCTCTGTTACATCTTCAGGTGTAGGACCAACTACCTGTGTGTCTATAGGCATCTCTGGTTGGGGAACTTCCTTCCCACTTCTCAATGTAAGAATTGCCTTCGCTGTCTCAATAACATCCCATGAGAATTATGCACTTGTTGTTGTTGCTGCCTATATACTTGAAGATTAGGTTGCGACTGTGCTGAAAATTTCCCTTTCTCTAGGGTGCTCAAGGTTGTGCTCATCTTATTAATAGTGCCTCGCAACTCATTTATGGCCTGAGTGTTCTGATTATTTGTGGTCGCCTGAATCTGCATGAATTGCTGAAGTGTATTGGCCATCTGAGTCATACTGTCATCTAGGGTCTTCTTTGCAGATGATGAAGGCTGAGAACTCTGTGCAGCTACATGAGGCTAAAATCCAGGATGAGCTACATAAGGATAGCTCTGAGGATTCTGATATGGCGGATACTGGTGCTGAGGAGCACCCTGATTAAGTGGCTGCTGCTGAGGTGGTGGGGACCGACCAGGCTGATCATTTCTCCATGAGAAATTTGGGTGATTCCTCCACCCCGGATTATATGTGTTGGAGAAAGGCTGATTCTGTGCTCTATTAACCCAGTTAGCTGATTGCATCTGCTCAGACCCACCTTATTGAAATACTGGCATAATCGGACAGTCTTGGGTCTTATGGTTTGAATCAGCACATATAGAACATGCCTCTACTACTTTCACGGCCTTCACTTTTTCCATTTCCATTACCTCCAGTCTTCTAGTCAATGCAGCTATTCGAGCTTGAACATCAGTGTTTTCCTTAAACTCATATCTGCCCCCTCCAAAAATAGCCCTCAGTGGCTGTGCTGCTAATAGAACTCGATCAGTACGAGTGTTCCACTGTTGTGCACTCTCAGCAAGGTAGTCAAAAAATGATAGTGCTTCATCAGGTTCCTTGCTAAAGAACTCCTCATTGCACATTGTTTGAACAAACTGTTTGCATTCTGGAGTGAGACTAGTGTAAAAATAGCTCACCAACCTCCAAGATTCAAAACCATGATGTGGACAAATGTTCACCAAATCTTTAAATTTTTTCCAACTAGCCTAAAAGGTCTCATTAGGTCTCTGATTGAACTATCTGATTTGTTCTTGCAAAAACTGAGTTCTCTGAAAAGGAAAAAAATTTTGTAAGAATTCACGCTGCATATCAGACCAACTAGAAATAGAATTAGATCTCAAAGAATTAAACCAAATCTTCGCTTATCCTTTAAAGAGAAAGGAAATAAACGAAGTCTAATAAATTCATCAGTAACAGCCCTAGTAATAAAAGTAGTGCAAGCCAACCCAAAATCTGTCAAGTGCTGGTAAGGACTCTCAGAATCCATTCCGTGTAACTGAGGTATCACTGACATCATGCCATACTTAATAGAGAAATTAGATGCATTTTCAGGTAAAACAATGCATGAAGGTGTAGTGGTGCGAGTGGGTTGCAAATAATCCTTAAGAGTGCGTGGTGCAGGTGCAGCCATGTTTTCTGATTCAATTTCAATTTCCTCACCTGACTCACTAATAGAAAAGACAGAAGAGCTATCTATCTCCAAACTGTGTATACTACTCTCAACACTCGATGTGACTCTAAGCAACCTATTTGAACTGTCCCTCACCCATGACATGAAACATCAGTTTAAAGAGCATAATAAAAATAACGAGTTTAAATTTAAGCTAAAATACTTTCTCAGGCAACGGCGCCAAAAACTTGACTCACTAAAAAATTAGTAGCACTAAAGCTATCCCAAGTGCAGGAGGATGTCGTGTAATAATTAGCAATAAATTCCTGAATCGTTTCCTCAGGGAAAGTTACTTAAAAATCAAACTCGTTGAAAAGGGTGAAAAACTTCACAAAGAGAAAATAAAATGATGGTATGTCCAATGGATGGAAAAGGGTACTAGTCATGGACTAGTTTCATGTTTTTAGATTTTGATTGTCGGATTGGAATGTAAAGAACTAATAGATTAAACTCAGAAATTAATAAAACTAAATTAAGAAGTAAACTAAATTAGGAAGTAATTGACAAAACATGCACTGAAAATTGAAAAGCCCCAAAATCAATGTTCTAGGGTTCATCATTATATTCAAATCACAAATTCTCAAATTAAACCACCGTAATTGTAATCACTATTAAAATGAAAGCTTAACGAAAGGATAAAAGTAAATAACATGAATTAAATGAATAGCAAATAAATTAATCAAACTTCTAAATCAAAATTCTCCAAAATAATTCAGAAACTCAAAACTGAAATGAAATAGCAAGTAGGGAAATAAAAAGATCAAGACAATTGAATGGAGATGAAGATTCGAAGCGGTGGAGGAGGCTGAGCTGCAGTGGCAATTGGACCCCTCAAGGAGTTCTTCAATCTGCTGCAGTATGAGTGAATGATCCAATGGAAATTGTGTAGCTGTGTGAATGATCGATTGTATGAATCCTCCTCTCCGAATCTGAATGAAAATCAATGGAAATTAATGAATTCTAAGTGTTTCTCTACTCAAAACAGAGTTTTCCAAGCCAAGAGTCCTCATAAGATTTAAAAAAAACATATATATACTCTGACGGCGGAATAAACCATGATCTGTAAAATACGATATTCGCTCGAGCGGAGTGTCGAGCGAACATCGAGCGTTTGACTCTGCCTGAGTTAGCTCGAGCGGCCTGTCGAGCGAACATCAAGCGTTCGACTTTGCCTGATTTAGCTCGAGCGGCCTGTCGAGCGAACATCAAGCATTCGATTCTGCCTGAATTCGCTCGAGCGATCTCTTTTCCCGTAACTCGCTCGAACCAACAGTTGATAAAATTAGAGCAGAAATTCATGCTTTTAATCAATTAAAATCACAACTTTGATTTATTCATTTTTTCATATAAAACCAATGATAAAGTAATGAAAGAATTAATATATATTGGTTCCAAAAGCATTAAAAATGTAATAATTCAGCTCAATCACGAGTCCATCCCATCAGTGGTGAGTCTCACTGGCAACCCACTCTCTCTCCTCCTCCCTTCAACCAAATGGGTATGAAAACCCATTTATCTCCTCCTAGCGCTGTCGTACGCGGCCAATGTGGCCACCAAGCACCACCAATAGCTCCACCACCTCATAGGCTTCCCCTCCATAGCCTCCCCTTCCTCCAGCTCCCTCTCCTCCCTTAGATCGCTCCTAACAAAGGCACGGCCTACCCACATGGGTTTCACCTAGTGCGCCACCGTACGTGGTAACTCAGGCCGTCGCACCTCACCAGCAACCTTCGCCCTTCACCAGTGACCAACCCCCACCAAACCCACCTCCTCTCTCCCTCCCAGTGGCACACACACACATAACCCATAAATGGGTATCCTACACAGCTTCACCACCATTGACGGCCTTAGCGCCGTCGGGCGTGGGTTCTAGCCCCACCAACAGTCTCCCCTTACCACTATGGCTCCTCCTTGAGCTCCTTCTTGCCAACCAAGTCCCCACCTCTCAAACGCAGTCTCACACTCTCGAATGCACTGTTTATGGCGAGATGCCGCCGTGCTCTACCACAGACCACCATGAGGCCACCTTGAGCCTTTCCAAGACCATGCCTAGCTATCCCTAAGCCCAAACTGCCACTTTACATGGTGGACAGCCACTGTAATCGGTTTAACTACCACGTACTACTCCTCCTCATGACAGGCAGCGAGCGACACACGGGTTATCTTGTCGACAGTATAACCCTCTATCTCTCGTTATTTACGATATATGTTAGTTAATAGGTTGTGGACTATGCTATTAGTATTGTGGAGTTCGTTGTGAAGTGTGGTTGTGTAGTGAAGTGTTGAGCATAATTGTGTAGTGTTGTGGACTGTGCTGTAAAGTATGAGTGTGAGGTGTATGCTGTAGTAGTAATACGGCGTGGTGTGTGAAGGGAGTACACGTGGCCTATACTCCATGTAGTGCAGTGACACACCATGTGACATGCATCGTAGTGATGCGTGGAGTAGTGTGAGTGGAAGAGAGTATACGTGGCATGTGGTCGATGTTGTGTAGCAACGCACCGTATGGTATGTTGTGAATAAAATAATGGTTGCATAGTCGAGGAGTGTAGAATGTACTGGGTAGTGTCGAGAATTGTGTAACAGTGTCCTAAAGTAGTTGTGGTGTGGCTTGTAGTTCGATGTGACAGGTGTCACATTGTGGTTGACGTATGGCTAAGAGTATGTGTGAAGTAGTGGAAAAGTGTAAGAGTAGTGTAGCGGAAGCATGACGGGCGTCGTGCCGTAACTTGGGAATAGTCTCAAGCTACGTGATGTGACAGAGATGCATTTGTGGATGCAGTCCTATTGTTAAGTGTCGGGACGAACTTTACAGGGCCACGAAGTAGGAAGAATCCTATCAACCAGGTTTGAACAAGTTGGCATCAGAGTATGGACCTTGTTTATACAAGCGGGCGTTCATTGGACTATAAGTTGGTCTTAGGTGATAAAAGGGATGAGGTAGATGTGCCTCTAGAAAGAAATGTGTGCTGGACAGGTTTATCATATGTAATGAGTAATCTGTCCTCAGCATGGTTACACGACGTTAAGTCTCAAAGTTGGCTTAAAGTCATGTGGCATGTATGGATAGGAATAAGGATTGAGTATGGGATAGGATACATGGAGATAGTAATGGGTAAGTTGTCTAGGATTGGGATGCATGACTTAGTCAGTCTGAGTCATGCGTCGACATGTGGTTGATAGAAGAATAAGATGAAGGTCTTAATGTCTTAACCCTAAGGTGAATCAAGGAGGTTCACCTTTCCTTAAGACACTGAAAGTTTTACCATAGTAAATGGCATGTAAGAGCCCAGGGATGGATGAAGAGTGTTCCAAGTGAAGCATAGTTCTATTTCAAGTATAGTTGCTTATGCATTAGATAGAGAATGACGTAAGGTTATGTGTATGCATGTAGGTTATCATCTGACTTGCACACGAATGGACTGCATGGAATGAGTATGGCATGAAGTCCAGGTAAGTATTGCATTCAAACTCTTCTAGAGTTTTCTAAATAGAAGAAAATGAAAATGAAACTTTTTTCTTTAAGAAACACGCTTTATGAAAAAGAATGCTAAGTATTAGTTTTCAAGAATATGTACGTAACAACCCTCCTTGGCAGCCCTCTTTCACGCACCCAAAGTAAGTAAGTGTATACATGGATGGATACTATAAGTGGTACGTATTGTATGTATGTTCACGAAATGAAACGAACTGACGTTTTAAATTATGCACAAATTGACATTTTAAATGATGTCATGAAAGAAAACTGTTTTAACATGTCCCATGCTTTCAAAATAACTTTTATGAATGAAATGACTGTAAGAACTGTAAAGAATTGTACGAACTATAAGAAGTGAAATGAATTAATAGACTGTAATTGAATGAATGGACTGAAAAGAAATAAAAGGACTTAAATGAATGAATGGAATGAATACTTAATGTATGAAAATACGTAACGGCCACATGAATGGAATGGAAAAGGTACCAAAGAACTGGATTGGGCAGATTGCAATGCCGAGTAAGTAGTACTGGTAGTGTACGCAATGTTGCACCCTGACGGAATGGATTTCCAACCCGTGGCCACATGTGGAATCTTGTCCAAAAGACCGTTAGCCCCAGCACACGGAACGCAATAGTGTACAATGGCCAATGAAAGTGATAAGAAAGAATGTATGCATGTTAAGAAAGAATGCATGTATGTATGAAATAATATATGCATGAATGTATGTAAGAAAAGATGTATGCATGAACAAACTCTTTAATAAATGAAGGCAACATATTTCTTTAAAAATGTTTGTCTTTAAAATGTAAGAAAAGATGAACTGCATGTCTATGCATGATAAGTATATGATGTGTATGGAATGATGAATGCATGACTAAAAATCTACGTTATTATATTTTAATTGTATGAATTAATGCTTATGAGTCATCGACTTATTTTAGTTTTAATGCGTGCCCTCCCAGGGACAAGATAATCATGGCCCGTCAGGACAGGCACAGCCCAAGGGGGAGAGTACGAAAGCCTATGTAAGATATTTTGTACGGGAGACTTTAATTATAAAATTTAATGTTTTCCGCTATAACCTTTTAAATTAAGAAAACAAGTTTTATTCATAAACATAAAGTATTTTTTATCCTGGCACGAAAGGAAAAGAAAATTCAAAAACAACTGTAATTCCTGTTTATTTTTATTAAAATTATTTTCTAAATGACCCACCACAAGAATGGGTGTTACAGCTCCAACGAGAACCCCAACATCATGTATTCTCTCCCTTCCAGACTTGAAGGATCTTGTTGGGCCAGGGTTTACTTGGGTTGACTAGGCACCCCTTATCTAGGCCTATATTCTTGAACTTTAGGTCCCAGGAAAAATCCCCCCCCCCAAACAAATATTATCTTTTGACATTAATATCTCTAATTCTTTAATGTTATCAATGTATATTCATTTTATAAATTGATAATCCTTCAATATATATACACACACATACATGGTGCACACTTACATATATACATATATTTATTCTATTAGTTATCAATTTATATATAGATATAAATATATATATATATACACTTAATCTCGAAATGATATACTAAAACACACAACGGTACCAAAATATTCATTTCCAATATTTAAACTGCATTGGTCACAACACGAAACTTAAAACATTAATTGGTTAGAATACCATCCAATTCTAATGAAAGAATGAAAGAAGAAATTAAAATAGAAAATTCGGGACGAAAGTAAAGTACATCAGGAAGAGATAATGCCATGAGATCATTGCGTCATGCCTGTTTGGGATTTCCATCCATCGTTTTTCACTATAGATTAACGTACTGCTTTAATATTGTCTGTTATAAATATGTTATAAATATGTTACTATTTACATACCACACACAAGAAGAAATACTTTAAGCGCTGAGATCCTAGCTAGCTAGGCACCAATGGTGCCGCACCAATACTCTGTGTCTATATATATACAAACACTAGTACCGTCCGTGCGGCAGAGTCGGGACACTTTGTTCATTCCTAAAGAAGTTACCAGGATCAACCTCAGTCTTGATTTTCACCAACCTCTTGAAATTACCCTTGAAATACTTGATTCCATAAACTTTTCCTTCCGAGTAACTGTCCTTTCCGTTGTGATTTATTCCCAGGTCAAGATCTTTGTAGTTGAAAAATGCCACTCTTGGATTCTTGGACACATATGGAGTCATGTAACTGTAAAGCTTTCTTGTCAAATTTATATAGTAATCCTCTTTCGCTGCCTCATGCCAGTCTACTGCATACTGAATCTTTGCCAGATTCCCAGCTCGATGTGGGAATGGAGTTTCCTTCGCCGGAATCTCAGCCATTCTTCCACCATAAGGATTGAATGTCAGTGCTACGTGCTGCAGCTCAATCAATCTCTTCCAAATCACCTCCAGCCCATCCTTGGAAATTGGCTTCTTCAAATAGTCTGATTTCCTCTTGAAGTAAGCAAGATCTTGTGTTCGGTTGAGCAAATCATGGACGTTTGCTGTCCCGTTAGTGTACTTCCAGAAAATTAGCACAGATTGAGCCCAGCTGGTTTCGTTGCAATCTGATTTTTTCAATCCCAATTCCGGGAAGCTCTTTTTCATGACTAAGAGAAGTTTGTCAGAGTCTCCAAGGAACAAGGCAAGGAATCTAGCTCTTCCAGTCTTCTGGTCATCAGTTCCATTTACCACGTCCAAGATAAGCCTGATAAAAAGGTTGTTATCCAACTTATCTGCAACATGTTGCCACCGATACACGATGTCTGTGGCATTTTGGTCCAAGGTCTTCGTAACCTGGAAAACAGTCACTGTTTTCGGAATGCGAACGATTATGATTTTGTAAGAAACAACCACTCCAAAGCTGGCTCCTCCACCACCTCTAATGGCCCAAAACAGATCTTCTCCCATAGATTTTCTGTCAAGAAGTTTGCCCTTAACGTTGACAATCTGGGCGTCAATAATGTTATCCACTGACAGGCCGTGCTTTCTCATCATATTACCATAGCCTCCTCCGCTAATTTGCCCTCCGACACCGACTGTAGGACAAACACCAACAGGAAAGCCATGGGTTTTACTTTTCTCGTAGATTCCATAAACAACCTCGCCGAGAGTTGCCCCGGTCTGGACCCAAGCGGTCTCACTTTCCATATCAATGTGAATGGAACGGAGCTTGAACATGTCGAGGATAAAGAACGGGACCTCAGCAACATAAGAAAGACCCTCATAGTCATGGCCTCCACTTCTGATCTTCATTTGCAGGTTCTGCCTGTGAGCACAAACCACGGCTGCTTGAATGTGGGACACATGCAAAGCAGTGAGAATGAGATAAGGTTTACTGAACGTCTTGAATCGGAGGTTTCGGATGTAACGTTGCTGAACAGAAGAGTAGGAGCCATTGTTGGGAGTATGGATAGCCGCAGATATTGGATGAGAGGGCTGAGAATGGCTCAAAAGGCAGTGAACAAATGAGCCAGAGGTGGCTGAAACGGAAGAAATCCATGAGATGGAGATCAGTAGGAGAAGTGAGAGCCATGAAAGCATTGCTGCAGGCAGTAGTACTGAAGTTTTCATTTTTAGTAATCTTTGATTCTGCATAGTAATTAAGAAAGTTGGGTTTTTCCGTCGAATCCTTGGATTGGCAATATATATATATGTACGTAGAATGCAGATCATGTGCGACAAAGAAACTCCTTAAAATAATAATAATAATAAGTTTCATATAAATAAATTTTATGCAAGTCTTTGTAAAAAAAATAGACCATACATTAAAATTGCGAAAATAATAAAAAGGTTATATAAAACTTATCTATTTAGAGCTATATTTATCATTACTTAATAATAATAATAATAATTAATAAAAAAAAACACTTGATAAGAAGAGCATGCAAGGCTCATCGTAATTGACTTCAAAGAGGAAGAGGTGGCGCCGATACTTCGGCAGCTTGCCATATAGAGTTATAGACGTTGACAATCCAAATCATTTGTCGTATATACCTATATTGCCATTGAAACCTACGTGCGTTCCTTCTGCATAATATTGAATTTCTAGATAATTGCAAATATAATATATCCAGAACTACTGTAATGTCTTGCACACGTCCCGTGAGAATGTTGCACGTAATTTATCTCTCTTCCATTTCGATGTAAACAAATTAAAATTGTAACAGACACGTGTGTTTATTATTTATCATTTTATATTATTTAACAAAATCCACTTCCAATTGGCGCATTGATAGGCAGCAACGTCAGCCTTTAGACTAAAAAAAATATTCTCATAAGTTTTGTTGGAATTTAAAAAGAATGAGACTACTTTTTATGCATTTTAAACAAATTCTAATGTATTTTCAAAGATATTATGCACGTCTATTAAATGTTTTTTATTATTTAAGAAAAATCTTTTCTACTGTTCGAACGTTCTAAAATTGTTCGTACATATATATATTATAAATCATTCAAATGATTACATGCATAGAACATTCAATATCGATTGTACACAATAGGCCTTCGAACACATCCATACTATTAGAGCAGGGATACAACCTTCATCACAAAATATATTTTGGGGCAGCGATATTAGGACAACTTTGGCGCGAAGTTTTCATACCAAAATCATTTTCGGAACGAAAATACTATTTTTTGTGACAAATTTTCATCTCAAATATCGTTTTTGCTCCAGTGGATGGACCTACTGAACAATTAATTAATAGGCTTACCAAGTCAATGCATCCGGCTTATCCATGGGTGCAAACAGAATTTGTGAATGAGAAATTATATCTACAGTCTAATCAGAGTGTGCAAGCCATTCACACTCTTTAAAAAAAAGTCGATAAAACCAATACTTAATTACATGAAAAAAGTAAACTTTTTTAACGGTGGACTAGTCACCTTGCTTGCACACTCTAGAAGTATACCTAACGTTACTCTTCGTGAAAATATTAATAAAGACTTGTATATTTATACCTTAAAAAATTATCCCGCGTCAAACTTTTACGGTATTTTTAGGGACGCATAATAAATAGAGAGAATGAGAGGTCTTGCCACACAAGTCAAAGAAAACGATATCGCATGCTAGCTAGGGATATTCCCATATATATCATTCTCAAAAAGAAAATAGGTGCTAATAATTAATTTTTTAGACATTTACAGCCACATATAGTTATAGAAAAGAGATGGTATCAATTTTCATATTTAATTACGAATAGATTGGTCCATCCCGATGCATGATTTTCACATTTAATTAAGATTAGATTAGTCCCCATCCCAATGCATGTTATTTCTAGGTGATCCATATGCATCCTGTTATCTACTCAAAGTGGAAAAATCTCGGATTAATATGAAAAAATTAATTTTTTAATGATCGACACACCTTGCTTGCACATTCTAGAACTATATCTACCGTTATTTTTGTAAAAATGTTAATAAAGACTTGTAGACTTATACCTTAAAAATTTTTCACGAGTAAAACTTTTATGGGATTTTTATGGAGATAAAATACAGAAAGACAATGAGAGATCTTGGCATAGAGTCAAAGAAAACGATATTAGATGCTAGGGACATTGCCATAACATTCTCAGAAAGAAAATAGGTACTAATAATTAAGTTTTAGCCATTAACAGCCACGTATGAGTTATAGAAAAGAGATGCAATCGATTCTCAGACTTAATTACGGATAGATTGGTCCATTACAATGAATGTTATTTATAGCTGATCCATATGCATCGTGTTATCCACTCAAAGCGGAAAAATTTGGAACTAATATGAAAAAATCAATTTTTTTAATGGTCGACACACCTTATTTGCACACTCTAAAACTGAATCCCGTGTCAAACTTTTACAGGATTTTTAGAGACACATAATAAAGAGAGAGAACGAGAGATCTTGACACACAAGTCAAAGAAAACGATATTGCATGCTAGGGATATTTCCATATATATCATTTTCAAAAAGAAAATAGGTGCTAATAATTAATTTTTTAGACATTCACAGCCACATATAAGTTATAGAAAAGAGATGGTATCGATTTCACATTTAATTACGAATAGATTGGTCCATCCCAATGCATGTTATTTCTAGGTGATCCATATGCATTGTGTTATCCACTAAAATCAGAAAAATCTGGGACTAATATGAAAAAATTAATTTTTTTTAAAGGTCGACGCACCTTCCTTGCACACTCTAGAACTATATCTATCATTACTCTTTGTGAAAATGTTAATAAAGACTTGTAGACTTATACCTTAAAAAATTTTCACGAGTAAAACTTTTATGGGATTTTTATGGAGATAAAATAAAGAGAGACAATGAGAGATCTTGGCATAGAGAGTCAAAGAAAACGATATTAGATGCTAGGGACATTGCCATAACATTCTCAGAAAGAAAATAGGTACTAATAATTAAGTTTTAGCCATTAACAGCCACATGAGTTATAGAAAAGAGATACAATCGATTCTCAGGCTTAATTACAGATAGATTGGTCCATTACAATGAATGTTATTTATAGGTGATCCATATGCATCGTGTTATCCACTCAAAGCGAAAAAATCTAGAACTAATATGAAAAAATCAATTTTTTTAATGGTCGACACACCTTGCACTACAAGAAATATGACCTTTTGCAATGTTTTTTATTTTGTTACAATTAAAATCGTTGCAATAGGTAATTTTTTATAGCAAAATTAAACTCGTTGCCATGTTTTCACATCAATTTACGATTTAAAGCTGGGGCGCATCAACTTTAATTTTTTGCAGCGATTAATTACTTTAGAGCAGCGAAAATATGCTTTGTAATAAGGAAATTTTTGTTGCAGCGGGATAGTCTCGTTGCTATTGTGTGCAGGCACCAAATCGCAAGAGCACTTTAATTTTTCCCCCCGAAATTATATGCCCACTCTGTCACCAAGTACCCTTCTCCTCCACTTCGACGTTCTTACCATTTCTCAGAATCATCAATGCCCAGGTCACCCACCTTGAGAATCACGACTTGGATAACCTCCCTTGTCTACTATGTCCCAAACCCTAGATTCTTTCCTCCACTTCATTTTCCTTCCACGGAAGTTACATTCGTCGTTTCCTCCTCATACGAGCTCTGTTTGTGAGTGATTACTATCGGAGTGATTTTCACACCGATTTCTACCTTGAAGTTGAAGTTGACGTTGTCGAGCCCGACTCTTGGGTTAGCCCATTCCGTCACCACAGGTATCTTTGCAATGAAATCTCTCTCTCTCTCTCTCTCTCTCTCTCTCTCTCTCTCTCTCTCTCTCTCTTCACCCGCGCTCGTTGCTTTATCAATATGGTAGCTTTTTGTTTGTAGACTATTGATAGATGTTTGAATCTGAAATCATCTCCTTTCTTGCTCAATTTATATATATGTCTGCATTTTGGCTAAGTGTTGATGTGGGTATACGGATGTTCATAATTTTTGGGTGATAGTTTTAATTTGTGTCCTCCGATTGACTGATTTTTGCTTGAAATCCCTACTTGGTCTCTTTATCCATCGAGAATGTAACTGATATTGTATACAGAAAAAGCCCCCTTTACCCCCACAATAGACTGCATGTCTATCTCTCAGTGAAATGAAAAAAAGTTATGGCCTTGTTCCATAATATGGCGTTTAAAGAAATGAACCATCAAAATCCCTAAATTCATGTCATAAGTGCTCACCTAGCTGAATTATCATACCAAATGATTTACTCTAATTTATTGGTTAGGCTACCACTAAATGGAAGGTAAATGATAATTATAATATGAAATGAAGACTACTGTCTGTAGTACTGCTAGTATATTGTTTATATAATTAAACAATATACTAGCTAGTAAGTAACATTAGATTTATTGAGAATTAAACAGTGATAAGTAACATATGAAGCTAGTATATTATCATTTATATAATTGGAAATAATTATTGTGTGGGATATACATGATAGAGTGACACCTCATCAATTATGGTTTAGCTCAATTATGTAAAACTATTTATCATACAAGCTTAAGTGAAGAGACTTGAGCACTTTATTTCACTAATCCAAAGAATTGAGATTTAACTGTTTTCATCCCTTAAAAATTATTTATCATACTAAGCCTTTAGTTTCTTAAAATTAAGGGACGCAGTAGGTAAACTTTTCACTACTTATACTCCAATTACCTAAAGTCACTGAAGTAAAAATTCTTCCTATTTGTATTGTCTGGAACTATGAGGTTTTGCAGAGCACTTTACCTATGAGCATGCAGATAGATTAATATTTTTGGGAGTTGACTTCAAATTATCCATTTATCTATTCTTGAAAATTGCTTGAGTAGATTGTGTAAATAAATATTGTAGATTGTGTAGCTGTTTGTGTCCATTTGTGTATACTGTGTTGTGGATTATGTCTAGGTGTTTTGGTGGCCTCTAGTGACAGATAGTGTACTAATATTCTTTTCTTTCTTCTATTTTTTTTTTTTTTGTGAATATCTTTCTTTTAATGGTTAATGAATGGCAATGGACTTGCTGAAAATAAGAATCTCAGCTTGTTGGAACAATCTTCCTGAGACTGTCATGACTGGATATTTTCAGAGCTTGCCTTTCATACGTAATTCATGTACTCTTAGTAAGTGTAGCTACCACACTTCTGTGTTTGACAAGGCTTTTAGCTTATGGTGCCTCAAAGTTTTTTTTATCAATATTTCATTTTAAAGTTAAATACTAAAATAGCCATTGTTGTTTGCCCATTAAATAGATTAATCCCTGAACTTTAATTTTTAACTTTTTACTCCCTAAACTTTTAACTTTGATCAAATCAATCATTCTATTAATATAGCCACATCGAAGCCAAGTCACCAGCATTTTGTTTGACATGCTGATCCTGTAGCTATTGGTCAATTTGTTTCTTAAAAGCTATCTTGACTTGGTGAAATTGGTAGCCTCATTATGTTTTGCAAGAGTCTCATGCTTTTTTAATGTGGTTTCACTGCTTAAATATGTAGTTGGGTGTATAACCAAGTGGAGGGAAGGTAGAAACATGAAGAATTCATGCTATCTACTGCTTGAAGAGGTGAGATGATTTTCTGCCTTGTCAGCTTTGGTTTCGAGTATTTTGAGATTGTGAAAAGTACTTTAATATCACTCCATTTGGTTGATTGAGATTGCAGTACTTTATAATTGTGCTCCTTTCTTTCCTTTACTTTAGGGAGTCAAGGAATTTCAATTTGGTTAATTTCTCTCCAAGAGTTCGTCCATTATATCTTCACTGGTTTTCTCTTATGCAATTTTCCTTCATTGACTTATCAATAGGAAAAGTTGTATTTTACTTATAAAAAAAAGGAACAGTTGTATTTTTCTTCCAACAATGTTGATGTAATGTATAGTTTCTTGTCTTTGTTTAACCTAAAGTGATCCTTCTACTTCCAACTTTCACTTGGATCATGCTGCATCCCTACCATATTTGGTTTAAAAAGGGATCTTGCGTACTTTGTTTGTGATTTATCCAGCAGATTGTCCTTATACAACTTTTAATCAATGCAATAACATTTATATAAATATATATATATATATATATATCTTAAATGTTACCATCTTACAAATATGTATAATATATACTTCACACAAGCATAAAATGCAAGAAAAGTCACTTTAAACACAAATCCTAAAAAGATAGCAGCAAACACACTTCCAAGTTCTAAAATTTTCTACATTAGACCCATGTTTGCAAGGCTTTATTTTGTTTCCTATGTATTTGAAACTGACTTTCAATTTCAAGATTGACGTTGACACTTGAACCTGTCATTATTTCAAGAAATAGTTGATGTGTACCGCTTACTCTGTTATAAGGTTTTTCAATCATCCTCATGTACTGTTAGCTAACTTTTAGGTTATCTCTTGAGTGATCAAACCATAACTAGCAATTTTGTTCCTTTGGACACCATTCCTTCTAAAGAATAGTTTTTGATACATGGATTCCAAAAGGTTTTACATTGTCATTGTCCAACAGGTTTAACTTTTTTCCTCTCTTTCTTTCTATTTATGATCTGCTTCCATGTTTGGTGAGTTTTCATTACAATGTAAGAAGCAACTGATTATACATTGTTTTCTTTTATAGTGTGTATCTTCTCACTGAGATACAAGGATGCAATTTATAAAGGGTAAGTTTAAGCAATCCCAAAAAGAATGGCTATTGTTTTGATTCAGAAGAAGTCCAATTTACATCTTAGTTTCATTACTAGCAAAAAAGGCAACAAGACTTACATTGGTAATTGTATTTGTGCTGCTTTTGGATGGTACTTCGACTTTCAATGGTCTAGACAGAGTAGGTCTCTTTAACAGAACTTCTTTACTTGCATTTGAGGTAATATGTGAGGTCTCTTCATTCAGTGCTTTTGCATGATCTTTTCATATAATATTCACTTGTTAGATGGAGTTAAGCATTGTTACAAGTTGGCTGCCTTTTAAGGTATGGTGACCTTCTAATTGAAATTCATAATCTTTTTGCATCTAGGATTCCAACATATCTACTCCCTCTACTTGCCATTGAGAACAAGGAAAAGCCTTATGAACATCTAAGGCTTACTTGCTTAGGTGCTATTGATTCCTTAGTGAAGGTAATCTTTCTTTCAACCTCTTCAATAGTCTTTAAGCACTTTGTTTTCCCATGTTCCTTGATATATATTTCTCACCCAATTTGATTGTTGATAATTAAAGTTTGTTTAAAAAATTGCACAAAAAATGTATGTTCTAATCAGAACACAAGTATTTCCTGTATTATGCATAGGAAACAGAGTTTGTGCTTCATGGGAAATATCCATTCTCCGTATAGGCTTGATTGCTTTTTAACTATATGAACCTGTTACCCAAGGTAGCTTCTCTAAAAGTTCCAACATCTTAAACTGCTAAAATAAATAACCATAGGAGGACTTTTGAATATGTTTTCAATAATTAACTCAGTTCTCCTAGTTCAGTCTAAGTCTTAATAGGCACCAAATCTAAGTCTTAATAGTTCAGTCTATTATAAAGATCATACCATAAACCCTCAAAATCCCTATACCTCACTAGACTTCCCACCTCACCCCACACATCCATTGTAGCTGGATAATGTTTTTGAAAACATCACATACAGACTCTTCCTCCATATTGCAGATTGGACAAGAAGCACAAGGCTGTTTTTTTTTTAAAGGTTGTTTTTTGTAGGTAAGATAGCATCAAGGACTCTTCACATGAATTCTTTTATCTTTCCAGCAACTCCAAGATTTGGTGAAACGTCTTCCACTGCTCCCCATTTTGCCCCTCTGATAAAGACTCCCCCTAACACCTTTCAATTTTTGGACATAGGTTATTCATACATGATATATGATTGAATTTGTCTTCCATTTAAATAGCAAGTTCACCTAAAATCTGTCACATTAATATCATGGTTGGAAATGATAAAATTATAAAAAATAATAATATTTCTGTCACACTTTACAAACTGCTACCTTGGAGGTGTCAAGGAATCGTCTCGAATCTAAATTAACACAAACTAAAAGAGAAAGTTCAAGTTAATCTCAACGAGAATATATCCATTGCTTCCTAGGTTAAGTCAAAGGGCCATTCAATAAGCGAGTGGAACCTGATGATGTAAGGTTCAGGGAAACATCAGTTGGGCATGAATGTCTTTTCTAACTTGTGTTGAGTCGTTGCAGCAGAATGTGCTGCCTAAATAGTTTGGGATTTATATTGTGGTTTGCATTATGTTCTGTATTTCCTTAGATTTTTCTTTAATATTTTTCTTTCATGCCAAGTTGATGATTGTGCCTTTGTTGTTGAATTAGTTTCACTTAGTTTCTGCTCCTATCAATGATTGAGTTCCTGTGTTTTATTAATTTCTTTTATCTCCTATAGGATATAAATCTGAAACCATTTATATAATTTATTGGCTTGGAAACTCAATCAATACTTCAATACAAAGCCTTTTCATATAAATATTTATTGGGTTAGTGATCTGAGTTTATATATGCATATTCTGTTTTATATATATTTGATATACATTATTTTGATAGTTGTGGTAGTGGTTATGTATAATAAACTATTTAAATTAATAGTTTTCAGTCATTCTATAACGGTCCGCGCATTGGGTGGGTTAGGTACGTTGGTGTGCAACTGCAGCCTTTTAAAATTTATTACAAGTCAATGTATGTGTTTTTCTTTATAAAGAATGGTGACCATGTCTTTGGGTGCCACAATCTATAATTGTTGTAGGAGATAATTGTTAGAGAAATTTATTCAAAGATTCCAGCAAAACATTGGAAAGTTCTGAAATTTTAGTACTAACAATTCTTTCATGGTATCTTCCAACCTCATCTGTTCTGACATTTTTTCATTCAAATACTTGTTTAATTGAGTGTATAACCAAGTGGAGGGAAGTTAGAAACAAGCATAAATCGTGTAACCTATAGCCTGAAGAGGTGAGATGATTTTCTGTCCTGTTTTGTTGCAATTTGTACATTTCTACAAATTGACTTGTAAGACTTTTAACTCTACTTCTTCCTGTATTCAAATCTAGTTTTAATTGTTAGTATTTATTTTTAACCTTTTCCTCAACCTAATAACCTAAGTATACAACTATCTCATTGGTTGTAAAAATCTTGTGTAGGAAATGTCCAATATGCATTCTGTTTTAGTTCAAATTAGGCCATTTTCATTTCTATCTTCCATTTGATCTTCCAGACAACTAAAGTTACTTGCTAATTTGTGTGATGAACAACTTAAAATCAAGGGCAAAACTAGCTATCAAGTGATCCTTAGTTCTTAAAACTTTTTGGTTTCAACAAAGTTTTTGTCTTCATGTTTAGGTTCTACCAAAATATGGATATTTTGGTATTTACCTCATTTTTGTCCACTAGCAGAACTTTTAGATTGAAGCATCTGTTATATATTTCTAGTCCATTAAAACATCTGTCAATTCATTCCTGGCAAAAGTTTTTAATTGCAATTCACTTCTCCTTTTTATGAAGCCTTTCTATCCTTTCTTTTATATGATTTAATTTGAGTTGTGTATCATATTGTCCACCATATATAAATAATAGTTTTTAATCCTCTACATATCTTTTGATATAAGTTTGAAAATCCTTGTTTTTTAGTCAAGTAATGCTTTGTGTTTTTGCTTAATCTATATATATTTAGATTGGTCACTACAAGTCCTATGGATAATTATCTCTACCTTGATCGTAAAAGTGTAGTTTGAAAGCAGTGGAGACCTTAATAAATATCTAAGTAAATTGTTTATAAATTTGCACAGGAGTTATGGTTTGGATAGTTATTGATAAGATTCTAGTGTTAACAATACACATGTTTTCCAGAATTTTATGAAAAAGAGGTTTTATTAAAAAGTTGTACTTTACTTGAATGGAGTTCTACTTTGAGATCAATAAATTAGACTGATGCTGATGTGTTACAACTACTATGGAAAGTAGGTTTTCAGGCATTCTTTACCTACAATATGCTTTCCCGTCTATATAACTTCATGCTTTTCACTTTCCAGGTTTTTTTATTTTGCTAATCTGTTGGTGTTGCGTCTTTCCAGAAAACTCATATACAGGTATGCCTTTGTTTCTATTTTTAGTCTCTCATAATCTATTGAAATATATTTAGAGAGTTGTTGATATTGCCACTGTCACAGTGATCTTGAAGTTATATTCCACTCACCCTTGCCAAGAGCATAGATCCTATTACTACTGCCTAGCATCTTTTCTTGAATATGGGAGCAATTACTTTAGTTGAAAGTAATGAAGTGCACTTAGGCTCGACTTGATGTTTATACTGTAGAAATATATACTGAATATATTTTTGTTTGTTGTATACTAAATGTACTAAACATATAATTCATGTAAGAGCTCCATTTCAGTTGTAAGGAATGGACAGTTGTTAGTTTAAACAGTGTGCAAGTGGATTTGGATGAATGCATGAATGTCTTGCAGATTATATGAAAGTGTAAAAAAGCTACTACAGTTTCAGTAGTATCTTTTTTTTTTTAATTTTGTAATTGGGTATTTCCAGCGATATTTAATTGTTGCAAATCATTCAAAACTCGTCGCATTCATCTATTCCAGCGATTTTAGTCCTCGGAAAAAAGATTAAATGCAACAAAAGAAGTAAACGCTGCTTCTGATGTAGCGTATTTACAGCCCTTTTTGACCTTTTGCAGCGATTTTAGTCCTTGCAAAAAATATTAAATACAACGAAGGAAGCAAGCGTTGCTTTTGATATGGGTTATTTGCAACGCTTTTTAACCTTTTGCAGCGATTTTAGTCCTTACAAAAAATATTAAATACAACAAAGTAGGCAAACGTTGCTTCTGATATGGGGTAATTGCAACGCTATTTTGAGCGTTTGCAAGGATTAAAATCATTGGAATTGCTCAAAAGCAGCGTTTCTAATGCGAAAGTCATAACCCATTTCCAACGTGTTGCAATATAATTTACAACGAAAAAAACATTGCAATTGATATCAATTGCAACGTTTTTATGATATCGTTGCATTGATCAAAAAAGAAAGGATTATATCGTCGAACGTGCAAGGAACTAAAAAAAGCTGCAATTGAGATATTGCAGCGTTTTTATATATCATTTGCAATGTTTTTGAGTGCTGTAAAAGGTCAAATTTTTTATAATGTTGCTTACACACTCTAAAACTGTATCCTGTGTCAAATTTTTATGGGATTTTTAGAGACACATAACAAAGAGAGAGAAGGAGAGATCTTGACACACAAGTCAAAGAAAACGATATTGCATGCTAGGGATATTTCCATATATATCATTTTCAAAAAGAAAATAGGTGCTAATAATTAATTTTTTAGACAATCACAGCCACATATAAGTTATAGAAAAGAGATGGTATCGATTTTCACATTTAATTACGAATAGATTGTTATTCAAACACTTTCTTCATTTGAACATAATGAAATAACTTCATGTCGTTTGAATTAAATTTCTATGACATTCGAACATATACCACAAACCTGTTCAAACAAGATTTTGGGATGAAATCTTTTTCATCCTTAACAAAATTTTCTTTCGAACGGGATTTCATCCCTAAAAGTATTTTTTTTAGATGAATTATTTTAGACTAAGAATTTCGATCTTCAAAAACTTTTTGAAACAGACTTTTTATGATAAATTAGAGATGAAATTTTTTCGTATCTAGAAACATTAATTCTGGGATGAAAAGTGGGTTTTTTAGGATAAAAGTTTTCTTCCCAAAAAACCCATTCTCTCAAAGTGACTAAGTTTATGATTTTTTTAATATTATCTTTTGACACTAATCTCTCTACTTTTTTAAATTGGAATGGTACAAAAATATTCATTTCTAAATATATTTAAATTGGAATGGTAACAAAACGAAACTTAAAACCTTGGTTAGAAATATACCATTCCATTCTAATGAATGAATGAGGAAGAAACTAAAATAAAAATTCGGGACCAAAAGTAAAGTACATCAGGAAGAGATAATGGCAAGTGATCATTGCCTCATGCCTAGTGTTTGGGATTTCTACAGATCATATATAGAGCTTTTAATTTTAGCGCCTTGATAAAATGTTGTTTAATTTTTTATAAACAAATGCTTAAAGTGGTTTTTAAAATTGTTACAATGTTTACAGTTATTTGTCGTTACTTTATAACGAAAGTTTAATTTTTATTTTTTTTTTAAAACTGTACTTTTAAGCTATTAATTAATGCATTTTTTATAAATTTACAAAATAACGATATTTTTAAAAAGAGTATTTATTATGTTAAAAATACTTTTCTAGCTAACTTCCAAACTTAAAACTAAACAAACAGTACGCACCGAAAGATTAATTAGATAGTGAACCACAATTTTCTCTTCTTTTTTTTTCCCCTATTTATTAGAAGTTTACGTAATATCTTGAATTAAATATAAATTAAAAGGTTGTGAATAGAATCGTGTTATCTTGCTTGGGAGGGAATATGTTTACCCGTTAAGATTTATTCTATTCAAGTTTTGTTATATACAAATAAAGTCGTGTACTAATCTACGTATTAATACTGATTTATTCATATTTAAAATTTAAATTAACACAGTTTTCAATAAAATTTACTTTTTGACCAATCATATTAAATTAGTGCACATATTAGTGTACATTTATACTTCCAATTAGATTTTTCCTATTCTATTTGTCTGCTTTTACAATACCACACATCCTAAGAATGAGTCTCACACATCTTTTAATTCAAATCAATTTATTTCTATAGTCATCTTGTTCCACATGATTTTGATCTCCGTAGCCCGTTAAAGAGAAGAAAGCCAAGATCCCCAAGGAGAAGAAGTTGAAACAACAAAAGCTGCTGCTCATCCTCCATACTTTTAGACACAAGTATTTCACAGACATCCAACAAGATTTACTTAAAATTACCTGCAGGTCTAGCAAAAGGGACACTTGGGTCTCCTCAATCTTCATCTTCTTGGAAATTACTAATGTCGTAAGAGTTGTCTTCCACTTCATCTTCTTGCTAGAAATAGTCCTCTCCGACTTCTTCCCAATGCTCTTCAAAGCAGTAAAGAACATCCAACAGGTTTTGTTGTTGATATTGCTGTGCAATGGATTCTTGATAATGATAATGACATTTAGCCATCTTTTGATAAGAGGAAGTTTGGATTTGATTTCATTATAGTTAAGCAGAGAAAATGAAGAAGATGGGGGAGAAGAGAGAAGCATCAGGAGATAGAGAGACAAGTAAGGGTAGGGCGGTTAATTTTTTAGCCGTACCGCAACATGTCTTCAGATCGAGTTTAGTGTGTGGTGTGCAATGAGTTGAGAACCGGGTGTAGGAGTAATTGTATTACCAGCTATTTACCTACAAGGGAAAATCTTTAGATCAGCCCCTGTTTGACAGCAACCGGAGTACACCCAACGTGGCACAATAGGAATTTCCCTTTCTGTCCCTACCACTCCCACGCTTCCCACTCAACATTTGAAATCCTCTCTCCCCCCCATCGCCCAGGCCGTGGCCGTATCCCTGTCTCCCCCCAACCCGTCCTCTCTTCCCCCCGTCGCCCAGGCCGTGGCCGTATCCCTCTCTCCCCCCAGCCCGTCCTCTCTTCCCCCCGTCGCCCAGGCCGTGGCCTTATCCCTCTCCCCCCCCCCCCCTAGCCCGTCCTCTCTTCCCCCCGTCGCCCAGGCCGTCCTCTCTCCCCCCGTCGCCCAACCCGTCCTCTCCCCCCCCAGCCCGTCCTCTCTTCCCCCCGTCGCCCAACCCGTCCTCTCTCCCCCCCGTCGCCCAACCCGTTGGCATTCACTCAGCCCAATGGGATTTTGATTTCAACCCTTTAAATCTCCACCCCTACCCGTCGACATTCCCCCCATCGGCATCTCCCGCACCCAGCCCGTCTCCCCCATTCCAACCCTTTAGGTATTGACCCCTACCAGTCGGCATCTCCCCAACCCCCATCATCTCCCGCACCCCAACCCGTGCCCATCGTCTCCCCCCATCCAACCCGTTAGGTATTCGCCCAAACAACGGATCCCCCATCCTCTCCCCCCACCCCTGTGTCGCCCATCGTCTCGCCCACCCCAACCCGTCACCCATACCGTGATCTCTGCCAGCTACCTTTATCGGAGTGAAGCCTAAGGTATTTATTCAAATAAATCTTCCTCTTAATTTGCTTTGTCATTTTGATATGTTAATGGCATGTACACTTGCTAGAATAAGGTTCTCCCAGCACATTCATGGCATGTATACTTAATTGTTTCTAAGATAATAATAAAGGGCATCATATGTTTTCTAAATTGGCAATATCACGAATGAACAAGAATTCACCCCACAATCCATGTTCACTTGCATTGTTCCTATTGGTTGATTGAGATTATCTTCAATGACCCACTTATGAATGCTATTTGTCAGTGTACATAGACACATCGATACACCATCTGTTTATTTCATATTTTTCACAATCACAATATTTCCTTTTGAAAATGTAATAAAGACAAGAATTACTTTTTATAAAATTGTTATGAAAAATGACACAAGTTGTCAAGACATGGAAGTTATAATAATTTTAGAGGAATATAGTTAGTTCATTGTGACTATTGTTCTGCCGTGTCTAGTCCGAGGTTTCCTCTTCAGAAATTTGCAAGTTCACCGATTAATCCTTGGCAATACAAAAATGAAAATATGTCCTACAAGTATGCATGTAAAAGGCAAAAGAAACAAATGATATGGCTTTCGTAGGATGGTTCTATCGTAGGAATACAATTTTGAATTATATTCTCCCAAGCATGCATTTATATCCTAACAGTTTTGGTTGGGGTGGAGATTGCTCACATGTTATATGTTGGTGCTCTAAGCAGTTGTTATATATATTGCCGTGGACCCTGGTCAAATATGTAAATGAATTTGAATCTTATAATGTTGGTGCTTTAAGCAGTTGTTATATATATTGCCGTGGACCCGAGTCAAATATGTAAATGATGTAGAATCTTGTAAATTTGACCGTATCTTTCAATTTTCAGATAAGCACATGGCATCATCCCAATCTTCATCATCAATTAATGATTTTGTAATGGAATCACCAACTTGTTGGTGTGGGTTGAAAACAATCCTAAAGACGTCCCACACATCAAAAAATCTGGGAAGGAGATATTTTGCTTGCCCGAAGTATGATACGGTAAAGCTGGTATATATTTCTTATAGAAGCTACTATATACTGTTTCCAACTTTGTGTACTTTATAATGGTAATTGAGAGTTTGTACTTTGTGCAGCGAGATGCAAGGTGTGAATTCTTCATTTGGATGGATATATACCATTTGCTAGATGAGAACATTCGTACAAGAGAGAATAAAGTTTAGAAGATGTGGGATGATGTAGTGATGCAGGAGTATGAAGTTCGGAAAAGAGAAGAGAAAGTGATAGAGAGAGAGAGAACTCTTCAAAACCAAAGTAAAAAATTATTGTGTTTGTATTGGGTTCTCACACTCTTAATAGTTTTGGTATGGTTTGGATAAATTGTATGTAAATTTTGAGGAACCAAACAATAGATAGTTTGGTTTGACTTGTATGTAACTTTGATTAACCATTTGGAGTAGATCGTTTTGAAGTGGCTCCAAAATTATATGTAAATTTGCCGAACCACATGGAGTAGAACATGGAAGAATCGAACTCTGTAACAACTCTTCTTTCTCAATATAGCGTGTTGTAATTTTTCAATCTAGATTTTTTTGGCATTAAAACAGGTTATTATCGAAGGGTGCATGAATTGGCTTCTTATTTGTACAAGTTTATAACAGGTTGTTTACGCTGAAATTCTTGGGAGCGTTTGACTAGTTTGCAAGTTTGGAAATACATCCAGTATATCATTAAAGTAAAAGACGATCATTTTTCTAAGAAGTAAGCATTTAATGAAATTCAAACCACATCATCATTAGATTAATAATCGAAATATTTAGGTGTACATTACGGAATGGGGCTGGAATCTCTCAACATATACACATGGAAATTATATACAATCTTGGTTTGGTGACAAATGGACTGGGTAATGTGGGGATACCGAATGGCTGGAAATTCAGGTGCATCATTAAACTGCCCGTGGGGTTCACTTCCAATCTTCTCATACTTGGAAAGAAATGTTACACCCCTGCTGCACATGGATCGTGCACGACCAGATCTGGAAATACAAAGCAGAAAGTTATTATTAGAGCATCTCATTAATAAGATTTCAAAAGCTTCATATAGAAGTGAAGTGAAGGAAGATACTTCCTCTAGTCATAGTTTTGCTGCCTGGAAATCATACTAAACTTTTCCCTTCCCATCAATTCCTGATGATTGCTGCCCAATTAGAAAAATTAGCTGGGAATACATAAAATTGGAAAGGCTTTAAAAAATAGAACATCACTAGGCATTAAAATGAACCTCTACTTTTAGTCACATACTAATTTTTACCTACTATTAATTGTCATACCCCGTCCACTTGCTCATGCTAGCAATGTACATGAGCGGGGAATGAAACTACTCAATGCGATCCAAAATATTTTTCTGGAGTGTGTGCAGCGACAGTCATCATACCACCAAAAACCCACCACAAAAACATTCCATCAAACTCCATGAACAAAATCTCCACACTAACCATCTAGAATACCCCATCCACAAAATCTCCAAAAAAATCAACCACATTTACGCAACATCAAGATGGCTGGAAATCTGAAATAAACATAGGATAAAGAGACAAATTTTACAGATTATGCCATAATTGGGAGTTACATAGTAGATATAAATAAAACTAATTTATACACAATCGGTTTAAACTACAAGAGGTAGAACAATAGATGAATACCTCAAGTCCCGAATCCATCGTTTGTGTGACATTACTATTTTGGATTTCATCATCAAATATTTTCCGTGAAGTCTAAAGTCGAAAACATTGGCAACAAAAATTCAGTTATAGAAATAAAAATATTAATAGTCCTACCTACTATTAATAGAAATAGAAGTGCATTACCGGTTTCTTCTTTCTCTTTGTTGCCACCTTCTCCACGGGCGGAACCTTCCGCTTAATTGGGGGTCTTCCTTTTCCTCGGACCACATGAGGTGATAATATCTTCGTACTCTTATCCGTGACTATGTTCGGTCCCACCTTTGTTGAGTCGAACTTCGACCCCAAAGATATATCATCACACGTCGAATCAAACTCATCGACGTATCGCAGGAAAGCATTGACACGCTCCTCATTTGGAGATATTTTTGTTGCTAGTTTCATGCATCTTTTAACCACCATCTCATACCTCCGTGTGTCTCCACTTGACTGATAGTCATCATAACTACTTTGGATCACTGTGTATCTCCTCTTCTTGTCTTTCCTCCAGCGATCCAAGACATATTTATCTGAAAGCACATTAATCCTCTTGAACTGGCAAACTCGAAGTGCATGTCTACATATGATGCCCTGCATCTCAAACAATGCACATGTGCATTTTAACTCGCACTCCTCATGGTTATAGTAAAGTGTGTAGTGAACCATTTTTGTGAAGTCATCAACTTGGATTTCATCCAGTATATCAAAAGTTGATATACACCCCTGCTCGCTCACCAGTGTACAATTACAATACATGAGGCCCATCAACTCTTTTTGGAATTCTTTAAACTTTGAATTTGTGTATACACGCTGAAACTGCTTTTCAAAGTTGAAAGGTGAAACACAGGGGATCATTTGGTTGCTGGAGTTGAAATCAGCTGTGGTCTCCACCTCTACCTTCTTTCGGAGAGCATTGTCGAATTGGTCAACAAATTCTTTTAAGGTTGTACCTGAGTGGACATAAGCGTCGAAGAAAGCATTCATGCTTTCTGAACGTTGTGTTGTGCTCATACCTGCCCAAAATACATATTTCAAGTAAACCGAGATCCAAAAAGTCCTTCATCATATAAGGACTGGAGCCAATTATTGTATTTCAGATCATACAAAGCACCATGAATGGCAGTCTTCAACCCTGTGCTAAATTGGGAGTAAGATCCCAACTTCTCAGGAAGTTTACGCAGTATATGCCATAGACAATATCTGTGGCGCGTTTTTTGGAATATAATTGCAATTGCATTCTTCATTGCCTAATCTTGGTCGTTGATGATGGCTTTGGGCGCTCGGCCGTTCATGCAATCCAACCATATGGAGAACAATCAAATAAAGGTATGTGTATCCTCACTTGACAACAACCCCGCCCTCAGTAGTATGGACTGGCCATGGTGGTTAACACCAACAAATGGTGCAAAGGGCATCCCATACCGGTTTGTGAGGTACGTTGTATCGAAAGTTACAACGTCTCCAAAATACTCATAAGCCGCCCGACTCCTAGCATCTGCCCAAAACACATTTCGCAACCTCCCCTCATCATCAACATCAATGGCGGAAACGAACCCGTCATTCTGATTTCTCATTCTTTGAAAATACTCATTAAGGGCTTCACCACCTCCTTTACCCAACCGTAAATGCCTACACTTGTCAATAAAATTTCGACAATCATTCTCTTGAAAATCTAAATTGTCAAAACCACCCGCGTCAACAACAAGAGAATAATAATTTTTATTCATTCGGATACCGGCTCTGTCATTAAGCTCGAGGATCCTTTGACTGTATTGATCTAGAAACTTGTGAGATCACAACAATCTTGTCTTCTTCGGGCTCACAGTGACGTGGTTGTGCACATTTTCAACAGTAGTGACAACCCAATTGTCATTCTTGTTTAATGTCGCGTTTACCTTCGCTTTACAATCGGTTTTAGTGGTTGGCCGGGGTTTGGAGATATTACTATGCTTTGGTTGGTATTTTTCGCCACGTGCACAACCAATAGTCACATATACAGGCCTTCCAGCATCATCGCGCTTTGTCCTCTGTGTCTGTACACCAAATCCCTCTTGTTTGGCAAATTTCTTATAGTACGCCATAAGCTCTTTCTCACTCGTGAATTCCATACCGGATCTTGGTGCGTCAATACGTACATCATCATTAGGGACAACAATCGTACCCTCTAAATCTTCATCAATGTCGAATAAAATATCTAAAGATGGAAACATAGGGATGGGTTAGCAACAACTCCAATATTAGTGTCGTTAACGTAAAAGAGAAAAAAGTGTAATGGTAATACCATCAGCAGCATCAGAATATGTAGATCCAATATTTTCTGAAAATTTTGGCAAATCACTAAAATCTGGATTACTGGACGACATAGGGTACTGCATTGGTCAAATAATTACCAAGGGTGTTGTTAGGAAAAGTGACAATGAGATTAATCAACCACAAAACAGATTGTTGGTAGTTGGTATGGTAAATTTGGTAATCTTTACCTGGAATGACTCTTCAACTTGCCTACTCGGCGAATGGTAGGGCAAATTTACATCAAATTGATGCTGCAAGCAGGCAATTACTTACATATATGAGCACGTCAAATACACTTTATTAAAAAATAAAAGAATTCAACATGCCAACTCACATTTCAATTTCCATATGTATTTTGAGGCGATGTTAATGAACCCAAAGTCGACATGGAAGGCCCAGGTGCGATTCCATCTTCCTCTTCCCCCATCGTTATCTAAAACTGAGAATAAAATCCTCCGGGTTAAATTGATTACTGGAAAACCACATTAAATTCAATTTTTTCCAATATATATAACAAGTTAACAGTTTACAAATTTAATATTAAATTAAGTTCTTACAAGTTTAACTAACAACTCTACGTAATAAGTATAAACCGCACCAAAGTAACACATCAAATAGTATAAACTTAGATAAACTGCATCAGACCACCAAACTACACGTTTTCATTTTAAAAAAAAAATATGAAAGGAATGGCATAAGTTGCAATCCATGGCAATTAGCAAAATTTTTTTAATTTTGCTAAACTCGGCAGGTTTTATAGAGGTTTATGGTAGGTTGAGCAAATGTATAATACTCAAAAATTACACAATCAATCATGTAAACACCAACATAACTCCATGAAGAAGTGATTTACTGCAACGAGAGCCCAAAAAAAAAACAAAAAATCTACACAGGTCCAAACGTGATTTATTTACTCCAACTTCATCAAAATGAAGCATTCATAAAGCTTGGAATGTATATAAAGAAAACACTAACAATAGAAAACCTAGGGAACATTACGGAAAGGGTATCATCATGGCCGGTAAAATATGAAATATACAAAGTAGTGACTAATTGAAGGAAATCTAGAGACAACTGGTTTGGTAGCTGTTATCATCGAAAGCTTAAAAATATTAAAGCTTTAATTTTTTTTGACTAGTTAGCTTAATTAAAATGTTACAGCATTCATATTTTTCAAACAACATATAGTACTATCATATACCGGTTTGGAGTTCCAAACTGCTTCTCAAGGTCTGAAGGACTTTTTTGATCAACTTCACCTATCAACAACGTCGACAAGCTGCAGCTGAGAAACAAATGAGAAACAATAGAAACGAATTCAAAAGAAAGGAATTCACTTTATAAGAAAGGAATTTACATTACAAAAACAGAGGTTGACACTTCCATTTTATTTCGAAACCATTGTTTTTTCTCCATGCCCTAAGCCGCAATACATGAGAATAAAAACTCAAATCTCACCCCGATGACTACACAAGAAGAACGTAATCTCATCTGAAATTGCTCATTGAAATGGTTCCTACAAACCTGAGCAGGGGCGACGGCGATAACAGAGCTCGACCGGAGCGGACGATAGTCACTTATTTTTCTTTAAATGAGCTCCTGGGAGGGAGGGGCGGCGCTGGCCACGTGAATGAGCTCCTCGGGGTGGCGTTGAAGATAACACCGAAGTCGCGGGGTGGCACTCACCAGAGGTCAAAAGCGTTCCGGGTTGGCGACAGATGAGGGTCTTCGCAAGATGTACAAAATCGTTTGCTCTGCCGGACTGGCAAACTCGAAGTGCTAGCGCTGTTCAGAAGGACGAACGATGCTCGCCATCGCCGGACAGAGATACGGTATCGCTAGGTGGCCGTGGGTAGAGGAAGGTGGTGGACGATGCGGGCGAGGGAGAACGTCTTTCGCAGGTCGCTGTACAAATTCGAATATGAAATGGGAAAACCAATTGAACCAACATCCAAGACAAAACGGCCGTTTTGACTTAAAAAAAAGAAAAAAAAGAAAAGAAAAAAGGAATAATCATGTAGGGTGTGCGATGTGTACACTATTATAGTGACTGATCTATAGCATTTCTCTTACCTACAAATCTACACATGCCAAAAGCTTTCTTTGCTCGTCACCGTAAATTTAAAAAGTAAGAGTAAAGATGGTTTCTTTTCTTTCTTTTATATTTTTTTTTTCAATTACATATATCCAATTAGTTCTACAAATTATAGATGAGTAATGATATACTGATATAGTACTGTCTGTATATAGTCATATTTTAAAGTGGAGTACTTACAGTTACGTAAAAGGATATTAGTTTTATAAGATAGTTTATAACAATATCTATTATATAAAACATAGTTGTTTAATCTATCAAAAAAAAAAAAAACATAGTTGTTTAAAAGATCATAAAAAAAATGTTATCTATATATCCATCGCTTCGATTAACGTACTGCTGTAATAGTCTGTTGTAAATATGTTTTCTATTTACATAGCCGGGCTGTAAAAAGCTGATTGGTTTATATCTGACCAAATTCAAACCCCATATGTCAACTCCGTAGGGAACATTCCGTACAAAGTCGTGCAACGTACAACTGTAGCGAAAGAGAGGTCACCCGATCAGGCTAAATGGCCTGTTTTTTCATTATTATTTTTCTATATTCTTAAAAAAGAAAATTACAATATCGTTTAATAACATTTTGTTAATCATTAAGTTTAAAAAAAAAAAAAAACCGATTACCATCCTCGGGACATTATGTCAGTGGCTTTAGCATTATTCTTCTGTAAATTTGTCGTCTCAATTGCTCCAGTACTAATCAAATTGCAACTTTCACTATTAAAAATGATTTTTACAATTTTTAAATAAATAAATTTCATACAAGCTTTTGTTAAAAAAAATGGATGAAAGTGTAAAATTAAAAAAAAAATTATTTTTTATTAACGACGGAATCCAAATTTTTACAGAAAAACTTATATATATAAAACTTGTCTATTTAAGATTTATACCTAATATGACTATTCTTTAAATTGGCCAACAGCAACTGCTAGCTATTCCATACATATATTTAGAACAGTTGTAATTTCTATTTTCACAACGGATCGGTTTTGTTTTTTATTTTTTAACAGAGAACAATAATAATTCCATTTTTCAGGAAATATTTCTGGCAATCAAATATCTTTAGTACATACAATAAGAAATACGTTAGCGCTGAAATCCTAGCTAGCTAGGCACCAATGCTACGTGTGTGTGTGTACATATAAACACACACTACCGTCCGTGCGGCAGAATAGGGATACTTTGTTCATTCCTGAAGAAGTTACCAGGATCAACCTCAGTCTTGATTTTTACCAACCTCTTGAAATTACCCTTGAAATACTTGATTCCATAAACTCTTCCTTCTGAGTAACTGTCTTTTCCATTGTGGTTGATACCCAGGTCAAGATCTTTGTAGTTGAAAAATGCCTCTCTTGGATTCTTGGACACATATGGAGTCATGTAACTGTAAAGCTTTCTTGTCAAATTTATATAGTAATCTGTCCAGTTTTGCCCTGTCTGATTCCAGTTTACTGCATACTGAATCTTTGCCAGATTCCCAGCTCGATGTGGGAATGGAGATTCCTCCGCCGGAATCTCAGCCATTCTTCCACCATAAGGATTGAATGTCAGTGCTACGTATTGCAGCTCAATCAATCTCTTCCAAATCACCTCCAACCCATCCTTGGAAATTGGCTTCTTCACATAGTCCGATTTCCTCTTCAAGTAGGTCAGAGACTGAGGTGTTCGGCTGAGCAAAACATCGTTTGCTGTTCCGAGAGGGAAGTTGGTCCAGAAAAGCACAGATTGAACCCAGCTGGTTTCGTTGCAATCTGATTTTTTCAATCCCAATTCTGGGAAGCTCTTTTTCATGACTGAGAGAAGTTTGTCAGAGTCTCCAAGGAACAAGGTAATGAATGTAGCTCTTCCAGTCTTCTGGCCATCAGTTCCATTTACCACGTCCAAGATAAGCCTGATAAAAAGGTTGTTATCCAACTTATCTGCAACATGTTGCCACCGATACACGATGTCTGTGGCATTTTGGTCCAAGGTCTTCGCGACCCGGAAAACGGTCACTATTTTCGGAACGCGAACGATTTTGATTTTGTAAGAAACAACCACTCCAAAGCTGGCTCCTCCACCACCTCTAATGGCCCAAAACAGATCTTCTCCCATAGATTTTCTGTCAAGAAGTTTGCCCTTAACGTCGACAATCTGAGCGTCAATAATGTTATCCACTGACAGGCCGTACTTTCTCATCATATTGCCATAGCCTCCTCCGCTAAAATGCCCACCGACACCAACTGTGGGACAAACACCAGCAGGAAAGCCATGGGTTTTACTTTTCTCGTAGATTCTGTAGTAAACCTCGCCGAGAGTTGCCCCGGCCTGGACCCAAGCGGTCTCACTTTCCATATCAATGTGAATGGAACGGAGATTGAACATGTCGAGGATAAAGAACGGTACCTCGGCAACATAAGAAACACCCTCATAGTCATGGCCTCCACTTCTGATCTTCATTTGTAAGTTGTGCCTGTGAGCACAAACCACGGCTGCTTGAATGTGGGACTCATGCAAAGCAGTGAGAATGAGATAAGGTTTACGGGTTGTGGATGTGTTGAATCGGAGGTTTCGGATGTAAGATTGCAGAACAGAAGAGTAGGAGCCATTGCTGGGAGTATAGATAGCTGCAGAGATTGGATGAGAGGGCTGAGAATGGCTCAAAAGGCAATGAATAAATGAGCCAGAGGTGGCTGAAACGGAAGAAATCCATGAGATGGAGATCAGTAGGAGAACTGGGAGCCATGAAAGCATTGCTGCAGGCAGTAGTACTGAAGTTCTCATTTTTGGTGATCTTTGATTCTGCATTAGTAATTAAGAAGGGTTGCGTTTGTCCGTCGAATCATTGGATTGGCAAATATTATATATAGGATGGTCATGTGCGGCGAAGAAACTCGTTAAACAAAAAAAAAAAAAAAAAAGGATAAGAAGCTCATGCAAGCTGGCACATCGTAATTGACCTAGAAAATTCAAAGATAAAGAAGTGGCGCCGACACGTCAGCTCGTTATATAGACGCATGCGTACGTTGACATTCCAAATAATTATTGTATATACGTATATTGCCATTGAAACGTGCGTTTCTTCTGCATAATATTGAATTTCTAGATAATTGCAAATATAATATATCAAGAGAAAAAATATAGTTACAAGTATAATTGTGCACTAATCTGTACACCAATGTGATGTGATTGGTCAAAAAGTAGATTTTATTGAAAACAATGTTAATTTAAATTTTAAGTATGAATAAATCAGTATTGGTATACAGATTAGTGCGCAACTACGCTTATATGTAGCAAAACCCATATCCAGAACCATATATTTTCGTCCGCGCGAGCGTCATGTGAGAAGAGAATGGTGCACGTAATTTCTCTCTCTTCCATTTCGATGTAAAAATTAAAGGAAAAATATAGTTACAAACATAATTATGTATTAACTTGTGCACCAATATAATGTGATTGGTCAAAAAGTAAATTTTATTGAAAACAGTATTAATTTAAATTTTAAATATAAATAAGTCAGTATTGGTACACAGATTAGTGTGCGACTGTGCATGTATATAGTAAAACTTAAAATTAAAACAGATCGAAATGCTAAACCCATTGAAATGCTAAACCCACTGAAGTTAAGTCCCAATAGTGTGTCTAGGTGCTTCTTCTTCTTCTTTTTTATTTCTTTTTATTTTTATTATTTAATAATGAAGGAAGTGTTTTCTAAAGAAGTTATAAATTAATATATATATACTAAGTCAAAGCAACGTGCAAAGCACGTTTGCCTAACTGGATCAAACAGTTATTTTATAAAAATATTTTTTTTTTCAAAATTTGTAAAAATAGTTGAAGGCATATATAGCTTAAAAGACATTGCTTCAATGTGATTTTCATTGTATTATTTTGTGATTATTAAGTTGTGAATTGTATTTTGACTTGCTTTTTTGATATTCATTATTGTTTAGTATTTAAATTTCTCTCTATTTTAATTTATTTCATTGTTGGGCTTTATTGTTTTATTTTATTAATTTTTAATTGTAGTTTTTTTATTTACCTTTTTTCTATTTTTATGTCTTTTTATTTTATTGGACCTATATTTTTCCAATAGGGCTTGTCTTAAATGGATTTTCCTTTATTTTTGGATCCAGCCCTTCCAGATTAGGCCAAACTCGTGTGCCTTTAAAACCCAATCCCTTATCCCCTTAAACGGCGTCATTTTAGCCTTAATGCCCTTAAGGCTCTGTTTCTTTCTTCATCCTCCTATTGGCGCCGATCACTTCTCCTTCTTCATTTTCATTTCTTTTCTTTCTTCTGTTTTTTCATGTGTTGCTGTTTGCTGCTTCTCTTCTTCTTAATTTCTTTTGTTTTCTTCTTCTTTTCGTGCTATGCACCACCCGTTTCTTCTTCATTTGTTGATTCCACAATGACTTTGGTTGATTCCAGCGTTGGGAAAGGCCATAGGAACACACTGTGGTGCTACAACTCATTCCTCCAAACAATTAGAGAACAACGCATGCAAAAACATGGAGGACATGCAATGAATGAGTGACAGGAACGTGAAGGATTTAAGAAGCAAATATAATGTCTAGCCCAGTTTTTCTCAACTGCAGTCATGAACTTATGGCTTCATGCCGCTAGCCCCTTGTCTATAATTTTCCACTCAGTAGACTATTGCCCAGATGACTAACACAAGAAGGGGGATGAATTGAGTTGTATTAAAAAAATAACAATTATAAATCAAATATATAATATAAAATATAAACAAAATATGAAATAACAATAAATATAAAGAGTAAGGGTAAGAGAGAAGCAAACTCAATATGTTAACGAGATTCGGCCCCACTACCTACGTCCTCGCCTCAAGCTACCCCTTGAGGATTCCCAAATTCACTATTCAACCTCCTTCAGGTGGAGATAGAAACCTATTACACCTTTGAACAACACCGCTACAAAGGATCCGTGTAGAACACCCTCTACACTTGTAATCACCTTACACGTGGTGATTCAACTATTCCCCCTGCAGAATACTTTCTACACGCACAAGGGTTATACACACCATTTTTCTGATACAAGAGTTGATAGTGGGTAGGTTATCAGAAAACACTCCTCAATGAGTGAAATAAAAACAATACAACGCAAACTATATCTTTGAAAATGAACAAGGATTAAGGCTCAATGCTTAGAAAAGAGAGAATAAAAGTTTTGAATGAATGTTGTATGCTCTTGGTGTTGTAAATGTGAAACTCTCAAATGATCTATTTATAGGCATATGAGACTTCATATTCAAATTTAAAAAGATTCACATGTCATCATTCACTTTTTCAAAAAATTCAAATAAAAGGTTCTTCTTTTTCAATTGTCAAAGACAACATCATTCATTTTTTCAAAAAAATCAAATCTAATATTTTACTTTTGACATATGACAAAAGGAGCACACTTTCCTTTTCAAAAAAAATTCAAACCTAATCTTTTACTTTTTGTATATGACAAAAGGAACACACTTTACTTTTCAAATTTTTCAAACAAAATCATCCACCTTTTGTATAAGTCTAAAAAAGCATCAATCACTCTTGAAAATATTCAAATAAAACATGCACATGTGAAAGATGACAATCAATCATCTTTAATATTTTCAAAGTTAACCCTTTAATCAAGGCATGCACATGTAAAAGATGACAATCAATCATCTTTCAAAATTTTCAAATTTAATTTTCAAAAATATTCATGCACATGTGGAAAATGTATTTTAATGCTTTATGATAAAATATTAATTTTGAACATTAATCCTAATTTCCAATTTTAAGAGATTTACAACATTACTCTATGACTTTAATATGAACTTGTTTCTTTCTTGCTCATGCTTGGTTCTTTGATGTGCTTGATTCCATTGTGTGAACAACTTGAGCTTGAAACTCCTTTATTCTTTGAATTCATTTGTTATCATCAAAATCTATGTGTAGATTTATAATCACATGAAACTTGAAACCTTGGGTTCAACAATCTCCCACTTTTTGATGATGACAAATACTTGATAGAACTTGAAACCTGTATTAATGCTTAAGCTCCCCCTGAAAATATGCGTTAGTTTTTCAAGCAAAAGTATAAATATAATTCCAAGCATATATAACAAGTTTAGCAATTTAAACAATGTTAATGTTCTAGTCTAAAAATTCTCCCCCTTTTGGCATCATTAAAAAGGATCGGCAGCAAGTAAATGGACTGAAGAAAATGATGCGTTTAATAGTCACTGTAGATAGTTGAAAAAGGAGCCGTCCGTGATCCGACAAATGCTGCAAAGTCTCGAGGCCTAACTCTATGAATTTAGTGCGGCTGGAGATTTAAACAATCGCCTGATGTTGTTGACAAACGTGATTGAAGGCTCTGAGTTGCTATAAAAAAATGATCATTTTCATCTATCGGATGCCAAAAAAATAATCGCTTCTTGACCTGAGTACTGTTTTTCCACAACGATAGAATGACTGAGCAATTCTCTTCCACTAATGTTCCAGACTTGAATCAGGAACCCTTGACGCATCAATCATCAATCTTCTCTCCTGAGACCGTCAATACCATGATAGGAGTAGTGAACCGTTTTTCTAGTAAGGCTGATTCTGAGATTATTGCAGAATCAAGAATGCTCAGTAGTCAATATGCTGGCTCTGTTACGATCATGTCTCGGAGGTTAATAGCGAGGGTGAGTGAGATTGATCATCTTAACATGCAAATATTTGAGTTACGATAGAAGCTTGCTAATAAGGATAGTGAGAATAAAAGGCTAAAGCAAGAAAACCAAGAGTTGAAAAAATTTACAGATTGGTATGCTCATGATCTGCAACCATGAATAGAGAAGCTGGAACGAGAAATGATTCAGATACAAGGTCAACATCGGCAGATAACAGCAGAGGTTCATCGTTTACTAGAAAAATAGGGACAATCTACTGTTAATCTCGCTGGCTTAGTAAGAAAACTTTTGACAATGTGTGTCCAGCATATCTTGTATTTATTTTGACTAAATAAGATTTGAAGAGACAATAGTTTGTCTTATTCTTTATGCTATCTCTATAAAATCAATCCTGAAGTTCATCCAATCCGCATCAAGTTTTCATCTCATCTCTATAACTCATCTGCATTCCTTCAATATTCTCGTTTTAAGCCTTCTATTCTTTTCTCAATGACTCATTCTTCTAACATTTATCTAGATCCATCCATGAGGCATTCTGCATCTCAACCTCCTGTCCTTTCTGCAGCTGCCATTGGTGCCATGTTGCAGCAAGAAAATAATAATCTGACTAATAAGTCAGATTCTGATGCTATTTATGACTTGGTGAGTCTTGGGACTCGCTACTCTTCCTCTATTGTTGCTTTTTCTCAGCGGCTACAAGTCAAAAATCACGAAGTTGAAAAGTTCAAAGAATAAATTGTTGTACTTCAACGAATTGTTCAAGAGTCTCACACAAGGGAATGAATCATTCGGCAGAAGAATAAACAGTTGAAATCTTTATTAGATTCTTCATTCCGCTTGCCGGTTCCCATGGATAAGAATGACATAATATTGTATGAAGAGAATGAGCGTCTCAAACATGAGGCTAAGAATCCCAAGTTTATGTAAAAGTCTATCTCTATTTTTATTGACTCTGGTCTATCTTTTAAGAGATATTCATAGCATGCATCATACATATTTCTCTTCTGATCATACATAATCTATCTTCTGGTAAAGGTTTTGTGAAAATATCTGCTAACTGATCGTGTGTGTTTGTGAACTCTAATATTATATCGCCTTTCTGCACATGATCTCGAAGAAAATGATACCTTATTTTAATATGCTTAGTTCTAGAATTTTGTATTGGGTTCTTTGAAAGATTTATAGCACTTGTATTATCATATTTGATTGGAATGTGATTATACATGAGTTTAAAATCTTCAAGTTGTTGCTTCATATAGAGAACTTGAGAACAACAATTACCCGCAGCAACATATTCTGCCTCAGCAGTAGATAGTGCAACAGAATTTTATTTTTTCCTAAACCAGGAAACTAGTACATGACCTAAGAAATGACATGCTCCACTAGTGCTTTTTCGATCTATTTTATAGCCAGCATAATCTGCATCTGTGTAACTGATTAGATCGAAAGATGTGTGCTTAGGGTACCATAACCCTAGGTTAATTGTACCATTAAGATATCTAAGAATGCGCTTAACTGCAATTAAATGTGATTCTTTTGAAAATAATTGAAAGCGTGCACATAAGCATACACTAAACATAATATCTGGTCTATTGGCTGTTAATTATAATAAGCTACTAATCATACCTCGATATATTTTCGAGTCAACTGGCTTACCGGATTCATCTTTATCAAGTTTAGTTGATGGGCTCATTGGTGTTCCAATTTCCTTAACATTTTCCATCCCAAACTTCTTCAGTAATTCCTTAATATATTTTGATTGATTGATGAATATCCCACTTTTTGCTTGCTTAATTTGCAATCCGAGAAAGAATGTAAGTTCTCCCATCATACTCATCTCTAATTCTTCCTTCATAGTCTTAGCAAAAACTTGAAACATATTTTCATTAGTAGCACCGAATATTATATCATCAACATAAATCTGAATCCAAAGAATATCATCATTTTCATATTTAATGAAAAGAGTTGTGTCGATTTTTCCTCTTGAAAAACCTTTTTTCAATCAAGAAACCACTGAGTCATACCAAGCTCTAGGAGCTTGTTTAAGTCCATATAGTGCTTTTGTGAGTTTGAAAACATGATTTGATGAAATATGATTTTCAAAACCTGGAGGTTGCTCAACATATACCTCTTCATTTATAAAACCATTTAAGAAAGCACTTTTAACATCCATTTGAAAAAGTTTGAAATTTTTATAACAAGCATATGCAAGTAGCATTCGAATAGCTTTTAATCTTGCGACAGGTGCATATGTCTCATCATAATCGATTCCTTCTTCTTGATTAAAACCTTGGGCTACAAGTCGAGCCTTATTTCTAGTAATGACTCCGGACTCATCTTTCTTGTTTCTAAAAACCTATTTTGTTCCAATAATAGTATGATTTTTGGGTCTAGGAACAAGTGTCCAAACATCATTTCTTTCAAATTGATTCAACTCTTCTTGCATAGCTAGAATCCAAGATTCATCAAGAAGTGCGTCATCAATATTTTTGGGTTCAATTTGAGATAGAAAAGCAGTATGATTGCAAATATTTCTTAGAGATGATCGAGTACTTACACCTTGTGAAGGTTCTCCCAAAATTTGTTCCACTGGATGATCTTTCACAAATTTCCACTGTCTGGTTGCATCTTCTATTAAATTTTGATGATCTTTCCTGATGGCTCCATATTGAACTTCCTCTATTGTTTTCTCTTTGTTGAGATTGAGACTTTCCGTTTTATTTATACCTCATGTTTCTTCATCAATAGATTTCTTAGAGAGTGGAGAATTAGATTCATCAAATACTATATGCATAGATTCTTGTACAGTCAAAGTCTTTTTATTGAATACTCTATAAGCTTTACTATTAGTAGAATACCCGAGAAAGATACCTTCATCAGATTTTGCATCAAACTTGCCTAAATTATCCCTGTCATTCAAAATAAAACATTTGCATCCAAATACATGAAAGTAAACAATGTTGGGCTTTTTCTCATTCCAAAGCTCATAGGGGGTTTTATCTAACTTAGACCTTAGCATAACTCTATTTATAACATAACATGCAGTACTTACCGCTTCGGCCCAAAAATAATTAGGTAAGTTGTTCTCATTGAGCATTGTTCTTACCATCTTTTGAAGAGATCTATTTTTCCTCTCTACTACCCCATTTTGTTGAGGAGTTCGAGGAGCAGAAAAATTATGCACAAAACTGTTTTCATCACAAAATATTTCAATATTTGTATTAACAAACTCTTTTCCCCTATCATTTCGGATACTTGAAATAGTATAGCCCTTTTCATTTTGAATTCTATTGCATAACTTAGTAAATGCATTATGTGCCTCATCTTTATGAGCAAGAAAGATGACCCAAGTATATCTAGAGAAATCATCAACAATAACAAATGCATAATATTTTCCTCCTAGACTTACAACTCTATTTGGTCAAAAAAGATCCATGTGTATCAGTTGCAATGGTCTAGTAGTGGAAATTTGTTTCTTAGTTTTAAAAGAAGTTTTTGTTTGTTTACCAAATTGACATGCATCACAAATTTTGTCTTTAAGAAAATTTGTTTTTGGTAAACCTCTCACAAAATCATTTTTTGAAAGTTTGGAAATAAGTTCCATATTGGCATGACCTAATCTTCTATGCCATAGCCAACTAGTTTCATTTTGATCTGAAAAACAAATAGCATCTTGTGAGGTAATTTTTTCAAAATCGATTGTATAAACATTATTGTTTCTAAAAGCAATAAAACAAATATTACAATCATGATCATTCAAAATAATGCATTTATCCATTTTGAAAGTAACTGTAAATCCTTTATCACATAATTGACTTATGCTCAAAAGATTATGTTTTAAACCTTCAACAAGTAGAACATCTTCAATTATGAGAGAAGATTCATTACCAATTTTACCTATTCCCACGATCTTTCCTTTCGAATTGTCTCCAAATGTCACGTGTCCTTCTTCTTTAAATCTAAGATCAAAGAACTTAGTCTTGTCTCCCGTCATGTGTCTTGAACATCCACTATCTAAAAACCACTTATTTTTACTTGTGGATGACTTCATGCATACCTATAAAAACAATTAAAATGATTTTTCTTGGTACCCAAGTTCTTTGGGTCCTTTATTTATTAGTATTAGAAGAAACAAGATTTTTAGGTACCCATATGGCCCTAACAGTCATTGTATGATTTCTTCTAATAGGACAAGTATGATAATTATGACCATTTTTGTTACAGAAATTGCAAATAGCATGTGACATATATGAAGAATTTGAATGATTATAATAATTTTTCTTTTGACAAAATTATTTTTATGAAAAGAATTTTGATTATTGGACTTTGATATAAAAGGATTATCAAAGAAATTTTTATAAGGTTTGTATTTTTGTTTTGGCATATATCCCAAGCCTGCTTTGTCAAAAACACATCTTTGACTATCAAGAAGTTTTTCAAAATTTCTTTTTCCATTCGTAAAGTTTTCAACAATATTTTCTAAATCGGTTTTCTTCTTATTCAATTCAAGATTTTTATCTTTCAAAATGATATTTTTTTTTCTTAAAATATCAATTTCATTTGTTAAAGAAAAATTTTTCTTTTTCAAAGCAGTATATTTGATACCCAATTTTTCAAATTCCTCATAAACCTCTTCTAAAACATTTTGCAATTCTTCATATGAAGGATTTTCAATATTATCAAGATTTGTTATCTCAATGTCATCTTTAGCTATAAGACAAAGATTTGCTGATTCTTCATTACTTGTTTCACTATCTGAGCTACTTGAATCATCATCCCATGTAGCTTTCATTGCTTTCTTGCCCTTGTTTCGATCTTTCTTTAGCAGAGGACAGTCTGGCTTGATATGACCAGGTTTATTGCATTTATAATAAATTAAAGTGTCATTTTTACCTGAATCTTTCTTGGAAAACTTTTTAAAAGATTTCCTCTGAGAAATTTCATTTTTCTTTAAGAACCTCTAAATTCTTCTTGTTATCATCGCAACTTCTTCATCTTTGTCTTCATTTTTCTCATCTTCATCACTTTCACTTTCATGAGGAACAGCTTTAGGTGCCAAGCTCTTCTTTGGCTTTCCTTCTTCTTCTCCTCTTTTCAATGTATACTCATGGGTGATAAGTGACCCGATGAGTTCATTCACTTGAGCTTTTTGAGGTCTCTAGTTTCAAGAATCGCTGTCACTTTTGATTCCCAGCGTTTTGGTAGAGAGTTGAGAATTTTTCTTGCTATCTCCACCTTGGAATAAACTTTGCCAAGAGCTGTCAAGCTGTTTATGATGTTAGTAAAACGAGTGTGCATGCTAGAAATAGATTCATCATCATTCATCTTAAACATTTCATATTCATGAGTAAGAATATAAATTTTTGATTCCTTGACTTGCGAAGTTCTTTCATAAGTAACTTCCAAGTTATCCCAAATTTCTTTTGCCGTAGCACAAGTCATTATTCTATTAAACTCATTTCCATTTAGGGCATTAAATAATAAATTCATAGCAGTTAAATTCAAAGTATAAAGTCTATCGTCTTCACGATTAAACTCTTCTTCTTCCTTTTTGAACTTTACTCCATTAACGACTTTTGTTGGAATATAAGGTCCATTTACAATACATTTCCATATTTCTCGACCTTGAGCCTAAAGGAATATTCTCATTCTAACTTTCCAGAATAAGTAATTATCTCCACAAAAGAGTGGAGGCCGACTGCTAGATTGATCTTCACCAAATGAAGCTGAAATGTTAGTCATAAGATCTTAACTCAAAAGATAGTTAATCTTATAATAGAGCTCTTAGCTCTGATACCAATTGTTGCCCAGATGACTAACACAAGAGGGGGGTGAATTGAGTTGTATTAAAAAAATAACAATTATAAATCAAATATATAATATAAAATATAAACAAAATATGAAATAACAATAAATATAAAGAGTAAGGGTAAGAGAGAAGCAAACTCAGTATGTTAATGAGGTTTGGCCCCACTGCCTACGTCCTCGCCTCAAGCTACCCCTTGAGGATTCCCAAATTCACTATTCAACCTCCTTCAGGTGGAGATAGAAACCTATTACACATTTAAACAACACCGCTACAAAGGATCCGTGTAAAACACCCTCTACACTTGCAATCACCTTACACGTGGTGATTCAACTATTCCCCGTGTAGAATACTTTCTACATGTACAAGGGTTATACATACCCTTTTTCTGATACAAGAGCTGATAGTGGGTAGGTTATCAGAAAACACTCCTCAATGAGTGAAATAAGAATAATACAGTGCAAACTATATCTCTCAAAATGAACAAGGATTAAGGCTCAATGCTTAGAGAAGAGAGAATGAAAGTTTTGAATAAATGTTGTATGCTCTTGGTGTTGTAAATGTGAAGCTCTCAAATGATCTATTTATAGGCATATGAGACTTCATATTCAAATTTAAAAAGATTCACATGTCAAAGACAACATCATTCACTTTTTCAAAAAATTCAAATAAAAGGTTCTTCTTTTTCAATTGTCAAAGACAACATCATTCACTTTTTCAAAAAAATCAAACCTAATATTTTACTTTTGACATATGACAAAAGGTGCACACTTTCCTTTTAAAAAAAAAATTCAAATCTAATCTTTTACTTTTTGTATATGACAAAAGGAACACATTTTACTTTTCAAATTTTTCAAACAAAATCATCCACCTTTTGTATAAGTTTAAAAAAGTATCAATCACTTTTGAAAATATTCAAATAAAACATGCACATGTGAAAGATGACAATCAATCATCTTTAATATTTTTAAAGTTCAACTCTTTAATCAAGGCATGCACATGTAAAAGATGACAATCAATCATCTTTCAAAATTTTCAAATTTAATTTTCAAAAATATTCATGCACATGTGGAAAATGTATTTTAATGCTTTATGATAAAATATTAATTTTGAGCATTAATCCTAATTTCAAATTTTAAGAGATTTACAACATTACTCTATGATTTTAATGTGAACTTGTTTCCTTCTTGCTCATGCTTGGTTCTTTGATGTGCTTGATTCCATTGTGTGAACAACTTGAGCTTGAAACTCCTTTATTATTTGAATTCATTTGTTATCATCAAAATCCATGTGTAGATTTATAATTACATGAAACTTGAAACCTTGGGTTCAACATAGACCATCGCAGCCACTTCGCCAGGCTCCTTGTTTTTACTGCAACCCTATTTTTAGGCATGAAAAACATAGCACAGTTGTGCTCTCAAATCGTTGCTCGGTGTTGTCGCATCTCCACGTTGTCTCCACCGCATCCCTTTCACTCAGCTCTGTGCTCAGCATCTGTCTGTCTGAGCGCTTCCAACTCTCTATTTCTTGTTGTCTAGCCAAAATGCAAGATACATTGGGTGCAAACGAACTTAATTAAGGTGCAAACGATGCCTTTTTGGCCATCCCTTAGGTTTTCTTCTTCTTTTCTTCTTCTCTTGCATGCTACTGCCCTCCTACTTCTTCCTCTTCTCTGTTTCATCCATTTTCTTCTACAAATCAGAGTTGCCGCACAAAAATTGAACCCACCAAAGCCTAGTTTTTTTTTTTTTTTCCCTTTCTTCTATCTTCATCTTACTCTTGCGCCAACAACATCCCCATTTTATTAGAACACTCTCGCTCCCCTAGAATCCATCTTCTAGATCTCTCTCAGTTTCTCTCCATTTTCATAGCAAACGAAAAATGCTTCTGCTATTGCTTCATTTCTTGCAACCTCGCATTTGTTATTCTATCTTCTTCCTTGCATTTGTTGTTACACCCGTTCAAAAATACCATCCAATGGAATTTTATTCGAGCTGATTCTGAAGCATCATTTCTTAAGACATTGAAAGTTGAGTTCTTATGATGCCTGTTGCTTCAAGTGCACGGACGCGAGGACAAAATGAAAGAAATATCGCATGACATTGATCTCACTGATTTACAAGACAAACAGTGTTAAGTAAAACAATAAATTTGATGGAAAAACAAGAATTTCGTTAGTGACCGTTAGATAGCCACTTTATATATATAAAGATATATATCTATATATATTTAAAAATGTTAAAAAATATATCTAAAAAAAAGTTAAAAAATAAAAAAGATTAAATACTTTTATCGGGACCGGTGCTTTAGCTTTACTAAAATTAAAATTGTAAACTAATATGTGTGTTTATTACTTTTCATTTTATATTATTTACCAAAATCCACTTACATGCAATTGGCGCATTGATAGGCAGCAGATCGTAGGCAAAAATAAAATGATATTTGCATTTTTACAGTATATAAGTATAGCATAATTTTTATTTTTTTTAAAAGTGAGTAAATATGAGATTTATACGAAAAAAATTTAATTTTTTGATAACAGATTATACTCTTTTTTAAAATGATTGAACGGTACTTATGCATTCTATAATTATATATAGTATTACTCAAACAAAAAATATTCTCATAAGCTTTGTTGGAATTTAGAAATCTTAACTAATTTCATAGAAATAAATATGTGAAATGAGCCATACAACATTTATTAAACATTCGATATTATGTAGAAAATTTATACGACTATTAACACGAAATGTTAGAGTTTCCTTCATTATTAGAAAAATTATTCTATTTAAAAGTCATGACATTATATATTATTCGCATGACATAATTTTATTAAAATATATAATGATTCGTTCATCCATGAACATATAATTAATATACGTATCATGAATGTGGTTTTAACTCTGACATTCAAACATTAATCGGTCATGCACGCTAGTTCGTAATATTTATTAACAAATTTATATTTATCCGAGGCTGAGCACTAATTTTCATTTGAATCGGGTTGGTCTTTGATCTATTTAGAGTAGAATATCAAAAGAATTCCAGTTATAGGAATTCCAATGGGCCGGGTAGACGTAAGAAAAATTGAAGGGAAACAAAATCAATCACGTGGGCTATTGAATCGATCAACCCCATGATTTGCATGCGCCTAGCTGTATATATATATGGAGTTGAACCAGTTTCAACTGGCGCAGTTGTCATGGAAAACTTGATAACTTGTATATGTTTATTAACGTGGCCGAATTCGAAGCCCGAATAAGTCAATAAATCAAAGTTTTAATTCCTCATGATAAACCCCTTATATATATACACACATACATCTAGTTAGTTATATATTGAACGAACCTTTAATAATTGGTTAATTAAGTGACCAAGTGAATGGGGCCTTGCTAGGGCTGCTAATTGACGAAATTCTTAAATTCATGCACGTATCCCGAGTCAAACATTTATAGGGATCGAATTTGAGATATATAATAATAATAATAATAATAATAATAATAAAGGTGAGAGACCGAGAGCGCGCGCTGTACAGATGAGAGAGCGAAAGAAAATAATAATATTTAAACCATTGACCCACACACAATATGACAATTCGCTGCTATTTATAATAATTTGGGGACACTTAATTAGCGGGTATTAGGTCACATAACAAATTAAACCGCCCACTGCTATTAATAATATATATTGAGTTTTGCTACATATAAACAAAGTCACATATTAATCTGTGTATTAATACTGATTCCTTGATACTTAAAATTTAAATTAATACTGTTTTCAATAAAATTTATTTTTTGATCAATTACAATAAATTAGTACATATATTAATACACAATTATACTTACAACTAGATTTTTTTATATATATTTTTCAATATGAAAATGAAAACCGTTAAAGATATATAATTAGTACTTAATTTTGTATATACACTATTTATATAGACATGGACATGATAGCCAGCCTGGTGTATGTATTATTAATCTATATTCAATCAAAAGTCCATAGTTGAAATCAAATATTATATTAATATTATAATTAACCAATATTTGGAGATCAACATGACTTGATGAGTAGTACTTGTAATGACACGTATTGTTTGACTACCAGAATTGAGGAATTAGATGATCTCTTCCCTAGTTGAAGCAGATCGATCTCGACCGAGATTCCGGCGCCCTGCATGTGTTGATATAACAACAATTGGATTATCCTTAGCTTACTTGATCAGGATCAGCTAGCTAGCTGTCTGAAAACATATACTAATTTGGGAGGTTTTCTAAGTAACCATCTGTACGTATGTCAATTGGGTGTTACGTGGGGAAAGATAGTCGGAAGATTTTATGGGTAACTTCGACGGATCGTCATCATGACCAGAATTCATGTCTAGTATTCATCTGGAATGTTAATGTCTTCGTTTAATTTGCACAACAAATCAAAGGGAAGAAAGAACTATCGGCCACGGCTCACGTAGATGATTCGTACTTCAATACGTTAATACGTCATGCATTACGTTTATCTATGAAAATAAAAAGAAATAAATAAAGAGACAGTGGTTTGACATATATAATATCTATGTCCATGAATTGTTTAGAGACAAAATTCATTATAATGGACGACTTTATAATCTCTCATTACCTCACATCTCTCAATATAATAGAGAAATTTAAAAAATATTCTTTACCGTCATTATTTGTGGTAGAGTTAATATATATAGAGCTTCTGTAGAGAGCCTTTGTAGATTTGTAGAGATCTCCCCCTATATAGAGGACTATTTTTTAGAGGGATTGAGTCTAATTTGTCTTATAAATCATTCTCTCTATATAAAGCAATTTCTTTTCCTTTAAGAATTTGTGTATCTTTTATTATTTTTTCTTAACTTTATCTCTTAATTTGTAGTATTATCTCAAAACTAAAGTATAGGCCGCAGCTGATTTGAACCTGGATAGACAATACCAGGCATACAAAGTACAAACACGTATAGGGCAGACGAGGGCCAGAAACTCGCAAGACATTATCTAAAAACGAGCACCCATTTTCCCACTTGCAGATAGGTCGCCATCCCATTAATGCGCATGTGTGTTTTTGTGATCCATACGCATCACGCATGTTATCAACCCATTTGATATTTCGATTGTTGATATAGACACAAGACGTATATACTAGATTTATTTCACGTGTATGCTTGGAAGAATATGTATACAAATTCTTTTCCATATCTCAGAAATTTCAAATAAATGATTCGTTTTTCCATACTTCAGGATGTGCACCACATAGGCACAACGGACAATGGACAGAAGTATCCTCACCAGTCACCACAGCGAAGACAGGACGAGTAGTAAACCGGTAATCTACAAACCGCAAGTGTCATTATCCTTATCCCAATATCTTCAATTATTGATAAATAATAATAATAATAATAATGATGATGATGATGATGATGATGATAATATCATCATCATTATTATTAATATTATTAACAATATGTGACAGTACTGTAGATCATGAATATGGAGTACTACTGATAATACTGAAACATTTTAATATCATCCTTATAATAATTGGGGAGAAATGTTACATAATGTTTAAAGAGATTTTAGAAACATAAATTTACAAAATGAAATGTTTGGATAAAAATTTTCTTTACAATAAAAAAATCTTATTAGTTTAAATTAAACTACCATAGTTTATTAGTTTATTTTTTTAAAAAGCTTTTATAGACAAAATATTTTCCCGTAATTAATTCTATAATTCTATAATACAACACGGAATAATAATAATACTAATTTTAATACAATAAAAATACTAGAAGCGTAGTTATACATTATTGGTATTATGTATATACTTTGAAAATAATTGTACGTGCGCATGCATATTTGGGTAGATCTAGCCACTTTAATTTATGTCTACCGGCCAGTCATTTAAAGACAGTTTGGTCGTACTAAGGTCCTTCGGATCATATGTTATTTAGATCTAGCGATCTCCAAATGAGAGAATTAGGTTGTATAAAAAAGAAAAATGGTTTGCTCATCCGGCCACCTAGCTATGAATTCGACTTTAAGGTATTCATGATAGATCATTAATTAATAGTCGTTGCCGACAACTTCATCATGAAGACATATTCATACATACATACATACATACATACATACATGTGTGTGTATATATATATATATATATGGTTGTAGCTCTATAGTTTTGAGTAATCTTGTGCCAATTTCACTCATTTCCCAATGAATCGCCGGCGGAGCATTACTATTAAGAAATATTAAGGAGGACAGTAAGAAATATATATATATATATATCTAGCTCCTAGACTTTTCATTCTAATTAAGAGATTCGAATTCTAAGGAAAGGATTATTTACTACTTAAAAGTATGATCTACGTAATCGATTGAACGGTTTGGAACAGTGCGAGAAGACATCGAAGAAATTCCCACGTTCCCCGGGGGGGCTTTTCGTGGCAAAAAGGCAGTTTTTGGCGGGGATATACTTTTTCCCACAAATTCTGCCCGTGGGAGTCTCGTGGCGTATAATTCGCCACAAATGCTTCAATTTCCCATGATAACTCTAATTGGTGGGGACTGAATGTTTTTAACCACGGAATGTTCCGTGGTTAAAAACTCTACACTTCATCGCAAAAGCCAATAAAATTGCTATCAATATCATGGGTAAAACAGATAATGCCACTAGATCCATCCGTGGGAAAAGGTATAATTCTCACGTGTACAACTCATAGGCAATATAGTAATTCCCACCAGTGCTACCCTTCTGCAATGATATTTTTCCCATAAGTTGTACTCGTGGGTGATGAAGCAATTCCCGCCTTAAAAATTCGTGGGGAAAGGAGCAACAGTGACAAATGAATTTTGTGGATATACTTATTAGCCACTACTTGTTTTGTGGCAAATAAGCCCTGATCCATTCATGTATTTGCTGATTACCCATGATTGGTTTCGGTGGGAATTACATAATTTACATGAATTATACTGCCGTGGGAAAAATCTTAATAAACAAAGAGTTTATTTTTTTCCCCACAAAACGTCACCCCTAGGAATAAAAATTTGTCCATGAGAAATACCTTTAGGAAACGTGTTGAATTTTAACTGGGTGATTTTTCCCCACAAATAAAAGCCATGTAATACCTATATTTTACATGGAAATAACCTGTGGCAAGGAACCTTTTATGGATTCTTGTACTATATCTTGATACCCACGAGTTATTCTCCATGAGTTGATCGAGATAGACACCACCATTTACCAACAATACATTAATGGTAACAATGTAAGCATAATTATACTTTAATTACGTTCCCCTGTTTCTTACAACTAATAACCCATTAAACATAACTGTGCTGGGATACAGACAACAAAGAAGTTGAAAAACTATTGCCCCATATATATATTTACAACATTGATCAGGAATGTTCCAATATCATAGTCTTTGAGGGAAATGGAAAATTCTCTGTTTACCATTCAGAGAAGGAGAAGAGGGTCATCAGCGTTTTTAACAACAACTATTAATGCATACAACAACTACACAATTCTTGTAGATAGGGGATACACTTCCAGCAGAATAACCTCCCTCCAACGTAAAGTTCACTGGTAGCTCCATTGAAAGCAGGTATGACTTTTGTAACGGTTGATCTCACCATTTTTCTTTGATACTACCAGCTGATCCTGATGCCCACATGCCTCTCTATACCAGAAAATGAACACTGGCTGAATGAATATTGACCTGAAACCTTTATTCATACATGATGTTATGAATTTTTTTAAAACACTTGCAGCAGCAGTAGTAGCCCTACAATTCTAGGAGAATCAACAACCTAACTTCAACAAATGCCAACAAAATCATAGGAACCATCCTACTTAGCACTAATTAATATATCTGCTCATGAACAATATTCCATCCAGGGATGTTAGAATGCAATCCCATGATTGCATTCTGAAAATTCCTGCTGCATCAGTAGGTTTTTATCCAACAATTAAAGTTTTATCAGTTATTGACACCAAATACAAGAGGGTGCAGTCCCTACAATGAAGGTGATGGCAAGCTATTATCAATTACCCTTCATATCCATTCATAACTGGTGTTACAACATGATATCTATGTGGATGTCATTTCCATATGGAAGAACTGGCCAATATAGCATCAGAAGAATTTATTGGGATTCTGTTGTGTAAATGCCAAGTCCTAACCTATCATAATGAAATGATATATTTAAGGTGCTAATACAAGCCTATTGAGGTGTTTAGTTTTTCTTTCATAAATTGTGAATTCCTGCAAACTAAAGTTAAACTATACTTCTTAGATGTATATTTTTCCATCAACAGTTACCTGCTGAGTTAGTAATCCCTAATATTTTTGTTGGTCATTTGCTGTTGAAAAATTAAAACTTCAAGCTGCCTTTTTCCAGCACATTATGCAAAACCTAGCAATATTCATCAAGTTGCTATATTAATGCTACAAGCATCATAATTCAATGTTATATAATTACCTATGGTATCCTGCTGCATTCAAAATCTGGTTTGCTCATAACCACCAACCAAAAATCATACTTAAATATAGCTGGGATTATCTGTGTCCAATGAGGATTCATTACAGCTCCAACACATGTTTTCTCACAACCAATCATAACCAAAGTCATCGGACAAAGATGACACATCCAGTTATTGTGGTAGTTGCGTAACTTGCCATACAACTCTAGTGAGTGACCCAGTGAGTTACAGTGCACGTGAATTGTAGAGGATTTTTGAGGATGCATGTGGATTCCTCATTCAGATTCTGATATAATATCATGAGTCTTAATTTTCTGCTGAATTTTAAACCTTTTCACTCTAACCTTTCCAATTTTAACATATATATAGCCCAAATCTGGACTTCAAAATGTAATAATCTGATGTGGGTTACAATATGAACCACCAATTTTGATCTCACCAGACATATGAAGGTGGCTTATTCTCTAAATACAGATAATTACTGTGGTTCCCCCCCCAATTCATACTCCACCTAATTATGTGTATTAACCCACTAGTCATTTTCTAAGCAGATGCATTTTCCTAAAACAAAGTGCAATGATTTCTAATAATCAAATTGTTCACTAACTACCCTAAGGAGCATATAACATCATCTATTGATTGAAAATATCAAAATTCAGATTACATAAACCATTAATTTTGACAGAAAGTTTAAGCTACCATCACCCAATCTGGAACATGTCCAATTACCTTATATAGGTCACTTCGCATGGTGGTTGCCAAACAATGTTACTTCCATGACTTTCCATTCATGCCTTCCATCACCCAAAAAAAAAATAGACCTGCTGGAACCCTTCTATGCAGATCCATTGATGCAGTACTTGTGTTTCCCTGAAAATTAAAAATCAAAATGATTAGCATTTAACTGTACCCAATCATTTTACAAATATCCAGGAACTTCCAAACACTACTTCATAGTGTTTTTGAAATATATACTCACTCATTCAGCAGCAAACCATCACCTGATGCATTACACATCTACACATCTAGTACCCATTCCCATATTAAAGTAGTTTATGGCCTCACCAAAACAAAAACCTGTGTCCACTTACATGGAACACCTCCCATCCCTTTTTTTACAAAACATGACCCCCAACCTTTCCCCACAGTTGATCAAAATAAATACATTATAATTGTTTCAAAAAGCGATAGGGGGAACAAAAACTAGTTATATCCCCATGACCTTCTTCAAAAAACATTTACAATATATTAGGAATTTTATAAATCTCCTTGAGTCTCTTGTTGAGACTCCCTACTTGACCCCAAATGTGAGGATATGGCGGTGATTTGTTTGTCATGCTCAGAAAACTGTTTTCGCAGCTCAGCCATATCACCTAGCAGTGCTTCTAGTTTACTCTTATATAAGTCAGCAGATTCCTTGTTCCTTTCATTCTCCTCAGCTATACGTTTGAATGCCTTGTTCTTTTTCAGAAATGGGGAGGGCTCAGGTATGACAGAGTGACCCAGACCTAGTGCGTAGCCAGATTTGAACCCCAACACCTCTTTGAAAACATCACCATTGTCGAGTTCAACATCCTCTTCAGTTTCTTTCTCACCCAACCTCTCAAGCATCAGATTCTGAAAGAAAATACAATAACACCGTAAATGCTATTTATAAATCTGCAATGCATAAGCCCATTAAATAATTAGAAATCAGAGGGAAATTAAGTTAACTCACATAATTGTGTTCACTAGCTGCATTGATCCATTTACCCTTCTTATTGGACCAGTGTGTTTCTTTGTAAAACTCTATCATATTACAAGCCTCCTCACCCTTCAAATAAACATGATCTAGTTAGTTAAGCCTCACAAACAATAATGAATCCATAACACATAGGACTCACTTCTACAAAGAAACATCTAGCTTACCCTCTCTTCCATAAGCCTAACAAATGATTTCCTCCCACTTGTATGTTTAATCTTCTGTTTTTTCCTGTTGTTACTGTTCCTACGAGATTGCTCCTAAAATATGACAACCATTTGTTATTGTCATGCACTTAGCGTTATGTATGAGATCTCCTGAAAGTGTATTTACAAATAAATACATATTTATTTGGTGATGGATGAAAAAAACTGGACCCAATTGTATGGACTCAAATTGTAACTAATTATAAAACCAGAGTCCCAAACCTTGAATTTGGGGCTGGCCCACATTTCACATAGCCACTCCCATACGTGTGGCTCCACCCATTCCTTCCGACCAGCTAATGCCTCCTCATGCGAATCAAATTTCTTGTAATGTTTGTGTAATTCATAGTGGTAAGCGTTGTACCTATCAGCTAGTGTGTTTACTACAGCTTCGCGATGATTGTCTCTACTCCAATCCAACACGAAGTCAGCCTGCATAGACAATAGTAATAAATGATCACATTCAAACCCTCATTCGAAATGTACTATAACCAAGTTGTTCATAAATAACAACATAAACCACAAATTTGGGGTCCCCTACTCTAACACGATTGATGAGCTCGTGCTTCTCCTTCTCATGTATCACACTCCAACTTGCATGTCTCATATCAGCATGTACTCTTATAATCCAGCTCACCCGACTAGTGAATATTGTGGCATTTTCGCATGATGGGCCTCTATGCCCATCCTTTATATTTAATGGGATCTTCCCCATCTTTCGTAACCTCTCAAACATAGTACCCTTAGCAGGCCCTCTGCCTCTTTTTTTAATGGGTGGCACTGTAACTGTGAATAACATAAATAAACTAGTTAAATAGGATAGCTAGTTCACTACTAATTACAACAAGTAGAACCAGCTTATTTACATGTTATGAATGCAAACCAAGCATACTATACTGACAAACCTGTGCTGTTGGCCCCCTCAATACTTTCCTGCTGTTCAACTGCAGGTTGAGACTCTTCTATGCCCACTGCTGGTGGTGCTTCCTGTGAGGCATCAACATAAGTATCCTCCTCATCTCTTAGGCTACTCGGTTGAAGCACCAAATCTGGAACTTCTTCAGAAACTGCTGGTACTGCTCCAGTTGATGCATTAAATATGGGATTGACATATTCCCTTAGGCTCCTTGTTGGAGGCACCTGAACTGGAGCTTCATCACTAGGGCTCGCTACTATTAGCGGACGTCGAGGTCTAATTCTTCCCCTCCGGCCTCTTTTTCCAGATATCACCATTACTACCTACAATGTTTATTCCCATAACTATAATATGTGACTGAATATTATTTTTGATAATCATGTATAAAGTAACAATATTTATCCCCTGCACCTAAATATTGTTGTTTCTTTTTCTTCTCTTTATTTATTCGGATTATGAAGCCACCATTACATTGTTGAAGTAAATAAGGATGTTTGAAAGTGCCTGAAAATCTGCCATCGTGTCCTCAGGTTACAAAACTCAAATCATTTGTAGTTGACACCTCTTTTTTTTAAATGTGAAAAGGTGGTCAACTTTTCACTGAAACTTGCAACAGGGGGAAAAATATTTTCCCCCTTTCATTTCCCAAACACAATGTAAGGCATCTATTCTCTCTAATTTTTACTAGTTATAATCTAGTACCCATTAGCTACTTATTTGCAACAGTAACAATGCCTGAAAAAAACCCAACTAACATTAACCACTTGGTCTGAATCTGACTACAACCCCACCAAACTTGTTTGTACTCTGTTCTTCTAAGTATGGGTAATATGCAAACCCATATGTTAATTATCCAAATAGGCAAAATGTCAGATTTCCTACAATATATGAAAAGCTAGCTATTGTACTATATCAACTTTCATAGCAACCTGAAAGCTTTAATCTTCTTTAAAAAGAGGCATTTTTGACATGAACATTATATGTCCCACAGAAAAACCAACGGAGCAAAAAAGACATTTGCTTAGTGGAAACTAAGGATGTGATTGTGGGGTGAAAATAGGGTTTACCTTTTCTATCTTCAATATGTTGGTCTGTTTGGTTGCGAAGAGGAAGAGCTGTGTGCAGTCTTCAAGGTTTTCTTTCGGATCCCAGGCTTCAGTGAGTACTTATCAACATATATTCAGTGTGTACACCTTTTCTCCTCAGCTATATGAGAAAAGCCCCACTGGAACCCAGAGCAAACTCTAAACTTTTCTGCCCTTAGGTACCCGGCCACTAATCTATGATGAAAAGCCAACTTCTGTCACTTCGACATCAGAGACTAGCGCGAGCTCACATGTTTTCCAAAGTTAAAAGAACCGCCAGCACCATAAAAATTTTAGTTTCCCGCGTATGGACTTACAGCTTAGCCATGTGTCTAATTATATATGTGTACGTGGTTAAGTGTTATCTCAAGCACCTCGGCATTGGGACAGGGGCTGCCCAGCTTTGTATGTGGTGTATATTAAAACGTACTGGGTTAGTATTTATGTGAGTTTTAATACTGAATCAGCCGCCAATGATATCTATCCCCTTTTATTTAAGGCTGCAAGCAACATGCTTTATACAACTAAACACCTTTTTTGGCTGGCCAAGATAACCGGACTCATGTATATTATCACGGTGAGTATCTTGTCAGGATGTTGTTGTTGTGTCCAACCAATTTGGACACAAGGCCAAATCTATTAAATATTGCTGGGCCCCAGTTGGCATAATCATTTATATAAAACAAGTATTTGAGACACCACTTTTTCTGCCCAGTTTACATTACTTAACACCTCTGATGAGACGTGTCAAACTCAAGTCAAGACTTGTCTGTTTGGACACCACTTGTCTAAAAGCCTCAAAATTTACTTCCGTGGGACCCATTGGCATACAAGGTGCACTTAGTGTGTGTTTTGGACACCACCTTTTGTAAGATGTTTAAAAGTAATTTTTTGGACTTGTCCCTTGGCATATAACAAATCTACCAAGGTCCTGTTTCGATTAACCCCACTTTGGTAAAATGCTTGCTATGTCTCATTATCAACCTATTCTACTATAACACATACACGTATACCCATGCACCATGCTTGTTTAGCCATTCCGGTGCCGTGTTCCATCATCACTACCACTGCATTTGAATTGTTTCAATGTAATTTAGATAAGCGTAGTTCACATTACGTAAGTCAGCCACTTATGGAAGTAAAACCCTCTTCGAAATATTGGTTTATGCCTAATTTTTTTAGATGCTATTCCAATTCCCTTTTAGCTCGATTTATGCCTTTGTAACGTATAACACATTTAACTTTCTAGATTTATGCCTTTTTTCCAATATGTCCGATACATCGACCGTTTACCGCGCTGTAAACTTATATTCTTGGGGTCTATTTACATCCAAGATAGCCCAATCATGGTGAATACATGTCCATTATATGGCAGATAACATGTAAAATAACAGTCTTAACAACCTTGCAATTCAGTCCAAAGTTGAACTGGCTTTGTATTGGTGTGAGCCTTTTTTATAACACTTCCATTTCATGCCTTTACCATACTGATAATATCATAATTACCAAGTATATCTTCAGTTTTTGTCGGTGTTTACCTTATCCTCCTTTCATGCCCTTTTAATCTCAGTAGGTTTGTACAAAACTAACATTAATAAATTCCACATATTAGGTCTATTTAATGCCATTTCCATTCTGCTACTATCATAGCAGTATGTCATAGTAGCAACAGTTACCTTATCCCCCTTTCATGCCCTTTTAGCTCAGTTTATTGTACAAAACTGTGGTAGCAGTATATTAATGTTTGAATTATTAACCTTATCCCCCTTTCATGCCCTTTTCGATCAGTTTAATTGGACAAAACTAATCTAATTGAACTTTTTGTACGCTCAAACTTATATTCGAGTCCAAATGTTACACACTCAGCTTGCCATACGTTTGCTCACACCATTTAAATTTTTCTAATCCATTTTCTACTCTGCCATGTACTATGGTGAATGCTATGACAATGGTGGTCAAAGACTTCCACCATTGGCTGCATCTTTCCCACGTACGTCGCATTGAGGTCATCTTTTATGCTGCATGCAGTCTCTACTAGTTCTTCTAATTATTTCTTGACTACTGAGGCAATGCCTGCTTTAGCTAATCCAATGCCCTGTATATAACAGGTTTCCAATACATGCTACATCCATTATTTCAATGATATCTGTTGGTAACTGATTTGACATTGTTCAGGTCTGAAAATGGTGGAGACAGTGAGTAACTTTAATTGAAAGCAGCATCCATTCCAACATCTTCCAGAGGCTTTTTATGTAAAATCAACCAACTGTGCTCCACCACAAACCACGATGTCATTAGGCTTCCGTGTAAGATTTATTTGAACTACTCGATGTCATTGAGTTAGAGGGGACAACATATTCCAGATTATTATACATGTTTTTGTTAGCAACATATTATTCTATACAGTTGGATTCATCAGTCCAACTGTATAGAATTGATCCGGTCATTTTATAAGGGAGTGAATTTGGTCAGTAAACTGATATCCAGATTTGATGCTTGTACCAGATTAATAAAATAAAAATAACGCAGATCTGAATTTTATTATGCTTCCATCTGTATTTCATAACCAACACTAAATCTGTAAAGGGCTCAGGTATTCAGTGTGACCTTTCAACCAGGGGTAATTTTTCCAGCGGAAACTAGTTGGTTTTCCAACCCCTACACTCGTGAATATGTTCTAGACCTTCTGATAATTTCCCGACTAGTGAATATTCAAAGCACCAGAATATGATGTCAGACCATTTCCACCAGTGGTCTGCTTATATCTTAATGTAGATGGATATAAGAGGCAGTGCATCTGTATAAACATGAACTTTTCTAGTTACTGAGGGGTTTAAACCTAATTATCTGTTTTGGACTCCTCTTTCTTGAAAGTGAATGTATGGTCATGGTTAACAAGTATTACAATAAGACTAATAATCAAATCTATGAAAACAGGCAATTGGGAGAAAATTTGCACAAGCATAGCATGGAAGATCATAGGCATGTTATATTCCAAAATCATGTCTAGTATAACAAGCAACATTTAGCATATACGAAATGGGATAACTAATCCTCTGATTACCAAAGTTTCCTCATTCCAAGTCAAAGTAGAGAGAGCAACCACGCTGGACCACTTCTTCATCTGTCTTATGCTTCACACGGGCGTACAGTTTGTGCTCAACTGTCCTTGGAAGAAAGAACAGTCAGGCGCTGTCTACAAACGGAGGAAATAAAAACAGATGTCAAGCACCAACATGTATCAAGATACAAGAAAAAGATTTTGTACGCCCATGATAGTACTATCAATATCATGGTACGAAAAGTGGCTTGTGTGTCAAACATCTTTTTCTCCTAATTTGCATGTATTCATGAAAACAACAATGGAAGCATTACCCGGCCATTTCAATAGCTATGTAGAATTGATTAACATATGCCTCCATTAATTAGAGACTACAAGCATTAAATAAAAGGAAATGATAAACCATCAATCTAAAATAGTCCAGGCAATGGAATTGAGGTTTTAGATCAATACCATCGCTATCCACAGCAGGCATGTTCTCCATATCAAATTGCCGGTTAAGGTCTTCATCATCAACACAATCCTCATCGTCAGTTTCTCTACACAATTGTTCAGGTGACATGGTTGACGAATCAACCGGCAAGTTGTCTGAATCTCCTCGGGTCAGTGGATTGAGCGTCTCCGGGCTAGTTTCATTAACTGAGACATAATGAATAACATCAGTATCACTCTCATCTTCAGTTTCAAGAGTCTCCGACCCATCATCGTCATCATCAGCATCATCATGCACGTCCGAGGTCTTGTGGCGAATATTATAAACATTCCTATTGGTTATCTTGTGTACCGCATGCCAACTTCCCCCCCAATTCGGGTCCTTGATGTAGAATACTTGCAACGTTTGGCAAGCGAGGGCGAACGGCTCATCTTTATACCATTGCCTAGAAGTATTAACACTCGTGAAGTGCTCCCCAACATGTATCCCCCTTCTTCTATCACCAATGTCCCACCAATCACATTTAAACAAGAAACACTTACGCCACCCCATATAGCGTAATTCTATGATGTCTTGCAACACGCCATAGAAGTCAACAGGCACTCCTTCATGGTCGCCATGAACAACAACCCCATTGTTTTGGGTGCGGCGACGCCCTTCAAGCTCCTTTGTGTGAAATCGAATTCCATTCATTATACAACCGGCATATCTCGCCACCAATGGATCTGGCCCACATGCTAAAGCAAATATGTCATCGGTCACCGCGGGGGGAGTCATTGCATGCAAATCGGCAATCTAACATTAAAGTATTTGACATGTCATTACAGTAATATAGAAAGTGACGTTATCACTTTTATAAACTAAAATGATTGGTAAATGAAAAAAGAGAATAACATACACGTGTTCTGAACCACATTGGGAATTGCATTTGGTGCCTATGCTCGAAGTTACTTGGGTCCTCTTCTTGCATATTGTTACGGTGGTCCCTACAAAGATTCATGCTTTAATAACGTATTCAACATGACGTACACGAAGTAGAATGTTGAACATGCTTTACAAGGGTGTACTTACTCTAAATAGTCCTCAATCTCCGGGCAATTATTAAGGACATACCACGTGGCCTTGGCCAACAGAGCTTCATCTAATTTTGAAATTTGGGCTGCCCCTAGAGGGCGAACCTTTTGGGAGAAAACCGATAAACTTGGCTCTAGGGAGCTCTGCCCAACTGTGTCAATGTTCCGTTCCTCTCGATTATGTCTAGTCTCGATATCATTCAAGTACATAGAGCAAAATGTCAGGCACTCCACATGCAAATATGCCTCTGCAATTGAGCCTTCTGGATGGGCTCTGTTGCGGACATACCGTTTGAACTTACCCATATACCTCTCGAAAGGGTACATCCACCTGTATTGGACAGGTCCTGCTAGCAAAGCCTCATCTGGCAGATGAATAGCAAGGTGCACCATGATATCGAAAAATGCAGGCGGGAATATCATTTCCAGTTTGCAAAGAATGATGGGAATATTAGCTTGAAGCCGTTTCAACACTGTTATGTCAAGTGTTCGACCACATAATTCCTTGAAAAACGAACACAACTCTATTAAACATCGACGCACATCGGGTCGTAGGTACCCACCAATAACAACCGGCAACAAATATTGCATCAAGATATGACAATCATGACTCTTCATACCCATGATTTTTCCTTTAGAAACGTTGACACACCGGGCAATATTCGAGGCAAAGCCGTCAGGAAATTTAACTTCTGACAAGCGTGCACAAAAACTCCTCCTCTCATTTACGTTTAACATATAACAACCAAGACTCATAGAAGTTTGATTACCATGATGCTGTAAATGTAATTCTTTCCTCAGTCCAAGATCTTCCAAATCCCTACGCGCAGTAGCGGTGTCCTTGCTTTTGCCTTCAATATTCATCAAGGTTCCCAAAACGTTATCACAAATATTTTTCTCAATATGCATGACATCCAAGTTATGTCTCAATCCCAAGTCTAACCAGTATGGTAGGTCAAAGAAGATACTTTTTTTTGTCCAGTTCAATTCATTTGGTGTACGTTTCCTCTTCTTTAATAATTTACCAAAATGCACATTTGAGACCTCATGTAATTGCTCCATTAAAGCTTGACCCTCCAGAATTTTCGGTTTGAGACGGTGTTCGTCCTTACCATTAAAAGCTGCCTTTTTCCTTCTCCAAGCATGATCTAGCACCAACCACCGACGATGGCCCATATAACAATGTTTCCGGCCATTCACAAGCCACAAAGAATCTGTTTCTAAGTTACATGTAGGGCATGCCAACTTACCCTTCGTGCTCCAACCAGACAGATTTGCATATGCAGGAAAGTCGTTGACGGTCCAGAGTAACGCAACCCTCAATTGAAAAGATTCTCGTTTGTATGCATCATATGTATGAATTCCCTCTACCCATAATTCTGTCAACTCATCTATTAGGGGACGCAAGAACACATCAATATCATTTCCCGGTGCCCTTGGTCCAGGGATCAATAATGACATCATCACGTATGGATCTTTCATGCATAACCAAGGTGGCAAGTTGTACGGCACAAGTAGCACTGGCCAAATGCTGTACGGTTTGCTCATATTATTAAATGGGTTGAACCCATCACTTGCTAGACCAAGTCTAACATTACGAGGATCTTGAGCAAACCAAGGATGTTTGTTATCAAAATCTTTCCATACAGTAGAATCAGCTGGATGTCTCATGAAGTTGGGGTCGTCAACACGCTCTTCTACATGCCATCTCATGGATTGGGCAGTCTTTTTAGACATAAACAGCCTTTGCAACCGCGGCTTCAAAGGGAAATATCGGAGGACTTTTTGGGGTATCCTCTGTTGGTTAGTTGTACTTAAGGCCCACCTAGATGCATTACATTTAGGGCACTCGTCTTTATTAGCATGATCCTTCCAAAACAATGCACAATCATTTGGGCATACATGGATCTTTGTGTAACTAAATCCCAAACCCTGCTGTAAGCGGCGAGCATCGTGGTATGAGGCGGGGAACAGTGCTTGAGGAAATGCTGCTTGCAACAGCTTAATAACCATGTCAAAAGACTTCACAGTCCAACCCCCAACTGTCTTTATGTGAAGCAACTTGACTATGAATGATAGTTTCGAAAAGTTGGTGCAGTTTGGATAAAGTGGCTTTCGTGCATTTTCCAGTAACTCGTCGAAATTACCTAGTATCGGAGCCTCAGCGGTGTGTCGTGACGGCCCGTCATCTACATAAAATTCTGTTCTACCAGAATTATCCATAAAGGATCCCACACGGATGTCATCTAACATCTCATCTACATCATCAATGTAGTCATTGCAGTTACCATCATCAGGAACTTCTTCATCAGAAAATGCGGGGTCATTTTCTGTATCCTCCTCGCCGTGGAAAATCCATGCAGAATAAGATGTATCAATACCTATGATGAACAAGTGATCCTGAACCAATGAATAAGATGTATCCATCTCCTACATGGACACCTAATGCAGTCTCTACCCGGTGAATGGGCCTTTGCCAGCTCTATGAAATGTTTGACGCCTTCAGCATATTCGATAGAATGCATTCTATCTTCAATATGCATCCAAGCCTTATCCATCTGTATGTGTGACAAGGAATGGTACGAGTTAACAAGGATATGAGAACACTTCTGGTTTGAATATGACGGTTAAAGAAAGCAAGTATATCTAATTATCATGAAACTAGTTGAAGGAAAGCCCCAACCAGCATGCGAACAACCTTGCAAAGTTTAATTAATATAGAAAGATCGAGAGCAATACGTATGGATTTATAACTGTTAGTACATGATATTGAAGGGGGTAGCCAAAACTTTTTGTTGAACATTGGATGACTCTAACACGGTTGTTACTAAAGGCGGTGTAAGGATACCTGGTAAATGGGCTCAATCCTATTGGACACCACCAATTTAGTTTTATGGATGATATGCCCTACTCTCATAGATCCGAGTATACATCCAATATAGTGAACTGTGCATATTCTAAATTGCTCCTTACTATAATGAAGAAGAAAGAATGTTGTCAAGGAATACAACATTCCTACCCTCTCTTCTATAATTACCATACAGCACATGTTCCAAAAAGTACATTTATATATATACATATAACTGGTTTATATGTACAACAACAGGCACATTTTATAAGAGTTTATCTATGAGTAACACCTAGAAAATAAGAAAAGAGGGACAAGTAATGCAATATACAGCTTAGATGCTAATGGCCTATATAGATGGTGGTTTTAATAGTTTAATAAAACTTGCATTATCAAGTAGTGAAATATCCATAGTACAAGCAGATAAGGCAAGCATAGTAGGATTACAACAAGAGAGATTCTTGTAGCAAGCAGGTTTCATCTGCTATGGGAAGCAGATTTCTTAATTATAATATCAGTTATTCAGATTGATTTTTGTTGCACGTAAATGGCAAGTTCCAAACTAAACCATAAAGTTGCTATGATTTATGGGTAGACAAACAATGGGATGATTGTTCTCTATTCTCACATGCACTACCTTGTTTCAATATCCATGAGCCCCTGCTGTATATGTCACCATGGGAAAAGAGGGTCCCATGCATATATTTCAGGACTGCAACTGCTTGGGAAGTAGATAGGCTTCAAATATTCCATGTCGAAAAGTTTACAGTTTCAAGGCCAAATGTTCTAAGTATCATGAAATTGTTCTATGAATGCAAATGCATTACGCACTAGTTATATGGCTCTGCTTGCTTACGTCATCAGTATATTTGCATTTAAACCTCACAAACTATACATTAATGTCAGCTGGAAAAGAGCTTTCAACTTAGATGTATGTTTTCAATTTGAGGAAAATCAGCCCCATGTACGACCTTATTTGGCTTGTTCAAAATTAAAAAACCTTATATTACCTATTGGACAGTGGACATAACATAAACCAATATAACCCCCAGAAGACACTATTTTGGGGCTGTATCATAATGTAGCCTTATATTCATGCTTATATGGGGTGTGGATTTGTAGAAACACCAAGGCTTTCAAGAGGGTTTACCTAATCCAATGTACTCTATGACTTCAAAATAGCTCCATTGAAGTCAGCAGTCCAATATGCATGGAAAGACATATAAACTACAAAATTGGGACAATCCATAAAATCTAGAAACTCTAATGTCAATGAAGGGGGACTGGCTACAGAAAATTCCTTTCTGGATTTCTATTTACATTTGGGAAAACTTTATGCGTTGGCTCCTTTTAGTCTCTACTAGCTCCATATGCATCCCACGAATTTGTCATGGGATTTTACATTATTCGTGGTAAAATCCCTTATTTTATGTAGTGTATATATAGTACATGTTAAGTGTCAAACTCCATGTTTACATTTACAAATTAAGTGCTGGCAGACTGGAGCCTGAAGCCACAAATTAATGCCTCTCTTTTATAGTTTTTGTCTGCCTGTGTAGTAAGATCTTTGCAAATATATTGTAGTAATTCCTACACACAACGTACTTAATGAAGGTATGTACGTATGTACGCAATGATTCATTATAAAAACAGGAAATTAATTAAGAAAGAAGTCAGAAAGAAAAAGAAGATCATGGCCGGCATCATGTATATATTCTACATGGTATAATGCATATAGAAGTAGTAGACAATATATTAATTAATTTCTCTACTCTCTGAACAAAAGCGATATTTATGTATAAGGCCCTACAAACGGATCATTCGATCAATGAGACACGGTTTGATGATGTTCCTATGTAGATATCTATCTACATAGGAGCAGTACTTTAATTCCATATATATATATAGATATATAGAGTAATATCTGAATTTGTGGTACTGCTTGCATGGGGACAGCCATTTAATATATTCCTAAAACACATTCAGCTCATGATGTCTTTTTGCTACTTGTCCTACGTAAACAAGGCAAACAAAAGAGTTTCCATGGCCTCAATGTTTCATGTGATTAAAGAAGTTCAGATGCAGCTAGCTATATATATTTATATATATTGTGACTAGGTCAGACAGTATATATATATATGTGTGTTACAACATGATATCATGTATAACAGCTTGACCATCAAATATTTAATTAATCTAATGCTCAAGCTAGCTACTGGTTCTTCAACTTATATTATTCTTAATGTGAGTTGTAAATTGCAGTGCAATAAATGATCTGAAGGAATAATAATGTCGTGCCAAAAGTTGAAAAAATGCGTTGAGAAAAAGACAATACCATATTGAAACAAAGTGCGAAACCATCGAAGGAAACATGCATGTATGATTCTGCCGATGTGGTCTTGGTATGTGTGTTTGTTTCCAAATGAACACCAACAAGACCAGAAAAAATTCAGGCAAAAGGGGAGATTATGAAGATGCTATAAATTCTTTGTAAGAAAAAAACAAAGTATAATAAATAGCTAGCTAGGTAGGCTGCGCCCTAGGCCGTGGATATTCATAACCAAGTTGCCTGAATTAAGTTTATATCCTTGTAGATACATAGCATCAGCACTAAAATATGGTCTAAATCAATTCAAGACATTGACAAAAGGGGGCAGTTTCTATTCATATACTGGTTTAAAAATTCAACTCCGGAAGCTTGGAAAACACAGTCAGATAAAATATCAAGACAAGGACTTTGGAAAAAATCAATAGTAATAAATGTCAAATCTCACTAATTAAACAGAGTTGAATCTATAACAAGGGAAGTGTTAAAATAATGATTAACTTTGGAGAAATGTTGAATCTAGACAATCCATTTTTGTTTTGGGTTTAAACTTTGGAGAAATGTTGTTCTCCATCCTATATTTTGTCATATTCAGTCACACATGTCGATGTAACACATTTTATGTAGTTGTCTTCAAAAAACAAGCGTGACAACGTTTCTCTAAACTTTTACATCTAGCTGGTAAGTTATTTTCCCTAGTTCTGAACTTATATGATTTCAGATCATGATAAGAGTACTAGAAGTCAGGTTCAGTTTGACATATGGGATTTGTTTTAGCATTTTTACCAACTCTGGTAATTAAAGCTGCTTCACTTGACTAAAATGAAAGTCTTTAGGAAGTCGGTTGTCCAACCAGGAACATTACTACAAAGAAGTTGATTTTTGGGATAAAAACTTACATAGTTTCCTTTTTTTATTTTTTATTTTTATTTTTGTTTCAGGCCTTAATTGCTGTGGTTGATTACTACATGGGCAACGCAGGCATAATTGCTGATGCATTTGCATCACTAGGGCGAAAGGTGTATGGAGGAAAAAATGCACCTTATTTGTGGGTACATTTTCCGGGAATGAGTTCTTGGGACATTTTCAGCGAGATTCTTGAGAAAACACACATAGTGACAGTGCCAGGCAGAGGATTTGGTCCTGGTGGTGAAGAATACATTAGAGTCAGTGCATTTGGCCAGAGAGAACGTATATTGGAAGCTTCAAGGAGGCTCAAAAATCTTTACAAATAAAGGCATTTCACCATGCCTTTTTTATCACTAGAGTCAAAATAGTGAAGTGTTATCCAGTTCAAATTATATTGCTATCTTTTTCTTGATAAAAACGCCTATAGCCAGAGTGCTTTGAACAGAAGTATCTTCCAGCTGGACTCTACTGCATAGTGCAGTGTATGGTTGGGACATGATCTCTACTGTCAATTATTGGGTGTTTTAAATGCCATATACTAGCTTGAGAACTGGCCCTAATGTTGTAGAATGCAGATATAAATATAAGCTTCAGTAGCACTTACTTGGAACCTGGAAAGATGTTCTGCTCATGTTGATATGGTATCCTTTACCTCACCTGAGATTTTATCGGTACTGATTTTGGTTTCTTTTTCATGTCTCTGTTCTTTTTTTCCCCTGCTTATTTCGGGGAACTCTTTAGTTTTATCAGCCCATTCATAACTGGGGTTGGATTGATCTCCTCATGAACCCAACTGGTTATAGCCCAGTATTACCAGTTTGCTCATTTCACTGCAAACCAATCCATTATAGAGGCCTTTGAGGAGCAGGAGGAAACCAACCACATACATATTTACATGTAATTGATTTTTATGACTTTTATATGGATGTCAATGGCCTTCTCTGATTCAGTCTCTTTCTGAGAAGGCCTCCAATGGAAATCAAGTATCCCTCCGGATAACAGGATTTGGAAGCAGTTTGGAAGAACAGGAAGAAACAGAAAGCAGATTGGTAGGCAATATAGTAACGGGGTTTCGGAACATGTAATACTTGGAATTCCATGATTGTTAAGAGGCTCTAGCCTCATTGACATAACGAAAAATTCTCACGAAACAGTTGTAGTAAATTTAGTTTTCTATACCATTTACCATTGAATAATTATACGAATTTATTCTGACACATTGAAAACTGTACATTCACTCAACCCCTCTATCGTAATCCTAGTAGAACAAGAAGGGAATGTGTTGAATTTATGCATCCGGTGTTTAATTTTCTGCTAATATCAACTGCCAGAAGCAGAAAAATTAGAGGCTGTTCTTGGAGCAGTTTAAGTCTTTATAAATTTCTGCTTATCATCAAAAAATTCTACATATGGCAGTTGAATAAGCAGTTGCTAACACTAAACCATCATCCCAACCATCACAAAGGACATCTATGCTAGCATAGAATCCATATCACAAAGACAATGGTGTTTCTAAAGCAAGGTTATTGGGTTGAAAGTCAGGTCATTGTTCATAAACTGTACATGCTTCAAAGATATGGACATAATTTTTAAAAATTCAAATAATCATAATTTCTACCTCATAAATCATTCTACACAATTTGTTTCCAAACAAATGTATTTAACTTGTTTAAAAGTATTTTAAACATAGGGTTACCAAACAATAAATAATTTTTTAATACCAGAAAACTTATACACTTAAGTTATAAGCCATAATTCCTAAAGATATAAGTTATATTTTCTTTCGTAATCCCAAACCTAGCAATATTCATAGACTCTTGGTTTGTTCACTAACTTAACCATCAAAGATATATATTCTCCACTGGGATCACTTGAAGTTGTTTCTCCATTTCGCATGCAGCAATCATGAACGTGGAGGGCACTGCAGGCACCAGCCCAAGTTGTCTCAACACTTACTATTACAATTTTTGAAAGAAAATCCAACTTATTTGGCGGGAATTCACTTTCTACACTTGTTTTGGGAAGATGAAATGGTATTTGATAAACTCTACTGTGTAGCTTCTAATATAGGATTCAATGTAAATCATTTTAACAAAGTCAATATATCTTATATATTGATTTAACACAAGATGAAATATGTTCTTCCTCCTTTAATCAGACTAGTCACTTGGGCTGTATTTTAATTATATTTGGACTCTTTTTTTATTTACAGGACTCACCCAAACTCTATAAGAACTTAGTTATAGAGTCTGCTCTTGCACTTGAGCATGTCTCCAGAGTGAGACTAATTACCAGCACATAACCACTTGAGACGATGATATAATAATATAAAAGTGCTCGATCTAAAAGCCTCAGATTCATATAGAGTAGCATTTTCTTTGTTCGGTTCTTTACTTTAATTAACCTATCTTTAGTTCAGATCACTTAAATTTTCCTTAATTTGAAGTGATGATGATCAAGAAGTTTTCCAACATCCCTCTCTTCCAACCAAATTATTATTGGAAAATATCCATTCATTGTGCAATATGATGTGATGCTTCATTGATCTCTTGATGGAAATGACAGTACATAACAAAATAATAGGGACAATCTCTTACAAAATCTTCAAAAGGGTGTTCATTCCTGCAAACTAAATAATAGCTGGGATCGATGAAATGATGTGGATTTTTATCAAATCCATCTCTTTTCCAAAGAAGCATACAACTTCAAATAGGTTCAACCTTGTCTGGTTATCATTTAATTAATACGGTAGTATCCATCAAACACAACTTAAGGAAATCATATTACCTAAGCAGAATTTCTATTAGATTCTATCCAACATCCCAAAAGAACGTTCTTGAATTCGCCTAAAGAAAGGAAATTAAAAATTGGATTTGGCATTAAACCCCAAACCTACTTATGTATAGTTATGGCTAAACATAATACAGCTCCAAAACTGTGAAGAATAAACCGGACTCATGAACCAGAGATAGACAGACACAGAAAAGTCCAACGATTTACCAGGCGGAGAGGGATACGGCGAGCCAAATTTGAGAAGAGAACACACCCCTTCGTGCGTGGCGTCAACTGGCGGCAGAAGAGAGGAACAGGGCGGCAACTGTCGGCAGCGACTGGACGTACGTTGAAGGAGGCCGACGCAAGCAACCCACCTGCGTTGATTCCACCAGATGAGAGTATTCGAAGGAAGTGGGGGATGAGAGTATTCGAAGGACGTGGGGGATTTTGCAGGTTGGGGGTCGGGGAGTAAATGGGTGATTTCCAATTTTGGTACGTCTGGAAGAGGCAAAAGACTTAATTGCCAATTGCCAAAGCTTTTAACACGACATATATGTCGTCGTTGAAGGCCACATTTACCCACGGCTTGTGGCTCGCCGCACACAATCTGGTGACATTTAGGAAAATTTTACCTGACGGTGACTTTTTGTGCCATAAGCTTCATATTGCCCACCAGCGGTTGTCATGGGATAATAAATTGTGCCATAAGCTACAATTTAATGTAGAATGGTTTATACTGAGATTGAATATTAATATTTAACAGTACTTATAGTATAGCTATTAGCTAGTTTTAATCTTAATTGAGAGTTGAAAGACATTAAAACCTAGCTAGGTTGAATGATCGATTAATGGATGCGCGCATTCATCACATCATGGCACATGCACATATATAGAATATTCACACGGCACATGTAAGTGTTTTAACTATCCTTTTATCATGTAAGTTTCTCGATCCCTATAAGCGATCCCAAATCTTATAGAGATCGAGGATCACATGGGGTCTGGCCTTTTATATGACTTTTATTTTATATAATATAATTGATATTAATTTTCCCATTTCTTAGGAAGAGGCTCCATATAATATTTTCTGTTAATATTATTGTTATAATCTAGGAATGCGTAGTTAGTCGCCTTTTATGGTTATTTTGGTTGTCAGTGAAATGAAAAAGATGCAAGAGAAGTAAAACAATAAATCAATCCCACGGCATAAAAACTGACGTGGTTCGATAACATGCCTATATTTAATGAGCTATAGATGATTTTATTCTCTTGAGGAATGTGAAAGTACATTGCAGGGCAAAAGAGAAATGATATTTATAGTTATAAAGTACGCAAATGCCATGGAGTCCTTTTGAAAAAAGTGAGTAAATATAGTATTCACGTGAAAAAAGAAAAAATTATTTTTTAATAGTGAACTTTACTCTTTTTTTAAAGAATTGTGCGACATTTGTGTATTTTACGACTATATCTAGCATTACTAGGGGCAAAATTACAATACTCAAAATGGTTATACTAATCATAATAAACACACACACATATATATTATATATAGGGTTGTATGGCGAAAAACCTAATTTTTCAAACATCATATTATTCGCTCACATGAGCTATTATACAAACATCAAACGAACTTTTGAGTTAGGCCTATTCACCAAATCTATGCTCCATGGCCCAAGCCTCATTAAAAAACCATAACGAATTCTTGTTGGGTTGGGTCATGAAATTGGACCCATTTAATTAAATGGTTAAATCCTAACACGACATATATAAATAACGAGTGATATAACATGACCTATATAGCCCATTTGATAATTAACTCTTGTTGTTTTAACTTGGACATGACCCATTTCAACCAATTTAACTCGTTAATTTCTTGCAAATGGGTTGAGCAAACCTATATATTTATTTTGACTAAATTAACATAATTTCACATAGAATACAAGGATATTTATACAAATCATTCACAATTCTAACTACATTCATGATAAAGTATTTTATAATCAATATTCAAACTAATAATACATAAAAAAAAAAAAAACTAATTTCTCAAAAAAAAAGTTTAAATGTTAACTGAAAAAGGATTGATACTTTTGAGTACTTATTATATTGTCAAATAACAAGATCAGTATTACATCCCAATAACAACAAAGGCATAAATCCAAAAATGTATAGAATTTGAAAATATAAGTAAAGGTTCATCCGTTGATAAAGTTATATATACTAATTGTGAGTCTTGTGGGTTGACCCTCAATTGCTTCCCTTATTAATTATATTTTTATCTAGCCAACTCATTTTGACCAAAATCCATTGACATCAAAACTATTTATGACCTACAGCAACAACTACAACCCCCATAATAGTGCATGTTTTCCAATCACCCAAAGGCGCATAGGGCTTAAGACGTGACATTAAATGAGGTACAAAATAGAACATGAGCCACTAAAGGTAATGCAAGATAGAGCATGTCGAATTAAATGAGAAGCAATAAATACTTGCAGGCAAGAGGTGATCACATATATTAATTAATATGGACATAATTAACGTACAAGCATATAAGAATTTTACATGGATGCCTTATTGCAGACACCTCCACCTAATTAACTTATAATTTATCAATTTTACCCTTCTATCCCTTTTTGTTTTTGTTAATATATATATATTAATGAAGGAGGATGGAATCCCCAAACTTTATTGGAAAACCCTCACTTATGGTAGAGGAAAACCTTATACATACACCCATACCCAACCAAAAAACCAAAAAAAAAAAAAAAAAAAAAAAAAACATACCCAATAAAAAATACTCACACGTAGACCCCTATCCAACGAATCAATTAGTTAAAAACTAGCAACTACCATGTAAGAAATTTTGGCAAACCCAATCTATCCATCTGCAAGATCCTTCTCACTAAACTAGGAAGTGAATCTAGTACCTCAAATCTCCTCGTTAGGCCTTCCTCCCTGCATCGTGGTAAAAAATCTGCAACCACGTTCCCCTCTCTATATTGATGACCAATAGAGAAATTAATACCGTCAAGTAATTGCAAAAGTGAATCCCAATAATCCCAAAGATACCAGGCCGAGCATTTCCTAGCCGTAATCCAATCCACCACCACCTGTGAGTCACACTCAATTTCAATATGCACGAACCCAAGCTCCCTACACAGCTCCAATTCAACAAGAAGGCCCTCAACTCAGCTGTATTATTCATCCCCTGCCCCAGAAATGTAGCAAACACAGCAACACATCTGCCATTAGCATCTGGTATTACACCCCCTCCCCCACATCAGCTAGGATTTCCCATGCAACTCCCATCCACATTGAGCTTCACACTCCCCTCCACTGGTCTCTTCCACTGGACAAGACACGAAGCATGCGCCTCTACAGACCCCAATTGCATATTTAATGCCTAAAGCACCACTCAGTCTGAAGTAGCAATAGGCTTCTGCACTTGTATTGCAATGCTCCTTCGACATGCCTTCATAGCCAACCAAATATCAACAACTGATTCTGACTGCCACTCCAGCTGAGCCTTACATACCACAACCTCCAAGATATCATGCTAGGTAGGAGGCAAAGCAGCTACCCACGCAGAGATGACTTCTTAGCATAGAAGAACCAGTGAGCCATCCAAGCCTTCCAGCTGCCTGCGTGCAAACTAGGAACTCCAAACTCAACTTCCACAAGTTTCCACACCATAGATGCCACCTCCCCTCTGCTCAAAACATGATCAACAAACTCTTGTTGACCCCTATTGCAACAATCACATTTGGATGCCATCAAGATGCCAATTGCTTGTATTCTATCATCCATTGGTAGGCAATTAAAAAAACTTCCAATTACAAATAGAGATCCTCATCAGCAGTTTACCATGACAAACCAGTCCATTTCTTGCACAACAGGGGCCTTGACTCGAATGATATCCCAAGCACTAGCTGTTGAAAACTGTCCATCACTATTAGGCATCCATATTAATTCATTTGTTCCTGCTTTACATGCTACAATCGAGTTCATGATTTCCTCAGCTTTAGATCCCCCCACCAACTCAATTAAAACATCTTTATCCCAAGCATTATCCAGCCATACATCTTTAATTTGCAACTATGGATTTAGAATGGAATCCAAGTGCTGTGAAAGTGGCCCACTAGCTAACCAACAATCATACCAAAATGAACTTCTCCCTTCCTTCACCCTTAACCGCACTTGACTTAATACCTCTGGAATGACTTCCAAAATTGACTTCCACAAATGAGACCCTACATGCACAGGGACAGCCAAAGAAACATGGCCATTTCTCACATATTTTACATGAAAAAAATTTTGTCCATATTGAATCCATCGTCAACAACCTCCACGCAAACTTCAAATGGGAAGAATGTTATACTTCACCAAGATATCGAACACCTAAACCACCTTTTTGAGTAGGTTTGCACAAATGTGACCAAGCCCTTTGATTGAGTATGTGGATATGTCCAAAGCATATGATCGAGTAAATTGAAATTTTTGATTCATGTCTTGGCATCCTTTGGGTTCGATGAGAAGGTATGTGAGTTGATAAAAATTTGTATTACGATGCCGTGATATTCCATTCTTCTAAACAGAACCACTAAGGGATTCTTTAAGGGAGAAAGGGGATTTCGACAAGAGATCCCCTCTGGCCATATTTATTTATCCTAATGGAGGAAGCCCTCATCACATGAATGCTAAAGGAAAAATATGAGAGTGGAATAATTGGAGGATATTCTCAAGCTAGAGGTACGCCATTAATTTCTCATTTACTATATGTGGATGACATTGTGATTTTTACAAATGAAGCTGAAAGTTCTATACTAGCTTTGGTTAAAGTTTTGGAACTATATGAGAAATGGTTGGGTCAACTAGTGAGTTGAGAAAAATCGGCAATAATTTTTTTGAAGCACATAAGGCCAACTAGGAGAAAGAGCATCTTGCAAATCACTGGATTTGGAGAGGGTTGGCTTCCAATGAAGTATTTGGGAGTGAACATCGTCGATTGAAGACTTACATTTAGCCATTTGGAGGAACTCATTAATAAAATATGTGATAAGGTAAGTGGCTGGAAGACTAGACTTCAATCAGCTAGAGGCAAAATTATTCTCTTGAAACATGTTCTATCTAGTTTGCCAATTTATCTACTATTTGTTCTACAAGTTCCGAAGTCGGTTTTAGGCGCTATTAACCGAATACTTAGCACATTTTTTTGGGGAGAATCATTTGGGTCCCCCAAAAAGAAATAGTGTGCCTGGAACACAATTTGTAAGCAAATAATTGAAGGTAGCCTAGGCCTCTGGGACCTTGAGGAGGTTAAAAAATACTACATATGAAGTTCGCATGAAAAATCATTAAAGATAACTCTCGCTGGGCACAATTCTTCATGGAAAAATATGTGAAGGAAAATCATCTATCTATTCTTCATAAAACAAAAGGAACTTGGTTTGGAAAATGGTTATGAAGCAAATTCTTAATGTGTTGTAGCAAGTAAAATGGACAGTGCGTGAAGATAATGTGTCATTTTGGTTCGACTCATGGGCAAGAGAAGGTCCCTTAATAGACTCTTTACATCTCACGAAACTCCATAGGCTGAAGGTTTTTTATTGTAAATTGGCTAATGAGTGGGACCTTCACCTCCTGGAGAGTTTGGTGGGAGTGGAAAAAATAGAGGAGATCATTGAAGAACTTCAAAAATTCACGAGAGGGCAATTCACAGTTCATAGCGCATGGGATTGCCTACGATTGAAGTCTCCTAAGACACCATGGTTGGTGTGGGTATGGCCTAAGTTCTTACCAAAGAAGATGTCGATAATGGTCTAGAAAGCATGGAACAACAACCTTAGTGTGGATGACAGATTGAGGAGGATTGGGATTACAGTGGTGTCTAAGTGCTATTGTTGTACTGGAGAAGGCTATGAGGACATTAATCATGTCCTATATGCTGGAGAATTTGCTCAACAGATATGGAGAAATTGTGCTTAGTCCTTCGGCATCCCGTTTCGGGAGCATATCACATGGAAAGAAAACATGAAGCTATGGTTTAGGTGTGCATCTAGGTCCTCTCAAATGGGGGTAATATTGGGAACCCTTCCTATTATTATAACGTGGAAGCTATGGTCAAGAAGGTGTAGATCATGCATGGAGGGTCACGCGGAAATGCTAGAAGAAGTATGGCATGTGGTTCAGTTATGGTTGACAAGAATAATGAAAGAATCTACAAACTTTTAGAAGCATGCAGTTGGAGATTAGGAAACATTAAGGGCCCTGAATATTATAGTGCTTCCTATGAAACCAAAACTAATCCAAGTGATCAGATGAACAAAGCCGTAGCAAGGAAAATTCAAGTTAAATATGGATCAATGGATGTAGTTTGAATAACCCAAGGGACTCAAGTGCAGGAGGTCTCCTTCGTGATGATTAGGGCAACGTAGTCTCTGCATTCTTTGTAAATTTGGGAAACGGTAGCAGCACTGTAGCATAAACTAAAGCCATCCTCCATGGGTTGAGTTGTATCAAGAACAAAGGATACAGGGAGTGGTGGTTGAATCTGACTCTTTGATGGTGGTTTGGTGAGTTAGCAGTGATAAGTGTGGAGTGTGGTACCTTTAAGAATTTTGAGAGGAAATTTTGAGATTTATTAGAGAAGGGGAATGCTCAATTCAGCATGTATTCCGGGAAGGAAATGCCTCTACTGACTACTTGGCAAAACGTGGTGCTTAGGGACACGATCAAGTTTAGCACACCCTACAACAGAATCGCCTTTTCCCGGCCATCTAAAATCGCCGGCAAAACCAGAAAACTCCCCGCTATATAAACATCCCAGCGATTCTCAAATCGCTGCTCGTTCGCCGCTATTATTCTTCCACTTTATATATAGCACGGCGAAACCAAAAACTCGCCGTGAAATGAGGCCAAGTTCGCAGCGATTTCTACATCGCCGCCATAGAGATTCAAAACCGTAACTTGATATACCAGCGATTCAGAAATTGCTGCTATATTATTTGGCAGCGGTTTTATAATCGCTGCAATATGAAGTACTGGTTTTAAAATAATATAGCAGCGATAATAATATCGCTACCATATCATTTGGCAGTGCTTTTTTAATCGCTGCTAAATCAATTTCGATTTAGAAAACCATATAGCAGCGACTCAAAAATCGCTGTGAGATTATTTAGCAGCGTTTTTCTAATCGCTGCTATATAAGCTCCTGGTTTCAAAATGATATAGCAGCGATACAAAAATCGCTGTTACATGATTTGGCAGCGCTTCTATAATCGCTGCCAAATCATATTCCCATTTCCATAAGTATATGGCAGCGACTACGAAATCGCTGCGATATTATTTCGCAGCAATTACAGAATCGCTGCTAAATACCTTGCCATAAGGAAAATGATATGGCAGCGACTATAGTAATCGCTGGCAAATGATATGGCAGCGTTTCTTAATCGTTGCCATATCACATCCTGGTTGGCTCTCCATATGGCAGCGATGCATAAATCGCTGCTATATCATTTGGCAGCGATTTACGTATCGCTGCCATATTATGGTCTGTTTCACCGCTATATTCCAGCGATATAAAAATCACTGGGAGATAATTTTGCAGCGACTATAAATCGCTGCCATATTATTGCCTTTAAGACTATGGCAGCGATTAAGTAATCGCTGCAATATACCTTGCTCCTCTTTTCAAGTAGTTTTTGCGATTAAATAGTTTTTAAAACTATTGACGGCGATTAAAAAATCGCTGGAAAAACCTGAAAATCAAATTTTATATAACCTAGTAACCCAATATTCTTAACGGGTTACTAGGTCTCATTTTTACTTTCTCCATTCATCCAAATGCACCTGATAGACATGACCATTTAATCCATGCATCAACAAAAATATTGTTAACCATTTCTCTTCAATTCAAAAATTTCAAATTTGTGTCAAATGAATACCAACAATCATTTAATTTCTTACTACATTGGGTGGTGCATTATACGAATCATATCTATTACAAACTGAGCTACTAATTATATAAAAGATAAATATCACTAGTATAAGTTATTTGAGGACTCTACTCGTGACTAAAACCAACAGCTACCAAGTAAAACATCTCATATTAATCTGGACTTTTCTGATACAGTCCCATCCACAGTTCTACTTGGTCACTTTTTCAAAGAAAGGTGGTGAACACCAACATCTCCCACAACTGTCAGCCCAATCGGTGGTTGGTCATATCACCCCGCCAAGACCCGATCCTGATCTTTTGCTCGGAATCTTAACAGTAGAGTCAAATGATGCCTAATTTAAGAGTGAAAATGAAACAACCCGGGTAATGAGTGAAAATACAATGACATGAAACATGAAAGTTATTTTTTTCCCTAAAAAGATGATCAACAAAGATATAGAAATCATGGAAACACACATATGGCATGTAGTCGAACACATGTACAGTCATCATTGGTTGAGCATCGCAAATATTCAGATATAAGAAAATAAGACAATTATCAACCTTCTACCTTTATACTAGTCAAACCCTCATTCAACACCTTTGAGACCCATCCAAAACTAACAGCTCAACCTTGACCAAACTATCACTTTTTGCAGCCTCAAATATCATTCCTTTCTTTGCATTATATGTTTATCTATTAGAACTGGTCCCTTTTATGACTTTCTTCCTTAATGGCTCAAGTTAGTATAAGCATTAGCATTATGTCTATTATGGTCATTATTATTATTATTATTAAATGTTTCTTTATTAATGTTATTATGATAATTAATATTATAATTATTATTGGAGTCATTAATGGTATTATTATTTGTTAAAATGGGTGTTTGATGAAAACTAAATATTGACCAATATTTATAGCAATCCTTTCAATTCGTTTCACTTTACATGCTTTTGCATATTGTGATAATTTGCTAGCTAGATCCTGAAGTGAGTTCAGAGAAGAGTATTGTCGTGTACATTTTGAGGTAGAACTCACAATATGTGAGTCCATCCTGCACTCTGATTTCATAGTAACTTGTGCTGCACTTTTTCCTTCCACAAATGATTAGTGTCAGATTTTTTCCTGTTGGTGTACTCATATAGTAGTGTATATGAGTTATATTTACATTTATTTGGACTGTTGCGTATGGCATTCTTAGTACACATATGAGTTTAAATAACTTCCATGGGAACACAGATTTGGATGTTAGTATCTGTGGAAAAACTAGATATGTAAACAAGATGCATGTAGGAAAATTACGATGTAAATGACCAGGCCCCCCTATGGAATATAAGCGTTGGACTATACCTGAGGATTTGTCATCGATGGATAGATATGTCCAGCCCCCCCTGATGCAAGTAAAAGCACCTTTGATTATAAACCTTATCACCTGAAAATAACATGACAAATCCACAAACTTTCAGAAATTGTACAACACCATTTTCCAGGGAAATTTTTTTGCAAAACTACGCCCCACTTAGTTTATGTGTGTATAAACTAAGTATGCTTTGTAACGAGCAGTGTTCCAGTATTAATCATAGTTGCACAAGGTAAATATACTACGTCATGGCATGCTTTCCAAAGTGTATTAAGTCTTGCAGAGATGAGATTTATTTGTTGTTAATGGTGAGACGTATAAGTGACTAACATTCAGTACATATATAAGTGTACTATCGGCGATTCACATTTTTGGACAGAAAGTTGCTATAGAAGTCATTCAGATAGAGAGTGCCCTTCATGTCATCCTATAATTCCCAGTTTGAAGAAGAATCTCGGCCAAATCTGTTGAAACAAGACTCGATTTAAACAAGCAAAATGTTGATTCAATTTGTTAATATTTATAGAAGTTCACTATATATTTAATCTAAACTGTGGGCAAAACACAGGCATTATATCTAACTAATTAAGCTGGATTTGAATGAGGATGATGTTAGGCTGGATTTCCAGAAGGCTGAAGAGGAAAAGTTTCTTGAAGTCGAAGTGTTAATATGTCCAAAGGAGACGGGATAAAGTTGACAAGTGACTTTAATGAGTACTATCTTAGCGATGGTGTTAGTAAATCTGCTCAACTGTGGAATTCGCAGATTTACTTTCTATAAATGGATGCACTGGTTCGGTTTCTTCAGTCCTAAGGTGGAGAAATAAGCAAGATCTTTCTTGACTAATAGAGGGGAAAAAACCTAACACCTCTCTAATGCACAATTGGTAGATCTCTATTGAATACCATTAACAAAGATTATGGGATAACCAGTGGCAAATCGAGACATATAATGAGTGAGGTTACCTTCTTGTAGCAAATCATTTTGAGGCCAAGTTAACAGAGGAAGCTACTAGTTATGTTATTTAAGATAATATGTAATATAACTTACATTTATAAATACAAGTATGATATAAGACCACAATAAATGACATCTAGAAACATAATAGTATCAGCTGTTCACTACAATTGCAATTACTTTGATATACCCGAGTTCTTATCTGATTCCAGAGCAACTCTCTCCTCCAACTATCTTGCTTCAGTTTTCTGTAAGTCTGAAATTACAGTTGTACGCGTCCTCCTTGCTTCTCATCTCAGCCTCTAAGTGAATGAAAATGATTCTCATTACAAAACAGGTAGAGATGGATGAAGAACTAAAAAATTCACATATATTCTCATTGCACAAGCACAACGAACTTAGAAAAAGTCACTATTCGTTTTCCCCCATTTACATGAAGAAACATACAACCAAACCCACTTACCATGCACTTTTTCCAACTGCATGTATCACACTTTCAAGCTTTTACAAAAGTTTGACATATTTTAGGAGATCATTTTGTTGGAACCATATGATGCATCAATTCAGCCTCTTAAAAATCAGGTGTCATTTGTTCCAATTTCCCCTACCAAATATGTGAATAATCAGACCCCTTCAATCAGAAAAAGGGGAAACCCACAAACTTATAAGCAAGAATGATAAGTTTAAAATTCAGAGGACAGAAATCATACCTCCATAACTCAAACTGGCTATTCCTTTCACTTTACATTCAGTGTGTGCATAATCAACTTATATTCATACCCAAAACAGTTTTTCATCTCCCCCGTGTTGAGATAGATATATTTATATAGATATAGTAATATCTATATCTATATATTGCCCAGTTGTGATAATGTCTATCAAAAAACCACCCAATCCAGTACAAAAAACCGCTTGACCCCCATCCCCCCTATGGGTCGGGGGAATTGTTACACTGAGTCTGTCGATAAGACTCAGTGAATGAAGGGTGATCCCTAAAGAACGACTGAAGCAATCTATCAGTCTGCATCTGATGCTCCCTAAGAGCCCGCATCTCTGATCTCATTTCATCCAGCTGACTCTTATACGCCTCAGCATCTTTCTTATGTTGTTCAGAGTCTTTCTTGTGTCTTTCAATCTCAGACAGGTAACATTGCATCCTAACCTGGTCTCGTTGGCGCGAGGACTCGGGGATGACCATCTCCCCGAGTCCTCGCGCATATCCAGGTTGATGGCCAAGGACCTCCCTAAAGACAGTCGCTGCTACCTCATCATTACGTTGCTCTGGTTCTAGGCCATCCAACCTACCTGTCATCTCCTTCTGCACATGCACCAAACGCATATTATTAACATTCGTTGTGTCTGCTATTTATGCATTTATTATTATCAGAAATAGACATTGTAGGGAGATGGACTGTATGTAATCTACTCACGTATGTTTCTTCTGTAGCATCTGTCACAAACTTGTTCTTCTTCTTCGACCATCGCGTCTCTTTATAGAAGTCAACCAAATTTCCATTCTCAGCGCACTACATGAATGAGCAACACGTATAAGAGCATTTTTTAGGTAGAAACATAAGTTTATTTTGGTTGACATGTGCATGGAATTACATCTACATGCTTGAAATCAACCACTACCCAACTTTGTGGTAATAATTTCACAATTATTATACACAGGAAAATGGCGCCTACATTTAGAGGAACCTTTTTTTATACGTTATATGGGTTTGGAATGCTTTCAAGTCTATTGAAATGAACACCGTCAGTTGGTAGGCAATCAACATACCTTTTGCTCAAGTATTCGGACGAATGATTTACGTCCTGATGTGTGGTTAATTGCCTGCTTCTTCCTGTTCTCCCGGTTTTGAGATGAAATTTTCTGCAATGCACACGTTTTTTGGTTAGCTATGTTGAACAGCCACTCTTTGACACTTTAATTATTAATGGAAGGATTTGTTATAGAAATTTGAGTTGGAGCATATATACCTTAAATGCATCGCTGCCCCACCTGCCACACAACTTGACCCATACTAAGGGGTCCACCAAGCTTGTCCCACTAGCTAACGCCTCTTCATGGCTTTCAAAGGATTGATAAATCTTGTGCAAATCATGATGAAAGGAGTTGAAGTGCTTACGAAGTGCCTTTGTCACGGTCAATCGGTGGTTCTCACGTTCCCAGTCGAACACGAAGTCAGACTACATGACAGAGCAAACTAGTTTTAAGGCACAAGATTATTGATTGTAAACCGCTGAAAAACTCATCAAACGACTTGAATTGGTCTAACTTACCCGAACACGGTCAATGAGCTCCTCTTTCATGGCTTCTGGGACATCGGTCCAGCGCGCATAACTCATGTCACAATATTGTTTAACAATCCAGCTTACTCGTGTCGTGAACATAGAAGCATGCTCACAACACGGGGCAGTCTCACCATCGTTTATCTTTAAAAGCACTTTCCCGTGCTTTCTCACCTTCTCAAACTCGATACATCTAGCGGGCCCACGTATTCATTTTCTTTGTTGCTGCGTTACTTCAGGTTCTGTGGGGGCGTCCGCAACTGCATTGAAAAACTCACTAGATTAGTATATGTAATTATACTAAACATAATGTTAACAAACACATAAGTTTTGTAAATTCATTCAATATATATCGGAAAAGTCAACATACCAGTTTGTGGTATACTGGCGTCCTCCAATCTCGTGTCTTCTCTAGGAGGTGATTGTTCGTGCACTGGTGAGGCTTCTCGAATAGGCACTGGTGTGGGAATTGGGTTGGTAGCTGGTGGGGGACTTGGGGGCTGTGTGGAGTCATCCGATGATTCTTGATTGCGCTCCTCAGGGCTGTGATATGAGAAGATTTTTGCCCCCCTTGGTCGGTTGTGGCGAGCACTGTACGGTACATGGCGCCTAGCACGAATACCTCGCAGCCTCCCTCCGCCCCTAGAACTGGGTCCCGCTCGGTCACCTGCGTGTGTATTATTACAAAATAAATGTAATAAACGTTAGGTCCATTCCGATCAAAAATCTGAAAGTCATACGAGAGTGGTTCGAAATAAGATCAATTATCTACCAATTTCAACAGTATCCTTTGTAGACTAAGCCTTACGTTATGATAAACATATATTTACAAAGGCCATGAAGATTTCGATCTAAATTATATACCTTGATAATTAATAGCGCTCCTCATGCCGCCAACTTGAAAATTGGATTGCATGATAAATTGGTCTCGTAGGAGAAAGCAATCCCGATGCCAAACTTGTCTGTGCAGTGAAGCTTTAATGCACAGAAGTATTGTTTTCCCCTCACCTGATCAAGCATAATTATAGAAATACACATCATAAGAGATTTGCAAATTTCGAGCAAATAAGAATATAACAACATTTTAGTGATATTCTACATATTAGTTCAGTCAATATGGATCAAAAAGTATACTTAATGTTTGTAAAAAAAAATCAAAAAAGGTATGTGGGTTTAATCTGTTGTACCAACCTTAATGCAAAGAAGTTCCTGGCACATTTTATAAATCTGACCCAACATCATCGTTTGTGGATAGGTCCTCCTCATCTGAATATTCCCCCTTACTACACGCATCTTCAGAGCCAGAATTAATCATGTCATCATTAATAAAGTCTGATGAATCTACGCATTGACCATCCACATGCATGACTTCCCGTGCATCAATTTGACTAGGTGGTATATCAAGCCGATCCAGTGGAGTTGACACTGGATCAGAGTTATCACACTACACTGGTTCATAATAATAAGATGACTCATTTTCTTGATCGGCCTCAGGGCTACTTGAGGCGCCATCATTAATATCTGCGTTACTCCTCGACATGGACGGAATGTTGTATACATTCCTATTTGTATAGTTCTGCACAACACCCCAATTCCCTTTCACCCTTAAATCTCTTATGTAGAAACACTGATCAGCCTGACTCGCCAACACGAACGGTTCATCCTTATACCAAGTCCTGCTCATGTTGACACTAATCATATGGTCATCCACCCGTACCCCTCGTTTTCGATCAGCAACGTCAAACCAATCACATTCAAATAGGTACACCCGACGCCACTCCATGTAGTGTAACTCTATGATATTTTTAAGACAACTGTAAAAGTCTGCGTTATTTGTGGCCTCGTCCCCAGTTACCAAGACCCCAGAATTTTGTGTACGCCGGCGAAGTTCACGATCTTTCGTATGAAACCGCTTTCCATTTATTATGCAGGCATCATATGATGCAACCCAACGGTCAGGCCCGCAAGCCAACACATACAGATCAGCGGACACACCAAGTGGATTCTGGGTACGATGTTCCTGGATCTATACCAATATTGTTGAAGATGGATCATAATTTATTATTTTCATAATTTCAAAACATGTCAAATAAATTTATAATATCTCAACGTAGATAAGTATGGAGGAGAACTTACACAGTGCTTGAACCAAGTTGCAAACTCGGTTTGATGCGTGCTCACGATGCTGTTTGGGTGTTGCACACTACATTTCTCGTAGTGTTCCCTACATTTGGAGAACACGTGCTCACTATAAAATTTGGCGTTATGGGCATGCATATATGCAAACTTGTTAAGTTTGAATGGAAGTAGATTTTGCAGTAAAGAGATTGATGCTTACTGTATATAGGGTCCAATCTTCGGACAATTGTTGAGCACATACCAGATGGCTGCCTTAAAGAGTTTATCTTCTAATTGCACATTCGATGATGTTCCCAAGGGACGAACTTTCTGGTTAAAAATGCGGAACCCATCTATAGTTTCCTCTTCATCAGCATCAATGTTGCGGTCCACTCGATTGAACTTGGTCTCAACATCTTGGAGGTATATGGAGCAAAATGTCAGGCATTCAGTGTGAATGTAGGCCTCGGCTATTGAACCTTTTGGTCGAGCCTTATTCTTAACATACCGCTTGAATTTGCCTAGATATATCTCAAATGGGTACATCCACCTATATTGTACTGGACCCCCAAGTATAGCCTCACGAGGCAAATGGACAGCTAGATGGACCATGACATCGAAAAAGGAGGGAGGGAATATCATCTCCAGTTTGCATAGAATGGTGACTATATCAGTTTGGAGCTGGGATAGGCGATTCACATCCAGTGTGCGAGCGCACAACTCTTTGAAGAAAGTGCTAAGTTCAGTCAAAGCCAAGGCAATGTCACTTCTTAAAAACCCCCCTGCAGCAATTGGGAGTAGTCTTTGAAGGAAAACATGACAGTCGTGGCTTTTCAACCCAGTGATTTTGCAATCACGTGTAGAAACACAGTTCGAGATATTGGAAGAGAACCCGTCTGGAAATTTGATATCGCGTAGCCACTCACATAACTTCTTCCTTTCATCTCTATGTAATGTGTACAGTGCATGTGGCATTGTTACATGATCACCTTCACGCCTCAAATGTAATTCTTTTCTATAGCCCAATAACTCCAGGTCACGCCTTGAATTGATATTATCCTTACTTTTTCCTGAACTGGTCATTAAAGTGAATAAGACGTTCTCGGCAATATTCTTCTCAATATGCATAACATCTAAATTATGCCGAAGTCGAAGTGTTGACCAGTAAGGTAATGTGAAGAATATGCTGCACTTTGTCCAATTCAGCTCTTCGGCAGTACGTTTTCTCTTCCTAAGAGATTTGCCAAACGTCACATCCCCAATCATTTGCAATTGAGTTAGAATATCGTATCCTCCCATATCCCTTGGTGGCATACGATGATCTTCTTTACCGTTGAACAACCCTTTCCTCCTTCTCCACATGTGATCTGGCTGTAAGAAACGTCGGTGTCCCATATAACAATGTTTTCGGCCATATTTCAACCAATTGGAGTCCGTGTCAGCATTACAAGACGGACAAGCTAATTTTCCCTTTGTTGACCAGCCAGAGAGATTCCCGTAGGCAGGAAAGTCATTGATTGTCCACAACAATGCAGCATGCAACGTAAACGTCTCCTTACTTGAGGCATCATATGTAGGTACCCCATATTCCCAGAGTTCAAGCAACTCATCCAGCAACGGTTGCAAGTAAACATCGATCTCATTCCCTGGTGACCTTGGCCCTGGAATAATCAGAGATGTTATAAAGAATTGGTCCTTCATGCATGACCATGGCGGCAAGTTATATGGGACAAGGATCACAGGCCAAATGCTATGAGGTTTAGCCAAGTTGTTGAAGGGAGTGAAGCCGTCACTTGCTAGTTCGAGCCTAACATTGCGAGGATCCGCAGCGAACCAACTATGATGTTCATCAAATTTCTTCCAAGACTCAGAGTCAGCCGGATGTCTCATACTACTATCTTCTATTGCCCGATGCTCTTTATGCCATCTCATATCACCTGCTATCTTCACAGACATAAAAAGACGCTGCAATCTCGGTTTTAACGAAAAATGGCGCAACACTTTTTGAGGTATGACGCGTGATCCGTGTGTATTTGGCATCCACCTCGAAGCCTTACATACAGGGCATTCATTAAGCGTGGCATATTCCTTCCAGAATAAGATGCACTCGTTGGGGCACGCATGGATTTTATGGTAATTGAAACCCAACCCGCGCTCCAAAGACTTTGACTCCTCATATGATTGTGGTAAGAGCGCATCAGGAAAGGAAGACCGCAACAGATCAAGGAGCATGTCAAATGATCTAATTGACCATCCACCGATAGATTTGATGTGTAATAACTTCACAATGAACGACAACTTTGTAAATGTTGTACACCCGTCGAAAAGAGGACGTCGGGCATCCTCCAGTAGCTTGCCAAAAGACGTTGTTGGTGAATCTTCAGGAATTGGTGGCCTATTTGATGATCCAGTGTTCTCTTGTGGCACATCAACAAAGGTGCCTGCACGCATGTCATCCAACATCTGCTGCATGTCATCGATGTAATCATCTTCGGGTATAACCTCATTCGAGATATCGTCGTCACTGACGTATTGTGTTGTATCCTCCTCCCCATGAAATATCCATTGTGTGTAATTTGGATTGATCCCTTTCATGAACAAATGGGTTTCCACCTCAAATATAGGCAGCCACAGATTGTTAAGGCATGTACGGCATGGACACCGAATGCGATTCCTTCCACTTGCATGAATTTGTGCTTGTGACAGGAAATTTTTAACCCCTTCGGAGTATGCAGGCGATAATAGTCTATCGGGCTCATTCATCCAACTTTTGTCCATCTAAAAAAAGTGGGTGAGGAATAGAGTTAGACAAACAGAGACCATGATATTCAGGTAGTTAATGAAGTACCGTTTGACAAACATGGAAAAATGAAGGCAAAATATATGACCTTTGGGCACATCATGCAATTGCATGACGGGTATAGTACATGAAGAAATGTAGAATTCATCCTCATATGTCTAGCAAGCTCAACTGTTGAAAGCTTTGCTCATACGAGAAAGGTGTGTATGTTACAAGTATCACTCATTCCACAGTTGAGTTAGTGGAATGAGTGAGGTTATGCGCAGTTGTACAAAGCTTCATCAAGTATAAGAGAAGCCTCACAACCGATGGTATCACAATCTTGATTGAGTGATTAAATTTAGTTACCAATTGGATCTTTAAACGAACATAGCGTGGACCTCATTAATGGAGAATAAATGTTTAACTTGAAGTCTAAGCATTTTCGGGGGATAACTGGTATATCAAAGGGGGTTTCTAGTATTCTTTGGTTCATTGTTGTAATTGGATGTGTAAACATAGATGTACCTGAAGAAGATCGTTCAGGCACACTCACATCTTTCATGGCTTAGCCCAGAAGTAAAAATTTATGTTTCTACTTCTGGGCCACTTCAAGCAATAATGTCCCAGAAGTTGTAAAAATTCAAGCATGGACTTTCCCAACAAAAAGTAAAGGAGCAAGACATTTAATCGTAATTTTTTCCACCCTAACTCAGAGCCACGCATTAAATATAAGCAAAGCTGTAACGTATTTAATAAACTTGAGTACAGTACAAACATGGCATGCACTGTACAACAATATTACAGCGAACAGTAAAATAGCTTTTGTTCTAATCAAAAGGAAAAGCATGATAAAATTGTTTTATGGGATTCAGCTGGTAAATGATAATGGGTGTTGGAATGTTGAGGTTTTTGGGGACAAACAGGCGGCTACACACGTTCGTTGTGTCAATAATTTAGAGCTTTATGATGGTACGACCTGCATTTATTATATATATGAAAAAATCTCAAATGTCAAAGATAAAGAAGTTTCTAAGGTCTTTAAATGCTAGAGAGCTAGCCGGGGAGGAGATGAAGAGAAGGAGGAGAAGGGATATTGCAGCCTTGCATGACTCATGAGGAACAATTATCTTCCAGCTTCCTAGAGAACATCACCCACAAACACAATAGCTTTCAGCTATAAAAGATGGATGTAGCTGTCTAGCTGCTGCTCTTAGCTTGCATAGACATAGACAACAAGCTTAAGCATTAAGTACTTAGGGAGGCCGGCCTATATATCTAGACCAAAACACTGTTACTTAATAGAAGGGGACCTCTCCTCCTCTTCTCCTGCTCTAAATGCAATTATTTGTTGGTTTACACTTCTGCATTATTTTTAATGCTTTGTTTTTCGACTTTGGACTCTGATCACATCAAAGAATGCAAGCAAGCAAAGCAAAGGGGCAGTCTTTGTCTATATCTATTCACATCAGTGCTGTGCTGTGCAGGTCTTAACTAATTACTGCTACTAATGCTGCAACTTTCATTCTGTTTTTAATGGATGATAATTAATGAATGCTCAAGTTGACAACCCTTTAATTATTTTCATCTAAGATTAATGCAATCAGGATTTCTATACCCAAAAAAAATTCTATAAAAATAAATTTATAATCATATTAATATATGTTAAATAAATAAATTATTTTTAAGCACACAAATTTATAGCAATTTGTACACAGATTTATTTATAGTTGTAACATTTTTATAATTATCTAAACTGTAAATTTCAGTTGATGTTAAAAAAAAACAAAAAAACCCTAATCTGGTCAACCCTTTAATTTGTTCTTGAGTTAGCTGGTCAATAACTCAACCACAAACACAAATGTCAAACTGCTCATGTGGCCCTTGGCCTGCCTCTCTTATCAGCACTAATGTCAAAAGAAGGTTAAACGACATTAACCTCAGGAATATAACCAACTTCTAAACAAGTACACCAATCGAGCAACTGAGAAGCAGTTTTCACAAGATGGCTTGTCCCTAGCATTGCTCTTTATTATCATCCATCAGTTCAACAAAACCAACAAGCAGAATGTTAATCATACTTCCATAAACAATTAAAAATAACCATTTCAAGGTATGTCCCAGGAAGCTTTGCCTACTTTTTAACTTTGGATTTAGGCATACCCAAAATAGGAGAATGCGCATAATAGAGCATATCAGTCAACATACCATTGGGAAATTATCATCTGAAAGTTCAGATTTGACCTTTAGCGATTAGCTGAAAGGGAAAGATTATTTCACAATTGGTTGTGAAATAAGCACTTTGTCACCTATTTTAGGTCCAACAAGGCAAAAATGCAAAACACTTTGTCCCATTACCGGCCCATAAACGAAACATCAAGGAAAAAAAAAAGGCTGGAAGATCAGATATAAATGGGAGATGGACCGTAATGTCCGAGTCACTTAAATCTGCACATGCTAAAATTCTCTACACAAAAGAAAGGGCAGTCACAATCGTCATAAGTGAGATGAATAATGTTATCTTTTGGTTAGAAATGCTCCATTTATTCCACACTGTTTATTCCATATATATGTCATTCGAGAATTAATTAAAGGGTAGTCAATCAATATCCCACATTGTACAAAGAATTCATAGGAGAAAAACATTGTAAAAAGACAGGCCATATATATAAGTGTAAACGAATGTATTGGTCGTTAATGTTTTAGAAGTATATGTAAGAGTCAAAATACTGCTTTTAACATGGAAGACAAACAATACAAAAACATTTTGAATGAAATTTCCATTCGCTTTATACATGGTAGTCTTTAAACCCAAAAAGTCCATACAAAGTCCACTGGTTTAGAGCCTAGGATTTCAGCGATAGTTTTTCTTGTACTTTTCTGCCACTCACAGCAAATCAAGACAGAAAGTAAAACAAAAATACATGCCTCATAGTTACCTATTTAGCAACGACAGTCGCGGCAGGATGTGCGTGATGTTAGACAGGCTATTACTGCACAATGGCAATCTACTGCAAATTCAAACCTACAGCAAATCGAAACACACAATTATTTCCAAGAAAGAGACAGGGCCTAAGCAATCAATTATTAAGACAATCTTAGTGCACATATTATACTGCAGGTGTTTCTCGGTTGTTAAAATTTAAGAGGTGTTTCACAGGTGATCCCTAATCTCAGATTAAATTGTTGTGGAAGTTTTGAATTAAGTTCATTGCCTGCTTAATATTCTCAAAGAATTAAAAACAGATGATTATATAAGTACAAAAAAAATCAGCACAGAAATTTAATTACAGAAATTTTTTATAATAGCATAGACAGCCATATCATTTATATGGTCACCACACCCCCGCCCCCAGCAAAAAAAAAAAAAAAAAGAAACCATAAAAATAACATGCTTGTACTCACTGTAACCAAATTAGCAATCTTTTTGCTTCAGTCTTTTTTTTTTTTTTTAAATTTTGATAGGAGGAAACATATTATTGATCTGAAAGAATCTATTTGTGATCTTCAATCAATATCATCCTTCCTAATGCAACAGAACTAGTTTTCTTGACTTTGCAGGCAATGGTTGCTCGTGGAGACCTATCTTAGCGGAACTACCAATCAAGGAAGTTCCTTTATTAGGGCCAAATCATATGTTCACGATATGCATCACATCTTTGCTATGTAAAGTTTGAGACAAAGTTGCTCGACATAAATAGCTTTGATGTATGATCTATTCTTTTGGTGTGGGTTAAAAATGTTTGGGAAGAATAGATTTAAAAATCAGCCGGATGCTCAATTTAAACAAGTTAAAGGAAGAACCCCCATACATCTTGATCTCAAACTCGTGTCAGTTTTGCACATCAACTTTAGTTTATAATAATTATATAAGAGATATATAATGTAGGATGTTTTTATTTTTATTTAATACAAATTTAATACATGTGCACTAAATTATAGCAAAGAGATTTACTATAGCCAGGTAGTTTTTTACTCAAAACTCAGAAAATGTTGCCAATGTAACTATTTACAGTATTACAAACTGCCATAGAGTACTTAAAGCATGCAATATTTGCAAGTAATAAATGTGTAACCTACTCTTAATATCTTACTCAAAAAATGCTATGCTATATTCGCCACTAATAAAAACTAAACTGTCGGCTTCTAAATGCATGGTGCAAAAGTGAGTACTCTTTTGCTGATCTAAGTTCTTATAAATGATTCAAAGACTCTTCTACATCATATTAGTGATCATGAACATAGAGCAATGAAAAGAGTAATTTGTCATCCCTTTTCCAAAACTCATATGGCATCCAAAAATGTCTGGCTGGAAAAAACTCCAAACATTTTCCAGCTAACTAACTAATAGCAAGACTGTTTCAGCGATAGATAATATGGATGATTATTCATAGTAAATAGGCATAGCCCAAGTACACGGGTAGTATAAAAGAGAGTAAACCTAAGTACAATCTAAATCAGAAACAGAACTAAAGAAAAACATTACAAATGTTGATATCCCTTAAAAGATAATTCGCCCAAAAGTTTAAAGTGTTGAGGGGAAAGTCCCTAAGTTCCATCCTTGTGCGTTCACGATCTTCAAAACACCTCCCATTTCTCTCAAGCCATTGACACCAGAATAAGCACAGGGGGATCATTCTCCACTCCTCTATACTTCGCCTCCTTCCAGTTGCTCCTTGCCAGCAAACCAAAAAATCCACCACGTGAAAAGGCATGACCCAAACGATACCTACTAGGTCGAATAACTCTTTCCACAAAGCCGTTGCCCTTTCATAATGAAGAAACAAATGGTTGATAGATTCACCATCATTTTTACACACGGTGCACCAGTCCAGGTCATAAAAGCCCCTTTTCCTTCCATTATCGGTAGTTAAAACTTTCTCAAGCGACACCAACCAGCCAAAAAAAGCAACTTTACTGGGCACTTTAGCCATCCAAATACATTTCGAGGGAAATGTGATATTACCAAGACTAGCTAAGATCTTGTAAGAAAACTCCAAAGAAAATCTACTTTTAGAATCATGAGTCCACTGCAGAGTCCCATCCCTGGTCTGATCAATCTTAGAAGCAGAAAGGATAGCATTGAAATCAGCAGCTTCACTCACTAAACGATCCTGTAAGTCTCTAGAGAAATCCACGTTCCAGTCTTACTTGTTATTAGAAAACAAGTGTACTATCGGCCTATAGAATCATGGTTGACTTCTCTAGCTGTACTGTGAACCTCTTGAACACTGTCATCCAACACACTTTGAAGAAACTAGAAAGGAACATCTCTTGACCATCATTCAGATTTTATTAGTGACATCTGATGATAATATTTAGGAGCACCCTCCATATGATTTAGTGCTAGTCTACTAGAACTTTGGAGAAACCTCATTTCAATAACCATTTATTTGCTCCTATTGGTCTATTCATAGTGTTTAACTTATTGCCTACAGACTCAATTTTCAACTCAGCCTAACTTTTATTGTTTAGATTAATTAATGGAAAAATAGAACATCTTAACCTATTCTATTTATAACATAATAAATTACTAATCATTGATTTGTCCCGGTTTTGTCATCCTAAGTAACAACATGGGACCAAGTTGTAGATGCAAAACTAATAGTGGGTGTTGATACATATTAGGATATTTATCAAAACTGAATGAATATAAGCAAGCTTAGAAAGACAGCCTTTTGAATAAATAAACATAAGCATGATGATCATTGAAAAGAACACCTAGTTTCAGGCAACCAACCATACTAACACAGATTTTAACAAGCATCCAGATTTTTGGAAAGAAAAAAAACAAAGTGTTGGTAGGATATGCCATTGTTTAAAGCTTGAATGGACAATGTTGGAATCGCAGGTTTGTTTTTCCCCAAATTATTTCCTAGAATCTAGCCCTAAAACTAACCTCAAATGCACAGATTCATTAAATGGGGTTTGCAGCAACAAGTACTAGAGATCAGACCTAAATATATTTGAGGTTGAACATAAGAAAATACCAACTACCATTATATGATAATCAACCAATGAATTGAACATGCACAGCATCGAGATATATCAAAAAAATAAAATTAAAAATTAAAAAACATGCACAAAGCCAAAAAAATCCAATTTGTGCATGTAATGGTACAATCCAAGTCACCCCTTTCCATGGTGCTATGTTCATGCATGGTTTTTTTAAAAAAAAATTACATATGGAAGAAATTACCCCTTTCCATGGATTGGCAAGCCTCGCACACAGTAAGAACTGGGACTCTCTCGGCTTTTGTTTCTGACTAACAGCAAAATAGAATGATCCAAAATCATTCTATTTCTTTACCCATGCATGCAATTTATAATATCATCCTGTTTGGCATTATTTCATTTTCTAATTGACCTTTTTAATTATATATATAGAGTTTAGTGTAATCCAGCTCCTCGCCAACCAGGCTTATGACATGATAGCTAGCTTGGCACTACGCTAGCTAGCTCAGTGTTCCAATCATTTAAGATGGCTTAAGTACGTCGAACTCGATCATGAATTTCTAGAGTGTGTGTATATATATATATATTATGCAGTACCACTTTGTTTAGTAATAAGACCTCATGAGACAAATTATTGGACCTCGTAACTTCAAACACATGATGCACATGATGCCTGCATACATCATGTACGTCTTAAAACGAAAAGGAAAATATATACAACAAACATGATGACTTTTTCTAATATTGTAGAAGGAAGTACTACTAATTTATGCATGATATCACCACCATCATCATCTTCCCCGCCTGCAAAACCTGATTGGACAAAAGGCCACAGTTCTTCGAAGATCAGCACTTGGATTAATCTTCGAGTGAGTCCTCAAAAGCTATTGGAGGTAATTAATTGTACAATTATAATTGTAGGTTTGTTTTTCCCCAAATTATTTCCTAGAATCTAGCCCTAAAACTAACCTCAAATGCACAGATTCATTGAATGGGGTTTGCAGCAACAAGTACTAGAGATCAGACCTAAATATATTTGAGGTTGAACATAAGAAAATAACAACTACCATTATATGATAATCAACCAATGAATTGAACATGTACAGCATCGAGATATATCAAAAAAATAAAATTAAAAATTAAAAAACATGCACAAAGCCAAAAAAATCCAATTTGTGCATGTAATGGTACAATCCAAGTCACCCCTTTCCATGGCGCTATGTTCATGCATGGTTTTTTTTAAAAAAAATTACATATGGAAGAAATTACCCCTTTCCATGGACTGGCAAGCCTCGCACACAGTAAGAACTGGGACTCTCTCGGCCTTTGTTTCTGACTAACAGCAAAATGGAAGAAATTACCCCGCTCTAGATCAGGACAGAGGTCGAAGTTGGCTTTGATTATCGTCTGTACATATGCATTCAACAGAATGGGGATTTAATTTTTGGTAGACGCATAGCAAGGTATAGAAAGTTTAAGATTTGAAGGGGGTAACATACAACCTAATGGGTAAGCCGATAGTCCCCGGCACAGCTTTGGTTTGGGTTGGAAACGATGACCAAGCTTCTACTTGACGGCGAAAATGTAGTGGAGGCCAGAGAGGGAGCTTTGGGAGCGATTGGGAGGGGGATTATTGTCGCCGCCGTCGTATCGAATCGCCGGAAGGGATTTAGTTAGAAATCGACTGAAACACAAACGGAGGGAGGAGAGGCACTGTGACTAACTCGAGGCTGCGGGGAGGGAAATAGAAAATAAAATTGTTGTTTTGGCGCCTCTACTAATTATTCATGGTATTGCAGCGAAAATTGTCGCTGCGAAAATAGTTATAGTTGCTAGGATATAGCAGAATGATACTTATCGCCACTATTCAGTGGATATATAGCAACGATTAATAAGTCGCCGCTATATGATCTATATTACGGCGAATTTTTTTGCAGCGACTTAAAAATTGCTGGGAAAAGTCCAAATTCTTGTAGTGACAACACCTTACAGCTCCCTATGAAGCTCCAAGGACTCATTCACACGAATAAGCTAAATCTTCCATATTTACGTATTCAATAGGAATTGCATTTGTGGTAATATTGGATAATTTTATTTTGGTACCAGTGCGATAAAGTAGTTGACATTTGTCGGAGCTTTTTGTTTTTGTTCTAGTGTGGGTCCTATATTATGGTATTGATCTTCCGCCATAAGTGAGGCTTCATTCAATAAAAGGAGGTGTCATCGTCTTTATTTATTTAAAAAATAAATAAAAAATAAAAGTCTAAGCCTCTCTCAACATAAGTACTAATCATAGTACGTAACCATTCTCCTAAATGATACTCAACCATGTCCAAATATTACCACGATTGGCACATCATATTCAACAGCAAATGGAGCAGTGCTTCTTCTATCATTAATTGTAATACCAGGTCACCCACATTGATATGACACATTTTAAATATCATGCTTATGGTAACCACTTAAATTAAAATACTACTAAAAATCTAATTCGATGTAAATTAAATGAGAAATATATAGCAAGTCCAAGGTACAATAAAAGAAAGAAACAACGTACAAATGAACAAAAATTATATCAATAAATGTTTCAAAACATAAATTATATAGAAAACAAACCCCTTTCACTCTCACAAGTCTGTAGTGCATGCCAACACTAAATAATTAAGGTTAAACAATATATGATGACGAAGCCTCATGTTATTCCACACTACCTTTCGATTACTTGTTCGGCCAGTAGCAATAGCTTATATATATATATATATATATATTAGCCTACTTTAGAAGTGAGAAAGTTTGACGTAGTAAAAACTTTAATTATTTATTTTTAATTACTGATTTAAATTTTAAAAATTCTAGATAATCAAATACCCTAAGAATTATAAAGGATTTCAAAAATCTGATTTTTTTTAATAAAATATTAATCGGCCAGCTAATCTTTTCTTAAATCGCATTAAGATATCCATGCATAACTTACAATATTGACAATAATGATCCGTGCTGATCATCATCATCTTCTTCTTCTTTTTAATTGTTTTCCCCTTCTCACTAGCTAGCTCGCAGTGCCCATTCAAAGTCAAAACTGCTGAAAACGAAAGCATTATTAGCGCTTATGACCGGAAATTTTTTTCTAAGACTTCCTTTTTAAAATTTCATAATTAATTAGTTAGCAATTGAGTCTCGTTGTATTCATAACCAAATTATAAACGAACGGGTCCAAATCATTGATATAAATAATGAGCAACATTTGAACATAAAATAAATATTGTTTTTGTATCTGCATGAACATGCATGTCTCATTAATTAATATATATCTGTGAAACCAGAAAACTTTACAATCCAATGTGTGTGTGTGTGTGTGTCTAAGTATATCCATATATTGCCTTTAGCTGTGCATATTGAATGGAAGATCAATAGGTGATGATAGGTAGAGAAAAAGGCATTATCGCCGAGTACAATATTCTTTAATTTGTTAACATCTCTAAATATCACTACTAATCACCAAGCTGTAAGAGCCGGAATGCTTTGTTCATTCCTGAAGAAATTAGTAGGATCGATCATAGTCTTCACATGAACCAACCTGTTAAAGTTGCTCTTGAAATATTTAGTACCCCATATACTTGCCCGTCTATAGCTTGTATTGCCCTTTTTATTATTTTTTCCTATGTCAAGGTCCCTATAATTCATATATGCAGCTCTTGGAGATTTTGAAACATAGGCAGCCATGTAACTGTACAGCCTCCTTATCCAACTTATATGCCGCTCAGTTGCTGCAATTCCTTCTTCTTCCCAATACACCAAGTATTGGATTTTGTAGATATTACCAGCTCTATGGGGAAAAGGAATTGCAGACTCCGAAATTTCACTCATTTTCTCCCCATAGGGAGTGAAGATCAATAATGCTGTTTCTGCCTCTTTCTCATAAAATCTCTCCCAAATCCCTTCCAAGCCAACTTCGGAAATAGGTTCAATCACATAATCAGATTTTGCTTTGAAAATAGGTCTTATTAGAGGAGTTCTGTTTAGTAGAACATCAAGGGATTCGCCACTTGGAAATCCGCCAAAGTATAGGACTGATTCAATCCAACTCATTTCAGTGCAATCCTCTCTTACCAAACCCAGTTCAGGAAAGCTCTCTTGCATCAATAAAAGGAGATTATCTATTCCTCCGAGATACAAGGAATTAAATGAAGCTTGTATTGTCCTCCTCCCTTCTTGGCTAGAATTGGCACCAGTTAACCCGACACGAATAAATAGATCTTCATGAACTTTGTCTGCAACATGTTGCCACCGATAAACAAGCTTGGTTGCATTTTGTTCCAAGTTCCTATTAACTGTGAATACAGTCACAGTTGATGGAACATGAACCAGCTTGATTTTCCATGCAACAACGATTCCAAAACTGGACCCTCCACCTCCTCGAATAGCCCAAAACAAATCTTCCCCCATGGATTTTCTGTCAAGGATTCTACCCTTGACATCAATCATTTGCGCGTCAATAATATTATCTGCAGCAAGGCCATATTTGCGCATCAAGGTGCCATATCCTCCACCACTGAAGTGTCCACCAACGCCCACAGTCGGGCAAAGTCCCGCGGGAAAGCCAAACTTTATACTTTTCTCAGCAATCCTATAATAAACTTCACCAATAATGGCACCGGATTCAACCCAAGCGGTGCCATTTTCTGCATCAACACTGATTGATCGAAGATTTATCATATCAATTATGAGAAATGGAACATCAGATACATAAGAAAGGCCCTCATAATCATGGCCACCGCTTCTAACTCTAATTTGCAAGCCATGCTTTTGGGAACAATAAATGGCTGATTGAATTTGGGAGACATGCAATGGCGTAATAATGACTAGAGGTTTCGGGGTGGCAGGTGTTGAGAATCTAGGATTTTGTATGGAGAATTCCAATATAGATGAATATGAGGAATTGGCAGGGGTGTAAATGACTTGAGAAATTGAGGAGGTGGAGTTTCCAGCATGAAGGGTCAGGCATTGAAGGAAGTCTTCATGAGTGTGAGCCGAAGATGCCCATAAAAATGAGAAAAGAAGAGTAATAACAAATGGAATAAGCACTGAAGAGCTACCGGGCTTCATTTTTGTTTGTGTTTCTGCGCTAAAAACAGGATGCGGGCTTCCTTATTTATATATTGTGTTCGAGACTTGGAAATGTACGTGAACGTTACGGCGGAAACATCTTTTGCATGTTGTATTTTTTTTAGGTTAATTTGCAGACCATTCTAACATCCAGATTGGAGAGATGAATCGCCACAAGAAATTAATAGGAAGAGAGAAAATTCGAAGCTAGCGTCTGCAAGTAGTAAAGTCCAAATTGCACGGCAACTTGATAATTTTGAACTTTGACCATGCAACATGTCATGACTTTTCTTCACCAAATTTCAATGGTGTAAATTTTGGACTCTTCTACATTCATATATATATATATGTATATGTACAAACGCATACATATAAATGGATAGACACACACACAGACATATATATATATATATTATTTATAGTGTGGATATAATATATATTATATCAATAATAATCTACTTAAGGATTTAATTAATTTTAAAAGAAATGATAATTGCAGTTGTGATTACATAAGCGTCATGCAATCATTTTGAAAAAATGAATAAATATGAGATTTACATTAAAATAAATAAATTTTTAATAATAAACTCTATTATTTTTCAAAGAGACTGCATGGTGCTTGCGCATTCCACAGTAATATATATGTAGCAGTACTCTAATTTTAAAATTATTCTTAGTGCCATCTTTTCTTTAAGTAGAAGCTACTTTAATATATTTTAATTGACAATGCTTTTAGAATTCTAGATAGTAAAATATATACCCTTAAGGACTATAGACATATAGAGCTCCGATTTTTATCTAAAATTATTTTTGTATATATCAAATAAGGCATCTAATCATTTATTTTAATCACAATAATAAATTTATCCATTGAAATAAGGACAATGATCGTGGAGTTTTTCTACCATCTGCTGCCCATATGTCAATTTTTTGTTGAAAATTGAAAAGCATTAATTTGTTAGCGGCACGCTTCCTTTGACCGGCAATTGTCTGAGAGTGTATACAGAGAAAGTTTCGGAGCTAGCTGGTTAGTGATGTAATTAAGTATCATTAATTTATAACATGCAACCAAACCAACAGATCAAAATATATAATTGATGTGAATGCAAATTATATTAATGGAACATGAACATGTCACAAAATATATATGTATTTATATATGCATCAACAGACATGCGTATATGCCTCAATTTGTGGAAACCCTTTTATTTTACAATGCACATAAAATGTGGATATATCTGGCATTTATGATATGTGCTTATTAATTAAATGGAAAAATAGGTAAAACGAGATAGAGAGAGGATTTATTGTTGAGTACAATATCTTCTGTAATTAAGCATTAACTAGCTTTAAAATCACCTCTCACTAGGATGAAAGAGCCGGGATGCTTTGTTCATTCTTGAAGAAATTAGTGGGATCGACCATGGTCTTCACATGAACCAACCTGTTAAAGTTGCTCTTGAAATATTTAGTACCCCATGTACTTGCCTGTCTATAACTTGTGTTGCCTTTGTTACTATTTGTTCCTATGTCAAGGTCCCTATAATTGATGTATGCAGCTCTTGGAGATTTTGAAACACAGGCAGCCATGTAACTATAAAGCCTTCTGATCCAACTTATATGCCTCTTGGATACCACAATTCCTTCCTCTTCCCATATCACCCTGTAAGAGATTTTGTAAATGTTACCAACTCTATGTGGGAAAGGAATTGCAGATTCCGGGATTTCACTCATTCTTCCCCCATATGGAATCAAATCCAATATAGCTTCCTCGGCCTCTTTTTGGTAAAATATCTCCCAAATTCCTTCCAAGCCAACTTCTGGAATAGGTTCCATCACGTAGTCAGATTTTGCTTTGAAAAAATTTGGTCTTGTTCGAGGAGTCCTACTTAGCAGTACATCCAAGGATTCCCCACGTGGAAACTCGGCGAAGTAGAGGGTAGATTCAATCCAGCTCATTTCAGAGCAATCTTCTCTTACCAAACCCAGTTCAGGGAAACTCTCTTGCATCAATAAAAGGAGATTATCTATCCCTCCGAGATACAAGGAATGAAATGAAGCTTGTATTGTTCTCGTCCCTTCTTGGCTAGAATTGGCAGCACTTAAGCTGACGATAATGATTAGGTCTTCATCAAGTTTGTCTGCAACATATTGCCACCGATGAACAAGCTTGGTTGCATTTTGTTCCAAGTTCCTATTAACTGTGAATACAGTCACAGTTGATGGAACATGAACCAACTTGATTTTCCACGCAACAATGACTCCGAAGCTGGCCCCTCCACCTCCTCGAATGGCCCAAAATAGATCTTCTCCCATGGATTCTCTATCGAGGATTCTGCCCTTAACATCAATCATTTGGGCGTCAAGAATATTATCTGCAGTAAGGCCATATTTGCGCAACAAGGTGCCGTACCCTCCCCCACTGAAGTGTCCACCAACACCCACAGTCGGGCAAACTCCTGCAGGAAAGCCAAAGTTTCTACTTTTCTCGACAATCTTATAGTATACTTCACCGATAATGGCACCGGCTTCAACCCATGCGGTGCCATTTTCTGCATCAACACTGATTGATCGAAGATTTATCATATCAATTATGACAAATGGAACATCAGATACATAAGAAAGGCCCTCAAAATCATGGCCACCGCTTCTAACTCTAATTTGCATGCCATGCTTTTGGGAACAATTAATGGCTGCTTGAATTTGGGAGACATGTGATGGTGTAACAATGACTAGAGGTTTCGGGGTGGCAGGTGTTGAGAATCTAAGATTTTGTATGGAGAATTCCAATACAGATGAATATGAGGAATTGGCAGGGGTGTAAATGACTTGAGAAATTGAGGAGGTGGAGTTTCCAGCATGGAGGGTCAGGCATTGAAGAAAGTCCTCATGAGTGTGAGCCGAAGTTGCCCATAAAAATGAGAAAAGAAGAGTAATAACAAATGGAATAAGCACTGAAGAGCTAACGGGTTTCATTTTTATTTGTGTTTATGCACTAAGAACAGGATGTGAGCTTCCTTATTTATAGTGTTATGTAGACATATATACCGACTTTGTTGAATACTAGAAAATTAATGTGTAAACTGTGCGTACAATGGTGCTTATAACAGCTGTTGCATATAACGTACATATATATTTTGTAACTTTGCAAAAAACCATTAATCCATTGTGCATCCAGCTGATTGGCCAGGGAAAGATCATGAATTCCCACAAGAAACTTCGTACATAGAAAATTCAAAGCTATCGTGCACGTATATATCCAAAATTTCATGGCGAGTTGACAACATAGAACTTTGACAAACTTAATTGTCAAGAGTATGTATGCATGCCTTGTCCTTGACTCCTTGCTTGTTCCACAATTCTTTCCAAGTATAGAAGGAAATTCAGTAATAAATAAATAAATAAATAAGTGAATAAGTTTCAAGTTTTTCAATATTTCAAATATTATATATATTTATATTTTGGCATAATTCCATTGCAAAATCTTCTTTAAAGCTGTAATTCGTAGATAAACATCCCTATCATATAAGAAAATAAGAAGTTCGTAGGGTCTACTGTATATTATATATGGATTTATGGATTTGTCGTAATTAATGTATGCATGAAATTTATTTTTTAAATTAAATTATTTCATGTCAATATTATTAAGCGTAGAAGTATTCAAATAAAGTTATTTATAATCCACATCTTGTAGCTAGCCTAATAAAGTTTGACTTATGAGAAATTCTGCCAACGCGCACCTTTCACTACAAGAGATTGAGTTTTTTGAGACAAAAAAAATTGTCTAAAAAAACTCAAATTTCATACTTAGAGGTTTTTGGAGGCGAACAAATTTCATTTCTCTTTTGTCTCTAAAAGACCGTTTCAAAATGATTTTCATCTCTAAAAATCATTTTTAAGGACGAAATTGGACGGAACTAGTCGAAACCATTCGAATGGAATTTTTTTATTTTTTTTTGACAAAAAAATGTCGTCTAAAAAATCCGTTCGAATGGAAACATTATTGTTCTTACCAACACTTTCGTTTGAACAATCTGAAATTTTCATTCGAAGTAATAACCATATTTGATCATGTTCAAATGAATAGAGTGTTCGAACAGACTTTATGCATTCGAACCAGCAAATCTTTCAAGTGACTTTTGTTCGAACATAAATTATGTTGGATCGAACATACATTTTATTTTCGAAAATTGTCTGTTCGAGCGGGAGTTTTCATAATAACGTTATTCAAAGATATATTTTTTTATTCGAACGGATGTACAGACTGTATTTCTCAGATACTATTTGAATGAGTTTGTTTTTGTTCGAATGGGTCTATTTTTGTTCAAATGAATGCATAAATGATAATTCACCATTCGAACGGGTTGTTCGAATGGCATTGATCAAACAAATAAAAATTTAATTAAAAATACCATACTAATATTACACAAATTGTAATTCAAATATCAATTATTCAAATGTTTGCGAACATCATAACTAAAGACGATTAAAGAAAAAGCAAATGAATTATGATTGTGGTGGTGGTGGCGGCGGCGGCATAGACTTTTAGGACATCATTGACAGGAATTGTTCAAACATTTTTTGGTTATTCAATTACAGTCTCTCTTATAATCTCACCTTTATATCTGTTGCTTGATCTAATCAGGTCAACAACTCTTTTTCCTTGAACCTCAATCGTCCTATCTCTTCCTCCAATTCCTTAGTCTTATTGTCATTCAATCTGGCCCGAGAAAAGGAGGATGATGTTGAGGATGGCTTCACGCAACATTCTAAACCTCTCAAATAGACCTCAATCGTCATATCTCTTCTTCCAATTTCTTAGTCTTGTTGTCATTCAATATGGCCCGAGAAAAGAAGGATGATGTTGAGGATGGCTTCACGCAACATCCTAAGCCTCTCAAATAGACCTCAATCGTCCTATCTCGTCCTCTAATTCCTTCGTCTTGTCGTAATTGAATCTGACCCGAGAAAAGGAGGATGATGTTGAGGATGGCTTCAAGCAACATCCTAAGCCTCTCAAATATCTAGAATGTAATCTAAGAACTTGAGAAAGGATTTGAGCATCTTTGACTGATGATTCATCATATAAATCTGTAGCAGTTTCCTTAAGAAATATCATCTTGTCTTACAAAAGAAAAAATTAAAGTTAGTATAAGTAACAAAAACCATTTCTAGACAATGAAATTAAAGAAACTTAAAACTTTTCAAGTACAGTAGGAAATTCAGAAAAAAATAAATAAGTCAATAAGTTTATGGTTTTTCAATATTTCAAATATTATATATCAATATATATATATATATATTGGCATAATTCCATTGTAAAATCTTCTTGAATAGGCAGTAATTCGTAGATAAACATCTCTATCATATAAGAAAATAAGTTCTTAGGATCCACTGTATATTATATATGGATTTATGGAGCTAGGGGTCCACCTTTGAATCAAGAAAAGGAAGCTGCGAGGGTATATGTATGCATTAAATTTAATTTTTAAATTCAATTATTTCATGTCAAAGTTATTTTAAGCGTAGACGTATTCAAATAGAGTTATTTGCACTACATTTAGCAGGCCGGTTGTTCTTCGAAGCTGGGCCTTTGCTTGGGCGTATGGGTTGGGATGGACCGAGTTGCCGTTCAGGACTCTACATTCTGATGCTTGTAACTTGTATGGTATAAAAAATAGAAAATAAAACTTAGCTAGTGTTTTATACACTTTTTTTTTTTTTCAGTAAGATTAATAATTACTGATAAATAAAAAAATCAATAAGAGCATGGAAAAATAATAGTATGAAATTGAGCCCAGAAGTTCGTTATAATCTAAGTTTCTTTAAGACTTTATTTACTTGCCCCTAGATTTATATTTTCTTGATTTTCATGAGTTCCTTAACTTTGGCTGATATATATATATATATATATATAGGAAAAAGTTAGGGATTTCGCTGTGAGTTATCGCTCTTTTTTTTATTTTTTTATTTAATTATTAAGAAAATATTTTTTAATAATACTATAAATTTTTTTAAAGAAATATTTAAAAGTATTTAAAAAAGTAAAAATTTACTAACGGGAGCTCTTAAAAAGAATCTAGCGGTGAGTATAGACCATCCACATATATATATATATAGTAAAGCCCAACTTTCATGGCGATTTGACAACATAGAACTTTCACAAACTTAATTGTCAAGAGTACGTACTTTTCTTCCGCAAATTAATAAATCATTTGTTTGCTAAATTATCTATTATTATTTACGATGGTCATTCAAACAGAACAATCTCGATCTGCCTTTGCTAATCAGGACCTTGATGTTTGAAGTGTAATTATTTTGTGTGCATGGATTTTGAGTAATATTATACACCAAATCATTATCTTATTTGTATCTTATTATAAATGATGTGGTATGTTTATCTTTATTTGATGATAAAAAAGTATATAATAAATGACTATTCAATAATGATAAATATATCACGTTCTATTTAGTAAGATGTAAATAAAATAATAATATAAATGAAATCATAATCGATTTTATCGCTTCTAGAATGCATAAAAAAATAAATAAGAGAAAGCTGTCATCTCAAAGCATTTTTACAAATTCTATATATTTATATATATCCATTTAAAGCTTGCATGAGGATTTGAATTTTGCATAAGGATTTGAAGTTTGCATAATGCACTGATCATTAATCTCCACAAGGAATTTTCAAAGTTCTTTGACTTTATCTTTAATTATAAGTTGCTTTAACTAAATTTATAAATTAAGCTACATATGAAGAGTGATCAAAAGGCCGTTTTGTCTAGTCAACGGTCAGAGGTTCTGAAATTTCATTTTCATATCAAGGAGAAAATTCCTGCCCGTTGTAGAAGAGTCTGACACGTATGCATGCCTAGTCGTTGACTCCTTGCTTGTTCCGCAATTCTTTCCAAGTATAGAAGGAAATTCAGAAATAAATAAATAAATAAGTGGATAAGTTTCAGATTTTTCAATATTTCAAATATTATATATATTTATATATTGACATAATTTCATTGCAAAATCTTCTTGAAATAAGTAGTAATTCGTAGATAAACATCCCTATCATATAAGAAAATAAGAAGTTCGTAAGATCCACTGTATATTATATATGGATTTATCATAATTAATGCATGCATTAAATTTATTTTTTAAATTAAATTTTTTCATGTCAATGTTATTAAGCGTAGAAGTATTCAAATAAAGTTATTTGTAATCCACATCTTGTAGCTAGCCTAATAAAGTTTGAGTTATGTGAAATTCTGCCAATGCGCACCTTTCACTACAAGAGATTGGATTTTTTGAGATAAAACAATTGTCTAAAAAAACTCAAATTTCGTCCCTAAAGGTTTTTGGAGGCGAACAAATTCCATCTCTCTTGTCTCCGAAAGACCGTCTCAGAATGATTTTCATCTCTAAAAATCATTTTTAGGGACGAAATTAGGCGGAACTAATCAAAACCATTTGAATGGAATTTTTTTTTAGACAAAAAAATGTTGTCTAAAAATTGCGTTCGAATGGGAACATCATTGTTCTTACCGACACTTTCGTTCGAGCAATTTGAAATTTTCATTCGAACTAATAACCATATTTGATCATGTTCGAACGAATAGGGTGTTCGAACAGACTTTATGCGTTCAAACTAGCAAATTTTTCAAGTAACTTTTGTTCAAACATAAATTATGTTAGATTGAACATACATTTTATTTTCAAAAATTGTTTGTTCGAACAGGATTTTGCATAATAACATTATTCAAAGAAATATTTTATTATTCGAATGGATGTACAGACTGTATTTCTCAGAAACTATTTGAATGAGTTTGTTTTTATTCGAATGAGTCTGTTTTTGTTCAAATGAATGCATAAATGATAATTCACCATTCGAACAGGTTGTTCGAATGGCATTGATCAAACAAATAAAAATTTAATTAAAAATACCATACTAATATTACACAAATTGAAATTCAAACATCAATTATTCAAATGTTTGCGAACATCATAACTAAAGGTGATTAAAGAAAAAGTAAATGAATTGTGATTGTGGTGGTGGTGGCAGCATAGACTTTTAGGATATCATTGACTGGAATTGTTCAAACATTTTTTGGTTATTCAATTCCAGCCTCTCTTATAATCTCACCTCTTGATGTGAACCCCAATCGACTCGCTTTGTTCATCTTAAGAGCCATCACCTCTATATCTATTGCTTGATCTAATCGGGTCAACAACTCTTTTTCCTTGGACCTCAATCGTCCTATCTCTTCTGCCAATTCCTTAGTCTTGTCGTCATTCAATCTTATCCGAGAAAAGGAGGATGATATTGAGGATGGCTTCACGCAACATCCTAAGCCTCTCAAATATCTAGAATGTGATCCAAGAACTTGAGAAAGGATTTGAGCATCGTTGACTGATGATTCATCAGATGGATCCGTAGCAGTTTCCTTAAGAGATATCATTTTGTCCTACAAAAGAAAAAATTAAAGTTAGTATAATTAACAAAAACCATTTCTAGACAATGGAATTAAAGAAACTTAAAACTTATATAATTTGCCTATGCTTCAGGACTGCTCCAAACGTCATCACAACTTTTATATGCTTTAGCATACAATTAGATCAGATCATAGTCAGTAAGACTTTCTTGTTGCTGTAAAATGAAAATCTACATTAGAACTTAAATCAAAAAGTGTATATGTTAAATATTTAACGGAGACTAGAATAACTTACCATTTTTCGTGATAAGCGATGAAAAGACTGAGAACCCGCATGATGATATATCATTAAATTTGATCTATTTACTTTGTTCACCTTACTCCGTTGCTAAAAAAAATATTATAACTATATGTTTAATAAATCTATCATATATTATTAAAAAACAATAACAGCGAAATTACCTGATAAGCAAGATTTTCAAACATATCATAAATTTTCTCCCATTCATTTGGTGGCATTGCTTAGAATGTTCTTTGACGCGCCTCTATCGTAGTACTGAATTTCTAATAGTGTGCATGGCATCTACCTTTGTACCTCCGGAATGCATTCAACATCAGTTCCTCAACTGTTATTCGATCCTCTCACATGCCAAAATTAAGTTCAAACTCATCCTTCAAAAAATATAAACAATTAGTATAAATACAAAGGTTTTTTAAATTAACATGTTATACAAAGTAGCTTATTATCAGGCAGCGATTTTTGATGTGATCTTTCACATATTGGGAAACTTTAGCCTAGGAAGATGTAATCATCGGTGCATACGTGCAAATAAGGGGACCAATATAACAAACAAGCCAAGCTGTCGAATCCCTAGAGCCACCAGTGTAATCATCAGTTATATCAACTTTAAGTTTTACCACTTTCCTTACTTTTTCTATGCAGACACCCCTCGTAGTGCCTCTATCTCAGCGCTGGTTTACAACAGCTATAAATACAGTAATATTAGTATATAGTTTAATTAAATTATTTTATTTGATGGATATAATGTGATCAAGTACCTTGTTCTGGGTTTGGTGATGTTGGCCCACTATTATTGGCAGGTGAACCACATGGGGAGTTGGTAAGGGATGGGGATGGCTCATTTGTTTTTTTGCATTTGGAAGCCATATCTGTTTGAAATTATAATAAAGTATTATTCAAACAACATATATTATGGATTTTTATAAGAATTATACCTATACAAATATCTATTTGAAAATTAGTCTGTATCACTTTTGCTGGACTAGCCGCTCTCATCCTTAGTAGACACTTCAGCTGATTCATCTTTCGACACTTCATCTTCAATTACTTCAGGTTGAACATCTTCTCTGTGCAATGGGACCATGTCATAATTGCTTAAATTAACAAATAGATTAATGCCTGATTAATTTTCTTGATATGCTTATTCATAGTCTAGATTATCAACTTCTTCATGTGGTTCGTCAGCCTCTGGAATGTAATCATATACATTTCTTGGTGCAAACTTCTCAACTACCCACCATGGAATTCCATACTCTGGATCATCTAAATAAAAAACTTGATTTGCTTGGCAAGCGAGAATGAAATGATCGTCCTCATACCATTTGCGAGATGTATTGACACTCACAAAATATTCATCATTATGCACTCCCAACCAAAGATTTGAGACATCCCACCAATTATATTTAAACAACTAGACCATATATTTCCCCACATACCTTAACGCTATGATATCTTCCACAATTTCGTAAAAATCAATATTATCATCTACATGGCTTCCTTCGACTACGACCCAACAATTTTGAGCTCTGCTGTGTGAAATCTATATCTACACACCAAACATCCTAAATATTGGATGGCCCGCTTTGACGGACCACATGTCAAAGCATACACTTCTAGTGAGATTTCACTTGAATTTTCACTATATTTCGATACAACCTACATTAATAAATATTATTATAGTTATATCAACCAGATATAAATATGGTGGCATGCAAGGTATAAAGTTCAAAAAAATTGTGCATGTATTTTTTAGTAATACCGTATGTTCAAACCATGAGGCAAATTCTTCTTCCTGCATCTTTTATACATTAGTTACACTATTCATACAAAGTAGTTATATATATTCGCTGCACATGTTAATGTGAACTATTCACTTGTATCAAGTTATACTATATTATTATACATGCACTTAAAAATACTATTGATTTAGATGATCATCACTAACTTCAAATAGTGGTCAATCTCTTCACAATTATTCAAGACATACCAACGAGCTCTTTCAAACTCTCGCCCACATAGGTCATAGCCCCTTTATACCCATACGGGATGTACTTTCTAGGAAAACATAGTAAATACTGATGAAACTCTCATTTGTCCATTTTCATAATTTCAATCCGGTCTCGTAAATCTAGTGTCAACTCCACGGAAATATATTGAACAAAATGTATGCCACTCATTATCAATATATGACTCTGCGATCAATCCTTCTGGACGAGCCGTATTCCCTACAGATTGCTTAAGATTTTCCAGAAACCATTCAATTGGTTACATCCATCTATACTGAATGGTGGCCAGCAACTAAAGATTCATGAGGTAGGTGCACAAGCAAATGAACCATTACATAAAAAAATGAAGGCGGATACAAACTCTCCAACTTGCACAATATCATTGCAATGTCAATTTTTATTTTTAATAAGGCATCAACTTTCAACATTATACTGCAAATACCCCTGAAAAATCGCCCTAATTTTGTGAGAGCTGTATGAACATCTTGAGTAAGCTTTTCGCACACACCAACTGGCAACAATCGTTGCAGAAATATATGGCAGTCATGACTTTTAAGATCATTTATCTTCCAAGCATGAGTTCGGGCACATCTTGACATGTTCAAAGCATAACCATCGGGTAATTTAATTGTTATAAAGCAGTCACAAAATTTCTATCTCTCATCACTGGAAAGTGTATACCATCCAAGGGCATATAGGCTGATGACCCATTATCTTGCAAATGCAACTCCGATCTTATCTCCAACTCCTTCAAATCTTTACGAGAGTTAGCTGTATCTTTTGTCTTCCATTGTATTGACATCAGGGTGCCCAAAATATTTCACATATATATTTTTTTCAATATGCATAACGTTTAAATTGTGGCAGAGTGTCAAAGTAAACCAGTATGGTAACTCAAAGAAAATACTTTTTTTTTTTTTGCCTAATTCAATTCCATTGCTTGTCGTTTCCTCTTTTGAGCTCTTGCAACCTTCCCAAATCTGTTGTCTAGAACATCTTCCAATTGTGTGAGAATATCACCACCATAATACTCTGGTGGTGATGACCTGTGCTCAACTCTTCTATCAAACATTGCTCTATTTGAATACCATCTATGATCATGATGTAGATATCGACGGTGTCCTATGAAACATAATTTCCGGCCATTTGTTAGCCACTAAGACTGTGTATATTTGTTACAAACAGGACAAGCCATTTTACATTTTTTGCTCCAACCAGACAAGTTCCCTTATGCTGGAAAATCATTTATTGTCAAAAGTACTGCAGCATGCACTTGAATTCATGCGACAAGGTTGAATAATATGTACTGACACCCTGTGTGATGCCCCCAACTCTCACGTATGGACACATAGAAATCGAGGCATCAGGATGACAACACGGGTCATGCATCACATCGCTAAGTGCTAAGTGTGTGTACATGCAACACGTATACAACAAAAATAACGGAGCGGTTAATAAAAGTTATTCAACTAAATACTAGAATTTTAAATATAGATTTAAAATCAGTCTAGCTTAAACACAAGCGTACCAAAAATATTACAATTTCCAGTAACATCGTAAATCCAAAATACATAATTTAAAGACAGGAAAAATAATTTCCAAATAATAACTAAGAGCACCATTCAATCCTCTGGCGGAGCTGCCTCCTCGGGCTCAGCCTCCTCGTCCTTAGTATCAAAATCTTCGGTACCAAATATGCTACTGCAGGTAAGTAATAATCCAAGCAAACCTTAAGATAAAAATACATTTATACAATAACAAAATGCATGAATATGATGCCATATGCATGAGACTCCAAAAATTATCCTTTCCTTGAAAAAGACTAATTTTCCACACAAGCCAAAAATCACATTTAGCTCGAAACATTTCCTTAAAAACAGTCTCGCCATTTCCTAGAAATGGCCCAATATCCATTATCAAAACAGATTTCCAATTTTATCCCTATGCACCATGGTCTCCCCTAGGGACCATCCGCACACCCAAGTTCCCTCCGTTACACCATGGGTAACGACCATGCATGTGACTTTGTAATGAGCGATGCCCAGTTTCGCGTCCAGCACGTAAGTAGCCAGACATCCTCTAGCCCCCACCAGTATAGGGGTCACGGAGTTGGCACGAGAGTGTTACCATCCCGTCCGATCCCGTAGTCGTCCAGAGACAACCGAAGGGACGTCACTCAGTATATTGTGCTCCCGAGTGACCAGAAAAGCTCCAAATAGATAATGCTCCATCTCGACTTGGGGTTATGATACACACGCACCCAAAAATCCATTAACACTTGAAAACCCAGTTTTCCATTCATGTCCATGAATATGCATGCACTATGTGAAAACTCAATTTTCATTTTACAACACATGATCATGCGTGCACCATGCAATACATGCAACAAGTCACAAAAATAATCCAGCAAATCCTAACATCAACCAAACAAGCAAACAACTCCTTCCTCCAATCTAACCGACCCTCAAACTCCTTGGACTTAGTCCGGCACAACAAACCAAACACATAATATTTGTTAAAGCATAAATATATTTAAATCACAAGAGTTGTTCAAAAAAAAACTTACAATGCTATAAAGGTAAATTTCTGGAAGATCAAACACCAACTTTAACTCCCAAAAGCTAGCTTAAAAATCAACTACCAAAAATACAATTTTTGGGACTAAAATGGGTTTCGAAAACCAAGAAATTTAAAGGTGGGATTTTTGGATTTAAAAAGGGGTTGATTTACTGAAATAACACATAATGATGATGGCTGGAAAATAGGCTTACCGTGGAGGAAAAATAATCAAGAAACCCAAGGAAAACCCAACTCAACACTCACGGTTTAAAGGCAAAAATAGGGGGCACGGTTATGAGCTAAAAAAAACAAAGCAAAAGTTGAGTCCAAACCACCAAAAATTGCAAGAGATCTCCCACCACCAAGAACACGAAAATAATAGAGGCAAAGAGAGGGAAATTGAGTAAGAAAAAGAAGCCAAAAACAGAGCATATTTTTGACACAAAATAGAGCATAAAACGTGGGAATCAAAGGACAAAGAAGGGGCTTTTTACACCACAATAAAAAGGAAATAAACAAGAAACAAATAATAGAAAAGAGGCACATAAGGAACTCGGCCAGAGCTATAACAATGGTCAAAGATTCATGAAATAAAATGCTGAGAAAATGAGAGAAAGAGCTTCGGTTTGCAGTAAAAAAAGGAAACAAAAAGCAAGAGAATAAATGTAACTAACCAACTGAAGGAAACAATGGAGGAATGCAGTACACGAAATGGAGAGTAACTGGCCAGCAGAAGAGAAAGCAACGGAAATGAAGAGAAGAGGAAACGACGCTGGGAGAAAAGAAAGAAGGAGAAGAAGCAGCCCTAAAGGCATCAAAACGGTGCCGTTTTGGAGGAAGGAAGGGGCTGGGTCAAGAGGCTACGGGCTGGGCCTAAAATTGGGTGGGTTTAGGTCCAACAAATGAAGGGAATGAGGAATAAAAGAGCCCAGTATGAAATACAAAAATCTAAGAAATAAAAAGGCACAATAAAATAAATAAAAGCCAAGTAAAAACACTACAACTCAATATTAATAAAATAAAATATTTAAAGCTCAACAATAGAATTTTTAACGCTAAAGAGTAATTTAAATGCAGATCAATAATTAATAACAAGAAAGCATAATAAAATAAATTACAAAACCTAAAATAAATCCAACAAATAACACATTAAATTTAAAACAAGAGAGCCATAAGTTATAATAAATTAAATAATATTTCAATAAAAATACACATAAAAACAAGGTATCACACCCTGTTCCCACAACTTTTTCAACTCTGCCATCATTGGCGACAGATATACATCTATTTCATTCCCTGGTGACCTTGGCCCTAGGATCAGTAGAGTCATCATAAAATAAGGATCCTTCATAGCAGCATACCAATGGCCTTTGTAGAAATATGACAGATAGACATAATATGGAACAGCTTGATAGTGAATGACAACTTGCTATGATGGGTGCACCCTTCGTACAATTATCGTTGTGCATTCTCCCACAGTCTTCCAAAATTTTCGTTTCCCTCAAATAATTGTGCAGATGTTCCTTCTTCATCCCTCGTACCAAATATACCTGCGCCAAGATTCCCTAACATCTCAGTCATATCCTTTCCATTATCATTACTATCATCTAAAAAATTTATGTCATCTATGTCAATCTCGTTACATTCATCTATCTGATTGAACTGACTGCCAAATCTAACTCCTTTAGGAAATGGTTCGTCATATAAGATCCAAGGTGAGTATTTAGAGTTGATTCCATTTACGAATAAATGATCCTCCACTATGACCAAATTATATGAACTAAGATATTTGCAGCTAAGTAGTAAACCAACCATCTTTTAAATCATAAATACCTTGTTATAATCACATTCTAAAACACAAATGCATTGCAAAATTATATTACAAATCATTTATATTATTATTATTTTATATAAGTATATTTTAAATACAAATAATTTTTATGTTTATTATTATTTAAGTATTAATAATTTTAATTAGAGTGCGCAAATGGTTTGATCCCGTTCGAACAAATTTTAATATGTTCAAACATAATTCTGTTCGAGTAAGAATTTTGTTCGAATTGTATTGGTCCCGTTCGAACTAAATTTATAGTGTTCGAACGGGACCAACCCAACAACTAGTCACAAAACAAAGCAAAAAACTAAAGCACAAAACCCAATTTTCACATACATACTGCTAAACTAGCTGCATATTTCAATAGAATACATTGCATATGAGATTACACAAACACAGTTATAGCTAAATATGATTATTAAATAAAACTTAGAAAACTATAATACTTACCTCAAATTTTTGCAATTCAATAAAATATGAATCCATAATACCTATATATGCATAAAACACATTAAACCTCTCTTCTCCCTCAAGAATAAATGTAATAAACATCAATAAATGTCTACTTGAAAATCGGAAAAAAAATAACAAATAAAAACACATTACCTCTTGGTGCACCTCTCTTCTCTCTCAAGAATCTCTTCTCTTTCACTATCAATGTCCGTCTCTCTCTCTCTCAAAGTCGTCTAGAACTCTCTCTTTTTCTCAAACTTTAATCCAAGTGAAAATGAAATGAAGGGACGAACTTAAGAATTTGTGAAGTTCCGTTCGAACGGATATTTTAGTAGTTCGAACCCGAAAATCAACAAATTGCAAAATTTCCCACAAAATATTTTCTGTTCAAACAAACGTTATTTCATGTTCAAACAAAAAAATCAGAATATTACCCAACATATTCTAATTATGTGGCGCGAAGTTTCCTTCCAAACAAAAAAAGCAGTTCAAATAGCTAGACTTTATCTCTGTTCGAATGGATGCGAAGTTAGTTCAAACGGAGAAATTATAGCATTATATAAGGGTATATAATACACTATATATATTTTTATTAATATATATTAAAACTATATACACTATATAATACTAAGTGTCACTAATAGTATTATTAAACCTCGCTTGTTTTTTTTCGCTGAAATGGTTGTTTTTATTTTAATTAATATATTAGTTTATTATTTTAATTTATTTGGATTTTAAAATTGTTAGTTTTTAATTTAATTGATGTTGTGTTTTATTTCTTTTAGTTGTTTACAGTTTTTAATATCTTCGCGGCGGTTTAGTGTTGTTTTCCCAGAATGAGGTTTAGACCTCATCTTTTTCCCTACATCTCTTTTCCTTTTTCCTTTTTCTCTTTTTCTTCTTTCTTTTTCCTTTCTTTTTCTCTTTTTTCTTTCTTTTTCTTTTTTTCTCTCCTTTCCCGCTCGACCCCCATCCCTCTCTCTCTCCTCCTCTCTCACGCCGGAGCCTTCAACCCGTCAAACCGCCGCCGTCCGGCCACCGTGCGGCTCACCACCGGCACCGTTCGACTCCCCTCCCTCCGGCGCACCTTCCCACCAAAACCCACCCCCATCCGGCCGGCCATTTGGCCGGAAAAGCCCTTCAAAGCCCGCACGGGTTTTGCTCCGATTTGCCGCCGTCGCTCCACCTCCGGCCACCATTTCTTCACCACTTCATCACCGGTCCCTTGCCGTCCTAACCCACCTATTTCCGGCCTCCAACGACCATCGGAACAGCTCCTACGAGCTAGCTTTCCTTTTTCGGAAATCCGGCCTCCCACTGCCGTTTCTGCCGCCACCCACGGCCAACCACCACTTCCAATAGCTTCACAATTATCCCTAGACCATTCCCTATCAATCCCAAGTCCTAGTTTGTCCCCGTTCAAAAGTGGGTTTTTCACAACCCACGGCCACAGTGAATTTTCACTGTGACGTTGCTTTTTGTCCGCCGTTTGCAACGCCGCGTGTTTTCTAAAATTGCTATATAGCGCTGTAAGTATTTTCCAAACCCTATTTTCAGATTTAAAAATATATTGCTCATTCAATAATTTTATCTGCTGGTTGGTTGATTCCGGAATGAGTCCGATGAGTTCGGGGGTCGGATGGATGGAGGATGGAGTTGCCTGTTTATTTGATTTATGTTGTTGGATTATTTTTATGCATTGTTATGACATTGCATGGTGCATGCTCGTGTGTTTGGGAAATAGTGTGAAAAGCCTGTGTATTGGCGTAAGTGGTCTTACGGGTGCGTGTGTATCACGACCCCAAGCTGGGATGGGGTATTATCCCGGTGGAGCTCCTCTGGTCACTCGGGAGCGGAATAAACTGAGTGATGTCCCCTGAGTTGTCGCTAGATGACGGGAGCGGGGGCTAGGGGTTGCTTGGCTACGAACGCGCCGGGTGCGGAACCGGGCATCGCTCTACGCACCGACTCTGTGGCCCTTCATTGGTGAGGGCTAGAGGATGCTTGGCTACGAACACGCGCGACGTGGAACTGAGCATCGCTCGTTAGGTGTCACATGCGTAGTGGTACTCTGCGGTGTGGCACTGGAGCCAGGGTGTGCGGATGACCCCTAGGGGAGGTCATGGTGCATACGGATAAAATGGATTCTGGTTTGAGTCGGATAAAGGCCAAATGTGACTTTTGGCGTGTTTTTCGGAAAGGATGTGTTTTTAGGCCAAATGGGTTTTTGGCGTGTGTGGAAAAATTATGTTTTATGGGCTTTGTGCATTGGGCATGTTTCATGCATATTGTTTGAGTTCTATGTGTTTTTATCTAGTAGTGTTTGGGTTTTACTTACCTGCGGTACCATTTTTGGTTCCGTAGCTTTTGGTGCAGGTTTTGAGGATGAGGAGGAGGCTGAGCCCGAGGATGTGGCTCCGCCGGGTTGCTGATGCTATGCTTTATATTTGGTTTAAAACTATATTTGTGTTTTTGTAATACTTTATTTATGTATGTTTCAAACCGCTTGTATTACGTTAGAAAACTTCTGGTACTTAGTTGTGACTTTCGTTATCCGCTGCGTGTTTCTTTGTGCATATATGTGCCTTTGCACACACTTGACACCCGTCGATAGGATGGTGACCCGGGTTGTCACCATCTGGACGTCTCGATTTCTCCGTGTTCGGGCGTGGGGATTTGGGGGCGTCACAGGTGGTATCAGAGCGGTTTGGCTCTAGGTAAAACCACATGTCCCATAGGTAGTACCAGAATGCTTTTAAGGTTGTGTTTAAATTATGTTAAGTACAACTATTTGATTTGTTTCATTTGTTTGATTTTGTTTATTTGTTTTTATTTATTTGGTTATGTATTTGCAAGTTGTTTCTTTTGTTTTGGTGTGATGTGGTGTTGGTCTTTGGTTCTGTTTTGTTGGTTGTTGGTTTTATTTGTTTTTGTTTTCTGAAAGGGGGTCAAAGGTTGTGGTGGCAGGAAAATGGAGAGACCAAGGAAATCTACTCAGGAGCCACGGGACAATACCTCAAGGGATGACTCCATAGCCGAAGCAATACGGCAGATGGCGGAGTTTATGCAGCAAAATATTAGGCCACAACAGGCAGGGCCTTGGCCACAAGGAGGACCCTGGCCACCCCCAGGAGGGTCTTGTCCACAACAAGGAGGGTTTTGGCCACAACCAGGAGGTCCTTGGCCATATCAGGGAGGGCCTTGGATGTATCCAGGAGGGTTCAGTAGCATGGTGCAAGCCGGATGCACCTATGAGCGCTTCCTGGCGCATAGGACTCCACACTTCACTGGAGATGAGGATCCACTTCAGGCTGGAAAATGGATCAAAGATCTGGAGAGAACCTTTGAGGTGTGTGGATGCACTGAGGCACAGCAAGTACTCTACGCCAGCTATCTCTTGTAAGGTACCGCTTCTGATTGGTGGGATACCAAGAGGGTGATGCTGGAATCTGAATTGGGATCTTTCGCTGCGGTGACCTGGCAGCGTTTCAAGAAGGAGTTCAATGACCGCTTCTTTCCCGCATCGGTAAGGAAGCAAAAGGCAAGAGAGTTCTCAAATCTAGTACAAGGGGGCGCGACAGTGGAACAATACGCCCGGAGATTCATAGAACTTGGGCGATTTGCTCCTCACCTTATCGCCACTGAGGAGATGCGAGCAGATCGTTTTCAGGAGGGGCTACGCCATGACATACGCCGTATGGTGGTCAGCCATCGGATATCCACTTTTCAGGAATTAGTGGATGTGGCCACCCTTGTGGAGCGGGAAAATAATCTGAGTGTGGGTTCCCCTCCAGGGCATAAGAGGTGGGGTTTTTCTGGTGAAAGAAGCAGCTCGGGTTCACCCCAGAAATTTGTTCAGTGGACCGGAACTCGACTTTAAACGTCCTCAGGTGTTCGTATGGGAGGACGGGTGCCTATTTGTGGAGCTTGTAATAGAGCTCATGAGGGTGAGTGTCGGATGAGTAGCGGACCCCAGTGTTACCGGTGCGGCCAAGTGGGACATATCGCTCGGGATTGCCCCGTCAGAGTTCAAGGGAGCCGTGGAGGTAGACACGGTGGAAGAACCAACCCGAGACAAGCAGTGCAAGCCCGGGTTTATGCTGTCACACCCGGAGAGGTGGATGATGAGGCGCCAGCGACCCATGATGCTGGAGTAATTACAGGTATGGATTAATTTAATTTTAAGTTGGATTTAATTTTTTGGTGTATTTGGTTTATTCTTTGCTCTTTGGATTTCATGGGTTGATGTGTTTGGTTCAGGAAGAGTCCGTTTGTATGAGTTTTATGCTTGTACTTTGTTTGATTCCGGTGCTTCACAGTCGTTTGTATATTCCACGTTTGCTCGGGTGTGTAATTTGGTCACGGAACCGTTGCCGAAGTCTATGGTAGTGGCTCTACCCGATGGTGAGATGGTGTGGTGTTCCAAGGTTGCTTTGGGATGCCCGTTAAATTTTGAGGGAAGGTTCTTGGATGCTGATTTGGTGGTGTTCAAGCTGTTGGGCTTTGATATCATCCTCGGGATGGATTGACTATATCGATATTCTGCGAGTATTAATTGCAGAAGTCGGATAATTAGCTTTCAGCTTCCAGATGGTGATTGTCTGGAATTTACGGGGAGTAAATTAAAAGAAAAGCCGATAATTATATCGGCGATTCACGCAAAAAGAGAGATTGCATGGGGAGCGGATGCATTCTTGGTCCAGATGGTGTCCACGCCGTTTGAGGAGAAGTCGTTGGCAGACATTCCAGTTGTGGAAGAATTCCCCGATGTGTTTGTGGATGACTTGCCCGGACTACCCCCTGTGCGAGAGATGGAATTTGTTATAGATTTGGAACCTGGAGCGGCTCCTGTGCATAAAGCTCCTTATCGCATGGCACCGGCTGAATTAAAAGAGTTGAAGACTCAGTTGCAAGAACTGGTAGAGAAGGGATTTATTCAGCCTAGTACGTCGCCGTGGGGTGCACCAGTTTTATTTGTTAAAAACAAAGATGGAACCCTCCGTATGTGCATTGATTATCGGGAATTGAACAAGGTGACCATCAAAAATAAATATCCTCTCCCTCGGATTGATGATTTATTTGATCAGCTTCAAGGAGCAGCCGTGTTCTCTAAAATTGATCTGAGGTCGGGATACTACCAGCTGAGAATCAGAGACCAGGATGTGCCTAAAACTGCTTTCAGGTCGAGGTATGGGCATTATGAATTTAAGGTGATGCCGTTTGGGTTAGCTAATGCCCCTGCTGCTTTCATGGATTTGATGAATCGAGTATTTCGACCTTATCTGGATTCCTTTGTGGTAGTGTTCATTGATGATATTCTGATTTATTCCCGAGATGTTGAAGAGCATGTGTATCATCTTCGTCTGGTACTTGGGAAATTAAGAGAACACCAGTTGTACGCCAAGCTCAGCAAGTGTGAATTCTGGTTGGAAGAAGTTAAATTTCTTGGGCATGTAATTTCCCGAGACGGAGTGGCTGTTGATCCTAGTAAGGTAGAAGCCATTTTGTCATGGCAGCGCCCGACTACAGTGCGTGAGATTCGGAGTTTCTTGGGGCTGGCCGGGTATTACTGAAGATTTGTAGAGGGTTTTGCTCGCCTATCCGGACCTCTCACAGCTTTGACTCGGAAGAATACAGAATTTGTTTGGTCAGAGAAATGTGAGAGAAGCTTCCAGGAATTAAAGAACAGGTTGACGACGGCACCAGTGTTAGCACTCCCAGAACCGCATAAGCCATTCTTAGTCTTCAGTGATGCGTCTAAGTTTGGTTTGGGTTGTGTCCTTATGCAGGAAGGAGGGGTTGTAGCCTATGCATCTCGTCAGCTAAAGGACCATGAGAAGAATTATCCGACGCACAATCTAGAATTGGCTGCGATTGTTTTTGCTCTCAAAATCTGGCGGCACTTCTTGTATGGGGAAGCTTGCGAGGTATTTACTGATCACAAGAGCTTGAAGCATTTGTTTTCCCAGAAAAATCTGAATATGAGCTAGAGGCGATGGCTGGAGCTAATCAGTGACTATCAGTGTGAGATCAAGTACCATCTGGGGAAGGCTAATATAGTTGCTGATGCTTTGAGCCGGAAGTCACACTTGGAAGATGAAGCCGAGCCGTCAGAATTGGATTCGTTGCTTTGTGGGATGAGAAGGCTCCTTATAGAGAGTTCACAGCAAGTGGAGATTTTATCTTCAGTTCTTGATATTCGGGTAACTGATTTCGAAGAATTGAAGACTCTCCAAAGAAAGGATCCGAAGCTGCTGAACATCAGGAAAAGAGTCAGAAAATCTCGAGGGCCGTTGCATTATAGCATGGATAACGATGGGATACTTCGGTTCTGAGATCGCAGAGTGGTCCCCAAGGACTCTAAATTCAAAGAGTGGATCATGGCGGAAGCTCATGCGGCCCCTTATTTAGTTCATCCCAGCAGTACAAAGATGTATTGGGACTTGAAGAAAAATTATTGGTGGGATGGAATGAAGAAGGACATTGCCTTATATGTTGAGAAATGCCACACATGCCGTCAGGTGAAGGCCGAGCATCAAAGACCTGCAGGTATGCTCCAACCCCTCCCTATTCCTGAGTGGAAGTGGGATGACATCACGATGGATTTTGTAGTGGGTTTGCCGAGAACGCCTAGTGGGAAAAATTCTGTTTGGGTGATTGTTGACCGGTTAACGAAGAGTGCTCATTTTCTTCCTGTTAATAACACCGACTCTTTGGGTAAGTTGACCCGCTTGTATGTCAAAGAGATAGTGCGGCTACACGGCATACCAAAGAGTATAGTGTCGGATCGAGACCCGAGGTTCACGTCGCAGTTCTGGAAGAGTTTGCAGGCAGCTTTGGGTACTAAGTTGAAGTTCAGTACTGCTTATCACCCGCAGACAGACGGCCAGTCAGAGCGCACCATTCAGACCCTGGAAGACATGTTGCGAGCATGTGTCATGGAATTCCAAGGGAGTTGGGAAAATCATTTGCTGCTCATCGAGTTTGCTTACAATAACAGCTTCCATGCGACCATTCAGATGGCTCCCTATGAAGCTCTTTACGGGAGAAAGTGCAGGTCGCCCTTGTGTTGGGATGAAGTTGGGGAGAGTAGGATAACTGGACCCGAAATAATTCTAGAGATGCAAAGCCAAGTCCGGATCATCAGAGATAAAATGGCGGCAGCTTAGAGTCGCCAGAAAAGTTACGCTGATACCAGGAGGAGAGAGTTGTCTTTTGAAGTTGGTGATTGGGTTTACCTTAAAGTCTCTCCCATGAGAGGTGTTAAGCGTTTTGGTAAGAAGAGGAAGCTAGATCCGAGGTATGTCGGCCCTTTTCAGATTCTGGAGAAGGTAGGGTCCGTCGCCTATAGAGTTGCTTTGCCAGATTATTTTGGGGATGTTCATGATGTCTTCCACGTATCATCCCTGAAGAAGAGCTTTGGACAGCAAGAACCACGCTTCGTCGACCTAGCGGGTATTCAGTTGCAACCGGATCTCACTTATGAAGTTGTTCCGTCGCAGATCTTGGATTGGAAGGAGCAACAGTTGAGGTCCAAGACGATACCTTTGGTTAAAGTGGCTCGGGGAGATCCGTTAGCTCAAGACTTCTCTTGGGAGCGAGCAGCGGACATGAGGGAGCAGTACCCGTATTTGTTCGAATAAAGAAGGTATGTATCTTAATCTTGGTCACAGTTGGTTTATGTGCTTTCATGTGGCTTGCTTTAAGTTGGTGGTTGCTCTGTAAATTTTGAGGACGAAATTTGTTTTTAAGGAGGGGAGGATGTGATGACCCGCTTTCGCTTGTTTTTTTTCGCTGAAATGGTTGTTTTTATTTTAATTAATATATTAGTTTATTATTTAAACTAATAATTATCTACTGTTCATTTTTTGGTTCAAATGGGTTCTGTTTGGGTGGGGGGGGGGGAGGTATGGATTTTGAATCCAAAATCCCCCTTTTTCATGTTTTTTGACAAAATAACACCAAAATAATAAGTAGAAATGATAGAGCTTCACTCCATAATCATTTCTACTGATTAAAACAAAATATACCATCTAGATTAAGGATTTGAGTTTAGGGCTGAGTTGACTTAGCCATGTCTATTTCACTTGTTCCCATTTGAACGAGTCCTGTTTCTGTTCAAACAAATTATGTTTGTTCGAATGAACACAAATTGCCTGTTTGAATGAACAGTGGTGTTATTCGAACATGCAATTTTCCTAGTTCGAATGAGTCATGTTTCTATTCGAACAAATTATGCTGCTTTGAATGAACACACATTGCCTATTTGAATGAACTACGGTGTTCATTCGAATAGGCAATTTGCCTAGTTCGAACTATGAAGTTACATTATACTGGTTAGTTCAAACAGAATATGTTTTGTTCGAACAAATTAGTTCTATTCAATACAATATATTATAATTATTCAATTATATAATAATAAATTTTTAAAATTATATTCTTACTTTCCTTGTGGTTAAATAGTATACTACTGGCATCTAGCAGAAGAAAATGTGCCAGAGATCAGACCAGCCAAAGTAGTGGAGCAGCTCTTGCTTAGGAGACTTGGTCTATACTTGTCAAGTGAGAGATCATTTTGGCTAACTTTTGTTATCTTTCATGGGGGAGGGACAGAGCATACAGTCCATCATGATTGATCGGGAATGGACATGGATTTGTTAGCAGAGGTGGACTACATATCCAGAGATGGTCGATGAGTTTTACCGTACCATTGGAGAGCAAGACGCTGAATCTCTATGCTATAGCTTAGCAGTTTAGGGAGTGACTATTACTTTCTTACCCCGAATTATTACTGAGTTTCGTGATCTCCCACGTGTGGTCTGTGCATATCCTACAGCGATTGTTGCACGGACATCAAGTGCAGCGGTTGCAGCATTTGATTTAGAAACACCGGTTGTATCCTCATCGCCAACTTGGATGACAATTTGGATGAGTATCTACCCGATGATGGTCTGACAGACTATCAGGTTCGCTAGCTTGTGTGAGACCCTTTGGCTCCTCCATATGATGGGAGTAAGGTGATTTGACAGGCTGACTGTATAGCATTTTTCATAAGGCTTAATTTGTTTGTTGGGTATAACATAGATCCCAAAAAACACAAGACTGATTTTGGGATCATGTTTTTTGGGATTGATCGCGCCAGATTTTTATTGCGATTAGCACGAGGGGACCCAATTGATCTAATTTTGTATTTCTTCCTCCGCATTCGATTGGAGTCACGCTATTTTACTGGAGGCAGTCTACCATTTGCACTACTAATTTCTAACCTCATACTCTGATCGGGGGTTACAGTGTCTGCGACTGAGCAGAGGTTGCTAAAGATGGGTCCTCTTAATAAGATCACATTCAGCAAGAGCAAGGGGCCCTTGTGCAAGACTACACCAGAACAACCTAGTGGCACGGTGACCGATCTAGCTTCTAGTAGTACTGTTGGTGTTGAGAGATAGCCTGCTAGTGCTACTTTGGAGCAGGTACGAGCTCTATTTGTTGAGTTCGTTGAGCCTATCATGGAGAAGATTAGGGATCTCGATAAACGCATTAAATCACGTTACAAGAGCATTTTGACCTACTGAGCAAATAGATCATTTTAGTTATTATTTTATTTTATTTTTTATGTTGTATAGAACATTATATATTTTGGATGTTAAGCACGGTTTTTATTTTTCGTATTTGCTACCTTGTTTATTTTTTTTTCATTTTACTTATCGTTCATGATAATATTAAAAATGACATTATCTTTAAAATTATATTTATATAAATTTTACATAAAGGAAATCACTATAAAATTTTGAAATTAATTATATAAAATTAATTTATAAATTTATAAATATTTTAACTCACCGTAAATAATATTATATAATATATACACATTTTTTATATTTTGAAAATGGTAACAAATTAATGGAACAAATATATACACAAATTAATGATTATAATTTTTTTTTTATATAATTTCCAAAAAATTCTCTTCCATTCGAACAAGTAAATGTAAGTTCGAACAGTTATGAACTTTTCCCAGGAAAAATAAATTAAATTCCCACCAAGATTATTATTTGAACAGATTATATAATGTTTGAACAGACATTAATTCGATGTTCAAATATATTATGTCCCGTTCGAACGATCATGCATTTTTGGAGATGATTTTATTCTTCTCGAAATATCCGTTCAAATGGAGATTTATCCGTTCGAACGAATTTACAAACTCAGACAATTTTTGAGATGAAATTTAGAATTAGTCTCCAATTAGTACTTCCAATAAGTACTGGAAGTGGATAGATGTGGGAATGAGGACATACAATGAAAAGGAGAGAAAAGTCTCATTGGGAGGGTTTGGTCTGACCGAGTGGTAGGGAAAGACTTGATTAGCAACACAGTGGCGAAGATTTGGAGGATTAGCAAGAAGGCTCATTCCAAGAAGTTGGCAAAAATACATTTGTTATCACATTTGGGACACACGCTGATATGCATAGAATCTTGGAAGGTAACCATGGTTCTTCGATAATGCATTGTTCCTACTCATGCCTTACGACGGAATAATGAGACCAAGGAAAATAGCTTTTGACCATGAAGTGTTCTGGATGCAAGTTCATAATCTACCTCTGGGCTGCATGTCGGTGGAATGGGGTAACTAGATAGGAAACTCTGTGGGAAGAGTAATAGAAGTTGACGTAGAAGAGGACGACATAGGGTGGGGGAGGTGTTTACGTGTAAAGGTTGAGATACAACAAAAAAGCCCTTCGGTATGAAAAGCTACCAAAGATTTGTTTTCATTGTGGTTGGATCCTTCATGGAGAGCAGGGGTGTCAAGTTAATCGAGGGGGTCAAAGTGAAGAAGATGCTGCTTCTGAGTCACAATTTGGGCCTTCGCTTCGTGCTGAGGGGATTCCCAGGTGATGGTTCGGTTCAACCAAAAACAGCAATGGAGGGGGAGGGAAGGGCACAGGGAAAGATGGTGGTCAGGCTGTGGCGAAAGCACTTGAGGGTAGCATTACAAAAGGGTAGCATGCAGGGGGGCTAAACAAAGGACAGCCAGTACCACTTTCCTTCATTTACAGAAACCTACGACTGTAAAAAGTGAAGACAATACAATAGCTAGTTGGTAGGGCCAGAGGTTAGGGGATCCAGAAGGGATGTGACTGAAGTTGATCTCCCTTTTGTCTTGGGGAGAAAAGCTCTACCAAAATCTGTGCGGGAAGAAGTTGGGTAGGAAGCTGGTTTAGAGACTGCAATGGACTCTAGGCTAGGGAAAGGGTTTGGGCCCTCTGGTGCTATAGGGCCGCTTCCTAATTATATGGGGCCTAGCTCCCTAAAGGCTAGTTCTGTAGAAAATAGAAAGGTGGAGAAACTAAATCCTGCTCCAAATCCCTTAAGGCAAGGAGAAGGGCATAGATGGAAATGCCATGCTCGCGCGCAGGAGAGTTCAGTGACTATTTCCATCTCCACTAGGTCACAAGGGGAAAAACGTGCCGCGGAGGTAAGCAATGCTAGTCCTGTTCCTTTAAAAAAACCCAGAAAACCCCGTATTGTTGACAAGTTGAATGACAGTGATGATCAATCAGAATTGGTGGTGGCTGCGAGTCAGCCCCACCAAAAGATATGAGGATTCTAAGTTGGAACTGTCTGGGGCTTGGGAACCCCTGAACAGGTCAAATCCTTCGTCTACTTGTGAAGGAGAAGTTGCTCGATGTGGTCTTCCTCATGGAGACCAAACTGTCTTACGTTAAAGCTAACTGTATTGCTAAAAGTTTTAATTTTGACAGATGCATTGTTATTAAGGTGGTAGGGAGAAGTGGAGGGCTCATGCTTCTTTGGAAGTAGGAAGAACTCTTAGAGCTGGTTAATTATTCAAATCACCACATTAATGTAATGGTGAATGATGCGCAATGTAAATTCAAGTGGCTTCTGACTTGCTTTTATGGGCATCCTATATCGAATTTAAGAAGGCAAGCCTGGAACTTGCTATCCTCTTTCAAGTCTAGTGAGGTGGGGATGGGGAGTTATAGGTGATTTTAATGAGGTGTTGTATAATGATGAGAAGGTAGGGGGGAATCCCAAAAGTGAAAACCTAATGGGCTTGATGGAGGAGGGGAACCTTTTTGACTTGGTGTGGAAAGGGAATAAGTTCACGTGGTGTAACCATCATGAAGATGAGTCTTTTACTAAGGGAAGACTCGATAGAGCTATTGCTAATTCAAGATGGAGAATCAAATACTCTGAGGCTTCAATGGAAACACTACTAGCTATCTGTTCTGAGCACAACCCAATACTACTACTTTGTAGTTTTGAAAGGTGCTCAGCCCGCAGATATCACACTTCCTTCAAGTACAAGGCCAAATGGAACAAGGAAGAAGGTTGCAGTGACGTAGTTTCTGAAGCGTGGCAAGGCAGAAATGAGGGGGAGAGAGAGGTATGGATAAGGTGTTAAACAAGCTGGACAAAACAAGAAAGGGGTTAAAAAAGTGGAGTAGGAATATGGTTAAGGAGAGAAGTAGAGCTATAAAGGAAAAATCTCAGCTGTTAAGTGAGTGGCAAAGTAGAGAAGGACCTAGAACCATACAACAACAAAAAAGGTTATAGCAAGAACTTGATTTTCTATTGGAACAAGAAGACACAAGGTGGAGGCAAAGAGCAAGAGACATTGGCTGATATATGGAGACAAAAACACCAAGTATTATCAAGCTTGTGTGAATCAGAGAAGAAAAAAGAATTCCATTACTAGAATTTTGGATATGGATGGGTCATAATTGAGTGAAAAGGAAGACATAGTAGCAGGTTTCAAGAGACACTTTACTTCAGTTTACCAGTTTGCAAAGCCCAATGCAGCTTGTATTGAGCAGTGTCTTCAAGGGATAGAACCCAGGCTAACAGTTGAGATGAAGCAAATGTTGGAAAAGGACTTTATAGAGAGGGACGTGGAGGTGGCACTCAAGCAAATGTCCCGTTTTTAAGTCCCCAGGCCCCAATGGTCTTGGTGCAGGATTCTATCAAGAACATTGGGGGATAATAGGCCAAGAGGTAACCCACGCTATACTGGATTTTTCAAAAACAGGGAATTTGCCAAGGGATTTAAACCACACTCATCTAGCTTTAATTCCCAAGGTTAGTTCCCCGATTTTAGTACATGATTTCAGACCAATCTCTCTTTGCAATGTTGTATATAAGCTAATCTCAAAAGTTTTGGCAAACAGAATGAAAGGAGTGTTGGATAAGGTAATTTCATAGAACAAAAGTGACTTTATCCCCAAGAGATTGATAATTGAAAACATTACGATGGCCTATGAGGTTCTTCACACTATGCAGTCCAAATAGAAAGGGAAAGAAGGTTCTATGGCAATTAATCTAGATTTGTCCAAAGCCTATGATAGGGTTGAGTGGGACTTTCTAGAGGCTTTGTTGCTCAGGCTGGGTTTTGGAAAGAGATGGACTGATTTAATGATGGAATGTGTTAAGTCAATCTCCTATTCTGTTGTCATTAATGGGGTCCCAAGGGAGGTTATAGTTCCTTCAAGAGGATTGAGACAAGGTGACCCCTTGTCACCTTACTTGTTCTTAATTTGTGCTAAAGGACTTAGTGCTCTACTACATAAAGCTGAATCGAGTGGCCTTATCAAGGGAGTGCCAGTGACAAGGGGTGAGCTAAGGATCAACCATTTACTCTTTGTTGACAACTGTGTTATTTTTTGTCGAGCAAAGCTGGTGCAGTGGTATTTAATTCATGATATCTTGGTTCAATATGAGCAAGCTTCAGGCCAAACTTTAAACAAAGATAAAACCCATTGTCTTTTTTAGCTTCAATACAAGGGTGAAAACAAAGGACTTCATTCTACAACAGGTGAATGGCTCGAGGTGCAATGATTACAACATATACCTTAGCCTTCCTGCTGTGGTGGGAAAATCAAAGTATAATACTTTTAGAAGTTTGAAGGAAAAGATATGGAAGAGGATCAATAGTTGGAAAACAAAATTCCTTTCTTCTGCGGGAAAGGAAATTCTAATAAAACGTGTCTTGCAGGCCATCTCAGCCTACTCCATGAGTGTCTTCAAGCTACCAATGCTACTCTTAAAAAAGATTGAAGCACTATTGGCTAGATTTTGGTTGTGTCATAAAGGAGAAGGGAAAGGTATTCACTGGAAACTTGGAAGTCATTGGGTTCGTAAAAAACCAAGGGGGCCAGACCTTCAGGGATCTGAGCAGTTTCAACAAAGCTTTTCTTGCAAAGCAAATATGGAGAATGTTAAAGGACCCAAACCTATTGGTTTCCCAAGTTTTCAAACAAAAGTAATTCCAACACAGTGACCTATTGGAGGCCAAACTAAGAAGTTCACCCTCCTTTGTGTGGAGAAGCTTATGGTCCAATTTGGGATTGGTTAAGGAAGGAATAGTTTGGAGGGTGGGGAATGGAAAAAGAAAAAAAATGTGGAAGGACAAGTGGTTACCTAGCCTGACTTACCAGATCCAGACCCCCATGAATACCTTTGATCCAAAGACCAGAGTGGAAGCAATGATTGATGAGACCAACAGATCGTGGAAAAAAGAGGTGGTGGCATCAGTTTTTAGAGAGTATTAAGCTAAGCTGATCTACTCTATCCCACTGAGTAGTAGAGGGCCATGTGATAGAAGGATTTGGGCAGCGTTAGCAAGAGAGAATTTCTTTGTCAAGAGTGCTTATTTTTTGGAAACCATGTTGCTGAGAAGAAATGCAGGTGAGACGTCCTCAGGTGGGGTTGATAAAGGTTTTTGGAAAGAGATTTGGTGTCTAGAAGTACCAGGCAAGGTAAAAATGCTATTGTGGAAGTATCTCAGCAATATTCTTCCTACAAAAGATAATCTTTGTAGGTAGAACATAATGGAAGATAACACATGCCCAATCTATTTAAGAGAGATTGAAACCTTAGTGATTGTCCTGCAATAGTAGATATATGGGGTGGGATCCCTAGTTTTAGGAAATGGACAAGGCACTTCCCTGATTTCTAGTTGTTATGGGCAAAAATGTTGGTGAAGCTGAACCAGGAAGAGCTTGAATTGGCATCTGTTTTGATCTATCACCTATGGACAAGAAGGAATGCTTTTGTCTTCCAAAATTTTTTTAAGTCACCTACTACAGTTACTGCAATGGCACAAGCAAACCTTACCTTGTGTAAGGAGGTCCATTTTAAAAGCACTGAGAGAGTAGTTGGAAGTCATGGGAGTGAACCTGGCTAGTCATGGAAGCCACCTATGTGGCCTAACTACAAAGCAAACTTCAATGCAACCTTTGATAAAGTCAGTGGTAGAATGGGGATGGAGGTTGTCATAAGGGATTCAAAAGGGGAACTACAAGGGTGTATGACAGTGCCTAAGGAGCATGTCTCTTCTATTTTCCAAGTAGAAAGTTGTGCTCTTCATAGAGCCATGGATCTTTGCATTGAATTAGGATAGACTCAAGTATGTTTTGAAAGGGATGCTAAAGTGGTTGTAGATGCGGTCAACTCTAAAAATGAAGACAATTCCTAGCTTGGACAGGAGACTGAGTATCTGCAGCATCTTTTGGCATCCTATCATGCTTGGCAACTATCTTTTGTACACAAATTTGCTAATGTAGTGCTCATACAACAGCTAAGTTAGCAATTTGAGATATTAGTGAAAAGGTATGGCTAGAAGATGGCTCTGTTGAAGTCAAAATCTCCATTATGGATGATTTAGGTAGTAATGTTTCTAGTTTAACTCAGCAATGAAATTGTTCCCTTTCAAAAAAAAAAAAAAAAAAAGCTTCAATTTAGACTTCATTTCTTAACAAGGGTATTCATTTAGGTATTTTGCCACAATTACTACATTGGGCACGTGCACTCTTTGTGCTATTCACAACCATTTCTAAGCCCCGTTTGGATAACTATCTCAACCCATCTCATCTCATCTATTTTTATCTTATTTCATTTCTAAACATCACTCAAATATAAATACTTTTTAATTTAAAATTTTAAACTTTTTCAGCAAATCATTACCTAATTATTATAACTTTTCCAAATTTTCAAACAAAATACAAAAGACAATTCAACTTTTTCAAGTCTCAAAACAAAAATTATATTAAAAAATTATATTTTAATTGAAAAATAAATGATTTTGAGATTATGGCTAGTTTGTTTCCACAAACTATCACAACTCATCTCATCTAATTATTACAACTTTTTAAACTTCTAAACAAAATAAAATAAAGAATTTAATTTTTTCAAATCCCAAAACAAAATTTATATTAAAAAATTACATTCTAATATTTTATTCAACTTTCATCTTATCTCATCTCATTTGTGTAACCAAACGAGGCATAGAATGGGTTGATCATAACTAATGCAAGTGTTGGCATGCTTAACAAAGGTATAAATGAGCTTAAAAGAAACAGAAGGCTTGGAAAAGGAAGAAAATTGCACAAGAGTAGCGAAACCCGGCCCGAGAGTTTGCTAGATTCATAGTAGACATTAGGTTGAGCAAACCACTAAACAAGTCTCACTTAGTACAACTCAAACTCGCAAGACACACAATAGATCTATGAGCGAGTGAATTTGTCTATAATCATTTCATTTGTTTAGAGAATTCTATGTTTTCTTCGAATTTTTATTTGAACAAGTATTAAAGAGAATAATAATAAATTCATATGGACGAGATCATTCTTATTAAAAGTTTGGTTTTTATCTTTTCTTGCACCGATATTAATTCCTCTATATTTTTTCCACCGCACTCTTCTCTACTGGGTGAAACTCACTTCTATTATACTCTTACAACTGTGCAACAATCAGAAATAAAATAATCAAGAGTATAAAGAACTCTGATTAAAGAGCGCAAGTTCTACAATAATTGACATAATTTTTTTGTTTGTATTTACATAATCTTTTTACATGAATGAGTGATTGCGTTTTAGTTGAAGTTTCTAGTCGATATTTGTTGATGAATGGTTATATAATTTTATTTTAAACGTGTTTATGTCTTTACCTTGTTCAATTGTCCTTGGTGCTCTTTTAATTAACCCATGCCAAATACAACATCTAAAACTTTTACGTAGAAAACATGTATTTATATATATATATATATATGGAGTTATGTCACACTTTTTTATAAAAAAGTTTACATGTAACTTTCTCCCCTAAATAATATTTCTAGCTTCGTCCCTGTGTGAACGTATGTGCGTAGTGTTCAAATGAATGATCTTGTTTTGAAATTTTGAATTTAAATATCTGAACATGCTGTACGACCAAAACAAGGAATAAATTCTTGAAACATGCAATTGGAAGAAAAATAAATATTTAGAATATAAAAAAGAACGAAATATATAAACAAAAATAACTGGTATCACTACAGGAAATTGCTCTATTTCCGACGGGTCAGGTCGCCGGAAAAAATACATAATTTAGCCGTTATTAGTTATTACCCGCTATTTCTAGTCGCCGCCAAGTAGACGCTATTACAGAGCCAAGTAAAAGTTTTTCCGGCTACTTTGAGAGTTGCCAGAAATACCAATTATTTCCAACAATAATAATAGCCGCAAATGAATAAAATTTTGTCGCAATAATTTTTGCCAATATCCATCATCCATTGCCAAAAATAATTTCCGGCTATATTTTTTAGCTGGAAATATCTATTTGCGGCTACATTTTCAAAGCCGAAAATAGGTACTGGCTAGTTGTAAGTCGCCAATTTCTTTTCCAGCTATATATTTTTAACCGCAAATATGTATTTGCTGCTACGTTTGTAGCCGGAAATAGTGCTGGCTTGATTGGCTTTGCCAATTTTATTTTCGGGCTATATATTTGTCGCCGGAAATAAGTATTTGCATCTACTTTTTAGCCGGAAATACTTGCAGGCATTGTTGGCTGCCAAATTTATTCCGGCGGAATATTGTCACCGGAAATGTTTGAATCCTGACCCTGTTTTTTTTTTTATTCATACGTTGTTTTTCCCTGAAACTTAAAGGTACTTGCTTGTTAATAAACAAAGCAAGTTAATAAACCAAAATATACTATATTTGGAGAAATTCAATTTTTGCTTGAAACATCATTCATATAACCTCAAAGTACATATTTGAAGCTTAACCACTGCACTGCCATTATTTTAAGTTTTACATAAAACCATCCAACATATCACAATGCAATATAAATTTACAAGTGAAAGTTTTTCTATATGGGTTTAGCTAGCTTTTCCATCAATTTCTTGATATATTGGTTTAATCCTGTGAGAAACAAGAACAAAAAATAGGTCATGAGGTTTTAGAGATGTCATCAAACACAAGCTAGCTCGCATGCACAACCAACCAGATAGAATGCAAAATGCAATAAATCTTGAGGCCAGATATCGTCAATAAGAATTACATCATATGCAGTCCTGGAAAACAGAGAAAAATACAAAACTACTTGTAGCCGAAGAAGATCATATGAAGACAATAAGACAATTCAAGAGGTTCACAAAACAATTTCAATTTGATTCTACCAGTTAACATGAAACTAATAACCTATTATAAGTTATCAAGACTCAAAGTGGAGGGATATGAATTAGAAAAAACCATGAGAGAATAAAGGGTGGTAACCCGCTAACTCCATTCTTCTTGGGTAATTCAAACCAAACCCACTGCTCATATAGGAGTATTCCACCCAACCCTCCCAATTTTGACCACAATGACCATATATTTAACTTTCCATAAGTCCAAAGAAACAGAAAGGGCATGCAGAAAATCAACCTACAAATCATAACTAGCAGGAGGAAGTAAAAATAAGGCTCCGATACCTCATAAGAGGAACCCTTGGCCCCTATTCCCCAGTCTCCAAGGCTAGGGAACCGACATATCACTTTTTTAGTTTGTTTGTTTATTTTTTTTTTAACTTCAAGTATGGTTCCCTGCATTATCATTATTTTAACTTTCCATTAACGTAATATCCCATTGCCCAACCATCTCTCCATCAAATTGTACAATGCTCGGGGAATTTCATCACTATGATGTACCATTGCCTTACAATAAACTACAATTCCATCCCTTGACAACTATTCTCAAACCAACCAATTAAGACAGGCTACAATACGATCATCAAACACTTACTTTAAAAGATCCTTAATTTTCATTACTTTACTGCATCTCACTAAGATGTCAAGGTGGCAAAACTGGGAATTTGAACTAAAACAATTGTTGTAAAAAATGGAGTTGGGGGACAGAAGAGAGAACTGCCAAGAGAAGAAAAGATGGAGTGAAAATGAAAGATATTATTGCACTGTATATGATTCCTACACGAGAGAGATATTTATATACAACACTTGAGCTTAAATCCTTTGTTTACAAACTAACCAGTTCTAACTAATTTGTAACTAATAGCTAACAGTAGTTACAATTCTAATACTCCCCCCTCAAGCTGGAACAGCTTGAAGTACACAAAACTATTGCAAACAAGAAACAAATCTATCACAAGTAGATAAAATTGTACATGGCAAAATCTCTATACTCAAGCAAGTTCTATGCAAAAAAATCCACTTGGATGATGGCCGCCCTTGATTTCTTTTTGTGAACACCCCATCTGACAAAAGCTTCCATTGTTATTTTTTTTTTAACAATGTAGCAACAAATTTCTCACTACAGGAAATTCTCCATATAACACTATCGACTGGTAAAACATAATTGCACCCTGTATCATTTTGTTCCCATGGAGATTGACATAGAACCAATCATAAAGCACAATACAGCTAACAGCTTTGAAGGAGTTTTACCTAAGGTGTGGTCAAACTAAAATCTAGTTATCAACAATGACAACCAAATTCGGGCGAAAAAACGACATGAGCCATTGAGAAACTACAAAACAGGAGATACTTTTTTTTTTAATACAAAATAGGAGATACTCGAAGCAAATCTCCCTATATTCATGAGATTCATTTTGTTTTTGTGAAAGTGTCTTCCTTGACAACATTATTGTGTTTTTAGTTCCAGTCAAAGGATGCACCTATGACCTAAGAACTCCAGATCCCAGAAATAAATGAGCCATCCTTAGATCCACCAGTTATATGGGCATCAATGTTGGTAAGGCAGCAATCCAGTTTGTAGGACTGATATGAGAATGAAAAATATAGACTTGCAAAGCTCGTTATAGATTTCAAACATAGGTAGCAGATGCTTCAACATGTGTGAGAATTAAATAGACTGTCTCTTGTTGGTGCACATAAAAAGTAAGCAAATTATATATAACTTGTATGTAACCATCATTGATAAAAGTCATCTTATAAAGACGACCACATTTCTGAATTATATAATTTCAGAAAGACACTACGTAGAGGACACAAGAACAAAGAATCTACAGGCTAACCTTACAAGTATGGCCTTTGTATTCTTGCAAGAGTTCACCAGTAGATCTGCCATAAGAAAGCTAGTAAGGGCAGATAACTATAGTACATATCAATAAAAGTAGAAGAATTTACCTGTCCAGAAGACGTATAGTAGAATCTAAGCAACTAGCTAATATGCAGTTACCATCATTTGACATTGCAATACAGTTGATTGGTTGACCCAAGTTGTCTGATAATTCTCTATATTATAAAGCAGAAAAAGAACATCATCATTAGAAGAAGTGGATGATCTAAAATAGGACACTTTCCAGCGAGTAATGCGTACCAACTTTAGGAAAGTTAGAGAAAAAAAGAGAGAATTCAATGTAGCACAAAATATAACACAATTTGTTCACAGAAAAAAGGTAAGAAATACAAACAATCTCTTGAATGTCTAAGATATTTCTATAACATCGACATGTGGATTTTACAAGCTTTCCACTAGAGTACTACATACCCACCAATGCGCATGTCAAATGTTTGAACAGTCCCATCAACACTTCCTCCAATAATTTCAGTTTTTGTTAAACAAACAGACATTACATTGTCTAAAAATGTGTCAATAATCTGCAAACAAAACAACATTCTTCAAAAGATAAGCTATTATAAACTGATAAAAGGGTAACCGTAGAGATGTACTTGATTAACAAAAAATAGAGTAAACCTGGATTGGCTCGTTGCTGTGCGATCTACAGTCCCAAGCACGCAATGATCGATCATACCCTGCTGAGACTACGACAGAAGAATACTCATTGAACTTTACAACATTGACCTACAAAAGAAAAATAGAAAAGAAAGGACAGATAGTTGAATAAATTCCAAAAAATAATATGATTTGCAAGGACAACAAAAATAGGAAACAAATGAAGACATTTGAACAAAGAAAAAAACATCTTCTAGCGTCTTAACACGAGATATTGTTAATGTATATGTCAATGCCAGGTCTAGATAACAATGTTGGTTTGACAAGATCCATAACCTCACCTAAGAATTAAGAATTCAATTCATAAGCAGACAATGATAAGAAATGAAATTTCCATCTGTAAAGAAACCATACCTCTCCATCATGGCCACGAAATTTTTGAATTACTCGACCTGTTGATACATCCCAATAAAAGATTTGTCGGTCACCACCACAAGAACAAAGCTTTGAGTTGTCCCTAATATAATAACCCATTATTAGCCAAATGAGGTGAAAGCTAACAGGCCTCAAACTAACTGTTCTGAGTAGGAAAAGAAATGCCATAAAGATACAGCAACCAAGGCTTATGTTTCAAATGATAGTCTTGGTTTTTAGCCCACCCGGTATATTCTTTTCCTAGATTTAACTCAGTTCCCAGTTTGTAATGACTTAAGGATTACAAGTGAAATATTTTTTTTTCTTGGATAGGTAAAAAGAGTCACAAGTCAAATATTATCTTACCGATCCCAATTCACCTAAATTTTTTGCCAGAGCTAGTCTTTTCAATTAAAGTTCCAAATAACTATCTGTGTGCAGCATTACAAGTTGGATGACCATCAGATCAAAGATTCTTATGGTACAGAATGAATACAACAAGCTAATTATGATTTTTTGTAGACAGTAGATCAAAATTTGAAAACTTTACCTTACAAGATATTCCTTGTATCAAGGGAGAACTTGAAACTTCTTCTATACCATATTATCACCTTATATTAAGTTGAAAAAATAGAACAAAAACACCCAGGTACTTTTTTTTCTCATGAAATAAAAAAGCACAAGCACACAATGAATCTCATAACTGAAGAATGTTTTGATCAAGGAGCATGTAATCTTTTACATTTCAAATTATTATTATTATTATTAGTCCATATTATTCCTGACTGCACATAGAACAGATTCAGTAGAATTAGGTGAATTTGCCCATCTGTCCCAGTCCAACTTATGATCTTTTACATATAGCTCAATTATATAAAGCTACTCACCCCACCAATGTTGATGAGTACTAAAAACAGGACACCCAAAATAATTCAGCATTTTGACCTACTGCATGGTTAAAAGCCTAGCTACACAGAAACAAGTAGCTATCTATCAACTATTAATAATGACGAGATATAGTATTGGTAGATTATTGTAGGTCTGTCCAGTTTTTTTTTTTTGTTCACATCTTCCTTTGTACCTCAATAGAAAATAATAGTTTCTAGTCGTCGTGTTTGTTCATCTATATTTGAAGTAGCATGCTTCCAGTTTCTGAACTCTACAAGTTATATTATTAGTCTATAATCTGGACTATTCATGCTACTTTGATTTTAAGTTTTTATTATCATTAATTATATTAATTGATGTCACATATTTTAAATACAACCAGCATACACATGAGGATCCAAGGATTAGAGTATGTGCAGAAATTAAAAATATTTTCACAGATCCTTTATCATTGAATAAGCCAAAAGCCAAAATCAATTGCAGTACTCCTTTGCAGAAATATAGCAAACAAACTGATGGATAGCATCAATGACAAAGTATCTACCTGCAAACTGAAGTGACAACCTTTTATCGTTGAATAGAAGAAGCCAAACCCAAAATCATCAATTGGTGAACCCCTTTGCAGAAACAGAATGAAGTAAACCGAAATGGCAGCAACAATTACAGAGTTTTTGTATATGCATTTACATGTGCATTTGTAGGAATGAAGCACCATAGTCACAGGAAAATCGTGCTTAAGCAGAACCAATACCAACTAAACACTTTTTCCATTTTTCCCCTTTTATAAGCAAACTAGACAATCCATATGGCAAAATCACGAGAGGTACATTTTAAAATCAAAGACAAAAATGTAAAACAACTAAACTCTTTACATCTATTAACCCCAAAATTACAAGCGATACGGCCGAGAGTAAGCGGCACGGAAACGAATGAGTTACAGAGAGAGAGAGAGAGAGAGGGAGAGAGAGAGAGAGAGAGAGAGAGAGAGAGAGAGAGAGAGAGAGAGTGATGGAGCATAAAAGAAACTCACCGGCGAGAAGACGGCGACGAGACGACGGCGAGAAGAGGGTGGTGAGATGACGGCGAGAAGACGGCGCACTACCAGTGAACAAAAACCCCCATGTAGAACCGGAGAGAGAGAGAGCGAGAAAGAGAGGGAAAATGAGTCTGAGTGGGAAAATTCCGAAAATAAGACGCGCGCGGGAGGATTAAGTGAAGAGAATCTATTAAGGCGACTAAAAGTCGCCTTAATAATACAAAAAGTCGCCGTAACAAAACTATAATAACAACGGAAGCTTTGTTATGATGATATTGTTTTACAGAACGGGTTATTTGCGGCTATATTTTTTCCGGCGAACCAAAACGGCCGGAAATAAGTACTTTTTGCGGCTACTTTTATAATTGACACAAAAATTTTACCAAAGTTTAAAAACAGGCTTTTTGCGACCATAATTCTTTCGCCGGAAATAAAAATAGCCGCAAATAGTCATTTTTCTTGTAGTGTATATTGTTCATTACATTAAAGAGCAAAACATTTTAGGAAGATAAAAGTATATATACAAAAACCCAAAATTAGTCAGCGCAACTCAGTGGTTGTAGCTTGTAAAGTCATGAAATTCATCTGCCAATGTATTGACCTTATCGTTTAGGATATCTAAACAACAGTCAAATGAGGATATTTTGTCCTCTAATGATGCCCAAAGAGGCCTGTTGAATCCAATGTTTCAAGTTGTGTGTAATTATATATCTACACATAAATTTTGATGATAACAAATGAATTCAAAGAATAAAGAAGTCTCAAGCTCAAGTTGTCTACACAATGGAGTCAAGCACATCAAGGAAACAAGCATGAGCAAGAAGGGAACAAGTTCACATTAAAGTTATAGAGTAATGTTGTAAATCTATTCAAAATTCGAAATTAGGATTAATGCTCAAAATTAATATTTTATCATAAAGCATTAAAATACATTTTCCACATGTGCATGAATATTTTGAAAATTAAATTTGAAAATTTTGAAAGATGATTGATTGTCATCTTTCACATGTGCATGTTTTATTTGAATATTTTCAAAAGTAATTGATGCTTTTTTAGACTTATACAAAAGGTAGATGATTTTGTTTGAAATATTTGAAAAGTAAAGTGTGCTCCTTTTGTCATATGCAAAAAGTAAAAGATTAGGTTTGAATTTTTGAAAAAGGAAAGTGTGCTCCTTCTGTCATATGCCAAAAGTAAAAGATTAGGTTTGAAGTTTTTGAAGAACCTTTTGTTTGAATTTTTTGAAAAAGTGAATGATGTTGTCTTTGACATGTGAATTTTTTTAAATTTGAATATGAAGTCTCATATGCCTATAAATAGATCATTTGAGAGCTTCACATTCACAACATCTAGAGCATACAACATTCATTCAAAACTTTCATTCTCTTTTCTCTAAGCATTAAGCCTTAATTCTTGTTCATTTTGAGAGATATAGTTTGCGCTGTATTGTTCTTATTCCACTCATTGAGGAGTGTTTTCTGATAACCTACCCACTATCACCTCTTGTATTAGTAAAAGGGTGTGTATAACTCTTGTGCGTGTAGAAATGTTCTACACAGGGAATAGTTTAATCACCACGTGTAAAGTGATTGCAAGTGTAGAGGGTGTTCTACACAGATCCTTTGTAGAGGTGTTGTTCAAATGTGTAATAGGTTTCTATCTCCACCTGAATGAGGTTGAATAGTGAATTTGGGAATCCTCAAGGGGTAGCTTGAGGCGAGGACGTAGGCAGTGGGGCCAATCTCGTTAACATACTGAGTTTGCTTCTCTCTTACCCTTACTCTTTATATTTATTGCTATTTTATATTTTTTTTATATTTTATATTATATATTTGATTTATAATTGTTATTTTTTTTAATACAACTCAATTCACCCCCCCTCTTGTGTTAGTCATCTGGGCAACAAGGCCCAATATGCACATTGAACAGTCCATCAATTTGTGAAGTAATCTCCGACATCATCGCATCAACTTAAGCAGGGCGTGTGTCCCATGTAGTGCCAACTAGCAGCTACCCACTAGTCCAGTTGTGGGTTTCAACACTAGCCTTAGTTTGGTTTGGTGGCACAAGATCTTGTGTAGGCCCTAGCCTCATGTTGAGCATGCACCTTGGCCTGTCCAAGGTTGTGTCTATGTGATTTCATGTCGAATGGGCTAATCTGCTTGACCAACCACTTATCAACTTAGGGCAGCACTCCCAACTGCAATAGCAACCAACTAATGATTACCCCATATAGAAGATTGTTGATGGAGATAACACTAGACTCGTAACGAACCCTTGAATATATCCATAAATTCAAGTCAATAGGATCTCCCCATGTTAAAGGGAGAATGAACTATGCATTAGTCTATGTTTGTTGCAACATCCTAAAAAATGGGAGCAATATATTTTCGTAGAAGGAGCTTTTTGTCTCAAACAGTGTGTGATATCTCCTTGCGAGAGCCGAAAGTCCTCTTCATGGTCTTCATTCTGAACAATAGTCTCAGTATTGTTTAATAAGGCACCATCTATGTCGATAAGCTCATCCTCAATAGGGGAGAACTAGTAGACATCCCAACATCAAATGCTTGTTAGGCCTAATCCATGGAAGCTGAGCTCTTGGATACCAGAGAGAGTAGCTCAGCAAAGACATCTGCCAATACCTCAAATTGAACACTTGAATAGATAGGGTATGCATCTTCTGTTTGCAAATTGTGGCATGTCTGGCATATGTAAAATTCCTGAACTATTTATAATATAATTTGGACAATTTCGAATATATAATATCTTTTATGTATTTCTTAATTCTTATTAAATTTATGTTCAAATGAAAACTTAAAAGTTTCAAATTTAACCTTAACATTCAATTTGACATTCAAACAAAAATCAATTAGAACGTACTGTGGCAAATGTTGGAATGTATCAACATTCAAGCAAACAAGACCACAGTCGAAGATGTGGTGTACAACATGCAGACGTAGGCTAATACATCCAAACATTATTAACATAAAAATGAATTATGAACTGACATTCAAGCTAATCACACTATAGCATTCTAATGTTACATAACCTACGTTCAAATTAGTGGCAGACTTACGTTTTTCTAAGAAATTTTTTTGAAAACTCAAAATATGCCCTAGCTTTTAATAATAATTTTATAAATATAGAAAATGCCCCCCCCCCCCCGCGACCCCCCCCCCCCCAAATTATCATCCCTGTATGCTCTGCAAAATTTTATAAAATTTCAATATACTTAAAAATGTCTCTCCAGTTTTTTTCCTGTAGTCCCAGAATTTTGTATAATTTCTATATATTATTTATTTTCAAGTGTGTGGTCTCACCAAAATTAAATCAAAACTAAGTTTAGGAGAAATAATAAAATTATTTATATAGATCTCAAAGTTTTTTGTTATACAATATTAGACTTCTTAATATGGAATTCAAAGTGAAAATATAAGAAAAATCATCTAAGGTTGGTGATATATATGGAAAATAGTTTAAAGGTTTTATCCTCTAGACTTCGTTGAGCAAGAAAAAACTTATTTAAAGTCTCTATTATAGTATTATATGCTTAATGTGACACGAAAATATTTAGAGTTTATATGAAACTTAATAAACTAGCTTACATACTAGAATGAAAGATGACATTCTAAGAGATTACTTGATAGTTTCTATGAAGCAAATATATTCTAAATATTTTATTACAAAAATAATGATGGATGAAATTACTTCATGAAACATTATCATCAAAAATTTGTAACATATATTAAGACATTGTATTTTTAAAATTTTATTTCTACGTGTATATTGCAAATTAGCGAAATCTAATTTTATTTAAAGTTATATTTTTATGATTTTTGAATCTCGATGTGTCACATACTAGAAAATTTGGCTGCTCCTCATAAAAAATGACGGTTCGACCATTGGTTCAAACCATTTTTTTCACATTTTGCTCACACTCTAATTGAATGCTACAACATGATGTTCGAATATGCATCCACCACAACATTTGACAATAACGTTTGAATGTTCTTTGGGTGACGCAAATAAACCATCATAAATTGGATGTTAGGTTTGAACAATAAACTAAATAGTGGAAATATAACTGTCACAAAAATATATTCTCTGACAGTTAAACAGTAAACCGACACATCAATTTGGTGACGGGGTTCATGTGTCAATTGGGTGACCCTTTTTTTCAATTACGTCAAGCAGTCTCCACCGCAGCAGTGCGCCACTGTCTGGCTTCACCGCCCACCCCACGACCTTCCCCTCATGCTAGTGACCTCACCCCCCCATCCACCACCACCACACCCCCTCTTTCTCTCTCCTGGCCATGTTTGGCCCAAGTGGGTTTAGCAGTCACTGTGCCACCGTGCACAGCCCAATGGCGCCACCATCACCGCCATGGCCTCCCCCCGTGCCAGCCAACATCCTCCACTAAGCTCAGCCCCTAACTCTCCGCCGTTTGCCACCACGAAGCCCACCAAGACCCATAGATTTTCTTCGATTCCACTGCCGTCGTGCCACCCCGTGCCCCCACCTCTTCACCACTTCATCACCAGCCCTCCAGCAACCAAAACCACCCTTCGCCAGCCCCGATCCGCTATCGGTGAAGCCCAGCCATCTTACTTTCCGATTTGGGCTTTTTCGCTTTTGACCACCCTTTACACCACCACTCACGGCCAACAACCATTATCTTTAGTTCACCAACACCCTTAAGCACTACTCTAGACTTCCTTAGTCTTTGTTTATCTCCATTTGTCTCCATTTGAATTTGAGTATTCTGAGACCCATGGCCATAGTGCATTTTGCACCGTGACATTGCTTTTCCGCAGCCTCTTGCACCTCCGTGATCCTCAATAAATTATATTATAGCGCTGTAAGTATTTTCCAAATAACTTTTGAGATTTAAAGATATTTTGTATTAACAAATACTTTGTGTTCAGGTTGGTTTTGCCGGACGTTAAGTCCGAAGAGTAGGAGGTCAGTTGGATTGGAGAACAGAGTTGTTTGTGTGATTGGTTGATCTTGGGATTTGTTGGTTGGAAATTTTTGTGTCTTGTTGTATACATTGCATGGTACATGCATGTTCATTTTTGTAAATGAAAACTGGATTTTTGCATAATTGCATGGATGTTTATGTGTATAATTGAAAATTGGGTTTTCATGTGAAAAAGGATTTTTGGGTTCTTGTGTATCATGACCCCAAGCCGAGATGAGACATTATCTTGGTGGAGCTCCTTTGGTACCTTGGGAGCGGAATATACTGAGTGACGTCCTCTGGGTTGTCACTAGGCAACAGGGGCTAGAGGATGCCTGGTCATGGTATGAGCTGGGCGAAAAGCTGGGTATCGCTCGTTATGAAGTCACATGCGGTGTGGTGATGAGAGCTAGGGTATGCAGATGATCCCTAGGGGGGATCATGGTGCATACGGTAAAATTGGATGATGGACCATTTTTTAGAAAAATGACAGGCTTTGATTAAAGGATTATGTGAACCCTTTTTCGGAAAAATTGTGGTTTTTTTGTTGGTGATTTTTTGGGAAAATGACAGATATTTTAATGGATTGGATATGTTTTCGGCCATTTTCTGGAAAAATTGTGGAATTTATGTTAAGTAATTTTATGGAAAAATGGCAGATATGTTTTATTGGATATGTTGTTGGGCCAAAATAGGATTTTGGCGTGAGTTGGAATATATTCATTTTTGGAAAAAATGATATTTTGGGTTTCATGCATATTTCATCATATGCACGCATTTTGTTGGTTGCATGAATGTATTTTTATCTTGTAGTTTGTTTGGATTTTACTTACCTGCAGTACCGTTTCTTGGTACCATAGATTTAAATGCAGATGAGGATGCAAAGTCTGCTGCTCCGCCAGATGAGTGATCGGGGATCACTTTCTCATGGGTTGGGATTTATTTCCCGCTTTTGGTTATTGTATTTAGTTTGTATTATATTTATATTAGATAAGTGTATAACTTTTAAAGGCAGAAATTCTATATTTTAACAAATTCTGATACTTAGTAGATTGACTTTAATTTATCCGCTGCGTATTTTATCTTACATGTATTGCATGTGCACACACCTAACACTTGTTGTTGGGGTGTGTGACCCGAGTTGTCATCATCTCGACGCCTCGATTTCTAAGTGTCCATACGTGAGAATTGAGAGTGTCACCATATATATCCATTTAAAGTTTGCATGAGGATTTGAATTCTGCATAAGGATTTGAAGTTTGCATAATGCACTGATCATTAATCTCCATAAGGACTTTTCAAAGTTCTTTGACTTTTTCTTTAATTATAAGTTGTAGGCTTGTGCATAAAAGGCCTTGGGCCAATCCATCCGCATCAACCGACTTCAGCCCACTCGAAAAATGTTGGGTGCTTCAAATCCAGATTGCTTACGGGTTGATAGAAAGTAAAAGCAGTCGAAATCGATAGGTCTGACTTCAAGCCCTTCCCCTCAAGTTTTACAAACTCTTGCCACCACCCACCAGTGCACCACGTCGTTTGTGGTCGTCATTCCCAGCAGAGGTCCAGATCTACCCACTCTCAAGTTCACACACTTCTCCATCTACCCCACTCTCTCTTAAGAGTACCAGATGTCGGGAACCAGAGCTGGAAAACCAAAAGATCCCATCACGTTCGCTTTGAAAGCCATCACATATTCACAAGCACTCGGTGATTGGAAGGGATTGTCGGTCTGCTGTTCCAGTACTCGGCATGGGATCATCGGTATTATTAGGGCCAAAGAGGTGCTTGGCAATGAGACCTAGTGGATCCAGCTATTGCTGCAGCTAAGAGAACCTACCAGAATCAAACTAAGCTAAGCCGATTTTCTTCAGGCTGCTCAAATCACATGTTTCCTACTTCCCTCTGATTTACACATGAGAAAATTATTGGTTCAAAGGTGAAGGGGGTTTTTTTTCTAGTTTTTGAATTTTTGCCAAAGACCATTTTAGATTTTCAAGTTTTACTTGTTGTTTGGTTTCCAAGAAAATTTAAAAGGAGTAGGAAGTGATCAGTATTTTTTCTTGTTCAGAGTATTTTCTTTTTTCTTTTGATCAGTACAATGGAAATTGTAGATAAAATTTGGAAGTTGAAGCTTTGATCAACGTAGGTACAAGGTCCCTCTATCGACGAAGAAAAAAGAGGGATGAATTTGCTGTGTTTTTTTTTATAATTAAATTTAAGAGCAGATCGGGTCATATGGGTTCGACCCGATTTCGCTTTGACAGGTCAGATTGAATCGGATTGGCGCCTTATATTTAGATAGTGGGTTAGGTCGGGCACAAACCCACTAGTGTGGGCTCGAGTTGCAGGCCTAATAAGCTGCTAAATTTATAAATTAAGCTACATCTGAAGAATGATGAAAAGGCCGTTTTGTCTAGTCAACTGTCAGAGGTTTTGAACTTTCATTTTCATATAAATGGAAACATTCTTGCCCATTGTAGAAGCATCTGACACGTATGCATGCCTAGTCCTTGCTTGTTCCGCAATTCTTACCAAGTATAGAAAGAAATTCAGAAATAAATAAATAAATTAGTCAATAAGTTTCGGGTTTTTCAATATTTCAAATATTATATTTATTGTTATAAATGGATTTGTATGAACATTTTTATCCATCAATTACGATCATATTTAGCCATCAATTAAGACCACATTTAGCCATCAATTAATATCATCCTTAACCGTCAATTATGACCACTCTTAGCCGTCATAATTGACCGCCCTTAGTCGTCAATTAAGACTTAAGCTATACCTAAACTTCTTTGTACTTCTATATATATGGGTATCATTCACTTGTATATGAAGAAGTTTTGCATTGAATAACAACTCTTTCTCTTGCAATATTATTTCTCTTTTAGTTTCATAACACGTTATCAACACAAGGTTCTGTTGATTCTGAAGCTGGTGGTCTTCTACATCAAGTAAGTTTTTCAATATATTATTTGCAATCCCCAATGTGAGTATTAAAGATTATATTCTATATTATTACTTGATAAAATTTTACGTTTATTCACATCGTTTACATCTTAGTTATATCTATGGTGAATTAAAATTTTCATAATTTACATTTCAGTTATATCTGTGGTTAATTTTTATTCACATAGTTTATATACAAGTTCTATTTATTTATTTATTTATACTTGTTATGAATTATTGATGATAAGATTCATCTTGGAATAGAAATGGAGCATCCCCGAAGGATCGCCCTAAACCAATAATTTTATTGAGTATCTCATAATAAAAGATCTGTTGATTCTGTGAGATAGTTTAAGAGAGTGATACATGTACCAAAAGATCGGGATCCTCCCAAAAGTTCATTATGATTAATGCACCTGAAATTCTATAATTGAAATTGTGTAGAGAAAAGCCACTAAAGAATATCTATTTAAAATAAATGCCTTGAATGTGCTCCTGAAGTAGCAATATCGAGTGCGAAAGTTTACAAAATATTCTAAACTTACATCTTGTCTTCTAGTGGCTGACCAAAATAATGAGTTTTTGTTAAGAAATCATTACTCACGTCCTACTAGTTCCACATCATTCCCTGAAGTGAATGGTATTGGATTCATATAATTTTCAGAAACGAATTGTGCATTTTTTTCAAAGAAACCAATAGTTTGGACGTAATAATGAATATCTTTATAGTACTTCTATGAGGGCCAGAAACTTGTATTGGAAAAACTATCAGCTTTCCCTTTAAGATGATATTATACAACTATTGAATCAAATATTATGATGTATAAAATGTGATATGATTCAAAATATGTGTATGTTTTTCATGATTAACTTGATCATCCGAAATCAATTACGATAAGTCGAATAATTTTCATATGAACGTCTATAAAAAAAACTAGAAGATTCTTTTACTATAAAGTCTTCCCACCATGAGCGGAAAGAAAAATTTGTTATAAGCAAATAAAATGAAATAATTCAATGTTATCTTGATTATCATAGGTAAACTGGAAGTTCAGATGATAATTAATTTATGGATGCAATAAGATAAAAAGGTCTTATATTCTAACTGCTAAAATCCCAGCGAGAATTGAAGTCCTCGTAGGACAATTAAGAAATTTAGCAGTCTAATGAACATAAGACATATCTAAAAACGTGGGAGACCTATTGATACAAAAGATAAAGCATCCCGAAAGAGAAAAGCAAAAAGAAAAGAAATTGGTGCTCCTGAAGAGGCCATACCCACAAAACAAGCAATAAGATCTATCCAAACTTTCTGTACAAAATTTTTTCATAATAAAAACTCTTGAAGAGTATAATCCTCCTAAAGAGTACCTCATGAATAGGTTTTTCATGAAATGTCTTCCATTGAAGAGGGATAGATACTTGAAAATAACGATATCTCGATACATTTCATGAGTATTAGAGAAATTCTAGATAGAAATAAAACCGTTGTCGATAACTTATTTTCATATAAGATGGTACTTGACATTACCAGAAGTAATAAAGAAAGTGAGCCAAGAATCATCGAAGAATATCGACGTAAAAATATTAGCCAAAATTGAAAGAAACAATTCCTGCATAATGGATATCACTAGTAAAATGTGATACATATAGACTTGTAGTCCAAACACCTAAGATGTGATACTTGTTAAATATCAGTGGATATTTGTATAAAGAAAATGAAAATGTGATATATAAATTACGAGTCGATTTCTCACAGAAATAATATTAATATGCTTTTGAAGTGAATGAAATTATATTGAGGCTTTTATTAGCTTGATAGTTACCAAGAGTTTGGGTATACATGATTAACTATATATTTATATGGATCACTAGATATCAAATGCATGAAGTATATAGTCATGAAGTACTTATTATATCAAGTTTCAAAAATCTGTATATGATCTAAAACAATCCAAATGCATGTGGAACAAGCTATTTTTCACATATTTTCAGTATCTAGATTAGATTTTATTGCAGTTTATATAGATGATTTAAATGTCATTAAGATTCCAAAAGAGCTCATAAAAACTGCACATATTTAAAACATAAATCAGAAACCCTTTTGGCTTCGAGGGGGAGATGAATGAAACTATTAGTTCTGAAATACCATCTCTTAAATGCAATTAATATTTCAGATTCATATTACGATTTTATACAAAATGTGCATTATTAAAGGAGAAATAAAATGGAACACACAAAACATCTACCAAAAGATAGAAACACAATATGAATATTTATGAAATATCATTTTATAATCTCGAAACAAAATTATAGAAATTTGAGGCTCTTCACCTTATTCTTTAAACGATCTTACTCTTCAAAACTTTGTATGGCATCCCTGTCTAAAGGAGTAGGCAATCGAAAAGAAGAGTCAAGCAACGGTTTTAAATTCCTATTTTCTTGCTTTATTGCTCCTATCTTCATGTTGGACTCCAGAAGAAGTCGCTGAAGGATATAAATTTTCTCGTTGAGTTTATCAACCTCACAAGTTTTGGATTGTAGTCGTTGAGAAAATGCAACAAGGGTTGATGAGTATCGGATACCGAGACTCACAGCTCTTAGATAGCATCATCATCTGACTTATTAGTCAGATCATTTTTGTATTGCATTATAGCACCTACAGTAGAAGCAGAAACAACTGGTGAACGAGGTGTAGAATACCTCAGATATTGGTCACGAGAAGATTGCTGGGTCATTGCAGAGTAAGAATGTATACTAATTACAGAAAAGTGAAGAAGATGGGATGCAAATAAAGATGAGTTGAATATTTCTTTTATAGATAAAATTATGAAAGTAAGACAAAATTACATATATTGATGGAAGATACGCTAAACACAGATATCTTACAGTTATTTACAAGGCCGTGAAATTAAAAGCAGTTTGCCCCTACTCTCTTAGAAGTTGGACTTTTTCAGATATCTACGGCGAGATGAAATGCAGCTTGTCCTTATTCTCTATGTATCTGGATATTGGTCACGAGAAGATTGCTGGGTCATTGCAGAGTAAGAATGTAGACTAATTATAGAAAAGTGAAGAAGATGGGATGCAAATAAAGATAAGTTGAATATTTCTTTTATAGATAAAATTATGAAAGTAAGACAAAATTACATATATTGATGGAAGCTACGCTAAACACAGATATCTTACAGTTATTTACAAGGCCGTGAAATTAAAAGCAGTTTGCCCCTACTCTCTTAGAAGTTGGACTTTTTCAGATATCTACGGCGAGATGAAATGCAGCTTGTCCTTATTCTCTATGTATCTGGATATTGGTCACGAGAAGATTGCTGGGTCATTGCAGAGTAAGAATGTAGACTAATTATAGAAAAGTGAAGAAGATGGGATGCAAATAAAGATAAGTTGAATATTTCTTTTATAGATAAAATTATGAAAGTAAGACAAAATTACATATATTGATGGAAGATACGCTAAACACAGATATCTTACAGTTATTTACAAGGCCGTGAAATTAAAAGCAGCTTGCCCCTACTCTCTTAGAAGTTGGACTTTTTTAGATATCTACGGCGAGATTAAATGCAGCTTGTCCTTATTCTCTATGTATCTGGATTTCTTCAAATATCCATTGCTACTGATCCTGAAGATCACAGGCATACTGTTTTAGTGCCTTATTCTCCTCCTTCAGTTTCTTATTCTTACGACTTTTCGCAAAGAGCTTATAATGCAATTAAGATATTTGATTATTGAGTTGGTTGACCTCATTCACTTTAGCTAATAACCTTCGAGATATGGTCATAACAAAGGAAAAATATTGAGCACTAAGAAATCTTGATTCTGAAACGACATCAGAATAACTCCTTCCAGAAAAATGAATCTCTGCTCCTATCATAAGAGCAACATCCTTAGGTGAGTAAAAGGAAGGACAAAGTATTTCTATTGCTTCACAGTGTCTCTCGTGAAGCATCTCTCTACAAAAGACAAGAGATGTAGCATCATAGTCCTGTGGCGCCAGACAGCTACAAAAGAGCTATAAAATCCTGCTGTGCTTGTTTGGTCTAAAAAGATGGCCATCGTTTTTGTTCAATATGGAGGTTGGCGACTTAACTTTGATGACTTCTCCACTAACTATGTTATTCACAAGAACTCTAGAAGAGCAGAACTCCAGAAGATTAGTGAATTTAATGTTAAAACGATTTTGAATCAATATGGCGAATTTGTTTAACAAAACATTACCAACTGCATCATTTAAAGAGTTGGTACACAATATTGAGATGCATCAACGTAAAGACCTTTCACTATAAAGTTTTAAATAACTTTTATATGGACAAAACTCATCCCCTGAGTACTCCAATGGTTGTTAGATCACTTGATGTGCAAAAAGATATATTTCGTCCTTGTGAAGACGATGAAGAAATTCTTGATCCTGAAGTACCTTATCTCAATGCAATTGGGGCCCTGATATATCTTGCAAATTGCACTCAATCTGATATTACATTTTCAGTTAATTTACTTATAAGATATAGTTCTGCACCAACTCAAAGACATTGAAATGGTATTAAACATGTCATTCGTTATCTCCAATGTGCGATTGATATGAGATTATTTTATCAACATGGATCAAGTCCACAATTAGTTGGATATGCGGATGCAGGTTATCTGTCAGTTCCACACAGAGAGATCATTACAATTCGTGAGGAGAAATGTGAAATTAATGTCAAGCAGATACGGTCAAATGATAATCTGGCAAATTTATTCACTAAAGTATTACCAACTACAACATTTAAGAAGATTGTGTAGAGCATTGGAATGTAGAGACTTGAGGACCTATTATCATGCACTTTTCAATGGAGTAATGTCTTGAAGACCTATTATCATGAATTTTTTACTTCGCTAAGGTTTTATCCCACTAAGTTTTCCTTTGCAAGGTTTTAATGAGGCAATCTTAAAGCACTTGGCGATACACATGAATGTTGTACTCTTTTTCCTTCGCCATTGGTTTTTTCCCGCTGGGTTTTTTCTTGACAAGGTTTTAACGAGGCATATTCTTTATGTATGGTCATCCAAAGGGTGAGTGCCATAAACGGATTTGTATGACCATCTTTAGCTATCAATTAAGACCATATTTAGCCATCAATTAAGACTATCTTTAGCCGTTAATTATGACTACCCTTAGCCGTCAATTATGACCGCCCTTAGTTGTCATAATTGGTCATTTTTAACCATCAATTATGACCGTCATTAGCTATCATAATTGACCGCCCTTAGCCGTCAATTAAGACTTAAGCTATACCTAAACTCTTTTATACTCCTATATATATGGGTATTATTCACTTGTATATGAAGAAGTATAATATCATTTCTCTTATAATATCATTTCTCTTTAGTTTCATAACATATATATATATATATATATTGGCATAATTCCATTGCAAAATCTTCTTGAAATAAGCAATAATTCGTAGATAAACATCTCTATCCTATAAGAAAATAAGAAGTTCATAGGGTCCACTGTATATTATATATGGATTTATGGGGTCCACCTTTGAACCAAGAAAAGAAGCTGCGAGGGTATATCATGTATGCATTAAATTTAATTTTTAAATTGAATTACTTCTTGTCAAAGTTATTTTAAGCGTAGACATATTCAAATTTGCATTACATTTAGCAGGCCGGTTGTTCTTCAAAGCTGGGCCTTTGCTTGGATATATGGGATGCATGGGCCGAATTAATGTCGCTCAGGACTCTACATTCTGATGTTTGTAACTTGTATGACGTATTATACACCTCTTTTTTTTCAGTAAGATTAATAATTACTGATAAAAAGAAAATCAAGAAGAGCATGGAAAAAGAATAGTATGAAATTGAGCCCATAAGTTGGTTATAATCTAAGTTTCTTTAAGACTTTATTTACTTGCCCCTAGATTTCTATGGTCTTGATTTTCATGAATTCCTTAACTTTGGCTGATATATATATATATAGGAAAAAGTTAGGGATCCCGCTGTGAGTTATCGCTCTTTATTTTATTTTTTATTTAATTATTAAGAAAATATTGTTTCATAACTCCACTCGCTGTGGGATGAGAACGGACAGAGCATGCGCCTGTCTAGAGATTAATGGTTCAATATAGCAATTGGATTCATTCTGGATTGGTGCACCTGGTTCTGGCTTCAAACAGGAGGTAGTATTTGAGACATTGCCAACGTTCTATTCAAATTGTAAGTTGCAGGGGCACAACAAAACAACTTGTAAAAAAGAGAAATACAGCCTAGAAAATGGAAAAATAGGGAAGGACAAAAATGGTATGGTTTACTGTGAAGTAATAAGAACTACGAATGTAGATGGTGGGGGAAAAAAATAGAGGACTAGGATGTTGTGATGACTGACAAAGTGGAGAAGTAAGGAGAGGAAAGTTTGACAGAAAAGGAAGTGCAAAAAGAGATAAGTAAAAGTCTGGTGAGGGATGAAGGGGAAAACAAAGAGCAGTTTGAAGAGCAGGGGTTCGGCAGTATAAACTCTCCAATGAATAAGGGAAATGAAGAGCAAGAACTTGGGGGTATAGAACAGTAGGAATTTGTCCCAGATAGTATGAAACAAGGGGAGCGTGTTTTAAAAAGTGGGGAACGGGAAAATGGAAATGATAATTGGGGACAAGAAATTCATGTCGGAGAAACAGAGGAACAAAAATCATTGTCTGAGCAAGAGTAGGATAGGTTGAATGTGGTAATAGGAAGAGAAAAAAGATTATCACTCTGAGGAGGATCAGAGTGGTTCCAAGAGCAAAAAGGGCAAGAGTGGATTAGGAATGTCAAGAAGCACCAAATAGGTCATCACCCATCCGTTAAAGTTAAATTTATGATAGGTCCCATATTGTATCGGAACATTAGAGGCTTGGGTACTTCAAGGGGAAGGCTGAAGAAGATGGTAAAGAAATTTAAACCCAAGGTAGTTGCACTGGTAGAGACCTTTGTAGATAACAGTAGCATGGGAATTCTAATGGGGTATCTATGTTTGGAGAAGGGTAGCCTAATCAATTGAAGGCTGGGAAGATTTGGCTATTGTGGGAAAATAATGTAGATGTTAATATTGTGCGCATGAGTGAGCTGTTTATCATGGTCAAAGTGTTAGAAGGGGCTATGGTTTTTCTCAACACATTTGTTTATGCCAAGTGCTATTATGGACTAAGGAGACAACTTTACAGGGACTTAGAAGAGGATGGACAGAATAATATTCCATGGCTGATTTTAGGGGATTTTAACATAATCAAAAGTAATGAAGAATGGAGGGGGGGCTCTCCTTATTCGAGGATAGCGATGGAGGAATACAATGCTTGGATAAATGTCTATGGATTGATGGATATGAATTTCAAAGGCAATAGTCTTTCCTGGTGTAAGGGGCAAGAAGGTTTAGCTAGGAGTTCGGTCTGTGTCGACATAAGTTTGGTCAATACCAAGTTCTTAGAGTTGCTTCCGCAAACCTTGCTGAGGTACCTAGAGCGTAACACATTGGACCACGCCTTGATGTTAGTGTCGTGTGACCAAAATAATCAACGTTATGGACCATCGCCATTTCGGTTTCAAAAAATGTGGGTGGAACATAAGAATTTTCTTCCTTGTGTCAAGAAGAGTTGGAACGAGAAAGGACCGGGACGTGGTTTGGGCAATTTAGCTTTTAAAATGAAGCGCATGAAGCAGGCTTTTAGAACATGGAATAAGGAAGTATTTGGTCACTTGAAGCTAACCTGCAGGAAGGGTATGAGGCAGAGGCGGAGAAAGATCTTTTGGTTTCTAAGATCGAACTAGCTACCTGGAAAAAAAGAAAGGAGAGTTTGATTGCTCAAAAGGCTGGAATTAAATGGCTATGTGAAGGGGATAATAATACTAGGTTCTTCCATGCAGCATTGAAGAGAAAGTAGCAAAATCAAGTCACCAAAATGACCAAACCAGATAGCACATTGTTCAACACTTCTGAAGCCATCCATAAGGGTGCAGTCCAATATTTTCAAGAATTCTTAAGACATAAAACTGCAGGCAAGCTACTAGATTTGAGATCCATCATTGACCAAGTTATTATGGAAGAAGAAAATAAAATAATCTACAAGAGGCTGTCAATGGGAGAAATTCGGCAGACAATTTTTAGCATTCCAATAGATAGTAGCTTGGGTCCAAATGAATTTGGATCGGGATTTTTCAAAACTTGCTGGGACATTGTACAGGTTGATGTAGAGGACACCATTACAGAATTTTTTGAAGGCAAACGCCTTCCAAGATCCTACACTACATCGTACGTGGCCTTTATTCCCAAGGTACAGTAGCTGGCAGGATTTGATAAGTTTAGGTCAATTAGTCTATGTTCCGTAATATAAAAAATATGCTCTAAGATTATTGTTGGTCAATTAGCACATTTAATACTAAGGATGATCTCATAGGAACAAGATGCTTTTATTCCCAATAGAAGTATTTTTGAAAATATTAGCCTTATACAAGAAATGGTTCAATCCATACACAAAAAGATGAATGGCGGAAATGTGTTGTTGAAAGTGGATATGTCCAAAGCGTATGATCGAGTAAATTGAAATTTTCTGATTCATGTCTTGGCCTCCTTTGGGTTCGATGAGAAGGTATGTGAGTTGATAAAAAATTGTATTACGATGCCGTGATATTCCATCCTCTTCTAAATGGAACCGCTAAGGGATTCTTTAAGGAAGAAAGGGGACTTCGATAGCGTGATCCCCTCTGGCCATATTTATTTATCCTAATGGAGGAAGTCCTCACAAGAATGCTAAAGAAAAAATAGGAGAGTGTAATAATTGGAGGATATTCTCAAGCTAGAGGTACGCTATTAATTTCTCACTTATTATATGTGGATGACATTGTGATTTTTACAAATGAAGCCGAAAGTTCTATACTAACTTTGGTTAAAGTTCTGGAACTATATGAGAAATGGTTAGGTCAACTAGTGAGTTGAGAAAAATCGGCAATAATTTTTTCGAAGCACATAAGGCCAACTAGGAGAAGGAGCATCCAACAGGGGGGTGGGAGCCTCGGCTCCCTCCTCCCTCCCCCTCTCCCCCCTCTGTTTCTCTGCTTTGTCTGGTTTATTTTCTTCTAGCTAGTTTTTTCTGCTTTGTCTGTTTTTTGGAATAAGTTTGCTCGGTGATGGACTGTGGTGATGGCGGGATGCCGTGGCTCATGCACGTAGCCCTCTCTCCCGATGGTTCATCCCTCTCTCTCTCCCGTTTTCCAGTCAGAAACAGAGCTTGTAATGCAGTTATCCACGCACGGTCGGAGAGTGGGCGGAGAAAGTAAGGGAAGGATGTTCTCGGTCGGTTGATCCCGGTCGGATTGGTTTTTGAAAATGCTCTGGTTTAAGAGCATAAAACAGAGGATCACATACACGGTGCACCCACGGTCAGAGCATAACACAGAAGATCGGTGGACGTTACCAAAAGGTAACAACGGCCTCTGAAGTGGTGGGATGAGGTGCAGGGTGGTATGGATCATCGGCCGGGGGGGGGGGGGGGGGGGGGGGACCTACGTGCGGGATAGGAACGGAAATGGTTGTCTCGTGGAGGTGCAGAAGCCGTTGATTTTGCCGAAGTGCAGCTCCAATGAACCGCTCGCGGCTGCCGGTGCCCGTGCGCTGGTGAATCCGTTGAGAAAGGGAGTCGGCGGCAGCACAAGTATATGATGAAACCCTAGCTCCCTTTGCAAACAGATTTGGTCCGTGGGCTTTGTGGTGTAATGGGCCATGTGTTAAGACTGGGCCTTATGGTTTTGTTTTAGACTGGATCATGTATTTTGCTTTTATGCATTTTGTTTGTTTTTATTTTATAAATAATAGGAAATGGGCTATTGGACTTGAGGTCCATAGCAGTCGAGTCCCACTCCTCCTTTGGAGGAAGGTGGGTGGCTGTCTCACTCCTCCGTTGGAGGAAGGTGGGTGTTTGTACTCCTCCTCCTTGGGAGGGTGGAGCGTGTTAGTACTTCTCTTTTTCGAAAGAGAGGTTGTTTCAGTTCTGTTTTTTAACAGAGCGCATTTTCTATTGATTGTTGTCAATAGATAATGTATAGAAGTTAAGACAATGTCTGCCATAAAGAAATTTATGGGCAGGGGAGCCCCTCACAGTTGAGTAGTTTGGCTAGTAATCTGGAATTTTTCAGTATTGATTAGTCACAGTTGTAACTTCGGTTTTATTGAATGGAATGAAGCCTATTTCAAAAAAAAAAGGAGAAGGAGCATCCTGCAAATCACTGTATTTGGAGAGGGTTGGCTTCCAATGAAGTATTTGACAGTGAAGATGTGAATTGAAGAATTACATTTAGCCATTTGGAGGAACTCATTAATAAAATACGTGATAAGGTAAGTGGCTGGAAGACTAGACTTCTATCGGCTAGAGGCAAACTTATTCTCTTGAAACATGTTCTATCTAGTTTGCCAATTTATCTACTATTTGTTCTACAAGTTCTGAAGTTGGCTTTGAGGCACTATTAACCGAATACTTAGCACATTTTTTTGGAGAGAATTAGATGGTTGGCCCAAAAAGAAAAGGTGTGCCTAGAACACAATTTGTAAGCCAATAAATGAAGGTAGCCTAGGCCTTCGGGACCTTGAGGAGGTTAAAAAATACTACACATGAAGTTTTCATGGAAAATCATTAAAGATAACTCTCTTTGGGCACAATTCTTTAGGCAAAATATGTAAAGGAAAATCATCTATCTTTTCTTCATAAAACAAAAGGAACTTGGTTTTGGAAAATGGTTATGAAGCAAATTCTGAATGTGTTGTAGCAAGGACAGTATGTGAAGGTAATGTGTCATTTTGGTTCGACTCATGGGCTGGAGAAGGTCCCTTAATAGACTCTTTACATCTCACGGAACTCACTGGGCTGAAGGTTTGTGATTATAAATTCGCTAATGAGTGGGACCTTCACCTCCTGGAGAGTTTGGTGGGAGTGGAAAAAATAGAGGAGATCATTGAAGAAATTTAAAAATTCATGAGAGGGGAAGGACCTGCTAGTATGGACCCTTACCATAGATGGGAAATTCACGGTTTGTAGCGCATGAGATTGCCTACGATTGAAGTCTCCCAAGACACCATGGTTGGTGTGGGTATGGCCTGAGTTCTTACCAAAGAAGATGTTGATAATGGCCTAGAAAGCATGGAACAACAGCCTTAGTGTCGATGACAGACTTATGAGGATTAGGATTACAGTGGTGTCTAAGTGCTATTGTTGTACTGGAGGAGGCTATGAGGACATCAATCATGTCCTATATGCTGGAGAATTCACTCAATAGATATGGAGAAATTGTGCTTAGTCCTTCGGCATCCCGTTTTGGGAGTATATCACATGGAAAGAAAACATGAAGCTATGGTTTAGGTGTGCATCTAGGTCCTCTCAAATGGGGGTAATATTGGGAACCCTTCCTATTATTATAACGTGGAAGCTATGGTCAAGGAGGTGTAGATCACGCATGGAGGGTCACCTAGAAATGCTAGAAGAAGTATGGCATGTGGTTCGGTTATGGTTGACAAGAATAATGAAAGAATCTAAAAACTTTCAGAAGCTTGCAATTGGAGATCAGGAAACGTTGAGGACCCTGAATATTATAGTGCTTCATGTGAAACCAAAACTAATCCAAGTGATCAGATGGACGAAGCCGTAACAAGGAAAATTCAAGTTAAATACGGATCGATGGATGTAGTTCGAATAACCCAGGGGACTCTGGTGCAAGAGCTCTCCTTCATGATGATCAGGGCAATGTAGTCTTTGCATTCTTTGTAAATTTGGGAAACAGTAGCAGTACTGTAGCATAAACTAAAGCCATTCTCCATGAGCTAAAGTTGTGTCAAGAATGAAAGATACGAGGAGTGGTAGTTGAATCTGACTCTTTGATGGTGGTTTGGTGGGTTAGCAGTGATAAGTGTAGAGTGTGGTACCTTTAAGAATTTTGGGACGAAATTTTGAGATTCATTAGAGAAGGGGAACGCTCAATTCAGCATGTATTTCGGGAAGGAAATGCCCCTACTAACTACTTGGCAAAACATGGTGCTCAGGGACATGATCAACTTTAGCACAACACCTTACAGCTCCCTATGACGCTCCAAGGACTTACTCACACGGATAAGCTAAATCTTCCATATTTACGTATTCGATAGGAATTGCATTTGTGGTAATATTGGATAATTTTATTTTGGTACCAATGTGATAAAGTAGTTGACATTTGTCGGAGCTTTTTGATTTTGTTCTAGTGTGGGTCTTATATTATGGTATTCCTCTGCCATAAGTGATGTTGGCTTCACTCAATAAAGGGACGTGCCATCCTCTCTCTTTTTTTAAAAAAATCAAAATAAAAATAAAAGTCTTAAGCCTCTCTCAGCATAAGTACTAATCATAGTACATAACCATTCTCCTAAATGATACTCAACCATGTCCAAATATTTATCACGATTGGCACATGATATTCAACAGCAAATGGAGCAGCGCTTCTTCTATCATTAATTGTAATCACCCACATTGATATGAAACATTTTAAATATCATTCTTATGGTAACCACTTAAATGAAAATACTACTAAAAATCTAATTCGATGTAAATTAAATGAGAAATATATAGCAAGTCCAAGGTACAATAAAAGAAAGAAACAACGTACAAATGAACAAAAATTATCTCAATAAATGTTTCAAAACATAAATTATATAGAAAACAAACCCCTTTCACTCTCACAAGTCTCTAGTGCATGCCAACACTAAATAATTAAGGTTAAACAATATATGATGATGAAAATAATTAAATAATTATGTTGATATACATAATGAGCAATATTTGAACATGATCATCATGCCAGAAAATAAATATTGTTTTTGTATCTGCATGAACATGCATGTCTCATTAATTAATATATATCTGTGAAACCAGAAAACTTTACAATCCAATGTGTGTGTGTGCCTAAGTATATCCATATATTGCTTTTAGCTGTGCATATTGAATGGAAGATCAGTAGGTGATGATAGGTAGAGAAAAAAGCATTATCGCCGAGTACAATATTCTTTAATTTGTTAACATCTCTAAATATCACTACTAATCACCAAGATGTAAGAGCCGGAATGCTTTGTTCATTCCTGAAGAAATTAGTAGGATCGATCATAGTCTTCACATGAACCAACCTGTTAAAGTTGCTCTTGAAATATTTAGTACCCCATATACTTGCCCGTCTATAGCTTGTCTTGCCCTTTTTATTATTTTTTCCTATGTCAAGGTCCCTATAATTCATATATGCAGCTCTTGGAGATTTTGAAACATGGGCAGCCATGTAACTGTACAGCCTCCTTATCCAACTTATATGCCGCTCAGTTGCTGCAATTCCTTCTTCTTCCCAATACACCAAGTATTGGATTTTGTAGATATTACCAGCTCTATGGGGAAAAGGAATTGCAGACTCCGAAATTTCACTCATTTTCTCCCCATAGGGAGTGAAGATCAATAATGCTGTTTCTGCCTCTTTCTCATAAAATCTCTCCCAAATCCCTTCCAAGCCAACTTCGGAAATCGGTTCCATCACATAATCAGATTTTGCTTTGAAAATAGGTCTTATTAGAGGAGTTCTGTTTAGTAGAACATTAAGGGATTCGCCACTTGGAAATCCGCCAAAGTATAGGACTGATTCAATCCAACTCATTTCAGTGCAATCCTCTCTTACCAAACCCAGTTCAGGAAAGCTCTCTTGCATCAATGAAAGGAGATTATCTATCCCTCCGAGATACAAGGAATTAAATGAAGCTTGTATTGTCCTCCTCCCTTCTTGGCTAGAATTGGCACTAGTTAACACGACACGAATAAATAGATCTTCATGAACTTTGTCTGCAACATGTTGCCACCAATAAACAAGCTTGGTTGCATTTTGTTCCAAGTTCCTATTAACTGTGAATACAGTCACAGTTGATGGAACATGAACCAGCTTGATTTTCCATGCAACAATGATTCCAAAACTGGACCCTCCACCTCCTCGAATAGCCCAAAACAAATCTTCCCCCATGGATTTTCTGTCAAGGATTCTACCCTTGACAACAATCATTTGCGCGTCAATAATATTATCTGCAGCAAGGCCATATTTGCGCATCAAGGTGCCATATCCTCCACCACTGAAGTGTCCACCAATGCCCACAGTCGGGCAAAGTCCCTCTGGAAAGCCAAACTTTATACTTTTCTCAGCAATCCCATAATAAACTTCACCAATAATGGCACCAGATTCAACCCAAGCGGTGCCATTTTCTGCATCAACACTGATTGATCGAAGATTTATCATATCAATTATGAGAAATGGAACATCAGATACATAAGAAAGGCCCTCATAATCATGGCCACCGCTTCTAACTCTAATTTGCAGGCCATGCTTTTGGGAACAATTAATGGCTGATTGAATTTGGGAGACATGCAATGGCGTAATAATGACTAGAGGTTTCGGGGTGGCAGGTGTTGAGAATCTAGGATTTTGTATGGAGAATTCCAATATAGATGAATATGAGGAATTGGCAGGGGTGTAAATGACTTGAGAAATTGAGGAGGTGGAGTTTCCAGCATGAAGGGTCAGGCATTGAAGGAAGTCTTCATGAGTGTGAGCCGAAGTTGCCCATAAAAATGAGAGAAGAAGAGTAATAACAAATGGAATAAGCACTGAAGAGCTACCGGGCTTCATTTTTGTTTGTGTTTCTGCGCTAAAACAGGATGCGAGCTTCCTTATTTATATGTTGTGTTTGAGACTTGGAAATGTACGTGAACGTTACGGCGGAAACATCTTTTGCATTTTGTATTTTTTTAGGTTAATTTGCAGACCATTCTAACATCCAGATTGAAGAGATGAATCGCCACAAGAAATTAAATAGGAAGAGTGAAAATTCGAAGCTAGCGTCTGCAAGTAGTAAAGTTCAATATTTTGCACGGCAGCTTGATAATATTGAACTTTGACCATGCAACATGTCATGACTTTTCTTCACCAAATTTCATTGGTGTAAATTTTGGACTCTTCTACATTCATATATATATATATATATATATATGTACACACGAATACATATCAATGGATAGACACACACACACACACGTATATATATATTATTTATAGTGTGGATATAATATATATTATATCAATAATAATCTACTTAAAAATTTAATTAATTTTATAAGAAATAATAATTGCAGTTGTGATTGCATAAGCGCCACGCAATCATTTAAAAAAAAATAAATAAATATGAGATCTACATAAAAATAAATAAATTTTTAATAATGAACCCCACTATTTTTCAAAGAGACTACATGGCGCCTGCACATTCCACAATAGTATATATGTAGCAATACTCTAATTTTAAAATTATTCTCGTGCCGCCTTTTGTTTAAGTAGAAGCTACTTTAATATATTTCAATTGGCAATGCTTTTAGAATTCTAGATAGTAAAATATATACCCTCTTGTACTATAGACACATAGAGCTCCGATTTTTATCTAAAATTATTTTTGTATATATCAAATAAGGCATCTAATCATTTATTTTAATCGCAATAATAAATTTATCCATTGAAATATGGACAATGATTGTGGAGTTTTTCCACCATCTGCTGCCCATATGTCAAAGTTTTGTTGAAAATTGGGAAGCATTAATTTGTTAGCGGCACGCTTCCTTTGACCGGCAATTGTCTGAGAGTGTATACAGAGAAAGTCTCAGAGCTAGCTGGTTAGTGATGTAATTGAGTATCATTAATTCATAACATGCAACCAAACCAACAGATCAAAATCTATAATTCATGTAAATGCAAACTATATAAATGGAACATGAACATGTCACAATATATATATATATTTATATATGCATCTACATACATGCATATATGCCTCAATTTGTGGAACTTTTATTTTACAATGCACATAAAATATCGATATATCTGGCCTTTATGATATGTGCTTATTAATTAAATGCAATAATAGGTAAAACGAGATAGAGAGACGATTTATTGTTGAGTACAATATCTTCTGTAATTAAGCATCAACTAGCTTTAAAATCACCTCTCACTAGGATGAAAGAGCCAGGATGCTTTGTTCATTCCTAAAGAAATTAGTGGGATCGACCATGGTCTTCACATAAACCAACCTGTTGAAGTTGCTCTTGAAATATTTAGTACCCCATGTACTTGCCCGTCTATAGCTTGTGTAGCCTTTGTTACTGTTTGTTCCTATGTCAAGGTCCCTATAATTGATGTATGCAGCTCTTGGAGATTTTGAAACGTAGGCAGCCATGTAACTATAAAGCCTTCTGATCCAACTTACATGCCTCTCGGATGCTGCAATTCCTTCTTCTTCCCAATACACCAAGTGTTGGATTTTGTAGATATTACCAACTCTATGTGGGAAAGGAATTGCAGATTCTGGGATTTCACTCATTCTTCCCCCATACGGACTCAAGATCAATTCTGCTTCCTCGGCCTCTTTTTGGTAAAATCTCTCCCAAATCCCTTCTAAGCCAACTTTTGGAATAGGTTCCATCACGTAGTCAGATTTTGCTTTGAAAAAAGTTGGTCTTGTTAGAGGAGTCCTGCTTAGTAGTACATCTAAGGATTCGCCACTTGGAAATCCAGCGAAGTAGAGGGTAGATTCAATCCAACTCATTTCAGAGCAATCTTCTCTTACCAAACCCAGTTCAGGGAAGCTCTCTTGCATCAATGAAAGGAGATTATCTATCCCTCCGAGATACAAGGAATTAAATGAAGCTTGTATTGTTCTCCTCCCTTCTTGGCTAGAATTGGCAGCACTTAAGATGACACGAATGAATAGGTCTTCATCAAGCTTGTCTGCAACATATTGCCACCGATGAACCAGCTTGGTTGCATTTTGTTCCAAGTTCCTCTTAACTGTGAATACAGTCACAGTTGATGGAACATGAACAAGCTTGATTTTCCACGCAACAATGACTCCAAAGCTGGCCCCTCCACCTCCTCGAATGGCCCAAAATAGATCTTCTCCCATGGATTCTCTATCAAGGATTCTGCCTTCAACATCAATCATTTGGGCGTCAACAATATTATCTGCAGCAAGGCCATATTTTCGCAACAAGGTGCCGTACCCTCCCCCACTGAAGTGTCCACCAACACCCACAGTCGGGCAAATTCCCGCGGGAAAGCCAAAGTTTCTACTTTTCTCGGCAATCCTATAGTATACTTCACCGATAATGGCACCGGCTTCTACCCATGCAGTGCCATTTTCTACATCAACATTGATTGAACGAAGATTTATCAGATCGATTATGACAAATGGAACATAAGAAACATAAGAAAGGCCCTCATAATCATGACCACCGCTTCTAACTCTTATTTGCATGCCATGTTTTTCGGAACACTTAATGGTTGCTTGAATTTGGGAAACATGTGATGGCGTAACAATGACTAGAGGTTTCGGGATGGCAGGTGTTGAGAATCTAGGATTTTGTATGGAGAATTCCAATATAGATGAATATGAGGAATTGGCAGGGGTGTAAATGACTTGAGAACTTGAGGAGGTGGAGTTTCCAGCATGAAGGGTTAGGCATTGAAGGAAGTCTTCGTGGGTATGAGCCGAAGTTGCCCACAAAAATGAGATCAAAAGAAGAGTAATAACAAATGGATTATTAAGAACTGAAGAGCTAACGGGCTTCATTTTTGTTAGTGGTTCTGTGCTAAAAACAGGATGCGAGCTTCCTTATTTATAGTGTTATGAGGAGATATATACGTACTTTGTTGAATACTTGGAAATTAATGTGAAAACTGTACGTACAATGGTGCTAGCTTATAACAGCTGTTGCATCTAATGTACATATTTTGTATCTTTGCAGGAAACCATTCCATCCTGCATCCAGCTGATAGGCCATGGAGAGATCATGAATTCCCACAGGAAATTTCTTACATAGAAAATTAAAGAGAACATACTTTGACAAATTGCATGGCGATTTGACAACATAGAACTTTGACAAACTTAATTGTCATGAGTACGTACTTTTCTTCAGCAATTTAATAGTCTTGCATGCAGGCATGCATGCATGCATGCATGGGGTTAATTAATTTTGGACTCTTCGATATATATATCGACCTGCGTGATCATGTTTCAGATTTCACGACCGTAATGTCGGTTTATTTTTGCAAGGACATTATAGTTTAATATGGGGCCGTCACGAGCTTTACACTAATTACGAATAACCTTGCAGCTTGTACATGGAATTTTACATAATTGCCATGCGGGGGAACAGTCAAAGGGTCATCCTTCGAAAATGTCACGATCGATCTTCCCTATTTAATGAAGATTCTAAAAGGGACATTACCATCTTAATCTCAAACTAAACTGTAGTAAAAATAAGTTTAGAATAGTAATTAATTAATAAATCATTTTTTTGCTGAATTATCTGTTATTATTTACGATTATCATTCAAAGAGAACAATCTCTGCCTTTGCTAATTAGGACTTTGATGTTTGAAGTGTAATTATTTTGTGTGCATGGATCTTTATTTCACTTTCATCAATTTTATTAAAAGTTTGGAAAATGATAAATACATAACCCTTTTTACAATCATATTTTAAATAAATAAAATTTTTATAAAATTATTATAAAAATATTATTGCCATTCAAAAATAGCTTTATTTTAAAACATAATTATGAAAATGATTGTGTTAATATTGTTACTGAAATCAATGATCTGTTTTATCGCTTCTAGAATGCTTAAAAAAAGGGGGGGGAGGGGGGAGAGAAAGCTGTCATCTCAAAGCATTTTTACAAATTTTATATGTTTATATATATCATTTGAAGTTTCCATAATGCACTGATCATTAATCTCCATAAGGACCTTTCAAAGTTCTTTGAATTTTTCTTTAATTATAAGTTGCTTTAACTAAATTTATAAATTAAGCTACATATGAAGAATAATCAAAAGGCCGTTTTGTATAGTCAACGGTCAGAGGTTCTGAAATTTCATTTTCATATAAAGGGGAAAATTCCTGCCCATTATAGAAGCGTCTGACACGTATGCATGCCTAGTCCTTGACTGCTTGCTTGTTCCGCAATTCTTTCCAAGTATAGAAGGAAATTCAGAAATAAATAAATAAGTCAATAAGTTTCGGGTTTTTTAATATTTCAAATATTATATATATATTTATATATATTGGCATAATTCCATTGCAAAATCTTCTTGAAATAAGCAGTAATTCTTATATTATAAACATCTCTATCATATAAGAAAATAAGAAGTTCGTAGGGTCCACTGTATATTACTATATTATATATGGATTTATCGTAATTAATATATGCATTAAATTTATTTTTTAAATTAAATTATTTCATGTCAATGTTATTAAGCGTAGAAGTATTCAAATAAAGTTATTTGTAATCCACATCTTGTAGCTAGCCGAATAAAGTTTGACTTTTGAGAAATTCTGCCAACGCGCACATTTCACCACAAGAGGTTGGAGTTTTTGAGACAAAAGAAATTGTCTAAAAAAATTCAAATTTCGCTCCTAAAGGTTTTTGCAGGTGAACAAATTTCATTTATCTTTTGTCTCTGAAAGACTGTCTCAAAATAATTTTCATTTTTAAAACTCATTTTTAGAGACGAAATTGAACTGAACTAGTCGAAACCGTTCGAACGGAATTTTTTTTAGACAAAAAAATGTCGTCTAAAAAATCCATTCAAATGGGAACATTATTGTTCTTACCGACACTTCCGTTCGAACAATTTGCAATTTTCATTCGAACTAATAACTATATTTGATCATGTTCGAACGAATAGAGTGTTTGAACCAACAAATTTTTCAAGTGACTTTTGTTTGAACATAAATTATGTCCGATCGAACATACATTTGATTTTCAAAAATTCGCTATTCGAACAGGATTTTGCATAATAACGTTGTTCAAAAAAATATTTTATTATTCAAACAGATGTACAGACTGTATTTCACAAATATTGGTTGAATGAGTTTGTTTTTGTTTGAATGGGTCTATTTTTATTCAAATGAATGCATAAATGATAATTCACCATTCGAACGGATTATTTACCGTACCCATTCGAATGGCATTGATCAAACAAATAAAATTTTAATTAAAAATACCATACTAATATTACACAAATTGTCATAATTCAAACATCAATTATTCAAATGTTTGCAAACATCATAACTAAAGGCGAATAAAGAAAAAGTAAATGAATTATGATTGTGGTGGTGGTGGCGGCATAGAGTTTTAGGACATCATTGACTGGAACTATTCAAATATTTTTTAGTTATTCAATTCCAGCCTCTCTTATAATCTCACCTCTATATCTGTTGCTTGATCTAATCGGGTCAACAACTCTTTTTCTTTAGACCTCAATCGTCTTATCTCTCCCTCCAATTCTTTAGTTTTGTCGTCATTCAATCTGGCCCAAGAAAAGGAGGATGATGTTGAGGATGGTTTCACGCAATGTCCTAAGCCCCTCAAATATCTAGAGCGTGATCCAAGAACTTGAGAAAGGATTTGAGTATTGTTGACTAATGATTCATCAGATGGATCCGTAGTAGTTTCCTTAAGAGATATCATCTTGTCCTACAAAAGAAAAAATTAAAGTTAGTATAAGTAACAAAAACCATTTCTAGACAATGGAATTAAAGAAACTTAAAACTTTTATAATTTGCCTATGCTTTAGGACTGCTCCAAATGTTGTCATGACTTTTATGTGCTTTAGCATACAATTGAGTCAAATCATATTTAGCAGGACTTTCTTCATGCTGTAAAATAAAAATCTATATTAGAACTTAAATCAAAAAGTGTATATGTTAATATTTAACGGAGACTAGAATAACTTACCATTTTTTGTGATAAGCGATGAAAAGACTAAGAATCCGCATGATGATGTATAGTTAAATTTGATCTATTTACTTTGTTTACCTTACTCCGTTGCTAAAAAAAAGTATTATAAATATATGTTTAATACATCTATCATATACTATTAAAAAATGATAACAGTGAAATTACCTGATAAGCAGAATTTTCAAACATATCATAAATTTTCTCTCATTCGTTTGGTGGCATTGCTTGGAATGGACTTAGACACGCCTCTATTGTAGTACTGAATTTCTAATAGTGTACATGGCATCTACTTTTGTACCTCCAAAATGCATTCGACATCAGTTCCTCAACTGTTATTCGATCCTCTCACATGCCAAAATTAAGTTCAAATTCATCCTTTAAACAATTAGTATAAATACAAAGGTTTTTTAAATTAACATGTTATACAAAGTAGCTTATTACCATGAAGCGATTTTTTATGTGGTCTTTCACATCTTGGGAAACTTTAGCCTAGGAATATGTAGTCATCGGTGCATACGTGCAAATAAGCGTACCAATATAAGAAACAAGCCAAGCTGCCGAATCCTTGGAGCCACCGGTGTGATCATCAGTTATATCAACTTTAATTTTTACCACTTTCCTTACTTTTTCTATGCAAACACCCCTCGTAGTGCCTCTATCTCAGTGCTGGTTTACAGCAGCTATAAATATAATAATATTAGTATATATTTTAATTAAATTATTTTATTTTATGGATATACAGTGATCAAGTACCTTGTTTAGGGTTTGATGATGTTGGCCCACTATTGTTGGTAGGTGAACCACACGGGGAATTGGTAAGGATGGGGATGGTTCACGTGTTTTTTTGCATTTGGAAGTCATATCTGTTTGAAATTATAATAAAGTATTATTCAAACAATGTACATTATGGATTTTTATAAGAATTATACCTACACAAATATCTATTTGAAATCAGTCTGTATCACCTTTGCTGGACTAGTCGCTCTCATCCTCAGTAGATACTTCAGCTGATTTATCTTTCGACACTTCACATTCAATTACTTCAGGTTGAACATCTTCTCTGTGCAATGGGACCATGTCATAATTGTTTAAATTAACAAATAGATTAATGCCTGATTAATTTTCTTGATATGCTTCTTCATGGTCTAGATTATCAACTTCTTCATGTGGTTCGTTTGTCTCTGGAATGTAATCATATACATTTCTTAGTGCAAACTTCTCAACTACCCACCATGGAATTCCATACTCCGGATCATCTAAATAAAAAACTTGATTTGCTTAGCAAGCGAGAATGAAAGGATCGTCCTCATACCATTTGTGAGATGTATTGACACTCACAAAATATTCATCATTATGCACTCCCAACCTAAGATTTGAGACATCCCACCAATTATATTTAAATAACTAGACCATATATTTCTCCACATACTTTAACGCTACGATATCTTCCACAATTCTATAAAAATCAATATTATCATCCACATGGATTCCTTCGACTACAACCCAACAATTTTGAGTTTTATTATATCATTCTCTGTCTGCTGTGTGAAATTTATATCTACACACCAAACATCCTGAATATTGGATGGCCTACTTTGACGGACCACATGCCAAAGCATACACTTTTGGTGAGATTTCACTTAAATTTTCACTATATTTTGATACAACCTATATCAATAAATATTATTATAGTTATATCAATCAGATATAAATATGGTGACATGCAAGCTATAAAGTTCAAAAAAATTGTGCATGTATTTTTTAGTAATACTGTATGTTCAAACCATGAGGCAAATTCTTCTTCCTGTGTCTTTTATACGTCAGTTACACCATTCGTGCAAAGTAGTTGTATATATTCGCTACACATGTTAATGTGAACTATTAATTTGTATCAAGTTATACTATATTATTATACATGCACTTAAAAATACTATTGATTTAGATGATCATCACTAACTTCAAATAGTGGTCAATCTCTTTGCAGTTATTCAAGACATACCAATGAGCTTTTTCAAACTCTCACCCACATAAGTCATATCCCTCTTATGCCCCTATGGGATGTACTTTCTGGGAAAACACAGTAAATACTGACGAAACTCCCATTTGTCCATTTTCATAATTTCGATCCGGTCTCGTAAATCTATTGTCAACTTCATGAAAATATATTGAACAAAATATATGCCACTCATTATCAATGTATGACTTTGCGGTCAATCCTTCTGGACAAGCCTTATTCCCTACAGATTGTTTAAGTTTTTTCAAAAACTGTTCAATAGGATACATCCATCTATACTGAATGGTGGCCAACAACTAAAGCCTCACGAGGTAGGTGCACAAGCAAATGAACCATTACATCAAAAAATGAAGGCGAATACAAACTCTCCAACTTGCACAATATCATTGCAATGTCAATTTTCATTTTCAATAAGGCATCAACTTTCAACGTTTTACTACAAATACCCCTGAAAAATCGCCCTAATTTTGTGAGATTTGTACGAACATCTTGAGTAAGCTTTCCGTGCGCACCAACTGGCAAGAATCGTTGCAAAAATATATGGTAGTCATGACTTTTAAGACCATTTATCTTCCAATCATGAGTTCGGGCACATCTTGACATATTCGAAGCATAACCATCGGATAATTTAATTGTCATAAAGCAGTCACAAAATTTCTTTTTCTCATCACTGGAAAGTGTATACCATCCAAGGGCATATAGGCTGATGAACCATTATCTTGCAAATGCAACTTCGATCTTATTTCCAACTCCTTCAAATCTTTATGAGAGTTAGCTGTATTTTTTGTCTTCCATTGTATTGACATCAGAGTGTCCAAAATATTCTCACATATATTTTTTTTCAATATGCATAACGTTTAGATTGTGGTGCAGTGTCAAGGTAAACTAGTATGGCAACTCAAAGAAAATATTTTTTTTTTGTCTAATTCAATTACACTGCTTGTCGTTTCCTCTTTTGAGCTCTTGCATCCTTCTCAAATCTGTTTCCTAGAACATCTTCCAATTGTGTGAGAATATCACTACCAGAATATTCTAGTGGTGATGACCTGTGCTCAACTCTTCTATCAAATATTGCTCTATTTGAATGCCATCTATGATCATGAGGTAGATATTGAGGTGTCTTATGAAACATAATATCTGGCCATTTGTTAGCCACTAAGACTGTGTATATTTGTTACAAACAGGACAAGCCATTTTACCTTATTTGCTCCACTCAAACAAGTTCCCTTATGCTGGAAAATCATTTATTGTCCTAAATACTGCAGCATGCATCTTGAATTCACACGACAAGGCCGCATAATATGTACTGACATCCTGTGTGACGCCCCCAACTTCCATGTACGGACACGTGGAAATCAAGGCGTTGGGATGACAACACGGGTCATGTATCACATCGCTAAGTGCTAAGTGTGTGTACATGCAACACTTATACAACAAAAATAACGCAGTGGTTAATAAAAGTTATTCAACTAAATACCAGAAATTTAAATACAAATTTAAAACCAGTCTAGCTTAAACACAAGTATACCAAAAATATTACAAGTTCCAGTAACATCGTAAATCCAAAATACATAATTTAAAGACAGGGAAAATAATTTCCAAATAATAACTAAGAGCACCATTCAATCCTCCGGCGGAGCTGCCTCCTCGAGCTCAGCCTCCTCGTCCTCAGCATCAAAATCTTTGGTACCAAAGACGCTACTGCAGGTAAGTAATAACCATAGCAAACCTCAAGATAAAAATATATTTATACAATAAAAAAATGCATGAATATAATGCCATATGCATGAGACTCCAAAAATTATCATTTCCTTGAAAAAGACTAATTTTCCACACACGCCAAAAATCGCATTTGGCTCAAAACATTTCCTAGAAATGGCCCAATATCCATTATCAAAACCGATTTCCAATTTTAGCCGTATGCACCATGGTCTCCCCTAAGGACCATCCGCACACCCTAATTCCCTCCCTCACACCATGCGTAACGACCATGCATGTGATTTCGTAATGAGCGATGCCCAGTTTCATGCCCAGCATGTAAGTAGCCAGGAATTCTCTAGCCCCCACCAGTAGAGGGGCCGCGGAGTTGGCACGAGAGCGTTACCATCCTGTCCGATCCCGTAGTCATCCAGCGACAAGCCAAGGGACATCACTTAGTATATTGCGCTCTCGAGTGAAGGGAATGAGGTCCAACAAATTGGTGGGTTTAGGTCCAACAAATGAAGGGAATGAGGAATAAAAGAGCCCAGTTCGAAATACAAAAACCTAAGAAATAAAAAGGCACAATAAAATAAATAAAAGGTGAGTAAAAACACTACAACTCAATATTAATAAAATAAAATAGTTAAAGTTCAACAATAGAATTTTTAAAGCTAAAGAGTAATTTAAATGCAGATCAATAATTAATAACAGGAAAGCATAATAAAATAAATTACAAAACTTAAAATAAATCCAACAAATAACACATTAAATTTAAAACAAGAGAGCCATAAGTTGTAATAAATTAAATAATTTTTCAATAAAAATACACGTAAAAACAAGGTATCACACCCTGTTCCCACAACTTTTTGAACTCAGCCATCATTGGCTGTAGATATACATCTATTTCATTCCCTGGTAACCTTGGCCTTGGGATCAGTAGAGTCATCATAAAATAAGGTTCCTTCATAGCAGCATATCAGTGTCCTTTGTAGAAATACAACAAATAGACATAATATAGAACAGCTTGACAGTTAATGACAACTTGCTATGATGGGTGCACCCTTCGTACAATTATCGTTGTGCATCCTCCCACAGTCTTCCAAAGTTTTCGTTTCCCTCAAATAATTGTGCAAATGTTCCTTCTTCATCCCTCGCACCAAATATGCCTAGGCCAAGATCCCCTAACATCTCAGTCATATCCATTCCATTATCATTACTATTATCTAAAACATTTATGTCATCTATATGAATCTCGTTGCATTCATCCATCTGATTGAACTGACTGTCAAATCTAACTACTTTAGGAAATGGTTCGTCATGTAAGACCCAATATGAGTATTTAGAGTCGATTCCATTTACGAATAAATGATCCTCCACTATGCCAAATTATATGAACTAAGATATTTTCACTTCTTGTACGAGCATTTTATAAATCCTTGACTGTCAACACTCATGCAAGCAAATTCTACAAAATACTTCACCCCTTGTGCATACACCTTATAGTCTCAACGAAATGTATCTCCCAACAACATCCAACTCTTATTCATCTATAAAAAAATCCAATTCAGGAGATAAACACTATCAAGAGTATATTACAATATACGTGTTTAATTACCATATATTTTTAAGGTAATTGGTCATATCCCATTCGAGAGACTATCATCGATATCACATATATACTCAATCCAAAATTCGTATATTAGTAAAAATTTCAGCAGCATTTCCGTACAATTTTCGAAGTATGCTAGTCACGATAAGTCGTCGACCCTATTCGTAGGCCGGGAAACTTACGAACCACATACCCAAAGAATGTAAAATAATGCTAAACCAAAATTTTAATTGACTAACACAAGAGTTTTAACTGAATATATATGCCATATAGATGATAGAATCCCAAATTATCTACTTTGGACAATTCAAGAGTTGTACCCAAATATTCTTTAAGAGAATATTTAGCCACAACTCTCGAACGGGTTTAAGATTTAACTGCATGTAAAAATAACTCTAAAATCCAGCAGCTAAGTAGTAAACCAACCATCTTCTAAATCACAAATACCTTGTTATAATCACATTCTAAAACACAAATACATTGCAAAATTATATTACAAATCATTTATATTATTATTATTATTATTTTATATAAGTATATTTTAAGTACAAATAATTCTTATGTTTATTATTATTTAAGTATTAATAATTTTAATTAGAGTGCACAGATGTTTTGATCCCGTTCGAACAAATTTTAATATGTTTGAACAGAATTCTGTTCAAGTAAGAATTTTGTTCAAATTGTGTTGGTCCTATTCGAACTAAATTTATAGTGTTCGAACGGGACCAACCCAAAAACTAGTCACAAAACAAAGCAAAAAACTAAACCACAAAACCCAATTTTCACATACATACTGCTAAACTAGCTGCATATTTTAATAGAACACATTGCATATGAGATTACACAAACACAGTTATACCTAAATATGAATATTAAATAAAACTTAGAAAACTATTATACTTACCTCAAATTTTTGCAATTCAATAAAATATGAATCCATAATACCTATATATGCACAAAACACATTAAACCTCTCTTCTCCCTCAAGAATAAATGTAATAAACATCAATAAATGTCTACTTGAAAATCGGAATAAAAAATAACAAATAAAAACACATACCTCTTGGTGCACCTCTCTTCTCTTTCACTATCAATGTTCCTCTCTCTCTCTCTCTCTCTCTCTCTCTCTCTCTCTCTCTCTCTCTCCACAACACTCTCTCAAAGTCGTCTAGAACTCTTTCTTTTTCTCAAACTTTAATCCAAGTGAAAATGAAATGAAGGGACAAACTTAAGAATTTGTGAAGTTCCGTTCGAACGGATATTTTAGTAGTTCGAACCCGAAAATCAACAAACCGCAAAATTTCCCACAAAATATTTTCTGTTTGAACAAACGTTATTTCATGTTCAAACAAAAAAATCAAAATATTCCCCAGCATATTGTGATTATGTGGCGCGAAGTTTCCTTCCAAACAAAAAAAGCAGTTCGAATAGACTTTATCTCTATTCGAACGGATGCGAAATTAGTTTAAATGGAGAAATTATAGCATTATATAAGGGTATATAATACACTGTATATATTTTTATTAATATATATTAAAACTATATACACTATATAATACTAAGTGTCACTACTAGTATAATACTAAGTTACTTATAAGTCTATAATACTAAGTATCACTAATAGTATAATGCTAAGTATTATAATAGTATTAATAGCATAAGTATATGATAACTAATAGTACTATAATACTTTATAATATATTCTAAGTACTTAGTATATTACTAATATACAATATAAGTATATTACATATAACTATACTAAGTATCACTATAGAATACACTTATAAGTATATTATATATATACTAGTTTAGTTAAGTATACTTTAATATATATAGTATACTTTACTATATACTATATATAGTTATCTAGTATATATTATATATACTATATTAAATATATACTAGTTAAAAAAAATTTATTAATACTAATATTAGTATTATATATCAGTATTAGTAATATAATTAATATTTTTTTACCTTTTGTACTTATATATATTTTAGTACTATTATATGTTTCGTTAGAATGAATACCTTGCGAGGTCGAACAAATACCCCTTTACTATAGTTTAAGTACATATAATATTTTATATAGTATATAGTACTTACTAATACATAGTTTATATTAACTTGAATAGTCATCATAACTTATAATTGCTATAGCTATATGGTAACTATATATAATACTTACACTATATATAGTAGCTTTATAATTAGGTGTATATTATATATACTAAGTACTTAGTATGTTATAGGTAATAGAATAAGTATATTACAAATAATATATTCAGTATATTAAATACAAGTATTATAATACTATTACTAATATTTTTTTTTATACTTTGTCATATTAGTATTATTATATATTAGTATTAGCAATATAAATAGAAATATATTAGTATAATTCCATTCAAATGGATTTAATTTTGTTCGAATGACATTTATTATTATAATATTATTTCGAACTATTTGTTGGCCATTCAAACGAGATGTCACATAGATAATATACCCAGTTTGAATAGACATGAACGAGACTGCCACTTATGAGAGAACCCAAACATTAATCTCCGCCGTAGATCTACCGTAACAAGCCCACATTCGAACTGGGACAAGGTATGCACTCAACCCTTCACATTATTAATTATCTATTGTTCATTTTTTCGTTCGAATGGGTTCTTTTTTTGGGGGGGGGGGGGGGTGTATGGATTTCGAATCCAAAATCCCCCTTTTTTCATGTTTTTTGACAAAATAACACCAAAATAATCAATAGAAATGATGGAACTTCACTCAATAATCATTTCTACTGATTAAAAAAAAGTATACCATCTAGATTAGGGATTTGAGTTTAGGGCTAAGTCGACTTAGCCATGTCTATTTCACTTGTTCCCGTTCGAACAAGTCATGTTTCTGTTCGAACAAATTATGTTGGTTTGAATGAACACACATTACCTATTTGAATAAACTACGGTGTTCATTCGAATAGGCAATTTGCCTAGTTCGAACTATGAAGTTACATTACATTGGTTAGTTCAAACAGAATATGTTTTGCTCGAACAAATTAGTTCAATTCAATACAATATATTATAGTTTTTCAATTATATAATAATAAATTTTTTAAATTATATTCTTACTTTCCTTGTGGTTAAATAGGATACTACTGGCATCTAGTAGAAGAAAATGTGCCAGAGATCAGACCGGCCAAAGTAGTGGAGCAGGTCTTACTTAGGAGACTTGGTCTATACTTGTCAAGCGAGAGATCATTTTGGCTAACTTTTGTGATCTTTCATGGGGGAGGGATAGAGCATACAGTCCATCATTATTGATTAGGAATGGACATCGATTTGTTAGCAGAGGTGGACTACATATCCATAGATGGTTGGTAATTTTTACCGTACCATTGGAGAGCAGGAAGGTGAATCTCTGTGCTACAGCTTAGCAGTTTGGGGAGTGACTATTACTTTCTCACCCAGCACTATTACCGAGTTCCGTGATCTCCCATGCATGGTCGGCGCATATCCTACAGCGATTGTTGCACGGATATCAAGTGCAGTGGTTACAGCATCTGATTCAGAAACACCGGCCACATCCTCATCGCCAGCTTGGATGACAATTTGGATGAGGATCTACCCAATGATGGTCTGACAGACGATCAGGTCCGCTAGCTTGTGTGAGACCCTTTGGCTCCTCCATATGATGGGAGTAAGGTGATTTGATAGCCTGACTGTATAGCATTTTCACTACAAAAAAAAGGAGTAGATTAGGCTATTTTTATTTCTGGCGACACTAAAATCGCCAGAAATAGTCATATTTTTATTTCAGCTGAAAGTTTGTGGCTATTTAGTACTATAACTGGAATTAAAGACGTTTTCTCGAGAGTTTTGCTTGCCGAAAATAGTCATGTCTTTCCATGTCATCTTAATAACTTATTACAGTGACATAAATTTGCCACAATTTCTTTCGCCTCTTCATTTGACTTGTTACCACGACTTATAGTCGCTGTAATAAGCCAATTTAAATCCCTCCCCTCCTCCCCCGACTTCCTCACTTTCCCCCTCTGTATCTCTCTGTTTCTCTCTACGAATACGATTTAGCATTCTCACACATTTTCTCTTCGACGCCAGTGAGTTTCTCTCTCTCTCTCTCTCTCTGGGTCGGTCTCTCTGTGTGTCGGTCTCTCTCTCTCTTTCTGATTTGGTAGCTACATTTTTCTCTCACTGTCTGTCATGGAGTCCACCATTTCTCTCCCTTTTCTCTTTGATTTTCTTTCCATTAGCTACATTTCCTTCGCATGAAAGCAATCGACTCCAGATTTCTGACAGATTTGTTTTATTGTTATTTTAATCAAGGGGTTTTCGATTTTAGTATTTGTAATCAAGGGATTTTAGGGGTGAACCTATAGATATACAATAATATTGGTTTGTATTCTCTCAAGTGAATTTTAAGAGAGTTGTTTACTGATGTTTGGGGTCATTTTCATATCAGTTGTATTTTTCCATCAAACAAATTCAAGGCCAACCTAAAGTTATTGAAATGAGTTTTTTATGTTGTAATAGTTGCAAAAGTTAAAATTCCAATTACGTCAATAGTAGATATTCTTTTAACTATTGTATCAAACTTACGGAGACCCGTCCATGGCCACCGAGAGATGACTGCAACAAACAGGTGAGTTTTGAATCTCGATAGGGAATATGAGTTACTTTTCCATCTGTTAGTTTAGAGATCACATGCAATAACAGACAGTAAACACTAGGGATTTTGCCTTAAAAAATCGTATTTGAGGGTGATAATGTAAATAGTACTAAATAAATAGAGGTACCGAAATTGCAAAAGCATAGACGTTTTGTTCAGAGAAAAAATATCTACTACTGTTTGAGTTGTGGCCAAGCAACATAATTCCTTTTTTATTATGTTTTCTTAAGCATTATATATATTTATACTTGTTTGTAGAAAAAAAAAAAAGTCTATAGAGGAGCTAAATGATGAGACAAATGGGAAATTACCTTCGACCATGTTTTACATTTTATCCTAAATTCATGAGGTTTTCAATTTTCCTGCAGTGGTTGAAGACATATACATGCGGAGGCAGCCATTACCCTCTATGGATGCCATATACTTCATCCAGCCATCCAAAGAGAAGTAATTATTCTCCTTTTGGTAACTGGTTGTAGATACTCATAGTGATAAATGAGCAGAATTACATAACTAATTCAATTATTATATTATTGATATGCCGAATTGCTATATCATGACTTGGGATTAATAAATAAATAATAAATCCTATGACACAAAAAGTACAGAGCAGATACTAAAAAAATATAAATATGGTCACTATTAATGTCAAATGCTAATAAATATATTAATGCATCTTTAGTCTTTTACCTGATCTATATATCTTGATGAGGAGGAGGAGGAGAGGAGAATGTAGGAAAGAAAATGGCAAATGTTGCATGAAGTTGATTAACCAACATGCTTTTGCATGTGTGAGTACTTGGATTTCAAGTTTAATGTAAGTACATTTGTCCTGTGTTTCTAGGTCACATGCATCTGTCCTGTGCTTCTGTGTAACATGCATGTGGGTTAACAGCACATTTGTATTCTGTGTGCAAGTATTGGAATTATTTTTGTAGAGTACCCTGCCACTCTCTGTCATGTGAATTTAAACAGGCTGTTGTGTTTCATAGCACAAGAGCATAGGTAGGGCCTTTCTTACTCTCTCTCTCTTTTGACTTTCTATTACCTATGATGCTTGTCATAATTTATTTTATTTCTCTCATGACATATTTTATTCATATTATTTCTAAGATAAAAGTTATATTGTAACTGATATTTTAGGTTTCTGTGTTTTTGTACAGCCCTGGTTTGTATGATGAGACTGATAGAATAATCGAGAAGATGAATTAGATTTCTCCTGTTCCTATCCACAGTATCTATTCTCCAAATGGGTTGGTTTGTTATGATGTCCATGGAGTGCTACTATCAAACTCGATCTGTGTATTTTGTATGTGCTTTGTGGGAAGTTATGTTATTATGTTGTAATAATGACCAACCAAACAATTGGAACATATTATGTATATGCGAGTTTGATAGTACACAGAGTATATGTTATTATGTATATGCGAACTTTATAAAGATGTTAACAAAAAGGGTAAATAAATAAATAAAATAAAAAATATCTTCTTCAACTTTTAAATTTTAATAATTTTGAACAGGGTGTGTTCTAAAAAGAACTGAGAGGGAGAGAGAGAAAGAGAGTGGCTCTCCATTTCATAAACTGAGGTCATATACAAATTCTCATTCTAAAACCTGGGTCTTGAAATCTAAAAATGCCAAATCATAGTTGAGAAAAGAAGAGTGGGACACCAGAGTTGATGGTATTGAGTTAGCGAGCTACACACAACTCTAGGTGTAGAATGAGACAAATATAGATACATACAATATTTATTAAGAATTCAATTTTGCCTAAAAAATCTGGTTGGACAGATTATAAATGTTTTAAAAAATCATGTTACGTACGTGTTTATATTTTTCCCCCTCAAGTCTAAGAAAAACCTAAGGAATTTAAGTTCAAAATTGTATGTATATCCTGACACTTCTAATAAACTGACATTAATATCTTATATATATGAGTCATGATCCTCTAAATATCATTAAAGTATGTCTATAAAATGATCATATTAATCATATATATATATATAAAATGATCATATTAATCTTATATATGCAAGCTTGGCCATACATGATTCATGTTGTTGCATGAACAACACATGATTACATTACATTCCCTTTTGAAATTGTACCCTTTCAAATAGCATCAAGTTTTGTCAACATTTTTATCGCATGGGGTGGTGGGTATATGCTTCTACATTTTTCAAGACCATTAGTTTTGCCCCTCCTTTTGGCAGAACCAGCGAAGCCACGTGAGCAAGTCTCTAAGAAAGAGATAGAAACTTTTAAATTTGGTATACTGATCCACAAGTAATATGTAATAATAATCTCAAAACATTTAATAACACATGAGAAAATAATAATAAAAAGGATACGAGTTATATTAAATAATATTACAACTTACAGTTGATGGACTTTACAGTCATTGATATTAATCTGAAACATTATTGTGAAAGGAACCTTGTTAGAGTTGAAGTCTTAAGGGCCTGTAGCCCAATTGCTTCTTATCTTGTGTTGTTTTATTGTTAAAAAAGGGATACTGTAGCAACCTCTTTAAAAATTAAGCTAGGTTTACGTCCTCCTACATGAGAGTATCTAATCATGCTTGTTTGGAGTAATTTTTTCTAATGACCTATCCATGCTTGTTTTTAGATGGATAAGAGTTGGATGCAAATCACTGATAAATTTAGATCTAGGGAATATGCTAAAGGAGTTAAGAAGTTTCTTACCTTGGTCTGGTCTCATGCTACAAGTGAGGCAAGGAGTTTCTTAACATGTTGGTTATTTTGATTTTTGAACTTAGTACCACCTTGTCGGAAGCGTGGGTGAGGAGAAGCAAAATGCACAGAATTTGAGAATGTGTGAAAATATGGAAAGATACCCTTGAGAATAAAGGACTGTGAAACTGCACCTTGTTGTGAAAATGCACTCATTTTTACTACAAGAATTACATGGTTAGTTAAGCATTATATGGACTTGAGTCATGCAAGTTGGCACAACGTACCAGCTAATGAAAAGGAAGAATTTATTTCAAGATTTCAGGTAAAAGTATTGAATTTCATACATATTCAAATAGAGTATCAAATTAATTTGTTTGATGTTTGTCTCTAGAATGACTTCATCCTTGATTGGATCAAGAAGAATCATCGTGATGCGGTTACGAAGACACTACGCAAGCGGTTTAATCATATTCGCTATGATTTACATAGAACCTATAAGCTATATGATAGTAATGAAGAAGCACTTGCGAAATTACTATCATGGGTGACACCAACCACTTGGGTGAAGTTATGCACTCGATATTCAAGCGAGAACTTCAAGCTAATTTACCGGTCAATACTTAATTAACATTATGTGGCATTTTTTTTTTAATTAAAATAGTCATATAATCCTCTTGACACTTCTATTTTTCTCATTTATATCATGTCTCGTGTGAGTGCAGCGAATGTCTGAACGAAATAAATTTAATAGGGAGAAGCAACAAAACAATCATACAGCTGGACGAAGGTCATTTGTGCGGCTAATGGAGATGAGGGAAGTCTCCATTTTGGTTGAAATATACCTTAAGATTTCCTATATATATTCAGTCTAAGTTGAATGTAATTTGCTCTTATTTGAAGTCTGGGAATGATGAAACTGTGGTTGATTTTTTTAGAGAAGTGAGGTGGTCAAAAAAGGACAAATTTGTAACTCCCATGACGGAAAAGCAATATGTGAGTTTTAAATAAAATCAAGTGATTTTTAGAAAAAATCGTCAAATAATTTTTCATTCTATAAGTACATATTATGAGCACTAACATGTGTGATTTTCTAATGGTTGATAGGATAAGATGGCTGCAAATATGTCAAAGTTGGAGCCTGAGAAGCGGACTAAGGAGGCTGCAATAACAATTTTCAAGGAAGTTTTGGGTCAAAGGTCAGAATATGTAAGGGGGCTCGGTGAGATGGTTATTCCCAAGTCATCTAGACAAGCAACTGATGCTCGAATAATAGAATTAACTGAACATGCAGAAAGACATGAGAAAGAGGCTGCAGATTATAAGAGACAACTTGATGACTTACGAGAGAATGTCATGTTACTACAAGCCAAGTATGGCAAGTTTATAGAGAGATATGAGTCAGAGAGGCAGACTCAGGGATAGTAGATTTGTAGTTTAAAAATAGTGCTTATCGTTAAATAAATTTGTAGTTTTGTGGGTTCTTTTAAGCCATTTGCTTTTCTTAATGATATCAATAAACCTTAATAATAGTGCTAATGGTTTATAGACTTAAAAAAATGAAGTGCATAAAGATTTTAGACGAGTAATTTTAGAATTTTATTTTGTTGGGAAATTTATTGTTGGCCCAAAATAATTTTACTTACTCGAAATGAGATTTATAACATTTCAATTAATTCTAGAGTATTTGTGAGAAAAATAAATATTTTATTTGCAATGAAGAAGGAAAAGAAGTTCATTTGATTTGAGTGGATAAAAATCAATATAATTGAGAGGAGAAAAAAATAAAAATAAAATTAAAAAATTAAAAACTTTTTGCGGCAACTAAATGTCTCCGGAAATAGTGAAAGATTTCTGGCACTCTCCTCAATAGTCGGGAAAGTCTATCTTGGCTCAAAATTACTGGCAAATTCAGGACAGTTTTTCCACCGCAAATGCTTTTTGTGGCGAAAAATGGACTTTTTCGGCAACTAAGTTTCACTGCAAATACCCTTATTTGTTGTATTGAATTTTCATAATGCTTTATTTGTTTGTTGGGTATAACATAGATCTCAAAAAACACAAGATTGATTTTGAGATCATGTTTTTTGGGATTGATCACGCCAGATTTTTATTGAGGTTAGCACGAGGAGACCCAATTGATCTGACTTTGTTTTTCTTTTTTTGCATTCGATTGGAGTCACGTTATTTTAGTGGAGGTAGTCTATCATTTGCACTACTAATTTCTAACCTCCTACTCTAATAGGGGGTTGCAGTGTCTGTGACTGAGCAGAGGTCACTAAAGATGGGTCCTCTTAATAAGATCACATTCAGCAAGAGCAAGGGGCACTTGTGCAAGACTACACCAGAACAACCTAGTGGCACAGTGACTGATCGAGCTTCTAGTAGTACTGTTGGAGTTGAGAGATAGCCTACTGGTGCTACTTTGGTGGCCTCATGGAGAAGATTGGGGATCTTGATAAACACATTAAATCGTTAGAAGAGCATTTTGACCTACGGAGCAAATAGATCATTTTAGTCATTATTTTATTTTATTTTATTTTTTATGTTGCATAGAACAATATATATTTTGGATGTTAATCTATGGTTTTTATTTTTCGTATTTGCTACCTTGTTTATTATTTTTCATTTTACTTATCGTTCATGATAATATTAAAAATAACACTATCTTTAAAATTCTATTTATATAAATTTTACATAAGGGAAATCACTATAAAATTTTGAAATTAATTTATAAATCTATAAATATTTAACTCACCGTAAATAATATTATATAATATATACACATTTTTTATATTTTGAAAATGGAAAAAATATATACACAAATTAATGATGATAAATTTTTTTATATAATTTCCAACCAAATCTCTTCCATTCGAACAAGTAAATATAAGTTTGAACGGTTATGCATTTCTTGTGATGACCTGCTTTTAAGTGTATTTTCGCTGAAATAATTGTTTTTATTTTAATTAATATATCAGTTATTTATTTTAATTTATTTGCGTTTTAAAATTGGTTTTTGATTTAATTTAATTTATTTGAGGTTGTGTTTTATTTCTTTTAGTTGTTTTGTGGTTTTAATCTTTTGGCGGTTTGTTTCGTTTTCCCGGAGTGAGGACTGGACCTCATCTCTTTTCACATCTTTTTCCTTTTTTCTCTTTTTCCTTTTTCTTTTCCTTTTCCTTTCTTTTTCTTTTTCTTCTTTTTCTTTTTTTTCTTTCTTTCTTTCTCTCTCCCCGATCCGGACCCCCCCGTGCTCTCTCTCTCTCTCCTCCCTCTCCCTCACGCCGGCGTCCTCTTCTCTCTACCTTACCGCCGCCGTCCGGCCACCGTTCGGCCTCCCACCGGTCTCATTCTCTTCCTCTCCCTCCGGTGCACCACCCCTCCAAAACCCACCCCCAACCGGCCGGCTGTTTGGCCGGAAAAGCTCCAAGAAGGGCGCACGGATTTTGCTCCGATCCGCTGCCGTCGCTCCATTTCTTCACCACTTCATCACCGACTCCTTGTCGTCCTAACCCACCCATTTCCGGCCTCCAACGACCACCGGAACAGCTCCTACGAGCTTAGTTTCCGTTTTGGGTAATCCGGCCATTCCGCCGCCACCCACGGCCGTTCGCCACTTCCAATAGCTTCACAACCATCCCTAGACCATTCCCTATCAATCTCGTGTCCTAGTTTGTCCCCGTTCAAAAGTGGGTTTTTCAAACCCACGGCCACAGTGAATTTTCACTGTGACGTTGCTGTTTTTCCGCCGTTTGCAACGCCGCTTGTTTTCTAAAATTGCCATATAGCGTTGTAAGTATTTTCCAAACCCTATTTTCAGATTTTAATATATATTGCTCATTCAATTAATTACTGTTGTTGGTTGTTGATTCCGGACTGAGTCCGAGGAGTTTCGGGGGTCGGATGGATGGAGGACGGAGTTGCCTGTTTATTTGATTTATGCTTGTTGGATTATTTTATTATGCATTGTTATGGCATTACATGGTACATGCACGTGTGTTTGAGGATTTATGTGAAAAGCCTGTGTTTTGGCGTGAGTGGTTTTGCGGGTGCGTGTGTATCACGAGCCCAAGCCGGGATGGGTTATTATCTCGGTGGAGCTCCTCTGGTCACTCGGGAGCGGAATAAACTGAGTGATGTCCCCTGAGTTGTCGAGAGAGATGATGGGAGCGGGGCTAGGGGATGCTTGGCTACGAACGCGCCGGGCGCAGAACCGGGCATCGCCCTACTCACCGACTCCGTGGCCCTTCGCTGGTGAGGGCTAGAGGATGCTTGGCTACGCACGCGCGGGGCGCGGAACTGGGCATCGCTCGTTAGGTGTCACATGCGTGGTGGTACTCTACGGTGTGACACTGGAGCCAGGGTGTGCGGATGACCCCTAGGGGAGGTCATGGTGCACACGGTTAAAAATTGGATAATGGTTTATGAGGCCAAATGGGACTTTTGGCGTGGGCCAGATGGACTTCTGGCGAGATATTGGGCCGGATGGACTTCTGGCGAGATATTGGGCCAAATGGACTTTTGGCGGCCAAATGTGACTTTTGGCGTGTTTTCGGAAAGGATGTGTTTTTGGGCCAAAAGGGTTTTTGGCGTGTGTGGAAAACTGATGTTTTTGGGCTTTGGGCATTGGGCATGGTTCATGCATATTGTTTGAGTTTTATGTGTTTTTATCTGGTAGTGTTTGGGTTTTACTTACCTGCGGTACCATTCGTGGTTCCGTAGCTTTTGGTGCAGAGTTAGAGGACGAAGAGGAGGAGGCTGAGCCCGAGGATGTGGCTCCGCCGGGTTGCTGATGCTATTTTTTTTATTTATTAAAACTGTATTTGTGTTTTGTAATATTTTATCTATGTATGTTTTAAACAGCTTGTATTACGTTAAGAAAAATTCTGGTACTTAGTTATGACTTTCGTTATCCGCTGCGTGTTTCTCTGTACACATCTGTTGCCTTACACACACTCGGCACCCGTCGATGGGATGGTGACCCGGGTTGTCACCATCCGGACGTCTCAATTTCCCCGTGTTCGGGCGTGGGGATTTGGGGGCGTCACATTTCTCACGGGTTGAGATTTATTTCCGAGTTTTAGTTATTGTATTTAGTTTATATTATATTTATACTAGATAAATTTATAACTTTTAAAAGTAGAAATTCTATATTTTAACAAATTCAGATATTTAGTTGATTGATTTTAACTTATATGTTACGTATTTTATCTTATATGTATTGTATTTGTACATACTTAACACTTATAATTAAGGTGTGTGATCAGGATTATCATTATCATGATGTTTCGATTTCTAAGTATCCATATGTGAGAATTGGAATCGTCAGAATATATATCCATTTAAAGTTTGCATGAGGATTTGAATTCTGCATAAGGACTTTCAAAGTTCTTTGACTTTTTCTTTATTTATAAGCTGCTAAATTTATAAATCAAGCTACACCTGATGAAAAGGCCGTTTTGTCTAGTCAACCGTCGGAGGTTCTGAAATTTCATTTTCATAAAAATGGAAAAATTCCTGCCCATTGTAGAAGCATCTGACACGTATGCATGGCTAGTCCTTGCTTCGTCCGCAATTCTTTGCAAGTATAGAAAGAAATTCTGAAATAAATAAATAAATAAGTCAATATATTTCAGATTTTTCAATATTTTAAATATTATAATTTATTGTTATAAATGGTTTTATATGACCATCTTTATCTATTAATTAAGATTATTTTTAACTGTTAATTATGATCGCTCTTAACCGTCAAGTATGACCGCCTTTAATCGTCATAATTGACCATCATTAGCCATCAATTATGACCACCCTTAGTCGTCATAGTTGACCGTTCTTAGTCGTCAATTAAGACTTAAGCTATATCTAAACTTTTTTATACTTCTATATATAGGGGTATCATTCACTTATATATGAAGAAGTTTTCCATTAAATAACAACTCTTTTTCTTGCAATATCATTTTTTTTTTTATTTCATAACACGTTATCAGCACGAGATTCTATTGATTCTAAAGCTGGTAGTCTTCTAATTCAAGTAAGTTTTTTAATATATTATTTGCAATCCCCAAGATGAGTATTAAAGATTATATTCTTTATTATTACTTGATAAAATTCTACGTTTATTCACATTGTTTACATCTTAGTTATATATATGGTGAATTAAAATTTTCATAATTTATATTTCAGTTATATCTGTGGTCAATTTTTATTCACATAATTTATATACAAATTCTATTTATTTATTTTTATACTTGTTATGAATTATTGATGATAAGATTCATCTTGAAATAGAAATGGAGCATCCCTAAAGGATCGCCCTAAACCAATAATTTTATTGAGTATCTCGTAATAAAAGATCTATTGATTCTGTGAGAATTGGAAGCATCCTTGAAAGATCGCCCTAAACCAATAATTTTATTAAGTATATCATAATAAAAGCGTGAGAGACCTATTGATATAAAAGATAAAGCATCCAAAAAGAGAAAACAAACAGAAAAGAAATTGGTGATCCTAAAGAGGCCGTACCCACAAAACAAGCAATAAGATATATCCAAAATTTTTGTCCAAATTCTCTCATAATAAAAACTCCTGAAGAGTATAATCCTCCTGAAGAGTACCTTCTAAATAGGTTTTTAATGAAATGTCTTCTATTGAAGAGGAACAAATACTTAAAAATAACGAGATCTCGATACATTTCATAAGTATTAGAGAATTTCTGGATAGAAATAAAACCATTGTCGATAACGTATTTTCATATAAGATGGCACTTGACATTACTAGAAATAATGAAGAAAGTGAGCCAAGAACCGTCCAAAAATACTGACGTAAAATATGATACATATGAACTTGCAGTCCAAACACCTAAGAGGTGATGCTTGTTGAATATCAGTGGATATTTGTATAAAGGAAATGAAAATGTGATGTATAAATCACGAGTCGGTTCCTCGCAAAAATAATATTAATATACTTTTGAAGTTGATGAAATTATATTGAGGTTTTTATTAGCTTGATTGTTATCAAAAGTTTGGGTATACATGATTAACTGCATATTTATATGAATTAGTAGATATGAAATGCATGAAACATATAGTCCTGTAGTACTTATTATATCAAGTTTAAAAAATCCTTATATGATCTAAAACAGTCCAAATGCATGTGGAACAAGCTATTTTTCATATATTTTTAGTATCTAAATTAGATTTTATTGCAGTTTATATAGATGATTTAAATGTCATTGAGATTCCAGAAGAGCTCATGAAAACTGCACATATTTGAAATATAAATAAGAAACCCTTTTGACTTTGAGTGGGAGATGAATGAAATTATTAGTTTTGAAATATCATCTCTAAAATGCAATTAGTATTTCAGATTCATATTATGGTTCTGTAAAAAATGTGCATTATTAAATGAGAAATAAAATGGAGCACACAAAACATCTATAAGAAGATAGAAACACAATATGAATATTTACGAAAGATTATTTTATTATCTCGAAACAAAATTATAGAAATTTGAGGCTATTCGCCTCATTCTTTAAACGATCTTGCTTTTCAAAAATTTGCATGGCATCCCTATCCAAATGATTTGACAATCGAAAAGAAGAGTCAAGCAATGGTTTTAAATTCTTGTTCTCTTGCTCTATTGTTCTTATCTTCATGTTGGACTCCAAAAGAAGTCGTTGAAGGATAGAAATTTTCTCGTTGAGTTTATCAACCTCACAATTTTTGGATTGTAGTTATTGAGAAAATGCTACAATGATTGATGAGTATCGGGTACCGAGACTCACAAGCTCATAGATAGCATCATCATCTGACTTATTAGTCAAATTATTTTTGTATTGCATTATAGCACCTACAGTAGAAGCAGAAATAACTGGTGAATGAGATGTAGAATACCTCATATGTTGATCACGAGAAGATTGCTGGGTCATTGCAGAGAGAGATTGCTGAGTAAGAATACAGAGAGAGATTGCAAAATAAGAATGCAAACTAATTACAAAAAAGTGAAGAAGATGGGATGAGAATGAAGATGAGCTGAATATTTCTTTTATAGAGAAAATTATAAAAGTAAGACAAAATTACATATATTGATAGAAGATACGATAAACACAAATATCCTACAGTTATTTACTATGCTGTGAAATTAAAAGCAGTTTGCCCCTACTCTCTTAGAAGTTAGACTTTTTCAGATATCCACGGCGAGATTAAATGTAGCTTGTCCTTATTCTCTAAGTATTTAGATTTCTTCAAATATCCATTGCTACTGATCTTGAAGATCACAGGCATATTGTTCTAGCGCCTTATTCTTCTCCTTCAGTTTCTTGTTCTTATGACTCTTTGCAGAGAGCTTTTAATGCAATTAAGATATTTGATTATTGAGTTAGTTGACCTCATTCACTTTAGCTAATAACCTTCAAGATATTGTCATAACAGAGGCAAAATATTGAGCACTAAGAAATCTTGATTCTGAAACGACATCAGAATAACTCATTCCAGAAAAATGAATCTATGCGCCTATCATAAGAGCAACATCCTTAGGTAAGTAAAAGGAAGGACAAAGCATTTCTATTGCTTCACAACATCTCTCGTGAAGCATCTCTATACAAGAGACAAGAGATATATCATCATAGCCCTGCGATGCATGATAGCTACAAAAGAGTTGTAAAATCCTGCAGTACTTGTCTGGTCTAAAAGATGGCCATTATTTTTGTTGAATATGGAGGTTGGCAGCTTAACTTTGATGACTTCTCCACTAACTATGTTATTCACAAGAACTTCAGAAGAGTACAACTCTAGAAGAGTAGTAAATTTAATTTTAAAACGATTTTGAATTAATATGGCGAATTTATTTACAAAAACATTACCAACTGCATCATTTAAAGAGTTTGTATACAATATTGAGACGCATCAACGCAAAAACATTTCACTATAAAGTTTTGAAGAACTTTTATCTGAACAAAACGCATCCCTTAAGTACTCCAATAGTTGTTCGATCACTTGATGTACAGAAAGATCCATTTTGCCCTTGTGAAGATGATAAAGAAATTCTTAGTCCTGAAGTACCTTATCTCTGTGCAATTGGAGCCCTGATATATCTTGCAAATTACACTCAGTCTGATATTGCATTTTCAGTTAATTTACTTATAAGATATAGTTTCGCACCAACTCAAAGACATCATAATGGTATTAAACATGACATTCGTTACCTCCAAGGTGCGATTGATATGAGATTATTTTATCAACATGGATCAAGTCTATAATTAGTTAGATATGCGGATGCATGTTATCTTTCAGTTTCACACAGAGAGATCATTGCAATTCGTTAGAAAAAAGGTGAAATTAATGTCAAGCAGATACAGTTAAGTGATAATCTGACAAATTTATTTATTAAAGCATTACCAACTACAATATTTAAGAAGATTGTGCAAAACATTAGAATGAGTAGACTTGAAGACCTATTATCATGCACTTTTCAGAGGGAGTCATGTCTTGAAGACTTGTACTGCTTGTACTCTTTTTCCTTCGTTAAGGTTTTATCCCACTAGAATTTTCTTTACAAGGTTTTAATGAGACAATCTTAAAGTACTTGACGATACACATGAATGTTGTACTCTTTTTCCTTTGCCGTTGGTTTTTTCCAGCTGGGTTTTTCCTTGGCAAGATTTTAACAAGGCATATTCTTTATGTATGGTTATCCAAAGGGGGAGTGCTATATTCTTTAATGAGGCATATTCTTTGTGAAACCATATTTAACCATCAATTAAGATCATATTTAGCCATCAATTAAGACCATTTTTAACCGTCAATTATGACCGCCCTTAGTCTTCATAATTGATCGTCTTTAGCCGTCATAATTGACCTCCCTTAACCGTTAATTAAGACTTAAGCTATACCTAAACTCCTTTATATTTCTATATATATGGATATCATTTATTTGTATATGAAGAAGTTTTGCATTAAATAATAACTCTTTCTCTTATAATATCATTTCTTTTTTAGTTTCATAATATATATATATATATATTGGCATAATTCCATTGCAAAATCTTCTTGAAATAAGCACTAATTCGTAGATAAACATCTCTATCATATAAGAAAATAAGAAGTTCGTAAGGTCCCCTGTATATTATATATGGATTTATGGGGTCCACCTTTGAACCAAGAAAAAGAAGCTGCGAGGGTATATGCATGCATTAAATTTAATTTTTAAATTGAATTATTTCTTGTCAAAGTTATTTTAAGCGTAGACGTACTCAAATAGAGTTATTTGCATTACATTTAGCAGGCCGGTTGTTCTTCGAAGCTGGGCCTTTGCTTGGGTACATGGGTTGGGATGGGCCGAAATGCCTCTCAGGACTCTACATTCTGATGTTTGTAACTTGTATGGTATAAAACATAGAAAATAAAACTTAACTGATGCTTTATACACATTTTTTTTTCAGTAAGATTAATAATTATTGATAAAAAGAAAATCAATAAGAGCATGGAAAAAGAATGGTATGAAATTGAGCCCATAAGTTGATTATAATCTAAGTTTCTTTAAGACTTTATTTATTTGCCCCTAGATTTCTATGGTCTTGATTTTCATGAATTCCTTAATTTTGACTGATATATATAGGAAAAAGTTAGGGATCCGCTGTGAATTATCGCTCTTTATTTTATTTTTTTATTTAATAATTAAGAAAATATTGTTTCATAGTATTGTGAATTTTTTAAAAAAAAATATTTAAAAATATTAAAAAAAAAAACTTAAATCTACTAGCGGAGGCTCCCAACAAGAACTTAGCAGTGGGTGTAGACCCATCCGTATATATATAGTGAAATACTAGTTTCATACAGATTCTCTACCGAAATGTTTTTTATTTTTATTTTTTAATTTTCTTTTTACTTACTTATTAAGTAAGTATTTTTAAATGAATATGTGATTTTTTTATTTTTTAAAAATGTTTAAATAGTTTAAAAAATGGTGAAAGAAAAACTTAAAAAAAAAAAAATTGCACTGATCGTAGAGGAGTTCGGTGTATACGTAGCATGATGCATATATAATATATATATATATATATATATATAAAAGAAGAAAAGATTTCGTTGAGATTGATTGTAGTGAGTTGACAAATGGAGTTATCACTTGCCATCACAGCATCGAAAGATAGGAAAGCATGAACGACAGATACCAACTGATCTAGATAAAACAAAAGCATATATAATCCCACGTTGAAGATAGTGGCGTACGTGTTTTGATTGTAATGAATAAAGCTGGCACATGAACCTCACCTGCACATTGGAAATAAGCAGTGGAAGGTCGTTGGTGGATTAGCGGGCAAGGAATCCGATGGTGGGGATATATTTGTGGTAATGGTACAGCTTAGGCCTGGTAGTGGTAAAGGTAGCATAATGAATTTATATTGGGCCGTTTTTTGAAAAAATGGCTGACCCCTACTTGCGATGGGTAGGGTCGTCTTCCGCATCATGCTAGCATACGGGTAGACGAGCGGGCAACTGCCCGTTTTGAAAGGTCGGGACAGGTGCTTAGCTACGCTTCTACCCTGCTTGGATTTCACTTCTTCGCGTAGCTATATATATATATATATATACACCAAGTCGAACTAATGTGCAAAACATGTTTGCATAGTTGGGTGATAAAAAAATTTTTAATAAAAAAGTAATATGATTTTTTACAAAAAAAAAAAAAGACTAATTAATGTATGATTTAATGCACAAAAACAAAAAAAATAAATTTTAGGAAATACCTTTAGATAATGATAAGTTTTTTTTTTTTTTTTAATAACCATATTGCACTTGATTCAAATAACCAAATCCAAAACATTACAAAGATAAATCTGCCCAAATAGTTTGGGAAATACAATATGTGATTGAATCCCACCAAATAACTATATCATTTAGGTTCCATGCAAATCAGGCCAAAGCATGAGCTACTCCATTTGCTTTCCTCCCTTTGTGATGCACTTTCCATGATGGATGCTTGTTAAGTAGGGATTTGATATCTTGAACTAAACTTCCCCACAAAATTGATGAGAAATCCTCTTTTTGCAGCTCTTGAACAACAAGCAAGGCTTCTGTTTCAATTTGTAAATCTCAAATGCCTAAAGAAATGCACAGCTACAAACCTCTTAACATAGCAATTAACTCAATTTCCATTGGATCTGCAAGTGCATCTTCTGATTTTCTTGCAACAAACAAATCTTGTCCTCTGTCATCTCTTAAAACCACTCCAATACCAGACCTGCATTGATCATTGAAGAGGGCTCCATCCACATTAAGTTTTAAAACACCCGAAGGAGGTGGTTTCCACCTATATCTATACCTCAATCCAACTTTCAATGCCTCTTCAGCTGCCTTATGCTCCTGATATAAAGATAATGCATGCTCTATGACTTGGTCTGGTGTCAAAATATGTTCTTCGTACATACGCTTATACCAGAAGCTCCATGCCATTAGAAATAATTTCTCCAACTCACCCTCAGCTTTTCTTCTTATAACAGAAAGAAAAAGTTGTTAAAAATCCACCTTCTGAGTGGATGCTTTGAGAGATGGAAAAAGTTGCAATCAATTATCAATAACTAGAGGGCAGTAAACTAGTGCATGGTTTACATCTTCTTCTTCTTCTTGACACCAAATGCAACTGGTATCTTCAATTAACTTTCGACCCTTCAAATTGCTGAGAGTAGGAAGGATATTCTTACATACCCTCCATGCAAAAACTTTAATTCTATGAGGTATATGAAGTTTCCAAATGTTCTTCCATATCAGTTTTTGTTCGTAGGGTCCACTCTTTGCATCCTGTCTGTTCTGCTCCAAGTTAGTGAAAAAAGTATATGTACTTTTGACACTATATATTCCACTCTTCTCATGTTCCCAAACAAGGGTATAGGGCACATTTTCAGATGGGATTTCGATACTAAGCACCTCAGTAGCCTCTTGAACTGGTAGCAAACTCCTGACCTTGTCAATGTCCCAACTTCTTTGATCATTCTGCATCAGGTAAGCCACTAGATATTCATTTAGAGATCCTAAATTAGATAAAGCAGGTATGAGCTTATGATTTGGAAGCCAATAATCAGACCAAATTTTTATTGACAAACCATTCCCAACACGCCACCTACATCCTTGAAATAATTTGTTTTTAGCTTCCCAAATGCCTCTCCAAACATAGGAAGGGGAACCCCATAAAGTAGAATTTTGAAAACTAGATGTAGGGAAGTATCTAGCCTTAAAAACCTTATGGAGAAGAGTGGTTTCATCAGACAAAATCCGCCACCCCTGCTTTGCTAGGAGAGCCTTGTTGAAAATCTATAAACTTCTAAAACCCATCCCACCTTCAAGTTTTGGACTACACATTTTATGCCAACTCACCCAACACAGCTTCCTCTCTTCTTTCCTCTATCCCCACCAAAAATTTGCCATCATCTTCTCTAATTCAGAACAAAGAGACTTTGGTAGCTTAAAACAGCTCATAGTGTAGGTTAGAATTGAAAGAGCCACTGCCTTTAACAAAACTTCTTTCCCTCCTTGAGACAGGAGTTTCTCTTTCCAGCCTTACAACTTTGACCAAACTCTGTGCTTCAAAGCTGAGAAAGCTTGATATTTCCCCCTTCCAACCATAGGTGGAAGGCCTAAGTACTTATCATATTGTTGGTAATGTTGAAAACCCCAAAACTGTATAATTTCCCCCCTTTGAGAAGGTGGCACATTGTGACTGAATACCATAGAGGTCTTTTCATGATTTATTTTTTGACTTGAAGCTTGCTTGTAGATGGCCAGCCTATGTTGTAGTGTTAAACAAGTTTGCAAATTAGCTTTACAGAATAGAATAGTATCATCTGCAAACAACAAATGGTTCAACTTAGGAGCCCCTCTACATACCTGAATTCCTTCTATTTGTTGATAAGTATTAGCCTGATCCAACAAAGATATAAGGCCTTATGTGCATAACAAAAAAAGATAGGGTGAAATAAGATCCCCTTGCCTCAATCCACGAGAAGAGACAATATGACCTTTAGGCACTCCATTCACTAGAATAGAAAATAATACAGACTTGACATAAAGCATTACCAATTTCATCCATTTCTCACTAAAACCCATCTTCTTCGTCACTTTCTCAAGAAAAGACCATTCAATTTTGTCATAAGCGTTGCTCATATCCAACTTCAAAGACATAAACCCATCTCTTCCACTTCTTTTCCTTCTTAGAAAATGTACCACCTCATAAGCAACTAACACATTGTCAACTAAAGTCCTAGTTTTTTCCAAAAGTTGAATAGACAATGCAAATGTTTTTCAGTAGATGAAAATACTGTTTGGCTTGTTCGGGGGATAATTGATCATTATGTGTCTTCTTCTATAGGATTAATTGAGAGCACATTCAATTTTTTATGACGTTGTTGATTGAGTTGATCAAGGTGTGCACCAAGTTGAATCACCTATTCTCTTTATGAAGTCTGTGTTGCAATGTTCTCCAAATATGGCAAATACTCCTACATGATATGAATTTAATGCTTGTGTATGATCAATAGAAAAATAAAGAATATAAATACAAAAAATTTGTACTCAGTAATCATGTGATTACAATAACTTTTGTTAAATAATTGGCACTTCTAACAAACAAAAAGTGTATTTAATTATGAGTATAAATTTTGAAATACTATTTATTGATCAATGATATATCAAATATAGGAATCCAACGCAACGCTTTCAATTATAGAGTGAATTTCAGAGTGATGTTTTTTATTTTACTAATTTCTCGATAAAATAGATCAAATAAGCATAAAAAATGTAAAATTTGTTATTTAATCATATTTTCGTCTGCATTAATAATTTATAAACAAATAATAGACACTCAATAATTAGTATAATAAAAGTAAAGGCTGACATGCATAAATATTTTTTGAACTCCATAAAGAAGATGGTCATGTGCGTGTTTTGAGAGAAGAAAAAAAAAGTGCTACCTCTTTTTTATTCCCTCGCGTTCATTAAATGAGAAATGGAGCATTAATAGGAGTATAAAAATAAATCAAAAAATAAGACTGGACCAGACTGGTTGATTCAATTTAGTTTTCAACCAGTTCAGTCCGGAATCAGTTCTTTCATTTTAAAAACCTGTCAAATCAGGTCCAGAATCAGTTTGACGTTTTCCAATACCAGGCCGACCTGGTTTATATATTATATATATTTTATTAATTTATAATATTCTATATAATATATTTTTTGTTATACATAATTTTTTTTTTATATAATATATATAATTATCTATGCAATAATATACTATAATTTATAACATAACATTTTAATCTTAAACATGAATATTTATTTGATCATATGTTTTAAATATAAAATATATATTAAATAGATTTTATTGCTTAACAAATTCTCAACATATTTCTTTTGATAAATACATTAGTAATACTAATATACTTAATATATTAAAATCCAAAAACCATACTAAACAGTGTGTAATCGATTTTATAAAATGCAAAATCGGTGTTACCGGTTTGGTCTTAGATTTTGTCCAAAACTGGACCGGACCGGTTACACTCCTAAGTATTAATTCCACTCCCTATTTTATGCAATTTAATATTCTAAAGCATTTAACTTTTATTAAAAAATGGGATGGTGAGTTAAACGGATTAACAAAATTACCTGGGTTAAACAGATTAATAAAATTTCACATTCACATAACAAAATATCTAACTAATTATAACTAAAATTGAACATAATTTCTGATGTACCATATTTTGTTGATGTGTGGATTGAAACACCGGAATATTCACTTGTAGTGTTGAAGGATATTTTGCACATGCTTACCCTTATAGTGTTGCTCATTAATATTTATTGATTTAATACACGAAAAGAAAAACAATTAATGCCAATAATTCGAAGACAAAATAGTGCTTATAATCATTTCCCTAGGAGAAAAAACAATATCGATGCTTCTCATCAAGGATGTGAAAAAAAAAAAAAAAAACTACTATTGTTCATCATTGTAGCTGTACTGTTCATCACGGATTTAAAAATTATTGTTCATTACTGTAACTACTGGATAGCCTCTTATTATAATAAAATAGATATATATATATATATTAAAAAGAAATAATTTTATAATGAAACAACTTCATTTTGGTGAGTTTATATGGCATCATTTCGTTTTAGGTTTAAATTTTAATCATCCCCCTACCCCGCATCTCTCTGTCTCTTTCTCATACTTCTATTAGAGAATTCTTCAAGAGTAAGATGATATGAAAATTTTATGAATAGTAGTAAAATGATTTGTAAATATTAGTGAGATAGTTTAAGTTAAGTATTTACTAGATTTGGGAAAACAAAGATAAAAAGATGAATAAAAATATTATAAAGTTAAAATATTATTAGAATATTATTTTTAATATTATTTTTGCGTTGAAATTTGAAAAAATTGAGTTGTTTGTGTTTTGTTTGGAGGTTTGGAAAAGTTATAATTATTAGTTCGAAAGTGTTTATGTTTAAGTGGAAATGAGATGGGATGAAATAAAATGAGATGAGATGGGATGAGATAAAAAAAATAATTTCCAAACAACCCCTTAGACTCTCTCTAACTCTCCCTTAACTCTCTCACTCAGCCATGGCGTCGTTGTAGCACACGTTGTCATTCCCGCCGAGTTCATTTTCTCTCAATCTCACCTTGTAAGTAACTCAAGGCCCTAAGTTTGAAATTATGACATATGAATTGTTTTATATTTTTAAAGAATGATGGGATTGTGTTTTGGATACTATGGAATTTAATTGTGTGATTAGGTTAGATTTTGGTGTTTTATTTTGGGAAAAATTGAATTTCAATACGAAAGCCTAAATAATCTAGGGATGAAATCTGAACCCTAACCTAATTTAGGGTTACAGATTGAACCCCTAAATTAGTTTAGAGTTTTAATCCAAACCCCAAACTTTATGGTAAGGTTTCAGATTGAAACCACAAATTAGGTTAGGGGCTCTATTTGAAACCCCTAACCTAATCTATTATGAGGTTTATTAAAATTCCAAACTAGATTGGGGTTTCAATATTGTATGGAGAACTTCGAAAAAATTGACTCCATCTCAATCTACATTGTCTACAACATTGGTAGTTTGACTTTGATACACAATTAGTTTGTTAATTAATTATTTATAGTTTGTACTCATGTTATTTGTTTCTCTTAATTGGCATTCTTTTCTTTCTTAGTCATCATATTATTCATATCCTCATTTTTGCCTTTTTTTTTTAGGTTTTATAATGTCACTTGGAGTTGGAGGGAGTTGGCAAATGATCTCTTATGTTGTTACCTTTATTTTTTTTAAATGTATTTCAATTGTTGTAACATTTGTTATTCATTCAAGTTATTTGACAATTCATAATATTTTTAAACAAACAGAAGGCAATGGAATTCACATCATTAATACAAGGGAACATCTCAGTCGAGCAGTATGCTACCAGATTTATGGAGCTTGGAAGATTCACACCTCATTTGATTGCCATAGATAATATGCAAGTACGAAAATTTCAAGAGGGCTTACAGCCGAGGATCCACAACCAAGTGGCCTTTTTTTGAGCTAGTTAACATGATAGCTATTGCCAAAGCCTAGCAGAGGGATGTAATTGCCCAAATTAATTCAGAGAGAAAGAGAGCTTTCCCATATGTTGAGGGTGGAAGCACAAAAAATTATAGGATAATAACTAGAGATAATAAAGGAAAGGGGCATCGTGATTGGGGGACAAATGCCAACTATACTACCCATCTATGAGAAGTTTAATAGAAAACATAGGGGCGAATACATACTCGTTATAGGGGTCTATTTCAATTATAGGCAGCCATGCCAAATGAGTAGAGACTACCCCAATAATGCTCAGGGAAGTGGAATTGCCCCCAACATCAATGACAAACCAAATCCAAGACCCCAACTACGAGCTCGAGTGTATGCGATCACTCCGGGAGATGTGGAAACCTTCGCTCCAGAGACAAAAGGAGTTGGAGTTATCACTAGTATCTCTCTAAACATCTGTATCTTTGAGCTTTGAGCTTAGTTAAGATTAGTTTGACTATGATTAATTGTAGTATTGCAGTAGTGTCAATGTGTGATAATGTCAAGTTGTTGAGGTTTACAGCTTGTGCACTATTTGATTCAGGCGCATCATAGTCTTTCGTGTCTGCAACGTTTGCACGAATATGTAGTTTGCAAACTGAAATGTTGCTCCAAAAGTAGTAGTGATAACGATTTCTGATGGGAGTACTATTGCTTGCACTCGAGTAGTTAAAGAGTGCCCTATAGAAATAGAAGGAAAATATTGTAGGCAGATTTGATGGTGTTCTGTCTAAAGGGGATTGACTTGGTTTTGGGGATGGACTGGTTGTTCAAACACTATCCTAAGATAGACTATTGAAAAAGGGAAGTTGTGTTTAAGTCGCTCAAGGTTAATGAAGTAGCTTATGTGGGAGAGTTAGTTAGAGCCACCACAACTATAATTTCATCTTTACAAGTTAGGAGATGCATTGCTGAGGGTGCATCGGCATATCTTGCATTGGTAGTTGAGGAGTCTATAAACAACAAAAAGGTTCAAGTAACACCCATGGTAGAGGACTTTCCAGAAATTTTTGCAAAAGATTTGCTTGGATAACCGCCAAATAGGAAGATAGATCTAAGATCAGACACCGGACTTTCTAGAAATTTCTGCAAAAGATTTATTTGGATAACTGCCAAATAGGAAGATAGATCTAAGATCAGGACACCTTAGGTCTCGTTTGGTTACACATATGAGATGAGATGAGATAGCAGTTGGAAGTTAAATAAAATATTGTTAGAATATAATTTTTCAATATAATTTCGGTTTTGGGATTTGAGAGAATTTTTTATTATATTTTGTATGGGAGTTTAAGAAAATTATACCTATTATATGAGAGGAGAAGGGATGAGATGTTTTATTTAGTCTAGCTCTAGCCAGACTTAAGGAACAAGAATTGTACGCCAAACTCAGCAGATGTGAGTTTTGGCTTAGATAGGTAAAATCCTTAGGACATTTGATATCCAGTGAAGGAGTAGCTTTTGACCCCAATAAGGTTGAAGCAATAATGAATTGGTAGAGACTGACCAATGTATAGGAAATCTTGAGTTCTACTTTGAAGGATGGGACCCGACTATGGGTATTGAGACCTCATGGGGAAGTGAAGTCGAACCGTATTGTGTGTGCTGCTATCCCAATTCTTGAGACTTCAAAGTTGTGGATGTCTTCCACTCATTGATATTGCCACCTTGAGGATGGACTATCTTCTAGTGAAGATGACGAAGTTGGACCCAAGATTAACCCAGTGTTAATTGTCAATATGTATTATGACTCTGGGGATGGCGAGATGTACTACCTTCCTTAAGATTCCACCTTGGACGAATTAGGATACCACCACCTACATCACCTAACGACTCTACAGGGAACGACGGATGTTAGCTCATGTTGACTATATTACATAATTGTTTAATCCATTTGTTTTGTGCATACCCTTCGATTTTGAGGACAAAATCTTTATTTAAGGTAAAGATGCCCTCTATTGGTTTAAAATCTACTTGGGCTTCACTTACACATATAAAACTAAGTACACGTGTAAGAAGGTTGAGTATAAAACAAGGTAAAACCATGCTTTCTTACAGAGCCTTACACCTTTTTTTTAATCCCTTTCCATGTATATTTTAGATTGATGTAAATGCTTGATTTTAACACTTGTTGGATCAATTTTGGTTTTGATGATCTTTTATGAAGATTTTTCTAATTCTGGTCCTATTGAAATTTGAATATTTTGAAGTGAGATTAGCAAGTGAACATGTTTGTGAGGTCATGTTTTAGAGTGTTAATCATGAGAAGTTTCGGTGTTAAGCCTTTAAGCATAATTTAGGTTCAAAACCTCACTTAGTGAAATGTTCAAATTTAGAAATTTAGGTTATGCTTTTTTGGTTAGAAATTTAGAAACTTTGAGGTCAAAGTTAGAAATTTAGGTTCAAATCCTCACTTAGTACTATATTTCTTTTGGTTTAAGGTTATGTTCTTTTCTTTTCTTTTTTCTTTTTTATTTTATTTTATGGATGCTAAACTAGCATAGATGTTAATGTCATGAAAATTAATTTTGGATTTTAGTTTATTCTAGTACAATTGATAACTGAACAAATTTTCCCTTACGATTTTTGCATGTTGTTATACACATATTGCATACGTTTTGTCATGAACGGGAGGGTATGTAAATTTGCATTTCATGTCTCGACTCTTTAGTCTTTGTCAAATCTCAAGCAGGGATTGGGGGCATCACAACCAACTAGCCCAAAACAAATATTTTTAATAAAATGACATCATTTTGGTGTAGGGTTTTGTTTTAAAACCCCTTCCCCCCTAACTTCTCTCTTTCTTTCCTCTCTCAGTCTCTCTTCCTGCTATCCCATCCAGTAGTCATTGCTCCCAAGCCAAGTATCTCTCTTATGGAGATGTATGACGTGACTTCGAGGAGGATGAGCCCATCTTCATCAGTAGACCAATTGCTCACCAGCACGGGTCTGCCCTATAGAGAGGAGGTGATGGCTATGCCCTTACCACAAAAGTTCCAGGTCCACCTCATGGAGATGTATGACAGGACCAGGGACCCCCTCGAACACCTAGAAACCTTCAAGACTCATATGACCCTACGCGGCTTCCTAAGAGAGGTGGCTTGTAGAGCTTTCCCATTGACCTTGGAGAGGTTGTCGAGAGTATGGTTTGGGTCCTTGGCGCTTGGGTCCATAGACAGCTTTGATGAAGTAGCCCGCTTGTTCCTTACTCAATTTATGTCAAGCAGGAGAAGGAGGGGCCCTATGGCATACCTCCTCACCATCAAACAAGGAGAAGACAAGAGCCTAAAAGCATACTTGTCCAGGTTCAATAAGGAACACATAACAACGGATGATCAAGACTAGAAGATAACTCTAGCAGCGCTCCTAGGAGGAGTATGGCCCCGGTCCCAGTTCATAGCAGAGTTGGCAAGGAGAACCCCTGCCACATTGTTGGAGTTTATGGATCAAGCTGATTACTTCATCAACGCTGAAAACACATTTTGTGCCTTGACCAAGTCGAGGAAGAAGGAATTGGAGCATCCAAACAAGAAAGAGAAGGCCCTAGCCAAAGGCAAGGCTCATGGGAAGTTGAAGAAGCCCCCACGAAGGGCCTGAGACTTTGATTTGACCAGTTAGCACTCACATTCCAAAAAGACAACCATTAGCGCACCTAAGACAACAACAACGAGAACACTAGTTGCCGCTATTGCACCTACCAAGAGTCCACCACCCATAATACCAAAGATTGGCTTTCCTTGAATGGGAAAATAGATTAAGCGGGTCAGCCAAGGCTAAGATATCCTCCCGCCTACAAGCTGAAACGGGAGTGGAGGAGGAGATCTCGGGAAAGGAGTGCCGAGAGAAGCGACAGGCCAAAAAGGGAAGAAAACTAGAGGCAAATGGAGGCTGGGCGAAGCCCTCGTGTGGCTACCCCCATTCTTCACATCAAGAAAGAGTCCCACTAGGGGAAATCAAGAGCATCACAGAAGGATTCACAGCAATGTTTTGAATACCGTACCGGTCAAGGCATTGGAATGAAATATTTCGGTACCAATACCGTTTCGAGATAGTCGATATATGAATAAATTATATATATATAAATATATATATTAATTATATTCTAAAATAATAGTCTATATATGAATAAATTATACATAAATACATATATATAAATTATAAATAGCCTGGTCTGAATTGAGGGTCAAAAAATGAGTTTGTAGTTTGAAAAAATGAAAAAAAATTAAAGGCCAAAATATCAGCTGGTATTTAGACCAGTACGAAATAGGTAAAATTTTTGTACCGGTCCAGTGGCCAGTACGGCATACACCGGCTGTACCGGCCAATACGGTATGAAATTAAATACATTGATTCACAAGCAAAAGCACGACCTCATCTAGGCAGGCAAGATACCAAGAAGTGTATAGGCTCCATCATCTTACAACACCATAATTGGTCAGCCAACCCTCAATGGCCTAAGGGCAATAACATCCACATACCACTTGAAGATGAAGTTTCCGACATCTAAGGGTGTGAGAGAAATTCAAGGAGAGTTGGTCCTGGCACGAGAGTGCTACATGCAAGAATTGAGGCCCAGGGCTGGCAAGGTGCACTTGGTCCTTCCCTCAGCTAGTTGAGAAGGTCAAATATGTGCCTCACATGAAGCCTCAGCAAGCCTTCGTCGACGACTCCTCTTGCTGGGCTAAAGGAGGAGTGGGGGTGCATATTGTTGCAGACAGAGGGAAGCTAGGCCCTCAATAGGAAGGCCCCTACATGATCAACCACCCAAGCTCCTATTGGCTTCGAGACTTTCAAGGGAACGAACCACCACACCCATAAAACATCAAGCATCCAAAGAAGTTTTTTTTTTTTTTTTTTTTAATAAAATTTTTATGATTTGTAATTTACATTTCTTTGTTAACAATGTAAACTCTATTAATCAAGGTGTGACTTTTCCTAAATAAAACATGTAAACTCCCTATCGCCATCAATGTAATCTTCACCAACATTATTGCCATCAACGTAATCTCCACCAACGTAAATCTCCATCAGCAAAATCTCCAACAACTACTTACCTCCCTGTGGGGTATCAAAGGGTTGAGTCACACCTAAGTGTTTCTTTATCCTTCCCTTAGTGGAGTGCAGGCCAGCCCTCAGCTACTCGACAACTTACCTTCCTCGTGAGCATCAATAGATGGGAGTAGGTTCAGTCTTAGACTACCCAATAACTTAGCTCCCTGCAGGGCTCCAAAGGGCAAGATAAGTCGTAAGGCCATCTTCTCTCTCTCTCTCTCGTGATGAAGAGTGGTTCTAGCTTCTCAGTTGCTCGACAACTTACCCTAACCTCCACAATGACGAAGAGTGTAATCAACGCCAGCCTGACCCAACATTTGCCATCCCTGTGATGTCAATGGGTTGGAGCGAATCTAGTCCCAAACTACCCAAACAACTTACCTCCCTGTGAGAGTCTAACCTCCCTCACGAAAGAGAGCGGTCCAACCCTTCAGCTGCCTAAACAACTTATCCGACCTCTAACACAGCAAAGTGCAGATCGTCTGCTCAGTTGTCCAACACTTACTTTCCTTGTGGGGTACCAAAGGGATGGGTGTAACACCTAAGGCTACTTTATCCTTCCCACAGCGAAGTGTGGGCCAGCCTTCAACTACCCAAAATTTACCTTCTTCATGGATGTCAACAAGTAGGAGTGGGTCCAATCTCAAATTGCCAGAAAAACCTACCTCCCTATGAGGGACGATAGGCGGGCCCAGCCTCCATGACAACCTAACCTCCCTCACGAAGGAGAGCTGGTCTGGCCTTTCAGCTACCCAAACAACTTATCCCAAGCTTTGCCACGACGACGAGTGGGATTAGTGCCAGCCTGACCCAACACTTACAATTCTTGTGGTGTCAATGGATGGGAGCAGGTCCAATCTTTCAGTTACTTAAACAACTTACCCTGCCCCCATCATCGCGAACTACGGACTGGCTTCCTAGCCATCTGACAAATTACCTCCCTCTAGGGACCATAGGGGTAGGCTTAGCCTAAGGCATCCCTACCCCTCCCCCGGTGTAGTATGGGTCTACTCCTTCCACTACCGCCAACTCTTGCAGTGGAATGCCAAACTAATAACACCTTAGACTTGTGCCGCACCTTAACAAGATAGCTCAGGTTTGTGAATGTTGGAGGATGTTTATGCTAATTGGTTTGACTTTTGATGCGTTGGCAAACATCTTCTACTTACCTTCCTGTCAAGGGTAGATAGGCCGGTCTAGCCTTAAGGCAGCCCAACCTGCTTCACGATGAAGTGCGTGTTCAGTCTCTCGTCTGCCCGACATTACTCTAGGGATTGCATCTCCTCCAAGAAAAGCCAGCCTCCTTTAAAGGCTTGAGGCGAGCCTAGTCTTAACGTATTGCTCAGCCCCCCTTGCCAAGCGCATGGGCCAATGGGGATAGTCCAGCCTGAATGCGCTGCTCAACCTCCTTCAAAGGCTTAGGCCGAGTCCAACCTTAACGCTGCTTGGCCCTCATGCCAAGCGCAAGGGCCAATGAGGTGAGTCTAGCCTGAACGCACTGCTCGACCTCATTTGAATGCATTAGATGAGTCCAATATTATAAACTGCTCAACCTCCATTGCACCAAAGAAACGGGTCCAGTCTTTTGACTACCTGACTTGTCACCATTTTTATAACAAGCCAACAGGCGTGAAAGGTCAGGCACCACCCGACCTCCAAGGTCCTCAAATAGGTGGTGGGTCATTTTCTTGCCCAACCGCCTAACTCCAGCAATGTGTTAAACTTCTTGGCTACCTGGAAAATTGTCCCTCCCTCCAGGAGATCAAAGGGAATGGATTAGCCTAAGGCATACCGGCCTCTCTCGCTGTGGAATGGGGGCCTGTCTCTCTGCAAAACTACCTAAAAGCTCCACCAGATCGGGGTTACTGGACTACATTGAAGGGTCACTTCTGCTTATAGATTGTCTATAGAGCAAATGACATCATCTCTCACCCAATACACTACCCCAAAGCCAGCAAAAATAAATATACAGATCACAAACAAAGGAAAGCAAAAGAGGCAAACTCAAAAAAGAAGAAGAGAAAAGAAGAAGGAAACTCAAATTCCCAACCCATGTCTCCACAAACTAGGCCGACAAGGAGATTGGGGGAGTCAAGCACCCAGACTTGACTTATCAGGTGCATTAGATTCATCAGCCGACCAATAAAAAGCTAAGGAAAAATAAGTGAGTAAATCAATGTGTGCAACAAGGAAAATGGAGGAAAAAATGCATGTTTATTTACGTTTAAAGTCTTTACAAAGAAAAAAATTACATCTTTATAAGGAACTTTACAATGTGGAAAACATAAACAAAGACTAAGGTAGAGAGGCATTGGGATCCAACTGCAAAGTATCAAGGTCCGTCTCAGGCACATCAGGGTCTAGCACAGGAGCATCAGGGTCTACCTTGGGCATCTTGGGATCAAGCTTGGGAGCATCAAAGTCAGGAGGGAAGGCATCGGGAATCATGTCTTTGCCCAGGTTGCAGCCATGCTCAAAAGTATTAGGGTCTGGAGGGAGATCGCAAACGTTGAGGGCCCTTAAGTGTGCCACAAGTGCCCTCGAATTCGCTTCAGGGTTTTAAAAGAATGTAGTCATGCATCCTCTTGAGGCCTTCAATGTATCCGTATGACCAAGCCTGTTGCGGAAAAATATGACCGACCTCTGCCCCTCTAAGTGGGGAACGACCTTTTGGACTTGGGACAAGTCACTCCATAGATCCCCAATGACTGTTTTGGACGGCTACCCTTTGTTGAGTTTTCTCCAACTCCTTCAATGCCTATTCGACCCTCCTATTTTCTTGGTCAACAGTAGCTTGAATAGTTGACTGTGAGTCCTCTCATCCCTTTAGAGCATCTAAGAGGGACCGACATTCTTCCACTGGCAGCTTCAGCCACTAAGACCCAAGTCTTGGCTGCCCCTCAACTCAATGTGCTATCCTTGTAGTTATCTCAATGACTCTTCGAGGGTTGTCATCTTGGCAGTCAGCTTATCGACCGAATCTAGGGCAGAGCTCAACCTCCAAGCACTCTTTCTCCTCCCTCTCCCCATGCACTCATCGAAGGGCTTGTTGTGCCAAGGAGCAAAGGTCCAGGTTTTCCCCTTCAACTGCTTCCCGACCATTCACTATGAAGGTAGAAAATTGAGTTGCTCCCCATCACCAAAAAAAGCAAACACCAAGAGGGTTACAATGAGAATGGGAAAGGAAAAGAGGAGAAAGAGGGAAAGAGATAAAATGAGGAGTATAAGAGACATCAGAGAAGAAACCTATCAGGGATTTAGTCACCCTTTCCAAGGATTCTGCCTGAGCTTCCCCAGCCTTAGACTGAGTGGCGGAGGGGATAGTCTCCACTTGGTACTTTTCAAGCAATGGATGCACAATGGTCTTCACCTGCTCGGTTGCACCATTGACCCCTCTACAAGGTCGAGGGAAATCTGGGAACAAGATGGGCCATTAGAGGCAAAAGAATGCTTATTCCTAATACTTAAGTGCTCCCTCCTCTCGCTAGGGGCATGAGGACCTCCTTCCTTGGCCCTTTTCTCCAAAACCACCTCCATTTCGGTAGATGGCGACTCAGCGATGCATGGGGGAGAGATTGGAGCAATTGACTTCTCGATTGCAAGGCCATAAGTTGGGGCCAAGTTCAGTTTAGCTTATTCCTACCTGGAGTTCTCTTGACTGACTTCTCCGCAGAGGCCACCGCAAGCTTGATGATGGCAAGGTTGACTTGATCGTCTTTACATTTGACTTTACCTTCGACAGTGGATTGCACAGTAGATAGCAAAGAAGGCATCATCTTAATGTTCACCTCGGAAGGAGGCTCTACCAAGGTTGACCAATGAGGAGTCTGCTCTAGGAGGGCCTCATAGAAGTGCATCGAGAGTATGTTTGTCCCCTGGGATAGCCTATGGGGACCGCGAGCTTCACGGGCTCTATGACTAAAGCAACTGTAGACGAAGGAGTAGATGGCACTTATGGAATAGCATGGATCTCTCCCTCCTGCCTCTAGGGAGGATTTGAAGGAAGAACGGTAGGAGCTGGTAGTGGGGTAGGTGTCATGGGTGGTGGCCGGCGCACCTCAAACACCTTTGATGACTACCCCAGAGGAAACCGAAGAGGGTTGTGGGGTTTCACTAGGCTATTGTTGGCCTAGCCACCTCCCTGCGGGGTTTCTTCCCCTTGCCTACGGGGGGAGGGCTGGGAGAATGGTGTGTTCACCAAAGATGGTGTGATTAAGGGGAGCCAGATACGCCCTTATATTCTCCTCCCCAAGAAGGGCCTCTGAAAGGACAGCATTCAGGTGATTCTTCACCCACTCCTTAGCTAGGGCAATATGGTGTAACTCCTCTGGAGAAGCCATCAATCATACTGCTTTGTCATCAGGGACAACCCCTCATTTGGCCTAGACAGGGAACTCCTTGCGAGTTACCTACCCAATTAGAAATTTCCATCCTCGGTCTGAGATGAAGAAAAACTTGTTGGTCCAATCTTTGACCTTGCAATAAGGCAGTTCCAGTGCGGTAAGGGCATGCATCACCCTAAAACTGCATAGGTTCTCCTCACGCTTTATGAGATTATGGGTCAGAAGAAATTCACGGTCAATAAGGTCAGCATGCTCCAGGTCAGACTTCAACAAGGCGTGCCGCCATAAAATGTAGCAGCACATCAAGATTCTCCAAGCATTTGGGTGAAGTTGAGATGGGGCTAGTTCGAGACAGTCTAACACATCTTGAATAGGGCGATGAAAGGGTAACCTCAACCCATAAGATAGCATGCTAGGAAAGAGGCAACCTTCAAAGCATAACCCTCATCATCGATTGCCCCTTCTTATGGTCTAGGGACCTTAAAAACCACCTTCTCTGGGACGTGGTAGGTGGAAACCAATGACGACAAGAACTTGAGGGTAGCCTCCGAGTGCTAGTTGTAACCAATGAAGAACTGCTTAACAGTACGAACCTTAGGTGATCTTGGGTTGAACAGCCTAGTGGGAAGCCATTGGGAGTGAAGTTAAAAGAAGTGACAGAAGAAGAAAAGAGTCACACAGGAAAAACAAGGAGGTTAGGGCACAAGGAGATGAGGATGCGATAAAGGGGGAAAAGAAGGGTAGAATCGCGCTTATATAGGCTCTTGACGACGAGTGGAAGGGGAACCGTCATACGCCACATTAAATGACAAAAAGACCAAGCAGGAGTGTCCTAGGACTTGATGCATGGAAGAGCCAGAAAGTAGAGTGGCCCCTTTCGAAAACAAAGGATATCAAACAGTAACAACTACGGGAAGACATGAAGACAAAGGCAAAAAGAAATTTCCATAGGAATTGGCAGGGTAACTATTAGGGGATTTTTCCCGTTCGATCGAAAGCCTAGAAGACAAGCCCAAATATGGGGAGCTCAACCTGACTTGACTACCCCTTGGCCCATTGAGGGCCCCAGGCCTCAATTCTGAGGTTGACCCATGGCCATAATCACACAAGAAATCTCAAAATGCAAGGAAGGAGGGGACATGTCACGCTAGCACTCGCCTACGAGGCCTAGCCTACAAAAACCTAAGTAGGCAAGTGGGCGATAAACGCAAGGAACCATTGATCTTCTGACAGCAAAAGAGGAGGAGCTTGACGGTGTGCACCTACAGGATAAAAGGGACCAGAAGCCACGCTGCATTAAGTGTACTGATCCCAGGACTCCATGCCACATTAAAGGGTTATGACTAAAGGAACAGTTGGGGTGACTTATACCCCTGACATAGGGTATGGGCAGTCCCCCCCTCCCCTAAAACCTAGTATAAAAGCCGATCCCTAGATACAAATAACTCTCTCAAATTCATCTAAACTTTTGCACGAACTACTAAGGTGATACTAACTTAAGCATCGGAGATTCATCGGCCTCCACTAAGGCCCCCAACTCTCTATGTTTTCTCCAAATGCACAGGTGAAAGACCGAAAAGTCATTGTGACTCGACCCAAAAGCATACGAAACACAATGTTAACATATATATTTATATGCGTGTGTATATAATATCAATAATAATCTACTTAAGGATTTTATTAATTTTAACAGAAATGATAGTTGCAGTTGTAATCTTCTCTTAACATACCCAATTCAAAAAAGCTCTCTTGCATCAATGAAATGAGATTATCTATCCCTTCGAGATACAAGGAATTAAATGAATCTTGTATTGTTCTCCTCCCTTCTTGGCTAGAATTGGCAGCACTTAAGATGACGAGAATGAATAGGTCTTCCTCAAGCTTGTCCACAACATATTGCCACTGATGAAAAAGCTTGTTTGCATTTTGTTCCAAGTTCCTATTGACTGTGAATACAGTCACATTTGATGGAACATGAACAGGCTTGATTTTCCACTCAACAATGACTCCAATGGATCTTCTCCCATGGATTCTCTATTGTGGATTCTGCCCTTAACATCAATCATTTGGGCGTGAACAATATTATCTACAGCAAGGCTATATTTGTGCAACAAGGTGTCGTACCCTTCCCCACTGAAGTTTCCACCAACACTCACAGTCGAGCAATGGAAAGACAAAGTTTCTACTTTTCTCGACAGCCTTATAGTATACTTCGCCAATATTGGCCCAAGCTTCAACCCATGCAGTGCCATTTTCTACATCAACATTGATTGAACGAAGATTTATTAGATCGATTATGAAAAATGGAACATAAGAAACATAAGAAAGGCCCTCAAAATCATGACCACCACTTCTAACTCTTATTTGCATGCCATGTTTTTGGGAACATTTAATGGCTACTTAAATTTGGGAGACATGTGATAGTGTAACAATGACTAGAGGTTTCAGGGTGGCAGGTGTTGAGAATCTAGGATTTTGTATGAAGAATTCCAATATAGATGAATATGAGGAATTTTCGGGGGTCTAAATGACTTGAGAAATTGAGGAGATGGAGTTTCCAGCATGAAGGTTAGGCATTGAAGGAAGTCTTCATGAGTGTGAGTTGAAGTTGCCCACAAAAATGAGAAAAGAAGAGTAATAACAAATTGAAAAAGCACTGTCGAGCTAATGGGCTTCATTTTTGTTTGTGTTTCTCTATTAAAAACAGGATGTGAGCTTTCTTATTTATAGTGTTATGAGGAGATATATACAATACATCATATTTGGTTTTTAGTGACTGTTGGGAAATTGTGACAGTCCCCAAACCGTCACTAAAAAGTATTTTCTGTGATAGTTTTTGGAAACTGTCACTAAAGACAGATGGGTTTTTTTTTTTTTTTTTTTTTACATTCAAACGAAGATGAAAATTACGTTCAAACGTTACATATACGTTCGAACATTGAGGCTATTGACGTGCGAACATGAAATGGTTTGGTGCCAACATTCGAACATTAGTAATTAAAGTTTGAATGTTAGTTGTAACTTTAAGTTAAATATGACTCTAATTTAAAAATTATGTGGTTTTTAAAGTGCATAATTTGTAAACAAGTCTAAAAAATTGTAATATATATTTATATATACACAATTTGTAAAATATAATTATATATTTATATATAAATATATTTTTGTTTATATATATAAATATATATTTATATATACATATATAAAAATATATTTATGTTTACATATATTTAAAGTGTAGTGATTTAGTATTATGGTTGGAAAATCTAATATTAAAGAAGATTGAGAAATGAAATTAAAAAACAATAGATTTATTAAATAATATTGTTCCTTACGTATATTAAAAGCAAAATACAAAATATGATAGAATTTTGTAGACAATACTCAGATGAACGTGTTGTTCACGAAATTCGTACTTTGTATCTCCTCAGTCAAGGATTCAACCTTGTTATTGAGCATAGCTACACAATGGGCTATCTTGGTGACAAACTTTTTTATAGCCACAATCTGTCGATCAATATGTGCAGTCAGCTATGAGATCACCGCATCCACCAAAGCAGGCTATGCATCTTCCATAGATGTACTCATCAACTGCTGACTGCTAGTCCCCACACTAGGCTAGGGCTACGTCGGAGGAACTAGATCTACTATAGGGGTGACTGATGTCAAGGATGCCCCCTCGCTTGTCCAATGCTACATCGATGCGTGGTCATGTCGAGGGGGCTCATTCTCTGTGACTCTTTCACCTGACTGGACTGGCACGCTCCGATAAAGTAATAGTTGGCTGATGATGACACCATATGGGAGGTTGATCGTGGAGACAAGGCTCGCCTCTTAACAGATCCTCTTAAAGATGTGCAGTGGCAAATCGAGAGGATCTCTATGTGCCACTCGGATAAAAAAACTATGTTCGAGTCTGACTAAATGTATTCTTATGTGCCACAAGATCCACGTTTGTTGCAACAATAAGTTGAAACATGCAGAAGAAAGGTAGTAGATGTATTTGGTTGAAGACGTTCTTCCTCTTGATTGGCATGCGGTCTCTCTCGATGAGGATGTAGAAATCCTCATCTCAGTCATCATCCCAAGCCTCGCGGTTAGAACCCTTAGCCTTTGACCGATCTACACCTCCAGCTGATGATGGCTGAACTGGGCCAGTAGAAGTGCCTTCACCTACTTCAAGTGTGCTGTGTGTAGATGTAGATGTAGATGTGCGAACCACAGCTGCATCGCTAGTCTGAGAGTCAGCTGTAGTCGATTTCTCAACTACTCGATGAATCCCGAGATGGTCGGCGATGACATCCGTTGAAATCTCAAACGACACACCACGTACAATCACGGTGTGAGAGGATGCGTCCTGAGGCTTGAAGCACATCCCCATATAGAACTCCCAAACCATTGAGGGGTATACATTCCCCCTCAATGTGCAAATATTTCCCCAGTCTCTATTGAGGAAGACATCTCTAAGGCTCATCTGCTCTTATCTGAGCTTGTCAAACTGATTAATCAGGACCTCTCTCTCCACCATAATAGTGTGAGCCCCGATCCAATCAGTGTCCTCAGTGGCTACTTCTCTCTCCCATTTCCTAGTATGCAAAGGATGAGCCATATCCTGAACATAGAAAAGGATAAAAAATTATTAGCATTAGAGTAGTATTAATTTTAAACTACTTTGCATTAACGTTTGAACAAAATTGGACATACATTCAAACGTTAAGTTAAAACGTTCAGACGTATGTGTTTCACATTGAAACATAATTACTACTTCTTCGAACGTATAGCATACACATTTGAAAGTTAATGCATAATGGCTAAAATTTTTTATTCTGTGTGTTTGAATGTTATTTCTTACACGTTCGAACGTATAAGTTTTGATGGTCGAACGTCAAGATTTGCGTGCGAACGTAAAATATACACATTCGAACGTAAAAGGAAAAACGATGAAAAAATGTGGGAAGTACTACGTTTGAATGTTTATATTAAACGTTCGAACGTAACTACTAATAAAATTAACGTTCGAATGTACTAAAATGTACATCCAAACATGAAATTCAAACAGCTTTGCATTTGAACTGTAGTACGTTCAAACGTTCTCATTGAAACATCTGAATGTTATGACACAGAATGGCTGAGTCGAAAATCACTACATTTTCATCTAAATGGCCAAATGCCACTGTAGAATAAAGTATAAACTTCAAGAAACCTTTCTACAGTGGCCATTTGGTCAATGGCAACCCATGGTGGCCTGAAAATGGAGTTGAAACTCTGGCAACCTAAATTTCTTAAATATTCTATTTTTCATCTAAATTTAAAAAATATATATATAATGACAAAATAGGGATGTCTACCTTTTTGTGATAGTTGTGGCAGATTTTGATAGCGGCAAGAAGTGTTTAACAGCTACGTTAAACGTGGAGAGAAATGCAAAATGTTGTGAAAATTGTGTTTCCCATTTTGGTTTTTGGCTTAAATAGAAAATGCATTCTAACGTAGTCTGATTAACATTCAAACGTTAATGTTAATGCCCGAACATTTATGAACCTAACATTCGAACATAAAATTAAATGTCCGAATGTGATAACTAAAACGTTCGAATTTATTATATTATATATAGTTATTTTATATATATTTTAGTACGTCCAAATGTTATAAAATAGTAAATTTGAATGTTTATACTTGAGAAAATATAATCTATTATAATATTATATATAGTCAATATATGATATAAAATAATATATTTTATTTTATATATTATAATATATGCTATATATAATATAGTTGGTTTTATATATATTATATATGAAACCAACTCTATATATAATATATTATATATATAATATACTATATATGTAATATAAAATATATAGATATACCTTTAAGTATATATATGTATACTATATATCTAATATATACTATATAGTATAAGTATAAGATATACCTTTAAAATATATACACTTATTCTTTTCAGTACGTAGTGACCTATTTTGTCTATTTTGACTACTAGTTCTTGGGTTACCATGTCTGTTTGTTGGTATACTTTTGCATGGGATAATAAACTGCAAGAGGAGATGTTTGTGTATAACTTATTAAGAGTAATGATGATATACTGAAAGTATTTTTGATACCATAAATTATTTCCCCTATGCTATAAATTATTAATTGAAATCAATTTTTTTTATAGAATATTTTAATTTTTAAAAAATAATCCACTATTTTTCAAGAATATATATTATCTTGCATGTAGGAGGCATCAAATTTATATATTATTTATAACATATTATATTAATATATTAAAATATTAATATATTATGTTATATATTAATAAAATATATTATATATTAGTTAGAAGACATATAACTAATATATATAAATATTATTAGTTATAACATATTTATATTAATATATTAACAACATAATATTAGTTATAAAATATGAAACGGTCGAACGTTTCTAGTTAACGTTCGAACATGAATAGACCTTCCTACTCAATGTTCAAACGTTAAATTATTAACGCTCAAAAGTTAAAAAAATGCAGAAAAATTCCCGATAATTTCCTCAGCTCTTATTATAACTGTTCATACGTTACATTATTTACATTCGGGCATTAGAAAAATGCGAGAAATCTCCCGCTCTTTTTTCCAGATATAATTATAAACGATTGAACGTTACATTATTTACATTTGGATGTTAAAAAATGTGGAAAAATTTCCACACTTTTCCTCAGCTCGTATAATAAACATTTGGACGTTACATTATTTATGATCGAACATAAAATTTAATTATACTTTTGAACATCTCCATCCGAAAACTGGGCGAAAAATGTTAGCGTTCGAACATATAATTTATATGTTTAAACGTTAGAACAAATGAAATATTTTAGAATGAAATCATGCACGGGATGAAAAGCAGCCTCATTTCAGTTTTATCTCGTGCGTGAAAGAGAGAGGCACCCGGTGAGAGATAGCTTGAGTGAGAGAGAGGGAGACGCGAAGTGGGAGAGTTTATGTGATGAGCCGCTTTTGAGTGTATTTTCGTTGGAATAATTGTTTTTATTTTAATTAATATATAGTTTAATTATTTTAATTTATTTGCGTTTTAAAATTGGTTTTTAATTTATTTGATGTTGTGTTTTATTTCTTTTAGTTGTTTTTGTGGTTTTAAATCTCTTTTGGCGGTTTAGTTTTGTTTCCCGGAATGAGGATTAGATCTCCTCTTTTCCCTACATCTCTTTTTCTTTTTTCTTTTTCTTTTTCCTTTTTCTTTTTTTTTTCTTCTTTTTCTTTTTTTTCTTTCTCTCTCCCGCGTCGTCCCCCCCGAGCTCTCTCTCTCTCTCTTCCCTCTCCCTCACGCCGAACGTCTCTTCAGCCCAACCCAGTGCCGTCCGGCCACCGTGTGGCCCACCACCGGTCCCAAACTCTTCCCCTCCCTCCGGCGCACCACCCCTCCAAAGCCCACCCCCAACTGCGCCGGCCGTTTTGGCCGGGAAAAGCTCTCTAAAGGCTGCACGGATTTTGCTCCGATCCGCCGCCGTCGCTCCACCTCCGCCACCATTTCTTCACCACTTCATCACCGGTCCCTTGCCGTCCTAACCCACCCATTTCCGGCCTCCAACGACCACCGGAACAGCTCCTACGAGCTTAGTTTCCGATTTGCATTTTCCGGCCATTTCCGGCGATTCCGCCGCCACCCACGGCCGTTCATCACTTCCAATAGCTTCACAACCATCCCTAGACCATTCCCTATCAATTTCGTGTCCTAGTTTGTCCCCGTTCAAAAGTGGGTTTTTCAAACCCACGGCCGCAGTGAATTTTCACTGTGACATTGCTTTTCCGCCGCCGTTTGCAACGCCGCTTGTTTTCTAAAATTACCGTATAGCGCTGTAAGTATTTTCCAAACCCTATTTCTAGATTTAAATATATATTGCTCTTTCAATTAATTAATCTGCTGGTTGGTTGATTCCGGACTGAGTCCGAGGAGTTCGGGGGTCGGATGGATGGAGGACGGAGATACTTGTTTTATTGATTTATGTTGGTTGGTTATCTTATTATGCATTGATATGGCATTACATGGTGCATGCACGTGTGTTTTTGTTTAAGTGTGAAAAGCCTGTGTATTGGCGTAAGTGGTCTTACGGGTACGTGTGTATCACGACCCCAAGCCGGGATGGGGTATTATCCCGGTGGAGCTCCTCTGGTCACTCGGGAGCGGAATAAACTGAGTGATGTCCCCTGAGTTGTCGCTAGATGACGGGAGCGGGGGCTAGGGGTTGCTCGGCTACGAACGCGCAGGGCGAGGAACCGAGCATCGCTCTACGCACCGACTCCGTGGCCCTTCGCTGGTGAGGGCTAGAGGATGCTTGGCTACGAACGTGCGGGGCACGGAACTGGGCATCGCTCGTTAGGTGTCACATGCGTGGTGGTACTCTGCGGTGTGGCACTGGAGCCAGGGTGTGCAGATGACCCCTAGGGGAGGTCATGGTGCATACGGATAAAAAAATGTGATTTTGGCATGTGTGGAAAACTGTGTCTTTGGGTTTTGTGCATTGGGCATGGTTCATGCATATTGTTTGAGTTCTATATGTGTTATTATCTGGTAGTGTTTGGGTTTTACTTACCTGCAGTACCATTTTTGGTTCCGTAGCTTTTGGTGCAGAGTTCGAGGAGGAGGAGGAGGCTGAGCCCGAGGATGCGGCTTCGCCGGGTTGCTGATGTCATGCTTTGTATTTGATATTTTATTATATGCGTGTTTTGTAATATTTTATTTATGTATGTTTTAAACAGCTTGTATTACGTTAAGAAAATTCTGGTACTTAGTTATGACTTTCGTTATCCGCTGCGTGTTCTTTCGTGCACATTTGTTGCCTTTGCACACACTCGGCACCCGTCGATAGGATGGTGACCCGGGTTGTCACCATCCGGATGTCTCGATTTTCCCGTGTTCGGGCGTGGGGATTTGGGGGCGTCACAGGTGGTATCAGAGCGGTTTGGCTCTGGGTAAAACCACGTGTCCCGTAGGTAGTACCAGAATGCTTTTTAAAGTTGTGTTTTAAAAATTATGTTAAGTATAGTTGTTTTATTTGTTTTGTTTGTTTGAGCTTGTTTGTTTGTTTGTATTTATTTGGTTATGTTTTTGCAAGCTGGTTTCTTTTGTTTCTTGCTGTGTGGTGTCGGTTTTGTTTTGTTGGTTTTATGATGGTTTTATTTGTTTTCTTAAAGGAGGGTCAAGAGTGGTGTTGTGACAGGAAAATGGGGAGACCAAGGAAAAATACTCAGGAGCCACGGGACAATACCTCCAGGGATGACTCCATAGCCGAAGCAATTCGGCAGATGACGGAGTTTATGCAACAGAGTGCGAGGTCTCAACAGGCAGGGCCTTGGCCACCACAAGGACCTTGGCCACCACAAGGGGGTCCTTGGCCACCATCAGGAGGACCTTATCCACCGTCAGGAGAGCCTTGTCCGCAACAAGGAGGGTTTTGGCCACAACCAGGAGGTCCCTGGCCATATCAGGGAGGGCCTTGGATGTATCTAGGAGGGTCCAGTAGCATGGTGCAAGCCGGATGCACCTATGAGCTCTTCCTGGCGCATAGGACTCTACACTTCACTGGAAATGAGGATCCACTTCAGGCTGGAAAATGGATCAAAGATCTGGAGAAAACTTTTGAGGTGTGTGGATGCACTGAGGCACAGCAAGTACTCTACGCCAGCTATCTCTTGCATGGTACCGCTTCTGATTGGTGGGATACCAAGAGGGTGCTGTTGGAATCTGAACTGGGATCTTTCGCTGCGGTGACCTGGCAGTGTTTCAAGAAGGAGTTCAATGACCGCTTCTTTCCTGCATCGGTAAGGAAGCAAAAGGCAAGAGAGTTCTCCAATCTGGTCCAAGGGGGCGCGACAGTGGAGCTGTACGCCCGGAGGTTCATAGAACTTGAGCGGTTTGCTCCTCACCTTGTCGCCACTGAGGAGATGCGAGCAGATCGTTTCCAGGAGGGGCTGCGTCATGACATACGTCGTATGGTGGTCAGCCATCGGATATCCACTTTTCAGGAATTAGTGGATGTGGCTACCCTTGTGGAGTGGGAAAATAATCTGAGTGTGGGTTCCCCTCCAGGGCATAAGAGGCAAAGTTTTTCTGGTGAAGGAAGTAGCTCGGGTTCGCCCCAGAAGTTTGTTCAGCGGACCGGAACTCGACCTCCTACGTCCTCAGGTGTTCGTATGGGAGGACAGGTGCCTATTTGTGGAGCTTGTAATAGAGCTCATGAGGGCGAGTGTCGGATGAGTAGCGGACCCCAGTGTTACCGGTGCGGCCAAGTGGGACATATCGCTCGGGATTGCTCCGTCAGAGTTCAAGAAAGCCGTGGAGGCAGACACGGTGGAAGAACCAACCCGAGACAAGCAGTACAAGCCCGGGTTTATGCTGTCACACCCGGAGAGGTGGATGATGAGGCACCAGCGACCCATGATGCTAGAGTAATTACAGGTATGGTTTAATTTAATCTTAAGTTGGATTTAATTTTTGGTGTTTGTGGTTTATTCTTTGCTTTCTGGATTTCATGGGTTGATGTGTTTGGTTCAGGAAGAGTATGCTTGTACTTTGTTTGATTCCGGTGCTTCACGGTCGTTTGTATCTTCCACGTTTGCTCGGGTGTGTAATTTGGTCACGGAGCCGTTGTCGAAGTCTATGGTAGTGGCTCTACCCGATGGTGAGATGGTGTGGTGTTCCAAGGTTGCTTTGGGATGCCCGTTAAACTTTGAGGGAAGGTTCTTGGATGCGGATTTGGTGGTGTTCAAGCTGTTGGGCTTCGATATTATCCTCGGGATGGATTGGCTATACCGATATTCTGCGAGTATTAATTGCAGAAGTCGGATAATTAGCTTCCAGCTTCCAGATGGTGATTGTCTGGAATTTGTGGGGAGTAGATTAAAAGAAAAACCGATAATTATATCGGCGATTCAGGCAAGACGAGAGATTGCATGGGGAGCGGATGCATTCGTGGTGCAGATGGTGTCCACGCCGTCTGAGAAGAAATCTTTGGCAGACATTCCAGTTGTGGAAGAGTTTCCCGATGTGTTTGTCGATGACTTGCCCGGACTACCCCCTGTTCGGGAGATGGAGTTTGTTATAGACTTGGAACCTGGAGCGGCTCCTGTGCATAAAGCTCCTTATCGCATGGCACCGGCTGAATTGAAAGAGTTGAAGGCTCAGTTGCAAGAACTGGTAGAGAAGGGATTTATTCAGCCTAGTACGTCGCCGTGGGGTGCACCAGTTTTATTTGTTAAGAAGAAAGATGGAACCCTCCGTATGTGCATTGACTATCGGGAATTGAACAAGGTGACCATCAAAAATAAATACCCTCTCCCGCGGATTGATGATTTGTTTGACCAGCTTCAAGGAGCAGCCGTGTTCTCTAAGATTGATCTGAGGTCGGGATACTACCAGCTGAGAATCAGAGACCAGGATGTGCCTAAAACTGCTTTCAGGTCGAGGTATGGGCATTATGAATTTAAGGTGATGCCGTTTGGGTTAGCTAATGCCCCTGCAGCGTTCATGGATTTGATGAATCGAGTGTTTCGACCTTATCTGGATTCCTTTGTGGTAGTATTTATTGATGATATACTGATTTATTCCCGAGATGTTGAAGAGCATGTGTATCATCTTAGTCTGGTACTAGAGAGATTGAGAGAACACCAGCTATACGCCAAGCTCAGCAAGTGTGAATTCTGGTTGGAAGAAGTTAAATTTCTTGGGCATGTAATTTCCCAGGGCGGAGTGGCAGTTGATCCTAGTAAGGTAGAAGCCATTTTGTCATGGCAACGCCCGACTACAGTACGTGAGATCAGGAGTTTCTTGGGGCTCGCCGGTTACTACTGAAGATTTGTAGAGGGTTTTGCTCGCCTATCTGGACCTCTCACAGCTTTGACTCGGAAGAATACAAAATTTGTTTGGTCAGAGAAATGTGAGAGAAGCTTCCAGGAATTGAAGAACAGGTTGACAACGGCACCAGTGTTAGCACTCCCAGAACCGCATAAGCCATTCGTAGTCTTCAGTGATGCGTCTAAATTTGGTTTGGGTTGTGTCCTTATGCAGGAAGGACGGGTTGTAGCCTATGCATCTCGTCAGCTAAAGGACCACGAGAAGAATTATCCGACGCACGATCTAGAATTGGCTGCGATTGTTTTTGCCCTTAAGATCTGGTGGCACTTCTTGTATGGGGAAGCTTGCGAGGTATTTACTGATCACAAGAGTTTGAAGCATTTGTTTTCCCAGAAAAATCTGAATATGAGGCAGAGGCGATGGCTGGAGCTAATCAGTGACTATCAGTGTGAGATCAAGTACCATCCGGGGAAGGCTAATATAGTTGATGATGCTTTGAGCCGGAAGTCGCACTTGGAAGATGAAGCCGAGCCGTCAGTATTGGAATCGTTGTTTTGTGGGATGAGAAGGCTCCTTGTAGAGAGTTCGCAGCAAGTAGAGATTTTGTCTTCAGTTCTTGATATTCGGGTAACTGATTTTGAAGAATTGAAAACTCTCCAAAGAAAGGATCCGAAGCTGCTGAACATCAGGAAAAGAGTCCGAAAATCTCGAGGGCCGTTGCATTATAGCATGGATAATGATGGGATACTTCGGTTCCGAGATCGTAGAGTGGTCCCAAAGGATTCAGATTTCAAAGAACGGATCATGGCGGAAGCTCATGCGGCCCCGTATTCAGTTCATCCCGACAGTACAAAGATGTATCGAGACTTGAAGAAAAATTACTAGTGGGATGGAATGAAGAAGGACGTTGCCTTATATGTGGAGAAATGTCACACATGCCGTCAGGTGAAGGCCGAGCATCAGAGACCTGCAGGTATGCTCCAACCCCTCCCTATTCCTGAGTGGAAATGGGATGATATCACGATGGACTTCGTAGTGGATTTGCCGAGAACGCCTAGTGGGAAGAATTCTGTTTGGGTGATTGTGGACCGGTTAACGAAGAGTGCTCATTTTCTGCCTGTTAATAACACCGACTCTTTGGGTAAGTTGACCCGTTTGTATGTCAAAGAGATAGTGCGACTACACGGCGTACCAAAGAGTATAGTGTCGGATCTAGACCCGAGGTTCACATCGCAGTTTTGGAAGAGTTTGCAAGCAGCTTTGGGTACTAAGTTGAAGTTCAGTACTGCTTATCACCCGCAGACAGACAGCCAGTCAGACCGCACCATTCAAACCCTGGAAGACATGTTGCGAGCATGTGTCGTGGAATTCCAAGGGAGTTGGGAAAATCATTTGCCACTCATCGAGTTTGCCTACAATAACAGCTTCCATGCGACCATTCAGATGGCTCCCTATGAAGCTCTTTATGGGAGAAAGTGTAGGTCGCCCTTGTGTTGGGATGAAGTTGGGGAGAGTAGGGTAATTGGACCCGAAATAATTCAAGAAATGCAAAGCCAAGTCCGGATCATCAGAGACAAAATGGCGGCAGCTCAGAGTCGCCAGAAAAGCTACGCTGATACCAGGAGGAGAGAATTGTCATTTGAAGTTGGTGATTGGGTTTATCTTAAAGTCTCTCCCATGAGAGGTGTTAAGCGTTTTGGTAAGAAGAGGAAGCTAGATCCAAGGTATGTCGACCCTTTTCAGATTCTGGAGAAGGTAGAGTCCGTCGCCTATAGAGTTGCTTTGCCAGATTATTTTGGGGATGTTCATGACGTCTTCCACGTATCATCCCTGAAGAAGAGCTTTGGATAGCTAGAGCCACATTTCGTCGACCCAGCGGGTATTCAGTTGCAACCGGATCTCACTTATGAGGTTGTTCCGTCACAGATTTTGGATTGGAAGGAGCAACAGTTGAGGTCCAAGACGATACCTTTGGTTAAAGTGGCTTGGGGAGATCCGTTAGCACAAGACTTCTCTTGGGAGCGAGCAGCGGACATGAGGGAGCAGTACCCGTATTTGTTCGAATAAAGAAGGTATGTGTCTTAATCTTGATCACAGATGGTTTATATGCTTTCTTGTGGCTTGCTTTAAGTTGGTGGTTGATTTGCAATTTTGAGGACGAAATTGTTTTTAAGGAGGGGAGGATGTGATGACCCGCTTTTGAGTGTATTTTCGCTGGAATAATTATTTTTATTTTAATTAATATATAGTTTAATTATTTTAATTTATTTGCGTTTTAAAATTGGTTTTTAATTTATTTGATGTTGTGTTTTATTTCTTTTAGTTGTTTTTGTGGTTTTTAATCTCTTTTGGCGGTTTAGTTTTGTTTCCCGGAATGAGGATTAGATCTCCTCTTTTCCCTACATCTCTTTTTCTTTTTCCTTTTTTTTTTTCTTCTTTTTCTTTTTTTTCTTTCTCTCTCCCGTGTCGTCCCCCCCCCGAGCTCTCTCTCTCTCTTCCCTCTCCCTCACGCCGAACGTCTCTTCAGCCCAACCCAGTGCCGTCCGGCCACCGTGTGGCCCACCACCGGCCCCAAACTCTTCCCCTCCCTCCGGCGCACCACCCCTCCAAAGCCCACCCCCAACCGGCCGGCCGTTTGGCCGGAAAAGCTCTCCAAAGGCTGCACGGATTTTGCTTCGATCTGCCGCCGTCGCTCCACCTCCGGCCACCATTTCTTCACCACTTCATCACCGGTCCCTTGGCGTCCTAACCCACCCATTTCCGGCCTCCAACGACCACCGGAACAGCTCCTACGAGCTTAGTTTCCGATTTGTGTTTTCCGGCCATTTCCGGCGATTCCGCCGCCACCCACGGCCGTTCATCACTTCCAATAGCTTCACAACCATCCCTAGACCATTCCCTATCAATTTCGTGTCCTAGTTTGTCCCCGTTCAAAAGTGCGTTTTTCAAACCCACGGCCGCAGTGAATTTTCACTGTGACGTTGAATTTTCGCCGCCGTTTGCAATGCCGCTTGTTTTCTAAAATTACCGTATAGCGCTGTAAGTATTTTCCAAACCCTATTTCCAGATTTAAATATATATTGCTCTTTCAATTAATTAATCTGCTGGTTGGTTGATTCCGGACTGAGTCCGAGGAGTTCGGGGGTCGGATGGATGGAGGACGGAGATACTTGTTTTATTAATTTATGTTGGTTGGTTATCTTATTATGCATTGATATGGCATTACATGGTGCATGCACGTGTGTTTTTGTTTAAGTGTGAAAAGCCTGTGTATTGGCGTAAGTGGTCTTACGGGTGCGTGTGTATCACGACCCCAAGCCGGGATGGGGTATTATCCCGGTGGAGCTCCTCTGGTCACTCGGGAGCGGAATAAACTGAGTTGTCGCTAGACGACGGGAGCGGGGGCTAGGGGTTGCTCGGCTACGAACGCGCCGGGCGAGGAACCGAGCATCGCTCTACGCACCGACTCCGTGGCCCTTCACTGGTGAGGGCTAGAGGATGCTTGGCTACGAACGTGCGGGGCACGGAACTGGGCATCGCTCGTTAGGTGTCACATGCGTGGTGGTACTCTGCGGTGTGGCACTGGAGCCAGGGTGTGCGGATGACCCCTAGGGGAGGTCATGGTGCATACGGATAAAAAAATGTGATTTTGGCGTGTGTGGAAAACTGTGTCTTTGGGTTTTGTGCATTGGGCATGGTTCATGCATATTGTTTGAGTTCTATATGTGTTATTATCTGGTAGTGTTTGGGTTTTACTTACCTGCGGTACCATTTTTGGTTCCGTAGCTTTTGGTGCAGAGTTCGAGGAGGAGGAGGAGGCTGAGCCCGAGGATGCGGCTCCGCCGGGTTGCTGATGTCATGCTTTGTATTTGATATTTTATTATATGCGTGTTTTGTAATATTTTATTTATGTATGTTTTAAACAGCTTGTATTACGTTAAGAAAATTCTGGTACTTAGTTATGACTTTCGTTATCCGCTGCGTGTTCTTTCGTGCACATTTGTTGCCTTTGCACACACTCGGCACCCGTCGATAGGATGGTGACCCGGGTTGTCACCATTCGGACGTCTCGATTTCCCCGTGTTCGGGCGTGGGGATTTGGGGGGGTCACAGTTTAAGAGAGAGAGAGAGAGAGAGAGAGAGAGAGAGAGAGAGAGAGAGAGAGAGAGAGAGAGAGAGAGAGAGAGAGAGAGAGAGAGAGAGAGAGAGAGAGAGTAATTGTTAATTCACAAAAATTGGTTTATTCTTGAAGAGGGGTAAGGTGAGATTACTTTCACCTAGAAATTTTTGTGTTATTTGTTAATAAATTTATTATAGGTGAACTAATTAAATTTGTATATTTTTTGAAGGATTATTTGGTGGAGCTTGTAATCAACTATTTGATTTGATACAGTTTTTTGTTGGGCTAGGTATATTTCTAAACTTTGTTGTGATTTTATTGTGAATTTGTTTGTGAATATGTCAATATATGCATAAATTGTGATTATTGTTTGTTTTATTGAATATATTTGGAATATGTTTATATATTGTTATTATTGTTTGTATTATTGAATATGTTGGGAATATGTCAATATATTGTGATTATTGTTTGTAAAGTTTTATTGAATATGTGGTGAATATGTTTATAAGTTCTGAATTTGTGTATGAATATTTATTAATTATGTTCTGAATACGTGAAATTGTTGTGATTATGTTATTAAATATGTTGAGAATATGTAAAATTATGATAATTATTGTTAACATTTAATATATATTTAATATGAGAATAAATATTTAATATGTAATAAGTATATATAATATATTCATACTAGTTTAATTAGAATATGATTATTGTACAACTTATAAGTAAATAACTTAACTGTATATAAAGTATAATGTACATGTAATAACTATATTTGGCGGTAACACATTAAATATTCCTACCCTTGTGACTTTCCAAATCATTATATTATTAAATATATATATATATATAAATTAATAAAGTAAAATACTTTTCAAAAAAGAGGTATTGAAGTCACCAAATAAGTTGAGAGTTGGAAGGAATAAAAAACTCCATATTCAATATAAAATAGAGTAATTTATAATAATGGATCAAGTAAATGTTTAATTAGAATATACTATATACTTTTTGTCTATATAAATAAATAACTCACTCAATTAAGTATATAAATATTAGGAAACATTTTAGACATAATAACTAATTATAACTAATATGTGCTTCTACTAAGTTATAATTATAAATAATAAAAAATAAATATATTTCAATTATAATAACAAATATATATTTATATATAATAACAAATATATATAAAATAAGAATTATAATAACAAATACATTCTATATATAATAGCAATTATAATAACAATATTTTTTTTATTTTTTATATATAATAACAATGTCAAACAAATAGTTATGTTATTTTGTTAAACTAGAGAGAAGAATTGTAAATATGCTCACAAACTTCCTATCTTGGAGAGAATGATTGATAATTATCTTGAAGGAAGATCCGTCAAGTTGCTTAACTCTCAGTCTCTCCAACCTTTAGAGTTGTCAAGGTCGGATAGTTTGTAACAGTTAAGTAATTGGACATAAATTTAGATATTTTTTCAAGATCATTATCAATCATTTCTCTACAAGATAGGTAATTTGTGAGCATATTCTTTTATCTAAGCTCTCAATATAACACTATTATATTTGTAAGACACTGTTAATTCAAACAACATGAAAATATTGTTTGCAGTATTTTTTGTAAGATATTGTGTGACATTACATAAAGAACCTTAGACCCATTTGGAAATTAGTGTACACTAATTCCTGAATTGTCCAGTGTGTACAGTTTGAGATTATATTATCTGTATTGCACATTTATGTTACTCCTACTGAACACGTTTAGTATGAAGTTTCGGTGTCTTCCTCCACTATTCTTCGGGTATACTGTTCAAGGGTCTCAATCCCTTTATGTGAACATGTATACTTGGAGAACTATCAGGAGGTGCTGCCAAAATTTCTACTAACGTGAAAAATAGTAGAGTGACGAAATATGTGTAATATGGATAATATAATCTCGAATGGGATAGGACCAACTACCTTATCGAAAGAGGAGTTTGAATTGGAGTATGACATGCATGTGAATTTTCTCTGCACATGTTACTAATAGAGAACTCTTTTAGAAATGGACAAAAGTTGGATGCATCTAAGTGATGGACTTGGAAAGGATTACATACCCTATGCGCATGGAGTAAGAACCTTCATTGATTTTACAAAGGCTTCTGTTGATAGTCGTGGTTACATTAAGTGTCCATGTCGAGGGTTTAAAAATTTGTGTGCGATAGGGTTGGATGAAGTTGAAGGTCATATATTTGTGAACGGTATGGATCTAGGGTATACCCAATGGGTACTACACGGTGAGCCGTATGCATAGTCAGTGGATGCATTGTTTGGTCAATTGAATTATTTGCAGCATGTGGCTGATGATTATGAGTGGGATGAGATGGAGGAGATGTTGGGTGACATTGGAGTAGGGATGTTTATAGATGAGGTTGACAACAATGCCTCAAGTGGTCAAGAGACTGATTCTGAAAATTTTGCTGCAAGGTGGGAAGATGCAAAGCGCAAGCTTTATCCAAAGTGTACAAAACATTCCAAAATGTCGTTTATTGTGCGGTTGCTTCACATTAAGTCATTGTGTGGGATGTCAACGAAAGTAATAAACATGGCATTGAACTTATTTAATGAGGTGCTTCCCGAAGGGTCTACATTGCCAAAGAATTTTTATGAAGCGAAACAATTGAGAAATGGGTTAGGGTTTGAGTAGAAGTCCATACATGCATACAAGAATAATTGTGTTTTGTTCTGGAAAGAAAACGAGGAGAAACAAGCGTGTCCTGTATGCAGAGAGTCAAGGTAGAAGGGTAAGAAAAATGTGCCAATTAAGGTGTTGCGATATTTTCCCATGAGACCTACATTGCAAAGACTATATATGTATAAGAAAATAGCTCACGATATGAGATAGCACGAGGAGAAAAGAGTTAAGGATGATGCATATATGAGGCACCTAGTTGACTCACTTGCATGGCAATCTTTCGATAATCAATACCAAGAGTTTGGAATGGAAGCTCGAAACGTGCGCTTAAGACTCACAACCGATGGATTCAACCCTTTTGGGAATACGAGCGCAAGTTATAGCACTTGGCCTGTAATGTTGATTTCCTACAATCTTTCACTATGGAGGTGTATGAAGGCACCTAACTTTTTGTTAACTTTACTTATCCTCAGCCCGAGATCACTTAGGAATGATATTGACGTATACATGCAGCCGTTGATTGAAGAGCTGAAAGAATTATGGGAAACAGGCATCAGAACTTATGATGCATCTACATCGACACCAATTCATATACATGTTGTGGTAATGTGGATGATAAATGACTTTTCAGCATATGAGAATCTTTCTGGTTGGAGTACTAAAAGGAAGTTAGTGCGTCTGATGTGTAATAAAGAAACTGCTAGTGAATGGTTAAAATGTTCTCAGAAGTTCTATTTCATGGGTCATCGATGTTATTTACCCAATTATGCATGGAGAACAGAATGCGCTAAATTTGATAAAAGAGTAGAGGATAGAATTGCACCAAATGAGTTGTCTGGGGAAGAGATAGTGGAACAACTAGTACATGTTAGAGTAAACAATTTTGGCAAAGGTCGGGAAAGAACAAGAGAAAACGACGCACAAGAGAATTGAATTGGATAAAGCATAGTATTTTTTTTTTTTTTACTTATCGTATTGGTCGTCCTGCATGTTGCAACATAGTTTGGATGTAATGCACATAGAGAAGAATATCTATGATATTATACTCGGTACATTAATGAGCATTAACAAAAATATGAATGACACGATCAAGACGAGGAAAGATATTAAGAGAATGGGAATTAAACATTATCTACATTTGGGATGGAAGGCAACAAGGTGGTCATGCCGCATGCATGTTTTACGATGAGGAGGGAGGAAAGGATGAACTTTTGCAAATGGTTGCACGGTGTGAACTTACCAGATGGGTATGCTTCAAATATTGGTAGATGCTTGAGCCTTGATGACTGTAAAATTAGTGGATTGAATAGTCATGACTGCCATGTATTTTTGCAGAAGTTATTACCAGTGGAAATTCGTGGGAAGATGACATCTAATGTACATGTCACCATATCCGAACTATGTATATTTTTTAAGGATTTGTGTGCTTGGGTAGTAAATCGAGCTATGTTGCAGAAGATGGAAGAGGACATTGCTACTATACTATGTAAATTCAAGCAGATCTTTCCACCATCATTTTTTGTTACCATGGTCCATTTAGTAATATATTTACCCCGAAAGGTACTATAGGGTGGACCAATGTAGTTCCATTGGATGTATCCAGTTGAAAGATATTTAGATCGACTGAAGTGCACCATTGGGAATAAAGCCAGAGCTGAGGGTTCAATAGCATAGGCCTATATACACAATGAATGGTTAACATTTTGTTCTCTATAAATCTTTTGGTGTTGAGACATGATTTAATCATCAAGAACGAAATGTTGATCTTGCTGCTCCACCTCCTCGTGAGCTATTAGTGTTTTCTCATAATGTACAACCATTGGATGCACAAACGGGTTACGATTTAATGGGTAAAGTTTGATGGTACGTGCTAAATAATTGTCGAGAGATTGATGACTATCTTAGATATGTCGTTACATGGTTTGAATAATTCTAGTTGAAAAAGTTTAACTACAACTTTTGTGCTCAATTATATTTATTTGCATTTATATACAATGTTCACATGAACAAACTTAGGACGGAAGGCATAGAAAATATAGAGGCAAGACAAGAGGAAGAATTTCCTGGATGGTTTGAACAACGTGTATGAACAAAAATTTCATAAATGTTAGATTTTGAAACTTTTAACTCTGTGTAACTTTTAATAAGTATATACTATTTCAATTAATAAATTTTAGAACAACGTGTTCATGATCCTGGATCAGTTTTTTTGAATTGTATGCATTGGCTCGTGGTCCATTAAATAGAGCACTTTGATACACTGCATGTACAGTTCGAGGTTATAGATTCCAACTCTAGACCGTGAATGTAGTAGAATGATTCAAAATTATGGTGTGTTGATCAATGAGAGTCATGGAACAGATGATATTGACTATTATGGTGTTTATACGTGATATTATCAAATTGAAATATCTGGATGGGACGATAACACATGTCGTTAAATGTGACTGGTGGGATCTAGGCAGTGGTCGGCTTTCGATACATAGGGATAATCATTTTACGAGTGTCAATACTGCATCTAAATGGTAAGAAGATGATCCATTTGTATTGGCTTGTCAATCTACCAAAGTCTATTACTTGATTGATCTAATGAAAAACATTAATGAAGATAGTGGAGAGGTAACTTGACGAGGTAACTTGACGAGTCATACAAAAATTTGTCCCTCGAAATATATATGAAGCAGGAACGAGTGCGGATTATGAAAATAGTAGAGATGAAGATGACACTCCGATTGTAGGGGCCTACCAAGAAGATGGAGAGGGTGCTAACTTGTTTGTTTATCTCAGTGTACTTGATTTGCTTCCCTTATGTAGGGATGACGTCCCACCCATCCATCTCGACCTGTCAGTATTAAATAATCATTCAATTCAAGTAAGTGAGGAAGAAGAAGAAGAAGACGAAAAAGAATTCAGGGAGGAAGTGGATAAAAAGGATGAAGAAGAGGTTGATGACGACGATGAAGATGTTATTGAGGGAGATTTTGTAACAAGTATGAAAAATACATTCGAATATGAAGAAGAAAAGTAGTAAAAATATTTTACAATATAGGTGACTGTAGAATGTTATACTTTTCATAATTTCTTCTAATTAATTTTCTTTATCATCTTAATCATTTTCAAGGATGTCGCCAAAACAACAAAGAAGAAATATGCCTCATCTGCCAAGTCCAAGTCTTGAACTTGTTGAGGACCCCCCACCCAAGGAATCTGCTACTGAAGATCAAGTTAACATGACAGAGAACGACAGCCAATCGACACCTACCACTAAGGAAATGTCTATGATAATTAATTATATATTAATACTTTTGCCTCAATAACTACATAATTAATTAATTGTACTATTATCTATTAGTTGATGCATTTGCTCTTCGCGCTCGTGGCTATACACGTATCATTTCTCTAAAAAAAATCGTAGGCATGGAAAACTCAAGATCACCATTCCTGATAATTCTACTAGAGGAGTGGTTGATAGTGCAGCAACGCTTTCCTTCTATATTGGCACAGTAATCCATGCTTATGCTCCATTTCATATGCGATCATGGAGAGATGTTCTGAATGAGATTAAGGAGCACATTCGGAGTTATGTGCTGGTGAGTTTACTATGAAAATACATTTTTTTCACCTAGATTAGTATATCATGTTTTTGACGCAATTCACTTATTAGGATGAATTCGACCTCGACTTTGGCCGTAGCGAGGATTTGAGAACTGTGAATGAGTTAATAGCTACACTATCCCGACATCAGAAGGGACGATGTCACGACCACTTCAAGAAGTTTGAGATGTTGGAAGAGGCTACCAGTCCCCTTTCCAGTAGATGAAGTTAGACGATTGGAGAAAGTATTGTAATCTTCTTCGCATCTTCAGATTATCAAGTATTCTAGATTTATTTCTCTTAATTATTTACATTTATATTTGTTCTATATATTATATGTATATATATTACAATTGACATTCTTAATTAATGTTATAGCACTTAAGTGCTACAAATGCACAGAATAGATCCGCTCTAACTGTCCACCATCGTGCCTGTTCAAGGTCATTCCACTGTCTTGCTGAAAAAATGGTAATTAATAAATTATAGAATTCATTTATTTTTCTGATATTCTTTTATATAAGTACTAATACTATCTTTTTAAAATTGCTACACTTTGTTAGAAATGTGATGATCCTGAAAACTTTTCCCTCATTCATGTCTATGCTGCTACTCACACTAATGAATGTAGTGAGTGGATGGATCCTGCCGCTGTAGATAATTATGTAAGCGGTATTAATTTTGTTACATAAATTATGCAACGTGTTATCTAGATTATTTTTTATTTGTATTTCTTTTAATACTTTACTTATTGTGTGTTTTCTTTTAAATTGTAGGAAAAAATAATGGAAATGCAGTCAGCTTCCGAGGAATCCTCTCCAAGTGACATAGATATATTTACGCAAGTGCTCGAACCCAAGTCTAGTATGGCAAGAGGTTTGGGACGATCTTTAAAGCATTCATCCGGTTCATCTTTCACAACCCAACTGACTTCACAAATTAATAATCTTACAAAAGATTTATAAGTTGCATGGTGCGAGAATAAGTATATGAGGTCGAGACAACAATGAGTTGAAGCTCTTAGAGCGACAGTTTCATTTAGAGACACGTTTGTAGGATCAACAGAAAGACCAAGAGGAAAGAATATGCAATAAAGTTCAAGAGCAAGTGCAGTGGGAGATGATGGTGTAAATGGAGTGTTTTATGCTTTTGCAATAAAATTGCGGTGGGCGAGGAGGAAAGAAGAAGAAGAAATAAATTTTATCAATGTTTTAATATCTAATTTTGAAACATTATAGGACATTGTTAGTTGTTAGTGTAAATATGATACAATTGATATGTTTTTAAATTTTTTTAATTTTATGAAATTAGTATTTCTGATCTATACATTCGAATGTAAATGCAAAACATTTGAACGTTGGTTCACATTCAAACAGACGTTTGAATGTAATTAAACAAAATTAAAAAATAATGTTTCAACGTACAACTAAATGTTCGAATGTAAACATACTCAAACTAACAAAATGTTCGAATATTTAAGTGATTAATGTTTGAACAAACATCCGAACGTACACACATTCATTCGAACGCTTCTTCGTTAACATTCAAATTAGCATCCAAACGTTATACTAGTTACGTTTGAACATTAGTTCGTTAACGTTCGAACTAAAATTAGAATGTTTATTGTAGTTAACGTTCAGACGTATCAACGTTCAAACAATAATCAATGGACATCAACTTCTGTCCTTCAAATGCCAATCGGTCAGGTTGACGTTCGAATGTTATGTCATACGTTTGAATGTTACTTTCTGTAATAGTTTTCAACCGTCACAAAAAAATTTCACGTTCAAATATTATACCAAACGGAACACCTCCAACCATCACTAAAAGTACTTTTACTGAAAGTTGCATAGTAAATTGTCATCAATTGTATTATGTGATACATATTAGGTGACGGTCGTGGTAATGGTTTCAAACTGTCACCACATATATTTGGTGACATTTGGGTCATTTTTTGTGACAGTTTCCTCAATCACAAAATACAAATTATGTTGTAGTGATACATACTTTGTTGAATACTTGGAAATTAATGTGAAAATTGTACGTACAATGGTGAGTATTACAGCTGTTACATATAACGTACATATTTTGTAACTTTGCAAGAAATCATGAATTCCAGAGAAAACTCAAAGATATCGTGCACGTAGTAAATTAGCCCAAATTGCATGGCGAATCTCATATAATCATTACAACTTTTTTAAATTCTCAAGCAAAATATAATAAATAATTTAATTTTTTAAAATCTTAAAACAAAATTAATATTAAAAAATTATATTATAATAATATTTTATTTAATTTTTAACAAAATATTTCATCACATCTGTACTGCATACTTTTATTCAATTTTGTGAAGAGTACATACTTATTTTCTTTAGCAAATTAATTGTCTTGCATGCATGCATGGGGCTAACTAATTTTGGACTCTTTGATGATCAATTTTAAGATTTCACGATCGTAATGTTGGTTTATTTTTGCAAGAAGATTATATATAGTTTGATTTATTTTGTTGAATTATCTATTATTATTTACAATGAAAATTCTAAGGCTACACTCGGATGTTGAGCTGAGTTGAATTCTTTATGAATAGTATTAAGTTGAAATGATGGAGTGGGCTTTGTAAGACCTACCTAAGATGAGTTTAGTTGTGTTAAGATGAGTTTATATATATTTATGTAAAGTTAACAAATATTGTGGATTCCACGTGTAAAGAAGTATTTAGTTAAAAAAGATTTTAGATTTTACATAGGCCTGCAACCCGATGAGGCCAAGTTGGATCTGTGCATGGTCCGACCCAACCCGGCGACCAAAACATGCCAAACTGACCCGACCCGTCTGTACATGCGGGTCTGTACTAGGGGTGAGTTCGGTCCGGTCCGGGAAGGTTTTATGGACCGGACCGGTTCAGTCCAGGGTTTTCCCACCCTGGACCGAACCGAACTCCCTAAGGGTCGGGATGGTCCGGTCCCATTCGATTCGGTCCAGTCTAGTCGGTCCATTCGGTCCACGGTTGACTTAGTATTACTATATCTCTTCAAACACCACACATTTATTAATACTCTATGTCATACTATATTAAATAATAGTAATACTCTTATTACTATTACTCTATGTAGTTATATTAAATACTATATTACTAATACTCTATATAGTTATAGTGATTTAATACTAACATATTACATATTAAGTTAACTATACTAATACATTATAAATTTATACATATATGATATATTATAATTTATACCATAACTCTTATAATATGTTAATATATTAATATATACTAGTACTATATATTATAGTTAATAGTTATACATTAAATAGTATAATAATACATTGATACTAAATATATATAGTTATAGACTTATAATGATTCGTAATATATAGACTTTACTAATAGTCTATAACTAACCGTAAATTCATAATAACTAAATCATTATAAGTCTATAACTATATATATTTAGTATCAATGTATTATTATACTATTTAATGTATAACTATTAACTATAATATATAGTACTAGTATATATTAATATGTTAACATATTATAAGAGTTATGGTATAAATTAGTATAGTATTAGTATTATAATTTACGATTAGTATAGACTATTAGTATAGTCTATAAGAATTTATAGACTATTCGTAATAGTCTATAACTATTAGTAATATATATAGTTATAGACTTATACTAGTATAAGTAATATTAGTTATGTTGAATCAATCAGTTAGTATAACTATCAGTAATTTGTATTAGACTATTAGTAATTTAGTATAGCTATATTATATCAGTAGTATTAGTTATGTTGAATCAATCAGTTAGTATAACTATTTTCTACATTATTAGTATTAATAATATTAGTATTAGTTATAACCATATATCTTATATTAGACTTAAGAGTCTTAGACTATATAATAGACTAATAATATTAGTACAACTGTACAACTATATATTAATACTAATTATAGTGAAAAGTATAACTATATAATAGTATTAATAGTAGATTAATTGTATAGCTATATATTAGTATTAGTTATATTGTTATAGTGATTTAGTATATTATAGTTTCTATATTATAATTTATACTATAACTCTTATAATATGTTAATATATTAATATATAGTAGTACTATATATTATAGTTATACATTAAAGAATATAATAATACATTCATACTAAATATGTATAGTTATACAGTTGTAGTGATTTAGCTATATATTACTATTAGTATTACTTATGGTATTTAATATAACTATATAGCCTATATTAGTGTAAGTATAACTATAATATATTATAATATTAGACTATTAGTATTATTTTTTTAATACCATATTAGACTATTAATATTAGTATATAATTATAAATATTCGTATAAGTAAAAAATTATATTTATATAAATTATATATATAATTATATTTTTTTCATTCGGTCCGGTTCGGGGTGGAAAACCCCTAGACCGGGACCAATGAGTTCGGTCCTCCTAAAAATGGACCGGACCGGACCGGATCCAATTCAGTCCGGTCTGGTTAAAAAATGGACAGTCTGGACCGGTTAATTCTCAGGCCTAGTCTGTACGGACGGGTCAGATCTTTCTTTCTTCTTCTTCTTCCTTTTTTTTTTCTTCGTATATGTTTGAAATCACTGCCAAATATGTTCAGTATATGTTCAAAATCTAGCATGGGTGATCTAAGTAATTAATTCTGCTCTTGGCTCCTGATCACATATATATATAGCTTTTTATTCAGCAAAAAGAAAAAAGAATCCTACGCTTACTGGGATTAATATATATCTTCAAATGGTTTAAATTATAAAGTTTGCATGCATGTACGTACTTATCCCTAACAAAAACTGTACAATATTCATAAATGTAAGGCGAATGACATTTATTGATGATAATCAACAAAACAGTAACTGACCCAATAATAAGCAGTACTAAAAATCGATCAAAACACTGTCTAGCAGATACTAATTCCCAAGAGTATTAATACATCTTCCAAGCAACTTTTCAATCAATGCAGACTCTAATCCATCCACATGCCAAGCTTTTGGTGCCTTTTCTTTCAGCTGTTCCTTCTTTCAGTAAAGGAAATAATGTAAGAAATCATGAACTATAATTTATGCACTGCACTATAATTTGTAAGATTGAAAATGGTGAAGAAATCATGAACCATGGACAATCAACAGTCTGGCTATTATGTTGTAGGTATTCCTTAACTGATTAAATACATAGATATATATATATATATATAAATAAGTACAGTTTTACTAACAAAAGTTAATAAGGCACTTTTCAAATATTCCCCACCCCAAATAAAGAAAACCAGCCCAAGGGTCTGTATATTCCATCCCCCAAAACTCCCAACTCGGATAAAAGCAATATAACCCATGCAAAACATAAGGGCATGTAATCCAACCACGTAGGCAAACTTTTTATAGACTAAAAGCTCAGAGGAAAACTAAAATGACAAGAAGCTAGACAAACCATGCAAATGCTTTTTATTGCTGATCCTTAACCATAAGAACCGAAGTCAAAACACAACTATTGGAGGACGTAAGATTAGAGTAGTGTGAAAGTTCTTCGCTCGAGTCTGAAATCAGCCTTTTTGATGAATGATAGGAGGACAAAGTCGCAAACAATCCAACATGATTGCAAATTAATCAATTAAGGATACCCTGTTTTAGATCAGAACAATTAATGCTTGATGTACCAGTAAAGACAATAATTTATATACTCTTGGTCTTGGAACTAGGCTATTTGTTTTTTGTTTTGTTTTTCCGGCCTTGAAATCCCACACAGAGAATACTGTACTGAAAATATTCTTAACTCTTTTTCTTTTTAGTTATGAGGGTGAAAAAGAGTGAAAATGTCATGGTCAGGTTGCAAGCTCCTGTTAATGAGCTGTTAGTATATATTGGTTGTAGTGTTACAGATCATAAAATCATGATACTGGTCGGTAGTCTCCTAATTATTGGGGAATGTACCCTACTTCCAGCCAAAAAAAAATTGGATATTAAAACTTATTGTAATCAAACCAATTATGCACGAAACCGTAGTTCAGAACAAAATAGAAAAATTCACAAGAAGGAAAAAAAAAAAGAGTCCACATTAAAGAGCAATGAAACTTTATTATACCCAAATGGCTAGAGTCTGATGTGTAAAAACTGCCATGTCAAACTAGGCGAAATCAAAAGAAAAGATAGAAACCAGAAATCACAACCTACTCAGTCACAAATGTCCCGTTAACCAGAGCCAGGCATGTAAGGAGTAGTTTTTAGAGACACGTTAACCCAAACCAGACATGCAAGGAGCAGTTTTTGGAGACACCTTAAGCCAAACAAGACATGCAAGCAGGAATAAGATTTATTCACAGACCGTAATACCTAAAAGTTCAACAAAACGCGGCTGAAAGAGCAAGGTCCAGAGATTCCAGTAATGCTGCAAGCAAAAGAGGGCAAAAGAACTGCTAGAACGTTATATACCCAAATAAACTGTCCTAGAGAGAATAAAAACAAAAACACCGCAGGAACCAAGTTCAAAAGACAGGATAAAAAAAACAAAACAAACTTACCTAAACAAACAGTTAAGAAAGGAGAAAAAAAAAAGTAAAAAGAGCACGACAAAAAAAAGAAAGATGCAAAATGCCCAGTAGAGACGAAAACCAAAACGAAAATAAAAATAGTGACCGAATATTCTCGTAAAGCCTCTAAAATTTTTAAAAATAATAAAAAACAAAAACAAGTCGATTATAGTTAAAGCCTCAAAGCAGGGAGATTCTGTAATCTCAGAAGTAGAAACAGAGACAACAGTCGCAGATCGAGCTCACACACATGCAACACCTAAAAAGCACACAACAAAGCATAAACAAGAGCAGCATTACACATATAGAACCAGAATGAAGGAACCCGAAAAGAAACAACAGTAAACACTTTCCCAGACAGCAAAATCTGCAGTAGACAAAAGAACAAGGAGAGCCCAAAAAACTGGGGGCTAGGCCAAACTTATAGATATCTATGAGAGATGAAGAGAGAAGTAAAACGCTCAAAATGAATGACTGATTATTGAATTTTTCTAAAATGAGAGAGAGAGAGAGTAACATAAAATTGTTAGAAACTCGCAAAGGTTGGGGATCGGTGAAAAAGAAATAACGGGAAGAGAGAGTAATAGAGGGGAGAAGTACCAGAGGGGAGAAGTACCAGTGAGAGCGTGCAGATCTGGACGCAAGGTGGAGCAGCAACAAATGGGAGCAGCAACGGAAGGTCGACGGCGAACAGAAACGACGATATCTAACGAAGGAGAGGAATGGAGTGCGTGGATAGTGTTTGAGGAGAAAAGACTAGAGAGCTGGGGTGTTTTACGTGATCGGTTTCGACCGATAAGTATAACTTGAGTTTTGCTATTCATTATTTTTAAATCAATTCTTTTAAGTGCAAGTGATTTGGCACACTGACTCGCATCGATGCTGACTACCTTTAATTTTTTTATTAAAGAAAACAAGAGAAGAAAAATAATAGTTGAAGAAGAAGGGTTCTCGTCTATGTGATTTATTCTATACCTAGAAGAATTGAATACAAGAGAAAATGAGCAAGCCCGTATCACAGAAGAAGAAGCAAACTCGTGACAACTACATTTCTGTCTCTGTGATCGGCTCCCCTGTGTCTCCCCTCCCCAAATCCCCATCTTCGCACCAACTGGGCTTACTAAAGGCCGGAGCATCCTGAAAGGGAACCGTGGCTGAGTGCCTGGCAAGAGAGGAGTCTGAGCTGTGATAGGAGATTAGGTGGCGCATTCTGGCCACCATCAGCTAAATTAGCCCTAGGACTTGCTTGGTTGGTAAATTCAGTTTTTGATAAACTTAGAACTTGCTTTTGGTATTAAGATTTATGATCCTTACCTAAGTTTTCCATATTAGAAATTTAGAAGTTACATGAAACAAAAAGGGTAACAAAAGCATCTCGTTTAGCCACTTTGTTACAAGTATTGTTGACTTGAATTCTTAGTTCTAATGATGAGTTTTGTGATTTGTATGGTGACCGTAATCTCAGTTTTGGGCTTGTGAATTGAGGGTGTTGTTCAAATATGGGAGATCTTGGGTGCTGGAAGCTATTAATTAATAGCAAATTGATTTATGCCTATCTCGATTGAGCTTTGGCTTATGTATATGACTTTGTCACATGGATCTTGGAATGATGAAAATTACAAACAACGGCATGCTACACATGGATCTTGGAATGATGTTCTTGAGTTTAAGTTTTACTAAAGTAGACTTTTATGTATTGAATGATGTTAACAACTCCTATTTAAGCTTGTAACAAGAGTATATTGCATGATTATAAATTTGTCTTAGAGGATCATAAGAAAAAAACATGATTTGCAATGTTTTGCAATATTCATGTTTCGGCAAAGGCGAGATATTTTTTTATTTTATTAAATGGTTTCTCTTTCCATGTATATTTTAGCTTGATGTAAATGCTTGATTTTAACACTTGTTGGATTAATTTTGGTTTTGATGATTTTTTATCAAGATTGTTCTAATTATGGTCCTATTCAAATTTGAATATTTTGAAGTGAGATTAGCGAGTGAACATGTTTTTTGAGGTCATGTTTTAGAGTGTTAATCATGAGAAGTTTCGGTGTTATGCCTTCAAGCATAATTTAGGTTCAAACGCTCACTTAGTGTTCATGTTACAAATTTCAAGGTTACGTTTTTTTGGTTAAAAATATAGAAACTTAGAGGTCAAAGTTAGAAATTTAGGTTCAAATCCTCACTTTGTACAATATTTCTTTTAGTTTAAGGTTATGCTTTGTCTCCAAGTTCCCAAAAGAAACGAGTGCATTGTATTCTTTACAAGAACCAGACGAGGCAAGTACCCAATACATGATGTATTTGAATGTAGTTTGATTAAAAACATGTAAACGAACGAACGTTGTTCATAACTTTTTGCATCCATGCCTACTGGTGCTGGGATGTGACCAATCAATATCAATTACTTTTCAATTTTTTTTTTTTTATAGGTTATGGACTTTCTGAAACGTTTAGTCCAATGGAAACGACCGTCACTAATAAAAATATGAAGGATACTATAGATGTTAATGTCATGAAAAATAATTTTGGATTTTAGTTTATTCTAGTACAATTTATAATTGAACAAATTTTTTACTGCAATTATTGCAGACTGTTATACAAATATGACATACTATCTGCCTAAACGGGAGGGTATGTAAATTTGCGTTTCATGTCCTGACGCTTTAGTCTTTGTCAAATCTCAAGCAGGGATTGAGAGCATCACAACCACCCAGTCTAAAACAAATCTTTCTAATAAAATGACATCATTTTGGTGTAGGGTTTTGTTTTAAACCTCCCCCCCTAACTTCTTTCTTTCTTACCTCTCTCAATCTCTCTTCCTGATGTCCCATCCAGTAGTCATTGCTCCCAAGCCAAGTATCTCTTTCATGGAGATGTATGACAGGACTTCGAGGAAGATGATCACATCTTAATTAGTAGACCAACTGCTTACTAGCATGGGCCTGCCCTACAGCAAGGAGAAGATGGATGTGCCCTTACCACCAAAGCTCCAAGTCCCCCTCATGGAGATGTATAACGGGAGCAGAGACCCCCTCGAACACCTAGAAACCTTTAGGACTCACATGACCCTGCACAACTTCCCAGGAGAGGTGGCTTGCAGGGCTTTCCCATTAACTTTGAAAGGGCTAGCGAGAGTATGGTTTGGGTCCTTGGAGCTCAAGTACATAGATAGCTTCAAGGAACTAGCCTGCTTGTTCCTTATGCAATTTATGGCAAGCAGGAGAATGAGGCATCCTGTGGTGTACCTTCTCACCATCAAAAAAGGAGAAGACGAGAGTCTGAAAACATACTTGTCTAGGTTCAACAAGGAGCGCATGACAATGAATGACCAAGAAAAGAAGATAACTCTAACAGTGCTCCTAGGAGGAGTATGGCCCCGGTTGGCGAAGTTGGCAAGGAGAACTCCCACCATATTGCGGGAGTTTATGGATCAATTCGATTACTTCATCAAAGCCGAAAACCCACTTCACACCCTAACCGAGCCAAGGAAGAAGGAACTGATGTGTGCAAACAAGAAAGGAAAGGCCCTAGCCAAAGGCAAGGCTTGCAAGAAGTAGGAGAGAGGACCATGGGACAGTAGAAGGGAAGAAGCCCCCATGAAGGGCTTGAGACTTTGATTTGACCGGTCAGCGCTCACCATCCAAAACGACGACCATCAGCCTGTCCAAGATGACGACCACAAGAACACTAGTCGTTGTTATTATACCTACCACTAGTCCAAAACCCACAATACCAAAGATTGGCTTTCCTTGAAAGGGGAAAGAGAGCAAGTGGGTCAACCAAGGCTGAGATATCCTCTCGCTTGCAGGCCGAAATGGGAGTGGCAAAGGAGATCTCGAGAAAGGAGTGCTGAGAGGAGCGAAAGGCCAAGAAGGGAAGAAAACCCAAGGCATAGGGAGACTAAGAGAAGCCCCCATGTGGTCACCCCTCGTGGCCACATCAGGAAGGAGCCCCGGTGGGGGAAATCAGGACCATTGCAGGAGGATTCGCCGGTAGAGGGGCAACCTCATCCAGGTGGAAGACGCACGCCAGACAAGCAAGATACCAAGAAGTGTAGTCGGTAGAATACTGCCTTGCCAAGTACAGAATAAGAGAATTAGCCCCCATAATCTGATTCAAAGAAGGTGATGAAGAAGGGCTCTTCTACCGGCACAACGACGCCCTGGTGGTGACTATGATAGTTGCCAACTTCACCACTAAAAGAATCCTCATCGATAACAGCAGCTCCGTGGACATTCTCTTTTGGAAAGCCTTCACCCGGATGGGAATGGATGCCGCACGACTCCAACCAACTCTCATGCCACTAAAGGGTTTCTCAGGGAAAATGGTCCAACCAATCAGGACCATCAAGCTGTCCGTCTTGGCATGCAACGCCCCCTGTACAGCTTCTGTCATGGTCAACTTCTTGGTGGTACAGGCTCCATCATCTTACAACACCATAATTGGTCTACCAACTGTTAATAGCCTGAGGGCAGCAACATCTACGTACCACTTGAAGATGAAGTTTATGACATCTAAAGGAGTGAGAGAAATTCGATGAGAGCAGGTTCTAGCACGAGAGTGCTACATGTAGGAATTGAAGCCCAGGGCTAGCAGGGTGCACATGGTCCTCCCCTCAACTGCTTGAGAAGGTCAAATATGCGCCTCATATGAAGCCTCGACAAGCCTTCGTCGATGTCTCTTTCGTTCAAGCTAAAGGGGGAGTGGGTGTGCATATCGTTGTGGGTGAAGAGAAGCTAGGCCCTCGATGGGAAGGCCCCTATGTGATCATCCAACCAAGCTCTTATTAGCTTGGAGACTTCCAAGGGAATGAACCGCCACACTCATAGAACGCCAAGCGTCCATATAAGTTTTTTCTTTTATAAAGTTTTTATGATTTGTAATTTACATTTCTATGTCAACCATGTTTGTGTGTGATATATATACAGACACAGACATGCATATATGTCTCAATTTGTGGAAACCCTAATTTTATTTTTCAATGCACATAAAATATCGATACATATGGCCTTTATCATATGTGCTTATTAAATGGAATAATACGTAAAATGAGATAGAGAGAGGATTTAATATTGCTGACTACAATATCTTGATCTGTAATTAAGCATCAGCTTTAAAATCACCTCTCACCAGGATGAAAGAGCTGGGATGCTTTGTTCATTCCTGAAGAAATTAGTGGGATCAACCATGGTCTTCACATGAACCAACCTGTTAAAGTTGCTCTTGAAATATTTAGCACCCCATGTACTTGCCTGTCTATAGCTTGTGTTGCCTTCCTTACTATTTGTTCCTAAGTCAAGGTCCCTATAATTGATGTATGCAGCTCTTGGGGATTTTGAAACATAGGCAGCCATGTAACTGTAAAGCCTTCTGATCCAACTTACATGCCTCTCAGATGCCGCAATTCCTTCTTCTTTCCAATACACCAAGTGTTGGATTTTGTAGATATTACCAACTCTATGTGGGAAAGGAATTGCAGATTCTGGGATTTCACTCATTCTTCCCCCATACGGACTCAGGATCAATACTGCTTCCTCAGCCTCTTTTTGGTAAAATATCTCCCAAATCCCTTCCAAGCCAACTTCTGGAATAGGTTCCATCACGTAGTCAGATTTTGCTTTGAAAAAAGTTGGTCTTGTTAAAGGAGTCCTGCTTAACAGTACATCCAAGGATTCCCCACTGGGAAACCCAGCGAAGTAGAGGGTCGATTCAATCCAACTCATTTCAAAGCAATCTTCTCTTACCAAACCCAGTTCAGGGAAGCTCTCTTGCATCAATGGAAGGAGATTATCTATCCCTCCGAGATATAAGGAATTAAATGAAGCTTGTATAGTTCTCCTCTCTTCTTGGCTAGAATTGGAAGCACTTAAGATGACGTGAATGAATAGGTCTTCATCAAGCTTGTCTGCAACATATTGCCACCGATGAACAAGCTTGGTTGCATTTTGTTCCAAGTTCCTATTAACTGTGAATACAGTCACAATTGATGGAACATGAACCAACTTGATTTTCCACGCAACAATGACTCCAAAGCTGGCCCCTCCACCTCCTCGAATGGCCCAAAATAGATCTTCTCCCATGGATTCTCTATCAAGGATTCTACCCTTAACATCAATCATTTGGGCATCAACAATATTATCTGCAGCAAGGCCATATTTGCGCAACAAGGTCCCAAACCCACCCCCACTGAAGTGTCCGCCAACACCCACAGTTGGGCAAGTTCCTGCCGGAAAGCCAAAGTTTCCACTTTTCTCGGCAATCCTATAATATACTTCACCGATAATGGCACCGGCTTCAACCCATGCAATGCCATTTTCTACATCAACATTGATCGAACGAAGATTTATCAAATCGATTATGACAAATGGAACATAAGAAACATAAGAAAGGCCTTCATAATCATGACCACCGCTTCTAACTCTTATTTGCATGCCATGTTTTTGGGAACACTTAATAGTTGCTTGAATTTGGGAGACATGCAATGGCGTAATAATGACTAGAGGCTTTGGGGTGGCAGGTGTTGAGAATCTAGGATTTTGTATGGAGAATTCCAATACAGATGAATATGAGGAATTGGCACGGGTGTAAATGACTTGAGAAATTGAGGAATTGGAGTTTCCAGCATGAAGGGTCAGGCATTGAAGGAAGTCTTCATGAGTGTGAGCCGAAGTTGCCCACAAAAATGAGAAAATAAGAGTAATAACAAATGGAATGAGCACTGAAGAACTAACTGGCTTCATTTTTATTTGTGTTTCAGCGCTAAAAAAGAGGATGCGAGCTTCCTTATTTATAGCGTTATGAGGAGCTATATACGTACTTTGTTGAATACTGGGAAATTAATGTGAAAATTCGTATAACAGCTGTTGCATATAACGTACATATTTTGTAACTTTGCAGGAAATCATGAATTCCCACAAGAAATTTCGTACATAGAAAAAGAGAACTTGAACGAAGCTATCGTGCACGTAGTAAATTAGTCCGAATTGAATGGCGATTTGACAATATAGAAGTTTGACAAACTATGGTTTGGTTGAAAAAAACAGAAAAAAATAAATTCTCATCTCATCTTATATAATCATTATAATTTTTTTAAATTTCTATATAAAATATAATAAAAAATTCAATTTTTTAAAATTAAAAAAAATTAATATTAAAAATTATATTATAATAATATCTTATTTAATTTTTAATAAAATATTTCATCTTATCTATATCACGTATTTTTATTTAACTTTATAAAGAGTAATAACTTTTCTCCAGCAAATTAATCGTCTTGTACACATGCATACATGGGGCTAATTAATTTTGGACTCTTCGATATATATATGTCGACCTGCGTCATCATGTTTTAGATTTCACGTACGTAATTTTGGTTTATTTTTGCAAGAAGATTATATATAGTTTAATTTATCTTTGTTGAATTATCTTTTATTATTTACCATGATCATTCTAACGCTCTGTTTGGATGTTAAGCTGGTTTGAATTCTTTATAAATAATAATGAGTTGAAATGATAGTGAGTTTTATACAACCAACCTAAAATAAATTTAAAATTGTTGAGATGTTAAGATTACGTGGAGTTAAAGAATGTTGTAAGTTCTACTTATAAAAAAATATTTAATTAAAAAAATTATAAATTTTACGTTTAAAGAAGTTTTGTCTAATAACAGGTCAAAGGTTCTGAAATTTAATTTTCATATAAATGAAAAAAATCCTGCCCATTGTAGAAGCATCTGACACGTATGCATGCCTACATGGTCCCCGCTTGATCCGCATGCAATTCTTATCAAGTATAGAAGCAAATTCAGACAAAAATAAATAAATAAGTCAATAAGTTTCGGGTTTTTCTTTTGACATATAATTCCATTGCAAAATCTTCGCGGAATAAACAGTAATTAGTAGGTAAACATCTCTATCATATAAGAAAATAAGTTCGCAGCGCCCACTGTATATATATGTATATATGCATTAAAGTTATCTTTTAGAACAAGTTATATCATATTCATTGTATTAGGTGTAGAGGTATTCAAATAGAGTTATTTGCATTACATTTAGCAGGCCGGTGTTATTCTTCGAAGCTGGGCCTGTGCTTGGGGGTATGGGTTCAGATGGGCTGAGTTACAGCTCATGAGGACTCTAAATGATTCTGTAAGTGTATCTTGAGATTTATTACTCATTATTTTTAAATATCACTTTTTTATTTGTTTTTAATATTATTTTTAAAAATAATTTTAGTTTTATTCTTCTTAAATTAATGAAATTTTTATACTCATCATTCATATATCGCACATTTGGTAAGTGAAAAATAAAAATAAAAAATAAAAAAATATTAGATATGATATATATATGGTGTGAGGATGATTTGTAAAATTTTTCTTGTAACTTTGTATGGTATAAAATATAGAAAATAAGATTTAACTGATGTTTTATACAATTTTTTCTCATTAAAATTAATAATTACTGAGAAAAATAAAATCAATAATATCATTGAAAACGAATTGTATGAAATTGACCCTATAAGTATGTTATAATCTAAGTTTCTTTGAGACTTTATTTACGTGCTGCTAGATTTCTATGGTCTTGATTTTTGTGAATTAATTCCTTGTATTTATCGTTAGTTCTTAACTAGATGCATTATTATATGGACTACTTTTATACTTAGGTTATGCTTATTTTTATATTAATAAAAGATTTCTTATTTATGAAAACAAGTGATCAGTATATTTTTCAAGAAATGAAATAAATGGATCCATTTATTAGCTTATTAGCTTCAGTAAAGCAAGAAAAGAATTCGTTGAGATTGATTGTAGTGAGTTGACAAATAGAGATTATCACTTCCCATCGCTGCAATATCGAAAGATAGGAAAGCATGAACCACAGATACCAACTCTAGATAAAACAAATGCATATATAATCCACATTATGTGAGAGATAATGATCTCACTAGCCCTATAATTGGCTAGTGAATTTTGTAACTAGAATATGTGCTATTTGATGATCTATTTTCCTACTAGTTTTATAAACATTAGCTACCATAATCATTTCTTGAAAATAGTTTAATATTTCATATTTAAATAATCCATTTATATTCCATTTATATAACACATCTGTTGCAAAAGCAGATCTTACTATGTATTCTCTTTTTTCGAATTGCATATCCCATGGGTAGGCATCGGATACCAATTACGAGAAATAAAAACATGATGTTTAGAGTCTCTAACAAATGAGCAATTAAAATGATCACTTCTAATTTTATTTAATTGTAAATCTTTAAATTGATTTTCAATATTACTAATTTCAGAGTCAGATAAATCAGGTGAGTCTGTTTTGCTTAATACATTAATATGAGATTGTGTAGAAGTAGATGTTAATTTTTCTATTTTATTATATATTTGTTCTAATAAATCATCTTTAGCTTTAGAAAAATTAAATTTTAAATGAGAATGAATTTCATGGGGAATAAATAAAGGAATTTCTTTTGTTTCTTTGATGGAAGTATTAATAGGAGATATTTGATGTTCAATTCTTTCTAATTGTTTACTGGTGGTTTTTAAATATAAATTGGTATAATTATTTTGTTAGATTATATTATCAGTATTTTTACTTTCTGATATATAATTATATTTCTTTATTTGTGAGGCTAATACTTGAGTATTCTTTTGGTTGTATTTAATAGCTTCAAGAGGGTGGTATTCTTCATGAATAATTTGATTATTATTTTCTTTCGTCTATTGATTAGTTGTTCTATTTATGGTTGATAATTGGTTTGATTTATATATTTCAAACTATGTGAAGAAAGGTATATTAATTTATATACTTTCTAAATATTTACAATATTTCATTTGGATATAATCTCTTTCTAATTTTATGAAAGTGGAGAAAAATATTAATCTTTTCTATTTATTTTCTTCTTACATATAATCATGTTTTAAATAAATTTTATTAATTTTAAATTCTTTTTTACTCAGGGTGAATATTTGAGCATCATCTCTAACTACTTGTAAATATGTCGGAGAAGAAGACTCTTTACTTTGTTGGGGATTTTGAGAGGTGAATGCTATATCAGGATGATTAATAGTATATATTGGTATATTAATAATATTTCCATGAATAATTTCCTAGATTTGGGTGTCTAGATGTTGAGATCTGGTGTCAAAATTTTAAGATTTATTTCTAGAAACTAAAGTAAAGACAGATCTGGGTGTATGATGACTAGAAGATGCTGGTGAAGAATAATGTGATTGTGATAATGATCTCCTAAAAGGTTGAAAGACAATTTGGATTGTTCTGTCTGTTTTTTTATCTATGTAATCTAAATCATTTTTAGAATTTTTTTCTATTTTCAGTAATGGAATAATATTTTCTAACTACCATTCATTAGGGAGAGTAATTTGATTCCAATTTATTTGTTTAGGAATTTGTATACTAGAATTTGGTGTGCTAGCTTGTAATAATAATGTGTATCATTTGGACTAATAATAAGAGCTTATGGCTCTAATATTATTTTCATCAGTTTATAATGAATTCTATATACTACAGTCAAAGGGTGTGATCCTTTCATCATATAATAACCATTTTTTTTCATATTTAATGTTAAAGCTTTTAAAATATTAGTATTAAATAATGAAAGTGAATAATTAGGATAACAATTAAAATAAACCAGACCTTGAAAAAAGCTAGACTCTACTATTCCAAGTAATGAATTATGAAAATTATAATATATTCTATCTATCAGACAAAGTAATACTGATGCATTTAATCCGTTTACAGTTAGTGATTTTATATCCACTTGTACTAATCCAATATGTATAAAAGAATATTTTTATTCTTTATAGTGTTTAATAGCTTCTTTTGTTAATAATTGTAATGATTTATAATCATTATTTAGTTTAATGGGTTTTTCTATTGTTTTAATGGTATAATTAGTAAAAAATGATAATTTAGAAGAGAAAGTAGACTCTTTGTATATTTGATTCTTAGGAATATTAGGAAGAATCCAGTCTCGTATATTTCTTTCTATGTCTATTGTACTATAGTCTTCTTGGTTAATATTATCACGTTCAGATTCTATTGTTATTAGTAGTGGATTCTTCTAACTTAAATAAAGATTTTATTGAAACAAGTTTTTAAAACAAAGATTTCTTATATTCAAAGAAAAATGAGTAGATCAAGATCTTGAGGGAATACTACCGGGACCACCCTTAAAGTCGTTTTGGCATAAATGGGCTGACTAATAGATTTTCATAGCTTACCAACACAAGATTCTCAATATACTTCATTTTTTTTTATATGGGTTATCGTTGTTTAAAAAGTTTGTATCATTGAATTTTTATTTTATTTTTATAAAGCAAGAATACTTAGTTGCTTTCTTATACTTTTAATTTCTTCTCTTAAGAACTTACAATGATCATTAAATTCTTTTATAGCTGCTTGTCTACTTTGATATATATGATATATTTCCATCATTGAACAATAACCTAGTCTCATTTTTAATTATTTTTCTTTAACATCTTTTATTTTTTCCATATAATGTTTTAATTCAAGTTTTCTATTATATTCTTGCACAAATTAATTCATTACGGTTATGAATACCAGCTTGAACAAGGTAATAGTTCATTATAAAATCACAAAATAACGATAAAACGCTAAGATAGCAAAAAGTAAATAAAATCACAAATAAAAGAACAATATCAATATATAATAGCCAATGACTCTGATACCATATACGTATCCCAAGTAATATATCGTAGATATTATGTATTTATTCATTATAATAAGAGGCGGTATAACCAATCTGATAAAATATATTAAGTATATTACATACAAGTATTATAATACTATTATTAATATTTTTTTTATTTTGTACTTTGTAATATTAGTATTATTATATATTAGTATTAGTAATATAAATAGAAATATATTAGTATAATTCCGTTGGAATAGATTTAATTTGGTTCGAATGACATTTATTATTATAATATTAGTTCAAACGAGATGTCACGTTCCGTTTGTTTTCACAAATTATCCCAACTCATCTCATCTAATTAATTATTACAATTTTTTCAAACTTCTAAATAAAATACAATAAATAATTAGACTTTTTCAAATTTCAAAATAAAATTTATATTTTAATATTTTATTCGACTTTCATCTCATCTTATCTGTGTAACCAAAAGAGGCAAGAATGGGTTGATCATAACTAATGCAAGTGTTGCCATGCTTAACAAAGGTATAAATGAGCTTAAAAGAAACAGAAGGCTTGGAAAAGGAAGAAAATTGCACAAGAGTAGCGAAACCCGAGAGTTTGCTAGATTCACAGTAGACATTAGGTTGAGCAAACCACTAAACAAGTCTCACTTAGTACTACTCAAACTCGCAAGACACACAATAGATCTATGAGCGAGTGAATTTGTCTCTAATCGTTTCATTTGTTTAGAGAATTCTATGCTTTCTTAGAATTTTTATTTGAACAAGTATTAGAGAGAATAATAATAAATTCCTATGGACGAGATCATTCTTATTAAAAGTTTGGTTTTTATCTTTTCTTGCGCCGATATTAATTCCTCTATATTTTTTCCAGCGCACTCTTCTCTACCGGGTGAAACTCACTTCTATTATACTCTTACAACTGTGCAACAATCAGAAATAAAATGATCAAGACTATAAAGAACTCTGATTAAAGAGCGCAAGTTCCACAATAATTGACATAATTTTTTTGTTTGTATTTACATAATCTTTTTACAATGAGTGATTGCGTTTTAGTTGAAGTTTCTAGTCGATATTTTAAACGTGTTAATGTCTTTACCTTGTTCAATTGTCCTTGGGTATCTTTTAATTAACCCATGCCAAATACAACATCTAAAACTTGTACTTAGAAAGCATGTATTTATGTATATATAATATATATGGAGTTATGTCACACTTTTTATAAAAAAGTTTACAGATACCTTTCTCCCCTAAATAATATTTCTAGCTTCGTCCCTGTGTGAACGTGTGTGCGTAGTGTTCGAACATATGATCTTGTTTTGAAATTTTGAATCTAGATATCCGAACATGCTGTAAGACCAAAACAGGGAATAACTTCTTGAAACATGAATTGGAAGGAAAATAAATATTTAGAATATAAAAAAGAACAAAATATATAAACAGAAATAACTGGTATTGTTCATTACATTAAAGAGCAAAATATTTTAGGATGATAAAAGTATATATACGAAAACCCAGAGTTAGTAAGCACAACTCAGTAGTTGTTGCTTGTGAAGTCATGAAATTCATCTGCCAACGTATTGAGCTTATCGTTTAGGATATTTAAGCGGTAGTCAAATGAGGATATTTTTTTCCTCTAATGATGCCCCAAAGAGGCCCAATATGCACATCGAACAGTCCATCAATTTGTCACTGCAAGAAAATGTGCTTTTCTCAGCATTTTTTTAATTGCTGGGAATAAATTCGCTACTTATGATTATTATTTACAGTGATTTTGTCATTGCTCCATATATTCAACGCTAATTAAAACGTTCGGCAGCGGGAGAGGTTAAAATTTTTATTGCAGCGATTTATGCTATAGTCTCGGCAACTAATGGTGTTGCAAAAAAAAAAAAAAAACTTGTTATAGCGCTACATTGTAGGTCGGGATAAAGTCAGGCACCAAAATGGGCTAAGTTTGCTTTATTTCCCCCCAACACTTTTGCCCCAAATAGTACCTTACTTCCCAAATCCCCTGACTCCTCTTCGGCGAAACCATACTCCCTACCCATCATCTGCAAAACCTTCAGTAATTACCTTCTACAATCCCCTGCATTTTCCTTGGATTAACCACTCAACTTGAAGGTTTTACAACGCACACACATTCACGAAGTTCTTAGCCTTTTCGGAGTCTCTTATTCCACCCCCTTCTCCCCCTAGTTCATGTTTCTCAGCGGCTTTCTCAGTTTGCCTTCAACTAGTTCAGACCCATCGGCGAGTTTGGAAGAGAAATTGCGTCTATATTCGGCCTGTGTACTAACTGTGTTGGGCTCATTTTGGGGACTCGACCGAGGCGTCTTTTCAGGGCAGGCTTTGTTTGTGAAGGTATAATGTTTTCTTCTCCCTTTAATTCGCATAAAAGCTCCCCATTCATGCATAAATTGTTGTTTTTCACAGCTTGCCTGTTTAGTTGCATACTAAATTTTTTCCATGCTCCCCCATCTTCTTCCTTTCGCACGAATTTTAGTTTTTTTCTTGTACGGGGTGTTCTAAGTTTGGAGGTAGTAGCATAACACTAACCATTTGTGTGACCTATGTTTGGAAAAATAGAGCATTTTCGACTTAAAGTGCATGGCCCTTTTCCGTAGCATTATTATATGTAGTTAATTGATTTGTGTATAAAGTACCAATTTTTTATATAGTAGCTGCAAGCATTTGAGTAAGTGTAAGCTAAATTAATCCCCAAAATGGACAACTGCAAATGTCGACTCCTCGACTGTGTTAAGGAACATGGGGTTCAAACCTTTTGCACCTTATACGATTTTTTATTTTATTTTCTTTCTATACACATTGTGTTGTCTATATATCCAGTGGCTTTTTGTTCGGTGTGTTCCACATGCACTCCTCTTGCATCCTTGATTTTATTTTAACGCTTTCATTATTACAATAATAATAATAATAATAATAATAATAATAATAATAAAAGAGTTAATGGAATTCGTACTCTTTCCTTACATTAATAATGTTGTTGTTTCCTCATGATTCTTGTCTACCCTTCATCTGCTTTTGATTCCTACCTTTTAATCAACCACCCTCTTCTTCTTTATTCTGTACTTCTTTCTTTTGAAAATGGCTATTGATATTATTGTGTTCTTTTACATTCTCACCACATTAGGCAAGTGAACTTCTGAACTTTTGTTGTGGTAATGCGGTCTCTCAATGGTGCCATCTTGAGAACTATCAAATTTGATAAACAAATATCTGTGCCAAGTTCTGACTATTAAAATTAATGAAAAATAATTTTGATAGTCAAATCTTAAGCTGAATTTATCCCCAAAAACTATTATGGAATGTTAGAAATCTCTGTATCTTATTCTATTCGAGATAACCGAGAGCCCATGGACTGAGAATGAAATACTGGGAAATCATGTAGCTTGAGACAGGGAGATCCCCTATTGATGCCTCTTTCATACTTTACAACTAAGATTTTAAAGTTAGTAAAGTGGAGCATGTAGCTTACTCCTTATGAAAAAATTCTGTCGGAACCCATGTCAAGACCTAACACTCAGCAGATATAGGATTTTTAGTGGGCAATTATATTTGAGTAATGGTAGGAACAAGCACTAAATGCTCAAACTTGTCACCAGCCATTTGTAAAATACCAGACCCTACAAAGAAAGTAAATTTTTTGTAGATTTTTTCTGCTTGGGGTCTACTTCTTTTTAATATAAAATTTGTGCAAGACTTGTACATTTGGAATTTACAAGTCTCATTATTCATTATATTTTTTTAAGTTGTTGGCATTTAGGGGTTATAAAATATGATTTGCATTTATGATGACCAAGAGATCAAGTACTTAATTAGGTAGTATGAAGAGTAGCATATATACTAGCATTGACCTTGGCATGTCGCAGTTAGAGTAGCATATATACTAGCATCGACCTTTATGTCGCTGCCAGAAAGTGTCAAAGAAGAGAAAAACAGAATATATATGAGCTGCTTTGGACCAAATATGAAACCCTAACCTTTGAACCAAACTTGAGTTGTGGGCCATGCGAAAGGAAAATGCTTTCAAGTAAAAATAAAAGTAGGAAAAGGTGACTGTGAATATCTTTGGAGACGATGACAGTGTCCAGTTTGGAGTTTGGGAAAATGGCATGAAAAGATTCATGGAAAACCATAAAGACTCATTTTATATAAAAAAGAGTCTTAAGTCAGCACATGATTTATTTCCTGAAAATGAAGCACCTTAGAGATATATACTAGGCGTACTAAATATCAGAACAAAAATATACTTCCAGTCCCAAGTAGGTTTTTGATGGTGAAGGCAAGCAGGCATGCACCTGACATAGTAGAATTTTCCGTGTAGACTAAGGAATATAGATTAGTACTTGTTTACTTGAATAAATGCTACTTTTAGAGAAAAACGTTCCAGTTTTCAGTTTGATTGGGTTGTGGAGTTGTGGATATGCATGATCATTATCTAATTGGGTTTGGGGAATGGATTAATCCATATTTCCCAACTCCTAAACTTGCATCAAGCTGTCTAAACTCTGAAGTCAGTGTGTGGTTGAGATTCGAAACTCCAAAGTCAATTAGGTGTAATTCACAAATTTGATATATTTGTAACATGACACCCTTTTCATAATGTACATGCAATGAGTGTATCTCTATTAATCCCACTAATGATATTATATTCATATCCAAAAATATCTAATATGAAGTCAAACTTTCACTTTTCAAGATTTTCTTTTTATTTTTGCTAAAGGAAAGAAGTGAATGTAACTATGAATTCAAAAGAAATATAAGCCAAAATACGCAATGTAAACATAAAACAAGAAAAAAGCAACTCACAATCTAAAAACTACAATGCTGCACTAGGATATATGATCAAGCATTAAGAGTACTCCTAGGCATGTGGTGTCTCCCTAATACTAGGTACGTAAGACCATTACCACTCTCTTTGACGGGAGAATGACATCAACTTTAGGAACTCAAATTCTCTTAAGTAATTTATGTGTAGGTTTATGAGTTCGAGATAAGTTTTTGTAAGTCATGAAATCTATTAAATGTGTCACTCATATTCTTGACTAACTTCAACTCATTATTTAATAAAAATTTGTTTTTCATGTGTCCTTGGGGGTTCAACCTTTAAATTAGCTCAAATATGGCTAATCTTACAATAAAGATGGCAAGTAGTTACACAATCAGTTTATTAGCTAGGTATCTTGGGAGGATGTGGTACATATGGCTTGGAAATATCCAGCTTTCTTGCTGTTATCCATAGATAGTAAAATTCATGCAAAATGCACCAAAACATTTGACATGGAATCAGTCACATATAGGGCTGAGCAACCGGGTACCGGACCTGGTATCCGGGTATACCCGGCCCGGAACCCGGATTCCAAATCCGGGCCGGACTCCGGCCCGGATATACCCGGGTTATGACCCGGGCTGGAACCCGGATTGATCCGGGTTTTTACAACCCGAAAATCCGGGTTCCGGCCTCTACCCGGGTTGTAATCCAAAATGCTAAATAATGCAGATCCGAAATGCTAAATAATGCAGAACATTCTGTCTACATTTCTCGTAGTTCAGCAGAGGCTCTAAGATTGTAATCCAAAATGTTATGTACCCTATTTGGCATATCACAAACATCAAACATTATAGAAATAAAAGAAAAAATGAGTGAAAAAAGTGCAAACTTTTCTGTCGGCACCAGAAAAATGAGTGCTACAAATTACAAGAAATTCAAGAACAACAAAACTACTCCAAAAAAAGAGAGAGAACAGACCATCCCCAAAAATTACATAATTGGATTCATACCCAATTAGAATACAAGCCTAGTGGTATAAACATTTTTCTGATTATATTAATGAGGAGAAAAAAAAACAAATAGTTATGTTGGAAAATTTTGATTCCACCAAAAGTCAGTCAATGCAAAATAGTTTACCACTTTGGAATGTGAAAATTTGCAGGCGTTTTCGTGGTTTTTCTTCCTTCCAAAGCACGGCGGCACAGAGCTAAAGCCTTAAAAGTCCAAAAAATTGTTGAATAAGTCCATCGAAGAAGGAGATGAAGAAATCAAAGGAGCTGAAAACAACCCCGAAGGACTCGCCGTGAACCCATTATGCCAAAACGGACTCAGATCGTGGAACGGAGGAAAGCTGTGCAGTTCATTTCCTGGAGAGAAGAAACCATCGGGAATTGAAGCCAAAGTAGCCGGCGCAGGAGATGATATCCCCGGATGAGCTTGACCCAGTTCTACTACTCCCTCTCCTTCCACCATACCCATAACCGCGGCAGCGTTGCTGGCCCTGTCTCTCTCTCTATCCGACGGGCTGGTTTTCTCGATGGAGGTGATCCTCGCAGCGGGAGAGAGGTCTCCGGCGCCGGACGAAGATATAGATGAAGAAGACGGGACGGTGAGGCGCTGGACGATGGACATGAAGTCTGAGACGGTGGCGTGGATGACGGCGATGGGATGATTTGTAGGGTTTCAGGAAGATTGTTTGAGAGAGAGAGAGAGAGTCAGATTTGGGGGGGGGGGGGAACGTGATGCCGAAGGGTATGAGTTATACCCTTATACCGTATAACCCAGTGTTTTGCTGGGTATTTTTAAAAAACCCGGGTACCGGATTTAAAACCCGGGTACCGGGTTTTAAATCCGGTACCCTGCCCGGATGCACCCGGGTTTTAGAAACCGGACACTGGCCCGAGTGTTTTCCGGGCCAGTGCCCGTAACCGGAACCCGGTTATCCGGGTTCCGCACCGGGCAGGAAAAAAATCCGGCCCGGTTGCCCAGCCCTACATGTGACTGACATAAACCAAAACCAGATTTTATCTTGAGAATGGTGATTTCCGAGAACAATATATATTAAGTGTAGTACTAGAAAATCTGATATATCAATTTTACTTTGCCTGCACAATTACTTTCTTGTCAACCGATTTATCTTTGTTCCAATGAACATAGAAATATCAGATTTTAAAATATCACAAGCACACAGTCAAATAATCCAGGTGATGTATTTTTTTTTTTCCCTTACATTACTCTAGCTTCTTAAGATTTGCAATATTGATATTTTTCTTACGTGATGCACTCTTCATAGAGACTTTCATATGCTAGCTTCAAATCAGACTTTCATGATCTTACAACTAGAATCACAGTTATCTCCAATAGATGAAGCAAAGGTCATGGAATTCACATTTTTCCTACCAACTCACAAAGACACAGTACAGTCAGTTTACTCAAATTGTGATTACTCAAGGATGAATTGACCAACTTTCCTTGGGTTCTCTTCTAATTAGGGCACTCAAGGATTAATTTGCTTAAAACCATGACACTCACGACATTGTATATCCTAAGGTATCTTGTGCTTCGAGACCCTAGTGTATTTCTTAAATTAGCTCTTTTCTCTACTATAAGCTCTAGAGTTTTCTTTGATATTATTAGAAACTCCATTATAATTTGATAGAATCTTACCCTTCCTAGATGTGAAGATTTTAACATAGTTTCTAGTATATTAAGCTAGGCCCTCACCATAGATTTCATTATTATCCTCAAATGTGTCAACAAACTCTCTAAGAACAGTTTATCCGCAATTCACTTAATTTATCCTGGTTGGCACAATGTGTATTCATAGATTTGTGGCTTTTTTACCAACTCTGGAAAAATAATATGAAACTTATTCTTTACTCTCCTCATTGGGTATCTAATTCTCTTAGGTAACCGATAGCCTTTGTTCTAAACCTCTCTTTTAGGAGTTGGATGACATTTCTAACTCACTGGTCCAAAATTCACCATTTCTCAGCATCTTTATAATTGCTACAAATAGATTCGCAGCTTAGCATATTGTTAAGCTTAGCAATTTTTACATTTATGGTGTTATATTCAAAGTGCACCAGGTAGTTACGTAATCTAGATAGGTTATAATTTTTAATAAGCTTAATCTCCTATATTAAAAAATGCAACATGTTCATAGATTACCAGCCTGTCAATTGAAATTATAAGAATTTCCTCACCTTCCTCACAACATACATCGGGTCTACCACATTACCATTCCAGTGTCAATTTGTGGGCCTTCATGGTCATATGACGGATATTTTGTTGCAAATGTAGGGTGATCAAAATAACTATTTAATAAGTTATTCGTAGAAAGTGATTACAGTTTATTTAGGTTTTTTTTTTCAATCAAATTTGAGAATTCTGCATCTAGGTTTGATAGTTCCAATTGGTCGCAGAATGTTTGCATAAATAAGTACTCATAGTTAAAATAATAATGTCACAAATGTTGCTAAAGATTAATGTTTTTAGAAAGCTTGAAGCAAAGATGCCTCCTCCCCAATATGTTTCATTGTCTTTTTCATTAACAAAACACAGGGAGCTGGAAATCTGTTAATATGTCTATACCTATAATCTTGAAATAGATTACAGGGCCTTCTGTTTGGTCTTTGTGATTGTGTAATTTTAAATCGAACACAACTTTCTACAACAAAAGATTAAATATATAACAGCTGAATTATATTTTAGACAACAAACATTACAATGATGGATTATAATCAGTAACCTTCTGTAGAAAACACTAATAACGCTGATCTTCAGATAATGGATAGTTTCAAGAATGACCTCCTATACTAGTGAAGGAAATCACATCAACAAATCCATCATCGCATCAACTTAAGCAGGACGCGTGTCCCATGTAGTGCCAACTAGCTGCTCCCCACTAGTCCAATTTTGGGTTTCAACACCATCCTTAATCTGGGTCGGTGGCACAAGATCTTGTGTAGGCCCTAGCCTCATGTTGAGCATGCGCCTTGGCCTAGCCAAGGTTGCGTCTACGTGATTTCATGTCAAATGGGCTAATCTACTTGATCAACCACTTATCAACTTAGGGCACTAATCCCAACTGCAATAGCAACCAACTAATGGTTACCCCATATAGAAGATTGTTGATGAAGATAATGTGATGCTCCCAACTCCTACATACACATGAAAATCGAGGCTTCGGGATTATGACAACACGGGTCACGCATCCGATTGCTAAGTGTCAAGTGTGTGTACATGCAACATGTGTAAGGCAGAAGTCACAGCTGTTAAGTTAAAGTCAACCAACTAAGTACTAGAAATTTAAAATACACTTTTAAATGCACGCCAAATTAGAAGTATTTCAAAAGTATTACAATTATCCGATAAAACATAACAAAACCATAATAGAAGATCCAAAAGCAAGAAACAAATCCCGATATAAAAGAAAGTAACACCAAATCATTCATCCGGCGGAGCCACCTCTTCAAGCTCAGCCTCCTTGATATCTGCATCAAAATCTACGGTACCAAAGACGATACTGTAGGTAAGTAATTGTCCAAGCAACCTACAAAATAAAAATACATTCAAGCAACAACAATGTGCATGAACATGATGCCATATGCATGAGATCCGAATATAATCCCTTCCAAAAAGTAATCCTTTTTCTAACTCACGCCAAAAATCACATTTGGCTCGAAACATTTCCTTTAAAACATTTTCCTTGCCATTTTCCCAGAAAATGGCCTACATATCCAAGTCTCGCCATTTTCCAAGAAAATGGCCCAAAATATAATCTCAAATCATTATCCAATTTTCATATGTATGCACCATGATCTTCCCTAGGGATCATCCACACACCCTGGCTCATTTCACCACACCATGGGTAACGATCATGCGTGTGACTTCATAACGAGCGATGCCCAGTTTCTTGCTCAGCGCGTTCGTAGCCAAGCATCCTCTAGCCCCTGCCAGTATAGGAGCCAAGGAGTCGGCACAAGATCGTTATCATCCCGTCCGATCCCATTGTCACCCAAGGACAACCCAGAGGGCATCACTCAGTATATTCCTCTCCCAAGTGACCAGAGAAGCTCCACTGAGATAATGCCCCATCCCGGCTTGGGGTAGTGATACACACACACCCATAAATCCACTTAACACATGAAAACCCTATTTCATTTCTAAGCACATGAACATGCATGTAATATGTGAAAAACCAATTTTCCATTTATAAACAAGAATATGCATGCTCCATGCAATGCACACAACAAGACACAAAATATCCAACAAATCCCAACATCAACCAACACACATATAACTCCATCCTCCAATTCATCCGACCCACGAACTCCTCAGACTCAGTCCTAAACAACAAACCAATCACAAAATATTGTTAACGCAAAAATATATTTAAATCTTAAAGGATGTTTGAACAATACTTACAGTGCTATAAAATAATTTTTGGAGGATAAATAAGTTGCAAAAGGTGGCAGCAAAGCAACGTAACAGTGTAAAATGCATTGTGGCTGTGGGCACCAAAACACCCAAATCTGAAAGAGATTAAACAAAGAATAGGGAGGGCTAGGGTTAGGCTTAGGGGTGTTGGTGAAGCTAATGGAAGTGGTGGTTGGCCGTGGGTGTGGCACAAACTGCGGTCGAAAGACAAAAAGGCTAAAATGGAAAATGAGATGGCTGGGCTTCACCAGTGACGGATCGAAGCTGAAGGGTAGGTGGTGAAGTGGGGAAAAGATGGTGGTCAGTGGTGATGCAACGGCAGCTGGAAGTGGAAAAAATCGTGTGGCTTAGTGGTCTTCGTGAGGGCAAACGACCGTGAGTTAGGGGCTGAGATTGGTGGAGGGTGTTGGCTAGTGGGAGGGGAAGCTGTGGTGGTGGTGGTGGTGGCGCTACACAGTGGCACACGGCAATACAGGAAAATACAAAACCCATCTGGACTACACACAGCCAGCGAGGAGAGAGAGAGAGAGAGAGAGAGAGAGAGAGAGAGAGAGAGAGAGAGAGAGAGAGAGAGCTTGAAGAGTGATGGCTGGGGTGGGGAGGTCGATGGCATGAGGTGAGGATGGTAAGATGGGTGGTGACAACCGACGGTGCACGGTGGCTGGACTAGCTTAAGAGAGAGAGAGAGACGCATAGAGAGGAATAAGAGGGGGGGTCACGCACAGGCTAGGAGGCAGGGGAGGAAGAAAGAAAAAGGAAGAAGAAAAAAAGAAAAGAAGAAAAAAGAGAAAAGAGAAAAAGAAAAAGGAAAAGAAATGAAATGAAATGAGGTCTAACATTTTCCAACTCAGGGTCTCAGACTAATCCAACGAGAATAAATTTTAAAACGATGAATTAAATTAAAAAATTTAAACACGGTGACTTAATAAATTAAAATAATAAAATTCAACAATAAACTAATTTAAAATAAAGAGTATTTTAAATGCAATACAATAGTTAATATTAAGAAAGCACATCAAAATAATTTTCACAACTTAAAAATCATATAATAAATCCAGCGAGAAATCCAATAATTTAGAACAAAAGAATTAATATTTTAGATCAATTAAAATAATCCTTTAATAAGAATATACTAAAATACGGGTATCACAGATAACACTAGACTCGCAACAAACCCTTGAAAATATCCATAAAGTCAAGTCGATAGGATCTCCCCATGTTAAAGGGAGAAGGAACTATGCATTAGCTGAAGGTGGCCTTATGTCCCATCGAGTCTATGTTTGTTGCAACATCCTAAAAAATGGGAACAATATATTTTGGTATAATGAGCTTTTTGTCTCGAACAGTGTGTGATATCTCTCTGCCTGAGCCAAAAGTCCTCTTCATGGTCTTCATTATGAACAATAATCTCAGCATTGTTTGATAAGGCACCATCTATGTCCATAAGCTCATCCTGAAAAGGGGAGAACTAGTAGACGTCCCAATATCAGATGCTTGCTCGACCTAATCCATAGAAGACAAGCTCTTGGATACCTAAGAGAGTAGCTTAGTAAAGACATCCGCCATTACCTCGAACTGAACACCTCGTACAGATATGGTCTGCATCTTCAGTTTGTAGATTGTGGCATGTCCGGGATATGTAAAACTCTCGAACTATTTATGATACAATTTGGACAATTGAATGCTACAAACAGAAATCAGTTAGAACGTACTGTGGCAAATGCTCAAAAGTATCAACATTCAAACAAACAAGACCACAGTCAAAGATGTGGTGTACAACGTGAAGATGTGGTGTACAACGTGTAGATGTAGGCTAATACATCCGAATGTTACTAACATTCGAATGAATTATGAACTGACATTCAAACTAATCACACTATAGCATTCTAATGTTACATAACCTACATTCAAATTAGTGGCAGACCTACGTTTATCTAAGAAATGTTTTTGAAAAATCAAAATATACCCTAGTTTTTAATCATAATTTTATAAATATAGAAAATGCCCCCCCCAAAACATTATCATCCCCGTATGCTCTACAAAATTTTATAAAATTTCAATATACTTAAAATTGTCTCTCTAGTTTTTTACCTATAGTCCCAGAATTTTGTATAATTTCTATATATTATTTATTTTCAAGTGTGTAGTCTCACTAAAATTAAATCAAAACTAAGTTTAGGAGAAATAATAAAATTATTAGTATGGATCCTAAAGTTTTTTGTTTACAATATTAGACTTCTTAATATGGAATTCAAAGTAAAATTATAAAAAAAATCATTTAAGGTTGATTATCTATATGGAAAATAGTTTAGAGGAATTATCCTCTAGACTTCATTGAGCAAGAAAAAACTTATTTAAAGTCTCTATTGTAGTATTATATGCTTAATGTGTCAATATTATAAGAAAAATATCTAGAGTTTATATCAAACTTAATAAACTAGCTTACATAATAGAATGATATTTTAAAAGATTGATTGATAGTTTCTATGAGGCAAATATATTCTAAATATTTTATTACAAAAATAATAATGGATGAATATTACTTCATGAAATATTATCGTCAAAAATCTGAAATATATATTAAGACATTGTATTTTTAGAATTTTATTTATACGTGTATATTGCAAATTATCAAAATCTAATTTTATATATAGTTATGTTTTTATGATTTTTGAATCTCAATATATCATTTTGCATTTTGCTCACACTATAATTGAATGCTACAACATGATGTTCGAATATGCATCTGCCACAACATTTGACAATAATGTTCAAATGTTCTTTGGGTGACGCAAATAAACTGTCATAAATTGGATGTTAGGCTTGAACAATAAACTGAATAGTGGAAATACAACTTTCACAAAAATATATTCTGTGACAGTTAAACAGTAAATCGACACATCAATTTCCTGATGGGGTTCGTGTGTTGATTGGGTTATCTTTTTTTTTTTCCATTACATCAAGTATTTCAAGTCGATTTTTTTTTTTTGTATGATGGTTTCGTCAGTTACAAAATTTACAATCTATTGTAGTGTGTTGAATTGTACCATGAACAATAAAAAAATGTACGCGTCCCATGTAAACCTTGCTTTTCCCCCCATAAGGTTGCAAATGAATAGAGCAACTCGTAAACAGTTCGAGCTTGGCTCATATATACTCAATTCGAATCCAATTCATTTAATAAATGAGATGTCTTAAGTACTAACATTGATTTGAATATTAAACGAGAAAAATTCACATAAACTCAGTTCGACTAATGTGGTTTAAATTCGAATATTCAAAGTTTATTCCACTTTGGGATTCTGTTTAGATAATCAATTCATGTTTGAGAAACCAGATCTATATCATTCTGTGCTCCAAAGAGTGAGCTCTGCAAGATCCAGAAAGCTACCTCTCTATTCAAAGCTTCATTTTTTTTTTTTTTTAATAAAAGGAGGATGGAACCTCCAAACTTTATTGAAAAAAAAAAAACTCACACTTAAGGTGAAGAAATACCGTGTAACAAACAAATCAAACCAATACTCCAACCAAAGCACCAAAAAAAAAAAAAAACAATAAAAAAAAAAGGACAAACCCATAGTCCTTGAAAGATTACCGATGAATATAAGGTAAACCCAACCTCTCTCACCACAAAAAACCCTTCAACTATTTAGGAAGTAAGTCATACTCTTCATACATACTACCACCTCCTTCCTCACAACTCTGGGACAAAAAATCCACAACCATATTACCTTCCCTAAATTGATGAGAAATAGAGAAAGAAAGACCATAAAAAGCTCTGTTCAAAGCTTGTTATCCGAGGTAATTAGTCCAAAAGAATGATGAATTGGACAAGAACGGCGAAAGGAACAACGAAACTGAGTTTTAGGGGTTGAGGAAGGGGGCAAGGAAGGAATGACAGGGACAGTAAAAATGAAAGAAAAAAGAAAAAAAAAAACTTAACTTACGTGGCACGATGCCATTTCTTTAAGTAGAAGCTGCTTTAATATATTTTATTTGACAATGCTTTTAGAATTCTAGATATAAAATACCCACAAGTACTATATATAGATATATAGAGCTCGGATTTTTATCTAAAATTATTTTTGTATATATCAAATAAGCCACCTAATCATTTATTTTAATTTCAATTAATTTATCCATTGAAATATGGACAATGATCGTGTATTTTTTCCATCATCTGCTGCCTATGATATGTCAAATTTTGGTTGAAAATTGGAATGCATTAATTTGTTAGCGGCACGCTTCCTCTAACCAGCAATTGTAAGAGCTAGATGGTTGTAAGTGATGTAATTGAGTATCATTAATTCATAACAACCAAACCAACAGATCAAAATATATAATTGACATAAATGAAGACTATATTAATGGAACATAAACATGTCACAATATATATATTTATATATGTATAAAGAGACATGCATATATGCCTCAATTTGTGTGGAAACCCTTTTATTTTACAATGCACATAAAATATCGATATATATCGCCTTTATGATATGTGCTTATTAAATGGAATAATAGGTAAAACGAGATAGAGAGAGGATATTTATTGTTGAGTACAATATTTTCTATAATTAAGTATCAGCTTTAAAATCAGTACTTCTCACTAGGATGAAAGAGCCGGGATGCTTTGTTCATTTTTGAAGAAATTAGTGGGATCAACCATGGTCTTCACATGAACCAACTTGTTAAAGTTGCTCTTGAAATATTTAGTACCCCATGTACTTGCCCGTCTATAGCTTGTGTTGCCTTTCTTACTATTTGTTCCTATGTCAAGGTCCCTATAATTGATGTATGCAGCTCTTGGAGATTTTGAAACATAGGCAGCCATGTAACTGTAAAGCCTTCTGATCCAACTTATATGCCTCTCGGATTCTGCAATTCCTTCCTCTTCCCAACTCACATAGTATAGGATTTTGTAGATGTTACCAACTCTATGTGGGAAAGGAATTGCAGATTCTGGGATTTCACTCATTCTTCCTCCATACGGAATCAAAACCAAACTAGCTTCCTCGGTCCCTTTTTGGTAAAATCTCTCCCAAATCCCTTCCAAGCCAACTTCTGGAATAGGTTCCGTCACGTAGTCAGATTTTGCTTTGAAAAAATCTGGTCTTGTTAGAGGAGTCCTGCTTAGCAATACATCCAAGGGTTCCCCACTTGGAAACCCAGCGAAGTAGAGGGTAGATTCAATCCAGCTCATTTCAGAGCAATCTTCTCTTACCAAACCCAGTTCAGGAAAACTTTCTTGCATCAATGAAAGGAGATTATCTATCCCTCCGAGATACAAGCAATAAAATAAAGCTTGTATTGTTCTCCCCCCTTCTTGGCTAGAATTGGCAGCACTTAACTCGACGCTAATGAATAGGTCTTCATCAAGCTTGTTTGCAACATATTGCCACCGGTGAACAAGCTTTGTTGGATTTTGTTCCAAGTTCCTATTAACTGTGAATACAGTCACAGTTGATGGAACATGAACCAGCTTGATTTTCCACGCAACAATGACTCCGAAGCTAGCCCCTCCACCTCCTCGAATGGCCCAAAATAGATCTTCTCCCATGGATTCTCTGTCGAGGATTCTGCCCTTAACATCAATCATTTGGGCGTCAACAATATTATCTGCAGCAATGCCATATTTACGCAACAAGGTGCCGTACCCTCCTCCACTAAAGTGTCCACCAACACCCACAGTCGGGCATAATCCTGCTGGAAAGCCAAAGTTTCTACTTTTCTCGGCAATCGTATAGTATACTTCACCGAGAGTGGCACCGGTTTCGACCCATGCAGTGCCATTTTCTACATCAACATTGATTGAACGAAGATTTATCAGATCAATTATGACAAATGGAGCATAAGCAACATAAGAAAGGCCCTCATAATCATGACCACCGCTTCTAACTCTTATTTGCATGCCATGTTTTTGGGAACACTTAATGCTTGCTTGAATTTGGGAGACATGCAATGGCGTAATAATGACTAGAGGTTTCGGGGTGGCAGGTGTTGAGAATCTAAGATTTCGTATGGAGAATTCCAATACAGATGAATATGAGGAATTGACGGGGGTGTATATGACTTGAGAAATTGAGGAGGTGGAGTTTCCAGCATGAATTGTCAAGCATTGAAGGAATTCTTCATGGGTGTGAGCCGAAGTTGCCCATAAAAATGAGAAAAGAAGACTAATAACAAATGGAATAAGCACTGAAGAGCTAACGTCGGGCTTCATTTTTGTTTGTGTTTCTGCTTTAAAAAGAGGATGCGAGCTTCCTTATTTATAGTGTTATGAGGAGATATATACGTACTTTGTTGAATACTTGGAAATTAATGTGAAAATTGTACGTACAATGGTGCTTATAACAGCTGTTGCATATAACATACATATTTTTTAACTTTGCAGGAAACCGTGGATTCCCACAAGAAATTTCGTACATAGAAAATGAGAAAACACGCAGCTATCGCGCACGTACGTAGTATATTAGCCCAAATCGCCATGACAACATAGAACTTTGACAAAATTAATTTTCATTACGTACACGACTTTTCTTCAGCAAATTAATTGATATACGAATTTTTTTATAAGTAGCAATATATATATATATATATATCGACCTGCATGATCATGTTTCAGATTTCAAGAACATTATAGTTTAATATGGCGCCGTCAAAACACGAGATATACACTAATTACGTACCTTGCAGATTGTACGTGGATCGAATTAATTTACATAGTTAGCCACGCGGTGGAATGGTAAAAGCTCAGCCTTCGAAAATATCTATACGTGGATCTATACGCACCTTATTTAAGATGATTAATTTAAATATATTTAAATATTAAGATAAATTTATATATATTTATATAAAATTAAAAATATTATAAATCTTACGTATAAAGAATTATTAAATTAAAAAAAATTATAAATTTTACTTGTAAAGAGATTTTGTCTAATCAATTGTCAAAGGTTCTGAAATTTAATTTTCATATAAATGGAAAAATTCCTGCCCATTGTACGTAGAAGCATCTGACACGTATCCATGCCTACATAATCCTTGCTTGTTCCGCATGCAATTCTTACCAAGTATAGAAGCAAATTCAGACAAAAATATATAAATAAGTCAATAAGTGTCGGGTTTTTCTTTTCAAATCTAATTCCAATATTGCAAGATCTTCCTGGAATAAACAGTAATTAGTCGGGCGTAAACATGCTGATCTGTAGTATCATATTAGAAAATAAGTTCGCAGCGCCGACTGTATATTATATATGGATTTATGAAACTAGGGGTCCAACTTTGAATCCAAAAAATTTATTAAAAGAAGCTGATCATAGGGTATATATATATATATATATGCATTAAATTTATCTTTTAAAACAAGTTATAAAATATTAATGGTTATTTGCATTACATTTAGTAAGATAAATTTAGTAGAATATAAATAGAATGGTAGTATAATTCGTAGAATTTTTCTTATGAAAATAATTATGTTAATATTGTTACTGAAATCATGATCAATAATATCGCTTCTAGAATGCTTAAAAAAATAAATAGGAGAAAGCTGTCATCTCAAAGCATTTTTACAAATTTTATATGTTTATATATATCCATTTAAAGTTTGCATGAGGATTTGAATTCTGCATAAGGATTTGAAGTTTGCATAATGCACGGATCATTTGAAGTTTTCAAAGTCTTTGACTTTTTCTTTAATTATAATCTGCTTTAACTAAAATTTCAAATTAAGCTACATCTGAAGGATGATAAAAAGGCCATTTTGTCTAGTCAACGGTCAGAAGTTCTGAAATTTCATTTTCAGTACGTATGCATGCCTAATCCTTGCGATCCGCAATTATTTCCAAGTACAGTAGGAAATTCAGAAAAAAATAAATAAGTCAATAAGTTTCGGATTTTTCATTAATATTTCAAATATTATATATCAATATATATATTGGCATAATTCCATTGCAAAATCAAATAAGCAGGAAAATGATAGACAAACATCTCTATCATATAAGAAAATAAGAAGTTCGTAGGGTCCACTGTATATTATATATGGATTTATGGTATAAAAAATAGAAAATAAAAACTTAACTGATGTTTTATATACTGAGAAAAAGAAAATCAATAAGAGCATGGAAAAAGAATAGTATGACTTTATTTACTTGCGCCTAGAAAATCAATAAGAGCATGGAAAATCAATAAAGTCTAAGTTTCTTTAAGACTTTATTTCCTAGTTTTCTATTTTCTTGACTTTCATGAATTCTTTAACTTTGGTTTATATAAATAGGTAAAAGTTAGGAATCCGTGTTATCATTCTTTATTTTATATTTTTATTTAATGATTAAGAAAATATTTTTTAATAATATTGTGAATTTATTTTAAAAAATATTTAAAAGTACTTTAAAAAAAAACTTAAAAATATTTTTTAATTTTTCTTTTTACTTACTTATTAAGTAAGTATTTTTAAATGAATATGTGAATTTCTTTTATTTTTTAAAAATGTTTAAATAGTTTAAAAAATGTATATATAATCCCACGTTGAAGATGGTGGCGTACGTTGTACATGAACTTACATTATTGGAAATAAGCAGAGCGGACGGCTGTTGGTGGATTTGCGGGCAAAGAATCCGATGGTGGGGATATACTTGTGGTGGTGGTACAGGCAGTGTAATCACTTTATGTTGGGCTATTTTCTAATTTTCCTGCTTGCGGTGTGTAGACAGGCGGAAGGGCGGGCAACTGCCCATTTTGAAAGGTTAGGACGGGTGCTTGGCTAGGCTTCTGCCCTGTTTGGATTTCACTTGTCCGCCTATATATATATATATAATGAGTCGAAATAACGTGCAAAACACATTTGTTGTATGGTTGGGTGGGACAATATTTTTAATAAAAAAAATATGATTTTTTACAGAAAAACTAATTAATGCATAATTTAATGCACAAAAACAAAAAAGAAAATTTTAGGAAATATCTATAAATAATGATAAGCTAGCGAAGTATAATAATTATATATTTAGATAGATTAGAAAACGAAAAGATTTGTTCAAAATAGACCATAGTTTAATACAATTTGTGGAGTCGAGTGACATAGACAAATTGAAGTCCTAGATTTTTGCAAAAGTAGAATAGACAATACAAATATTTTTTCAGCAGATGAAAATACTGTTTGGATTGTTTGGGAGATAATTGATCATTATGTGTCTTCTTCTATAGGATTAATTGAGAGCGCATTTAATTTTTTATGACATTGTTGCTTAAGTTGATCAAGGTCTGCACCAAGTTGAATCACTTATTCTCTTTGTGTAGTCTATGTTATAATGTTCTCTAAATATGACAAATGCTCCTATATAAATGTTTGTGACAAATGCTCCTACATAATATGAATTTAATGTTTGTGTCTGATTAATAGAAAAGTAAAGAATATAAATGCAAAAAATTTGTACTCAGTAATCATGTGATTACAATAACTTTTGTTAAATAATCGTCACTCATAACAAACAAAAAAGGTATTCAATTATGAGTATAAATTTTGAAATGCTATGCTATTTATTAATCAGTGGTATATCAAATATAGGAATCCAATGCAATGCTTTCAATTATAGAGTGAATTTCGGAGTGATGTTTGTTATAGAGTTCATCTTCAAGTGATGTCTTTTTACAACAAACTCGGTGGTAAGTGGTACGTGGATGTCAGACTCAATGGAAGGGGGAGCATGCACTCGGTGATTTTTTTGGTAGAGAATTCTTTAGACTCCGAAACCCGGCCATTTTTTTCTCACTTTTCTGGTAACCACAACATTGTCTTTCTGTGATTTGGACCAACAGAACTCAAATTCGTGACTCTCATGCTGCGTCTTCCCAATAGAGCAAAACTACTATTTGCCTTTCATTTTTTCAAGACCCAAAGAGACCCAATACAAGTCTGAATTTGCATCTGTTTTTTAGGCCGGAGCTGGCGTGATTTCCGTTTGATGCAGGGGCTGTATGTCAGTTAATTTTCGCATGGAGCAAGGGTTGTATGTCCAAGAAGGGAAAGAGCAGCTTTTTGTGAGGTGCTTCCATCTGTTGGTATGACGAGATAAACTTTTTCATAAATTGAAGACCATGCGTCTAGATGAAGCTGTTGTGAAGTAAGTCCATGAGTGAGTAGCAGGGGCTAGACGAGCTGGACGTGAAGGGTGAAGCTAAATTTGCTTTTGACGCAGGTGGCTGTGGTCTTCAAGATAATTTCCGTGATTTACTCGTTATACTTTTAAGAGAAGTAAGCATGCTTGTAGTCAAAAGTTGCTCTGCATATTTCTGTGATTTGCATGTTATGCCTTTAAGAGAGCCGAGTCCACTTTGAAGATAAGGAAAAAGCAATGCTACTTTTCGTTTGACACAGGTGCTTGAAGTGCTTTTTCCATGTTGAAGTCAATTCCACGGAATGCTTTATTCATTGTTGAAGACCACTTGAAGATAGATTTACGTGTTGTGCTTTTGAAAAAAAGGTGAAGGTGGGTCCACTTTGAAGATAAGCATGTATGTAGAGCCAAAAAGCTACCTCCTCCTGCATATTACCGTGTGATACAATGTTGTGCTTTAGTTGAAGAAAGAGTCAAGGTGGTTCCACTTTGAAGAGAGGCTTTGGGGTCCACTTCCATCTAACTTGAAGAGCATATTGCAAGATATGGTGATGAAAATTCAAAATGTGCATGTGCACTTGAAGACATACAATTTCCGCATGCCTACCTGCATATATGCACAACAATTAACTTCCTCAATTTCATGTAATAAATTAAATATTAATATCATAAAATGAGGTTGTTATTAATTGAATTAGAATTGATTTATTGAGACTCAACTTATTCAATTACGAGAAAGAAAAATGTGATTGACTCGAATTTAAATGCAAAATAATCACAATATTATAGCTCAATTAGGTACCAAAGGGATGAGTGTAATGCCTAAGGCTACTTTATCCATCCCACGGTAAAGTGTGGGCCAGCCTTCGAATACCCAAAATTTACCTTCCTCATGGACGTTAGCAAGTAGGAGTGGGTCCAATCTCAAATTGCCCGAAAAATCCCACCCCGTGAGGGATGATAGGCGGGCCCAGCCTTTACGACAACCTGACCTCCCTCACGAAGGAGAGCGGGTCCGGCCTTTTGGCTACCTAAACAATTTACGCCAACCTTTACCACAACGAAGAGTGGGATCAGTGCCAGCCTGACCCAACACTTACATTCCCTGTGGTGTCAATGGACAGGAGCAGGTCCAATCTCTCAGTTAATCGAACAACTTACCCCGCCCACATTATGACGAACTGCGGATCGGCTTCCTAGCTGTCCGAAAAATTACCTCCCTTGTGGGACCAAAGGGGTAGGCTTAGCCTAAGGCATCCCTACCCCTTCCTTAGTGGAGTATGGGTCTAGTCCTTCCACTACTGCCAACTCTTGTAGCGGAATGCCAAACTAATAATGCCTCAGACTTGCATCGCACCTCAACAGGATAGCTCAGGTTAGTGAATGTCGAAGGTTGTTTACGCTAACTGGTTTGACTTTTGATGCATTGGCAAACATCTTCTACTTACTTCCTATCAAGGGTTGACTTGCCAATCTAGCCTTAAGGCAGCCCAGTCTACTTCATGACAAGGTGTGAGTTCGTCGGCCCGACGTTACTCTAGGGATCACATCTCCTCCAACAAAAGCCAACCTCCTTTAAAGGCTTAAAGTGAGCCTAGTCTTAACGTATTGCTCACCCCCCTTGCCAAGCATAAGGGCTAACGAGGTGAGTCCAGTCTGAAGGCGTTGCTTGACCTCCTTTAAAGACTTAGGGTGAGTCTAGCCTTGACGCACTGCTTAGCCCTCCTTGCCAAGCGCAAGGGCCAATGAGGAGAGTCCAGTCTGAATGCGCTGCTCAACCTCCTCTAACAACTTAGGGCGAGTCCAACCTTAACATTGCTCCGCCCATGCCAAGTGCAAGGGCCAACGAGGCGAGTCCAAGCTGAACGCACTGCTCGACCTCCATCGCACCAAAGAAACGAGTCTAGTCTTTTGACTTCCTGGCTTGTCACCATTTTTATAACAAGTCAACATGCGGGAAAGGTCAGGCACCACCCGACCTCGAAGGTCCTTGAATAGGTGGTGGGTCACTTGCTTGCCCCCACCACCTTCGTACGCACTCTATGTGGTCGACTACACATCCTACCTAACTCTAGCAATGTGTTAAACATATCGGCTATGTGGAAAATTGTCCCTCCCTTGAGGAGATCAAAGAGAAGGGATTAGCCAAAGGCTTCCCGGCCTCTCTTCCCATGAAATAAGGGCCCTATCTCTCAGCGATGCAGCTTAACTACCTAAGAGCTCCACTAGATCGGGGTTACTCGACTACATTGAAGGGTCAATTCTACTTATGAATTGCCTACAGAGCAAATGACATCATCTCTCAACCGGTACATTCCCCAAATCCCACAAAAATATATATACAAAGCACAAACAAAGGAAAGCAAAAGAAGCAAACTCAAAAAAGAAGAAGAGAAAAGAAGAAGGAAAATCAAATTCCCAACCCATGTCTCCACAAACTAGGCCGACAAGGAGATTGGGGAAGTCAAGCACCCGGACTTGACTTATTTGGTCCATTAGATCCATCAGGTTGACCAGTAGCAAGCAAAGGAAAAATCAGTGAGTAAATGAATGTGCACAACAAGGAAAATGGAGGAAAAAATGAGTGTTTATTTACGATTAAATTCTTTATAGAGAAAAACAATTACATCTTTTTAAGGAACTTTACAATGTGGAAAACATAAACAAAGACTAAGGTAGAGAGGCATCGGGATCCAACTCCGGAGCATCAAGGTTTGCCTCGAGAATGTTAGGGTTTGGCACAGGAGCATGAAGGTCTACCTCGGGCACCTCGGGATCAAGCTCGGGAGCATCAAAATCTGGAGGGAAGGCATCGGGAATCATGTCTCGGCCCTGCTTGCAACCATGCTCAAGAGTATCAAGCTCTAGAGGGAGATCGCGGATGTTGAGGGCCCTTAAGTGTGCCACAAGCACCCTCGAATCTGCCTGAGGGTTTTAAAAGAATGTAGTCCCACATCATCTTGAGCCCTTCAATGTATCTATATGACCAAGCCTGGTCGTGGACAAATATGACCGGCCACTACCCCTCTAAGTGGGGAACAACCTCTTGGACATGGGACAAGTCGCTCCATAGATCCTCAATGATTGTTCTGGATAGCTACCCTTTGTTGGGTTTTCTCCAACTCCTTTGATACCTATTCGGCCCTTCTCTTTTCTTGGTCAACAATAGCCTAAATGGTTGACTGTGAGTCCTCTCATTCCTTTAGAGCATCTAAGGAAAGCGTCCATCGCAACATGCCTCAACACCGGATTCTCTCTTTCTAATTTGTCCTTGTTATTTTACATATTCTCTAGTTTAAAAAGCATTTCAAAATATTTACCAACACACATTTTGGACGATCATTATTATAGTTGTGCCAACTGTTGTTCATATGCTCGTAGTCATCTCCATTTGCATCTAGACAAAATCAAGGAGGCCAAGGAAGAAAGTTGAAAGTAATTCTAAGAACTCAGTATTGCTATTTATAATACAAAAGTTAGGCAGTCCTCGTAATTCGGAAAGAAAACAACTTTTCCAGCATCTATCAATTAACAAATAAAGGACATAATTTCAGATTCTATATCTGACGATATTTGCTTTTACATTACCATATGGAAGTAATTGGAAAATAGTTTGTTTTAATCACTTGTGTTGAAGAGCCCATTGCTTTAGAATGAACAAATTATAATCTATGTCAACCATCTTCAATGATAAACTTTAGTCCATTCATGAAGTGCTGTCCTATTTCTCTTGTGAAGTTGTGGAACAAATTAGAAGCATGGAATCCTTGCAGTTCGACTTTGGCACCATCAGAGTTGCAACGAATAAGTTTTCTAAAGCAAATAAGCTTGGAGAAGGTGGTTTTGGTGTTGTTTACAAGGTAAATAGATATATTCTTTTGGAGAAGGGTACTAATGATCACTTAAAAGATGCTAATTTTCAAGCTTTTACCCTTGTATGTTCACAGGGTATACACTCTAACGGCCAAGTTATAGTCGTGAAAAGACTGTCAAGAGAGTTGAGACAAGGAGATTTATAATTTAAGAATGAAGTCTTGTGGTGACCAAACTACAACACCATAATTTGGTTCGCCTCTTAGGGTTCTGCTTGGAAATGGAAATTAATGAAAGGCTTTTAGTATATGAGTTTGTGCAAAACGCAAGCCTTAATCAATTTCTTTTCAGTATGTTTGCGCTTCTGATTTCATGTCACTGTATCTTTAATATCTCTTTACTCTCTTTGTTATATTACTTTGTTGCATATTTTTCTCAAATCATTAGCCACATACTTGCTTTGATATGTAGATCCAATTAGAAGTGCACATCTTGATTGATGATCAAACACGGGAGAATGCAAGCAGAGCTGTGGGGACCTCGTAAGTACTTTTGGAAGGGAAGAATCCATATGTATTTGATGTGGTAGAAAATGCATCTCTAACCTACTAAGATTTATCTTATTATCAAAATTAAAGGGAGACTAAAAAGTTGTAGAAAATTATCTCACTTTTTTAGTATTCAATAAAAACTAATAATATTGTCGTCAATGTGCAGTGGGTATATGGCTCCAGAATATAAAACATAAGAAATTTTCTCTGAAGTCTGATGTCTTTAGTTTTGGAGGACTAGTGCTAGAAATAGTGAGTGGGCAAGGGATATGCTGAAATGGAGGACCGAGATATGTGTAATTAGTCTTGGTGATTCTTTCCTATTCTTGTCTTTTTGTATAGCTGTAAATTAGTCATAGCCAAAATTTGATTAGCTTGATTAATGGGGCTCTATACGTTGATATATACTCTCTACCAAAGGTCTATTATGATATGAATGAAAATATACTTTTTCTACATGGTATCAGAGCCACGACAAGTCTTGGAATACTCTGATTTTTCTTCTTCATCCGTGACCCACCTCTCAAACACCTAACCCCACCATGGAACAAACCACACCATAAGCAATCCTGCACCCATCATCATTCAATCTGAAGGTTCCTCTTTCAATGCAGGAATCATCCTCAATGAAACAAATTGTGATCTATGGTCTCAGATTATTGAGATGCATATTGCTGAAAATGAGAAACTCTCCTATATTCATGGCACCTTACCCATTCCTACAAAGGAGATTGTTGGGTATGAGAAGTGGTAAACGGATAATGGAAAAGTCAAGAGATGGCTATTGATGTCTATGACAGTAGACATTATCAAACGTTACCTTCGCTTGCCTACAACTCGTGATATTTGGGCAGCTCTATCTAAGGCTTTCTATGATGGATCGGATGAGTTGCAAGTATATGCCTTGAATCAAAAAGCTCTCTCTGCCAAACATAAGGGCACAATAATCTCTATGTATTACAGAGAATTGATTGAAACTTTCAGTGAATTGGATCACCATGAAAGGTGTTTATGGAGAATTCTAAAGATGTTGAAACTTATCAAAAATCAGTGCAACGTCAATGAGTGCACATTTTCCTTGCCAGATTAGATGGCGACTTCGAACAAATTCGAGGTGAGATTTTGCAAATGGATCCTACTCCTGAACTCGAGGAGTGTTATGCTTTGATCCATTGTGAAGCTATCCGTCGCACAATGATGAATGCCAACCCTGAAGATCTTGAAGCCTCAGCTATGGTGGCACACAAGTCGTTTGCAGCAACAGATTCGTCTTGACACGAGGAATGTCATTGTGTAATCAAAAGTTGTTTTCAATTAACTTGATTTTTCTGGACAGCATGAAACCAAAGTTCTGATACCAATTGTTGCGTCTCAAACTAGTCCAAGAATCACACAAGACGATATAGAGACAATATTTAAGTGGTTCGGTAACTTACCTATGTCCATTGGAGTGAAAACTCGTTATTTTCAATATGTTTGAACAAAATTACAAACATTCATAAACAAGTTCTCTATCTTTCAAAAGTCTCTCTGTTCTAGGTTTCCCTAGAACCTATATTTCGTCCACAGCCCTCTATCTTGATCTCTCACCTCAGTGATGATCCCTTACATTTTGCCTCTTCCTGATCGCTCACCTTAGTGAGGGTGGTTTACACCATTGCAAAATGTCTCCTTTTTATAGGAGAAGCCTACCTAACGTAGCTACCATTGTTGACAAATATGGATAAATTTCTAGCAGCTATCCTTGACTGTTGAGGTGCTGCTGTAGCCATCTAAGACTAGTGGGAAGCTTCTCTTGGTGGGTGAGAGTCTATATGTTTACATGGGCCTTTCACACTTGGGGGTTTTCCAACATAATTGACCCCTTACTTCAAAGTCTTCAATCACTACTCCATCTTCACTCGTAATTTTTCCCAGAAAATGAAAGTGAGAATTCTCCATCCACAGATAGACGAGCGTGTGCCATGAAAGTGGGTGAATCTCTTCACAACTTTGATAACCAGGGGTACTCATTTTAGATCATTAGATTTTTTCTTTTTATTTTACTGCCGTATCAAGATTTATGAGCAAAGAAGGATGATTTTTATTTGGACCGGCAGGGTCAAGAAGAGAAAAATTTATACTCCATGTGGAAGAAAGACAAATTCAACGCCACGGGTGATTGTTGCATGCCTTGAATACAAAAACAAAAAATAAAATAAATGCATAATCCTTATTGAGTTTCATTTCACAAAAAATAGAAAAACAAAACAATCTGAGAAAACAAACATAACCCAAGTTTTACATACGAAGTTTGAACTAAAAAATGATGGAGCACTGTAGTTTGTAATCAGAAGAGTAATTCCAACTCGTGTAATGCTACTCTTCTTATATTGAGTAGTGTTACATACATTCGTAAAATGTGTAAGTATCGTGCAATTGTTTTAAAAAAAGAGTAGGATCTACTGTTAAAAAATTAATTTTCTTTTCATGTAGGTTCCGTATTTATTATTTTCTTTAAAATAATTACGCGACGCTTGCACATTCACGATTGCAAATATCATTTATGTTTTAATATATAGGTGCTAAAAGAAAACATTTTGTTCATGCCCCAACTTTCATTTTCTCATCTTTAATTTGCCAGGACATGAGCGTTTAAAACAAAGAGAGATCAAAGGGTATAAGCACTTGCTGAAGGTGAAATGCATATTCTTCTGTTTCTTTAAAAGAAAAAATCTATTTATTATTATTATTTTATTATCTTACCATTGACATTTTTTGATTTAATATTATATAATAGATTAACAAATGAAATATAATAAATAATTTAATAATAAAAAGATAACAAGAAAATATAAGGAAAAAAGTTTAAATGTAGGCACCATTTGTAGACTCCCTGTGCACGACCCAATGTGACCAACACATTGATTAATGAAACATTACATTTTGGACACATTTTGGGTGGAACGAGATTTCAACTGTGTTTATATATATTATATGATCTCATGGGCAGTTAATTTGCTGCAGATTTAGTTCAATCAGATTAATATAAGTAGACAAATTTGAATTTGATTAATTAAGATACTTTGGATGTGATTGGTGAAGGCAAGATTATAGTATTGGTCTTTTTGTTTGTGATATCGTCATCAGTGACACTCGTTTCAAATTTGAGGTTTATGTATGCACGCATGTTCTTTGTTGCATCCTTCCGAAATAGATCTATACATGATTTCGATACTATGTTCTTTGTTGACGATATTTTTTAATATCAATGGCCTAATTAAGCTAGTATATAAATTTTGAGCAGTATTGCTTGGTCTGATACACTTAACCTGTTGATCAATGAACTTGTGAGCTGCAAGTTCTCAGATGCAAACTAGAATTGTTCCCTCCACTGCCCTTTTTTCCTAACTTCATTTCAAATGCCTTAATGTTTTCACAAAATCAACCATTTCTTTCCACACTGAAAATTCTCAAACTTTTCTCTTCAAACCCCATTTTGATACAAGATGTGTTTCATCTTATCTCATTATTACAATTTTTTTCTAATTCTCACATAAAATATAATAAATAATTCAACTTTTTCAAATTCTAAAACAATAATAATATTAAAAAATAATATTCTAATAATATTTTATTCAACTTTCACGTCAACTCATCCCATCTTAACTCACTATCCAAACGGCATTAGTCTCTGTTAAATGAGCAAGAATTTCCTAATTAGTGTTCTTTTTCTGTCCTTCACTTCTACCAAACCAGATGAAGTCTTATAATGGATTTCGTCGCACCCATTGTGGTAGATTATGCGGGTGGTTTTAACCTTCTTTTTATTTAATAAGATGCTTGAATTTAGTGCTTCAATGGAGTTGAAGGCCAAATCTGGTGAGATGTTGGAAAGCATAGATACAAACGTTGCTGACATTTAGTTTGAAGAGTTATTAGCGAAAGAAAAGAATGATTCATTTTGGTATGCTCTTTTATTCTTTTTTTTTTTTTTTCTCTAAAAATAGAGCGGGCTTTTATTGACTGGAGCCTCACTTTAGTCTACCGAATATGTAAAAAGGGAATGTTTAGTTAATCCGTTCGAATGAGACCTCAAAGTTTCCTAGGAACCTGGGAGATATTATGCCATGCTCAATCTTGTCCCTGAGCACCAAGTTTCGCCAAATAGTCAGCGGGGGCATTTCCTTCACGGAAGACATGCTGTATGGAATAGTCCCCCCTCTCTAAAAGTTTCCATGATCTCCTCCCAAAAGACTTCAAGGTACCACCCTCTCACTTTGCACCACCAATCCACCAAACCAGTACCATCAGTGAATTGGTTTCAACATCCACCCATTGGAACCTTAGTGCTCGACATAGCTTCAATCCATGTGAAATGGCACTTAATTTCGTTGCATTGTTGCTACCTATATTGAGGTTTACAGAAAAAGCAAGAATCATATTACGTTGGTCATCACGAAGCAATCCTCCTACACCCAAGGCACCTGGGTTATTCATGCTGCTTCCATTCGTGTTTAATTTGTATCTACCATTCTTTGGCTTCACCCACCTGACCACTTGGGCATGCTTTGGTCTCACATGAATCACATCATTATTTAGGTCACTCAAAGTTTCCACATCACCACATGCAAGCTTCCAAAATTTTGAAGATACCTGCATCACTTTCGCTAGCCAATATCTAACCGCTTGTCATACTTCTTCCATCGTTTCTAGATGTTCTTCCATGCGCACTCGGCATCTCCTCAACCATAGCCTCCACGTTACAATTGAGGGAAGGACACCACAACTTACCACCATTTGAGAAGACCATGAAGCACGCCAAAACCACAATTTCATATTCTCCTTCCACGTTATACTCTCTCAAATGTGTTCGAGATTTTCCTGCATAGAGATGGGTGAGTGCTGTCCAGGTTTGGTGAGATGTTTTGCAAAATGCAAGAAGAGAAGTAATGGTAGTGGAAGTGGAAGCAAAGATAGCATGAAGGATTAGTTTATCTTGGCTAATCCATCGGGAATTCGCTGCTTTGGAGGTTGCAGAATTTTCGGCATCGATGGCAAGGCATATACGCTCACCATTAACCAAGTCGATAAGGTCATAGTCAATCAACAATTGTAACACCCAGGCCCAGGCTCATGAACTATTATTTTATTTAGGTTAAAATTTTTGGGACGTGTTGGATTATTCTGGAATTAGAGAATAGAGCCATTAGCAAGTTTGGAAACTTGGCCAAAATATATATATATATTTATTAATGTGTGTATCCTCTTCTTGCACGTTGATCTTTCCCGTCTCATTCATTAGGTTTCCAACAACATGTATGCTTAGGTAACCATCCACTTAGATCACACTTCATGCAGCAGTTTTTGTTTTTGTGCAACTGCTAATCACCGCACAACCACCCAACAGTTACTCCTTCCTGTCACTCACACCCAAGTTTTTACTTTTTCTTTCACACTCGTCTGCTCCTCCCTACATACAAGAAGTTTCCCGCATCAAGCACGGCAACTGCATGGTAACCACTGCCCCATGCACGTAACCACCTTCCTTTTTATTGTTTCTTTATCCGTGCGCTCCTTCGATACTTGGCATTTCGGTTTCTCAATACACTTCACCTTGTAGATCGATGCCCTCTATCTCTTTTTATCAATCTTCTCAGCACCAAGTTGCAAGGCACCTAGAAAAGCCACCATCCAACCACGCACCACGAACCAGTTGCTGCCAACATTAACCCGAGATATCCACCAACCTTCTCGACGGAAGCCACCAGTAAAGCCACAAGGCCTAGCAGTGTTCAAGCACTGTTAACCACTCACCACTGAACCACCCCACGCTGTGACACCGTGAGCGTCCTTCACGCCTTCTCCCTCTCTCGGTTTCTTCCCCACAACCCAACGGCCTGCAAGATCACCACAGAAGTTTTCGCTCAGCCTCAGTGCAACAAAGAACTCCTCCACCGCGCTGGCCCTACACCATCAAGCCACGTTTCAAGCCAATGCATGTCCCCTGTTTTTGACCCCCCGAAATAGAGCAATAAAACCACTTTTCACCGCCTCAGTTCTGCAGCCCCGTGGCACGTCGGTGAAGCTTAACGACGCCGACCAGCAACCCTTCCGCCACCCATGTGCCACTCCATGATCTATCGCCACCCCTCTTTCGGTAACATCTCACTCTCCATCACGCCGTGTTCACACAATCTCTCTATCTGTTCTCTCTCGCTCATCATTCTCTCTCTCTCTCTCTCTCTCTCTCTCTCTCTCTCTCTCTCTCTCTCTCTCTCTCTCTCTCTCTCTCTCTCTCCAGTGCCATGCCGTCGAGCTCACCACCGTCGACCTTTACCCAGCTCACTGTCCCTTCGTGGCTCTCATCCTCTGTTGGTGAGTTTGTCTCCTGCGCTACACATTCTTTTTCAAAATTCATTTTATTTGTTTCACGTTTTTGTTATTTTCAGCTGCCAAACATGCAGTAGTAAATAATAAAATTTTAATTCTAAATACTTTAAAACCAATTTAAGTCTGTCTTATTAAATGAGTTTTTAGCTATTTATATTATTTAAATTTGATATAATTATTTTATTAGGTTGTAAATTAAAAGTATAGATTGGCTATTATATTTAAGAAACTATTGAAATATTTTAGATGTGTTGATTTTATAGAAAATATTTAAAGATGATTTCATAGAAAATATTTAAAGGCTTTAATTACATGATCTAGTATTAAATTTTACAACTAGATTTGGTAGTAAATCGTAAGCGTTTAATCTTTTGTTTTAAACACTTTAGGCCTATTATATAGAAATAATTATTTGATAGTTTTAAATTAGATATTGATTAATAGTTTGCATTGATTTTTAAATAAGTATTATTAAAAATATTTTATGAGCTACTATTGTTTAAGAGAATTATGATTTCCTACTACATTATATGTTAGTAGTATTAAATTTTGATTTTAATAATAGTTTATAAAGATATGAGTTTTAAATATGATTAAGTTGTTTGAGAGAAAGTGGTGGTATTTTAGAGTTAAGAGAATTTTAGGTTTCTTTGAGAGATTAAAATAGGTTAATGTTGGCATTTTGGGTTTAGCTAGGTTAATGATTGTATTTCTGTTGGCACTGTTATGAGGAAGATTTAGAAAGTTAATAAGTCCAGGTAAGCGGGGCTCATATGCTAGATTTGCATTAAAAAAAAAAGAAAAAAGAAAAAAAAAGAATTGAGGTTGGCTTGTAAAAATGTGTATGTTAATTTTTGGAAAGAAAACGTGAAAAAAACCTCAGTTATATGTTCTGCATTCACTCATGAATCTATATAAAAAAGAGAAAATGTTTTTTGACATGAAAAGTGTATACATGAGCAATATTGGACATATTTCGAAATGTGAAAAAGAGCGAATATGATATTTGAGAATTTTTTTTCATGTGATATGAAATGTTTTGGATTTGTTATTGATCATTTGAAAATGATAGGAATGTGTTCCATATGTAATTTGATACAATATGAATATGAAAAATCTTTGGCATACTTATCTGCTATTATTCTGATTCTGAATATGGTTCTGATATAATGATATTGGTTCATGTGATATATTTGGTACCAACATGATATGATATGATATGAGTGCACCCACTTTGAAAGCAAACTGGTTTTTATGTGTTCTTTCTTGTGTGTACACTCAGGGCACCAGATTGAAAAAGGAAAACTTTCACAATATGATACTGTCTGGTTTGGCCACTTGGGATAGCACAACCCCACCATGGGGGTTAAACATGGTATATGATCTAATACAATACAATACGATATGATATGATAAGATGAGAATGTTCAATTATGTTGTGCCAAAGTGTTTTTAAATATGAATAGTTGGTTTTCTGAATATGAAAAGATTGAAACATCGCTCTATTTTCCTGATAATATGTTTTGAGATCTATATATGAAAATGAAATGTTTATGTTTTCTGCATATGAAACTTTATAAAATGTCTCATGTTGTACACACTAGTATATGTGCCTTGCTTAGTGAGTTGTTGATAACTCACCCCTTATCTCTATAATATTTTTCAGATGATTTTGAATATTTCAGCTGAAGATCAGATTAGGAAGCATTGGATAAGATGATTTAAGAATAGTAGATTAAGTACAAAGATGGTACTTTGGTTATTAAAGAATTTTATGCAATAGTTTTGTTTTGCTTTGTCGACTTGGTATATTGGAAAGTTGATATTTATTTTGAGGTTTTGTGGTATTTAGAATGATTATATTTGAGTATTTTATTTGAAACAGAGAGTCCTATGCGTCGTTGAGAATTTAGAGTCTATGCCTGTATTGTGAGATATGATTTATGTGATAAGAAGTAATTCTCTGACCCCTACGGGACCGAGGCGTTACAACAATGCTTCAAATTGGGCTCTCCTTTGAGGGAAGGTGGATGAAGTGAGTTTTCCATTGATGGTAGTGGAAGCATTGATCCAGTGGGAATTCCCTACTTTGGAGGCTGTAGAATTTTCATCATTGATGGTTGGGCATATACGCTCGCCATTAACAAAGTCGAGGAGGTCATATCCAATCAGCAGTGCTTCGAATTGGGCTCTCCCTTGAGGGAATGTGGATGGAATGAGTTTTTCGTTAATGGTAGTGGAAGCATTGATGGTGATAATCAGATTAGCAGAGGACCCAAGAATTGCAGCCATTTTTAGAAGGAAATTAAATCTCTTTTGACTGGCTCTCTTGATACCATGAAAGAGAATAACACTGCAATTGATTTTGGAAAAATTCTAAACTCAAATTGTATTGATGTACAAGGTAAGTTTTTTATACAGAAATTTGAGTAATCTATCTATAGAAGGCAATAACGTAAATCTACAACATTTACATGTAAACAGTTACAGAAAATTACAACCAAATCAAAAATTGCTCGTAGAATCATGCTTGCACAAATCTTGCTAATTGGATTGTTGACTGTGAGCTGTTTGTGAGTTGTCTGTGCTATCTTCCTTGATATGCCCCCACAAGAACAGGCTACCATCAGCAAGTCCGATCTTTTTTTTGAGTTGATCTGTTCTTTGACTCGAGAGAGGTTTTGTTAACAAGTCTACTAGCTGATCATTGGTATGGACATGCCAAACTTGAAGAACCTTTTTTTGAACCAAATCTCTGACAAAATGAAGTTCTATCTGAATATGCTTCATCGTTGAATGTTGAACCTGATTGAATCTTAGATGTGTGGCACCTAAATTATCACAAAGTAGTAGAGGAGACTTTTCAAGAGCAAACTTCATTTCTTGGAAGAGTGAAAGAATCCACATTAATTCAGATACTGTAGTGGCTAGCGCCCTATTTTCAGGTTCCGTGGATGACCTTGCAATTGCTCTTTGTTTCTTTGAGCTCCATGAAATTGGATTCATGCCAAGTAAAATAAGATATGCTGAGGTAGAGCTTCTATTATCCAAATTGCCTCCTTAATCCGCATCAATAAAGCATGTGCGTGTTGGATGTATGTTTTTCTGAATGGTTATTCCATTAAAAATCGTGTTCTTTAAGTATCGAAACAATCTTTTTGTGGCTGTTCAGTGAGTTATTGTGGGATGATGCATGAACGGAGATAACTTGTTGACAGCAAAGTTGATGTTGGGTCTTGTTAGAGAAAGATACTGCAACGCACCAATAACACGATGATACTCTGTAGAATCCATTGTTGAGGCTCCATCATCTAATTTCAAAGGAACCGAGGTTGAAAGTGGAGTTGTAACATCCTTAGCTCCATCCATATTTGTTTTTGCCAAAAGATCTCGGATGTACTTGTGCTGTGTTAAGAACAAGCCATGAGTTATACGAATAACCTCAATGCCAAGGAAGAAATGCAGTGGTCCCATCTCCTTGATGGAGAACTTTTGTCCAAGTTGAGTAATGATACTCGCCACAAATTTTGAATCATTTCCTATTACAACCAAGTCATCTACATATACCAAGCAGTAGACTATAATGGAACCAGCACTGAACACAAACAATGAAGAATCGGATTTAGAATTGAAGAAACCAAATTCGACCATTGCTTGTTTAAGGGATGAATACCAAGCACATGGTACTTGTTTGAGACCATATATAGCCTTTTGAAGTTAACAAACGTGGTTTGGTTTGTCAGGATCTCAGAATCTAAGTGGTTGTTTCATGTAGACTTTTCTTGTAAGTTATCCATACAGAAATGCATTATTCACATCCAGTTGTCTATTACAGCAAGAGACAACACAGTGCAAATGGTAACCGGTTTCACTACAAGACTAAAAGTCTCTTTGAAGTCCAGACCTGGTCTTTGATTGAACCCTTTGTGACTAACCGCGCTTTATACTTGTCATTGGATCCATCAGCCAATCTTTTGATCCTAAAGACCTATTTGCATCCAATAATGTTGCATCCTTTTGGAGGGAGTGCTAACTGCCATGTACCATGGTGCATGAGAGCTTTTAGCTTTGAGGACATAACATCTCACCAATGAGGATCAGACAGAGCTTCACTCACAATGTTGGGTTCCAATGAGGGTTGAATCGGATGCTCTGTGACTATAAATTATTTTTTGGTCAATAGATATTATTCATTGACCGAGTCACCATAGTATGTGATCGGGTGACAACAGGATCAAAATGTGGTGATATATTTGGGAGAGAAACTTCATTCGAAACCAAAGAGGATGGTTGAGAAACACATACTTGGTCAGGAATAAGTGGAGGAGAAGTTTCCATCAAGGGTGACGGTGAATGATGAGTACCCAATTCTTGAGAAGTAGTTGCTAGCACTGACTGAGCTAGGTTTGTCAGCAGGGGAAGCAGCACGAGAGGTTCAATTTGAGGAGAGGACGAAGCAGTGTCAGTGGTCTCACAGGTTTAAGGACACAATCCAGAAAAGAGAAGTTTCCTTTCATCAAACAAGACATGTCTCAAGTGATAGAGACGATGGGCTTCGGGCTTGAAGCATAGATATGCATTTTGAGGGAGGGAATAGCCCACAAAGATGCAAGGCTTAGCTTTGGGCTCAAGCTTATGCTTGTTATATGGCCAGGTCAAAGGATAGCAAATGCATCTAAAAAGTTTGAGTTTTAGATAGTTGGGGGTCTGATGAAAGAGCTTTTCAAATGGTGTTTGATTTTGCCATGTTGTGGTTGGCATTCTATTTATTAAATATGTAGCCGTTTGAAAAGCATAGGGTCAAAACGAAAGTGGTAGATTTGCATCTTAGAAAAGCGTGAGCCCAGTTTCAACAAGATGGCGATGCCATTTGACATGCCATTTTATTGGGGAGTGTGAGAAGCGGTTGTATAATGACCAATGCCATGAACCGAAAGGTATGATTTAAGAGCAATGTATTCACCTCCATTGTCAGAGTATATACTCTTGATTCGAGTGTTAAATCTATTTTCCACAAGGTTTCGAAATTGAGGAAAAATGATTTAAACATTTGATTTGTGAAACATTGGATAGAGCCAAATATATTTAGTATGAAGGTCAATAAAAATGACGTAATATTTTAAACCATCTATACCAATATTATGCGAGGGACCCCAAAAATCAGTATAAATTAACTCAAGAGGTGCTTTGCTAGTTAAACCACAAGAATGGAAGGGTTGACAATGAGCTTTATGTTGAGAACATGCATTGCATAAAGCATTGTTGTCATTTTTATTGGGAGGTAATGAAAAAGCACGAATTAAATAATTGACAATTGTAGAAGATGGATGACCAAGTCTTTTGTGTCATCCATCTTTGGAGTTACATTCATGAACATAAGCAATGACATTTTTGGAAGCCATAGCTAACTTCTCCGGCAAAGGGTACACACCATTTTCACATGCGCCTTTGAGAAGCCTCGCTTCCATGATCCGATCCTTCACAAAAAAATAAGATAGATGAAATTCAAGATAAACATCATTTTGCTTGGTGAAATGATGAACAGAAATCAAATTTTTTTTAATTGTTGGAACACATAAGTTATCATTAAGATGAAAGATATGATTCGATGATTTAAAAGATAATGAACCAACATGAGATACAGGCAAACCCGATCCATCTCCAATTATCACTTCATCAGTACCATCATATTTAGAGTGTATTGAAAGATTGGAAAGATCGGTCATCATGTTATGTGATGCTATTGAATCAACAAGCCATTTTTTATCACTGTTTTTGGAAGACGCCGCACAGTTGGCGGTAACTTCACTGGACCCAAGTTTGGAGCAACTTTTTTTTGTGGCTCACCTGGTCGCATAGTTGACATTTGGGCTTGAATTTTTGGGGCCCGGAATTGGAAGCCCACTTCTTTTTGTTGTCATGGCCTTTGTTTGAAGAAGAGGAAGAATGGTGGTTGTCATTGCTGCTTGTTCCTCAATGCCGTTGCGAATAATTTGCAGTGGCAATTAGTTGTTGTGCAAAGTTGGTTTCCATCCTTCAAATATAGTTTTCATGGCCAACAAGAAGGTCATGAATTTCCTCAAATTTTAATGAGGTTTCTCGAGAATGAATTGGAGTGGCTATCTCCCAAAACTTTGGACCCAACCCATTTAAGATGTAAAGGGTCAAATCGTTATCTAAGATAGTATGATCGATTAGTGCAAGTTCGTCTGCAATTATCTTAACTACACAGAGAAACTTAGTGACTGAACGGTTGCCGCAAGTTTGCAATGTGAGTCCTCTTTGAGTTGCATTGCACGTGTTCAAAATTTTCCCGCATAGAGACGGGTGGATGCTTTCCAGGCTTGGTGAAATGTTTTGCAGGATGCAAGAAGAGGAGTAATGGAGTAATGGCAGTGGAAGTGGAAGCAAGGATAGCATGAATGATTAGTTTATCTAGGCAAATCTAGTGGGAATTCGCTGCTTTGGAGGTTGCAAAATTTTCGGCATCGTTGGCAAGGCATGTATGCTCCCCATTATCAAAGTTGATGAGGTCGTATCCAATCAACAGTGCTTCAAATTGGGCTCTCCATTGAGGTAAGGTGGATGGAGTGAGTTTTTCATTGATGGTAGGGGAAGTATTGATGGTGATAATCGGACTAGCAGTGGACTCAAGAATTGCAGCCATTTTCAGAAGGAAATTAAATCTCGTTAGAGACCGGGTCTCTTGATACCTTCAAAGAGAATAACACTGCTAATGATTTTGGAAAAATTCTGAACTCAAATCGTATTGATGTACAAGGTAAGTTTTTTATACACGAAATTTGAGTAATCTATCTATAGAAGGCAGTAACGTAAATATACAGCATTTAGATGTAAACAGTTACAGAAAATTACTACCAAATTAAAAACTGATCCTAGAATCACGCTTGCACAAATCTTGCTAATTGGATTGTCGACTGTGAGCTGTTTGTGAGTTGTCTCTGCTATCTTCCTTGATAGCACCAACGCGGATGGAAAGTGGAAATAAGTCAGCCCTCTACTTCTCGCTTCACAAATAAATGTCAATTACAATCTTAAAAAAGTAACTATGATTACTGTTGCAGTTTCATGGAATACAAAACAATGGTTTCCCCTAGATTTCCGTTCTTCTTCCTTGCCCTTCTAATATTCACTGCCCATGCTGTCGCGCAGCCAGACGACAACGCCCGCTACAAAAGTTCATACAAGGGCAGCTACGCCTATAACAGTACCTACGAGGCAAATCTCAACTATCTCCTCTCCTCTCTCACCTCGAACTGTGAAATTGCCTATGGCTTCTACAATTCCTGTCATGGCGAAAACTCCGACAGAGTATATGCAATTGGACTTTGCAGAGGGGATGTTAACACAGATACCTGCCGGAGTTGCCTACATAATGCTACCTCTCTTCTCCCACTGCGTTGCCACAATCAAAAGGAGGCAATTGGATGGTTCGACTACTGTATGTTACGTTACTCGAACCGCTCCATTTTTGGCATCATGGAAACAGATCCTTCTTCAATTATTGTCAACCCAAATAACGTATCGACCATTTTTGTGGATCAGTACAATGATGATCTTCGGACCTTGTTTAAAAGCCTAACAAGTCAAGCTGCAGCAGGCGGTTCCCTTCGTAAGTTTGCGGCAAACAAGACAACCGTAGCAGAATCGAAACCATTGTATGCGTTTGTGCAGTGCACCCCTGATTTGTCAGAGCAACGATGCAGCGATTGCTTACTCGGGACTTTAGTTCAAGACTTTCCACAATGTTGTGATGGGAAGGAAGGTGGAAGAGTGTTCAAACCCAGCTGCAGTATCAGGTTTGAGGTCTTCAACTTCCTTTCCTCTACTCCCGATGCTTCCACGCCGTCATCTCCACTTGCACCGCCGGCATCTCCTCCTCCATCATCAAACTATACCACCACCACAACAGGTACCAAGGCCATTTGCATGAATCTCCAATCTCTCTCTTAAGATGGTCGAATCATAGCCTCCAATTAAATGCATTTCTGAGCAATATTTCTAAGGTTACTTTTACTTACGATATCAAGAGACAATGCTAGTTCCAACCTTAACCCTCAGAGAACGCTCACAAGTCACAGATACATGGTTTTTGCAGGAAGGAAGAGGAACACATCTCGGACGATCACCATTATAGTCGTACCAACTGTGGTTCTTATGCTCGTAGTCATCTCCATTTGCATCTATACAAAATCAAGGAAGCCAAGGAAGAAAGTTGAAAGTAACTGTAAGAACTCTGTATTGCTATTTATGATTCAAAAGTTAGGCAGTCTTCGTAATTCGGAAATAAAACAATTAAGAAATAAAGCACATAATTTAGGAAATAATTCTATATGTGACGATATTTGCTTTTACATTACCATATGGAAGTAATTGGAAGTCAGTTTGTTTTAATCACTTGTGTTGGAGAGCCCATTGCTTGAGAATGAACAAATTAAAATTTATGTCAAGCATCTTCAGTGATGAACTTTAGTCCATTCATGAAGTGCTTCCCTGTTTCTCTTGTGAAGTTGTGGATCAAATTAGAAGCATGGAATCCTTGCAGTTCGACTTTGGCACCCTTAGAGTTGCAACAGATAACTTTTCTAAAGCAAATAAGCTTTTGGTGCTGTTTACAAGTTAAATAGATATATTCTTTTGGAAACGGGTAATAATGATCACTTAAAAGATGTTAATTTTCAAGGTTTTACCCTTATATGTTCACAGGGTATACTCTCTAACGGACAAGTTATAGCTGTGAAAAGACTGTCAAGAGAGTCGAGACAAGGAGATTTAGAATTTAAGAATGAGGTCTTGTTGGTGGCCAAACTACAACACCGTAATTTGGTTCGCCTCTTAGGCTTCTACTTGGAAGTGGAAAATAATGAAAGGCTTTTAGTATATAAGTTTGTGCAAAATGCAAGCCTTGATCAATTTCTTTTCGGTATGTTTGCGTTTTTGATTTCATGTCACTGTATCTTTAATATCTCTTTACTCTCTTGTTAGATTACTTTGTCGCATATTTGTCTCAAATCATTAGCCACATACTTGCTTTGATATGTAGATCCAATCAGAGGTGCACATCTTGATTAGGAAACACGTTACAAAATCATCAGAGGCATTGCTCGAGGGATGCTTTATCTTCATGAAGATTCTCGACTCCATATTATTCATCGTGATCTTAAAGCTAGTAACATCCTTCTAGATGGAAAAATGGATCCAAAAATCTCAGATTCTGGCATAGCAAGAATGTTTTTATTTGATGATCAAACATGAGAGAATGCAAGCAGAGTTGTGGGGACCCCGTAAGTACTTTTGGAAGGAAATAACTGATATGTACTTAATGTGGTAGAAACTGCATCTCTAACCTACTAAAATTTAGCTTATTATCAAAATTAAAGTTAAACTAAAAAGTTGTAGAAATTTATGGTCTCACTTCTTTAGTATTCAATAAAGTCGTCAATGTGCAGTGGATATATGGCTCCAGAATATAGAGTACATAAGCAATAGTTTTGGAGTACATATGGCTCCAGAATTTTTTGTGAAGTCTGATGTCTTTAGTTTTGGAGTACTAGTGCTAGAAATAGTGAGTGGACAGGGAATCCATTCCTTTTGAAATGGAGAGAATCTGGAGCATCTTCCAAGTTATGTAAGTAAAATTATACTTGGGTACATTTCCCTTCCCTTTTCCTGTAAGTGCAATGCCAATAAGTGCACATGCTAGAGGAATTTTCTCTCTGGTATTCATTGAAATTATGTTCTTGCAAGCATGGAGAAGATAGAGCGAGGGAACTGCTTCAAATATTGTAAATTCCAGAATGAGGTTTGGCTCAAAATTTGTAGTAATGAGATGTAGCCGCATAGGATTGCTATGTGTTCAAGAAAACGCAGCAGACAGACCAACGATGGCTATGGTTGTTGTGATGCTCAATAATGGCTCTAACACTCTGCCAGCTCCCTCACGACCTGCATGTTGACTAATTGCTTCTTTTTTAGTTCCACACCGGTGGGATATAAATAGGTAAACATTAGGCCAAGTTATAAATAAGAGGTTTAGTCTCTTAGTTTAAGTGCACCAGTCGAAACCTTATTTAGTAACTTTTGACTTTAGTTAAATTCCTCTGTTGGCTTTTTTGTAAAAAGGGAAGAGGTGTAAAGTTAAAGTTTTACTAGTAGAATAACTTTGTGGGTGTGTTTGGGGTGAGGAGAAAAATTATGTGATTGTAACAATTTTTCACATAGTGAATTTTCTTCTCTGAGTCTGGTGGTTTTTCTCCTGTTTTGGAGTTTCCACGTAAATTTGTTGTGTTGCTATTATTTCTCTATTTTTCTTGTTATTCTTGCAAAGGGTAGATCCTAGGGGGTGAATTTGAGAGGTCCAAATTTCCAACAATTGGTATCAAAGCCACTAGGTTTTTTTTTTGTGTGGTGGAGTTTTAGTGTGATAGGGTGGATACATACAGTCTAAGGAAGTTCTGTCTAGGAGATTGGAAATTTTAAGTGTGTCCATTGTGACCCTCCAATCTTTCCTGGGAACTGACTTAGTGAGGTACTATTCATTTCTACAGTAAAATTCATCAAAGCAATGTCAGAAAGTAGGCCTTCGAATCTTGTCAAATTTGATGTGGAGAAATTTGATGGGAGAATCAATTATGGCTTGTTGCAAGTACAAGTCAAGGATGTCTTGATTCAATTAGAATTACATGAGGCATTGAAGGGCAGACCAACACCTGAAGTCAGCACTGGTACTAGTGTGACTGGTAAAATGAGCAGATCTAAAATGAGCAATAAAGATTGGAAAGATCTGGATTTGAGAACAACAAGTGCGATACGTCTGTGCTTGGCCAAAAATGTTCTTGCAAATATGCATGGAATATCTACGGCAAAAGAATTCTGGGAAAAACTTGAAGAGTTGTATCAGACGAAGGGCATCTCAAATCGTGTGTACCTGAAGGAGTAGTTTCATACACTGCGGATGAGTGAAGGTGTAACTATTTCACATCATTTAAACATTCTCAATGGCATTGTCGCTGAGTAAAATTAATGATGAAGATCAAGCATTGAGACTCATCTGGTCTCTTCCACCTTCTTATAAGCACATGAAACCTATTTTGATATATGGGAAGGAGAAAATAATTTTTTCAGAGGTTACCAGTAAAATCTTTTCTGAAGAGAGAAGACTAAGTAGTGGAAGTAATGTTCCACTTGTAAACTTAGTAATGGTAGCAGCTGGAAATGGAAAAATGAAGAACTCCATGAAGAAGAAAGTAGTCTGCTGAGAGTGTGAACAATTTGGGCACATCAAGAAAAATTATCCAAAAGCTGGAACAGATTCGGCAAGTGGCTCCAAGTCAATAAATGGAGATACTGGAAATGATGCTTGAAAAGGCAGTGGTTCTACCCAACACTACACCTAGAGGGGGGGTGAATAGGTGTAATCTAATTTTTATGGCTTTTTAAAAATTAGACAAACAAGCAGTTAATAAATGAATCAAATAACACAAATAATCAACACATGATTTTGATCACGGAGTGGAAACTCATTTAAAGAACATCTTCAAAATCTAAAACCACTCCGGGTGTAAGACACCACCTCAAATCCACTATAGAAATTTTAGTTTGTTACAACTAATTTAGAGACATTCACAAAACCTTTGTAGTAGCTAAACTTGGTTTGCAACACCACGAGTGACCCACTCGATCTCTACATGCATGTAGTGTCGGAACTCCGACCTTCCTATAGCTTCCTACGAGAACCTCTCGATCTCTGCATCAACGGCAGCTCCGGACTCTTCCGGCCAACAAAAATGTCCACTTCAATGGACTCAAGTAAGAGTTGATTTTGAATGAGTTGTGGTGGAGAAATGTTTAGGATCACTTAAAAGATCCTAATTTTCAAGGTTTTACCGTTGTATGTTCACAGGGTATACTCTCTAACGGACAAGTTATAGCTGTGAAAAGACTGTCAAGAGAGTCGAGACAAGGAGATTTAGAATTTAAGAATGAGGTCTTGTTGGTGGCCAAACTACAACACCGTAATTTGGTTCACCTCTTAGGCTTCTACTTGGAAGTGGAAAATAATGAAAGGCTTTTAGTATATGAGTTTGTGCAAAATGCAATCCTTGATCAATTTCTTTTCGGTATGTTTGCATTTCAGTTTCATGTCACTGTATCTTTAATATCTCTTTACTCTCTTGTTAGATTACTTTGTCGCATATTTTTCTCAAATCATTAGCCACATACTTGCTTTGATATGTAGATCCAATCAGAGGTGCACATCTTGATTGGGAAACACGTTACAAAATCATCGAAGGCATTGATCAAGGGATGCTTTATCCTCATGAAGATTCTTGACTCCATATTATTCATCGTGATCTTAAAGCTAGTAACATCCTTCTAGATGGAAAAATGGATCCAAAAATCTCAGATTTTGGCACGGCAAGAATGTTTTTTTTTTAATGATCAAACACGAGAGAATGCAAGCAGAGTTGTGGGGACCTCATAAGTACTTTTGGAAGGAAAGAACTGATATGTATTTGATGTGGTAGAAACTGCATCTCTAATCTACTAAGATTTAGCTTCTTATCAAAATTAAAGGGAGACTAAAATGTTGTAGAAATTTATGGTCTCACTTCATTAGTATTCAATAAAAACTAATAATATTGTCATCAATGTGTAGTGGATATATAGCTTCAGAATATAGAATACATAAGCAATTTTCTGTAAAGTATGATGTCTTTTGTTTCGAAGTACTAGTGCTAGAAATAGTGAGTGGACAGGGGATCCATTCCTTTCGAAATGGACGAGCATTTTCCAAGTTATATAAGTAAAATCATACTTGGGTACATTTCCCTTCCATTTTCCTGTAAGTGCAACGCCAATAAGTGCACATGCTAGAGGAATTGTCTCTCTGGTATTCATTAAAATTATGTCTTGTAGGCATGGAGAAGCTGGAGCGTGGGAACTGCTTCAAATATTGTAGATTCCAGAATGAGGTCTGGATTGCAGTAAGGAAAAATATAGTTGCAAGCATAATTGTGCACTAATCTGTGCACCAATGTGATGTGATTAGTCAAAAAGTAGATTTTATTGAAAATAGTGTTAATTTAAATTTTAAGTATGCATGAATCAATATTGGTACATAGATTAGTACGCGACTGTGCTTGTATATAACAAAACTCTTGCAATAATGAGATGTATCCACATAGGATTGCTATGTGTTCAAGAAAACGCAGCAGACAGACCAATGATGGCTACGGTTGTTGTGATGCTCCATAATGGCTCTAACACTCTGGTAGCTCCCTCACAACCTGCATTTTTTATGTATGGGAATATTGAATCAGACATGTCTCCTAATCAGTCCTTCCAAGCTTCAAGAAACAGAGTTTCAGTTATTGATCTAGATGCTCGCTAAAGTTTGATGGAAGTAATTAGACATCTTTATTTAGACATTTCACAAAGACAATGCGTTGACTTTTTTTTTTCCTCATTTTGGACAATGAATTTAAGACATTTGTATATCTTTCAAATATTATTTATAAAATATCTTGAACGATACAAGAACGAGAGCCATTAGTGACTTATCATTTCTATTTTTTTTAGACTTATCAGTCTCGCTAATTAATATTTCTCCATAAAAGAATCGTTTCAAAATTTCTAGTCCCTTTTTCTTTTCTTTTTTTTCAAAAGAAAGAAGAAACTTCTTTAAAATATGAGAAAACATTACAACCCTATCCAAACAACAGACTTAACACCTACAATCAATAATAAACCCGTCCCACACACTCAAGTCTTCAATATGCCAAGCATACTTAGCTAGTTTATCCACCCTTCATTGCCAAGACATCTAACATGTTGAATACTGCACTGAGGGAATATATGCATAAGCCCCTCGGTATCTTGAACTAAGTTTCCCGGCAGTGATAAGGAGCAAGGCTCTCTCATCTTGAATAGTTTGGACCATAATCAAAGAATCACCCTCAATAATTAAGTTGTTAGTGCCTCTGTGTATGCATAGTTGAAGGTCCCTTAGATTTGCCAACAACTCAATCTCAAGTGGGTCAGTTACACCCCTTTCCTTCTTACTAGCCAGAAACAAACAGTACCACACCTTTGTCATAAAGAAATTTATCTTAAGTGCTAAACAAATTTATCTTAACACCAATCTTATGTTTTGTTGCTGACACAATGACAAGAGTCATAAAGAATTATAAATACAGAAACAAAGAAAAACTTCTTATTAGAAAACGATGCTTACAATCATTATCATTATTTTAGGGCATTTTAAATATTGTTCAAGAGTTAATTCATTGTGATAAACTTTCTTCTATATATGTATTTGATCAAAATAACGCAAAATACAATAAGCTGGTCAATGCAACTTAAGATGAGCTGTAGGATGTAGCTGACCTTGGCAGCCACCCACCAGCAGCATCGTACGCATTAAAAAAACATCCTTTGCAACTTCACTTTGATTTATCAGTGTCGATTGAATACATGTATAGAAAATTTTTTATTCTTCATTTTAAATTATTTCCTGTTTCATTTGTATAAAAAAATTAGTTAAATTACTCCGCCACGATAATGATGTGACTAGGGATAACAACATCTACAATTATATATATGCAATTGTCGCTTAGAAAAATATATATCATGCAATTGTCATTTGTCGGTCAACATTTGTTATACATATTTGTATCGATCCGAGTCTGTGTTTTAGTCCAGCCATCTAATTGACTAATCAACTCTTGAGAAAATCTTATAACCAGCACACCTGGTTATCTCAGAAAATCAACCCTCCAATCCAAATGCAACACGTCATCATATTTGCATAATGACCATGCATTTCACTACACCTGAACACAACACCTTTTTATGCCTAAACCCCCTCAACTCTTTAATACCTTTCCTTCTCAATTCAGGATGATGTTAAAAACAAAATTGCCCCCAATTTTATATATAAATACAAAAACAAAAGTAATACATGTGATGCAAGATAATGATAAATAAAGGGAAACTGTTGAAATTGTTCACTCGATCTCACCGACAAATTATTTCAGTCATCTTACCGATAAAATAACAAGAAAATTCACGTTTGGATATGCAGATCCTCCACCATCTTTGGCATGTGCAGCTCCTTCACCACCATACACGTCCCAAAACAAAGCTTTGCAGCAACCGAATTCCACCCAACCTGCACCACCAAAATCTCCCTCCACCTGCATCGAGTGGCTCATCTCCTCCACCACTTTGAGGTCCTCATTTTCTCTTTCCTCCATTCTCTCTCTCTCCCCACCATGCTTGGTGAGATTCGGCCTCAGATCGGCCAATCATTCCCCACTCCTCAGCCATGCCGTCTAGACCAAGATCGACTACTCTCTGCCCCTGAGCTCCTTCATCAGATCGAGCAAAAGCTAGAAGCTCTTTGGCCATAAGCAATATATAAGCAGAATCCAAACACAAAGAAAAACGAGGTCATCATACAAATCAGCATACCAAAATGAATCCTTCTCTTATGCTAATAACTCTTCAAACTAAATGTCAGCAAGGTCAGTATCTATGCTTTCCAACATCTCACCAGATTTGGCCTTCAAGTCCATGGAAGCACTAAATTCAAGCGTCTGATTAAATAAAAAGAAGGTTGAAAGCATCAACATAATCTACCACAATGGGTGCGACGAAATCCATTACAGTCTTCATCTGGTTTGGTAAAAGTGAAGGAAAGAAAAAAGAGCATTTAACGGAGACTGGTGCCATTTTGACTGGGAATTAAATGATGAGAAAACCTTCACAACGGCATGTCCTTTCTCCCCTAAAAAACGACATCCAATGAAAATGTGCCATGTAGACACTTCATTTTCAAACTTTGTAACCGCATTGTAGAGAAACTCCCTTTTTTCCATCTCCCTTCCTTCCTCCCTCTCTCTCTCTTAGGAACCACTCCCTCCTTCGAGCCCTAGCCACCAAGAGCCTAAGCAGTAAGCAACCAAAATTTCAGTGAAAATTGGACAACTTACCTCACGTAACAAACCGTAATTTGCAGAGCCACTTCTTTAGGACCTTCAAAACTTTTTTACAGTTAAGGTTACAAGAAAATGCAAAAGCAAAGAACCCTTATTTTTTCTAACCCTAACCTTGTTGGTTTGAATAGAGAAAAACAGAGCAACTTTTTCCAACAATCAAAAGGCAAATGGCTTATGCACGAAACAAGAAGCCCATTTGGTGAAAATGCATGGTTTAGAAGAAAGAAAAAATTCAGATCGTGAAAATAAAGACTTCCTTTCACACACTGCTCAACACCAAAAACAAAGAACTAGTTGTGTCCATGAAAGAGAGAGAAAGGCAGAGCAAGCAAGAGATATAGTTGGTATCTTAAATAGAAGCCATTGACGGAAACACAAAGTCTAACTTGTTCGATGCCTTGCCTAATGATCTTGTCATTTCTATTCTTTGCAAACTTAGCTCCACCGTCGGAAGCCCCTTTGATTTCATCAACGTTTTGATAATGTACGGGCTTCTCTATATTTTATTTTTAAGTTTTTCTTCTTTCTTGATTTGGATTTCTTTTTACTGGAAAATGAAAGATTTCGGCCAATTATTCAGAAATTTGGTCTCCATCTTGGTCCTCGGGTTTTTTGCGAAAGTGTCATCTTTTTGGATGAATATGGTTCCTTTACGTTGCAAATTCTGAATTTGATGGTATCCTTTACCTGTATGTTGGTTTTAAATCTTGCATAACTCATTGTATTTGAAACAGGTGCAAGAGGTTAAACGGATTGGGTCTCCATCCTCTAGCATTATCCAAAGCTTCACAAAAAACGTTTGCGATAAGAGAAGAACTGGTTCAACTCCGTTCACGCTTTGATATCCCCTATAATGTGGTTCATGGGATTTAGTGTGGATTACTAACGTGTCTATTTGTTAAGGACTGTGAACGACGTAACCGTTCAGAAGAAGGCATGTTAAATGATATAAATTGAGATGAGAGTGGGAAATTAAATAAAATATTATTATAATATTATTTTTTAATATTATTATTATTTTAAGATTTTAAAAAATTAAATTATTTATTATAATTTGTGTGAAAATTTAAAAAAACATAATGATAAGATGAAATAAGATCATAAGAGCACTCTCAATGGGTTATATATCCTATCATTTAAAATATGTCACTAAAATCTATTTTTCTATTTTATATATCGAATTTTACAATATACCATATATCAGCTTATTTATTCTTTTATATTATTTAAATATTATACTTTTTAATCTTTTTTATTCATTTTAAATATTTTCTCCAACTAGTAATGATATTCTCGTATTGTTTTATATTTACAATATCTTTCTATATGTAATGTCATATAATTATGTTTTATTTAAAATTAATCTAAATGTATAAGCTAAACTAAAATATTAATTAATTTAAAAAATAAAAAGAATAGATTATATAATGAAAATATTGTCAAAATATATTAAAAGAATTTCTATTTTTGATAATTTTTTAAAATATTCTTAAAAATACTTTCCTTTATTATTAACAATATTAAAACTTTCGCATGCATAAAAGTCGCCTGGACTATAAACGGAGTGTTACTGTGCTAGAGAGCAGATGAGAGATAAGAGAGTGGGGTTTGTGCAAAAGTGTTTTATTAATGGGCTTTGCTACATACAGTCGTCAGATGCAGTCAGCGTGCAGTCGACTGTACGGAATGAATAAAAAAAATTATAAAAAATTTTTTTTATATTCAGGGGGACCTACATGAATTATAAAAAGTTATAAAAATAATTTTTTTTTTCATGTAGGTCCTATATTAATTTTTTTTTTATAACCGACTGCAAGCCGACTGCATCTGCCGACTGCAAAAAGTATTTCTCTTTATTAATTAATGTATTGGACACGTTGGGTCATGCACGGAGAGTCCGCAATGTTGACTGCGTTTAGTAATACTTTATAAGGTATTTTTATCTTATTTTTATCTTATTATATAAAATATTATATTTTTTTATCATCTTTAAATTATTTTTATTTAAATGAATATTAAATAAATGAATTGTTTTTATTTAAAAGTTGATGGTTAATACCATTAATATATCATTAGATACATTAATAATTAGTTGGAAGGGTAATGACAAATGAACGCGTATGACCAGAGACTTGGAATTTTCAACATCTAATTGCCCGCACTGCTTTATGTTACAAATAATACAGAAGCAACACAAATTTCCAGATTGGTATCTTTAACGTACAGCGCAAGTCCATCCTTCCTATTCTCCATAAAACTTAATCATATTAGTTTCTTGATTTGCAGGCTAAAGAGAGAGGAACAACGAAGATCATATGTTATTCAAATCGACTCTTATTGCTTGTGTTACTCCCACGGCTCAGCAGTACTGCTATCAAACTGGTAACTACACCAGCAACGACAGTACCTACAGGGCAAACCTAGTTGACCTCCATGTCTTCCAACACGAAGATCGATTACGAATTTTACAATTTCACCGCCGGAGAAAATTACGCGACAAAGTGAACACGATTGCACTTTGTAGAGGAGACGTTACGCCGGATGTATGCCGTGGTTGTATCAATTCGACAAGTCAAGATCTCTTAAAGTCTTGTCCCAATCAGAAGGAGGCAATCATGTGGTCCGGATCCGATGAATGTACTGTAAGATACTCAAACAGGTCTATATTTGGCGTTATGGAGGAGCAGCCTATGCTTGCTTTTTATAACGTACAAAACGCATCCAACGTAGAAGGGTTCAACAACGTGCTGAGACCCCTGCTAGATAGGCTAAGAAATAGCGCTGCACTTGGAAATTCTACTCGCAAGTTTGCTCTGAAAAGCGAGGCAGCCCCAGACTTCCAAACAATCTATTCACTTTTGCAGTGTACTCCTGATTTGAACTCGCTGGACTGCAACAACTGCCTGCTACGTTGGTTGGATATACGTCATATTGTTGTAATGGCCGAAAGGTGGGAGGAGTATTTGTAACACCAAGCTGTTATTTAAGGTTTGAGACATACAGTTTCTATGACCCTGCAGCTGAGTCACCACCTCCGTCGCCTCCACCACCGCCTATAGCGCAGCCAGCTCCCCCACCACCAGTACAACTGCTTCCACCCACACAAGGTATGTATGGTAAGCGAGCTTTTCGTTCTGTTTTGGTCCTACAAGGTATATAATCCTACTTTGCCAACGTTTTATCATTTATGGACCGTAAAGGGATTTTGAGAGAAGAATATTACATATAAATTAGAATTTCGTTAGGCGATTAGACAATTCTTTCTTGTAGTAGTAGGTATACATATCTTTAACTTTACCTATTCACCTCCCGAAATGAGCTGTCTTTATGCACCACTGTATTTCTTGTCTAAATAAACTTTATTCCACAAAGAAAGAGACGCATATTTCTGGGTGTTTCATGCACTAGCAAACGAATGGTCCCCTAGGCGGTGCCGTCTCGGCGTCTCCCCAGCTGAAATTTTGAAACAACGAACCTTTCAATTCTGTACCCACTAAATCCCTGGAGTGACCTCTTGTGTAGTGCCTCGCATGCAGGGATGCCGTCATGTGGTCCATATCTATATTTTTAGAATATAAAATTATATAATTCAGTTCATCGCTTTTTATTAATTTAGCCTTTCACATGATATTAAGTATTAACGTATAAATTAATTTTAAAATTTATTTCTAACTCCACATCTTATCCGACTGAAAAATAATTTAAAAAAATTAATTTCTATAAATTTTTAATTTACAAGTTTCAGGTAAGTCCTTTGAAAAGAGTAGAACTACTCAAATTGAAAAAAAAAAAAGTCTATTTTTTAGGGTAAAAAGTATATTTTTATATATAGGATTTGCATAAAACTTGCCCACCTTAAACTTATATTTAATATTATTATTTAAAGTAAGTAAATTAATAAATTAAATAAGAATTTGATCAAAAAGTGAGAAAATTGTTAAAAAATTAATTAAATAATTAAGCTTCTTTTCCCACCTACTCAATTATTAGTGACATTTATTTATATTCAGTGAAAACCAACAATAATAATACAAAGTACTTAAGAAATGAAATGCAAGAATCCATAGTTATTTTTTGTCCTGATCAACTACTTGCATTGGTAGTTTAAAAATTGCTAATATCTTTCAGTCGAATTTGGGAAAAGAATAAGACTAACTTGATCATACAATTTTATTTAAACCTAATATCAGATATCTAATTCAAAATCAGTCTCTTTTAAATGAATTTTTAGTTTTATTTTGATAGAAGTAGAACTCTAGTGTCTGCAGGGAAGGAAAGTAACTCATCGAGAACTACAGTTGCTATAGTGGCGTTGGTTGTTGTTTCTGCTGTACTAATCTTCTGCATGTCATGTTTCTACCTCTTCTATTTAAGAGTGAAGAAGCCAAGGGAGAAACTTAAAAGTAAGTTCAATATTTGTTTATTTTACATTGTTGCTATCATTTCTTTAAGTAGCCGGGAAAATATTGATATCTAGACACCTTGCTGTATGCCTTTGATGTGATGCATCTCTTCTCTATAATTACTAAGCAATATTGGTAAAACTAAGTACTAAGCATCTCTTCTCTACGTACCAAGCAATACTGGTAAAACTAACTTCGGTTATTGCTTTTTAAGATTTATCTTTGGTTGCATCTTTCTGCATAAAGCATTGGCTTTACCATGGGGATTCTGTAATATAAAATAAAATCTGCTACCATCAGTCAGATAGTCAATCAGTTCTAGAAATCAAGGCCAGTACTTCAGCAACTCAAATAATGAGATGCATGACATTAAATTATGCAGAGCATGTTGTTTCTTTGTATGAAGAAAATAGCAAATTGTATTACTTTTCTTGTGGCAATGCATTAATCTAATTCAGATGCATAACCTGTTCTTATGTGAAGGCATGGATGAAATTATTAATTATGATTCCTTGCAATTTGACATCGAGACAATTAAAGTTGCTACCGACAACTTTTCTGCTGCAAACAAGCTTGGACAAGGTGGATTTGGTATTGTTTACAAGGTAATGAGGTGTAATCGAGTCGTAAATTATGTCATTTTACTCGTCATAATTACTTAAGTCTGATATCATGAATGTTGAGGTTATAAATGCTAGATTTTGGTATATACATATCTTTCAGGGTGAGCTTCCAAATGGACAAGAAATAGCTGTGAAGAGGTTGTCCAAGGCTTCTCAACAAGGAGATCTAGAATTTAAGAATGAGGTCAAGTTAGTGGCTACTCTTCAACACAGGAATTTGGTAAGGCTCCTAGGATTCTATTTGGAAGGAAAGGAAAGACTTCTAATCTATGAGTTTGTACCTAATGCAAGCCTTGAAAAGTTCATATTTGGTATGTTTACCATTCCTCTCAAATCCCAAATTCTATTCATAGTGATTACATCTTAACGAAATTGTCTTGTCTTCCGTGTACATTGCTTCAACATGTTCACAGTACATTTGCATGAATATGCTGATCCAAACAAGAGTGCACTATTCACAACTTCGTATTATTCACCGTGATTTCAAGGCTAGCCACATTTTGTTAGATGCAGATATGAATCCAAAGATTTCAGATGTCGGCACAGCAAGATTATTTGTACCAGATCAAACTCAAGGCAAAACAAGCAGAATTGTGGGGACCTAGTAAGTATATCCACATAATCTATAGCTAGTAACTAGGATGTAGCATGCTATATACAAGTAACACATACAGTTTGTGCCAAAGAAACAAACAACATGGGAAATCCTTTAAACCATCTCCAATAAAGAAGATGGAATAAACTTCATAAAAAACTACATGTACCTAAAGCTATGATGTCCTTCAAATTAAACTAATGCTACTGATAATGTTCGCCTGCAGTGGATACATGCCTCCAGAATATGTAATGCGTGGACAATTTTCAGTAAAATTTGAGGTGTTTAGTTTTGGCGTGTTAGTTCTGGAGATAGTGAGCGGTAAAACAAATAACTCTAGTTTTCAGGGAGAGAATGAAGTTGGCGGCCTTCTAAGTTATGTAAGTGCAAATATTTTCTTTTTTATATGCATTTCCTTTTTATCTCAATTAAGTCTGACCAGATAGTAAGTCACAAATGAATGTCTAGCTTATTGTGGTGTCTCTCAATGTAACCATCATGCAGACATGGAAAAATTGGACGGAGGGAACAACCTCAAATCTTGTAGATGCCACATTAAAGGACAGGTCAACAACTCAAATAATGAGATGCATCCACTTTGGATTATTATGTGTTCAACAAAATGTGACTGACAGACCAACCATGGCTACAGTCATCCTCATGTTTAATAGCCACTCTGTTACTCTACCAGTTCCCACAAGACCTGCATTTCTTATACACAGCACCAGATCAGATGTGTTGCCCCAATTGGAGAACGCGGGTATTGGTATAAGAAGACCAGATGGGCGTGGAAGTAGCACTATCCAAGGCTCAATAAATGAAGCTAGCTAGATGCCCGATAACTTTTGACGGAAGCTAGTGCCACATTTTGTTTGAAATGCAATTCTACTTGTTCAAGATTCCCATCCGTGACCCCTGTTTTTTCATTAAGCAACTTCTTTATAAATGAAGATGGTTATAATTTGTATTCAGGTTCGGTTTTAGTATTTTGACTTCATTTGGGTTTTATTTCATAATATGTAACCCCGACAAGTCTAAAATATAACCATGGTTTTCCTTCGCTACAAGTGAGGGCAATCAATAAATTTGTGTACCGTTCTGAAAATATATATATATATATATATATGAAGATGGTTATATATGGTACTTAAGTAGCAAAGATATATCTTACGCCATTTTTTTCATCCCAAATGTTTGGATGTGATTAAACTATAAATAATTAAGTAAATCATGAGTACAATTGATCACAAGCATTGTTAATAAAATCTATTTTTTTCCTTTTTTGTTTGAAATCTAATTTTTGCGATTTTTATTTCAATTTTCTTTTCTAGTAAATTTTTCAATAAAAAAAACATTATTATTGTTTTTGAATTTTCATGTAAGGTATGTCAAAATGACACATCTCGAACCATTATTAGAGCCGACAATACGTTTCGAATGGTCTATTGGTGTGAATGCAATGACAAATGGAATAATTTGATAAATGGTGAAAAATTCAAAGATTAGAATGTTCAAATTTTAGAGTAAAAAAGACTGATATATCTACTAAAGCACTAGTATTAGATTAGTTATCTCATGGATAACTGTTTGAGAAAATGATACTATACTTCCTAAGTTTGTCTTCTTATTGTGACAGTTCATGTATTTAATTTTATATTTTAATTTTTGTAATCTAATAATTATCTATCTCAATCAACCTCTCAACCATCATATTCTTTAAAATTTAAATGTTTCAATATTAGGCATTAAACCACAATGATCTATATAATGTCACAAAAATAACTGCATTGTTTGTTTTACTTGCGTAATTGTGCTCAGCAGCTTTAGTAATAAATATCCCCTTCTTTGTAGACCAATGTACCACTCTATAAAAAGTAACATAATATGGAGCTTGTTCTTGCATCAATGAATTAACAATGGAAAAGTATAGTTGTAAGCACAATTGTGCACTAATTTGTGCACCAATGTGATGTGATTGGTCAAAAAATAGATTTTATTGAAAACAGTGTTAATTTAAATTTTAAGTATGAATAAATCAGTGTTAGTACACAGATTAGTGCGCGACTGTGCTTGTATGTAGCAAAATTCATTAACAATTAAACATTGTCATCAATTCTTCTTGATGAGAAAGAAATTAAAGAGAGGCTTCACTATGAAGATATAATATTTGCCTTTTCCTCCAATAGCCTAATAAAAAACTTTCTACCACCCGTGTGATTTATCCTTTGATTTTTCCTATTATGTTTATTCCGCCTCAACAAGTTCTAGAATTTATGCAACAAGTTGAATATTATTTTTGTATGAAATGATCAAACCTATGTTGATCGTGAATAATTACTAATTATATCTCCTAATAAACTCCAAAAAATATGCCTAAGTTGTTACCTTAAAGTCTTCACTCGCCCATCTCTAACATAAACATTCCTAAATGACTTTTTCAACCATCTTTGTCCCTCCAAAAATAGCAGCACCTTGTGTTTCATACTCAAGGTACTTGCAGTGTAATAGGTAGTGAAAATTATTATACTCTTGAGCAAGTGCCATTGCCATCGTCTCCCGATGGCTACTTTTAGTCTAATCCAATATAAAATCAGCCCAATCGGAAGCAATGTTAGTGTGAATAAAGTTTGAATAAATCAAAATTATTGAATTAAGAGTGTAGCTGAATTTTGACAATTAGTATAAGGACACGATCCGCTAGCTCATCCTTGTTCTGTTTATCTACACGACTCCAAGTTGTATGCCTCATGTCTGCGTATAGTTTGACAATCCATGTCAGGCATGTTGAAAAGATCGTCGTATTATGACATGATACTTCTCTTTGGCCATCCTTAATAGGTGGAGCATTTCTGAGTAGGTGGAGCTAGAGAATGCAACCACAACATTATTACGTTGATTAGGAACACAAGGAAAGCTACTCGAGGCTGTGTTTCTTGGCCTCTCCCAAGAGCTGATGCTAAACGGCTAGCACATCCATCTCATAAATTCTTTCTTCCTCTCATAGGTTGCACCATTTTTAAAATTATGTATCAAGTGTGATTTTAGATACAAAGAAAGAATAAAAATTCTTACACCCACTTCATTGGAAATTTGTCCAGATGCATCAAAACATTTTATCAAATTCAATGGATGGGATTATACACGGAGATGGATTGACTTATCTGGATGCCATAAAGTGCTAGACAATATAGGGAATCTTGTGCCAAATCCTTTGTGGGACAAGGTACATATGTCTTTGCTCCTCTCAATCTCTTTCTTTTATATGTGTTTGTGTGTGCCTTGGTTTATAGCTTGTATTGTTGAAAACTTCTAATATTTGCATCATAGAGACATCATAAGGAAAAAAAATTGGAGTGAACTAACATTTCAAAAAGAAATTTGGGGCGTTATGCTTCCAAGGAATAAGATTCCGGGCTGGTTCAACCACTGAAAGGAAGCTTTTGATTGTAAATCATGTGAAATCAATATTGGGATGCCATAAAGTTCTACCCAGATCCTTAAGCTTTTGATCAATGTAAATATGTGCAGTTCAAGTCTTGAGGGTAAACCCTCAGTTGAATCCTTTATAAATATGTAATGTTGTCATTGATTAGGAGAAGGACTCAGCTGATGGGTTTATCCAGTATCACAGTCAGATACGTTTCTAACAACTTGTGAACACCTTGGACTGGATTATCCTTCTAAATTGCATCAAGTTTAGATCAGCTTCAGTTTCTTCAATACGACTTGCTTCTTTATCTCTTCAACTGATGCTTAGACTCTAAACATACTTAGGACTCTTGTATTATAATACAAATACTTATTCTTGTCAGATCACTAGAGTCCAATTAAGATCACATTTATTCCTAACATCATACGCATCTAATCCTAGCCAAATATAAATTACATTTACAATCTCCCCCTTTGGCTGATTGATATGCCAACTTATATTGGTTGAATGTAATCTAACCTGCAAAAACAACTAACCAACCACCAGCAAAGATCTCATATAGACAGTCATACTTCATATCAAATTTCATCATAGCGAAATATGTGAAGTAGCAATAAGTCTAAACCTACACATGCAAATATTAGTTTAATGTAGTATGCAAAATAAAACACACTAATCGTTGTTTAATGTACAACCCAAACTCAAATAACTTTAAATATAACTTTTCAAAAAAAAATTTCGAAACAAATGGTGGTGGTGGTTGCATGTTGTCAGCACTGCCCAGCTCCTAGCTCCCTCTACCCGCTCTTCATCCCTTCTCCCCCTATGTTTGGCAGCATCAGTCAGAGTCAGATTTGTCTTCATCCTCAGTGGAGTGACTGTTTTTAAAATCTAATCTACATCCAATACAATTTACTGCAGCTTTTCATTTATCTTTTATGATTCATCCTGCTGATCTGTAAGCATTTGGTAAATCTTCCCCATCTTTTCTTCCCATTTGTCCACAAACGAGTCAAATTTTAAATGCAAAATTTGAAGGTTTTCAACTACTTCAGTGGATTGTTTTGGGGGAGGATTAGAGGATGTGGATGCCTCAGCCTGACTCATTTTCTTTAGACCAACTACTGCTTCTGACTTGGTGACAGTTTTGGAGGAGATCTTCCCATACATTTTGATTGTGGCCTCGGTGCTTCTCAATGGAACTTTAGCTATTCTGGCCAACTTAGTGATAAGGCCTCCAAATGGCAGACTTTCCTTGTTATTTTGTCAGTTCTAGCCTTTGAAATCACATCAACAACATGGGAGGGGAGATCCATAGGTGTACCTTTCACTAGGGCATATATAAATTGGGCTTGCTCAACTACCAATTCAGTATGCCTAGAGATGGGCCACAGATTTGTCAAAACCACTTTTGCCAAGAACCTATATTTGGGGAGCATAGATTTCATAGAGAGCCTATGAAGTTTTAGAGGCCATGCAAGTGCGCTGGGCCCAGAAAATAGATCTTTCATTTGAGCCTTAGATGGGGTCCCTATGCCCTTGTATGGAAAACCTGGGTTTTTCACACTTGGGAGCTCATAGAACTCTCTTATGATCTCGGGAGTGATAATCATGTCAACTCCTCTCACCACAAATGTAATGAAATTGTTATCAACACTTAGTAAAGCATTGGCATAGAATTCTCTAACAATTTGAATATAGGGAGTTGGATCTCCCTTAGTGATCTTTTCCCACCCTTTGTCAGCAAAACCGTGGACTATAAATTCAAACTCAGGTTCATTCAAGTCATTTAAGATTACATCTCTTTCTCCAAGTACGTTCGTTTTGGAGAAAACTATTTTGTATGCAGTGTCAGCTTCCTTACTAGAGAACTTGGGTGGTTTTGAGCCTGTGGAGGAAGGCTTTGAAGTACTCCCTACTCCCTTATTCGAAGCTAACCCTTAGTCTGCTACCTTAGCTTTCTTGGGTGTTTTCTCAAGTGATTCAAATTCCTCCTTACTCAAAGAATTTTCTGGAGGTACCTTCCGATCGAATTTGGCTTTTTTTGCAATGGTTTTGTATCTCATCTACACAAGAAAATAATCCTTTATGAGTATTGACGTAACCTGATCTCAAAGTGAAATAATATCTCCTAAAAAATTTACCCATTCATACTCATATTTATAGAAAATTTTATAGAAATCACATATATGTTCAATAATTTTTATGGGATGGGAAAAATTATCTAACCCTAACAAAAATTCATGCAATACAAAGTGAAGAATAACAACATTAAAGCCAGCCAAACAGAGTCATGCAGACTCTATTCATCACCTTTCTCAACAAAACCCAACATGCATGTTTTTTCAAAACCATATCTAACCCCTTCCAATAGATTTTCAAGTCTTAAACCAAACAGACTTCCATAAGCTTAAGGTATTTCAGACAACTCTTAAAGAAGCAAGCACAGTAAATCCCTAAAAGGAATCCTCAAGAGACGATCAATCTTCGGAGACTATATTCAAAAAAGATAACTTACCTTTAGATCGTGTAGAAGGATTAACACGAAGAATGAAGTTTCAGAAAACACAAACAGATTTTGGGGTTTTTCCTTCTCAATGAGTATTGGAGAAGGCAACCAAGGTTATGGGAAATGAGAATCGGGGCTTAATGATAGATTAGTGGTGATGGCATGCAATTAATGCTATGGAGCAGTTTTATTTCCAATTTCTCGCCCAAGGCCTGAAACGTGCCATGCACGCAGGCCCCCTTTTCTCTCAACACGAATAGTATGCCTTAGAGGCAACTCTCCACATTAAGTCCAGTTATTTATGCTCCTTTTTTTTTAATGTTTTTGTAAATAATTTGGAAAAGGAAAATAATTTTAAAAACCCAAACAAGAAAAAAATGTATATATCATCCATAAGATTTGAGCCTTTTTGAGTAATCTCTTTGTCTTGGACTTTGTTCAACTCATCTACCTTTTTTTTAGGAGAAGTATTTCCAACTGATCAGTCTTTACCATTGAACAGTTTTCTTAATAGAGAACCTCCCAAGAACTTGTGTGTGTGTGAGTGAGGCAAAGAAGTCTTTCCATTTTTATTATTTCTTTTGCTCCTTTTTTTTTCCTTACTCCCCCTTTCTTTAAAACATTCCAAGAAGGGTGGACTTTCATAGAAAGTCAAACTTTATGCTAGGGCCTATATACCTGAAAAGGTATTTCCCTCCAAGCACAGGTCAGATTGACTCTATATGTCCAGTTTCTATTGCTCATCTTTTTCCATAATGAATAAGGCAATGCTTTTTTTTTCTCAAAGACACTTAGAGCTTAGATCCATTCATGAGTGTTTGTCTTTTTCCGTAATGACTTTTAAACACCTGACTTTTTCTATAAGGATTGACTTGTGGGCATGGCAAGAGGAGACCTTTTTCTATTTGGGCTATAAGTTCAACTAGTTCTAGTCAATTCAAGGCATAGACTCCCCCTTTCTTGGTGCATTATATGAGTATATGCATGGTGCCAACAACTTGTTGAGAGGTCAGATTTACCTCCTCACAGTGTAGAGAATAAAATTCTTGAGTGATCTTTCTTCAGCAATGGATAGGGAGATGGAATTTTGCTTCTCGCTCATCCATGTTACCAAATTGCTACCGACATAAAAACAACCACCTGTGGTGCTTTTTCTATCGTCAGCATTACCAGCTCAGTCAGCGTCAGAATAGACAACCAGACTCAGATTTGAATCTCTGAAATACTAGATTCCATAGTCATTTGTAGCATTCAAGTATTTCAAGATTCTTTTTGCTGCAGTGAGGTGTATTTTTTAGGATTTGCCTGAAATTGTGCACAGACACCTACACTAAAAGCAATATCAGGCCTGCTAGTAGTAATGTAAAGAAGACTTCCTATCATGCTTCTATAGAGAGTAGGATCACTACTCTTACTTGTAGAATCCGAACATATTTTAATTGAAGTGCTCATCGGAGTGCGCGCATGTGTCTTCCCTTCCATGCCAAATTTCTTAACAAGATCTTTATCATATTTATATTGTGAAATAAAAATCCATTCTTCAGTTTGTTTAATTTGAATTCCAAGAAAGAAATTTAATTCACCAATCATACTCATTTCAAACTCATTTTTCATTTCTTTGGAAAACTCATGTGAAAGTTTATTAAGAGTGGATCCGAACACAGTATCATCTACATATATTTGAGCTATAAGTAGATGCTTACCAGATTTTCTTAACTCTTTAATATTCTCTTAACTCTTGATCTATATAGAGTTTCCTTCTTAACTCTTTAATATTCTCTTTATATAATTCTCATTATGACTTTCAGAATTATTATGGTTTGTTTTGATTAGATTATGAACTAATTTCTATTTCTAAAGCTACGATGTAGCCTCTGCATGACAATATCGAATCTTATTTCGTTGTGATCATAATTTTATCATTCCTTTTGAGTATACATCATTGAGTTTAATGCCTTCAATTTTTTGGCCAATAGTTGAATGATTTGTTGTGCATGTTAAATCGAGAGATGATGTATGTAGTTTAGCTTCATATGATGTATGCAATGAATTGAACAAAAGACAAGAATGTGCCAACATGATTTGTCTAACTTTTATGTGAAATATTATTAATTTTAATGTGCTCAAATGCTTTTAAATTTGCATAGATATATCTTAGGTTATCGTAAGTTGAGTAATTCTAATTCTACTCTAGAGAAGGTCTTAGATAAGTTAGAATATTTCGCTGTCAAATAGGATGATAATTGATTGATTGTATGGTTAGGATTTGGGATCGGATTGGTTAGGTGAGTCGGATGCCTTAGTGTTTTCTTCTTGGGTGAAATCTTCTTATTTTCAAGTGTTTGGTCAATTTTTTAGTTGTTGATTTAATTTAATTTGTTGCTGTTTTTCGAATTCAAAATCCACCACTTTTCTTGATTTTCAAGTAACTTAGAATTAGAACAATGTCAATAGTTAATTGGTAAATAGTCCTCATGGGTTCAACATCTTTCTTATACATTACTTGGTACGATTTCATACACTTACCAAATTTCACAACATGGTCATCAACGCATTGTTTGTTCTTGTCAGCATGATCAGTAATGGATCCAGAGAAAGCAATAAAAGCAATTTCACTATTAGAAGTTGTGTCTGAATCTTCAGAATCAGAATCATCACCCAAAGTATTATTCAAAACTTTTTCCTTTTTTTTAAAATTCGGACATTCAATTCTTATATGACGAAAACCAGAACATTGATGACATTGCACTTTCTCTTTAGTCTCGATTTTGTCTTTATTCCATTTTTCAAGTTCATTCTTTCTCACAAAATTCTTACATTTTCTCATTTTTCCAGAATTCTTTTTATTAAACAAGAATTTTTATAATTTTCTTGGCACAAGGGCTAGGTCATCATTGCACCAATGTTCATCATTAGAATGACTCTCTTCTTTAGTAGTTTTGAGTGCAATGGACTTACCTTTCCTCTGTTGTGGAAGAGTAGATTCATAGGTTTGTAAAGAGCCTACCAGTTCTTCTACCAGAATTGTGACTAAAGTTTTACTTTTTTTTTTTTTTTTTTTTTTTTTATGGCTGTCACCTTTGGTCGAAAACTTTCAGGCAAGGATCTCAAAATTTTTCTCACAACTCGTGCCTTCTTCACATTCTTACCGAGATTGTACCTAGAGTTAACAATATCATTTAGTTTAGCATAAAACTCATTAAAGGTCTCATCATCCAGCATTTTTATTTCCTCAAATTTTGAGGTCAATATTTGTAATTTAGTATTTTTCAACATCTTGGTCCCTTCATGTGTGGTTTCCAAAATATCCCAACCATCTTTGGCATTCTCATACATAGAAATCCTCTTGAATTCATCAAGTGAAATTGCCATAAAAATGGCATTGAGACCTTTGTTGTTCCAATTACAGCTACTAGATTCTTCTTAATTTGGTCCATTCTTCTATAGGTGATGTGGGCCTTGTTCATCCTGATTCCATGGTTAACCATACTTTGTCATCAAGCGGTTTTAGAAACGCTCTCATCCTTACCTTCCAGTAGGCATAGTTATCACCATCAAATTTTAATGGTGATGATAGTGTTGCCATGATCTTCAAGGGGAATGTATCACACTCAGATTGAGTGAACTACACTCTGATGCTAATTGAAATTATCCAAGTACCCCTGGTTCTACACATTAACACTCAATACAAGTTGTTAGCATAAATTAGTAACCAATGTATCTTAATACCGTTAAGACACTTATTTGGTTGTGAAGGGAAACTCTTTGAAAAACTCTTCAAAGATAAAACCCTACAGGGCAACCAAACCCAGGAAAGTCAATTCATTGATTATAAGAACTACAAGTAAACCATTTACAAAACCTTTGTAACTAGATGCGTTTACTCAAGACATGCGACCCACTTGTCTTCTACTTGAGTAGGTAGTCAGAACCTCTAACACTCTCCAATCGTTGACTTTCCTATTGGAACCTTTAGTGGTAGAATCTCGAACAGAAAAACTCCCCCTTAGAATATGCTCCCGCTCAATTCCACGAATTGAGCTTCTCGGAAAAAATTCTTCACACCAGAATTTTCCTTTGCACGATCCCTTGAAGTTCTACCCAGATCCTCAAGCTCTCGATCAATGTAAATATGTGCAGTTCAAGTCCAGAGGGTAAACTCTCAGTTGACTCCTTTATAGATCTGTAATGCTATCATTGACTAGGAGAATGACTCAGCTGATAGGTTTATCCAGTATCACAGTCAGATAAGTTTCTAACAATTTGCAAACACCTTAGACTAGATTATCCTTCTGGATTGCATGGAGTTCAGATCAGCTTCAGTTTCTTTAATACAACTTGCGTCTTTATCTTGTCAACTGATGCTTAGACTCTAAACATACTTAGGACTCTTGTTGACTCTTATCTTATAATATAAACAAGATGTGATAAGAGTTCCAATTCAAATACTTATTCTTATCGGATCACTACAGTCCAATTAAGATTACATTTATTCCTAACATCATACACATCTAATCCTAGCCAAACATAAATTACATTTACAATAATCTCACCAAGGATTTAGATGCAACATGTCAAGCAATTGAATAGATGGAGTTGAGATAGCTAGAGTTGGAGTCTCTATTATCGCAACAGTCAAATTTAGATATGTATTTGCAGGAACAACAAAGAGACCATGAGGAAAGAATATGCGTTGAAGTCCAAGAACAAGTATAGAGGTAGATGATGGTCCAAATGGAGCGTGTTATGTCACTGTAGCATAATCGCAATGTGTGAGGAAAGAAGGAGAAATAAATCTTATCAATATTATCATTGTTTATAACTTTTCATATCTAATTTTGTAACTCTATAAGACATTATTAGTTGTTAAATTTATGGTGTGATATGATACAAGTTGTATATTTTTTAATTTTATGAAATTAGTATTTCTAATATGTACGTTCAAATGTAAATAAGAAACATTCGAACAAAACACCACCAAATTATAACAAACCATTCAAATGTAATGCACTTTGCTTGAATCCCCTTATACAATCTAACCATTCGAATGTTAAACCAAACGTACCCACCCTCATACAAACATCTGAACGTCAGGCAATTCATGTTCTAGCGGTTCTCCGTTGAGTAAATATTAAATGTTCGAAATGAAAATAATACATGTCAACTTCTATTGTTCGAATGTCAATCAGTCGAGTTTACGTTCAACGTTTATATATACATTTGAAGGTTAGTTTTTGTGACATATTTGAACTGTTACAAAAAATTTTCATGTTTGAATGTTATATCAATTGTGATGTTTGAACAGTAAACTGTCACAAAATTCTTTTCTGTGATCCCTTTTACGTGACCATTGTGGTGACATTTTAAATTGTCACAAACTAGTTTTAGTGATGGTTTGTCATTTTTAGTAACAGTTTCATCTGTCACAAAAGCCAAATTCTATTGTTGTGAATTAACATAAATGAAAACTATATTAATGGAACATAAACATGTCACAAAAAATATTCTTTTTTTTCTTTATATATATATGCATCAAAAGGCATGCATATATGCCTCAACATTGTCAACATTGTTGTCAGTAGTCCCTAACTAGATCCTAGACTAGCTCTTGTCAACATTGTCTATTGAGGATCAGATCACACTGGTGCTTACAGCCAAGCAGCTTTAGCACAGGAGAAACAAGTTGGTCTTTGACTCCCAATTCCTATCCCCCCTAGCAAGTCACCAAGCTAGTTTCTTCTAGTATATCAGAGCTTCAATTGCTAAAGAGGACCCAAGATAAGAAAACTACTTTGATCTCCACCCTACCCCAGTGGTGCAAACCCCCCCTACACCATTACAAAGTCAACTGGGATGCTACTACTAACAAAGTTCACTGCAGAGTTGGCATATATAGGGGTAGTTATTAGGGACTGGAATGGGTGTGTCACAACCACCCTAAGATCCACCTGTGCCTCCTTCCTTGACCCTCTGTTGGGGAAAGCTATTGCAGCTTTGAGAGTGATTGAGCTTAAATATTACATATTTTAGCTATTTAAAACCAATGTATTTTAAATTCTTCGTGATATTATTATTGGTTTTAGATGGAAAAATGGTTAATAACAATAAATACAAGTTGTGATTTTTAAATGATTGATATCATGTTTATGCTTAATTTTACAATTATGACATAATTATGCAATAATTCTTGACATGCACATTCATCACCATACCTCTCTTCTTTTTACATTTTATCAAATATATCCAATATTATCAATAAAAACAAAAACTATGTGCAAATGATAGTTGTTTTCTTCCACTGAATCTTTTACTCGTTAGCTTTACTCTCTTCTTTCAGTTCCGTTCCCTTCAGTTCTGACTAATGCTGCTGGAGTTGGAGAGGGAATGCTTAGAAGTGTACAGGAGAAAGGTTGAGGAGGTTGCCAATGCTAAGGCACGCCCCCATCATTCTATTGCAGCCAAAGAAGCTGAGCTTGCAACTCTCATGGCTGCTCTTGGGGAGCTAAATCTTCATTCACCGATTCAGGTAGAGAGGTCGGCACCATTGAAAGAAAAACTTGCATTTCTCACACCGCTGGTAGAGGAGCTGAAAATGAAGAAAGAAGAACGAATGAAGCAATTTGCAGATACAAAGGCACAAATTGAAAAGATCAGTGGTGAGATTTCTGGATACAATCATTTTAGCAATGGCACGATCAGTACATTAGAGCTGGATGAATAGGACTTGTCACAAAGAAAGCTCACTGAATATCAAACACACATTCACACTCTTCAAAAGGAGAAGTCAGACCGCCTCTATAAAGTTTTGGAAAATGAGAATGAAGTGCATTCTCTATGCGGTGTGCTTGGCTTGGATTTTGGGCAGACTATGAGTGACGCGCATCCAAGCTTGCATGGTACAAGTGTTGAACAGTTCACTAATGTCAGCAATTGCACATTGGAAGGGCTAGAACAGGCCATTGCCAAGTTGAAAATAGAAAGGAAAGCTCGATTATTGAAGCTGAAAGATATTTTTGCATCACTGCTTGAACTTTGGAACTTGATGGACTCACCAAAGGTAGAGATGCCAACACTTGGGTAGCACTAAAAGTGCTGAGGGGAAGACAGATTATTGCATTACACATGGTGGTGGCAGAAGATGTGGGTTCCCAGGTGGGTGCAACAAAGCCGCACGAGGCAAGTCAGGCCTTTGCATTAGACATGGAGGTGGTAAGAGGTGTAAGATGCCTACTGCAGAAGGACAGGCTGGTTTGTGCATCTCTCATGGGAGTGGATGATGTTGCAAGTACCATGAATGTAAAAAGGGTGCACAAGGGAGCACCATGTTCTACAATGTACGCTGGAAAGAAAGCTGTTCATTTCAGCTTTCTTGCTTCTACACATGGAAGCACACTACGAAAGCATGGGCTGCACATTTGCTTTGAATTTTAAAATAATATAGTAGCACATGGAGAGCTCACAAGACAGCTGGATTGTTGAGACACACGGCTATAAAAAGGACCTTAGAGAATGAAGAGAGGGGAGGGGGGGTTGAAAAACATTGGTGTTCGGCAGTTTTTATTAAGTGTGCTAAGAATTGTTCTAGAGTTGTATTTCATTAAGTGTACTACCTTAATTTCTTGCAAGTGTGCTAGTTGGTTTCATGAAACAAAAGAATTGTTCTAGAGTTTTCATTAAGTGTGCAAAGAATTGTTCTAGAGTTTTATTTCATTAAGTGTACTACCTTAATTTCTTGCAAGTGTGCTAGTTGGTTTCATGAAACAAAAGAATTGTTTTAGAGTTTTCATTAAGTGTGCTAGTTCGTTTCATGAAACAAAAGAATTGTTCTAGAGTTTTCACTAAGTGTGCTACCTTAATTTCTTGCAAGGAATGTTCAGTTGAGAGTTTTTTGTTTTTTTTTTTTTTTTTCCTGAAACATGATACATGGGGAGTAAAGGGAGTTGAGTTTTTCATTCGTGAAGTGAAGTGAGTCGGTTTAGATTTATTTTTCTGGAGGAGATTTAGTTTATTTGAGTTATATTTTTCAGAGAGTGAAGGAGAGAGCTTTTGTTTTTATTTTAGTTGGGCAATTTATTTGTTGTTTACTTATTTCATGCTATTTATTTTTCTCACTTCTTTAAGCTTTCATTTAATAGTGATTATAATTGTTATGGATTAATTTTGAGAATTTGTGATTTGAATACAAAGATGAATTCTAAAATCTTGGTTTTAGGACTTTTCAATTTTCAGTTTGTATTTTATCAATTACTTTCTAAATTAATCTTAGCTTAGTTTTATTAATTTCTTAGTTCAATTGCATATTAGATTGATATGACTTAAATAATTTCAGTTTCATTGTTTAATTTTTTTTCAGTTTAGTTGACTCTTTTATTAATAATTTCAATTTGTTAGTTTTTTACATTTCAATTTCGACACTTTAAAAAAATCTAAAAATATGAATCTAGTCCATGACTAGTGCCCTTTTTTATTCTTGCACTCTTCCATCCATTGCACATACCATCATTTTTATTTTTCTCTTTGTGAATATTTCCACCATTTTTAAATGAGTTTGATTTTAAATAATTTTCCTTGAGGAGACGATCTAGGAATTTATTCCTAATTATTACACGACATCCTCCTGAACTTGGGATAGCCTTTGTGCTACTCATTTTTGAGTGAGTCAGAGAGCTGTCAAATTCTGTGTTGATCTAAGCGTCAACTATGTCATTCTCGAAGGGGACTCATTGACTATGGTTAAGGCAATCAAAAGCCATGAAGAAAGCTGGAGCTCAGTAGGTCTTCTCATCTCAGACATTAAGCAATTTCTGATAGTCTTATGTGATTGGCAAGCTATCATATAATAAGGTAACTCAATGCAGTGGCCCATTGTTTAGCTAAAAGCTCACTAGAACTCTCTTAGGAGTCTATTCATGTAGAGGATTATCCTCATTGTATTCACAACCTTTTTGGTTGATTATTAAGACAGATGGAACATTTTTCTCAAAAAAAGAAATATGCCTCAATTTGTGGAAACCATAATTTTAATCTACAATTCACATAAAATATCGATATATATGGCCTTTATGATATGTGCTTATTAAATGGAATAATAGGTCAAATGAGATTGAGATAGGATTTATTGTTGAGTACAATATCTTTTGTAACTAAGCATCAGCTTTAAGATCACCTCTCACTAAGATGAAAGAGCTGGGATGCTTTGTTCATTCTTGAAGAAATTAGTGGGATCGACCATGGTCTTCACATGAACCAACCTGTTAAAGTTGCTCTTGAAATATTTAGTACCCCATGTACTTGCCTGTCTATAGCTTGTGTTGCCTTCCTTACTATTTGTTCCAATGTCAAGGTCGCTATAATTGATGTATGCTGCTCCTGGAGATTTTGAAACATAGGCAACCATGTAACTGTAAAGCCTTCTGATCCAACTTATATGCCTCTCAGATGCCACAATTCCTTCTTCTTCCCAATTCACCAAGCGTTGGATTTTGTAGATGTTACCAACTCTATGTGGGAAAGGAATTGCAGATTCTAGGATTTCACTCATTCTTCCCCCATACGGACTTAGGATCAATTCTGCTTCCTTGGCCTCTTTTTGGTAAAATCTCTCCCAAATCCCTTCCAAGCCAACTTCTGGAATAGGTTCCATCACGTAGTCAGATTTTGCTTTGAAAAAAGTTGGTCTTGTTAGAGGAGTCCTGCTTAGCAATACATCCAAGGATTCCCCACTTGGAAACCCAGCGAAGTAGAGGGTAGATTCAATCCAGCTCATTTCAGAGCAATCTTCTCTTACCAAACCTAGTTCAGGGAAGCTCTCTTGCATCAATGAAAGGAGATTATCTATCCCTCCCAGATACAAGGAATTAAATGAAGCTTGTATTGTTCTCCTCCCTTCTTGGCTAGAATTGGCAGCACTTAAGATAACGCGAATGAATAGGTCTACATCAAGCTTGTCTGCAACATATTGCCACCAATGAACAAGCTTGGTTGCATTCTGCTCCAAGTTCCTATTAACTGTGAATACAGTCACAATTGATGGAACATGAACCAACTTGATTTCCCACTTAACAATGCCCTCAGTGGTGTTGAAGGGTGATTCTCTACAGGTGGTCCAGGGTCTCAGCCTTCGCGGGGAGAGATGGGATAATGTTGGCATGATCTTGTTAGACACTAGAGCCTTTTTCTCTAGGTTTGTTCACTGCAGTGTTTCCTTTGTAAGAAGGGGTGGCAATCAAAAAGCTCATTGTTTAGCTAGGGAAGCTTTAGAGGTTTCAGGGGAGTCATCTACAAGGGCCAGTCAGCCTCATTGTAATATGTTCTCTTCCATGTCTTTAAGTTGAATATACAAGTTTATTTCCTTTCAAAAAAAAAAAAAAAAAAAATGACTCCAAAGCTAGCCCCTCCACCTCCTCGAATGGCCCAAAATAGATCTTCTCCCATGGATTCTCTATCAAGTATTCTGCCCTTAACATCAATCATTTGGGCGTCAACAATATTATCTGCAGCAAGGCCATATTTGCGCAACAAAGTGTCGTACGCTCCCCCACTGAAGTGTCCACCAACACCCACAGTCGGGCATAATCCTGCCGGAAAGCCAAAGTTTCTACTTTTCTCGGCAATCCTATAGTATACTTCACCGATAATGGCACCAGCTTCGACCCATGCAGTGCCATTTTCTACATCAACATTGATTGAACGAATATTTATCAGATCAATTATGACAAATGGAACATAAGAAACATAAGAAAGGCCCTCATAATCATGACCACCGCTTCTAACTCTTATTTGCATGCCATGCTTTTGGGAACACTTAATGCTTGCTTGAATTTGGGAGATATGCAATGGCGTAATAATGACTAGAGGTTTCGGGGTGGCAGGTGTTGAGAATCTAGGATTTTGTATGGAGAATTCCAATACATACAAATATGAGGAATTGGCGGGGGTGTAAATGACTTGAGAAATTGAGGAGGTGGAGGTTCCAGTATGAAGGGTCAGGCATTGAAGGAAGTCTTCATGGGTGTGAGCTGAAGTAGCCCATAAAAATGAGAAAAGAAGAGTAATAACAAATGGAATAAGCACTGAAGAGCTAACGTCGGGCTTCATTTTTTTTTTTGTGTTTCTGCTCTAAAAAGAGGATGCAAGCTTCCTTATTTATAGTGTTATGAGGAGATATATACGTACTTTGTTGAATACTGGGAAATTAATGTGAAAATTGTACGTACAATGGTGCGTATAACAGCTGTTGGATATAACGTACATATTTTGTAACTTTGCAGGAAACCATGGATTCCCACAAGAAATTTCGTACATAGAAAATGAGAAAACTTGCAGCTATCGTGCACGTACGTACAGCGTAGTACATTTGCCCAAATTGCTTGGCGATTTGGGAACATCGAACTTTGACAAAATTAATTTTCATGAGTACGTGCATGACTTTTCTTCAGCAAATTAATTGTCTGAATTCCGTATATGCATTAGGTTGTCAGACATTTTCTGTATAATAAGTGAACTCATTTAATATGATTAATTAGAAAGTTAAATTTTAATAAAAATGATGATGATTTAAATTTTAAATATGAAATCAATAATATTAATATATAAATTGATACACAAATTTATTTATAAGTAGCAATATATATATATATATATATATATCGACCTGCGTGATCATGTTTCAGATTTCAAGACCGTAATATTGTCAGTTTATTTTTGCAAGAACATTACGAGCTTTACACTAATTACGTACCTTACAGATTGTACGTGGATCGAATTAATTTGCATAGTTAACCACGCGGTGGAATAGTAAAAGCTCAGCCTTCGAAAATATCACGATCTTCCATGTTCACTGAAGATTCTAAAAAGTAAAAGGGGCATTATTACCATCGTAATTTGGGGTTATGGGCTCAAATGGGCCGAGTTGCTTAAGGTGAAGAGTAAAAAGATTAATTTTACTCTTCTTAAATTAATTAATTTTTTTTACTCATCATTCATATATCATATATTTGATAAAGAAAAAAATTAAATTATGTAATGTGTGATATGAAAATGATTAATAGAATTTTTCTTATAAGTTTGTATGGTATAAAATATAGAAAATAAGATTTAACTCATGATGTTTTATACAGTACTTTTTTCTAAGTAAGATTAATAATTACTGAGAAAAAGAAAATCAATAATAGCATGAAAAAGGAATAGTAGGAAATTGAGCCCATAAGTATGTTATAATCTAAGTTTCTTTAAACGTTATGTGCCTGCGGTAGATTTCTATGGTCTTGATTTTCATGAATTCGTTGTATTATTTATCGTCAGTTCCAATCTAGATGCATTCTTATATGGACTACTTTTGTACTTGGGTTATGTTTATTTTTATTTTTATATTAATAAAATATTTCCTATTTATGAAAAGAAGTCAGTATATTTTGCAAGAAATGAAATGAATGGGATCCATTTAATTATTAACTTATTAGCATCAGTAAAGCAATCTAGCTAACTAGCTTATTAGCTTTGGCTTATATATAAAACAAGAGAAGAATTCGTTGAGTTTGATTGTAGTGAGTTGACAAATAGAGATTATCACATCCCATCGCTGCATCGAAAGATAGGAAAGCATGAACAGATACCAACTCAAGAGAAAAGAAAAGCATATATAATAATCCCGGATAGTGGCGTACGTGATTTGATTGTAATGAATAAAGCTGGCACATGAACTACCTCACCTGCACATTGGAAATAAGCAGTGGAAGGTGATCGCTGGATTAGCGGGCAAGGGTATTCAATTATGAGTATAAATTTTGAAATGCTATTTATTGATCAATAATATATCAAATATAAGAATTCAATGCGACGCTTTTAATTATAGAGTAAATTTTGGAGTGATGTTTGTAATTTTACCAATTTTTCAATAAAATATATCAAATAAGCATAAAAAACATAAAATTTGTTATTTAATCATATTTTTATCTGCTTTAATAATTTACAAACTAATAGTAGAGACTCAGTAGTCAGTATAATAAAAGTAAAGGCTAATATGCATAAATATTTTATGAACTCCATAAAGAAAATGATCATGTGTATGCTTTGAGAGAAGAAAATGCTACCTTTTTTTATTCCCTTGCGCGCATTAAACGAGAAATTGAATATTAATAGGAGTATAAAAATAAATCGAAAAACTGGCCCGGACTGGACCCGTTGATTCGGTTCGGTTTTCAATCGGTTCGGTCTAGAATCAGTTCTTTCATTTTAAAAACTGGTCAAATCAGGTCTAGAATCGGTTTTAAGTTTTCTAACACCGGGCCGAATCGGTTCATATATTATATATATATTTTATTAATTTTTAATACTATATATAATAAATTTTATTTATATAAAATATATATAATTATATATGAAATAATATACTATAATTTATAACATAACATTTTAATCTTAAACATGAATATTTATTTGATTATATGTTTTAAATATAAAATATATATATTAAATAGATTTTATTGCTTAATAAATTTTCAACACATTTCTTTTGATAAATACATTAGTAATACTAATATACTTAATATATTAAAATCAGAAAATCGGACCGAATAAGATCTAAAGTACCGATTTAAGAGAGTAACTAGTGTATAATCAATTTTATAAAATGTAAAATCGGTGTCATCGGTTCGGTCTTAGATTTTTTTCAAAACCAGACCGGACCGGTTACACCCCTAAGCATTAATTTCACTCCCTATTTTATGCAATTTAATATTCTAAAGCATTTAACTTTTGTTAAAAAATTGGATGGTGAGTTAAATGAATTAATAAAATTACATGGGCTAAAGGGATTAAGAAAATTTCACATTCACGTAACAAAATATCTAACTAATTATAACTAAAATGGAATATAATTTCTGATGTACCATATTTTATTGATGTGTGTCTTGAAACACCGGAATATTCACTTATAGTGTTGAAGGATATTTTGCACGTGCTTATCCTTATAGTGTTGCTCATTAATATTTATTGATTTAATACACAAAAATAAAAACAATTAATGCCAATAATTCAAAGATAAAATAGTGCTTATAATCATTTCCCTAGGAGAAAAAACAATATTTATGCTTTTCATCAAGGATGTGAAAAAAAATAACCTACTATTGTTCATCATTGTAGCGGTACTGTTCATCACGGATTTGAAAATTATTGTTCATTAATATTGTGACGCTCCCAAATCTCCACGCATAGATACGGGAAAATCGAGACGTCCGAATGGTGATATCATGGGTCACCACCCTAACGACGAGTGCCAAGTGTGTGTATGTGCACGAAAAAACATGCAGTGGATAGCAAAGTCATAAACTAAGTACCAGAATTTTTCTTAGTTTAATACAAAACTGTTCAAAACATACATAATAAAATATTACAAACTACAAATATTGTTCAAACTAACAACAAGCTTAAATTTCAACTCAATACTCCGGCGAAGCCGCATCCTCAGGTTCAACCTCCTCCTCTTCCTCGAACTCTACACCAAAATCTACGGTACCAAAAATGGTGCCGCAGGTAAGTAAAATCCAAATACTACTAGATAAAAGCATATAAAACTCAAACAATATGCATGAAAGAAAAGCCAATGCACAAGACCCGTAAAACCATATTTTTCCACGCACGCCAAAAACCTATTTGGCCCAAAAACATTACCATTAAAACCATTCCTCGCCATTATCCCAGATAATGGCCCAAAACATAAACCACCATTTTCCCAGAAAATGGATCACATACCCTCAAAAAGAGTCTCACCATTTTCCCAGAAAATGGCTCGTAACCAAAACCATAAAAACCAATCCAATTATGCATGCACCATGATCTCTCCTAGGGATCATCCGCACATCCTGGCTCTGTGCCACACAGCAGGTAACTTCTACGCGTGTGACACCTAAACGAGCGATGCCCAGTACTCGCGCCCAGCGAGTCCCTGGCCAAGCCATCCTCTAGTCCCCGCCACTCTTAGGGACTACGGAGTTGACACGACAGCATTACCGTATCGTGCGATCAGGTCGTTGTCCTGCGATAACCCAGGGGATGTAACTCAGTATTATCCAGTCCTGAGTGACCAGAGGAGCTCCACCGAGTTAATAACTCATCCCGGCTTGGGCTCGTAAGACACACACACCCGAAATTCCATTTACGCCAACAAAACAAACATGATTTTTCTCAATTTAAATAAAATGCACATGCATGCACCATGTAAATGCATCCACAAATCACAAACCAACCAACCAATCACAAATCAACAAACCAAGCAACTTTGTCCTCAATCCATCCGACCCCCGAACTCCTCGGACTCAGTCCGGAATCAACCAACCAACCAGATAACTTATTGTAAGAGCAACATATATTTAAATCTACAAGTAGAGTTTCAAAAATACTTACAGTGCTATAAGGTAATTTTTGAAAGCTCACGGCGTTGCAAACAGCGGAGGAAAAGCAACGTAATAGTGTATTTTACACTATGGCCGTGGGTAATAAATTACCCACTTTCGTATGGGGACAAACCAAGACACAAAATTGATAGAGAATGGCCTTGAGATATTTATGAAGCTAAAGGAAGTGAGCTTTGGCCGTGGGTGGCGGTGGAAACAGCGGTGTAAGGCCAAAAAGAGGCTGAACGGATTTGAACTCGTGGGAGCTGCTCCGGCAACGAATCGAGGCCGAAATTGAGTGGGTTAGGACAACAAGAGGTAGGGGAAGAAGCTGTGAAGAGGTGGTGGCCGGAGGTGGAACGACGGCGCCGAAAAAGCTCAAAAACCATGTGGCTTGGAGGAGTTTGTGGCCTCTAACGGTGGCTCGGATGGAGGTAAAACTTGGTGGGGATGTTCACCGATGGGAGGGAAAGAAAACTGGGTGGGTGGTGTTAGCCACACCGCCGGAGAGCGACGGTTCTGGGCTGAGAAAGCAACCGGCGACAGAGAGAGAAAGGAGAGCTGGTGCCCTGACTTCTAGCCGTGCGTGGCGGCTAATGGCTGGATGGATGGCCCTAAAAATTGTTGGGGTGATCACCGGCCGAAGGGGAGTCGACCGAAGGGGGCGGTGTTGACCACACCGGCCGGCGGCAGCAGGTCTGGGTGGTGGAAAGGACGGACGAAAATGGAGGGGAGGGGCTGGGTCGAGCGCACGGGGAGAATGAAAGAAGAAGAAGAAAAAGAACAAGAAAGAAAAAGAAAAGAAGAAAAGGAAAAAGAAAAATGAAAAAGGGAAAAAGAAAAAGAGAAAATGAAAGAAATGAGGTCTAGTCCTCACTTCCGGAGTCCAAAAACTGATCCACCGAAAACGATTTTAAAAACCGTAAAACGACTAAAATAAATTAAACATCACATCAAATAAAATAAAATCAATTTAAAATACAATAATTTAAAATAAAAGAACTATTATATTAATTAAATTAAAAACAACTCCTTCAGTGAAAATACACTTAAAAACGGGTCATCACATCCTCCCTCCCTTAAAAACAAATTTCGTCCTCAAAATTTGCGAGATCAACCATCAGCGCCAAAAATATACAAGATACAACTCCGAATGTATTTGAGAGATACATATCATCAACAACTGCCAACAAATCCAATGGTTATTATCTTCACACCATAAATTGCTTATATCGACGACGTTTCTGTTTTACCTTCCGAACTTTCATCCTATTCCAACTTTGGTAACCTAATAGCCACTTCCAACATTAACCATCCATAAACAAAATTCAAAAGATTAATCTCCCATTAAAACTTCGAATCACTACTAATTCCTCAAAATCAATACAAAATTTGAATACCTAAGTATTTCCAAAAATCATGCTTTCGCACGCACTCTGTTAACTCGCCAAAATACCTAAAAGTTATATCCTCATAAATTAACATCATCAAGTACAAGCTCAATCCACACCTAATTACAAGAAAACCCTTACCACATTTCTATAGAAAATAATACACTTCCAAAACCACAAATCTCCACTCATTCCTCAGTTGGTCATCGCTGCCCTAATCAAAATCAACATTCCGCAAAAATACGTCCATGATTGTTGACAGAAATCAATATGCATCAACCTCAACATCCCAAAATGAAAACAAGCATCATCCTTTCAAAATAATACTACCACTTCTCAGGTAAGGAACATAACCTAAAAGGCTTGAATCTATATCGACCAACCCACAAAAGTGACTATGAACTTTTACCTGACAATCTATATTTTAAAGCTCAACACCTAAATTCTGAATATCATATAACCTGACAATGACTAATCTTAATACGAACCACCATAAAACTCACCAAAACATTATTGAAACCTTCTTGGTAACTTGCCCACTTATATCTACTTCCATAAGCTAGTATCTACACGACTAGTTTTTTCAATTGCACATCCCCCTTAAATCTCAAGGCAGGCCATACCACTCAAATCTTCAATCCTCCAAAATTATTCCACACCACTCTTGGATCCTAAAGCCATATTACCTTCTAAATCTATTTATGTTATCTACCGTTGATGCCTAAGTTCCAACCTCCAAGTTTTCATCAAACACCACACATGGTGACCCAACAAACACTCATCAAACTAAATAATAATGTATATAATTCTTCCGACTGGACACCTAGTCTCCAAGACACAATATAGCTCCCAAATTTAAATTCCTAAGTGAACTCAAGTTACGATTAATTCCTGCGAATAATCACAACAATCATCGCCTACCATCATTCTATTGAGTAACTCACTTCGACTGTACACTTCGATCATCTTACCAAAAACTCAAATTAACATACTCATTTAATACCAACACATCAACTACCATCTCCAACACCCCGGATGGACCTATATTTTTAGGATCGACAAAATTATTTCCTAACCTACACCACCTTAGTCCTGAAACCTGAAAAGAATCATTTCCTAAAATTTACCAACCTTATAACCCCCAACTTGAGAATAAGCATCTTCTAAACCATAAATTTTCAAAACTAAAAAAAACAACCCTCTTCATGAGTCAGCAAAAACATTACCTTCGAGTCTCATAGAGAAAATCTCTTCTTGAAAATCTACACATTGATTACTTAAATTAGCCGAATTAGCCAAATTGATGTCTTAATGGCTGTAGGCAAATTAACTCACAAAATGTCATCAATTTGCTTTAGTCAAAATCTAAAAGTTCCAATTTAATTGACTCCTCAAATGCTCGTTGAACCTACCATCTCAGGTTTCATAAACTCATTCCGTAAATCCTATAGAATTTTAACTTTAGATTCTTTGCGCTCTTATTAGGTGTTACCTCCATTCATTCATGGCTCATGCCTTTGTCCTTATGGATTCAACTAAACCACGACATTTCCCTGCCCAAGCTTAAATCAGTAAATAGCCATCTAACCCAAGTACGCGCACTCTATCTAGGACCATCATTGTACTCTAAAAGGTTTGAAACCTCCATCTATGCAAAGGAATACTATAACTCCAACATAATAATAACCATTTTTGAACTAGACAATACCCCTAAACCTTAGAAAATACGCTCCTCGAAAATTTCCATATCAAAACTTAACTCTAATCACCCTTATGATAATGGTTACAGAGTAATCAAACTCTAAGATAGATCAAGTCAGCATACCAAATCCACGTATCTAAAACTCAAGTCTTACTATAAAGCAATTCATCAAGTCATTCTAAACCTTTGATCATCTAAAGATCATTCTCTGAAATCAACAAGATTGAAGACCTTAGATCCGATAATAAAATAATCGCCTCCCAAAACTTTCAAAATCAAAAGCATTAATTGATAACAAATCATTTCAAAATCAATTTATTCTTGATGTTAGTTGAACTTACAATCTCCTACTCTAAAGACTCGTTACATAAATTCTACAAAACCTAAGATCTCAATCATTTTAGGCAACTTAAAGCTAATTCCCCCCTCCTATTATGACTTGAGTTCCTACTCCACAAAGATCACCTAAACCATATCATTCCCTTCAAGTCTCGATATTATAACAGCAAGCCACATTGATAAATATTCCAGCCTATTACGCTAAATATTCATACCTAACAGTATTGTCGATCGTACCATCTTCCTGCCATAACACAGCCTTTGACCCCCTTTAAGAAAAACAAAAACCAACAACATAAAACCGAAAACCAAAACCAAACCACATAACAAGAAACAAAAGAATCTAGCATGCAATAACATAACTAAATAAATATATACAAGCAAACAAGCTCAAATAAATTCAAAACAAATCAAATAGCAACTATACTTAAAATAAATTTAAAATACAACTTTAAAAACATTCTACTACTACCTACGGGACATGTGGTTTTACCCAGAGCCATACTGCTCTGATACCACCTATGACGCCCTGAAATCCCCATGCACGGACACGGGGAAATCAAGACGTCTGGATGGTGACATCACAGGTCACCACCCTAACGACGAGTGCCAAGTGTGTGTATAAGCAACAAATGTGCATGAAGAAACATGCAGCGGATAGCAAAGTCATAAACTAAGTACCAGAATTTTTCTTAGTTTAATACAAAGCTGTTCAAAACATACATAATAAAATATTACAAACTAAAAATATTGTTCAAACCAACAACGAGCTTAAACTTCAATCAATACTTCGGCGGAGCCGCATCCTTGGGCTCAGCCTCCAAAAATTGATCCACCAAAAACGATTTTAAAAACAGTAAAACAACTAAAATAAATTAAACACCACATCAAATAAAATAAAACCAATTTAAAATACAATAATTTAAAATAAAAGAACTATTATACTAATTAAATTAAAAACAACTCCTTCAGTAAAAATACATGTAAAAATGGGTCATCACAAATCTAGCTACTGGATAGTCTCTTATTATAATAGAATATATATATATATATATATTAAAAAATAAGTTTTATAATGAAACGAGTTCGTTTTGGAGAGTTTATATGGCATCATTTCATTTTAGGTTTAAATTTTAATCATCCCCCTGCCTCACATCTCTGTGTCTCTTTCTCATACCTCTATTAGAGAATTCTGAAATAGTAAGATGAGATGAGAATTTTGTGAATAGTAGTAAAATAATTTTTAAATATTAGTGAGATAGTTCGAGTTAAGTCTTTACTAGATTTGGGAAAAGAGAGATAAAAAGATAGACAAAAATATTATAAAGTTAAAATATTGTTAGAATATTATTTTTGATTTGGAATTTGAAAAAATTGAGTTGTTTGTGTTTTTTTGGAGGTTTGAAAAAGTTGTAATTATTAGTTTGAAAGTGTTTGTGTCTAAGTGATTTTTAGGAAAGAAATGAGATGAGATGGGATGAGATAAATTATTTCCAAACAACCCCATAAACGCTCTCTAACTCTCCCTTAACTCTCTCACTCAGCCTTGGCAATGTTGTAGCACACGTCGTCATTCTCGCTGAGTTCATTTTCTCTCAATGTCATCTTGTAAGTACCTCGAGGCCCTAAGTTTGAAATTCTGACATACAAATTTTATATTTTCAATTAATGATGGGGTTGTGTTTTGGATACTATGGAGTTGAATTGTGTGATTAGGTTAGATTTTGGTGTTTTATTTTGTGGAAATTGAGTTTCAATATTAAAGCCTAAATAATCTAAGGATGAAATCTGAACCCCTAACCTAGTTTAGGGTTACGGAGTGAACCCCTAAATTAGTTTAGGGTTTTAATCCAAACCCCTAACTTTATGGTAAGGCTTCGGATTGAAACCATAAATTAGGTTAGGGGTTCAATTTGAAACCCCTAACCTAATCTATTCTGAGGTTTATTAAAATCTCAAACTAGATTGGGGTTTCAAGATTGTATGGAGAACTTCAACAAAATTGACTCCATCTCAATCTACATTGGTTGCAACATTGGTAGTTTGACTTTGATACACAATTAGTTTGTTAATTAATTATTTATATTTTGTACTCACGCTATTTGTTTTTCTTAATTGACATTCTTTTCTTTTTTAGGCATCATATTATTCATATCCTCATTTTTTGCCCCCCCCTCCCCCCCCCCCCCCCCCCTTTTTCAGGTTTTATAATGTCACTTGGAGTTGGAGGGAGTTGGCAAATGATCTTTTATGTTGTTACCTTTATTTTTTTTAAATGTATTTCAATTCTTGTAACATTTATTATTCATTCAAGTTATTTGACAATTCATAATATTTTTAAACAAATAGAAGGCACTGGAATTCACATCATTAATACAAGGGAACATCTCGGTCGAGCAATACACTGCCAGATATATGGAACTTGGAAGATTCACACCTCATTTGATTGCCATAAATAATATCTAGGTACAAAAATTTCAAGGGGGCTTACAGTTGAGGATTTGCAACCAAGTGGCATTTTTTTAAGCTAGTTAACATGATAGCAATTGCCAAAGCCAAGCAGAGGGATGTAAATTCCCAAATTAATTTGGAGAGAAAGAGAGTTTTTCCATATGTTGAGGGTGGAAGCTCAAAAAATTATAGGATAATAATTGGAGATAATAAAGGAAAAGGGCATCGTGATTGGGGGACAAATGCCAACAATACTACCCATCTATGGGAAGTTTGGAAGAAAACATAGGGGCGAATATATACTCGCTATAGGGGTCTGTTTCAAGTATAGTCAGCCATGCCAAATGATTAGAGACTACCCCAATAATGCTCAGGGAAGTGGAACTATCCCCAACATCGATGGCAAACCAAATCCAAGACCCCAAGTATGAGCTCAAGTGTATGCAATCACTCCAGGAGATGTGGATACCTACGCTCCAGAGACAAAAGGAGTTGGAGCTATCACTGGTATTTCTCTAAACATCTGTATCTTTGAGCTCTGAGCTTAGTTAAGATTAGTTTGACTATGATTAATAGTAGTATTGCGATATTGTCAATGTGAGATAATGTCAAGCTGTTGAGGTTTACAGCTTGTGCACTGTTTGATTCGGGCGCGTCACAATGTTTCTTGTCTGCAACATTTGCACGAATATGTAGTTTACAAACTGAAATGTTGCTCCAAAAGTAGTAGTGATAATGATTTCTGATGGGATTACTATTGCTTGTACTAGAGTAGTTAAAGAGTGCCTTATAGAAATGGAAGGAAAATATTGTAGGCTGATTTGATGGTGTTCTGTCTAATGGGGATTGACTTGGTTTTCGGGATGGACTGGTTGTTCAGACACTAACCTAAGACAGACTATTGAAAAAGGGAAGTCGTGTTTAAGTCGCCCAAGGTTAATAAAGTAGCTTATGCGGGAGAGTTAGTTAGAGCCACCATAACTGTAATTTCAGCTTTACAAGTTAGGAGATGCATTGCTGAGGGTGCATCGACATATCTTGCGTTGGTAGTTGAGGAGTCTATAAAGAACAAAGAGGTTCAAGTAATACCCATGGTAGAGGACTTTCCAGCAATGTTTGCAAAATATTTACTTGGATAACTGCCAAATAGGAAGATAGATCTAAAATTAGGACACCTTAGGTCTCATTTGGTTACACATATGAGATAAGATGAGATAACAATTGGATGTTAAATAAAAGATTGTTAGAATATAATTTTTTAATAGTATTTTGATTTTGGGATTTGGGAGAATTGTTTATTATATTTTGTATAAGAGTTTGAGAAAATTATACTTATTATATGAGATGAGATGTGATAAGATGTTTTAGTTAGTCTAGTTCTAGCCAGACTTAAGGAACAAGAATTGTACACCAAACTCAGCAGATGTGAGTTTTGACTTAGATAGGTGAAATTCTTGGTACATGTGATATCTAGTGAAGGAGTAACTTTTGACCCTAGTAAGGTGGAAGCAATGATGAATTGGTAAAGACTGACCAATGTACATGAAATCTCAAGTTCTACTTTGAAGGATGGGACCCGACTATGGGTATTGAGACCTCATGGGGAAGTGAAGTCGAACTGTACTGTGTGTGCCGCTATCCCAATTCCTGAGACTTAAAAGTTGTCGATGTCTTCCACTCATTGATATCACCACCTTGAGGATGGACTATCTTCTAGTGAAGATGACAAAGTTGGACCCAAGATTAACCCAATGTTAATTGCCAATATGTATTATGACTCTGAGGACGGCGAGATGTACTACCTTCCTTAAGATTCCACCTCGGATGGATTTGGATACCACCACCTACATCACCTAACGACTCTATAGGGAACGAAGGATATTAGCTCATGGTGAGTATATTACATAATTGTTTAATCCATTTGTTTTGTGCATACTCTTCGATTTTGAGGACGAAATATTTATTTAAGGTAAAGATGCCCTCCATTTGTGCATATCCTCCATTTTTTATAAAATCCACTTGGGCTTCACTTACACATGTAAAACTTAATACACGTGTAAGAAGGTTGAGTATAAAACAAGGTAAAACCATGCTTTCTTACAAAGCCTTACACCTTCTTTTCAAGCACCATATATACCCTACCCCTTTGCAGCCTTGCACTAGGTCTGTACAATCCTCCATCAATTTTGAACTTTGGCTATCTCGGTTGAACTTTGGCTTTTGTATATGACTTTGTCACATGGATCTTGGAATGATGAACATTACAAACAAATCATACTACACATGGATCTTGGAATGATGTTCTTGAGTCTAAATTTTACTAAAGTAGACTTTTATGTCTTGAATGATGTTAACAACTCCTATTTAAGCTCGTAACAAGAGTATATTGCAAGATTATAAATTTGTCTTAGATCGTTAAAAAAAAAAACGTAGTTTGCAAAGTTTTGCAATATTCATGTTTCGGCAAAGGCTAGATTTTTATTTATTAAATGGTTTCCCTTTCCATGTATATTTTAGCTTGATGTAAATGCTTGATTTTAACACTTGTTGGATTAATTTGGGTTTTGATGATCTTTTAGCAAGATTTTTCTAACTATAGTCCTATTGAAATTTGAATATTTTGAAGTGAGATTAGCAAGTAAACATGTTTATGAGGTCAAGTTTTAGAGTGTTAATCATGAGAAGTTTCAGTGTTAAGCCTTCAAGCATAATTTAGGTTCAAAACCTCACTTAGTCAAGCGTTCATGTTATAAATTACAAGGTTATGCTTTTTTGGTTAGAAATTTAGAAACTTCAAGGTCAAAGTTAGAAATTTAGGTTCAAATCCTCCATTAGTATATATTTATTTTGGTTTAAGGTTATGTTTTATTTTATTTTTATGAATACTGAACTAGCATAGATGTTAATGTCGTGAAAATTAATTTTTGGATTTTAGTTTATTCTAGAACAATTGATAATTGAACAAATTTTCCCTTGCGATTATTGCATACTATTATACACATATTGCATACGATTTGTCATGAACGGGAGGGTATGTAAATTTACATTTCAGGCCTTGACGCTTTAGTTTTCATCAAATCTCAAATGACATTGTTTTAATAAAATGACAATCACCCAGCCCGAAACAAATCTTTTTAATAAAATGACATTGTTTTGGTGTAGGTTTTTTTTAAAACCCCTTCCCCCCTAACTTCTCTCTTTCTTTCCTCTCTTAGTCTCTCTTCCTGTTATCCCATCCAGTAGTCATTGCTCCCAAGCCAAGTATCTCTCTCATGGAGATGTATGATGAGACTTCAAGGACGATGGGCACATCTTCATCGGTAGACCAATTGCTCACCAGCACGAGCTTGCCCTACAGAAAGGAGGTGGTGGTTATGCCCTTACCACCAAAGTTCCAGGTCCCCCTCATGGAGATGTATGATGGGACTACGGATCCCCTCAAACACCTAGAAACCTTTAGGACTCACATGACCTTGCATGGCTTCCTAGGAGAGATGGCTTGCAGGGCTTTCCCATTGACCTTGAAAAGGCCACTGAGAGTATGGTTTGGGTCCTTGGCACTTGGGTCCATAGACAATTTCGGTGAAGTGGCCCACCTGTTCCTCACTCAATTTATGGCAAGCAGGAGAAGAAGGCGCCCTGTGGCATACCTCCTCACCATCAAACAAGGAGAAGACAAGAGCCTGAAAGCATACTTGTCCAGGTTCAACAAGGAGCGCATGACAATGGATGACCAAGACGAGAAGATAACTCTAGTAGTGCTCCTAGGAGGAGTATGGCCCCGGTCCCAGTTCTTGGATGAGTTGGCAAGGAGAACTCCCTCCACATTACAGGAGTTTATGGATCAAGCTGATTACTTCATCAACACTAAAAACACACTTTGTGCCCTGACCAAGCTGAGGAAGAAGGAACTGGAGTGTGCAAAAAAGAAAGGGAAGGCCCCAGCCAAAGGCAAGGCTCATGAGAAGTCAGAGAGATGATCTTGCGACAGTAGAAGGGAAGATGCCCCCACGAAGGGCCTGAGACTTTGATTTTACAGTTTAGCACTCACCGTCCAAAAAGACGACCATTAGCCTGCCCAAGATGGCGACAACAAGAACACTAGTCAATGCTATTGCACCTACCAATAGTCCACCACCCATAATACCGAAGATTGGCTTTCCTTGAAAGGGAAAATAAAGCAAGTGGGTTGGCTAAGGCTGAGATATCCTCCCGCCTACAGTTTGGAACGGAAATGGCAGAGGAGATCTCGGGAAAGGAGTGCTGAGAAGAGCAACAGGCCAAAAAGGGAAGAAAACCCGAGGCAAATGGAGGCCGAGCGAAGCCCCAATGTGGCTACCCCCATTCGCTACATCAGGAAAGAGTCCCACTGGAGGAAATCAAGAGCATCACAGGAGGATTCATTGGTAGAAGGGCGACCTCATCTAGGCAGAAGGGACACCCCAGACAGGCAAGATACAAAGAAGTGAATAGGCTCCATCATCTTACAACACCATAATTGGTCGGCCAACCCTTAATGGCTTGAGGGCAGTAACATCCACGTACCACTTGAAGATGAAGTTCCTGACATCTAAGGGTGTGAAAGAAATTCAAGGAGAGCAGGTCCTGGCACGAGATTGCTATGTACAAAAATTGAGGCCCAGGGCTGGCAGGGTGCACATGGTCCTCCCCTCAACTGGTTGAGAAGGTCAAATATGCGCCTCACATGAAGTCTTGGCAAGCCTTCGTCGAAGACTCTTCCTATCAAGCTAAAGGGGGAGTGGGGGTGCATATCGTTGCAAACGAAGGGAAGCTAGGCCCTTGATGGGAGGGCCACTATGTGATCAACCACCCAAGCCCCTATGGCTTCGAGACTTCCAAGGGAACGAACCGCCACACCCATAGAACATCAAGCGTCCACAAAAGTTTTTTCTTTTATAAAATTTTTATGATTTGTAATTTACATTCCTTTTTCAACAATGTAAACTCTATTAATGAATGTGTGACTTTTTAGCAATAAAACATGTAAACTCCTTATTGCCATCAATGTAATCTTCACCAACGTTATTGCCATCAATGTAATCTCCACCAATGTAAATCTCCATCAGCGAAATCTCCAACAACTACTTACCTCCCTGGGGGGTATCAAAGGGTTGAGTCATGCCTAAGTGCTGCTTTATCCTTCCCTTGATGGAGTGTAGGCAAGCCCTCAGCTACTTCCTCGTGAGCATCAATTGATGAGAGTGGGTTTAGTCTTATGAATATTTAGAAAGTATACAAATTAACATATCTTTCTTTACATGGTTTGAAATATATAAATCAAAACAATTATCAACCATAAATAGGACTACTAATCAATGGGTTAGAGCAAAAAACAATCGAATTATTTATGAAAAATACCCTCATTTTGAAGCCATTAAGTATAATCAAATAAATACACAAATATTGGCATCACCAATGGAGAGGTTAACTTCACTAGAAACTAAAAAGATTGATAATATAATTCAACAAAATAATTATACTAATTTATATTTAAAAACTATGAGTAAACAACTAGAAATGATTGAAAACCTAATATCCCTTATTAAAAGTACTCCCATTAAAGAAGTTAGAGAAATTCCTTTATTTATCTCCCATAAAATACCTTCTCACTCAAAATCTAATTTTTCTAAGACCAAAGATGATTTGCTAGAACAAATCTATACAAAACTAGAAAAATTAAGTATTGATAATACTGCATCTACTTCAAGACAATCTCATATTAATATATTAAGTAAAATAGATTCATAGTATTTATCTGATTCTAAAATTAATAATATTGAAAACCAATTTAAAGACTTACAAATAAACAAGATTAAGGGAAATCATAATAGGGAATATTTTACTAGGGAATTTAGAAGACATACCTCTATTACTCGTAATTGATATCCAAAGCCTACCCTTCCGGATATACAATTCGAGGAAAGATAACATATGGTAAGATCTGCATTTGCACCATATGCATTATATGAATGGAATATACATGGATATCTGAGTAAGAAATATGAAATCATTTTCAAGAAATGATTATGGTAGCTAATGTTTATAAGGCTAGTAGAAGGATAGATCATCAAGTAGCACATGTTCTAGTTATAGGTTTCACTGGCCAACTGAAAGGCTGGTGGGATCATTTTCTTACATAAGAACAAAGAATAAGAATATTAAGTGCTTATAAATATGATAAAAATATGCAATAAGTTAAGACAGAAGATGGACAACCTATAAAAGATTCTATCAATACTCTAATATTTTTATTAACAAAGCACTTTATAGGTGATCCTATTCAATTTCAAGAAAGAACTAGTGATTTATTAATCAATTTAAGATGTCCTCAACTATCCGATTTTAGATGGTATAAAGATGTCTTTCTAACTAACGTTATGATCAAAGATAACTGCCAACAATCATACTGGAAGGAAAAGTTCATAGCCGGATTTCCATATTACTTCGTTCAAAAGGTATGAGAATTTTTAGTAAAATTAGATGGTACTATTGATTTTATTAATCTAACATATGGAGATATAATATCTGTTATTAATATAACTGGTCTGATTATGTGTAACGAGTTGAGATTAAAAAAGCAAATAGAAAATGAAAAGAAATTTGCTACGAAAGAATTAGGTACCTTTTGTAAACAGTTTGGTTATTCTCCATTATTAGCTCATTCTATAAGACGTAAAAAGAGTAAAAGAACTTATAAAACTTATCCAAATAAGAAAATAAAAAATAAAAAAGTTTAAAAAAAGGAAAAAACAAATTCTCTACTATAAATGTGAAAAGTTTGGACATTATGCAATAAATTGTAAGGTTAGAAAAGAAATTAACGAATTAGATGTACCTAAAGTAGTAAAAGAAAAATTACTAAATATTTTTATACAATCAAGTGAGGAAGATGAAAGCTTTTTAGAAGAAGATGAAATTTATCAATTAAAAGAATCAAGTCTCTCAGAACAATCTTCTGATAACGAGTCAGAAGAAGATGAGGATCATGTTTGTAATTGTCTAGATAAAAATAATTGTATCCCTAACAAAACTATTAATGTATTATCATCAAATGAAAATATTATGTGATATCCCGTTTTTACATGTATTCTCATTGAAGGAGTGTTTTTAATTTAATTAATATAGTAGTTCTTTTATTTTAAATTATTGTATTTTAAATTGGTTTTATTTTATTTGGTGTGATGTTTATTTTATTTTAGTCATTTTATGTTTTTAAAATCATTTCGGCGGATCAGTTTTTGGATTCCGGAGGTGAGGATTGGACCTCATTTTCTTTCTCCTTCTTTTCTTTTTCCCTTTTTTTCTTTTCTCTTTTCTTTTTCTTTCCCTTTTTCCTTTTTCTTTCTTTTTCTTTTTCTTTCCTCTCCCCTCCCACGCGCTCGACCCTCTCCCCTTCCCTCCCGTCGCCGTCAGCCTTCTTCACCCAGACCCGTCGCCGCTAGCCAACGTGGCCAACACCACCCCTATCGTTCGGTCCCCCTCCGGCCGGTGAACACCCCCACCAAAAATCTCCTCCATCCGAGCCGCCGTTAGCCTCCTACAGCCCCTTCTTTCCGCACGGTTTTGAGCCGTTTTCGGGGCCGTCGCTCCACCTCCGGCCACCACCTCTTCACAGGTTCTTCCCCTACCTCTTGCCAACCTAACCCACCCATTTTAGGCCTCGATCCGTTGCCGGAGTAGCTCCCACGAGCTCAAATTTGATTTGGCCTTTTTTCGCTTCCACTGCCATTTCCACCGCCACCCAAGGTCAAAGCTCACTTCCTTTAACTTCATAAACATCTCAAGGCCATTCCCTATCAATTTCGTGTCTTGATTTGTCCTCGTTTGAAAGTGGGTAATTTACTACCCACGGCCACAGTGTAAAATACACTGTTACGTTATTTTTTCTCCGCTGTTTGCAACGCCGCAAGCTTTCGAAAAATATCTTATAGCACTGTAAGTATTTTTCAAACTCTACTTTTAGATTTAAATATATTTTGCTCTTACAATTAATTATCTAATTGGTTGGTTGATTTCGGACTGAGTCCGAGGAGTTCGGGGGTCGGATGGATTGAGGACGGAGTTGCTTAATATTGACAGCTATGAATATTTCCATATGTACATTACCATATATTTAGCCTCCAAGAAATCAGCACCAATTAGTTTCCTACCATATGTGATTATTTCCATTTTAGTTCATTGTAAACATCTATTTATTTGTAACTCATTACCGAGCAATATAAGATATTCTATCAAAATAATTCTCTTCTCTTTAGTTTTAACATGGTATCAGCCTAATCGATCCTTACCCATTGCTCTATGGCCACCGATCCCCCTCCTCCCATCCCTTCTTCCTACCTCCTTCACCCATCAGATTCTCCCAGCCTCACTCTCGTCAATGGTCTCCTCACTGGTGACAATTTTCCCAAATGGCAAAAAGCTATGACACGGGCACTCAATGCAAAAAATAAATTAAGCTTTGTCGATGGCACTCTCACCCCTCCTGACCCCTCTTCAGCCGCATACCCTCAATGGAACCAAACAAAAGACATGGTTCTTACCTGGCTCCTTAACTCCATCAGTCCATCCATTGCAAATTCCCTTGAATACCATACTGATCCTCGTGCTGTATGGGTTGATTTATCTTCCCGATTCTGCCATGGCAACAACGCCCGAATATATCAACTCAAACGAGCCCTCTCTTCCCTGCAACAAACAACCAACTCTGTCCATGAATACTATAATCAAATTAAACAGCTTTGGGATGAACTTGGGCATCTCCAACGTAGTACCGACCTCAAAGACCTGCAAAAACAGGTTGAAGATGAGCAAGTTTTTCAATTTCTCCTTGGCTTGAACGATTCTTTTGCTTCTCTCCGAACTCAAATCTTGGCCATGGATCCCCTTCCCTCTATCAGTAAAGTGTTCTCCATTCTTTTCCAAGAGGAACAACAGAGGTTGCTTCACATTCACACCCCTCCATCCGAAAGCTTAGCCCTGGCCGTGCGTCCATCTGGTAGACCCAAACCCACCTTCAAATGTACCGTATGTGGCAAGGATGGTCACACACGTGACCGGTGCTGGAAAATAGTGGGTTATCCACCCGGACGAGAGCCACGTCCCAAGCCGCAACCTTCCATTCTCGGTCAAGCTCCATCGTCGGCCCACCAGATCTCCTCCACCCATTCGCCGTCAAGCCCTGTTCCTGGTCTCTCACCGGACCTCTATCAGAAGCTCATCTCCTTGCTAGCACCGGTGACCCCATCTCCTTCCTCTTCCACTACCCATTTTGTCGGTAACAGTTTCTCTACTTCTCCCTCTGTTTTTTCATTTAATCGGGATCATCATTGGGTGATAGATAGTGGTGCAAGCCATCACATTTGTCATCAGAAATCCTGCTTCCGTGATTTGCAAAGACTGGAAACCAGTCATTTCGTACGGCTTCCGAATGGACATGAAGTCCCAGCCGAAGGCATCGGGACATGCCTTCTTTCTCCTCTTCTTACTCTATCAAATGTCTATTATATCCCTACTTTTTCTTTTAATCTCTTATCTATTTCCCAACTCACTCTCCAGAATTCTTGTATTATTTTATTTTCTTCTAACACTTGTATTTTTCAGGACCCACAATTGATGAGGCCGATTGGAACGGGTGATCTTTGCAATGGACTCTACGTGTATCGCCCTGAACCTTCTCTTGCATTCGCTGCCCCCACTACCGACAATAAGCTTCTATGGCATCAACGTCTAGGTCATCCCTCTAGTTTTATTATTCCCAATCTTTTTAATTCTCCTTGTATTCTTTCTGATTGCGACATTTGTGCTCGTTCTAAGCACACCAGATTGCCTTTTTCTAATTCTTCAAATAAAAGTGTTTTTCCTTTTAATCGTATTTACTGTGATATTTGGGGTGGCTATCATACTTCTTCTTTATGTGGGGCTCATTATTTTCTCACTATTGTCGATGATTTTTCTCGCACTACTTGGATATATCTCATGCGTTTTAAATCCGAAGCCTATACTCATTTAACGCATTTTTTCGCTCTTGTTCACAATCAATTTAATACCACCGTTAAAATCATTCGAATTGATAATGGACAAGAATTTTTATCTCATCAATTTCAAAATTATCTCAAGGACCACGGCATCGTTCATGAACGTACCTGTGTTGAAACTCCTCAACAAAATGGTGTTGCGGAGCGTAAACATCGGCACCTTCTTAATGTTGCTCGAAGCCTTCGCTTTCAAGCCCACCTACCCTTAAAATTTTGGGGTGATTGCGTCCTCACTGCTGCTTATCTCATCAATCGTACTCCTAGTCGTATTCTCCAAAATAAATCCCCTTTTGAAACTCTTTTTGACAAATCACCCAACTATGATCACCTACGCGTGTTCGGGTGCCTTTGCTATGCTCAAACTCTATCTGCGCATCGTGACAAATTTTCTCCCCGTGCTACCCAATGTGTTTTTTTAGGCTATCCCAGTACTCATAAAGCCTACAAACTCTACAATCTTGCCACTCAGTCTATTTTTTACTCCCGTGATGTCACCTTTCATGAACAACAATTTCCCTTCCAACATATTTCTGAATCTCCTTCCCAATCCTCTCCTATCATTCCTCTTCCTGTTCCTGAACCTATAGCTCCCTCTTCTTCCTCCTCTGATCTTCCCAATATCCCCTCTTCTCCATCTCCATCACTTCCCTCTCCTCCTCCCTCACCTGCCCCTCGTCCTCGTCGCACTATTACTCGCCCCGCCTATCTCCACGACTATATATGTCCCACCTTACATACGGAGTCCACAGCATCCTCACCTGCTCCACCGGTCTCAGGTACTGCTCATCCTCTATCTGCTTTTCTTTCATATTCTCGTTTTTCTCCTTCCCATATTTCTTATTTAACTGCTCTTACCACTTGTATTGATCCCACCTGTTATTCTGAGGCTATTCGTCACTCTCATTGGCGTGAGGCCATGTCTTCTGAACTTCAAGCCTTAGAAGCCAACTCAACTTGGACTCTTGATTTTCTTCCTCCTGGTAAAAAACCTATTGGCTGCAAATGGGTCTTCAAAACCAAACTCAAAGCTGATGGTTCTATTGAACGGTACAAAGCTCGTCTTGTTGCTAAGGGCTATACTCAAATTGAAGGCCTTGATTATCATGAAACTTTTGCTCCTGTTGCAAAAATGACCACTGTAAGGTGCCTGTTAGCTGTTGCCGCCTCCAAACATTGGATCATTCATCAACTCGACGTCCATAATGCCTTCTTGCATGGCGATCTTGATGAAGAAGTCTACATGACCCCACCCCCCGGATATTGCCCCAAGGGGGAGACCCGTGTCTGTCGCCTCAGAAAATCCCTTTATGGCCTTAAACAAGCCTCCAGGAACTGGTTTTTTAAACTAACCAATGTGCTTCTTGATGCAGGTTTTCATCAGTCTCAGGCTGACCATTCTTTGTTCACTTTTGTCACCTGCACTAGCATCACTCTTGTCCTTGTTTATGTTGACGATATTTTAGTCGCTGGTAATGACATCTCTCAGATCGAGTTTTTCAAACACGTTCTCTCTACTCATTTCAAGACTAAGGATCTTGGTTCTCTGAAGTATTTTCTTGGTCTCGAAGTTGCCCGGTCTCCTAATGGCATCTTCCTTAATCAACGCAAATATGCTCTTGACATACTCTCCGACAGTGGCCAACTTGGTGCCCGGACTGCTTCTTTTCCCATGGAACAACATCTGAAACTTAGTCCTCAAGATGGTGATTTACTTCCTGACCCTTGTTCCTATCGTCGTCTTGTTGGTCGTCTTATCTACCTGACCATTACCAGACCGGACATTGTTTATGCTGTTAACATTCTCAGTCAGTTCATGCATGCTCCTCGGGTTCCTCACATGACTGCAGCTATTAGAGTTCTCCGCTACCTCAAAGCCAGTCCTGGCCAAGGCCTCTTCTTTCCTTCCTCTACCAGCCTCCATGTCACAGCATACACTGATTCTGATTGGGCCAGTTGTCCTACTACTCGTCGTTCGACTACCGGCTACTTTATTCAGATAGGTCCGAGTCCCATCTCCTGGCGTACAAAAAAACAGACTACTGTGGCACGCTCTTCCGCTGAAGCCGAGTATCGAGCTATGGCTGTCACTACCTGTGAGCTCATCTGGCTCAAACAGCTTCTCACTGATTTTGGTCTCTCTCATCCTGAACCTTTCACCTTACATTGTGATAATCAGTCTGCTCTCTACATTGCTCACAATCCTGTCTTTCATGAGCGCACCAAACACATTGAGATTGATTGTCACATTGTTCGTGATAAGATTCGTTCTGGTCTCCTCAAAGCTGTTCACACCTCTTCCCACGATCAAGTTGCCGATATCTTCACTAAAGCTTTAGGCCAGGATCTCTTTCATCATTTTTCGCGCAAGTTGGGCATTACGGATCTCCATGCACCAACTTGAGGGGGAGTATTGACAGCTATGAATATTTCCATATGTACATTACCATATATTTAGCCTCCAAGAAATCAGCACCAATTAGTTTCCTACCATATGTGATTATTTCCATTTTAGTTCATTGTAAACATCTATTTATTTGTAACTCATTACCGAGCAATATAAGATATTCTATCAAAATAATTCTCTTCTCTTTAGTTTTAACACTTAATTTTTTGATTTGTCATTGGTTGGTTGTTTTATGCATTGAGGCGTGCATTACATGGATCATACATGTGCATTTTATTTAATTTGAGAAAATCCGGTTTTAATTGTGTAAATGGATTTTCGGGTGCGTGTATATCACGACCCCAAGCCGAGATGGGGTATTATCTCGGTGAAGCTCCTCTGGTCACTCGGGAGTGGATAATACTGAATGACATCCCCTGGGTTGTCGCTGGGCGATGAGCGAATTGCACGATACGGTAATGCTGTCGTGTTGACTCCGTGATCCCTAGAGTGGCGGGGACTAGAGGATGGCCTGGTCCAGGGACGCGCTGAGCGCAAGTATTGGGCATTGCTCATTTATGTTTCACACGCGTAGACATTACCTGCAGCGTGGCATAGGAGCCAGGGTGTGCAGATGATCCCTAGGGGAGATCATGGTGCATGCAATAATTGGATCGGTTTTATGATTTTGGTTACGGGCTATTTTCTGGGAAAATGGCGAGGTTTGGTTTGAGACTATATGATATATTTTTCGGGAAAATGGTGGTTTATTGATTTGGGCCATTATCGGGGATAATGGCGAGGTTTTGTTTAAAGGTTATGTTTTCGGGCCAAATGGGATTTTGGATTGCGTGGAAAAATATGGTTTTATGGGTTTTGTGCATTGGCATTCTTTTATGCATATTGTTTGAGTTTTAATATGTTTTTATCTAGTGGTGTTCGGGTCTTACTTTCCTGCAGCACAGTTTTTGGTACCGTAGATTTTGATGCAGAGGTCGAGGAGGAGGAGGAAGCTGAGCCCGATGATGTGGCTCCGCCGGAGTATTGAATTGAAGCTTATGCTTTCTAGTTGGTTTTAAAACAATATTTGTGATTTGTAATATTTTATGATGTATGTTTTGAACGGCTTTGTATTAAATAATAAAAATTCTGGTGCTTAGTTTATGACTTTGCTATCTGCTGCATGTTTCTTCGTGCACATTTGTTACTTATACACACACTTGGCACTTGGCGATAGGGTGGTGACCCGTGATGTCACCATCCGAACGTCTCGATTTTCCTGTGTCCGTACGTGGGGATTTGGGGGCGTCACATATTATATTAGAATTAATAAATAAAATTAATAATACACAAGAAAGGAAAGAATATTTAGAAAAATTAAAGGATCTAATCCCATCACTTATGAACCTACTTCAACCTCCCCATCATATGGTTTTCTAGAAATAGTAAATAGATTTCAAACAGAAAAACAAAATATTACTTTGAAAGACTTACAGTAAGAAATTAATGAAATAAAGAAAGAAATTCGAAATTGGAAAGCTTCTTATACTAAACTTGAAGTTTTAATTTCCTGTAATTTGTTAAAATGGAGAAACCAGGAATGGCGCAAATTCTTATTCTGTCTTAAGACTATCTTGCTCCATGCTTGTTGATAATCATAATAATCAAAATAGGAAAGATCATATGACTGAGAAAATCTTCTTGTCAGATATGGGTTTTTTCCCCACTATTCTAGGGTAAGAACTTGTTTAATAGTAACTTTGTGAAATGCAATAATCGGAGTTGCAGGTGGAGAAGGTTGGGATTGTAGAGAAATAATAATAGAATCTGTGTCTACTAAAATAAATTTATAAAAATTCTTGGTCTTTGTAATATTTTAGGAAACATAATGTCAATCTGGTAATAAAAAAGCATCAAGTAATTTTTGAGGATCAGATAAGTGATGTAATTTGGATTCAATAGAAAAGACTAGATGCCAATGGGTTTTGAAGATAGTGGGAATTGCAGAAGGCTGAGATAATGGTGGATGATTGATAATTTGAGAAGGAGTAGAAGCAGAAGAAGAAACAGCTTTTGAGTATGTAGGTAATTCTGGAGAGGATAATGGTGAAAATGGATTATAGGATGGCCTAATGTTTTGTGGTAATGTCCCTAGTACTGTATAGGGTTTTGGTATGGCAGAAGGACATGGTGAAGAATAAGAAAGAGAATATGGTTTGGCATAGGAGGATTTGGATTTCACTCTGGACTTTGAGGAAGACATGATTTTCCCTTAAGAATTCTCGGAATAGAAAGTCAGGAAGAGAATTAGAATCTCATTTAATATGTTCAATATCAAAATAAAAAATACTTAAAATAGCTTGTCATCTTGTAAATATTTGTTTAGCAGTCAAGTTTTTAACATATTTGATTAAAACTTCCTTGGCTGATTTACAATCAATTTTAAGTAAAAACTTTTGATTCAAAAGATCATTTTGAAACTTAGAAATGCATAATACAATAGCCAAAATTTCTTTCTTAATAGTATTATAATTTTGTTGAACAGGATTTTAGCATCCTGAATGGAATCGAACAATCTGTTGCTTTTCATCTGATAATTTTTGTTTCAAAATTCCTCCATAACAAAGATCGGAGGTATTTGTTTCAACAATTTTAAAAGCATTAGGAGATGAGGGTCCTAAGTATGGTAATCTCTTAACATGAGCCTTTATTTGTTTTATAATATTTGTATATTCCTCTGTCCATGGAGGTGGATTCTTTTTTAATCTTTTGAATAATGGTTTACATAATGGTCTAAGCGCTTGATAAAAATCAGCAATATAATTTAAACTTCCTAGAAATCTTTATAGTTGTTGCTTATCCTTTATTTCATCATGAAATTTGTTAGCAAATTCTATAGCCCTACTTATTGGGGTAATAGTTCCTTAATAAATATCATGTCTAATGAATCTAATCTTATTTTGAAATTAAAACTCCTATTAAAAAATTTAGAGAAATTTCTTTATTTATCTCCTATGAAATATCTGCTCATTTAAAATCTAGTTTTTCTAAGACCAAAGACGATTTGCTAGAACAAATCTCTAGCAAATTATAAAAATTAAGTATTGATAATACTGCATCTATTTCAAGACAATCTCATATTAATGTATTAATTAAAATAGATTCACCGGATTTATTTGACTCTAAAATTAATAATATTGAAAATCAATCTAAAGACTTACAAATAAACAAGATTAAAAGAAATCATAGTAGGGAATATTTTGCTAGGTAATCTGGAAGACATACCTCTATTACTCGTAATTGGTATCCAAAGCCTACCCCTCCAGAAGTACAATTTAAGGAAATAGAACATATAGTAAGATCTGCATTTGCACTAGATGTATTATATGATTGGAATATAGATGGATTATTTGAGTATGAAATATTAAATCATTTTCAAGAAATGATTATGGTAGCTAATGTTTATAAAGCTAGTAGAAGGAAAAATCAAGTAGAACATGTTCTAGTTACAAGTTTTACTAACCAACTAAAAGGTTGGTGGGATCATTATCTTATACAAGAACAAAGAATAAGAATATTAAGCGCTCATAAACATGATGAAAATATGTAAGAAATCAAGACAGAAGATGGACAACCTATAGAAGATGTTGTCAATACTCTAATATTTTTATTAACAAAGCACTTTGTAGGTGATCTTGTTCGATTTTATTAATCAATTTAAGATGTCCTCAATTATTCGATTTTAGATGCTATAAAGATATCTTTCTAACTAAGATTATGATCAGAGATGACTGCCAACAATCATATTGGAAGGAAAAGTTCATAGCCGAACTTCCATATTACTTCGTCCAAAAGGTATGAGAATTTTTAGTAAAATCAAATGGTACTATTGATTTTATTAATCTAACATATGGAGATATAATATCTATTATTAATAGAACTGGTCTGATTATGTGTAACGAGTTGAGATTAAAAAAGCAAATAGAAAATGAAAAGAAATTTGCTACGAAAGAATTAGGTACCTTTTGTAAACAGTTTGGTTATTCTCCATTATTAGCTCATTCTATAAGACGTAAAAAGAGTAAAAGAACTTATAAAACTTATCCAAATAAGAAAAGAAAAAATAAAAAACCTTACAAAAAGATAAAAGAAAAACAAGTATATAATAAACCAGTAAAATGTACAAAAAAGTTTAATAAAAAGAAAAAAACAAATTGTTTGCCATAAATGTGGAAAAGTTGGACATTATGCATCAAATTGTAAGAAATTAACGAATTAGATGTACCTGAAGTAGTAAAAAAAAAAATTACTAAATATTTTTATACAATCAAGTGAGGAAAGGAATTTCTCTAACTTCTTTAATAGGAGTTTTAATAGGGGATATTTGGTTTTCAATCCTTTCTAGTTGTTTACTCATAGTTTTTAAATATAAATTTGTATAATTATTTTGTTGAATTATATTATCAGTATTTTTAGTTTCTGGTGAAGTTAACCTCTTTATTGGTGATGCTAATATTTGTGTATTTTTTCAATTATATTTAATAGCTTCAAAAGGAGGGTATTCTTCATAAATAATTTGATTATTTTATACTCTAACCTATTGATTAGTAGTCCTATTTATAGTTAATAATTGATTTAATTTATATATTTCAAACCATGTAAAGAAATATATATTAATTTGTATACTTTCTAAATATTCATAAAATAAAATATTCATAATATTTTATTTGGATATAATCTCTTTCTAATTTTGAGAAAGTAGAGAAAAATGTAAATCTTTTCTGTTTATTTTCTTCTTTCATATAATCTTGTTTAAGATATTCTTTGTTAATTTTAAGTTCTTCTTTACTCATGGTAAATATTTGGACATCATCTCCAACCACTTGTGAATATGTTGGAGAATAAGGTTCTTTTGTCTGATGGGGATTAGAGGTGGATGATAAATCAGAATGATTAATTGAATATACCGGTGTATCAATAATATTTCCAGGAATAATTTCCCGGATTTGAGTATCTAGATTTTGAGATCTGGCATCAAAATTTTGTGATCTATTACTAGAGATTGAAGTGATTGCAGACCTATTATCAAAATTTTGTGACCTATTCCTATTGATTGTAGATCATGGTGTATGATAGCTGGATGGTGCTGGAGAAGAATGATGAGAAAATGATTTTCTAAAAGGTTGAAAGGCAATTTGGACTGCTCCTTCCTGGTTTTGATCTATATAATCTAAATCATCTTTAAAATTATTTTCTACTTTTGGTAATGGAATAATATTTTCTAATTGTCATTCATTAGGAAGAGTAATCTGATTTCAATGAATTTGTTTAGGAATTTGTATGTTAGAATTTAGTGTACTAGATTGCAATAATAATGTGTAGCCTTTTGGGCTAGTAATAAGAGCTTCTAGCTCTAATGTTATTTTCATTAATTTATAATGGATCCTATATACTATTGTTAAAGGATGTGATCCTTTCATCATATGATAACTATTTGTTTTAATATTTAATGTTAAGGCATATACCATATTGGTATCAAATAGTGAAAGTGAATAATTAGGATAGCAATTAAAATATACTAAACCTTGGAATAAGCTAGATTCAACCATGCCAAGTAATGAATCATGAAAATTATAATGACTTCCATCTCTTAAATAGAGTGATACCAAAGCATTTAGTCCATTTCTGGTAAGTGGTTTTACAGCCACTTGTATCAATCCAACATGTATAAATGAATATTTTTACTCCTTATGCTATTTAATGGCTTCTTTTGTTAATAATTATAAGGATTCATAATCATTATTTAGACTAATAGTTTTTTCTATTGTTTTAATTGTATAATTAGTAAGAAATGACAATTTAGAGGAAAAAGTTGATTGTTTATATATTTGATTTTTAGGTACATTAGGAATTATCCAATCTTGTAAATTATTTTCTATGTCTATTATGCTATAATCTTCTTGGTTTATATTTTCAATTTCTAAAGGTGTATTGATAGTAGATGTTTCAGGTTTGAATAAATAATTTTTTGAAACAGAATTTTTATGCAAAGATTTCCTATATAAAAGAGAAATAAGTATATTAAAATCTTAAAGAAACACCACCAGGACCACCTTTAAAGCCTTCTTGGTATAAACGGGTTAACCAACGGATTTTTATGGCTTACCATCACAAGATTCTCAATATACTCTATTTTCTTTTATGTAGGTTACCGTTGATAAAAATCTGTATCAGTGAATATGTACTCTTTCTCTTTGTCTCTCTCTTTTTAAGGTAAGAATACTTAGGTGATTTCTTACACTTTTAATTTTTGATCTTAAGAAATTATAATGATCTGCTAATTCTTCTGTTGCAGCCTGTCTACTTTGATATACATGATATCTTTCCATCATTGAGCAATAATCTAATCTCATTAATAATTAATAATTTTTTTTTCTTTATGATATTATAATATATTAAGTATATTACATACAAGTACAAGTATTATAATACTATTATTAATATTTTTTTTTATTTTATACTTTGTAATATTAGTATTATTATATATTAGTATTAGTAATATAAATAGAAATATATTAGTATAATTCCGTTGGAATAGATTTAATTTGGCTCCAATGACATTTATTATTATAATATTAGTTCAAACTGATTTTTTGGCCATTCGAACGAGATGTCACGTTCCGTTTGTTTTCACAAGCTATCACAAATGATCTTATCTAATTATTACAACTTTTTCAAACTTCTAAACAAAAGACAATAAATAATTTAATTTTTTCAAATCTCAAAACAAAATTTATATTCTAATATTTTATTCGACTTTCATCTCATTTTATCTGTGTAACCAAACGAGACAAGAATGGGTTGATCATAACTAATGCAAGTGTTGGCATGCTTAACAAAGGTATAAGTGAGCTTAAAAGAAACAGAAGGCTCGGAAAAGGAAGAAAATTGCACAAGAGTAGCGAAACCCGAGAGTTTGCTAGATTCACAGTAGACATTAGGTTCAGCAAACCACTAAACAAGTCTCATTTAGTACTACTCAAACTCGCAAGACACACAATAGATCTACGAGCGAGTGAATTTGTCTATAATCGTTTCATTTGTTTAGAGAATTCTATATCTTCTTAGAATTTTTATTTGAACAAGTATTAGAGAGAATAATAATAATTCATACGGACGAGATCATTCATATTAAAAGTTTGGTTTTTATCTTTTCTTGCGCCGATATTAATTCCTCAATATTTTTTTCACCGCACTCTTGATCTCTACCGGCTGAAACTCACTTCTATTATATTCTTACAACTGCGCATCAATCAGAAATAAAATAATCAAGAGTATAAAGAACTCTGATTAAAGAGCGAAAGTTCCTAAATTCAAAGGTACAATAATTGACATAATTTTTTTGTTTGTATTTACATAATCTTTTTACAATGAGTGATTGCGTTTTAGTTGAAGTTTCTAGTCGATCGATATTTGTTGATGAATGGTTATATAATTTTATTTTAAACGTGTTTATGTCTTTACCTTGTTCAATTGTCCTTGGTGCTCTTTTAATTAACCCATGCCAAATACAACATCTAAAACTTTTACGTAGAAAACATGTATTTATATATATATATATGGAGTTATGTCACACTTTTTTATAAAAAAGTTTATATGTAACTTTCTCCCCTAAATAATATTTCTAGCTTCGTCCCTGTGTGAACGTATGTGCGTAGTGTTCAAATGAATGATCTTGTTTTGAAATTTTGAATTTAAATATCCGAACATGCTGTAAGACCAAAACAAGGAATAAATTCTTGAAACATGCAATTGGAAGAAAAATAAATATTTAGAATATAAAAAAGAACGAAATATATAAATAGAAATAACTGGTATTATTCATTACATTAAAGAGCAAAACATTTTAGGAAGATAAAAGTATATATACAAAAACCCAAAATTAGTCAGCGCAACTCAGTGGTTGTAGCTTGTAAAGTCATGAAATTCATCTGCCAACGTATTGACCTTATTGTTTAGGATATTTAAACAGCAGTCAAATGAGGATATTTTGTCCTCTAATGATGCCCAAAGAGGCCCAATATGCACATTGAACAGTCCATCAATTTATGAAGTAATCTCCAACATCATCGCACCAACTTAAGCAGGGCGTGTGTCCCATGTAGTGCCAACTAGTAGCTCCCCACTAGTCCAGTTTTGGGTTTCAACACTAGCCATAATCTAGGTCGGTGGCACAAGATCTTGTGTAGGCCCTAGCCTCATGTTGAGCATGTGCCTTAACCTGTCCAGGGTTGCATCGATGTGATTTCATATCGAATGGGCTAATTTGCTCAACCAACCACTTATCAATTTAGGGCACTAATCCCAACTGCAATTGCAACCAACTAATGGTTACCCCATATAGAAGATTGTTGATGGAGATAATGTGACGCCCCAACTCCTAAGTACACATGAAAATTGAGGTGTCAGGATGATGACAATATAAGTCACGCATCCAATCGCTAAGTGCCAAGTGTGTGTACATGCAACATATGTAAAGCCAAAAGTCACAGCTGTTAAGTTAAAGTCAACCAACTAAGTACCAGAAATTTAAAATACACTTTTAAATGCATGCCAAATTAGAAGTATTTCAAAAGTATTACAATTATCCGATAAACATAATAAAACCATAATAGAAGATCCAAAAGCAGGAAACAAATTCAGATATAAAAGCAAGTAACACCAAATCATTCATCCGGCCGAGCCACTTCCTCAGGCTTAGCCTCTTTGACGATACCAAAGACGATACTTTAGGTAAGTAATTGTCCAAGCAACCTACAAGATAAAATACATTTAAGCAACAACAATGTGCATGAACATGATGCCATATGCATGAGATCCGAAAATAATCCCTTCCAAAAAATAATCCTTTTTCTAACTCAGGCCAAAAATCACATTTGGTTCAAAACATTTCCTTTAAAACATTTTTCTCGCCATTTTCCCAGAAAATGGCTTACATATCCAAGTCTCGCCATTTTTCCAAAAAATGGCCCAAAATCCAATCTCAAATCATTATCCAATTTTCATATGTATACACCATGATCTCCCCTAGGGATCATCTGCACACCCTAGCTCCCTTCACCACACCATGGGTAATGACCATGCGTGTGACTTTGTAACAAGTGATGCCAAATTCCGCGTCCAGTGTGTTCTTAGCCAAGTATCCTCTAGCCCCCACTAGTAGAGGAGCCAAGGAATCGGCATGAGACCGTTACCATCCCATCCGATCCCATTGTCACCCAGTAACAACCCAAGGGACGTCACTTAGTATATTCCTCTCCCAAGTGACTAGAGGAGCTCCACTGAGATAATGCCCCATCCTTACTTGGGGTAGTGATATACACGCACCCATAAATCTACTTAACACATGAAAACCCTATTTCATTTCTAAGCACATGAAAATGCATGTAATATGCGAAAAACCAGTTTTCCATTTACAAACATGAATATGCATGCTCCATGCAATGCATACAACAAGGCACAAAATATCCAACAAATCCCAACATCAACCAACATATATATAACTCCGTCCTCCAATCATCCGACCCACAAACTCCTCGGCCTCAGTCCTAAACAACAAACCAATCACAAAATATTGTTAACGCAAAAGTATATTTAAATCTCAAATGATATTTAGTCAATACTTACAGTGCTATAAAATAATTTTTAGAGGATCAATGAGCTGTAAAAGGTGGCAGCAAAGCAACGTAAAAGTGCAAAATGCACTGTGGCCGTGGGTATCAAAACACCCAAATCTGAATGAGATTAAACAAAGAATAGGGAGGGCTAGGGTTGGTCTTAAGGGTGTTGGTGAAACTAATGGAAGTGGTGGTTGGCCATGAGTGGTGGCACAAACTGCGGTCAAAAGCCAAAAAGTCTAAAACAGAAAATGAGATAGTTGGGCTTCACCAGTGACGGATCGACGCTGAGGAAGGATGGTTTAGGAAGCTGAAGGATCGGTGGTGAAGTGGGGAAAAGATGGTGGTCAGTGGTGGTGCGACGGGAGCGGGAAGTGGAAAAAACCTTGTGGCTTGTTGGTCTTCGTGAGGGCAAACAACGGTGAGTTAAGGGTTGAGATTGGTGGAGGGTGTTGGCTGGTGGGAGGGGAAGCTGTGGTGGTGGTGGTGGCGCTGCACACAGCCAGCGAGGAGAGATAGAGAGCATGAAGAGAGATGGCTGGGGTGGGGAGGTCGACAGCATGAGGTGAGGATGGTAAGATGGGAGGTGACAACCGACAGTGCACGGTGGCTGGATTGGCTAGAGAGAGAGAGAGACGCACAAAGAGGAATGAGAGGGGGGGTCATGCACAGGCTAGGAGGCAGGGGAGGAAGAAAGAAAAAGGAAGAAGAAAAAAAGAAAAGAAGAAAAAAGAGAAAAGAGAAAAAGAAAAAGGAAAAGAAAAGAAATGAGGTCCAACATTTTCCAACTCAGGGTCTCAAACTAATCCAACGAAAATAAATTTTCAGACGATGAATTAAATTAAAAAATTTAAACACAGTGACTTAATAAAATAAAATAATAAAATTCAACAATAAACTAATTTAAAATAAAGAGTATTTTAAATGCAATACAATAGTTAATATTAAGAAAGCACATCAAAATAATTTTCACAACTTAAAAATCATATAATAAATTTAGCTAGAAATCCAATATTTTAGAACAAAAGAATTAATATTTTAGATCAATTAAAATAATCCTTCAATAAAAATACACTAAAATACGGGGTATCATAGACAACACTAGACTCGCAACAAATCCTTGAAAATATCCATAAAGTCAAGTCAATAGGATCTCCACATGTTAAAGGGAGAAGGAAGTATGCATTAGCTAAAGGTGGCCTTATGTCCCATCGAGTCTATGTTTGTTGCAACATCCTAAAAAATGGGAGCAATATATTTTGGTATAATGAGCTTTTTGTCTCGAACAGTGTGTGATATTTCTCTGCGCGAGCTGAAAGTCCTCTTCATGGTCTTCATTCTGAACAATAGTCTCAGCATTGTTTGATAAGGCACCATCTATGTCCATAAGCTCATCCTCAATAGGGGAGAACTAGTAGACGTCCCAACATCAGATGCTGGCTAGACCTAATCCATGGATGACAAGCTCTCGGGTACCTAAGAGAGTGGCTGAGTAAAGACATCTGCCAATACCTTGAATTGAACACCTCGTACAAATATGGTCTGCATCTTCAGTTTGTAGATTGTGGCATGTCTGGGATATGTAAAACTCTCAAACTATTTATGATACAATTTGGACAATTGAATGCTACAAACAGAAATCAGTTAGAATGTATTGTGCCAAATGCTCGAATGTGTCAACATTCAAACAAACAAGACCACAGTCAAAGATGTGGTGTACAACGTGTAGACGTAGGCTAATACATCCGAACGTTACTAACATTCAAATGAATTATGAACTGACATTCAAACTAACCACACATAACCTACATTCAAATTAGTGGCAGACCTATGTTTATCTAAGAATTTTTTTTGAAAAATCAAAATATACCCTAGTTTTTAATCATAATTTTATAAATATAGAAAATGCTCCCCCCCCCCCCCCCACAAAAAAATATCATCCCCGTATGCTCTACAAAATTTTATAAAATTCCAATATACTTAAAAATGTCTCTCTGGTTTTTTTCATATAGTCCCAGAATTTTGTATAATTTCTATATATTATTTATTTTCAAGTGTGTAGTCTCACTAAAATTAAATCAAAACTAAGTTTAGGAGAAATAATAAAATTATTAGGATGGATCCCAAAGTTTTTTGTTTACAATATTAGATTTCTTAATATGGAAATCAAAGTGAAAATATAAGAAAAATCATTTAAGGTTGGTGATCTATATGGAAAATAGTTTAGAGGAATTATCCTCTAGACTTCATTGAGCAAGAAAAAACTTATTTAAAGTCTTCATTAGTATTATATGCTTAATGTGACAATATTATAAGAAAAATATCTAGATTTTATATGAAATTTAATAAACTAGCTTACATACTAGAATGAAACATGGTATTTTAAAAGATTACTTGATAGTTTCTATGAAGCAAATATATTCTAAATATTTTATTACAAAAATAATAATAGATGAATATTACTTCATGAAATATTATCGTCAAAAATCTAAAACATATATTAAGACATTGTATTTTTAGAATTTTATTTATACACGTATATTGCAACTTATCAAAATCTAATTTTATATATAGTTATGCTTTTATGATTTTTGAATCTCAATATATCACACACTAGAAAATTTGGCCACCCCTAAAAAAAAATGCCAGTTCAACCATTGGTTCAAACCATTTTATTACATTTTGCTCACACTATAATTGAATGCTACAACATGATGTTCGAATATGCATTTGCCACAACATTTGACGATAATGTTCGAATGTTCTTTGGGTGTCACAAATAAACCGTCATAAATTGGATGTTAGGCTTGAACAATAAACTGAATAGTGGAAATACAACTGTCACAAAAATATATTCTGTGACAGTTAAACAGTAAATCGACACATCAATTTCCTGATGGGGTTTGTGTGTTGATTGGGTGATCGTTTTTTTCCATTACGTCAACGTCGTCAAGTATTTAAAGTTGATTTTTTTTTTGTACAACGGTTTCGTCAGTTACAAAATGTACAATCTATTGTAGTGTGTTGAATTGTACCATGAACAGTAACAAAATGTACACATCCCATTTAAACCTTGCTTTTCCCCCCATAAGGTTGCAAATGAATAGAGCAACTCGTAAACAGTTCAAGCTTGGCTCGTATATACTCAATTCAAATCTAGTTCATTTAATAAACGAGATGTTTTAAGTACTAACATTGGTTTGAATATTAAACGACGAAAACTCGCATAAACTCAGTTCGACTAATGTGGTTTAAATTCAAATATTCAAACTTTATTCCACTTTGGGATTCTGTTTAGATAATAAATTCATGTTTGAGAAACTAGATCTATATCATTCTGTGCTCCAGAGGGCGAGCTCTGCAAGATCCAGAAAGCTACCTCTCTATTCAAAACTTCTTTTTTTTTTTTTTAAATAAAAGGAGGACGGAACCTCCAAACTTTGTTGAAAAAAAAAAATCACACTTAAGGTGAAGAAATACCGTGTAATAGACAAATCAAACCAATACCCCAACAAAAGCACCAAAAAAAAAAAAAAACAATAAAAAAAAGGACAAACTCATAGTCCTCGAAAGATTACCGATGAATATAAGGTAAACCCAACCTCTCTGACCACAAAAAACCCTTCAACTATTTAGGAAGTAAGTCATACTCTTCATACATACTACCACCTCCTTCCTCACAACTCCGGGACAAAAAATCCACAACCATATTACCTTCCCTAAATTGATGAGAAATAGAGAAAGAAAGACCATAAAAGGCTTTGTTCAAGGCTTGTTATCCAAGGTAATTACTCCAAAAGAATGATGAATTGGACAGGAACGGAGAAAGGAACAACGAAACTGAGTTTTAGGGGTTGAGGAAGGGGGTAAGGAAGGAACGATAGGGACAGAAAAAATGAAAAAAAAAAGGAAAAGAAAAACTTAACTTAAGTGGCACGATGCCATTTCTTTAAGTAGAACCTGCTTTAATATGTTTTATTTGACAATGCTTTTAGAATTCTAGATATAAAATACCCTCAAGTACTATATATAGATATATAGAGCTCGGATTTTTATCTAAAATTATTTTTGTATATATCAAATAAGCCACCTAATCATTTATTTTAATCAAAATTAATTTATCCGTTGAAATATGGACAATAACTGTGTATTTTTTCCATCATCTGCTGCCCATGATATGTCAAATTTTTGTTGAAAATTGGAACGCATTAATTTGTTAGCGGCGCACTTCCTCTGACCGACAATTGTAAGAACTAGCTAGTTGTAAATGATATAATTGAGTATCATTAATTCATAACAACCAAACCAACAAATCAAAATATATAATTGACATAAATGAAAACTATATTAATGGAACATAAACATGTCACAAAATATATATATATATATATATATTTATATATGTATAAAGAGATGCATATATGCCTCAATTTGTGTGGAAACCCTTTTATTTTACAATGCACATAAAATATCGATATATATCGCCTTTATGATATGTGCTTATTAAATGGAATAATAGGTAAAACGTGATAGAGAGAGGATATTTATTGTTGAGTACAATATTTTCTATAATTAAGCATCAGCTTTAAAATCAGTACCTCTCACTAGGATGAAAGAGCCGGGATGCTTTGTTCATTCCTAAAGAAATTAGTGGGATCGACCATGGTCTTCACATGAACCAACCTGTTAAAGTTGCTCTTGAAATATTTAGTACCCCATGTACTTGCCCGTCTGTAGCTTGTGTTGCCTTTCTTACTATTCGTTCCTATGTCAAGGTCCCTATAATTTACGTATGCAGCTCTTGGGGATTTCGAAACATAGGCAGCCATGTAAGTGTAAAGCCTTCTGATCCAACTTATATGCCTCTCGGATTCCACAATTCCTTCCTCTTCCCAATTCACCAAGTATAGGATTTTGTAGATGTTACCAACTCTATGTGGGAAAGGAATTGCAGATTCCGGGATTTCACTCATTCTTCCCCCATACGGAACCAAAACCAAACTAGCTTTCTCTGCCTCTTTTTGGTAAAATCTCTCCCAAATCCCTTCCAAGCCAACTTCTGGAATAGGTTCCGTCACGTAGTCAGATTTTGCTTTGAAAAAATTTGGCCTTGTTAGAGGAGTCCTGCTTAGCAGTACATCCAAGGGTTCCCCACTTGGAAACCCCGCGAAGTAGAGGGTAGATTCAATCCAACTCATTTCAGAGCAATCTTCTCTTACCAAACCCAGTTCAGGGAAACTCTCTTGCATCAATGAAAGGAGATTATCTATCCCTCCGAGATACAAGGAATTAAATGAAGCTTGTATTGTTCTCCTCCCTTCTTGGCTAGAATTGGCAGCACTTAAGGTGATGAGAATGAATAGGTCTTCATCAAGCTTGTCTGCAACATATTGCCACTGATGAACAAGCTTGGTTGCATTTTGTTCCAAGTTCCTATTAACTGTGAATACAGTCACAGTTGATGGAACATGAACCAGCTTGATTTTCCATGCAACAATGACTCCGAAGCTAGCCCCTCCACCTCCTCGAATGGCCCAAAATAGATCTTCTCCCATGGATTCTCTGTCAAGGATTCTGCCCTTAACATCAATCATTTGGGCATCAACAATATTATCTGCAGCAATGCCATATTTGCGCAACAAGGTGCCCCACCCTCCCCCACTGAAGTGTCCACCAACACCCACAGTCGGGCAAACTCCCGCAGTAAAGCCAAAGTTTCTACTTTTCTCGGTAATCTTATAGTATACTTCACCGATAATGGCACCGGCTTCAACCCATGCAGTGCCATTTTCTACATCAACGTTGATTGAACGAAGATTTATCAGATCGATTATGACAAATGGAACATAAGAAACATAAGAAAGGCCCTCGAAATCATGACCACCGCTTCTAACTCTTATTTGCATGCCATGTTTTTGGGAACATTTAATGGTTGCTTGAATTTGGGAGACATGTAATGGCGTAATAATGACTAGAGGTTTCGGGGTAGTAGGTGTTGAGAATCTAGGATTTTGTATGGAGAATTCCAATACAGATGAATATGAGGAATTGGCGGGGGTGTAAATGACTTGAGAAATCGAGGGGGTGGAATTTCCAGCATGAAGGGTCAGGCATTGAAGGAACTCTTCATGATTGTGAGCTGAAGTTGCCCACAAAAATGAGAAAAGAAGAGTAATAACAAATGGAATAAGCACTGAAGAGCTAACGGGTTTCATTTTTATTTGTATTTATGCACTAAAAACAGGATGCGAGCTTCCTTATTTATAGTGTTATGGGGATCTATATACGTACTTTGTTGAATACTAGAAAATTAATGTGAAAACTGTACGTACAATGGTGCTTATAACAGCTGTTGCATATAACGTAAATATTTTGTAACTTTGTAGGAAACCATTCCATCGTGCATCCAGCTTATTGGCCAGGGAGAGATCATGGATTCCCACAAGAAACTTCGTACATAGAAAATTCAAATTTCACGGCGATTTGACAACATAGAACTTTGAGAAACTTAATTGTCAAGACTATGTACTTTTCTTCAGCAAATTAATAAATAATTTTTTTTATGAATTATAGTTATTATTTGCGATGATCATTCAAAGAGAACAATCTTTGCCTTTATTAATTAAAACCTTGATGTTTGAAGTGTAATTATCTCGTGTGCATGGATCTTAAGTAATATTATATATCACATTATTATTTTATTTATATCTCATTATATATGATGTAATGTATTTATTATTATTTAATAATAAAAAATATATAATAAATAATTATTTAATAGTAATAAATATATACACGTCTTATTTAATAAAATGTAAATAAAATAATAATATAGTTTATAAATTTTTTTTTATAAAAATAATTATGTTAATATTGTTACTGAAAATCATGATTGATTTTATCGCTTCTAGAATGCTTGAAAAAATAAATAGGAGAAAGCTGTCATCTCAAAGCATTTTTACAAATTTTATATGTTTATATATATCCATTTGAAGTTTGCATAATGCACTGATCATTAATCTCCATAGGACTTGTCAAGGTCTTTGACTTTTTCTTTAATTATAATCTGCTTTAACTAAAATTTCAAATTAAGCTACATCTGAAGAAGGATGAAAAGGCCATTTTGTCTAGTCAACGGCCAGAAGTTCTGAAATTTCATTTTCATATAAATGGAAAATTTCCTGCCCATTATCTGACACGTATGCATGCCTAATCCTTGCTTGATCCGCAATTCTTTCCAAATACGGTATGAAATTCAGAAAAAAATAAATAAGTCAATAAGTTTCGGATTTTTCAATATTTCAAATATTATATATCAATATATATATATATTGACATAATTTCATTGCAAAATCAAATAAGCAGTAATTCGTAAATAAACATCTCTATCACGTAAGAAAATAAGAACTTCGTAGGATCCACTGTATATTGGATATGGATTTACGGGGGTCCACCTAAGAACCAAGAAAAAGAAGCTGCGAGGGTTATTTTTATTACATTTAGCAGGCCGGTTATTTTTCGAAGCTGGGCCTCTGCTTGGGTGTATGGGTTGGGATGGGCCGAGTTGCCGCTCAGGACTCTACATTCTGATGTTCGTAACTTGTATGGTATAAAAAATAGAAAATAAAATTTAACTGATGTTTCATACACTTTTTTTTTTCAGCAAGATTAATAATTACTGAGAAAAAGAAAACCAATAAGAGCATGGAAAAAGAATAGTATGAAATTGAGCCCATAACTTGGTTATAATCTAAGTTTCTTTAAGACTTTATTTACTTGCTTCTAGATTTCTATGGTCTTGATTTTCATGAATTCCTTAACTTCGACTTATATATATAGGTAAAAGTTAGGGATTCGAGTTATCGTTCTTTATTTTATATTTTTATTTAATAATTAAGAAAATATTATTTAATAAAATTATGAATTTGTTTTAAAATATATTTAAAAGTATTTTAAAAAAACTTAAAAGTATTTTTTAAATTTTCTTTTTACTTACTTATTAAGTAAGTATTTTTAAATGAATATGTGATTTTTTTTTATTTTTTAAAATGTTTAAATAGTTTAAAAAATGGTGAAAGAAAAAATGACAAAAAAAAAATTGTACTAATCCGTAGAGGATTTCGGCGTGTACGTAGCATGATCCATATATATATATATATATATAACAAGAAAAGAATTCGTTGAGATTGATTGTAGGGAGTTGACAAATAGAGTTACCACTTCCCATCGCAGCATCGAAAGATAGGAAAGCATGAACGACAGATACCAACTGATCTAGATAAAACAAAAGCATATATAATCCCGCGTTGAAGATAGAACTTTGACTTCATCAAAAAAAAAAAAAAAAAAAACAAAAGATAGAACTTTGACAAATTTTTTTGCTGAATTATCTGTTATTATTTATGATGATCATTCAAAGAGAAAAATCTCTGCCTTTCCTAATTAGGACTTTGATGTTTGAAGTGTAATTATTTCGTGTGCATGGATGTTGAAAAATATTATATATCATATTATTATCTCACTTCTGTATCTCATTATATATAATATGACGTATTTATTATTTTTTAATAATAAAAAAATATGTAATAAATGATTATTTAATAATAATAAATATGACACGTCTTATTTAATATGATATAAATAAAATTATAGTATGGTGTATAAAATTTTTCTTATGAAAATAATTATGTTAATATTGTTACTAAAATCATGATCCATTTTATCGCTTCTAGAATGCTTAAAAAAATGAACAGCAGAAAGCTGTCATCTCAAAGCATTTTTACAAATTTTATATGTTCATATACATCCATTTAAAGTTTACATAAGGATTTGAAGTTTGCATAATGCACTGATCATTAATCTCCATAAGAACTTTTCAAAGTCTTTGACTTTTTCTGTAATTATAAGCTGCTTAAATTTACAAATTAAGCTACATCTGAAGAACGATGAAAAGGCCGTTTTGTGTAGTCAACGGTCAGAAGTTCTGAAATTTCATTTCATATAAATGGAAAAATTCCTGCCCCCATTATCTGACACGTATGCATGCCTAATCCTTGCTTGATCCGCAATTCTTTCCAAGTACAGTAGGAAATTCAGAAAAAAAAAATAATAAAGAAGTCAATAAGTGTCAGGTTTTTCAATATTTCAAATATTATATTTATATAAATATATATATATATTGGCATAATTTCATTGCAAAATCTTCTTGAAATAAGCAGTAATTTATAGATAAATATGATCTCTATCATATAAGAAAATAAGAAATTCGTAGCGTCCACTGCATATTATACATGGGTTTATGGAGCTAGGGGTCCACCTTTGGACCAAGAAAAAGAAGCTGCGAGGGTATATGTACGCATTAAATTTAATTTTTAATTTATAATTTAATTTTTAAATTCAATTTAATTTTTAAAAAATAGAAAATAAAACTTAACTGGTGTTTTATACACTTTTTTTCAGTAAGATTAATAATTACTGAGAAAAAGAAAATCAATAAGAGCATGGAAAAAGAATAGTATAAAATTGAGCCCATAAGTTGGTTATAATCTAAGTTTCTTTAAGACTTTATTTACTTGCCCTAGATTTCTATTTTCTTGATTTTCATGAGTTTTTTAACTTTGGCTAATATATATATATATATATAGGAAAAAGTTAGGGATTCTATAACTCGCTCTTTGTTTTATTTTTTATTTACTGATTAAGAAAATATTATTTAATAATATTGTGAATTTTTTTAAAAATATATTTAAAAATATTTAAAAAAATTATAAATCTACTAACATGAGCTCCCAACAAGAATCCAAGGTGGGTGTAGACCTATCCATATATATATATAGGGAAATACTAGTTTCAAAAAGATTTTCTCTATCAAAATGTTTTTCAATTTTTATTTTTACTTATTTGTTAAGTAAGTATTTTTAAAAGAATACGTATTTTTTAAAAAAACAAATTTAAATAGTTTAAAAAATGGTAAAAGAAAAAAAAAATTTGCACTAATCGGTAGAGGATTTCGGTGTATACCTAGCATGATCCATGTGTATATATATATATAACAAGAAAAGTATTCGTTGAGATTTATTGCAGTGAGTTGACAAATAGAGATTATCACTTCCCATCGCTGCATCGAAAGATGGAAAAGCATGAACGACAGATACCAACTCTAGATAAAACAAAAGCATACATATATATATATATATATATATATGTATATGTATACATAATCCCACGTCGAAGATGGTGGCGTACGTTGAAGATGAACCTCACCTGCACTTACAATATTGGAAATAAGCAGCGCGGACGGTTGTTGGTGGATTAGCGGGTAGGGCTGGGCAACTGGGCCGGATTTTTTTCCGGCCCGGTCTGAAACCCGGATAACCGGGTTTCAGTTAAGGGCACCGGCCCGGAAAACATCCGGGCCGGTATCCGGTTTCTAAAACCCGGGTTCACCCAGGCCGGGTACCGGATTAAAAACCCGGGCCAAACCTGTTACGCCCCCAAATCCCCACGCCCGAACACGGAAAAATCGAGACATCCGGATGGTGACAACCCGGGTCACCATCCTATCGACGGGTGCCAAGTGTGTGCAAAGGCAACAAATGTGTATGAAAGAACACGCAGCGGATAACGAAAGTCATAACTAAGTACCAGAATTTTTCTTAACGTAATACAAGCTGTTTAAAACGTACATAGATAAAATATTACAAAACACAAATACAGTTTTAAACAAATATGAATCAAAGCATCAGCAACCCGGCGGAGCCGCATCCTCGGGCTCAGCCTCCTCCTCTTCGTCCTCTAACTCTGCACCAAAAGCTACGGAACCAAGAATGGTACCGCAGGTAAGCAAAACCCAAACACTACCAGATAAAAACACATAAAACTCAAACAAGATGCATGAAACATGCCCAATGCACAAAGCCCATAAAACGCCAGTTTTCCACACACGCCAAAAACCCATTTGGCCTAAAAACACACAACCTTTCTAACTAACACGCCAAAAGTCCCATTTGGCCTCTCAAACCATTATCCAAATTTTAACCGCATGCACCATGACCTCCCCTAGGGGTCATCCGCACACCCTGGCTCCAGTGTCACTCCGCAGAGTACCACCACGCGTGTGACAACTAACAAGCGATGCCTAATTCCGCGCCCCGCGCGTGCGTAGCCAAGCATCCTCTAGCCCTCACCAGCGAAGGGCCACGGAGTCGGTGCGTAGGGCGATGCCCGGTTCCGCGCCCAGCGCGTTCGTAGCCAAGCAACCCCTAGCCCCCGCTCCCGTCGTCTAGCGACAACTCAGGGGACATCACTCAGTTTATTCCGCTCCCGAGTGACCAGAGGAGCTCCACCGGGATAATACCCCATCCTGGCTTGGGGTCGTGATACACACGCACCCGTAAAACCACTCACGCCAATACACAGGCTTTTCCCACAATTCCACAAACACACGTGCATGCACCATGCAATGCCATAACAATGCATAATAAAATAATCAAACAACATAAAACAAGTAAACAGACAACTCCGTCCTCCATCCATCCGACCCCCGAACTCCTCGGACTCAGTCCGGAATCAATCAGCCAGCAAATTAATTAATTGAAATAGCAATATATATTTAAATCTGAAAATAGGGTTTGGAAAATACTTACAGCGCTATATGGCAATTTTAGAAAACACGCGGCGTTGCAAACGGCGCCGGAAAAGCAACATCACAGTGAAAATTCACTGTGGCCGTGGGTTGTGAAAAATCCACTTTTGAACGGGGACAAACTAGGACACGAAATTGATAGGGAATGGTCTAGGGATGGTTGTGAAGCTATTGGAAGTGCTGAACGGCCGTGGGTGGCGGCGGAATCGCCGGAAAATGGCCAGAAAGTGCAAATCGGAAACTAAGCTCGTAGGAGCTGTTCCGGTGGTCGTTGGAGGCCGGAAATGGGTGGGTTAGGACGGCAAGGAGTCGGTGATGAAGTGGTGAAGAAGTGGTGGCCGGAGGTGGAGCGACGGCGGCGGATCGGAGCAAAATCCGTGCGCCCTTCTTGGAGCTTTTCCGGCCAAACGGCCAGCCGGTTGGGGGTGGCCTTCGGAGGGGTGGTGCGCCGGAGGGAGGGGAAGAGAATGGGACCGGTGGGGGGCCGAGTGGTGGCCGGATGGCGGTGGGCCGGTAGAGAGAAGGTGTTCGGCGTGAGGGAGAGGGAGGAGAGAGAGAGAGCCGATCGGGGGGGTTCGAACGCGGGAGAGAAAAAGAAAAAAGAAAAAGAAGAAAAAAAGAAAAAGAAAGGAAAAAGAAAAGAAGAAGGAAAAAGAAAAAAAAAGAAAAAAGAGAAAAAAGAAAAAGAAGAGAAAAAGGAAAGAGCTGCAGGGAAAGGGTGAGGTCCCATCGTCACTCCGGGAAAACAAAACGAACCGCCGAAAAAGGATTAAAAACCACAAAACATCTAAAAGAAATAAAACACGACCTCAAATAAATTAAATTAAATTAAAAACCAATTTTAAAACGCAAATAAATTAAAATAATAAACTAATATATTAATTAAATAAAAACAATTATTTAAGCGAAAATACACTTGAAAGCGGGTCATCACATCCTCCCCTCCTTAAAAACAATTTCGTCCTCGAAATTGCAAATCAACCACCAACTTAAAGCAAGCTACATAAACGCTCATAAACCAACTGAGATCAAGATTAAAATACATACCTTCATCATTCAAACAAGTACGGGTACTGCTCCCTCATGTCCGCTGCTCGTTCCCAAGAGAAGTCTTGAGCTAACGGATCTCCCCAAGCCACTTTAACCAAAGGTATCGTCTTGGACCTCAACTGTTGCTCCTTCCAATCCATGATCTGCGACGGAACAACTTCATAGGTGAGATCCGGTTGCAACTGAATACCTGCTGGGTCGACGAAACGTGGCTCTTGCTGTCCAAAGCTCTTCTTCAGGGATGATACGTGGAAGACATCATGAACATCCCCAAAATAATCTGGCAAGGCAACTCTATAGGCGACAGACCCTACTCTCTCCAGAATCTGAAAAGGGCCGACGTACCTCGGATCTAGTTTCCTCTTCTTACCAAAACGCTTAACACCTCTCATGGGAGAGACTTTAAGGTAAACCCAATCACCAACTTCAAAAGACAACTCTCTCCTCCGGGTGTCAGCGTAGCTTTTCTGGTGACTCTGAGCTGCCGCCATTTTGTCTCTGATGATCCGGACTTGGCTTTGCATTTCTTGAATTATTTCGGGTCCAATTATCCTACTCTCCCCAACTTCATCCCAACACAAGGGCGACCTACACTTTCTCCCATAAAGAGCTTCATACGGAGCCATCTGAATGGTCGCATGGAAGCTGTTATTGTAGGCAAACTCGATGAGCGGCAAATGATTTTCCCAACTCCCTTGGAATTCCAGGACACATGCTCGCAACATGTCTTCCAGGGTCTAAATGGTGCGCTCTGACTGGCCGTCTGTCTGCGGGTGATAAGCAGTACTGAACTTCAACTTAGTACCCAAAGCTGCCTGCAAACTCTTCCAGAACTGCGACGTAAACCTCGGGTCTCGATCCGACACTATACTCTTTGGTACGCCGTGTAGTCGCACTATCTCTTTGACATACAAACGGGTCAACTTACCCAAAGAGTCGGTGTTATTAACAGGTAGAAAATGAGCACTCTTCGTTAACCGGTCCACAATCACCCAAACAGAATTCTTCCCACTAGGTGTTCTCGGCAAACCCACTACGAAGTCCATCGTGATATCATCCTATTTCCACTCAGGAATAGGGAGGGGTTGGAGCATACCTGCAGGTCTCTGATGCTCGGCCTTTACCTGACGGCATGTGTGACATTTCATCACATATAAGGCAACGTCCTTCTTCATTCCATCCCACCAGTAATTTTTCTTCAAGTCTCGATACATCTTTGTACTGCCGGGATGTACTGAATACGGGGCCGCATGAGCTTCCGCCATGATCCGTTCTTTGAAATCTGAGTCCTTTGGGACCACTCTGCTATCTCGGAACCGAAGTATCCCATCACTATCCATGCTATAGTGCAACGGCCCTCGAGACTTTCGGACTCTTTTCCTGATGTTCAGCAGCTTCGGATCCTTTCTTTGGAGAGTTTTCAATTCTTCAAAATTAGTTACCCGAATATCAAGAACTGAAGACAAAATCTCTACTTGCTGCGAACTTTCTATAAGGAGCCTTCTCATCCCACAAAGCAACGATTCCAATTCTGACGGCTCAGCTTCATCTTCCAAGTGAGACTTCCGGCTCAAAGCATCAGCAACTATATTAGCCTTCCCCGGGTGGTACTTGATCTCACACTGATAGTCACTGATTAGCTCCAGCCAACGCCTTTGCCTCATATTCAGATTTTTCTGGGAAAACAAATGCTTCAAGCTCTTATGATCAGTAAATACCTCACAAGCTTCCCCATACAAGAAGTGTCGCCAGATCTTAAGGGCAAAAACAATCGCAGCCAATTCTAAATCGTGCGTCGGATAATTCTTTTCATGGTCCTTTAGCTGACGAGATGCATAGGCTACAACCCGTCCTTCCTGCATAAGGACACAACCCAAACCGAACTTAGACGCATCACTGAAGACTACGAATGGCTTATGCGGTTCTGGGAGTGCTAACACTGGTGCCGTTGTCAACCTGTTCTTCAATTCCTGGAAGCTACTCTCGCATTTCTCTGACCAAACAAATTCTGTATTCTTCCGAGTCAAAGCTGTGAGACGTCCGGATAGGCGAGCAAAACCCTCTACAAACCTTCGGTAGTATCCGGCGAGCCCCAAGAAACTCCGGATCTCGCGCACTATAGTTGGGCGTGGCCATGACAAAATGGCTTCTACCTTACTAGGATCAACTGCCACTCCGCCCCGGGAAATTACATGCCCAAGAAATTTAACTTCTTCCAACCAGAACTCACACTTGCTGAGCTTGGCGTATAGCTGGTGTTCTCTCAATCTCTCAAGTACCAAACTAAGATGATACACATGCTCTTCAACATCTCGGGAATAAATCAGTATATCATCAATAAATACTACTACAAAGGAATCCAGGTAAGGTTGAAACACCCTATTCATTAAATCCATGAAAGCAGCAGGGGCATTAGCTAACCCAAACGGCATCACCTTAAATTCATAATGCCCATACCTCGACCTAAAAGCAGTTTTAGGCACATCTTGGTCTCTGATTCTCAGCTGGTAGTATCCCGACCTCAGATCAATCTTAGAGAACACGGCTGCTCCTTGAAGCTGGTCAAACAAATCATCAATCCGCGGGAGAGGGTATTTATTTTTGATGGTCACCTTATTCAATTCCCGATAGTCAATGCACATACGGAGGGTTCCATCTTTCTTCTTAACAAATAAAACTGGTGCACCCCACGACGACGTACTAGGCTGAATAAATCCCTTCTCTACCAGTTCTTGCAACTGAGTCTTCAACTCTTTCAATTCAGCCAGTGCCATGCGATAAGGAGCTTTATACAGATGAGCCGCTCCAGGTTCCAAGTCTATAACAAACTCCATCTCTCGAACAGGGGGTAGTCCGGGCAAGTCATCCACAAACACATCGGGGAATTCTTCCACAACTGGGATGTCTGCCAAAGACTTCTTCTCAGACGGCGTGGACACCATCTGCACCAAGAATGCATCCGCTCCCCATGCAATCTCTCGTTTTGCCTGAATCGCCGATATAATCATTGGCTTTTCTTTTAATCTACTCCCTGCAAATTCCAGACAATCACCATCTGGAAGCTGAAAGCTAATTATCCGACTTCTGCAATTAATATTCGCAGAATATCGGTATAGCCAATCCATCCCGAGGATGATATCAAAACCCAACAGCTTGAACACCACCAAATCAGCATCCAAGAATCTTCCCTCAAAATTTAACGGGCATCCCAAAGCAACCTTGGAACACCACACCATCTCACCATCGGGTAGAGCCACTACCATAGATTTCGGCAACGGCTCCGTGACCAAATTACACACCCGAGCAAACGTGGAAGACACAAACGATCGTGAAGCACCGGAATCAAACAAAGTACAAGCATAAAACTCATACAAACAGACTCTTCCTGAACCAAACACACAACCCATGAAATCCAAAAAACAACGAAGAAACCAAATGCACCAAAAGTTAAATCCAACTTAAAAATTAAATTAATCCATACCTGTGATTACTCCAGCATCATGGGTCGCTGGTGCCTCATCATCCACCTCTCTGGGTGTGACAGCATAAACCCGGGCTTGCACTGCTTGTCTCGGGTTGGTTCTTCCACCGTGTCTACCTCCACGGCTTCCTTCAACTATAACTGGGCAATCCCGAGCAATATGTCCCACTTGGCCGCACCGATAACACTGGGGTCTGCTACTCATCCGACACTCGCCCTCATGAGCTCTATTACAAGCTCCACAAACAGGCACACGTCCTCCCATGCGAACACTTGAGGATGCTTGAGGTCGAGTTCTGGTCCGCTGAACAAACTTCTGAGGCGAACCCGAGCTGCTTCCTTCACCAGAAAAACTCCGCCTCTTTTGCCCTGGAGGGGAGCCCATACTCAGATTATTTTCCCGCTCTATAAGGGTGGCCACATCCACTAACTCCTGAAAAGTGGATATCCGATGGCTGACCACCATACGGCGTATGTCATGACGCAGCCCCTCCTGGAAACGATCTGCTCGCATCTCCTCAGTGGCGACAAGGTGAGGAGCAAACCGCTCAAGTTCTATGAACCTCCGGGCGTACAGCTCCACTGTCGCGCCCCCTTGGACCAGATTGGAGAACTCTCTTGCCTTTTGCTTCCTTACCGATGCGGGAAAGAAGCGGTCATTGAACTCCTTCTTGAAACGCTGCCAGGTCACCGCAGCGAAAGATCCCAGTTCAGATTCCAACAGCACCCTCTTGGTATCCCACCAATCAGAAGCGGTACCTTGCAAGAGATAGCTGGCGTAAAGTACTTGCTGTGCCTCAGTGCACCCACACACCTCAAAAGTCTTCTCCAGATCTTTGATCCATTTTCCAGCCTGAAGTGGATCCTCATTTCCAGTGAAGTGTGGAGTCCTATGCACCAGGAAGCGCTCATAGGTGCATCCGGCTTGCACCATGCTACTGGACCCTCCTGGATACATCCAAGGCCCTCCCTGATATGGCCAGGGACCTCCTGGTTGTGGCCAATACCCTCCTTGTTGCGGACAAGGCTCTCCTGACGGTGGATAAGGCCCTCCTGATGGTGGACAAGGCCCTCCTGATGGTGGCCAAGGACCCCCTTGTGGTGGCCAAGGTCCTTGTGGTGGCCAAGGCCCTGCCTGTTGAGACCTCGCACTCTGTTGCATAAACTTCGTCATCTGCCGAATTGCTTCGGCTATGGAGTCATCCCTGGAGGTATTGTCCCGTGGCTCCTGACTATTTTTCCTTGGTCTCCCTGGTCTCCCCATATTCCTGTCACAACACCACTCTTGACCCTCCTTTAAGAAAACAAATAAAACCATCATAAAACCGACAAAAACAAAAACAACACTACACAACAAGAAACAAAAGAAACCAGCATGCCAAAACATAACTAAATAAAATAAAAACACGCAAACAAGCCCAAACAAATAAAACGAATAAAACAACTATACTTAGCATAATTTTCAAAACACAACTTTAAAAACATTCTTGTACTACTTACGGGACATGTGGTTTTACCCAGAGCCAAACCGCTCTGATACCACCTGTGACGCCCCCAAATCCCCACTCCCGAACACGGGGAAATCGAGACGTCCGGATGGTGACAACCCGGGTCACCATCCTATCGACGGGTGCCAAGTGTGTGCAAAGGCAACAAATGTGTACGAAAGAACACGCAGCGGATAACGAAAGTCATAACTAAGTACCAGAATTTTTCTTAACGTAATACAAGCTGTTTAAAACGTACATAGATAAAATATTACAAAACACAAATACAGTTTTAAACAAATATGAATCAAAGCATCAGCAACCCGGCGGAGCCGCATCCTCGGGCTCAGCCTCCTCCTCTTCGTCCTCTAACTCTGCACCAAAAGCTACGGAACCAAGAATGGTACCGCAGGTAAGCAAAACCCAAACACTACCAGATAAAAACACATAAAACTCAAACAAGATGCATGAAACATGCCCAATGCACAAAGCCCATAAAACGCCAGTTTTCCACACACGCCAAAAACCCATTTGGCCCAAAAACACACAACCTTTCTAACTAACACGCCAAAAGTCCCATTTGGCCTCTCAAACCATTATCCAAATTTTAACCGCGTGCACCATGACCTCCCCTAGGGGTCATTCGCACACCCTGGCTCCAGTGCCACTCCGCAGAGTACCACCACGCGTGTGACACCTAACAAGCGATGCCTAGTTCCGCGCCCCACGCGTGCGTAGCCAAGCATCCTCTAGCCCTCACCAGCGAAGGGCCACGGAGTCGGTGCGTAGGGCGATGCCCGGTTCCGCGCCCGGCGCGTTCATAGCCAAGCAACCCCTAGCCCCCGCTCCCGTCGTCTAGCGACAACTCAGGGGACATCACTCAGTTTATTCCGCTCCCGAGTGACCAGAGGAGCTCCACTGGGATAATACCCCATCCCGGCTTGGGGTCGTGATACACACGCACCCGTAAAACCACTCACGCCAATACACAGGCTTTTCCCACAATTCCACAAACACACGTGCATGCACCATGCAATGCCATAACAATGCATAATAAAATAATCAAACAACATAAAACAAGTAAACAGACAACTCCGTCCTCCATCCATCCGACCCCCGTACTCCTCGGACTCAGTCTGGAATCAACCAACCAGCAAATTAATTAATTGAAATAGCAATATATATTTAAATCTGAAAATAGGGTTTGGAAAATACTTACAGCGCTATATGACAATTTTAGAAAACACGCGGCGTTGCAAACGGCGCCGAAAAAGCAACGTCACAGTGAAAATTCACTGTGGCCGTGGGTTGTGAAAAACCCACTTTTGAACGGGGACAAACTAGGACACGAAATTGATAGGGAATGGTCTAGGGATGGTTGTGAAGCTATTGGAAGTGATGAACGGCCGTGGGTGGCGGCGGAATCGCCGGAAAATGGCCGGAAAGTGCAAATCGGAAACTAAGCTCGTAGGAGCTGTTCCGGTGGTCGTTGGAGGCCGGAAATGGGTGGGTTAGGATGGCAAGGAGTCGGTGATGAAGTGGTGAAGAAGTGGTGGCCGGAGGTGGAGCGACGGCGGCGGATCGGAGCAAAATCCGTGCGCCTTTCTTGGAGCTTTTCCGGCCAAACGGCCGGCCGGTTGGGGGTGGCCTTCGGAGGGGTGGTGCGCCGGAGGGAGGGGAAGAGAATGGGACCGGTGGGGGGCTGAGTGGTGGCTGGACGGCGGTGGGCCGGTAGAGAGAAGGTGTTCGGCGTGAGGGAGAGGGAGAGAGAGAGAGAGAGCCGATCGGCGGGGGTTCGGACGCGGGAGAGAAAAAGAAAAAAGAAAAAGAAGAAAAAAGGAAAAAGAAAGGAAAAAGAAAAGAAGAAGGAAAAAGAAAAAAAAGAAAAAAGATAAAAAGGAAAAAGAAGAGAAAAAGGAAAGAGCTGCAGGGAAAGGGTGAGGTCCCATCCTCACTCCGGGAAAACAAAACGAACCGCCGAAAAGGGATTAAAAACCACAAAACATCTAAAAGAAATAAAACACGACCTCAAATAAATTAAATTAAATTAAAAACCAATTTTAAAACGCAAATAAATTAAAATAATAAACTAATATATTAATTAAATAAAAACAATTATTTAAGCGAAAATACACTTAAAAGCGGGTCATCACAAAACCCAGTGCCAAAACGACGCCGTTTTGGCACTGGGTTATACAGCATCCGATTCCCCCCCCAATCTGACTTCTCTCTCTCTCTCTCTCTCTCTCTCTCTCTCTCTCTCTCTCTCTCTCTCTCAACGAATTTTTTCGAAACCCTAGCCTCATCCAGTCGTCGCCGTCATCCACATTAGGCCTCCCCTCGATCATTTTTTTCATACATTCAAAGGCAACCGCAGCATCATTTAACGAGGCGGGAGAGTGAGGGGAGTTGAAGGGCGGTGCTGGAGATGAGGTTGATAAGCTGGCCTTTGGAGAAGAGCTCCAGGAGGTTGGGGAGGGAGTCGGATTCAGAATCGGATCCGGAATCAGTGTTTAGGGATTGTTGTTGTGGTGGTGGTGGCTGGGGTTGGGGTTTCCGAGGCTTTTAGGTTTTGGGTTTTTTGTTGGAGGTGAAGGTGGTATCGACCTCTCGGAATCAGTGTTTAGGGATTGTGTTGGGTTTTTTTACAAGCCTTCGCCTTTTGGTTTTGGGTGTCTTCGCCATTGGAGAGCGAGATGGAGTCTTGGAGATAAGCCTCTCAGGACCGAACGGAATTCGAGAGGTCAGGTGAGTAGAAGGTTAGGGTTTCAGTGGACCGAAATCGGATTTCAGAAAAATTCTTTGATATTAGCCAGACATTTTTAGGTTTTGCCTAGCGATTGAACAGCGGTTTAAGATGGGCCATGAGGAAGCGGAGGACGTGGTCACGGTGGTTGGGTTTATGGGTGTGGTGTGAAAGAGTGAGAATGGGGAGAGGGGTGGGAGAGTCTGATGGTGGTGAGAGAGTCCGGGTAGAGGTCGGAACCCAGATTTCTAGGTTGTAAAAACCCGAATCAATTCGGGTTCCAGACCGGGTCATAACCGGCTATATCCAGGCCGGAGTCCGGCCCGGATTTGGAATCCGGGTTCCGGGCTGGGTATACCCGGATACCCGGTCCAGTATCCTATTGTTCAGCCCTACGAGCGGGCAAAGAATCCGATAGTGGGGATATACTTGTGGTGGTGGTACAGCTTAGGCCTGGTAGTGTTACAGGTAGTGTAATCAATTTATGTTGGGCCATTTTCTAATTTTCCTGCTTGCGGTGTGTAGGGTCGTCTCCTGCATCATGCTGCCAGACAGGCGGACGGGCGAGCAACTGCCCATTTTGAAAGGCCAGGAAGGGTGCTTGGCTCGGCTTCTGCCCTGTTTGGATTTCACTTGTCCGCCTATATATATATATATAATGAGTCAAAATAACGTGCAAAACAAGTTTGTTATATAGTTGGGTGGGACAATATTTTTAATAAAAAAATATGATTTTTTAGAAAAAAACTAATTAATGCATAATTTAATGCACAAAAAACAAAAAAGAAAATTTTAGAAAATATCTTTAAATAATGATAAGCTAGCGAAGTATAATAATTACATATTTAAATAAATTAAAAAATGAAAAGATTTGTTCAAATAGACCATAGTTTAATACAATTTGTGGAGTGACATAGACAAATTAAAGTCCTAGATTTTTCTAAAAGTAGAATAGACAATGCAAATATTTTTTCAGCAGATGAAAATACTGTTTGAATTGTTTGGGAGATAATTGATCATTATGTGTCTTCTTCTATAGGATTAATTGAGAGCGCATTTAATTTTTTATGACATTGTTGCTTAAGTTGATCAAGGTCTGCACCAAGTTGAATCACTTATTCTTTTTGTGAAGTCTATGTTGTAATGTTCTCTAAATATGACAAATGCTCCTATATGATATGAATTTAATGTTTGTGTATGATTAATAGAAAAGTAAAGAATATAAATGCAAAAAAATTGTACTCAGTAATCATGTGATTACAATAACTTTTGTTAAATAATTGTCACTCATAACAAACAAAAAAGGTATTCAATTATGAGTATAAATTTTGAAATGCCATTTATTGATCAATGGTATATCAAATATAGGAATCCAACGCAATGCTTTCAATTATAGAGTGAATTTCGGAGTGATGTTTGTTATGGAGTTCATATTCAAGTGATGGCTTTTTACAGCAAACTCGGTGGTAAGTGGTATGTGGATGTCAGACTCAATGGAAGGGGGAGCATGCACTCGGTGGTTTTTTTGCTGGAGAATTCTTTAGACTCTGAAACCCATTTTTTCTCACTTCTTTGGTAACCACAACATTGCCGTTCTGTGATTTGGACCAACAGAGCTCAAATTCGTGACTCTCATGCTACATCTTTCCAATAGAGCAAAACTACTATTTGCCTTTCATTTTTTCAAGACCCAATACAAGTCTAAATTTGCATCTGTGTTTTAGGCCGAAGCTGGCATGATTTCCGTTTGATGCAGGGGCTGTATGTCAGTTAATTTTCGCATGGAGCAAGGGCTGTATGTCCAAGAAGGGAAAGAGTAGCTTTTTGTGAGGTGCTTCCATCTGTTGGTTTGACGGGATAAACTTTTTCATAAATTGAAGACCATGCGTCTAGATGAAGTTGTTGTGAAGTAAGTCCATCAGTGAGTAGCAGGGGCTAGACGAGCTGGACGTGAAGGGTGAAGCTAAATTTGCTTTTGGCGTAGGTGATTGTGGTCTTCAAGATAATTTCCGTGATTTACTCGTTATGCTTTTAGGAGAAGAAAGCATGCTTGTAGTCAAAAGTTGCTCTGCATATTTCTGTGATTTGCATGTTATGCCTTTAAGAGAGCCGAGTCCACTTTGAAGATAAGGGAAAAAGCAATGCTACTTTTCGTTTGACACATGTGCTTGAAGTGCTTTTTCCATGTTGAAGTCAATTCCAAGGAATGCTTTATTCATTGTTGAAGACCACTTAAAGATATATTTACGTGTTGTGCTTTTGGAAAAAAGGTCAAGGTGGGTCCACTTTGAAGATAAGCATGCATGTAGAGCCAAAAAGCTACCTCCTCCTGCATATTACCGTGTGATACAATATTGTGCTTTAGTTGAAGAAAGAGTCAAGGTGGGTCCACTTTGAAGAGAGGCTTTGGGGTCCACTTCCATCTAACTTGAAGAGCATATTACAAGGTATGGTGATGAAAATTCAAAATGTGCATGCGCACTTGAAGACAAACAATTTCCGCATGCCCACCTGCATATATGCATGACAATTAACTTCCTCAATTTCATGTAATAAATGAAATATTAATATCATAAAATTAGGTTGTTATCAATTGAGTTAGAATTGATTTATCGAGACTCAACTTATTCAATTACTAGTAAGAAAAATGTGATTGACTCGAATTTAAATGCAAAATAATCATAATATTATAGCTCAATTAGGTACCAAAGGGATGAGTGTAATGCCTAAGGCTACTTTATCCATCTCACGGTGAAGTGTGGGCTAGCCTTCGAATACCCAAAATTTACCTTCCTCATGGATATTAGCAAGTGGGAGCGGGTCCAATCTCAAATTGCCCGAAAAACCCCACCCCGTGAGGGACGATAGGCGGGCCCAGCCTCTGTGGCAACTTGACCTCCCTCACGAAGGAGAGCAGGTTCAGCCTTTCGGCTGCCTAAATAACTTACGCCAACCTTTACCACAATGAAGAGTGGGATCAATGCCAGCCTGACCCAACACTTACATTCCCTGTGGTGTCAATGGATGGGAGTAGGTCCAATCTCTTAGTTAATCGAACAACTTACCTTGCCCACATTATGGCGAACTGTGGATCGGCTTCCTAGTTATCTGAAAAATTACCTCCCTTGTGGGACCAAAGGGGTAGGCTTAGCCTAAGGCATCCCTACCCCTCTCCTAGTGGAGTATGGATCTAGTCCTTCCACTACTGCCAACTCCTGCAACGGAATGCCAAACTAATAATGCCTCAGACTTGTGTTGCACCTCAACAGGATAGCTCAGGTTTGTGAATGTCAGAGGTTGTTTACGCTAACTGGTTTGACTTTTGATGCATTAACAAACATCTTCTACTTACTTCCTATCAAGGGTTGACATTCCAGTCCAGCCTTAAGGCAGCCCAGCCTACTTCATGACGAGGTGCGAGTTCATTAGCCCGACATTACTCTAAGAATCGCATCTCCTCCAATAAAAGCCAACCTCCTTTAAAGGCTTAAGGTGAGCCTAGTCTTAATGCATTGCTCACCCCCCTTGCCAAGCATAAGGGCAAATGACGCAAGTCCAGTTTAAACGCGTTGCTTGACATCCTTTAAAGACTTAGGGTGAGTCTAGCCTTGACGCACTGCTTAGCCCCCCTTGCCAAGCGCAAGGGCCAATGAGGAGTGTCCAGTCTAAATGTGCTGCTCATCCTTCTCTAACAACTTAGGGCGAGTCCAACCTTCACATTACTCCGCCCATGCCAAGTGCAAGGGCCAACGAGGCGAGTCCAGGCTGAACGCACTGCTCGGCCTCCATCGCACCAAAGAAATGAGTCTAGTCTTTTGACTGCCTAGCTTGTCACCATTTTTATAACAAGTTAACATGTGGGAAAGGTCAGGCACCACCCGACCTTGAAGGACCTCAAATAGGTGGTGGGTCACTTGCTTGCCCCCAGCACCTTCGATGCACTCTATGTGGTCGAGTCCACATGCTACCTAACTCTAGCAATGTGTTAAACTTATCGGCTATGTGGAAAATTGTCCCTCCCTTGAGGAGATCAAAGAGAAGGGTTTAGCCTAAGGCTTCCCGGCCTCTCTCCCCGCGGAATAAGGGCCCTATCTCTTAGCGATGCAGCTTAACTACCTAAGAGCTCCACCAGATCGGGGTTACTCGACTACATTGAAGGGTCAATTCTACTTATGGATTGCCTACAGAGCAAATGACATCATCTCTCAACTGGTACGCTCCCCAAATCCCACAAAAATATATATACAAAGCACAAACAAAGGAAAGAAGCAAAAGAAGCAAACTCAAAAAAGAAGAAGGAAAATCAAATTCCCAACCCATATCTCCACAAACTAGGCTGACAAGGAGATTGGGGGAGTCAAGCACCCGGACTTGACTTATCTGGTCCATTAGATTCATCAGGCTGACCAGTAGCAAGCAAAGGAAAAATCAATGAGTAAATGAATGTGCACAACAAGGAAAATGGAGGAAAAAATGAGTGTTTATTTATGATTAAATTCTTTACAAAGAAAAACAATTACATCTTTTTAAGGAACTTTACAATGTGGAAAACATAAACAAAGACTAAGGTAGAGAGGCATAGGGATCCAACTCCGGAGTATGAAGGTCTGCCTCGAGAATGTTAGGGTTTGGCACAGGAGCATGAAGGTCTATCTCAGGCACCTCGGGATCAAGCTCAGGAGCATCAAAATCAGGAGGGAAGGCATCGGGAATCATGTCTCGGCCCAGGTTGCAACCATGCTCAAGAGTATCAAGCTCTGGAGGGAGATCGCGGACGTTGAGGGCCCTTAAGTGTGCCAGAAGCACCCTCGAATCCGATTGAGGGTTTTAAAAGAATGTAGTCCCACATCCTCTTGAGCCCTTCAATGTATCTGTATGACCAAGCCTGGTCATGGAAAAATATGACCGACCACTACCCCTCTAAGTGGGGAACAACCTCTTGGACATGGGACAAGTCACTCCACAGATCCTCAATGACTATTCTGGACAGCTACCCTTTGTTAGGTTTTCTCCAACTCCTTCAATGCCTATTCGACCCTTCTCTTTTCTTGGTCAACAGTAGCCTAAATAATCGACTACGAGTCTTCTCATTCCTTTATAGCATCAAAGGAAAGCGTCCATCACAACATGCCTCAACATCGGGTTCTCTTTTTCTAATTTGTTCTTGTTATTTTACATATTCTCTAGTTTAAAAAGCATTTCAAAATATTTACCAACACACATTTTGGACAATCATCATTATAGTTGTGCCAACTGTTGTTCTTATCCTCGTAGTCATCTCCATTTGCATCTAGACAAAATCAAGGAGGCCAAGGAAGAAAGTTGAAAGTAATTGTAAGAACTCAGTATTGCTATTTATAATACAAAAGTTAGGCAGTCCTCGTAATTCGGAAAGAAAACAACTTTTCCAGCATCTATCAATTAAAAAATAAAGGACATAATTTCAGATTCTATATTTGACGATATTTGCTTTTACATTACCATATGGAAGTAATTGGAAGGTAGTTTGTTTTAATCACTTGTGTTGGAGAGCCCATTGCTTTAGAATGAACAAATTATAATCTATGTCAACCATCTTCAGTGATAAACTTTAGTCCATTCATGAAGTGCTGTCCTATTTCTCTTGTGAAGTTGTGGATCAAATTAGAAGCATGGAATCCTTGCAGTTTGACTTTGGCACCATCAGAGTTGCAACGAATAACTTTTCTAAAGCAAATAAGCTTGGAGAAGGTGGTTTTGGTGTTGTTTACAAGTTAAATAGATATATTCTTTTGGAGGCGGGTACTAATGATCACTTAAAAGATGCTAATTTTCAAGCTTTTACCCTTGTACGTTCACAGGGTATACACTCTAACGACCAAGTTATAGTTGTGAAAAGACTATCAAGAGAGTCGAGACAAGGAGATTTATAATTTAAGAATGAGGTCTTGTTGGTGGCCAAACTACAACACCGTAATTTGGTTCGCCTCTTAGGGTTCTGCTTGGAAATGGAAAGTAATGAAAGGCTTTTAGTATATGAGTTTGTGCAAAATGCAAGCCTTAATCAATTTCTTTTCGGTATGTTTGCGCTTTTGATTTCATGTCACTGTATCTTTAATATCTCTTTACTCTCTTGTTAGATTACTTTGTCGCATATTTTTCTCAAATCATTAGCCACATACTTGCTTTGATATGTAGATCCAATCAGAGGTGCACATCTTGATTGGGAAACACATTACAAAATCATGGGAGCCATTGATCGAGGGATGCTTTATCTTCATGTAGATTCTCGACTCCGTATTATTCATCGTGATCTTAAAGTTAGTAACATCCTTCTAGATAGAAAAATGGATCCAAAAATCTCAGATTTTGGCACAGCGAGAATGTTTTTTTTTTAATGATCAAACACGAGAGAATGCAAGCGGAGTTGTGGGGACCCCGTAAGTACTTTTGGAAGTAAAGAACTGATATGTATTTGATGTGGTAGAAACTGCATCTCTAATCTACTAAGATTTAGCTTCTTATCAAAATTAAAGGGAGACTAAAATGTTGTAGAAATTTATGGTCTCACTTCTTTAGTATTCAATAAAAACTAATAATATTGTCGTCAATGTGTAGTGGATATATGGCTTCAGAATATAGAATACATAAGCAGTTTTCTGTGAAGTATGATGTCTTTAGTTTCGGAGTACTAGTGCTAGAAATAGTGAGTGGACAGGGGATCCATTCCTTTCGAAATGGACAGAATCTGGAGCATCTTCCAAGTTATGTAAGTAAAATCATACTTGGGTACATTTCCCTTCCCTTTTCCTGTAAGTGCAACGCCAATAAGTGCACATGCTAGAGGAATTTTCTCTCTGGTATTCATTAAAATTATGTCTTGCAGGCATGGAGAAGCTGGAGCATGGGAACTGCTTCAAATATTGTAGACCCCAGAATGAGGTCTGGATTGCAGTAATGAGATGTATCCACATAGGATGGCTATGTGTTCAAGAAAATGCAACAAACAGACCAACGATGGCTACGGTTGTTGTGATGCTCAATAATGGCTCTAACACTCTGCCAGCTCCCTCACAACCTGCATTTTTTATGTATGGCAATATCGAATCAGACATGTCTCCTAATTAGTCCTTCCAAGCTTCAAGAAACGGAGTTTCAGTTACTGATCTAGATGCTCGCTAAAGTTTGATGGAAGTAATTAGAAATCTTTATTTAGACATTTGACAAAGACAATGCGTTGACTATTTTTTTTTTCCTCATTTTGGATGATGAATTTAAGACATTTGTATATTTTTCAAATATTATATATAAAATATCTTCAACAATACAAGAACGAGAGCCATTAGTGACTTATCATTTCTGTTTTTTTTTTAGACTTATCAATCTCGCTAATTAATATTTCTCCATAAAAGAATCGTTTCAAAATTTCTAGTCCCTTTTTCTATTTTCTTTTTCAATACAAAGAAGAAACTTCTTTAATTCTTTAAAATATGAGAAAACATTACAACCCTACCCAAACAACAGACTTAACACCTGCAATCAGTAATAAACCCATCCCACACGCTCAAGTCTTCAATATGCCAAGCATACTTAGCTAGTTTATCCGCCCCTTCATTGCCAAGACGTCTAACATGTTGAATACTGCACTGAGAGAACATATGCATAAGCCCCTTGGTATCTTGAACTAAGTTTCCCGGCAGTGATAAGGAGCGAGGCTCTCTCATCTTGAATAGTTTGGACCATAATCAAAGAATCACCCTCAATAATTAAGTTGTTAGTGCCTCTGTGTATGCATAGTTGAAGGCCCCTTAGATTTGACAACAACTCAATCTCAAGTGTGTCAGTTACACCCCTTTCCTTCTTACTAGCTAGAAACAAACAGTACCACACCTTTGTCATAAAGAAACTTATCTTAAGTGCTAAACAAATTTATCTTAACACCAATCTTATGTTTTGTTGCTGACACAACAACAAGAGTCATAAAGAATAATAAAAACAGAAACAAAGAAAAACTTCTTATTAGAAAGCGATGCTTACAATCATTATCATTATTTTAGGGCATTTTTAATATTGTTCAAAAGTTAATTCATTGTGATAAACTTTCTTGTATATACGTATTTGATCAAAATAATGTAAAATACAATAAGTTGGTCAATGCAACTTAAGATGAGCTGTAGGCTGTAGCTAACCTTGGCAGCCACCCACCAGCAGCATCGTATGCATTAAAAAGACATCCTTTGCAACTTCACTTTGATTTATCAGTGTCGATTGAATGCATGTATAGAAAATTTTTTATTCTTCATTTTAAATTATTTCCTGTTTCATTTGTATAAAAAACTTAGTTAAAGTACTCCGCCACGATAATGATGTGACTAGGGATAATAACATCTACAATTATATATATGCAATTGTTGCTTAGAAAAATATATATCATGCAATTGTCATTTGTCTCGGTCAACATTTGTTATACATATTTGTATCGATCCGAGTCTATGTTTTAGTCCAGCCATCTAATTGACTAATCAACTCTTGAGAAAATATTCTAACCAGCACACTTGGTTATCTCAGAAAATCAGCCCTCCAATCCGAATGCAACACGTCATCATATTTGCATAATAACCAAGCATCTCACTACACCTGAACACAACACCTTTTTATGCCTAAACTCCCTCAACTCTTTAATACTTTTCCTTCTCAATTTAGGATAATGTTAAAAAACAAAATTGCCCCCAATTTTATATATAAATACAAAAACAAAAGTAATACATGTGATGCAAGATAATGATAAATAAAGGGAAATGGTCGAAATTGTTCACCCGATCTCACCGACAAATTATTTGAGTCATTTTACCAATAAAATAACAAGAAAAGTCACGTCTGGATATGCAGATCCTCCACCATCTTCGGCCTGTGCAGCTCCTTCACACCATACACGTCCCAAAACAAAGCTTTGCAGCAACCGAATTCCACCCAACCCGCACCACCAAAATCTCCCTCCACCTGCATCGAGTGTAGGGGTGTGCACATTTCTAAAAATTTCGACTCCAACTGAATTCCATTCCGAATCTGACTCCAATGGAGTCGAAATTTTCAGAAAACAGAGTCAGAATCGGAGGCACTCCGAAAATGGAGTCGGAGGTCGGAGTCAGAGTCGGAGTCCGCATGGGCTCCGAATTCTGACTCTGAACTCTAATTTTTTACAAAATAAAAACAAAGATTCAAAACGACGTCGTTTTGAATCTTTGTTCCCCCCACTTAACTTAAACGACGACGTTCCTTGAAATAGGAACGACGTCGTTTGCTTCATAATTTTAAACCTATATGGCCATCCCTGATCCCCCTTTCTTCTTCATTTCATCTGTCCCGATCCCTTGCTCAGCAACTCAGTCGCCGGCCCGCCCCTTTCTTCTTTTCCATTTTTCTTCATTTCATCTTCCAATTCCCTTCATTTGTTCTTTGTGCTGCCTTTGAAAGAATTGAAGCTGTGCCGCTGCCAGTGCCCACGGCACCGTGTTCACAGAATCACTGTGCTGCTGCCCACGGCCCAGTGTCCCACGGCGCCACGCCTCACTCGAGTCACTCCTCAGTACAAAATCACAAAATTACATCCACTTAGGGTTAGTATTTTCTTTATCTTATTTATTCTCATAGTTGATACTTGTTAGATTTTTGTATGGGAAATCCTTTGATTTCAAGAAACCTTTCCTTCAAACTTTATCCAGAAACAAATCCGAACACTTTCCAATGAATCTATCCACATTTGCAACTCCATATTGCAAGCCTTAAATTGCAATCTTGGTTCCCTCTTGCTACTTGCACTTACTGGCAAGAGGATTCTAGGGTTTTTCCCCAAGCTTCAATAGTAAAAGTACCAAATGTGTTTCAATTACTGATCCAGCCTATTTCAGTATCAATAAAATATCTTCTTACTTGTAAACAACAAATTAGTGATCCAGCTTGATGATTCTATTTCCTCTCACCGGTTATACATTTTAACCGCCCTGCCAAGTCTCAACAGAGTTTCTAGAGTTTGCAAATATTTGGTGCAATCTTGTCATACCCGAGTACCTAGGGCTTGAAATTAGAGTTTCTATTTTTCTAGTTTGAGTAGTTTAGAATTTTATTTATTTTTGTATTTCCAACTGAATTGACTGCTTTAAAGTGTTGATCTATTGTGTTAGTTACTGCTTTGGCTTTATTTAAATGCTGATAAGGTATAAAAGTCAAGTAGATGAAAAAAACTTGCCAAATTAGATCTTAATAAGGCTTGTATGGGAAAAAGGAAAAGTTGCCTAAACTGGGACAGCTTCCAAATCAAAATTTTAGTCTCTAGAAACCCTAAGGGCAAGTCTGCCATGCCTCTCAAAGAGCCTAGGGAATTTCCTTATTTGCAAATAGAAGTTGGGAGTTTTCTAGAATCCCTAAATACCTACTTTCATCAACTTTAATATAGCCCAAGAAAATTCTTTCCATCAAAAAAAAAAAAAAAATATAGCCCAAGAAAACCACAACTTTTTCTTATAAAAAGGGCATTAAACATCTTCATTTCAGCTTAGCCATAATTGATAATTCCCTCTTGCTGCTACTATCCCTTTCAGAACACATATAATTTCATAAAATCACCACCTTGTCACCCTTTATAGAAATCACATATGTTAGCCTCCCTTTGGTGATCTAGCCAAGTTTTTTCAAGTATTTTCAATTCTTTTCATCAAGGTTCAAATTTAGATATATAATGAGCTTTTTACTGGACTTCTACGTCTTGAATGGTTTTTGGCATAAAAACAGTGCAAGACCCAATCTTGATTCTAAATTCATCATAAACACAACACACAGTCACTGCTTGGTGAGTACATCTTTCAACACACAATCACTGCTTGGTGAGTTTACTCCATTGCTCAACCTCCAAACTCATTTCAGAGAAACTTTTCTTGAGCAATCACCCTACAACTAATTAAAACATAAATAATAATAATAATAATAATAATAATAATAATAATAATAATAATAATAATAATAATAATAATAATAATAATAATAATAATAGAAAACTGCAAATTACGAAGTTGGAAAGCAAACGTGATTTTAGAAAAGTGGATTAGACCAAGAATAGGTGGAAGAGAGACTATATTCCATGAAAACATTGCCAACCATTACTTTTATGTGTTACAAATTGCAGGAAAGGGCTCTTCATGATTTCTCTCCCAAATTAGAAACTTGTTTGCTCTGTTTTTTGTCAGCTCTTATATACTCAACATGATTTTAGAAAAGTGGATTAGACCAAGAATAGGTGGAAGAGAGACTATATTCCATGAAAACATTGCCAACCATTACTTTTTGTGTTACGAATTGCAGGAAAGGGCTCTTGATGATTTCTCTCCCAAATTAGAAACTTGTTTGCTCTGTTTCTTGTCAGCTCTTACATACTTAACATACCCCAGTTTGCTCTGTTTCTGAATGTGTAGAGAAAATATGTTGAATGTGTAAAGAAAATATGTTTAGTTCCTGCATTCAAATATGGTGAATATGTAAAGAAAATATGTGAGAAATGGTCATCCTAACTTCTCTTGTTTCTCAAGAACGACTCTTTTTTGTACTAGCAAAATTTCTTTGCATTGAAGATCCTTTTTTGTTCTATGCTTGTGCCTTCAAGTTTTTTATTTTTCTATTTATATTAACTGTTTATTTTATTTTATTTTTGATAGATATGGAAACTTCACCTAGTGGAAGGTCAGAAGGGAATCCAAGTGCCACAATCCCGTCACCGAGATCTAGAACCACTTCTAAAGCAGCTACATCTTATGCAAGTAGCCGATTCCCCATGCTAGTAGACATAGAAGATGAGGATGAGTTTAATGAGGATGAGGAGATGGGTATTGGGGATCTACCACCTCCATCTGCAACTCCATCTCAGCCACGAAATAGGACAAAAAGGTCTTGGACCTGGGAGCATTTCACCAACATCCCTGGTAATCGTGAGAACCCACAGGCGAGATGCCACCACTGTGGGGCACTTTGTGGTTGTCATTCAAAGAAGCAAGGCACTGCTGTCTTAATCGTCCATCTTAGGGGTTGCCAACGATATAAAATGTCGATGGGAGAGGCAATCAATGATTAGACCAAGCTAAATTACGAAGCTTCTACGGCCACTGATGGTACACAGATTAAGAAAATGGTCATCCCTCAATACAGTGAGAAATTAGTGAGGGATATGCTTGCAGAGATGATAATTGAAGATGAGATACCTTTTACCACAGTCGATAAAAGAGGCTTCCGAAAGTTTGTCAAGACTATTGAGCCACAATTTCCATTGACATGATAGTATACGGTGATGCGGGATTGTATGAAGAAGCATGCAAAAGAGAAAGCGGAGATGAAGAAGATGTTCACTACCACTAACCAGAGAGTGTCATTTACGACTGACACATGGACTTTCATACAGAACATTTCCTACATGTGTATCACAGCACACTACATTGATAGTGAATGGAATTTGAGAAAACAGATTATTGGGTTCAAAGAAATTATTGATCATAAGAGAGCATCAATTGGGACACTGATGGATGATTGTTTAAAGGATTGGGGAATTCAAAAGGTTCTATGTATTGCAGTTGACAATACCAGTGCCAATGACACCGCAATTGAATGGTTCAAGAAGAATACGAATATGAAAGCTAATGTCATCCGCAACCACGAATTTATTCATATTCGATGCTGTGCTCATATTTTCAACCTGATTGTCAGTGAGGGCTTAAAAGAGGTTAACGATTTCATTACCAGAGTCCACAATATTGTGCAGTATGTGAGGGCTTCCCCTCAAAGGCTGTCAAAGTTCAAGGCAATAGCAAGCCAGCTTGGAATTTCATGTTCTAAGACATTGTGTTTGGATGTTCTGACCTGATGGAGCTCAACATACCTTATGTTGGATGTGGCACAAAAGTACCAAAGAGCATTCGACCGGATGGAAGTTGAGGATGGGGCACTTAAGTATGCTTTGCTGGAGCCTACAGGAAAGGGGCTTGGTGCGCCAGACACACATGATTGGACTAGTGTGGGGCACTTTGTGAGATTTTTACAAGTTTTTTATGATATGACTGTGTGGATATCTAGATCCGCATATATAACTACAAACTTATTCTTCAACGAGCTCTCAAAGCTTTACTACCACTTGCAAGAAGGTTGTACGGGTTCATGCGGATTATTATCTAGTATGGCTATGATGATGCAGGCCAAATATGATAAATATTAGGGGGATGTTGAGAAAATAAATAGATTACTTTTTGTGGCTGTGATCCTTGACCCCCGATATAAGTTGGCCTTGATAGATATAAGTTGGCCTTGATAGAATTTTGGGCAAATTCCACAATGGGGGCAGTGAAAGCTGTACGGTTTATTACAGTGCTTAAAAGGGATCTTGATGATTTATATTCTCACTACAACAATAGTGGTCAGCCTTCATCCGCAGCGGGCACCTCACACTCGAGGCCGACACCTCTATTCGATGACCGTAGCTCAAATGACTCATTAAATCCACCTCGTCGAGGTTATAATATTGTGAATCAGTATCATCAGCTCGTTACAACGAGGAATATTATGCAGTGTACTTCTGAGATTAAACGGTATTTTATGGAAGAGGTCGAGGCACCTAGCTATTCATTTCAGCTTTTAACTTGGTGGAAGGTTAATTCCACCAAGTATTAGATCCTTTCTCGTATTGCTCGATATGTGATGGCCATTCCAATCATTACGGTTGCCTCTGAGTCAGCATTTAGCACTGGAGGTCGAGTATTGGATTCTTACCGGAATTTATTGTCACCGTCAACTATGGAGGCCCACGTTTGCACACAGAATTGGTTAAGTGATACGCCCATTGGACTAGATACCATTGGCTTTGATACTGATAGCTATAAGCTTGAATCGGGTAACTTTATTTGAGTATTTCAATTGATTTATTTAATTCTTTTTATGATTTCATAAATCTATTAACCTTACACTTTTTATGATTTCATAGATATAATTGTGAACCCTAGCATACTTGCCGATGACTGATACTTGGAGTGTGGCTAAGTTGATAAACTTGCGATTAAAAAATATTGGTAAGAAATTATAATCATTTTTTTTGAATCATTTTTTTTCTTTTTATTGATTGTGACTTTTTATTTAATTTCAGGTATCACCAACGACAAACCACGATGTATTGGAAGATGTTTTGAAGCACCTCTATGTTGGAAGATGTATTCGAAGATGTTTTTATTTTGGTATTGGAAGATGTTCGGAGTAGCATTTAAACTATTATCAATGTTTTGGACAATTGTAAAAGAGTTTCTTAAAGATGTAATATGTATTAAAGATGTAATATGTATTATATATATATCACTTTTTTTTTTTAGAACTCGGAATCGGAATTGGGCGGAGGTCGGAGCCCGATTCCGATCGGAAGCTATCGGAATTCCAATCGGAGTTTCGAATTCTGAACTCCAATCAGAGTCAAAGTGAACTTCCGGTTTCGACTCCAGTCGGAGTCGGAGGTCGGAAATTGCGATTTCGACTCTGTCGGAGTCGAAGCCCATGCCTAATCGAGTGGCTCATCTCCTCCACCACTCTGAGATCCTCATTTTCTCTTTCCTCCATCCTCTCTCTCTCTCTCTCCCCACCATGCTTGGTGAGACTCGGCCTCAGATCGGCCAGTCATTCCCCACTCCTCAGCCATGCCGTCTGGACCAAGATCGCCTACTCTCTGCCCCTAAGCTCCTTCATCAGATCGAGCAAAAGCTAGAAGCTCTTTGGCCATAAGCGATATATAAGCAAAACCCAAACACAAAGAAAAACGAGGTCATTATACAAATCAACATACCAAAATAAATCCTTCTCTTATGCTAATAACTATTCAAACTAAATGTCAGCAAAGTCAGTATCTATGCTTTCCAACATCTCACCAGATTTGGCCTTCAACTCCATGGAAGCACTAAATTCAAGCATCTAATTAAATAAAAAGAAGGTTTAAAGCATCAACATAATCTACCACAATGGGTGCGACGAAATCCATTACAGTCTTCATCTGGTTTGGTAAAAGTGAAGGAAAGAAAAAAGAACATTGAATGGAGACTGGTGCCATTTTGACTGGGAATTAAATGATGAGAAAACCTTCACGGCGGCGTGTCCTTTCTCCCCTAAAAAACAGCATCCAATGAAAATGTGCCATGTAGACACTTCATTTTCAAACCTTCTAGCCGCATTGCAAAGAAACTCCCCCTTTTCCATCTCCCTCCCTCCCTCCCTCCCTCTCTCTCTCTCTGGAACCACTCCCTCCCTCGAGCCCTAGCCACCAAGAGCCTAAGCAGTAAGCAACCAAAATTTCAGTGAAAATTGGACAACTTACCTCACGTAACAAACCGTAATTTGCAGAGCCACTTCTTTAGGACCTTCAAAACTTTTTTATAGTTAAGGGTAAAAGAAAATGCAAAAGCAAAGAACCCTTATTTTCTCTAACCCTAACTTTGTTGGCTTGAATAGAGAAAAACAGAGCAACTTTTTCCAACAACCAAAAGGCAAATGGCTTATGCACGAAACAAGAAGCCCATTTGGTGAAAACGCATGGTTCAGAAGAAAGAAAAAATTCAGATCGTGAAAATAAAGACTTCCTTTCACACACTGCTCAACACAAAAACAAAGAACTAGTTGTTTCCATGAAAGAGAGAGAAAGGCAGAGCAAGCAAGAGAAATAGTTGGTATCTTAAATCGAAGCCATTGACAGAAACACTAAGTCTAACTTGTTCGATGCCTTGCCTGATGATCTTGTCATTTCTATTCTTTGCAAACTCAGCTCCACTGCCGGAAGCCCCTTTGATTTCATCAACGTTTTGATAATGTACAGGCTTCTCTATATTTTACTTTTAAGTTTTTCTTCTTTCTTGATTTGGATTTCTTTTTACTGGAAAATGAAAGATTTCGGTCATTTATTCAAAAATTTGATCTCCATCTTGGTCCTCAGGTTTTTTGCGAAAGTGTCATCTTTTTGGATGAATATGGTTCCTTTACGTTGCAAATTCTGAATTTGATGGTATCCTTTACCTATATTTTGGTTTTGAATCTTGCATAACTCATTGTATTTGAAACAGGTGCAAGAGGTTACATGGATTGGGTCTCCATCCTCTAGCATTATCCAAAGCTTCACAAAAAATGTTTGCGATAAGAGAAGAACTGGTCCAACTCCGTTCACACTTTGATATCCCCTATAATGTGGTTCATGGGATTTAGTGTGGATTACTAACGTGTCTATTTGTTATTTGTTACCATTAAAGGACTGTGAAGGACGTAACCGTTCAAAGAAGGCATGTTAAATGAGATAAATTAAGATGACAGTGGGAAATTAAATAAAATATTATTATAATATTATTTTTTAATATTATTATTATTTTAAGATTTTAAAAAATTAAATTATTTATTATAGTTTGTGTGAAAATTTAAAAAAACATAATGATAAGATGAAATAAGATCATAAGAGCACTCTCAATTATTTATATATCCTATCCTTTAAAATATGTCCCTAAAATCTATTTTTCTATTTTATATACTGAATTTTACAATATACCCTATATCAGTTTATCTATTTTTTTATATTATTTAAATATTATACTTTTTAATCTTTTTTATTCATTTTACATATTTTCTCTAACTACTAATGATATTCTTGTATTTTTTTATATTTACAATATCTTTCTATATGTAATGTCATATAAGTATGTTCTATTTAAAATTAATCTAAATTTATAAGCTAAACTAAAATATTAATTAATTTAAAAAATAAAAAGAATAGATTATATAATGAAAATATTGTCAAAATATATTAAAAGAATTTCTATTTTTGATAATTTTTGAAAATATTCTTAAAAATACTTTCCTTTATTATTAACAATATTAAAACTTTTGCATGCATAAAAGTCGCATGGACTATAAAGGAAGTGCTACTGTGCTAGAGAGTAGATGAGAGATAAGAGAGTCGGGTCTGTGCAAAAGTGTTTTATTAATGGAAAAATATAGTTGCAAGCATAATTGTGCACTAATCTGTGCACCAATATGATGTGATTGGTCAAAAAGTAGATTTTATTAAAAACAATATTAATTTAAATTTTAAGTATGAATAAATCAGTATTGATACACAGATTAGTGCACGACTGTATTTGTATGTAGCAGAACTCTTTATTAATTAATGTATTGGCCACGTTGGGTCCACGGAGAGTTCGCAATGTTGACTGCATTTAGTAATACTTTATAATGTATTTTTATCTTATTATATAAAATATTATATTTTTTTATCATCTTTAAATTTTTTTTATTTAAATGAATATTAAATAAATGAATTGTTTTTATTTAAAAGTTGATGGTTAATGCCATTAATATATCATTAGATACATTATTAATTAGTTGGAAGGGTAATGACAAATGAACGCGTGTATGAACAGAGACTTGGAATTTTCAACATCTAATTGCCCGCACTGCTTTATGTTACAAATAATACAGAAGCAACACAAATTTCCAGATTAGTATCTTTAACGTATAGCGCAAGTCCATCCTTCCTATTCTCCATAAAACTTAATCATATTGTTTCCTTAATTTGCAGGCTAAAGAGAGAGGAACAACGAAGATCATGTGTTATTCAAATCGACTTTTATTGCTCGGCATCGTTCTCTTACATTGTGTTACTCCCACGGCTTAGCAGTACTGATGTCAAACTGGTAACTACACCAGCAACAGTACCTACAGGGCAACCTAGTTGGCCTCCTGGCCTCCATGTCTTCCAACACGAAGATCGATTACGGATTTTACAATTTCACCGCTGGAGAAAATTACGACAAAGTGAACACGATTGCACTTTGTAAAGGAGACGTTACGCCGGATGTATGCCGTGGTTGTATCAATTCGACAAGTCAAGATCTCTTACAGTCTTGTCCCAATCAGAAGGAGGCAATCATGTGGTGCGGATCCGGTGAATGTACTGTAAGACACTCAAAACAGGTCTATATTTGGCATTATGGAGTAGCCGCTTGCTTTTTATAACGTACAAAACGCATCCAACATAGAAGGGTCCAACAACTTGCTAAGACCCCTGCTAGATAGGCTAAGAAATAGCGCTGCACTTGGAAATTCTACTCGCAAGTTTGCTCTGAAAAGCGAGGCAGCCCCAGACTTCCAAACAATCTATTCACTTTTGTAGTGTACTCCTGATTTGAACTCCTGGACTGCAACAACTGCCCTGCTACGGTTGGTTGGATGTACGTCATATTGTTGTAATGGCCGAAAGGTTGGAGGAGTATTTGTAACACCAAGTTGTTATTTAAGGTATGAGACATACAGTTTCTATGACCCTGCAGCTGAGTCACCACCTCCGTCGCCTCCACCACCGCAGCCAGCTCCCCCACCACCAGTACAACTGCTTCCACCCACAAAAGGTATGTATGGTAAGCGAGCTTTTCGTTCTGTTTTGGTTCTAAAAGGTATATAAATCCTACTTTGCCAACGTTTTATCATTTATGGACCGTAAAGGGATTTTGAGAGAAGAATATTACATATAAATTAGAATTTCGTTAGTCGATTAGACAATTCTTTCTTATAGTAGTAGGTATACATATCTTTAACTTTACCTTGTAAGGTAACGAAACTGAAGAGAAGAAGAGCCTGGAATAGCAGAGAAGCACACAGTATGGATGCAGGGTAAAATCCCGTATATATGAAAATTGTTCTTTTCTGTACAGTGCCATGATCTATTTATACACATTTTCTCTAACAAACTAAATCATCTAAAAATAGAAAATACAGTTTATTGAAGGAAAATTACACAAATAATAAAAATGCATCTAAGACAAAATGAGCAAAAAACAAGCTATCCTTTTTCATATCTGGTATCTTCACTCGAGTATGAAGTAGAGGCTTGGGCTTGTTTCTGGGCTGCAGCATCTTGAACTTGGGCTGGACGTATACTATGTAATAGCCCCCCGCAAGATGGAGAATAGAGATTTACTATTCCCATCTTGGATAAATGAAAATTAAGGAGATGTGCAGGCAAAGCTTTTGTGAACATATCAGCCAACTGAAGTTGAGATGGAATGTGAGAGGTGGTGATACTGCCATCTTGGATCTTGTCACGAATGAGGTGACAATCTAACTCTATATGCTTCGTTCTTTCGTGAAACACAGGATTTGCAGCGATGTGAAGGGCTGCCTGATTGTCACAATAAAGCAAGGCAGGCTGTGGATGGGATACCCGTAGGTCAGCAAGGAGATATTTGAGCCAAGTGATTTCAGAACAAGTTGTTGCCATAGAACGATACTCAGCTTCAGCTGATGATCGAGAGACGACTGATTGTTTCTTTGACTTCCAAGAAATGAGTGAATTACCAAGCAAAATACAATAGCCCGTTGTAGATCGATGGGTGTCCGGACACGAAGCCCAATCAGAATCACAATATGCTTGAAGTTGTAGCTGGGATGTGGATGATAATAAAATGCCTTGACCAGGAGAATTTTTCAGATATCTCAACACTTTGTGAGCTGTTGAAAGATGAGAGGTGGTGGGATGATCCATGAACTGAGAAAGGAGCTGGACAGCATAAGAAATATCTGGCCGTGTAATTGTGAGATACAACAACCGGCCAATGAGTCTTCTATAGGTACTAGGGTCAGGCAGGGGCTGTCCAGATGATTTGTTCAACTTGAAATTCTGTTCAATGGGCAGTTTGAGTGGCTTACAGCCAAGAGTTCCCGAGTCTGAAAGTATATCCAAAGTATACTTTCTTTGGGATAAATGTATCCCTTTTGAGGATCTAGCAACTTCCAAACCCAAAAAATAACGTAAACATCCAAGATCCTTTATTCTAAATTGGGTATGCAAAAAATGTTTGAGAGAGTCAATGGAAGTTGAGCAATTGCCAGCCACAATAATGTCATCAACATATACTAATAGGACAGTAAAAGCACTGCCATCAAGCTTAGTAAAAAGACTGTAATCTACTTTTGATTGGTGGAAACCATAAGCAATGAGGGAAGTAGAGAACTTAGAATACCATTGTCTTGAGGCCTGTTTGAGGCCATAAAGACTCTTGACCAGTTTGCATACCTGATGAGGAGCACCCTTGTTGTAGCCGGGAGGTTTCTTCATATAAATTTCTTCAGCCAAGTCACCATGAAGAAAAGCATTGTGGAAGTCAAATTGATGCAGGAACCAGCCTCTAACTACTGCTACAGAAAGCAGCATACGCACTGTGACCAGTTTGGCCACTGGAGAAAAGGTTTTGGTGTAGTCTACACCTTCCTTTTGGGTAAAACCCTTGGCAACTAGCCTTGCCTTCAGTCTTTCAATTGAGCCATCAGAATTAAACTTGACTTTGTAAACATATTTACAGTCAATAGGTTGTTTACCAGGAGGCAAGTCAGTGATAACCCAAGTTTTGTTTTGTTCTAAGGCACTTAATTCAAGTTCCATGGCTTGACACCAGCCAGGGTGCTTTAAAGCTTGCTTATATGTGGAAGGTTTAGAAATGGTAGATATTGAAGTGGAAAAAGCTTTGAAAGAGGGACTAAATTTCTGGTAATTCAAAAAATGAGTGAGAGGATGAAAAGTGGAAGAATTACCTTGACGAGTCTTGGGCAGCAACAGGTTGGAGTCAGTGAGGGAGGCCTGTTGACAGTGAAAATCTTTCAAAAAATCTGGTGCTTTCCTCTGTCTAGAAGACCTTCGAAGAGGAGGCTGGGGAAAAGGGTTAGAATGTGGTATAGTGGTGGGGGAAAGGATTGGTGAAGTTGTGGAGTCAGAAATGGAAGTTTGAGGAGGTAGAGGAGGAGAACTTATAGGAGATGAAGGGTTGTTATGAGTGGGAAAAGTTGGAAACTGCCATAGGTCAGGTAAAGCTTTAGTATAAACCAGATTTGGACTTTCAGTTGAAGATGTTAGGGAATGAAAGGGAAAAATAGACTCATAAAACACAACATCCCTAGAAATGAAAATGGTTTTGGTTTCAAGGTCGAGAAGCTTGTAACCTTTGACACCAAAAGGATAGCCTAGAAGAATGCACATGCGACCCCTAGGATCAAATTTAGTTCTACCAGCAGCAATAGTTGATGCAAAACACAAAGATCCAAATATTTTTAAATGAGAGTAAGATGGTAAGGAGTGGAACAATATTTCATATGGGGTTTTGTTTTGTAATAGGGGGCTGGGGGTTCTATTAATGAGGTAGGTGGCTGTAAGGACACAATCACTCCAATATGTGAGTGGGAGACCAGCTTGAAACTTTAGAGCCCGAGCCACATTTAAGATATGTTGGTGTTTTCGTTCTACAATGCCATTTTGTTGGGGTGTGGCAACACAAGATTTCTGGTGTATAATGCCTTTGGAGTTGAAAAAATCAATCATATGGAATTCATTTCCATTGTCACTCCTTATAATTTTAATGGCAAAGTTCAATACATTTTCTGGTTTCAGATTTATTTTTAAGAAGATAAAGCCATGTGGTTCGGGTGAAGTCATCAACAATGGTTAAGAAAAATCTGGATCCATCATTTGCAGTGGTAGAACAAGGACCCCAGAGGTCACAATGTATCAATTCAAAAGGATGAGAAGTTTTGTGTTCACTAGTGGGAAAAGGAAGACGATGCATTTTAGCTAAGGGACAGATACAACAAGGACCAGAATTAATAGATTTGATGCTATTTTTTACAATAGGATCAGTAATTAAACTAAGACATGGAAAAGAAGGGTGACCTAGGCGATAATGCCAAAGGTCATTGACAGCATTGATACTAAAAACAGAAGCTGAAAAAGTTGACATCCTAGAAGAAAACTGTGAAATTTTAACAGATAAACTGGAAGGGGAGACTGGTTGTAGTTGAAGATGATATAGGCCATTCCTCACGTTACCCTTCCCAATCGTTGTCCAAGAGGCAAGGTCCTGAATGAAACAAACATCATCAAAGAAAACAAGGCAACAAGTGAGGGAAGCAGCAAGTTTCTTGGCAGAAATAAGGTTAAAATTAAAAGAGGGAACACAAAGGACCTCAGTCAAACAAATAGAATTGTTAAACTGAACAGTGCCCAAATGTGTGGTTGGAACATCAGCTCCATTGGGTAGTTTGACAGAGTGTGAAATGTGTTTGGTGATGGAAGTGAGCAATGAGGGGCAACAGACCATGTGGCCTGTTGCACCCGTGTCGATTATCCAAGGTAAGTGTGATATATTTGGTGTACTGTGTGTGTGAGTAGATAAACAAAGAGAAATACCATGAGAAATACCAGAGAAATTAGAGGTGGATGGAATGGTGGAATTGGACTGAATCTGATGAGCTGAATGCTGAGCAGCAATGGGAGCATCCCTTGGCTGGAGAAGATCCATTAATTGTTTATATTGTGCCTTAGTTAAACTAACTTTATCATCACTGTGTGTCTCAAGGTGGGTGGAAGGAGGAGTGGTGGATTGGATAGTGAGGGCAGCGGATGGTGGAAGCTTGTTGAAAAACTTATGGCTGGGTGGGTAACCATGTAGTTTGTAGCACTTTTCAATAGTGTGCCCACTCATATGGCAGTGACTACAAACAGGGGCTGCAACATTCCCAATTTTGAAACAGGATTCAAGAGTATGGCTAATAATTTTGCAGTGAGTGCAATATGGCCGGTCTTTCTTGGTGTTGGATCGGGAGGAGTTGAACATTTTTGGTGATGGAAAGGGTCGGTTAATGGCAAAGGCCATATTGTCTGGGGATGGGTTATGTTGGATGAGGGAATGCTGACGTTCTTGCTACTGGATCAGAGAGAAAATTCGAGTAACAGAGGGCAGTGGGTCTAACAACATGATTTGATCACGAACATTGGAGTAAATATCATGTAAACCCATTAAAAATTGAAAAACACAGTCTCTTTGATATCTATCAACAATAATCTTCATAGTACCACAAGTACAAACAGGAATGGGATCGTAGATGGAAAGCTCATCCCATAAGGTTTTGAGTTTTCCATAGTAAACACTCACCGAATCATTTTCCTAGAGAATGCTAGCAAGAGATTTCTTAAGCTGGAAGATGCGGGGTGCGTTTTGTTGGGAAAAACGATCTTGCAAGTCAGACCAAATTTCATGGGCATCATCCACAAAGGCGACACTCGACTTGATAGAGGCACTGATGGAATTCTATAACCACGACACCACCATGTCGTTACAGCGTTCCCCTAGGTCGATAAGAGGGTCATCGGGATTCTGGGGTTTAGGGATTTCGTTTGTGATGAACCCTAATTTGTTCTTGGCACGCAGGGCACGGCGCATAGCCCTTGACCAAGTAGGGTAATTATCAACAGTAAGGAGGTCGGTGACAAGAATCACGGCTGGATTATCACCGTGATCAAGTCGAAATGGGTTATTCGGGTCGTTGAGGTTCGAATACTGGTTGGGACGAAGGTCGTTTGGGGAATGGGGATGAACGGAGCAAGCAACGGAACGGGTTGGGGAAGAATCAGATGAACTATCGGCATGATCATCCATGGAGATGCTTCCCTGGCTCACGATACCATGTAAGGTAACGAAACCGAAGAGAAGAAGAGCCTGGAATAGCAGAGAAGCACACCGTATGGATGCAGGGTAAAATCCCGTATATATGAAAATTGTTCTTTTCTGTACAGTGCCATGATCTATTTATACACATTTTCTCTAACAAACTAAATCATCTAAAAATAGAAAATACAGTTTATTGAAGGAAAATTACACAAATAATAAAAATGCATCTAAGACAAAATGAGCAAAAAACAAGCTATCCTTTTTCATATCTGGTATCTTCACTCAAGTATGAAGTAGAGGCTTGGGCTTGTTTCTGGGCTGCAGCATCTTGAACTTGGGCTGGACGTATACTATGTAATATACCAATTCACCTCCCGAAATGAGCTGTCTTTATGCACCACTGTATTTTCTTGTCTAAATAAACTTTATTCCACAAAGAAAGAGACGCATATTTCTGGGTGTTTCGTGCACTAGCAAACGAATGGTACCCTAGGCGGTGTCGTCTCGGAGTCTCCCCAGCTGAAATTTTGAAATAACGAACCTTTCAATTCTGTACCCACTAAATCCCTGGAGTGACTTCTTATGTAGTGCCTCGCATGCAGAGATGCCGTGTGGTCCATATCTATATTTTTAGAATATAAAATTATATAATTCAGTTCATCGCTTTTTATTAATTTAGCCTTTCAAATGATATTAAGTATTAACGTATAAATTAATTTTAAAATTTATTTCTAACTCCACATCTTATCCGACTGAAAAAAAATTAAAAAAAAAATTAATTTCTATAAATTTTTAATTTACACGTTTCAGGTAAGTCCTTTGAAAAGAGTAGAACTACTCAAAAGAGAAAAAAAAAAAAAAAAAAGGTCTGTTTTTTAGGGTAAAAAGTATTTTTTTATATATAGGATTTGCATAAAACTTGCCCACCTTAAACTTATATTTAATATTATTATTTAAAGTAAGTAAATTAATAAATTAAATAAGAATTTGATCAAAAAGTGAGAAAATTGTTAAAAAATTAATTAAATAATTAAGCTTCTTTTCCCACCTACTCAATTATTAGTGACATTTATTTATTTTCAGTGAAAACCAACAATAATAATACAAAGTACTTAAGAAATGAAATGCTAGAATCCATAGTTATTTTTTGTCCTGATCAACTACTTGCATTGGTAGTTTAAAAATTGATAATATCTTTAAGTCGAATTAGGGAAAAGAATAAGACTGACTCGATCATACAATTTTATTTAAACCTAATATCAGATATCTAATTCAAAATCAGTCTCTTTTAAACGAATTTTTAGTTTTATTTTGATAGAAGTAGAACTCTAGTGTCGGGAAGGAAAGTAACTCATCGAGAACTACGGTTGGTATAATGGCGTCGGATGTTGTTTCTGTTGTACTAATCTTCTGCATGTCATGTTTCTACCTCTTCTATTTAAGAGTGAAGAAGCCAAGGGAGAAACTTAAAAGTAAGTTCAATATTTGTTTATTTTACATTGTTGCTATCATTCTTTAAGTAGCCGGGAAAATATGATATCTAGACACCTTGCTGTATGCCTTTGACGTGATGCATCTCTTCTCTATAATTACTAAGCAATATTGGTAAAACTAAGTACTAAGCGTCTCTTCTCTACGTACCAAGCAATACTGGTAAAACTAACTTCGGTTATTGCTTTTTAAGATTTATCTTTGGTTGCATCTTTCTACATAAAGCATTGGCTTTACCATGGGGATTCTGTAATATAAAACAAAATTTGCTACCATCAGTCAGACAGTCAATCAGTTCTAGAAATCAAGGCCAGTACTTCAGCAACTCAAATAATGAGATGCATGACATTAAATTATGCAGAGCATGTTGTTTCTTTGTATGAAGAAAATAGCAAATTGTATTACTTTTCTTGTGGCAATGCATTAATCTAATTCAGATGCATAACCTGTTCTTACGTGAAGGCGTGGATGAAATTATTAATTCTGATTCCTTGCAATTTGACATCCGGACAATTAAAGTTGCTACCGACAACTTTTCTGCTGCAAACAAGCTTGGACAAGGTGGATTTGGTATTGTTTACAAGGTAATGAGACGCAATCGAGTCGTAAATTATGTCATTTTACTCGTCATAATTACTTAAGTCTAATATCATGAATGTTGAGGTTACAAATGCTAGATTTTGGTATATACATATCTTTCAGGGTGAGCGCTTCCAAATGGACAAGAAATAGCTGTGAAGAGGTTGTCCAAGGCTCCTCAACAAGGAGATCTAGAATTTAAGAATGAGGTCAAGTTACTCGCTACTCTTCAACACAGGAATTTGGTAAGGCTCCTAAGATTCTGTTTGGAAGGAAAGGAAAGACTTCTAATCTATGAGTTTGTACTTAATGCAAGCCTTGAAAAGTTCATATTTGGTATGTTTACCATTCCTCTCAAATCCCAAATTCTATTCATAGTGATTACATCTTAACGGAATTGTCCTGTCTTCCGTGTACATTGCTTCAACATGTTCACAGTACATTTGCATGATTATGCAGATCCAAACAAGAGTGCACTACTGAATTGGGAAATGCATCAGAAAATTATAGAAGGCATCACTCGAGGGCTTCTTTACCTTCATGAAGATTCGTGACTTCGTATTATTCACCGTGATCTCAAGGCTAGCAACATTTTGTTAGATGCAGATATGAATCTAAAGATTTCAGATGTCGGCACAGCAAGATTATTTGTACCAGATCAAACTCAAGGCAAAACGAGCAGAATTGTGGGGACCTAGTAAGTATATCCACATAATCTATAGCTAGTAACTAGGATGTAGCATGCTATATACAAGTAACACATACAGTTTGTGCCAAAGAAACAAACAACATGGGAAATCCTTTAAACCATCTCCAATAAAGAAGATGGAATGAACTTCATAAAAAACTACATGTACCTAAAGCTATGATGTCCTTCAAATTAAACTAATGCTACTGATAATGTTCGCTTGCAGTGGATACATGCCTTCGGAATATGTAATCCGTGAACAATTTTCAGTAAAATCTGATGTGTTTAGTTTTGGCGTGTTAGTTCTGGAGATAGTGAGCGGTAAAACAAATAACTATAGTTTGCAGGGAGAGAATGAAGTTGGCGGCCTTTTAAGTTATGTAAGTGCAAATATTTTCTTTTTTATATGCATTTCCTTTTTATCTCAATTAAGTCCGACCAGATAGTAAGTCACAAATGAATGTCTATCTTATTGTGGTGTCTCTCAATGTAACCATCATGCAGGCATGGAAAAATTGGAGAGAGGAGACAACCTCAAATCTTGTAGATGCCACATTAAAGGACAGGTCAACAACTCAAATAATGAGATGCATCCACATTGGATTATTATGTGTTCAACAAAATGTGACTGACAGACCAACCATGGCTACAGTCGTCCTCATGTTTAATAGCCACTTTATTACTCTACCAGTTCCCACAAGACCTGGATTTCTTATACACAGCACCAGATCAGATGTGTCATCCCAATCGGAGAACATGAGAGTTGGTATAAGAAGACTAGATAGGCATGGAAGTAGCGCTATCCAAGGCTCAATAAATGAAGCTTCAATATCTGAGCTAGATGGCCGATAACTTTTGACGGAAGCTAGTGCCACATTTTGTTTGAAATGCAATTCTACTTGTTCAAGATTCCCATCCCTGACCCTAGTTTTTTCATTAAGCAACTTCTTTATAAATGAAGATGGTTATAGTTTGTATTCAGTTTTAGTATTTTGACTTCATGTTTTATTTCATATTGTGCAACCCCGACAAGTATAAAATATAACCATGGTTTTCCTTCGCTACAAGTGAGGGCAATTAATAAATTTGTGTACTGTTCTCTTTATAAAAAATAAAAAAAAATATGAAGATGGTCATATATAGTACTTAAGTAGCAAAGATATATCTTACGTCATTTTGTTCATCCCAAATGTTTGGTCGTGATTAAACTTTAAATAATTAAGTAAATCATGAATACAATTGATCACAAGCGTTGTTAATAAAATCTATTTTTTTCCTTTTTTGTTTGAAATCTAATTTTTGCGATTTTTATTTCAATTTTCTTTTCTAGTAAATTTTTCAATAAAAAAAAACATTATTATTGTTTTTGAATTTTCATGTAAGGCATGTCAAAATGACACATCTCGAACCATTATTAGCCGACAAGACGTTTTAAATGGTCTATTGGTGTGAATGCAATGACAAATGGAATAATTTGATAAATGGTGAAAAATTCAAAGATTAGAATGTTCAAATTTTAGAGTAAAAAAGACCAATATATCTACTAAAGCACTAGTATTAGATTAGTTATCTCATGGATAAGTGTTTGAGAAAATGATACTATACTTCCTAAGTTTGTCTTTTTATTATGACGGTTCATGTATTTAATTTTATATTTTAATTTTGGTAATCTAATAATTATCTATCTCATTCAACCTTTCAACCATCATATTCTTTAAAATCTAAATGTTTCAATATTAGGCATTAAACCACAATGATCTATATAATGTCACAAAAATAACTGCATAGTTTGTTTTACTTGAGTAATTGTGCTCAGCAACTTTAGTAATAAATCTCCCATTCTTTGTAGACCAATGTACCTCTCTATAAAAAGTAACATAATATGGAGCTTGTTCCTGCATCAATGAATTAACAATTAAACATTGTCATCAATTCTTCTTGATGAGAAAGAAATTAAAGAGAGGCTTCATTTTGAAGATATAATATTTACCTCTTCCTCCAATAGCCGAATAAAAAACTTTCTACCACCCGTGTGATTTATCCTTTGATTTTTCCTATTATGTTTATTCTGCCTTGACAAGTTCTAGAATTTATGTAACAAGTTGAATATTATTTTTGTATGAAATGATCAAACCTATGTTGACCATGAATAATTACTAATTATATCTCCTAATAAACTCCAAAAAATATGCCTAAGTTGTTACCTTAAAGTCTTCACTCGCCCATCTCTAACATAAAGATTCCTAAATGACTTTTTCAACCATCTTTGTCCCTCCAAAAATAGCAGCACCATGTGTTTCATACTCAAGGTACTTGCAGTGTAATAGGTAGTGAAAATTATTATACACTTGAGCAAGTGCCATTGCCATCGTCTCCCGATGGTTACTTTTAGTCTAATCCAATACAAAATCAGCCCAATCACAAGCAATGTTAGTGCGAATAAAGTTTGAATAAATCAAAATTATTGAATTAAGAGTGTTGCTGAATTTCCACAATTAGTACAAGGACACGATCCGCTAGCTCATCCTTGTTTTGTTTATCTACATGACTCCAAGTTGTATGCCTCATGTCTGCATATATTTTGACAATCCATGTCAGGCATGTTGAAAAGATCGTCGTATTATGACATGATACTTCTCTTTCACCATCCTTTATATACACTACAATTTTTCTAGATTTGTAAATTTGCTCAAATTCTGTGCATCTTCCGGGTCCCCGTTAGAATTTCTGAGTAGGTGGAGCTAGAGAACGCAACCATAACATTATTACGTTGATTAGGAACACAAGGAAAGCTACTCGAGGCTGTGTTTCTTGGCCTCTCCTAGGAGTTGATGCTAAACAGCTAGCACATCAATCTCGTAAATTCTTTCTTCCTCTCATAGGATGCACCATTTTTAAAATTATGTATCAAGTGTGATTTTAGATACAAAGAAAGAACAAAAATTCTTACACCCACTTCATTGGAAATTTGTCCAGATGTATCAAAACATTTTATCAAATTCAATGAATGGGATTATACATGGAGATGGATTGACTTATCTGGATGCCATAAAGTGCTAGACAATATAGGGAATCTTGTGCCAAATCCTTTGTGGGACAAGGTACATATGTCTTTGTTCCTGTCAATCTCTTTCTTTTATATGTGTTTGTGTGTGCCTTGGTTAATAGCTTGTATTGCTGAAAACTTCTAATATTTGCATCACAGAGACATCATAAGGAAAAAAAAATTGGAGTGAACTAGCATTTCAAAAAGAAATTTGGGGCGCTATGCTTCCAGGGAATAAGATCCGGGCTGGTTCAACCACTGGAAGGAAGCTTTTGATTGTAAATCATGTGAAATCAATATTGGGATGCCATAAAAGGAATTGCTTTATGTGCGGTTATTGGATCTAGAGTGGTGGCCAATCTAGAAATGGAGCATATTGCAATTCAGGCTCATGTGGGTGGACAATGTCACATATTTCAACTATCATGTTTGATATGATAGACTCAGACCATTTATGGCTAGGATGCCTTTTCTCACTTTACAATGAAGAGGACAATCTAAGGTTTACATTTAATTGTATATCAAAGTTCATGATCTTCGTACGTTGTGGAGTCCATCTAGCATACAAGCATGAAGAGAATGCAAAATATCATTCCAGTGAGCTTGAAGATGTTGGTGTCCATTTTGACGTCGTGTCCAATGAAGAAATTGAAAGTTCAGTAGAACTTGTCAGGGAAACAAAATTCCTGAATTCTCATCTCATTAATGTATTGTGTAGAGGTCCCTTTTTATACACACCTATAAGGGAATAATGTTTGTTACAAGGGAAAATGATCTAGTGTAACTAAAAAAATACTAAGGTGTCCTTGGAGTATGTACAACAGAGCGGTCTAGTTTAATACGCCCCTGCGAGTCGATGGGGGCTTCACCAACATTGAGACTTGATTGAAAAATGGAGAACTTTTTTGAGACTAAAGGTTTTCTAAAGATATCAGCAATCTAATTATTTGAGCCACAAAAAGATACTTTCAATGTCTTGGTAGCAACTCTGACTCGTACGAAATGGTAGTTAATTTCCATGTGTTTAGTGCGAGAGCGAAAGATTGGTTTGGCAGAAAGGTAAGTAGCACCAATGTTGTCACACCATAAGATTGGAGGCTTGGAAAGACTAATACCTAACTCCAGAAGTATGGTTTGAAGCCAAATAAGTTCAGCTGCCGCGTGAGAAAGAGCCTTGTATTTGGCTTCAGTGCTGGATCTTACAACTATTTTCTGCTTTTTGGAGCTCCATGGGATAAGGTGACTACCAAGAGTGAAACCACCAGTAGAACGTCTATCATCTAGGTAGCTAGCCCAATTAGTATCACAGTATGCTTGAAGAGTAAAAGATGATGAGTACTTGAAGAGAAACCCATAATTAATAGTAGCCTTAAGATACTGAAGTGTCCTTTTAATAGTAGACCAATGTGTGAGTTTAGGGCAGTGCATAAACTGACATACTTTGTTTACAGCAAAAGATATGTCAGGTCTTGAATAGGACAGGTATTGTAGGCCTCCAACAATACTCTTGAACAATGTACAATCATCAAAGGTAGGGCCATCAAATTGAGAGAGTTTAAGGGATGCTGCCATAGGAAAGGAAACTGACTTTGCTTGAAGCAAGTCCTTGATGTACTTGCATTGAGATAATATAATTCTAGACTCACAATAATCAACTTTAAGTCCCAAAAAATAAGATAAGGAACCAAGATCCTTAATAGGAAAAGTCATGCTCAAATCACAAATAATAACATCAATGGTATGTGGGTGTGATGAGGTGATAACCATGTCATTCACATAAATCAAAAGAAATATGTGAAGGTCACCACGATGCAAGATAAACAAAGAGGGGTCAGATTGAGAAGCAATAAAACCATAACCACTTAGCCAAGATGTTAATTTACCAAACTAGGCCCTCGGTGCCTATTTAAGGCCGTAAATGGCCTTAGTGCAATTTGCATACATGAGTGGAAAATTTTGGGTCAATAAAACCGTGCGGTTGCTGCATATAGACATTTTCAGATAACTCTCAATGCAAAAAAGCATTCTGAATATCAAGTTGGTACAGGGGCCAACTAGAGGTAACAACAATTAAAAGTACTAATCAGATGGTGGATGGTTTTACAACTAGACTAAAGGTGTCATTATAGTCCAGTCCAAGTTGTAAGTGGTAGCCCTTAGCTACCAATCGAGCTTTTCTTCGCTCAAATGTACCACCCAAATGAAATTTATTACAATACACCCAACGAAACCAACTATATTCAAAGAAGGGTTAGAAGGTACCAAGCTCCAGGTATTGTTCTAAAGGAGGGCATTGTTCTCAGTAGCCATAACTGCATGCCACTCAGGAAACTTGGATGCATAGAGTAGCTTGTAGGTTCATTTGGAACAGGATTTGTAGAAAGAAGGCAATGGTGTGGAGGATATGGTATTGTGCCATCAGCAGAGATGAGAGGTCGTGAGGAGTGAGTATGACTCTGAGTAATGATAGGGGAAAGAGGAGGTTGCAGAATAGTTGGGGAGGGGGGAATTGAAGGTTGCGGCGGAAGTGAAGAAGACTCAAAGGGGTTTGTACAATTGGGAGAAGGGGAATTAGGGTTAGGATTAAATTGAGATGGACTAAATAATTGAGGGGGGGTAGACGGGCTTGGGCCTAGACCGAGTATAGAAGAAGTGAAAAGAGGAAGAGGAACGGTGGGCTGGGACGATGAAGTTGGTTCAGAAGGGGGCTTTGGGCCACGAAAGGGAAAAGAAGCCTCATTAGAAAAATATGTAAAGCCTGTTGGACTTTAAGTCCAGACATTTATAACCCTTATGAACTGGGCTATAGCCTAGAAAAAGGCAAGAGATGGACTGAGGAAGAAGTTTGTGTTTGTTGTAAGGCCTCAGATTAAGCCAACATTCACAACCAAAAACTTTAAGAAAATTGTAAACGGGCTCATGATTATGAACCAAAAAATGAGGTGATTTATTTTTAAGTGATCTTGTGGGAAGAAGATTGATGAGATACACAGTCATTTCAAAATCTTCAGGCTAGAATTTTGTGGGAATAGATGAGTGGGCAAGAAGAGCAAGGCCAGTTTCAATGATATGCCGATGTTTTCGCCCAACAATACCGTTTTGTGATATGTATGTGGACATGAAAATCTATGAGTAATACCAAATTTTTGGCATGGTGGAGTAAGGTAAGTAAGTTCGCCTCCTCCATTCGTTTGAAGGGTGATTAATTTGGTATTAACTAGATGTTCAACTAAAGAAGAAATTGAGAAAAAAAAAATAGATAACACATTAGGCTTGAGTTTTAAATTAAAAAACAATGAGTATTGAGTAAAATGATCAATGAAGGATACATAATATTTCAAGCCCAGTCTAGATAATGCAGGTACTAACTCTAAGGGCCTATTATACATGGCCCGACTAGAAGAAAATGGTAACTGGTGGCTCTTGGCCACACAACATTCTGAATAGACAAAAGGAACATTGCTTGGAGAGAAATTCAAGCAGTTGTTGTGCAGTATGTGTGGTGAGAGATGGGTGACCCAAACGTTGATGCCATTGAGAGAGGGAATGCATTCACCGATATGAGTGGAAGGCTGTAAAGATGAAGAAGCAGAGGAGGGAAACACGTACAACCCATTACGCATTGGTCTGGTGAGGAGGATGCTCTTGGTCCAACTTTCCTTAACACAGAAATGGGAGGATTGGAATTCCAACGAGTGTCGACAGGCTGATCTAGCCTTATGGTGACACATCCTGCTTCATGGCGAAGTGCAAGTTCAGTCTCCCGTCTACCTGACATTACTCTAGGGATAGCATCTCCTCCAGCAAATGCTGACCTCCTCTCTGAAGGCTTAAGGCAAAGCCAGCCTTAACTCACTGCTCAGCCCCCTTGCCAAGCGCAAGAGCCAACAAGGTGAGTCTAGCCTAGACGCACTGCTCAACCTCCTTTAAAGACCTAGGGTGAATCTAGCCTTAACGTGCTGCTCTGTCCCCCTTGTCAAGCGCAAGGGCCAACAAGGTGAGTCCAGTCTGAACGTGCTACTTGACCTCCTCTAAAGACTTAGGGTGAGTTTAGCCTTAACACATTGCTCTGCCCCTCTTGCCAAGCGCAAGGGCCAACAAGGTGAGTCCAACCTGAACGTGTTGCTAAACCTCCTTTAGAGGTTTAGGGTGAGTCTAGCCTTAACACTGCTCAGCCCCCATGCCAAGTGCAAGGGGCAACGAGGCTAGTTCAGCCTAAATGTGCTGCTTGATGTTCTCTCAACGTATAAGATGAGTCCAGTCTTATGAACTGCTCGACCTCCGTCGAGCTAAATAAATGGATCCGATCTTTAAATTTCCTAACTTGTCACCATTTTTATAACAAGTCAACAGGTAGTAAAGGTCAAGGACTGCCCGACCTCAAAGGTGCCCGAATAGGCAGGTAAGTCACTTGCCTACCCAATCACCTTTGTACACACTCTATAGGGTCAAGTCCATATCCCACATAACTCCAGCAATGTGTTAAACTTCTTAGCTATGTGAAAACTCATCCCTCCCCTAGGGAGACCAAAGAGAAGGGATTAGTCTAAGGCATCCTAACCTGTCTTCCCGCTGAATGGGGGCCCAATCTCTCCCCGATGCAACTTAACTCCTTAAGAGCTCCACCAGATCGGGGTTACTTGATTACATTGACGGGTCAATTCTACTTACAGATTTTCTATAAAGTGAATGACATATTCTCTCACCCGGTACACTCCCCCAAAGCTAGAAAAAATAGATATACATAGCACAAACAAAGGAAAGCAAAGGAGGCGAACTCAAAAAAGGATAAGAGAAAAGAAGAAGGAAAATCAAATTCCCAACCCTTGTCTCCAAGGAATAGGCTGACGAGGAGGTAGGGGGAGTCAAGCACCATGTCTTTGCATACTCAACTTATTCCCCCCCCCCCTATAAGATCCATTAGGCCAGCCAGTAAAATGTAAGCAGTGAGTAAATGAATGTGAGTAACAAGGACAATGGAGGAAAAAATGAGTGTTTGTTTATGATTGAAGTTTTTACAAAGGAAAACAATTATATCTTTACAAGGAATTTTACAACGTGGAAAACATAAACAAAGACTAACGCAGAGAGGCATCAAAATCTAGCTCCAGAGTATTAAGGTTCACCTAAGGCGCATTGGGGTCTGGAACAAAAGCATCAAAGTCTACCTCAGGATTAGACTCAGGAGCATCAGAGTTGGGAGGGAAGGTGTTGGGAATCATGTCTTAGCCCAAGTTGTAGCCATGCTCAAGAGCATCAGCGTCTAGAGGGAAATCATGGACGTTTAGGGCCCTTAAGTGTACCTTAAGCGCCCTCGAATCTGCTAGAGATTTTTGAAAGAATGTAGTCCCGCATCCTCTTGATGCCTTCAATGTATTCATACAACCAAGCCTAGTCGAGGACAAATACGACTGACCTCAATTACCCCTCTAAGTGGGGAACGACCTCTTGGTCCCCCTAAAGCAAGTCGCTCCGTAGATCCTCAATGACTGTTCTGGGAAGCTACCCTTTGTCGGTTTTCTCCAACTCCTTCGAAGCCTATTCAGCCCTTCTCTTCTCTTGGTCAACAATAGCCTAAGCAGCCAACAATGAGTCCTCCCATCCCTTTAAAGCTTCTGAGAGGGACCAACATTCTTCCTCTAACAGCTTATGTTGCTGAGCCTCAGAGTCTTAATGCCCCCTCAACTCAGCATTCTCTCCTTGTTGTTGGCTCAATGACTCTTTGAGGGTCGTCACCTTAGTAGTCCATTTATCAACCAACTCTTGGGTAGACCTTGTTGCTGCCGAAGTGATCAAGATGTCATTGCAAGCAAACTTGACATGCTCATTCACCAAGGCTAGTTCATTCTTCAAGGTCTTTTGCCACTAGCGAAGGTATTCAGTCCGCTTCTGGCTTTGTGTACGAGCAAACTAGGCCTTCACTAGCTCAACCTTCAATCGCTCTTTCTCTTCACTCTCCTCGTGCAAGCATCAAAGGGCTTGCTGCACCAAGGAGTAGAGGGCCAAGTTCTCCCCTTCGACTACTTCCTAGCCATTCACTAGCAAGGTGGCCAATCGAGTTGCTCTTTGTCACCAATGAAAGCAAACGCCAAAAGGGTCAAAATGGGAAAAGGAAAAAAAAGGAAAAAGAGGGAAAGAGATAAGTCGAGAACTGTAAGAGACCTCTGAGAAGAAGCCTATTAGGGATTTAGTCACTCGTTCCAAGGATTCTGCCTGAGCTCTCCCAGCCTCAAACAGAGTGGAGGAGGGGATAGTCTCCACTTGGCTCTCTTCAAGAGGTGGCCAAATAGTGGTCTCCACCACCTCAGCTGCGCCATTGACCCCCTATGCAAGGCTGAGGAAAATCTGGGAATGAAAGGGGTCTTCAGAGGCTAAAAAATGCTTCTCTCTAAGACTTGAGTGCTCCCACCTCTTGCTAGGGTCACGCAGACCTCCTTCCTCAACCCTCGTCTCCACAACCACTCCATTTCAACAATTGGTGATACAAAAATGTTAGGCGGAGAGACTAGAGCAATTGAATTCTTGGCTGCGAGGCTAGAAGTCACAGCCAAGTTCAACTTATCTTACTCCCCACAGGAGTTCTCTTGACCGACTTCTTAGTAGAATCCACCACAGGCTCGATCACAGTAGGGAAATGAGCAAGACTCACTTTTGAGGGTTGGCCAGAAGGGGACTCACGTAAAGGCACCCTCTCTGTATTTGGGTTGGGACCTTTAGCATGATCATCATCAGCGCCCCCGAAGACTTGACCCTTGATGGATAATTGCCTAATAAATGGGGAAGAAGGGATAATCTCCATGTTCACCTCAAGATAAGGCTCTACCAAGGTCAACCAACAAGGAGCCTGCTCCAAAAGGGCCCTATAGAATTGAATCGAGAGTATGTTGTCCCACTAGGATAGCCTACGCGGAACTATCGACGCGGCTGTGCTATGGGGACCACAACCATCACGAGCTCCATGACTAAAGCAATTATAGACTAGCTTTCTCTTCTAGAATGATAGGGCTCTCTCACTCCTGTCTATAGAGGATTCGAGTGATGAGTGGAAGGAGCTGGTAGTGGGGTAGGTGTCACGGGTGGTGGCCGGCGCACCTAGACCACCTTCGATGACTGCCTCTGAGGAAACTGAGAAGGGGATACTAGGTTTCTGTTAGCCCTTGTCACCTCCCTGCAAGGTGTCTTCCCCATGCCTACGAGGGGAGGGTTGCGGGAATGCTTCTTTGCCGAGGTGGCTTGCAACCATATAGGAATGGTGCGAACACCGAAGATGATGTGACTGAAGGGAGGTAGATACACCCTTGTATTCTCCTCCCCAAGGACCTTTGAAAGGACAACATTCTAGTGATTCTTCACCCACTCCTTAATAAGGGTGATATGGCGTAAATCTTTGGGAGAAGCTATCGGTCATACTGTTTTGTCATCAAGGACAGCTCCCCATATGGCTCGGGGAGTTAACTACCCAACTAGAATTTTCCATCCTTGGTTTGACAAGAAGAAAAACTTGTTAGTCCAGTCTTTGACCTTGGGATAGCGCAGTTCCAATGCAACGAGGGCATGCATTGCCCTAAAATTGTAAAGGTTCCTCTCACGCTTTATGAGATTGTAGGTCAGTAGAAATTCACAGACAGTATGATCAGCATGCTCGAGGTTAGACTTCAATAAGGCGCGCTGCTATAGAATGCAGCAGCACATCAAGATCCTCCAAGCATTTTGGTTAAGCTAAGAGGGGGCCAGTCTGAGACAGTCCAACACCTTACAAATGGGGTGATGAAAAAGTAACCTTAACCCACAGAAAACATGCTGGGGGAAACGACAACTTTCAAGGCATGACCCTCATCCTTTATTGCCCCTTCTTGTGATCCAGGGACCTCAAAAGCCACCTTCTCTGGGATGTGGTAGGTGGAAACCAATGATGACAAGATCTCAAGGGTAGCCACCAAGCACCAGTTGTAACTAATGACGACAAGATCTCAGGGTGATCTTGGGTTGAACGGCCTTCCTGGAAGCATTAGGCTTGAAGTTAAAGGAAGTGATAGAAGAAGAAAGGAGTTGAATAGGAAAAAGGAGGTTAGGGCACAAGGAGATGAGGATGCAGTAAAGGGGCAAAAGGAGGTTAGAACTACCCTTATATAGGCTCCGAACAATAGTTGGCATCCTAGAGTCATAGGGACACAAGCACCCCATGAAGCCAGTAAACTCGTCTCAAATCCCGTGGCACATACTTTATGATTTGACCTGGAGGGAACCACCTGACACCTCAATGCTGAAGGGACAAAATGGACACAATCGAGTGCCAGAATTCAACCGTCATAGAACGTGCCAATAAAGTTAGGAGGGGGACCGTCATACGCCGCATTAAATGACAAAAAGACCAAGCAGGCATGTCCAAGGACTTATATGTCCTAGATTAAAAAAATACAAATATATAATAAATTTGTATTTTTTTTTATAATTAGAACTTTCCATTAAAATAAATAAAGATTTATAGACGGCTATCAAGCTAAATGGCTTGAGAGATAATATCCAAAAATCCATCTCACTACAACTAAATAGGATCAAATAAACAAGCATGTCTAGCTAGACCATGAGCTACCACGAAGAATTTTGTGGGTGGAGTCCACCACCTAAGAACTATCTAAAACTAAATGTTGATGGAGCCACTTTCCATAAACTTCATCAAGCAGGAATTGGGGCATTGCTGCGAGATCCTCAAGATAATGTTCTAATGGCAACTACTAAGTTTGAATGGGAGGTGGAGTTACCTGAGGTGATTGAATTTTTAGTTGTGTTACGAGGATTGCATCTGATTGTCTATAATATGGGCATTACTCATTATTAAACTATAAACATATCATGTATAATAAAATATACTACGGTTAACTAATGTAATATTAAACATTAAATAATTAACACTAGCTAAACAATACTAAAATATATTGATTACCATGTTTTGAATAAATACCAACTTATTAAAATAGAATACCAACTTATTAGTAAGTATGTGTATAATAAGCATACTAATTAAAATAAAGAATTTGTGAACAAGTAATATTATAATATATATCGAATAAGAATATTAAAACATACTAACTAATTCATAAGACATAGTAATTAAAACAAATAAGATCAAAGCATGCTAAGGACCAAATAAGTAATAAATTTAAATTTAATTTTAAATACTATACATTGGACAATATATATTTAGAATGCATATGTATAATAATTATAAATAACCAATAATTTTCTAATAGAATTCTTTTATCATTTCAATCATTTTCAACGATACCACCAAAACAACAACGAAGAAATATGCCTACCCCCCAAGTCTCAAACTCGTTGACGACTCCCCAACTGAGGAACCCACTCCTCAACAAGTTGATACACAAGAGACAAACAGCCAGTTGGCACCTACCAGTAAGGAAATGTTTTAATAATTAATTATATTCTAATACTCCCAAAGATTGCATTTCATAATTTTAAATTTATTAGTTGATGCCTTGTCACGTCGCAATCGTGGCCTAACATGTGGCCTTACACTTGAGAAAAATAAAAGGCACAAAAAAATCAAGGACACCATTCCTAATAACTCCACTTGGGAAGTGTATGATAGTGCAACTTCACTTTCCTCCTATGTCGATCGATAAACTTGTCCAAGCTTATGCCCCATTTTATGTGCGCTCATGCAGAGAAGTTCCGAACAAGATTAATAAGGATCACGTTCAATGTAGTGTACTGATGAATTAATGTGCCATAGTAGATTCTCTAAGAGATGTTGATTAAATACATTTTTTATGTAATTGACTTTTTAGGATGAATTCGACCTCAATTTTGGCCATAGTGAAGATGTGTGAACTGTGAATGAGTTGATGGCTACATTATTTCGGCATCACAAGAGACAATGTCATGACCACTTCAAGAAATTTGAGACGTTGGAAGAGGCCGCTCTATCCCCTTTTCAGAAAATGAAGTTAGACGATTGGAGAAAGTGTTGTAATCTGTTTGCAAGTCCAGATAATTAGGTATTCTAAATTTATACCCTATAACTTATTTACATTTATATTAGTTAATTAACATAGTATATAGTTTTGTAGTACTTAAGTTCTCTAAATGCACAAAATAGAACGACTTTGACTATCCACCATCGCACCGGTTCAACGTAATTCTAGTGTCTTGCCAATAAAATGGTCACTAATAACTTATAGAAATTCACTAATTGTTATCATATTCTTTTATTTTCAGTACTACCATTAAAAAATTATGAACATTATTTTTTAAAATTACTTATGAGGCTTTGTTAGAAATGTTATGATCCTGAAAATTTCTCCCTCATTCATGTCTATGCTGCTACTCACACCGATTAGCACAATGACTGGATTGATACTGTGCCTAAAGATAATTCTGTAAGTGATGTTATTTGCTATGAATAAATTATGCAACATGTGAATAAATATTATGGTTGGTTTGTATTTCTTTTAATATGTTAGTTATTGTGTGTTTTCTTTATAATTACAGGAAAAAATGATGGGAGGCAGTCAACTTTTGAGAATTATCTCCTAGTGACATAGACATATTCATGCAAGTGCTTGGGACCAAGTCTAGTTTGGTAAGAGGTTTGGGGCGTTCTTTTAAACTTGTCAGTTCATCATCCACGACCTCGACTTTAGAAGTTAATAATTAAAATTACCCAAGTACACCTGGTTCTACATGTTAACACACTACAAGTTGTTAACATCGATTAGTAACCAATATATCTTAATAATGTTAACACACTTATTTTGGTTACAAAAGGAAACTCTTTGAAGAACTCTTCAAAGATAAAATCCTAAAGGGCCACCAAACCCAAGAAAGTCAATTCATTGATTGTGAGAACTACAAGTAAACCGTTTATAAAACCTTTGTAACTAGACTCGTTTACTCAAGACATGCGACCGGCTTGTCTTCTACTGCAGTAAATAGTCAGAACCTCTGACACTCTCCAACCGTTGCCTTTCCTATTGGAACCTCCAGTGTTGAATATCGAATAGAACAACTCCCTCTTGGAATATCTCCCCCTCAATTCCACAAATTGAGCTTCTCGGAAAAAGTCCTTCACACCAAAATTTTCCTTTGCACAATCCCTTGAAGTTCTACCCAGATCCTTAAGCTTTTGATCAATGTAAATATGTGTAGTTCAAGTCCTGAGGGTAAACCCTCAGCTGAATCCTTTATAAATATGTAATGTTGTCATTGACTAGGAGAAGGACTCACCTGACAGGTTTATCCAGTATCACAGTCAAATACGTTTCTAGCAACTTGTGAACACCTTGGACTGGATTATCCTTATAAATTGCATCAAGTTCAGATCAGCTTCAGTTTCTTCAATATGACTTGCTTCTTTATCTCTTCAACTAATGCTTAGACTCTAAACATACTTAGGACTCTTGTTGACTCTTGTCTTATAATACAAATACTTATTCTTATCGGATCACTAGAGTCCAATTAGGATTACATTTATTCCTAACATCATAAGCATCTAATCCTAGCCAAACATAAATTACATTTACAATCTCCCCTTTGGCTGATTGATATGCCAACTTATATTGGATGAATGTAATCTAACATGCAAAAACAACTAACCAACCACCAACAAAGATCTCATATAGATAGTCATACTTTTTAATGTACAACCCAAACTCAAATAACTTTAAATATAACTTTTCAAAAAAAGATTCAAAACAAATGGTGGTGGTGGTTGCATGTTGTCAACATTGCCCAGCTCCTAGCTCCCTCTGCCTGCTTTTCATCCCTTCTCCCCCTATGTTTGGTAGCATCAATCAGAGTCAGATTTATCTTCCCCATCTTCTCTTCCCATTTGTCCACAAACGAGTCAAATTTTAAATGCAAAATTTGAAGTTGTTCAACTACTTAAGTTGATTGTTTTGGGGGAGGATTAGAGGATGTGGATGCCTCATCCTGACTCATTTTCTTTAGACCAACTACTGCTTCTGACTTGGTGACAGTTTTGGAGGAGATCTTCCCATACATTTTGATTGTGGCTTCGGTGCTTCTCAATGGAACTTTAGCTATTTTTGCCAACTTAGTGATAAGGCCTCCAAATGGAAAACTTTCCTTGTCTATTTTGTCAGTTCTAGCCTTTGAAATCACATCAACAATATGGGTGGGGAGATCCATAGGTGTACCTTTCACTAGGGCATATATAAATTGGGCTTTCTCAACTGCCAGTTCAGTATGCCTAGAGATGGGCCACAGATTTGTCAAAACCACTTTGTCTAAGAACCTATATTTGGGGAGCATAGATTTCATAGAGAGCCTATGAATTTTTGGGGGCCATGTAGGTGTGCTGGGCCCAGAAAATAGATCTTTCATTTGGGCCTTAGATGGGGTCCCTATGCCCTTGTATGGAAAACCTGGGTTTTTCACACTTGGGAGCTCATAGAACTCTCTTATGATCTCGGGAGTGATAATCATGTCAACTCCCCTCGCCACAGATGTAATGAAATTGTTATCAACACTTAGTAAAGCATTAGCATAGATGATAAAGTATTAGAATTGCATAATTAAGTTGCTTAAATGAACGATTTATTTTATCAAATGAGAATTGAGCACTTAACTATGTATCAAATTCTAGTACTTGATGTTAAACTAATTGATGCTAATATTTTATACATAAAATTCTATAATTGTTGCAGGACATTTGTGAAAATAATAAAAGAGCAGAAAAGTGCAAACACATGCAGCAACAAGATCATTCGGACAGCCAACAGCAGACCATTCAGACCAACATGCAGAAAAACACATGCAGAAAAAACAGATGCAGAAAAACAGATGCAGAAAAACACATGCAGAAAAATAGATGCAGAAAACGTGGACCTACAAGACAGCACATGCAGAACAGAAAAATCACATGACAGCACATGCAGAACAGAAAAATCACATGATCAGCAGAAGAGCATTCGGACCACAACATCACACATGCAGAAAATTCAACCATGCAGCAGACCAACAAATGTAGACATGCAGAAAAATGCAAACATACAGACCAAACTCACATGGACAGCACACCAATGCAGAAAAAATGTTGCTGGAAGGCAAGCTTTTCTTGCTTCTGCACATGGAAGAAAAATGCACACATGCAGGAGCACATCACAAGGACGCTGGTGAGTGAAAAGAGGCTGGAAATTAATAAGCTGAAAGTCATACAAAGCTACTGCCTCTCCACCGAAATTGACATTGAAGAAGTAGGCTGCCTCTCCACCGAATTTGACATGGAAGTCATTAAAGGCTGCTGCCTTTCCACCTAATTGGATAATATTGGAGAAGGAAGACAGCTGGGTGGTTGAGACACACGGCTATAAAAAGACCTTAGAGAACAAAGAGAGGACACACGGTTCAGTAGCTAGATTTGTTATTGTCTTTTCCTTTGTTTCAGACACTGGGCAGCCAGTTTTATTTAGTTTGTCTTCTTTGTTTCTTTGTTTTTTTATTCGGCTACAGCAGTAGCTAAACTTTGTTTTCATTGTTTCTTTGTTTTATTTATTCGGCTACAGCAGTAGCTAAACTTTGTTTTTATTGTTTCTTCCAGTTTTTCATTCGGCTACAGCAGTAGCTTAGTTGAAGTTTTTTTTCTTCTTCCTTTCATTTCCTTTGGGCAGCGTTAAGTTTCATTTAATTTTCTTAAGTTTTATTCATTTAGTTAGTTTTGATTTGTTTTATCTCTTTGAGCTTTGACCGTTTGAATTGCTGTTTTTTTTTAGTATAGATCATCTATTTTGCATTTTAAAATTTATTCTATGTTAGTAATTTCTTTAATTTTTAATATGAGTTTATTTAGATTACTTTTTATTGTTAGAAATATTATGCATAGCTAATTTCTTAAGCTTGGGTTGCGGAATGGGACGTGATTTGTTTTGGATTTTAGATCGATGCAATATTTTGTTGATAATATTGATTTCACTAAGTTACTAGTTGGATTTAAATTGAAAGTAGATTGAAGCTCTTGCTCTTGTTTTGTTGTTGACGTAAGGCACATCAAAAGCTTGAAAATTATCAAGGCTTCTCTCGTTTGTTTGCTAATGTGTGTTCGGCTAGTAAAATAGAAAATTCCTTAGGAAAATATTGCAAAACTTGAGCTTAACCTTTTTATCTTCCGATTATCAATACCTTGATTGGGTTGTTAATCGAGAAAATTATTTAGAATCCAAAATAAAGAGAGTCCCAAACCCAACCCAAGTGTTCGTTAATTTGTTTTTTTTTTTAGAAACTCTAATTTCAATTTCGATTATCTTTTTGCATTGCATTTTAATTTTATTTTCATCTCTCATACTCGATTCACTTGTTACTCACAAATCTTTTATACGCTTTGATAACCCATTGTCCCTGTGGAATACGATCCTGGACTTATCCTTGATACAACTTGACACTTCTACACTTGGAAGCACATTCGAAACCGAGTCAAGTTTTTGGCGCCGTTGCCGGGGACAACTGGTGTTTATTAGAGCATTCCTCTACTGCTGAGAGGACGTTTGTGGAGCTGTGAATCTCTTCACAGCCTGGGTGACATCTAATCTTTTTCCCTTCTCTCTGTTTATTCTTCATAGTCTTTGATTTTCTGGTCCTGTTTGTATGACTGGTTGGACTAGAGACCATACATCTCGACTGTTTAGGACAGAATCATTGACATCTTTTAGCTCTGCATCATCTTCTGTTGAATCATCATCAGACACTATTAGCATCATGGCTGAAAATGAGCATCATGATAGGGAAGTGGAGAATCCAATCAGGACACTTAGAGAATATCTTCAGCCTGTTAGGACTAGCACACCTTCTTGCATCATTTTACCTATTAATGCAAATGCTTTTAATTTCAAACCTGGGATGATTCCATTGTTACCACACTTTCATGGTATGGAATCTGAAAACCCATATTTGCATATCAAAGAGTTTGAAGAAGTGTGTTCCACATTCGTGGATAGAACATGCACTGATGAAGTCATAAGATTGAAACTGTTTCCATTTTCCTTAAAAGACAAGGCTAAGACATGGTTAAATTCTTTAAGACCAAGATCCGTTGGGACTTGGCAAGAAATGCAAACTGAGTTTTTAAAGAAATTTTTTCCCATGCATAGAACTAATGCTTTGAAGAGACAGATCATGAATTTTGGCCAAAAGGATGTGGAAACTTTTTATCATTGTTGGGAATGATTCAAAGACCTTTTAAATGCATGTCCCCATCATGGATATGAAAATTGGAGGGTCATTAGTTTTTTTTATGAGGGGTTGCAACCAAAAATGAGACAATTTGTGGAGACCATGTGTAATGGAGCATTTTTTAACAAAGAACCTGAAGAAGCTTTTAAATATTTTGATTATCTAGCTGAAAATACACAATCATGGGATACATCTGATGTTCATGATAGGTCGGAAAGTTCAAGGACAATTTCAGGGGGTGGGAAATATAATCAGAGAGAAGTAGATGATTTGAATGCTAGGTTGGCTATGATTTCTAAGAAATTAGAAACCATAGAACTGAAGAAAGTGAATGAAGTACAAGCTGTACCTCAGATTGCCTTGAGCTGTAATATTTGTGAAGGCTAAGGGCATTCAACTAATGATTGCCCAACCATTCCAGCTTTTAAAGAAGTTCTTTTGGATCAATCTAATGCTGTTAATATGGTTGCTAAATCTTTTTCAGGTCCTTATTCCAACACATACAATTCGGGATGGAGAAATCACCCTACTTTCAGTTGGAGAGGTGATCAAGCTGCTTTACCTGCACCCAACATAGCTGGTCCTTCACAAATTGTACCCTACACTATCCAAGGAGGTCTAGGACCATCTCAGTATGCCAACCACATGGTGCCAGCCCAGAAAAAGAACCTTGAAGACAATTTCCAGCAATTATCCACCAACTTCCAGCAGCTGTCCACCAATTTTCAGCAATTCATGCAAAGCCAAGCTGCTATCAACAGTCAAAATTCACAAGCCATTGCTGAGATTCGTGGGTCAGTCACAAGGTTGACTACAACCATGAGTGCTCAAGAGAAAGGGAAGTTTCCTGCACAATCTCAGCCTAATCCCCAAGGTCAAAACCACCAATTTCAAAATATGGCAGGAGATTCAAATGTCAAGCAAGTCAAGGCTATTACAACCTTGAGAAGTGGTAAGGTGATTGGCATTCCAGCTCAAGAGGTAGAAAATAATGGTAACACTTCTAAACCTCTTTCTGAAAATGAGGCACATGATCCTTTGAAATCTGAAAGTGTCCCAAGCACTACACTTGCACCTTTTCCTCAAAGGTTAGCCCCTTTGCACAAAGATAAGCATCACGCGGAAATTCTTGAAATTTTTAAGCAAGTTAGGATTAATATACCATTGTTGAATGATATTCAACAGATTCCTACCTATGCTAAATTTTTAAAGGATTTATGTACCGTAAAAAGAAAATTGAATGTGCAAAAGAAAGCTTTTCTTACTGAGCAGGTCAGTGCTATTATCCAAACCAACACTCCTCCCAAATACAAGGACCCAGGATCCCCTACCATAGCTTGCATGATAGGGAGCTCAAAAATAGGCCAAGCATTATTAGACTTAGGTTCAAGTGTGAACTTATTGCCTTATAATGTTTATGTTCAGCTTGGATTGGGTGAGTTGAAACCTACTTCTATCACATTGCAGTTGGCTGATAGGTCTATTAAGATTCCAAGGGGTGTTGTGGAAGATGTTTTGGTTCAAGTAGACAAACTCTACTATCCAGTAGACTTTGTCGTACTCGACATGCAATTGACTAATCATTCTACCTTCCAAGCACCTGTTATTTTAGGAAGACCTTTCTTGGCTACTTCTAATGCACTCATAAATTGTAGAAGTGGAGTTTTAAAGTTGAGTTTTGGAAATATGACCTTGGAGCTAAATATTTTTAATCTTTGCAGGCAACCGCAAGAAGTTGAAGAAGTTCATGAAGTGAATTTGCTGGAAAATTTCATTGATGAAAATTCTGCACATTATTTTCAACTTATTGATTCTTTAGAAGAATTTGAAGAAGATTTGAAAATATTTGATAATGTTAATGACTCATCTTTTGTTTCCTCAATAGGTCAGCAAGTTACACCACCATGGAGGCCAAAATTTGAGCAACTTCCACCATTGGCATCAACCCTCAAGCCTTCAGAAGAGCAATCCCCAACTTTGGACTTCAAACCTCTTCCATTGGAGTTGAAGTATGCTTTCTTAGGACCACAAAGCACCTTCCCTGTGGTGATTTCTTCTCACTTAACTAGTGAACAAGAAGATAAATTGCTAGAGGTCCTTAAGAAGCATAAAAAGTCTATTGGGTGGACAATGGCTGATATAAAAGGTATAAGTCCCTTGGAGTGTACCCATAGGATTTATTTAGAAGATGAAGCAAAGCCTTCGAGGGAAATGCAAAGAAGGTTAAATCCCACAATGAAGGAAGTGGTTAAAGGTGAGGTGTTGAAATTGCTTGATGTGGGTATCATTTACCCCATCTCGGATAGCAAGTGGGTAAGTCTCATTCATGTAGTTCCAAAAAAATCTGGGCTTACCATTGTTACAAATGAGCAAAATGAATCGATTCCCACCAGAATTCCTACTGGTTGGCGCATGTGTATAGATTATAGGAAGTTGAATGCCGCCACTAGGAAAGATCATTTTCCTTTGCCTTTTCTTGATCAAGTGTTAGAAAAAGTTGTTGGACATGCTTTTTATTGTTTCTTAGATGGATTCTCCGGTTACTATCAATTAGAAATAGCACCAGAGGATCAAGAAAATACCACCTTTACTTGTCCTTTTGGTACTTTTGCTTTTAGGAGAATGCCTTTTGGTTTATGCAATGCACTAGCAACTTTTCAAAGATGCATGCTTAGCATCTTTAGTGACATGATTGAGAACACTCTAGAAGTGTTTATGGATGATTTTTCTGTATTTGGTGATTCATTTGAGAGTTGTTTAACCAATTTACAAGCTTTTTTGGCCAAGTGTGAAGAGAAGCAATTGCTACTTAATTGAGAGAAGTGTCATTTCATGGTACAACATGGCATTGTTCTGGGACATATTGTTTCGTCTAGAGGACTTGAAGTAGATAGAGCAAAAATTGAATTGATTTCTAAACTTCCTATACCTAAGTCAATAAAAGACATTAGATCTTTTCTTGGGCATGCGGGTTTTTATAGGAGATTTATCAAAGACTTTAGCTCTACTTCTAAGCCTCTATGTAAGCTATTGATGAATGATGTAAAATTTGATTGGACACCCGAGTGTCAAGAAGCTTTTTATCGGCTTAAAACTTTGCTAACCACTGCTCCTATTCTTCAACCTCCTGATTGGTCACTTTCTTTTGAAATCATGTGTGATGCAAGTGATTTTGCTGTAGGAGCTGTTCTTGGACAGCGTAGGAACAAACTTCCCTATGTCATTTACTATGCAAGTAAAACTTTGAATTTTGCTCAAAAAAATTATTCTACTACTGAAAAAGAATTACTTGCTGTGGTATTTGTTTTAGAGAAGTTTCGTGCATATATTCTTGGTTCTCCTATAGTCATCTTCACTGACCATGCAGCTCTCAAGTATTTATTGACAAAGAAAGATGCAAAACCAAGGTTGATTAGATGGATACTTTTACTCCAGGAGTTCAATATTATCATCAAGGATAAGAAAGGAGTAGAGAATGTGGTAGCCGACCATCTGTCTAGGCCACAGTTGCTGAAACTGAACAACCAACACCTGTTCTTGATTCTTTTCCTGATGAACATCTTATGTTAGTTGAAAGTTTGCCTTGGTTTGCTGATATAGTAAATTTCTTGGTGACAGGACAAACACCACCTCATTGGAGCGCTCAAGATACACGAAAATTCATGCATGAGGTGAGATCGTTCTTCTATGATGATCCTTACCTCTTCAAGTATTGTTCAAATCAAATCATTAGGAAGTGTGTGCCCAATGACGAAATTTCTGGTGTCTTAAATTTTTGCCATACGGAAGCTTGTGGTGGGCATTTTTCAGCCCACAAAACAGTGGCCAAAATTCTTCAAAGCGGATTTTATTGGCCAACCATGTTCAAGGATGCTTTTAGTTTTTGTAAAACTTGTGAACCTTGTCAGAAATTAGGAGGAATCACTAGGAGAAATATGATGCCTATGCAACCCATGCTCGTGATTGAAATTTTTGATTGTTGGGGGATAGATTTTATGGGACCATTTCCTTCTTCTTATGGCTATTTATACATTTTGCTTACTGTTGACTATGTTTCTAAGTGGGTTGAGGTAGTCCCTTGCAAATCTAATGATCATCAAGTTATTTTAAAATTTTTGAAAGAAAACATTTTTGCATGGTTTGGCATGCCTAAAGCCATAATCAGTGATAATGGCACCCACTTTTGTAACAGGCATTTCTCGGCCTTAATGAAGAAGTATGGTATCCATCATAAAATCTCTACTCCCTATCATCCTCAAACCAATGGACAAGCTGAACTAGCAAATAGGGAGATTAAAAACATTCTTGAAAAAACAGTTAACCCAAACAGGAAGGATTGGTCTTTGAGATTGTCTGATGCCTTGTGGGCTTATAGAACAGCCTTTAAAACCATTTTGGGCATGTCTCCATATAGACCAGTGTATGGTAAGGCTTGCCATTTGCCTGTAGAGTTGGAACACACTTCTTCAAACTCTTTGATATGCAAATATGGGTTTTCAGATTCCATACCATGAAAGTGTGGTAACAATGGAATCATCCCAGGTTTGAAATTAAAAGCATTTGCATTAATAGGTAAAATGATGCAAGAAGGTGTGCTAGTCCTAACAGGCTGAAGATATTCTCTAAGTGTCCTGTTTGGATTCTCCACTTCCCTATCATGATGCTCATTTTCAGCCATGATGCTAACAGTGTCTGATGATGATTCAACAGAAGATGATGCAGAGCTAAAAGATGTCAATGATTCTGTCCTAAACAGTCGAGATGTATGGTCTCTAGTCCAACCAGTCATACAAACAGGACCAGAAAATCAAAGACTATGAAGAATAAACAGAGAGAAGGGAAAAAGATTAGATGTCACCCAGGCTGTGAAGAGATTCACAGCTCCACAAACGTCCTCTCAGCAGTAAAGGAATGCTCTAATAAACACCAGTTGTCCCTGGCAACGGCGCCAAAAACTTGACTCGGTTTCGAATGTGCTTCCAAGTGTAGAAGTGTCAAGTTGTATCAAGGATAAGTCCAGGATCGTATTCCACAAGGACAATGGGTTATCAAAGCGTATAAAAGATTTGTGAGTAACAAGTGAATCGAGTATGAGAGATGAAAATAAAATTAAAACGCAATGCAAAAAGATAATCGAAATTGAAATTAGAGTTTCTAAAAAAAAACAAATTAACGAACACTTGGGTTGGGTTTAGGACTCTCTTTATTTTGGATTCTAAATAATTTTCTCGATTAACAACCCAATCAAGGCATTGATAATCGGAAGATAAAAAGGTTAAGCTCAAGGTTTGCAATATTTTCCTAAGGGATTTTCTAGTTTACTAGCCGAACACACATTAGCAAACAAACGAGAGAAGCCTTGATAATTTTCAAACTTTTGATGTGCCTTACGTCAACAACAAAACAAGAGCAAGAGCTTCAATCTACTTTCAATTTAAATCCAACTAGTAACTTAGTGAAATCAATATTATCAACAAAATATTGCATCGATCTAAAATCCAAAACAAATCACGTCCCATTCCGCAACCCAAGCTTAAGAAATTAGCTACGCATAATATTTCTAACAATAAAAAGTAATCTAAATAAACTCATATTAAAAATTAAAGAAATTACTAACATAGAATAAATTTTAAAATGCAAAATAGATGATCTATACTAAAAAAAACATCAATTCAAACGGTCAAAGCTCAAAGAGATAAAACAAATCAAAACTAACTAAATGAATAAAACTTAAGAAAATTAAATGAAACTTAACGCTGCCCAAAGGAAATGAAAGGAAGAAGAAAAAAAACTTCAACTAAGCTACTGCTGTAGCCGAATGAAAAACTGGAAGAAACAATAAAAACAAAGTTTAGCTACTGCTGTAGCCGAATAAATAAAACAAAGAAACAATGAAAACAAAGTTTAGCTACTGCTGTAGCCGAATAAAAAAACAAAGAAACAAAGAAGACAAACTAAATAAAACTGGCTGCCCAGTGTCTGAAACAAAGGAAAAGACAATAACAAATCTAGCTACTGAACCGTGTGTCCTCTCTTTGTTCTCTAAGGTCTTTTTATAGCCGTGTGTCTCAACCACCCAGCTGTCTTCCTTCTCCAATATTGTCCAATTAGGTGGAAAGGCAGCAGCCTTTAATGACTTCCATGTCAAATTCGGTGGAGAGGCAGCCTACTTCTTCAATGTCAATTTCGGTGGAGAGGCAGCAGCTTTGTATGACTTTCAGCTTATTAATTTCCAGCCTCTTTTCACTCACTAGCGTCCTTGTGATGTGCTCCTGCATGTGTGCATTTTTCTTCCATGTGCAGAAGCAAGAAAAGCTTGCCTTCCAGCAACATTTTTTCTGCATTGGTGTGCTGTCCATGTGAGTTTGGTCTGTATGTTTGCATTTTTCTGCATGTCTACATTTGTTGGTCTGCTGCATGGTTGAATTTTCTGCATGTGTGATGTTGTGGTCCGAATGCTCTTCTGTTGATCATGTGATTTTTCTGTTCTGCATGTGCTGTCATGTGATTTTTCTGTTCTGCATGTGCTGTCTTGTAGGTCCACGTTTTCTGCATCTATTTTTCTGCATGTGTTTTTCTGCATGTTGGTCTGAATGGTCTGCTGTTGGCTGTCCGAATGATCTTGTTGCTGCATGTGTTTGCACTTTTCTGCTCTTTTATTATTTTCACAAATGTCCTGCAACAATTATAGAATTTTATGTATAAAATATTAGCATCAATTAGTTTAACATCAAGTACTAGAATTTGATACATAGTTAAGTGCTCAATTCTCATTTGATAAAATAAATCGTTCATTTAAGCAACTTAATTATGCAATTCTAATACTTTATCACACCCCCCAACTAGCTTTTTGCTAGACTCTAGCAAATAAAGTGAATGAATTCATGCAAAGGTGAGATTTCCAACTACAATTTCAAAAGAAGTTCGAGAATCACATGCCATGAAATAGACTTGTTGAGTTTAAGAACACTGGAGATAGATTAATTTGAATTTTGTATCAACTAAGAGATTTATATACAATTTAGATAATCAACCAAGGGAATTACATGTAACAAAGCTTGCTTTCTTTCAAGTGCATGGAAATGGGGTTAGAATTCCAAGATCGACTACCAAGAGACATTAACAGTTTCAATCACAACAACCAATCTGAGAAAACCACATGGTCTTACTCTAATTCAAAACCATTGTAGTGGCGGCTTTCACGCTATTACACTTTGAAAAGCGCTTACTTTTTTTTTGTAAGGACCCCGGTAATAGGCAGCCTTTTCCACTACACAAATGTAATTTTTATTTTTTTTATGTTTTTAGATTTCCTAGTGGGGGAATCGGACCTATGAATGTGCACCTATCCACACTTTCACAAGTCAGCCCTTACCACTAGTCTACCTAAAGGATTTTTTTTTTTTTTTTTTTGGATCCCTGGCTTGTCCCTTTTCTCATATAATTCATTTCAAATTTCTTCCTAAGCCATTAGGATATGGTTCATTAGAGTCTCAAACAATTGAAGTGTAAATCAACCAACAATGACTCAATGTAGTCTTTCTAGGCCTACAATGTAGTCAACAAATTTTTTTTTTTTTTTTTTAGTGGACCAGAATATGTCTAAGGCATGCAAACCGAGAAATAAATTCTCTTCCACCCCCCAACTAGATTGTAGCATTGTCCTCAATGATGTAAGAGAAACGAAAAGAATTTACACAAAGAGAGCAGTTAAGGGGCAAAACAACTAAAAGAAGAACCAAAAATTCAAAGAAAAACTGAAGGAAAGAGGAAAATGAAGTACCTGGATAGCTTTGAAAGGAATGCAACCAAAATAAAAGATAAAAACTGAAGAACAAAAGAAAACAATGAAAAGAAATGGATAGATTAAGATCCATCAATTAGGATCAAGCAAATGTAGAGTAGATTCCTCAGGTGCAAAGTTAGAAATAAAAGGCTTGAGCCTTTGACCATTAACCTTAAAAATGTTACCATTGAGAGGATTCATTATCTCTATAGCACCATGAGGAAAAACAGTTTGTACCACATAAGGCCCACTCCATCGAGACCTTAACTTACCAGGGAACAAGTGTAACTGAGAGTTGTACAATAACACTTTTTGATTAGGCTCAAAAGTCTTACGTTGGATGTGTTTGTCATGGAAGTTCTTCATTCTTTCTTTGGACAACTTAGAGTTGTTGTAGGCATCCTTCCTTAACTCATCCAACTCAGACAACTGCAATCTTCTCACACAACCAATAGAATTCTCTAACAATTTGAATATCGGGAGCAGGATCTCCCTTAGTGATCTTTTCCCACCCTCTGTCAACAAAACCGTGGGCTATAAATTCAAACTCAGGTTCATTCAAGTCATTTAAGGTTACATCTCTTTCTCCAAGTACGTTTGTTTTGGAGAAAACTATTTTGTATGCACTGTCAGCTTCCTTACTAGAGAACTTGGGTGGTTTTGAGCCTATGGAGAAGGGCTTTTAAGTACTCCCTACTCCCTTATTCGAAGCTAACCCTTAGTCTGCTACCTTAGCTTTCTTTGGTGTTTTCTCAAGTGATTCGAATTCCTCCTTACTAGAAGAATTTTCTGGAGATACCTTCCGGTCGAATTTGGCTTTTTTTGCAATAGTTTTGTATCTCATCTACACAAGAGACTAATCCTTTATGAGTATGACTTTATGAGTATTGACGTAACCTGATCTCAAAGTGAAATAATATCTCCTAAAAAATTTACCCATTCATACTCATATTTATAGAAAATTTTCCAGAAATCACATATATGTTCAATAATTTTTATGGGATGGGCAAAATTATCTAACCCTAACAAAAAGTCATGCAATACAAAGTGAAGAATGAAAACATTAAAGCCAGCCAAATAGAGTCATGCTGACTCTATTCATCACCTTTCTCAACAAAACCCAACATGCATGTTTTTTCAAAACCATATCTAACCCCTTCCAATAGATTTTCAAGTCTTAAACCAAACAGACTTCCAAAAGCTTAAGGTATTTCAGACAACTCTTAAAGAAGCAAGAACAGTAAATTCCTAAAAGGAATCCTTAAGAGACGAACAATCTTCAGAGACTATATTCAAAAAAGATAACTTACCTTGAGATTCTGTAGAAGGATTAACACGAAGAATGAGCTTCAGAAAACACAAACAGATTTTGGGGTTTTTCCTTCTCAATGAGTATTGAAGAAGGCAACCAAGGTTATGGGATATGAGAATCGGGGCTTAATGATAGATTAGTGGTGATGACATGCAATTAATGCTACGGAGCAGTTTTATTTCCAATTTCCCGCCCAAGGCCTGAAACGTGCCATGCACGTAGGCCCCTTTTTCTCTCAACATGTATAGTATGCCTTAGAGGCAACTCTCCACATTAAGTCCAGTTATTTATGCTCCTTTTTCTTTTGTAAATAATTTGGAAAAGGAAAATAATTTTAAAAACCCAAACAAGAAAAAAATGTATATATCATCCATAAGATTTGAGCCTTTTTGAGTAATCCCTTTGTCCTGGACTTTGTTCAACTCATCCCCCTTTTTTTTAGGAGAAGTATTTCCAACTGATCAGTCTTTACCATTGAACATTTTTCTTAATAGAGAACCTCCCAAGAACTCGTGTGTGTGTGTGAGTGAGGCAAAGAAGTCTTTCCATTTTTATTATTTCTTTTGCTCCTTTTTCTTTTTCTTACTCCCCTTTTCTTAAAAACATTCCAAGAAGGATGGACTTTCCTAAAAAGTCAAACTTTATGCTAGGGCCTATATACCTAAAAAGGTATTTCCCTCCAAGCACAGGGTCAAATTGACTCTATATGTCCAGTTTGTATTGCTCATCTTTTTCCATAATGAATAAGGCAATGCTTTTTTCTCTCAAAGACACTTAGAGCTTAGATCCATGCATGAGTGTTTGTCTTTTTCCATAATGACTTTTGAACACCCGACTTTTTCTATAAGGATTGACATGTGGGCATGGCAAGAGGAGACCCTTTTCTATTTGGGCAATAAGTTCAACTAGTTTTAGTCAATTCAAGGCATAGACTCCCCCTTTCTTGGTGCATTATATGAGTATATGCATGGTGTCAACAACTTGTTAAGAGGTCAGATATACCTCCTCACAGTGTAGAGAATAAAATTCTTGAGTGATCTTTCTTAAGAGTTGTGCATCAAAATTAAGAACACATACTAGAGAAGATCTACCACGATCCCAACAAAATCAATAGGTGAAGTCACAATGCTCACAGACGCGGTAGACTAACAAAAACCTGTACCTTACCCATGATAGCCACACAAAGATTGTAAAAAAATAAAAAAATATCAATTAAAAAAAACAACATTTTTTTTATTATAAAGAAAATAAAACAAAAATCAGGGCATGTCACACACACCAACATCCTTCCTTAGAAACTCAAACCTTAGACTATCTAAAAGTTTGGTGAACAAATCTGCCAGTTGGTGTTTGGTGTCAACATGTTCTAATGACACTACCTTTGTTTCAACCAAGTCTCATATGAAATGATGCCTTATATCTATGTGATTGGCTTGCAAATGTTGCACATGGTTCTTCGAGATACTAATGGCACTTGTATTGTCGCAATAAATAGTCATAGTATCTTGAGGGAACCCGTAGTCCTCAAGCATCTTTTTCATGCAAAGAAATTGAGTGCAAAATCTACTAGCTACAATGTATTTAGCTTCAGCAGTGGATAGGGAGATGGAATTTTGCTTCTTGCTCATCCATGCTACCAAATTGCTACCAACATAAAAACAACCACTTGTGGTGCTTTTTCTATCGTCAGCATTACCAGCCCAGTCAGCGTCAGAATAGACAACCAGACTTATATTTGAATCTCTGGAATACTAGATTCCATAGTCATTTGTAGCATTCAAGTATTTCAAGATTCTTTTTACTGCAATGAGGTGTGATTTTTTAGGATTTGCCTGAAATTGTGCACAGACACCTACACTTAAAGCAATATCACGCCTGCTAGTAGTAATGTAAAGAAGACTTCCTATCATGCTTCTATAGAGAGTAGGATCACTGCTCTTACTTGTAGAATCCGAACATATTTTAATTGAAGTGCTCATTGGAGTGCGCGCATGTGTCTTCCCTTCCATGCCAAATTTCTTAACAAGATCTTTATCATATTTAGATTGTGAAATAAAAATCCATTCTTCAGTTTGTTTAATTTGAATTCCAAGAAAGAAATTTAATTCACCAATCATACTCATTTCAAACTCATTTTTCATTTCTTTGGAAAACTCATGTGAAAGTTTATTAAGAGTGGATCCAAACATGATATCATCTACATATATTTGAGCTACAAGTAGATGCTTACCAGATTTTCCTAAACACAGTGTTCGGTCAACTTGACCTCTGGCAAAGTCATTGTCAAGCAAGTATTTTGTGAGTCTTTCATACCATGCTAGAGGTGCTTGCTTCAATCCATAATTAAGATCCATTTTCCAGCACTATCGTAGACTTTGCATTCATCCTTTGAGAACTACACAGAAAGATTATCATCACAAAATTGACTAATACTTAACAGATTAGCCTTGAGACCATTAACAAAAAGAACATTATGAAGATTAGGTAAACCGGGAACATTCACACTTCCCTTTCCTTCCACTGTTGTTGTACATCCATCACCGAAAGTTACTGATCCACCACTGGTGGACTCAATTTTTTTAAACAATCCTTTGTCTCCTGTCATATGTCTAGAGTAAGCACTATCCAAATACCACATGCTAGTGTCCATTGCTTTGAGTGTTGCGTGTGCTACTAGGCATACCGCTTTTTCTTTTACTACCCACTTGGTCTTGAAATCCGTATTTTTTAAATTTTTTGAAAAACATAATTCGGATAATTCACAAAGTTTCTTACCTAGGGTGTTTATTTGATTGCTCAATTTTCCACTTTAAATTCTAGATTCTTATCCTTACTCAAAAACTTATTTCTCTTTCCTTTCCCTCTTGCTTTTCTAAGTCTAAAGCAATTTGTTCTAATGTGTCCAATTATTCCACAAAAATGACAAGTAAGAACAAACATTCGTTTGCTTACCTGGAGAAATCATCATTGACTTGCCTTTGTTAACAGATTTTTTTGAGATATTTTCTGTATTACTTCCTTTCACAAAGGTGATACCTTTGGATGTAGAGGCAGCGGATGCGTTATGATATGAATCTTTGGAAGTATTATATCCCAACCTTGTGCAATCGGGACTATCTCATTGAAACTCTAGTAGTCATTTAGTTTTTGAATGGGAGTTTTTTCTTTCAATTCCTAACACGCTGCCAACTCCTTTTCCAGCACCTCTTTCTGGTCACCCAACTTTGTCAATTCCAGTTCTGTCAGCTTCAGTGCAAATTGTTCTTCTCGTTCTCCATGGTGGTTAGATTTTTGTACAGCTTTTTGTTTACTTTTTGGATTTTCATGAGCTCTACACATAAGTCCTCATATGCTTCCTGCATACTTAATTCATGATTAGACACTTTTGTAGCAACATCAGATTCAGTGTCACACATACCCATGTTGTCTGATGTGCTTAATTTCTATATAAGTTGTCATACTTTTATCATTAATTTTATGCTAGTTTGTGTTTAATTTTCTTATTTATTAGATTTTTTTATTTATTTTTTTATTTTTTTAGGAATAAATAAATTGAAGGAGTCATCAAGAGAATAAGAAACATTCAATTCTCAAAATTCCTAAAGTACTATTCAGTAATTGAAGGATAACTTTTTCTAGGCAACTCCAATAAGGGTAATTTCAGTGTCTACAAAAATACAAGAGAAAATCCTAGAACTTTTATGTTTAAATCCTTGGCCAAAACTGAATATCTAGAAGGCGAAAAGGGCATCAATTCAAAAGTCATAAAACTGCCGAATTCCTAAAATACCCTTCAGTATTTAGAGCATAACTTCTTGTAAAAAGCTTCAATAAGGGCAATATCGGTATCTACGGAAAGCTGAGATAAAAATATAAAAATTTTGTGTTTAATAGGGGGCCGAAAACAAACATCTTTATGGATGAAACAGTGCTTCAAGCAGGAGGTCAAAAATCTGCAGAATTGGAGTTCATCAACGATAAAGATTCTTGATCTACATAGAGTTTCCTTCTTAACTCTTTAATATTCTCTTTGTATAATTCTCATTATGACTTTCAAAATTATTATGGTTTGTTTTGATTAGATTATGAACTAATTTCTATTGCTAAGGCTACGATGTAGCCTCTCCATGACAATCTTAAATCTTATTTCGTTGTGATCATAATTTTATCATTCCTTTTGAGTATACATCATTGAGTTTAATGCCTTCAATTATTTGGCCAATATTTGAATGATTTATTGTGCATGTTAATTCGAGGGATGATGTATGTAGTTTAGCTTCATATGATGTATGCAATGAATTGAACGAAAGACAGGAATGTGCCAACATGATTTGTTTAGCTTTTATATGAAATATTATTAATTTTAATGTGCTCAAATGCTTTTAAATTTGCATAGACATATCTTAGGTTATCTTAGGTTGAGTAATTCTAATTCTACTCTAGAGAAGGTCTTAGATAAGTTAGAATATTTCGTTGTCAAATAAAATGATAATTGATTGATTGTATGGTTAGGATTTGGGATCGGATTAGTTAGGTGAGTCGGATGCCTTAGTATTTTCTTCTTGGGTGAAATCCTCTTCTTTTCAAGTGTTTGGTCAATTCTTTAGTTGTTGATTTAATTTAATTTGTTGTTGTTTTTCTAATTAAAAATCCACCACTTTTCTTGATTTTCAAGTAACTTAGAATTAGAACAATGTCAATAGTTAATTGGTAAATAGTCCTCGTGCGTTCGACATCTTTCTTATACATTACTTGGTACAATTTCATACACTTACAAAATTTCACAACATTGTCATAAACGCATTGTTTGTTCTTGTCAGCATGATCAGTAATGGATGCAGAGAAAGCAATAAAAGAAATTTCACTATTAGAAGTTGTGTCTAAATCTTCAGAATCAGAATCATCACTCAGAGTAGTATTCAAAACTTTTTCCTTTCTTTTAAAATTAGGACATTCAATTCTTATGTGAACAAAACCAGAATATTCATGACATTGCACTTTCTCTTTAGTCTCGATTTTGTCTTTATTCCATTTTTCAAGTTCATTCTTTGTAACAAAATTCTTACATTTTCTCATTTTTCCAAAATTCTTTTTATTAAACAATAATTTTTATAATTTTCTTGGCACAAGGGCTAGGTCATCATTGCACCAATGTTCATCATTAGAATGACTCTCTTCTTTAGTAGTTTTGAGTGCGATGGACTTACCTTTCCTCTATTGTGGAAGAGTAGATTCATATGTTTGCAAAGAGCCTACCAGTTCTTCTACCCGAATTGTGTCTAAATTTTTACTTTTTTTTTTTTATGGCTGTCACCTTTGGTCGAAAACTTTCAGGCAGGGATCTCAAAATTTTTCTCACAACTCATGCCTCCTTCACCTTCTTACCGAGATTGTACCTGGACTTAACAATGACATTTATTTTAGCAGAAAACTCATTAAAGGTCTCATCATCCAGCATTTTTGTTTCCTCAAATTTTGAGGTCAATATTTGTAATTTAGTACTTTTGAACATCTTGGTCCCTTCATGTGTGGTTTCCAAAATATCCCAACCATCTTTGGCATTCTCATACATAGAAATCCTCTTGAATTCGTCAAGTGAAATTGCCATAAAAATGGCATTTAGACCTTTGTTGTTCCAATTGCAGCTACTAGATTGTTCTTTGGTCCATTCTTCTATAGGTGATGTGGGCCTCATCCATCCTGATTCCATGGTTAACCATACTTTGTCATCAAGCCGTTTTAGAAACGCTCTCATCCTTACCTTCCAGTAGGCATAGTTATCACCATCAAATTTTAGTGGTGATGATAATGTTGCCATGATCTTCAAGGGGAATGGATCACACTCAGATTGAGTGAACCACACTCTGATGCTAATTGAAATTATCCAAGTACCCCTGGTTCTACACATTAACACTCAATACAAGTTGTTAACATAAATTAGTAACCAATGTATCTTAATACTGTTAACACACTTATTTGGTTATGAAGGGAAATTCTCTAAAGAACTCTTCAAAGATAAAACCCTACAGGGCAACCAAACCCAGGAAAGTCAATTCATTGATTGTGAGAACTACAAGTAAACCATTTACAAAACCTTTGTAATTAGACACGTTTACTCAAGACATGCGACCCGCTTGTCTTCTACTTTAGTAGGTAGTCAGAACCTCTAACACTCTCTCACCGTTGACTTTCCTACTGGAACCTTTAGTGGTAGAATCTCAAACAGAAAACTCCCACTTAGAATATGCTCCCCCTCAATTCCACGAACTGAGCTTCTCAGAAAAAATTCTTCACACCAGAATTTTCCTTTGCATGATCCCTTGAAGTTCTACCCAGATCCTCAAGCTCTCGATCAATGTAAATTGTGCAATTAAGTCCAGAGGGTAAACTCTCAACTGACTCCTTTATAGATATGTAATGATATCATTGACTAGGAGAAGGACTCAGCTGACAGGTTTATTTAGTATCACAGTCAGATAAGTTTCTAACAATTTGCAAACACCTTAGACTAGATTATCCTTCTTGATTGCATTGGGTTCAAATTAGCTTCAGTTTCTTCAATACAACTTGCATCTTTATCTTGTCAACTGATGCTTAGACTCTAAACATACTTAGGACTCTTGTTGACTCTTATCTTATAATACAAACAAGATGTGATAAGAGTTCGAATTCAAATACTTATTCTTATCGGATCATTAGAGTCCAATTAAGATTACATTTATTCCTAACATCATACGCATCTAATCCTAGCCAAACATAAATTACATTTACAATAATCTCACCAAGGATTTATATGCAACATGTCAAGCAATTGAACAGATGGAGTCGAGATAGCTAGAGTTGGAGTCTCTATTATCGCAACAGTCAAATTTAGATATGTATTTGTAGGAACAACAAAGAGACCATGAGGAAATAATATGCATTGAAGTCCAAGAACAAGTATAGAGGTAGATGATGGTCCAAATGGAGCGTGTTGTGTCACTGTAGTATAATCGCAATGTGCGAGGAAAAAAGGAGAAATAAATTTTATCAATATTATCTCAATATTATCATTGTTTATAACTTTTCATATCTAATTTTGTAACTCTATAAGACATTATTAGTTGTTAAATTTATAGTGTAATATGATACAAGTGGTATATTTTTTAATTTTATGAAATTAGTATTTCTAATATGTACGCTCAAATGTAAATAAGAAACGTTCGAACAAAACACTACCAAATTATAACAAACCATTCAAGCGTAGTGCACTTTGTTTGAATGTACCCCCCCTCATACAATCTAACCATTCGAATGTTAAACCAAATGTACCCACCCTCATACAAACATCTGAACGTCAGGCAATTCATGTTCCAGCGGTTCTCCGTTGAGTAAATATTAAATGTTCGAAATGAAAATAATACACGTCAACTTCTGTTGTTCGAATGTTAATCAGTCAAGTTTACGTTCAAGCGTTTATATATACATTTGAAGGTTAGTTTCTGTGATAGATTTTAACTATTACAAAAAATTTTCATGTTTGAATGTTACATCAATTGTGACATTTGAACAGTAAACTATTGCAAAATTCTTTTCTATGATCCCTTTTACGTGACCGTTGTGGTGACATTTTAAATTGTCACAAACTAGTTTTAGTGATGGTTTGTCATTTCTAGTAACAGTTTTGTCTGTCACAAAAGCCAAATTCTATTGTTGTGAATTGACATAAATGAAAACTATATTAATGGAACATAAACATGTCACAAAAAATATTCTTTTTCTTCTTTATATATATATGCCTCAACATTGTCAACATTGTTGTCAGTAGTACTCCCTAACCAGATCCTAGACTAGCTCTTGTCAATATTGTTTATTGAAGATTAGATCACACTGGTGCTTACAGCCAAGCAGCTTTAGCACAGGAGAAACAAGTTGGTCTTTGACTCCCAATTCCTATCCCCCCTAGCAAGTCGCCAAGCTAGTTTCTTCTAGTATATCAGAGATTCAATTGCTAAAGAGGACCCAAGATAAGAAAACTACTTTGATCTCCACCCTACCCCAGTGGTGCAAACCCCCCCTACACCATTACAAAGTCAACTGGGGTGCTACTACTAACAAAGTTCACTGCAGAGTTGGCATAGGGGTAGTTATTAGGGACTAGAATGGGTGTGTCACAACCACCCTAAGATCCACCTGTGCCTCCTTCCTTGACCCTCTGTTGGGGAAAGCTATTGCAGCTCTGAGAGCTGTCAAATTTTGTGTTGATCTAGGCTTCAACTTTATCATTCTCGAAGGGGACTCATTGACTGTGGTTAAGGCAATCAAAAGCCTTGAAGAAAGCTGGAGCTTAGTAGGTCTTCTCATCTCAAACATTAATCAGTTTCTGATAGTCTTAGGTGATTGGCAAGTTATCATATAATAAGGTAACTCAATACAGTGGCCATTGTTTAGCTAAAAGCTCACTAGAACTCTCTTAGGAGTCTATTCACGTAGAGGATTATCCTCATTGTATTCACAACCTTTTTGTTTGATTATTAATACAGATGGAACATTTTTCTCAAAAAAAAAAAAAATATTCCTCAATTTGTGGAAACCATAATTTTAATTTACAATGCACATAAAATATCAATATATATGGCCTTTATGATATGTGCTTATTAAATGGAATAATAGGTAAAACGAGATTGAGATCAGATTTATTGTTGAGTAAAAAATCTTTTGTAACTAAGCATCAACTTCAAAATCACCTCTCGCTAGGATGAAAGAGCTGGGATGCTTTGTTCATTCTTGAAGAAATTAGTGGGATCGACCATGGTCTTCACATGAACCAACCTGTTAAAGTTGCTCTTGAAATATTTAGTACCCCATGTACTTGCCTGTCTATAGCTTGTGTTGCCTTCCTTACTATTTGTTCCAATGTCAAGGTCCCTATAATTGATGTATGCTGCTCTTGGAGATTTTGAAACATAGGCAGCCATGTAACTGTAAAGCCTTCTGATCCAACTTAAATGCCTCTCAGATGCCACAATTCCTTCTTCTTCCCAATTCACCAAGTGTTGGATTTTGTAGATGTTACCAACTCTATGTGGGAAACGAATTGCAGATCTGGGATTTCACTCATTCTTCCCCCATACGGACTAAGGATCAATTCTGCTTCCTTGGCCTCTTTTTGGTAAAATCTCTCCCAAATCCCTTCCAAGCCAACTTCTGGAATAGGTCCATCACGTAGTCAGATTTTGCTTTGAAAGAAGTTGGTCTTGTTAGAGGAGTCCTGCTTAGCAATACATCCAAGGATTCCCCAATTGGAAACCCAACGAAGTAAAGGGTAGATTCAATCTAGCTCATTTCAGAGCAATCTTCTCTTACCAAACCTAGTTTAGGGAAGCTCTCTTGCATCAATGAAAGGAGATTATCTATCCCTTCGAGATACAAGGAATTAAATGAAGCTTGTATTGTTCTCCTCCCTTCTTGGCTAGAATTGGCAGCACTTAAGGTGATGAGAATGAATAGGTCTTCATCAAGCTTGTCTGCAACATATTGCCACCGATGAACAAGCTTGGTTGCATTTTGTTCCAAGTTCCTATTAACTGTGAATACAGTCACAGTTGATGGAACATGAACCAGCTTGATTTTCCATGCAACAATGACTCCGAAGCTAGCCCCTCCACCTCCTCAAATGGCCCAAAATAGATCTTCTCCCATGGATTCTCTGTCGAGGATTCTGCCCTTAACATCAATCATTTGGGCGTCAACAATATTATCTGCAGCAATGCCATATTTGCGCAACAAGGTGCCCCACCCTCCCCCACTGAAGTGTCCACCAACACCCACAGTTGGGCAAACTCCCGCAGTAAAGCCAAAGTTTCTACTTTTCTTGGCAATCCTATAGTATACTTCACCGATAATGGCACCGGCTTCGACCCATGCAGTGCCATTTTCTACATCAATATTGATTGAATGAAGATTTATCAGATCAAGTATGATAAATGGAACATAAGAAACATAAGAAAGGCCCTCATAATCATGACCACCGCTTCTAACTCTTATTTGCATGCCATGTTTTTGGGAACACTTAATGCTTGCTTGAATTTGGGAGATATGCAATGGCGTAATAATGACTAGAGGTTTCGGGGTGGCAGGTGTTGAGAATCTAAGATTTTGTATGGAGAATTCCAATACATACGAATATGAGGAATTGGCGGGAGTGTAAATGACTTGAGAAAAGAGGAGGTGGAGTTTCCAGTATCAAGGGTCAGGCATTGAAGGAAGTCTTCATGGGTGTGAGCCGAAGTAGCCCATAAAAATGAGAAAAGAAGAGTAATAACAAATGGAATAAGCACTGAAGAGCTAACGTCGGGCTTCATTTTTGTTTGTGTTTCTGATGCAAGCTTCCTTATTTATAGTGTTATGAGGAGATATATACGTACTTTGTTGAATACTGGGAAATTAAAGTGAAAATTGTACGTACAATGGTGGGCATAATACAGCTGTTGGATATAACGTACATATTTTGTAACTTTGCAGGAAACCATGGATTCGTTCATAGAAAATGAGAAAACTTGCAGCTATCGTGCACGTACGTACTACGTAGTATATTAGCCCAAATTGCTTGGCGATTTGAGAACATAGAACTTTGACAAAATTAATTTTCATGAGTACGTACATGACTTTTCTTCAGCAAATTAATTGTCTGAATTGCGTATATGCATTAGGTTGTAAGACATTTTGTGTATAATAAGTCCACTCATTTAATATGATAAATTAGAAAGTTAAATTTTAATAAAATTTATGATAATTTAAATTTTAAATATGAAACATTAATATATAAATTGATACATATATTTCGCCCTGCGTGATCGTGTTTCTGATTTCAAGACCGTAATATTGTCAGTTTATTTTTGCAAGAACATTATAGTTTAATATGGCGCCGTCAAAACGCGAGCTTTACACTAATTACGTACCTTGCAGATTGTACGTGGATCGAATTAATTTGCATAGTTAGCCACGCGGTGGAATAGTAAAAGCTCAGCCTTCGAAAATATCACGATCTTCCATCTTTACTGAAGATTCTAAAAAGTAAAAGGGGCGTTATTACCATCTTAATTTCAAACTAACACGATCTTAATAAATCATTTTTTTGTTGAATTATCTATTAGTATTTACGATGATCGTTCTAAAGTTTTATTTGGATGTTAAACTAATCGAGTTTATTATAAATAGTAATAAATTAAAATAATAAAATAAATTTTGTGAGATTTACTTAAAATTATCAATTTAAATGTATTTAAATTTTAAGATAAGTTTATATATATTTAAATAAAATTAAAAAATATTATAAATGTTCTGTATAAAGAATTATTAAATTAAAAAAAATTATGAATTTTACGAGATTTTATCTAATCAACTGTCCAAGGTTCTAAAATTTAATTTTCATATAAATGAAAAAATTCCTGCCCACATTGTACGTAGAAGCATCTGACACGTATGCATGCCTACATTGTCCTTGCTTGTTCCGCATGCAATCTTACCAAGTATAGAATATATGAATTTATGAAACTAGGGGTCCAACTTTGAATCAAGAAAATTTATTAAAAGGAGCTGCTAGGGTATTTACATGCATTAAATTTATCTTTTAAAACAAGTTACGTTATATCATATTAATGGTAATCGAGGTGGAAGTTGAAATTCAAATAGAATTATTTGCATAACATCTAAGCTAGGTTAGGGTTGGATATACAAATGATTTCAATTTATCTCATCTCATTATTACAACTTTCTTAAATTCTTACAAAAAATATAATAAACAATTTAATTTTTTCAAATCTTAAAATAATAATAATATTAAATAATAATAATAATAATAATATTTTATTCAACTTTTAACTTTCATCTAAAATATCAAATCTCATCTCACTATTCAAACATCACCTTAGTAGGCTGGCATTATTTTTAGAAGATGGTATGGGCTCAAATGGGCCGAGTTGCTGCTCATGAAGACTCTACATGATTCTTATGAATGTAACTTGAGCTTTTCTACTCATCATTTTCTCATATCAAACTCACTTTCTTTTAAAGATTTTTTTTTTTAAAAAAAATTAGTTTTACGCTTCCTAAATTAATTAATTTTTTCTACTAATCATTCATATATCACACATTTGGTAAGAAAAAAAAATTAAGCCGTGTAGTGTGTGATGTGGAGATGATTAGTAGAATTTTTCTTGTAACTTTGTATGGTATAACATATAGAAAATAAGATTTAACTTATGATGTTTTATACACTTTCTTTCTAAGTAAGATTAATAATTACTAAGAAAAAGAAAATCAATAATAGCATGGAAAAAAAATAGTAGGAAATTGAGCCCATAAGTATGTTATGAAAAAAAAGTGGTTCTACCCAACACTACAGCTAGAGGGGAGTGAATAGGTGTAATCCAATTTTTATGGCCTTTTAAAAATTAGACAAACAAGCAGTTAATAAATGAATTAAGTAACACAAATAATCAACACATGATTTTGATTATGGAGTGGAAACTCATTTGAAGAACATCTTCAAAATCTAAAACCACTCCGGGTGTAAGACACCACCTCAAATCCACTATAGAAATTTTAATTTGTTACAACCAATTTAGAGACACTCACAAAACCTTTGTAGTAGCTAAACTTGGCTTGTAACACCACAAGTGACCCACTTGATCTCTACACGCATGTAGTGTCGGAACTCCGACCTTCCTATAGCTTCCCACGAGAACCTCTCAATCTCTGCATCAACAGCAGCTTCGGACTCTTCCAGCCAACAAAAATGTCCACTTCAATGGACTCAAGTAAGAGTTGATTTTGAATGTGTTGTGGTGGAGAAATGTTTATCCAAGAGAGAATCAATCAAATGGGGGAGAGTTTGCTCTAAGAAGTTCTTGGAGGCTCTTAGGTTTTTGCTCTAATTCTCCACACCAAGAACAGAAGTTAAGCTATTCTATTTATAGTTCCCATCAAATGAGGCGCTTCAAAACCCTACATTGTAAGTGATCTGGAACATTGGCTCGAGCGAAGTATCGAGCGAAGGTCGAGCGCCACAATCTGCCTAAGTTTGCTCGAGCGCCCTGTCGAGCGAGTATCGAGCGGTTGACTCTGCCTGAGTTCGCTCAAGCTCAGTGTCGAGCGAGGGTCGAGCGACACACTCTGCCTGGGTCTGCTCGAGCTCAGTGTTGAGCGATGGTCAAGCGGTTGACTCTGCCTGAGTTAGCTCGAGCTGCATGTCGAGCGAGGGTCGAGCGGTTCAATCTGCCTGAGTTCGCTCAAGCGCCCTGTCGAGCGAGTATCGAGCGGTTCAATCTGCCTGAGTTCGCTCGAGCGAGGGTCGAGTGAGGGTCGAGCGAAGTCACCTTCTTTTGACCAATAATGAGCACACTTCAAGCCTTTCCGCAACAACACTTGTTACAACATTATTTTACACAGGTTTTCACAAGAATATGCCAATATGCTCATTTTTCCCTCCACAATCTCCCCCTTTGGCATTTCTGTGCAAAACCTCTAACCTATATATATGACTTAATCCTAGCACACCCAACTAGATCCATATTCTTGAACATGTTGAAATATTTCTGCACACGCTTAGCAAACAGTTAAACATACCCATTCACATATACACAAAAACGTATTTGCAATTCTCAATTCATAATTCATGAACAGTCATGTCAAGTACAGGTTTTAGAAAAGAAATATTTCATTAAGCAACAAATTAGAGATTGAGTTCAAGAAACATTAGTCAAACAACAGCAGCTAACATGAGATATAAATCAACAAACATAACCAAAAGCTGTTGTTGCCCTAAAAAAATGTGTTAGTAACACTCCCCCTGAGTTAGTACAAGTAACACTCCATACTCCCCCTGAGTTAATACTGTACTACTCCCCCTCAACAATATCTCCTCCTTTTTGTCACAAGAGGCCAAGGGTCTTAATCATCACCATCGGCATCCTCATCATCCTCATTAAGCTACCTTTCAATGTCGTTGAAGCGTTGGGTCACAAGCTACTGCAGGTTATCGACTTTAACATTGAGGCTGTGAACCATAGCATCTATATTATCGAACCGGGCGTCAAGGCGGGCTAGATACTCAAGTACCTACTGAAGACTAGGCTCCGATGAACCGGGGGCTGAGGAGGATGGCTAAGAGTTGGATGGGGCCGAGGTAGACGGCTAAGAACTAGATGGTCGAGAGCTCGAAGGCTGAGAGGAGGGAGCGGGAGGATGCTCAACATGGAGAGGGTGTGGAGTGGTATGAGCACGACTGAGCTGGACCGTCCTACGACCAATAGGAGCCTTAAGTGCAATTCTAGGCTCCTGAGGATGTAAAGCAACAGAATGGGAGAGGGCTAGTCGAGTGATTAGACACGGTAAGGGCAAACCAGTCCGTGTTTTGGAGGATCGATATGCCTCAATAATAACCCGACACAGAAGACTTCCTAGATCAATGGAGACACCATTGATCAAGGCTAGAATGACACGGTCAAGACCCACATCACTATTATGACCAGTAGGATCTAAGTTCATAAGAACAATCCTACTGAGAATGAGGTGATCAGGTATAAAACGAGCAGTTGAAATAGGGGTTGTCCCTTCCCAACTACTAGGCCGACCACAAAGACAACTAGCAATGACTTGTGGACTGGGAGGAGATGTCCGTGACTTATGGGAATATGATGCTCCTCTACATTCGATATGTACTCTTGGTGTGAAACAGTTTGGTCTAATATGGCCTAGCTTCCCACAGTGATGACATATGGGGCTCATGTTGCGAGCTCCTTGTCTTTTGGAAGGAAGAACAGACTTTTGCACTTGCATAGGCTTCTTACCCCTTTCAGATGGATGAGCCTTCATTTTCTCAGTCATTTCAGGAACAAACACTGTGGTTCTCACATTTTTACCGAAGGCTTTTGAGCTTGAAGGAGCATCAAGATTCTCTTCAAAATAGCCTAAACCACTCTTATCACTAGAGGACTCTCCTAAACTTAGGAGTTTGTCAAGCTGGTTTGTCCCAATGGAGAATTTCTGCAACTTAGTATTTAACAAAGTTAGCTCATTTTCATGAGTTGTCACTTTATCTTCCAAAGTCACATTCCTCTTTTGTAATTCATCTGTTAGACCAATGGCTTCTCTTAGTTTGCCTTGAAGTCCTTCATTTTCTCTTTTGCATAAATCTATTTCCTCAATATGTGCTTTATTGAGTTTCCTTAATTTCACACATTCCTTATACAACTTCTCATAGATTTCCTGCAAGTCATCTTCATCACCGGATTCATTTTCAGAAACACTCTCAACTTCAACCACAGATGAACTGCTATGACTTTTCCCTACAACAGAGGAAGTGAAAGCCATGTAGTTGACATTTTTCTTCCTGGGAGAACTCTCTTGTGAGTCACTTGACTCAGACTCACTATTAGTCAAGGAAGCAGCATTAGCTTTCTCTTTGGCCTTTTTGTAATTTGCACACTCAAATCGAATGTGACCAAAACCATGACATTCATGGCACTGAATATTGTCCTTGACAGCTCTAGTTTCTTGCTTATAGCTCCCTTCTCAGTTTTCTGAACTAGAACCTCCATTGAAACCTTTGAACCTTCTCTTCTCCTATCTTGGGTTTTTCTGGGCAAACATCTTCCTAAATTTTTTTAGCATAAAATGCTATCTCCTTGTCATTCATTGCAAGTTCATCAGAAGATTCACCAGACTCCTCTCTAACAGCATTGAGGGCTATGGACTTGTTTTTCTTATCCATAGGAAGAGTATATTCATAGGTTTGTAAAGAACCCACCAACTCTTCAATCCTCATGTTGTCCAAGTCTTTGCTTTCTTCTATCGCAGTGACTTTGGGATGAAACCTCTCAGGAATAGATCTAAGGACTTTTCTCACAATTCTGTCCTCAGGAATTCTATCCCCTAAATTAAAACGAGAATTGACAATATCATTAAGTTTGCTTTAGAAGCCATCAAAAGTTTCATCATCCTTCATCCTAAGTTCTTCAAAGTTGGTGGTCAACATTTGAAGTTTAGAATTCTTTACGGCCTTGGTACCTTCATGGGTAACCTCAAGAATGTCCCATGCCTCTTTGCAATTTTCACACATGGAGATTCTCTTGAACTCCTCCTGGGCCACAACCATGAACATCGCATTCAAGCCTTTACTATTCCAACTACACTCATTGACTTCATCCCTAGAGTAATTTTCCACATTCTTGGGGGTTTGGACTCCCTCAATGACTACGACCGGTTGTTTCCATCCCTTTGTTACTGAAGCCCACACTCGTTCATCCACAGACTTAAGGAAAGCTCTCATTCGAACTTTCCAGTACGCATGGTTGCTTCCATCAAAAAATGGTGGAGATGTGAGTAATTGAGACCTATCCATTTAAACCACTACAGTAGGATCACACTCAGGAACTAAATCCTAGCGGAGTGAACCTGCTCTGATACCAATTGAAAAAGCAGTGGTTCTACCCAACACTACACCTAGAGGGGGCTGAATAGGTGTAATCCAATTTTTATGGCCTTTTGAAAAGTAGACAAACAAGTAGTTAATAAATGAATCAAATAACATAAATAATCAACACATGATTTTGATCGCGGAGTGGAAACTCATTTGAAGAACATCTTCAAAATCTAAAACCACTCTAAGTGTAAGACACCACCTCAAATCCACTATAGAAATTTTAGTTTGTTACAACCAATTTAGAGACACTCACAAAACCTTTGTAGTAGCTAAAGTTGGCTTGCAACACCACGAGTACCCCACTCGATCTCTACATGCATGTAGTCTCGGAACTCCAACTTTCCTATAACTTCCCACGAAAACCTCTCGATCTCTGCATCAATGGCAGCTTCGAACTCTTCCGGCCAACAAAACTGTCCACTTCAATTGACTCAAGTAAGAGTTCATTTTGAATGTGTTGTGGTGGAGAAATGTTTATCCAAGAGAGAATCAATCAAATGGGGAAGAGTTTACTCTAAGAAGTTCTTGGAGGCCCTTAGGGTTTTTGCTCTGATTCTCCACACCAAGAACAGAAGTTAAGCTGTTCTATTTATAGTTCCCATCAAATGAGGCGCTTCAAAACCCTACATTGTAAGTGATCTAGAACATTGGCTCGAGCGAAGTATCGAGCGAAGGTCGAGCGCCACAATCTGCCTAAGTTAGCTCGAGCGCCCTGTCGAGCGAGTATCGAGCGGTTGACTCTGTCTGAGTTCGCTCGAGCTCAGTGTCGAGCGAGGGTCAAGCGACACACTTTGCCTGGGTCCGCTCGAGCTCAGTGTTGAGCGATAGTCGAGCGATTGACTCTGCCTGAATTCGCTCGAGCTGCATGTCGAGCGAGGGTCGAGTGGTTCAATCTGTCTGAGTTCGCTCGAGCGCCCTGTCGAGTGAGTGTCGAGCGATTCAATCTGCCTGAGTTCACTCGAGCGCCCTGTCAAGTGAGGGTCGAGCGAAGTCACCTTCTTTTGACCAATAATGAGCACACTTCAAGCCTTTCTGTAGCAACACTTGTTACAATACTATTTTACACAGGTTTTCACAAGAATATGCCAATATGCTCATTTTTCCCTCAACATGTTATAATCTAAGTTTCTTTAAGACGTTAAATTGTAGCTATGGTAGATTTTTATCACTACAACAAATATGCTTTTTAGTGATAGATTAGAAATAGTGACGGTCTCCAAACCGTCACTAAAATGCATTTTTTGTGATGGACTGTGGGGACTGTCACTAAATGTTGGGCAAAAATTTTTTAACGTTCGAACGTTTCAGTTATTTTGTTCGCATGTCACCTTAACATTTAAACGTTATGTCTATTTATGTGCAAGTGTTAAAAATTTTAGCACCAACGTTCGAACGTTGTGTCTACTTACGTGCGAACGTAAAAATTATTAGCACCAAAGTTCGAACGTTAAAGTTGTAAAGTTCAAACGTTATATGTTAATTTGTAGAAATTAACCATAATATATATTTGTTTAATATTAAGGTTGCATAAGCTAATATTAAAGAAAATTGAGAGTAGAAATTAAGCTACAATACATACATTAAATAATATTGTCCATTACATATGTCAAAAATAAAAAACAAAATATAATTAATTTTTACAAATGATATTCAGAACTACTAGTTTACAAATGATTGAAACTCCTCAGTCAATGTCTCAACCTTATTGTTTAGCACATCTACATGATGTGCAAGAGGTGCGACAACTTGATCTATATGCACAATCTATCTATCGATCTGTCGGTCTATATGCGCCTTCATATCTATCATCACTGCATCAACCCAAGCAGGTCGCACATCCCCTACAGATGCAACTGCTGGCTGCTGACTACTACTCACAGATGGGTTAGCAACACAGGCCCCAGACTCGGTCGGAGGAACAAGATTTAATATAGGACCATATTGACGCCGATCTGAGCCTTTCCCCTGTCCAATGCTCTGACAGTGTATGGTCATGTCAATGGGGCTCATCTGGTTTAGCATCATCTCCTCCACCTGAAGTGGCACTCCCTGGTCTAGTAATAAGCGACTTATCATGACTCTGTAGGGAGATTGTCCGTTGTAACAATGCTAGCCTCGTAATGGATCCACTCAAATATAACGAGTGGCAAGTCAATGGGCTCTCCACTTGCCAAGCGAATCAGGAACTGTGCACGAGCTCGACTGAATGTGGTCTTATGTGCCACAAGGTCTACATTTGTTACAACAAAAATTTGCAACATGTGAAAGAAAGGCAGCAGCTGATTCTGGCTGAAGGAGTTCGGCCTATCGAGCTTTGTGCAGTCTTTGCCAATGAGGATATAGAAATCTTGATCTTGCTCCTCATCACCAACCTCAGGAGCAACATTCTTCCCCTCGGGCTGATCTTCTTCATGACTGGGCATAGTGTCAACATGGCTCATAGATGAATCAGAAGTGGCTAGTTCTGCCTCAAATGTGCTTGCTCATAACTGTCGCCTTAGGTAGTATACACGGAATCTGTAACTAGGCGATAATATCTGCCAAGAACTCAAACTGTACACCGCGTATAGTGAGGGTATGGGAGGATGCATCGTTAGGCATGGTGGTCATCCCAATCTAAAATTAACAAACCATTGAGGGGTAAATCTTTCCCCTCAATATGCATATTGGGCACCAGCCTCTGGTGATGAAGACGTCTCTTGGCGTCTTTTACTCCCAGCTGAGCTCATCGAACTCATTAATAAGTATTTCTCGTTCACCCATAATTGTTCGTGCACCCAGCCGAGCAATGTCCTGATTGCCTCCATATCCCTCCCTCATTCACCCATAATTGTTCTTATGTGTTTTGATCTTTCAAACTACAGGAAAAAATGATGGAGATGTGCCAGCTTCCAAGGAATCCTCTCCTAGTGGCATAGACATTTTCACGCAAGTGCTCGGGCCCAACTCTAGTATGGCAAGAGGTTTGGAACGATCTTTCAAGCATTCCGGTTCATTCTCCTCAACCTCATCAACTTCACAAATTAATAATCTTACCAAAGATTTAGAAGCTGCATGACGCAAGAATGAATATATGAGGTCCAGACAGCGAGAGTTAGAGTCCCTCTTACAGTGACAGTCTCATTTAGAGACGCGTTTGTAGGACCAACATAGAGGCCAGGAGGAAAGAATATGCAGTGAGGTCCCAGAGCAAGTGCAGCGAGAGATGATTCTGCAAATGGAGCGTGTTATGTCATTGCAATAAAATCGTGGTGGACGAGGAAAGAAAAAGAAATAAATTTTATTAGTGTATTAAATTTTTAATATCTAATTTGAAAGCAGTTGCAAACATTGTTGGTTGTGAAATATATTATGTAATATGGTACAATTGGTATGTTTATTAATTGGATGAGTTTAGTATTTCTGATATGTATGTTTGAATGTAAATAAAATATGTTTGAATAGTATTTCACATTCGAACACACGTTCGAATGTAACTACACAAAATTATAACAAAACGTTCGAACGTTTACACCGTCAAATGAACATAACATTCAAATGTTTAAATGTTTAACGTTCCAAACCTCCGAACGTACCTCTTGCATTCGAACTCTAGTTTCTTGACATTCGAATGAACGTTCAAACGTTATGATACGTACGTTTAGACATTGGTGCATTGACATTGGAATCTAAATTCAAACGTAACGTTCGGATGTATAAACTTTCGAATATAAATATGATACGTTCAAACTATAATCAACAAACGTTACCTTCTCTCATTCGGATGTCAATTGGTTTAGTTTACATCAAAACGTTATATTTTACATTCGAATGTAATTTTTTGTGATAAATTCTAACCATCACAGAAAAGTAAACATTTGAATGTTATATCAAATGACACATCACCAACTGTCATTAAAAATATTTTTAGTGATGATTGTACAGTAAACTGTCACCAAATGTATTATATGACGCACATTACATGACAGTCGTGGTGACAATTTATAACCGTCACCTAATGTATTTTATGACGTTTTGTTCATTTCTTGTAACAGTTTCATCTGTCACTAAATCTAATTTTTGTTGTAGTATATATGGTCTTGATTTTCATAATTCCTATCTAGATGCATTCTTATATGGACTATTTTGTACTTGGGTAATTTTTATTTTTATATTAATAAAATATTTCCTATTTATGAAAAAAGTCAGTATATTTTGCAAGAAATGAAATAAATGGGATCCATTTAATTATTAGCTTATTATCATCAGTCTAGCAATCTAGCTAACTAGCTTATTAGCTTTGGCTTATATATATAACAAGAGAGAAGAATTTGTTGAGATTGATTGAAGTGAGTTGACAAATAGAGATTATCACATCCTATCGCTGCATCTAAAGATAGGAAAGCATGAACAGATACCAACTCTAGAGAAAATAAAAGCATATATAATATTCCCACGTTGAAGATAGTGGCGTACATGATTTGATTGTAATGAATAAAGCTGGCACATGAACCTCACCTGCACGTACATTATTGGAAATAAGCAGCACGAATGGTGGTTGGTGGATTAGCGGGCAAAGAATCCAATGGTAGGGAAATATTTGTGGTAGTGGTAGCTTAGGCCTGGGGGCCAAGTGCCGCTTTGCCAACCCACTCAATCAACCCCTATCTGGGGTAGGACTGTTCATCCAGGCTGGGTAAAACCCGGCCCGAATTGGAATTCGGATAATCGGGTGTCCAGTTATGGTTTTCAGCCTAGGAAGAAATCCGCATTTATAAACCCGAGTGAATGCAGGCTGAAACCTGGGTTTAAAACCAGTACCCGAGTTTTGTTTAAAACCCACTTAACCTAGTTCCCTCCTCACAGCTCACGACCCAGTGACTCAAACTTCCCACTTCTCAGGACCCAGACGACGCAAAGATACCTAGGGCTTTAGCAACTTAGACTCTCAGTTCCCACTTCCCACTTCGAGTCTCTCTCTCTCTCTCTCTCTCTCTCTCTCTCTCTCTCTCTCTCTCTCTCTCTCTCTCTCTCTCTCTCTCTCACCCACACTAAAACCCTAGCCTCCTTTGTTGATCGAAGTACAGATTTTACCTACTGATTGAAGTTTTGCTCCTTTGCCAATCGAAGTCAGTTTTTCTCATTCTCTCTCTATCTGGATCTTGCTTTTTTACTATATTACTTTGCTTTATCCTGTTAATGGGTTTCTACTATTTTAGATGGGCGATGTGATTGTGCATTAGATGGGCACAAATTATAAGTGTATGTTTGTAAACCAAACAAATAGTAGAATGAGTAGCAGAAATCAGACAGTTTGGTCGATGTGATACATGTAATTGATGTTTATGATTTCACAAATTGATGTGAAAATGGCTTATCTTTTGTGTTTCGAATATTGGATGTCGTTTCAATATTTTAGTACTGTCCTTCATTAATGTGATGGTGATTTTGTTTTATTAATCATCAACCAATGATTTATTACCAGCATAATAACTTTCTGCATATTGCCAACTTGAGAGCTGCTTGACAAATGGACGTATATTTGGTAAAGGTTCACATCATGACCATTTCACTTACTCCCAACTTCAAAGATTAAAAAATTAGTGGATTGGCCATTCTTTTTCATAAGATACATTCCCCTTTCATGTAATGATTAAGAAAGAAGAATTGTGCTTAACTTGATTACTTTTTATTATGGAAGTTTTATGCAAACCACCCTCGTTAATTAATTAGCAGGTCATCGTGGACTATGATTAGTGCCTAAACATGTTAGATAGAGGAGGACTAGTGATCAAAACAATGAGGGTCAAGGCCTGTTAATCTATGAGAGACTATACAAAATGTTGTTGGATTTATTATTAGTCTTTTATTTTCCTTGGTCTTTTACCGGAAAGGAAAGACAATATTTTGTGTTTTTCTCAAGATCCTATGGACTCTGTAATTGAAGATTTGTGTTTTACCCGAAAGGAGAGAGGATTTGGTTTATATAAAGGCTAGTGTCACCTTTGGGCTAAGTGAAGGTACTCTGAAGAAATAGAATTGGATAGATGAGTCTTGCTAATTCGGGTCATGTGTAAAATCACCTTTTAAGTATAATTAATGTATTATGGGCTACTAGTGATTGTTATAAGATTTTTGGTATGATCTATTTTATTTAAAGAGATGTGGTCAGTCCTGTTAACTGAAGATAATTTTAATTATGCTTTAAGTGTTGGTTGCAAATCTCCCTACACTGTATAGAGTTTGCCATTCCCCCAACTCTGCCTTCTACAAGAAAACAAATGAGTATGTAGTACAGAGTTTTCTATGTCTGTTTTTACATATCCAAGTAAATAATATAGATTTGTACATTTTCTCGTGCTATGCTTCTTCTTACTTTATGTCATGTTAAAGTCATATACATTGCTATCTAATATAGATTTGGCTTTTCTATTGTGTTTTGTTACTCAATAATAGATGGAAAAAAATTTTGTGAGTTGTAATGTCGGTACAACTCAAGGAGTTGGTAGTGACTCATTTTCTCTTCCAGTTGATGTGGAGGAGCATGGGAGTCTTCCAACCCCTTCATCCACATATATAGAACAGCCTTCCCATTTCATCCTACCTTTACCCAAAAAATCCAAGAAAACACCTAGCGATCAATCGGTAGTTTGGGAACACTTTACGAAAGTTCTACCTATTGATCCCGATAATCCAAAAGCTAAGTGCAATCATTGTGGTAAGCAGTATAGTTGCCACTACAAGAATGACACTTCTTCTATGAGTCACCACCTTTATAATGTATGTGAAAATTTCCCTCTAGCTTAGGATTAAAAGAGCTAGAAAAAGTAAATCCTCCAGTGGTAAGAGGGATGCAGAGAGAAGAGTAAGTAGCCCACAAGGTCTAGTAAAGTATGACGCTGAAAAATTTAGGGTGTCAGCCGCTAAATTTTTTATTAAGTGTGAATTGCCTTTTAGGCTAGTGGAGCACTTAGGGCTTGTTGAGTATGTGGCTGATTTAGAGTCTCGATTTACATTGTCATCTCGATTCACTCTAAAAAGGGATTGTATTAAGCAATATAACGAAGAGAAGATATAGCTAAAGAAATTATTAGATGGTCAAAGAATTTGTCTAACCACTGATATCTGGACATCGGTGCAAAACATGAACTACATGTGCATTACTGCACATTTTATTGATTGCAATTGGAGATTACATAAAAAAATAACAAAGTTTTGCCAAATTTCCAATTATACAGGCAAAACTATTGGGAGGGTGTTAGACTTGGAGTTGCATGATTGGGAGATTAATAAGATTTTGACCATCACAGTTGATAACGTCTCCTCTAATGATGTTGTTGTTGATTACATGAGGAGGAGGATAAATGATAGTCATTGTACCATATTGGGTGATGAGTTCCTTCACAAGCAGTGTGCTACCCATATATTGAATTTAATTGTTAATGACGGTTTGAAAGAGGTTTATCAGTTTATTTTTATTTTTATTTTTATTTTTATGAAGAGTCCATAGCCACCGACATAGCAGCCCTGTTCCAAGTTTATTAACAAACTCTCACTTGTGGCAGAGGTTTATCAGTTAATATCAACGATTAGAAAAACAGTCAAATATGTGAAGTCTTCACCGTCAAGATTTTCCAAGTTCAAGGCTTTTACAATAAAGGAAAATATTAACGGGAGGATACTTTGCTTGGATGTTTTCACTAGATGGAACTCCACATACTTGATGTTGAGCACTGTTGTAAAACATAAATTAGCCTTTGAACGCTATTATATGTATGTGGATAATGAATTCGTGAACTCCACTAGTGATGATTGGAAAAAAAACACAGATTTTTGTAGAGTTACTGAAAGTATTTTATGATGTTACATTGAACATTTCTATTTTTTGTATGTGACACCTAATGTATATTTCCAGGAACTGTGCACAATCGAAAATACATTAATTGATATGTGCATGAGTAATGATAGGATCGCTAGGACCATGGGCATGAATATGAAAAATAAGTTTGAAAAGTATTAGGGTAGCACATATAAGTTTAACTTGATGATATATGTTGCCTTTGTGCTTGATCCAAGATACAAAATGGTTTCAATGAGGTTTTGGTTGTGACGATGCAAAAGGGATGAGCTGGGGGATAAGATAGAGGCTAAGGTTAAACTCTTGTTAAGCCTGCTTGATTGAGCAGTATAACAAATTTTGTATGGCTAGTGGGGGGAGTTCTAATGTGGCTCAAGGGAGGCCAAGCACTACTTCTACTTCTTCTAGTAGCTCGACTAAATTTGATAGCAAGTTAGAGAAATACATTTAGGAGCAAGGGTTTATGGAGTTTAGATCAGAACTAGATAGGTATTTGTCGGAGGGATGTGCACCTAAATCACTCAGTTTTGATATCTTGGATTGGTAGAGAGTCAATGCCGTCAATTATCTTGTTCTTGCTGAGGTAGCACATGATATGTTAGCCACTCCCATTTTCACTGTTGCCTCGGAGTCCCATTCAGCACTGGAGGACGCATCTTGAATCCTTTTAGGAGTTCATTGTCTCTAGAGACTATCGAAACTCTCATTTGCACCCAAAATTGGTTAAGGACTAAACCTGTCAACATCCAGGAATTGGAAAAATACATAGAGTTGATGGACCTTGAAGGTAAGTTTGAAACTTGAAATATTTTTTTAATATCTATCTAACTTAGTTTATTATATATCTAACTTTGTTATTTTTTAATATTTTTTTATATGATTATCTAGCTTTATCTTCACAGCAGGTTGCTGTGAATCAGCCTTCCCAATTGTGCTTAAAAAATTAGAGTAAGTGAAACTTTTATTTGTTCACATCTATTAATTAATTCTCAGTACTTTTTTCATACTTTTACATAAATTTTTGAAACATATGTCGACTAGAAAAGGAAATATGACTGATAGAAAACATCCAACAGTCCAACTTTCCCATGTTTGGAACTTTGAAATCCCGTGGGCTAACTTTTATAAGTTTGGCTTCTTCATTTCGATGTATCCCTGCTTCTCTTAAAAAAAATATATAGTTTCTGTCATGGAATCAAGATATATAGTGCAGTACTCTTGCTGTATTATATCAAAGGCAGCCATTTAATTTCGTGGTTGTTATTGGTGGAAGAATACCTTTTTTTCTTTTTCCTTTTTCCTTTTTTTTCTTTTTATTGAATTTTGCTGGAATACTACCCAAAAACTAAGCGATGGGATTATGACTTATAAGCATTCTTGCTGTTCCATTATTTGAATTGTTGTTATCATTACCAACATCACTTTCTGTGAATGATCAATATGGTTGTCAGATCTTGTTTAGATGTATGTGATTGTTTTGAACGTATTTGAGATGGTTGTCTTTGTCATTAGTGAAGGTAGGTAGCCGACTAAACGTAATTTTTTCTTTGGTTCGTAATCAGGACAAAAAAGTTGTAAATTCGATTCACACAATAATTATCCCTATTTAATATAGAATCATACCTTCTTGGGGCTTCATAATTAAGCTTCGTCAACACGTAATTATTTTCGTTTGTACATACCTCATCTTGTTTCTTGGCATGATCAAATTGTTTAGCTTTAAATACGCTAAAAACTTGTAATCTAAAGCAAAGCCACCTACCTTTCATATCTAACTAATTTTTCCTCAAGCCTAACTAATTTTTAGTATTAATCTCCTATATTTTCCCAATTGTGCCTGGATTTATACTTTGGGGATCTTAGTTGATTGGAAATTCCTTGAATATAGACATCACTGTTGCCTTTTACGTAAACAAATATGATGAGGGCCAGCGGTTTTTTTATTTTTTATTTTTTGAGTGCGATGGGCAAATTAATTTGCCAATCACTTGCCTATTCACTCTGCCCACAATGGCCCAGTCAATTCTGAAAAGAGCTCCACCGAAAGATGTAGGAAGGAAAAATCCAGGAGTGACTCTAAGAGGGGCAAGAAGTAAGATGTTTGGATACTTGATGGTCCAATCCTTTGTAAAGAGTAGGAGATGCAAAGCTTCCAGGACGAAGATGAAACCGAATTACCTTATTATTTGAGTTTATGTGAGAGACTTTCATCCCCCCTTTATATCTCGAAACTTTACTGTGTTTTAATGTTTAGGTACTGCTAGTACTAGTAGTGAAGTGGGGTTATTCTTTAATCTCAGCAGATTCTTTGTAGTGTAGTGGGGTTATTCTTGGCCTCCTCCTTCTTTAGCTCCTAATACTACTGTATTGGCAGGGGACCTTGCTAAAGGCTCAAAGCAGTTTATCTTTCGATTCATTTACCATAGAGGAAAAAGAAGTGGTTTTAAGGAAGTGCTAGTTCTGTTGTATGGATTTACACACCCCGCCACACCCCCCCCTTCCTTTTCTCCCAAAAAAAGTGTTTATCTAGTGGAGAATAAATGGAATAGGTTTGATAAAATCTGCACATAGTTCTTGCTATAAGTTGATATTATGCTGAGAAAACTACTACAACCTTCCATAAATAAACTAACATCTCTTCTTTGATTCTTGTTTTGCAGTCTGATGGGTTGTCATATGTTGTTGCTCATGTGGTCCTCTTCATTAGATTCAAGCATATTTTAAACATTACTCTTGGCTAGTTGTATTCTGGATGTGTTTTTCCATATTTGTTTTGTCATTTTATTTGTTAATCAAGTGGGGCTGCTAGTAACTTTTGTCGCATGACATCATTTCAATGGTTGGTTTGAATCTTGACAATTGTTGTAAAAATGACAAAACGTGATCAAGTTAAATTCATAATCACATAGTTAAGAGTGGATATAATTTGACACAGGATTTTTTTTTTTTTTTTTTTTAAAAAAGGGGGTTCAACTTGGAACCCGAAATCCGGGTTTTCAAAACCCGGATACAGTCGAGTTTCGGACCGGGTCTCACCTGGCTTAACCCGGGCCGGGTTCCAGCCCAGATTTGAGACCCGGGTTCTAGTCCGGGTTTACCCGGGTTCTCAGGTTGGAACTCGAATGAATAGTCCTAGTCTGGGGTGGGCAAAGTTATCCTCTGGCCTTCATCATGCAGGCAGACAGGGGATAAGCGGGCAACTACCTATTGTGAAAGGTCGGGGCAGGTGTTGGGCTAGGCTTCTACCTCGCTCAGATTTCACTTGTCTGCTGGCCCATATATATACATATATATATATATATATATATATATTAAAAATAAATAAGTTTTATAATGAAAAGACGTTGTTTTGGAGAGTTTATTCGGCATCATTTCATTTTAGGTTTAATCATCCCCTTGTCCTGCATCTTTGTGTCTTTTTCTCATGCCTCTCAATTAGGCAATGTTTAAAAAGTATGATGAGATGAGAATTTTATGAATAGTATTTAGATTGTTTGTTAATAGTAGTCAAATAGTTTAAGTTAAGTATTTACTTGGTTTTGAGAAATGAGAGAGAAAAAGTTGAATAAAAAATATTATAAAGTTAAAATATTATTTTTTAATATTATTTTTGCTTTGAGATTTCAAAAAGTTGAATTATTTTATGTGTATTGTTTCGAATTTTAGAAAATATGTAATGATTGGTTTGGAAAAGTTGTAAAGATTAGGTTGAAAGTGTTTGTGTTTGAGTGATATTTGGAAATGAAATGAAAGTGAATGAGATGAGATGAGATGAGATAAAATTAAAATTATTTCTAAACAACCCCTTAGACTATCTCTCAAACTCTCTCTTAACTCTCTCACTCAGTCATAGCATTATTGTAGCTCACGTTGTTGTTGTCACCAAGAGTTCATTTTCTCTCAATCTCACCTTGTAAGTATCTCGAGGTCCCATGTTTGAAATTTTGAAATATGAATTGTTTTATATTTTCAACAGATGACGGAGTTTTGTTTTGGATACTATGGAGTTGGATTGTGTGATTAGGTTAGATTTTGGTAATGTTTTAGAGTTTCAAAATGAAATTCTAAATTAGTTTAAGGGTTTGGATTGAACCCCTAGATGATATTAGAGTGTCAAATCCGAGATCCTAAATAATCTAGGGATTCAATCCGAACCCCTAACCTAATTTAGGGTTTTGGATTGAAACCTATCAATTTGAAACTTCTAACCTAATCTATTTTGATGATTCAAAATTGAAACCCCTAATCTAGATTGGGGTTTCAATGTTGTATGGAAAACTTCGGGAAAAGAGACTCCATCCCAATCTACATTGGCCGCAACATTGGTTGTTTGATTTTGATACACTATTCATTTGTTAATTAATTATTTATAGTTTGTACTCATGGTATTTGTTTTTCCTAATTGAAGTTCTTTTCTTTTTGATACATCATATTATTCATATCCTCATTTTTTTTTTTTTTTGCCTTTTGTTTTTAGGTTTTATGATGTCACATGAAGTTGGAGGGAGTTGGAAAATGATCTCTTATATAGTTACCTTTATTTTTTTAAATGTATTTAAATTGTTCTAATTACATTGTTACTTATTCAAGTTATTTAACAATTCATAATAATTTTAAACACTAGAAGGTGGAGGAATTCACATCATTAATACAAGGGAACATGTCAGTCGAGTAGTACGTTGCTAGATTAATGGAGCTTGGAGATCGACGCCTCATTTGATTGGCACAGAGAATATACATGTAAAAAAATTTCAAGGGGGCTTATAGTAGAGGATTTGCAACCAGGTGGCCTATTTCCAAATTCAAAATTAGCAAGAACTGGTTAATGTGATAGCAATTGTCGAAGCTAAGTAGAGGGGCGTAACTAACCAAATTAATTCGGAGAGAAAGAGAGTTTTTCCATATGTTGCAGGTGGAAGCATAGAAAATAAAAGGATGATAACCGAAGCTAATAATGGGAAAGGGCATCATGATTGGGAGACAAATGCCAACTATACTACTGTCTATGGGAAGTGTGATAGAAAACATAGGGGCAAATGCATACTCATTATAAGGGTCTATTTCAAGTATGGTCAGCTAAGCCAAATGATTAGAGACTGCCCCAATAATGCTTAGGGAAGTGGAACTGCCCCCAACATCGATAGAGAACCAAATCCAAGACCCCAAGTACCAGCTAAAGTGCATGCAGTCACTCCGGGAAATGTGGAAACCTACCATCTAAAGATAGAAGAAGTTAGAGTTATCACTGGTATTTATGCAGACATTTATATATATCTTTGAGCTTAGTTAACATTAGTTTAACTATGCAACACTAATCTTAATGATTATGCAATACTAATAGTAGTATTGCATAATTGTCAATGTGAGATAATGTCAAGTTGTTGAGGTTTACAACTTATGCACTATTTGATTCAAGTGCACCACAGTCTTTTGTGTCTCACTATAGGAAATTGTTCCATTTCCGGCAGGTCAAGTCACCGGAAAAAACACATAAGTTAACCGTTATTAGTTATTACTAGCTATTTATAGTCACCACCAAATAGCCGCTATTAAAGAGTCAAGTAAAACCTTTTCCAGCTACTTTGATAATTGCTAGAAATACAAATTATTTCCAACAATAATAACAGCCGTAAATGAATAAAATTTTTCATAATAATTTTTGTCAATATCCATCATCCATAGCCAAAAATAATTTCCGGCTATATTTTTTAGCCGGAAATATATAGTTGCGGCTAAAATTTTAAAGCCACAAATAGATATTGGCTAGTTGTAAGTCGCCAATATTTTTTCTGGCTATATATTTGTAGACGAAAATACGTATTTGTAGCTACATTTTCTAGTCAAAAATAGTTGCCGCTAGGTTGGCTTGGCCAATGTAATTTTCCGGCTATATATTTTTTGCCAGAAATAATTATTTGCAGCTATTTTTGTAGCTGGAAATAGTGTTGGCTTGATTGGCTTGACAATTTTATTTTCCGACTATATTGTTTTACCGAAAATAATTATTTGCAGCTAATTTTGTAGTCGGAAATAGTGCAGCTTTGTTGGTGGCCAAATTTATTCCAACGGAATATTATCGCCGGAAATGTTTGGAGCCTGACCTTGTTTTCTACATTCATACGTTGTTTTTCCCTGAATACTTGCTTGTTAATAAACAAAGCAAGTTAATAAACCAAAAAATACTATATTTGGAGGAATTCAATTTTTGCTTGAAACATCATTCATATAACCTCAAAGTACATATTTGAAGCTTAACCACTGCACTGCCATTGTTTTAAGTTTTACATAAAACCATCCAACATATCACAATGGAATATAAATTTACAAGCAAAAGTTTTTTTATATGGGTTTAGCTAGCTTTTCCATCAATCTTTGACAGCTTATGAATTGTTTTCGCTCTATTTCTTGACATCTTGGTTCAATCCTGTGAGAATCAAGAACAAAAAATGGGTCATGATCTTTTAGAGATGTCATCAAACACATGCTAGCTATCATGCACAACCAACTAGATAGAATGCAAAATTAAATAAATCAAAGTATAAGTATTCAACAATGTTGTTGATTTTTCTCGTACATGTTTTCTATACCAACTATGCATGCAGATTTTCTAATCAGATTTTTTAACGATGTAGCAATAAATTTCTGCATGCATAGTTGGTATCGAACTCCATGTCAAGATAAGGGAGCAAATGGGTAGGGATGGCAGCACATCTAAGTATATATTTGTTTTTGGTTGTAATCCCACTAATGAGCCCATTTGCTCTCACCCTCTAGACATTTAACAGCAGGAACCCAAAAAATATGCAGCATAATGTATTTCTAGGACACAGGAACAAAAACCCAAAGCAAGAATCGATAGAGGACCTTGCAATAAAACAAAAAATCAAACAAGTGTCTAAAACTAAACTAGTAGAACAGTTTGAGGCTTTCACTAAATATCCCAAGCATGAAACAGTGTGCATCCACCTATACCTATCATCCCAAAACAATACCAATTGCATTTCATGCATGCCTTTATCACGGAAATTTTTTTTTTTAACAATGTAGCAACAAATTTCTCACTACAGAAAATTCTGATTATAATCAGAATTTCCAAATTTAATATCAACATTAATTATAATCAGACCACAACCTATTCAAGTTTTCACTTGAATTAACCCATATATACAATGAAGACAACTGAGAATAATTTATCTGATTTCTAATCTGAAAATGAACATAAATTATTTAATCTTTGCATGACTAAAATGGAAAAGTTTAATGAAGGCCAGCTTGGGTTATTGGCTTACCAATGCCTGAGCCTACACCCCAAATCAAGACCCACTAAATATCCCAATGTGGTCAAGACCTTAGAGCCTCTCTTGGACTTGAATGATAACACGATTGGACCATTTGTGTACATTGTACCAAGTGCAGGAGAAAACGAATGTGGTGCACTGAAGAATGGACGAGAAGGTGAAACTGAATGTGAGATGACAAAAGATAAGCGCTGTCAGAAGCGCCGAAAAGGTCATAGGCATAGACATCGGATTAGGTCATTGAGGTCTCGCATTGTCTATTCTAATACTACTTTGTATAAAACTCTTGGGACTAGTTTGTACTCTCCCAAACCAGACCAATTGGATGAACGGGCATAGTTTGCAACATTGCACTGTTTGGGCAAGCATGTTGTACACTTTGAAAAACAAATATATATATATATATATATATTACAGAAGATGTTTTTATAGTATTGGTAGATTATTGTAGGTCTGTCCATTTTTTTTTTTTTTTGTTCACGTCTTCCTTTGTACCTCAATAGAAAATAATAGTTTCTAGTCATCATGTTTGTTCATCTGTATTTGAAGTAGCATGCTTCCAGTTTCCAAACTCTACAAGTTATATTATTAGTCTATAATCTGGACTACATTCATGCTACTTTGATTTTAAGTTTTTATTATCATTAATTATATTAATTGATGTCACATATTTTAAATACAACCAATATACACATTAGGATCCAAGGATTAGAGTATGTGCAGAAATTAAAAATATTTTCACAGATTCTTTATCATTGAATAAGCCAAAAGCCAAAATCAATTACAGTACTTCTTTGTAGAAATATAGCAAACAAACCGATGGATAGCATCAATGACAAAGTATCTACTTGCAAACTGAAGTGACAACCTTTTATCGTTGAATAGAAGAAGCCAAACCCAAAATCATCAAGTGGTGAACGAACCCCTTTGCAAAAACAGAATGAAGTAAACCGAAATGGCAGCAAAAATTACAGAGTTTTTGTATATGCATTTACATGTGTATTTGTAGGAATGAAGCACCATAGTTGCAGGAAGATCTTGCTTAAGCAGAACCAGTACCAACAAAACACTTTTTCCATTTTTCCCCCTTTTATAAGCAAACTAGACAATCCATATGGCAAAATCACGAGAGGTACATTTTAAAATCAAAGACAAAAATGTAAAACAACTAAACTCTTTACATCTATCAACCCTAAAATTACAATCTATACGACCAAGAGTAAGCGGCACAGAAATGAATGAGTTACAGAGAGAGACAGAGAGAGAGTGAGAGAGAGTGATTGAGCATAAAAGAAACTCACCGGTAAGAAGACGGTGGCAAGACAACGGCGGGAAGACGGCAATGCTACCAGTGAACAAAAACCCCCGTGTAGAATTGGAGAGAGAGAGAGAGAGAGAGAGAGAGAGAGAGAGAGAGAGAGAGAGAGAGAGAGGGAAAATGGGTCGGCATGGGAAAATCAGACTCGGGAGGATTAAATGTAGATAATCTATTAAGGCGACTTTTAAGTCATCTAAATAATACAAAAAGTCGCTATAACAAAACAATAATAACAGGGAAAACTTTGTTATGACGATATTGTTTTACAGAACAGATTATTTGTAGCTATATTATTTCTAGCGGACAAAAATAGCCAGAAATAAGTGCTTCTTGTGGGTACTTTTATAATTGACACAAAAATTTTACCAAAGTTTAAAAACAGGCTTTTTGCGACCATAATTCTATCGCCGAAAATAAAAATAGCCGCAAATAGTCCTTTTTCTTGTAGTGTCTACAACATTTGTACATATTGTTGCTTGTACTCGAGTAGTTAAAGAGTGCCCTATAGAAGTAGAAGGAAAAATATTGAAGGCCAATTCGTTGGTGTTATGTCTAATGAGAATTTATTTGATTTTGGGGATGGATTGGTTGTTTGAGTTGCCTAATGTTAATAAAGCATGTTATGCAGGAGAGTCAGTTAGAGCAACTACACCTATAATTTCAACTTTGCAAGTTAGGAGATGCATTGTTGAGGGTGCATCGACATATCTAGCATTGGTAGTCAAGGAGTCTATCAGGAATGAAGAGCTCGGGAATACCTATTAACATCTTATTTTCAAGCACCATACCTTGCCCCTTTATAGCCTTGCATCAGGTCCGCACAACCCTCTATCAATTTTGAATTCAATCCTCCAAAACCACCCAAAACAGTCAATCGGATGCATGCCCCTTCACACACTATTGCACTCCTCATAAGCAACTAAAACTAGCCATGCTTGGCCTACCTACATAGCCCATACCTTGCCCCAACTGGCCAGCTTTATTAGCCAACAAAATCCCCTTTCACTAAAGCAACCTGCCCCTCTCTCATGCCTCCCAGTTTGCTTGAATCCTTTGCATCAAATCACTTGTCTAAGTTCACAAACAACAAGCATTTCAGGCCATGCCCTGCCTTGTACTGAAACCCCCTCCCTCTCATCTCAAGTTTCATTTATTCCCCCATCCACCCTCAACCATCCTCACTTACACGAGCTAAGCCTAAAACTTTGCACAAAAGAGAAACCAAATGTGAGAGAGAGGTTAGAAAGGAGCAAGCTTTTCTTCTTAGTGCTAATTTCGGTAAGCCCTCTTTCCTCATCTTTCTCTTCTGTTTTTGATACTCAAGTTAAGAACATGTTAGCATATGTATTGGAAGGATTTTCTTTAAGTGAAATGGTTGATTTTGGTGAAGTTGGTATAGCTTCAATTCATGTTAGCATGAGTCTTTTGTTGATTTGGACATTTGAAGTGCCATGTAGCCCTAGGACTTGCTTGGTAAACTTAGAAAAGCTTAGAACTTGCTTTTGGTATTAAGATTTATGAAACTTACCTAGGTTTTCCATATTAGAAGTTACATGAAACAAAAAGGGAAAAAAAGCATCTCGGTTAGCCACTTTGTTACAAGTATTGTTGACTTGAATTCTTAGTTCTAATGATGAGTTTTGTGATTTGTATGTTGAACGCCATCTCAATTTTGGGCTTGTGAATCAAGGGTATTGTTCAAATATCAAAGATTTTGGGTGTTGAAGCTATTAAATAGCACATTGATTTATGCAAATCTTGATTGAACTTTGGCTTATGTATATGACTTTGTCACATGTGTATTTTTGGATTTGTATGAAGATTAGTGTCTTAGAACTTTCAAGAAATGTTGTTTGACAACAACGTTTTACAATCTTGGATTACCTTGAAGATTTTAGGACCTAATGAACATTACAAACAAAGCATACTACACATGGATCTTGGAATGATGTTCTTGAGTTTAAATTTTACTAAAGTAGACTTTTCTGTCTTGAATGATGTGAACAACTCCTATTAAAGCTTGTAACAAGAGTATATTGCATGATTATAAATTTGTATTAGAGGATCATAAGAATAGAAGATAGTTTGCAAAGTTTTGCAACAATCATGTTTCGGCAAAGGCTAGATTTTTTTGTATTAAATGGTATCCCTTTCCATGTATATTTTAGCTCATTGTAAATGATTATATTAACACTTGTTGGATTAATTTTGGTCATGAGTATACCAAAAACTTTGCTTGCCATGTTGTGCTAGGTTGTAATAAACAAAGGGAAACAAAGAATGAGTCATGGTTTTGATGATTTTTTTATAAAGATTGTTCTAATTATGGTCCTATTCAAATTTGAATATTTTGAAGTGAGATTAGCAAGTGAACATGTTTGTGAGGTCATGTTTTAGGGTGTCAATCATGAGAAGTTTCGGTGTTAAGCCTTCAAGCATAATTTAGGTTCAAATCCTCACTTAGTCAAGTGTTCAAGTTATAATTTCAAGGTTATGTATGTTTTTTTGGTTAGAAATTTAGAAATTCCGTGGTCAAAGTTAGAAATTTAGATTCTAATCCTCATTTAGTACAATACTTCTTTTGGTTCAAGATTATGTTTTTTTAAGGATAGCTGAACTAGCATAAATGTTAATGCCATGAAAAGTATATTTGGATTTTAGTTTATTCTAGTACAAATAATATCTCCTTCAAATCCCAAGCAGTGAGATTGGGGGCATCACAACCACCTAGCCCAAAACAAATTTTTTAATAAAATGACATCATGTTGGTGTAGGTTTTTGTTTTAAAACCCCCTCCCTCCTAACATCTCTCTCTCTCTCTCTCTCTCTCTCTCTCTCTCTCTCTCTCTCTCCCTTCTTAGTTTCTCTTCCTGCTCGTGCATCTGGTTTCCATTGCCCCAAGCCCAAGTATCTCTCTCTCACTTTCTCTTTCTCTCTCTGGGCACCTGGTGGACAGCCCTGGGGTGAATCCACTCCCTGTCATACAAACGAGGGGGTAGGGCAAAGGCTTGGGGGCCTAACTCTCCCTTACCCATGCGAGGGAGTGAGGGGCAGGGGTAGGGCCAGCCGCCACGAGTCAAGGGGGTGCAAGTAGAAACCCCTGGATTTTCAAATTTATTAGGTTTATTTTTATTTAGAGATAACATTTAATTTTATATGTTTTAGATTTTCAAGTTTTGTAAAATACAATTTTGAAGTGAAAAGTAAGGTTTGGGCTAAAATTTGTCCAAAAGATTACAAAATAGATTTGTGCACAAATGCAGGTTCTTGGCCAAAATGAGCTAATGAGGGGACCCATTAAGGCCTTGAAGATGAAGTAAGAAAAAGTATGAATTTAATTTCAACAAAATTAAGTTAGAGATGGAATTAAAGTTTCTAACCAAAAAGGCAAATTAACAAAAACTTGTGTTGGGTATGTGACTCTTTTTATTTTGGTTCTTAGATAATTTTCTCGATTAACAATCCGGTCAAGGTATTGATAAATGGAAGATAAAGAAAAGGTTATACTCAAGTTTTGTAATATTTTTCTAAGGGATTCGCTACTTTATTAGCCAAACACACATTAACAAGCAATTGAGAGAAGCCTTGATAATTTTTAAGCTTTTGTTATGCCTTACTTCGACAACAAATCAAGAACAAGAGTTATAATCTATTTTCAATTCAAATCCAACTAGTAACAGAGTGAAATCATCATTTATCAACAAAATATTACATTAAACTAGAACCCAAAACAAATCAAGTCTCATTCCACAACCCAAGGTTCAGAAAATAGCTACACATAGTATTTATAGCAGCAAAAAATAATATAAATAAAGACATTAAAATCTAAGAAAATACCCAAATGAGATGAACCCTAGAGTGCAAAACAACCTCTGAAATACCGAATTGAAAAGGAAAAGAAACCTGAGTAATTCTATACAACTACCTACTGTGCTGCAACTTCCACACACGAGCCAACCAGGAATTGTTTTTTTTTTTTTTTTTAATGAAATGATCGTTTTGGAGTTTAGTAGAACAATTGAAATGAAAGATTCAAAATACATTTCTCCACCTGCCCAAGTTTGTCTCTTTGATTGAAATGCTCGGTTTTGTGGCCTTGCTCGTCCTCCAAACGCTGCCATCTATTGTTGTTAACAAGGGTAACAACCGACTTAAAGAAATGATAAGCAAAGGGTCAAAAAACTTACAAACCCACCTCAGAAATCACATAGAAATGATAAGCAAAGGGTCAAAAAACTTACATGTACTGGGTCTCAGAAGCCCTTGAAAAGTAGAGAACTCAAAAGAATCAAGGGATTTTCTAATTGGGATGAGTAGATTAGATGGTACTGGCATATTTGTAGTTATGCATTTATAGGTCAACGCTGGTGTTCTAGATCCATCCATTGAGATGGAGTGACTGGCCCTCAGACTCCAGCTAAAAAACCATGCAACACGCTTGAACCATCCAAGCTCCAATGGCTATAGCCTAAAAATAGAAAACCAGAAACTAGGGACTCGCGCAGAAAGTAGTTCTTAGATAAGGAAGATGAAATCATCATGGGGAGAGAGAGAGATTTTTCCTTAGGGATTCATTGGGGTAGAGAGGGTGGGGATTTAGCCACTGACCTAGAATGCAAGTAAACCCGGTTTACCAAGTCAACCTTCATGTGGCATGTGATAGAAAAATCAGGTGAAGAGGAGATTTTTCCAAGAAACAAAAACTCAAGAAGTAGACGTCGTCAAGGTGAAGGTAAAATAAATTAAAAGATAAAAACAATAAAAAGGGAAGAGGAAACGTCCCAAAATAATAATGAATGGAAAATCCGTCTGTGAGAAAACCTCCTAGCAAATATGATACTTTTGTGTGATTATTTTCTTTTCTTTTTATATCCCTTGGTCCTCTCAGCTTCACCGATGCATGCTCTAGATTTTTGCCTTCCAGCGTGCGTGATTCTCCTTATTACAGCTCTTGGTTTGCACCAGCACTTGAGGCCATCGTGCTCCTTCGTTTCATGCATCCATGTCTTGCATGTCCCAGTGCATTCCCCATCCAAGAGTAGCTCGCATCAGAGCCATTTCTTTGCTTCAGTCCTTACGGACCATTTCTTGGTTCCCCCGTTAGATGGGTTCCCCCAAACCCATAATCAATTCCTCTATTTGCTCTTGGGTCCCGCATCCATGTAAAATCACCATCCCACTCTTTCTCCATGGCATAAGATTATTTTTTTTGTTCTTTCTTTCCATAGATGCCCTGCAAAATATATGCATGATATAAGTGTTTAATTATTTTAAGAGCAGGTATGGAACTTTGTGTGCAAAATATTGGCATCAATAAATTTTTTATCAAATACTAGAATTTGATGCATAATTAAGTGATCAACTTTTCTTTGATGTAATAAATCACTCACCAAATCAAATTAATTATGCATTTCTAACACTTTATTATAGACTACACCTTATTGTGTTTGTTGTACATGTAACTTGGTTGTTGTGTATGTGATAGTTTATTGTGCATGTGACTTGGCTATTGTGCATGGGATAGTTTGTTGTGCATGTGAATTGGTTGTTGTGTATGTGATAGTTTATTGTGCATGTGAGCTATTGTGCATGTGATAGTTTGTTGTGCATGTGAGCTATTGTGCATGTGAATTGGTTGGCACAACAAACTACTATGAAGTTGTTTATAAAATGATGTCTTGAGGATCATTTGTAAAACATAAGAAAGAAAAGTGAATGATATTGAGCTCTTGAAAAGTCAAGTATATTGCAATCTCTCAATCTTCCTACTTCTCTTTTGCAGTATTTCAATTATTTACTATTTCTCTTTAGTGTTATAACATGTTATCAATATGAGACTCTAGCCAACTGTAGTATTTTTCATATCTCTGATCTCTGGTAAGATATAATTAAGCTAGTATTTTCAATCACAGCTTTTTACTTTTATGCTTAATTTTTATTATATTATGCATATGGTTGGTTATACTGCCTGATTATTATTATCTGTGGCGAATTAATATTCTCATAGTTTACATACTAGTTATATCTGTGATAAATTTTATTACAATAGTTTACATACCAGTTATATATTTAATATATTTGTTATAAATAATGTCAAATCTTTCAAAATTAGAATTTGTTACTCTTGATGTTTTCGGCAATAATTACTTATCTTGGATCTTGGATACTAAGATCCATCTTGATGCAATGAACCTTCGAAATACTATCCAAAAAGGAAATAAATCGTCCCTGCAAGATTGCGCGTCAAAGCAATGATTTTTCTTCACCATCATTTATATGAAGAATTGAAAACTTAGTACCTTACTATAAAAAATCCCTTGATTCTATGGAATAGTCTGAGGGAGAGATACGAGCACCAGAAGGCCGTAATCCTTCCAAAGGCTCTTAAAGTTGCAAGATTTTAAAACGATGTCTTAATGCAATTCTGCACTTTTTGAAATAAGCTCAAAGTTGAAATTATGTGGAGAGAAAGTCATTGATGAGGCTATGTTAGAAAAAGCCTATTCCACATTTCGTGCCTCGAATGTGCTCCTATAAAAGCAATATGGAAAGCACACCAAGATATTCAGAAATAATATCTTATCTATTAGTGGCTGAACAGAACAATGAGCTTTTAATGAAAAATCACCAATCTCATCCAATTGGTTCTGCTCCATTTCTTGAAGCGAATGGAACCTCATTTTATAATCATCAAGGAAATCATGGACAGGGCTGATGACATGGACGTGGTTGGAAAATCTATAAGAATCAAGGAGACCGTACTCAATATTACTCAAAGAATAACTCAGTATATCACCGAAAATGGAACAACATTGAGACAAAAAATGATGAAAATAAAGGCTTACAAAGTAAGCATGTGAAGATATGAGGATCAATGTTATAGATGTGGTATGATTGGACATTGATCATGTACATGTCGTACACCAAAACATTTGGTAGACCTTTATCTAGCCTATATTAAAGATAAGGGAAAGTGGGTCAAAATGAATTTTGCTGATCACAAGAATCCAGTAGATTCAACTTATACTCCAAATGGAATGGATCTCACCCACCTAATGGTTTTGATTTCTTTCTGAACCCCAATGAAAATATAGATTTTGTCATTGGTGAAAATTATGGTTACAACAATTCATTTTCCTTTTTTACCTTGTAATCACATTTGTATTTCAGAACATTGTAATCTCCCTTTTAAATTAAAGTTTTAAATTTGTTTTATTTTACAAAGAAACGTGGATTTTATTGATGAATGAATCAATTTTTAAAAATTAATGGAGATGTATGTCCCACAGACAATTATACCACACATATAATTCTTAAAGATAAGAAATATTTTCAATGTTTAAGATTGAATAAAGCTAATGTCAATACTATATCCAATTCTTTGAACCTAATTAAAGTTTCCAGAAAAGCAAATATAATATTGCCAGAAAGAACAAAATTTTGTATTGACGATACTTTGTATTTTTCAAAATCTAGAAGAAAATTACTAAGTTTAAAAGATATTCTTCATAATGGTATAATGTTGAAACCATCCATTGAGGTAGTAATGAATATCTTTATATTACTTCTATGATTTCGGACCAAAAAGTGCTATGATTCAAAAGTGCTATGATTCAAAATATTTTTATGATTAACTTAATCATCCAAAATCAATTATGATAAGTTGAATAATTTTCATATGGACAGTCTATTAAAGAACCAGAAGATTCTTTTACTATAAAGTCTTCCTACCATAAGGGGGAGAAAAATTGATTGAAGCATCAAAACAGATAAGATGAAACAATTTGACATTATCTTGATTATCATATAAATTTATGTGAAATGGAAGTTTAGATGATCATTCATTATAAATTAATTGACGAGTGCAAGAAAATAAAAATGTCTCATATTCTACATGCTAATATTCCAAAGTCCCTATAGGATAATTAAGAAATTTAGTAGTAAAACATGGGAGATATATTGATACAAAGAATAAAACATCTCGGAAGAGAAAAGCACGAAAAAAAAAAATGATGCTCTCGAAGAGGCCATACCCACAAAACAAGCAATAAAAACTATAAGATCCATAAAAAATTTCTATACAAAATTCTCCCGGAATAAAATCTCATGAAAATTATCTCCTGAAGACTTATCTCTTAAAGTGGAAAAGGTACCAAAAATAATGAGATCTCGATACATCATGTAAACACGAGAGAATTATTTGATAAAAATAAAAAAATAATAATTTGTCAACAACATATTTTCATTTGATGTCACCAGAAGTGATAATGAAAAATAAACAAAGAAACCATCAAAAAATACCAACGTAGAAATATAAGCCAAAAAAAATGAAGCAATTTATGCAGAATTGATATCAATAGTAAAATATGATATATATGGACATGTAGTCCAAACACCCAAGGGGTGATACTTGTTAATTATTAGCATGGGTATTTGTACAAAAAAAAATGAAAATGTGATATATAAATCGTGACCTGGTTTCTCGTAGAAACTATATATCGATATGCCCCTGAAGTGGATGAAATTACATTGAGATTTTTATTAGTTTGATAGTTACAAAGAGTTTGGGTCTGCATAATTAACTGCATATTTAAATAGATCATTAGATATGAAATGCATGAAGCATATAGTCCTAAAATATTTATTCTATCAAGCTTCAAAAATCTTTATATGATCTAAAGCAATCCAAATGCGTGTGGAACAAGCTGTTTGAGAATAATCCAATTTTTCATATATTTTCATTATCTGGATAGCTTTTATTGCAATATATGTAGATGATTTAAATGTCATTGAAACTCCCAAAGAGCTCATGATAGAAATTTTCTCGTCGAGTTTGTCAACCTCACAAGCTCTGGATTGTAGTCATCAAGAAAAGACGACAATGAGTATTGGGTACCAAAACTCAGAAGTTCGTAGATAGCATCATCATATGACTTATCAGTCATATCATTTTCGTGTTGCATTATAGCACCTATGGTAGATCCAGAAACAACTGGTGAATGAGATGAAGAATATCTCATGATATATTGATCATAAGAAGATTGGCAAGCCATTGCAAAAGAAATTACAAAGTAAAAATGTAGACTGATTACAAAAAAGTGAAGAGATGGAATGTGAATAAAGATGATCTGAATACTTCTTTTATAGAGAAAATCATGAAAGCAAGACAAAATTACATAGCTTGATACTTGATATGCTAAACACAGATAGCATAAAGTTATTTACTAAGCTGGCAAAATTAAATGTTGCTTGCCCTTACTCTCTAAGATGTTGGACTTCTTCAAATACCCGCTGTAAAATTAAATGCAGCTTGTCCTTGCTCTCTAAGAAGTGGACTTCTTCAGATATCCACTACTGTTGATCCTGTATTTGAGCTCCCTCTCTTGCCAGATCCTCTATATGTGGCTGCAGATCACAGACATACCATTATGCAAACTATTTTAGCTCATTATTCTCCTACTTTAGCTTCTTATTCTTACGGCTCTTCACAGAGAACTTCTGACGCAACTCAAATATTTAATTATTGAGTTGGTTAACCTCATTCATTCTTGCTAACAACCTTTGAGACATGGTTGTAATATAGACAACATATTGAGTACTAAGAAATCTTGATTCTACAACAAAATCAGAATCAATTCTTCCAAAAAAATGCATGTTTGCTCCTATTATAAGATTAACATCTTCAGGAGAGTAAATGGAAGGCTGAGGCATGAATGGTTCTTGATTCAAATCTGGAACATTGATGGAATGAAACTATCTAGCCATGGTATTGTTATGGAAAAACAAAGGCAAGATCAAGAAACAATATGAGGATTTTTTTCTTTTGTGAATATCCTTCTCTATGAGTTTCTGATAAGAAATGATGATCATTTAAATAGAAATCCAGAATTTTTTAAAAATCTTCACAATGTCTCTATTGACACAACGTTTTCAACAGACAAATTTGAATCTCTATACAAGAGACAAGAGAGCTAGCCTCATACCCTTGCAGTGCTTGTCTGGCCTAAATAGCTCCAGAAAAGCAATGAATGTCCTGCTGTGCTTGTCTGGCCTAAAAGGTTCCAGAAGAATAGTGAATATTTCACCAAAATTATGTTATATATAGGAACTCTAGAAGAGCAAAACTCCATAAGAGTAATAATTTAGTGTTAAAGCGATCCTAAATTAAAATGGAGAATCTGTTCACCAAAACATTACCAACTGCATCATTAAAGAATTGGTACACAACATTGAGATGCGTCAACACAATTACCTTTCACTATAAAGATCAAAGCTCACATATATTTGAGGGGAATAAAATAATCATTGTACTCTTTTTCCTTCATTAAGGATTTTATCCCATTGAGTTTTTCTTGGCAGGGTTTTAATGAAACAATCTTAAAAATATTAGAAGGAACACAACAATACCATACTCTTTTTCCTTCAGTAAAAGTTTTTACCATTGGCTTTTCTTTGACAAAGTTTTATAATGAAGCATATTTTTTGTGTATGGTCATCTAATAGGGAGTGTTGTAAATATATGCATTTGGTGAATGACCATGTAGAGACTACACCTTGTTGCGTTTGCTGTACATGTTACTTGGTTTTTTTTATTATTATTATTATTAGAAGAGCTGGAAGCCACATGTCGAAGGAAAATCGTGGTTACAATCCAGGAATTTGGGATATTACAAGAAGACCAATAAAAATCGCCCAAATACAAACCAAACAAAACCAAATCAAGAAAAATAAATAGATGGCAAACAAGCCAAAATAAAATAACAGCATTACAATCTAACATGAGGTAGACTAGCATTATCCAACCTAAGCATGCCTTTCAATTAACGTGGAAGAGAACTCAAATTAGTAAAAGTGCTATTATAACCTTCCTCTCCTAGTTGAGCGAGGAAATCTGCCGCATTATTGCCTTCACGAAATTGATGTTCAATGTCAAAATTCATGTCTTCTAATAAACATAAAAGATCATCCCAATAATCCCATAAGTACCAAGTCGTGCACTTGACTACACAACCAAGAGACAATTAGATTGGAGTCACTCTCAATATGTATCTGATGATAACCCAACTCTTTACACAAAGATGTACCAATAATTAACGCCCTCAATTTAGTCTCATTATTTGTACCATGTCCAAAAAAGAAGAGAAAGCTCATTTGAAAGTACCTTGCGCATCGCAAATGACACCTCCTCCACTAAAACTACCCAGGTTGCCATGGCAACATCCATCTACATTCAGTTTGAACCACCCTTCCAGTGGTTGCCTCCAATAAACAAGTTTCCGAATAGGCCTAGCATGATCAACACAAGGAACTTCAAGAGCCCGAAGAATAGCCTCATCTCTTGGAGAAAGAGACCATTGTTTCACCATAATAGATGTAATCTTCCTTATCCACACTTTAACCACCAACCATACACCCAATGTCGATTCAATGGAATTTTCCATTCGACCCTTCCATCTACGTGCCCAAAGGCGCCATGTTATAATTAACGAGAATGTCAAGTAGGATACCCTTGTGGCTGGATTTCTTTGATAAACTCCATCATTGCATCACTGTCACCCACCACGACATACCAGAAACATGACTTATACCCAATGCCATAGTAGCCGTCTTCCATACTTGCATTGCAATACTCCCATTACATAACACATGGTTTAAAGATTTTGCATGGCCTTGAGAGTAATAGTTACACCAAGATGCCAACGGGATTCCTAGATATTCAGTTCCTTTTATAAAAATCAAATCCCAAGCCGAGACCATCGTAAACACTCCATTTCCATACGGTTTCCAAACGGTAATATCATTACCAACCTTTCTAGCCACAATTTCGTTCATGATCTCCTCAGTTTTATCTGGACCAATCAGTTCAACCAAGTAATTCTCATCTCAGGATCCATCAATCCATACATCTTGTATTTTAATCTTAGGATGCACAACATCCCTGCTAGCACATAGAGGCCCACTCGCCAACCAATGATCAAACCAGAAGGAAGAGCTACCCTTTCGCACCTTCACTATAACATTCTCTGTCAAATCAGGAAGAACCTTCATAATTGATTTCCAGAACCTGGATGCATTACGTCTAGACTTAGCAAGGAAAATGTGACCGTGTTTAACATATTTAGAAGAAAGAATTTGGTCCAAAGGCTGTCAATTGTCAGTAGTCTCCATGCAAATTTCTTGTGGACGGACCTCTGAACTTCATGAAACTTCCTCAGGCCAAGCCCCCTTCCTTGTAAGGTTTTCATCTTCTATCATGTGCACACAATTTCATCCTTGGTTTCCCATTCAATTCTCTCAAAAAAAATGTAGAAAGTAAGAAGTCGAGTCTTTTGAAAACCTTCAGTGGCACATTTAAAACTGATAAAAGATGTGTATCATACAGGATAAAACATGATTAAGGAGTGTAAGCCGACCACCTTGCGATAGTGAATTTAATTTCCAGCCAGCCACTTTGCACCTAATCTTCTCAATAAGAGGTTGCAAATCCCTTGATGTAAGATGTCCTAAAACGAGAGGGACTTCCAAGTATGTGATTGGGAACTTACCTTCTACAAAACCCATTGATCTCATTATATTTCTACATCGTGCAGCTGTAATAGATTTTGAGAAGAAGAAGACTGATTTTTCCTTATTGATTAATTGCCCTGACCACTTTTCATACACCTCCAAGGTTTTAATTAGTCAATGAACTGAGGGCTTGCCACCATTCACAAAACCTAATAGAGCATTAGCATAAAGTAAATGCAAGACAAGAGGTGCACCCACTAGATGTGGAAAACATCCAATTCAACCCTTTTCAAAATTCTTGCGAAGTAATCTAGATAACACCTCCTCCATAATAATAAATAAATAAGGAGAAAGACGATCTCCTTGTCTTAGACCCCAAGATGGTTGAAAGAAGCCCTTGAACGTCCCATTCATCTAAATGGAGAACCAAGGCAATTGAACACATTCCCTCACAAGATTACAAACTTGAGAAGAAAAACCAAAGGAAGTCAAAACATTTAACAAAAATTGCCAGTTCACACGATCGTAGGCTTTGGCCATATCAATCTTCACCATAATATTGCCTCCCATTGTTTTCTTATTTAGAGAATGAACCAATTCTGATGCAGGGGGATCCGAGACAGATGATGCTGAGCTGTCAGATTGCACCTTGATGGCAGTGAGATACCATGAGTTGGCAGATCAGCGCAAAGGCGGGAATTGATTGTGATATGTTCCTCATTGGGGCCGTTTTGAGTGCGTTTCAGTCTTTTGGCCATAACTTTGGCTACGGGTGTCGGAATCGCACATAAGGTTTTATTTCAAATTTCAATTTGGAGTGATTTCCGAGATTTTGCTATTTTTGGCAAAATTCGGATAAACACGATTTTTGGCTACAGTCCGGCTTGTGGGCTGATTTTCATTTTGCTTGATTTTATAATATTCAGTTAAACCCTAGAGACGTTTCTATCTGGTTTTGGGTGATTTTTCTCTTGTGAATCATCTGTTGGAACTAGCCTGCAGAATAATCGCTATTCTGTCTGGCGTCTGTTGGCATCAGAGCTTCAACATCTTCCTGGAAAATTTCACCAGTTTCAATGGCCGGTGGTCGTCGTGGGCAGATTCCGAATGAGGAAGCCCATCGTCGTGATCGTAGCATTCAGGATGCGATGATTGAGGATTTGCAGAGGCAAATCACAGAATTAACCCAGCGCCTGGCGGCGCAGGATTTCGAGGATTGTGAGGCCTCTGATCACGATTCTAATTCCACTTTCGAAAACCCATATCACAATCATGCTCTATTCTGGGAGCACCGTGGTCGGGAGGAGCGTCATGGAGACCTCGGTTTTCGGGTGGATCTGCCCGAGTTTTCTGGTACGTTACAGGCTGAGGGATTCGTGGATTGGATTAATGAAGTGGAGCGTATTTTTGATTATAAGGAAGTCCCCGATCGTGTGAAAGTGAAACTGATCGCCATTAAACTCAAGGGCAGAGCATCTGCGTGGTGGGAGCAGTTGCGACGTTCACGAGACAGGCAGGGCAAGGCCAAGATCACTGATTGGGAGAAGATGAAGAAAAAGATGAAGGGTCACTTCCTTCCCTTCGGCTACACGCAAACCTTGTTTCAGCGACTTCATGCGTTGAGGCAGGGCGCGCGATCAGTCGATGATTACACGGAGGAGTTTTACCAATTGGTCGCCCGGAACGATTTATCAGAGACGGAGGAGCAGATGGTGGCACGGTATTTGGGGGGTTTGCGCCAGCCCTTGCAAGATGTCCTCAGCCTTCATTCACTGTGGAATGTTTCGGAGGCCTACCAGCGTGCACTTGCTATTGAAAAACAGCAAAACAGGAGACTGGTGATTACAAGCGATCAAAACAGTCGGTCAGTTCGCCCTCAGGATTCCCGTCCTGTCCAGCAGCCACATCAGGGTAATTGTAACCCTACTATTAGATGTTTTCGTTGTGGTGAACATGGGCATAGGGCGACTGATTGCAGGAAGCCTGCTAATCAAAAGGGCAAAAATTTGTTGATTGAGGAAAACGTGGTAGACGAGACTGAGGAGATTGGCGAGCCCGTGTATGATGATGATGAGGCTGATGATGTGCTGTATGGAGATGGTCAGGAGATTGTGTTGGCACCCCGGCGGGAAGGACTCACTCCTACCCCGGTAGCCAATAATACTAACCTGCTTTCCATGTCCAGGTTTTTAGATGAGATTGAGCATGGAGGCGTGGTCTATGCTTTACTACCTTGCGAGAATAGTGCAGTAGACGTGGATGCAGATTTACCAATAGAGGTGCAACGGCTGCTAGCAGAATTTTCTGACTTGATGCCAGAGGATCTTCCTCCTGGGCTACCACCTATGAGGGATATTCAGCATCAAATTGACCTTGTTCCTGGGTCAAGTTTGCCAAATCGACCAGCATATCGCCTCAGTCCCAAGGAGGCTGAAGAGTTGCAGCGACAGGTGGTAGAGTTGTTGGAGAGGGGCTATATCCGAGATAGTATGAGCCCATGTGCAGTCCCTGCCCTGCTAGTGCCAAAGAAAGATGGTTCTTGGCATATGTGTGTTGACAGCAGAGCGATCAACAGAATTATAGTGAAGTACCGGTTTCCAATTCCTCGTCTAGATGATATGTTGGATCAGCTATCCGGTTCTAAGGTCTTCTCAAAAATTAAACTTAAAAGCGGATACCACCAGATCAGAATAAGGCCTGGAGATGACTGGAAGACGGCATTTAAGACGCCACAAGGGTTGTATGAGTGGATGGTCATGCCTTTTGGGCTATCCAATGCACCCAGCACGTTCATGAGATTTATGCATCAGGTCTTGCCGCCTTTTATGGGGAAATTCGTTGTAGTTTACTTTGATGATATCCTCATTTATAGTCCGACATGGGCTTCACACTTCGATCACCTCCGTGCTGTTTTTGAGATGCTGAAAACGGAATGCCTGCTTGTCAATCAAAAGAAGTGTTCTTTCTTCACTACTCTTGTGACTTTTCTTGGTTTTGTTGTGTCTACTGATGGTGTTCGTGTAGATTAGTCAAAGATAGATGCAGTCTTGGAGTGGCCCAGACCAAGGACCTTACATGACATTTGAAGTTTTCATGGACTGGCATCTTTCTACCGCCGGTTCATTAGAAATTTCAGCACTCTGATTGCCCCTATCACATAGTGCCTCAAGGGGCATGATTTCCAGTGGTCTGAGGAGGCAGAGGCCAGTTTTCAACTGGTCAAGCAGAAGATGACCGAGGCACCAGTTTTGGCACTCCCTGATTTTGACAAAGTGTTTGAGGTAAATTGTGATGCATCTGGCATTGGCATTGGTGGTGTTCTGAGTCAGGCAGGCCGTCCGGTTGCTTTTTTCAGTGAAAAGCTATCGGGATCAAAGAAAAATTATTCCACTTATGACCTGGAGTTCTATGCTATAGTTCAATCTCTGAAGCATTGGCGTCACTACCTAGTACAGAAGGAGTTTATTCTGTTTACCGATCATGAGGCCCTGAAGTACATCAATGGCCAACACAAGCTGAGTAGACGGCATGCCAAGTGGGTGGCATACTTGCAAGAGTTCACCTTTACGCTGAGGCACCAAGCAGGGAGTCTGAACCGCGTCGCAGATGCCCTAAGCCATCGTACCTTACTCCTCACCACCATGAGTACCAAAGTTGCAGGCTTTGAGACATTTACAGATATCTATGCAGCTGATCCTTCCTTTGGAAGGATATTTCAGGAGGTAACTGATGGTCACCGTCATGATTTTGTTTTGCATAATGAGTATCTGTTTCATGGATTACAGTTGTGCATTCTAGATTATTCATTGAGGCAGCAAATTCTAAGTGAGCTTCATAATGAGGGACACTTTGGCCGAGATAAGACCTTGGCCCTTATCTCTTCTGACTTTTATTGGCCCAAGTTGACTAGTGATGTGGCCCATTATGTGGACCGTTGTTATGTGTGCCAGCGGTCTAAGGGAGTTCTCACCAATGCGGGCTTGTACACTCCCTTACCTGTTCCTGAAGTTCCTTGGTTCGATGTCAGCATGGATTTTGTATTGGGCTTACCCCGCACCCAAAGGGCCTCGGATTCTATCTTTGTTGTGGTTGACAGGTTTTCCAAGATAGCCCATTTTGTAGCTTGTAGGAAGACTATGGATGTTGTCCGGATTGCCCATCTTTATTTCAGGGAGATTGTGCGTTTACATGGTGTTCCTCGATCCATCACTTCAGATCGTGATACCAAGTTCATCAGTCATTTCTGGAAGAGCCTGTGGGGGAAACCGGGAACACAGTTGAATTTTAGTAGCGCCTACCACCCCCAGACGGATGGCCAAACCGAGGTGGTGAACCGGAGTTTAGGCAACCTTTTGAGATGTTTGGCAGGAACTAAGCCGAAGCAGTGGGATTTGGCATTACCTCAAGCAGAATTTGCCTACAACAGATCAAAAAACAGAACCACAGGCTTAAGCCCATTTGAGATTGTCTATGGTTAGAACCCATCCGGGGTGCTGGATTTAGCCCCTATTCCACGTATAGGGCGTTTCAGTCCTAAAGCAGATGAGATGGCAGAGCATCTTCGGGTTATCCATGAGCAGGTGAAACAGACCATTCACGAGAGCAATACCAAGTACAAGACTCGGGTTGACAGTCATCGTCGTCAGGTACTTTTTGATGTGGGTGATTTTGTTTGGGCTGTATTAACTCGTGATCGTTTTCCTGTTGGCGAGTATAATAAGCTTAAGGATCGGAAGATTGGACCTTGTGAGGTCGTGCAGAAGATCAATGATAATGCTTACAGGTTGCGCCTTCCTAGTCACTTGAAGACTTCTGATGTCTTTAATGTCAAGCACCTAAGTCCTTGTTTTGTGGATTCTGATAACACTACGTTGAACTCGAGGACGAGTTCTTTCCAACCCGGGGCGACTGATGCAGGGGGATCCGAGACAGATGATGTTGAGCTGTCTGATTGCACCTTGATGGCGGTGAGATACCATGAGTTGGCAGATCAGCTCAAAGGCGGGAATTGATTGTGATATGTTCCTCATTGGGGCCGTTTTGAGTGCGTTTCAGTCTTTTAGCCATAGCTTTGGTTACGGGTGTCGGAATCGCACATAAGATTTTATTTCGAATTTCAATTTGGAGTGATTTCCGAGATTTTGCTATTTTTGGCAAAATTCGGATAAACAAGATTTTTGGCTACAGTCCGGCTTGTGGGCTAATTTTCATTTTGCTTGATTTTATAATATTCAGTTAAACCCTAGAGACGTTTCTCTCTGGTTTTGGGCGATTTTTCTCTTGTGAATCATCTGTTAGAACTAGCTTGCAGGATAATCGCTTTTCTGTCTGGCGTCAAATTCTTGTGCCAAAGTTATATTTCAAAGATGCTACGACCTGGAATAAAGACTCCTTGTTCGTGAGAAATTGAATGAGATTAACAAAAAAAAAAAAAAAGAGGTCATCTATTGCACTAGAACCTTTGAAAAAATTTTATAAGAACTAAGCAAAGGCTGATAGGGCAAAACTTGTCAAAACTTTTAAGATCCTCCACCTTCAGAATCAAAATCAAATACAATGCCATATAAAATCTGGGTAAAGGAGAACCCGAAAAAAAATCCTTAGCTGCCTCGACGACATCCTCTTTGATTAAATCCCAACAACTTAAATAGAAGCTCAAACCAAAACCATCCAGTCAGCGAGAACTCTCTTTCAGTATTGATTTTAAAGCGGCAAAAATCTCAGCATCAGACAGAGCTATAGCTAGAGCCAAATGATTTTCCTACGATATAGAGCACTAAATAAGAGGTGATAGATCTGCCTATTCAACAAAAAAGGGGTCAACAAATTGTTCTAAAAATAATTTAAAGCACCTTGATGGACTTGTTCCGGTGACTCCAAAATTGTTCCATTCTCTAGCCTCATATTAGAAATAACTTTATTTTTTCTCTGTTGGTTAACAACTACATGAAAAAATTTTGCATTCTGATCACCTTCTAAAAGCCATCTCTTCTTTGCCAATTGAGAAAGTTTGGATTATTAACGATGTTCCCAAGTATCCAGTTCAACTTTTGTGACCAAGTAATCACATTCAACTTCATGATCAAAGCCACCTTGTAACCGACTCTCTAATACCTCCAATCTCTCTTCTAAATCTTTAATAGTCTATCCAATGTGCCCAAAAACTTGTTTATTCCAAGCATGGTGTGCAAGCTTCGTTTTCTTCAATTTTTCTGCCAAACATAAAAGACACACCGTTGTAGTAGGTTCCTTCCAAACCTCTTCCACACAACTTATAAATCTGCACTAGAAACCCATATATTTTGAAAATGGAATGGATGAGGGCCATAGCTTACCAGTAGTTTGTGAAAGTAAATGAGCATAGGGCAATGATCCGACGTCTTCCTTTTAAGATATTCAAAGAAATCTAAAGGAAATCCATTTGCAAAATGAATATTTACAAAATGATTTTAATAAAAATCGACAGAAATTACGATTCCTTTTAAAATTTATTTTCCTCTCATGTCAGGATACAGAAGACTCCATGTTGTAATTAAAATTCATTTTTTCTTAATTAAAAGATTACAACAGAAAATATTAAATTTTATAACTTAAGTTTCTCATACAAAATATCTTGTCTAGGCTTTCGTGCTTTTCCCCTTGGGCTATGCCCGTCCTAACCTGTCATGCTCATCGTATCCCTGGGAGGGCAAACATAAAAGCTAAAATAAGTCGATGACTCATAAGCATTACTTCTTACAATTAAAATATAATAACATAGGTTTTTAGTCATGCAGTTATCATTCCATACATACATATCATACATAGCATGCATAGACATTCTTTTCATTTTAAAATATTGCGAGGTAGGGTTTTTCTTTAAAAACATGTTTTCTTCTTTAAACCAAGTCCCCATGCATCCCTACCTTCATTTCTTAAAGAGTCTTTTCATGCTTACATCTTTTCATTCATACATTCATGCATACGTCTTTTCACACATACATGCATTTTTTCTTTCTTATCACTTTCATTGGCCATTGTAGCACACTATTATGCCCCGTGTGTTGGGGTTAGCAGTCTTTTAGACCTGATTTAGCTAGTGGCCACAGGTTGGAAATCCATTCTGTCAGGGTGCAGCACTGGGTGCATTACTAATACTACTTACCCGGCATTGTAATCTGCCTAGTCCAGTCCATTTGGTACCTTTTCCATTCCATTCATGCAGCCGTTACGTGTTTTTATACATCATGCATTCAGTCCATCCATTCTTTTTAAGTTATTTCCTTTCCTTTATAGTCCTTTCAATCCTTTACAGTCCTTTCGTTCATTCCAGTCCTTACTGTTCTTACATTTCTTATGGTTCTTCAGTTCAATTTATTCGTAAAGTCATTTTAAAAGATAATAGTTTTCTTTCTTTTCATAAAAGTTGTTTTAGAAGAAGTCATTTCTATAAAAGTCTTTCCTTTCATTTTAAAAGCGTCTGTTCTTCCATCGTTTAAAGCTTCAGTTCGCTTCCTTTCGTGAACATACATACAATACGTACCACATATAGCATCCATTCACATGCTTACAAATACATACTTTGGATGCTTGAAAAGGGGTTGCCAAGGACAGCCTTTACATACTTTTACTTGAAAACTTAAGTTTCATTTTCTTTTTCGTAAAGCATGTCTCATGGAGGAAAAAGTTTCATTTTCCTTTTTAGAGAAAAAGCTTTCGTTTTCATCTTCATTTATATAAGAAAAATTCTAAAAGAGTATAAACGCAATACTTACCTGGACTTCATGCCATGCTCATTCTATGCAATCCATTCATGTGCGTGTCAAATGACAACATACATGCATACAAATAACCTTACATCATCATCTATCTAATGCATAAGCAATTATACTAAAAATAGAACTATGTCTCACTTGGAACACTCTCCATCCATCCCTGGGCTCTTACGTGCCATTTACTATGCTAAAACCTTCGGGGTCCTATTCCTTAAAGTGAATTCCCAAGATTTGCCTTAGGGTTAAGACACTAAGGCCTCCGTCTCATTCTTCTATTTCCACATTCCAACGCATGACTCAGATTGACTAAGTCATGCATCCCAATCCTAGACAACTTACCCATTACTACCTTCATGTATCCTAGCCCATACTAAATCCTCATTCCCATCCAGACAGGCTACATGAATTCAAGCCAACTATGGGGCTAAAAGACCATGTAATTATGCTGAGGATAGATTATCCATTGTATATGATAAACTTGTCATGCCACGTAGCTCAAGTAAAATCCCGAGTCACGTCACAGTGCTCATCATGCTTCTATGCACCCTCTGATACTTTTCCACCACTTCCATATACTCTTAGCCATAAGTCAACCACAAGGTGACACCCGTCACTCTAGACTACAGGCCACATCACCACTATTTTAGGATACTGTTACCCAGTTCCTGACACTTAACAAGAGGACTACATCCACAAATGCACCTCTGTCACATCACGTAGCTCGAGACAAATCCCAAGTTACGTCACGACGCCCATCATGCTTCCGTTGCACTCTCTTATACTTTTCCACCACTTCCATATACTTTTAGCCATAAGTCAACCGCAAGGTAACAACCATCATCCCGAACTACAAGCCACATCACTACTTGTGATACCCCATTTTTACGTATATTTTCACTGAAGGAATATTTTAATTTAATTAAAATATTAGTTCTTTTATTTTAATTTATTGTATTTTAATTAGATTTATTTAGTTGTGATATTTGTTTTGTGGAGCTTTCTTAATATTAATTATCTTCTTGAATTTAAATTGTTGTGTAATTTATTTTAGTTTGTTTTTGGATTTAAAAATTAGTTGTTAGTTTTTACTAATTATTTATTATATTTTAACTTGATGTGGTGTTTAAATTAATTTAGTCATTTTATAGTTTTTAAAATTATTTTCGTCGGATCAGTTTTTGGACTCCGGAGGTGAGAATTGGACCTCATTTCTTTTCCCCGTCTTTTCTTTTTCTCTTTTCTTTTTCTTTTTTTTTTCCATCTTTTCTTTTTTTTTCTTCTCTTTTTTCTTTCTTCTCCGCTCTTCTCTTCCACGTGCTGCACGTTCTCTCGCTCTCCTCTGTCGCTGTTTGCCTTCTACAGCCCAAACCGCCTCCTTCTGGCCACCATGACCTACACCACACACCCAGTTCTCTTCTCCTTTGACCGGTGAACCTCTCCACAAAATTTCACCTCCATCCGAACCGTCGTTTGCCCTGAGAGCTGCTCCAAGCCTCGCGATTTTTGTGCATTTCAACCGCTGTTGTTCCACCTCCTGCCACCATCTCTTTACCACTTCATCACCTATCACTTGCCATCCTAAATCACCCATTTCCAGTTTTGATCTGTTCCTGGAGCAGCTCCCACAAGCTCATCCTTGTTTTTGCTATTTTTCACTCCCACCGCCATTTCCACTGCCACCCACGGCCAAATCTCACTTCCATTAGCTTCATAAACATCTCTAGGCCATTCCCTATCAATTTCAAGTCTTGGTTTGTCCCCATTCGAAAGTGCATATTTTACAACCCACGGCTACAGTGTATTTTACACTGTTACGTTGCTTTTTCTCTGCCGTTTGCAGCTTTTTGATCCTTTAAAAATTATCATATAGCGCTGTAAGTATTTTTCAAACTCTATTTTAGATTTAAATATATTATTACTTTTACAATAAATCCATTAACTGGTTGGTTAATTCCGGACTGAGTCCGAGGAGTCGGGGGTCGGATGGATTTGAGGACGGAGTTGTTGATATTGTTATTTGTTAGATGAATTGTATCTTAAGGGGTACATTGCATGATGCATTCATGTGCATGTATTAAATTGAGAAAAACTGATTTTATTTGTGTAAATGGATTTTCGGGTGCGTGTGTATCACGACCCCAAGCCGGGATGGGGTATTATCTCTGTAGAGCTCCTCTGGTCACTCAAGAGTGGATAATACTGAGTGACATCCCCTGGGTTGTCACTGGGCGATGACCGGATCACACGGTACGATAACGCTGTCGTGTCGACTCCGTGGTTCCTAAACTGGCAGGGACTATGGCCTGGTCCAGGTACGCGCTAGGCGCGAGACTGAGCATCACTCATTTAGGTGTCACATGCGTAGTTATTACTTACGGTGTGGCACAGGAGCTAGAGTGTGTGGATGATCCCTAGGGGAGATCATGGTGCATGCAATAAATTAGAACAAGTTTTGGATATTAGACAAGAGCCATTTTCTGGAAAAATGGCGAGGTTTTGCTTGAAGTTATTGTGATCCATTTTCTGGGAAAATGGTGGTTTTCTTGATTTGGGCCATTATTTGGGATAATAGCAAGAATTGGTTTTAAAGGATATGTTTTTTTGGCCAGAATGAGTTTTTTGACGTGCACGGAAAAATGTGAATTTCTGGGATATGTGCATTTAATATCATTTCATGCATATTATTGAGTTTAATATATTTTTATCTTGTGACATTTGGAATGTTACTTACCTGCGGCACCATTTTGGTACTATAGATTTTGATGCAGATGTCGAGGAGGAGGAGGAGGCTAAGCCCAAGGAGGCGGCTCTGCTAGAGTTTTGATTTGGAGTTTTATGCCTTGTAGTTTGGTTTTGAAACGATATTTGAGACTTGTAATATTTTATTATGTATGTTTTAAACGGGTTTGTATTAAACAAAAATTCTGGTACTTAGTTATAAGACTTTTATCATCCGCTGCGTGTTTTTATTGTACACTTGTTGCATGTACACACACTTAGCACTTGGCGATAGGATGGTGACCCATGTTGTCATTATCCCGACGCTTCGATTTTTCACATATCCATACATGGGAATTGGGGGCGTCACACTACTACTTCGAGATACTGTTACATAGTTCCCGACACTACACCACACACTCCACGCTTCTCCGCTATGCCATCCAACCCTTCGCAACATGTAGTCCGGTGTATCACAACATACAACATAGCACAAAATACACTCACCTGAACTCTCTTCCATACACACTATGACACATATCATTACGATGCATGCCTCACGGTGCATTGCTACACAACATGGTGCATACTCTCTTCACTACATCACTTATTATCACGACGCACATCATATGATGCATCTCCATACAGCACAGAGCACGTGCCACGTGTACTCTATTCACTCTACGCCACACGTTACTACAGTGTACATCACCCGGTGCTTCACTGCACTACACAGAGTACGCTCCATGTGTATTCCCTTCACACTTTATGCCGCATCACAACTATGGCATCCATCTCACCCCATTTTCATAGCACAGTCCACAACACTGCACAATCAAGCCCAATACTTCACAACTACACTTCACTTCACAACTACACAGCGAACTCCACAATTACTAACTACACAGTTTACAGTCCAACCAACCAACTACTATAAACATAAATAACGAGAGATAGAGGGTTATAACATCGATGGGATAACACGTGCGTCGCTCACTGCCCATCATGATCAAGGCGTCGGAGGAGTCGTACGTGGCAGTTAACACCACGTACGATGGTTGTCCACCACGTAAAGTGGCGGTTTGGGCTTGAAAATAGCTAGGCGTAGTCTTGGAAAGGCTCCAGGTGGCCTCATGGTGGTCTGAGGTGGCGGAGCATGGCAGCATCACGCCGTAAACAGTGCATCCAAAAGAGAGTGAGGGTGCTTGAGGTGGAGGAAGGCTATGGAATTTCATGGAAAGCTAGGGAGAGGTAGAGGGAGGTATGGTGGTGAGGTGGTGGCTGGGCAGTGGGTCACGGTGGTGGATCGGCCAATAAAGGTGCAACTCGTGCCTTGTGATGAAGCGCTAAAACTGCATGATTAAGTTACTTAAACAAACAAATTGTTTAATAAAAAATGATTTAAGTACTTAATTATGCAATAGATCACAATACTTGAGTCAATTGATAAATTCTGGTATTTTTGTGCTTAAAAAGATTTATAATACAATTGTTTCATATGACAATAAATATTTCATTTTTATTCCTCTCATAACAGGGGTAGTTTGAGCAATACACAGTAAAGATATTATTCAAGTGTGAATGTACACATGCTGACCATTGCAAGACATGCAACACACATGCAATACACGTGCAGCATGAGCTGCACATTTGCTGTGAATTGTATAAACTGACAGCACACACTCGGCATGCAGCAACAAGATCACTCGGACAACAGCCACTCATAGCAACTCACACATGCAGACCCTTGGACGGCTGGAGCAGAAAACTTACACATGCAACAGACCAAACCCATATGGACAGCACACAGCTGGACCCACAGTGGCTCACACATGCAGGACAGCAGATTTGTTCTTCTTTTCCGAGTAGATGAACGTGCAGCAACAAACCCACATGGACAGCACACATGCAGCATCATTCGGACCACAACAGCACACATGCAGACCAAAATGTGGACCAGCAGCACACCAATGCAGAAAACATGTTGCTAGAAGGCAAGCTTTTCTTGCTTCTGCACATGGAAGGTCAATGACAGCTCACACTCTGCATGCTGGAACAAATCACGTTGATCAGCAAAGAATCATTCTTCCTTCTTTTTCGGATGACTGAACGTGCAGCAGCAGATGGAGGATAGCTGGACCGAAAGCAGCAGCAGGAGATCTTTGACTCTTTACTTCTCAACTTGTTTTATACGGCTGGGAGTCTTCGTTTGGCAGCAGCAGGGGGCAAGACTTGGGCGGCTGTTTTCTTGACTTTTACCTTCATTCATTTTTCTTGCTTTCGGTTTGGGGGCAGTAGGAGCTTGGAGTTTCAGTTTTCTTTCTTTTCTTCTCGTTTAAGAGAAGCAGCTAGTTTATTGTCTTGGGGACATTATTTGTTTTGCATTTTTCGTTGGAGACAGAACTCTCTCTCTCGGTTTCATTATTTTTGGCTTTTGAGTTTTATTGCTGGGTTGTTTTCGTTAGGCAGTAGGAGTAGTTCTTATTTTTATTTTCCTGCAGTTTAGTTCAACATTTAATTTACTTACTTTTTCGTTTTCATCTTTTGGGAATTTTCTGTTTTAGTTTCTTTTTTTTTTTCATTTCAGAACTCTCTCGTTTTTATTATTCTACTAGTCTTTAGTTTAAGATTTCAGACGGACAGAAGGCCCTCTCTTCCTCTCGAGTTTCATTGTTCTTTTGGCTGTTTTCTTTTTTACACATTTTCGTTCCTTTAGAGACGCAGGGGAGTCGGTGGCCTTGTGGCGCTGGTTTCATTTTTTTGCTTTACGTTGTATGTTTTTCAGTTGTTATTTCAGAGGACTCATTTTCAGTTTTATTATTTTTTAGTTGCCCAGTTTTCTTTCCTAAGTTCTTAGTCGAGTCGGCGTGGAGCTTGTGGTTTTATTTATTTATTTTTATTTCTTTTCAGTTTTTGTTATGGCTTTACTTAGATTAATCTTTGTTGTTAGAATTATTATGTGTAGCTAATTTTTGAAGCTTGAGTTGTGGAATGAGATTTAATTTATTTTAAATTCTAGTTTAATGCAATATTTTATGGTTGAATGTTGATTTCACTAAGTTACTAGTTGGATTTAAATTGAAAATAGATTGAAGCTCTTGCTCTTGTTTTGTTGTTGACGTAAGGCACAACAAAAGCTTGAAAATTATCAAGGCTTCTCTCGTTTGTTTGTTCGGCTAGTAAAATAGAAAATCCCTTAGGAAAATATTGCAAAACTTGAGCTTAACCTTTTTATCTTCCGATTATCAATGCCTTGATTGGGTTGTTAATCGAGAAAATTATCTAGAATCCAAAATAAAGAGAGTCTCATACCCAACCCAAGTGTTCGTTAATTTGTTTTTCTTAAGAAACTCTTATTTTAACTTCGATTATCTTTTTTTTTCATTGCATTTGAATTTTATTTTCATCACTCATACTTGATTCATTTGTTACTCACAAATCTCCTATACGCTTTGATAACCCATTGTCCCTGTGGAATACGATTCTGGACTTATCCTTAATACAACTTGACACTTCTACACTTGGAAGCACATTCGAAACGAGAGTCACCTTGGAGAGTGAGAGATGTGCAAAGCTCCATTGGGCATGAAAATTGTTGGGGAAGGTCATGGTGATGAGAGGAACAAGATAGTGATGGTGAGACGCCGTGGGTAGCCATGCACGATGGTGCAACCGAACGTATGGTTGTTGAGACCCATCGAAGAAAGAGAGAGAGATAGGGGAAAAGAGGACATGGGGAGGAAGCCCATGATGTGGTGAAGCCGTTGGTGGTGCTCGGTGGCAGTTTTGGTCGTGCATGGTAGTGCTAGGAGGAGGAATGAGCTTGAAGACCTATTCGGTTGGAGGGAGAAAGGGAGAGGGAGGGCTGCCCGTGTAGCTCACCACCGGTGGGGTAGAGCTCACTGGTGGGAGGGGAACATGCAGGTGGAGGAGGTGAGGTACGGCAACTGGAGGAGCTGAAGGTCACACACGGTGAAGAAAGGAAGAAAGGCATCGGGCTGGGAGAGAGAGAGAGGAGAGAGAAGAAGTAAAAGAGAAAAGTGATGAGGAAAAAATAAGGGCTTGGGTATTTAATTCAAGTCCTTCGTTTCGGAATCTTCAAAAAGATTTAACGATGAGTTTAAATACTGATTTGAAAATGCTTAAGTGTAAATAAAACACTTGAGAGGAATTAAGATAGAATATTATTTTATAAAATAAATATTTTTTCATCATTATTTAAAATGATGAAGTATCGTTAATTACTCAAAGAGAATAAAATCATTTAAATTAATTTAGAGTTTTCAATGTAAAGTTAAATCTCTTAATATTTCAAAATGACTAAAATATTTAATTTAAATAATTATCCACAATTATAATATTTTTAAAGCTCATTAAAATATTATAACGTGTTACTTTAAAAATAAGCTTATCTAATAATATTGAAAATATCTCATATAAATATTTTCAAAATATTTAAAATATCTGTAAACTTTAAAATATCTATCTAGTTTTGAAATCCAATGGATAACTTTGAAAACACTCCATTGAGGCTCGGCATGTAAATCGAGGCTCAGCACATAAAACGAAACTCATAATTAACAAAAAAGGAAGCGGATATCATAAGAGCCAAGCTTCTAGAATGACCCTCATGGCCATTACACCATGAAAATCGGTGACGCACAACCTGGAGGTCCAATAAACCACAGTGATCAATACAACTATTAAAATCTTCCATCGAAGAAACAGGCCTTGGATTACCACCAACTCTTTTACTATCTTCCCTGGATGATATTGAAATCCCATACAACAATCAATGGGGCTCCGTATGAATTTACAACCTTTAAGCTTTGCCATATCTCTTTGCACTCCATGCAGCTACACTTCACATAGATAAATGAAATGAGGAGCTTCTCTTTGCCCATTTGAAACCTCCCAAAAATTAACTGATTAGTCATAGATAGCACCTCTCAATCACAATTCTCACTCCAAAAAATTCATATTTTACCATCTACTTCCGCATTACTACAAAAATTTGGTAACCACATTGAATAAGCCAAACGAGGCATTTTATCAACTGCAACAAAAGGCTCCAACAAACCAATAATAGACACACCATGCTTCTTTACTAAATTTTTCAATCTATTTCTAGAACTTTCTAACTCCCTCAAATTCCAAACCAAAATGTTATCAATCATAAATTGAGTTTAGAGGGTCGGTATAAAACCTGTTGTGACTGTCTTACTATATGCTTCTTTGATTTAGCCTTGCAACTGGCGTGGCAACTCTCAAGATCTGAGCTGTAATGTTTTTGTCGAGCCAGTGCTCTAGGAGCACCTTCCTCAGAGTTTGAAAGTGAAACTGATAGGTCCTCCCCCACTACACCATCATTTTCAGACACTATTTGAGTCCTACATTCCAACTTTAGAATTTTGGATACCAGAACTGTTTGGCTCCCCTCGAAGAAACCTCTTCTTTGGACATCTTCCACAAATAATAAATCAACCATAGGACTTCCAACTTCAACCTACACTCCACTACTCCCTTCTTCCTTTCCCTGTATAGGAACAGAGTCTTGCAATGTCACGGGTTCAGTAGGTTTCTCTTCATAGAGTGTTCCTTAAAAATAGAGTATGTTTGCCCAAGGACATTCGGCATGCATATTGGTTCTTGCTGCTAATTCATTGACAGTTTCTTACCATGTTTCTCCTCAACCAAGGCCAGAGTTTTCTCAATCGTTGGTAATTCTTCTGTAGACTGCACTGGAATCGTCAAAACCTAACCTTCAACTGCATTCTCTTCCTCACCTTCTCATTTGTTTTTTCATCCTCACATGTTCTCTCTTTCCACACTTGCTGTTTGGTCAGAGCACGGTTACTTGGCCCTCCCCCCACCTTATGCCTAGCCTCCCTCATACAACAAACCACTTTCGTATGCCCTTGTCTACAACACTTAGTGCAATAAAAACCAAGTTTTTCATACCTTACTTCCTACCATATTGTTCTAGTTGCCGAAACAACAATCAAGAATCCTTTGACTAGTTCCTCCTTTAGATCCACCTCTACACACATCCATGCACCTGTGGCCCTCGTTTTATTCAATGTAGCATTGTCTATGCCCAAGTAAACAATTGGTTCTGTACATGTGCAAAGGCAAACCGGGTAAGAAAATCCATTGTGGCGCCAGAGAAGATTCAACATGTAGATCAAACTCCTTTGTCCATCAGAATATTTTGAAAACACATCCATCAATCACACGTCCCTCTCTCGCCCAAGCATGCACAAAATCATGCTCTGGCCACATATCTGGATAAGCACATGAAATTCATCTATAATGCTAACGATCGGAACCTCCAATAAACCCCATGATTTAACCACATTCAAGCGAATCTTATCCATGAATGGTCTAAAATGTGAGAACTTTAAAACCAATGCAAACTGGAAATCATCCACTGCTTTTGACAATTCAAACTCCATAAAAATGAACCCTGGTTCACCATTCACGTCCACTGGATATCGCATAGGAAGTTTGAACGAAACCAGTTCTTGCCTCAGAATTGCCTACGCAAATGACTTTTTGCCAACAACTCCACTATCCAAGCCCCCAGACGGCGTAAAGGACACCAGTAGGGGAGGGGGGCATTGCCATGCGCGAGCCCTAGCATTGAAAACAAAAAAGATCTCCAAAAGGTAACTTCAAGAATTTAGGAACTCACAAACCATAGAGCGTTTTCACGCAAATGTTCGGTTTACATGTGACTTGGTTGTTGTGCATGTTATATAGTTTGTTGTGCATGTGACTTGGTTGCTGTGCATGTTGTGACTTGGTTGCTGTGCATGTAAATTGGTTGGCACAATAAACCACTAATTGAGGAAGGGATGATATGGAGAATTGGGAATGGCCTTAAGACCAAGGTCTGGCATGACAAGTGGATTCCAGTCCCAACATCATTCAAAATACAAACCAAAGTCACTAGACTCAGTCCAGAGGCAAAGTTTGTTGAATTAATAGACCAAGACACAAAAGCATGGAAGACACATCTGATTAAAGACATTTTCTCAGAAGAGGAAGCGGCATCAATTTAGAAAATCCCTATTAGCATCTGTAACAGTCCTGACAGGATAATATGGAGAGACACTAACAATGGAACTTTCAAAGTAAGGAGTGCTTACCACATGCAGAATGACATCCAACAGAGATCCAAGGGACAATCTAGTCGTGAGATAGTCAAAGAGAATTGGGGCAAATTGTGAAGCCTAGCTATGCCAAATCCAAAAAACTTTTCAGATGGAAGGCATGCAAATATTCTACCAACAAAGCAAAACCTGTTTAGGAAGAAAGTTGTTGAAGAACCAAACTGTCCAACATGCCTGCATCAAGTTGAAAGCACTGAACATGCCATTTGAGAATGCGAATCTGTGCAAGATGTGTGGGGCTCATGTTCCATTAAACTGCAAAAAAGGAGTCTTCAAAACCAATCCTTCAGAGAATTAGTGACAAACCTGCTAGAGGAGATGGACAATGAAACACTCACTGAGATGGCAGTGGTGGCTTGGAGACTATGGAAAAGAAGGAATGAGGCGATTTTTTAGAAAGAATTCACCAGCCCTCTAATCATTCTAAAGTAAACAAGGCAAAAGTTACATGAATTAAGACTACTCCAAAGCAACACAGCAGTCCCAACAAAAAGGAAAGTCACTAGTGCAGAACCAATGAACCAATGGAAAGCCCCTCCAACTGGTCATTACAAACTTAACTAGGACGCAGCTATAGACCAAAAGAAGTGCAGGGTGGGCATTGGAGTCATTATCCATAACTGGGAGGGACAAATCATGTGTACTATGAGATTAAACAAACCTCTATTCCCAGACCTCACCTAGTAGAAGCCTTTGCAACTCGACATGCAGTGTAGCTGGGACAAGAAATTGGAATGAGGAAAATCATTCTAGAGATCAATGGGAAAGGTCAACATGGGGGGGCCAAGCAGGTTTACTCATCTCAGATGTGCAAACTTCTCCAAAGATTTGAAAGGTGGGCAATGACACTCATACTAGCAGGTCTACAAACCAACTGGCTCACTACCTGGCCAAGAATGCTCTAACTATTGAAGAATGTATTGATTGGAAACTAGAGGAAATTCCCAATTGTATTGCCATGTCATTGAAATCATATTGTCCATAGACAAAGAGTCCCTGTTTGTATGTAGGACTTACATTTGTAACTTTCTTTGTTATATGAATAGAAAGTTTTCTTTTCTCAAAAATACATTAAAGCATCATGCCTCCTAATGACTTGAGAAACAAACTCTAGAAAAGATCAGCATTGGCCATCCGACCTCTATGCTGAGTAGACACACTTTAGGAAACCTTTGCAACTACTTCTTTCTCTTTAGTTTTCTAACATATGATGAAAAATAATATTTTCAAGTACAAATTTGAGAAAACCGTAACAAAATTAAAGAAAAGAAAACATCATCTCAATATTAATTTCTTCAAAACATGGAAAAATACAATATTTCCCTCTCACGAGTCTGCACAAGAAAACCCCACGGAAAAGGATTCAAACGGAGCAACAAATCAAATTACATTATTGATATTTTACTTCTGCAAAAGAATGAAATTGACTTTCAATTTGACTATATCCCCAATTCAAATAACTTAGAATGTAACAATGAACGAATCAAAATAATAAATCTCTCTCCCACTTTTTTGCATCTGTCCTCTGCCCTGCACATGAATCCAAGACAAATTAGTAGCTTTTGTTGACCTTGTACCGATGCAGAACCCTCTTCTTCTTGCTCGAAGTGTTCTCGATTGTGAGAACAACTTTCCCAGGTTCATTGGTTCTGAAACTGTTGCGAATAGGTCCTTCCTGAGAGCCCATCTTCTTGGCCTTCTGCACAATGATAGTGTAAGAGCCCTCATCGATCGGAACGAATTCTTCCTTGTAATTGACTTCCCAGCCCAAAACACTCAAATCCCAGACCAATGTGCTTCCAACCTGCCACCATTTTTAATCAGCATTTATTTTTATCAAAGCTCCAAGTAACAGCAATTCCATGTTAACATCATGAGTAAAAGAACCATATTTGGTACCTCCAATGAGGGTATCTCAATGGTTTCAATTGATCCAGCCTTCATTATGAGTTCTGAAGCCACACCGTCTTCGCCGGAGAACTCGAAATCTCTCTCCTTCTTGAAGCCGCCGTAGTTTTCAGGAATCTCCTCCATCGGAATGTACCTGTGCAATGAAGAATCGGGTTAACTTTGTCAGCTTCTAATGGGTAGGAAAATAAGGATTCAATGTTTGACAATGGAAGGACCATGATACTTACCTGAGCAGGGTTTCTGTGACCTTTCCCGGACGAGCAACAACGAATTTGCTTTTGGTTCTTTGGGTCAGGAAAGGAGATATTAGGGCGTTGAGAGCATAGTACCAGAATGGAACATTTATGAAGATCTGCATCCATATTAAGACCCAGAACATGATTAGCAATTCCCTATAAGAAAACGAAGAAAAAAATGGTTTTCCCAAATATGGTAAATGATATAAAGCATTAGGGAGACTAACGTTTTTGGCTACGAGTTCTGGGTAATTGTCTTGTAGAATCCCAATCGCTTGCTTTGTGGAAATCCGAAGCTCCTTCTTGGCGGGTCCGGGGGACTTCTTAAGATCGTTGATTTGGAGCAACGAAGAAGCACCTCCGGGCTTCAAATCCAGCTTCTGAATACCCTTCTCCATCAGCTGGCACCTCCATCTCAGGAACTGCGAACGCTTCTCCTCGCTTCCAAACGTCTTCTGATAAAGCTCCTCGCTATCGAACACCCCGAAAATGTTGTAGCAAACTGGGTGACCCTCGCGATCTACACCATTCATGTAAGCCGCTGCGCTTAGATCCGCGCACAAGTCCTCGTCCAAGATCGAATCGATCCGGGCCTCCTTCCTCCATTGAAGTGTCTTCTTGAGCATCTCAAAGGCATCATTCACCTTGAACTCCCTAGCCCTCAAGAACTTTAGTAGGACTACATCAGTACTCTCGGCGCCTTTACTAGGCAAAAGGGGCACTCCCCAAAGGGAGATTTCCGTGTCAGTTTGAACCCCTTTTTCTTCATTACTTGCGTTGGGTTTCTTCTCCTCCTCGCATTCTTCAGTACCTGCATCGGGTTTCTTCTCCTCCTTGCATTCTTGTGCTGTGTTTTCCTTTTCATCCCCGCCATCTTGTTTCCTTTCCTCCTCATTTTGGGCCTCTTCTCTCCCAGCTTTCTCACTTTCATCGCCTCCTCTGGCATCTTTCTCGTCTGCTACCGATTTTTCATCTGTCTTTTTCGGGCCCTCTTTCTTATACAGATTGTCGCCGAGGATGGATTCCTCGAGTTTCGCTTTCAGCTCATTCAGTGCCTTCTTCTCAAACTCCTTAAGATCGGAGAGAAAGTTGCTTTCTTCCCTATAAGAAGAGCACTTTTCAACTGTTTTGGGCTTAGATTCATCCCCATCTTTCACTTTTCCGTCTCCTTCAACAGCTTTCTCGGTCTCTTCTTGAGTAGGAACAACAGCAATAACCTCGGTCATCCGGGTTTCTTCAGCATTAACTTCAACAGTCATTGTTGCTAATGTATACTACCAGACTGGAAACATAGGCAAACACCAAACAGAAAATGTAAGAAAACCCCATAAATCTGAAAGGAAAATCACTACAAAAGAAAATCAGAGCATAAAGGAAACCCACCTGGATTTAGGCTGTTTTAGGTCCTGAACTTTGCTCACACTTGCTATCGGCGGTCTGGCCTCTTCCTCGTTAATGGGGAGGGAGATTTGAGGGAGCATTGTAACGGATATGTAATTTTTAAAATCTAAGAAGATAGGACCCCACCAACGGTCACCTTACCCGGGGGGCCCACCGCAGAAGACTTGGGAGCCGTTGGGGATTCTCTTTAGCCTTGCCCAAGGGTTTTGCTAGCCTGGAGGCCAGCACATTTCGGCGTGGGAGAATCGTTTTGGGCCCACTGCCGTGATATGGTCCCCCCTTGATCTGAAGCAACTATTTATATATGAATTTCATTGGCTGAAGTAAGTGAACGTTTTATAAAGTGAGCCAATCATATATGGCTACGTGTCCAGCTTAACTTCCATTGTGTTGTTCCCTGAATTTTCTTGACCAAAAAATTGCATTAATTTTTTTTTCCCCCTAAAAAATGGCTTTACATTCGTTTTTAAGGTTTGGTTCCATAAAATGGCTTTTTAGGTTGAAATCATTAGGAAGATTATTCAGGTTTTTTTTTCTAAATTTTGAATTTCTAATCTAATTTGAATTTAATATTACACACAGCTGCCCTTAATTTTTTTATATAGATTCAAGATTTATCTATTCTTTTTAAATAGAATAATAGGAAATTTGTAAATATTAGAATTGCAAATACTATTTCTTTTTATATATATAATAAATTATTGTAAAATAAAATTCATCTAACTAACTATAAAAATCCTATAGAGGTGGGAATGTAATGAGTTATTTTCTTATAGACAAGTCGAGATAGACAATTCTGTTTTACAAAGTTTCGCATTACAGTACAGTTTTGTTAATAAAGAGCTTAGAAGTTTTAGACATTATCCGACACAATAAAAACTGTGTGTGGGGAGCGTAAAATTGATAGGTAGTTAGCTTGTAATCAGAACTTGTTACCCATAATTATTAATCACAGCTATAACTTCTTTTATTTAAAAATGAATTGAAGTCTATTTTAAAAAAAAAAAATTATAGAACCTTTGATTAATCGACATTAGTTAATGGAACTATATTATAATCGAGATGCTTTATTGTGTTGGTTGGAACCTAATAATTGTCCTTTAGATTCTCCTACATTGGGAACAATATTAACGATCATTAAATTTGACTATTGTCCCTCTAAAGGTGTGAAAACATGTTGTTATATGCTTGTCCTATATTTATTTATTTATATTTAAGCTACGAATTTCGGAGAAGTTGTATATATAGGGCCCACTGTACTGGTTTATTTACCAATCGGTGGCTTAAAAATTAGTTTCCTTCTCATACAAATTTTCTGCCACATGGCAAGGCGTCATTGGCTATTGACAAGTACCACATTATTTGACTTAGTCGTTTATATAACATCCCTCAAAACATAATTAGCTGGCTAAGTCACATGTGGTGGATTTGTCTAAGGATTTGAATTGACCAAATTACAAGATTCTTATATATATATATATATATATATAAATGTTTCTTGAATGAAATAGATATTGAGTATTTTATTATCTATTAGTTTTTCTTTATTTTTTTGAAAGAAAATATTATCATTTATTCAGTCATCAAAAGAAATTTATATCTATGACCAGATACATGCAAGGATATCTTCATATCAACTATTTGAAGTTCTACCAATACATTACTGGATTGATCTGGATTTCATTACTACTAATATTCTTTACAAATAAATGTTTAAGAAAAAATACTCTACCTAAACAGAGACTCAACATCACCCGACCTTCATAGTAAGGGAGGACTTAACCTCTACGGACACAACCTTCCAAGTGACGAACTCCATTTTTATTTTTACTATACAATAAGGAAAACAAAATTGAAAAATTACAGTTTGGACTAACTTCAATAGACTTTGACACCGCGTAAATGCAATAAGCTTATTTCTTTCCAATCACAAAAGTCAAATCTGAAAGATTTGGTGATGGCAATTTCGTTAATCCAGCACGTGTGGCTAGAAGAGTTGTTAAAAATGTGGTGTGTGAAGACCACACACGGTGATTTTCGCAAAACTGCTATTATCCTCTAAACGATTTATGGTCTAAGAGTCTTGTTGTGCTATGCGTGTCTCTTGTGAGTTGTTAAAAATTTATAGATCTAATTTTTTGGCCTTGAAAGGAGAAAAATAAACTCAAAAATGAGAGAATGAGTGAAAGAAATAGAAGAAATGATAAAAGATGGAAGGAGAAGGAGGAGAAACCAGAAACGCCTTTCTCCTCCTCTGGCAAAAATCGGATCAAGAGATGTTTTTTTAGAATAAGAGAGAGAGAGAGTCCCGGAAGGAGAGGGGAGATATCAACTTTTGGTATTAGGTTAAATTAATTGAGAGCTGATCGAGAGAGATAATTCATGTGTACTTTTATGTGTTAGTTGTGTCTACAAATTGAAAATATGTTTTTTCTAGGTATGATTATATTAATTGAGATTTTGGGCAGTTGGGAACAAACTGTGGAGCGGACAACCATGTGAGGCTTAATTATATGGAATTAATGCAAAAGGTGGCACTACAGCCACCAATGTGTCCCATGTATTTCACTTTTTGTTTCATACATTTTTTTAATATTTTTAAATAGTTTTAAAAAATTCACAATATTATTAAAAAATATTTTCTTAATTATTAAATAAAAAAATTAAAAAAAAAATAGTCGGTACACATTATCGGAACAATGTGTCGGGATCCATAGCATTTTCCTTATGCAAAAAGATTAATTAGAGCACTACCACCATCGTGATCAAGACAACTGCATGTATATATAATGGCAATAAAGGATACGTACGTACGTACCCCTTGATCCCATTAAAAAATTGGCAAGATTATCACGATCAAATCGATCAGTTCATCCCAAAATTAAGATACTTCTATATTTCTCATTGAAATATATCTTAATTAGTTTTTATAATGTGTAAAAAGGGATATTCCAATAATAAAAAGAGGATTAGGTCTTATTAAGGATAAATTAATTTTGGACAGATCTTTGGGTCCCAACTCTACCCCTTTTTAAACCCACACCGAATCAAAGTTACTCAGACCAAAATTTGACTGTCTTTGAACTCACTCTTAAACAGCCAAGAAGATGGAACAATCTCCTTCTAAATGCTCTCTTTACTGCAAACTCAATTGCAAGAATTCAAAAAATTACTCTCTCAAACTACAACTTTCAAACTCTTGAGAATAAAATCAAATGGATACACTATTCTTCTGGTAAGTTTTCAGTTAAGTCAGCTTATGTTGCACTAGTGAAACCACAAACAACTCCACATCAGAATGAAGTGAACTGAAAAAAATTGTGGAAGATCGAACTTCAGGACAAAGTCAAATTATTTATTTGGAGGGTTAGTCATAATATTCTTCCAAGTAAGAAAAATATAGAGAAAGTCATCAATTTATAAAGTGACCAAGTTCTTTGTCCTCTATGCAAGGAAAAGAAGCTGAAAGCATTGAACACTTGTTTATCAAATGCATATACACTAAAATCTTATGGAGGACCTCACCATGGCCTCTGTACATAACATGTCTAGCAACCCAATCTATTATAGATTGGATTGCGATAATCATAAATCCATCCTTTGGTTTAAACATCCCCACAGAAGAGCACCACATATTCCAAATTTTTGCCACACTTGCAATGGACAATTTATGGTATTTTAGAAGCATGACACTGCATGACCAAGAAAATCTTTCCCCCACATCTTTGTTTCTAACCTACAAAAATCATACACTGAACATTCAAAAGCATGGACATAAATCTCAAAAATCCCGAAAAAGTTCAGCAATCTACCACCTAGAGGGTTTCATTGTTTGTCTTTTGATGTGACGGCTGGAAATAGGATAGTACTATTGCTGCAATATGCATATTTGACTCGAGAAGTATAATAATGGTGAAAACAGACTTCATACAAAGCACCAACCCAAACATAGGGGAGGCAACAGCAACCTTGATGATCATACAAGAAGCTGACAAATTACACTTACAGAAAATCATAGTTCAAGGTGACTCAATTCGGGTTGTTCAAACCATAAACGATAAAAAACAAGCTTCGAATTGGACTATGTAAAACATCATTAGAGATATTAAGCACCTTTTTGGCAGCTTTGAAACATGAAAAGTTGTAAAAATACATCAAGAGAAAAATCGATGCGCGCACAATTTGGAGCAATGGGTAGCTTCAACACAAGCCTATGGAAATATACCTCTCATTTTTATTCTTCCTTGCATGTTAGACTTCCATAGTGGAAAGATCCATCCTAGAGTGCGTACTTCTGTAAATAAAGAGCATGGACCCATGTATTTTGTTTCAAATATATATATATATATATAATTAAATCTTGTTTAAAAAAAAAAAGAAAAAAAAAAGATTAGGGTAAGTTATACACTTCAAATGCATTTTATTGTTTATATTTGAGATACATTCTCATCCATGTAGCATATTATTGACAAAAGAGAAGCAATATAGATATATATATATATATATATATATTTGTGTTAATGACAAGGATCAAGCTTAATTTTTATGCTCATAATATAAAATAAATAAATAAATCTAGGGGGCCATGGCCAGTGCCACTGGCAACTCTATGGTATACTTCTGTCCTACTTGTTTCATTGGGCAATATAGCAATTGAAACAAAAAGATATATGATCTTGGGGGAACTCAATATACCAAAAGTACTGCCTCCTATTTTTTATAATTCAAATTGCACTCCAAATTATAAAAAAAAAAATAACAATTCAGTATTCTAAGTTATTGGTTTCTTTCAATTTACACTCATTGTCAATTGGCCAGTTAAATATAATAAATTTTAAAAATCTCCAATTGAGTTATCCAATGCCATGGCCAAGACATGGTGGCAAGGATTGTGTTCTCATTCCATTATTGCGATCGAAGAAATGCTTGGTCTAGAAAAGCATCTTAAAAAATAAAACTTATATATAAACTATTATGGTATGATATGGTACTATGTCAAAAATATACTATTATGGTATGATATGGTACTATTATGGTATGATATGGAAACAAAGTGTAACAGGAATAAGGTGGAAAGTATTAGGAATAAACTTGGTTACCAGCATAGTTTTGTTATTGAGAGCAGGGGTTTAAGTGGTGGGATTTGTTTCTTGTGGAAAGATCAAATAGAGGTGGAATTATTGACTTATACTCAGCATCATATCTCATTAAAGGTGTCTGGTGAAGGTGAGCAAAGTCCTTATTTTCTAATAGGATTTTATGGGTTTCCTGATGTTGCTAGAAGGGCTGCTAGTTGGGAGCTTCTCAGGGCCATAAAGCCTACTATTAATATGCCCTGGATTTGTATTGGGGATTTTAATGAAATCCTCCATAGTTATGAAAAATTTGGTGTAGCAGATAGGCCTTTCAAATTGATGGAGGATTTCAGAACGACCATGGAAGATTGTGCTTTGAGGGAAGTTCCATTCCAAGGTGATTTCTTTACTTGGAGTAATAAAAGGGAAGGGATTCTTTTACTAAAGAAAAACTGGATAGGGCATTGGGTAATCAAGTTTGGTTTGATTGTTTTCCTGATTGCTCTGTATCAACACTTGCAGCTCAATGTTCAGATCATACACCTATTCTCCTTTTATTGAGTAGTGAAAATTTAATTAGAGCTTTTGGTTCAAGACCATTTAGATATGAAGCCACATGGTTTTTAAGAGATGGTTGTGAGGAAGTGATTAAAAAAGCTTGGGGAAATACATTACTACAGCATTCAAGGATTAAAGAATCTATGCAAGGCTTGAAAAGATGCAGTGAGGAATTGTCCAGGTGGAGTAAGACTACTAGCCAAAGTACTAAGCATGTGATCCAATCCAAAATAAACCAAATTAAACAGTTGCAAAGTATTAATAGAGGAGACAGAAATTCTGAGATTTATCAACTGAAGAGGGAAGTTGACACATTAATGGAAGAAGAGGAATTAAGATGGAAGCAAAGGGCAAAGCAACAGTGGCTGAAAGAGGGGGACAGAAATACTAAATTTTTTTCACAAATGTGCTTCCCAACGAAGGAAAGTCAACTCTATCAAAAGAATAACAGATGATGAGGGGCGTATAATTGAAAATCCAAAAGAATTGGGCTCCTTATTTCATTCCTTCTTCAGTCATCTATTTACTTCTACAGAGCCTGTCAATTTTGAGGAATGCCTCCAAAATATACAACCTATGGTCACTCAAGAAATGAATGCAGTTCTTACAAGAGGGATCTCTAATGAAGAAATTGAAGGGGCTGTATTTAATATGAATGGTCTTGGTTCTCCAAGACCTGATAGTTTTCCTGCTATTTTTTACCAAAATCATTGGGGTGTGATTGGTCCTGATATATGTTCAACTGTCAAGAATGCCTTTTTAGCTGCTGAGTGGCCTAAGGACTTCAATGCAACTTATATTGCTCTTATCCCCAAAGTGAAAAATCCTTCAAGAGTAACTGAGTTTAGGCCTATAAGCCTATGTAACGTAATATACAAGATCTTGGCTAAGGTTCTGGCCAATAGGCTTAAACTATTCTTACCTCAGTTGATCTCTAACACTCAAAGTGCCTTTGTTCCCAACAGGTTGATAACTGATAATGTAGTGGTGGCTTTTGAAGCTATGCATTCTATGCAAACTCAGATCAAAGGGAAAGAAGGGTTCATGGCTTTAAAGTTGGATATGAGCAAGGCATATGATAGGATTGAATGGTCATTCCTTCAAGTTGTCATGTTAAGGATGGGATTTGACTCTAAATGGGTTGATGTTATTCTGAAATGTGTTTCTACCGTGTCTTATTCTGTTCTTTTAAATGGAATTCCTCAAAGCTCCTTTACTCCTTCTCGGGGAATAAGGTAAGGAGACCCTTTGTCTCCTTACCTTTTTATTATTTGTGCAGAATCTCTAAGTAGAATGATCCAAAATGTTGAAGGGATTGGTGTTATTACAGGTGTTCCATTGGGTAGAAATCAGGTGAGAATAAGCCATCTGTTTTTTGCAGATGACTGTCTTCTTTTCTGTAAAGCAAACCCATTGGAATGGGCCAGGTTATCTCATCTTCTTGACACCTATGAGCTGGCAAATGGTCAAAGACTCAATAAGGAAAAAACATCAATTCTGTTCAGTAAAAATACTAAAGATGAAGCTCGAGATCTAATCACTCAAGTGGCAGGAATTCAATCCTCTCTACCTTATGACAAATACTTAGGCCTTCCTGTGGAGATTGGAAGATCAAAAACCAAAGCCTTTAGAAGTATTATTGACAAAGTTAGAGGGAGGATTAGCAACTGGAAATTGAAGTTTTTATCTCAGGCTGGCAAAGAGATCCTTATCAAGTCCATTATCCAAGCTATCCCTACTTATTGCATGGGTGTATTTAAGATTCCTAAGTCTTTTCTATTAGAAATTGGTCGATTGACTCAACAGTTCTGGTGGGGTCAGAAAGCTGAGGAGAGAAAGATGCATTGGTGTCACTGGGATAAGATGATTAAGGCCAAAGCAGTGGGGGGTTTAGGATTCAGAGATCTTCAACACTTTAATCATGCAATGTTGGCTAAACAAGGATGGAGATTACTTCATTTCCCTCACTCTCTTGCAGCAAAAGTTCTCTCCTTTAAATATTATCCTGATGGCCAGTTCCTAAATGCTACAATTCCAAGGAACTCATCCATTGTATGGAGGAGTCTTATGGCTGCTAAACCATTGTTGGAAGAAGGCTTATTTTGGCGTATTGGTAATGGAGCAGGCACTAAGATATGGCACCATAAATGGCTGCCTATTCCAACTTCATTCAAAGTTCAAAGTCCTATTACTTGTTTTAATCCTAAGGAATCTGTTTCTGCACTTATTGACCATGAAGCCAAAACCTGGAAGACTGAATTAATTGATCAAGTTTTTCTACAGAGTGAAGTTGAAATAATTAGATAGATCCCTATAAGTTTATGCAACAGTCCTGATAAAGTTATCTGGAGATGTACTTCTAATGAAATTTTCTCTGTTAGAAGTGCATATCATCTTCAACTTGAGCTTCATCAGAGAGCTAAAGGACAGCATTCTCAAACTCTTGTTGATAGTGAAAATTGGAAAAAGCTTTGGAGGATTAAAGTTCCAAATGCAGACAAATTATTTTTGTGGAAGCATGTCATAATAGCCTTCCTACAAAACTAAATCTTTTTAAGAGAAAGGTTGTAAATGAACCTTGGTGTCCTATCTGCAATCAACATGAAGAATCTGTGGAACGTCTTATGGGAGTGCAAGGCAGCTAGGGATGTGTGGTGTCTTTGCTCATCAAAACTGCAGAAACAATGTATGAACCAGATTTTCTTTCAGAAGCTTGTTGATGCATATGTTGCAGGATCTTAAAGATGAAGTTTTAATGGAAGTAGCTGTTGTGGCATGGAAAATTTGGAGAAGAATGAATGATTTGGTTTTTAACCAAACTTTTTCCTCCCCTCAACTGATTGTGAGACAGGCAAATTAGAAAATTGAAGATCTCAATGCTCTTTTCTCTCAACAGACAACTAATCCTACAAACATACCTCAGTCGATTCAATGGAGTGCTCCACCTGTTAATGTGTACAAAATCAACTGGGATTCTGCAGTAGATAAAGTGAATTGCAAAGTGGGTGTTGGGACTATTATTCGGGATTGGGAAGAAAGGGTGATTGCTTGCATGAGGATGTGCATATCTTTATTTCCTGACCCTTACTTGGCTGAGGCTATTGGAGCTCTACATTCTGTCAAACTGGCTCTAGACATTGGACTAATACAGATCAAAATTGAAGGGGATGCTATGAATGTAGTGAATGACATCAAAGGCAACAAAGATAGCTGGAAACATACTGGTTTGATCATTACTGATATCAAACAACTGCTGTTGAGATTTGACTCTTTTACAGTTGATTATGTTCCTAGAAGTTGTAATAGCTTTGCTCATTGCTTAGCTAGAGATGCTTTACACATCAATGATGTCCTTGTTGACATTGAGGATGTTCCTTTATGTATTGCTTCTCTTTTGTAATCGACTATTACTGAATACAAGTGTTCCTTTCAAAAAAAAAAAAATTACTAGATTATAAAACATTTTTTTTAATAAAGTAGATATAATCGATGTATCACATTAAATTACATTAGTTTATAAATTTACTATGGTAAGATCTCTTTATAGACTTAAAAGCTCCCTCAGGGTGGCTCATTGGGAGTTACAGTTTCTACCTCTTTTCATTTTAACGTGATTTCATATATATATAAAATATATTAGATCTAATTTATAACAAAATTAGTTTTACAATCCAGAATGCATGACCCACGACATGAGCGCCACTGAAGGCCTCAAATACATGCTATAGTTGGCGTTGAGAACAAAGCCTCGTCGATTGATTGCCCCAAATTAAGATCGTTGCTCAACACTAGCTAGTCCAAAACCTTACATGAGTTTTAACTCTGTTCACATCCTTCCATGTGTTTTCAATGTAAGTTTTATTTTCTTAATAATCAATTTATAATATCCTCGATCTACGCCAACAACACAACCCAAACTACAATTCGGGCCACTAATTAAGAACTCAAGCCATTAATTTATAAAAAGCAAAGGGAAATCAGCCTTTTTAATTTATATCCGAAGATCCACGTACAGATAATATGCAGCTGCAAATATTCAAAAAATAGGAAATGTTAAGTTCTTTAAAGGCTAGCTGTTTCTTGGTCGGATTGAAAGCTCTTCAGTTCTTATGAATTTCTCCGTCTTTTCCAACAAGAACTTCTACGCTCCCTAGCTTTTGCGAAACTCTGCTGGAATCTAATCCTATTTGATGCAAAACCAGAAACAATACCAGAGGTGGAGTTATCGAATGCAAGTTCCTGATCAACCTGCAGTATACCTTTCTTTAAAAGTAATTGTTTATGTACAGAACTGGTTGTCCACTTCAAAGGAAGTACTTTGATCCAAGAATGCGGTAGCGCTCCGATTCTTCGCACACGTCTTTCTGAGCTTGGCAGCCAAAGTAGGATTCATTGGAGGATCAGAACCCCCAGGGGCATCGGAAAGACGGTTTTCAAAGAAGGAGCAATGAACAACTCCGACAGTGTGTGCACCTATAAGGGTCACCATTTCATTGAGGGTGAACCCCTTGTCGGCGAAAATCTTCATTGCTCTAGGCACTGAGATTGCCGCTCCCAGCAAGGAGACGTTTTTGGCATTCGAGAATAGTCCATCACGCCTCCCTGTGGCCAGAGTATAATTGGGCCCCTCCGGCTAGCGCAACTGCATCACGGGTTGGCAAAGTAATGATGTCTGCACAAGAAACGGTTGAAGGGCATGCATCCTCAAGGATTTTCTTCGCCTTATCAATGATCTCGTATCCTCGGACGGTCTCGTTAGGCTTGGCATCTTTCTCGGATTGATTGTTTTCCATTGAGTCTATCAGTATAGATGCATCACAACCCTGATACACGTAAAGACATTAACGTTTGTGCACAAGTTGATGATGATCATGGGCAGAAAAATAATTCCAATCACACACTTTTTCTGCATACAAGTAGATGTATATATATATATATATATATTTTTTTTTTTTTTGAAGAAAAAACTCTTATGCCATTCCATTATAATAGAGATGAGATACAAGGAGGGGATTCCTCCATGGTTACAATTGAATCCGAGATGGTAAGAGCATCTTTTGCAAGTAAGTGGGCTATACCATTGTCATTTCTCCTAACATGAGAAATATCCCACTCTGCAAAAAAAATTAAGACACGACCTTGTTTCACTCATAAACATGCTTGAGCTACTCCAAATTTCCTTATCTTCACATAGTGCCTTTGTCACTTGCAGTGAGTCACCTTTTATAATAACCTGATGCAGACCAAGTTCCAAACCCAATTTCACAGCTTGTAGAGCTCCATATGCTTCAGCTAACAAAGGGTCAGAGAAAAATTGTTTTCTTTGCCTCATTGTGGCAATAATCTGGCCAGCACAATCCCTTATTACAACTCCAATTCCAATCTGTCCATTGGCTTTATCCACTGCCCCATCCCAATTGATTTTATACCAGGGTGATGGAGGGGCCTTCCAAACTGCTTCTGAGGAATAGCCTTGACAGGCTCTATTGTTGCTTTGATGATTAGGTTCCCCTTCAGCCATCATGTCTAAAAGAACTCTGGCCTCTCTCACTATGGAGTTAGGATGAGTGAACTCCTTGTTAAAATCAAAGGTGTTTCTTCTCCACTACAATTTCCTTGCTACCACCACAAACTCATGCAATTCTTCTGAGTTTAAAACTTTAGATAGTGACTCGAAGACCAGTAGCATAGGGGCCTGAGGTAGAGCACATTTTTTAAGCCTTTTGGAGCATTGGCTCCATACATCCATGGCTGCCTCACAACTCCACAATTCATGAGTGACACTTTCAACTTCTCTGCAGCAAATGGGGCATAGTGGGTCATTCACCACCTTTTTGAAAAGGTTGGATTGAGTAGGGAGGGCCTCCAGGCAGGCTCTCCAAATAAAAACTTTATCCCCAGGTGTGACATTAAGTTGCCATATTTTGTTCCAAACCTCTTTAAAGTCATTGCTGGAAGAGGCTTGTCCTTAAGCTGCCACCTTTCTCGATTTCTCCATGTGGTATGCACTCCTTACTGAAAAAGAGCCATTGGTGGTTCCATGCCATATGATTTTGTCCATAGTATTCATAGTGCTGATAGGAGTTTTGAGAATTAAGCATGCTTCCCCTTCCTCAAAAATTTCTTGCACTAAGTCTGTCTTCCACATTTTAGTCTCAGGATTAATCAGTTCTGCAACAGTTGCAGTGCTTCCTAGAACTTGGGTTGGACTTGTGACTCTACTGGGATTTGAAGGGCTTAGCCATTTGTCTCTCCAGATTAAGATGCTAGAGCCAGTACCCACCCTCCAAAAAGAGCCAACCTCTACTACATGTCTGGCTGTAAGTAAGCTCCTCCAGATATAAGAGGGTTTGGAGCCCAGTTTAGCTGCCTGAAAGTTTGAGTTAGGGAAATATTTAGCCTTTAAAATCTTAGCAGCAAGAGAGTTGGGGTTCTGAATTAATCTCCAACATTGCTTGGACAACATTGCCTTGTTGAAGCATTCAAGGTCCCTAAAACCCAAACCTCCAATTGACTTGGCTTGCCCCATCCTTTTCCAAGGAATCCAATGGACCTTATGCTCCTTTTCTTGCTGCCCCCACCAGAAATTCTGGATGGCTCTGTTTATAGAGTGTAGAAGGGTGATAGGCAGCCTGAAGACACTCATTGTATAGGTTGGGATGGCTTGGATCATTGCTTTTAGGTAGATTTCTTTCCCTGCCTGAGATAAAGTTTTAACTTTGTGATTGCTGAGCCTCATCCTTATATTATCCAAATACCTTTGAAAGATTTGAACCTGTCTCGCCCCACCACAGAGGGCAATCCTAGGTACTTTTCATAAGGCATGGATGTCCTTATACCAGCAATAGACAGAATGTAGTCTTGAGTGGGTCTGGCAGTGTTTTTGCTGAAGATAATTGAGGTTTTTTTAAGATTAAGTCTCTGGCCTGATGCTAACTCATAGGTGTTTAAGATGCTTATCAATCTTCCCCACTCTACTGCTGTTGCCTTGCAAAACAAAAGGCTGTCATCTGCAAAGAAGAGGTGAGAGACCCTTAATTGACCTCTTGCAACTGGAATGCCATGAAGTTGTCTGCTTTCCTCAACTTTGTATAGCAAGTTACTTAGAGCTTCTGCACACAATATGAAGAGGTAGGGTGACAAAGGGTCACCTTGACTGATGCCTCGAGAAGGGGTAAATTCTGGTTGGGGTTCACCATTCACAAGGAGAGCATATGAGGCAGTTTCAATACACTTCATCACTAGTTCCACCCATTGACTGCAAAATCCCAGTTTGTAAAGGACAGCTCTTAAGAAACTCCACTCCACTCTGTCATAGGCCTTACTCATGTCTAACTTTAAGGCCATGTATCATTCTCTTCTTGCCAATTTACATTTCATAGTATGCAAAGCCTCAAAGGTAACAATTATGTTACCAGAGATTAGCCTATTAGGGACAAAAGCTGATTGGGAGGGTGAGATAATACAAAGGAGCACCTTCTTTAGTCTATTAGCTATTACTTTAGAGATAAGCTTATAAAGAACATTGCAAAGGGAAATGGGTCTAAAATCTATCACCTTAGTAGGAGCTTTCTTCTTTGGGCTAAGTGCAATGAACGTGCTATTAATGTCCCCCAAGCTGCCATTTGAGTTAAGAACATTCAGCACTGCCTCACACACCTGGGTTCCCACCAATGTCCAGTGCTTCTGATAAAAGGTTGCAGGAAAACCATCTGGTCCTGGTGCACTTAGGCCATTCATGTGAAAAAGAGCTTCTTCAACCTCTAGTTTTGAATAAGGTTTAGTCAACATTTCATTATGAAATCCAATCACACGTGCCTCCAAGGATGCTATACCTTCTGAGGGGTTGGAGGGGTTCAAGGTAGTGAACAAATCCTCAAAGTGATCCTCGAAAAGATTGCTAATCCCCTCTCTCGAGCTTATTTCTTGTCCATGGCTATCAAACAGTTTTTTAATGGCATTGGTTTTCCTCCTTTGAGCGTTGAAAGTATTTGGTATTCCTGTCTCCCTCATTCAACCATCTTTGCTTGGCCCTTTGCTTCCACTTGGTATTCCCAGCTTCAAGAAGTCTATCAACCCCTCTTTGCACTTGCTTTATCTCCTCGGTTAAAAGGCTTGTGTTTCTTTCCTACAAGTTAGATAGCTGGGCCATCTATTTACTGATTTCTTGTTTTGAGCTGTTGAAAGTCTTCTTGCTCCACTGTAGTAGCTTCTTTTTGTAGTTTTTAAGCCCCTCAGAAATGAACTGCATTTTATTTCTAGCCAACCTGGGAATTCTCCATGCTTCTTGTATTGTCTCTAAACATTCATCCCTTAGTGTCCAGCTAGCCTCAAACCTGAAAGGCTTTGGGAGGCTGTTTACAGCAGGTTGCTGCTGTTCCATGGCAATCCATATGGGGTTATGGTCTGAGGTAAGAGCAAGAAGAACAAAAACTTTTGAGTCAATGTGCTTGTCTAGCCAAGCAGTGTTACAGAAGGCCCTGTCTAGCCTTTCTTTGGTGAAAGCTCCCCCTTACCTACCGTTGGACCAGGTGAATTTGTTTCCATAGTAACCCATGTCACTGAGGCCACAGCTGTGAACAACATCTCTAAAAGCCTACACTTGGTTATGGGGTCTCAAAGGTCCACCACACTTCTCTCCATAGTTTAAGATTTCATTAAAAATCACCTACACACAGCCATCCCATTGGTGCTGTAGGTGTCAAGGCTTGTAGTAGCTGCCAACTTTCACACCTTTTTGCTGTGTTTGGGTTGCCATAGAACCCTGTTAAGTGCCAGAAGAGGTCCTCCCTCGTATCTTTAACCAACAGGGAGATATGGGAATGAGTAAATGACACAATCTCTGCCTCTATTTCTGCTTTCCACAAGATGGCTAGGCCTCCACTAGGACCTTTTGAATCAACAACAAAACTATGCTCAAAATTCAACTTCCTTTTAATTAACTCCACTTTTAGTCTTTTGCACTTTGTTTCCATCAAGAAAACAAAAGTTGGGGACTTGTTTTACACCATAAGGTGCAAATTATTCACTGTCTGAGGGTTCCTAAGCCCTCGGCAGTTCCAGCTCAAGCAACTCATTGCTTAGGGTGGGGCTGTACACCAGCCACCACCACATCATTCCTGTTTGAAAGTTCCTCTATCTCCCCTTCAATTTTAATTTTTTTAGCGAGCTGTATTGCTACCTCACCATTTGTCTACTCACCAGCCCTTTTAGTGCCCCTTGAATGGCTTACCTTACCTTCCCTTAGGCCTGCTAGGGGGTTGGTACTGCCCTTGTCCCTAGCCTGCCTCTTCCAACCAGCTTTCTTCTTGAATTTCTCTAGGGCTTGGACCTGGTTTGACACAAAGTGGGCCAAGGATGAGGCTTGGGCCCTCAAGTCATGGCTATTTCCAAGGCCTAGTGATTTTTGGTCATTGCCTTTACAGGCTGTGACAGGTACCAAAATGGGGCAATCTGACTTCGTGGCATTTTGCATGGGACATGCACCTGCTGTAGTAAAGGAAGCTTCAACTTACCCAAAATGGCCTCACTCTCACTTTCCTTAAAAACCCTCTGTGTTGCCTCTGTAGGTTGCATGGGATAAAGCATATTGTCCAGTTTCCTCTTTGGTTCTGCAATGTCAACTTCAGTCTGAACCGTTTTCTGACAGTCCATCTTTGACTCATGGCTTTGGTTTGGAAGTTCATCCCTGTCCTCCCTTCCCTTCCTCCATGACTGTTCCTCTACATGGTTGTTACATAGTCCTTCACCATATTTCTTCCTTGTATTATCATTCTCCCCAGTTGTTGGTGCTCGCATCCACACTCCATACTGCATCTTGCTACTGCTCGAAGGTCCAACAACACACTTTTGTTGAGCATGCTTAATCACTCCACACTTAAAACACAAGTTAGGCAGCCTTTCATACTTAAGGGGGACCCAGGTTTTCTTGCCTTCAAGAATTAGAAACACACCTCTGAGTAGAGCTTCTGAGATGTTCACTTCAACCCTTATCCTTAAGAACTTCCCCCATCCTATCCCCCTCTCATCTGCTTGGACTGTGATTACTCTCCCTAGGCTTTCACCAATCTGAAACCCCACCTCTTGTGTCATACTTGCTAGGGGCATGTTATAAGCTTGCACCCAGAATTCTTCTTTATTAGAAAGAACTTCGTTAATGGAACAATTACCTTTAAAAACTTGCAGGCACAGCAGCCATCTGTCAAAAGACCATGGCCTGCCACTAATGACATGCTGAAGGTCCTTTTCTTGGTTGAACTCGATAAGATATTTGTTGGTTCCAACTTCAGAGAAATGAAACCAACTCTCACATCTCCAAACTTTGGACATAGTTGTTTTGAAAGCTTCTTGATTAACTGGTCTCTCAGCTATGAGCATGGCCAATAAGTAAAACTTTCCATGCTGCCTAGCTTTAGCAGTTGAGTTAGGTGGCAAGATCATTACTCCTTTTTCCTTCTCAATGAGGCTAAGGCCTTCCCATTGCTTTGCTAAATCTTCCTCCATTGAAACCACTCCAAACCAGCTGAGCTAGTCTAAGGGACCCCACTCTCTTATAGAGAGAAAACACCTCACCCAGCAGGAGAGGACTTCACACCACTTATATGAGATTCACTATTGTTATAAAAACTCAAAACATCAATATCTTTAGTGATGCAAAAATAAATTTTGCGTATTCTTTATGCATATATTCTACTAATATAATTGGCTGCATTATTTTTTTAATATAAAATAACTGTTTTGACCAATCACATTAATAGAGTATTCAAGAAGTACGTAAAAATAACTATATATGGTAGAACTCGATAAAGTAGACTTTACAATTTCTATTGTTGTCGGTTTAAGTATTTCGAGCAGCATTAAATGAGTAATAGTTATGGTATGACCTATTTTACACTTGTGATCCATCTCTTTTTCAGTGAGACCATCAAGTTTTTGCCAGCAATAATTGAAGGGACCTTAATCCGAATGTATTAATCAAGCAATCTTAAATGTTTGAGTGCAAATCTATATCTTACCCCGACAAAGCAATCAAGAAAATGCATGCGAAGCAAGGCTGCGGTTATGGGTCGATCCCTGCAGAATACATTCTGCACAAATTGTTGTATAAATATTGATTCTACTTGAGGACAGGTAGATTTGTATAAGCCAACTCGTAGTCAGCCAAGACAAGGGGAAAAATAAAGCAAAGCAAAGGTCCTAAGTTTGAACTCTGACTTTGCACTTTATCATATTTAATTTAATATTACACATGTTGAGTCCATTCATTGAATATGAATCTGATCCACATGTGAGGGGAAGTGTTAATTAGAATATAATACAAATAATTAAATCTACCTATTTCCAAAAACTTGTACTCATGGGAAGACGTAGATTTAATTCATTTATATTTAAACCAAACCAAAAACTTTTAAATCACAAAAATATTTTCTATTTTAACATTCCTCCCATCATTACTTAAATATAAAAATCAATATAATTTTTCTAAACTTAAAAAAATAATTTTAAAAAATTATATGCCATCATCAATCTTTTAACTGATATACTTATTTACTTGGACAAACTCAAATAGAAAACTTAGTTTTTAGAAAACTATATTCAAACAAAAATTTTATGTGCAATCATGTGTTAGTATTCTTTTGTGCACTCCAGTGATATGATTGATTGTTTATTAAAAAAAATTAATCTAGCCAATCATATCAGTGCAGTGCACAGGGAGTACGCAAAAGTGACTGTATTTAGCATTACTGTCATTCAAAATGTTCTCTCCATTTCCCAAAATTCAATAAACAGTATATATACACACATCTAAAAAAAAATTTAAAGATCTCAAAATAAAAATCTTATAATTCTCAAAATCTATCCTAATTCACTACAACATAATTTGTATTTTGTGGCAGAGGAAATCTTTACAAAAAATAACCAAAACGTCACCAAATACATTTGGTGATGGTTTCAAACAGTCACCATGACTGTCACCTAATGTGCTTCACAGAATATAATTAGTGACAGTTTACTATGCAACTGTAACTAAAAGTACTTTTAGTGATAGTCGGATATGCTCCATTTGGTATAACGTTCGAACGTGAAATTTTTTTTGTTACAGTTAAAAACTGTCACAGAAAGTAACATTCAAACATATTACATAACGTTCGGATGTCAACCCTACCAATTAAAATTCGAATGACAGAAGTTAACATTCGTTGATTACAGTTTAAACGTATCATTAAAACGTTCAAACTTTTATACATCCAAACGTTAACTGCAATAAATGTTCGAATTTCAATTCAAACGTTAACAAACCAATGTTCGAACATAACTAGTATAACGTTTGGACGTTAGTTTGAATGTTAACGAAGAAATGTTCGAATGAATATGGGTACGTTCAAATGTTTGTTCGAACATTAATTGTTTAAACATTCGAACATTTTGTTAGTTTGAGTGTGTTTACATTTAAACGTTATGTTTTTATTTTGTTAAATTACGTTTGAATGTTTGTTCGAATGTGAACCAACATTTGAACCTTTTTGTTTTACATTCAAATGTACAGATCAAAAATAGTAATTTCATAAAATTAAAAAAACATACCAATGGTATCATATTACACACTATCGTTTAACAACTAAGAATGTCTTATAATATTTTAAAATTATATATTAAAAGTCATATACACTGATAAAATTGATAAAATTCATTTATTCTTTCCTCTGCACCCACTGCAATTATGTTGCAATGATATAACACACTCCATTTGTACCATCATCTCCCGATGCACTTGCTTTTTGACTTCTCTATGTATTCTTTCCTCTTGGTCTCTCTGCTAGTCCTACAAACGGGTCTCTAAATGAAACTGTCACTCTACGAGGGACTCTAACTCTTGCTGTCTCAACCTCATATATTCATTCTTGCGCCGTGCAGCTTATAAGTCTTTGGTAATATTATTAATTTGTAAAGTCAATGAGGTTGAAGAAGATGAACCGGATGAATGCTTGGAAGATCGTCCCAAACCTCTTGCCATACTAGACTTGGGCCTGAGCACTTGGGTAAATATGTCTATGTCACCTGAAGAGGATTCTCCAAAAGTTGACTGCATTTCCATCATTTTTTCCTGTAATTTAACAGAAAATACACAATAAGTAACGTATTAAAAGAAATAGAAATAAAAAATAATTTAGATAACATGTTGCATAATTTATTTAACAAAATTAATACTGCTTACATAATTATCTGCAGCGGCAAAATCCATTCACTTACTATGCTCATTAGTGTAAGCAGCAATATAGACATAAATGAGGAAAAAGTTTTCAAGATCATCACATTTCTAACAAAACGACATTAGAAATTTTAAAAAGCTAGTGTTAGTACTTATATAAAAAAATATCAGAAAAATAAATTAATTCTATAATTTATTAATTATCATTTATTCAAAAGGACGGTAGAATGACCTTGAACTGGCACGATGGTGGATAGTCAGAGTAGATCTATTTGTGCATTTATAGAACTTAAGTGCTACAAAATTAATTAAAAATGTTAATTGTAATATATATATACATATAATATATAGAATGAATATAAATGTAAATAATTAAAGAAAATAAATCTAGAATACCTACTAATTTAGAGATGTGAAAGGATTACAACATTTTCTTCAATTGTCTAATTTCATCTGCTGGAAATGGGACTGCACAGCCTCTTCCAACGTCTCAAACTTCTTGAAGTGGTCGTGTCATCGTCCCTTATGATGTCGGAATAATGTAGCCATTAATCAAGTAATAAACTTAAATAGCCTGACAAGCCAATACAAATGAATCATCTTCGTACCATTTAGATACAGTATTGACACTTGTAAAGTGATTATCCTTATGTATCGAAACCAGACCACCACCTAGATCCCACCAATCACATTTAAAGATATATGTAACAGATCTACCTAGATATTTCAATCCGATAATATTGCATATGACACCATAATAGTTAATATCATCTGTTCCATGACTCTCATCGACCAACACACCACAGTTTTGAGTCTTTCGACTACGTTCACAGTCCAGAGTATGAAACCTATAACCTTGAACTATGCATGCAGTGTATCGAAGTGCTCTATTTGAAGGACCATGGGCCAATGCATACAATTCTTGAGAAATTGATGCGGGATCAGTTTCTCAAAAATAATGAATCATCTAGACCATTTTACAATGCAAAAAAGGTACTGGTTATGCCAGACAGCCTCCTCCTTCTATTGGTTTACAAATATTAGATCAAGGGATACATAATCCCAGACTGAAATGACAAGTAATGACTTTTGTATTACAGTTTTAGAAACAATGAGTGCATGTGGGTTATTCCCCACCTCTAAGGAAGAATGTATATACATAACTCCTATTCAATTTATAGGGGTGATAATATATGACACAATCTACCAACAATACAAATACCACACAAAATTAATGAGTTTGAGCTTTATATAAATGAGTTTGTATGCATTACTACAACAAATATGGCCTTTTCCCGGCAGATACTTTGTCCAAATTAGTCAAAATTCATGCCATTAAAGTTAATTTTTGGCATTTTCAACTTGTAGCAATGTCACCAGAAATAACTGGCCCAAGATACTATCAATACTAGCAACTATAATTGTTGTCCGAAATAACTCTATTTCTAGCATGTCCGTATCGATGGAAATATTACGCTATCTACCAGAAATATGTGTAGCATGAGTGGAACATTTTCACCAGAAAAGTTAATTCTGGTAAATTATGTAGTTGGAAATAAATATTTATGACATTAAATACAGCTGGAATTACTAATTTCCTGCAAAAAAGTTCATCAGAGATAAGTTATTCTTGCAATGTTGCCTTGTGGGAAATGTATTTCCTGCATTGACAGTTTATGAGAATTATCTTTTTTCCGTACAGATTTCCGTAAGAAATAATTATTTCGGACAAAAACAAAAAACTCATCCAAAAGAGTAAATACCAACGAGTTAGTAGGCAACAAAAGCTATTTTCTTTTTAGATTAAAACTTTTTTCTAGCATGAAATTTTCATGAGTAATATGTTTTTCTTCGGTTAATTGGATGTATTTCTTACCGTAATATCTGGAGAGAAATACTTTTTATTTGTGTTTGCATATATCTTGCGAGAATAACTGCCTTGGGACATAAATAGTTCTTCAGAAAATAGTAAATACCGACTAATTACAGTAGTCCATGCATAACTATATTATGGACAAGATCATATCGTCTCAATTCTCTTTTTCCCCATATCATAAATTGTTTTGGAGACACTGAGTATACGGAAAAAAGTACTAAATTATTGTTATTTTTACTTGCAACATTCTTATTTCTTGTAAGAAATATGTTGTTCGAATTGATTTCCTTTGAATAGTACTTTTGTAACCTTACATTTCTAACATTACATGTTAGGGGATAAAATTCTAACAAAAATACGAACCAGTACTGTTAATCACAAATTATGCCTCAATTAGTGCCCACATTTGAACCACTAATTATCCAGCTCAGTTTACAGTTCAAATGTATGTGTTTTAGATTTAAAATCTATCTTAAGTAAGCCATGTACTTCAATGCTAGTAAGTTTTTTGCTTAGGCAATGACCAACATAATATTTCAACTTCTTATCCAAAACAACAAAGAAGTCAATATATATCAATATGCATATATTGATGATATGATGTCTCTCCAATTAAAGTGCCTCCCAAGTGCGGAAGGTGTACAATTATTTATAGTGAGAGTCCCAAGATCGATTTCACATGGATTAAGACAATTTATACGTCAAAACTATACTATTATGAAAAAAAAAAAGAATAAGAATGAAATATTTGCTTATGGGAATACTCTCAGTCACTAAACAATAGCCAAGGAGTACTACTTTAGCAGTAATGTGAACTAAAACGAAGAGAATAAGTAATATGAGAGAATATTTTCTTTAGGCTGTTTTTTCTTCAAAATTATACTGGATGCAACAGAGGTATGTTAAGTAACTAAAGAGATTGGGAATTTAGTTGAATTAAAGGAAATAGATACAATAATTGAAAATGGGTTTCCAATAAACTTTTAGAAGAAGAATATGCAAGTCTCGGGTCACTTTCTCACAGTAGGTATTCAAGGAGGTTTTTACCTTCCACAATTTCCTTCAAATGTAATTCCAGTCAAGGTTAAAACATTTGGATAATGTGTATAATGTGTGCACAAGTAAAGTAGTGTCTGAATAGCCACAATAAATTTCATTTCAAACTACTATTCAAAGTGCAACTTAGGAATAAGGATCCACACTCCTCAAGCATCCTTTGTACTTTTAATCAATGAAAGATCAAAAGGATGCAAGAAACCCTAACCTTGGATTCAAATCAGGAATGACAGAAAACTTAAAGAAGTACGAGTTAATACAAAACAAAAATCAAAACCCCCTAGTTAAACCCTGCCGCTCAAATGCTTCCCTTCACCTAGGTTACGAAACTACTGACTCATCAAATATGAAGCTAAACTATTAATCAAGAAAAACAACATTTCCATAACCCAAAGGAAGAGTAAACCCTAAAATTGAAAGAAGTTTTCTCGAATGGTCCTTAATAAAATGTTAGAAATGCATACTTAAGTTTCTTAAGTGGGTGATTTATTTCATCAAAAAAAGAGTTGAGCACTTAATTACGTATCAAATTTTAGTACTCGATAACAATTAATTGATGCCAATATTTTGCACACATAAGTTTATATTTACCCTTAAAATAATAATGACTTATATTGTGTTGCAGGGCATTTTTTGAAAGTAAAGGAAAAAGAAGAGTTTAAGGGTAATTTTATCTGGATGCAAGACCCAAGAGGAAATTGAGGAATTGATTTATTGGTTTTGGGGAACCCATCTAATGGGAACCAAGAAATAGCCCGCACAAATTAAAGGAGCAGGAGTAGCACGCATACAGCTCTTGCACGCAGGAGTAGGTACTAGCAATGGCATGAAGGGGTGCACTAGGACGAAATGTCCTTAAGCTGACACACAATAGAGCAGTGCTGCGAGTTGGCTAGGAGTCTAGGATGCAAGGACGAATGAAAGGGTGCTGTGCACGAGGGATATAAAAAGAAAGAAAAAAATCGCAACTGTTCTCTTCGTTTTATTTTCCCGTGGTTTTTTTTTTTTTTTTGTACTGTGGTGTGCGACTTCATTTTTTTCTCCTAGGTTTTTATTTTCATTGGCTGGGGGCAACATTCTTTCATTTCTAGTTTTCATCTTTCTTTCCTTCGACTGTTCTTTTAGTTTTCTTTTAGTTTTCTTTCTCTGTGCTACGACTTGTTTTTTGTGTTTTCTTGGTTTTTATTTCTTTTAGGTTTTCTTTCTTTCACTGTCTGCAGCATTTTGTGTGTTTCAATTTCTTAACTAGATTTTGAAAGTTATTGTTTGCATTCTATGGTTTATCCCATTTGGGTTTCTTTTGCTCTCAGATATTATGATGACTTTATTTAGACTAATTTTTGCTATTAGAAATATTATATGTAGCTAATTTTTGAAGCTTGGATTGTGGAATGAAACTTGATTTATTTTGGGTTCTAGATTAATGTAATATTTTATTGATAAATATTGATTTCACTATGTTACTAGTCGAATTCGAATTGAAAATAGATTACAGCTCTTGTTCTTTATTTATTGTTAACATAAGGCACAACAAAAACTTAAAAATTATCAAGGCTTCTCTCAAATAATTATTAATGTGTGTTTAGCTAGTAATATAGAGAATCCCTTAGAGAAATGTTGCAAAACCTGAGCATACCATTTTTTATCTTCCATCTATCAATGCTTTAATTGGATTGTTAATCAAGAAAATTATTTAGGAACCGTAACAAAAAGAGTCTCATACACAACCCAAGTATTTGTTAATTTGCCTCTTTGGTTAGAAACTTTAATTTCCTCACTGACTTAATTTTACTGAAATTAATTTCACACTTTTTTTCCAAATTCATCTTCAAGACTCTGTTTTGGCTTTGCATATATTTTTTTTCTTTTATAAAACCCTAAAAAGATTCATCATATTGCATTTCATATTATTTTTCATCTCTCATAGTCAACACATTTTTTGTTTTACAATAAGGTTTACAAATGCTTTAATAATCCACTATCCATGTGGAATATGATTGACTTATCTTTGATACAACTTAACACTTCTACACTTGAAAGCACATTTGAGACTACGTCAAGTTTTTGGTACCGTTGCCAAGAACAACTGGTGTTTATCAAAACATTTTTTTACTGCTGAGAGGACATTGGTAGAGCTGTGAAGAGGTGATATCTTACATTTTTCCCCTTTTCTATGTATTTTTCATTTTTATTTTATTTTCTGCTCTTATTTGTATGATTGGTTGGACTAGAGACCACACATCTCGATTGTTTAGGATAGAATTATTGACATCTTTTAACTCTACATCACTTTCTCTTGAATCATCATTTGACACTCCTGGCACCATGGCTAAAAATGAGCATCATAATAGGGAAATGGTAAATTAGAACAGGAGACTTAGAGAGTATCTTTAGGCTGTTAGGACTAGCACACCTCCTTACATCATTTTGTCTCTTAATGCAAATACTTTTAATTTTAAACCCGGCATAATTCTATTGCTACCACACTTTCATGGCATGGAATCTGAAAACTCCTATTTGCATATCAAAGAGTTTGAAGAAGTGTGTTTCATATTTATGGAAGAACATGCACTAAAGAGGTCATAAGATTAAAACTATTTCCATTTTCCTTAAAAGACAATGCTAGGACATGATTGAATTCTTTAAGACCAAGATCTATTGGGACTTGAAAAGAAATGCAAACAAAATTTTTAAATAAATTTTTTCCCATGCACAGGATCAACGCCTTGAAAAGACAAATTATGAATTTTTACCAAAAGGATGTGAAAATATTTTATCATTGTTGGGAATGATTCAAATACCTTTTAAATGCATGTCCTCACCATGGATATGAGAATTGGAGGATCATTAATTTTATCTATGAGAGATTGCAATAAAAAATGAGGCAATTTGTAGAAACCATGTGTAATAGAGAATTTTTCAACAAGGAACTGGAGGAAGCTTTTGAATATTTTGATTATCTAGCTAAAAATGCACAATCATAGGATACATATGATGTTCATGGTAGGTCTGAAAGTTCAAGGATAGTTTCAGGGGGTGGAAAATATAGTTTGAGGAAGTAGATGATTTAAATATTAGCTTAGCTATGATTTCTAAGAAATTAGAAACCATAGAACTAAAGAAAGTGAATGAGGTACAAGCTGTACCTCAAATTACCTTAAGCTATAATATTTGTGAGAACCAAGGGCATTCAATTAATGATTGCCCAACCATTCCAGATTTTAAAGAAGTTCTTTTGGATCAATCTAATGCTGTTGATGTGGTTGCTAAACCTTTTTTAGGTCCTAATTCCAACACCTATCATTCGAGATGGAGAAATCACCTTAATATCAGTTGGAGGGGTGAACAAGCTGCTGTACCTATGCTCAACATAGTTGGTCCTTCTCAATATGCACCCTACACAGCCCCAGGAGGTTTAGAACCATCTCAATATGCCAACCACATGGTCCCAACTCAGAAAAAGAACCTTGAAGACATTTCCGGCAGCTGTCCACCAATTTTCAGCAATTCATGCAAAGTCAAGCTACCATCAAAAATCAAAATTCACAACCAATCGTTGATATCCAAGATTCAATCACAAGGTTGACCACAACCTTGAGTGCTCAAGAGAAAGGGAAGTTCCTTGCACAATCTCAACCTAATCCACAAGGCCAAAACCAGAAATTTCAAAGTATGGCTAGAGATTCCAATGTCATGCAAGTCAAGACTATTAAACCTTGAGAAGTGGTAAGATGATTGGTATTCCAGCTCAAAGGAAATAAAAGAATGCTAATACTTCTAAACCTCCTTTTGAAAATAAGGCACAAGACTCAACATTGAATCTGAAAATGTTCTAAGGACTACACATGCACATTTTCCTCAAAGGCTAGCCCCTTTGCACAAAGACAAGCATCAACCGAACTTCTTGAGATTTTTAATCAAGTTAGGACTAATATACCCATGTTAGATACTATTCAACAGGTTCTCTTACTGAGCAGGTTAATGCCATTATCCAGACCAACACCCCTCACAAATACAAAGGCCCAAGATCCCCTACCATAGCTTGTATGATAGGGAGCTAAAAAATAGGCATTGTTAGACTTAGGTTTAAGTGTGAACTTATCACCTTATCATGTTGATGTTCAACTTAGGTTGGGTGAGTTGAAATCTACTTCAATCACATTGCAGCTGGCTGCTAGGTCTATTAAGATTTCTAAAGGTGTTGTGAAAGATGTTTTAGTTTAAGTGGACAAATTCTAATATCTAGTAGACTTTGTGGTACTTGATATGCAATTGATTACTCATTCTACCTTTCAAGTGCCTATTATCTTAGAAAGACCTTTCTTAACCACCTCTAATGCTCTCATAAATTGTACAAGTGGAGTTTTAAAGTTAATTTTTGGAAATATGACTTTGAAACTAAATATTTTCAATCTTTGCAGGCAACCACAAGAAGTTGAGGAAGTTCATGAAGTGAATTTGCTGACAAATTTCATTGATGAAAATTTGTACCTTACTTTCAATATATAGATTCTTTAGAGGAATTTGAAAAAGATTTGATAATGTTAATGACTCATCTCTTGTTTCCTCAACAGGTCAACAAGTTACACCACTATAGAGGCCAAAATTTGAGTAACTTCCGCCCTTAACAGCAACTCTCAAGCCTTCAGAGCAATAATCACCTCAAACCTCTTTTATTGGATCTGAAGCATGCTTTCTTACAACCACACATTCCCTATGGTAATTTCTTCTCACTTAACTAATGAAAAAGAAGATAAATTGCTAGATATCCTTAGGAAGCATAAAAGTCCAGTGGGTGGACAATGGCTGATATAAAAGGTATAAGTCTTTTGAAGTGTACTCATAGGATTTATTTAGAAGATGATGCAAAGCCTTTTAGAGAAATGCAAAGAAGGTTGAATTCTATAATGAAGGAAGGGGTTAAAAATGAGGTGCTGAAATTGCTTGATGTGGGTATTATTTACCCCATCTCGGATAGTAAGTGGGTAACTCCCATTCATGTAATTCCAGAAAAATCTGGGCTTTCCATTGTTAAAAATGAGCAAAATGAACTAATTCCTACTAAGATTTTTACTATTAGCTTATGTGCATAGATTATAGGAAGTTGAATGCCGCCATTAGAAAAAATCATTTTCCTTTACCCTTTCTTGATCAAGTGTTAGAAAAAGTTGCTGGATATGCTTTTTTTATTATTTCTTATATGGGTTCTCTAGTTACTATCAATTGGAAATAGTATCAAAGAATCAAGAAAATACCACATTTACTTGTGCTTTTGATACATTTGCCTTTAGGAGAACACATTTTGCCTTGTATATAAATAGTAAAATATAATACTTATGTAATATTGTGACATATTAATAATTAATTATATATAATTATTTATAGACATAATATATATTAATAATTAATTATATATAATTATTTATAGAAATAATATATATAAATAATAAAATATATATTTTTTCATTCAATCCGGTCTAGGTAAAAAAAACTTGTAAAAATTGTCGATCTGATCAGTTTATCTGGTTCAGACTAGTAGAATCTTACTCCTACTTGATATGACACAAACACAATCAACGAATGTAAATTGCCACCCCCTACCATTTCATATGAAATAGGTGGATTCTTGTATAAATATAGGAGATATCTTAATTATTATAGTGTTGAAAGTGATAATATTGACAAGCGAACTTTAAAAAAAAAAAAAAAACTACCACTACTATGAGAGATAAATTAATTAAGTTTATGCAGAGAAAATTAAAAAATAAATGTTCAAGTCAAATAATAGGGAAAAGAAATAGGCCCCAAAAGTCGTTAAAATATAAATAAGTAAATAAATCGCTCCCTAGTGCTTGTACTAGTAGAGGAAGGAGATAACAGCCGAAGTTGGAAGCGAAAAAATGGCAGTCCTTCGGCAGTGTCTTCTTTGCCGTCCACTCTACAAAATCTCCCCCTCCTGCACACGCTTGCTCAGTGCCTCCATTACTACCTCTCCCAGGAGTTTTCCCCGTTCTTGGGCTTGCTCTCTCACCCCCTCCACCAGGGCTTCCACTTCTCCAGGTACTGCTTGGCTTCAGCATGCACTTGAATGCTCTACCCAATATATACTCTATACTGCAACGCATGCCCAGTTCTTTTAATCAACTGCTTTGTTGCTTACTTTCATTTACTGGTTTTTTATTTTTATTTTTTATCCGCAGCGCGCGCGCGCACACATTATATTTGCCTCGTTTGGCTGTCAAGAAAAGAAAAAAGAAAAAGAAAATAAATATGGAATCTTATTCTTATTTTGCCTTTTGTGTTAATTTGTTTTTTATGGATGAAATAAAATCTTATTGAATGAATTAAATAGGCATAGCCACACAGGAATTATACAACTTAGAACAGCTGGTTACAAATTAAGAGCTAGAAAGTGATACAAAAAAGTCATGAAAGCTGACTCCATTGAAATCACCAGCAGATGCCCAAAGAAATGAATTGTGGAAAAAGAAACTTCTAACCTCATCCAGATAACGCTCCCTATCTTTAAAGGTCCGGCCATTTCCCTTTTGTGTTCATTTGTTTCTCGCATATATTTTCAATTAGCAAGATGTTGGCTCAGCTAAGATTCGATTATTTGAATTTTGCTCGGTAAAGTACCTACAATTTTCCTTTGGTTTTACACATGTAGCGGTGTGCTGCTCTTTCAGAAGTTACATTTTACTTTCTTTAATAACATTTGCTCAGCAACCAAACAGGGCATATAGAAAATAATTGTAAACCATATACTAACTGAGATTTTTTTTTTTCACACTGTATTCTTTAAATTATCTCAAACTTCATATTTAATTCGAAGGCAACAACTTGCCCTTTAGTGTGGTCTATATATATATATATTTAAGTTTTGGTTATTCTCAGAAGTAATGGGGAGTGAATTATCGTTTTAATTTACAACCATGTAGCTCATGTGGAGCAAAAAGGAGCTAAAACTGATGGTTCTTCCAAAGTGAGAGTGTTGACACAGAAATTGGAAGTCCTTGGCATCAACTGTGATGATTTTGTTACGCCGGGACGGTACCATCGGTTGTTTTGCCCCAAGGTTTATCCTCCCTCATACAATTTTGTTAATACCTTATTGCATAATAAATCATTTTATTCGCATACTGTACTTTTCTCTTTTGTAGGTAACCTTTGGTTGTTAGTATTCTTTTATCTTCTTTGCAATTTTATATTCTAAACTATTCCAATTTGTGTTTAAATCTCCTGTTTTTTGGTAACATAGTGCAAAGGTGGGCGGTCAATGGTTAGGAGTTTATCTCTTCATATCATCCAAGATGGGTAAGATGCTTCTTCTAGTTTGTTTTGATGCTAGTAGGTTGAGGAAGTACGCTCTATTTCTTATGTGACTGATGTTGTAGGGGTTTTGCGATGTGGAGATGTTTTCACACTGAATGTGGGTGGGCAGGCCAGGTAAAAATATTACAGGTGTCAATATTTGTAGGTTTTATGCAAAATGGAAAAACTAAGCCAATTTGTTGTTTGGTTTAGGCGTTTGCAGAGAGCAGAGCATCATACTATGGAGTTGCCAAAAAAGTCGAGTCCTTTGAACAAGTATCAGAGGAAAGTATAGGCTTAGAACCACTAGGTGCAAAGGTACTATATGGTTCTCTCTCTCTATGTATAGATTATTACAACTCTTTATCTAGTTATGTGAGCCCTTCGACATTGTTGTCAAGGGGAGGGTGCCATATAATGACTAGGTTTGCTGTTGAAGTACAATGGAGATCAGGCTTGAAATTATTGGGGAATAGTTGAACTAGTTCTGAAAAATGACGTTTCATTCCATTATATCAGCCCAGAGTTGAGAAAACTAGTTTCTGGAGTTTTCACTCTAAATGAACTGCTATTCTGAAAAATTAAACTTTAAAGCTGAAAAATTAAACTTTAAAGGCTGCCAAGCAGGATTTTATCAGCATGAACATGTCTTTGGTATGTTCAATTTCCATTACCATTGGAATATTTTTGTCCTCATCAATGGAACTCCTTTAAGTGTTGGGCTATCTTCCCTTCAAACTTAGTGTTTTACTCTTTAATCACTAACAAATGTACCAGTATCCAACCTAGGATTTATTCCTCTCCTACCATTTCCCTTCCATTTTATGAAAAAGAAGAAACACAAACACCATTACATGTAATTAATAACAATAACCTAATGGTCAATTACTTAAAAAACCATTTTTATTTTTCAAAGCATTCATCGACTATATAAGCAAATTAGTCTCTTTGAAGTAGACTTGGTTGTCTTGCTGTGTGTGCTGTATCATTCAAGCCATTGTGATTGATAGAGACTATGCTATTCATTAGCTGTTTGATTTGAGTTGACGGGCATGTATTTATGTATAATATGGTTATGTTACTGTCGGCATCAAGCAAGGTGTATCTACTCATGGTAGAAGCTTTGCCTCATGACTTTAGACCCTCTGTCCACGGTTATAGAATGAGTATAAATGCTATAGGCTGATGCAGCCACTCATTGAGATCACAAAACACATTCATTGCACTTCATTTAATCATACATTAAATGTTACCTGTGAATCTTTTTCATTTAGCTTCGATTCAATTAATGGAATGGAGTTACCATCCATCAAATTTACGATTATTCATTAAGATGGAGGAATAACTTTTAAACTTGGATAAATGGTTCACTCGTGTTTATCATAAATAATATCTTTGACACGACAAGTGTCTAAGTAAAATCTGTCCTTTTGTTATATTATGAATCTCCTATAGGCTGAGGCTGTGGTTTAGTTGTACAAATTGAAGGAAAACTTCATCACATTATATATAGAGAGACATGCTTAAAAGAGCAGTACTGGAAGAGTCAACAATTTGAGATTCTTTTCACTGCAGATACAGGGGGTCTCCATCCAAGTTGTTTCAATTTTCCAGTATAACCTTATTAAGATTTTCTTTGTTTAATCAATGATGTCTTGGTAGAATGGATTTTTTTTTTTTTAATAAGTAAAAATATATTAATATCAATAGGCATAACCAAGTACACTGGGTGTATACAAGAGAGAATATGTAGCCCATAATAGAGAGCCCCTAATGAACATCACCCAAGAGGGAGAAATTAGAAACCTATCCAATATACACCAAGCCCAATTGGGACAAAACATGCCTCCCCAAAGCAAAGCAAGTCATTGTAACAACCCCAACCCCTTCTTTCCCACACAACTAATACTCCACTCGAATGATCCTACAAGGATGGAGGAAGGCTTTATGCCCTCCGTCTAGTCCTCCCTTGACTTGTACTACCTCCCTTTGCATCGTAGTTGATTGCCCAAATAAGACGCTTTAACTCCCTGCTCTTCTTAAATCTTGATTTTGTTTCTAGCGACTGATCTGCCTCAATTGCAGTGAGTAGTGCTATGAATTGGTCGTCAAATTCTCCACATGTAATCCCCACACACTGTTGTATCTCATTAACCTTTTACAAAACCCAATCTGATGATGATACATCTATATTGTTTATTGGAGGAAGAGATAACAAGGGGACAACATCTTCCCTAGACACAACTCCCAATTGTACACCAAGACCTAAACATTCATCCTCACAAGGCACCAATGACAAACCCATATTTTCCTCTCCCTTCCCTTTCCCCCCCCCCCCCCCCCCCCCCCAACAAACCAAAAAAAAACCACCACCATCTCTCGCATTCAAATCCCGTACCTCCTCAACAGCTCCATTGGTTCTCTCCAATAGTTGGGTCATGGTCACCTTTGGAGGTTCTAGGTTGGCATCAAGTCTTGGCAGTACATCAAGTTCCTTCATTTTTGTGCAACTTTGATGGACCCTACATCTCCCTCAGACTTCAGCGTTACACCATTTTCCTTCAACTCCGACATATGATCCATAGTTTCTTCGGGGAGAACACTGACCTAGGGTGTACCACCGACTATTAGCCTTTCCTGTGTCACCTATGGTGAAGAGCATTCCATTACAGATGTCTCTACGCTAATACCCAACGTAGAACCCACTTCGAATGGCCTGGTTTTCCTTTTGACCTGCCACACACTCCTGGATCTAGTTATAGCAACTGCCGAAACTGATTTTCAGTTTTCCTTTTTCTGATTTTAAAGGATTCTGGCCTATCTTGGGCTTGTTTCTTACAAACCTGTTGCCTCCAGCTGAAAGCAAATCTATTTTCATAGACAAGAAAGCGATCGCTGCCTCAACTTGATAAGCTGAGTTTCCATCTCCTTTAATGTATTGTGCATCTCTTTTTCAGCCATACTACCATTACTCCTCTTTTTCAGAGGAGTCGTACTCCTTCTGTTGGGTTTGAGCTTATGTGATCTGCACACCACTTTCACAGTTCTCCTTCTTGCCCCTGGTATCAAATTGAGTCACCGAAGCATGACCCATCTTTAGAGCTGCCGCATATGATCACCTCGCCTCCAGCTGGATTTTATTATGCATAGTCATGGCTTGGTAGAAAGAGTATATTGTGAACTTCCCTGTTTTAGAGGGTCACCAAAAAATCTTGTCTTCAACTCCCCCATCATACGGGTATAGAATAACAATAACCAGAACAACAATTGTAATAATGATAATAATAACAAGAATATAATGTGTTATAAAGTCTATTGGCTTAGTGCCAAGGAATTGAGATTAAATCCTACCTTTACCTGGGATAGGATGCTTAAAGGGATGGAAAGGGCTGCTTCTGACTTTGTGCACTTAGGCCCCATTCTTGATTTGGTTATATGGAAATTCATGTGATGTCTTATTGTTATATCTTAAGAAGTAGTGCCTATATTGTCCTTCTTTTATTGCCCTTATTCCTTTCGTAAGGGGTTGAGACTACTAGAGGAAAAAGTGTGCATTTAACCTATATTCCTGACATGGATGGTTTAGTTATTCGACCTGATATTTTTCCCTTGTGCTTTCCATTCAAAGCCTTATAGAATCTCCTCCTTAACAATTGACTGGCATGATTGAATGAGATGCCTTTCCCACTTTTTGTTGTCCATCATGGAAGCATAAAATGGCTCTGAGTTGTCGCCTTCTTCTATGCTGACAATTCTACAAAAGCATGCCTCCAATGAATTAGGAGAGAAAACAAAAAGGAATGTGTGTGATTACTTGCAACAAACTTAGCTAACAATTTTTTTTATGGGATCCACATGTTAAATGATTTTCTGTGTGCATTGAGATAAAAGCCATGTATATAGGAGGGCTTTGAGAACTTGAATAATGGTCCTCGTGATATCCCCTTCCTGGTCCTTTTTTCTGATTACTCTCTCTCTCTCTCTCTCTCCCTCTCCTGTAATTCCTTTAATGCAATTGCCGATGCCTAATTTACTGATATCAATTTCTTATTCTTTGTCCCAGCTGATTGCATATTTTGGCGAGCGGATGATATCTGAGAAGACATTGCAAAGAAATGCTGTTATGCAAATGTCTAGTGATAAGGTACCTAATGTATAAATATTAAACCTTAACATCTACATCTATGTGGATGATCATAGGGTAGGAACTATGTTACATTAAAGTCCTAAGTTAGATGCGATTCCCCATGTCACTAACGACATAATCAAATATTACTTGTTCTAAAATTTTGTTGACTATAGCTTTGACTTTAGTGTATTTGAATTTTAAAAATTATTATTTTATTATGGAACTATAAAATGGTTGTGTCCATACCAGTTCTCAAAAGATATATTTATGGGTGGCAAATAGGTTGATTTGACCAAGTTAAGACAGTTATGATTTGTCTCCATGCGTAATTACTCATGTGCCCATTTATGAGTTATCTAATTAAATGTTTAGAATATATCTTTCAAAGCTAAGTCTATTTGGGATGGGGTTTTGGAAAAATTTGAGCGTAGGTTGGCTGGTTGGAAAATGTTATATTTATCCAAAGGGGGGCGGCTCACTCTTAATAAGAGCACTTTCTCAAATCTTCCCACATACTATTTCTCTCTATTCCCTCTTCCTGCTAGCATTGCATGTAGAATGGAAAAACTTCAACGTGACTTTTTATGGAGTGGAATAGGAGAGGAGTTTAAGTTTCATTTAGTGGGCTGGGATAAGGTGTGCAATTCCTTGAGAGATGGCAGACTGGGGGTTAGGAATGTGAGGATTCTTAATAGGTCCTTACTAGGAAAATGGCTTTGGCGATATAACAATGAGAGTGGAGCTTTATGGAAAGGGGTGATGGATTTGAAATATGGTCGTGAAATGGGTAGTTGGTGTTCAAAAGAGGGAGGGGGGTCCTATGGAGTGGGGTTGTGGAAGTTCATACAGAAAGGATGGGATTCTTTTGCTAGTAATACTCGATTGAGCTTGGGGGGATGGAAGAAGGATACGCTTTTGGAAGGATTGTTGGGTGGGTGACACAGTGTTGCTGGAGGCTTATCCCGCTATTTACAGTATTGCAAGGGATCCAGATGCCATGGTGGCTGATTTGAGGGTAACTATACAAGGTTCACAAGAGTGGAATATTATCCTAAATCGGGAGGTACACGACTAGGAAGTGAACATGCTGGTGGATTTTTTTAACTTGCTGTATAACATTCCTGTTGCTGCCACAACTGAAGATGTGATGATTTGGAGACCTTCTAGGAAAGGAAAATTCACAGTACGCTCGTTTTATAACTCTATTACTGGGCAACAAGGACATTCTTTCCCTTGGAAGAACATTTGGAGGACTAAAGCACCAACAAAGGCTGCCTTTTTTGTGTGGACAGCAGCCTTAGGCAAGATACTGACTAATAATCTGAGGAGAAGGGGCCTTGTTATCACGGACTGGTGTTGTATGTGTCAGAAGAGTGGGGAAACGGTGGATCATCTACTTTTACACTGTGAGTTTGCTAGAGACATGTGGAACTACATTTTCAGCAAGATGGAAATAGCATGGGTGATGCTAGGCCGGGTGGTTGATCTTCTGGCATGCTGGAGAGGTATTACTGGGACACCACAGATTGCAGCTGTTTGGAAAATGGCCCCTATTTGTATTCTTTGGTGTAATTGGAGTGAACGTAACGAGAGACTTTTTGAAGACCATGAACGTTCCTTGGAAGAGTTTAGGAGTTTCTTTTGGAAGACTCTGTTTATGTGGGCTATTGGGTTGGATTTAAATGGGTTTAGTTTTCATGATTTTCTTGTAACTGTTACTAGTTCTTAAAAAGGTGTATGCTTTTGTATACCTCTAGTGTACTTGGGCTATGCCTATCCTTTTATCAATGAAATATCATATTACTTATCAAAAAAAAAAAAATGTGGTTAAAAGCTGAAGGGTTTGTGGATTTGTTTAGACAATGGTGGAGTTCATATCAGCTACAAGGTACTCCGAGTTTTACCTTGGCAGGTAATTTGAAATCTTTGAAGGACTTAAAGTCTTGGAATGAATAGGTTTTTGGCAATGTGGAATTTCAAAAGAAACCTTATTACAAGAATTACAAGGTATGGAGGGTGTAGAAGTCGAGAACACTCGCAAAAGCCCAGTCACCTTAGAATGAGATAGGGTGATTCTAATGGAGGAGATTTCTTGGATGCAAAAGTCAAAGGCACTGTGGCTGAGGGAGGGGTACAAATGCACGAAGTTTTTTGACCGGGTAGCCAACTCACACAGGAGGAACAATGCCATCGAGACCCTGACCATAGACGGCTTTGCTTCATCAGACCAATCAGTGATCAAGGACCACATAGCTGGACATTTTGAAGAGCTACTTTCGGAACCTTTCGATTGGAGACCTAGATTAGATGGTCTTGATTTTGAGGCAATTGATCGGACAAGTATGGTTTGTCTTGAGAGACCTTTTGAAGAGACCTTTTAAATGCTACATTCATTGCTCTTTTCCCCAAAATGCTACAGTGGAATGTCAGTTTCATTAGGGAGGCACATGATTAGGAGGTTGGTGTCCTTGTTGAGTTCTTTAACTTGTTATACACCATTGGAGTTATTATAGGGGTGGACAAGTTGGTTTGGTCGCCTTCCAGCAAAGGAAAATTTTCTGTTCGCTCTTTCTTTGAGATTCTCACTACCCAAACTAGTAATCACTTTCCTTGGAAAAGCATTTGGAGGAGTAAAGCACCTCCTAAGGCTGCTTTTTCTGTTTGGACTGTATCCTTAGGGAAGATTTTGACCATTGATAATCTAAGAAACATGGGCTTATCCTTGTGGATTAGTATTGTATGTGCAGAAATAGCGGCGAAACAGTGGATCATTTACTTCTTCTACATTGTGAGCTTGTAAGAGCCATATGAAATTATTTTTTCAGCAAAATGGGATTAGCATGGGTTATACTGAGGAGGGTGGTTGACCAACTAGCTGGTTGGAGAGGAATCACAGGGATACCATAGATTGTAGCTGTGTGGAAGATGGCTACCGGTTGCCTATTTTGGTGTATTTGGAGTGAAAGGAATGACTAAAATTTTAAGGATCAAGGCTGTTCTTTGGAAGAGTTTTTAGAGTTTTATCTGGAAGACAATTTATGTGGACAATTGTTATAGACTTTAATGGTCTCAACTTTCATGATTTCCTTGTAACCTTTGCTAGTTCCTAACTAGGTGTAGTAACATATATGCTTCCTATGTACTTGGGCTATGCCTATTTCTATATCAATAAAGTATCTTATTAATTATAAAAAAAATGTTTAGAATCCATATCCAACAATCCATTTAGTTAAGGAGGATTATAACTGCTCAGCAACACGCACATGGCATTGGGGTAGTGATGAGTCATGAGCTTTTTATCTTTGATTACATAATTTGACTCATCTAAACCTCAATTGCACAGATCTGATTAATTAAGTAGGAACGACCTTATTTGTGTTCTCAATCACATGAAAATAGCAAAAAGCCTTGCCTATCAAAAAACAAATAGTGAAAAGCTTTTCTGTTCTCCCCCCCCCCCCCCCCCCCAAAAAAAACATTCTTTGCTTTATCATTTCATCATATGGAATAATCCATCTTAAATTCTCAACTACTCTTCTCTGTGTGTGCATGTGTTGTTGCTTTAATTCTCAGTAACTTGAACCGTGAGAAGTTTATGGTTTCTAATAACTGCAGAAGTTTTTATATGCAGAATGTCATTGCTTTTACTTACAGACAAAATGGGCTGCTTGTTGGTTGCAAATACCGGACTGTGGGGAAAAGATTTTGGCAGGTAATGTGCTGAGACTTAGCTTGGAGTTTTATATTAGTTGATATCGAAGATAGAGATGAATTGTTGTCCAAATCATTAATTTGTAGTATTTTCCTGGTAAGCGTCAAACTTCTTCAGTGCAGTGCAGAAATTATGTATGCTCAAATTCCTCATGATTTGGGTGAGCTTGTTTTGTGGGTTTTTATTTTATTTTTTTTGGGGGGTGGGGGTGGGGGGGGGGGGGGTTTACTTGAACATGTAGCTTCATACCTACAAGGAAATGATGTGTCTTGATAATTGATTGATTCTTTTTGTTAACTCTGTATTTACTTGACCTTTTATAATTTTATTGAACCAGGATAATGAACTCGAATGTAAATGATTGAGTTCTATTTCATCTGCTGTTATGCACTTATTTATCTTAGTTCGGCGTGACTTTATATTTCACTGATTTACAGGAGAAGGATACAGAGAAGAGGTTGTATGGACTTGATGATATAAATGATGTGCCTGAAATAATCATTGTAGTACCTCTATCACCTCTTTGGGCTGCTTTTCTACTTTTTTCAAATCTTTCACACACTATATCCTGGTTTTATTGCATGTGATGTTGAGTGCAGGTTGAAGGTGAAATAGATAAGCTTTCACTGGAGGAAGCTGGCTTCCGCAATTGTGTTAGTGTTCCTGGTGGTGCGCCTGGAAAGGTTTCAACTAAAGAATTACCATCTTCTGAAAAGGTATGCACTGATATGAACTTCTTTGGAGCCTGTTTGACCTTTGTGAAGATGGTCCTTATAAGTAGTTCTACAGAAGCTTCAAATCGATTGGTCCTTTTGGGTTATAGAGCAGATGTGGCTTGCTTTCTTTGAGTCATTACAATAATGTTTACCTAGCCTTCATAAGCATTAATTTTTTTTTTTTTTTTTTAATTTGGGATTACCCAAAAAATTCATTTTCTAATGGGATGCATAACTGGAATAGAAGTGGATGGGTGTGAAGTTTTGGGATCAAGTCCCATTGTGCGTCTATAACTTATGATAAAAAAAAAAAAAAAAACTTCCTCATATAGAGAAATGGATTTGGGGTCACCAGAATGATAAAGAAGTCTTGTGGAGAGTAGTAGACTCCAAAGGGGTGCTTGTAGGGTGGGTTGAGTTCTAATGAAGTCCAAGGGTCTCATGGGTTGGATTTGTGGAATAACATAACGAAAATTTAGGAGTGGTTTTCTAATCATCTCAAATTTTAGTTGGGAGACCGATCAAGGTCAAATTCTTGCATGATTTGTGGTGTGGAGATGGGCTCCTTAAAGAAGTTTTCCCAAATATGTATGGTGTTGTTCATGCTAAGAATGCTTCTTTGGCAGACAATTTGGAGATTTAGTAATTCTCCTAAGCGAAATATGAGCTTCGTTAGAGCAGTTCAAGATTTGGAGGTGGATGCCTCAGTGGAATATTAGCTTCGTTTGTTGTATACCACTAGATTCATAGATGTTCAATGTTTCTTTCTTTCTAAAGTATTCTCATAACAATTCATTTTCCCCGGAAGAGTACTTGGTGGGCTAAGGATCCATTGAGGGCTCTGCATTTTTGCTTGGATAGCCACTCTAGTAAGATACTCACAATGAATAATTTAAGGTAAAGACATATTGTTGTGATTGATTTGTTGTACATGTGTAAGTGGAGTAGTGAGTTTGTTGATCATCTTTTACTCCATTGCGAGATTTCCTGTGCATTGTGGATTGACTTCTTCAATTGAGTTCGTTTGGCTAAGGCTGTGCCAAGAAGAGTTTTAAACTTATTTTATTCCTTCTCCAAGGATAGGTGACAGTCTGCAAAATGCAGTAGTATGGAAGAAGGTTTCCTATATGCGTTGTATTTGGAAGAAAAGGGATGGAAGAATGTTGAGAACTGTAATGGATGCCAGAGGAGCTCAAGACATTCTATATCAATACTCTTTTCCTTCAGACAGCCTCAATAGATTTTAATGGGCTAAACGTCCATGGGTTTCTTGTTTATTTTTTTGTCATTCTAGATAGGTGTCACCCTTATATGCATCCTATGTATTTGGTTATGCTTAAGTGGGAGGCCATGGTGGTGGGTTTCTTTGCTAGTCTCCCCGGGGGTTTAGGTTCTATGGGTGAGTCTTAAGGGCTTTGTCGTGGGGTGGTTCCCCTGTCATAAAATTGCTTTTCTTCGTTTACTCATATAAAAAAATCTTGCTTTTCTTGCCATATTGATGGCATCTTTTGTCTGAAAACTTTGTATCTATTTCTTATTTATTTGGTAATTTATTTATTTTTATTTTTGTGCACACACACGGCACATGTGAAGTTAGGACACTGCCTATCAGTATCTCTGGAACTGCAAAGAGTACTTGGATAAGGTATGTATTTTAATGCGTCTTTAAAATAGTGTCATTCAGATATGAAGGTTTTGATCAGGTTTTCTTCCTTGTTTTTTCCTTTTTTTTTTCACCTAATAGGTTTCTCGCATTATCCTGGCAACTGATGGCGACACATCAGGCCAAGCTTTGGCTGAAGAGCTAGCACGCCGCCTTGGAAAAGACAGGTTACATTATGTGAAGCAATTACATCGGGTCTGGCTTGCCTCCTGTGCAAAAAGAACAGGAAATCTCCTGTTAAAGAATTAATGGGCATGATTTGCTACCAATAAGCAATCATAGTCCCCCAAATTCTTTCCTATTTTCTTCTTTCTCAATGTGTGCATTTGGCAATTTGCATTCATTTCGGTCAAACCAAAATCTTCCATTAAAAACAAGAAAAAAAAAAAGAAAAAGAAAAAAAACTTCCATATTGTCATTTAATAACTGTCATATAGGAAGTGCCCAACATATTTCATCCCCTCTAATTTTAAAAATGATATTTGCAATATTAATTTTGGGATGTGTAAATCTTGCATTTTCTTTTAAAAAAAAAAAGATAAATTTGAGATTTATTTAAAAAATTATAGATTTAATTTTAAAACTCGTTTTTTTAAAAAAATATGTGAAATTTATACACTTTAAAATATACCTAGCATTACTCATATAAATATTTTGTCAAAATCTTCTTAAAAATAAGTTTAAAGATACCAATCAGAATGCACTTGCATTTGTTAGGTTATTTATTACGTGCTGGTATATAATATATTATTTATTATAAATATTATAAAATCAAAAGATATAAATATATTTGATACAAACTATTATATTTAATGAATAAATATTTAGAAGGAATGAAATGTGTTGGACATGTAAGAGATGAAAGTTATTAAGTAGCTGGGTTACTAACAAACAATCATGACCATTAATTCTTTAACAGGAGATGTCCTGTTCTTTTGGCACAGGATGCAAGCCAAACCCACATTGTCTATGAGAAATTCTACAGTCTAGTTGAAAAAGCAATTATCCTCTTTGAGAAATTCTACAGTCTAGTTGAGGAAGTCAGAATTCCGCATCGTGCTCCATTCATAGCTTTGCAAGTCCAACTTAAAAATGATGGAATGCATCTAAAATGTCTTAGCAGCAGGGTAATCGGACCAACCAATTCATGTTGACTCTTACTTTATAGTTTTAGACAGAAAATTTTGCTAGGGCAAGCCAAGTGTTAGACAATCAAAGTGGGTAGCTGATATCATGACCTTGATGAATTACTACATAAAAGAATGAATTTAGTTGGCCTGCCTTGATAGATTTTTTATGGTTTTACACAATTTGAATTAGGCCTAGCAATTCTCTTGTTGAAGATTTTAGATGGGTTGGTTGTACGCAATTTGCATATCATTATTGAGGAAAACTTTTCCAAACTCCCAAACAAAATACAAAAAAAAATTCAACTTTTTCAAATCCCGAAACAAAAATAATTTTAAAAAAATTATATTCTAATAATATTTTATTCAATTTTCAACTTTCATCTCATCTCATATGTATAACCAAACGAGGACTTGTGACTTATATGTGCTTACTTTTTAGTTTCTTCAAATTAAAGGTTGCGTAGATATCCTACTATGGAATAATATGATTCTTTATTTTAATTTTGTGGGTGCAGATGTTGGCAAGTACGCTGGCCAAAGAAAGATGATCACAGTTGTTTTAAAGATGCTAATGAGGTCTGATGCTAATGAGCTTCTTCGGTTTTGTTGAATATAAAATTTGGGCATAACATTGTATGAACTTTTGTCTAGACAATTTTCACTTATGTTCGAGAACTCATACTTAATTCTGATCTTAAACGGTTAAGATAGTTGTGAAAATCATGATTTGGTGCTTGTCTTGTTATCAGGGTTAGGGTCTCACCTCCTTTTGCATTGTCTTTAATAAACCTTATTACATAACAAAATAGGTCTGATAAATATATATTACAATAAAAAAGAAAAGAACATTTATCTTCCCTCGTTGTGCATCTGCCTGGGAGATTGTTTATTAATGGGGTTTGTTGCTGCACCTGGAGAAAAGTTCTTTCCAAAGTCCATTACACCTTGTAATATTGCTTATCTAGCTTTCATTGTCTGTAAGGCTTTTTTTGTAGGGTCTGTCTTTTTTTATTTTTTTTGGTATAATACCATGCAAGCATCGTGATGTTTGATCTGATGCCATAGGTTCTGAAGCATATGGGACCAGATGCTCTGAAGAAGGTAATTGAAGATGCAGAGTTATATGAGCCATAGATTGCAAACAATGGAATATAGAGTCATAGCTCATACAAAGTACATAATTGATAGAATACAAGCTTCTTCACCATGTAAGTGTATGATAAGGCTATCAAGATTATTTTTGAATTTAAGTTTTGGTGCTTGTTATATAGGTAGGGATTATTGCAATTTTTTTTTTTTTTTTGGGAAGCAGATGTGAAGTGTGTAATGACAAGAACTCAATATGGACGTTACACTATTCAACTTATCATGATGAAGAAAATGTACAAGATACTAGCCATCTGTTCAACTAATCATGGGAGGTAATTGATCACTGCTAAATTCAGACGTGGAAGATTCTTTTGCAGATTTGTTCAGAAGAGAACAACTTGGTTTACTTGCAGTGATTCATCTCTTTATTCTAATTGTTAATGAAACTCTGAACCCTGTAAGCATTGATCTCAATTCTGCTCTTTTATCTTTCAAATTACGTACGGTACTGATGTATTATTTCATTTTTACTTATGAAAAGAAAGATAAGTATATTAGATGGAGAAATATTAGACGGTTTCATATCTTTGTTTTTAACCATATAGATGGTATAGTATTTTATTTGTATGATCTATGTACTCCATAAGCACGCACGGTAAGGAGCTTAAAAATAATAAAACAAGCTCTTACGTACCACAAATATATAGTAAATTCACTTCTCAATTGAAGCTCTTTCGATGCCCAAACGAGGCGGAGAAACTGTTATTAAATTAATTGTGACTAATATGAGAAGAGCAGTAAAACTCGAATGAGGAGGAATAGGGCTACAAACAAATCATGTTGAGCCGAATTCAAATGAGGGTACTCAAGTTCGATTAGCATGTCTACTTGTTTGAACTTGAATATTTTATTCGAACTTGGCTTGTTAACTATTAATATTATTTGAATTTGGTTCTAGCTCGAGTAAAAATAAACAAACGAGTCGTTCTCCAATAGCTTGAGATCGATTTTTTTTTTTTTAAATTCTAATTTTTATCTTCTGATTAATAAAAAAAAATTAAAATTTTACAAAAATATTCTAACCATTTAACTATTCAACCAAATAGCCAAATAGTTTTAATTAAGAAATTCTTATAATATAAATTTTTATAAAATAAATTAACTTATGGTTATAAATTAAAAAAAATAATACATACAATCAATGAATTAAACTAAACCATTTAATCTTTTTGTATATGTAGTAGCTTTAACGGATCTTAAGAAATCACATCAGTTTGTAGATTTTCTTTTGTATAATCGTTTTTTGTATGCAACAATTCTCTTTTCTAAAACGTTATAAAATATTTTAATTTAAACTATTTCATTACTATTAAATAAGCTATCTAACGACTATTTACAAATTTCTCATTTCAACTCACCTGTATAAAATCCTAACTAGGCCTAATTCTTTCATTTGAAATTTGTCTGAAGAGCCTTTGGAGAAAAATAACAAAGGCGCGCGCGTGTGGGCAGAATTTCTCACAAGTAAAAGTTTGTTAGGCTAACTACAAGATGTAATTACAAATAACTTTATTTGAACACTTCTACGCTTGATAACATTGACATGAAATAATTTAATTTAAAAAAAAAATTAATGCATACATATACGAGCATTTTAGACTTTTGCTACAGTGATTAGCTAAATATATAATACCACTTTCATTTACCAAAAATTAAAATATTAAAATATTCTATACTTTCATTTCAAAAGATTAAATGACTTTTAAAAATATGTTTTTTTAATATTAATTTAATTATAATATAATTATTAATAATATTAAAATAGTAGAATTATAAACTGTGATAAAAATAATTTTTTAAAAAAAAAATATTAATTAAATAAAATTTTATTATTATATAAAGAATAAATGACTAATCTAATATAGAAATGTAATTTAAATTGAATAGATAAATACATAAAAGTATTGATATTGGCCAAACTAACGAGAATACTCTACCCTCGCAACTTCTTTTTCTTGGTTCAAAGGTGGACCAATAGCTCCATAAATCCATATATAATATACAGTGGACCGTACGAACTTCTTATTTTCTTATATGATAGAGATGTTTACCAACTAATTACTTCTTATTTCATCAAGATTTTGCAATGGAATTATGCCAATATATATATATATATAATATTTGCAAAGAAAAAACCTAAAACTTATTGACTTATTTATTTCTTTTTTGAGAAATGATAATTGTAGTCGTGAGTGTGTAAGTGTCATACAATTATTTTAAAAAAAGTAAATAAATATAAGATTTACATAAAAATAAATTAACTTTTTAATAGTAGATCTCACTCTTTTTCAAAATGACTAGATTGCGTTTAGACATTATATAATTGTATGTAACATTACTCGATCAAAATATATAGTTGATGTAAAATGAAAACTATATTAATGGAACATAAACATGTCACAATATATATATATATATATATATATTTATATGCATCAATAGGCATGCATATATGCCTCAATTTGTGGAAACCCTTTTATTTTACAATGCACATAAAATATCGATACATATGGCCTTTATTATATGTGCTTATTGAATGGAATAATAGGTAAAACGAGATAGAGAGGATTTATTGTTGAGTACAATATCTTCTACAGTTAAGCATCTGCTTTAAAATCACCTCTCACTAGGATGAAAGAGCTAGGATACTTTGTTCATTCCTGAAGAAATTACTGAGATCGACCATGGTCTTCACATGAACCAACCTGTTAAAGTTGCTTTTGAAATATTTAGTACCCCATGTACTTGCCCGTCTATAGCTTGTGCTGCCTTCCTTACTATTTGTTCCAATGTCAAGGTCCCTATAATTGATGTATGCAGCTCTTGGATATTTTGAAACGCAAGCAGCCATGTAACTGTAAAGCCTTCTGATCCAACTTATATGCCTCTCGGATGCCTCAATTCCTTCTTCTTCCCAATACACCAAGTATAGAGCATAGGATTTTGTAGATGTTACCAACTCTGTGGGAAAGGAATTGCAGATTCCAAGATTTCACTCATTTTTAAATGATGCACAAACTGACATTCTTAAATGATGCCTTGAAGGAAAACTGTTTTTAGAATGACTTTTAGGAATGGCCTTTTAATATGACTTTTATGAACGAAAGAACTGTTAGAACGGTAAGGACTGTAAGAATCGTAAAGGACTAAAAGGACTGTAAATGAAGGAAAATACTAAAAAAGAATGAATGAAATAAATGCACGATGTATGAAGATACATAACGGCAATATGAATGGAAAGGAAAAGGAACCGAATGAATGGACTGGGCAGATTGCAATGCCGGGTAAGTAGTAATAGTTGTGACGTCCCGAAATCCCCATGCACGGACACAGGAAAATCGAGACGTCTGGATGATGACATCACGGGTCATCATCCTATTGACAAGTGTCAAGTGTGTGTAAAAGCAATAAATGTGCAAAAAGAAATATGCAGCGGATAACGAAAGTCATGACTAAGTACCAGAATTTTTCTTGTTTAATACAAAGCTGTTCAAAACATACATAAATAAATATTACAAGACACAAATATAGTTTTAGACCAAATAAAAAACGTAAACTTCAGCACCCCGGCGGAGCCGCATCCTCGGGCTCAGCCTCCTCCTCTTCATCCTCGATCTCTGCACCAAAATTTACGGTACCAAAAATAGTGCTGCAGGTAAGTAAAATCCAAACACCACCAGATAAAAACATATAAAACTCAAATAATATGCATGAAAGGATGCCAATGCACAAAACTCATAAAAACCACATTTTTTCCACACACGCCAAAAATCCCATTTGGCCCAAAAACATAACCTTTCCAAATATCATGCCAAAAGTCACATTTGGCCCATATCAAACTCAAACCATTAACCCATTAATCCGTATGCACCATGACCTCCCCTAGGGGTCATCCACACCCTGACTCTAGTGCCACACCGCAGGTAACGACCACGCATGTGACACCTAAACGAGCGATGCCCAGTTCCGCGCCCCTGCGTTCGTAGCCAAGCATCCTCTAACCCTTGCCAGCGAAGGGCCACGGAGTCGGTACGTAGAGCGATGCCCGGTTCTGTGCCCAGCACATTCGTAGCCAAGCATCCCCTAGCCCTCGCTCCCGTCGTCGCCCAGCGACAACTCATGGGACGTCACTCAGTTTATTACGCTCCCGAGTGACCAGAGGAGCTCCATCGGGATAATACCCCATCCCGGCTTGGGGTCGTGATACACACGCACCCGAAAATCCACTTACGCCACTAAAACAGAATTTTCTCAATTTAATTAAAACGAACGTGCATGCACCATGTAAATGCGATATCAATGCACAAAACGATCAACCAACCATAAATCAATAAAACAAGCAACTCCGTCCTCCATCCATCCGACCCCCGAACTCCTCGGACTCAGTCCGGAATCAGCCAACCAACAACAAATAATTATTGAATGAGCAAAATATATTTAAATTTAAAAGTATGGTTTGGAAAATACTTACAGCGCTATATGGTACTTTTAGAAAACTCACGGCGTTGCAAACGGCGAAACGAAAGCAACGTAACAGTGAAATTTCACTGTGGCCGTGGGTTGTAAAATATCCACTTTTGAACGGGGACAAACCAAGGCTCGAAATTGATAGGGAATGGTCTAAGGATGTTTATGAAGCTAGTGGAAGTGGAGTTTGGCCATGGGTGGCGGCGAAAACGGCAGAGGAAGGACTTAACGCCCAAAACGGAAACTAGCTCGTGGGAGCTGTTCTGGCGACTGTTAGAGGCCGAAAATGGGTGGGTTAGGACGGTAAGGAGTTGGTGATGAAGTGGTGAAGAGGTGGTGGCTGGAGGTGGAGCGACGGCGGCAGATCGGCGCAAAAACCATGTGACTTGATGGGCTTTTTCCGGCTAAACGGCGGCACAGTTGGGTATGAAACTTGGTGGGGTGGTTCACCAGAGGGAGGGGAAGAAAATGGTGGGGGTGGTGTGGCTCACGGCGCCGGCTCACGGCAGCCCTGGGTGGCTGGCCAAAACGGAGTGAGGGAGAGGAGAGAGAGAGAGCGCGCAGGAGAGAGAACCGGGGAGGAGAAAAAGAAAAGAAAAAAAAGAAAAAAAAAGAAGAAAGAAGAGAAAGAAGAAAAAAAAGAAAAGAGAAAAAGAAAAGATGATGGAAAAGAAATGAAGTCCAGTCCTCACTCCGGAAACCAAAACAAATCCGTCGAAAACGATTTTTAAAAACCGTAAAACGACTAAATAAATTAAACACCGAATCAAATAAATTAAAAGCCAATTAAAATACATTAATTTAAAATAAATAAACCAATATATTAATTAAATTAAAAACAACCCTTCAGTGAAAATATACGTAAAGGCGGGTCATCACACTAGTAGTGTACCCAGTGTTGCACCCTAACGGAATGGATTCCCAACATGTGGCTACGAGTGGAATCAGGTCTAAATGACCGCTAACCCCAACACATGGGGAGCAACAGTGTGCAATGGCCAATGAAAGTGATAAAAATGAATGTATGCATGTCAAGGAAGAATGCATGTATGTATGAAAAGACATATGCATGAATGTATGTAAGAAAATATATATGCATGAAGAGGCTCTTTAAGAAATGAAGGCAGCGAGGCATGGAGAATTGTTTTAAGAAAGAAAACATTTTAAAAGAAAAACCCCACCTCGCAACGTTTTTAAAACAAATTGCATGTCTATGCATGATAAGTATACAATATGTATGGAGTGATGAATCCATGGCTGAAAACCTATGTTAACATATTTTAACTGTGTGAAGTAATGCTTACGAGTCATCGACTCATTTTAGTTTTTATATGTGCCCTCCCAAGGACAAGATGATCATGACGTGTCAGGATGGGCACAACCCAAGAGGAAGAGCACGAAAGCCTAGGCATGATATTTTGTACGAGAAACTTTAATTATGAAAATTAATGTTTTCCGTTTTAACATTTTTAGTGAAGAAGATAAGTTTTATTTATAAACATGAAGTCTTTTGTATCCTGGCATGAAAAGAAAGAAAATTTTAAAAAGAACCGTAATTCTCGTCTATTTTTATTAGAATCATTTCCTAAAGGATACACCACAAGGACGAGTATTACAGTACAGTTGTGATCTCTTAAAAATATATTAGCTTGAAATAATTGAAATTGTCTAGTAAGTAAGAGAAATAAATCCCACATCATTCATAATTTGTATTAATTTACCATATTTTGAATTTTTTGCATTTATATTCTTTACTTTTTTATTGATCATACACAAGCATTAAATTCATATCATATAGGAGTATTTGCCACATTTGAAAAACATTGCAACATAGACTTCACAAAAATGTGATTCAACTTGGTGCATTAATTAATTTTTTTGTAAAAAATCATATTATTTTTATTAAAAACCTTGTTTTACCCAATTAGGTAAACGTACTTTACATGTTGCTTCGACTTAGTATATATATATATTTATATTAAGAGAAATGATAATCACAGTTGTGCGATCATTTTGAAAAAATGAATAAACATAGAATTTACATAAAAAAATTAATTTTTAATAGTGAATTCCATTATTTTTTAAAGTAGCTGCACAACACTCACGCATTTTACGATGGTATATACGTAGCAATACTCTAATTTTAAAATAATTCTTGTACCATCTTTTCTTTAAGTAGAAGCTACTTTAATATATTTTAATTGACAATGCTTTTAGAATTCTAGATAGTAAAATGCCCTCAAGTACTATAGATATATAGAGCTCGGATTTTTATCTAAAATTATTTTTGTATATATCAAATAAGCCACCTAATCATTTATTTTAATCCCAACAATTAATTTATCCATTGAAATATGGACAATGATCCTGGATTTTTTCCACCATCTGTTGTCCATATGTCAAATTTTTGTTGAAAATTGGAAAGCATTAATTTCTTAGAGGTGCGCTTCCTCTGATCGGCAATTGTCTCAAACTTTCTCTGTAGAAAGTCTAAGAGCTAGCTGGTTAGTGATGTAATTGAGTATCATTAATTCATAACAAAAAAACCAACAGATCAAAATATATAATTGAAGTAAATAAAAAGTACTACATTAATGGAACATAAACATGTCGCACAGAATATCCATATATATGGCCTTTATGATATGTGCTTATTAAATGAAATAATAGGTAAAACAAGATAGAGAGAGGATTTATTGTTGAGTACAGTATCTTCTGTAATTAAGCATCAGCTTTAAAATTGCCTATCCCTAGGATGAAAGAGCCGGGATGCTTTGTTCATTCCTGAAGAAATTAGTGGGATCAACCATGGTCTTCACGTGAACCAACCTGTTAAAGTTGCTCTTGAAATATTTAGTACCCCATGTACTTGCCCGTCTATAGCTTGTGTTGCCTTCCTTACTATTTGTTCCAATGTCAAGATCCCTATAATTGATGTATGCAGCTCTTGGAGATTTTGAAACATAGGCAGCCATGTAACTGTAAAGCCTTCTGATCCAACTTATATGCCTCTCAGATGCTGCAATTCCTTCTTCTTCCCAAAGCACCAAGTGTAGCATTTTGTAGATGTTACCAACTCTATGTGGGAAAGGAATTGCAGATTCCGGGATTTCGCTCATTCTTCCCCCATATGGACTCAGGACCAGTTCTGCTTCCTTGGCCTCTTTTTGGTAAAATCTCTCCCAAATCCCTTCTAAGCCAACTTCTGGAATAGGTTCCATCACGTAGTCAGATTTTACTTTGACAAAAGTTGGTCTTGTTAGAGGAGTCCTGCTTAGCAGTACATCCAAGGATTCCCCACTTGAAAACCAAGCAAAATAGAGGGTAGATTCAATCCAGCTCATTTTAGAGCAATCTTCTCTTACCAAACCCAGCTCGGGGAAGCTCTCTTGCATCAATAAAAGGAGATTATCTATCCCTCCGAGATACAAGGAATTAAATGAAGCTTGTATTGTTCTCCTCCCTTCTTGGCTAGAATTGGCAGCACTCAAGATGACGCGAATGAATAGGTCTTCATCAAGCTTGTCAGCAACATATTGCCATCGATGAACAAGCTTGGTTGCATTTTGTTCCAAGTTCCTATTAATTGTGAATACAGTCACAATTGATGGAACATGAACCAACTTGATTTTCCACGCAACAATGACTCCAAAGCTAGCCTCTCCACCTCCTCGAATGGCCCAAAATAGATCTTCTCCCATGGATTCTCTGTAAAGGATTCTACCCTTAACATCAATCATTTGGGCATCAACAATATTATCTGCAGCAAGGCCATATTTGCGCAACAAGGTGCCATACCCTCCCCCACTGAAGTGTCCACCAACACCCACAGTCGGGCATAATCCCGCCGGAAAGCCAAAGTTTCTACTTTTCTCGGCAATCGTATAGTATACTTCACCGAGAGTGGCACCGGTTTCGACCCATGCAGTGCCATTTTCTACATCAACATTGATTGAATGAAGATTTAGTAGATCAATTATGACATATGGAACATAAGAAACATAAGAAAGGCCCTCAAAATCATGACCACCGCTTCTAACTCTTATTTGCATGCCATGTTTTTGGGAACACTTAATGGTTGCTTGAATTTGGGAGACATGCAATGGCGTAATAATGACTAGAGGTTTCGGGGTGGCAGGCGTTGAGAATCTAGGATTTTGTATGGAGAATTCCAGTACGGATGGATATGAGGAATTGGCAGGGGTGTAAATGACTTGAGAAATTGAGGAGGTAGAGTTTCCAGCATGAAGGGTCAAGCATTGAAGGAAGTCTTCATGAGTGCGAGCTGAAGTTGCCCACAAAAATGAGAAAAGAAGAGTAACATGAACAAATGGAATAAGCACTGAAGAGCTAACGGGCTTCATTTTTGTTTGTGTTTCTGCATTAAAAACAGGATGCGAGCTTCCTTATTTATAGTGTTATGTGGAGATATATACGTACTTTGTTGAATACTTGGAAACTGATGTGAAAATGTTAGGTACAATGGTACTTCTAATTAACCACTATTGTTGCATGTAACGTACATAGTTTCTGACTTTGCAGGAAACCATTCCATCGTCCATCCAGCTGATTGGCCAGGGAGAGATCATGGATTCTCACAAAAAATATATCGCGCACTTTGAACTTTGACAAACTAATTAATTAATAAATCATTTTTTGGTTGAATTATCTGATATTATTGTTTACAATGATCGTGCAAAGAGAACAATCTCTTCCTTTGCCAATTAGGACTAATGTTATAAAACTTGTGTTTTATAGATACAAAATATTGCCAAGATTTGTAATAAAGAAATTCACTTCAAATAACAAAGCTTTATTAGTTTCGGTTCTGAAAAACTCAACAAGTATATTTCTGTTTCTTGACTCAAAACCGAAAAGCACAAGATTCACAATATCCACAATACTATCAACTGTGTTCACAAAACCAGCAAAATACCAACACAGATCTTATACAAGAATATACAGTACTTCCAGATCCAATATATAAGCACGAATCAACAAATAACCGAGAGCATATATATACCAGAAATTAGCAAGGAAATAAGAATGAACAATGAAATAAGAAAAATAAGTAAAACATAGAAACAACACACCGAGATACGTGGTTCGACCCTAATGGTCTACATCCACGGCAGGAATGGCCTCAGAGATCTTTATTGATAAACAATACAGCACAGAGAAGCCTCAGTTCAATAGGATTACAAGCCCTCACAAGAAATCGCACAGATTTCTCTCTAGAGATCAAACCCCGAAACCCTAAAACAGCCCCCTTCTCCCTTTTCTCTCTATCTCTCTGCCTCTCGAGAAAGACCCAGCCGCTGCATACACAAATGACTCAACACCCTTAGGGTTTACACGGTAAGTATGCAATATATATGTTACAACAGATGGTGACAAGTGTAATGATCCAGCGGCTTGGCTTATGAAGATCCAGATGGGAGCACGGGCTCCTCACGTGGTCTGGCAGCTCATCACTTAATAAATCAACGGCCCTGATCTTTCCTCCTTACAGCACCTCCACTTATTACACAGATAAAAGAGTACGTTAGTTTATTAAACAAATAGAGTAACATATAAATGTATTGACATACATATCACAAATCTCCACCTTGGCAAAACATTTATTTGCCTTATGTCTATAAGGACCCTCATCATTGGCTTATTCCTGCACTGTCCCCCCTAATGGGGACTGACTCTTGACTCCATACCTACTAAGTTCAGACAGTATCTGAACTTTGACCATGGGACAGACTTGGTCATCATATCTGAGGGGTTATCCTCAGTTGAGACCTTTTCCACACCTACCACTTTGGATTCTATAACATCTCTCACAAAGTGAAGCCGTATATCAATGTGTTTGGACCTCTCATGAAAAACTTGGTTTTTAGCTAAGTGAAGTGTGCTTTGATTATCACAATGCACTATGATGTTACCACTGAAAATATTTAATTCACTTGCAATCCCTTTTAACCATATGGCCTCTTTAATAGCTTCTGCCAATGCTATATATTCTGCTTCTGTGGTGGACAATGCCACCACAGATTGTAAGTGTGATTTCCAGCTAATAGCCCCCCCAAAAGCAGTAAATAGATATCCAGTTAAAGACTTCCTAGTATCTATGCTCCCAGCAAAATCAGAGTCTACAAAACCAGCCAACTCACAACCCTCTTTCACATTGTTACCAAAAGTAAGACCCAAGTTAATAGTACCAGCCAGGTATCTTAATACCCATTTAATGGCCTGCCAGTGGGGTTTTCCTGGGTTCCCCTTAAATCTACTAACTACACTCACTGCATAGGTTAGATCAGGCCTAGAACAAACCATAGCATACATTATGCTTCCCACCATGCTAGCATAAGGGATTTGTTGCATAAAACTAATATCAGAGTCTGTTTTAGGGGCTTGATCTATTGACAATTTGAAATGTTGTCCTAGGGGTGTAGCTACATGCTTAACATGTTCCATACCAAATCTGTTGAGAATTTTAGAAATGTAATTTTTCTGAGATAAGTAAAGCAAACCAGCATTCCTATCTCTTTCAATTTCCATTCCTAGAGTTTTCTTAGCAGGACCCAATTCCTTCATTTCAAATTCTGATTTTAGCATGCTTTTAACTTGATCAATTAAAACAATGTCCTTACAAGCTACCAGCATGTCATCAACATACAATAGGAGATAAACAAATATTCCCTTTTCTTCCTTGTAATAGACACAACTATCATAGCAGCTCCTTTTAAAATTATTATTAATCATGTGTGTATCAAATCTCTTATACCACTGTCTAGGTGATTGTTTGAGACCATACAAAGATTTTTTAAGAAGACACACTTGATTGTTTTTAATTTCTTTGGTAAAACCTTCAGGAGGCTGCATATAAATTTCTTCTTCAAGTTCCCCATGCAGAAAAGCAGTTTTAACATCTAACTGTTCTAGATGCAAGTTTTCAAAAGCTGTATAAGCTAGTAGTAGCCTAATGGAGCTGTGTTTAACCACAGGAGAAAAGATTTCATTGAAATCAATTCCTTCCCTCTGTGTAAATCCTTTGGCTACTAATCTAGCCTTACACCTGGTCCCTTCTACCCTTGGTATGCTTTCCTTTTTCTTATAGATCCACTTGGATCCAACCAGCTTAACCCCTCTAGGTTTAGGCACTAAAACCCAGGTTTTATTTTTATTTAGAGATTCCATTTCCTCATGCATAGCAAGGATCCATTTGGGGGAATCCTTGCTAGCCATTGCCTCTTTATAAGTTTTAGGTTCCTGATTAACTATTTCATCAGCTATTGTTAATGCATACATAGTTAAATCAGCTTGTCCATACCTTATAGGAGGTTTAATAACTCTCTTTTGCCTATCTCTTACTAGATTATAGGAGTTGGCTCCACCTTGAGCCATGTCCCCTGAGTCTTCTTCCTCAGGGTGATTACTTTCCCCAATTTTAGGTTCAGATTGGGCCTTTACTTGCTCCACCTCAATTTGAGATCCTCTTGGGGACTTAACAGTTTCTTGGTCTACCCTTTCTCCCTGTACCCGAGCCATTTGTGACTCATTAAAGGTCACATCCCTGCTTACTATGCTATTATATCTTCCTGGTCCATCTACCCACAGCTTGTAACCCTTAACACCTTCAGGATACCCTATAAAGATGCACTTAAGTGCCCTAGGTTCCAACTTGTCAGTTTTTGAATGTGCATAAGCAACACACCCAAAAACTCTTAGGTAGTCATACTTTGGAGGTTTTCCAAACCATAACTCATGAGGAGTTTTAAAACCTATGGCAGATGAAGGACACTTATTAATAAGATGTACAGCAGTAGTGGCAGCTTCTGCCCAAAATGTTTTGGGCGGCCCTGAGTTTGACAACATGCACCTTACCCTTTCCAATATGGTTCTATTCATTCTTTCAGCTAAGCCATTCTGTTGTGGGGTTTCCCTCACTGTCTTATGCCTAAGAATTCCTTCCTTTTGACAGTACATGTTAAACTCATTTGAGAGAAACTCAAGACCATTGTCAGTTCTTAAGATCTTGAGTTTTCTACCTACTTGGTTCTCCAAAAGGGTCTTCCACTCCTTGAACTTTTCAAAGGTGTCACTCTTGTTTTTAAGGATGTAAATCCAAACCTTCCTAGAGTAGTCATCCACTAGAGAGAGAAAATAACTTCCCCCACCATGTGAATTTACTCTTGCTGGTCCCCATAGGTCAGAATGAACATAATCTAGGGTTTGCTTAGTGTTGTGGGTTGCTGACTTAAAACTAACCCTCTTTGCCTTTCCATAGATACAATCTTCACAGAAAGGCAAGTTTCCTAGGTTTGGATCACTCAGCAGCCCTTGTTTTTGTAGTTCTAAAAGCCCCCCTTTAGTTACATGCCCAAGCCTCCTATGCCATAGTACAACTTTGTTTTCAACTATGTTTTGAGTTGGGGATGCTTCCCCAACTACTGTTTTCCCAAGTAGTGTATATAACCCATTTTTTATTTCTCCTTTCATGATAACTAAGGAACCCTTAGTAACTCTAAGTACCCCTGCCTCAGATTTGAAAGAATAACCTGCCAAGTCAAGCATACCAAGAGAAATTAAATTTCTCTTTAATTCAGGTATGTATCTGACTTCACTCAAAACCTTTTCAATTCCATCATGCATTTTAAGTCTAACTGACCCTATTCCCATGACTTTGCAGGACTTATTGTTACCTAGAATTACATGTCCCCCTTCTTGTTCAGAGAATGTCTCAAACCACTCCCTTACTGGACACATATGAAAAGAGCATCCAGAGTCCATTATCCACTCTGTTTTTGGATCAACCTCACTCACTGTGAGTACCTCAGCACTCTCATACCCTTCTAAAACCACTGAGGCATCCCCTGCCTCTTTGGTTTTATTCCCAGGATTATTTTTCCTATCAGGGCAATCTTTCTTAAAGTGCCCTTCTTTGTGACAGTGGAAACATTTGAATTGTTTCCCCTTTGATTTAGACCTATATCTCTTATTTTCATTTTTGCCCTTCCTTTCTCTCTTTTCTGTTCTACCCCTGACAGACAAGCCTTCCCCATGATTCTGTTTGGTATCTCCCCTACTTTGAAGTTCCCTAGTATGAAGTACAGATTGTACTTCATCTAGTGTCAAAGAGTCCCTACCATACATCATGGTTTCTTTTAGACTTAGGTATGATGAGTCCAAAGAACTCATCAAGAGGATGGCCTGATCCTCATCCTCCACCTTAATGTCTATATTGGCTAAGTCTAATATGATTTTGTTGAACTCATCTAGGTGCTGTCCTATTGGAGTCCCAGGGGTCATCTTGAAGGTATACAGTTTTGTTTTCTTGTGTAATCTATTTGCTAAAGACTTTGTCATATATAGGTTTTCTAATTTCAGCCAAATGCCTGCAGCCGTGTCCTCACTAGCCACCTCTCTCAGGACTTTATCCCCAAGAGAGAGGATTAGGGCACTATGGGCTTTCTGGAGAATGTCCCTCTGGACAGACCCCTTATCTTCCTCTTTCGAGGAAGAGCCCTTCTGTTTCTCACCTAGGAGAGCATCCTGCAGTCCATGTTGGACTAGCAGTGCTCTCATCTTGATTCTCCATAGGCCAAAATCATTTTCACTAGTGAATTTCTCTATATCAAATCTCATGGTCCCCATGAACCTAGGCTCTAGATACCAATTGTTATAAAACTTGTGTTTTATAGATACAAAATATTGCCAAGATTTGTAATAAAGAAATTCACTTCAAATAACAAAGCTTTATTAGTTTCGGTGCTAAAAAACTCAACAAGTATATTTCTGTTTCTTGACTCAAAACCGAAAAGCACAAGATTCACAATATCCACAATACTATCAACTGTGTTCACAAAACCAGCAAAATACCAACACAGATCTTATACAAGAATATACAGTACTTCCAGATCCAATATATAAGCACGAATCAACAAATAACTGAGAGCATATATATACCAGAAATTAGCAAGGAAATAAGAATGAACAATGAAATAAGAAAAATAAGTAAAACATAGAAACAACACACCGAGATACGTGGTTCGACCCTAATGGTCTACATCCACGGCAGGAATGGCCTCAGAGATCTTTATTGATAAACAATACAGCACAGAGAAGCCTCAGTTCAATAGGATTACAAGCCCTCACAAGAAATCGCACAGATTTCTCTCTAGAGATCAAACCCCGAAACCCTAAAACAGCCCCCTTCTCCCTTTTCTCTCTATCTCTCTACCTCTCGAGAAAGACCCAGCCGCTGCATACACAAATGACTCAACACCCTTAGGGTTCACACGGTAAGTATGCAATATATATGTTACAACAGATGGTGACAAGTGTAATGATCCAGCGGCTTGGCTTATGAAGATCTAGATGGGAGCACGGGCTCCTCACGTGGTCTGGCAGCTCATCACTTAATAAATCAACGGCCCTGATCTTTCCTCCTTACAGCACCTCCACTTATTACACAGATAAAAGAGTACGTTAGTTTATTAAACAAATAGAGTAACATATAAATGTATTGACATACATATCACAACTAATTTGATGTTTGAAGTGTAATTTCGCGTGCATGGATCTTTCACTTTTATCAATCTTATTAAAACTTAGGAAAATGATAAATACATAACCCTTTTTACAATTATGTTTTAAATAAATAATATTATTATAAAATTATTATAGCCTTACAAAAATACTTTTATTTTAAAACATAATTATGAAAATAATTGTGTTTATTGTTACTGAAATCATCGGTTTTAATTTATCGCTTCTAGAATGCATAAAAAAATAAATAGGAGAAAGTCAGCTCAAAGCATTTTTACAAATTTACAAATTAGGAAAAGGCTGTTTTGTCTAGTAAACGGTCAGAGGTTCTCGAATTTCAATTTCATATAACGTATAGTCGCAATTCTTTGAAGGAAATTGAGATAAAAAAACAAATTATGTTAGGTATAATCGTTGAATATGCAAACAGACGTTTTGAGAAAGAATATATACGTATAGTCGTTGAATATGTATATTATGAATGTAGAAGAGTTCAAGATTTACCCCAAAGAAATTTGGTGAAGAAAAGTGGCAAGTTGCATGGTCAAATTAGTCGTTTGGGTGTTGAGAATACTTCAACACTTCACAATATATTCTACTATTATTCATTATTTAATTATTACTTTTCTCGTACTTTTTATTATTGTTCATTATTTTTTACCACTATTCAATATTCTGTTATTACTTTTCATCTATTTTCTTACTACTATTCACAATATATCTCAATATTTTTCAACACCCAAACCCAACATTTCTACTTGCAAACGGTAGCTTTGAATTTTCTCTATTCCTATTTAATTTATTGTGGCGATTCATCTTCCAAATCTGGATGTTGGAATGGTCTGCAAATTAACCTTAGAAAATACAACATGCAAAAGTCTCTTTTTATTACTTATTTATTTATTATTTTTTTAAGAAATAGAGTCCAAAATGAGAAGTAAGTCTTAAATATCTAAGAATTCTTTTGACTGCTTGCCAATGAGAAAGTTTGGAATTATGCATGTATTGACAAATTTTATTTACAGCAAAAGAAATTTTTGGACGAGTAAAAGCTAAGTATTGGAGACTTGTAACACCTATCCTTGTGGTGGGTCATTTATAAAATGATTTTAATAAAAATCGATGGAAATTACAATTCCTTTTAAAAATTTATTTTCCTTTCATACCAGGATACAAAAGACTCTATGTTAGAAATAAAATTCATTTTCTTAATTAAAATATTACAACGAAAAATATTAAATTTTATAATTAAAGTTTCTCGTACAAAATATATTGTCTATGTCTTCGTGCTTTTCCCTTTGGGCTGTGCTTATCTTGACCTGTTATGCTCATCTTGTCCCTGAGAGTGCATACCTAAAAATTAAAATGAGTCGATGACTCGTAAGCATTGCTTCATACAATTAAAATATAATAACATAGGTTTTCAGTCATACGGTTATCATTTCATACATACATATCATACATAGCATGCTTAGACATTCTTTTCGTTTTAAAACATAGCGAGGTGTGGTTTTTCTTTGAAAAAACATGCTTTCTTCTTTCTTAAAGCAGTTCCCCACGAATCACTGCATTCATTTCTTAAAGAGTCTGTTCATGCATATGTTTTTTCTTACATACATTCATGCATACGTCTTTTCATACTTACATGTATTCTTTCTTAACATACATACGTTCTTTCTTATCACTTTTATTGGTCTTGTAGCACATTGTTACGCCCCGTGTGCTGGAGTTAGCAGTCTTTTGGACCTAATTCCACCAGTGGCCACTGGTTGGGAATCCATTCCATTAGAGTGCAGCACTGGATGCACTACCAGTGCTACTTACCCAGCATTACAATCTATCCAATTCAGTCCATTCGGTACCTTTTCCTTTTCAGTCCATGTGGCTATTATGTATTTTCATACATTATGCATTCAGTCCATTCATTCCTTTACAATCATTTCCTTTCCTTTACAGTTCTTTCAGTCATTTACAGTCCATTCTTTCATTTCAATTCTTACAGTTCTTACGATTCTTCAATTTATCAGTTTCGTAAAGTCATTTTAAAAGAAAATAATTTTCTTTCTTTTCATAAAAATCGTTTTAAAAGAAATTTCTCTTTAAGTAAAGGTCATTTTAGAAAAAAAAAACAGTTTTCTTTCTTTTTGTTTTAAAAATGTCTATTCTTGCATCTTTAAATCGTTTCCTTTCGTGAACATACATACAATACATATTGCTTATAGCATCCATTCACATGCATACACGTACATACTTTGGGTGCTTGAAAAGGGACTGTCAAGGAGGGCCGCTACATACTTATACTTGAAAACTTAAGTTTCATTTTCTTTTTAAGTAAAGAGTGTCTTCGTTGAGAAAAAGTTTCATTTTCCTTTTAGAGAAAAACTTTCATTTTCTTTGTTTATTTTAGAAAAACTCTAAATGAGTATGAACGCAATACTTACCTGGACTTTATGCCGTATTCATTCCATGCAGTCTATTCGTGTGCGTGTCAGATAACAACCTACATACATACACATAAACTTACATCATCATATATCTAATGCATAAGCAACAATACTAAAAATAGAACTATACCTCACTTGGAACACTCTACATCCATCTCTGGGCACTTGCGTGCCATTTACTATGCTAAAACCTTCGGGGTTTTATTCATTAAAATGAACCTTCGTGATTCGCCTTAAAATTAAGACACTAAGACCTCCACCTCATTCTTCTATTCCCACATTTCTACGCATGGTTCCAACCAATAGAGTCATGCATTCCAACCTTAGACAAATTACCCATTACTACATTCACGTATCTTAGCCCATATTAAATCCTCATTCTCATCCAGAAAGGCTATATGAATTCAAGCCAACTCTGGCGCTAAAACATCATGTAACTATGCTCAGGATAGATTACCCATTACATATAGTAAACCTGTTCTGCATTGATTAGGCCCAGAAAATAACGAGGTAGTTATAGCATAGTTTTAGGGTGTCAATTCCACATGGAGACAAATTAAAAGAATAGTAGAAGGAACAAAGAAACTAAAGAAAAATATTAAATGATTAATGGAGAATAAAAATTAATTTTAAATGTAAATTAAAGTGAAGTAAAGTTATTAATAGAAGAAGTAATCAAATTGATGAACAATAGAGCGTCATAAATCTCTTGCACAATTTCGGTATTTTAATTATTCTTAATTCATTGGATAACTTAATTGGGAACTCAATTCTTGAAATTCTCAATCGGAAGGTATAGATTTATAAATCAAAATTAACTCAAATGTAATCCTTTGAAAAATTATTTACCACTTTTAAAATACGTAAATTACTATCCCTATTAAGAAAATCCAACGACAACAATATACTCATGGAGCAATATTGTAGCAAAAAACTAAATCAATATAAATAAATAATTGATCCAAATATAATCAAAGAACTAATCTATTCAATAGAAAAAGTATGATTGAATCCATTAACAGAATAGATTCTATGATTATTCAGAAAAGAAAACATCAACGATGAATTAAGAATGATAAAACAAAAGAGTTTTAATAATTGAAAATCAAATTCATAAATTAAAAATACCATCTAATGTACAAGTTCATCCCTAACCGTACTTGAGAATTTAGTTACCCATAAATATAATGGACAACAAAAATCTCTAGAGAAAGATAAAGCAAATGGCGGCCATAGAAGTGATTTTCTCCTATCTTCAAATTTACCTCTTGTGCCTCTCCTCCTCCTCTATTTCGTGCTAATGATATGCTTATATAGTGTAGGAAAGAAACCTTAATATCTTCATAATTTTTGCATAAATCACCTAAATTTTAGGACTCATCTTGGCAGCCACGTACGCACTTCAGGAGTTTGAATTTGGAAATTTTTATTAAGACAAATTTATAGCCCTTTAAGATAGTTTTCTAATTCATTAAGAATCGCATAAATCCTATATGTGAGTAGAATGTTATGGTTAAAATACTAAAGTATGTCCAGACTATCTCCTAGCAAATTTTGAATTTGGATTTCTTGCAGTTTCCTTTTGTAATTTTTTTTTCTTGATCTAAATTGCTCTCAAATCTCATGAATCTCCTCCTTTAAATTTGACTGAGATTTGACTGGGATTTGATTTACTCTTTTATAAAGTCTGAAATTAAATATAAAAAACTGCTTATGAGTATCTCAACATAGATAGAAATTCAATTTATGAATACACATTAATTTCTATGACTTCTATTAACATTTTAGCATTTTAATTCAATAATAAGATATTTAGAGTGCGTGAACAGGCACACATGTCTCGCTAGAGGCACATGTACCTTATCTATTTTTTCTTCACCTAAGAGCAACTTATAATTTCAATGGATGCCCGCTTGTATAAACAAGCTCTATACTCCAATACCAATTTGCTCAGACCCGATCGATAGGACTTTTCCTACTTGCCAGCCTGTACAAGTTCATCTCAACACTTGATAGGAGAGGATTGCATCCACAAATGCACATTTGTCACATTACGTAGTTCGAGACTAATCCTGAATCACGTCACAATGCCCATCATGCTTCTGCTGCACTCTTTGATACTCTTTTACCACTTCCATATATTCTTAACCATAAGTCAACCACAAGGTGACACCTATCACCCTGGACTCACAGTTCTTGCCACTTAACAAGAGGACTGCATCCACAAATGCGCCTCTGTCACATCATGTAGTTCGAGACAAATTCTCGAGTTACAGCACGACGCTCGTCATGCTTCCGCTGCACTCTCTGATACTCTTCCACCACTTCCATACACTTATAGCCATAATTCAACCACAGACTATAGGCCACATTACCATTGCTTCGGGATACTGTTACACAGTTCTCAACACTACACCGTATACTCCACGCTTCTTCATTATGCCATCCAACCTTTCACGACACGTTGTCCGGTGTATCACGACATAGCACAGAGTATACTCATGCAAACTCTCTTCCATCCACACTACGACACACATCATTACAATGCACGCCTCATGGTACATCGCTACACAACATGGAGTACACATCACGCGTAGTCCCTTCGCTACATCACTTATTATCACGACGCACATTGCACGGTGCGTCGCTACATGACAGAAAGCATGTGTATCATGACGCACAGTACGCACCACGCGTACTCCCTTCACACTTCACGTCATATCACAACTATGGCGTCCATCTCACATTCATAGTCACAGCATAGTCCACAATACTACAGATTCAATCCCAACACTTCACAACTACATTTCACTTCACAACTACGTAGTGAACTCCACAATTACTAACTACATAGTCTACAGTCCAACTAATCAACTATTATAAATGTAAATAACTAGAGATAGATGGTTATACTATCGACGGGATAACCCATGTGTCAGTCGCTGCTCGTCATAATCAAGATGTCGGAGAAGTCATAAGTGGCGGTTAACACCTCGTACAGTGGCTGTCCACCACATAAAGTGACAGTTTGGGCTTGAGAATAGCTAGGCGTGGTCTTGGAAAGGCTCAAGGTGGCCTCGTGGTGGTCAAAGGTGGTGGAGCATGGCAGCATCATTCTATGAACAGTGCATTCGAAAGGGAGGGAGGTTGCTTGAGGTGGAGAAAGGCTATGGAACTTCATGGAAAATTAGGGAGAGGTAGAGGAAGATGTGGTGGAGCTGTGGTGGTGAGGTGGTGGTTGGGCGGTGCCTCATGGCGGCGAATCGACCAATAATAATGGAATCCATGCCTTGGAGAGTGAGGGAGAATGAGAGCTGTACAAAACTCGATTAGGCATGAAAACTGTTGGGAAAGGCCGTGGTGATGAGAGGAACAAGATGGTGGTGGTGAGCTGCCGCGGCGGAGAGTGGTGCACGGCAGTGCAATGGAACCTATGGTTGTGGAGACCCATCAGAGAAGGAGAGAGAGAGAGAGATAGGGGGAAGAGTGGACATGGGAAGGAAGCCCATGATGTGGTGAAGCCATTGGTGGTGCTCGGTGGCTGTTTTGGCTGTGTATGGCGGCACTAGGTGGAGGAAATGGGTTTAAAACCCATTTATGGATGATGCCATTGGAAGGAGGAGGAGGGCACATGGAGGCTCGCCGGTGGGAGGGATTGTTGGCCGACGGGTGATGATCAGTTGGTGGCCGGCAGTGAGGCCAAAGCTGCAGTGTACGACGATGTGGAGGAGGAGGATGGGTTTTTACCCATTTCAGTTAGTGTGGCTGTGGGAGGAGAAAGGGAGAGCATGGGAGTTTGCCGATGGGAAGGAGTGGTGGCCGGCGTGAGGTGAGTGCTCAGTGGCTGGCGGCGGCTGGGCTATGGAGATGAAGTGCAACACGGTGAGATGGAAGCAGAGCACGGTGTGCATGGGTGAGAGAGAGGAGAGAGAAGAAGAAAAGGAAAAGTGGGGAGGAAAAGAAACGAGCTTGGGTATTTAATCCAAATCTTTCATTTCGAGATCCTCAAAATGATCTAACAATGAATTTAAATACTGATTTGAAAATGCGTAAGTGTTTAATTTAAACTAAAATTTAAAATAAAATACTGAGAGGAATTAAGATAGAATATTATTTTATAAACTAAAGTTTATAAAATAATATTTCTTAATCATTATTTTAAATGATAAAGTATTGTTAATTATTTAAAGAGAATAAAATCATTTAAATTTAATTTAGAGTTTTCAACGTAAAGTTAAATCTCTTAATATTTTAAAATAACTAAAATATTTAATTTAAGTAATTATCCACAATTATAATATTTTTAGAGCTCATTAAAACATTATAATTGTGTTACTTTAAAAAACAAGCTTATTTAATAATATTGGAAATATCTCATATAAATATTTTTAAAATATTTAAAATATTTGTAAGTTTTAAAATATCTATCTAGCTTTGAAATCCGCTTGATATCTTTTGGAACATGCCATTGGGATTCAGCATGTAGAATAGTCTCAGCACATAGATGAAAGCTTGGCACAAAGAACGGGGCTCATAATTAAAGAAGAAGAAAGGAGGAGCGGATATCACAAGACTGCCAACAACACTACAATATAAACTTGGATCTCAAAAGTAGATCCATCAAGGGCCATGAGCTTAGTGGAAACTGACATGGTAATAGAGAGTTTCTGCATTGTGCATTTTGGTTCTATAAAGAAGATCAAAAACATATTTAAATTGACTCAAGAATAAACCTTCATTATTTCTGAAAAATCTCAATCCCTAAGAAATAATGCAACTAACCTAGATGTTTAACAAGAAATTGCCAAGGGTAGAAATTAAATCAAAGATTAACAAGGGATTTGAACTAGTAACAATAATGTCATCCACATATATGAGCATAAAAAACACATGAGATGTATTGCGATAAATAAAAAGATATGTGTCTGATTTTGATTCTTGGAAACCAAGTGAAAGAAGCTTGGTGTTGAGTTTAGAGAACTAGGCTCAAGGAGCCTGTTTTAGACCATAAATGGCCTTTTTTAACTTACACATATGATGGATAATCAAGATGCACAAAGCCAGGAGGTTGTTGCATGTACACTGCCTCCTTCAACCATGTAGTAAAGAGTTTTGTATGTCTAATTGTTGTAGTGGCCAATTCGAAGTAACAGCAAGTGAAAGGATGATCCTAATGACTGTGTGTTTGCCTACTGTAGAGAGTCTCAGTCTAGTCTATCCTAGCTTGTTGGTGAAAACCTTTGACTACAAGGTGAGCCTTGTGCCTTTCCAAAGTGCCATCAGCCTTCCTTTTAGTTTTGAGTACCCATTTAGGGCTCAAAATATTAAAGGAAGCTGATGGCGGTACTAGGTCCCAAGTGTGGTTGTGTAAAAGTGCATGAAAATAAGCTTTTATGGCTTCATGCCATTCACGAAATTTACTGGCCTCTATGTATGAAGTGGGTTCTTCTGATATGGTGGTGGGTGCCAATTCAGTGAGTAACAATGAGGGTTTTAGTGTGGGCCAAGATGTAGTCCCATCCGTACAAGTAAGAGGTTTGTAAGTGTTTACCTGATACCAAGTGACCATGGGATGAACTGGATGTGATGGTGTTGCTACTGGAAAAATTGATGAATGGGGCTTTGAGGAAGATGAAGACACTGGAGCAGATGACTCGAGAGATGGAAATGAAGAGTGTTGGATCGGATGAATTAAAGGGTGTGGACCAAAGGGTAATCAGCTCTCAGTAATAAAGGGTGAAAAGGCTAGGCCTTGTGAGAGAAAAATGGAAGAAAGAGGCCCAACAAAGAGTGGACTAGAGAGTTGAGAGGTCTAAGTTGGAGTAGATGAGACTTGGGTGGGTTGAGACTGGAAAGGGAATTCGGCTTCATTAAAAAGAACATCCCTAGAGATATGAGTCTGCCCGATAGTATGTAAAGACAACAATAGCCCTCATGGTCAAGACTATAACCCATGAAGACACAAAGTTTGGAGCGTAGGTCAATTTTATGTTTATTGAAAGGACATAAATTAGGCCAACAAGCCGATCCAAAAATTCGAAGAGATTTGTAATCCGGATGAAGTTTAAAAAGCACTTGAAAGGGTGATTTATTTTGTAAGACAAATGTGGGTATTCTATTAATTAAAAAAAAGCACAGTTTCTAATGCCTCAAACTAGTATTTAAAGGGCATGGAAGCTTGAGCTAAGAGTGATAATCCAATTTCAACAATGTGCTTGTGACGTCTTTCTACCGACCCATTTTGAGCATGAGAGTATGGACACGTAATGTGATGAATTATACCATAAGATTGAAGAATTTTTTGAAGGGGACGAAATTCTCCTCCCCAGTCAAATTGGACAGCCTTCACTTTAGTGGAAAAAAGGTGTGCACATAGTGTAAAAAGGCAATAAAGAAAGATGCAACATTAGACTTGGATTGAATTGAAAACAGCCATATGTGTTTAGTATGATCATCTACAATGGAAAGATAATACCGACCACCAATGGAAGATAATACCCTAATCATCTAAAAATGGTAATTCAAAAGCATGATTGGACCAAGACTTGGAGGGGTGATGCGGAAGAGCATAATTTTTAGCTTTGGAACAAGCAGAACATGGTTGGACAGATTTGGTTGAAGTAACAGGGAAATGAAAATGTTGTGTTATGAAGGTTGTATTCCTAGGTGAAGGGTGACCAAGCCGTGCATGCCAGTAATTAGGGGATGTGCATTCACCAATGAAAGCTTGAGGTGAGACCAATGAAGAAGATGATGCTGTGGTAGCTGCAGGTAAGACATACAACCCATCTCTAACGCCACCCCCACGCCTACCCCAAAAATGTCTAGCACCCCTGCCTCTTTAAGAAGTAAAAGTAGAAGGTGGTTTTATAGAGGTGAGATGCACAGTTATGGGATTGCCACTGAGCAGTATATGGCTTGATGAGCCAGGCAAGACTCATGATTTAGTAGATAACTATATATTTGATGGGGGGAGAGAGGATTAGCTCTGGTAGTAAGGCAGCCAAGGTTTTTGCCTTGTGAAAATAAATTGTAGTGAGAGAAGGGGGGAACGCACTGCGCAAGAGGGGAAATGGAGGGATTTTCACTCCTTAAGACATTGTTGTTGCTCTACACGATGACGTCGGGGCTGGACGAACGATGTTGTAAAACCGCAGCTGGTGTGATGATAGGCAACGGTGGAGGGGAAAAATGACAGTGAGAGAGAAGGGGGGCGGTGCACTACGCAGGGGGGAAATGAAGGAGGGATTTTCACTCCTTGCAACAAATGGTGTCGTTAAAAATAAAAGGGGCTGGGTTTTATTTTGTCATCAGGTTACGAGCTCACACACATGGGCTGGACTTGAGTTTCACATAACACCAAAATGGCTGTAGGCTCACACACGCTGGGCCTTATTCTCACACACAACACCAAAATGAAACTTTTATGACTGGGTTTTAATTTCTGATGAGCTTATGGGCTCAAATGCGTGGGTTGGGCCAGGAATGCACAAATGCAGATTGTAGCAAAAGTAGACCCACTTGATCAACCAACCTATTTGAGCACTACCTTATTAAAAGGAAAACACGTAAGGTTACATTTCATTTAATTGATCGAATGCAGTACATTAAAGGTAAGCACACCGTGCATTGATGGACATGAAGGTCATCTATCTTTCTATAATAATAAATATTTATTTTATTATTATAAAAATAAATAATAAATTCTCATTTTATTTTCGTTTTCTCTTTCCTTCAATTTTTGTGTATATTGTCCGAGCAAGTCTCTTTGAATTGTATTTATTATATAATTATTTTGGTCTGTTGATAGTCCAAATCAGTGACAATTATAATTGTACTTTACAGTTATCCTTTCCGTCAGTCCACTCATGTTACTTTCCAATGCATGGTTAAGCAATTGTGTCAGTGCAACCTATGTCCGTCAGTGCATGCTTATAGGTAACATGTATAGGTAATATAAATGTTAGTTATGCTTCCAGGCTGGTTTACATTTTAAAATTATCAAACATTAAAAAATATCACTGATGAGGATTAAAAAAAAGGTAAAAATCGTAAAAAATATTAAATGATCACTGATGAGGATTACAATAAAAAAAAGGGCAAAAATCGTAAAAAATATTAAATAAGTCGAAAGACTCGCTACTAAAAAATCATGAATCTAGCTAATAAAAAAAAATCAAAACCCAATCTAGCTAATAAAAAAATCAAAACCCACTAAAAATCATAAAATACCTTAAAAATTATCCTCGATAGTTAGGAAAAAAAAATGTGTTCTTTGCTGAAGAAGGGAAAAAAAAAAAAAAAGACTTGCATGTCTCATCTAGCCAATAAATAAATCAAAACCTAGAAAACAAATAAAAAGTCACAAAAAATACTAAATCGATCTCATTGGGTAAAAAAATAAAATAAAATCCATGCATCTCTTTTACATTCTGATAACTATAGTCATTACTAAAGAAAAAAATTAAAAGATGAAAAAGAAATAAAAGGCAACTTTCATTACCGAACAAAAAAAGAAATAAAAAACCATGCATCATTTTGACGGTTCATCATAATAATCATGTCTCATGACATTCTTTCAACACTTCCCTGCACAAGTAAAATTAAATCTATGTCAGAGATTTAAATAAAGAGATCTATGTCATAGATTTAAATAAAGAGATAAATGCATGTTTTTTTCTTTTCCCATACCTATTTGATTGGTGTTTTAGTAGAGAGATTTACCTTTTCCTATATCTGTATGATTGGTTTTGCAGCAGTTCAATTAGTTTCAGCAGTGGTTTTGCAGGGTGATAGGACATCCTGGAGGATTGAGGAGAACACGCACCTTAAAAGGGTCCTTATGGCTCATTTGTGGTTTACTGCTAGCTTGTTTTGTATAGCTGATTTGGTGTTTTCTTTCAGAGGTACATATTTTCTTAGTATTGTTTATTTGTTCTTCTTTCTTCTTTATAGAATAGTGCACTTTAAATGGTCTTTATGGCTTATTTTTGGTTTACTGCTAGCTGATTGTGAGAGCTAATTTGGTGATTTTTCCTGAGGTATATATTTCCTTAGTGGGCTACTTCTTATTTCTTCTTTCTTCTTAATAGGTTATTCTCGATTCTCTGTAGTGCTTATTCTTTTTCTGTGAGTTATTTTCCTTACCCTACTATCTTTTCTTTCTTCTTTTTTCGTTGTTTACTGCAATGCTTATTGTTTTCTGTTGATTTTTTCTTGTGATTTTTTTTTTCAGGTCTTGTTGGTTGGGGACTTTCAGAGTTCCACACATTTCTAATTTTTATCTTTGTAAGTATATAGTGTGGTTTACTTTGTTATCTTTCATTTGTTGTTGTTCAGATTTATGCTATTTTTTTTATTTGGTTCATGATGGTTCATGCTGTATATAAGAAGGTGCAATATATGAAAAGATCTAAAAACATAATGGGTTCTGTTTTCTAGCTTGGTTATGTTCTATGTTGTGAACATAATAAAATGATCAATGGGGAGAGCATAAAAAATAAGTGCTCAAAGAATATTTCATTAGTTGTTAGGTTGCAAATCCTTGTACAGATTTCATGTGGTGAATCCAATGTTCACATGAAAGAAAAGCACACAGAGACGTACATGAAAAAAGAACAAAAAGGAAACTCCTACACTGCTCTAGATAAAGGTTTTTCTACAGTTCTAACATTTGGATCATTTAAGAAGTTCAACTCTGTAGACCTCAATCTCCCAAATCAGTAAATTATTTTAACACAACATCATTTGTGGAACATAAAATCTTTCAATGAAGCCTTCAATTATAAGAAATACATTTCCTACAATTCGGATACCCTGTATAACCCAAAGAAATTCATTTCCTTCTAACATCATATAACACTACTCAGACAAAATATAAAAGGAACATTCTCATCAAAATAGACCCAAATCAACAAAGTAATAAAGAGAGAAAAAAAACCCTAAAATCTCCACAGAATCTACAGATTTCCCAACCTAATCCAACAGAAATTCCTCAAAGATTATTCCATTCAAACATTCTCATCAAAACAGACCCATATCAACAAAGTAATAAAAGCAAAAAAAACCCTAAAATCTCCATGAAATCTACAGGTTTTCAAATCTAACCCACAAATATTCCTTAAAGATTCTTCTATTCAAATATTCTCAATAAAACAGACCCAAATCAACAAAGTAATAAAAGGAAATATTCTAGCATTTTCTTCGATCTACAGATATGACAACACAAAATAGAAATACACAAGAACTTTTGAAGTTTGCAAAAATAAGTTCGGCGGATTTGAGTGCTGAGCTACAGTGGGTGGTCTAGAGAGAGAGAGAGAGAGAGAGAGAGAGGAAAATAAAGAGAAGGAGGTGGGGACGGGGACGAGGCGAGGAGAAAACGGTTCACTGCAATAGGAAGAAGAAAGGAAAGAGAGGTTTGTGTTTTTTTTTTGGGGGGGGGGGGGGGGGGGGGGGTCGTTGCAGCGTGAGTGATACGGAATGGGAGGGGGACGAGAGCTTAGGGTTTTCACCCATCATGATTCAAAACGGCACAGTTTTATATATTTGCAAGAAAATATCATGTTATTTATTTCTAATGCAGTTGAATTATTTATATATTCATCTACATAACTTTATAAATATAATATATCAATTATATTATTTTTGAATTTGTAAATTCACTACATTATTCAAAAAACCAAAATTTATATTGTGATGATAAAACCAAAAACACTTAGGATATTTTATTCAAATATATTTTTTTTATCTCTTTTTCTATGCAAGGGATGGAAGTTTTCAGTGTTTTGAAAATTATTATTATAATAAGTTTTGTTATTGCTAAAAAATGTAATAAATATGCCAAATTCTAAATCGTTTTTCCTAAGTATTTTATAAAGATTTTAGTTTTTTTCCATCATTTAATTTATTGTGTGCACTGAAAATAAATGAAATCTATACAAAAAACTAGAGCGCAATCACAAGAAATAACAAAAAAAAAAAAAAAATTACATCCAATCGATTCACAAACCCAATGACCTATACTAATGCTTTTCAAATAGGTCCTTTATAATAATGCTTTTCAAATAGGCCCTCTATAATGCTTTTCTGGCTAACTAGGTCCTATATTCACAGGGCATATGTGCCTTGTACATGGCCCATTTACTAGTGTGTGTGTATATATATATATATATAATATGGGGATAAAAGGAGAAAGAATAATGATAATTTTTATAAAAAATCTTCAAAATCTCACAAGAAAAAACATTTTTATAAAGAAAAAAATTTTAAAACTCTTTCAAAAGGAAAGTATTTTAACTGTAGCATATCTGGACATTTTACTGATAAATGTCCTCAGAAGCCTAATAAATTCAAAAGCTACTTTGATTCATACCATTATTAAACATTTTGTTGGAACCCCTTCCAACATTTGCTAATTCTATTAGTGATTATTTTAATAATTTAAGATGTCGTCAAATGTCTGATTATAGATGATATCAAGATGTTTTTATGTCCACATTTATGCTTAGAGACAATAGTGATAGGCCATACTAGAAAGAAAAATTTATTGATAGTTTACCTTATTTATTTGCTCACAAAGTTAATAATGAACTTACTGATATCTTAGGGCTCCTTAATTATGATAATTACACTTATGGTGATATTATCAGTACAATTAAAAAGTTTGGTATTAGTATATAATGGTCAAAGAATGCTTCGTCAACAGATGAAGAATAGTAAGAAAGCCAAATATGAAATTGAAAATTTCTGTAAACAATTTAGTTTTCCTCCTATTGCTCCATCAAGAGGGAAGAATATTTCAACAAAGTATTTCAAAAATCATGGGGACAAAAGGAGAAAGAACAATGATAATTTTTATATAAAAAAACTTCAAAATATCACAAGAAAAAACCTTTTTATAAAGAAAAGAGTTTTAAAATGCCTTCAAAAGAAAGGTGTTTTAATCGTGATAAATCTGGAGATTTTGCTAATAAATGTCCTCAAAAGCCTAATAAATTCAAAAACAAGCTTAATCAGTTAAATATTAATGCCAGTGATCAAGAAGATCTAATTCACCTCCTCGAATCAAAGTCATCTGCATCATCTGACAACAATGAATTTAGTTGTAGTGATTTAGAATATTACTCAGAAACAGATTCATCTGTAACTCTCAATATTAAGCTTAGTTGTAATGATTCTTATTGCAAACTTTTGGATAAAACAATAAATGTGCTATCCAAATTTGAGGAACAAGAAAATCTTTTATTAAATTTGATTTCTCTAATTACAAACCTTCAACTTAAAGAAGAATATCTTCACAAGCTCAAGAAGACAATGGTTCGTCAAGAATAAAAAACTTCTAAACAAAAAATTAATTTTTAAGAAATTTTGGAAAGATTTGAAAAGAAAAAATTCAAAGAGATTTCTACTAATGATTTACATCGATAAGTTAGTTTTATCAAAAAAAAATTATTGAACTCAAAATAGAAATCAATAATCTCAAATTTGAAAATGATTCTTTTGAACAAGAATTATTATGTTTAAAGATTGATAAATAATTTGATCAAGAAATCCCTTCTGACAGTGAGCATATTATAAAGATTGATCATATATATATATATATATAATATTTTCAGATTATGTAAAATTAGAATTATAGACTCACACACATGGGCTAGGCCGGCCTGAATGTCCCAAACAGCTGCAAAATGACAACATGATTGGGCTTCACCTTATTATAAGAGAAAGCACATAAATTTAGTTTCTATTTAGGTTTTTCCTTTCTCAGAGAGTATTTTTCTTACTAAGTGATTAACCCATATTCACTATAGGTTGATTATGTTTAAAGAAATCACTTTTTGGATAAAAATAGGTGAATCAGATAAAAGCATTTTAATAAAAAAATAATATATCTATTTGTGAAAATTCTGTAAATTAGAGAGGTGGATTGTTAATAAGATAAAAACATAGAAAACATTCAAAATCGAATTTATATATATAGTCTTTCAATGAATAATTGCATAGTCTTTTAATGAATCATTGCAATCAATTTATTTATTAAACATAAGACTATTTGACATATGCTAGATGATTTCTATTTGTAATGATAAACAAGTTTTTATTACAATCAGAGAAAAGTATGTGCTTAAAACCAATGAATAAAAAACTACACTACATATTAAAAGAAAAAATCACGTGTTTATGATCAGTTTCTTATTGTTTCTTATTGACTTTGGCGATCAAATAGTGAATATAGTTCTTCCATTTCAGTTGAATCGCTAAATTTGACAACAATAATTCTTGTTGATGTTGTAGATCTATATACATTAGTGCGAACAAACTTATGAAAATAGCCATGGCAAACATTCACAGCTTATACTATTTAACGAATATTGGCATTAGCATAGTAGTTAAAACATAAAATCATATATAATTCCTTTTGGTTTGTCTGTCTGTCTAACAACTTTCTGGCTTTGGTTTTTTGCTTTGTAGATTTCTATCCAGTATTAAATTCCATCAATTCGTTCGTAACATTTTTCTATTTACTTATAAAGTCAAATTTCCCTTTTACATCCTATTCATCACTTTTATTGCTCCTGGTTCTTTTTCAACACAATCCAATTGTTGGAGAAATACTTCCTCTTCAATAACTAGATGGAAAGTGGTAAGATTCCTCAAAAGATCATAAGCATAAATCTAAAAGTTTTTAATTAAATTTCTTATATTCTTATAATTTTGTCAAAAAATTTCTGAAGGTCTTGGAAAACATACCAAAACAAGGGATTCGTATCATTTAATATCAAAAGAACAAAAAGAGGCTTATCGCAGAAGGGAAAGAGAGAGATATGCTCTAAACAAAGTGTCTAAGCATGTTGCTGTTCATAATGAATCTCAATTTCTATTTCACCCTATGACTGGTTCTAGCCAACCAAGTGTTTCAAGCAGTAATCTTGAAGTTTTACGCAACAATGACATCTCCCAACTCCTGCAGAATCAAGGGAAATGTGTTACATTGATGTTGAAACTAGCGAGATGTCCTTCAAAGAACAAACTATACATCCTTCGTTCTTTGTTTTGTTCTTTATCAACTCTTGAATTTGTTTAATTCCACATAACAAAATATTTACTTGATAGGTTGTTTGTCTTATTTGATAGGTTGCTTGTCTTATTCGTGATCAACCAAATATTGAAACAAGGATATCCAAAAAAAGGAGTTGGTATAATTTAATATCAAAAGAACAAAAAGTGGCTTATAGTAGAAGGAAAAGAGAGATATGATCTAAACAAAGCATCAAAGCATGATGCTATTCAAAATGAAGGGAAAGGTCTATCTTGCCCAATGACTAGCTTTGCTTCTAGCTAGCCAAGTGTTTCAAGTGGTAATCTTGAAGTTCAACACAACAATGAAATCTCCAATTTGTTGCAGAATCAAGAGCAATGCATTCTTGGCATTGATGTTAAGATCAACGAGATGTCCGCCATAGAAGAAACTAAATCTTGTCCAAATGTTGATGTTTTCACTTTAAATTATTCACCTGATGCATCTATCATAATGGGACAAGATTCTATTCAACCGAGTAGTTCCACGAGTTCTTTACCACCTAGTGTAAGAACTACAGATGTACAAAATGCAAAAAGATTTGATCTGTGATGACCCGCTTTTACGTGTATTTTCACTGAAGGGTTGTTTTTAATTTAATTAATATATTAGTTTATTTATTTTAAATTAATGTGTTTTAATTGGTTTTTAATTTATTTGAGGTGGTGTTTAATTTATTTTAGTCGTTTTACGGTTTTTAATATCGTTTTCGGCGGATCTGTTTTTGGTTTCCGGAGTGAGGATTGAACCTCATTTCTTTTCTTTTCTCTTTTTCTTTTTCCCTTTTCCTTTTTCTTTTTCTTCTTTTCTTCCTTTTTTCTTCCTCTTTTCCTTCCCGGTTTCTCTCTCCCCACGCAGCACTTCTCTCCTTTCTCCTTCTCGTCGCTGCCCCTTTAACCGCCCATTTCTCCGCCGTCCGGCCACCATTTAGTGCACCACTACTACCATTCTCTTCCCCTTCCACCAGAGATCATCCCCACCAGTTTTCAGAGCCATCGGACCAGCCGTTAGCCTTCGAGAGCCGCCGGAAGTCGTTGCACCTGCTCTATTTTTGCCCCTGTCGCTGGCTGCTTTCGCAGCCCAGAACCGCCGCTCGCCGATGGCGTGGCCTACACCACCCACCCAGTTTTCTTCCCCTCTCACCGGTGAACATCCCCACCAAGTTTCACCTCCATCCGAGCCACCCTTAGCCGCTACGAGCTCCTTCAAGCCATACGGTTTTTCACCGTTTCCGGCGCCGTCGCACCACCTCCGGCCACCATCTTTTCACAACTTCTTTCCCTACCTCTTGCCGACCTAAACCACCCATTTCCGGCCTCGATCCATTGCCGGAGCAGCTCCCACGAGCTCAACTCCGTTCAGCCCCTTTTTGGCCTTCGACCGCCATTTCCACCACCACCCACGGCCAAAACTCATTTCCCTTAACTTCATAAATATCTCAAGGCCATTCCCTATCAATCCCAAGCCTTGGTTTGTCCCCGTTCAAAAGTGGATATTTTACAACCCATGGCCACAGTGAATTTGCACTGTTACGTTGCTTTCCTTCTGCCGTTTGCAACGCCGAGTGTTTTCTAAAAATACCATATAGCGCTGTAAGTATTTTTCAAACCCTACTTTCAGATTTAAATATATTTTGCTCATTCAATAATTATTTATTTGTTGGTTGGCTGATTCCGGACTGAGTCCGAGGAGTTCGGGGGTCGGATGGATGGAGGACGGAGTTGCTTGTTTTATTGATTTATGGATGGTTGTTTATTTTTGTGCATTGATATCGCATTTACATGGTGCATGCACATGCATTTTTATTTAATTGAGAAAAGCCTGTTTTATTGGCGTAAGTGGATTTTCGGGTGCGTGTGTATCACGACCCCAAGCCGGGATGGGGTATTATCTCGGTGGAGCTCCTCTGGTCACTCGGGAGTGGAATAAACTGAGTGACGTCCCCTGAGTTGTCGCTGGGCGATGACGAGAGCGGGAGCTAGGGGATGCTTGGCTACTAACGTGCCGGGCGCAGAACCGGGCATCGCTCTACGCACCGACTCCGTGGCCCTTCGCTAGCGAGGGCTAGAGGATGCTTGGCTACGAACGCGTGGGGTGTGGAACTGGGCATCGCTCGTTAGGTGTCACATGCGTGGTCGTAACCTGCGATGTGGCACTGGAGCCAGGGTGTGCGAATGACCCCTAGGGGAGGTCATGGTGCATACGGATTAATTGGATAATAGGTTGAGATGGATATGGGCCAAATGTGACTTTTGGCGTGATATTTGGAAAGGATATGTTTTTGGGCCAAATGAGATTTTTGGCGTGCGTGAAAAAAAAATGTTTTTATGGGTTTTGAGATGTGGTTTATGAGACATGTGCATTGGGCATACTTCATGCATATTGTTTGAGTTTTATATGTTTTTATCTAGTGGTGTTTGGATTTTACTTACCTGCGGCGCCATTTTTTGGTTCCGTAGATTTTGGTGCAAGGTTCGAGGAGGAGGAGGAGGCTGAGCCCGAGGATGCGGCTCCGCCGGAGTTTTGAGTTGAAGTTGTGCTTTGTAGCTGTTTTTAAAACTATATTTGTGTTATGTAATATTTTATTTATATATGTTTTAAACAGTTTGTATTATATTAAGAAAAATTCTGGTACTTAGTTATATGACTTTCATTATCCGCTGCGTTTCCTTTTGCACATTTGTTGCTCTTACACACACTTGGCACTCGTCTTAGGGTGGTGACCCGGGTTGTCATCATCCGGACGTCTCGAGTTTCCTGTGTCCGTGCGTGGGATTTGGGGGCGTCACAGGATCAAGTTCTAACCAAATTTTGAAACAACATCAACAGCTTCTCAGAATAAGGAAGAAGTTTACAAATGGGTGATAGTTATTCCTCCCATTTCATCCTTTTATTATATATCAGTCAATGGTACGTTTGATTTAATCTATTTGCACCATTTAAGAATTTGCTTCTATTCTTTAATGTATGTTGGTCTTTTACCCTAGGAAAGCGGCATCATCTATTTGCTTGCCTTAGGAAAATACTACAAACTATGCTGCTTGAAGCAAATTTCTTGCCATTAGTATCAGCTTATAAATACCGTGGAGCAAAAAGATTTTATCATGAAACAAATAGCTTCTGTTGTGCTGATGGCACCATTTATTTAGTTGCCGATCATCATGTTCCTAGTTAGCTCTATGACTTGTTCACTTCATACTTAGCTGAATCTACCAACTTTTGTACCTATATGCGTACATATAATAACAAATTTACATTTACAACATTTGGCATTAAACTTGATAAAGATCTATGCAGAAGGAATAAAGGAATTTATACATTTTGAGCTTAAGGATATATGTATCATTATATTAATGACTTGATTCCCATGGATGAATAGCCATCTTATCTGCAGTTATATTTTAATGGCACTGAACATGAATTACAAAATTGAGTTAATGATTCAGGAAGATTGGATCCATCGATTATTTCTAAACTTATCGCTATCTTTTTTAGAACCCTTGGCGATGTATTTGATTTAGAAAAATTGAGAATCATATAATATCATATGCTAGTTTGGATCAACGTGTTTTTAATTCACCATCAATCTCACAAGTTGTAATCATTTAGTTTGAAAGTGATGATTCAGCTCCTTAAAAGGGGTAAGGCATTGTCGTCTTCAACCATTTGGTTGGTAGTCATATAGTTCAATATTATTTCGGTTGTTATAATCCTTTGCAATATCCATTATTATTCCCTTTCTACAATACTGATTAGCATCAAGGCATACAAAGAGTGAAAAAAAAAAGGAACAACATTATCACAAACTAAGAAGACCATCACTTGATCTACAACAATCAATATTAGTAAATGAGTTACTTTGAAGAGAGTAATAAGGTCAGAATAGTTATTTCTGTTCTAATTCTTGATTGTTTGATCCTTGAATCTACAACTTCTTGATCTATTGTATTATTATTATTATTATTATTATTATTATTATTATTATTATTATTATTATTATTATTATTATTATTATTATTATTATTATTATTATTTTGCAATTTTAAACTAAAACAGAAAGGAACCTACAGTTTCATGTAGTGACTATTATTGTTACAAGTTACAGATAAAAAAGTGACAAGTCTGCTACTATCTGACCCTCTGTTATAACAATTTGTTGTTGATATGTACGTGAATATTGAGACTTCAATATTGGATTACTTTCATAATAAACAACAAGAAATTTGTTATGAAGTGTAGAAAGGAATTGTTGATAGTGTTTCAGTTGTAGAAACTATTGGTTCCAAAATTAGCAAGCGTATTATTTCACCATCATCTTTTATTGGAAGTGCAAGAGATAATATATATATATATATATATAAAGATATATGGAAGTAATGGTTTTAGTTAAACATTTCAAAAAGCTTGATATTTTCTTAACTATTACATGTAGTCTGGGTTGGAAAGAAATCTTGGATGCATTTAGGCTACATGAAGAAGCACAAAATCGACCTGATCTAATTGCATGCATTTTTACAGCAAAATTTGAAGAATTGAAAAATGAATTATTCAAATGACAAATCTTTGGTAATGTATCGGCCTATGTTTATGTAATTGAGCATTAAAAAAGAGGATTACCACATGCTTATTTATTGATTATATTACAAAAAAGATTGGAAAGTTTATGCTCATCAAGCTTTTGATGAGATTGTGTTTCCAAAAATTCCTAACAAAAATGAAAATATTCATTTATACAGAATAGTTGTAAAACATATGATACATGGTCCCTTTGGAATATTGAATCCAACCAATATATGTATGAAGAAAAATTGTAGTTGTAAAAACCATTATCCAAAAAACTTCAAGCCTAATACAATTGTTGGAGCCAATTGTTTTCCGAAATATAAACGCCGCGATAATGGAATTATTGCCGAAGTCAGGGGCGAAAACTTGGATAATCACTAGGACGTTATTCCATATAAGCCATGTCTTATTGCAAAATTTGATTCTCACATCAATGTAGAGATTTGTTCAACGATCACTATCAAATACCTTTACAAGTACATCTACAAAGGTTATGATCATGTTACTTTTAATCTAATTTCTAAACAACAGTTCCAATCAATTTGATGCATTGCTCTGCCTGAAGCCATGTGAAGAATATATAGTTTTATTCTAAATGAAATGTATCCATCTGTTTACAGTTTGCATCTTTTGGTTGCTTTTCATCTGCATCAAAATTTGACCAATGTTGTAACTTCTAATTTGCCTACAAAATCTTGATGTCAATAGAATTTTTTTTCAACAAACTGAACAAATTTAAATGCATGTAATTTGTTATACAAAGAATTTCCTGAAGTATTTGTTTGGAGCCAACAACACAAAATGTGGACCCCCCCCCCAAAAAAAAGAGAGTGTAATAGGCCGAATTGTTGCTGTAAGCCCATTTGAAAGAGAAAGATATTATCTGCAGATAATTTAAAATCATATAAGATGTTTCTTATCATTTGATCATTTTAAAATTGTGATAACCCGTTTTTACGTGTATTTTCACTGAAGGGTTGTTTTTAATTTAATTAATATATTGGTTTATTTATTTTAAATGTATTTTAGATTGGTTTTAATTTATTTGATATCGTGTTTAATTTATTTTAGTCATTTTACAGTTTTTAATATCGTTTTCGGCGGATTTGTTTTTGGTTTCCGGAGTGAGGATTGTACCTCATTTCATTTCTTTTTCCCTTTTTCCTTTTCTTTTTCTTCTTTTCTTTCTTTTCTTTCTTTTTCTTCTTCTTTCTTCCCCGTTTCCACTCTCCTGCGCGCTGCCCTTTCTTTTTCCCCTTACAGTCGTTGCCACTTCGGCCGCCCATCGCGCCGCCGTTCGGCGGCTGTGTTGTACACCACCCCCACCATTCTCTTCCCCTTCCACCAGAGATCATCCCCACCAATTTTCAGAACCATCGGACCAGCCGTTAGCTGCCACGAGCCCCTGGAAGTCACTGCACTTGCTCTGTTTTTCCCCCTGTCGCCGGTTGCTTTCGTAGCCCAGAACCGCCGCTCGCTGGTGGCGTGGCCTACACCACCCACCCAGTTTTCTTTCCCTCTCACTGGTGAACATCCCCACCAAGTTCCACCTCCATCCGAGCCACTGTTAGCCACCACGAGCTCCTCCAAGCCATACAGTTTTTCACCGATTCTGGCACCGTTGCACTACCTCTGGCCACCATCTCTTCACAGCTTCTTCCCCTACCTCTTGCCAACCTAAACCACCCATTTCTGGCCTCGATCCGTTGCTGGAGCAGCTCCCACGAGCTCAACTCCGTTCAGCCCCTTTTTAGCCTTCGACCGCCATTTCCACCACCACCCATGGCCAAAACTCATTTCTCTTAGCTTCATAAATATCTCAAGGCCATTCCCTATCAATTTCGAGTTTTGGTTTGTCCCCGTTCGAAAATGGGTAATTTATTACCCACGGCCACAGTGTAAATTACACTGTTACGTTGCTTTTCTTCCGCCATTTGCAACGTCGCTAGCTTTCGAAAAATAACATATAGCGCTGTAAGTATTTTTCCAAACTCTAATTTTAGATTTAAATATATTTTTCTCATTCAATAAATACTTATCTGTTGGTTGGCTGATTCCGGACTGAGTCCGAGGAGTTCGGGGGTCGGATGGTTTGAGGACGGAGTGCTTGGTTATGTTTGTTTGTGATTTTGGTTGGTTATTCGTGCCATGAGGCGTGCGTTGCATATTGCATATTTGTACATTTTATTTTAATCGAGAAAATCCCATTTTATTGGCGTAAATGGTTTTTGGGTGCGTGTGTCTCACGAGCCCAAGCCGGGATGGGTTATTATCTTGGTAGAGCTCCTCTGGTCACTCGGGAGTGGATAATACTGAGTGACATCCCCTGGGTTGTCGCAGGGCGACGACCGGATCGCACGATACGGTAACGCTGTCGTGTCGACTCCGTGGTCCCTAGAGTGGCGGGGACTAGAGGATGGCCTGGCCAGGGACGCGCTGGGCACGAGTCTGGGCATCGCTCATTTGGGTTTCACATGCATAGTCGTTACCTGCGGTGTGACACAGAGCCAGGGTGTGCGGATGATCCCTAGGGGAGATCATGGTGCATGCATAATTGGATCGTTTTTATGGTTTTCGGATGTGGGCCATTTTCTGGAAAAATAACGAGGTTTGGTTTCGAGGCTTTTGATCCATTTTCTGGGAAAATGGTGGTTTGGGCCATTATCTGGGATAATGGCGAGGATGTGTTGATGCTTTTGATCCATTTTCTGGGAAAATGGTGGTAGTGGTTTTGGGCCATTATCTGGGATAATGGCGAGGAATGGTTTTAATGGTAATGTTTTTGGGCCAAATGGGTTTTTGGCATGCGTGGAAAAATTGTGATTTTGTGGGACATGTGCATTGCATTCTTTCATGCATATTGTTGAGTTTAATATGTTTTTATCTAGTGGCGCTTTGACTTTACTTACTTGCGGCACCATTTTTGGTTCCGTAGATTTTGGTGCAGGGTTCGAGGAAGAGGAGGAGGCTGAGCTCGAGGATGCGGCTCCGCTGGGGTTCCGAGTTAAAGTTGAAGCTTTGTTGTTTGGTGTAAAACTATATTTGTGTTTTGTAATATTTTATTACATATGTTTTAAATAGTTTTGTATTAAACTAAGAAAAATTATGGTACTTAGTTATTGAGTTTGCTATCCGCTGCGTGTTTCTCGTGCACATTCGTTGCTTATACACACACTTGGCACACGTTGATAGGGTGGTGACCCGTGATGTCATCATCCGGACGTCTCGGTTTCCCCGTGTTCGTGCGTGGGGATTCGGGGGTGTCACAAAAATAGTCATTGATGTAATAGTAACAACATTTTGTGAGGTGGGTACGTACTTTGCATGATCTGTTAGAAAGAGATAGTAGTTTGGAAGAATGTTTAGGAGAAGTATCTTTGTATCAAATAAATACCACACAATTTGAAACGGTTATTTACAACAATCCTAGTTTATTGAAACCCAACAAATCCAAGCGAACTTTGGGAGCAGTTTGAACAAGATATGTTTGTAGATTTTGAACAATATAATATGAACTCAACTGATATCAGAACAAAGGTTTTAGAGTATTTCTTCCACACTTGAATCCATTGGGGAAAGACATTGGCACATTTCATTTGGTTGAAAGTAATGTTTGTTTTGATGATGACCAAATTGGATGTAGGGAAATCAATGATGAATTATAAATTATGATTCCAAATGAAGATCTCTTAGCCTCAACAACTCTTAATCATAAAATTAAATAAAAAATGCATATGATTCAATAGTGGCAAATATATTCTCAAATCAACCTGCTGCATTTTTTTTATTGATGGTTTGGGTGGCACAGGAAAACATACTTATATAAAGCACTCTTAGCCACAGTGAGATCAAAATAATTAATTGCATGTGCAACTACATCATTTGGTGTTGTTGTGTCTATTTTGCGTGGAGATTGAACAATGCATTTGCAATTTAAAATGTCAATGGATTTTGATAAAAATGCTACATGCAATGTTAGCAAACAAAGTGCTTTTGCGAGATTAATATGTCTTGCAAAATTAATCATATGGGATGAAGCACCTATGTCAAGAAAAGAATCAATAGAAGCATTGGATAAAATGTTGCGAGATATTAACAATTTTGAATTAATATTTGGTGGTAAAGTTATTGTGTTTTGTGGAGATTTTCGTCAAGTTCTACCAGTGGTTTGTAAAGGCACAAGGCGAGAATAAATTGATGGCAGTTTAGTTTCCTCATATCTATGGACCACACTAAATAAGATTCGGTTAAATGAGAAGATGTGAGCAAGATTAGATCCCATTTCTGCAAATTATTTGCTCGAACTAATGGAATGGCTCTAATTATAGTTGAAGAAAAGATAAAAGTTCTTGATGAGATGCTTATTCCTTATACAAATGATGTTGAGTCTCTCAATAATTTGATAGATGTTGTCTCTGGAGATATTCATAATTATTCAGAAAACTTGTCATAAATGATGAATCGAGCTATATTAACACTAAAGAACAATTATGTTGATAAAATAAATGCTATACTCATTCAAAGATTTCCTAATGAAGTTATACAATATTATAACTTTAATGAAACAATAGATCAACCTGAATAGGGTATTATGGAAGACTTCTTAAACACTTTAACGCCAAATAGACTTTCACCCCATGAATTGTTGCTTAAGAGAAATGGTCTCATCATATTCCCTAGGAACATCAATCCTTCAAAAGGCCTATGCAATAGAATACATCTTATTTGTCAAAATTTTGACCGCAATGTAATTAGTACAGAAATTGTAGTTGGTTATCATAGTGGAAAAAAAGTTTTTATCCTAAGAATTCCTTTCTTACCAAGTACCGAAGAAAGCAATGGGTTCACATTCAAACGAACACAATTTCCTATCAAACTAAGCTTTATAATGATAATAAATAAATCATAGGGATAGACATTAGATTTTGTTGGTATCTACTTGCCTCAGCTTGTATTTTTTCATGGACAGTTATACTAGCATTGTTAAGAGTAAAAACTGCTACTTTAATAAAAATTCTAATTAGGTTAGTATCAAATGATGAATCTGAAGAATGTCAAACAAAGGAAATTTTCTATAAAGAATTGTCAACATTGACATATTCATGCTAAACTTAAATAGGTAATATAATTTCATTGTATGACTTCTAATTCTTCACAATTTCTTTAATCATGATAAAAAAAAATTATAATATTGTTTCATATTCTTCTTATGTATTTTTTTTAACAATGTTATCTCATTTATTGCACAAATTTCATAAAATCTAAACTGTATGTACTAATATGTTTGCCTTCCTTAATGACTAGCCTCCAAGATGGGTACTGTGACGTCCCAAACTCCCACATACGGACATGTAAAAATTGAGGCATTGGGATGATGACAATAAGGGTCATGCATCCCATCGCCAAGTGCCAAGTGTGTGCACATGCAACATATATAAACAAAAGTCGCAGCAATTAAGTTACAGTCAACCAACTAAGCACCAGAAATTTTAAATACAATTTCACTTAAATCGAAGTATTTCAAAAGTATTACAATTTCCTTTAACATTATAAAATCAAAATACATAATTTAAAGGTAATGAAATAATTTCCGAATAATACAAGCAAAACTCCAATCAGTCAACCAGGGAAGCCGCCTCCTCGGGCTCACCTTCATCGACATCTGCATCAAAATCTACGGTACCAAAGATGGTATCGTAGGTAAATAATAATTCAAACACCTACAAGATAAAAATACATTAAAGCTCAACAATATGCATGAACAAGATGCCACATGCATGAGATTCAAAAATAATCTTCCCAAAAAATAATTCCTTTCCAACTCATGCCAAAAATTACATTGGCCCAAAAATTTCCTTTAAAACTTTTCCTCGCCACATTCCCAAAAAATTGCCCAAAAATCCAAGCATCAGCTCACAATCCATTTTCATTAACCGAATGCACCATGACCTCCTCTAGGGTCATCCGCACACCCTGACTCCCTTCGTCATATCATGAGTAACGACCATGCGTGTGAATTTGTAATGAGCGATGCTCAGTTCCACACCCAGGCGTATGTAGCCAAGCATCCTCTAGCCCCCACTAGCAGAAGGGTCACGGAGTCGGCACGAGAGCATTATCATCCTGTCTGCTCCCGTTGTTGCCCAGTAATAACCTAGGGGACGTCACTTAGTATATTATACTCCCGAGTGACCAGAGGAGTTCCACCAAGATAATGTCTCATCTCGGCTTGGGGTCATGATACATATACACCCAAAAATCTATTTATACGTGAAAACCCAGTTTTCAATATTCAACACATATATATGTATGCCATTATGCGTAAAAATCCAATTTTTCCTTTTCAAACATGAACATGCATGCTCCATGCAATGCACACATCAAGATACAAAAATATCTTATAAATCTCAACATCAACTAATATACAAATAACTCCATCCTCCAATCCATCCGACCCCTGACTCCTCGGACTCAGCTCGGCATAACCAACCAATTACAATTTATTGTTAAAGCAAAAATATATTTAAATTTAAAAGGAAGTTTGGAAAATACTTACAATGCTATAAAGACAATATTTATGGAAGATCAAATACCCGATTAAATCCAAAAGCTAGCTTGAAAATAAATCACCAAAATTTACAATTTTTGAAACTAAAATGAGTTTCGAAAAGAACGGGATTTAAAGTGGAATTTTCGGAATAAAAGGTTCTGATTTGCTAGGATAAAATTAAGAAGATTAGAGCTGGAAAGGATGAGGCTTATAGTAGAGTAAAAGCCAACCCAAAACCTAGCTCAAAGCACACAGCGTGGGTCAAAATAGGGGCATTATTTTTGGCCAAAAACAAAGCATTAAAGCTGGGAAAAACAAAGGGAAAAGCAAGAGGCTTTTACACTAGCAAAACACAAAATTACTAGATGCAACGAGAGAGAAAACTGATGCTTGAAGAGCTCACTTTGGACCAACTAAAGAAGAGATTAAAATCTCAGCACAACTAGAAACTGCCAAATGAAGAGAAAACCAGAAAAATAAAAATGAAGAGGAAGAAGGAGCAAGTGCGCGGCAAGAGAGGAAGAAAATAAAATGAAGAAGAAGAAAGGAAGCAATAGCCGACAAAAAGAAGAAGAAGAAGAAAGGAGAAGCAGCAGTAGCCAAACGAAAATGAAGAAGAAAGAAAGGAAGAAGTGGGCGGCGCTGGAGGAGAAGAAAGAAGGAGAAGAAATACAACAAGCAACAACCCACCGAAAAATAAAGGAAAGAAAAGAAATAAATTGAAGGTGGATAAGAGGAGAAACAGCAGCAACACAAAGATTGTAGAAGAAGATGAAAACTAAAATGGAGATGAGGTAGGGGTGTTCATCCGGACCAGATTTTTTTTCGGTCCAGATCCGAAATTCAGAAACCGGGTGAATCCGGGCGGTACACCCGAGCGAATAAGAAAAAAATTTTACCTGCCCGGACCCGGTTACGGATCCGGTTTTATAACCGGATATCTAGAACCAGTTTTAATTTTAAAAACAAAACAACACTTCAGACTTCACAATGTTCACATTCACACGATAATCACGAGGACCCAGACAGAGAGCTCAACGATCCTCTCCCCCACCCCCCCAGTGAAATCATAACTCTTGCTCTCATGGATCCGTCGCCGCCGGTAACTGGGCCGTCGGTGACTATAGTGGCTACCATCTTCTCCCAAGTTTTTCTCGTTACTCGGTATATACGCTCTCGCTCTCTCTCTCTCTCTCTCTCTCTCTCTCTCTCTCTCTCTCTCTCTCTCTCTATGTTTGTATATCCTCTCCCATGTTTTTCTCGTTACTTGCTTACGGATAGTTTCTCATTACTTGTTGGTTGTTGCTATATGAGTTTGTGTTTATAGATCTGCGTTTGTGTGTATAGATCTGAGTTTGTGTGTGTAGATCTGAGTTTTGGTGTTTTATATCACTTTCCTCTCTCATTGCCCATTGCCCACTTTAGCTAGATCTGAGTTTGTGTATGTAGATCTATAAAAAGTAAAGGGTTTCTGTAGTTGGGGCTACAGGCTTCTGCTAGGGACGTGAGTTTTTGCTCTATTAATCTCTCTAGATGCTGTGATTATGTTTATTAAACTTTTTTTTTCTCTTCTTTCTGGTTTAGATTTGGGTTTGGTTTTTTTTTTCCTAATCTCTAGTTTATTTTTGATTTTTTTTTTCCTTCCTTTTGGTCTGCATCTAGAGAAATTGGATCTACCAAAAAATCTATTGATTCGTTAGTTATGGCGTGGTGGCTTGCAACTTTAAGCTTAAAAATTAGAGGCTTCTCGGTATTAGGATTTTGAGGTTGGAACTTTGGGGCTTCTAGGAATTAGGATATACATATTGTTGAGGTTGAAAATTCGGAGGCCTAGTGATTATAGTTTTTTATCTTTATGTTTTTGGTAGTGGCATCGAAGAGAATTTTTGTGAATTTACCTTTTTTTGCAACAAATCCTCTTCTATCATGTTTATCAGAGTTTCCACTATTACCAAGAATGGAGTTTGATGACCAGCGAGAATGTTCTAGCTGCAAGATTAAAAAGTCTTTGTGAGAAGTATAGTCCCAAAGAGGCAGGTGGCTCCATTCCTATTGAACCTTCCAAAATAACAGCACTAAATTAAAGGGAGAGAATTTTGTTTCTGGGTTGGTTTTGTTTTGTTTTGTTTAAGTTTTCTTATTTCATTATCATTCCTCCATTATTTTGATTCTTGGGTTATGTGCTTCATTGTTTTTCAGCTGTTATATTAATCAGTTAATGATACTCATGCCTTTCTGGGTTTATTCTAATACTGGCTGTATTGACTGAAGTTGAAGTGCTTGTTGGCTTATTTATATATTCTTCAATAATGGGGTATTTAGAAAAGGTAGTTTAATCCTGTGATGGTTCATTTCTAACTGATAGCATTACTTCTTCCTTTTTTAATCTCCATTTCTATTTAATTTTGCTTCAGGTATCTCTTTGAGAATGAATCTTGTATTTGTCGTTCTGGAATATTTATTTGAAAATTGTGAACTCTGTTTTGATTTCTTAAATGATTTTCTCTTGTATATACTATTTTTCAGTTCTACGGTTTGTAGTTGGAATTCCACTTTACAAACGATATAAATATTGTGGACGTTCTGCTTTTATGAATGGTGAACGTTCTGCTGCTTTAAGAGCATTCACATCCCATTCCCTATAAAATTTCCTATAATTTAACTAAAAAGTACATTTCCTAAAATTTTTCCCTAAATTTTACTCATCTTTCAAAAACCTCCTACATCTCATTCCCTATATTTTCTCTATTTTATTAAAATAACATTTCTTTATTATTTCTTTATTACATTTTTCTCTCACCTCCTTTTATACACTTAACTACAAATAATTTTATCAATATAAAAATGGTTTGGGGACAAACAGTAGGTCCCCATATTTGGGGACCTACTGTAGCAACCCCATCCCTAAACCCCAAAATGGGGAATGGGATGGGGGGTGGTTTGGGATGAAATCCCTAAATATTTCCTCAAATTAGAGGGAATTTGGTATTTAGGGAACCGGATGAGGATGCTCTAAGATCACCTTCTGAAGTTGTTGAATACTTTGTTTTGTAGACTTCGAAGCTCACTGTGGCTTCAATTCAAATCTCATCATATTGTAGAAATTATTCAAGGTATTACCATTGTGATGATTTACTTCCTTGACTTATGCTCAATGTATTCTGTTATGCATGGTTGGGTGACCGTTTGCAATCTTTGAAACTTGAACTGAAATTATCACCATTGCATTTCTGTTGTAATTGATGCTGTTGGCAGCTTATGCAGACTCAATCCAGCAGAAAATTTTCCAACGAAATCAAGGTGAAAGAAATCAAATTTTCCCCCCAATTCAAGATTCAAGATGTGAAGAGTAATATCACCTAGTTTAATTAGTTGTGATGTATTATTATTTATTTAGTTCTTTGTAAATTTATGTTTTGCATTGTGATGTAACAACAATATTATCTAGTTTGCATTTTTATTTATTTTATTCTTCAATTTATTTTTTTATAAAATTCTTTTAAAGTGTTTTAATTATTTTTTTAAAACAAAATCTGGGCAATTTAAATATGAGATCAGATTTTTTTTTTTAAAAAAAAGAGCTATAATTTCTTTTTAAAGTTATAAAGATTTTTTTAGAAATTTTTTTTTTTACAAAACCCGGATTCAATCCAGTTACAATCCGGATATCCGGATTGAATTCGGTTATTTGCCCGGATTGAGTCCGGGATAACCGCCCGGGTTTAGAAATCCGGATCCGGATCCGATTATGGCGGGATATCCGGATCCGGATGAACACCCCTAAGATGAGGGATGAGCTGTTTGGTGCAAGGGAGTAGAAGAAGACAGGGTTTTCACCCTTGATCAAAACGCACAGCATTAGTAAAAACAATGGGCTGGGTTGAATGGGTAATGGGCTGGGCCCGAAATTTGAAGGCTTTTGGCCCAAAAACAAGAAAAAACCCATTAAAACAAAGTCCAGTATGAAAATGAAGGTCCAACAAAGGAAAAGAGCACAATAAAATAAATAAAAACTAAATAAAAATACTATAACTCACAATTAATAAATGAAAAATATTTAAATTCCAAAAAGTAAAATAAATAAAAGCAAAGAGCAATTTAAATGCAAAATAATAATTAATAACAAGAAGGCGTATTAAAATAAATTACACAACTTAAAAATCATAAAATAAATCTAATGAATAACAAATTAAATTTAAAACAAGAGAACTATTATTTATAATAAATTAAATAATCCTTCATTAAAATGCACGTGAAAAGGGGATATCACATGTACCGTCTACACATCAATTAAGGATATTACTCCAAGTACAAGAAATTAGAAAATGAAGATGTTTGTGGCTGACAAATCACCCAAGCGAATTGGACAACACTTGCCAATAAAGTGCCAAAATCTAATATTAATTGATACAAAGGTATTGCACTATCAAATTTGGTATTTATAAAAACAAATTTTATGTCTTACTTCTATTCTTTTATGTAGTATGATAAAATATATATAGATATATATATATATTTATATGATTGCATGTCTATTTCAAATTGCAATTATCATTACATAAAGCCTTTAAAAATGCATTATCTCCCAGTTGCATTCTCAAGATATTACAGTTTTTATTAGTCAAACATTAAGATAATCAATTAGATTATTATCTAATGCAAGATTTTGTCATGTTTTGCAGGGAATTGGATACAAGCTACTATATTTGATAGAGACATAGACTTGCATTATGACACAGTGCACATTTTTCAATCATACTATATCCGTAATGCATATGTCAAGCCATTAGATCTAAAACATAGGATTAACATCCATCAATATCAATAGATCTTAAATTCAAGAACTATTTTTTAGGAAACTCCAGATGACGAGGAGCCATTAAAGTCGCCAGAATATAACGTTATCCCTTTTAGTGAACTTGATGCTTATAAAGACACAATTGCAGAGATAGGTAATTAGCTTTCAATATTTTCAGCTTGTTTTGAATACTTTTTTTTTTTACTTCTAACAAAATACTTAAATACAATTGATTAAACCTCTTGGCAGTTGCAATTCACATCAAGCCACCTCGAGACATAAACATGGTGTATGGAAGAACAACAATTCAAGAAATATATGTTATTGATCAGAGGTAAGAGAGAGAGAGAGAAGAAGAAGAAGAAGAAGAAGAAGAAGAAGAAAAGAGACTTTTTAAATGGTTTGTATATTATAATGTATCCTCAAATTTAACTATTTATCATATTATTTACACATTAAACTTTTACATACTTTTACTTTGGGGTCGGTTCGTACATATTGAATGTGTAAAGTTGGATCATGTCTCAAAGTTAGAGTGTCTCTTTCGTCTCGCCCAACAAGCATATTTACATTTAATCCTCTGATTCCTGGTGTATCATCATTGCAAAAGTGGTAATTCATATTTTTTTTATTACTTTTCAATAAATAATTTGTACATTCATTGAGGTATTCAAATATATTAATATGTATTAACTATCTAAATCATGATTTATTTCAATTCTTAACATAGACTTCAATTTTAATCTCTATAACTTTTCTACATGTTTCTAATTTTTTTCTTCATTTAAAGGGCAACACTTAATGACTCTTTGCTCGAAAAACTAATTGAAAAAAGCTTACCTGTTACACCTGCATCTGGCTCAACTGGTGGTGTTTAACAAATAACCCAAATTTATGATGTTGTTGAATTCCTCAAATCCTTGCAAACTCTGAGAACCCATGCTTTGTCAAGTCCCTGTTCTTATTATTCTATTTAGAAAAGTCTTTTAATATGTTAGAATAAGAGATAAATATGCTAAGCCACATAGTGTATTATTTATATTTTTCGACCCTAAGTTTAGAAAGCCATAAAGGGATGAAATGAGAAGAGAAGCACAACAAGGCCCACGTGGAATGTGGCCAGCTAGGGTAAGCATCAGGGTTGGAAGGCCTAAAATGTTTTCTAAGGCTACGGGTAGGCGCCATATGGCTAAGGAGGGACTCTTTGATCTTTTCTAGCAAGAAACCTAGGGAGAGGGTAATGTGAGACACTTCTCTAACATGCATGAGGTTGTAGAAGTTTTGAGTGGAGGATGATGTCACTCAGGTTAGGGCTTACACGCCCACATGCAAAGGCCAATTTAGGTGGTGACACTTGTCAAGCATGTGGAGAGAAAGAGGGAAACATTTGGGGTTCCATGGAGATCTTAGTTGGGAAAGGAAAAAGTCATTTTCTAGAAGAATATTGAAAGAGCAAGAGAGGAGAGAGAGGGCAACGGCATGCATGGGGAAGGCCAAGGGATTTGTCTTGGAAAGGCCAAGGATCACCAAGGGAGATCTAGGGTTTTCGGCCAAGGCAAGCAACACATACACTTTGCCATATGGCAACCATGCACATGGTAGAGGAGTTCCAAGAAGGCTTTGAATTTGTGAATTTACTTTTGAACCACAAAGTGCATTGAATCTAGACAAGAGAAGAAGGGCAAAATTGAAAGTTGAGGCAAGAGAGGGTTTCAGATTTGGAGGCTACACACCACCCATGGAAGAAGGCGTTTGGATTTCCCATGTCAACCTATGGAAGAGATAAGGACCTTTTGTCTTTGATGCCAAGTGGCATCCATGCAAGGGCCTTTGTCATTTCAAGAGAGGTTGGAAGCTCTTTACAATGGCATGACCGAATAGGAGGGAGGTCTTTCGCTCAAAGTTTTATTCTTATTCTAAGGGTTTTCGGCAATCACCATTTTTCTCCAAGTCTTTGCACTTTCTCACCAACCAAACACCACTATTTCTCTCTAACCATTTCGAAAACCACGAGGATTTCTAGTACACCATTCGGCTAGATCAAGAAGAACTCAAGGAGGTTTTGCTAAGTTCATACAATCGGATTTTTGTAAATAAACTTCCAACTTACTTTGGATAACTCTTGTATATGTCTTGTGAACTCTTGTTTGATATTTCATTGCTTGAATCTTGCTATATTATGGACTGTTTATTTAGTTTTGATACGAATATGAGATGCCATGTTTGGATGATGGTTTGTTGAAGTGTATTTTGAATATGCCATCATTAGAGTTTTGGTTTTGACATATATATATGTGCTATGTGTGCTTGTTTTGATCCATGAACATGTGAAGGAATGTTAATATGAAATGGGATGATGAAAATCCATGTTTGGAGGATTTGGAAATTGAGGGAATCCAAACCGAATCCAAATCTGTTTTGGATTGGAAGGAGTGTGATTCAAATGTGTTTACATGTGTTTCATCCTATGATTGCATGTTCTAATGTTTTAAAGCCATATTGTGAGATGTGCATGGTGATTGGGTTGTTATATGTTTCAGGTTGCACATATTTGCATGAGTATGATGAAGTGTTACGTCATGTTTCATGCATTGGTGTCTATGTTTTACAAAATGAAGAGTCAAAGTAATTTTTTATTTTTTATTTTTTATTTTATCATGACTCCAAATGCTAGGACGGGTAAATGCCCTCGTGAAACTCCCTGTCCACTCAGGAGTGTTTAAAGTCAAGTGGAGACTCCTAGGTCGATGAAGTATAGTCGATGGGCCTCGAAAGGATCCTATGAAAGGATGGAGTGAGTTTGCACCTAAAGCTAGTGGGTGAGTGTTATGGTGAAGGAAAATTAAGCGAACTGCTGTAAAAGATAATGTTTATGATGGACGTAGTCACCTCGATCAAAGGGATCGTTGGCTAACGTGGTAACTAGCAGGGAACACACGGTACTTAGGGGAGCTATGAGGTATCCATCCATGTAAATCATGACATGATCAAGGCATGTGAGCTCACAAGCTAGGCTGTGTAGTTAAAAATTGTCCGTATTAGAATTTTGCTATCATAATTTTACCAAAAATAGCAAAATCTCAATAATCATGCCAAAATTAGATACGCAGAAGTAATATGCCAAAAATCTGGCCCAAATCGGGTTTAAAATCACTTCCTAAACGATAAATGAAATATTACCGTAAAAAGAAAAAATAACAAAAAATGGGGATTCAAAGGGGAAAAAAGTGGATTTGTTTAACCTTGGAAAAGATGCACACTAAGCAAAGTTTGGTGGCCACAGCGTAAATTATTGTATGAGAAATCAATACATAAAATAAACAAGAATCCTACCAAAACTTTAGTCAAAATCAAACTTAGAATCACTACAAACTTTAAACCGAATATTTACTAACAAGGCAAGAATAAATATAAATATATGATTTGAAAGAAAATAACTGATATTATTCTAAATGATTTTGGAGAAAGTAAATGATATCCCATATCAACTTGGATCTGCAGCACAGATCGACTCCATTTCCCTTTCTCCCTCACATATCTCACTAGATCAGTGCCTCTCCGCCATGCGTAGCTTCCAACCATGGCTATCACCATCCACAGCCACCCAAGATCAATTCTGTGACCCAGCCCCAACGTCAGCGTGTCCAGCCAGCCAAGGCCTTGCCTCCCTCTCTTTTCTCCTTCGGCCTTTAACACCCCTGCACATCCCTACCACTGTACACAACCAAGCCAGCCATGAAACACCCATCTCCACCCACTACAACCACCATGAAGCCCTCCAGACCCTAGTTCCACCCAAACAACTTTGTTTTAGGGTCACAACAGTGATTTCCAAGCCCTAACTCGGCCCTTCCTTGCACGTGAGTAGTTGCCACCACGGGACCATGCCAGGCAGCTAGCAACACGATTATTTTGGTAGGATATAATTTCTATCCCTTTTTCCCTTGATGATTGATTTCATTTTGAAGTTTATTGGTGTTGTAAAATGTTGGTTGGTGCGCTGTGTTGGTAATTGTGAAGGTGTGGTGTGAATTGTAGACTGTGAACGTAGTTGTTGATAATGTGGTTGTGTAGTTTGTGAAGTGTGATATGTGACTCGGTTTCGAATGTGCTTCCAAGTGTAGAAGTGTCAAGTTGTATCAAGGATAAGTCCAGGATCGTATTCCACAGGGACAAAGGGTTATCAAAGCGTATATGAGATTTTTGAGTAACAAATGTGTTGACTATGAGAGATGAAAATAAAATGAAAATGCAATGCAAAAATAATCGAAGTTTGAATTAGAGTTTCTAATCAAAAAGGCAAATTAACAAACACTTGGGTTGGGTTTGAGACTCTCTTTATTTTGGATTCTAGATAATTTTCTCGATTAACAACCCAATCAAGGCATTGATAATCGGAAGATAAATAGTTAAGCTCAAGTTTTGCAATATTTTCCTAAGGGATTCTCTACTTTACTAGCCAAACACACATTAACAAACAACTTGGTGAGGCCTTGATAATTTTCAAGCTTTTGTTGTGCCTTAAGTCAACAACAAAACAAGAGCAAGAGCCGCAATCTATTTTCAATTTAAATCCGACCAGTAACATAGTGAAATCAACAATTATCAACAAAATATTGCATTAAACTAGAACCTGAAATAAATTAAATCTCATTCCACAACCCAAGTTTCTAAAATTAGCTACACATGATGTTTCTATCGGTAAAAATAAATCTAAGTTGAGTCATGACAAAATCTGAGAAAATATCCGAATGAGATAAATCCTAGAGATGCTGCCACTGCCAATAGGAAAACAAACACTAGAATGAAAACTGAAATGTAAATTGAGAAAATAAAATGAAAAACAAACCAGAAGAGAAATGAAGAAACAGCCGAATGGAACTTAAAAGAAAGGTCTTAAGAGAAATAAAATAAAAAGCAATCAACAATGCTGTCCAACCAACCGGAAATAAACTAAGACCACTGAACAAATAAACTAAAAAGCTAAAAGAAAGAATTAAAACTCTGCTGTAGCTGCCTCTGTCCTGCTGTGTCTCCGTCTGCTACACCGAAGGTTTCCAACGAAACAGAGTGAACAATAAAACCAGTTGTTCTACGTAACTCTCAGCTAAGCTACTCCTGTAGCCGAATGAATACGAAATGAAGAAAACTAAAAAAAAGTCCTCAATGTTTGAAACGAAAAAGGAAAGAAAGAAAATAACAACTCAAAGCTAAGCTACCGAACTCCTCTGAAAACCTCCAGCCATGAAGACCAGAAAGCCAAACGAAATAAGTGCAGAAAAATGAAAACCACCCCTGTGTTCCAAACGAAAATGCAAAGTGAAAAGAAGTCAAAAATCTAAAGACTACCCTCCTTCTGCTGTCCGAATCCCTCCTCCTGCTCTCGGTGCTGCTGCTTGCAAAAGCTGTTTCCTATCGCTGCTTCCCGTCCACATGAAAAAGAAATAAAAAAACTGCTGCTGCACGTTCAACTTCCATGTGCAGAAACAAGAAAAGTGAAGTGAACAGCCTTGCTGGTCTGCATGTGTGAACTGGTTTCTTTCTACTGCTATACAGCGTGTGTGAGTCTACTGCATGTGTGTGTTGCATGTGTGAGTCTGAATGCTTTGCTGGTTTTGCATGTGTATTGCATGTTGGTCTGCATGTGTGCATGTGTTCTTGCATGCGTGAATGGGTGTGAGTGCTGTCCGAATGATGCTGTCTTTGCACTTGTAAGTTCTCTTCTCCTGCTATAGTAGCTGCTGCATGTGTACTGCATGTGTGAATGGTCTACATGTTTGCTGTCCATGTGTGAATGGTCTGCATGTGTGCATGTGTTCCTGCATGTGGTGAATGGTCTGCATGTTTGCTGTCCATGTGGTGCCCGAGTGAGTGGTTGATGTCCATGTGATTTTCTTTCTTCATGTGTGAGTTGGTGTGATCCGAATGATGTTGCATTTGATCTCTATTAGATGAGATTCCATAAAACCATAATTAACTTCTCTATTTTCTCATAGGTCCCATTCTTTCTTTCCTTCCATAAATGCCCTACAATATATAAATGAAATGATATTATAGTTTAAGTATTTCAAGGGCAAATATGAGACTTTGATGTGCAAAAATATTGGCATCAATTAATTTGACATTCAATATTAGAATTTGATGCATAATTAAGTGTTCAATTCTTATTTGAAAAAATAAATCACTCATTTAAACAACTTAATTATGCAATTCTAACCCTTTATCAATATGTTGAAGCAATCGGTTGTTATGTAGTTGTGAAGCATATTTTGTGGTGATGTAGTAGAAGTTTTAGACATTATTGTGCAGTTTGTATTATGGTCGTAAGCAGTGTGAAGTGACTGGGTGTTGTGCTGTATGATGTCATAGGCGATGTGGCAGTATGTTGTGAAGTGATGGAAGTGTGATGTGTAGTCGTGCTGTGTGAAAGATGGGGTCATTGCATAATCTGCATAATGGTCAGATGCCATGTGATGTGATGGGGTGGTCACTATATAGTTCGGAGTTGTGAGCTGTGTAAAGTGATTGGATGCGGTGTAGTTATAATGCAGCTGTATGTCGCGTAGGTTGAGTAAAGTGTAGGGAAATGTTATGTAGTTGGTTGTATTGTGTTTAGTGCCATGTTGGTTGGATTTGAATTGGGTGTTGATGTCAGGGTGTATGAAGCTTGTTTAAACAAGCAAGCGTTTAGTAAATTATAAGTTGATCTTAGGTAATAAAAGGGTAGAAGGGGTGAGGTACATGTGCAAACTAGTCGGACGCATGTGCCGGACAGATTTACCATATATATATTAATATCCAAATAAACATCACACCCACCTCCAAAAGTAGTACATAATTAGACTTGCACAGCAAGCAAATACAAATACAAGTCTGTCTTAATTGAAAAATTTAAGAATAATGCTACTTTACCTTTTCATTTTACCCCATCAGTTGACCACTCATGCATTAAATTTGTTTTTTAATTTTTTTAATTACTAATTAGGAAAGTGGCAATTAGTGAATTGATATTTTTTTATAATTTTTTTAAAAATGTTTAAATATTTTTAAAAAAATATAAATAAAAAAATAGAAACGTAAATTTTAGCTAGGGGCATGCCTAGCAGTGATTGCTGGGTGGCAGCCTAGTATTACTTAAAATTTTATTCTCAAATCATATCTTACTATTTGGATAGTGAAAGTGCTTCATTTCATTTTATCTAGGAGTGGTAATAGAGGTTTTGGTTAAGCTTTAACAGGTTTGGATTAAAACAAGTTAACTTGTTGAGATGCTTAACGGGGTCAACCCGTTATGACTTGTTAATAAAGTTAAATCTACATTTTTAGCCTTGTACATAAAAACTAAAAAACCCTACTTCTGCTGCACTCTAACTCAGGCTCCCTCATAATATCACATTCATCTTCAGACATATTGAATCTGTCTCTTAGTTCTCAGTTGAATCAGTTTTCACGAGTCACGACCGCCTCTTGCACTTCCTATTGATTGTAATTTTGGTGTTTTTAATATTTGGATTGTAATTTTAGACTTGTGTAGATAATTTTATTTTTTTGAAAATATTGTGATTTTAAATTTTATGTGAAATTAAATTGATCAGGTCAAATGGATTATTTGAGTCAATTCAACCCATTTACATAAATGGGTCGAAACGAGCTGTGCCATGTCGATATATGGAATTGGTTGTGTCCTTTCAGCCTGTTATTTTAATGGGTTGTATTAGGGTTTGAAAATATAACCTTTTAAACTTAACGGATTGTATTCGGATTGACCCATATCGTAGAATATACATGACTTGACACAACCTGTTAACACGATTTCATCATTATAACTTTTTCAAATTTTCACACAAAATATAATAAAAAATGCAACCTTTTCAAATCTCAAAACAATAATAATATTAAAAAAATAATATTCTAATAATATTTTATTCAATTTTCAACTTTCATTTTAAAACTATTTCATCTCATCTCACTATCCAAACCGTACCATAAATAATATGGATGGTGCATATACTAACTTAAAAATAGAATAACTCATTTTAATTATTGTCTATTTAACTAGCTACATACCATGTTTATATATATATGTATGTGTGCGCACTGAAAGTATAAATGTCTACAAAATCTGGATTAAGTTATTATAGATGAAAGCTGGAGAACTCGATCCCCGGCCTCCATGAACAGTAGCTAGCTATTCCCATGCTATATTACAAAGAAAAAATACAAGTACTGCTATAGCGCAAGGAATTAACATTATAATAAATTATGTGATCAGAATTTTAGAAAAATGAAAAAGAGAACACAGGAAATTAAGATGCTTGGAAAATTAAAAATAAAATAAAATAAAAGTTGTGACGCCCCCAAATTCCCACACACGAACGCGGGGAAATCGAGACGTCCGGATGGTGATAACCCGGGTCACCACCCTAACGACGGGTGCCAAGTGTGGCCCAAAAACACATCTTTTCCAAAAACCACGCCAAAAGTCACAATTGGCCTCTATAACTGTCTCAAACCAAAATCCATTTTTTTACCCGTATGCACCATGACCTCCCCTAGGGGTCATCCGCATACCCTGGCTCCAGTGCCACACCACAGAGTACCACCATGCATGTGACACCTAACGAGCGATGCCCAGTTCCACGCCCCGCGTGTTCATAGCCAAACATCCTCTAGCACTCGCCAGCGAAGGGCCACGGAGTAGGTGCGTAGAGCGATGCCTGGTTCCACGCCCGGCGCGTTTGTAGCCAAGCAACCCCTAGCCCCCGCTCCCGTTGTCGCCTAGCAACAACCCAGGGGACATCACTTAGTTTATTCCGCTCCCGAGTGACCAGAGGAGCTCCACCGAGATAATACCCCATCCCGGCTTGGGGTCGTGATACACACGCACCCGAAAGTCCACTTACGCCAATACACAGACTTTTCACACTTAAACAAAAACACACGTGCATGCACCATGTAAATGCCATATCAATGCACAAAAATAATCAACCAACATATATCAATAAAACAAGCAACTCCGTCCTCCATCCATCCGACCCCCGAACACTTCGGACTCAGTCTGGAATCAACCAACTAGCAGATAAAATAATTGAAAGAGAAATATGTATTTAAATATGAAAATAGGGTTTGGAAAATACTTACAGCGCTATACGGTAATTTTAGAAAACACTCGGCGTTGCAAACGGCGGAGAAAAAGTAACGTTACAGTGAAAATTCACTATGGCCGTGGGTTGTAAAATACTCACTTTTGAACGGGGATAAACCAGGGCTTGGGATTGATAGGAAATGGTCTAAGGATGATTATGAAGCTATTGGAAGTGGTGGTTGGCAGTGAGTGGCGGCAGAAACGGCGGAGAGAGGCCGGATTTCCCAAAAAGGAAAGCTAGCTTGTGGGAGCTGTTCCGGTGACCATTGGAGGCCGAAAATAGGAGGGTTAGGACGGCAAGGGACCGGTGATGATGTGGTGAAGAAATGGTGGCCGGAGGTGGAGCGACGGCGGCAGATCGAGGCAAAAACCGTGGAGGCTTTAAGGGGGTTTTCCGGCCAAACGGCTGGCCGGATGGGGTTGAGAATTGGTGGGGAGGTGCACCGAAGGGAGGGGAGTCGAACGGTATGGACGGTGTGCTGCACGGTGGCTGGACGGCAGCGGGTGGAGGGCAGGAAGCAGCTCCGGCGTGGGAGAGGAGGAGAGAGAGAGAGAGAGACGGGGTTGACGCGCACGGGAAAGAAAAAGAAAAAAAGAAGAAAAAGAAAAGAAAGAAAGGAAAAGGAAAAAGGAAAAAAAGAGATGTAGGAAAAAGATGAGGTCTAATCCTCATTCTGGGAAAATAAAACTAAACGGCCGAAACGAGATTAAAAACTGTAAACGACTAAAAGAAATAAAACACAACATCAATTAAATTAAAAACCAATTTTTAAAACACAATAAATTAAAATAAATAAAATAATATATTCATTAAAATAAAAACAACCATTCAGTGAAAATACACGCGAAAGCGGGTCATCACAAAAGTGGACGTATGTAATTACAAGGCAAGGTTATAGAAACATAACGTAAGAAAGAAATAGCCGCTAATACAATATACTGAGTTCTGCTACGTATAATCAAAGTCGCGTACTAATTTATGTATTAATACTGATTTCTTCATATTCAAAATTTAAATTAGCACGTAAAAAGTTTATCAACAGCCGGCCAGCTTTAACTTTCAACTTTCGGTTAGGAAATAGTGGGAAATCCTAGGAAATTATCGAACCGGCCATGTGTAAGAAACCTTGTTCTAATTAGGAGGTTGTTACTCTAATATCCCAACCTTATCATCCCCTCATTTTTCTCTGCAATTATCCTAATCCTAGAGCGTTTCATGGCAACAATAGTACGTATTTAGAACTAGTACTACTGTGTGTTAATTTGTATAGTTTGACAAGGGTTGTTAGTGACTTTCGGTCTACTGAAATTCAACAAAAACAACACAAAGATACCATCTAATTCTAATTAAGGTCTCTCTCTGATCATCACGTCTTGTTTTGCTTTGGATATCATTTTGAAACACGTCTTTCTTATTTCACTCTCTCTTTCGCTCAGGCATGGATATCATTAACTGCATACTTTAATTTGTAGCCAGCTACAAATGGGTCGAAAATACCTCCTCTTCCTGTCTTCTTTATTTCTTTTCCAGTTAACTCTGCTTACTTTATTTCTGCAAAGCAGCTGCGATGACCCATTTTTACGTGTATTTTCATTGAAGGAATGTTTTTAATTTAATTAATATAGTAGTTCTTTTATTTTAAATTATTGTATTTTAAATTGGTTTTTATTTTATTTGATGTGGTGTTTAATTTATTTTAGTCGTTTCATGTTTTTAAAATCGTTTTCGGCGGATCAGTTTTTGGTTTCCGGAGTGAGGACTGAACCTCATTTCTTTTCCCTCATCTTTTCTTTTTCTTTTCTCTTTTTCTTTTTCTTTCTATTTTTCCTTTTTCTTTCTTTTTCCTTCTTTTTCTTTCTTTTCTTCTTCTTTCTTCTTCCTTCTCTCCCGCGTGCGCACAACAGCCCCTTTCTCCCATTCTCGTCGTCGCTGTTGACCTGCCCAGACCTACCGCCATCGGTCGATGTGGCTGACATAGCCACCGGCATTTGATCCCCCTCCGGCCGGGGAACCACCCCACCGAATCCCAGTCCCATGCGGCCAACCGTTACCCCCCTACACCCCTTCTAAGCCACACGGATTCTTGCCAATTCTGGCGCCGTCACTCCACCTTCGGCCACCACCTCTTCATAGCTTCTTTTCCTACCTCTTGCTGACCTAACCCACCCATTTTTCAGCCCCGATCTATTGCCGGAGCAGCTCCCACGAGCTCAACTTCGATTTGGAATTTTTTCCCTTCCACCGCCGTTTCCACCGCCACCCACGGTCAAAGCTCACCTCCTTTAACTTCATAAACATTTCAGGACCCTTCCTTATCAATTTCGTGTCTTGGTTTATCCTCGCTCGAAAGTGGGTAATTTATTACCCACGGCCACAGTGTAAAATACACTGTTACGTTGCTTTTCCTCCGCCGTTTGCAACGCCGCGAGCTTTTAAAAAATACCGTAGAGCACTGTAAGTATTTTTCAAACTCCAATTTTAGATTTAAATATATTTTGCTCTTAAAATATTATATTTGCTGTTGGTTGGTTGATTTCGGACTGAGTCCGAGGAGTTCGGGGGTCGGATGGATTGAGGACGGAGTTGCTTGGATTGTTGATTTGTGATTGGTTGGTTGTTTTTTGCATTGAGGTTGCATTTACATTGTGCATGCACGTGCATTTTATTTAAATTAAGAAAATCCTATTTTATTTGCATAAATGGATTTTCGGGTGCGTGTGTATCACAACCCCAAGCCGAGATGGGGTATTATCTCAGTGGAGCTCCTCTGTTCACTCGGGAGCGTAATATACTGAGTGATGTCCCTTGAGTTGATGCTGGGTGACAATGGGAGCGGGCGGGATGGTAACGCTCTACCTACCGACTCCGTGGCCCTTCGCTGGCGAGGGCTAGAGGATGCTTGGCTACGAACGAGTGGGGTGCAGAACTAGGCACCACTCGTTTAGGTGTCGCACGCGTGGTCGTTACCTGCGGTGTGACACAGGAGCTAGGGTGTGCGGATGACCCCTAGGGGAAGTCATAGTGCATACGTATTAATTGATTATTGGATATGAGTTGGATATGGGCCAAATGAGACTTTTGGTGTGAATCAGTAAATAATATGTTTTTGGGCCAAATGAGATTTTGGCGTGCGTCGAAAAATATGTGTTTTATGGGTTATGTGCATTGCATTCTTTCATGCATGTTGTTTGAGTTAATATATTTTTATCTGGTGGTGTTTGGATCTTACTTACCTACGGCACCATTTTTGTACCCTAGATTTTGGTGCAAAGGTTGAGGAAAAGGAGGAGGAGGCTGAGCCCGAGGATACGGCTCTGCCGGAGTTCTGAGTTGGAGTTATGCTTTATAGTTGGCTTTGAAACTATGTTTGCATCTTGTAATATTTTATGTAAGTTTTGAACAGCTTTGTATTAAACTAAGAAAAATTTAGGTACTTAGTTTATGACTTTCGTTATCCGCTGCGTATTTTTTCGTGCACTTTTGTTGCTTTTACACACACTTGGCACTCGTCGATAGGGTGGTGACCCGTGTTGTCATCACCCAGACGTCTCAATTTGCCCGTGTCCGTATGTGGGGATTTGGGGGCATCACAGGTAGTATCAGAGCGGTTTGGCTCTGGGTAAGACCACATGTCTCATAGGTAGTACCATAATGTTTTTAAAGTTTTGTTTTAAAATTTATTTTAAATAAAGTTGTTATTTGATTTGTTTTATTTGTTTTGAATTTATTTGAGCTAGTTTGCTTGTATTTATTTATTTAGTTATGTTATTGTATGCTGGTTTCTTTTTGGTTCTTGTTGTGTGGTTTGGTTTTGGTTTTTGGTTTTATGTGGTTTTATTTGTTTTTCTTAAAGGGGGTCAAAGGTTGTGGTGGCAGGAAAATGGTTAGGCCAAGAAAGTTTACTCAAGAGCCTCGGGACGATTCGCCAAGAGATGATGCCGTAGCCTAAGCGCTACGGCAAATGACTGAGTTCATGCAACAGAATTTTAGGCCACAACAAGGAGGACAAGGAGGGCCTAGTGGAGGGGTGCAAGCTGGATGCACCTATGAGTGCTTTCTGGTGCATAGATCTCTACCCTTCACTGGAGAAGAGGATCCACTTCAAGCTGGAAAGTGGGTCAGAGACTTAGAAAGAACTTTCAAAATATGTGGTTGTACTGAGGCGCAACAAGTACTCTATGCCAACTATCTGTTGCAAGGCACCGCTTCTGAGTGGTGGGATACAAAGAGAGTAATGCTCGAGTCAGAATTGGGATCTTTTGCCACTGTGACCTGGCAGCGCTTCAAAAAAGAATTTAATGATCGGTTCTTTCCCGCTTCTGTAAGGCGGCAAAAAGCAAGAGAGTTCTCAAGCTTGGTCCAAGGGAGTATGACCGTGGAACAGTACGCCCAGAGATTTATAGAACTTGGGCGATTTGCTCCCCACCTCATCGCCTCGGAGGAGATGCAGGCCGAGTTTTTCCAGGAGGGTCTACGTCCTAATATATGCCGAATGGTGGTCAGCCACCGGATATCCACTTTTCAGGAATTAGTTGATTTGGCCACTCTAGCAGAGCATGGGGTTAGTTTGAGTGTGGACACCCCTCTAGGTCAGAAGAGGCTGAACATTGATGGTGAAGGAAGTAGTTCTGGATCGCCACAAAAGTTTATGCAGAGGACAGGAATCCGATCGTTGGCAGCCCTCGGTGTGCGTATGGGGGGTCGAGTTCCAGTTTGTGGCAAATGTAATAGAGCTCATGGAGGCAAGTGTCATTTGGGTAGTAACCAATGTTTTGAATGCGGTCAGACGTGGCATTTTGCTTGTGAGTGCCCTTGTCGAGTTCAAGAAAGCCGTGGAGCTCATCGCAGTGGTAGAACTAACCAGAGGCAATTAGCTCGGGCTGAAATGTACGCAGTGACTTTTGGTACCGTTGGAGGCGAGGTTACAGTGACTCAGAATGTTGGAGTCATGGCAGGTATGGGTCTAATCTAATCTTTCGTGATGAATGCCTGGTGTGGTTTGTTTTTATTTTTTTTTTATATTATCGAGGCTTGGAGAGAATGGCATGATCAGGGTGATCTTTTAGGGAAGTAGAATAATTGAGTTCTTTGGTTCTGTGGAGTTTATGAAATGGTCTATAACGTAGTAGGTTGTAAGTTCAATAAATTTTGATGTTAGATTTTATGAAATTTCAGCAAAGTTTTAAAGTTTGGGGCCTTATAGATTTTAGGAAAATAAGTCTATGGTAATTAAGGTGTTAGGTTCGACAAGCTTTGGGGGGGAATAATTAAATTTTGAGTTTTAGATTTCGTGATTCGGATGAATAATTTGGTGGCAATTGGGGCTTTAGATTTTACAAGCTTTTAAGGTGAATGTTTTGGATTAAAGCCACCAATCTTGAGAATTTCAGAAAATGAGTTATTATCTAGTAATGTTTTAGAATTTGAAAGATTTGGGAATGTATTTTTTTCTTTTATGGGATGTAAGTTCCTTGATCTTAGAAGTTCCAGAAGATGATTCTTATTTGATTTAAGGTTTTAGAATTGTAGAGTTAAAGGACTGATTTATAATAAGAATTGAGTTCTTAGTTTTACAAACTTAGTGCTGTAGCTTGATCTACTCTAGTGAGTGATTAGTTTGTAAGCATTAAAATGGGGTTGATTGGAGTTGAGTTATTGATATGAGAATTTTTCTAGAGTAGATTTCTTTGAGGATTGAAGATATCGAGCTAGTTTAGAAAATAATTATTGTTAACCCGAGGTTGTAGTGGCAGATTTTAGAAAATGATTCTATCAATTCGAAAGATATAGGTCCATCAGGGTGTTGGAAATAGTAGATTTTGTGTTGGTATTGAATACAATTGAATTTGAGGCTATACGATCCGTAGACTTTTGGGAATGGATTCTTAGTAGGTTTAAGATCTTCTCAGTACCAAACTTTAAGCAATGGCTAGTTGCTGATTTAAGGATATAAGTTGAATAGATTCAGGAATGATTCTTGTTGAGTTGAGGATATAAGTCCAGGTGATGGAAATGTGATAATGGATCACTTGTACGTTTGAATGATTTGTGGTGTTGGCTAAGAGTACATGAGATCGATGAGTAGTAATGGTAAGTGCGTATGGATTTCGAGGAGTGCTGGTCCTAGTCTCATCTATTTTTGGCTTGGTAGGAATTGAAGAGGAATCTGTGTGGTAATATTAAATTCAAGAGATTTTGGCTTTGAGTTGTTTGGTAAGTTGAACGGAATGTTTAGTCGAAGCAAGTTACCCATTAGGATGATGGTTTGAAACTACTGTGGTGTGGATTGAGCTTGTACTTCATGATATTAATTTTTGAGGATATAGCCTTTATGTATTTTGGTGAGTTATCAGAGTGCGCGCGAAAGCATGATTTTTAGAGATTCTTAGAAGTTCAAATTTTGTGTTGATTTTGAAGAATTAGTAGTGATTCGAAGTTTTAATGGGAGATTAATCTTTTGGTTTGCAATTTGGTTTATGGATGGTTAACTTTGGAAGTGGCTATTAGGTTACCAAAGTTGGAATGGGATGAAAGTTTGGAAGGTAAAGCAGAGACGTCGTTGATATTAGTAATTTATGGTGTGAAGATAATAACCATTGGATTTGTTGGGAGTTGTCGTTGATACGTATCTCTCAGTTATGTTCAGAGTTGTATCCTGTATCTTTTTGGCGCTGGTGTTTGATCTTGCAAATTTCAAGAACGAAATTTGTTTTTAAGGGGGGAGGATGTGATGACCCGTTTTACGTGTATTTTCACTGAAGGAGTGTTTTTAATTTAATTAATATAGTAATTCTTTTATTTTAAATTATTGTGTTTTAAATTAGTTTTTATTTTATTTGATGTGGTGTTTAATTTATTTTAGTCGTTTTATGTTTTTAAAATCGTTTTCGGCGGATTAGTTTTTGGTTTCCGGAGTGAGGACTGGACCTCATTTCTTTTCCCTCATCTTTTCTTTTTCTTTTTCCTTTTTCTTTCTTTTTCCTTCTTTTTCTTTCTTTTCTTCTTCTTTCTTCTTCCTTCTGTGCGCGCAGCAGCCCCTTTCTCCCATTCCTGTCGCCGCCGTTGACCTGCCCAGACCTGCCGCCGCTGGGTGACATGGCTGACACAACCACCGGCGTTCGATCCCCCTCCGGCCGGCACACCACCCCATAGAATCCCAGTCCCATCTGGCCAGCCGTTAGCCCCCTACGACCCTTCTAAGCTGCATGGATTCTTGCTGATTCCGGTGCCGTCGCTCCACCTCCGGCCACCACCTCTTCACAGCTTCTACCCCTACCTCTTGCCGACCTAACCCACCCATTTTTCGGCCCCGATCCGTTGCCGGAGCAGCTCCCACGAGCTCAACTCCGATTTGGGCTTTTTCCGCTTCCACCGTCGTTTCCACCATCACCCACGGTCAAAGCTCACTTCCTTTAGCTTCATAAACATCTCAAGACCCTTCCCTATCAATTTCGTGTCTTGGTTTGTCCCCGTTCGAAAGTGGGTAATTTATTACCCACGGCCACAGTGTAAAATACACTGTTACGTTACTTTTCCTCCGCCGTTTGCAACGCCGCGAGCTTTCAAAAAATACCGTATAGCGCTATAAGTATTTTTTAAACTCTACTTTTAAATTTAAATATATTTTGCTCTTACAATATTATATTTGCTGTTGGTTGGTTGATTCCAGACTGAGTCTGAGGAGTTCGGGGGTCGGATGGATTGAGGACGGAGTTGCTTGGATTGTTGATTTGTGATTGGTTGGTTGTTTTGTACATTGAGGTTGCATTTACATGGTGCATGCACGTGCATTTTATTTAAATTGAGAAAATCCTGTTTTATTTGCGTAAATGGATTTTCGGGTGCGTGTGTATCACGACCCCAAGCCGAGATGGGGTATTATCTCGGTGGAGCTCCTCTATTCACTAGGGAGCGTAATATACTGAGTGATGTCCCCTAAGTTATCGCTGGGCGACAACGAGAGCGGGCAGGATGGTAACGCTCTACGTACCGACTCCGTGACCCTTCGCTGGCGAGGGCTAGAGGATGCTTGGCTACGAACGCGCGGGGTGCGGAACTAGGCATCGCTCGTTTAGGTGTCACACGCGTGGTCGTTACCTGCAGAGTGGCACAGGAGCTAGGGTGTGCGGATGACCCCTAGAGGAGGTCATAGTGCATACAGATTAATTGGTTATTGGATATGAGTTGGATATGGGTCAAATGAGACTTTTGGCGTGAATCGGTAAATAATATGTTATTGGGCCAAAGGGGATTTTGGCGTGCGTGGAAAAATATGTGTTTTATGGGTTATGTGCATTGCAATCTTTCATGCATGTTGTTTGAGTTAAAATATTTTCATCTAGTGGTGTTTGGATCTTACTTACCTACGGCACCATTTTTAGTACCGTAGATTTTAGTGCAGAGATCGAAGAGAAGGAGGAGGAGGCTGAGCCCCAGGATACGGCTCCGCCGGAGTTCTGAGTTGGAGTTATGCTTTATAGTTGGCTTTGAAACTATGTTTGCATCTTGTAATATTTTATGTATGTTTTGAACAGCTTTGTATTAAACTAAGAAAAATTTAGGTACTTAGTTTATGACTTTTGTTATCCGCTGCGTGTTTCTTCGTGCACTTTTGTTGCTTTTACATACACTTGGCACTCGTCGATAGGGCGGTGACCCGTGTTGTCATCACCCGGACGTCTCGATTTCCCCATGTCAGTATGTGGGGATTTGGGGGCGTTACAACAATTTTGTTCCTCTGAGCAATAATTATTGTACTGGATCAATTATCACGCTATTTAACAAGTGAATGAAATGAAAACGGTTTTTTATATAACTAATGATTGCTTGCTTCACATTCTTATAAACATACATTCCTTTTTCAGTTAACATATTTTATTTAGAAAAGTCTTTTAATATGTTAGAATAAGAGATAAATATGCTAAGCCCCATAGTGTATTATTTATATTTTTGGACTCTAAGTTTAGAAAGCCATAAAGGGATGAAATTAGAAGAGAAGCACAACAAGGCCCATGTGGAATTTGGCCAGCTAGGGTAAGCATCAGGGTTGGAAGGCCTAAAATGTTTTCTAAGGCTAGGGTAGGCGCCATATGGCTAAGGAGGGACTCTTTGGTCTTTTCTAGCAAGAAACCTAGGGAGAAGGCAATGTGAGACACTCGTCTAACATGCATGAGGTTGTAGAAGTTTTGAGTGGAGGATGATGTCACTCAAGTTAGGGCTTACACGCCTACATGCAAAGGCCAATTCAGGTGGTGACACTTGTCAAGCATGTGTAGAGAAAGAGGGAAACATTTGGGGTTCCAAGGAGATGTTAGTTGGGAAAGGAAAAAGCCATTTTCTAGAAGAATATTGAAAGAGCAAGAGAGGAGAGAGAGGGCAACGACATGTATGGGGAAGGCCAAGGGATTTGTCTTGGAAAGGCCAAGGATCACCAAGAGAGATCTAGGGTTTTCGGCCAAGGCAAGCAACACACACACGTTGCCATATGGCAGCCATGCACATGGTAGAGGAGTTCCAAGAAGGATTTGAATTTGTGATTTTACTTTTGAACCACCAAGCGCATTGAATCTGACAAGAGAAAAAGGGCAAAATTGGAAGTTGAGGCAAGAGAGGGTTTCAGATTTGGAGGTTACACACCACCTATGGAAGAAGGCTTTTGGATTTCCCATGTCAACCTATGGAAGAGATAAGGACCTTTTGTCTTTGATGCCAAGTGGCATCCATGCAAGGGCCTTTGTCATTTCAAGAGAGGAAGGGCATGACTGAATAGGAGGGAGGTCTTTCGCTCAAAGTTTTATTCTTGTTCTAAGGGTTTTCGGCAATCACCATTTTTCTCCAAGCCTTTGCACTTTCTCACCACTTTCTCACCAACCAAACACCACTATTTCTCTCTAACCATTTCGAAAACCACGAGGATTTCTAGTACACCATTCGGCTAGATCAAGAAGAACTCAAGGAGGTTTTGATAAGTTTATACAATCGGATTTTTGTAAATAAACTTCCAACTTACTTTGGATAACTCTTGTATATGTCTTGTGAACTCTTGTTTGATATTTCATTGCTTGAATCTTGCTATATTATGGACTGTTTATTCAGTTTTGATATGAATATGAGATGCCATGTTTGGATGATGGTTTGTTGAAGTGTATTTTGAATATGCCATCATTAGAGTTTTGGTTTTGACATGTATATGTGCTATGTGTGCTTGTTTTGATCCATGAACATGTGAAGGAATGTTAATATGAAATGTGATGATGAAAATCCATGTTTGGACGTTTGGATATTGAGGGAATCCAAATCGAATCCAAATCTGTTTTGGATTGGAAGGAGTGTGATTCAAGTGTGTTTACATCATCCTATGATTGCATGTTCTAATGTTTTAAACCATATTGTGAGATGTGCATGGTGATTGGGTTGTTATATGTTTCGGGTCGCACATATTTGCATGAGTATGATGAAGTGTTACGTCATGTTTCATGCATTGGAGTCTATGTTTTACAAAAATGAAGAGTCAAAGTATTTTTTTTTTTTTATCATGAATCCAAATGCTAGGACGGGTAAATGCCCTAGTGGAACTCCCTGTCCACTCAGGAGTGTTTAAAGTCAAGTGGAGACTCCTATGTCGATAAAGTATAGTCGATGGGCCCCGAAAGGTTCCTGTGAAAGGATGGAGTGAGTTTGCACCTAAAGCTAGTGGGTGAGTGTTACGGTGATGGCAAATTAAGCGAACTGCTGTAAAAGATAATGTTTATGATAGACGTAGTCACCTTGATCAAAGGAATCAATGGTTAATGTGGTAACTAGTAGGGAACACATGGTGCTTAGGGGAGCTATGAGGTATCCATCCATGTGAATCTTGAAATGATCAAGGCATGTGAGCTCTATGATATGATATGCCAAGTATAAGACCCCGAGCTCAAGTGATATGAACACGTGTTAAGAAGTCTAAAGGATGAAAATAATGTTTTATGAAAAGTTTACGTTGCAAGTGTCAAAGTTTCTATATAAAAGTTAATGTCCATGCATTTATCATGAGTTGCAATCATTTGTGGTTTGCTTATATATGCTTGTTTTATCTATTGTGTGTTGACTGTTTACTTGCTAACATTTCTTGAAATCTTATCGTTGTATATTTTACTATCATTCCCCTCCTAGAAATGGTAAAAGTGGTGATAGGATTAGATGACAAAATGAAAGAGGACGACACTCCCTTTGGAGAGGATATTGTCAAAAATGGAGGCTAATACTTCTAACCCCTCGATCCCTGAGCTTTTGGAGTCTATCGACAAGACCCTTACTAAAGCACTGCAACTTATTGATGAACTTAAGTGACTAAGGAACCTAAGCAAGGACCAGTTCCTGGAGAAGAGAATTAATCCGTAAAGGTTTTAGTCTTTTGGTGATAGTATTTTGAGAATATTTTGGAAAACAGTATTTTGATGGTCCCTTGTTTTGGGGAAATGTTTTCAAACAATTAACTCTTTTGGAAAAACTTGCTTATGGAAGTGTTATCTTTTGGAATTTTACATTTGGTATCATGTTTATTTATTGCCACCTTCCTTAAGTAGTTAAATACTTTTTCTGCTACGATTTACTCATATTGCTTGATTATAGGTGTATTGCATCTTAGCTGTCATGTATGAGAGATATATAACCTTGTATTGTACGTCCCGACACTTCAGTCACCGTTAAATTCTAAGTGGAGGCTGGGGGTGTCACACAACGTATGATGGTAAAATTCCATTCTTAGCAATAAATTCTTACTCTGTATGTATAAACATTCAAACATATTGGATACCCTTTGTTATAATTAAATCAAAATTCTTTCAAAAAATTCCAAATATTTATAACCACTTTACACAAATTTCTATGCTAACTATCATGTAGAAATCAAAATTCTGGGTAAAAGCAAAGATAATTGTGGTTGATTTGCACCAAGTCTTCTATTACATGTCTTGCATTGGATGCAATAAAGGAACATAATATGAACACAATGAAGCGTTCCTTTGTTATCATTGAAAACAGATGATCAATTTGCAACTACAATATGTGTCTTATGTTTAGATTTTAGACCATGGTCACTTAAATCAAAACTTTAATATATGCTTTCTGTTTATTTGAATTCATAATGTTACTTTCATTATTTATAGTTGTCGAGCATATGTGGACGTACAAGACAGCTGGCAGTAGTTATATTTGGCTCAATTTTAGGCTGTACAACAACTGATTTTATGGAGCATACTAGCAAGGTAATCGACTCTTATAATAAAAACTTTTGAGTTAGATCATAAAACCATGATGACTTGCACAATCCTATTACTTAACTTGATAACAATATTAATTTGCTTTGAAATAACTCTCTTGACATACAAAATTAAAAAAAAAAAATTGTCCCAAAATCTAGGCTGTGACCAACCGCTTCTTTTTCTCTTGATTGGTCACGATCTACGGGTTTTAAACATCGAAGTTATATTTTTAAATAGATCTCAATGTTTTAAAATCTTCGAAATATTTAAAGGTTCAAAATTATTTTAAAGAAGTGTATTTTTTGTATTAGTGAACCAAACCCATATTTTCAAGTAAGCCTCTTTATATTGTGAAGCCCCCAAAATATTGTAGTTTAGAAAATTATTTTGTTTAAATGATTTTATTTCTTTAAGAATATTATGTGATATTTAATATTTCATTTTATGTTAAAAGCTCTACTATTTAGAAGTATTTATTTCCCTTAAAACTATTTAGAGAACTTTATTATTATATTTTATGATGAAAAATATTGCTTAGTGATATTATAAAACAAAGTTTGATTTTTATTTAGTCACACTGAATTTTATTTCATCTATCTATTATTTAGTTAAGTGTTTAAAATCTCCACCATTGGATTAGGTTAGGAATCCCTAGATGAAGGGCCTAGATTAAAATCCCAAAACCTTAGCCTTTTTCCCTCTTCCTTCTCTCTCATTTCCCCCCCTCCAATCGTTTCTCCCTTTCTGCCTCCTTGATTTCCATCTCCCCGATGCCTCCTTGCCAACCAGCTGTCCGCCACGATGCCGCCGCAACTCAGCCCTTCATCGCAAACCAACAGCCTCACTGGCAACCCTTTCCTCCATAAGCCTCTCTCTCTCTCTCTCTCTCTCTCTCTCTCTCTCTCTCTCTCTCTCTCTCTCTCTCTCTCTCTCTCTCTCTCTCTCTCTCTCTCTCTCTCCACCACAGTGCCTACCGAGCCTCGCTTCTTGGCCTCACCCTGGCCATAGACTTCCCCAAATTCCCCATCGTAGCCGTAGCTCCTACCAGATTGTAGTGCCAAACCACCATGAGCCACCATGTCCCACCGTAGGCCACCTCCTCTCCCTAGATCCATCGCCACGCACCCCTCATGGCAAATTGATGCTGGACAGAATAGCGATTATTCTATAAGCTAGTTTTAACAGATAATTCATAGGGAAGAACACAAGAGAATCGCCCAAAAACATAGAGAAACACCTATAATGTTCAATTCAAAATTATGAAATAAAGAATATTGAAAATAGCCCACAAGCTGGGCTGTATAGTTAAAAATTGTCCGTATTAGAATTTTGCTATCATAATTTTATCAAAAATAGCAAAATCCCAATAATCATGCCAAAATTAAATACGCAATAAAAGAAGTAATATGCCAACAATCTGGCCCAAATCAAGTTTAAAATCACTTCCTAAACGATAAATAAAATATTACCATAAAAAGAAAAAATAACAAAAAATGGGGATTCAAAACGGAAAAAAATGGATTTTGACCTTGGAAAAGATGCACACTAAGCAAAGTTTGGTGGCCACAACGTAAATTATTGTCTAAGAAATCAATACATAAAATAAACAAGAATCCTACCAAAACTTTAGTCAAAATCAAACTTAGAATCACTTCCAAACTTGAAACCAAATATTTACTAACAAAGCAAGAATAAATATAAATATATGATTTGAAAGAAAATAACTAATATTATTCTAAATGATTTTGGAGAAAATAAATGATATCCCATATCAACTTGGATCTGCAGCACAGATCGACTCCATTTCCCTTTCTCCCTCACATATCTCACTAGATCAGTGCCTCTCTGCCATGCGTAGCTTCCAACCATGGCTATCACGATCCACAGCCACCCAAGATCAATTCTGTGACCCAGCCCCAACGTCAGCATGTCCAGCCAGCCAAGGCCTTGCCTCCCTCTCTTTTCTCCTTCGGCCTTTAACACCCCTGCACATCCCCACCACTGTACACAACCAAGCCAGCCACGGAACACCCATCTCCACCCACTACAACCACCATGAAGCCCTCCAGACCCTAGTTCCACCCAAACAACTTTGTTTTAGGGTCACAACAGTGACCTCCAAGCCCTAACTCGGCCCTTCCTTGCACGTGAGTAGTTGCCACCGCGGGACCATGCCAGGCAGCTAGCAACGCGATTATTTTGGTAGGATATAATTTCTATCCCTTTTTCCCTTGATGATTGATTTCGTTTTGAAGTTAATTGGTGTTGTAAAATGTTGGTTGGTGCGCTATGTTGGTAATTGTGAAGGTGTGTTGTGAATTGTAGACTGTGAACGTAGTTGTTGATAATGTGGTTGTGTAATTTGTGAAGTGTGATATGTTGAAGCAATCGGTTGTTATGTAGTTGTGAAGCATATTTTGTGGTGATGTAGTTGAAGTGTTAGACATTATTGTTCAGTTTGTATTATGGTCGTAAGCAGTGTGAAGTGACTGGGTGTTGTGCTGTATGATGTCGTAGGCGATGTGATAGTATGTTGTGAAGTGATGGAAGTGTGATGTGTAGTCGTGCTTTGTGAAAGATGGGGTGATTGCGTAGTCTGCATAATGGTCAGATGCCATGTGATGTGATGGGGTGGTCACTATATAGTTCGGAGTTGTGAGCTGTGTAAAGTGATTGGATGCGGTGTATTATGATGCGGCTGTATGTCGCGTAGGTTGAGTAAAGTGTAGGGAAATGTTATGTAGTTGGTTGTATTGTGTTTAGTGCCATGTTGGTTGGATTTGAATTGGGTGTTGATGTCAGGGTGCATGAAGCTTGTTTAAAGAAGCGAGCGTTTAGTGAATTATAAGTTGATCTTAGGTGATAAAAGGGTAGAAAGGGTGAGGTACATGTGCAAACTAGTCGGACACATATGCCGGACAAATTTACCATATATATATTAATTAATATCCAAATAAACATCACACCCACCTCCAAAAGTAGTACATAATTAGACTTGCATAGCAAGCAAATACAAATACAAGTCTGTCTTAATTGAAAAATTTAAGAATAATGCTACTTTATCTTTTCATTTTACCCCATCATTTGACCACTCATGCATTAAATTTGTTTTTTAATTTTTATAATTACTAATTATGAAAGTGACTATTAGTGAATTGATATTTTTTTATAATTTTTTTAAATGTTTAAAGATTTAAAAAAATATAAATAAAAAAATAGAAAAGTAAATTTTGGCTAGGGGCACGCCTAGCAATGATTGCTGAGTGGCAGCCTAGTAGTACTCAAAATTTTATTCTCAAATCAAATCTTACTATTTGAATAGTGAAAGTGTTTCATTTTATCTCATCTAGGAGTGACAATAGAGGTTTAGGTTTAGCTTTAACAAGTTCAGATTAAAACAGGTTAACCTGTTAAGATGTTTAACGGGGTCAACCCGTTATGACTCGTTAATAAAGTTAAAAAAGTTAAATCAAAATTTTTATCCTTGTACATAAAAACTAAAAAACCCTACTTCTGTTGCACTCTAACTCAGGCTCCCTCACAATATCACATTCATCTTCAGATATATTGAATCTGTCTCTTAGTTCTCAGTTGAATTAGTTTTAACGAGTGACGACCGCCTCTTGCACTTCCTATTGATTGTAATTTTGGTGTTTTTAATATTTGGATTGTAATTTTAGACTTGTGTAGATAATTTTATTTTTTTTGAAAATATTGTGATTTTAAATTTTATGTGAAATTATATTGATTAGGTTAAATGGATTATTTGAGTCAATTCAACCCATTTACATAAATGGGTCAAAACGAGCTGTGTCATGTCGATATATGGAATTGGTCGTATCGTTTCAGCCCGTTATTTTAATGGGTTGTATTAGGGTTTAAAAATATAAACTATTAAACTTAACGGGTTGTATTCGGATTGACCCATATCGTATAATATATATGACTTTACACAATCTGTTTACACGATTTCATCATTATAACTTTTCAAATTTTCACACAAAATATAATTAAAAAATGCAACATTTTGAAATCTCAAAACAATAATAATATTAAAAATAATATTATAACAATATTTTATTCAATTTTTAACTTTTATTTAAAACTATTATATCTCATCTCACTATCCAAATCGTACCATAAATAATATGGATGGTGTATATACTAACTTAAAAATAGAATAACTCATTTTAATTATTGTCTAATTAACTAACTACGTACCATGTTTATTTATATATATATATAGAGCAATGCTACATACAGTTATGGAATTGCAAACGCCGCGCAATCGCTTTGAAAAAAAGTGAGGTCCACGATTAAAAAGTTAGTTTTTTTTTCATGTAGATTTCATATTAATTTATTTTTTTCAAAACGACTGCACACTGCTTGCACAACCATGATTGCAAATATCATTTCTCATATATATGTACGTGTGCGCGCTGAAAGTATAAATGTCTACAAAATCTGGATTAAGATATTATAGATGAAAGCTGGAGAACTCGATCGATCCCCGGCCTCCATGAGCACTAGCTAGCTATTCCCATGCTATATTACGGGGAAAAAATACAAGTACTGCTATAGCGCAAGGAATTAACAATATTATAATAAATTATGTGATCAGAATTTTAGAAAAAATGAAAAAGAAAACACAGGGAATTAAGATGCATGGAAAATTAAAAAAAATAAATAAAAGTGGACGTACGTAATTACAAGGCAAGGTTATGGAAACATAACGTAAGAAAGAAATTGCCGCTAATATAATATACTAGTTTTGCTACGTATAATTAAAGTTGCATATTAAGTTATATAATAATATTGATTTTTTCATATTTAAAATTTAAATTAGCACGTATGTAAGGAGTTTATCAACAGCCGGCCAGCTTTAACTTTCAACTTTCAGTTAGGAAATAGTGGGAAATCCTAGGAAATTATCGAACCGGCCACGTGTAAGAAACCTTGTTCTAATTAGGAGGTTGTTACTCTAATATCCCAACCTTATCATCCCCTCATTTTTCTCCGCAATTATCCTAATCCTCTCTCTCTCTCTCTCTCTCTCTCTCTCTCTCTCTCTCTCTCTCTCTCTCTCTCTCTCTCTCTCTCGTTTTACATATAGATCAGCGTTTCATGGCAACAATAGTACGTACTCAGAACTAGTACTACTGTGTGTTAGTTTGTATAGTTTGATAAGGGTTGTTAGTGACTTTCGGTATACTGAAATTCAACAAACAACCGCACAAAGTACCATCTAATTTTAATTAAGGTCTCTCTCTGATCATCATGTCTTCTTTTGCTTTGGATATCATTTTGAAACATGTCTTTCTTATTTCACTCTCTCTTTCGCTCAGGTATGGATATCATTAACTGCATGCTTTAATTTGTAGCTAGCTACAAATGGGTCGAAAATACCTCCTCTTCCTGTCTTCTTTATTTCTTTTCCAGTTAACTCTGCTTGCTTTATTTCTGCAAGGCAGTTTTGTTCCTCTGAGAAATAATTATTGTACTGGATCAATTATCACGCTATTTAACAAGTGAATGAAATGAAAACGGTTTTTTATATTACTAATGATTGCTTGCTTCACATTCTTATAACTTATTCCCTCGATCAACATACTCCTGAGAGTTATGTGAAGAATCCCACTAGTAGGGTAAGCTTGTCTGCTCAGAGCATTGCTGTCCGGGCAAGGAGAAGAAAGATAACGGAGAAGACCCAGGAGCTTGGGAAACGAATTCCAGGAGGGAATTGGAACTATTTTCCTAACACAATATACTTACCAAGTTTTTTAGTCAAGATGATTATACTATTATAGAAGACTTATTTTTGAGGCATGATATTAAAGTCAGCATTTTCCACAATGAAATCTACCGAATATTGCGATATAAATTCTGCATGCATGCCTTCGATAATATATATATATATAATATGTTAACCAAAGTCATTTATTTCATCCATCCATGCATTGCGCTACTGACCTTCTTCAACTTATTTATATCATTTTCAACCATATTGAAATAAAAAATAAAAAATAAAAAAATGGACAATCTAAAATCCGTACGTGTTTATTTCATCAATCCATATATCATTACTCTTCTTCATGCCTCAAATTAAATTCTTCAAATTAAAAGGCAAAATGGAAGTACTCGCTATGCCTTCCTTGATAGGTGTAATATTAATATTATTGGTTTTTTGTTTCTTTTTTCCTTTAGCATTTATGTGTTTTTTTTTTTAAAGTTATTAAATAAAACACACACATAAATTAATGTTTTTGCAAAGAAAAAAAAACCAATCGGTACATTTGGGGCGCCATTCTCGGCACCCTAGCTGCAGCACCCTTTGGAAAAGAGTAGAAACATTTTGATTACGTGTATTTCCTCCTGCATATAGTGCTTTGATGAACCAATGCCATGCATGCATGCATGATGAGGCTAAAACCTGATTGTTTGAGAAGGCCGTCGGCAGATATAGCATAACTAGTACGATCAGGAGTACAACATCAACATGACCTTGTCGTGGGGAATAAGAAATGGAGGTTATTCACTCACTAACTATCCCCGCCAAAGTAGGCTACAAAGTTGTTAAACATGGATTACTCCCACATTTCACGCACACCTTTTACCTCTCTCTCTCTCTCTCTCTCTCTCTCTCTCTCGTTTAACATATAGCCGGTTGGCAACAGTAGTAAGTACTCAGCAGTACTAGTGTGTGTGTTAGTTTGTGTAGTCTGAGAAGGGTTGTTAGTACTCAACAAACAACAGCATAAGACACCATCTAATTCTAAGGTCTCTCTCACTCTCTGGTCATGTCTACTTTTGCTCTGGATATCATTTTGAAACAAGTCTTTCTTATTAATGCACTCTCTCTTTCCCTCACGCATGGATTCTTAGTTTGATATTTTTGAACTTCATGATTAACTGCTTTTGTAGCTCTACTACTTCATCCTTTTCATGCTTACAAACGGGTCGAAAATACCTCTTCTCTTCCTGTCTTCTTTATCTCTTTCCAGTTAACTCTGCTTGCTTTATTTCTGCTAAGCAGTTTTGTTCCTCTGAGGAGGTATAATTATTGTACTGTTTATGGAACAATTATTACACTATTTAACAAGTGAATGAAATGAAAGCGGTTTTTGATATAACTAATGATTGTTTGCTTTGCATTCTTATAACCGTACATTTCCTTTTTCAGTTAACTATTATTTCTATGGCTTTAAGCTTTTGCTCCAACTTGGGGTCCTTTGAGCATCATCTCAGTCTAGAAATGATGAGCAGCTTCCAACAAATGCATGATCCGGAGATGGCAACAGAAGTCCTCATGGCTTTTGACGGCAATTCAACTCTTGCAGACTTCGATCCATTACTTGATCCCTACGAGTTCTGCCACGCAGACAACTACAACATTAATCTCCTCCCATACTGCTCTACCCCATCAGATTATTTAACCTACTTCTCACCAGAAATCTTTCCTCAAGATGAACTCCAATCCTACCAATACCCGAAGCGCCAGAAGATCAGCTGTGGAAATTATCATAATTACTCGGATTTTGCTCCTGGTTTCTTCGACGGTCATCTCCCAAATCCTTCTGTTCTGCTTCCTGAGACACTGCCGGAATTTCTCCCTCCATTGCCGGCATCATCTTATTCCTGCGATCAACATACTCCTGAGAGTTACGTGAAGAATCCCACTAGTAGGGTAAGCTTGTCTGCTCAGAGCATTGCTGCCCGTGAAAGGAGAAGGAAGATAACGGAGAAGACCCAGGAGCTTGGGAAGCGAATTCCAGGAGGGAGTAAGTTGAACACAGCTGAGATGTTCCATGCTGCTTTCAAGTATGTCAAGTACTTGCAGGCTCAAATCGCAGTTCTTCAAATCGTGGTATATAGCCTCTAGTAAATTCATTTCCATATTGTTTAATTTCGATGATATATCTGCTCTTTTGATCATTATAATAATGTTTTAATTTTAATCGATATATTATATGCATGCAGGCCGACAAAGAACCATTAATGCATGATACGAAAGAACTCCAAGATCATCTTCTTGCATCACCCCTTATTCAAGAGAAGTTGTACTCAGACGCCAAGTGCTTAGTTCCGAAACAGTTTCTTCAAACCCTAGCTAATGATCGTGAAATCCAATCAAAGCCATTGATGCTCAAGGACATTCATCAGTTGCTGCGAACCAATGCAGCTTGATTTGCATGTGATAGAAGTTTATTTTCGATCCTTTCTCTATTTTCCCTTAACTAGTTTTGTTTTTGTTTTTTTTTTTTTCTTTTTAGTTGGTACATTCTCTTAATTCGCAGTGTCCACTTTTACAGCTAGGTGCTAAATACGTCATGTAACGATCACTTTCTTGTAAATTTCTCATTTCCAAGAGATCCCGTATTACTGTTTTTCCCTTGTATGAAGATGCCAAATGTTTTTTAATTTTAATTTTTATAATTGAATCTAGTTTTAAATACAGCGTTCTAAAATTGGGTACCGTACATTCACAACCCTTGTCAAAGACTCAAAAATCGGCAATTTTTTTGAATTTTTATTTAGTACAAGATGGTTAATAGTGTGTTCCGCAGACAATCGATAATGATTTGCCAAAAATTAATGACTCCTCGCTTCATACTTCATACGTACGTACATGGTACTATAATTATATACAAAAGATTGAAGTCATGAGAATAAACACTTCAATTAATATTGAAAGCTGAATCATGTAATTAAGAGATCGAGGACCCGATATTCAGTGAATTAATTAGTAATTAGTAATTAATAATGTGTACACAACCTTATACCTTAATCTCTTGTCGTGGGAAATAATTAAGAAACGGAGGTTATAATTCATATACATTTCACTGACATCATAGTACGTACGTACTTCTTATATATGTTAATAACCGTTTTTATTATCAACCGTACATGTTTAACTGACAATTTTGTGGCCTACTTTGTCGGGATGGAGTTGTTTCCATTGTCGATCTCTTGATTACACGGTTAATAACCGTTTAAATATGAAAGTCGACACTGCTTGTTCAAGCCATGTGATTTTATTTCATACTTAATAAAATAAAATTATTTACAGTTCAACACGTGCGGAAATGAATGCCTTCAAGATCAATAAGTAAAGCCCCAGCCCCTAGTCTCCTTATAATTTGATATGGAAAAATATAGTTGCAAGCACAATTGTACACTAATCTGTGCACTAATATAATGTGATTGGTCAAAAAGTAGATTTTATTAAAAACTATGTTAATTTAAATTTGAAGTATGAATGGATCAGTATTGGTACACAGATTAGTACGTGACTGTACTTGTATATAGTAAAACTCATTTGATATTTCACTCCAAATTTATCCAAAAATTCCAAGCAATCCATGACTTAATTAGTGAACTAACTTCTCTATCTAAAAATCATGCATATTTGATCATGTTAATTAGGCACACAATATGCATGATGTTCGTTATCAAAACATTCGGTTTTGTAGTTAATAATTAATAAGTATATTTCCTAATTAATTACCTTTCAATTATGATCCTTAATCTTCTTTGTTATCAATTACGTACGTATATATACACTGTAATAAATCATTAGTATAGGCACGCTCATGGTAATTAAGTAATTATAAGGCTAGAAAGAGAAATACCAAATTATTGGATGTTTATGTGGTGTAATACAATACTTTATTTATTTATTTAAAAAAAAAAGAAGGAATAATGATATCATGACTACAAGAAATTAATGGAGGTTATCGATCACTCACTAACTGTCCCCACCAAAATAGGCCACAAAATTGTTAAGCATGCATGGATTGCTCCCGCATTTCACTGACATCATAGTACATAATCATATATGTTAATAACCATTTTTATCAGTTAATAACCGTTTACATACGAATTAAGGACACTGCCTTTTTTTTTTTTTTTAATTGAGGGATATGAAATACATGATACTGAGCTTGTTCAAGCTAGCTAGGTGATTTTATCTCACAGAAGTTCGTTGTTTGTTGTAAGCTTTGAGGCTTAATATATATATAATCCCATGAACTTATTTCAGAGCACATGATACTGAGATCAGATGGCATTACGAGAATTATAATATATCTATTCTATTATAATAAATGATTAATTAATTGTGAATAGTAATTTTTATTATTTTTCCGTTGAGAAAACCTTTAGGTCAGTCCAGCTGCCCTTATAAAATTAACAGTCATCCAATAACAACACTCCACATAAGTTTTCTTTACATATTGTGCATTTGCCCACACATGATCAAAAACTCATCATACCCCTCCCGTGCCCTCTGTCTTCTACTCCATCCCAATCCAAACTGAGATCTTGACCCATTCTCATCCCCGACAACAACTTGACCTCTCGAGCCAAGTGTGGGATGGAGCTCGACCCCCCAGCAATATACTTGATGTGTTTCTTAATCTATAATGTAATCAATCAATGATACTTTTTTCATAGGTAAAAATTATCAGAGTGGAGCCCTCTGATGCAAATGCAATGGCAGTGTCTTAACATCATGGACAGAGAGTGATGTTGTACCAAGTTGGAGCTTTTGCAGATGGTGTAGCTATCAAAGAAGTTGGTGAAGAAACTTTCCACATATGCAAGGAATTGGTAGATGGCGTAGTTCTTGTAAGCCGTGATGCAATCTGTGCCTCAATAAAAGTGAGGATAGTTTCTTGTTTAAAGTTTCTTTATATGCTTCTTTGTTTCTATCTAAGTTTTGCTTATTCATCTTTCTATGAAACCAAGACCCTCACTGTTTCAACTGCATTTCCCGGGAGAGCTTTAATCCTCAAAATAATAGATGTAGGTGTTAGTTCTTGGGATTTATATATTTTTACCCATGTCGCAGGACATGTTTGAGGAAAAAAGAAGCATTTTAGAACCATTAGGTGCACTTGCTCTTGCTGGAGCTGAAGCATACTACAAGTATTATGGTCTCAAGGGTGAAAATGTTGTAGCAATAACTGGTGGAGCAAACATGAACTTCGATAAACTGAGGGTAGTGACTGAACTAGCTAACGTAGGCCGGCAACAAGAGGTCATGCCTCCAACTGTTATGCTAGAGGAACCTGGAAGCTTCAAATGATTTTGTGAACTAGTGGGCCAACATAGATGAGGAACTAGTGGGCCAACGTATCTCACGATTGTCGTTAATCACGAGCTCTGATCTGGGAAGGGGTTTCCATGGGTAGGGGTAGGGGCTGTTCGTAGGGCTTCAGGTTTCGATTTCGCAAGTAAATTTCTCTCTTTTTTATTAATTTTTCCGAAGAGGAATTCTTTTCTATTAATTTTTCTTATTTTCCGTTAAGTTCTGTTTTACTAAAAGGCTCTTATGATTATTGACCATTTGACATGTAACTCTCTTATAAAATTTAATGAAGGATCCCATTTTACCAAAAGGTCCTTAATAGTCCCACGATGTACATAAATTGACGTATCTTTTTCATGTCATTTTTATTCAGATAGTGTACTCATTTTCCTTTTTTTTTGTTTCAATTTTTTAAACTAAAAAAATTAATTTAAAAAAATTGAAACGACTTTACTTCTTTAGAATAGAAACACTTTAGAGCATTCTCATCGTAAAATTCAACTTTAAGTAAATTTAACTAATAAAATACTTAAAACACTCAATATATAATATTAATTATTAATTTGATTAGAATATAATTATTATTAATATTTTAATTAGTAGAACTATAAAATGTGATAAAAATAAAAACTAAAAATATTATTAAATTAATAATATTTTATTATTATCTAGAGAGTAAATAGATTTCAATATAGATGCAAACCAATACTCAAACTTTGTTGAAGTTTAGATTTTTTTATCGTGATTTTTTATCTTTCTTTAACCTTGTATTTTTTTTTCCTAGACAAATAAGCTACTGACATTTTCATATTTTTTTATTTAAATTATTATGTCAGGTGCACCTCAGGACAATTCCCTAGTGTGTGTGTATATATATATATAACTTTAATTTGATTTAATATCTGCATAAAAACTAGCATGTGGCACCGAATCAACAAATTATAGCCGCTTGTCATGTTTATTTGCATTTGGTATATATGGCACCGAAAAAGGTGCAATAATATCAGGAAGAAAAAATAACCTTTTTCTGAAAAAATAACTGCACAAACAAATGAAAAACTACCATATATAGCAAGTTAGATTTATTTTTATCTGCAGTTGAGATAGCACCGAGAAAAGGGCAACAAGATTTGGAAAAAGTGCAAAATGTCGGTGCAAACTGAAGTTGAAGAACCAAACGTCAAGAGGTACTGCAAAGGCTTGAAGCGAGAGATCATCAGATCACAAGCACATAAAACAAGTTTTATAATATTTATTAAAGACCAGCTTGACCAATCAAACTCTTGTAATTAACACTTTGTCTAACAGAAACAAAATGCCATTAAATATCATACTGTTTATGGAACAATTATTACACTATTTAACAAGTAAACGAAATGAAAACGGTTTTTGATGTAACTAATGATTGTTTGCTTTGCATTCTTATAACCGAACATTTCCTTTTTCAGTTAACTATTATTTCCATGGCTTTAAGCTTTTGCTCCAACTTGGGGTCCTTTGTGCATCATCTCAGTCCAGAAATGATGAGCAGCTTCCAACAAATGCACGATCCGGAGATCGCAGCAGAAGTCCTCATGGCTTTTGACGGCAATTCAACTCTTGCAGACTTCGATCCATTACTTGATCCCTACGAGTTCTGCTACGCAGACAACTACAACATTAATCTCCTCCCATACTGCTCTACCCCACCAGAAATCTTTCCTCAAGATGAACTCCAATCCTACCAATACCCGAAGCGCCAGAAGATCAGCTGTGGAAATTATCATAATTACTCGGATTTTGCTCCTGGTTTCTTCTACAGCTATCTCCCAAATCCTTCTGGTCTGCTTACTAAGACAATGCCGGAATTCCTCGCTCCATTGCCGGTATCATCTCATTCCTGCGATCAACATATTCCTGAGAGTTATGTGAAGAATCCCACTAGTAGGGTAAGCTTGTCTGCTCAGAGCATTGCTGCTCGCGAAAGGAGAAGAAAGATAACGGAGAAGACCCAGGAGCTTGGGAAGCGAATTCCAGGAGGGAGTAGGTTGAACACAGCTGAGATGTTCCATGCTGCTTTCAAGTATGTCAAGTACTTGCAGGCTCAAATCGCAGTTCTTCAAATCATGGTATATAGCCTCTAGTAAATTCATTTCCATATTGTTTAATTTCGATGATATATCTGCTCTTTTGATCATTATAATAATGTTTTAATTTTAATCGATATATTATATGCATGCAGGCCGACAAAGAACCATTAATGCATGATACGAAAGAACTCCAAGATCATCTTCTTGCATCACCCCTTATTCAAGAGAAGTTGTACTCAGACGCCAAGTGCTTAGTTCCGAAACAGTTTCTTCAAACCTTAGCTAATGATCTTGAAATCCAATCAAAGCCATTGATGCTCAAGGACATTCATCAGCTGCTGCGAACCAATGCAGCTTGATTTGCATGTTACAGAAGTTTATTTTCGATCGTTTCTCTATTTTCCCTTAGTTAGTCTTTTTTTTTTTTTTTTGGTACATTCTTTTAATTCGTAGTGTCCACTTTTACATCTAGGTGCTAATTACGTCATGTAACGATCACTTCCTTGTAAATTTCTCATTTCCAAGAGGTCACGTGTTACTGTTTTTTCCCTTGCATGAAGATGCCAAATGTTTTTTAATTTTATTTTTTCTAAAATTGGCCGGTAATACAAGAAAACGGGTATTTGTGACTCATTTTAGTTGGTAATAGTTATTTTGTTAGAAATAATTAGTCGCAAATAAACAATACTTTTCTTATACTAGTGTAAGTACATTTCAAATTAGGTCGTGCATTGACAACCGTTGTCAAAAATCGGCAATTTTTTTGAATTTTGATTTAGTACAAGATGGTTAATAGTGTGTTCCGCAGACAATCGATAATCATGATTTGCCAAAAATTAATGACTCCTCGCTTCATACTTCATACGTACGTACATAGTACTATAATTATATACAAAAGATTGAAGTCAGATCGAATAAACACTTCAAATATTGAAAGCTGAATCATGTAATTAAGAGATCGAGGACCCTATCAATGAATTAATTAATTAGTAATTAGTAATTATTTTTTGAAAAAATGCTATCTATATATGTACTTACAATCTTATTTACACAACCTTATACCTTAATATCTTGTCGTGGGAAATAATTAAGAAACGTACGTACTTATATATGTTAATGACCGTTTTTATTATCAACCGTACATGTTTAACTGACAATTTAGTGGCCTGCTTTGGCGGGATCGAGTTGTTTCCATTAATGTCGATCTCCTGATTACACGGTTAATATCCGTTTACATATGAAAGTCGACACTGCTTTGATATTTCACTCCAAATTTATCCAAAAATTGCAAGCAATCCATGACTTAGAGCATGTTTGGGATTGAGTTTGAAAGGTTAAAAAGTGTTTTTAATTGTTTAAAAGCTCTTTTAAAGAAAAGAATGATATATTTGGTAGATTTATAAAAAGTGCTTTAATCCCTTAAAAAAATTGAAAATCTACTTTTTTTTAAAAACATCAAATTGAATCTTTTATCGAAAAGTTCTTACAGATAACTGTATATTTTTAAAAAATTAATATAACTAATTTTAAAAAGCACTAGCTTTAGAGACATATTAACCAAACAGTAAATAACTTTTTGATAGTAGAACTTGTTATTTAAGTTATAAGCTATAAGCTCTAAAGTTATAAACCATATTTCCCAGCACAATCCCAAACAAGCACTTACTTATCTAACTTCTCGTTATCAAAACATACGGTTTTGTAGTTAATAGTTAATAAGTATATTTCCTAATTTTAATTACCTTTCATTTATCCTTAAATCTTCTTTGTTATCAATTACTTACGTATATATACACTACTGTAATAAATCATTAGTAATTATAAGGCTAGAAAGAGAAATACCAAATTATTGGATGTTCATGTGGCGTAATACAATACTTGAAAATAATAATAATAATAATAATGATGATGATGATGACATGATGATGATGATGATGATATCATGACTACAAGAAAAACGATCATTTATAAAAATAATTAAGAAAGGGAGGTTATCGATCAGTCACTAACTGTCCCCACCAAAATATAGGCCGGCCACAAAATTGTTAAACATGCATGGATTGCTCCGATCCCGCATTTCACTGACATCATATATAGTACGTACTCATGATATATGTTAATAACCATTTTTATCAGTTAATAACCGTTTACATATGAAAAACACTGCCTTTTTTTTTTTTTTCTTTTTTTGAGAGATATGAAATACATGATACTGAGCATGTTCAAGCTAGGTGATTTTATTTCACAGAAGTTCGTTGTTTGTTGTAAACTTTGAGGCTCAGTATATATATAATCCCATGGATGTTATTTCAGAGCACATGATACTAAGATCAGATGGCATTACGAGAATTATAATATATCTATTCTATTATAATAAATGGTTAATTAATTGTGAATAGTAATTTTTATTATTTTTTCGTTAACTTTTTTTATTTTTCCATTTAAGTCTTGTTTTACTAAAATTAAGACACATGAAACTCTTGACTATTTAACGTGTAGCTCCTTGTAGAATTTAATGAAGGATTTTGTTTAATCAAAAGGTCATTAAAACCCTTGATCATTTGACTTGTAGCTCCCTTATAGAATTTAATGAAAGATCATATTTTACCTAAAAGCTCTTAATAGCCCCACGGTGCACATGAATTAACGTCCCTTTTCATGTCATTTTTGTTTTGACAGTATACTCTCATTTTCTTTCTTTCTTTTCAATTTTTTTCAAATAAAAAATTAAAATGACTTTATTCTTTAGAACAGAAACGTTTTAGAGCATTCTCATTGTAAAATTCAACTTTAATTAAAATTTAGCAAATAAAATATTTAAAATACTCAATATATAATATTAATTATTAATTTAATTAGAATATAATTATTATTAATATTTTAATTAGTAGAACTATAAAATGTGATAAAAACAAAAACTATAAAAATTATTAAATTAATAATATTTTATTATTATCTAGAGAGTAAATAGATAATCCAATATGGATGCAAACCAATACTCATACTTTGCTAAAGTGTAGATTTTTATTTTTTTTATCTTTATTTTTTGTCTTTCTTTAAACTTTTATATATATTTTCTTTTTCTAGACAACTAAGCTACTGACTTTTTCACTTTCTTTTTTTTATTTAAATCATTATGTCATATACACCTCGGGGCTAACACACCCGAGGCCGTTCCTTAGTGTGTATGTGTGTATATATATATATCTTTAATTTGATGTAATATCTGCTGAAAAACTTGCATGTGGCATCGATTTAAAAAGCTAGGTGCAACAAATTATAGCCGCTTGTCATGTTTATTTGCATTGGGTATGGCACCGAAAAAGGTGCAACAAAATCAGGAAGAAAAAATAACCTTTTCTGAAAAAATAACTGTACAAACAAATGAAAAACTACCATATATAGAACGTTAGATTTATTTTTATCTGCAGTTGAGATAGCACCGAGAAAATGGCAACAAGATCAGGAAAAAGTGCAAAAATTAATGTTGCTGCAAACTGAAATTGAAGAACCAAACGTCAAGAGGTACTACTGCAAAGGCTTGAAGCGAGAGATCAGATCACAAGCACATAAAACAAGTTTTATAATATTTATTAAAGACCGCTTGACCAATCAAACTCTTGTAATTAACTCTTTGTCTAACAGAAACAAAATGCCATTAAATATCATACTGGCCAGAAATGAGCAAACATAAATAACTATATATATATATATATAAATCACATGATTTGCCGTCAAAAAATAGAAATATTCCAGTACTATATGATTTTAGCTAGAAGGAAACAAAATGTCGGGCGTGCCAGCAGAAAAGGACAATAACATAAATGTCAGTTCGTAACCCCAAAACTGCTTATACTACACGAAATTTTAGTTTTAGGGACCAAATAATTTAGGGGTGAAATTTGTTTCATGTCTAAAAATAATTATTAGAGACATTTCGTTTAAAAAAATGGATGAATTTGTAAAAATTTTCAAACGGATTAAAATACATTCGAACTATATTTTTTGAGATGAATTAGATCGTCTCAAAACATCAAAAACGTTTGAATGGTCAAAATACATTCGAACTTGGAATTAATGTTCATTCAAATGGTTTATAATTGGTTCAAATGGTAATATTGGCGGAGAAGTAATTTAAGAAACTTCAAATATGTTTGAACATAAAATTTATTAGTTCGAACAGTAAGGTTGCAAGCTCGTTTGAATAGAACATTTATACATTTGAATGAAACATTTGGTGGGAAATTAAATTAAAATTGGCGGGAATTTTTTTAAACCTTGTTCGAATGAATCATAAAATATTTATGAATTTATAATTAATTTATGACTATTTGAATATTTAAATTAATTATACAAAATAGAAATAGTCATGAATGTCTATACAAAAAAGCACATTTAATACAAATAAAAGATATACACTACTAGGGCAGCTCATGTAGCACCGCCTTGACTCCAGAAATGCATGCCTCAATATCAGTCACTCGAGACATGAGCTTCAACTCAGTCTCTGCAAGGGTAACCCGGACTGCATCAATGATAAACACCCCGCGACCTACCCATAAGATAATTCGTGCCTGGTCCATGCTCACCTCAATTTTGTGTTGTCGATGATTGATGTTGTTGGCTATTATAATGTTCATAATCTTGAGAAAACTAGATAAGTCCACCTGTTTGATGCTCTTGCTCTCATTATAGGGAGGAGCATCTGGACCCATAACCAACTAACGGACCTCATGATTAGTGAGACCATCGATCTCATCAGGCATCACAATATCCTCTTCATCTGCAGACTCCCCATCGCCTATAGGTGTAGACTCTCTAGGCACCATGTTAGGATATGCAGTGGGCAGTTGAGGCATACCTAGAAAATCGTACTGTGATGCCTTGAACGGAGAAAGTGTATGTGTCATCCTCCTAGCTGGCACAACTAGGTTCTCTATAGAATTTAGATACAATATTGATGCAGGTAACGATCTTGTCAGTCCCTTCGTCCTTTTAGTTGATGATTGATGTCCAACCACGATCGAGAAAGATAGATGCTAGAGAATGTCTCTCCAATAGAAGATCTCTAAAATCATCTATCTTCACTTGCCGCTCCAACAAAACAGTCCTCTCTCAGACTTCTTTGCTAGAGGATTGCTTTGACTTGGCCTCTTTTTTTCCCTGAGAAGCCATTGGAATTATGCTAAATTTATGATATAAAATTATGAACAAGGATTACAAAATATCATAATTATAATTGGATGAATTATAATTATATCTAACAATAGAATATATTGAGGAACTGAAAAAGGGAATAATTATATCTAAAAAATTAAAATAAGAAATGTACCGTTCAAATGCTTAATTAGATGTTCGAACTAATATTTTTTTGTTCGAACGATACTAGTCTACCGTTCGAATAGTACTAGTCTACCATTCGAACAATGATGGTTTAACATTCGAACTGTCTGCTATTGGTTTGAATGTTAACCATTCATGTGCCGTTTGAATGCCATTCTGTGAAGATTTAATTTAATAAAAAAACAAAAAAATAAATTTATACTTGGAAATGATCTATATATTAACGATATTCAAAATTAACTAATAGTAGAATAATACATTAATTACTAAGTTTGAATAATTTTAAAACTTAGTAAAAAAAGATTTTAATTAATAAATATTTGTGTAAATAAATTAAAACTTGGTTTTCATTTATATATTAAAGATATTATAAAGTTTTTAATAGTATAATAATGCATTAAGCTATAACTTCAAATAAATTCACAACTTAGTGCCCTCTGAATTATTAAATTTCCTTAAATCATTTTAAATACTCAATTAACTAGTAAATAAAAATGATAGGATTGATTAGCGAAGCTATTATAATTTACAAACCAGCACCAAATAATAAATAAAGTTTTGGGTATTTCCATAAAATATTAAATTTAAAATAACCTAAAACAACAAATCAATTATCTATATATTAAACCAACAAATAATATATTACTACTACAATAGAAGGATATTAGAATATTCAATTATATAAGTGTATTTTTAGTATAAACTAGTGGTTTGGTTTGGTTTACTAGTTAGGACTTGAATGTTAGTATTATTTTTATATAGTATTAAACCTTAGACCTGTCCAAGAGTTTTAGCCAAATATTCTCTTAAATAATGCTTGGGTACAAATCTTGAATTGTCCAAAGTGGACAGTTTGGGATTCTATCATCTATATGGCTGATATATCAAGTCTAAACTCTTATGTTAGTGTTAGGAATTTTGGTTCAGTATTTCCTAACATTCTTCGGGTGTGTGGTCCATAAGTTACTTGGCCCATGGATAGGGTCAAGGACTTAGTGCGACTAGCATTCTTGGAGAATTGTAGGGAAATGCTGTCAAAATTTCAACTAACATGATAGTTTTGGACTGAGTATATATGCGATATAGATGATTGTATCTTGAATGAGATAGGATCAAATACCTTATGAAAATATAAGCATTGAATATGAAAAAGAGTTTATTTCAAGTATCCATGAATTGGGTTTTTTTGAGAGACAGTCAACGAGTAACGAAATTATAATGGAGAAGAGTTGGATGTTGTTGGGAGATAGACTTGGTCGTGACTAAGGAGTATGCACAAGGGGTGAAGTCTTTTATAGAATTTTCTCGTAGGAGTGTTGACATTCAAGGATTTATAAGATGCCCGTGCAAGAAGTGCAAAACCCTTAGTTCATATAATTTGGTCGTACTGGAGGATCATTTATTCGTAAATGGAATCAATCCTAAACACTCATTTTGGGTCTTACATAGCGAACCATTTTCTCAAGGAGTTAAATTTGGCAGTCACTTCAATTAGATGGAGGAATGTAACGAAATCGACATGGATGACATAAATATTGATGTATCTGATGATAGTAATGATAATGGAGAGGATATGGCTGAGATGTTAGGGGATCTTGGTGCATGCATATTTGGTGTAAGGGATGGAGAAGGAACATCTACACAATTATTTGAGGGAAATGAAAACTTTGATAGACTGTGGGAGGATGCACAACGAGAACTGTATGAAAGGTGCACCCATCATACCAAGTTGTCATTCACTATCAGGTTGCTCCATATTAAGCCTATTTGTCGTATTTCTGTAAAGGCTATCAATATGTTGCTAGAGTTATTTAAAAAGGCTCTCCCATAGGATAACGTAATACCTTGTAATTTTTATGAAGCGAAGAAATTGAAGCAAGAGCTAGGATTTGATTATAATATCATTCACGCATGTAAGAGTGATTGTTTTCTCTTCTAAAAGCAATATGCAGAATTTGATTCATGTCCAGTGTGTCATGAGTCAAGATGGACATCAGATAAGCATAATGTACCTTATAAAGTGCTGATAAATTTTTCATTGATTCCTCGACTTTAAAGATTGTTTACTTCTTTGATGACTGCGACAGATATGACTTGGCATCCCACAAAAAGAGTTAAAAATGATCAATACCTCTCACAACCTACAGATTCCTTACAATAGAAGAAATTTGATGAGAGTACCCATGGTTTGCCGGAGAACCTCGCGATGTATGCCTTGGTTTAGCAATTGATGGCTTTAATCCATTTGGCAACATGAGCACTTCTCATAGCACTTGGCCTGTCATATTAATGCCCTATAATTTGCCACCATGGAAGTGTATGAAGGATCCTTATTTTATGATGACTCTATTGATCCCAGGGCCAAGGTCACGAGGGAATGAAATAAACATATATCTTCAGCCAATGATGGCAGACTTTAAAGAGTTGTGGGAACAGGGTGTCCCTACATATGATGCGGCCTTGTCGCGTGAATTCAAGATGTATGCTGCAGTACTTTGAACAATAAATGATTTTTCAGCATACGAGAACTTATCTGGGTGGAGCACAAAAGGTAAAATGACTTGTTTTTGTTTGTAACAAAGATACATAGTCTTAGTGGTTAACAAATGGCCAAAAATTTTGTTTCATGGGATACCGTCGGTATCTACCTCATGATCATAGATGGCGTTCAAATAAAGCAATGTTTGATGGAAGGGTTGAGCGCAAGTCATCACAGTCAGAGTATTCTTGTCGTGATATTCTCACGCAATTGGAAGATGTTTCAAACAACAAGCAGTGGAATTGAATTGGACAAAAAAAAAGTATTTTCTTTGAGTTTTCATACTAGTCTACCTTGAAATTGTGTCACAATCTAAACGTTATGTACTTGAAAAAAATATATGTGAGAATATTTTGGGCACTCTGATGTCAATTCAAGGGAATACAAATGATATAGCTAACTCTTGTAAAGATTTGAAGGAGTTAGGGATAAGATCGGAGTTGCAAATGTAAGATAATGGATCGTCAGCCTATATGCCCCTTGGATGGTATACACTTTCAAGTGATGAGAGAAATCAATTATGTGATTGGTTCATGATAATCAAATTACTCGATGGTTATGCTTCAAATATGTCAAGATGTGTCCGAACTCATGATTAGAAGATAATCGGTCTTAAAAGTTATGACTGCCATATATTTCTGCAGTGATTGTTACCAGTTGGTGTGCGTGAAAAGCTTACTCGAGATATTTGTTAGCCAAATGGGGCAATTTTTCAGGGGTATTTGCAGTAGAACATTGAAAGATGATGCCTTATTAAAACTGGAAGTTGATATTCTAGTGATATTGTGCAAGTTGGAGAGTTTGTACTCACCTTCATTCTTTAATGTAATGGTTCATTTGGCTATAAATCTACCTCGTGAGGCTTTAGTTGCTAGCCCCATTTAGTATAGATGGATGTATCCTATTGAACGGTTTATGGGAAAACTTAAGCGATCTGTGAGGAATAAGGCTATTTTGGAAGGTTCAATCGCAGAGTCATACATTGATAAGGAGTGACATACATTTTGTTTAATGTATTTCCATCGGGTTGATACTAGATTTACAAGACCGGATCAAAATTATAAAGGTGGACAAATGGGAATTTCATTAGTATTTACCGTGTTTTTCCAGAAAGTACGTCCCATAGGCGCGCAAGGAGGCTATGACCTATATGGGTGAGAGTTTGAAAGAGTTTGATAGTATGTCTCGAATAACTACGAAGAGATTGACCACTATTTGAGGTTCGTGATGATCATCTAAATCAATAGTATTTTTAAGTGCATGTATAATAATATAGTGATGATTATCTAAATCAATAATATTTTTAAGTGCATGTGTAATAATATAGTATAACTTGATACAAATTAATAGTTCACATTAACATGTGCAGCGAACATATACATCTACTTCGCACGAATGGTGTAACTGATGTAGAGAAGATGCACAAAGAAGAATTTGTCTCATGGTTTGAACATACAGTATTACTAAAAAAAACATGCACAATTTCTCCAAACTTCATACCTTGAATGTCACTATATTTATATCTGATATTGATATAACTAGAATAATATTTATTGATATAGGTTGTATCAAAATATAGTGAAAATTCAGGTGAAATCTCACCAGAAGTGTATTCTTTGGTAGGTGGTCCATCCAAGCGGGCCATCTGGCCATTACTTAGGATGTTTGGTGCGTGGATATATATTTTATACAGCAGAGAGAGAACAATATAGGTAAACTCAAAATTGTGAGGTTATAGTCGAAGGAAGCCATGGAGATGATAATATTGATTTTTATGAAATTGTGGAAGATACCATAGCATTAAAGTAGGTGAAGGGATATATGGTCTGGTTGTTTAAATGTAATTTATGGGATGTCTCAAATCCTAGGTTGGGAGTACATAACAATGAATATTTGTGAGTGTCAATACATCTTGCAAATGGTATGAGGACGATCCTTTCGTTCTCGCTTACCAAGCAAATCAAATTTTTTATTTAGATAATCAGGAGTATGGAAATCCATGGTGAGTAGTCAAGAAGTTTGCACCAAAAAATGTATATTATTACATTCTAGAGGCAGATGAACCACATGAAGAAGTTGATAGTCCAGACCATGAAGAAGCATATAAAGGAAATGAATCAGACATCAATCTATTTGTTAATCTAAGCCAATATGAAATGATCCTATTGCGTAGAGAATATGTTCAACCGGAAATAATTGAAGGTAAAGTGTCGAAAGAACATGATTCAACTGAAGTGTCTATTGAGGATGAGAGCGACTAGTCCAGCAAAACTGATATTGAATGATATTCAAATAGATATTTGTATAGGTATAATTCTTATAAAATCTATATTGCATCTTTTTCAAATAATAATTTATTATAATTTCAAACAGATATGCTTCCGAAACGCAAAAGAACACGTGAGCTATCCCCACCCTTTACTAACTCCTCGTGTGGTTCACCTGCCAATAATAGTGGCCGAACATCATCAGAACCAGAACAATATACTTTATTACCATATATCTATAAAATAAAATTATTTAATTAAAATATATGCTTTAATTATTGTATATATAGCTGTTGTAAAGCAGTGCCAAGGTAGAGGCACTACGAGGAGTGTCTGCATAGAGAAAGTATGGAAAGTGGGTAAAATTAAAGTTGATATACCTGATGATCACACCGGTGGCTCTGGGGATTCGGCAGCTTAGCTTGCTTCTTATGTTGGTACCCTTAATAGCATGTATGCACTGATGGTTACATCCTCATGGGCTAAAGTTCTCCAAAATGTGAAAGACCACATCAAAAATCATTGTTTGGTAATACGCTACTTTGTATAACATGTTAATTTAAAGAACTTTTGTATTTATACTAATTTTTTATAATTTTTTAAATGACGAGTTTGAACTAAATTTTGGCCGGCGAGAGGATTGACTAACGGTTGAGGAACTGATGTCGAATGCATTGCAAAGGTACAAAGGTCCATGTCATGCACACTATCAGAAGTTCAGTACTATGACAGAGGTGCGTCAAAGTCCATTCCAAGTAATGCCTGAATGGGAGAAAGTTTGTGATATGTTTGAAGATCATGCTTATCAGGTTATTTCGCTACTATCTTTTTTTAATAGTATATGATATATGTATTAAATATATAATTATAATATTTTTTAGCAATGGAGTACAGTGAACCAAGCAAATAGATCAAATTTAACAAAACACCATAATGTGGGTTCTCAATCCTTTCATCGCTTGTCTAAAAAAATGGTAAGTTATTCTAGTCCCTGTTAAATATTAACATATACACTTTTCTGATTTAAGTTCTAATATAGATTTTCATTTTGCAGCAAGAAGAAAATTCTGCTGACTATGATCTGACCCAATTGTATGCTAATGCACATAAAAATTATGATGGTGTTTAGAGCAATCCCGAGGCAGAGGTAAATTATGTAAGTTTAAGTTTCTTTAATTCTATTGTCTAAAGATATTTTTGTTATTTATACTAACTTTGGTGTATCATTCGTAGGACAAGATGATATCTCTTAAGGAAATTGTTGCGAATCCTTCTGATGAATCATCTGTCAACGATGCTCAAAACCTTTCTTGAGTTCTTGGATCATGTTCTGGATATTTGAGGGGCTTAGGATGTTGCGTGAAGCCATCCTCAACATCATCATTCTCTTCTAAAACCAGATTAAATGACAACAAGACTAAGGAATTAGAGGAAGAGCACTTGAGATAGAACAATTGAAGTCTAAGGAAAAAGAGTTACTAACCCAATTAGATCAAGCAGCAGATTTATAGATGAGATTAGAAGAGAGGTTGCAATTGAATAACCAAAAAATATTTGAACAGTTGCAATCAATGATGTCCTAAAACTATATGCCACCACCACCACCACAATGATAATTCATTTATTTTTTCTTTAATTGACTTTATGTTATGATGTTCGTAAACATTTGAACAATTGATATATATGATTACAATTTGTGTAATATTAGTATGGTATTTTTTATAAAATTTTGATCTGTTTGATCAATACTGTTTGAACGGTAAATAACCCGTTTGAATAGTGAAGTACCATTTACAAATCCATTCAGACAAAAACTCACCCATTCGAACGGTATGATAGAAATACAGTCCGTACATCCATTCAAACAATTAAATATTTTTTTGAACAACATTATTATGCAAAACCCCATTAAAACAGAGAATTTTCAAAAATAAAATGTCTATTCGAACAGACATAATTTATGTTTGAACAAAAGTCACTTGAAAAATTTAGTGGTTCAAACTCATATATATTCTGTTTGAACACTCTGTTTGTTCAAACAGGATCAAATATGGTTATCAGTCACGAGAGAGAGTGTTTCCTGGGCGATTCTAGAGGCAACTTTTTTTTCCTGGCTTTGGAAAGTTCAATCCTTCAAGAATTTCCTTTTTTCATCAGTTTGGTCTGGTTTTGTTGGCTAGGGTTGCCTATTGACTGCGCCCTTCACCCCTCCGATGGCTTCTCCGATGGGTCCGAAGCGGCTACTACAAAATCTTATGCACAGACGGTGTGCAAGAAAATAGAGCAATCGGCATTTAACTTCAAATGCACTTTTTGGTTGAAATTGATGGTGAGATGGGCTTCGTTTTTTCAAAATTTGAAATGTCTAAAGCTGCTGAGGAATTCCGGTTTGCTTTGGTGATGAAGTTTATGAGGACTCACCCATCCATTGACAAAATATGACTTACGGTTGTGAAAACATGGAGGCTGATTGAAATACCAATCATCAGGTTTATGGATGAGTATCACGTGTTGATCCAAATGAGGAATGAGAGAGACTTTGTGCATGGTTGGGCACGTGAAGAAAGAACAATGGAAGGTATTCCCTTTCATCTTTTCAAATGGACCACAATGGATCTTCTTACCCAAATTACCCATGCATCTATATCGTACATATTTTTTATAGATAATAGCAACTCAATTTGGTCGATACGTTGGCACTGATAATACGACGCTGAACTGTACTCGAGCTTATGGGGCGAGAATTTGTGTAGAAGTAAACCTGACAACAGAGCTAATAAAGGGTTTTCCAATTGTTTTATCACCCAAGACATGTCTATGGTAGGAGGCTAGTTATGGAAAAGTTGGTTTCTATTGCTCCAAAAGTTTTAGGCAAAGTTGGAGAACATAGGTTGAAGTGATAAAGTAGAGAGAAGGAAAACAGATAGAAGATTCAGAGAGTGGACCACATGTAGAGACGATTAATCAAAGGGAATAGGAAAGTAGTGATGAGGAGTGTGAAGAAGTTTGGCATGATGAAGTCAATGAGGCTTCCCTGAAGTAGGTTTTAGAAACTGCTATTCAAAATGATGATTTGGGACAAGTGCAAACTGAGGCTTTTGAAGACGCGATGAGTACTGATGCTTCCAGACGGATACATATTGAAGCTGAAATTGATATCCTTGATACGTCGGGTAGACGAATACATCAAGGGGAAACAGCTTTCTGCTATTCTTCAAAGAGAAAGGAGGGAGAAATTTTAGTCTTGATGGGGAAGGAAAAACTGTATGAGTCGAATGGGGAAATAATTGCAACTGCGGCTAAATCTAAAAATTTGGATGCTAATGAGGAAAAATCGATAAGGAAGTCCCAACGGGTGCATACCCAATTGCAAAATACCCTTTTATTCTGGAACATCAGAGGATTGATCAGGCCGAAAGGAAGGTTAAAAAAGCTTCTAAAAAAAAATTCAAGATGAACTTGTTTGCTATTGCTGAGCCTTTTCTTAAGGAAGATCACATGTATGTTCTAAGGGACTTTCTGAATTTGAATTACAATTATATTTATTTGAAAGAAGCGTAAGGTGGGAAGTTGTGGCTTTTTTGGAATGACCCCAATATTTTTGAAGTATTAGATTCGAATCAATCCATTTTTGGGTGGGTTGTATTGGATGGGGGAAAGAATTTGGTGACTTTTGTTTATGCTAAGTGCTCTTAGGTAGAGAGAAGAGCTTTATGGCAAGAACTAGAGGAGATGCATATGCCTAATTAGCCATGGATTGTTTTGGGAGACTTTAATGCTATTAGAACGGACTCTGAAAGAATTGGTGGTCACCCACGGCCGCTTATTTCCATGATAGAGTTTAATGATTGTATAGATCGATGTGGACTCATTGATCTCTCATGTTCAGGGCAACGTATGTCTTGATGTAATAGGCATGTTGGGACGTCCAGAAGTTGGGCCAAGTTTGATAGAGTGCTCATGAAAAACTCCTTTTCAGCCCCTTTCCATTCAACTCATTTTACTTATCTCAATCAGAAGTCTACAGACCACTATTCGTTGGTAGTTTATACCATTTTACAGTGTCTAGCATATGGTCCCTCCCTTTTTCAGTTCCTCAATATGTGGTGTTTGCATAAAGATTTCATGTCTTGTGTGAAGGAAGCTTGGACCAGACCTGATGATGCAACAGGACTTATGAAGCTTGCAATCAAATTAAAAAGAATAAAGGTAGCTCTTCGAGCTTGGAACAAAAATATTTTTGGAAGAGTGGAAGAAAATATAAGAGCCCTTGAGGAAAGAATGAAAATCTTGGAAAATCAACTTCAATTGGATTTTTCAGAGGAGATTGAGGCTAATTTTTTAGTGACTAAAATTGAGCTGGAGTTGTGGGAGAAGAGGGAAGCCGTTCACATGGGACAGATTGCAAAGAAAAAGTGGTTAACAAAAGGATATCAAAATTCTGCATTCTTCCATGTAGTCATAAACCAGCCACTTTCTCTATTCCTAAAAATAGCAGTCTAGGCCCCGATGGGTTTGGGTCAGAATTTTTATGTCTTGCTAGGATATCATAAAGGAGGATATCATAGATTTAGCTAGAGAATTCTTAAGGGGTGCCCCCTCTCTAGGTTTTATACCTCCTCTTTTATTGTTTTGATTCCAAAAGTCCCTGAGCCAACAAGCTTTGACAAGTTTTGCCCTATAAGTCTATGTTCCGTGGCTTATAAATTTTTTTCCAAGATTATCATTAACAGACTGACAAGTGTCATTGATAAATTGGTTTCGCATGAACAAGGTGCGTTTCGGCCAGGGTGCAGTATGTTTGAAAATATTACTTTGGCACTAGAAATGGTGCATTCTTTGAATAAAAAAAAGTGTCGGAGGGAATGTGATGGTAAAAATTGACATGACCAAGTCTTATGATAGGTTGAATTGGGACTTTCTTCTAAAGGTTTTTCGGGCCTTTGGTTTTTCAAACAGGTTCTGCCAGCTGATTGAAAATTGTGTAAAATCTCCTTGGTTCTCCACCATGATGAATGGTAATTTCAAAGGTTTTTTCCAATCATCAAGAGGTTTACGTCAAGGGGATCCTCTCTCCCCATATCTGTTCATTATTATAGAGGAAATTTTAATGAGATTGTTGAGGAAGAATTTTGAGGTAGGGAGGATTGGTAAATATCATTATCCTATTGGTGCTCCTCTTATATCCCATTTATTATATGTGGACAATGTTCTTATTTTTGCTAATGGGGGAAAACGCTCCACCAAAAATCTTATGCAAACGCTTGAGCTTTATGAAAAATGGTCGTGGCAGAAAATTAGCAAGGAGAAATTAGCTCTCTTTGTGTCTAAGAGTATTGCTCCAAACCGAAAACGTGCTTTGTTGAGACTTACGGTATTTATGGAAGGCATTTTTCCAGTGATGTATTTGGGGGCTCCTTTTGACTTTGGGCATGTTGACAACTAGGTTGTTTGATAATCTTGTGGAAAGAGTGAGAAAGAAAATTGCTGGTTGAAAATTCAAGTTACTTTCACCAGGTGGAAGGCTGATCCTTGTAAAGCATGTGTTATCAAGTATGCCTATTCATTTGATGTCTGTGATGAAGGTACCGACAACTATAGTATCCTGGATAAACTCACTCCTTGCAAATTTTTTATGGAGGGAGATGGATAACAAAAAGAAGCTCCATTGGTTGTTGTGGAATAAAGTGTACAAGCCTACAAAGGAAGGAGGTTTGGGTGTGCGAGATTTTAAAGAGGTGCAGAAGTCACTTCATATGAAGTTTGCCTTCCATATTTTATCCATCAATAATTTGTGGACAAAATTCTTCTGGGCTAAATATTTCTGCAATGACCATGTTTTATTATGAAGTGGGCATCCTACATATTCCCATTTTTGGAAGTCGGTTATTTCTGCGCTATCGAAAGTGATGGAAAATGTAAAGGTGTTGGTGAGAGGCGGGAATGCATCTTCATGTTTTGACAGGTGGCTATCTACGGGCTTATTATAAGCTAGAGTTCAAGATATCGACAATTTTAAGTTGTGTATTAGTGACTGTTGATTGAATAATTCTTGGAACATAGAATAATTAAGGGATTTAGTTGGAGTGGATATGGATTTGGAAATTATGCAAACAATTCCTGGGTCAGATATAGTGATTTGGAAACCCTCCCTAGATGGTAAATTCTCAACATCTACGGCATGGGAGGTGATTCAAAACAAGGTCAGAATCTTTTGAACCACAGATGGTTTTGGCACAAAAGTTTGCCTAAACTGATATCTATTTGCATGTGGAGAACTTAATTGGTTTAATTCTTTGGCTATGGACGAGAGAATTTAGACTAAGGGTGTGTCCTTAGCTTCGGCCTATAATTGTTGTTCACAGTGTCAAATTGAGACTATTGATCACATTTTCTCATGGAGAGAGATAGCGGCTCGGGTATGGTCTTATGCAAGTAAAGAACTAGGAGTACCTTTTACACGACTTTGGGAAGTCTTATGTTGGGAGTTGAGAGGGCTGAACTATACGGTTACGCACCAATTTCGTGAGGCTAATTATGCAGCGGATTTCTTAGCTAAGGAAGGTGAAAGGGGAATAAACAAAATCTATAATAACCCTCAAGATTTCCCTCGGTATTTAAAAGGCATTATCTGGCTTGACTACTTGGGGTTACCTTCATTCTCATTTTAATATTTCTTGTTTTGTCTTGGTCTGTTTGCTTTTGGTCTAATCTAGGCTTGTTTAGAGTTCTTGCGTTCCTTTATAGGCTTGTTTAGTTTGCTTTTGGTTTTTGCTTATAGGCTTGTTTAGATTTGTTTGATTGTTTTTGGTTTGGTTTTGTTTGATTCATATTTGGGAGATTTGTTTTTTAGTTCTTCATTTGTAAACTTCCGAATGCTTGGCTTGTTATCACGGTATTCCTTCGCCATAAGTGAGAGTTTTGTTAATAAACTTGGGACAGGGCCACTATTGGACATATGGCTACTAGCTCTTTAAAATATATATATATATATATATGGTTATTAGTTCAAATAAATATTCCATATTATTCGAACCCAACTTTTTCCATTCGAACAGATTTTTGAGACGACATTTTTTTTGTCTAAAAAAAATCCTGTTCAAATAGTTTCGACTAGTTCCTCCCAATTTCATCCCTAAAAATGATTTTTTGAGACAAAAATTGATTTTCATCTCCAAATACTTTTTGAGACGGTCTTTCGGAGACAAAAGAGAGATAAAATTTCTTCATCTCCAAAAATGTTTGGGGACAAAATTTAGGTTTTTTGAGACAAAACTTTTTGTCTCAAAAAATGTAATCGATCTCTTGTAATATTAGTTGCGTGTGATAAAGATAGAAGTGAGAAGAATATTTTATGGTCAAAAAATTATTTAGCCACTAGTTTGGACCGGCTAGATTTGACCAATGAAAAAGAGGATGGCTAAAGTTACTGTACAAGTGTTGAATTTGATGTAGATGTATTTTAATCAAATTAGCTAAATTTTAGTTAAATTTATTCGTAAGTTGATTCATTTGTTTATATTAAGGTAAACTAATCTTTATCTTATGCATTTATGTTCGCTTTTGATGTTCACGTCTTTTATTTATACACTCTGGTTTTTCAATATGCATTTGAATTTTAAAGATATAGTCTATATATATAAATATATGTATTCTTCTCAAGATATGCGAAAGCGGAAAAGTAAATCTAGTCCAAAAGACGCCAGGAAAATTTTAAAGAGATAGATTCTGAGTTTATTAACAATAGTCGCACTATACAATTATCACTATCCCTTCAACAACCCTATAATAAACCACTGAAAGTTACTGTGGGTAGAATCCACTATACTGGAAATGTTAATAGTCTAATAAAGAATTTTGAACATGAGGAAAGATACTGGAGAAAGTATTCTAAGAGACAAAATTGTTCATGTTATGTAATCTCAAATGGAAATTTGGATGAAGGATGTAACGAAATAGACAGCCAAAACGCAACTCTACCAAGACTAAAAGAAGTCGGTCATACTAAAAAAGGTGGTCAAAATGCATGGTATCATTTACATTGACTATGACGAGTGCAACACTAAATGATTTTCTATTTTTTTAATGCCTTTAAATAACAATCAAAGCTCCACTACATTTAGATCATCATGGGAATCCGATGCACATAACTAGGACAATGGCATATCAGTTAATGGTTCACAGAAGCATGGTTTCCTAATGAATGATGTCGTAGCAAATGAATCGAACAATTCCCAATATGACACTACTGCTTTTCACTCTACACGGTTCAGTTTGTGCATCAGAACTACAGCAAGAATACGTTTTATACCACCTACCAGTGTTTTGACTTTGACATATCCAATGATGATAGTCCAACCCGAGAATCCAGTGAAATTCCTTCATTGATGATTATCGACCCAAAAAAATATAAAAAAATAGCACTACACCTTGGTCAAAGCTACTGATCTGGTTTAGTGAGAAATACAAAAGATGACTTTCCCGTGCTCAACATAAAGTCTAAAGGTTGCCAATCAAATCCTATATATCAAAACCGTTTTAATGATCCAAAACCTTATATTCCAACTATTCCAAACTATTCATCCTCATTACAAGGTCAAGACAAAACTGAAATGGCATCGAACAAAGCAATTTACATGAATTGGATTAGTTGGGATCATTTTGAGGCTTGGATGGTTTTTAAGGAATGGAGCCATGATTAGCAGATTAGTGAAGGCATATGATATTTATTTGTCAATTATAACTATGTACTTTTTAATTTTATGTTTGTTAGCAATTTTCTGACAGTAATTTATTTCATGATGAATATGTAATGTATCAATGCATTACCATTTTGTTATAATTACTAGCAATTAAGGATTCTACTATGCTTAGTTGAAACGTTTTCCATACCATGATTTCTTTTCCTTTTTTTTTTTTTTTAAATGCATGCCACAATTTCTGGTCACTTGGCCGCCGGTCTCAATTTACATTAGTTGGTTATATTCTTTTGTATTTGTTAAAAGTTAAGTTACCGTTGTGTGATAATACGGCATTCAAACCAAAGAATTAGGGGAAAAAATGTAGGCAAAAAAAATAAGCGGTTGTAGTTCCCCAATTTTTGAAGGATACCAACACTACAAGAAATCGGGGGTTTTGCAAACAGATTCCAAATTGGATGATTCTTCACTGGATTCATGGGAAAAAAAATCAGGAAGTAACTGATTGACATGTTTTCCAATTTAGGAGTGCTAAAAAAAAAAAAAAAAAAAAAAAAAAAAAAAAAAAATCAAAAAGAAAAAACCATGTCTTCTGAAAGAAGTGCAAAAAAGTGAAGTGAAGAAACTGTGTAAAATGGTGCAACAATATCAGGGGAAAAAAAATTCATTGAAGAAATGGTATAAAACATGAAGATCGAACTTAAATTTAGGAGTGCTGCACATTCTCAAAATAAATGGAAAAAAAATGAAACTGAAAAAATGTTTAAAAGGGTTTAAAGTATAGTTCAAATTTCAAAATAGTGCTCAATATGGTTGCAAATATGTAAAGAAAATACATTTTAAAAATTGAGAGGAGCGCATACATTTGAAACGAAAAGAATGTTTAAAATGAGTCAAAACATAATAAAAATTACAAAACAGTACCATTTAAATTTGTCAAAAAATATTTTAACAGTTGTTGAAAAATGGAGAGCAGCATACATGTGTTAGGAATGTGAACATTCACTATAAAATGTTGTAAATATTTATTGGCAATTCGAGGTGCGAAGGCCTCCTATACTCTTAATTGATTGGAAGAAAATGATACCTCTTTCATTTATCTGCAGGAAATAAATAGACACTACAATGTAACTGCCCACGAAAGGCTATAATGTAACTACCCATATTATACTATTATAGACGTGGTAACAGGCCCACTAACTAACTGGCATCAAATAAATAACTGACCAACTAAGACTTAACCTACTAACTAACCACGATAAGGCATAAGCCCATTATGAAAGAACCATTCCACGAACCAGAACATTCAACAGAAGACACCGCTTAACAATCTTAAGACAAAATATGAAACATAAGGGTCAAAACCCTAAAGCACATAACAGAGATCCCCTTCCTTACAAAACCTTGCCCTCAAGGTTAGGACGCTGCCATATTCTGAGAGAAATGAGGTCTTCCCACGTTGTGTTGTCTTCTCCCATACTTGTCCATTGCACCAAAACCTCTAGCCCCATTGTATTGTCCCTTTTCTTAAGCCTTCTCTGTAATATCTTCTCTAGTTCGGGCGCAAGAGCCCTTTCTGTAGTGGCAATCGGTAAGGTAGCACACGGTAAGACCCCATATTCCAGATTCCTTTTAGACAAGTATGGGAGTGGACAAAATCCCCTTCCTTAAACTCCATGTTTCTCCTTTTTAAATTTGCATAAAACTTCATTTTTCCTTGTGCTTCTTGTAGGTTCTCTCTGATGAGCATCGTGATGAACTCATGGGACCGTAACTCCTCATCCATAGCCTGTACGTTCGTAGATCCTGTCTCATATGGCAACATTCGAGGGGGTGGTTGGCCATACACAGCCTCGAAGGGTGAAACCTTCGTTGATGTGTGCAATGAGGTATTGTATGAGTATTCTGTAAGAGGTAACCACCTTATCCAGTCCTTTGGTCGATTACTTGAAAAGCACCTGAGATAGCACTCAAGCACTTTGTTCATGGCCTCTGTCTGGCCATTGGTTTGGGGATGATATGCTGTATTGAGTAAAATTTTGATTCCACAAATCCTGAATAGCTCATTCCAAAAGCTGCTAGTAAACACTGGATCTTGATCACATACAATGGTCTAAGGAATCCCGTGCGGCTTAAATATATTGTCCATGAAAACCCTCGCCATTCTCATTGCTATGTATGGATGTGTAATGGTTATGAAATGAGCATATTTGCTCAATCTATCCATTACTACCAAAACAACAGTTTTTCCTCCTAAGGGAGGCAACCCCTAAATAAAATCCATGATGATATCTTCTTAGTTCTTTATAGATATTGGCAAGGGTTGAAGCAACCCTGCTAGGTGGAGGGTTTCAACCTTGCTCCTCTAACATACATCACACTCCCTGACATGTACTCGGACATCACTTCTTAAACCATGCCAGTAAAACTCCATTTTTATTCTGCTTTGTGTTTTCTGTACTCCAGTGTGGCCCCCTAATAGACTATTATGAAAATGATGCATGATCTATTGCTAAAAGGGAACCAAAGATCTGAGATGTAGCCTTCCTTTATAGAAAAATAGCTCATTTCAGATTTGGTAATGAGATTGGTCCAAGGCTCCATGATGATAGTGGCTTATTAGCTATTGTAACATGGGGTCCTGTTGGTAAGCCTTCTTTAACTCTTCTATCCACTGTGCTTATAATATACTAATTGCTTGCACTTGCATTGTAACTTTTTTGGTTGGGGTGTTTGTGGTATTTGGTTTTGTGGTGGATGGTTCTGTGGTAGTGGCATGTGAGGTTTGGGATGGGTATATGGGTAATTCTATTGGGTATTGGTACTGTATATGGGAGAGGGCATCTGCCACTACATTGATTTTTCCAATCTTATATTCTACTGTAAAATCATACCCCAGTAACTTGGAGATCCATTTCTACAATGCTGGTGTCCCAATCCTCTGTTCCAACAGGTATTTAAATGCCTATTGGTTAGTATGTACTTTGAAGAACTACCCCAATAGGTAGTGCCTACATTTCTTCATTGCTAACACCACAACCAACAATTCATTTTCATATGTAGAAAGACTCAATGTCCTCCCTTTTAGAGCTTGGCTAAAATACGCTATAGGTTGCCCTTTCTGCATTAATACTGCTTCTAAAACTTCCCCTAATGCATCACATTTCATAATAAAAGTTTTAGCAAAATTAGGCAACCTTAGAACAAGGGAACTTACCATGGCCCCTTTGAGTATGTCAAATGCCTCTTGTGCCTTCTCATTCCAAAGAAAAGCATTCTTCCTTAAGAGAGAAGTGACTAGGGTTGCTATAGCCCCATGCCCCTAGATAAATTTTCTATAACACCTAGTAAGCCCTAAAAAACCCCTCAATGCCTTGAGATTTTTAGGAACTAGCCAGTTTTGCATTGCAGTCAGTTTTTGAGGGTGTTCTTACACCTTCTTTTGAAATAAGATCTTCAAAGTACTCCACCTCCCTACTACCACATATGCATTGAGACCTTTTTGCAAAAAAAAATTCATTTTGTAGAACTTCTAACACCCATGTAAGATGTTGCACATGATCCTATACAGACTTGTTGTAGATTAAGATATCATTAAAGAATACTAGTACAAACTTCCTCAAATATAGCCTAAATACTTCATTCATCAGTCCCTAAAAGGTTGAGGGTGCATTTGTAAGCCCAAAAGGCATCACCAAAAATTCATAATGAAACTCATGGGTCCTAAAGGTAGTTTTAGGGATGTCATTAAGATTCATCTGTATCTGATGACATCCTGATCTTAAATCCAACTTAGAAAATATTTTAGCCCCTCCTAACTCATCAATGTTAGGAATTGGATACTTATCTTTGATTGTGTCTTTGATGAGAGCACGGTAATCCATGCACATCTGCCAGCTTCCATCTGCTTTACTTACTAGTAGCATGGGTGAAGAGTATGAGCTATGACTGCTCCTTATACTTCCACTTCATATCATCTGAACCACCAGCTCTCTATCTCCCCCTTATGATAATATGGATACCTATAAGGCCTTACACATGTCGGTTTGGCCCCATCCTGTAGTTGTATCTCATGATCAAAACTCCTAGGAGAGGGTAAACCCGAAGGTTTAGCAAACACTCCCTTAAACTTATCCAAAACTGGTTGTACTTCTAGTAATATATTATACATGGAATCTTCATTGTTTCCAATCATAATCTACAGCCTCACTCTTTTGGCAGTGCCCTTTTTGAGTTTTGTAATGTGGTCCTTCTTGGCAATACAATCGATAGGTCTTTGAATACCCTGCAGCTTCATAGTCTGAGTTCCCCACTGAAATTTCATGGTTAGATTAGAAAAATTCAAGAAAACCAAGCCCAAACCTCTTAACCAATCAACACCAAGCACTAAATCACATCTTCCAAGAGTTAATTCATACAAATTAACCATAAAAGTAAAATCCTATAACAAAATAGAGACTGTCTTACATTGACCAAGGCAAGGAAGAGTGGCCCCATTGGCCACTTGGACTGTTAAGTAGCTATCCTCCCTTGACAGCTTAGCCTTGCTTGCTACATTATGGATCTATAAAGCTATGAGTACTACCTGTATCTAGTAAAACCAAGACTTTTTGATGGTTAATCTCCCCTAGGAGCCTCATAGTTTTAGGTGCTAAAGATCCAGGTATAGCATGTTGGGATATTCCCAAAAATTCTCTCACTTCCTCCTCCTTAAATTCCTCATATTGGATCACGGCTAATGCATCTTGTTCTTTTTCTACTTCCTGGTTCTCTTCTTCCTCATCTCCCAAACCCTTAAGAAGGAATATTCGAGGCCTACTACATCTATGCCTTGGATGGTATTTCTCATCACAGTAATAGCACAGTTTTTTCTCGCTTCTCTCCTGTATTTGAGTGGGGGTAATTCTCCTTATAGGAAAGTTGAGCTTTCTCGTAAGATTGGGTAGTGGGGGTCTTGGGTTTGGTTGGTTAGGATGGGGAGATAGTCTTAGTATGAGGGGTGGTGCAGGTAGTTTGCGTTGGGTATTTGAAGTGGGAGTATGGAAGATACTTATTCTAAACTCCTTTGTTACTCCTTTAACTTTGTTAGGCAGTTCTTCAAACTGAGTTTGATACTCTTCTAGTGTATTGGTTTGCCTTAATTTAGTGAATTTCCCAACTGGATCCTCATATGTTGAGGGTTCAAATCTCACCCTTAAAGCTATGGTAAACTCATCCCAAGTATCAACTGATTAAAGAGTACCATGAGAGGGCTTTACCCTCCATGTGGAAGAAGGCAATTTTAATCCTTTGGTCATCTAGGGTGCTATAATAGAAGAAAAACTATTTTGCCTTTAAAACCCACTCATTATGTTCAGCCTTATCAAACTTTAGAAATTCTAATTTGAGAGACCTTGCGTGTATACCCCCATTTTTCTCAAATAAAGGATGGTTACTAACTTGGTTCTTCTAATCGTTCTGCTGATTAGAAGATCCCTTCCAAAATTATGGCTCCCGAACATCCCCACAATCTATTCATAACTTGAGGCCAAGTTATTTAACCGCTGCAATTCAGCATCTAACACACCTTTTTGTTTCTATTATTCTTCTCGCAGGCACAGGTTCTCTCCCTTCAAAGACGCCATTGCCTCATCCAAGTGTGCTTGCCTAGTTCCTTCAGCCATGTCGCAGGTGATGACTTGCATAATTTAGTATATTTTATCACTTCGTAACTTTAAAATTTAGTCTAATTTTATTTATTTATTTTGTTAATTTTAGGCTTCATTTTTATTATTTAAATTTTATTTTAGGTTTGAAGAAAATAAAGATATAAATTTCACCAGTGCAATTTGAGAATAAAGATCAAGTTTGATTTTTTTCAAGATGCTAAAGATAGAAGGGATAAGTTGATGAAGAAATAAAGTTGAAGGATCCTAACGACACATGGAATTCAAGCCTGAAGATAGAGAATTTGAAAAAAAAAAGAAAAAAGAGAAAGAGATTGGACGAAAAAGTAAAAGAAAAGGAGATGATTTGCATGTACGTGAGCCCATTTTAATTTTAATGGAATACTTTGACTTGGTCTTCATGGAATCAACAAAGCTAGATTTGACTTGGCATGCAATACGGGACATTTTGGCTGGCACGTAGAAATGGATGGAAGTGAAAAAACCGGAGATTTGATCTACTCTTGGCTGGCACGAAACAGACGGCATTTTGCTGGTAATGAATTTTTTTTTTTTTTTGGGCTTGGCTCTTAGAGAAAAAAAAGACAGATTAGAAATTTAATTTCCTTTGGTTTGGAAGAGGAGTTGCAACTGTGAAGACGCTGCTGCGACTAGGAGGAGCATTTTTCAGTGTTTATTTTCCTTCCATTATTCTCAAAAAAATTATGGTGAATTCGTTTATGTTGAATTAAATTTATCATGAACTAAATTTTATTTATTCTAGGAAAACGATGTAATCTAGTTCTGAACTATGCTTGATTTTCTATACTAATTTAAAGCAATTCTTTCTTCGTTTATCTGATTTATTCTGAGTTTATTACTTATAATTAACTAGTCATTAATTAGATGATTTTAATCTTGTGATTTGCTATCGAAAGAGTGAATTATGGGATAGATCTTGAATATTTCGGCATAGGTAAATATAGAGATTGAAAGACTTGTATGAACCTATGTAGTATTTAAATCATTAGTCTTATTGCTTTCTTGCTTTATTAATTTGCATACTCTTGTATAAAATGATGAACAAGAATAATTTCCAATTGACTATCGAAAGAGGCTTTTGGATGAATTAGAGATTTGCCAATAAACAAAAAGAATTAAATTCAATTAGTGAGATGAGTAAAGTATAGTGAAAAATTATGTGAAATCAATTTCCTAGAAGTTTTCTTTTCTATTAATTTGATCTTCGCACATCATTTTTATTTTCCTTTGCATATTTTTCTTTTTATTGATTTTATTTTAAATTGTAATTACAAAAGTCTTAGTGACTTCTCTAAATAAAATCAAGATTAGTATAATTTTAGTATTTGTCAAAAGTAAGTTACCAATTCATGAGGACGATACTCTTCTTATCTTTTTACTATAAAACTACGATACTGTACACTTGTAGTTTTCCACCGATCAGTAGGAACGCTGCACTAGATACCACTGTTAGGACTGTGCCAAGGCCTCCTGAACTCTTAATTGATTGGAAGAAATTGATACCTCTTTCATTCATATGCAGGAAATAAATAGACACTACAATGTAAGTAACCACGAAAGGCTATAATGTAACTGACCACGATAAGGCATAAGCCCACTATGAAAGACCCAGTCCACAGACCAGAACATGCAACAAATGACACCGCTTCACAATCTTAAGACAAAATACGAAACATAAAGGTCAAAACCCTAAAGCACATAACAAGAAGTGAAATGAAAAAAAGGTCTAAAATGGTTTAAAACTTAGGAGTCATGCGAGCATGAGAAATGGTCCCGATAAGGTTAAATGTCTTTTTTATTTTTTATTTTTACTTTTTTATATATTTTTTTATATCTTTAAATATTTTTAAAAAAAATCACAAGATCATTAAAAAATAGTTACTTAATTACTAAGTACAAGAAAAGATCTCATAGAAATGCTTGAGACCCAAAATCGGATCCAAGCATTTCACAAAACTTAATCTAGAATACAAAACCCCCGTTAAATTTGTGAAAAATTTGCGAAGAAAAATATTTTAACATGTTTAACTAAAAGATTTAGAATTTTAGAGCACTGTTTAGATAAAAATGATTTTGAGGAATCATGATTAGCAACAAATCGGCATAACAATACATGCATCAACACATGTTAAACTCAGGAAGAAAAAATAGCCAGTTCACGTGTTTATTTGCAGTCACCAATAGTTACTATATTGCGCAATAGTTACCGCTCTATTTGATTACTCAATAAATTTTTTTAATTTAATAATTAAGGAAGTGATTTTTAGTGTATTAATGTATTTTTATATTTTTTAAAAATATTTAAAAATAATAAAAAAAATGAGAACAAAAAAAATTGGAGGAAAAAAAAAAAACACGCACTACTTTTACAAGCACGCTAGCGTTACTCATCACCAAAAAGGAGCAACAAAATGAGGAAAAAATAACCTATTGACGTAGAGAGTGTTGTGCCCAGGGCTACCTAGAAAACAAACACAAAATAGATTAAGACAATTTTTAAGTGGTTCGGCAACTTGATATTCAATGTGTTTGTACAAGAGTACAAACACTCTCTCAAAACAACTCTCTATCTCTCAAATGGCACTACAAACTCACACTCAGAACTCTTCTTGCTGGATAATTTTTTCTTCAGCAATCCTCTCCTATTTATAGGAGAAGATGAGTTTCTCCCTCCACAAAACATAACGTAGTGGAGGGTCACATACCATAGCTGGAGATGCTAAATGCTTTCCAATGCACATGGGCGGACCTCAACAATCACTCCCTCCACCCAAGTGTGCCATACTAGGGTACTACATGTTGCATCCTTCTAATGATTGCACCCTCTCATTGAAATGTTCGTTTGTTTTTTTGCCATGAATGTTTTCTGCTATCAAATGCGCCCTAAGACACCAATGCACTCGTAGGTACTTAGCAGTGTGAGATATTAATCAAGTCCAAGCAGTGTTGGAACTTGATCCCAGTGATGACTTTCGTCAATATATCTACTGGATTATCTTCAGTGCCAATCTTCTGAAGTGAAATGTCCCCTTCTTCTAATATCTCACATACGAAGTGGAAACAGACATCTATATGTTTTGTTCGAGAGTGATACGCTTGATTCTTGGCCAAATGAATTGCGCTTTGACTGTCACAGTAAATGGTAACCTCTTGCTGCTTAAAGTCCAAGTCTGTTACCAATCCTTGTAACCAAATGGCTTATTTCACGGCTTTCGTTACATCCATGTATTCAACCTCAGTAGATGATAGTGCAATTGTAGACTGCAAAGTTGATCACCAAGTAACTGGTTCTCCAGCCATAGTGAACACATATCCAGTTGTTGATCGGCGTTTGTCAAGATCACTTGCATAGTCTGAGTCAACATATCCAGTTATTAGATTATCTTAACTCTTCTTGAATTTCAAACCAATATTAACGGTCCCTAAAATATACCGTAGAATCCACTTAGCTATATGCCAATGAGCCTTTCCAAGATTATGCATACAGCGACTAACTAAGCTAATGGCCTGGGAGATATCAAGTCGTGTACACACCATGGCATACATTAAGCTTCCAACAATACTTGCATATGGGACATTCCTCATGTAGTCACAGTCTTCATCATCTTTAGGTGACTACAATGTACTGAGCTTGAAATATGGGGGCCATAGGAGTACTCACCGGCTTCGTCTTCGAGTCGATGTTGAAGCGTTGCAGTATTCTTTTCAGATACTGCTTTTGAGTAAAGTGAACTGTATCTTTCACCCTAGATCTTTCATTTCCCCAATACTATCCATGCTTCTCCTAGATCTTTCATTTCAAACTCATGACTCAACTGAGTTTTTAAACTATTTATCTCTCCCTTGCTTTTACATGTAATTAACATATCATCTACATATAAAAGCAAATAAATGAAAGATCCATTTACAAGTTTTCTGAAATATACACAGTGATTATATTGACAATGAGTGTATTTCAAGTCCATCATAAAGCGGTTGAAACACTTGTACCATTACTGATGTGACTACTTCAAACGATAGAAAGACTGCTTCATATTGCAGATCCAATTTTCTTTTCCAGCTTCCTTAAAATCTTCTGGTTGAGATAGATAGATCTCCTCCTCTAGATCACCATGTAAGAAATTTGTCTTCATATCTAGCTGTGCTAAGTCAAGATCATATTGTGCAACCAAAGCTAGCAATATCCGGATGGATGAATGCTTCACAACAGAAGAGAATATTTCACTATAGTCAATTCCCTCTATCTGAGTGTAGCGCTTGGCTACGAACCTAGCTTTGTATCGCACTCCATTTTTAGTAGCTTGGTCATCGTTCTGATTAAAGATACACTTACAGCCAATTGTCTTCTTTCCTTGTGGAAGCGACACAAGCTCCCAAGTTTGGTTCTGGTGAAGAGACTGCATCTCTTCATTCATCGCCTTTGTCCATCTGACTTGTTCACTAGACTATATGGCTTCTCTATAAGTGGTTGGGATCTCACCTCATTCAGTTGGTAGTGCATATGTCACATAGTCTGCAAAACGTGTTGGTACACTTGTCTCTCATCTCAGCCTATTAGTTGCTATTGATTCAGGTTGTATTGGAGGTACTGTGACTAGATTATCAACCTCATCTTGTCCTTGCTCTCCATTTGTTTCTCTTGAATCCTTTTGAGTGGAAAACTCCACCTTTTGCGAATCACCAGGTGTTTTGCTATCATGGTTGCCTTCATTGGAGTCTTATGCTCATGTGACTCGTTGAATGTTACATCTCTACGGATAATAACCTTCTTAGACTCTATGCACCAGAGTCTATACCCTTTTACACCAGTACTAAAGCCTAAGAATTTTGCTTTCTTGGCTCTAGGGTCAAGCTTACTTCCTTAAGTATGATAGTAAGCAGGACATTCCAAAAATGTGTAAAGAGTCATAATCAGTTACATGAGTACATTTCCACATTTCAATGGGTGTCTTCTCGTCATTGGCAGTTGCGGGTAGTCGGTTGATGAGGTGGCAGGCATATATCACAACTTTAGCCCAAAATTGTTTACTAAATCCAGCATCAAGTAACATACATCGTAGTAAAGCACGGTTCATCCATTCTGTCACACCGTTCTGCTGCGGGTACATCGTACCGTGAAGTGTCTGACAATTCATTCTCTTCGACATACTTCCATAAAGGAGTCTGAAGTGTACTCACCTCCATTATCAGATCTGAGCCACTTGATTTTTCTACCGGTTTGAGTCTCAATCATTTTCTTCCAATTAAAGAAGATTTTCAGCACTTCATCTTTATTCTTCATCATATACACCCACATACGACGAGAATAATCATCTACAAAAGTTACAAACCAATGCTTACCTCCCAAAGATGCATTTTGGGTAGGTCCCCAAACATCAAAGTGTACATAGTCAAGTATCCCCTATGTATTGTGTATAGCGGCTCCAACTTGATCTGTCTCTATTTTCCCAATACACAGTGCTCACAGAAAGATAGTTTACTAGTCTTGGCACCTTTGAGTAGGTACGATGTTTGCAAATCTTTTTCTCCAGCGTGTTCCATACGCATATGCAAAAGACTGGAGGTGTTTGCATTAGTCTCATCTAGCTTCTCACAACATGTAGAAGCTCTTCCATAAACAGTACTTCCTTGCAAGAAGTACAAGTTTCCTTGCCTCAAACCCTTTATAGCCACTTGAACTCCTATTACTACTTTGAGAGTTCTGTCTTCAATGGTGATTCTGAATCCCTTTGAATCTAGAGATCCAAGTGAGATGAGATTCTTCCACAAGTCTAGAATGTACTGAACTTCTGTCAAAGTCTTGACACTTCTATCATGCATCTTCAACCGAATGCTACCTATTCCATGAGTCTTATAGGCACTATCATTGCCCATAAGTACTGCTCCACCCTTAATCTTTGTGAAATCAGTAAACCAATCTCGATTGGGACACATGTGATAGGTACATCCGGAATCCATAATCCATTCATTGGAATAACAAATGGATGATGAACTTGTTAAGGCAAAATCTGACTTATCATTTCTGTCCACGACATTGGCTGTGGTGGGTTGATTCTACTATTGTCCCTTCAGCTTGGGACAATCCTTCTTCCAATGTCCTTTGTTGTGACAAAAGGAATACTCGTCTCTGGCGAGTTTTCTTCCGACTGATGAACCACGTGATGTGGCCCGGGTTTTCAACTGAAAACCTTTCTTTTTTCCAGGATACCTCGACTGTGGTCTCCCTCTTGCAGTTAATACTTTACTTGATGTATCTAGATGTACCTGCTTATCTTTTATGCGGTACTCATTACTAATTAAAGAACTAGATACATTGTCAAAACTGATCTTTTCATTCCCATACAGTAGAGTAGTAATTAAAGGCTCATATGTATCAGACAAGGAATTTAGCAAAAGTAAAGCTTTATATTCATCTTGGATTTCAACATCCAAGTTTAATAAATCAGCAAGAATTTGATTGTAATTATTCAGATGTTCAGACATAGAAATACTTTCACGAAACTAGAATCCGAAGAGCTTTTTCTTCAAGTGCAAACGGCTCTCAATGCTTTTCTTCATGAACTTATCCTCCATTTTTTGCCAAAGTTCCTTTGCATTTGTCTCTCTCATGAAAAAATACTTATCTTCTTTGGTAAGGCATAATTGGATTGTACTACAAACTTGAGTATTAAGCTTCCTACAATCATTTTTAGTCATATCATCTAATCTTTCTTCTAACGCAATATCCAACTCTTTTTGGATCAAAACGTTCATAACTTCGCATTGCCACATGCCGAATTTGCTTATTCCATCGAGCTTCTCAACTTCAAACTTGACATTTGAAATTGTGGACCTACGCCCAGAGCTATTGACATTTCCAGAGTTCCTATTTCTTCCAGAACCTTCCATATGAATTTAGAAAACTTTACAAAAAAAATTTCAAAATTCTAACCGTACAGATGAGTCCAAAATGATCCAAATAGTTGGAAAGTACTATTTGATTGTTGAAATCGGACTCCAAATGGCTTAGATCAAGCCCAACAAGGATCTAGAAAAATAGACGGTGCTGATCACTTGTGTGTGGGGTACATGCGCTGAGCATGGCGTTTGGTCGGCATGTGGAGTACACGCACAACAGCTCCTTGTGCGCGTGGGGGGTGCATGAGGCGCGTGCTATACATGATCAGAAAACTCCTTAGGGCGCGTGGGGAAGTGTGTCTCATGCGTCTTCAACCTCCAGTGCACGTGGTGGCACGTGGGCCCGTGGGTTTCAGTCTTCTTCTTCATTTGGCTGAGACTGAGGCACGTGAAGGCCACTCTACAACTTCTAGAGGCGCATACAGGCTCCTTCGGTGTTTGTTTTCGATGCCATTTACGGCAACAGATCTGTCTTGATGAGAGGAACGTTGTAGTGTGATCAAAAGTTGATTTCGATCAACTGAAATTTTTTGGGTAGCACAAATCGAAGCTCTGATACCAATTGTTGTGCCCAGGGCCGCCAAGAAAATAAATACAAAATAGATAGAGACACTATTTAAGTGGTTCGGCAATTTGGCTACGTCCACTGGAGTGGAAACTTGATATTCAATGTGTTTGTACAAGATTACAAACACTCTCTCAAAACAACTTTCTATCTCTCAAATGGCACTACAAACTCACACTCAGAACTCCTCTTGTTGGATGATTTTTGCTTCAGTAATCCTCTCCTATGGGCTTCTCCCTCCACAAAACATAATGTAGTGGAGGGACACATACCATAGTTGGAGATGCTAAATGCTTTCCAATGCACATGGATGGACCTCAACAGAGAGAGCACCGGAAAAAGACAAAAAATTAGAAAAAATTGCAAAATGTCAAACGGTGTAGAAGGAATTTGAAGAACCAAACGTCAAAGGGAAGTGTATATATATATATATATCAACAAATTTCTAAAGACCGCTCAAAACATGTACCTTTTATCGTCACTTAAGATTAGGAAGTATGGGCAATATTAGTCAAACACGATGGATAAAGCATAAAAGGATGCTATGATTAGTAGAGATTTTATTTTTAATAAATTTGTGTGTTCTAATAATGTGGTATGTTGAAAGTTAACGTTTATATTAAAAGTTTGTAGTATTCTTAATCAATTATTTTGGAAGAGTTGGTTTAAAATAATGAGATATATGTATATTTATAAAATTGGAATCTATATCCATGAGCAGTTCTACAATCCTACATCCATTGAGAATGTAGCACGAGCTCGGTCTCGAGATGACCAAAATTTTTAAATATTCTTTAAAAAAATTCATAAAATCACTAAAAAAACATTTCCTTAATTATTAGATAAAAAAAATGGGGACCATATATATCTTGTGGGCAGGGCTACTATGTCACCCAGTTATAATTTTTTTTTTTGTTTTTCTTTTCATATTTTTTAATATATTTAAATATTTTTAAAAAATAAACAAAATACAAATACACTTAAAATCATTTCCTTAATCATTAAGTAAAAAATTAAAAAAAATAATCCCGATTAGTACACTTGAGTGGTGCCGCTTGGGTGGCATAATAGCATTTTCCATATCTTATTAAGCCTAGCAGTTTAGCTATATCTATACAACGACAGTAAGCAATTCTTTGATCCATTCAGTTACTGGGCATTTTATGCAATGCCGATGATCCAACGTGTTCGATCTCTTTTTGCTCTTGCTCTTCCAATTGGATTCCATCACTTCTCAGTTCACCGAATTCCAAAGAGACCCTGAGAATCCTCATCCTTTTTTCAATCTCTCTCTCTCTCTCTCTCTCTCTCTCTCACACACACACACACACACAAGAGAAGAAGATTTACACACTTTCAGAACGAATCCATTTGATCTTATTAGACGAGAATGATCGATTTTAGTTTTCTCGGGGTACAAGATATTTGGTTGATTCGCTCTCTTTCTTTTTTCTTTCCTGTTCAAATTTCTGATGGCATCATTTCCTTTCTAGCACGAGTGCCTTCCAGAAGTGCTGCGAACAGCTTTCGAGACCTTTGACTGGAGAAGATGGGAAGAATTACGTTTGTTGATCAAGGAAGAATTTGTCTGCATTTGAAAGTAATGGTACCATTTCTTGGACCATAAATCTTGGGTACACATGCCAAGCTAGTACGAATCCAGTTCATGCTTATCTGTTATATATGATTTATTCTGTTATAAATGCTTATCTGTTACACAATCTATTATGTCACGTATTTCACGTAATATTTACTGTTACATAATATGCCATGTTGTGAAATGTTGTCTATTACATGTTATGTCATACTACAAAATATTTCTATCTCAAGTAAGTCATGTCTCTCAAGTTACATTCAAGTCATGTTATGTGACGTCAAGACTTCTGTTCTTTCGTATTCCATCACTTTTTATCTTGAATACAGTTGTGCATTTTGAGAACAGTTCAGCTTCAGTTATCAGTTAATTTGTACCACGGTCAAGGATGATACGCGCTGCCTAGTATTGCGGTCAAGCTTATGTGCTACCGAGTACTAAGGTAAAGGAGTATAATCTACCGTACTACAGATTGTTAAATCAATCAATTTATGTTATGGTCAAGGATGATACGCGCTGCCTGGTACTACAGTCAAGGCTATGCGCTGCCAAGTACTATGGTAAATGAGTATAATCTACCGTTATGGTAAGTTATATTACAGTCAAGGATAATATGCACTGCCTGGTACTACGGTCAAGGCTATGCCCTGCCGAGTACTACGGTGAAGGAATATAATCTACCATTAGTTTAAATTATATTACGGTCAAGGATAATACACGCTGTCTAGTATTGTGGTCAAGACTATGCACTGCCAAGTACTATGGTGAAAGAGTATAATTTGCCATACTACAGAGGGATGATATGCACTGCCTGGTACTACGGTCAAGGTTATGCGCTGCCGGGTACTACGGTAAAGGAGTATAATCTACCGTTATTTTAAGTTATGTTATGGTCAAGGATAATACGTGTTGTCTGGTACTATAGTCAAGGCTATGCGTTGCCAAGTACTATGGCGAAGGGGTATAATTTGCCGTGCTACAAAAGGATGATATGCGCTGCCTGGTATTACGGTCAAGGCTATGCACTGTCAAGTACTACGGTGAAGGAGTATAATCTACCGTTATGTTATATTATGCTCACATACATGTTATGTTCATGTTCACGTTAAGTTTCATGTTCATATTCATATCATGTTATGTTTACGTTCATGTTATGTTTACGTTCATGTTATGTTCAAGCTCACGTTCATGTTATGTTATATTTATGTTTACATTATGTTTCAAGTTCACGTTCATGTTATATTATGTTTACGTACATCTTATGGGCAATATTAGTTAAACACGATGGATAAATCAGAAAAGGATACTATGATTATTAGAGATTTTTTTTTGTTCAATAAATTTGTGTGTTCTAATAACGCGGTATGTTGAAATGTTAACATTTATATTAAAACTTTGTAGTATTCTTAATCAATTATTTTGGAAGAGTTGGTTTAAAATAATGAGATATATGTATATTTATAAAAGTGGAATATATATCTATGAGCAGTTCTACAAGCCTACATCCACTGAGAATGTAGCACGAGCTTGATCTCAAGGTGACCAAAATTTTCTTATCATTATATTTTTAAATATTCTTTAAAAAAATTCATAAAATCACTAAAAAAATATTTGCTTAATTACTAGATAAAAAAAATGGGGACCATATATATCTCATGGGCAAGGCTACTATGTCCCCCAGTTATAATTTTTTGTTTTGTTTTTCTTTTCATATTTTTTTAAATATATTTATATATTTTTAAAAAATAAAAAAATATACTAATACACTTAAAATGATTTCCTTAATCATTAAGTTAAAAATTAAAAATTAAAAAAAAATTCGCCATCAGCACAATTGAGCAATATTGCCTGGCAGCATTTTCCGTATCTCGTTAAGCCTAGCAGTTTAGCTATATCTATACAACGACAGTATTCAATTCTCTGACCCATTCAGTTACTGGGCATTGTATGCAATGCCGATGATCCAACGTGTTCGATCTCTTATTGCTCTTGCTCTTTCGATTGGATTCCATCACTTCTCAGTTCACCGAATTCGAAATAGACCCTGAGAATCCTCGCCCTTTAAATGGCTATCTAACAGACATTCTTGTTTTCTGTCCATTTCATTTGTTTCTCCGTTATTCATTTCCATTTTTGTTTTGATTCTCCACTTGTAGAACACAAATCCTCTCTTTTTCTCTCTCTTATTGTCAGCCATCCCTCCCTCCTGAGTTCTCTTTCCAATTCATTGTGGGTAGATGCCGTCGATACTGCGACGGTGACTACTATCTGCAATGCTGTCGTTTGAGGGAGGGGGGAGCATATGGTGGTGGAGTGGAATCGGAGAGGGAGAGAAGTGGCTATACGTGAGAGTAAAACAGGGCATGACAAATAGGACAAAACAGGGCAATGAATGACCAAACAAAAGGAAATGCAATGGGAATAAATCACAAGCAAGAACCATGAAATTAGTAAGGAAAAATTAAGAGAAAGAACAACAATGTAGGCTCATGGACAGACCTACAAATGGAGAGAAAAATAGATAAAAAATAAATGCTAAATAGAAAGAGATCTACACGGTTTTACAACAAAAAAGAAACAAAAAATTAAAGACATAGAAATGGAGCCAATACCAGCCAAAAATGGAGGAATGAGTGGCAGTGTTTGATGACTAGCAGAGGGGAAGAACTGAAAATAAAATGGAGAGGAAGAAGGAAAGTAGCAGATGGCAACCCAATGAAAAATAGAGGAAAGAAAAGAAATAAAAAGAAGAAGGAGAAGAAGAGAAGCAGTAGCCGCACGGATTGAAGAAGGGGATGAAAACTAAAACGGAAAGGAGGTGGAGAAGCAATGGCATGCAAGAGAAAAAAGGGGAAGAAAAGAAGAGATGAAGAAGCCTTAGGGGCTGGACCAAACGAAGCCGTTTGGGGGGATTTAGTGGGTTGGGTTGAAGGCTCATGGCTTGGGCCCAAAAGAAAAATAAAACACACTCAAATAGGCCCCGTCCAAAAATAGAAGAGTCAAAGAAAAGAAAAAGGCATGATAAAAAAAATTAAATAAGAGGCAAATAAAAACACTACAACTCAATATTAATAAAATAAAATAATTAAAGTCTAACATTAAACTAATTTAAAGTGAAGAGCAATTTAAATGCAAAATAATAATTAATACCAAGAATGCACATCAAAATAAATTTCACAACTTAAAAATCATAAAGTAAATCCAATGAAAAATCCGATAAATTTAAAACAAGTGAAGCCTAATAGGTAAAGCTTAATTGAAATCATATGATTGATCGTTGAAAAGAGCAGACAATAAATTGACAAGATTATTGAAAGCTGACCCACTCTCTCTATACTACTCATTAGTAATACTCATGAAGGTGACAACAATTTATCTCATAATTAAGTAAACACTGCTGCTAATTAAAGAATTAATTTGAATAAAAAACTATTGCAGAATTAATCACATTTTTTTATGTCCGTAACGTGGTACTGTACATGTGATAACCCGCTCCTTCTTTGTTCTTTAATCACAAGTTTTGATCCACGTGCTGAGTTTCGATGGGGTGTTTTAGATATCCAGTGGATTTTAAAGCAAGATAAATCATTTAAAGCTTATGAGTATTTTAAATATTCTGAAAATATTTATATGTGATATTTCCAGTGTTATTAGAATAAACTTGTTTTTAAAGTAACACAATTATAATATTTTGAGCTCTAAAAATATTATAATTGTGAAAAATTATTTAAATTAAAATATTTTAATCATTTAAAAATATTACAAGATTTAACCTTACATTGAAAACTCTAAATTAATTTAATTAGTTTTATTCTCTTTTAGTAATTAACGAGACTTCATCATTTTAAATAATGAAGAAGGAATATTATTTTATAAACTTTAATTTATAAAATAATATTCTATCTTAATTCCACTTAGTGTTTATGCATTTTCAAATCAATGTTTAAATTTACCAATAGATCATTTTGAAGATCCCGAAACGAATGACCTAGATTAAATACCCAAGCCCTTCTCTTTTCCCCTCACTTTTCACTTTCTCCGCTCTCTCTCTCTCTCCTCTTCCTCCCTTGGGCGCAACATGCACAACTTCATTATGGCCGAACCAGTCCTTCATCCTAGCCATTGCCACCACCAGCTGCCCAACCTCACCTCCACCACCGGCTGCTCCTCCTCTTGCAGCTAATCCATCCCCACTGGTGGTGAGTCCTATCGACAACACCCTCTCTCTCCTCCTCCCTTGAATCAAATGGTTATGAAAGCCCATTTATCTCCTCCCACTGCCGCCGTACGCGGCCAACGTGGCCACCAATAGCTTCACCAACTCATGAGCTTACTCCTCTTGCATGGCTTCACCGTGCACAGCTCCTAGTGCCATCGTGTGTGGCCAGCTGGGCCACCAAGCAGCACCAGCGTGACCTCTAGCCACCAAGGAAATACCGGCACCCCTCCAACTCCCCCACGAGCCTCTCTCTCTCTCTCTCTCTACCCGAAATGGGTCTCTCTTAGCTTAGATCTTCCTTCGACGGCCCTAGCGCCACCGTGCTCCACCTCCTCTACCACCAAGCACTTCCACCAACCTCCTTCCTCCCCGTAGCTTCCCAAAAAATTTCATAACCTTCCTCCACCTCAAGCACCCTCACTCTCTTTCGGGTGCACTGTTCACGACGTGATGTCGCCATGCTCTGCCACCTCAGACCACCACGAGGTCATCGTGAGTCTTTCCAAGACCACGCCTAACTGTTCCCAAACTCAAACTGCCACTTTACGTGGTGGACAACCACTGTACATGGCTAACTGCCACCGTACACAATGTTAACCGCCAAGCACAGCTCTTTCGACACTTTGATCGTGATGGGCAACGAGCGACATAAGAGTTATCCCATCGATGGTATAACCCTCTATCTCTCGTTATTTATTATATATGTTAGTTAATAGGTTGTGGACTATGCTATTAGTCTTGTGACTCCCCCAACTCCCAGGTACGGACACGTGGAAATCGAGGTGTCCTGATGATGACAACACGGGTCACACATCCTATCGCTAAGTACTAAGTGTGTGTACATGCAACATGTGTATAACAAAAATAACCCAGCGGTTCATAAAAGTCAATCAACTAAGTGACAGAATTTTAAACATAGAATTAAAATCAATCTCGCTTAAACACAAGTATATCAAAAATATTACAATTGACCAATGTAAATATAGTACAAATAAAAAGCAATGATCGAAAGCAAGAAATAAATCTCAACCCAATAGTGATCCCCGATCACTCCTCCGGCGGAGCCGCCTTCTTAGGCTAAGCCTCCTTGTCCTCTACATCAAAATCTACGGTACCAAATACGGTACCGCAGGTAAGTAATAATCCAAACACCCACAAGATAAAAGTATATTAAAACCTCAACAACATGCATGATCAGGATGCAATATGCATGAGATCCAAAAATGATCATGTTTAAAAAATAATCATTTTCCAACAGATGCCAAAAATCTCATTTTTGGCCCAAACATTTCCATTAAAAACATTTCATAGTCATTATGCCAGATAATGACCTAGAATAAATCCTTTAATACAAATCTCACCATTATCCCAGATAATTGCCCAAAATAAGAAATCCACCATTTTTCTAGAAAATGGCAAAAAACCACTTATAAAAACACAGCCATTTTTCCAGAAAATGGCCCACAAATATCCGTTAACCAAAACTCACCATTTTCCTAGAAAATGACCCATATCCAATATCAAAACCAGTTCCAATTATTATATGCACCCTGATCTCCCCTATGGATCATCCGCACACTCTGGCTCTTATGGCACACCGCAGGTAATGGCTACGCATGTGACATCTATACGAGCGATACCGAACTCCGCACCCAGCATGTACCATGACCATGCATCTTCTAGTCCCCTCCAGCCAAGGAACCACGGATTTGGCATGATAGCGTTACCTTATCGTCTGATCCCTTTGTCGCCCAGTGACAACCCAGGGGATGTCACTCAATATTTTCCACTCCCTAGTGACCAGAGGAGCTCCATCGAGATAATGCTCCATCTTGGCTTGTGGTCATGATATACACGCACCCAAAAATGCATTTAGATGTGAAAACCTAGTTTTCAATATCTAACACATGTACATGCATGCACCATGTAATGCAAATGACAAGACACAATTATCCAACATCATCCAAACATAAAATAACTCCATCCTCAAATCCATTCGACCCTCGAACTCCTCAGACTTAGTTCGGCACAACCAACCAACACTGTATTATTAAAGCAATAAAATTTTTAAATCTTAAAAGAGGTTTGGAAAATACTTAGTGCTATATAACAATTTTTGAAGGATCAATGGGCTGCAAAAAGTAGCAAAAAAGCAACGTAAAAGTTTACAATACACTATGGCCGTGGGTTATAGAAATACCCACTTTTGAATGGAGACGAACCAAGGCTTAGGATTGATAGGGAACGACGGTGGAAGTGAAAAAAGGCCAAAACGGAGTTGAGCTCATGGGGTTTGCTACAACAACAAATCGAAGCTGCAAATGGGTGGGTTAGGTTGGCAAGAGGTTAGTGATGAAGTAGTGAAGAAGTGGTGGCCAGAGGTGGAATGACAGCGGTGAAATGGAGGAAAAACTGTGCGGCTTGGAGGAGCCTGGAGCCCATGGCGGCATGGATGGGGTTGAGATTTGGTGGGGAGGTTTACCAGTCAGAGGGGAGTCGATCGGTGAGGGCGGGACGAAGGAAACGACGGAAGCGGAAGAAGGAGAAAGAGAGTGCGTGGCATAGTTTTAAATATCGTACCGTAACGGCTGGTATGGTTGGAATATTCCGTACCAGCCATCGGTCTTGTACAGGTATTGTACCTGTTTCGTATCGGTCTGAATACCGACCGATATTTCGGCCTGTACCGACCGGTATTTCGGCCTTCATTTTTTTTTTCATTTTTTCAAATTACAAGCTTATTTTTTGACCCCCAATTTATACCAGACTATTTATAATTTATATATATATTTATGTATAAATTATTCATATATAAACTATTATTTTAGAATATAATTTATATATATTTATACATATAATATATTTATATATGACTATCGCGAAACAGTACACAAAACGGTACTGGTATCGAAATATTTCGTTCCATTGCCTTGACCGGTACGGCATCAGGTACGGTATTCAAAACATTAGTGCGCGGGGAGAGAGAGAGAAAACCAGAAGAAGAATGAGGGAAAAAGAAAGAAGAAAGGAAAAGAAAGAGGAAGAAGGGAAAAAGAAAAGATGGGGAAAAGAAATGAGGTCCAATCCTCACCTCTAGGGTCTAGAAACTGATCCAATAAAAATAATTTTAAAAGCTATAAATTGAATAAAATAATTTAAACACAGTACCTTGCTAAAATATAATAATTAACTAGTAAAAACTAACAAAAAAAAATTTAAATCCAAAAAATAAACTAAATTAAATTAAATAGCAATTTAAACACAAAATAATAATTAATATTAAGAAAGTACCACAACATAAATTTCACAACTAAATAAATCCAATTTAAATTCGATAAATTTAAAATAAAAGAACCAATATGTTAATTAAAATAAAATACTCATTCAATAAAAATATACGTAAAAACCGGGTATCACATTCCCCCCTTAAAATAAATTTCGTCATTGAAATTTATGAAGTCAAACATCAGCGCCAAGCAGGATACAAGGTACAACTCAGATCACTTAAAAAACATACCATCAACTATTCCCATACAAGCATGAGTAATGCTCTCCCAAATTTACTGCTATAGACGATTTCATCATACCTGCACTAGTCTCCTAGTGGTATATCACTCCTAGTACTCCTAGGGTGGCTATGTAATTGAAAATCTCCATTTCTACAAGAACTTTAATACAACACCCAAAGAATCCCAATGATTATTACCTTTACCCAATAAACTGCTCTAACCTCAATTAACTCCTATGCTATAACATCCAAACCTTCATTGTATACTACACCTCAGTAACCTAATAGCCAGCCACTCCCACAATTAACCATCCATAAACAAATTTGCGCAACCAAGAGGCTGATCTCCGATCACAAGCATCTTTTCAAAATTTCAAGTCACCACTAATTTCTCAAAATCAGTACAAAAGTTGATCACCTAATTATCTCCAAAAATCATGCTTCCGTTGAGGGGGAGCAGCAGCATCAAAGGGGGAGCATAGCGACACAACTGAAAAAAAAAGAAACTAAAAAACTTTATCTGTTTTATGTTCTGTTTTCCAGTTTAGTTTTTTTTTTTTTTTTTTGTGTGGTTGTAATGCAGATATAATTTGGCATGTGTTTTGATTAGGATAACAGTCAATTCTATATTTTATTAAATCACGACTCTTTATACTCTTCTATATTTTTTGTGATTTGATAATTGATATATTTTCAGGGAATTTACATTCATCAAACTGGTTTCGTCATTAATCCACCAAAGCGGGAGATTGTAAAGGCAAAAATTAACTAGGATTAGATGAGTAAATGATAAGACTTATCATATCTTTTTATTTATTATTGTTGGATGAATGTAAAAATAATTATTGATTTGTATCTGAACAATGCTGAGTCTATCCAGAAGTTTTAGGAGTTGTTTAGATAAGTCCCTGAAGTCAAAATCGAGTTATGATATTTTTGCACTTATCCAGAAGAAATCTGAATAGAGTTTAGTCTATAAGAGAAGAAGTTATCACGAAATGTTAGCAATCCGTCGGGACGTGTTTTTGCGTCTGTTGCTAACCGTCAGCAGAGTCCTACTGTGACTAGAACTCTTTCCAGACCTTCTATTTAAAGGGATTCGGTTTTGTATCTTCTAAAGGACTTTGAGCCACGAATTTTAGAGAGGATATTCTGAGCGTTTATGAGAGAAAATCCACTTGAAAATTTTCATGGGATTTTTCATATCTTCTTGAGTGTGATGGTGCTTTGAGGATAACGCAACATCGATTGAATTTCAGCCTCTGGAGTTCCAGAAGGGAAGTCAATATTTGAAGATCACCAGAGATTTTGGCAGCTACTGTGGTTGAAGACAAATGGGTCATTTGTCTAGGCAAGTAAGAGAGTCGAATTGCAAAGGTTTTGTAATTGATTATTGCTTGCAATTGTTCTTTAAATAATAAGATTGACTTTCCTGGGTTTGGCTGCCCCGTAGCGTTTTACCTTTAAAGAGTTCTTTATAGGGTTTCCCTTCGTAACCAATCGTTGTGTCTTGCAAGTTTCATTATTTATTTTAAAAAATTTGATCCGTTTCATAATCCTGATAATTGAGATCTAACTTATTTATTCAAGGAAATTGGTAGACAATTTCGTGGTTTTACAAGGGTACGTTGGGAATTTCAATTGGCATCAGAGCTTGGTTCACTCTCTCGAGTGTGATCCGTGCCCCTGCAATATGTCATTTTTAATGACTTTTATGCTAAACTAAATGATATTGTGAATTTCAGGTTTAATCTTGGAGAAAAGGTAGAAGATTCAAGAGTTGTAAGGAAGATTCTAAGGTCTTTACCTGAAAGATTTCGACCCAAAGTTACTGCAATTGAAGAAAGTAAAGATCTGGATGCAATAAAGGTAGAGGAACTGGTAGGTTCTTTGCAAACATATGAATCTTCACTTTCTCAAAAAAGAAAGGGTAAGTCCATTGTTTAAAGAATATAGAAGAAAATTATAAAAATGTTTCTGATGAAGAAAGTCTAAATGATGAAGAGATTGCTTTACTCACTAGAAAATTCAGAAAGTTCATGTTTAATAAAGAAAATGGTAAAAAAAAACGAGGAAAAAATGTTCTTGTTAAGAAAAATGAATTTGAAATTTGGAAGAAAGAAAAAACTGAGAAAAACGATAGAGTTCAGTGTCATGAATGTTCTGGGTATGGTCATATAAGAATTGAGTGTCCAAACTTCAAGAAAAACAAAGGGAAAGCGTTGAATGTCACACTTAGCGATATTTCAGATTCTGAAAGTTCAAACTCATCTTCTGATGATGAAAAGTCTTTTATGGCTTTCTCTACTATTGTGAATGATTTTCCTGAAATTACACTGACAAAATCTGAAAGTTGTTGTGATTACAGTGATTCAAATGTATCAATTGTTGATGCTGATCAAGAACTGAGTTTACAGGAGGCTTACAATGATATGTGTGAAGAAATGAACAAATTAAAGAAACTTAACAAGAAGCTGTATAAGAAGTTCACTGATATGAAGAGTGAGAAAAACAACATGTCTAAAACTTTAAAAATTTATGAGAGTGAAATAGCCAGATTAAAGAATCAAAATATTGCACTAGAAAAGGAATTGGAAAAGGTTGAAGAAAAAACAGCAACACAAAATTTAGAAGAAATGTTGAGTTTTCAAAAACTGAGTAGTGACAAAATTGGCCTAGGGTACACGACTTCTAAAGGGAAAGAAAAATTGGTCTCATCATCCGCTGCTACAACCTCCAAAGGTATTCTTTTTGTTAAAGGAAGTCAAGGTAAGAGTTTTCAAAATCATGCTGAACTTAAGTCAGTTTATTCAAAAAATCTGCATGGTAAATTTGTCCCTACATGTCATAAGTGTAGAGTAGTAAGTCATATAAGACCACATTGTTTTAACATGAATCAAGTGCAGAAATTTGAAGGAAAAAGAAAAGGGAAGAGCCTACAGACTCAAGTTGATGACATGAGTCAACAAATCAATTTCATAAATCTTAAGCTTTGGAAACTAGTAGATATTTGCCTTCAAAACAAAGAAAAACACAAGTCAAAACTCAAGACAAAATGAGTGAGAAAGAAAGATGTAGTATGTCTTGTTGCTCACACAGCACTTAGATCAATGGAAGATTTTCTATGGTACCTGGACAGCAGCTGTTCGAGGCACATGTCTGGAGGCAAAAACTTATTCAAGAAATTTGAAACATCTCATGGAGGCACCGTGACCTTTGGAGATGGGAGCAAGGCTGTCATAGAAGGGAAAGAGAGTATTAAAATACCAGGACTACCTGTGTTGCATGATGTTTTATTTGTTGATGGTTTGAAAGCTAATTTACTCAGCATTAGTCAGTTTTGTGACAATAATTTTTCTGTACAGTTTTCAAAAGATGAATGCAACCTATATGATAAAGGTGGAGAATGGGTCTTAAAAGGTGCTAGAACCTCAGACAATTGTTATGGAATTTCTCCAAAACCATTGGAGAAATGTCATAGAGTCACACTTGATGAAGCTGAATTATGGCATCACGCCTTGGGCATATTAATTTTAAAAATTTATCAAAAATCTCAAAAAGAAAAATTATTGATGGACTGCCCAAGGTAACAAAGGTGAAGAAAATAGTGTGTGGAGCATGCCAAGAAGGAAAGCAAACTAGAGCTCAACACAAAAAGATTTCTCATATTCTTACCTCTCGGCCTCTTGAGCTATTGCATATGGATTTGATGGGTCCAACACAAACTAAGAGTCTTGGAGGAAAGAAGTATATCATGGTGATTGTAGATGACTTTTCAAGATTCACATGGATAATGCTCTTAAGAGAAAAATCTGAAGCTTTTGATCTTGCCAAGAAGCTATTCAAGACACTACAAATAGAGAAGGAAGTTTCTATCTCCAGAATACGCAATGATCATGGTCGAGAATTTGAACATACTAATTTTACTTCTTTTTGTGATGAACAGGGAATACATCAAGAATTTTCTGCACCTATCACTCCACAACAAAATGGAGTGGTGAAAAGAAAAAATAGAGCAATTCAAGAAATGGCACTAACAATGTTAAGCAACAAGAAGAGGGCTTTATATTTTTGGGGAGAAGCTGTGAATACAGCAAATCATATCTTGAATCGAGTGGTTCTAAGAACTGACACCAATCAAATACCTTACAGTTTGTGGAAAAATAAAAGGCCTACGGTAAAGTATTTCAGAATTTTTGGTAGCAAATGTTATATTCTGAGAGACAGAGAAAACAATCATAAATTTGAAAGCAAAAGTGATGAGGGATTGTTTCTTGGCTATTCCTCCAATAGTAAGGCTTATAGAGTTTACAACTTACGTACACAATCTGTTATGGAATCAATTAACGTAGTTGTGGATGACATTTCAGTTGAAACGACCATGAAGGAGCTTGAAAATATGAAGGAACTGGGGCAGACCAGTGGAGAAGACTCACAAGTGCAAAATGAGGAAGATCATATAGAGGAGACGTCACGAAATCCACAAAACAAAGAACCTTCTTCAAGAATCACTCAAAATCATCCTAAAGAAAACATTCTCGGTGAGCTAGATGAAGGTATGAGGCTTAGAAGAAGAGTACTAAATCAGGTTTCTTTTGTGTGTTATTTGTCACAAGTTGAACCCAAGAAAGTCGAGGAAGCATTAAATGATGAAAGTTGGGTCAATGCTATGCATGAAGAACTCCATGAATTCACTAGAAATGATGTATGGGAGTTGGTTCCTAGACCAGAAAATTATAACATCATTGGGACTAAGTGGATCTTTATGAAAAAATTCAATTAGCATGGTACTATTGTGAGAAATAAGGCAAGGCTGGTTGCACAAGGTTACACACAAGTAGAAAGGATTGATTTTGATGAAACATTTGCTCCTGTGGCCCGGCTAGTATCTGTCCGCATTCTACTGGCACTTGCTTGTCATCTAGACTTCAAATTATATCAAATGGATGTCAAGAGTGCCTTCTTAAATGGAGTGTTACAAGAAGAGGTATATGTTGAACAACCGAAAGGATTTGTTAATCATCTCTACCCTAAATATGTTTACGGGTTGAAAAAGGCTCTGTATGGACTAAAACAAGCACCTCGAGCTTGGTATGAAAGGTTAACAGCTTACTTACTTGATCATGACTCTGTTAGAGGACAAGCTGATAGGACTTTGTTCATAAGAAGATCAGGTAAACAACTCTTAATTGCTCAAATATATGTTGATGATATAATTTTTGGAGCAACACTCAAATCTCTTGCTTATAACTTTGCAAATGAAATGAAATCTGAATTTGAGATGAGTATGATTGGTGAGTTAAATTTTTTTCTTGGGTATTTAAGTAAAATAATGTAAAGAAGGAATATTCATTTCACAATCTACATATGCAAGAGATCTTGTGAAAAAATTTGGAATGGAAGGAAAAAGCAATGCTCGTACTCCCATGAGCACTTCAGTGAAAATCAGCAATGATTCCACAGGTAAAAATATTGATCTCACTCTTTATAGAAGCATGATAGGAAGTCTATTATATATTACAGCAAGTAGACCTGACATAGCTTTCAGTGTTGGTGTGTGTGCTAGATTTCAAGATAATCCTAAAGAATCTCATCTTACTGCAGTAAAAAGAATCATAAAATACCTTAATGCAAGTGTTGATTATGGGATATGGTACTCAAAAGACACTAATCTTACACTTGTTGGCTATTCGGATGCTGATTGGGCTCGGAATGCTAATGATAGGAAGATTACTACGGGTGGATGTTTTTATATAGGGGAAATTTTGTAGCTTGGATGAGTAAAAAGCAAAATTCTATTTCCTTATCTACTGCTAAAGCTGAATACATAGCTGCAGGGAGTGGTTGTACTCAACTTTTATGGATAAAAAAAATGCTTTATGATTATGGTTTTTCTCAAGATACTATGACAATATATTGGGATAATTCAAGTGCTATAAGTATTTCCAAAAATCCTGTTCAGCACTTCGAACCAAGCACATTGATATTAGACATCATTTTATAAGAGATTTGGTTGAGTCTAAAATAATATCCTTAGAACATGTGTCTACTGAATATCAACTGGATGACTTGTTTACTAAACCTTTAGATGGACTTAGGTTTGAGTTTTTAAGAAAAGCCATTGGTATATGTGATACCAAGTGAGAGGTTTTCTATCATACTAGTTTTAGAATATTTTCTTCTAGTTTTTTTTTTTTTTTTTTTTTTAATTTGATGCATGAATGTTTCTGTTTTTTTTTTAAAAAACAAATATATAATAAAAAAATTTAAAAAAAAATATAAAAAACTGGGTTGTTTGTTTTCTTTTAAGGTACATGTTTGACACATCAAAGTTTGAGCATGTATGAAATTGCCTTAAAAATTATTTTATCTTATGTACTACTCTTCTTTGTGCAGTTCTCTTTAAGTATACTAACCGTATAGGTCAACTTGGCGAAGTTCATTTATAATGCACTGTGAGGAACCTATATGTAAGCATCATATAATTAATGTGTTTCTTTTTAGATGCTCATCAAGGGGGAGTTCATACATTGAATTGACTAATACTAGTTGAACCTAGTACATATACAAAGCGCTCTCTTCTTGCCAAACACAAAGAGTGATCCATATAGAAAACGTCGGTCTTAATTCATTGCGGAAAAAGACAAACACCCTACATGGATCTACCACCTTGAGTTCTTACAAAAAAAAATTGTTGCTCTGATCATTATGGAAAAAGATGAGCAACCAACATGAACAAAGGGGGTGTACCAACTAGTGTTTGGAGGAGATGCTCATGTATCTAGGGCCTAGCATAAAGTTTGACTTTTAAGGTCAAGTAACAAACTCTTAAGAACATTTATCAAAAGTAATCTTTCATTGAACAAAGGTCTCAAATATATATTAAAAAAAGGGGAAGCAATACGAGAAAAAAAAAGGGGGGGAGTTCATAACATGCTATGGTATAAGTATACTCACTCACACATTCACATTAACTTTGACATTGCTAATTCTATGAGGAGTGAACATCAAAAAGGGACTGTTGCAAACATGAGTGTGCTAAGGATTATTGATTTTTTTTGTAATTTCTATCTTGATTAAACTAAGGTGTTTATAGGCATGTTATCTTGTTCTTTTTGTCACCTTCTTTCTTATAAAAAAAACATTGAATAAAAAATATAGAGTTTTTTGTCGAATCTATGTTTTTGTTGTTGTTTCCTTAATAAAAAAAATTTAAAAAAAAATAATTTTTTTTTTCAGTATGTTAAATAGGTGTATCGGGTGCTTGTATTTCTAATTATAGAAGTCTCAGTGTGACTCTTTGGTCCAGCACATGCACCGGGGGGGGGGGGGGGGTTCTTCTTTTAAAACCTTTTAGCATACCATTATGGCAAATGTAGCTGATTCTGATGATGAAATATAGAACTCCATGGCTGATTGTTGACAAAAAGGGGGAGAAAAGTTTGAGGGGGGGCAACAGCATCAAAGGGGGAGCACAGTGACACAACTGAAAAAAAAAAAAAAAACTGAAAAACTTTACCTGTTTTATGTTCTGTTTTCCAGTTTAGTTTTTTTTTTTGATGTGTGGTTGTAATGCAGATACAATTTGGCATGTGTTTTGATTAGGATAACTGTCAATTCTGTTTTTATTATATCACAACTCTTTATAATCTTCTATATTTTTTGTGATTTGATAATTGACATATTTTCAGGGAATTTACATTCATCAAACTGGTTTCATCATCAATCCACCAAAGGGGGAGATTGTAAAGGCAAAAATTGGCTAGGATTAGATGAGTAAATGATAAGACTTATCTTATCATATTATTTATTATTGTTGGATGAATGTAAAAATAATTATTGATTTGTATCTAAACAATGCTGAGTTTATCTAGAAGTTTTAGGAGTTGTTTAGATAAGTCCCTGAAGTCAAAATCCAGTTCTGATAGTTTTGCACTTAGCAAGAAGAAATCAGAACAGAGTTTAGTCTATAAGAGAAGAAGTTATCACGAAATGTTAGCAGTCCGTCGGGGCGCATTTTCCCTTCTGTTGCTAACCGTCAGCAGAGTTCTACTATGACTAGAACTCTTTCCAGATTTTCTATTTAAAGGGATTCGGTTTTGTATCTTCTCAAGGACTTTGAGCCACGAATTTTAGAGAGGATATTTTGAGCGTTTATGATAGAAAATTCACTTGAGAATTTTTATGGGATTTTTCATATTTTCTTGAGTGTGATTGTGCTTTGAGAATAAAGCAACATCGATTGGATTTTAGCCTCTGGAGTTCCAGAAGGGAAGTCAACATTTGAAAATCGCCAGAAGTTCTAGCTACTACTACGGTAGAAGACAAACGGGTCGTTTGTCTAGGCAAGTAAGAGAGCCGAATTGCAAAGGTTTTGTAATTGATTATTGCTTGTAATTGTTCTTCAAATAATAATATTGACTTTCTTGGGTTTGGCTACCCCGTAGGGTTTTACCTTTAAAGAGCTCTTTAAAGGATTTCCCTTTATAACCAATCGTTGTGTCTTGCAAGTTTGATTATTTATTTTAAAGTATTTGATTCATTTTATAATCTTGATAATTGAGATCTAATTTATTCATTCAAGAAAATTGGTAGACAATTTCGTAGTTTTACAGGGGTATGTTGGGAATTTCACTCCAGAAATTTAAATTCCTTACAACCTCAATTCACAACTAATTCCTGAAGGTAATCTCGTCAATCATTGTCTACCAGGTAACCCGCTTCGATTGTACACTACAATTGACTCACCAAAAACTCAAAGTCAAGATCTCTTGAATTTAATACTATCGTATCGAATCCATTTCAATTCCTACCAAAACCACTCATTCCAAGCCAAAAGAAATGGAACAAGGACCTATACTCACCAAATCATACAATCACAACTATTATGCGTTGATTTGTCATGTATCCTTATTAAAGCCTATAATCCTCCAACGTATAGGTGATTCATTCCTACCATTTCCATCATCCGAACCTATATCCTTAAATCAATATGAATAATTCCTGAATCTGCTCAACTTACATCCTTAAATTAGCAATCACTTAAAGTTTTGTACCGAGATTGACCTTAACCTGCCAATAATCCATTCCCAAAAGTCTATAGAACATATAGCCTCAAATTCAATCACATTAAATACCTACACATAATCTACTGTTTCCAACACCCTGATGGACCTATATCTTTAGAACTGATAAAAGTCATTTTCTAAAATCTGCTACTACAACCTTGAGTTAATAATAATCATTTTCTGAACTAAATCGATACCATCATTCCTCAGAAAAATACACGAACAAGATCATTACCTTTAATCTCCCAAAGAAAAACTCTCCTGAAAAAAAAAATTCACATCAATAACTCACTCTGATCACCCCATTTTAATGGTTACAGACTAATCAATTACCAAAATAGATCATGGTTGTGCACAAAGTCTATGGAACTAAAAACTCAAATCTTATTATAAATCACTCTTCAAATCCGCAGTTCTAAAATCTTAAACTATATAAGATTCACTCTCCGACATCCTCAAGATCGATGACCTTAATATAAAACATTCGCCATATAAGGTATGTAAGTTCTAAAGCCCAATTGCTACCAAATTGCTTATCCAAATCAACAAAATTTAAAACTTGAAATTTAATTAATCCCCCAAAGCTTATCGAACCTAACACCTTAATTTTCATAGACTTATTTCCCAAAATCTATAGGGCCTCAAATCTTAGATGAAATTCTCATAAAACTATCCTAAACTTCGTCGAACCTATACCCTCCCATTCACTCATTCTATAACTCTATAGAACCTAAAACCTCAAGTATCCTGAATAATTTAAAACTATTCCCCTCCTCAGCTATAACTTTATTCCCTACTCTAGAAATTGTATAAACTATGATGTTCCCTTCAAGCCTCGATATTATTAAAACAACCTACATCAATAAAAGTTCAAGCCTACAACACTAAATTTTCAAGCCTAACAATGACATTCTTAGTCGTACCATCTTTCTGCCATAGCTTAACCTTTAACCCACTTTTCAATTTCGGACAAAACAAAACAAAATCAAATCAAATCAATTAAATAATATAATATAATTTCAATTCAAATCAAGTCAAATTAAATAAAATAATTTCAAATAAACTAAAATCAAATTCATTTAGATGAAAACAACTTAAATTAAAGAAATAAAATAATTTCAAATAAAGCCTTTAAAATTTTCTGGTACTCTACCTATGGGACATATGGTTTTACCCAGAGCTAAACCGCTCTGATACCATCTGTGACGCCCCCAACTCCCATGTACAAACACGTGGAAATCGAGGCGTTGGGATGATGACAACATGGGGCATGCATCCCATTGCTAAGTGCTAAGTGTGTGTACATGCAACACGTGTATAACAAAAATAACGCAACGATTCATAAAAGTCATTCAACAAAGTACCATAATTTTAAATATAGAATTAAAATCAATCTCGCTTAAACACAAGCGTATCAAAAATATTACAATTAACCAGTGTATATATAATAAGAGTCAAAAGCAATGATCGAAAGCAGGGAATAAATCTCAACCCACGAGTGATCCTTGATCACTCCTCTGACGGAGCCGCCTTGTGACGCCCCCAAATCCCCACGCCCGAACACGGGGAAATCGAGACGTCCGGATGGTGCCAACCCGCGTCACCATCCTATCGACGGGTGCCGAGTGTGTGCAAAGGCAACAAAATGTGCACGAAAGAACACGCAGCGGATAACGAAAGTCATAACTAAGTACCAGAATTTTCTTAACGTAATACAAGCTGTTTAAAACATACATAAATAAAATATTACAAAACACGCATATAATAAAATATCAAATACAAAGCATGACATCAGCAACCCGGCGGAGCCGCATCCTCGGGCTCAGCCTCCTCCTCCTCCTCCTCGAACTCTGCACCAAAAGCTACGGAACCAAAAATGGTACCGCAGGTAAGTAAAACCCAAACACTACCAGATAAAAACACATAAAACTCAAACAAGATGCATGAAACATGCCCAATGCACAAAGCCCATAAAACACAAGTTTTCCACACACGCCAAAAATCCATTTGGCCCAAAAACACACAACCTTTTTAACTAACACGCCAAAAGTCACATTTGGCCCAATATCTCGCCAAAAGTCCATTTGGCCCAATACCACGCCAAAAGTCTCATTTGGCCTCTCAAACCATTATCCAATTTTAACCGCATGCACCATGACCTCCCCTAGGGGTCATCCGCACACCCTGGCTCCAGTGCCACACCGCAGAGTACCACCACGCGTGTGACACCTAACAAGCGATGCCCAGTTCCGCGCCCCGCGCGTGCATAGCCAAGCATCCTCTAGCCCTCACCAGTGAAGGGCCACAGAGTCGGTGCGTAGGGCGATGCCCGGTTCCGCGCCCGGCGCGTTCGTAGCCAAGCAACCCCTAGCCCCCGCTCCCGTCGTCTAGCGACAACTCAGGGGACATCACTCGGTTTATTCCGCTCCCGAGTGACCAGAGGAGCTCCACCGGGATAATACCCCATCCCGGCTTGGGGTCGTGATACACACGCACCCGTAAAACCACTCACGCCAATACACAGGCTTTTCACACAATTCCACAAACACACGTGCATGCACCATGCAATGCCATAACAATGCATAATAAAAGAATCAAACAACATAAAACAATTAAACAGACAACTCCATCCTCCATCCATCCGACCCCCGAAACTCCTCGGACTCAGTCCGGAATCAACAACCAACAACAATAAATAAATTGAATGAGCGATATATATTTAAATCTGAAAATAGGGTTTGGAAAATACTTACAGCGCTATACTTTAATTTTAGAAAACAAGCGACGTTGCAAACGGCGGCGGAAAAGCAACGTCACAATGAAAATTCACTGCGGCCGTGGGTTTGAAAAACCCACTTTTGAACGGGGACAAACTAGGACATGAAATTGATAGGGAATGGTCTAGGGATGGTTGTGAAGCTATTGGAAGTGGCGGTTGGCCGTGGGTGGCGGCGGAATCGCCGAAAATAGGCCGGATTTCCCAAAAAGGAAAGCTAGCTCGTAGGAGCTGTTCCGGTGGTCGTTGGAGGCCGAAAATGGGTGGGTTAGGACGGCAAGGGACCGGTGATGAAGTGGTGAAGAAATGGTGGCAGGAGGTGGAGCGACGGCGGTGGAACGGAGGAAAAACCGTGCGGCTTTGTTGGGCGTTTTCCGGTCAAACGGCCAGCCGGATGGGGCTGAGGTTCGGAGGGGTGGTGCGCCGGAGGGAGACGAAGAGGATGGTTGGGGGTGGTGTCGACCACGGCGGCCGGACGGCGGCGGGTCGAGGGTGGAACCGTTTCCGGCGTGGGTGAGGAGAGAGAAGAGAGAGAGACCGAGGGGGGCTCGAGCGGGAAGAGCGAGAAGAGAAGAAAAAAAAAGAAAAGAAAGAAAAAAGAAAGAGGAAGGAAGGAAAAAAAAAGAAAGAAGGAAAAAGAAAAAGAAAAAGGAAAAAGAAGAGAAAAAGGAAAAGAGCTGTAGGGAAAGGATGAGGTCTAATCCTCACTCCAGGAAAACAAAACTAAACCGCCAAAAAGATTAAAAACCACAAAACAACTTAAAAAAATAAAACACAACATCAAATAAATTAAAAACCAATTTTAAAATGCAAATAAATTAAAATAATTAAACTATATATTAATTAAAATAAAAACAATTATTCCAGCGAAAATACACTCAAAAGCGGGTCATCACACGCCTTCTCGGGCTCAGTCTCCTCATCCTCTACATCATAATCTACGGTACGAAAAATGGTACCGCAAGTAAGTAATAATCCAAACACCCACAAGATAAAAATATATTAAAACCTCAACAACATGCATGATTAGGATGCAATATGCATGAGATCCGAAAATAATCATTTCCCAAAAATAATCATTTTCCAACACATGCCAAAAATCCCATTTTTGGCCCAAACATTTCCATTAAAAACATTTCCTCGCCATTATCCCAGATAATGACCCACAATAAATCCTTTAATACAAATCCTCGCCATTATCCTAGATAATGACCCCAAACAAGAAATCCACCATTTTTCCAGAAAATGGTTCATGAAAAGCCACCTTAAAAAATCCCACCATTTTCCCAGAAAATGGCCCATATCCAATATCAAAACTAGTTCCAATTATTGTATGCACCATGATCTCCCCTAGAGATCATCCGCACACTCTGGCTCCTATGCCACACCACAAGTAATGACTATGCATGTGATATCTACATGAGCGATACGCAGCTCTACGCCCAGTGCGTACCATGACCAAGCATCCTTTAGTCCCCGCCAGCCAAGGAAGCAAGGATTCGGCACGATAGCATTACCATATCGTCCAATCCCGTTGTCGCCCAGTGACAACCCAAGGGATGTCACTCAATATTTTTTGCTCCCGAGTGACCAGAGGAGCTCTAACGAGATAATGCCCCATCTCAGTTTGGGGTCGTGGTACACACGCACCCAAAAATCTATTTATACATGAAAACCCAGTTTTCAATATCTAACACATGTACATGCATGCACCATGCAATGCAAATGACAAGACACAATTATCCAACATTATCCAAACATAAAATAACTCCATTATCAAATTCTTAAAGGAGGTTTGGAAAATACTTGCAGCACTATATAATAATTTTTGAAGGATCAATTGGCTACAAAAGGTGGCAAAAAAGTAACGTAATAGTGTAAAATACACTGTGGCTGAATTGTAAAAATGCCTACTTTTGAATGGTTACGAACCAAGGCTTGGGATTGATTTGGAATAGCTTAGAGGTGTTTATGAAGCTAGTGGAAGTTGGGGTTGGTCGTGGGTGGTGGCGAAAACGGCAGTGGAAGTGAAAAAAATGCCAAAATGGAATTGAGCTCATGGGGGTTGCTCCGGCAATGGATTGGAGCTGGAAATGGGTGGGTTAGGTTGGCTAGAGGTTGGTGATGAAGTGGTGGCTAGAGGTGGAACGACAATGGCAAAATAAAAATGTGGTATCACAAGTGTTGTGGAGTTCCCTGTGTAGTGTGACTGTGTGACAAAGTGTTGGGCATAATTTTGTAATGTTGTGGACTGTGCTATGAAGTATGGGCATTAGGTGTATCCCAAAGTTATGATGCAGCTCGATATGTGAATGAAGTGTACTTCATGTAATGCAGCGATGCATCGTGGTGACATCTGGCATAGAGTTGAAGAGAGTACACGTGGCGTGTGCTCTATGTTGTATGGCGATGCACTGTAAGGTGTGTCACGTATAAAAAGATGGTTGCATAGTTGAGGAGCATAGAGTGCATTATGTAGTGTCGGGAACTGTGTAACAGTGTCCCGAAATAGTCGTGATGTGGCCTATAGTCTGAGGTGACGGTTGTCACCTTATGGTTGACTTTTGGTTGAGAGTATATGTGAAGTCATGGGAAAGGTATCGGAGTGGTGTAGTGGAAGCATGACGGGCATCGTAATGTGACTCAGGATTTGTCTCAAGTTACGTGACGTGATAGAAGTGCATTTGTGGATGTAGTCCTCTTGTTAAATGTTGGGATGAACTTGTACAGGGTCAGGAAGTAGGAAGAGTCCTATTGATTGGGTCTAAACAAGTTGGTATCGGAGTATGGAGCTTGTTTATACAAGTGGGCATTCCTTGGACTATGAGTTGGTCTTAGGTGATAAAAGGGATAGGATACATATGCCTCTTGCGAGACACATGTGTTGGACCAGTTTACCATATGTAATGGGTAATCTGTCCTCAGCATGGTTGCATGATGTTTAAGCCTTAGAGTTGGCTTAAAATCATATGGCATGTATGGATGGGAATTAGGATTGAGTATGGGCTAGGTGCATGAAGGTAGCGACAAGTATATCGTCTAAGGTTGTAAAGTGTGACTCTATCTGTTGGAATCATGCGTCAGAATGTGGAAATAGAAGAATAAGATGGAGGTCTTAGTGTCCTAACCCTAAGATGAATTATGGAAGTTCACTTTAAGGAATAAGACCCTAAAAGTTTTAGCATAGTAAATGGCACGTAAGAGCCTAGTGATGGATGGAGAATGTTCCAAGTGAGACATGGTTCTATTTCTAGTATAGTTGCTTATGCATTGGATAGAGAATGACGAAAGGTTATGTGTATGCATGCACGTTGCCATCTGGCGTGCACACGAATGGACTGCATGGAATGATTATGGCATGAAGTCTTGGTAAGTATTGCGTTCTTACTCTTCTAGAGTTTTCTTAAATAAAAGAAAAGGAAAACGAAATACTTTTCTTTAAAATGAAAATGAAAGGTTTTCTCTGCGAAACATGCTTTACGAAAAAGAATGAAAATGAAAGGTTTTCTTTATGAAACAAGTTTTACGAACTGACATGGTTTTAAGAAAGAAAGCTAAGCGTAAGTTTTCAAGTATAAGTAAGTAACAGCCCTCCTTGGTAGCACCTTTTCACACACCCAAAGTATGTATGTGTATGCATGTGGGTGTATGCATGTGGATGGATGCAATATGTGTTACATATTGTATGTATGTCCACAAAAAGAAACAAACCGATGCTTTAAAAGATGCACAAACTGACGTTGTTAAATGATGCCAGGAAAGAAAACTGTTTGTAAAATGACAGAATGGTAAGGACTATAAAGGACTGAAAGAACAGTAAAGGAAGGAAATGACTAAAAAGGAATGAATGGACTAAATGCATGATGTATGAAGATACATAACGGCCATATGAATGGAAGGAAAAGGTACCGAACGAATGGACTGGGCAGATTGCAATGCCGGGTAAGTAGTACTGGTAGTACACCCAGTGCTGCACCCTGACGGAATGGATTCCTAACACGTGGCTACAGGCGGAATCAGGTTCAAAAGACCGCTAACCCCAGCACACGTGGTGCAACAATGTGCAACGGCCAATCAAAGCAATAAAAATGAATGTATGCATGTTAAGGAAGAATTCATGTATATATGAAAAGACATGCATGAATGTATGTAAGAAAAGATGTATGCATGAAAATACTCTTTAAGAAATGAAGGCAGTGAGGCATGGGGAATAATTGAAATAATTGAAATAATATTTCAAGTACAGACACGTGGAAATAGAGGCGTCGGGGTGATGACAATACGGGTCAATCATCTCATCGCTAAGTACTAAGTGTGTGTACATGCAACACGTGTATAACAAAAATAATACAACGGTTCATAAAAGTCATTCAACTAAGTACCAGAATTTTAAATACATAATTAAAATCAATCACGCTTAAACACAAGCATATAAAAAATATTACAATTAACCAATGTAAATGTAATACAAATCAAAAGCAATGTTTGAAAGTAAGAAATAAATCTCAACCCACGAGTGATCCCCGATCACTCCTTCGATGGAGTCGCCTTCTCGGGCTCAGCCTCTTCATCTTCTGTATCAAAATCTATGGTACCAAAGACGGTACCCCAGGTAAGTAATAATCCAAACAAACACAAGATAAAAATATATTAAAACCTCAACAACATGCATAATCAGGATGCAATATGCATGAGATCCGAAAATAATTGTTTCCCAAAAATTATCATTTTCCAAAACACGCCAAAAATCCCATTTTCCATTAAAAACATTTCCTCTCTATTATCTCAAATAATGACCCACAATAAATTCTTTAATACAAATCCCCGCCTTTGTCCCAGATAATGGCCCAAAACAAGAAATCCACAATTTTCCAAAAAAATGGTTCACGAAAAACACTTATAAAAATCCCGCCATTTTCCCAGAAAATGTCCCACAAATATCCGTTAACCAAAACTCACCATTTTCCCAGAAAATGGCCCATATCCAATATCAAAACTAGTTCCAATTATTGTATGCACCATAATCTCCCCTAGGGATAATCCGCACACTCTGGCTCCTATGCCACACCGCAAGTAACAACTTCGCATATGACATCTACACGAGCGATACCCAGCTTCACGCCCAGTGCGTACCATGACCAGACATCCTCTAGTCTCCGCCAGCCAAGGAACCATGAAGTCGGCACGATAGTGTTATCATATCGTCCAATCCTGTTGTCGCCTAGCGACAACCCAGGGGATGTCAGTTAGTATTTTCCACTCTTGAGTGACCAGAGGAGCTCCACCGAGATAATGTCTCATCTCGGCTTGGGGTCATGATATACAGGCACCCAAAAATCCATTTATACGTGAAAACCTAGTTTTTAATATCCAACTCATTTACATGCATGCACCATGCAATGCAAATGACAAGACACAATTATCCAACATCATCAAAACATAAAATAACTCCATCATCAAATCCATTCCACCCCCGAACTCCTCGGACTCAGTCCAGCACAACCAACCAACACAGTGTATTATTAAAGCAATAATATATTTAAATCTTAAAGGAGGTTTGAAAAATACTTACAGTACTTTATAATAATTTTTGAATGATCAATGAGCTGCAAAAGGTGGCAACAAGGCAACATATCAGTGTAAAATACAATGTGGCCGGGGGTTGTAGAAATACCCACTTTTGAATGGGGAAGAACCAAGGCTTAGGACTGATAGAGAATGACTTAGAGGTGTTTATGAAACTAATAGAAGTGGGGGTTGGCCGTGGGTGGCGGCAAAAATGGCGGTGGCCAAAACGGAATTGAGCTCGTAGGGGTTGCTCCTGCGATGGATCAGAGCTACAAATGGGTGAGTTAGATCGGCAAGAGGTTAGTGATGATGTGGTGAAGAAGTGGTGGCCGAAGGTGGAACGACGATAGCAAAATGGAGGAAAAACCGTGTGGCTTGGAGGAGCCCACGGCGGCTAACGATGACATGGATGGGGTTGAGATTTGGTGGGGAGGTTCACCAGCCAGAGGGGAGTCGATCGGAGGAGCCGGTGCACAGCACAACTACGGTCTGGGTTGGACAAAGGAAACGACAAAAGAGGAGGAAGAAGAAAAAGAGTGCGCGGGGAGAGAGAGAAAACCGGAAGAAAAATGAAGGAAAAAGAAAGAGAAAAGGAAAAGAAAGAGGAAGAAGAAAAAGAAAAAGGGAAAAAGAAAACATGGGGAAAAAAATGAGGTCCATCCTCACCTCTAAGGTCTAGAAATTGATCCAATGAAAATAATTTTAAAAGCTATAAATTAAAAAAAATGATTTAAACACAATACCATGCTAAAATATGATAATTAACTAGTAAAAGCTAACAACAAAATTTTAAACCCAAAAAATAAACTAAATTAAATTAAACAGCAATTTAAACACAAAATAATAATTAATATTAAGAAAGTACCTCAAAATAAATTTCATAACTTAATAAATCCAATTGAAATTTGATAAATTTAAAATAAAAAACTAATATTTTAATTAAAATAAAATACTCTTTCAATAAAAATACACGTAAAAACGGGTTATCACAAGTGTTGTGGAGTTCGCTGTGTAGTATGACTATGTAACAAAGTGTTGGGCATAATTTTGTAGTGTTATGGACTATGCTGTGAAGTATGTGCATGAGGTGTATCTCGTAGTTATGATGCGGTGCAGTGTGTGAAGGGAATACACGTGGAGTAATGCAGCGACGCACCGTGGTGACATGTGGCATAGAGTGGAAGAGAGTACACGTGGTGTGTGCTTTGTGTTGCATAGCGATGCACTATAAGGCGTGCCATGTATAAAAGGATGGTTGAGTAGTTGAGGAGCATAGAGTGTATTATGTAGTGTCGGGAACTATGTAACAGTGTCCTGAAGTAGCCGTGACGTGGCCTATAGTTCGAGGTGACGGGTGTCACCTTATGGTTGACTTTTGGTTGAGAGTATATGTGAAGTAGTGGGAAAGGTATTAGAGTAGTGCAGCGGAAGCATGACGGGCATCGTGACGTGACTCGGGATTTGTCTCAAGTTACATGACATGACAGAGGTGCATTTGTGGATGCAGTCCTCTTGTTAAATGTTGGGATGAACTTGTACAGGGCCTAAAAGTAGGAAGAGTCCTATCGACCAGGTCTAAACAAGTTGGTATCAGAGTATGGAGCTTGTTTATACAAGCAGGCGTTCCTTGGACTATAAGTTGGTCTTAGGTGATAAAAGGGATATGATATATGTGCCTCTAGCGAGACATGTGTGCTGGACAGGTTTACCATATGTAATGGGTAATCTATCCTCAGCATGGTTGCATGATTTTTAAGCCTCAAATTTAGCTTAAAATCATGTGGCATGTATGAATGGGAATTAGGATTGAGTATGAGCTAGGTGCATGAAGGTAGCGAAGAGTATATCGTCTAAGGTTGGAAAGCGTGACTCTGTCGGTTGGAATCATGTGTCAGAATGTGAAAATAGAAGAATAAGACAGATGTCTTAATGTCTTAACCCTAAGGTAAATTATGGAAGTTCACTTTAAGGAATACGACCCCGAAAGTTTTAGCATAGTAAATGGCATGTAAGAGCCCAGTGATGGATGGAGTGTGTTCCAATTAAGTCATAGTTCTATTTCTAGTATAGTTGCTTATACATTGGATAGAGAATGGCGTAAGATTATGTGTATGCATGTAGGTTGTCATCTGACACACACACGAATGGACCACATGGAATGATTATGGCATGGAGTCCAGGTAAGTATTGCATTCATACTCTTCTAGAGCTTTCTTAAATAAATGAAAAGAAAAATGAAACACTTTTCTTTAAAATGAAAATGAAAGGTTTTCTCTACGAAACATACTTTACGAAAAAGAATGAAAATGAAAGGTTTTCTTTACGAAACAAGTTTTACAAACTGACACGATTTTAAGAAAGGAAGCTAAGCATAAGTTTTCAAGTATAAGTAAGTAACAACCCTCCTTGACTACCCCTTTTCACGCACCCAAAGTACATATGTGTATGCATTTGGATGGATGCTTTATGTGGTACGTATTGTATGTAAGTTCATGAAAAGAAATAAACCAATGCTTTAAAAGATGCACAAACTAACATTCTTAAATGATGCCACGAAAGAAAATTGTTTTTAAAATGACTTTTATGAATGAGCTTTTAAAATGACTTTTATGAACGAAAGAACTGTTAGAACGATAAGGACTGTAAAAACTGTAAAGGACTGAAAGGACTGTGAATGAAGGAAAGGACTAAAAAGGATTGAATGGACCAAATGCATGATGTATGAAGATACATAACAGCCATATGAATGGAAAGGAAAAGGTACCGAATGAATGGACTGGGCAGATTGCAATAACGGGTAAGTTGTACTGGTAGTGCACCTAGTGCTACACCCTAACGAAATGGATTCCCAACACGTGACTACGGGTAGAATCAGGTCCAAAAGACTGCTAACCCCAGCACACGGGGCGCAACAGCGTGCAACGGCCAATAAAAGCGATAAAAATGAATGTATGTATGTTAAGGGAGAATATATGTATGTATGAAAAGATGTATGCATGAATGTATGTAAGAAAAGATGTATGTATGAAGAGACTCTTTAAGAAATGAAGGCTGTGAGGCATGGGGAATTGTTTGAAGAAAGAAAATGTTTTTAAAGAAAAATCCCACCTCGCAACGTTTTTAAAACGAATTGCATGTCTATGCATGATTAGTATACGATATGTATGGAGTGATGAATGTATGACTGAAAACCTATGTTATCATATTTTAACTGTATGAAGTAATGCTTACGAGTTATTGACTCATTTTAAATTGTATGTGTGCCCTCCCAGGGACAAGATGAACATAACGTGTCAGGACGGGCACAGCCCGGCCCAAGGGGAAGAGAACAAAAGTTAGGCATGATATTTTGTACGAGAGACTTTAATTATGAAAATTAATGTTTTCCACTATAACTTTTTTAATTAAGAAAACAAGTTTTATTTATAAACAATGAGTCTTTTCTATCCTAGCATGAAATGAAAGAAAATTTTAAAAATAAATGTAATTCCCGTCTATTTTTATTAAAATCATTTCTTAAAGGATCCACCACAAGGACGGGCATTACAGTACAACTGTGATCTCTTAAAAATATATTAGCTTGGAATAATGGAAATAGTCTGGTAAGTAAGAGAAATAAATCCCACATTGTTCACAATTTGTATTAATTTACCATATTTTGAATTTTTTGCATTTATATTCTTTACTTTTCTATTGATCATACACAAGCATTAAATTCATATCATGTAGGAGCATTTACCATATTTGAAAAACATTGCAACACAAACTTCACAAAAATGTGATACAACTTAACGAATTAATTAATTTCTTTTGTAAAAAATCAAATTATTTTTATTAAAAACCTTGTTTCACCCAACTAGGCAAATGTGCTTTACATGTTGCTCCGACCTACTATATATATATTTATATTAAGATAAATGAAAATTACAATTGCACGATCATTTAAAAAAAATGAATAAACATAAAATTTACATGAAAAAAATTAATTTTTAATTGTGAATTCCACTATTTTTTAAAGCAACTACACAACGCATATGCATTTTTTGACGATATATACATAGCAATACTCTAATTTTAAAATTATTCTAGTACCATCTTTTCTTTAAGTAGAAGCTACTTTAATATATTTTAATTCACAACGCTTTCAGAATTCTAGTTAGTAAAATACCCTCAAGTACTATAGATATATAGAGCTCGGATTTTTATCTAAAATTATTTTTGTATATATCAAATAAGCCACCTAATCATTTATTTTAATAGCAACAATTAATTTATCCATTGAAATATGGACAATGATTGTGGATTTTTTCCACCATCTGCTGCCCATATGTCAAATTTTTGTTGAAAATTGGAAAGCATTAATGTCTTAGTGGCACGCTTCCCTTGATTGGCAATTGTCTCAAACTTTCTTTGTATACTGAGAAAGTCTAAGAGCTAGCTGGTTAGTGATGTAATTGAGTATCATTAATTCATAACAAAAAAACCAACAGATCAAAATATATAATTGAAGTAAATGAAAAGTACTACATTAATGGAACATAAACATGTCGCACATATAATATCCATATATATGGCCTTTATGATATGCGCTTATTAAATGAAATAATAGGTAAAATAAGATAGAGAGAGGATTTATTGTCGAGTACAATATCTTCTGTAATTAAGCATCAGCTTTAAAATCACCTATCACCAGGATGAAAGAGCCGGGATGCTTTGTTCATTCCTAAAGAAATTAGTGGGATCGATCATGGTCTTCACGTGAACCAACCTGTTAAAGTTGCTCTTGAAATATTTAGTACCCCATGTACTTGCCCGTCTATAGCTTGTGTTGCCTTCCTTACTATTTGTTCCAATGTCAAGGTCCCTATAATTGATGTATGCAGCTCTTGGAGATTTTGAAGCATAGGCAGCCATGTAACTGTAAAGCCTTCTGATCCAACTTATATGCCTCTCGGATGCCGCAATTCCTTCTTCTTCCCAAAGCACCAAGTGTAGCATTTTGTAGATGTTACCAGCTCTATGTGGGAAAGGAATTGCAGATTCCGAGATTTCACTCATTCTTCCCCCATATGGACTCAAGACCAATTCTGCTTCCTTGGCCTCTTTTTGGTAAAATCTCTCCCAGATACCTTCCAAGCCAACTTCTGGAATAGGTTCCATCACATAATCAGATTTTACTTTGACAAAAGTTGGTCTTGTTAGAGGAGTCCTGCTTAGCAGTACATCCAAGGATTCCCCACTTGGAAACCCGGCAAAGTAGAGGGTAGATTCAATCCAGCTCATTTCAGAGCAATCTTCTCTTACCAAACCCAGCTCAGGGAAGCTCTCTTGCATCAATGAAAGGAGATTATCTATCCCTCCGAGATACAAGGAATTAAATGAAGCTTGTATTGTTCTCCTCCCTTCTTGGCTAGAATTGGCAGCACTCAAGATGACGCGAATGAATAGGTCTTCATCAAGCTTGTCAGCAACATATTGCCATCGATGAACAAGCTTGGTTGCATTTTGTTCCAAGTTCCTATTAATTGTGAATACAGTCACAATTGATGGAACATAAACCAGCTTGATTTTCCACGCAACAATGACTCCAAAGCTGGCCCCTCCACCTCCTCGAATGGCCCAAAATAGATCTTCTCCCATGGATTCTCTGTCAAGGATTCTACCCTTAACATCAATCATTTGGGCATCAACAATATTATCTGCAGCAAGGCCATATTTGCGCAACAAGGTGCCGTACCCTCCCCCGCTGATGTGTCCACCAACACCCACAGTTGGGCATAATCCTGCTGGAAAGCCAAAGTTTCTACTTTTCTCGGCAATTGTATAGTATACTTCACCGAGAGTGGCACCGGTTTCGACCCATGCAGTGCCATTTTTTACATCAACATTGATTGAACGAAGATTTATTAGATCAATTATGACAAATGGAACATAAGAAACATAAGAAAGGCCCTCAAAATCATGACCACCGCTTCTAACTCTTATTTGCATGCCATGTTTTTGGGAACACTTAATGGTTGCTTGAATTTGGGAGACATGCAATGGGGTAATAATGACTAGAGGTTTCGGGGTGGCAGGTGTTGAGTATCTAGGATTTTGTATGGAAAATTCCAATATGGATGAATATGAGGAATTGGCAGGGGTGTAAATGACTTGAGAAATTGAGGAGGTAGAGTTTCCAGCATGAAGGGTCAAGCATTGAAGGAAGTCTTCATGAGTGTGAGCCGAAGTTGCCCACAAAAATGAGAAAAGAAGAGTAAGAACAAATGGAATAGGCACTGAAGAGCTAACGGGCTTCATATTTGTTTGTGTTTCTGCATTAAAAACAGGATGCGAGCTTCCTTATTTATAGTGTTATGTGGAGATATATACGTACTTTGTTGAATACTTGGAAATTGATGTGAAAATGTTACGTACAATGGTGCTTCTAACCACTACTGTTGCATATAACGTACATAGTTTCTGACTTTGCAGGAAACCATTCCATCGTCCATCCAGCTGATTGGCCAGGGAGAGATCATGGATTCTCACAAAAAATATATCGCGCACTTTGAACTTTGACAAACTAATTAATTAATAAATCATTTTTTGGTTGAATTATCTGTTATTATCGTTTACAATGATCGTGCAAAGAGAACAATCTCTGCCTTTGCCAATTAGGACTAATTTGATGTTTGAAGTGTAATTTCGCGTGCATGGATCTTTCACTTTTATCAATCTTATCAAAACTTAGGAAAATGATAAATACATAACCCTTTTTACAATTATGTTTTAAATAAATAATATTATTATAAAATTATTATCGCCTTACAAAAATACTTTTATTTTAAAACATAATTATGAAAATAATTGTGTTTATTGTTACTGAAATGATCGGTTTTAATTTATCGCTTCTAGAATGCATAAAAAAATAAATAGGAGAAAGTCAGCTCAAAGCATTTTTACAAATCTTATATTATATATATATATAAAAGAACTTTTCAAAGTTCTTTGGCATTTTCTTTAATTGTAAGCTGCTTTAACTGAATTTACAAACTAAGAATTAGGAAAAGGCTGTTTTGTCGAGTCAACGGTCATAGGTTCTGAAATTTCATAGGTAGAAGCATCTGAAACGGGTGCATTCCTAGTCCTTGCGTTGTCCGCAATTCGTTCAAGTATTGAAAGAAATTCAGAAAAAATAAAATAAAATAATGTTACGGTCATGAAATGTAGAAGAGTTCAAAATTTACAAGGTCAAAAAAAGATTTGTATATTATATGATATACATATGATATGATTAATACATTGTATATTATATGAATGTATATTAAAAACATTTGGTGAAGAAAAGTGACAAGTTGCATGGTCAAAGTTCAATATTGTCAAGTTGCCATGCAATTTAGACTTTCTGCTTGCAGACGCTAGCTTCGAATTAATTTCCTCTGTTCCTATTTAATTTATTGTGGCGATTCGTCCTTCAAATCTGGCTGTTGGAATGGTCTGCAAATTGACCTTAGAAAATACGACATGCAAAATATGTTACCCCCGTAACATTCACGTATATTTCCAAGTCTCCTATTATTTTATTTTTTATTTTTTTAAGAAATTAGAGACGGGGTCATATATCCATAAGTGGCCCCTCCAAATTTTATCAAGAAACCTCACTTATAGTAGAAAAAAACTGCAGTAACAATCAAGACCTAAGGGATTTATAAATAGACATGAATAAAACCATCCCAAGCATCAACGGCATAAAAAATAAAACAGCACCAAAACTAAACCAAATACCAACAAAACTGCCAACTGAACATACACATTCTTATTTTATACACAAGTTAACATATTAAAGAGGGAAGACCAATCTTGTCAAGTCGAACCATGCCCCTCACAACCTGGGATAATATTTCAAAACCCCCATACGTCCTAGTGATCCCAGATTCTGCTTGGCGAGCCAAGAAATCTGCAACTTGGTTGCCCTCACGGAAGATGTGAGAAATTGAATAACTCATGCCTTCAAGGCCATCAAGCAGCTCCTTCCAATAGTCCGAGAGATACCACACATTGCAGTCCTTCGAGGTCAACCAGCGAACAAATAAGGAAGAGTCATATTCGATCTCCACATGATAAAAGCCAAACTGTTCACAAACAGGCACGCCTCTAGTAAAGGCCCTTAGTTCAGCAGCATTATTAGTACCAAATCCCAGATGTTCCGAAAAAGCAACCCTGACATTCCTCAAATGATCCCCCACCACCTCCACAAGATCCTGGGTCTCACCTGCAATTCCCATCAACATTTAATTTCACCACCCTGCCATTGGTTTACACCACACCACTGTATGAGGTCAGCTAACAAAAACCTGTTTGATAAGCAAGTTAATAGCTCTAAGGATCTCACAATCACTTGGTGAAAGTCTCTTGCACTTAGAAACATTCTCAGAGATTTGACTAAGCCAAAACTTCACTACAAGCCAAACTAACTCTAGCGATTCAAAAATTGACTGCATTCTAGCCTTACACCGTCGAACCCACAACCTCCAAGTGATCAAGCATGAAGTAGGCCAACAAGAATACCACGCTAGGAGGAGTGTTTAGCACAACTGACCCAAGAATATATGCTTGAATGCCATGGAGAAGACTCCATGCACCGAACACCTAAGGCTGCCGAGGCTCTACACCAAACTACCATAGCAATATCTCCAGAACATAAAACATGATCCAAAGATTAGGACCATCCATTCGTACCAAGGTTTTGAATTCCGTTCCATTCCGGCCGAAATGGCCAAAATTTGCCATTCCGGTGTATTATCCGGTACACTCTGCTATCCCGTTCTATTTTGCTTCAAATTCTAGTCATTCTGGTTCAATTTCAGCAATTCCGATCAAATTCTGGCCATTTCGGCCAAAATTGAGCATTTCGGTCCCCATTCCGTTTTAGCCTATTTTTGTAATTTTGTTATGCTTAGATGACATTTTTGTAAATTTTAAATCTAAATAGTATTTAATTAATTCTAAAATATAAATATATTTATATAGTTCAAATTTTTTTTATAATTTTAAATCTGTCCCCTCATTCTCTTTTTTTTTTTTTTAAATACAATTATTTTTATAATTTATCTATTCTTTTATTTTTTTTTCTTTATTTTTGTGTCTTAACTGAAGTTTGTGATTTTTTTCAACATATATTCATTTTATAAATATTCAATTCTTCTATATATCTACACATATATGATACACACTTACACATATATGTATTTATTTTATTAGCTGTTAGTTTATATATACATATAAATATTTATATATAATATATAATGAATCCTAAAACGGTACACCAAAATATACCAGTACCGAAATATTTCATTCTAGTGCCTTAACAGAAATGGTATTCAAAATGTAATAGCCCGCTAGAAATTCTGGAATTTCTTTTGACTTTAGAAATCTCGTGAAAGTCCTATAAGTTTTCATAAATCGACTAATCGCATAGGTTTTAGTCTGTCAATATAGTCAATGTTATCACTCACTATGGTACCAGAAATGTGATTTTAATTATTTGAGATAGTTAGAAGTGTCAGAATACGTTATGGTCTGCGGCACTAGACTCAGTTGAATATTTAGGATTTTATGGCGCAATAACCAATTTTCATAATTTTGGACGAAACGCTTGTTTGAAACTGTGAAATTATTTTTAGGGATACTTCAGGGTTCAGTTTTGGTAAACGATTTTCACTATAGGTTAATATGAATGTTTAGGATTTTTGAATACTAAGTTTATTATGCATTTGTTTGGAGTGTTTTCAAAATCATAGTGTGGCATGCCCAAATTAGGTTAGAGAACTTTTATTTGGACACTTGGCAAGATCTTAACCACGCATAGTGAATAGTATTAGACACTTGGTACAAAGAGAAACCATTAAATGGATTTGTGAAGGAAATCACGGTGTGAGATCATGCCTCTTAAGCAAAACGTTTTTTCATCTGATCAACCAAATTGAGCCAGATCAAAGAGGGTTTCAACGGCCTAGAGAAATCTTAAATGGTTGAAATCCAATTGATTGTAACTGAAACCATAAATGGTTTCCCCAAACCCTAAAGTTAGCCTTCAAACCCTTTTGATCCAATTTCTAGCATTGTGTTTAATCACTTAATTAAATCACTTTCACAGGCTATTAATTTCTCAAATTCTTGTTATGACACCATTATCCAACCTTTTAAATCTTGGAAATTTGATTGCACTAAGAAAAATTGAATTTGGGCTTGATAGCATCTCAAAACCTAACCAAACCCCAAATTGAAGTCCATCCACTACCCTTGGCAACAACCAATAGTGCCTGAATGTGAATGAGAATCCACCTCATCAATCTCCATTCCTTACAACTTCTGCAAGCAGTCCTTTGCTCCTCATTATGTGTCACAGATTCATTTTCCATGACAGGACATCGTGTGTTATAGTGGCTAATTGTCACCAAAACAAAGCATGGGAACAAAACCACCCTTTTACCATGAGATTCCTTCGGTGACAATAATTTAGTGGTAATAGGGATATTGAAAAATATTTTTGATCCCACTACTGTGTGTTAATGGGAATTAAAATTTACAAAAATTTTAATTCGTCGTGGGTTAAAAGTTATAACCCACAATGGAATGTTTTTTCCCATGAAATATCCATCTTCGCAAAACCCATGGCTACCCAGCAGATAGTCCCTCATGAGTAATTTATTATTTGCCACTAAGCTATTTGATCTTTATCCCATGAAATATACCATCAGTTAATGCATATTGAATTAATTCCACAACAAATCCCGCTATACCCCGAGCGATACCAGGTCTCTTCTTTGCTCTCTTTCCTTTCTTCCCCACCCCTTTCTTTTCCTTCCCAACTGCCCCCCCCCCCTCCAAACTTGTGGCCACCACCGGCTATCGCCCTCGCCCTACAACCTCACCGCAAACCATAGTCGTTTCCTCCCCCAGTAGTATACTAGCCATCCCCAACCCGTGCATCGAAGCAGAGTGAGAAGAAATTTCCCACCAACTGCCCTAGCCTCCAATATTTGTTGGATAGCCCTCAGCTGGTGCATCCCCTCTCTCTCGGGGCTTGGAGACACAGTCAGCCTCACATTCTTCTCCCTCCATCTTCTATCTCTATTAATGGTTTGATTGTGTACCATATGGGCTGACTTTGAATATATTGTGTAAGATCTCTCTACTTCTCTTATGATATGGTTGTGGCAAATCTGATTCATGTAATTATTTCTTATTGTCAATAAATAATTGGTGATAATTTATAACCATGCCCCCTAATTTAGCTCAAGAATTTATGTTGATTAGGTAGCAGTGATTGTTGTGAAAGCATTGTATGTACAGATTTGTATATATTATTTATGTAAATATTGGTGTGTGGGGATTGGTTCCAACATGTTAATCTATTTTTGCTAGATAGGTGAGGGCGTTGTCCTTACTAGTGTTGCTCTTCTACTTAAGTGTACACATTAAAAAAATTTGACATTGCATTCCAATCAATTACATATCTGTTTGATGTTTTTAAGCACATCCATGCATGCATCCATGATACATAAATGATAGGAGATAGTATTGTCAATTGCTAATCCCTTTGGTCATGTTTAAACCATTCAACCATTGACAGCTTGTCCTCGTTTGACTGCACTATTGTTTGGTCTTAGGTTGTAAGAACATAAGAAAAGGCTAACCCACATCTTGGCTTATTCTCCAAATGGCTAATCAATATTGTAATTGGACCTATTTAGTTTTTTATACAAATACATTTCCATCTAGTAGGTAATCTAGCTTTGGGACTTCTCACTCAGTGGACGTCTATCATACTGATTCTGCTCTATTATACTCCACCTACCTAATGTAGGATGCAGAGGACTTTAGAAAAATCTCTATAGTTCTTATGTTGCATTGAGTGCCTAATGTCACATGGTGTTACAAAACAAGCCCTAATACATTTGCAATGACTCGAGGAATGTCCATTGGTGATCTAATTTACACTTCAAAAAGCTTGCATACCAGGTCGTAGGCAGAACTCCATAATCATGTTAAAGCCTAGTTACACCTAGTAACTAACCAATGTGAGTTTTTATTTTCCTTGCACCTTTACCAATACATATTTACGTCTGTCATGCCTCATCCACCAAATGTGAGACTTGGGGGCATTACACGAGTCCTCCAGCTCCTAATCCTCATTTGAGACTAGTTGTTTGCATCTAGTCGTATGGGTTCACAAATTACTTAGGGCCCTTACTTCGACATCCCCTTTTCATCCTTGCAACTGTTATAGTGTGGGGTTTTGTGCTGTATTGTTAAGTTGAAACAATTCTGTACCCATGCTTAGATGTATGGTGAAGGTTTTACACTAATAGAGATGTAAAGGTTGTTAGTGTTTGGGCATCTGTTATTATTCGAGTTTAGACTTCATTTTTCATGCTTCTAGAGGTAGAATGAGGGTATGAATTTATTTACTAGGGCTGCATAATATTCCTCCTGAATATTATATTTGAAAATTAAATTTACTTTGATGTACAAGTTAAAATTGGGCTTTGATTTCTTACCCGTCCTGTGCTAGACCAGTTACCAACAATTTATCGAAGCCTTGGTGAGAGTTATAACGATTGGGTCCTACTTTCAATTATCCATGAAACTTTGAAAGCTGTTGTTGCTCAGTATAACGCTAGCCAACTTATTACTCAGAGAGAGGTGATTTCCAAGGCTTATTCTTCTTTAAAGGTCCAATTCCAAATTGATCTAATGATTTTGGGTTAATGAACAAAATCAATCTAAGTCACCATTGCCTTTTATGAATAAGCTTGTTGGGTCAGGGATAATGGTCTGAATATTTGCAATCCCTTGTTTGCATTGAGATTAGTTTATTGTTTCCCATGATTTAGTCAATTATATTAATACATCTCATTGAATTGGTCCTACCCTGTAAATATATAATACTTTCCTTCATGGTCCGTAGAAGGAAAGGATACTTCAATTGCAGTATATTAAATAACCAGTTCGGCTCTAATGATGTATCTAACTTTCTTGTTGATGATAAGGCCCTCTATTTTTTGTAGGCTGTCAATAGGAATGTTCGGGAAATTTTGACTGCAACAGCAGCCAATTTCATAGTTGCATTGGATGATCTAAAGAGGGGAAGCATAACTTTTTTTGGTGGAGTTTACAACTTCTTTTGAATCCTGCCAATTGGTCTGCCCAAGAAGCTAAGAGGGCTAAAATTTCCTTCAAAAATTTATCTCCTATACAAGAAAATGTGCTGTTATCAGAGCATAGGTGAGTCAGAATGGGATGTGAAAGTTTATATACTGCCTTAAATTTGGTGCAAGATTCCTCATGTCTTTATTTGCTAAGTCTGTATCATATGACATAGAGATTGCTTAATTAAGTAGTTAGATATAAAAATCTCATAGAGAATGCTAGTCAATGAAATAATTTTGACTTCTGTTCTCTCCTGATGTCATTATAGTGAACTGGTTTAGACTATTGGACTGCATATGAATCATATTTACACCATCTTCCTTGATCAAAAGGGAAGTCTGCCTTACTCATTATTGGCTTATTTTTGGTTTTTATAGAAACTAACTGATGCCACCAATGAGATTTGGAAGTCACATTTGGGATTCCTAAATGAGATTGATAGATAGAGAGAGTTAATTTTATCCACACCATTATCAGATAGGGTTTGCATTCCCATCTAATAATGGTTAATATGGGACTACAATGCATATGCAGTCTACCTGATATTAAATTTATGTTTGGTTTTCAACTGATTGTATATTAATAATCTACTTCATTTGGTCCCAGTAGTCTATACATGAACCTTTGTTTTCTGTCTCAATGGTAGGAATTAATGAAACCCATCTCCTTCTAGCTTATGTTGCTATATAGGTGTTCTTGATGAAAGCAACCTATCTTTCATGTATTAACAGAACATAACTCTAATGCATAATGAATTCATAACCTGATCATAACTTAGTTATATTTTGTATGTTAATTTTAATCAGGGCTGGGATATGGTTGCCTAATCTACCACTATTAGCTAGCTATTGGTAGATAATTCCTGTCAAAATTTCTTTAACACAAACACCTCACTATCTTCTTTTTTTTTTTAATCTTGTATAAACACCTCACTATCTCCCATCCTGTACTATATTTGTTAGAAGTATATCTATATATACTTATATATCCATATATATATATATGATATATAGAAGATGTGATTGCAAAACTATCCCTGAATATGCGAATTACCTAAATCTTACTTAGTGCTAATTTTAGCCTATCATCTCAAATTACCAATATACTGTAATGGTGTTAGTGTCTCCTATCATGTCCTTAAGAGTGTTAGCCCTTACCTCCTTTTTCGAGTCTGACCTGATTTTGCACTAGTTGGAACCATACTTTTGAGATTCTCTCATGTCACCCTACCACTCATTATGTGCTTAAATGTGACCATGGTATAAAATGTCCAAATGCCTTACATATGTGCAGTTATTTATTTGTCCATAACTTTACCATGCCATATCTAGCAATCTAGCAACTTAATCAGCCTGTAATTAAAGCAATAAGAAGTATTTACCTGTTATTTCTAACCAACCAGAAATATTTTTATATTAGACATATACTGTCTTGGGATACATTTTGGCTAGATCCAACTTATGGCAATGGGTTTTCCTGATATCTGGGTTCTTTGATTTAAATGGTCAGGTGATAACATTTTCTGTGGTGTACTTGAAATGTTTTCTCTGAACATCATGCATGCATGCAGCCTGCAGATGAATGATAATTCAGTAGGCTTATGTCAAATATTTGGAAATGCTACAGAGGCATACACACATTACCACTTTACAGCGTTAGCTATTACCAATTTCCCATAGTAAGAGATTATATATACAACTACTACATCTGCAATATTCTGTTGCATATTGACTCTGATGCATCATTAACAAATTATTAAGTGTAGCTACTTCTTCCCTTTACTTGAATATAAATACAAGATATGGATGGTATATCTTCATTTACCTTCATTTACGGTGCCTGGAAATCAGCCTTGTATTCACTGGTTATCTATCAGTCCAATTGTATTATATACACTGCTTATCAAACCATGATTTATATCAACCTTCCTTCATATCATGGATTTATTAGGCAGGCTATAATTGATGGTTGTTATCACTAGGACTGGTTGAACAATCGTTGTTCTAATAGTGCAAAGTAGGAAAAGAATCTGTGAAAGATACTTGGACAGAAAATCTCTTTATGTCCTTGGCATATATTTTATTAAAATTTTGTTGCAACTTATATATACAACCATCTTGTTATATAATATATATATATATATATATGTATATATAACAAGATGGTACACAAGTCGCCCAATTATATGAGATATCCAAAAAAAGGTTGTGACTTCACTGTAAATCATTTTCCCTCAATTTATTTACAGTCCCTTTTGCCATCTAGTTGTGTGGTTCAACATTCAACGCGTTCTTTCCGGGTGATGTAGTTCCTTGTCACCATTTCAACCATCATTCCTCCCATGTTGATTCATCATGTACACAAGTGAAAGAGTTGGTCTTTTTACTGTCCTATAATTCAAGTAACATAATTCTGCCCTCCAAATCCCATTCTACTCTCCATGTACCTTAAATGTTATTTATATGCTAATAAGTTACATTTCAATTTGACTATTGTGAATGGGATTTTAGATAGTGTGTTTTATGTTAGAACACACTAAAAGGGACTCGAATGAAAAAACATTGTTCCAAAGTATCATAGCTCTTAACATTTGTGGAAGAACATAAACCTATCTAAAATTTTAACACCTTCTTTTGATGAGTTTTGTGCCAATTAACCTGTTCCCATATAGTAACTACACTACACAACCAGCCAAGAGCGTGTATTTATTTAGTTATTTGCTCTTTCACCTTAATAAATCCAACTATTAACTGATTTTGTCTATTTAATGTTGGCTACTTATTTAGATCCTCGCATTTGAGTAGTTTTTATGAAATCTGTGCAACTATGCTGGTCCTACTATTAAAAGTAGGACCAACTTATTCCTTGCACACCCATTTCACGATATACGCTAACATACTCTTTTCTACTACCTGGTCAGCTTCATAAGATGGATAAGGCTTGGATGCATATTGAAGATAGATTACATTCCACTGAGTATGCTGAAGGGGTTAGACAATTTCTCTCTATGGTGTTAGCCCACACTCCTAACACTAATCAGATTAGGTGTCCATGTAGAAGATGTCGGAATAGAGCTTTCCACTCCATTCGTATAGTTGATGATCATTTTTTCTTCAGAGGTATTGATCCAACTTATACGGAATGGATATTCCATGGAGAAGATGACCCTTTCCTTTCTGCTGCACTCTCTGCCAATGAAGAAGCTGATACATCTTCTAACAATGATTATATTGATGATCTAGAAGAGATGTTAGATGACATCCGCCATGGGTCCTATATGGATCATCATTCTACTGATGAGGGATACATAGATGCAGATGATCAAGATCAGACGTTTGATGGTCGAACTAACTTTAATTTCAAGGAGTTGGTAGCTGATGCACAACACCCACTTTATCCTTCATGTACTAAGTTCTCAAAGCTATCATTCATCGTCAAGCTTCTTCACATAAAGAGCATTGGTGGTTGGACTGTGAAGTCCTTCGATATGTTCATAAAGCTATTGCAAGAGGCATTTCCAAATGCCTCTTTCCCTGACTCATATAACGATGCCCGTCGCTTGGAGCGTGGATTGGGGTTTAGTTACGAGAAGATACATGTCTACCCAAATGATTGCGCGTTGTTTTGGAAGGAAAATGCATCATTAGATGAATGCCCTAAATGTAAAGCTTCTAGGTGGGAACAAAGCACAATTCACCAACGAAGGTTACCAAAAAAAGTTCTCCGATATTTCCCCCTAAAGCCATGATTGTAGAGGCTTTATGTGTCAAAGAAGATAGCCCAAGCCATGAGATGCATGTAGAAGGCCGTGTTGAAGATCCTACATGCATATGACATCCATCATATTCTAGGGTTTGGAAGGACTTTGATAACAAACATGAGAGGTTTTCTGAAGATCCTCGAAATGTTAGACTTGGTTTGGCAAGTGATGGGTTTAACCCATTCAATAACATGAGTAGGCCATATAGCATTTGGCCAGTCCTGCTTGTGCCTTACAACTTGCCACCTTGGGCATTCAAGAAAGATCCATACACTATGTTATCGTTGCTAATCCCTAGCCCAAAGTCACCAGGTAATGATATTGATATGTTCTTGCGTCCTCTCCTTGAAGAGTTGAAGGAGTTATGGGTAGAGGGTATTCGTACCTATAATGCGTATAGTGGGCAAGACTTTAAGTTGCATGCAGCGCTACTTTGGACTATCAATCACTTCCTCGCATACGCCAATCTTTCCAGTTGGAGCACGAAGGGCAAGTGGCATGCCCGTATTGTACATCTGACACAAATTCTCAGTGGTTGGTATATGGCCGCAAACATTGCTATATGGGTCATCGACGATGGTTGCCCCTAGATCACATTTGGAGATGCAAGAAAAATGCTTTTAATGGGTATGAAGAGCACCAACTCCAACCATCAAGGGTCGAGGGAGAAGAATTGCTAGAACAATTAAGTCAGGTGTCACATTTTCAGTTTGGTAAATCTTCTTCGAAGAGGAAACGAATGCCCAATCATCTAAATTGGACAAAAAAATCCATATTTTTTGAGCTTCCCTACTGGTTATCCTTGGGTTTGAGACAAAACCTTGACGTCATGCATATTGAAAAAAACATATGCGATAATGTGTTGGGAACTTTATTGAATATTGAAGGGAAAACTAAGGACTCTGCCAATGCACGTAGGGATTTGGCAAATCTTGGAATAAGGAAAGAATTGCATTTACAACATGATGGTGAGTCTATAAGAATGGGTCTTGGTTGCTACATGTTAAATTTAAATGAGCGAAGGGCTTTTTGTGCATGGTTGTCAAAAGTAAAATTCCCTGATGGGTTTGCATCGAATATTGCCCGGTGTATCAATGCTAGTGAGGGAAAGATTAGTGGAATGAAGAGCCATGACTGTCATGTCGTTATGCAACAACTATTGCCAGTTGTTATAGGTGGGTTCTTACGGGCCGATGTGCGTCAAGCCTTAATAGAGTTGAGTGCATTCTTCAAAGAATTATGTTCCCGAACTTTGAACTTATCAGTGTTGCATCACCTTCAAGCTAATATTCCCATCATTCTCTACAAACTAGAAATGATTTTTCCTCCAGCTTTTTTTGACATCATGGTACACCTTTCTATTCACTTGCCAGAAGAGGCTCTACTAGCAGGACCCGTGCAATATAGATGGATGTATCCTTTTGAGAGGTATTTAGGAAAGTTCAAGCGGTACGTCCAAAACAGAGCCCGGCCTGAAGGCTCAATTGTTGAGGCATATGTGCATCTCGAGTGCCTCACATTTTGCTCTATGTACCTTCATGATATAGAAACTAAATATAATCGAGAGGAACGCAATACTGATATACCCATTGAGTCGACTGAGTCGGGAAATGCTGCAAGTTTATCTGTTTTCTCACAAAAGGTTAGGCCTTGGGGACTGCATACTCACATAAATTAGCCGACACACTAATGGTCAAGGACCGATGGTATATACTTAATAATTGCCCGAAGGTTGAGCAATACATTGAGTAAGTACATCAATCTTGAATTACTTACTTTAGTAATTGATATCTAATGTTACTACTCTCCATTGTAACAATTCCATGTTGAGCTTCACAGGGATCACTATAACAAGATGAAAGAAGAGGACCCTCATAACATCGACCGTAGGCGCTAGAGTCAATTTCATGCGTGGTTTAGAGCTACATTTTGTAAGACCTTTGATTTAAAATAATAAAAGGGAAATAAATCTGATTTTCCTTTTTTTGTCCATTTCAACCATAGATTCGAGAGAAACGTGCAGTGGCTCCAACAACGATTTCTGATGAGTTATTTGCATTAGCATGTGGACCAGAACTGATAGTCGCATCTTATGCAGGATGCATAATGAATGGTGTTCAATTTCATATGATGGAGCGAGAAAGGCATTGCCGCACTCAAAAACTACAGGGTGGTGGTTCATGGAGAGCATCAGGGATCCCCTTGTGACTTCTACGGTGTGTTGCATGATATAATAGAAATACGCTACATGGTTTGGCGCAAGGTTTATTTATTTCAATGCACTTGGTATGACATTGGTGACCCGAGAAGGGGGATATGTGTCAGGGACCATTTAACCATAATGAATACGGATAGGCAATGGTATAAAAATGAGCCCTTAGCACTTGCATGCCAAGCAACTCAAGTATTTTATTTGTCCGATCCGATCTTGGGAGGAAGTTGGAATGTCGTACAAAAGGTTACAAGTAGAAATGTTTATAACATTCGTGCAATGGCCCAAGTTGAGGAGATGCTGGATGATGATGAGTCATCAGGGGATGACCTTGATGTCGATGAGGGGGGGAATTTGAACAACTATCCCTCGGGCATGAATGTCGATGAAGCCATGCCTGATCCACTTAACTGAGTCGATGAGGAGCATTTGGCCTTTGATCCAACTTCCATCTCACCTCCTGGCCCGTCCCAACCAGTTGATGATGAAGCAACACTGGACGACATAAGTTCCAATGATAACTCCGATAACGACACCACCCATCAGCCCATTGGGGAGACAGATGATGATGATGGTAATGTAGAAATGGTTGTGAGTTTGCAAACTTTAAGTTGATAAGCTAAAAATAGAGTTGTCATTCTAATCAATTCGACAATCTGTTTTCCCAATCCTACCAAACTATTTGCCCACTACGTGTATGTGGAAGCATGGTGAAATTATTGTATTTTGGCATTTATTGAGGATTTTAGAGTGTGAATATACTTGTTAAATTATTCATGGAAGTAGAGAGTAACTCATAGTGGAACTCCTTATTGTGTGCATATTAAGTGCTTGCACTTTAAAGCTAATGTGGTATACGTTACAATAGCTCGTGCCGATGGTAGGGATTTGTCGCATAATGAATGGTTGGATCTCCTTTGAACTGCCACCAAGTGATGGGTTTCCGGGGTGACAACATTATATATATTTAAATGTAATTATATACAATCAATGCACAATGAATTGAGTACGTGTAATTTTGTAACTCATAAACTTGTGTTGATGGGTTCCCATGTTGGTTGCTCGTTTGGTATGTATCAATTTAGAGCAATCTGTTTGCAGGCTGCATATCTCATAATGAGCTCAATTGCTAGATGTTTGTTGCAGAGAATAGTCCAATTGTTATATATTTGACTAATCAATTAAACTTGTTAGTTTTTTCCTCTAAGATATAGTGGAAAGTGCAGTAAGACCAATTGGGATTTTTGTCCACAAAGATTTCGAAGGTTATTATGGTCGACTATGGTAGGGATAAAGCCATTACTCCCACAAAAACTTCTACAAATAAAATATAGGGTATATAAACTGTTCAACATCAGAGAATTGTAAAGTCTGTTGAATTAATTTCTTGGCTGACTTCCATGTGCAGGACCTATCAGCGGTTGGAATATCCTTGGTCATAACCAAACCACTTTCTCCCAGATGGATGCAACAAGGTCTCTCTTCAAGCAAGCATTTTTGTTACACTAACACAAGATGGGTGTGTTTTCCTATTCATTTTCTCCCCTAAAAGAAATAAAAAATTAAAAACTGAAATAACACACCCATCCAGAAATCCATTTTGCCTTAATAACCTAATTTGGTATATTTATTGAAATGGCATAAACACAGCTTTTGACTCCTTCCACGGATAGAGGATTAAGATTGATGCATAATGAATATATATAGATGGCAATGGTATATCTCAGCTCCAGTGAAAAAGGAAGACAACAACTTTAAATAAATGGTTGCTGTCTCTAATTTAAGGTAGCTTTGTACAACTACCACTCATTAATCTGTATGGATAGAAGTTCATGGTAAAATACATAAGGATGACATACCAGAAATTAGACATGTTAAATTTAAGGTAGCTTTGTACAACTACCACAAATTAATCTGTATGGATAGAAGTTCATGGTAAACTACATAAGGATGACATATGTGGTATGTAATCAGCAGCAGTGTTGAGTAACATAGATGTTAAAATGCATACCAATGTAGCTATATTGTCCAGTGGGAGAAGGAAGCATTGGGGTTATAACAATTGGGGCAGGAAATGTTATGCAGGTAGTAAAAAGTTGACATGTATGCACAATGGATGGGTTCTTAATCCACCTACTATATGATGGGGGACAAAGTGCACTAATTGGCAAATCTACATCAGATGACCATTTAAAATCATAGACATTTAGGTTAAATGGATAAACATAACAGTTATGTTTTATGGATGAATACGTTAACATGAAAGATCAAATTTGTATGCAAATTGAGGCTTTAAGGGTAAAAGCTAGTAATTAAGGCAACATATTTGTTAAAGTAAAACTGTAATTACCTCCTAGTTAATTGATTAAGTCTTTTAGATAGAGTACTCTAAAAGACTAACAATATGAAGGCAGTGATGAGATGCTTTCATATCTAAGAAATCCACTGACAACATGAAAGCATATGATGAGATGCAGAGACCAGATTGCATGATCTGGTTGAACAATATACTGCGGGGTCAGCTCATTTTCCTTGCCTACATTTTCAATATATCTATCAGCATTAAGATCATGAAGTTAGATTAAAAAGAATAGAATAATCTTAACTTATACTATTCTTGCTATACTCAGTCCAGCAAGCAGATTAGAAGATTGGGGCTATTTGCTAAGTTTTGACACTGCATATAGCTAGGAGTGATGTAGACAATCATGAGCTTTGTTCCAGCTCTGTTTATAGACTGCTATTGAGGAAGTTGTCCAAGAAAAGAAAGGATTTAGGCTTATGACTAATAAACAGAGTAACAGTACATTAATAAATGTCCTTAATAGGGTTGAATTTCATGTTGAGCTTCATGCTTTAATTTAGGATAGGAAATGTGAAGTTTAACCCAACAATTGATAAAGGGGCATTTAACATAGCAGGAATATTCCACTTCTTTTTAAGTGATTGGATCTGGAAATACATTACTTTGACAAATTGAAGTATGAGAAATGTGGAAGCCTAAGACACCTCTGTTTTACCTAAATAATTAGAGGAAGTAAAATAAAGGTGTGCAAACACTACCTATCACCTCTGAAATTTTAGAAACCTGGGTTAAAGATGTCTAATTTGTAAAAAGCATGTCTCTATACAAATTCACTAACACCACCAGGCAGGGAAATAAACAAATATATTCGCACAAATTCCTCAATGTAAAGAATTTAAAATTAGCAATTAATGAGGACTTATAAAGTTGCAGGAATTTATTTAACTAACACATATGCAGAGTTATAGTTGTTGGAATTAAGTTTTAAACCATTTACAAGCGGATAACCATTTATAAAGATTGAGAAATAAATCACTTCCAGGCCACTATTTTTAACACACGGGCTAACAAACTATAAATCTGATTAATCAATGAAGTTCAAAATTGGTATGATGGAGGCGGGAGAAGTTTTTAATAAAGGGCAGGATAGGAAATTCTGGAGGCTGATTTAGGCTGGGAAGTGGCACCTCTGGTGGGGGCCACAGCACAGCTAATGTGCAGCGTTGTACTGAAGAAGTTGACAGCTGGTTATCTGGTAGATATGAGAAGATCTCTGGTGACTATTGAACTTAAACTACGCCTACAAGCTGCCTTAGTTCAAGTATATGCACAGATAACACATTCGTATTTCCTTTGAAATAGCTAAAAGGGGAATACAGCCTTTTGCATTTCTTAAAGCTGTAAGTATTCAAGAAGACAGAGCTTTTCCTCTTCAGTTTGAAGCTGCTCACGGGTGATCAAAGGTGTCCAAAGCTCTACTCTTCACCTCTGCTACCCAAGCCAGAGCTACAAGTACGTATACCTTGTCTATGACTAGTCTTTATGTGATTCTCCCCCTGATAAAGGCATCTTAAGCAATCTGAAGCATAAATCCTTCATTCCATTTATGCTTGTTTTGGGTAGTTCTAATACAACCTGATGGATTTTTCACTGAAGTATTTTTTCGCTTGGTTAGGGCTTGGTTTAGGCAGCCTTAACGAAGGTTAAAATTTTCTACTCTAAAAAGTTGAAGTTTTAAGCTTAGGTGTACAAATATGCATGCTGGATGAGATGTGTAACGTGATGAAGTTAAATTTGGATAGTGTCTTGTTATCATATATTGCATTATTTGTATACTGAAAAATGGTTGTTTAAGTTACATTTGTTGTAGTCTAAAAAACATCTTGTTAAATGATTTGTATGAACTCCTCCCTCTGCCATTGGTAAAGAAGGCCGTGAGTTAGTTATATTTGGACTGGTTATACATGGTTTGATTGAGTCTCCTGTTAAGCTTTGTTGGTTTTCAAGGTTAGGTTGGGATGTTGGTTCTGATCTTGTCCTATCTTATTTGAATAATTAGAAGCCGTTGGCACAGATTCTAGTTTCTTTGTATACTATTAGACATGTAAAACTTATACTATTCCTATAAGATGGATGTATTACTAAAACAAACCTAGAGGACGGCTGGAGCATCATACAATGATGCAACGTCACCATTTGCCAAAGATCAAACTACTAACTCCAATGTAGTATAACAACTGCTAATATCAATACATGTATATATATCAGTTAGAGTTAAACACCCTTAGAACTTTTGAAATTGGTTAATTTGGTCAGCAGTTAGTATGCATTGTTTGAATCATATTCAAATTTGTGATGGTTCCTGGGCCTAAAGTATTTCACAGTTCTTAAAGCTAAGTATGAAAGAAAACTCCCTAAGATGTGTTATTTTAAAGGATTGGGAAGCAGGGTCTCGGTGTTCCTTAGCCATCTTTGAATTAGGCAAAGCCCTACATGATGGGGTTAAAAATAGGACACCAATCTCACAAGGTCCTAATGTGATAAATCTGGCCATAAAACATGTATGTAAATTATAATGCCACCAGCTAGATAAATATCAACCTTCCTCTACCAGTAACATGCTATTTAGAGGTAAAAATAGCTACATTTAGATGTAAAACTGTAATTTACTAGTTGCAGGCTAAAGAAGCAGTAGGTATTTCCACCCACCAGCACAGCCAAAGATGAGGAGAACAATAAAGTTTCGAGGGGGGCGAGTCAGACATGGAGGGTCTGAGATATGCCACAGCCAAGAGCGAGAAGCAAAGGCACCGGATCCGAGAACCATGTTACGGGACGAGCCGGAACCAAACGATTCAACTGAGGATGTAGGAGGGGTGGGGACAGAAGGGGCATTGGGTGGAGCAGAAGTTGAAGAGGTTGTTGTCCCTAATACAGGTATGCCATACAAATATCCAGTTATGTGCTTGAGTAGAATAAAGTATTGGTAAATTTAGCATGTGTAGATACAAGTACTCTAATGTGTGCACTTAGGTAGCAATAATTGATATATATTGATTGAATTTACACTCAATTTGATGTCTTGATGTAGAACCACCTACTAAGAAAAGAGGTCGAGGGCCAGTGAAGGGCACGCTATTTGAAAGAATGAGGAAAGTGGGTAAGATACCTCTAGTTATACAAGATGGTCATCGGGGGCCATCTTGTGAGAATGCATGCTTATTCATTGGACGAGTAACGGAGATAATTAAAGTGCATGTCGACATGAGGCATGCTAGTTGGAGTCATGTACCTGCAGACGAGAAGACAGAGCTGATAGACCGTGTTAGGGTAGGTCTTTTTACCTATTGATAACAAAGTTAATAAACTGGTAATATATTCAGTTGGCGTAAATACATTGTGTATTATTCATATATATAACTCAAGTCTTTTTTTGTATTGCAGACAGATTTTGTTCTTGACTGGAGTAGAGACAACCATCGTGAGATGGTTTCCACGCATTTGGCAAATAAGTACAATGCTTATCATTATGTACTACATAAAATTTATTTAAAATATGCATCACATCAAGAGGCCCTACGTGGTGGGACGGACAAGCTGGAGAAATGTGTATGGGAAAAGCATTGTGAATACAGGCAAGTGCAGCATTCAAGGTAGAATGATTTGGGATTTTATTAGATGCATTAAGAAGTTAGTTAAAATGCCTCTTTTCAGAAAATGGTCTTATGCACTTCTGTTACTTAGTAGGTTTGAACCCTAATGGTCTTTGCCTAATATAAAATTCGAGTAAGACACTATTTATAAATTAAATACTAATTAATTGGAAACAAATGCAGGAGAAGTCCATGAGAAACAGTTCAAATAGACAAAAATTGAAGGTCAAGCATACTGGTGGCCGCAAATCCTTTATATGCATTTTAGAGGAGAAGGTTTGTAATTAAGCAAGGGGTATAACATAATCAGTTAATGAGTAAAATATGTATCTAACTTTTGATGTAATTGTGTGTTTCAGCAAGAGGCAGCACTGAATATGGTTGCCTTCTATAGGGAAACACATTGGTCAACCCGAAAGGGTAAATTCATCAACGCAGCCATTGAAAATAATTACGTAAGATAGTTCCTAATTTCATTTTATATATAAATGGACAGGTGAGGGTGTTTAACAGTTAGCTGATTTGTCATGTATTGAATTTTCCAGAATCTTATGATGGAGAGGTTAGCTAAAAAGGAATCTGAGGAGGATGTTGAAGAGGCAGCTGAGAGTGTGTTCAAAAAGGTATTGGGAAACAGGCCTGGATATGCAGTCGGGAGGGGTCACATGGTGATTCTGGACCCATCTCCTTCAATCAAGAATAGTAGGGCGTATATTCATCTATTAGAGGAGAATGCACGGATCAAGACTAAGGCAGAAATGTACAAGGTAAAACTACACTCTATGCTGGGTGATATTGCAGAGTTGAGAAAGAATTTCTCAGAGCATTAGAAGCTCTTAATGAGCTATCGGAACACTGACTTACCCGATGGTAGTGAGTCTCATAGAGAGACTCAGAGAGATGATTAGTTTTCTCACACTGTTGGAAACTTTTTTGTGGATGGCCTTTTTGTGGGGTATATTTTGTGGAGGGCCACTTTGACATGCCCATTTTTCAATGGATAGGGTTTAAATGTCATGTAGAAATCCATGGCCATGGACTTATGTCATAACCTAGGTTATTTTGGTAACTTATGCAACTATAGTTAGGGTGGATATGTATTAACGACTGCAGCAGGAAAAGTAAAATGATGGCTTATATTTTTGATGAGTTGTTACTAAGAGAATGAAAGGGTAAGTACTGAAATTACTTCGAGTTATGATGGATAATGTTTATTTTCGGATTATGTGTGTTAGGCTACAAATACAAAAGCATAAATGCTGATTAAACTCTTTTGAAAAATACAGGTTAGTAGAATGAGAAGACTGATTTCAGTGCATATGGATGGAGGATGTTGGTTGCAGTAATTGGTTTCATGATAAAGCACATAACCAGGGAAAAAGGTAATTACTAGGGGTGTATTTCTTTAATAGTAAGGGAAATAAATAAAAGTAGTTGCAAAATCTAAATTTGCAAGAGAACTACCTATTTCTTTAACACAAGTCAATATCTATATTCACACACACCCTCAATTGCCTACACCTCTGATTCAGGTTTTAATAAACTAAACAGAGGGTATTAGATAAGGTGCAATCTTGGAATTCACACTAAGTAGTTAGAAGATAAGGAAACCCACTTCTTATTTTATATGTTAAATAAGAAACTAGGTCTCTCTAACTCTAATTCACTTAGGTCAGGACACAAGTCTGAGTATGTCCTTGGAATATATCAAAGCTATATGTTCTGCTTAGTGCGATTAAATGTGTCTCACCTGAACCAAAATAGTTGTGTAACACAATTATAGTATCTAACAGACATATGTGGTATCTATGTTAATAATTTCAGGATAATCAGTAGTCTTAAGTATTGATACATGTAAATAATTAGATTTAAAGGCCCAATTGAACAGAGTGGGTCATGCTAGGATAGATATTTTGGTTCCCCGTTAGTATGAGGGTTTATACTAACATAAAAACGTTTGGTATGGTAGATGGTAAGTCTTAGTATAAACCTTAAAATTGTTTTTAGGAGATTGGTACGCTACTGGAAAAATTAACAATTGGGCTCCTCCTTTTGGGATATATACACGTACTTGTGTCTAAAGGCTATAGACTGTAATGACACTATAGCAAACGCTATAAACACAAGAGAATTAACTGTAAGATTTGCAATAGCATGGACTCCTGAATGTTAGGTATATAGTAATAATTCCATGTGAATACAGAAATACAAGATGATGGCATTTTCCTTCCAATGCTGCAACTTATTGGTAGAATTTTAATATTTAAATCTATATATGCTCTTGATCTAATTAATTATGTACAAGAGTGCTGGTACCAATTAGTATAGAAGCAAGCTACCATTTAATGAATGTCATACCATGAATGAATTCTATTTTTTGCTGACATAGTTCTTTTTGTCTAATTATTAGGAAATCATTTACCAACATACTGTGTGGAATCAGGGACTGGAATCAGATTGTAAGGTCAAACACTACTGTCAGCAAGAAGCCCTTTTAATTATTTTAGTAAACTATCATATATGGTCCTCTTGGTTATCATTGATGATGTTGGAGAGGGAATATATATTTCATCATGTATGTAAGGGTATTTGAGTTGCAAACATATATACGGTTCATGGCCTTCAACATATTGTCGATTAATATATAATGTTGGAAGATTTGTATATATAATGCTGTTTCAATGAATGTCCAAGGATTATGTACCATTTTTGCCCTAGTGGCTAAAAGTGTTGAAAAGGTTAAGGAGAATATGAATATTTACTAGTGTGTAAATATTTGGCAGAGTGAGATGTACTCAGCTGGGATTTGGTTTGCATTGTTGGGATATATGTTGCATAACAGGGTTAGACACTACCACTCATCATGACAACAAGCTTGTTTTCACCAGTGCAAGTTGGTGAGATCAAATTGTTGTATTATACATGAATACTAGTAGCATTGGTGAGGAAACCGGAGGGGATTGCATTCCACAATTTAGTTTAATGCAATACATGTATGGTGGCAAAAGTAGATTTCCCGTAAATAAAATAGCCATGTTCTGTGGGTAAAAGGCATCTTCCCACCACGCCAATGATGGTAACAGAAGGAGTTGGAAATCATTATATTTTAAGTAATGGCCACCAAACAGAATCATCAGATATCTTCTATTCTCACGTTGATTTCTGGTTGCTAAACTCGTTTATATCTGTTGGAGTGCCGTGATCATGCCGCTTGAATTTGTGGTCGCAAATTTAGATTTCCCCACAAATAAATCCTTTTGGAGGGTAAATTATTATTGTCCATGGATTATATGCCACCACGCTGTCACCAACGAAAATGATGGAAAAAAGTGTATTGTCACAAAATGTGAACTATATTTGACTAATAGTTCCAATGGAAATTATATTAATTACCACCAGACGGTATAATGGTAAGCATAATTTGTCACGTCCACAACAAATGCCTAATAAATTTTTCCTACGAAATTGGATCATCTATAACACTTATTTCCAACAATGGAAACTGGTGGAGTATAAGTTATTTCGACAAGTATTGAGGTTAATAAAATTTAATTATAACCAGATCAAGTCATCCCAAAAATTATGAAGTCACAAAACTCAGAGTGGGCAATGACTTTATATGTCTAAACATGTCACCAAATGTCTAATGGCTAATAAATGTTACGGACTGTGAGTGTGGTGACAAATGATGTACCTTTCACCACCTTAGCTGAGTTGTTCACGCAATTTGCCATGGAGGGCCGCAAGTTTTCACACCACCTCTTACCATGGGAAAAGGACGTTTTTCCCACCAACTAATTGTATTGGTGGATAAACTAGTATTGCCCATGAATTATATGCCACCAACATGTCACCAAGAAATTTGGTGGGAAAAAATATTATTTCCACATAATACCTGGTTATTTCGGCCAGAATGCCTCACGGAAAAAGCCAATATTTGTTGTAGTGACTTTATGTCACATAGTCACCTCTAATCAACGGTCATTCAAGCCCATATCTTCCCCCTCCAGAAGTCTAGAGTCATGCAAGACACACTTTTTTCCCTTTCATCACTTCTTCGCCCCATTCTTAGAGAGAAATCCAAAAAAGCTCTCTCGGGCAGATTTCTGGGTTTTTTTGCATGGAGCTTTCTGATCCTTTGTAAGTATTTTCATATGATGACTCCTAATAAAAGTTGTTCATCGTTAAGTTTAGTTTCTGTATATATATTATTTGCCTCATTCCATGGTCATTTGTATGCTCAAAAGTATTTTTAACCGTGAAAAGGTCATTCTAGGCGTAAAATTGGAGAGTATGTTATGTTTTTGAGTTTGTGACCAAGCTAATGGACATATCTTGGTCCAAAAATTTTATGGAATGTTGTTAGCATATGGTTATGAGTTTCCATGCAGGTTTTCTTGCATGAATAAAGTTTTTTATGATAGATTTTCTTAGATCTAGAAACTTGAAAACTGGAAGTGGGAAAATAGTTTTTGTTTGGAGAAAGTTTGAATATTTCATGGTTTGATCTTACTCTAAAGGCTTTTATATTTTTATATGATGATCCCAAGTCTCTTATTTTCTTGTTAGTATGTTATTTGGAAGATATTTAGTATTAGCTTTAAAGATATGATTTTTCTATGCAAGAGGATTCAGTTAGGCCTAAGATTTGATGTTTTTAGCTTACATCCATGTTTTATTGATTTTTAGCCATGTTATTTTAAGTTTGATGGTTGGAGCTTCTTTAGGACACATTTTTAAACCATTTGATGTTTTAGTTTGAAGATATCATCTTTTTAAGCCATGGATCAAGAGATTGATCAAAGCTAGTAAAGAAAAAAGTTTATATTTTCGGACTAAGTGTAAAACCAAAAACTCAAAGTGTTAATTTGTGATTTTGGTGACTTTAGGTTGATGACATAAAGAATGGTATGAATATGTTGTAAGTAAGATTTTATTTTTATTTTTTTTTTGGAATTCTTGGAGATGTTTTGACTTAGGGTCAAAACTTGTGATACAAGGGTCAAAAAGGTTGGGGTTGATTATTAGTTTTTTCTAAATGGATGTTTTATGTATGGTTTTAAACTTAGGATACAAAGATCTTTGTTGTAAAACTTTGGTTTAAGCATGAGTTTTGAAGTTGGATAGAATTGCAACAAAAACCAAGAGAAATGGCATATGGATGTTTTGGCCATAATGTGCTTTTCATAGTTGTGATTTGTTTTAAATTTTTATAAGTTAATAATTGAGTTTAGGACAAAATTTACAAGAGGAATGTAAATTTTGAAAATTTTTAGAGTTAGGATGTGAAATCTTCAAGTTAGGGGTAAAATAGTCATTTTCTCACATGTAGAGGGTTAAATGATAATTTTACTCTAAGTTAGCTTTTTTTCATGTTTCTAATTGTTAGTGATTAAATTTCTAACTTTTAGAATATGATCTTACAATTTCTCGTATTTCGCGCTTTATTATCGTAGAACGCGACAATTGAGGTAAGTTAGCTTCTAACTTACTATGTATGTATGATGGGTAAGGGAGCTGCAATTTATGTATGTATGTTATCATATATGTCATGCCATGCCACATCATTACATGTTTATCTGTTACGCATGATTTATTCTATCACGAATGCTTATCTGTTACACAATATATTATGTCACGTATTGCTATTATATTATGCCATCTATTACATGTATGCTATGTCACATAATATTTACTGTTACATATTATGCCATGTTATGAAATATTGTCTATTACATGTTATGTCATACTACAAAATATTTCTATCTCAAGTAAGTCATGTCTCTCAAGTTACGTTCAAGTCATGTTATATGACGTCAGGACTTCAGTTCTTTCATTTTCTAATCACTTTTTATGTCAAATGTAGTTGTGTATTTTGAGAACAATTAAGTTTCAGTTATCAGTTAATTTGTACTACGGTCAAGGATGATACGCGTTGCTTGGTATTGTGGTCAAGGATATACGCTGTCGAGTACTAAGATGAATGAGTATAATCTACCGTACTACAGATGGTTAAATCAATTAAGTTATGTTATGGTCAAAGATAATACACGCTGTCTGGTACTACGGTCAAGGTTATGCGTTGCCAAGTATTATGGTGAAGAAGTATAATATATCGTTAGGTTAAGTAATGTTACGGTCAAGGATAATACACGTTGCCTGATACTACGGTCCAGGCTATGCGCTGCCGAGTACTACGGTGAAGGAGTATAATCTACCATTATTTTAAGTTATGTTACGGTCAAGGATAATACACGCTATCAAGTATTGTGGTCAAGGCTATGCACTACCAAATACTATGGTGAAGGAGTATAATCTGCCATTCTACAGAAGGATGATACGCACTGCCTGGTACTATGGTTAAGGCTATGCGCTGCCGAGTACTACGGTGAATGAGTATAATCTGCCGTTATGTTATGTTATGTTCACGTACATGTTATGTTCACGTACATGTTATGTTCATGTTCACGTTAAGTTTCAACTTCATGTTCATATCATGTTATGTTCACGTTTATGTTATGTTCAAACTCACGTTCATGTTATGTTCAAGTTCACGTTCATGTTATATTATGTTCAGATTCGCATCATGTTTCAAGTTTATGTTCATGTCATGTTATGTTCACGTACATGTTATGGGCAATATTAGTTAAACACAATGGATAAAGCATAAAAGGATGCTGTGATTATTAGAGATTTCTTTTTTCAATAAATTTGTGTGTTATTGAATAACGTGGTTTGTTGAAAGGTTAACGTTTATATTAAAATTTTGTAGTATTTTTAATCGATTATTTTGAAAGATTTGGTTTAAAATAATGAGATATATGTATATTTATAAAATTGGAATCTATATCTATGAGTAGTTCTACAAGCCCACATCCACTGAGAATGTAGCACGAGCTCAATCTCAAGATAACCAAAATTTTCTTTATATTTTTTTATTATTATATTTTTAAATATTCTTTAAAAAAATTCATAAAATCACTAAAAAATATCTCCTTAATTACTAGGTAAAAACAATGGGGACCATATATATCTCGTGGCCTGGGCTACTATGTCGCCCAGTTATAATTTTTTTTTCTTTTCATATTTTTTAATATATTTAAATATTTTTAAAAAATAAAAATATATATACAAATACATTTAAAATCATTTCTTTAATCATTAAGTGAAAAATTAAAAATTAAAAAAAAAATCCTGATGATCAGTACAGTTGAGCAGTACCGCCCGGGCGGCATAGCAGCATTTTCCATATCTCGTTAAGCCTAGTAGTTTAGCTATATATATCTATTCAACGCCAGTGAGCAATTCTCCAACGCATTCAGTTACTGGGTGTTTTATGCAATGCCGATGATCCAATGTGTTCGATCTCTTATTGCTCTTGCTCTTCCGATCGGATTCCATCACTTCTCAGTTCACCGAATTCGAAATAGACCCTGAGAATCCTCGCCCCTTTTCTGGTCTTTCTCTCTCTCTCACACACACACACAAGAGAAGAAGATTTACACACTTTCAGAAGGAATCCATTTGATCTTATTAGACGAGAATGATCGGTTTTAGTTTTCTCGGGGTACAAGATATTTGGTTGATTCGCTCCCTTTCTTTTTTCTTTCCCATTCAAATTTCTGATGGCATCATTACCTTTCTAGCATGAGAGCCTTCCAGAAGTGCCGCAAACAGGCTTTCGAGACCTTTGACTGGAGAAGATGGGAACAATTACGTTTGTTCAGGGAAGAATTTGTCTGCATTTGAAAGTAATGGTACCATTTCTTGGACCATAAATCTTGGGTACACATGCCATGCTGGTATGGCTCCAGTTCATGGTGGTCGAGGGAAGGTACACGATTTTTTAAATTTTTTCAGTTTTTATCTCTGAACTACAAACTTGCGCTTAGATGAACTATTCACTTTGGTCCAGTAGCAGATCAAGAGGGACTGCTTGAAATTATTGGGCTCTCAGTAAGCACAATGAGTTCATCTGTATTTATCAATATCAAGAATCGAGGACTTTTTGCATACATGACACGTGGACAACTACTTTGGAGTGCCGGACCTATGCTTGACCGTTATGGCTAACGTATAGGTTACCGGAAAAATGTTACAGGTCGTTATTTTACTTCGGTGCCCAAGGTTGATCAATGCGAAGCTAGTATATATGTAAGGTTTGCATTTTTGTGTGCCCGCACATGTGAAGTTAGGACAGTACTGCCTATCAGTATTTCTGGAACTGCAAAGAGTACTTGGATAAGGTATGCATTTTAATGCATGCATGTCTTTAAAATAGTGCCCATTCAGATATGAAGCTTTTGATCAGGTTTTCTTTCTTCTTTTTTCTTCTTTTTTCACCTAATAGGTTTCTCCCATTATCGCAACTGATGGCGACACATCAGCCCAAGCTTCGCGCGGCTGATTTATTTTCACAAACCATCTTATCTGATCTCATCTAATCATTAAAATTTTTCTAAACTCTTAAACAAAATACAAAAAACAATTCAACTTTTTCAAATCTCAAAATAAAAATAATTTTAAAAAATTATATTCTAATAATATTTTATTCAATTTTAAACTTTCGTCTTATCTCATCTGTGTAACCAAACGAGCACTTGTGACTTATATGTGCTTACTTTTAGTTTCTTCAAATTAAAGGTTGCGTAGATATCATAATTTGGAATAATATGCTTCTTTATTTTAATTTTGTGTGTGCAGATGTTGGCAAGTACGCTGGCCAAGGAAAGATGATAACAGTTGTTTTAAAGATGTTAATGAGGTCTGATACTTTTTTATGTAAATTTTCCCGCTTTCTCCTTGGAGCTTCTTCGGTTTTGGTGAATATAAAATTTGGGCATAGCATTGTACGTATGAACTTTTGTCTAGACAATTTTCACTTATATGTGTTCCAGAACTCATATACTTGTTATGATCTTAAATTGTTGAGATAGTTGTGAAAATCATGATTTGGTGCTTGTCTTGTTATCAGGGTTAGGGTCGCACCTCCTTTTGCATTGCCTTTAATAAACCTTATTACATAACAAAATAGGTCTGGTAAATATATGTTACAATGAAAAAGAAAAGAACATTTATCTTCCCTCCTTCTGCATGCATCTCCCTGGGAGATTGTTTATTAATGGGGTTTGTTGCTGCACCTGGAGAAAAGTTCTTTCTAAAGTCCATTACACCTTGTAATATTGCTTATCTAGCTTTCATTGTCTGTAAGGCCTTTTTTGCGTTTCTTTTTTTTTTTTGTAATACCATGCAAGCATCGTGATGTTTGATCTGATGCCAAAGGTTCTGAAGTATATGGGACCAGATGATCTGAAGAAGGTAATTGACGATGCAGAGTTATACGAGCCATAGATTGCAAACAACGGAATATAGAGTCATAGCTCATACAAAGTACATAATTGATAGAATACAAGCTTCTTCACCATGTAAGTGTATGATAAGGCTGTCAAGATCATTTTAGAATTTAAGTTTTGGTGCTTGTTATAGGCCGTAGGGATTATTGCAATTTTTTTTTTTAAGCAGATGTGAAGTGTGTAATGACAAGAACTCAATATGGACGTTACACTATTCAACTTACCATGATGAAGAAAAATTACAAGATACTAGCCATCTTTTCAACTAATCATGGGAAGTAATTGATCACTGCCAAATTCAGATGTGGAAGAAACTTTTGCAGATTTGTTCAGAAGAGAACAACTTGGTTTACTTGCAGTGATTCATCTTTATTCTAATTGTTAATGAAACTCAGAACCCTGTAAGCATTGATCTCAATTATGCTCTTTTATCTTTCAAATTACGTACAGTACTGATGTATTATTTCATTTTTACTTATGAAAAGAAAGATAAGTATATTAGATGGAGAAATATTAGAAGGTTTCATATCTTTGTTTTTAACTATATAGATGGTATAGTATTTTATTTGTATGATCTATGTACTCCATAAGCACGCACGAAAAGCTGGAGCTTAAACATAATAATAAAACTGCTCTTACGTACCACAAATATATAGTAAATTCACTTCTCAATTGAAGCTAGAAATTGATCTGAAAACCTATCTTTTAATGCCCAAACGAGGCGGCCGAGAAACTGTTATTAAATTAATTGTGACTAATATGAGGAGCAGTAAGACTCGAATGGAGAGGAATAAGGCTACAAACAAATCGTGTCAAGCCGAATTCGAATAAGCGTACTCGAGTTCGATAAGAATGTTTACTTGTTCGAACTTAAAAATCTTTATTCGTACTCGGCTCATTAACCATTAATATAGTAAAAATATACAAACGACTCATACTGCAATAGCTTGAGCTTGATTAATTTTTTTTTTTTTTAATTCTAATTTTTATCTTTTGATTAATAGAAAATTTTAAAATTGCACAAAAATATTCTAACCATTTAACTATTTAACCAAATAGCCCAATAGTTTTGATTAAAAAATTCTTATGATATAAATTTTTGTAAAATAAATTAACTTATAGTTATAAATTAAAAATAATAATACATACCATCAATGTATTAAACTAAACCATTTAATCTTTTTATGTGTTTAGTAGTTTTAATGAATCCCATGAAACTACATGATTAATATGTAGATTTACTTTTATGTAATCTTTTTGTGTATGTAGCACTTCTCTTTTTCAAAACGCCATAAAATATTTTAAATTTAACTATTTTACTACTATTTATAAATCATCTCACTACTATTTACAGATTTCTTATTTTACCATTATAGCATCCTAACGAGGCCTAATTCTTTCACAAGTTTATTAGGCTAACTACAAGATGTAATTACAAATAACTTTATTTGAATACTTACAACATTGACATGAAATAATTTAATTTAAAAAATAAATTTAATGCCTACATATACCCTCGCGGCGTCTTTTTCTTGGTTCAAAGGTGGACCCCTTGCTCCATAAATCCATATATAATATAAAGTTGACCCAACTAACTTCTTATTTTCTTATAAGATAGAGATGTTTATCTACAAATTACTGCTTATTTCACGGAGATTTTGTTTTTTTGGTCTGGTTTGTATTGCTCATTGGGATTTTTTTTCTTTGAATATTTGTAAATTCCATGGGGTCCCTTTTGTTACTACGGTACTCCTCCACCATAAGTGGGAGATTTTAATAAAATTGGAAAGATGTCACTTTTAGACATGTGGCCTAGTCTTTTCTTCAATATATATATATATAATATTTGAAAAGAAAAACCCGAAACTTATTGACTTATTTATTTCATTTTTGAGAAATGATAGTTATAGTCGTGAGTATGCAAGTGTCATACAATCATTTTAAAAAAATTGAATAAATACAAGATTCACATGAAAATAAATTAATTTTTTAATTGTAGACTCCACTCTTTTTTAAAATGACTGGACGACTCTTACGTATTTCACAACTGTATGTAACATTATTCGATCAAAATATATAATTGATGTAAATGAAAACTATATTAATGGAACATAAACTTGTCACAAAATATATATATATATATATGCATCAACATACATGCACATATGACCATGCAACTAGTCATGACTTTTCTTCACCAAATTTCCTTGGTGTAAATTTTGGTTGACTCTTCTACATTCATACATACATATATATATACACACGCACATGCACATGCATATATATATACACATGATATGGATATATAGACACACACACGCATATCTATCTCTATTATATAAGTGGCTATGTAACAGCCATTCGTTTGTTTTTCTATTATTCATTTCCCTTTTTGTTTCCATTCTCCACTTGTAGACCTAGTATACTTCACCGAGAGTCGCACTGGTTTCAACCCATGCAGTGCCATTTCTTACATCAACATTGATTGAATGAAGATTTATTAGATTGATTATGACAAATGGAACATAAGAAACATAAGAAAGGCCCTCAAAATCATGACCACCGCTTCTAACTCTTATTTGCATGCCATGTTTTTGGGAACATGTAATGGTTGCTTGAATTTGGGAGACATGCAATGGCGTAATTATGACTAGAGGTTTCGAGGTGGCAGTTGTTGAGTATCTAGGATTTTGTATAGAGAATTCCAATACGGATGAATATGAGGAATTGGCAGGGGTGTAAATGACTTGAGAAATTGAGGAGGTAGAGTTTCCAGCATGAAGGGTCAAGCATTGAAGGAAGTCTTCATGAGTGTGAGCCGAACTTGCCCACAAAAATGAGAAAAGAAGAGTAACAACAAATGGAATAAGCACTGAAGAGCTAACGGGCTTCATTTTTGTTTGTGTTTCTATGTTAAAAACAGGATGCGAGCTTCCTTATTTATAGTGTTATGTGGAGATATATATGTACTTTGTTGAATACTTGGAAATTGATGTGAAAATCACTACAAGAAATTAGGATTTTTCCAGCGATTTTTATTCTGTTGCAAATAAAAACGCTGCAAAAAGTAAGTATTAGCAACGATATAATTTTCATCGCTGCATATAAACCCCAACTTTACTATTAATAAGGAGCAACTATTTTTACAGTCAACTGCAACATTTTTTGAGTTATTGCAACGATTATTTTCTTTGAAAAAAACAAAAAACATGTTGCAACGAGCTAACTATCGTTGCAATATCGTCTTGGGTGCCAAAACACACGAATTGTTTTATTTTCCCCCTTTGAACCTTAGTCATTCCGATTTACTTTCCCTCTCCGTGAATTTCTCTCTTCATCCCCATCCTCGAGTACGTACCATCATTGTGATACCCACCCCCGCACGGCTTGACCAGCATCTTTAATCCCCGCCCAAGCTTGTATTCCTCCATTTCGTTAGCCTTCCCAGCGGAAGCGACAGTACGTCGTCTCCTCCTCCCTTGACAACTGGGTGCCCCGCAACGATTGGGGTTTGAAGCATTTGGTTTTTCAACCATTTTGAGCAAATCGAAGGTGGAGGTTTCTTTGTGAGTCGAGACTCTTGTTTACCTTCCACCATCACAGGTATGGTTGCAACGATTTATCGTATCTCTTCCCCTTCATCCATTCTTGTTGCAGTGTAAAAAAGATTTATAGATTAATTTCTAGGTTTTTGAGTCTGCAATCATGAATTTTTTGGCACGAGTTTTTGATTATATACCTACATTTTGTGGACGTGTTTATGAGCGTTTAGATTTCTAGGTATCCTTATGTAATTTGTTTGGCATATTGTGGGTTCTAGGTGGCCCAGGTCAAATGTATACAATCATGCATGGAAGCTTTCGATTGCCATGGGATTGGGTCATTTGCATCATGCGGCTTATTAGATATCACACTCTCAATATCAAGTTTGTCACATAGCAGACCAACAACAACACACACTATGCATATTCTAGTGGCCACTAGAATATCCACTGCAGAGAACATGTGAGATTGCTACTCTCTGTTGTGCCCTATAACCAACAATATTCTTTTCGATTCTTCTATAAAGTCTATTTATAGACTTTGATTCTATAAGGAACTCGAATGGAGGAATCCTTGTGCAATTCCATTATCTTCACACGGCTCTCAATTAATGGTTTTTTTTTCAATTTTATGTTATTTTGGGAAAAAAGAAGAAGAAGAGTGGTCATGAAGATTTAAGGGTATAGGTTGACTTGATTATAACCTAAAATGCAAGCTGAGGCTCTCAGCCTCTCTGCACAACTCACATTAATTTAAATACATTTAAACCAGTTGTTGCTGAAGGTACATAACCATGCAACCTCCATTGACTTGGAAATTATTCTTGAGAGCAACGTTGTGGATCAGTTTTCTTATATTTGGATAAAGTCAGACCCTTGATCAATTCAAGACACACCCATATACATAGTTACTTTTACTTACTTGCAGAGATTTACCTGAAAAATGATGAGCATATCAATATTGTTAATTAGCTATGAATGGTTTTTTTTCTTTGTTTACCAAGGGTAATATTTGATTGATATTAGGTAGAAAAATTCCTTACATATTTTATATTTATTAATAACACGGATGGTGTAACTGGTGTGCTGGACCATTTCTCTGTTTTATGATGTTTTTTTTTTTGGGCTTATTTCTAATTCGAGAGATGACAATGTGACTCTACCTAGAGACCTTTTCCCCAACATTTATGTGTGTGTGAAAATATTGCACAGTCCACTTTTGACAGCTTTTGCTAATTAGTGTTGGGTTAGCCGCTTAAACAATTAGGGTCACAATTGATGCCTAACCTTAAGCTGTAATTTCAATCTAACCCATCTCATTATATTAAAACAATTTCATGTCCAACAAGCTGTTTTCTTGAATAATAGTGGTCCTTAAAATGTTGGGTAAAAATTAGAAGGCTCGGAGGTTGGACAAAGGCTTTAATGGGGGCCTCATGACTAGAATCTTGTGTTGGAAATGTGCTTGATTTGGTATCGCTATAAGAACTCCAGTACCTATCCCATCCTGCCCCCATCAAATCAAGTTTCTTGGCACCATAAACAAAAAATACCAGAGAGAGAGAGAGAGAGAGAGAGAGAGAGAGAGTATGCATATACAAAAAATTGTGATGGATATGTTGTATGTTGTCCATACATGCATGATGGTCAAATCTTGCATGTAGTACATGAAGCTAAACTTTGAGTTCAATCCCTATTTGGGGATGTCAAAGAATAAATCTCATGTTACTGCAATGAATACCCAGAAACAACCAAAATAAAATATTTTTATTCTATTGAGAACCAAACTGTCCATGAGGAGTTTCCTAAAGTTTTTTTTTTTCAAATTAATGCTTTGGTTTTAATGTAGATTGAGAGTGGAATTTACTAATAGATATATTTATTGATTTGTTGGAGTCAATGTTGTTTTATATCTTCTTGTGATATACTCTCTATTTGGCATGTATCATAAGGTATTTGCCAGTTACCAAGAGTCTCTCTCTCTCTCTCTCTTTTTCTTTTTTTGTTTGTTTGTTTGTTTTTCCTGATCTAATCTCTTTTTGTGCCTGTTAATTTGAATTGATATTAATGCTTGTGGGGACTCAAACTCAAAAACAAAGTGAAGTCCAATGAATGAGTTAGATGGCAAGGAAAACAAAACTAGTATATATTAACTATCAATTATGCAGATCACTTAAAACTCCCATGCAGTAAGAAGCTGCCATATTCAGGGCCAAATAATATTAATAATTTGACTACACTGGTTATTTCATCCCATTAAAATATTAGAAGAGCTTCCACCCATCAATATTTACTAGAATCTATAGTGAATTTCTCTGTTTTTTAAACAATAAGGTTCATGCCTTCCAAGTTCTCTACATGTGTTTAACATTTATTTTATATTTCAATTTAGTAAAACTTATAAAGAAAATATAAATTCTTCCTTCACACCCAATTCTGTTATAGGATCTTATTACTGTTGGGCTTGGTTGGTTACTATTTGGAGGGCATTAATTTTTGCATGGTTTAATTGTAGATTATAAGTATATAAAACATAGTAACATTTGAGAAATTTTTTGATAAGATGTTGTGATAGACATTCCATAGCATATTTATTGGCTATGGAATAACTATAAGACTAGTATTGTGAGGTAATAATCAGTACACTTACCTCATCTATAGTGAGCCCATTTAAGTACTTTTCTATGTGCTCCTTGGTTATTGTACTAGTTTGATCACCATATATGTTAGTATCCAACTTGCTTGATGGAGGGAATTCCTGCATCTAAATTAGAATATCTTTATTGAAATACCTAGCTAGCTAGGAGCTAGGGAAAGGAACAAATTAAACATTTGAACCTTTTATCAAACTTTCCAATTAATTAGAAACCACATTTTTTGGCCTATACCCATAAATACTAGTGAGAATGTTCTCTTTTAGTTACACAATAAAAGGAAAAGAATTTCCTCACTTTATCTTTATCTTTATATATAATTAGTTGATCTTAACTTTTCTTTGGTATAAGTGACTAATGGGAGAGTTGCTGCTGCATGGGGCCATTGCCCAGAAAATCCTAAAGAGCCTTGCTGGAACTGAGGTGCGTTTGTTTTTGAGTTGCAGGTTCAAACTCTGTCTGTTGTCCATTTCTTAAATACAGAGGGTCTTAATTAGTAGTGCATAATGACTTGTATTCAATGCTCACGGTTTCATTATCCTCTTGCTTGGTCTGTTTATATTTTTCAAATTTCGTGCTTTTATAGGCTAAAGAGAACACCCCAGGTTCTAGCATCTAGACATATAGGAACATTAAATATTACTACCTTTGAAGTATTTGACATTTGACACTATCATTGTCTGTTCTTTAATTTTCAAACTTGATAGTACTGATCTCCTCAATTGATACAACATTCTTAGAGCTCCTAAAACTAGAAGCCTTGGTGTCTTCAGCAACAATTTAACAGACACGATGCTACTGTTGATACAACCTAACTTTTTTACATCTCTGATTTTTTTTCCCCTCTATTTTTTCTGGAGTAATGGCTTTGTCCTTAAAGGCAGCATTCAAATCAGTGCCATCCTTTTTCCTTTTCCTCACTTAAATCGGTGACTAATTTCATGAGGTTTGGTCCCAAATGCTGTCACATGCTACTCTTCGAGTTTACTTCAATGATTTAGTGTTTTAAATATATATATATATATATATATATTTATAGATATAATTAGTGAAACATGACTGCTATGCACCCATACTTAGTGAAATACTTGTTTTTAAGCCTGCCTTTGCCCTTGAATATCATAGTGTATTCTTTTTGGATCAAGTTTAGATAAAAATTTTAGTATCAAGATTGCAGCTCTCTGTATTTTCTCCTCTCTTTCTCCATCCTTCTTGTGGGTCTTTATGATAATTTGCTTAGAAACGAGGTGGGGAACCAAAATTCTAGCTTTGGGGGGGGGGGGGGGTGAATGTGGGTGATGATTACATGTGTGCATGTTGGTATATGTTTGTATGCATATGTATTTATGCATTTTGTTGTTAATAGTAAAAAATATATACTATAACTGTAATTACAAGTTGTGCCAATTAATTAAAGAATGTTCCTTTCTCCATCTCATGATTGGTGGGATTTGGTCCTATTTTTCCAACCTTATTTATTTGACCAGACTTAGTGATATATTTATAGAGCCAAGCAAATAAATCTCTTAAATGAAATGTGGAAAGCCCCAACTTCTTTCCAAGATTTCACAAACCGCCATACTCTATAAATAAGATAGGAGCATCTTGATTGTTTTCTGGGTGTTATGCTGCTCTAAATACTTACAAATAAACATTGGTTGAAGAGTTTGAGGAATTGAATAACTTAGAATAACATGTATCCTTCTGCCCCCACTATGGGCATCTCTTTGAATCAATATAGCTAGGGTCAGTGTGTGTCATTATATGTACTTTTACCATACAGGCCTGATTATGGCTTTCCTAATGAATTGCAGCAAAAAACTGTTAAGGCTAGAGTCAGTCAAAAGCTCAACCTCATAAAGCCTAGAATGATTGATTATCACACCTCAATTATGGCAAAACTTAACCCACTTATCTGGTAGGGACAACACAGATAGTTTAATTATAGCTTGCACATTTTTCTTATGACCTAACCTCTTTTCATATTGACATTCAGTATGCTATAGATTTAGTCTGAATAAATTAACATTACAACTTCTCTGGTGCATAAACTAATTTCTGAATAAACTCATTATCACTTTAATCATTTTAATTATAGGGTAGCTGGGGTGAACAACATTCATCTCTAATGTCTTCAAAAAACGGCAATTCTTTTCTCACTTGAATTTGTGAGGGGGCAACTTTTGCAAATTCTAGTTTATTAACAGCTTTTAAGTTGTCCAAATTATGATTTTTGATCTAAATTGAGGACCTCCTCAATCTAGATCAGACATCTAGCACTTGATATGGACATAAATTTTTGCAACAATTTATTTTGGTTTGTTTCTAAGTACCTAATCAGTAAATGTAATTATTAGTACTCCATTTGGTGAAGGAGTTGGCATGCATCTTGTGCATACTTTAAACCGAACTAGCTGACTTTCCAGTTATTTATTTCCCTATCCCTTGGTGAAGTTTGGTTGTATATATGCTCTGTGTTATAATTCAAAGTTTGATTTGTAAGAGCTTTTTTCTGATGGTTTCTTGTTTGTTTTCTTTTAAATAAACTCTGTGTGTATATCAACAAATTTAATTTCTGTGTGTATGCAGACATCATATAAATATGGCTTTTTGGATAGTGCCCCCTCTCCCATATCTTTGTTTATCCATCATCATTATTAGAAGCTAATAGTCATGCATTGCTCATTTTTATCTCTGACCACCACAGGGAAAAAAATAAGATTAGACTACAATCATAGCAATTGTAAATTGACTCATACAATGACTTTTAAGTTCCAATAAGTGGGCTACCTGTGGATATGAAAAATCAAGTAACCATCTGGACTTTTGTAAATTTCTGTCAATTTACATTTTTTTTCAATTTTTTTACTTAGCTTCTTATTTTGCTGTATTAACAATCATTTCTCAGTTTTTATATTTTTCCAACTGGTCAAATGTTCATTTGCATCTGTCCTTACTATATATATATATAGTCATATATATATAGTAGCACAAGATTGTAGCATTATAAGCCTGGAAAGATCATGCGAATTGGGACTTGTTTAATGTTATTGTAAATTTAGGTTTATATGCAATCTCATAGTTAAGGTTTTTTCTTGGTTTTAAGCCTGCCTTTGCAATAGAATATCAGAGTGTATTCTTTTTGGATAAAGTTTAGATAAAAAATTTTGCAAAACAAGATTGCAGCTCTCTGTATAAAATTAGCCTCTCTTTTTCACGTTCTTCTTGTGGGTCTTTTTGATAATTTGTTTAGCCACTGGATCGAAACAAGAATTTCTGGATTGGGGGGGCTGAATGTGGGTGATGATTACAAAAAGCACGTTTGTATGTGTTTGTATGCATATGTATTTATGCATTTTGTTGTTAATAGTTAAAAATATATAATATAACTGTAATTTCTTTCCATATTGATTCAATTGTGTGTATGAGTGTAGATTATTTATCAAACTTGACAAATAAGTTAGAACTCTACAGACTCATACCAAATTATTCATATTTTAGAGACAACATTACCCTTCTCTTACTTAAACTGATATGTACTTTAGATTTATTAATACATTTATGGCCCTTTTTTACATTTCTCTATTTTTTAAGTGTATATTTTCTGGTTTAAACTCACAGAGGCAAAAGCAACAACCAAATGCTGGGAAATGTAGAATTTTGTGAACAGCATTTTGATGGAGACCTTTAGATGAAATATGCTGTTTCTTTTCATCTTTTTTATTAAACTTAAGACTAGTTAAAGTTTTTGGGGATACAAATTATGGTGTGCAATATGGACTTAAGATTGTTGTGCTGAAATTTTTTTCTGGGTGAAGAACCCTGATTATGATCAAGTTAGTATTGCCATACAGCCGTCTTAGAACTTTTATACCATACTTTCTATGGTTGCTCTATACTAATTAAATTTCATTAGCATGTTGATCATTTACACAATTGTGCAGGTAGATTGGTTAAACAGAATTATCTCTTATATGTGGCCTTACCTTGATAAGGTAATATTCATTCTCATAACCTTTTTGGCTTTCTGTTGGAGTCTGCAACTGAGTGATTGTCGATGTCTAGGCGCTTTTGTAGTACGATTAGAACCACAACACAACCTATATTTGCAGAGTACATGCATTGCTTTATGATCTAAGCTTGATGTATTTACTACACTGTTTTGGGTTCAGCAGTGTAGAAGATACACTGATTTCAAATGAAATCAAGTTATCAGTCATCAACATAGCTAATTTTAATATAAATATGTACAACCATATTAGTTGAATGTGAGATCTGCATGTAATTGCTTGTACATCAATTAGTTTCAGATGCATATATATATATATATATATTGTTTGTAAATCACGACTAAAATATATAGAACGATTGTGAAGTTTCTTATACGAATCTTTACAGTCTATTTATTTACAAGCAGCATTGCTAAAATTGCTATGTGCATTGTGAAGAGTGTTTTGCTTAAATGACTGTAAGATATGACTTTTTTAGCATAATTTAGGTTTATTTTGGCATTTGGCGATGATGAAGGAACATTAAAGTTAGTTTTCATATTTGAGTATGATATTATGTTTAAATAGAATGTTTGCTCTATTAAATCAATCGGTTTACGTAACAGCTCTCTTCATTCATTGATAGATTGAAAGGCTCAAAAATGATTTAGTTTGAATCCTCCCCCACATGATTTAGAGGTGTTGAAGCTGTTCTACCTAAGCCACAATGCCTAGGTGCACATTGTTATGGATGACATGAACTAATTTTACTTCATAAAGAAGCAGGACAGTTGAACAAAATTGAATGAATGTGGACATTTTCAATTAATGTTTAGAAGCAAGAAATGGCAGTGAGATTTATTTAGTAGTTTGTAAGTTGTAGGAAGAAATTGGTCCACCCCAATGTATATAGCCCATAACTACATGAATGTGAATTTCCCATTGGATTTAAATGAATGAATGTGTTTGATTTATTATATTCGATGAAAAATGTTAGATTTATAATGAAAGTGCATAGAATTTATATTTATGTTTCCTATTTCTAAATTGGGTGTTGGATAAAATATAAGTGTTATATAGCAATGGAATAGAATTGGTCATAGGTGTATGTGTGATCTTTTCATGTAAGATCATTAAACTTGTGGTGATGCCAATGAATGATGAATTAACAACAATTATAGGATCTAAATTAAGTGAAGTTTAAGGTATTAAAAAAAAGTTAATTGATTATTTCAGATTAGGTAATAAATTGATTAAATAATTATTTAGTGACTGACATGAACAAGATAAATAAAAATTATATTTTGGATCAAGTTCGAAAATGATGGTTATATATATAGAGCAATGCTACATACAATCGTGGACTTGCAAACGCCGCGTAATCGCTTTGAAAAAGAGTGGGGTCTACGATTAAAGTTAGTTTTTTTTCATGTGGGTCTCATATTAATTCATTTTTTTCAAAGCGACTGCACGTCGCTTGCACAAGTACGACTGCAAATATCATTTCTCATATATATATATATAACCAATGTAACTGGCGAGATCGGAAAAAAAAAAATACGCCAAAACATCAATTGCAGCGATTTTTATAGACGTTCCAATGATTCTAAATGCTGCAATTACACTTTAATAACGATTTTCCAAACATGGATGACCACATTTGCAACAATTCTGTTCTATTTGCAACGTTTTTTTTATCTATTTTCAGCATTTATATTACGCTGGAAATACAAGAGTAATTGCAGCGCTTTTTATAGTAATTACAGCGATTTTAAATGCTACAATTACACTTTAACAACGATTTTCTAGACATGGATGACCACATTTGTAACAAGTTTTTCCTATTTGCAGCGCTTTTGGTGCTATTTTCAGCATTTATATTACGCTACAAAAGATTATTTGTAACAATTCTTAAATAAATCGCTGGAATTAGAAGATTAATTGCAGCGCTTTTTATAGTAATTGCAGCGATTTTAAATGCTACTTTAACAACGATTTTCCAAACATGTATGATCACATTTGCAATAATTTTTTCCTATTTGCAGTGCTTTTGGTCCTATTTATAGCGTTCATATTACGCTGCAAAATACCATTTCCAACAATTTTTAAATTTTCGCTAGAAATAGCAAATATCAATTGCAGCGATTTATAAAGTATTTGCAAGGATTTAAAATGCTGTAATTGAGATTTCTCAGCGATATATCTATAATTGCAAGGATAGTTACAGCGATGTTGGGAGTATTAACAAGGAAAAAAATCACTGCTAAAAGTGTTTTAAGCAGCGAAATTTTTTTTATCACTGCTTTAAGCAAAAAAGACGCGATAATAGCAGCGAATGACAAGGAATTTAAAATCACTGGAAATGAATATATGCATCAGTTTAGATGGTTTTTTGCAAAATGATTTTAAACACTGTAAATGACCTGATTTCTTATAGTGAATGTTACGTACAATGGTGCTTCTAATTAACCACTATCGTTGCATATAACGTACATAGTTTCTGACTTTGCAGGAAACCATTCCATCGTCCATCCAGCTGATTGGCCAGGGAGAGATCATGGATTCTCACAAAAAATATATCGCGCACTTTGAACTTTGACAAACTAATTAATTAATAAATCATTTTTTGGTTGAATTATCTGTTATTATTGTTTACAATGATCGTGCAAAGAGAACAATCTCTGCCTTTGCCAATTAGGACTAATTTGATGTTTGAAGTGTAATTTCGCGTGCATGGATCTTTCACTTTTATCAATCTTATCAAAACTTAGGAAAATGATAAATACATAACCCTTTTTACAATTATGTTTTAAATAAATAATATTATTATAAAATTATTATCGCCTTACAAAAATACTTTTATTTTAAAACATAATTATGAAAATAATTGTGTTTATTGTTACTGAAATCATCGGTTTTAATTTATCGCTTCTAGAATGCATAAAAAAATAAATAGGAGAAAGTCAGCTCAAAGCATTTTTACAAATCTTATATTATATTATATATATATATAAGAACTTTTCAAAGTTCTTTGGCATTTTCTTTAATTGTAAGCTGCTTTAACTGAATTTACAAACTAAGAATTAGGAAAAGGCATCATTTATTTGACATATATCAAATAAGCCACCTAATCATTTATTTTAATAGCAACAATTAATTTATCCATTGAAATATGGACAATGATTGTGGATTTTTTCCACCATCTGCTGCCCATATGTCAAATTTTTGTTGAAAATTGGAAAGCATTAATGTCTTAGTGGCACGCTTCCCTTGATTGGCAATTGTTTCAAACTTTCTCTGTATACTGAGAAAGTCTAAGAGCGTTAGTGATGTAATTGAGTATCATTAATTCATAACAAAAAAACCAACAGATCAAAATATATAATTGAAGTAAATGAAAAGTACTACATTAATGGAAAATAAACATGTCGCACATATAATATCCATATATATGGCCTTTATGATATGCACTTATTAAATGAAATAATAGGTAAAATAAGATAGAGAGAGGATTTATTGTAGAGTACAATATCTTCTGTAATTAAGCATCAGCTTTAAAATCACCTATCACCAGGATGAAAGAGCCGGGATGCTTTGTTCATTCCTGAAGAAATTAGTGGGATCGATCATGGTCTTCACGTGAACCAACCTGTTAAAGTTGCTCTTGAAATATTTAGTACCCCATGTACTTGCCCGTCTATAGCTTGTGTTGCCTTCCTTACTATTTGTTCCAATGTCAAGGTCCCTATAATTGATGTATGCAGCTCTTGGAGATTTTGAAGCATAGGCAGCCATGTAACTGTAAAGCCTTCTGATCCAACTTATATGCCTCTCGGATGCCGCAATTCCTTCTTCTTCCCAAAGCACCAAGTGTAGCATTTTGTAGATGTTACCAGCTCTATGTGGGAAAGGAATTGCAGATTCCGAGATTTCACTCATTCTTCCCCCATATGGACTCAAGACCAATTCTGCTTCCTTGGCCTCTTTTTGGTAAAATCTCTCCCAGATACCTTCCAAGCCAACTTCTGGAATAGGTTCCATCACATAATCAGATTTTACTTTGACAAAAGTTGGTCTTGTTAGAGGAGTCCTGCTTAGCAGTACATCCAAGGATTCCCCACTTGGAAACCCGGCAAAGTAGAGGGTAGATTCAATCCAGCTCATTTCAGAGCAATCTTCTCTTACCAAACCCAGCTCAGGGAAGCTCTCTTGCATCAATGAAAGGAGATTATCTATCCCTCCGAGATACAAGGAATTAAATGAAGCTTGTATTGTTCTCCTCCCTTCTTGGCTAGAATTGGCAGCACTCAAGATGACGCGAATGAATAGGTCTTCATCAAGCTTGTCAGCAACATATTGCCATCGATGAACAAGCTTGGTTGCATTTTGTTCCAAGTTCCTATTAACTGTGAATACAGTCACAATTGATGGAACATGAACCAGCTTGATTTTCCACGCAACAATGACTCCAAAGCTGGCCCCTCCACCTCCTCGAATGGCCCAAAATAGATCTTCTCCCATGGATTCTCTGTCAAGGATTCTACCCTTAACATCAATCATTTGGGCATCAACAATATTATCTGCAGCAAGACCATATTTGCGCAACAAGGTGCCGTACCCTCCCCCGCTGATGTGTCCACCAACACCCACAGTTGGGCATAATCCTGCTGGAAAGCCAAAGTTTCTACTTTTCTCGGCAATTGTATAGTATACTTCACCGAGAGTGGCACCGGTTTCGACCCATGCAGTGCCATTTTTTACATCAACATTGATTGAACGAAGATTTATTAGATCGATTATGACAAATGGAACATAAGAAACATAAGAAAGGCCCTCAAAATCATGACCACCGCTTCTAACTCTTATTTGCATGCCATGTTTTTGGGAACACTTAATGGTTGCTTGAATTTGGGAGACATGCAATGGGGTAATAATGACTAGAGGTTTCGGGGTGGCAGGTGTTGAGTATCTAGGATTTTGTATGGAAAATTCCAATATGGATGAATATGAGGAATTGGCAGGGGTGTAAATGACTTGAGAAATTGAAGAGGTAGAGTTTCCAGCGTGAAGGGTCAAGCATTGAAGGAAGTCTTCATGAGTGTGAGCCGAAGTTGCCCACAAAAATGAGAAAAGAAGAGTAAGAACAAATGGAATAAGCACTGAAGAGCTAACGGGCTTCATATTTGTTTGTGTTTCTGCATTAAAAACAGGATGCGAGCTTCCTTATTTATAGTGTTATGTGGAGATATATACGTACTTTGTTGAATACTTGGAAATTGATGTGAAAATGTTACGTAGAATGGTGCTTCTAACCACTACTGTTGCGTATAACGTACATAGTTTCTGACTTTGCAGGAAACCATTCCATCGTCCATCCAGCTGATTGGCCAGGGAGAGATCATGGATTCTCACAAAAAATATATCGCGCACTTTGAACTTTGACAAACTAATTAATTAATAAATCATTTTTTGGTTGAATTATCTGTTATTATCGTTTACAATGATCGTGCAAAGAGAACAATCTCTGCCTTTGCCAATTAGGACTAATTTGATGTTTGAAGTGTAATTTCGCGTGCATGGATCTTTCACTTTTATCAATCTTATCAAAACTTAGGAAAATGATAAAGACGTACATAACCCTTTTTACAATTATGTTTTAAATAAATAATATTATTATAAAATTATTATCGCCTTACAAAAATACTTTTATTTTAAAACATAATTATGAAAATAATTGTGTTTATTGTTACTGAAATCATCGGTTTTAATTTATCGCTTCTAGAATGCATAAAAAAATAAATAGGAGAAAGTCAGCTCAAAGCATTTTTACAAATCTTATATTATATATATATATATATATAAGAACTTTTCAAAGTTCTTTGGCATTTTCTTTAATTGTAAGCTGCTTTAACTGAATTTACAAACTAAGAATTAGGAAAAGGCTGTTTTGTCGAGTCAGCGGTCATAGGTTCTGAAATTTCATAGGTAGAAGCATCTGAAACGGGTGCATGCCTAGTCCTTGCGTTGTCCGCAATTCGTTCAAGTATTGAAAGAAATTCAGAAAAAATAAAATAAAATAATGTTACGGTCATGAAATGTAGAAGAGTTCAAAATTTACAAGGTCAAAAAAAGATTTGTATATTATATGATATACATATGATATGATTAATACATTGTATATTATATGAATGTATATTAAAAACATTTGGTGAAGAAAAGTGACAAGTTGCATGGTCAAAGTTCAATATTGTCAAGTTGCCATGCAATTTAGACTTTCTACTTGCAGACGCTAGCTTCGAATTAATTAATCTCCTCTGTTCCTATTTAATTTATTGTGGCGATTCGTCCTTCAAATCTGGCTGTTGGAATGGTCTGCAAATTAACCTTAGAAAATACAACATGCAAAATATGTTACCCCCATAACATTCACGTATATTTTCAAGTCTCTTACTATTTTTTTTTTTTTTTTAAGAAATTAGGGATGAGGTCATATGGATAGTGAGCCCCTCCAAATTTTATCAAGAAACCTCACTTATAGTAGAAACAGACTGCGGTAACAATGAAGACCTAAGGGATTTACAAATAGACATAAATAAAACCATCCCAAGCATCAACGGCAAAAAAATAAAACAGCACCAAAACTAAACCAAATACCAACAAAACTGCCAACTGAGCAAACACATTCTTATTTTATACACAAGTTAACATCTTAAAGAGGGAAGACCAATCTTGTCAAGTCGAACCATGCCCCTCACAACCTGCAATAATATTTCAGAAACCCCATACGTCCTAGTGATCCTAGATTCTGCTTGGTGAGCAAAGAAATCTGCAACTTAGTTGCCCTCATGGAAGATGTGAGAAATTGAATAACTCATGCCTTCAAGGCCATCAAGCAGCTCCTTCCAATAGTCCCAGAGATACCATACATTGCAATCCTTTGAGGTCAACCAGCGAACAAGTAAGGAAGAGTCATATTCGATCTCCACATGATAAAAGCCAAACTCTTCGCAAATAGGCACACCTCTGGTAAGGGCCCTTAGTTCAGTAGCATTATTAGTACCAAATCCCATATGTTCCGAAAAAGCAACCCTGACATTCCCCCAATGATCCCCCACCACCTCCACAAGATCCCGAGTTTCTCCTGCAACTCCTATCAACATTTAATTTCACCCACTCTGCCACTGGTTTACACCACACCACCGCATTAGGTCGGCTAACAAAAACTTGTTTGATAAGCAAGTTAATAGCCGATAAAGGCCTTGGATTAGCCCATACCCGTTTCCCATCCTCATGGATAGTATTAAAGTCACCCACTACAAGCCAAGGAACATCATCCATTTGAGCATCCTCAATATCCTGCCTGAGCTCTCTTCTTTCTACTTGTGTGCACTTATCATAGGCATAAGACACATAGAGACGCTTGTCTACCTTTGTAAATAACCCATGAATAAATTGATTAGACATGCCTTGCACTTCAAAAGTCAAATCCACATTCCAAAACATCCAAAGTTTACCCCTTATTGCCTCATTAGAGGAATAAGAAGGAAAACCAAGAAATCACGCCCAAAAATCCATAAAAACCTTTTCAGCAAAAGGTTTGGAAATAGCCAAAACAAGAGGATTAAAATCTCTAACCAAGCTTTTTAATCCTCTTTTGGACATGCCTAATCCACACACGTTCTGCACCATTAGATTTACAATCATAAATTTAGTTTTTCAGGATGGGAACTAACCGTTAAGATTGACGCATAGCCTAGAGTGTTACATCATGTTTCATGCATTATAGTCTATGTTTTACAAAATGAAGAGTCAAAGTATTTTTTTATCACGACTCTAAATGATAGGACGGGAAAATGCCCTAGTGGAACTTTCAATCCACTCTGGAGTATTTAAAGTCAAGTGGAGACCCCTGGGTCAACGAAGTATAGTCGACTGGTTGATGATAAGACGTAGTCATCTCGATCAAAGGAATCGATGGTTGATGCGGTAACTAATGGGAAAAACACAGTACTTAGGGGAGCTGTGAGGTATCCATTCATGTGAATCATGAAATAATCAAGGCATGTGAGCTCTATGATATGATATGCCAAGTATAAGACGCCGAGTTCAAATGATATGAACACATGTTAAGAAGTCTAAAGGATGAAAAGAGTGTTTTATGAAAATTTTACATTGCATGTGTCAACGTTTCTATGTAAAAGTTCATGTCCCTGCATTTAGCATGAAGTGCAATCGTTTGTGGTTCACTTAATAAAAACTTTGGAGTTAGATCATAAAACCATGATGACTTGCACAATCCTATTACTAAACTTGATAACAATATTAATTTGCTTTGAAATAACTCTCTTGACATACAAAAAAAAAAAAGTCTCAAAATCTAGGTTGTGACCAACCGCTTCTTTTTCTCTCAATTGGTCACGAGTCTCATCTACGTGTTTTAAACATTAAAGTAGTATTTTTAAATATTACGGGTAATTTTTAAATAGATCTCTATGTTTTAAAATCTTCAAAATATTTAAAGGTTCAAAATTATTTCATATAGGGGTATTTTTTTTGTATTATTGAACCAAACCCATATTTTCAAGTAAGCCTCTTTATATTTTGAAGCCTCGAAAATATTATAGTTTAGAAAATGATTTTATTTAAATGATTTTATTTCTTTAAGAATATTATGTGATATTTAATATTTCATTTTATGTTAAAAACTCTACTATTTTCCAGTATTTATTTCTCTTAAAACTATTTAGAGAACTTCATTATTTTATTTTATGGTGGAAAATATTGCTTGGTGATTTTAGAAAACAAAGTTTGATTTTTATTTCGTCACATTGCATTTTATTTCATCTATCTATTATTTAGTTAATTATTTGAAGTGTTTAAAATCTCCACCGTTGGATTAGGTTAGGAATCCCTAGATGAAAGGCCTAAATTAAAATCCCAAAACCCTAACCTTTTTCCCTCTTCCTTCTCTCTCCTTTCCCCCTCTCTAGTCATTTCTCCCTTTCTGCCTCCCCGATTTCCTTCTCCCCGACGCCACCTTGCGCAGCCAGCCATTCCCCACGATGCAGCAACAACCTAGCCCTTCGCCGTAGGCCGATGACCTTTTCCCCCGTGGGCTTCTCTCTCTCTCTCTCTCTCTCTCTCTCTCTCTCTCTCTCTCTTCCCCAAAGCCCTCTCTCTTCATCTCCCTTCAATCTCCCTCCACCACACCACCACCGTGCCAACCGAACCCCGCTTCTTGGCCTCACCCTCGCCGTAGACTTCCCCACGGCTTACCTCGTCGCCTTTTCTCCCTCAAATTCCCTATCCCAACTACAGCTCTACGCAGATCATGACGCCGAACCACCATGAGCCACCATGTCCCACCGTAGGCCACCTCTTCTCCTTATATCCACTGTCAAACACCCCTCATGGCAGATTGACACTGGACAAAATAGCAATTACTTTGTAGGCTAGTTTTAATAGATAATTCATAAGGAAAAACACAAGAGAATCACCCAAAAACATAAAGAAACACCTATGATGTTCAATTCAAAATCATCAAATAAAAGTATATCGAAAATAGCCCACAAGCTGGGCTGTATAGTTGGAAATTGTCCTTACTATAATTTTACTATCATAATTTTACCAAAAATAGAAAAATCTCAATAATCATGCCAAAATTAAATACGTAATAAAAGAAATAATATGCCAAAAATCTGGCCCAAATCAGGTTCGAAATCACTTCCTTAACAATAAATGAAATATTATCATAAAAAGAAAAAAATAACTATAAATGAGGATTCGAAAGGGAAAAAAGTGGATTTTGAACTTGGAAAAGATGCACACCAAGCAAAGCTTATTGGCCACAACCATGCTGAAATAAGATTTCTAAATTGGGTTCATATGTGCGATTCTGATACCCGTAGCCAAAGTTATGACCAAAATACCGAAATGCATCTAAAACTGCCCTAATTAGAAAAAAGATCACGATTACCTGCCATCTTTGCACTGATTTGCCAACTCAAGGTATCTCAACACCATCAACATACCATCTGACAACTCAGCATCATTTGACTCAGATCCTCTTACATCAGTTGCCCATGGTTGGAAAGAACTCGTCCTCGAGTTCACAGTAACTTCATCAAAATCCACAGAACAAGGACTCAGGTGTTTCATATTAAAGACATAAGAAGTCCTCAAATGACTAGGGAGGCGCAGCATGTATGCCTTATCATTGATCTTCTGCAGTATTTCACAGGGGTCAATCTTCCCCTCCTTAAGCTTATTATACTCTCCAATAGGAAAAAGATCACGAGTTAATGCTGCCCAAACAAAATCACCAACATCAAAAAGTACCTGACAACGATGACTGTCAATACGAACCTTGTACTTGGCATTGCTCTTGTGAATGGCTAGTTTCTCTTGCTCATGAATGCCCTGAAGATGTTCTGCCATCTCATCTACCTTATGACTCAAATGACCTACATGTGGAATAGGGGCTAAGTCAAGCACTCCGAATGGGTTCTGACCATAGACAATTTCAAATGGGCTCATTCCTTTGGTTTTGTTCCTCGATCTATTATAGGAAAATTTTGCTTGAGGTAATGCCAAATCCTATTGCTTCAATTTAGTTCCTGCCAAACACCTCAAAAGGTTGTCCAAACTCTGATTCACCACTCTGACCATCAGTTTGTGGGTGGTAGGCATTGCTAAAATTCAACTTTGTCCCCAGTTTCTCCCATAAACTCCCCCAGAAATGGCTCATGAACTTGGTGACATGATATGAAATGATTGATCAAGGAACACCATATAAACGCACAATCTCCCTGAAGTAAAGATGGGTGATTTGGGCAATGTCCATTGTTTTCTTGCAAGATACAAAATGGACCATCTTGGAAAGCTGGTCAACACAACCAAAATAGAATCCAATGCCTGTTGGGTATGGGGTAAGCCCAACATAAAGTCCATACTGACATCAAACCAAGGGGCTTCACAAATAGGTAAAGGAGTGTATAGGCCCGCATTAGTGAGAACTCCCTTGGTCCGCTAACATACATAACATCGCTCCTCATAATGAGCCACATCACTAGTCAATTTGGGCCAATAATAGTCAGAAGAGATAAGGGCCAACGTCTTATCTCCCCCAAAGTGACCCTCGTTATGAAGTTCACTAAGAATCTACTGCCATAGTGAACAATATGGAATGCACAACTCTAATCCACAAAACAAGTAACCATTATGCAAAATAAAATCATGACGTTGACCATCAATTACCTCCTGAATTATCCTCCTAAAGAAAGGATTTGCTACAAACATATCAATGAAAGGCTCAAACCCTACTACTCTGGTGCTCATGGTGGTGAGGAGTAATGTACAACGGTTCAGGGCATCTGCAACACAGTTTAGACTCCCTACTTGATGCCTCAACGCAAACGTGAACTCTTGCAAGTACACCACCCACTTGGCAAGCCGTCTGCTTGGTTTATGATGACCATTGATGTACTTCAGGGCCTCATGATCAATGATAAGACTGAACTCCCTCTGTATTAGGTAGTGACACCAATGCTTCAGGGACTGAACTATGGTATAGAACTCTAGATCATAGGTGGAATAATTCTTCTTTGATCTCAATAGCTTCTCACTGAAAAAAGCTATTGGGCGACCCTTCTAACTAAGAACACCACCAATGCAAAGCCCAAATGCAACACAATTTACCTTAAACATCTTTTCAAAATCAGGAAGTGCCAAAACTGGTGCCTCTATCATCTTCTGGTTGACCAGTTGAAAACTGGCATCTACCTCCTCAAACCCTTGGAAATCGCATCCCTTGAGGCACTTTGTGATAGAAGCAATCAGAGTACTGAAGTTTCTGATGAACTAGCGCTAGAAGGACGCCAATCCATGGAAGCTTTTGACATCGTGTAAGGTCTTTGGTTTAGACCACTCCAAGACCTCATCTATCTTTGATTGATTTGTATCAGTAGACACAACAAAACCAAGAAAAGTCACAAAAGTAATGAAAAAAGAACACTTCTTCTAATTGACGAATAGGTGCTCCATCCTCAGCATATCAAAAATAGCATGGAGGTGATCAAAGTGTGACACCCATGTCAAACTATAAATGAGTTTCCCCATTAAAAGGTTGTAAAACCTTATGCATAAATCTCATAAATGTACTGGGCACATTGGACAGCCCAAAAGGCATGACCATCCACTCATACAATCCATGTTGCATCTTAAACGCTGTTTTCCACTCATCCCCAGACTTTATTCTAATCTGGTGGTATTTGCTTTTAAGGTCAATTTTTTAGAAGACCTTAGAACCAGACAACTGATCAAACATATCATCCAAATGGGGAATTGAAAACCTGTATTTCACTATAATCCTACTGATTGCTCTACTGTCAACATACATATGCCAAGAGCCATCTTTCTTCAACACTGGCAGGGTAAGGAATGTGCATGGGTTCATACTCTCACTGATGTAGCCCCTCCCCAACAACTCTACCACATGTCGCTGCAACTCTTCAGATTCCTTGGGATTGAGGCGATACGCAAGTCAATTAGGCAAACTCGACTCCAAAGCAAGGTCAATCTAATGTTGAATATCTCTCATAAGTGGCAGCCGGGTTAGAAAACTCTGAATAATATTGATTAATAATAAAATTCAAAAATTCTTTTATGAAGCCCACAAGCTGGACTTAAATAGCTACAAAATTCAAAATTATGAAGATTTTTTCAAAAAAAAAAAAACTAAATTATTGTATGAGAAATCAACACATAAATAAACAAGAATCCTACCAAAACTTTAGTCAAAATCAAACTCAGAATCACTTCCAAACTTGAAATCAAATATTTACTAACAAGGCAAGAATGAGCATAAAAATATGATTTGAAACAAAATAACTGATATTATTCTAAATGATTTTGGAGAAAATCAATGATATCTTATATCAACTTGGATTTGCACCACAGATCGACTCCATTTCCCTTTCTCCCTCACATATCTCACTAGATTCGGTGCCTTGTCACCATGCGTAGCTTCCAACCATGGCTGTCACCACCCACAGCCACCCAGGATCAACTCTATGACCCAACCCCAACATCAGTGTGTCCAGCCAACCAAGGCCTTGCCTCCCTCTCTTTTCTCCTTCGATCTTTAGCATCCCCGCACATCCCAACACTGTACACAGCCAAGCCAGCCATAGACCACCCATCACCGCCCACTACCACCACCATAAAGCCCTCCAAACCCTAGCTCCACCCAAACAACGTTGTTTTAGGGTCACGGCAGTGACCTCCATGCCCTAACATGGCCCCTCCTTGCACTTGCGTAGCCGCCACCGCCGGACCATGCCGGGCAGCAAGCAACACGATGATTTCAATAGGGTATAATTTCTATCCCTTTTTCCTTCGATGATTGACTTCGTTTTGAAGTTAATTGGTGTTGTAAAATGTTAGTTGGTGGGCTGTCTTAGTAATTGCAAAGGTGTGTTGTAAATTATAGACTGTGAACGTAGTTGTTGATAATGTGGTTGTGTAGTTTTTGAAGTGTGATTTGTTGAAGCAATGGGCTATTATGTAGTTGTTAAGCATATTATGTGGCGACGTAGTTGAAGTGTTGGACATTACTGTGCAGTTTGTATTATGGTCGTAAGTAGTGTGAAGTGACGGGATTTTGTGCCGTATGATGTAGTGGGCGATGTGGCAGTGTGTTGTGAAGTGATGGAAGCGTGATATGTAGCTGTGCCATGTGAAGGATGGGATGATTGTGTAGTCTGCATAACGGTCGGATGCCATGTGATGTGATGGGGTCACTATACAGTTCGGAGTTGTGAACTGTGTAAAGTGATTGGATGCGGTGTAGTTGTGATATGGTTTTATGCCAAGTAGGTTGAGTAAAGTGTCGAGATATGTTATGTAGTTGGTTGTATTGTGTTGAGTGCTATGTTGGTTGGATTTGAATTGGGTGTAGATGTCAGGGTGTATGAAGCTTGTTTAAGCAAGCGAGCGTTTAGTGAAGTATAAGTTGATCTTAAGTGATAAAAAGGGTGAGATACATGTGCAAACTAGTCGGACGCATGTGCCATATAGATTTACCGTATATATATATATATTAATATCCAAATAAACATCACACCCGCCTCCAAAAGTAATACATAATTAAACTTGTACAGCAAGCAAATACAAATACAAGTCCATCTTAATTGAAAATTTTATGAATAATGCTACTTTACTTTTCATTTTACCTCCTCATTTTAACTACTCATGCATTTAATTTTTTTAAATTTTTTTAATTACTAATTATGAAGGTAACTATTAGTGTATTGATATTTTTTTATATTTTTTTTAAAATGTTTAAAGATGTTAAGAAAATATGAATAACAAATTAGAAAAGTAAATTTTGGCTAGGGAGCACGCCCAACAGTGATTGCTGGGCGGCAACCTAGTGGTACTCAAAATTTATTCTCAAATCATATCTTACTTTTTAGATAGTGAAAGTGTTTCATTTCATCTCATCTCATCTACGGGTGGCAATAGGGGTTTAGGTTTAGCCTTAACAAGTTCAGATCAAAATGGATTGACTTGTTAAGATACGATTGATTAACGGGTCAACCCATTATGACCCGTTAAGAGAGTTAAATTTACATTTTTATCCTTATACATAAAACTAAAAAACCCTACTCCCGCTGCACTTTAACTCGGACTCCCTCACAATCTCACATTCATCTTCAGATATATTGAGTTTGTCTCTTAGTTCTCAGTTGAGTCAGTTCTCACGAGTCACAATCGCTTCACACACTTCCTATGGATTGTAATTTTGGTATTTTTAATATTTGGATTGTAATTTTAGACTTGTGTAGTTAATTTTATATTTTTTGGAGATATTATGATTTTAAATTTTATGTGAAATTATGTTGATCAAGTCAAATGGATTATTTGGGTCAATTCAACCCATTTACATAAACGGGTCGAAACGGGCCGTGCCGTGTCAATGTATTTTTAATTAATTCATAACGGGTCATGTCATGTCAGTCCATTATTTTAATGAATCGTGTTATGATTTGAAAATCTGACCTATTAAGCTTAACGGGTTGTATTTAGATTGACCCATATTGTATAATATACATGACTTGACATGACCCGTTAGCACGCGGATTTGCCACACTTAATCTCATCTCATTTTTATAATCTTTTCAAATTTTCACACAAAATATAATAAAGAATTCAACTTTTTCATATTTCAAAATAATAATAATATTAAAAAATAATACTCTAACAATATTCTATTCAACTTTCATCTAAAATCATCTTATCTTATCTCATTATCCAAACCGCACCTTAAATTATGTGGATGGTGTATACACAAACTTAAAAATAGAATAACTCATTTTAATTAATGTCTAATTAACTAGCTACGTACCATGTTTATATATGTGTGTGCGCATACTAAAAAGTATAGATGAAAGCTGGCGAACTCAATCCCCAGCCTCCATGAACACTGGCTATTCCCATCCTATATTATAGATTAAAAATACAAGTGCTATAGCAAGGAATTAACATTATAATAAATTAAATTATGTTATCAGAATATTAGAAAAAATGAAAAAAGAAAACATGGGAAATTAAGATGCATGGAAAATTAGAAAAAATAAAACAAAAGTCGACGTACGTAATTACAAGGCAAGGTTATAGAAAAATAACGTAAGAAAGAAATAGCCACTAATATTATTAGGCATGTGAATAGTTTATCGACCGCCGGCCAGCTGTAACTTACGGTTAGGAAATAATGGAAATCCTAGGAAATTATCGAACCCGCCATGTGTACAAAACCTTGTTCTAATTAGGAGGTTGTTACTCTAACATCCCAACCTTATCATTCCCTTATTTTTCTATGCAATTATTCTAACCCTTAACCCTCTCTCTCTCTCTCTCTCTCTCTCTCTCTCTCTCTCTCTCTCTCTCTCTCTCTCTCTCTCTCTCTCTCTCTCTCTCTCTCTCTCTCTCTCTCTCTCTCGTGTTTTACATATAGAGCGTTTCATGGCAACAATAGTACGTACTCAAAACTAGTACTACTATGTGTTAGTTTGTATAGTTTGATGAGGGTTGTTAGTGACTTTCAGTCTACTGAAATTCAACAAACAATAGCACAAAGATACCATCTAATTCTAATTAAGGTCTCTCTCTAATCATCATGTCTTCTTTTTCTTTGGATATCATTTTGAAACACGTCTTTCTCATTTCACTCTCTCTTTCGCTCAGGCATGGATATCATTAACTGCATGCTTTAATTTGTAGCTAGCTACAGATAGATTGAAAATACCTTCTCTTCCTGTCTTCTTTATTTCTTTTTCAGTTAACTCTGCTTGCTTTATTTCTACAAGGCAGTTTTGTTCCACTGAGAAATAATTATTGTATTGGACCAATTATCATGCTATTTAACAAGTGAATGAAATGAAAACGGTTTTTTATATAACTAATGATTGCTTGCTTCACATTCTTACAACCATACATTTCCTTTTTTAGTTAACTATTCTCATATTCCGATTAATTTTTCGCTCAGACTTTATTTCCATGGCTTTAAGCTTTTGCTCCAACTAGGGGTCCTTTAGTCTAGAAATCATGAGCAGCTTCCAACAAATGCATGATCCAGAGATGGCAGCAGAAGTCCTTATGACTTTTGACGGCAATTCAACTCTTGCAGACTTCGATCTGTTGCGCCTTTGGCCTGTCCAAGAATCATACAAGATGATAGAGAGACAATATTTAAGTACTTCAGAAACTTGCCTACGTCCACTGATGCGGAAACTCAATATTGTGAATATGTTTGTATAAAATTACAAATACTCATAAACAAGCTCTCTGTCTCTCAAAAGGCCCTCTGTTCTGGGTTTCCCCAGAACCTATATTTCACCCTCAGCCCTCTACCTTGATCGCTCACCTTAGTGAGGATAGTTTACACCATTGCAAATTATCTCTTTTTATAGGAGAGGCCTACCTAACGTAGCCACCATTGTTGACAAACATGGGGAAGTTTCCAGCAGCTATCCTTGACTGTTGAGGGGTTGCTACAGCCATCTAGGACTAGTAGAAAGTTTCTCTTGGTGGGTGGAAAGCTGCATGTTCACATGGACAATTCACACTTGAGGGGTTTCCAACAATTACTCCCTCCACCCAAGTGTGCCAAACTAAAATATTACAAAATGTTGCATCCCTCAAATGATTTCACTCCTTCATTGGAATGCTTGTTAGTCATGAGAGATTTCTGCTATCAAATACATTTGCAGGTACGTCTTCAATGGATGTCCAGATACCTCTCCAAATGCATCTTCAAATGCATCAGCATTGTCTACATCCATAGAGCTTGCAAGAGATTTTCTTCAGATGAGATTTACAAGTGCTTTACTGCACAATCTCAACTGTCTAGGATTTTTCTTTTACTCGAGTTCATGAGTCCACACTCATGCACACCTTGAGTGAACTGAGCTTTGCTCGACCCACAACCGAGTGAACAATCTACCTAGTGCCTTTACAGCTTTCAAACCAGACTCCATAATCCTATAATCATCAATCTCCAACTTGGAGACTGGTTCTCAACATGCCAGCCTTTATCTCCAGCATGATCCCTTATCATCTCTGGAATTTTATAGCTCATGTCTTCAAGTTAGAAGACTAACTAAAGTGATGCATAACTTTAGTTCATCACGTATAGTGCCCTTAATCAATACATCTATATAGAGCAACACATCTCCCACTGCACTGGGAATCAATGGTCTCACATGGACCTTGACACATATTAGAGAACCTGTTGTTGAGGTCTCCATCTTTGACCTGAGCGACTAACTCATCATCCTGCTACTAACATATCATGTCTTCAGTCGATGTGCCCATCTTGTGTGCAGTCTCTGCTAATTTCGACTTGCATAATCCCTATTCTTGCAAGATTTTTCTTCGTACCATAGTTCACTACCTTCATTCAACAGGATATAGTTTAAGGTAATAACCACCATGGAGGTCTGATTGTCTTGGCAGTCATGCAATCATCAACTTCAGGTGTAGATATCCCTGGAACATGTGACATTTTGTTCCCATCTCTCACACATTTGCTTCATGTCGTGGTCTAGGGAGATTTCTTCAGGTTAGATGAGGAAAAGTAAAACTGACTTCCTTTTACTTTCTTATCTAATTCGCATAACCATTACCAAGAGCCAAGACCAATAAATCATTCGTGATCTTCCATGCCTTTTTAAGAAAATACTACTGAATGATTGATGTCTTCAATCTGTCTTTAACAGCATTATGCACTGCAAGAAATACGACGTCATGTATTTCATCAGTCACCATATTCACAACATCATTCTCAGTTTTCTCCTGAGTTTAGTAGTCTCTTGTGGCCTGTCTTGCCACAATTCCTAGTGAGTCATCTATTATCCAGATCTTGACTTGCCTTTGCCCTTATTCTTGGACTTTGACTAATCCAACCTTCTTCCTTGATTATCAACATTCAGGACCAACAAACTCGAGATATTTCCAGAATCTCTTCTGCGCATCTCCTCATCTAGGATAAGGTCTCTTATATTTTGAAACTTCAACTTTGACTTCTTTGCAGAATTACTCATAGCAATTCTCATGACCTCCCAACTTTTTGACCACAATGCCAAATACTATTGGGCAACAAAAAGTACCGTTTGCCTTTTTGAAGTTGAACAATTTCTTCATATGCAATTTTTTATTTGCAACTGGCTTTTCAAAGAAAGCCACAATAAGATTCGTTGCAGTTCTCCTCTTAATAATATTGTGCTCCATGAGTTGTATGACTGCCGTAACCTGCCGATATAACAAGTTAATCAACATCATCCAATGATCTGAAGTTTGCTCGTCAAACTTCATGATCCTAAATGGCTTAAATCAAGCGCAAAAGAATTGAGACCAGCTGAATTGGACTTCAACTAGCTGAAATCAAGCTCAAAACAAATGAGTCTGGCACGACTCCAACAGGGTAAGATCAAGCCCAAAACAAATGAGTCTGTCTGGATTGGACTCCAACTGGCTTTGATCAAGCCCACAACTGATTTGAAGTTTGAATAGTCCAGATCATTAGTACCAATGCGAATCTCAACATTCCCACTGTACGAATAAGTCCAGAATAATCCAAATAGTTTGTCAGCACTATTTGATCATCGCAATTGGACAACAAATGGTTATGATCAAGCCCACAACTGATTTGAAGTCTGAACGGTCCAGATCTTTAGTACCGATGGCGAATCTCAACATTCTCACCGTACGAATGAGTCTGGAATAATCTAAATAGTTTGTCAACACTATTTGATCATCGCAATTGGACTCCAAATGGCAAAGATCAAGCCCAAAAATGATCTGCAACTTATAGATGGTTTAGATCGAAAGTACCAATGTCGAATCTCAACATTCTCACCGTATGGATGAGTCCAGAATGATCTAAATAGTTTGTCAACACTATTTGATCATTGCAATTAATCTCCAAATGGCATAGATCGAGCCCAAAATGATATGAAACTTATGGATAATTCAGATAGAAAGTACCAATGGCGAATCTCAACATTTCCATCATACAAATAAATCCAGAATGATCCAAATAGTTTGTCAGCAATATTTGATCATTGCAATTAGACTCCAAATGGCGTAAATCAAGCTCAAAATCATCTGAATTCTGAATAGTTCAGATCATTAGTACCGATGTCAAATCTCAACATTTTCATAGTACGGATGAGTCCAAAATGATCCAAATATTTAGAAAGCAATATTTGATCGTTGAAATCGGATTCCGAATAGCCTAGATCTAGTCCAAAATGTTATATAACTTATGGATGATTCTGATTGAAAGTACCAATAGTGAATCTCAATATTCCCACCGTACGGATGAGTCCATAATGATTCAATTAGTTAGAAACCACTATTTGATCGTTGAAATCAAACTCCGAATGACTTAGATCTAACCAAAAATTATCTGTAATTTTTGGACGGTTCAGATCAATCTTCTGCTATAGTAGCACGTGGGAGAGCTTGCAGGTGCGTGTGGGAGCGTGGGAGAGCATCCCTCACACATCTTCTTCCTCTAGTGCGACTGAGGCACATCTGTGCACTCTCCAACTTCTAGGGGCACATATAGGCTCCTTCGACATCTGTTTTTTATGGTGTTTGCAGCAACGGATTCGTCTTGACGCAAGAAATGTCATTTTATGATCAAAAGTAACTTTTGATCAACTTGATTTTTCTAGACAGCACGAAACTAAAGCTCCGATACCAATTGTTACGCCTCTGGCATGTCTAAGAATCACACAAGATCATAGAGAGACAATATTTAAGTGGTTCGGCAACTTTCCTACGTTCACTGGTGTGGAAACTCAGTATTTTCAATATATTTGTACAAAATTACAAACACTCATAAACAAGCTCTCTACCTATCAAAAGGCCCTCTGTTCTGGGTTTCCCCAGAACCTATATTTCGCCCTCAGCCCTCTGCCTTGATCACTCACCTCAATGAGGATAGTTTACACCATTGCAAATGATGTCCTTTTGTAAAAGAAGCGTACCTAACGTAGCCACTATTGTTGACAAATATGGGGAAGTTTTCAGCAGCTATCCTTGATTGTTGAGAGGCTGCTGCAGCCATCTAGGACTTGTGGGAAGCTTCTCTTGGTGGGTGGAAAGTTGCATGTTCACATAGACAATTCATACTTAGGGGGTTTCCAACATGATCCATTGCTTGATCCCTACGAGTTATGCTACGCAAACAACTACAACATTCATTTCCTCCCATATACTTCTCTACCCAGAATATGATACTGGACAAATAAGCTACTGACTTTTTCACTTTTTTTTATTTAAATCATTATGTCAGATGTACCTCGGGGCTAACACACCCGAGGTCGTTCCTTAGTGTGTATGTGTGTGTGTGTGTGTATATATATCTTTAATTTGATATAATATCTGCTGAAAAACAGCTTGCATGTGGCATCGAATTAAAAAGCTAGGTCAAGGTGCAACAAATTATAGCCGCTTGTCATGTTTATTTGAATTGGGTATGGCACCGAAAAAGGTGCAACAAAATCAGGAAGAAAAAATAACCTTCTCTGAAAAAATAACTGTACAAACAAATGAAAAACTACCATATATAGCACGTTAGATTTATTTTTATCTGCAGTTGAGATTGCACCGAGAAAATGGCAACAAGATCAGGAAAAAGTGCAAAAATTAATGTTGCTGCAAACTGAAATTGAAGAACCAAACGTCAAGAGGTGCTGCAAAGGCTTGAAGCGAGAGATCGAGTCACAAGCACATAAAACAAATTTTATAATATTTATTAAAGACCAGCTTGACCAATCAAACTCTTGTAATTAACACTTTGACTAACAGAAACAAAATGCCATTAAATATCATACTGGCCAGAAATGAGCAAACATAAATAATTATATATATAAATCACATGATTTGCCGTCAAAAAATATAAATATATATTCCAGTACTATATGATTTTTAAAAAAAAGAAAAAAAACATGCCCGGCCTGCAAGCAGAAGAGGACCAGCATAAAGATAGAAGTAGCAGAAAGATAGAGATAGAAGTGGAAAGAATATTTTATGGTCAAAAAATTATTTAGCCTTCTAGATTTCTTTTATGGCTAAAATTATGTAAGTGTTGAGTTTGATGTAAATGTGTTTTAATCAAATTAGCTAAATTTTAGCTAAATTTCTTCGTAAGTTGATTCATTTGCTTAATAGTAAACTAATCTTTATCTTATACAATTATGTTCACTTTTGATGTTCATATCTTTTATTTATACACTGTTTTTTTCAATATGTATGACATCCAATACTCCTTTATGTTTCCCTTGTTCTTCTCACAGGTGCAGGTTCTCTCACTTCAAAAATGCCATTGCCTCATCCAACTATACTTGCCTAGTTCCTTCGGCCATGTCGCAGGAGCGCGGCTCTGAATATCATTGTTAGGACTGTGAATATTCACTATAAAATATTGTAAAGATTTATTACCAATTCGAGGTGCCAAGGCCTCCTTAACGCTTAATTGATTGGAAGAAATTGATACCTCTTCCATTCATCTACAGGAAATAAATAGACACTACAATGTAACGGCCCACGAAAGGCTGTAATGTAACTGACCACGATAAGGCATAAGGCCATTATGAAAGACCCAGTCCACGGACCAGAGCATTCAACAATGACACCGCTTAACAATCTTAAGAGAAAATACGAAACATAAGGGTCAAAACCATAAAGCACATAACAAGAAGTGAAATGAAAAAAAAAAAAAAATGGTCTAAAATGGTTTAAAACTGAAGAGTCGTGCGAGCATGAGAAAGGGTCCCAATAAGGCTAAATGTCTTTTTTATTTTTTTTATATATTTTCATATCTTTAAACATTTTTAAAAAATCACAACATCATTAAAAAATACTTACTTAATTACTAATTACAAAAAAAAGTCTCGATAGAAATGCTTGAGACCAAAAATCGGATATATCCAAGCATTTTACAAAACTTAATCCAAAATACAAAGCACCAGTTAAATTTGTGGCAAATTTGTGAAGAATAATATTTTAACAGTGTTTAATTAAAAGATTTAGAAAATTAGAGCACCGTTTAATTAAAATGATTTTGAGGAGTCATGATTAGTAACTAATCCACATAACAATACATGCATCGACACATGTTAAACTCAGCAAGAAAAATTAGCCAGTTCACATATTTATTTGTGTTCACAAAATAGTTACTGTTTCATTTAATCGTTCAGTGAATTTTTTTTTTTAATAATTAAGGAAGTAATTTTAATTTTAATATATTGATGTATTTTTTATATTTCTTGAAATATTTAAAAATAATAAAAACTTGAATAAAAAAAATTGGATAAAAAAAACACTACTTTTAGAGGCACGCTAGCCTTTCTCGTCACCGAAAAAGGGGCAACAAAATGAGGAAAAAAATATTTCCATTTCTTTCTAGAAATTAGACTTTTGTACCTAAATTAGTGAGAATTTGTGAATTGCTATGCTAGAATATGGGGGTTGTGAGACTGTGATGAATCTGTGGTGTTCCATTGAAAAGCCCAAAATCGACCGAAACTAATGGTGCAAAATCAGAAAAAATTGCAAAATGTCAAATGGTGCAGAAGGAATTTGAAGAACCAGACGCCAAGCAGCGCAAAAGGAAATATATAAATATATATATATATATAACAATAGATTACAACATATACCTTTATACTCACTCAAGATTAGGAAGTATGAGCAACATTAGTTAAATATGGTAAATAAAGCATAAAAGGATGCTATTATTATAAGGACGAGAACTCTCGTTAAGCCTAGCATTTTTGCTATATCTATACAACGGCAGTAAGCAATTCTTCGACCCATGCAGTTACTTGGCCTTTTATGCAATGCCGATGATCCAACGTGTTCTCTTCTTGCTCTTGCTCTTCCGATCGGATTCAATCACTTCTCAGTTCACCGAATTCCAAATAGACCCTGAGAATCCTCGCCCTTTATCCGGTCTCTCTCTCTCTCTCTCTCTCTCTCTCACACACACACACACACACACGAGAGAGAGGAAGATTTACACGTACACTTTCAGAAGGAATTTATTTGATCTTATTAGACGGGAATGATCGTTTTTAGTTTTCTGGGGCTACAAGATATTTGGTTGATTCGCTCTCTTTCTTTGTTCTTTCCCATTCAAATTTCTGATGACATCATTTCCTTTCTAGCACGAGAGCCTTCTGGAAGTGCTGCAAACAGGCTTTCGAGACCTTGGACTGGAGAAGACGGGAAGATTTACGTTTGTTCAGGGAAGAATTTGTATGCATTTGAAAGTAATGGTACCATTTCTTGGACCATAAATCTTGGGTACACATGCCATGCTGGTATGGCTCCAGTTCATGGCGGTCGAGGGAAGGTACAAGATTTTTTTAATTTTTTCAGTTTTTATCTCTGAACTACAAACTTGCACTTAGATGAACCATTCTCTGTGGTACGTACTCTTTCATTCAATTTTATCGCATAATATTACCGGGAACGTTATTATTTTGTGATTATTATATCCAGATATATTTAGCCGCAGAAAACCGAGTCATGAAGATAAGCTTTCTAGGCATTGCAACTTCCCCACCTGCTGCTAAAGTTTTCTTTGGTCCAGTACCAGATCAAGAGGGACTGCTTGAAATTATTGGGCTCTCAGTAAGCACAATGAGTTCATCTGTATTTATCAATATCAAGAATCGAGGACTTTTTGCATACATGACACGTGGACAACTACTTTGCCTATGCTTGACCGATATGGCTATCGTCTAGGTTGCCGGAAAAATGTTACAGGTTGTTATTTTACTTCGGTGCCCATGTTTCATCAATGCGAAGCTAGTATATATGTAAGGTTTGCTTATCCCTTTTTCCATTCACTCTTTGCTGTCATTTGGGCTAAGACCACTTAATAAAATTTTGAACTTTGATCAACCCTCTTCTCAAATTCAAGCTATGATGGTTTCAATGAACTGATTTGGTTTTGGGTCTCTATTTGTTGATTTAATAAGATTAGTTTGGAAATTGTCAATGTTTCCAGGACTAATCTCTGTTTCCACGCAAACTTTCAAGCTTGTGGACCTGTATTTACTTCCATTATGCATTGGCAGATTTCAAATACTGAAGGGGAATTATATTGTCTGTCGATTCGTAGCCCTAACCTCAAATGGATCCAGGATTTTAGTTCACTCGACAAAATTTTCACCATCACCCCAGGAAACAATGGTCGTTTGTATGTCACTGTACCAGCTAAGGCCCTTCTGCTGGCACTAGATGCTTCTTCCGGAACTGTTTTATGGCAGAGAGGTATCGGTCCCTTGAGTACAGCAGAATGCACACCAGTTGTGGATTCTAATGGTAACTACATTTACTCAAATACTTAGTACCTTAAATCTGTCATCCCATACAGATTTGGGATTTGTCGATTTGTACGCTATAAATTTGAAATACATGTGCTTAGTTTATGTTTTTAATTTTGATTACCGTATGCATCACTAGAAGTGAAATTAGCTGTGATTTTAGTTTGGTTTTTTCTTCAAAAATTTATATCTTTTTTCCCCTTTTATTTGTGTAATTGTTAGGATCTTCTTTGATGTATCAAGTTGTGTATCCAAAGTAGTTCACAAGTGGTGTTGGCCACGGCTTTATATTCAGCTTCAGTAGAGGATCTAGCAATTGTTGGTTGCTTTTTAGAACCCCAAGAGACAAGATGTGAGCCAAAAAAGACACAGAACCCTCCTGTAGATTTTCTATCATCAGGACTACCGGCCCAGTCAGCATCGGAGAAAGCAGAAAGAGTTAATTTTGAGGATGGAGAAAAGTGAAGACCAAAATGGAAAGTTTGTCTAAGATACCTGAGAATGCGTTTGACAGCTTGCCAATGTGGAGTTTTAGGATTATACATGAATTGACACACTTTATTAACCGCAAAGGAAATGTCGGGACAAGTGAAAGACAAGTATTGCAAGCTGCCAACTACGCTACGATAAAGATGGGGATCCTCAAAACTGTTTCCTTCAAAGGCAGAAAGTTTGAGGGATGTAGCCATAGGAGTAGACACAGGTTTGGCATTGTGCATATTTGTTCATTTGAGGAGATCATACACATATTTGGACTGATTTAAGTACAAAGCGCGAGTATTCCTAGAGATTTCGATGCCTAAAAAATAGTGAAGTTGTCCCAAATCTTTCACAGGAAACGACAGACCAAGTTCAGATACAAATTCAGAAATTAAGCTCAAGCTGGACCCAGTTACAACAATGTCATCTACATATATTAAGAGAAAAATAACATGAGATGCATTGCGGTAAATAAAGAGAGATGTATCAGATTTTGATTCTTGAAAGCCAAGAGAAAATAACTTGGAACTGAGTTTGGAAAACCAGGCCCGAGGGGCCTGTTTTAGGCCATAAATGGCCTTTTTCAGTTTACACATGTGAAGAGGAAAGTCAGGATGTACAAAACCTTGGGGTTGTCGCATATAAACATCTTCCTCCAGTTCACCATGCAAGAAGGCATTCTGTATGTCAAACTGTTGTAGAGGCCAGTTGAATGACACAGCCAAAGAGAGTAAAAGCCGAATGGTAGTTGGTTTGACTACAGGAGAGAAAGTCTCATTGTAGTCAACTCCAGCTTGTTGATGAAAATCCTTTACAACTATACGTGCTTTACGTCTTTCCAGAGTACCATCTGCTTTTCTTTTTGTTTTGAGAATCCATTTTGGTCCCAACACATTGTAGGAATCAGAGGGGGGAACTAAGTCCCACGTGTGATTGTGAAGTAGTGCGTGAAATTCAGATTGCATGGCATCGCGCCACTCAGGAAATTTAAACGCCTCTGTGTAGTTTGTGGGTTCCTCAGGAACCATGGTGGGTGCGGACTGTGTACGTGTAGTGAGGGCATGTTTGCGTGGAGGCCATGGCACTGTACCGTCTGTGCGAGTGAGAGGTTTGACATGATTTACCTTACCTCGAGTGACCATAGGGTGAACGTTTGACGCCGTAGCAGGAGCAGTAGGAGGGGACGATGCAAGTTGCTCTGTTTCGGGAAGGGCACGATCTAGGGTTTGAGAATTTGGGGATGTTTCGGGTAGAGGAAATGTAGAGTGGGACGAATGGCCAGAGGAAATGTGACCATTCAAAGGGCCTGAGTTAACAGGCTGGGTATGGGTTTGATTTGGAAATATTTGAGGCGGAAGTGTGGTGAGGAAATGGGCTCGTGTGTGAGTGTTGGACTGTGAGTCAATGGATTGAGAGTGAGTTGGGGTGGAAACCGTCACTTGATTGGGTTGAAGGTGAAACGGAAATTGGGTTTCATTGAATGTTACGTCCCTAGATGTGTAGATCTGGCCTGATGGAATATGTAGGCATTTATATCCTTTGTGATCTGGGCTGTAGCCCATGAAAACACAGAGAGTGGATCTAAGAGCCATTTTATTTTTATTATAAGGTCGTAAATTTGGCCAACATGCAGTGCCAAATGTACGAAGAAACTTATAATCCAATATTTTTTTGAAAAGAATTTGAAAGGGAGATTTATTTTGTAAAACTGGCGTAGCCATCCTATTAATAAGAAAAACAGATGTTTGAAAAGCATCCGACCAATATTTAAAAGGCATGGAAGCTTGTGTTAAAAGGGATAAACCAGTCTCCACAATATGCCTGTGACGGCGTTCAATGGTCCCGTTTTGTTCATATGAATAGGGACATGTAATGCGATGTACAATGCCGAAAGATTGAAGAATTTTTTTGAGAGGTTGAAATTCACCACCCCAGTCGGATTGTACAGCCATTACTTTTGAAGAAAAATAATTACTCACATAGCACAAAAAGGCAAGAAAAATAGTACAAACATCAGATTTTGATTGAATAGGAAAAAGCCAGATATATTTCAAGTGATAATCAACAATAGAGAAATAAAATCTGTAACTGTTTGTGGATAAAAGAGGGGCTGGACCCCATACATCTAGAAATAACAACTCAAAAGGTTGTGTGGAGCGTGAGGGAGATGAAGGGTGAGGAAGAGCATGGGTTTTTGCTTGTAAACAAGTTGTACAGTGCTGGATAGGTGCATGCGAGCTAGTGGGAAGATTAAATCTATGAACAGTGAAAGCAGTTGTTCTTTGAGAGGGATGTCCAAGCCGAAGATGCCATTGAAAAGGAGTGGTTCTTTCTCCAATAAAGGCTTTAGGAGAAATGGAATCTGAGATTGAAGTGGTGGCCTCCGTAGGTAAGACATACAGACCATCTTTAATGGTACCCTGAAGCAGAACTCCCTGAGTTTGTAAATCCTTCACAAAGAAACAGTCAGAGTGAAATTCAAAATAAACTGAATTATCGATACAAAATTGACGTACAGACAACAAATTTTTTGTGATTAATGGAACATGTAGAAGTTTTGAAAGAAGAAAATTGCCAGAGGGCGTGTGAAGGTTGGCAGAGCCAGTGTGCTGTATTGGCATAGATGATCCATCTCCAATGTTCACTTGGTCGGAGCCCTGATATGTAGAGGAATCCAAATTAAGGTTGCTGAAATCTGAAGTGAAGTGATGTGTCGCTGCAGTGTCAGGGAACCAGGAGTTGATATAAGGTGACGGAGGAGTTGTGGTGGTCAAATTTGCAGATAAGGATGAGGGAGAAGCTTTTTGGTAGCTATGATCAAATCTGTGGTAACATGATAGAGCAATGTGCCCAGGCTTATTGCACACTTGGCAATGTGGTCAATTTTTCGAACGTGTGGAGAAGGAGTTAGTATTTTGTCTGCCTCCTCCACGGCGACCACGAGAACCTCTATTACCCCTTCCACGATTATTAGAGTTAAACGTGGAGTCAGGTTTCGAAGTAGTGAGATGGGCAGTTAGCGGAGAGCCACTTAGAAGTGTATTGGTCTGATGTTGAAGTCGAGATTCATGATTTAAAAGGAAGCTGTAAATCTGCTGAGGAGTTAAGGGTTCAGCTCGGGTTGTAAGAGAAGTAACCAAAGCATCATACTCCGATCCAAGGCCAGCCAGTAAATAGACCGAGAATTCAGAGTTGGATAGAGGATGACCAGCCCCACCCAGAGAAGTAGAGAGAGCTTTAACCTTGTTGTAATACTCGGTTATAGATTCAGGGCCTTTTTTTGTTGTGGCCAACCGGTATTGGGTCTACATAACATGTGCAGAGGATTGGGAAACAAACATTGCATTACGAGTGTCCCAAACCTCTCGAGCAGACACACATTCAAGGACTTGAGCAATGACAGGTTCGGACAAGGAGGAAATTATTGCTGAAAGTACACATTGATCCACAAGCAACCATTGTGTATACTCGGGATTGGGCTGTTGGTTGATCAGGGAGGGAGGTATTTCAAGAGAACCATCCACATGACCGAACACTTGATAGCCTTTCAAGAAGGGAACCATTTGAGCTTTCCATAAGAGAAAGTTCTCTATGGTAAGCTTCACGGTAATGGAGCTACTTGCAGAGTGAAGTAGTGTAGGAAGAATATTGTGTACCGTGTTCTGTGTAGAAATGGGAGGTGTAGAGATAGGAGAGTCCTCTTCTGAAGCCATTGGACTGTGGAAGAATAGGAAACACAGAGAAAAAAAAATATTGTAAAAGACGATGGTCTTATTGGGCTTTTGATACCATAATGAGATTAGTTCTCAGGATGCATAGCAAGTATTCGATAGAATGCCCAGAAGAAGAGAGAAAATATATTCACACTCTTTTTCACTTGTACATTCGGGTATTGAACATTTACAAACTATTTATAGACTACTGTAGATACATTTCAGACTTCCTCAATGGTAAGATTGGAGGCCACGTCTCCTATACATTTATAGACTATTTCTACTGTTCTGACATGATTCCATTTGTGATGTTTTGCCTTTTCTGTGCAACTGTGCAGGACAAGTTGCTGCCGTGCTCTGTAGTGCAACATTGCCTCTGCCTTGCAACTGATCTGCCATGCTCTGTAGTGCAGTATTGCCTCTGTTGGTGCGACATTGCCTTTGCTGTGCAACACAGCCTGTGTCTTGCAACTTGTTATAGTTTTCTATTTTCTGCTGTGCAACACAGCCTGTATCTTCCTTAACAGGTATCCATTGGCTCACTAGATGGGTTCCTATACTCATTTTCACCGACTGGGATGCTTAGGAAGTTTTCAAAAGAACATGCAGTGCATTTTGTTCTTCAAGTTGGTCCACTCCTTGAATGTTCTGGCTATGCAGCTTATCTTTCTCAGACAGAAATGAAGGGAAAGATTGTTGAATCAACCCAAGTATGAAGGGCTGCACATGTGCACCGTTTCTTTCTTTGTTGTATTAGGCACCGTAATTCTGCAGCAAATGTGGACCAAGAGAGCTCTTGATCAAGCTGCACCGAAATACACCTCCCTCTTGGTCAAGAAACGTGGGAGCTTTGTCCCCCATGGTTCTCCTATAAAAGGAGATGAGTTGTGAAAATAAAATTCATCCTCACAGAGGTGAGAGATCAGGCAGAGGGCAGAGGGCGAAAATGGGTTCTGGGGAAACCCAGAACGGAGGCCATTTGAGAGAGATAGAGAGATGTTGTGAGTGTTTGTAAAATTGTACAAACATATTGAAAAATCGAATTTCCGCTTCAGTGGACGTAGGCAGTTGCCGAACCACTTAAATATTGTCTCTATCTATTGTGGGTGTGATTTCTAGGCGGCCGGAGGCGCAACAAATGGTATCAGAGCTTCGGTTCGTGCTACCCAGAAAATTACAATTGTTCAAAATCAATTTTTGATCAGTCCAGGCTGTTCCTCGCGTTGAGATGAATCCGTTGCCGCAAACGGAATCGAAAACGGAGGTCGGAGGAGCCTACACGCGCTCCTAGAAGGTCCGCGCGTGCACTAATGTCATCCACGCGCCCCCACGCGCGTCGGAGGAGGAAGACGATTGAGATACACGCTCCCACGCGCCCTCACGCGCGGCAGAGGTTGAAGACGCGTGAAGTACACGCGCTCACGCGCCCCCACGCGCCCTACAGAGGCTCGGCGCGTGACCGACACGCGCTCACGCGCTCCCCCCCCCCGCACAAGCTACTGTGGCGCGTGTTGTCCACGCGCCTCAGACGCCCTACTGCGGCGCGTGTAGGACACGCGCCAGACGATCTGGACCGTGCAATTTTCAGATCTTTGTTGGGCTAGATCTAAGCCATCCGGAGTCCGATTTCAACGATCAAATAGTGCTTTCCAACTATTTGGATTATTCCAGACTCATCCGTACGGTGGGAATGTTGAGATTCGCCATCGATACAGTCGATCTGAACTGTTGATGTGTTGCAGATCATTTTGGGCTTGATCGTAACCAGTTGGAGTTCCATCGCGATGATCAAATAGTGGTGGCAAACTATTTGGATCATTCCAGACTCATCTGTACGGTGGGAATGTTGAGATTCGCCATCGGTACAGTCGATCTAAACTGTCGAGGTGTTGCAGATCATTTTGGGCTTGATCGTAGCCAGTTGGAGTTCCATCGCGATGATCAAATAGTGGTGGCAAACTATTTGGATCATTCCGGACTCATCGGTACGGTGGGAATGTTGAGATTCGCCATCGGTACATTTGATCTGAACCGTCCACGTGTTGCAGATCAGTTGTGGGCTTGATCGTAGCCAGTTGGAGTAATGATGGACTCATTGGTTTTCGGCTTAATTTAAGCCAGTTGGGATCGTGAAATTTGATGGAGCAAATTTCAAATCATTGGACAATGCTGATTAACTTGTTATATCAGCAGGTTTTGGCAGTCATACAACTCATGGAGCATATTGTTATTAAGAGGAGAACCGCATCGGATCTCGTTGTGGCTTTCTTTGAAAAGCCAGTTGTAAATAACAAAGTGCAGATGAAGCTTTGGTGTGGTAGTGTGGATACGTACAGTCTAAGGAGGTTCTGTCTAGGAGATTGGAAATTTTAAGTGTGTCCATTGTGACCCTCCAATCTTTCCTGGGAACTGACTTAGTGAGGTACTATTCATTTCTACGGTAAATTCATTAAAGCAATGTCAGGAAGTAAGGTTTCAAATCTTGTCAAATTTGAGGTGGAGAAACGGTTCAATTTCAGATAAGGCAGAAGGTACTATTGTTGCCCAATAGCATTTGGCGTTGTGGTCAAAAGGTTGGGAGGTCATGAGAATGGCTATGAGTAATTCTGCAAAGAGGTCGAAGTTGAAGTTTCTCAATGTAAGAGATCTTATCCTGGATGAGGAGGTGCGCAGAAGAGATTCTGGCAAGATTTCGAGTTGTTGGTCCTGAATGTTGATTGTAAGGACAGAGGCAAGTCAAGATCTGGACAACAGATGACTCGCTAGAAATTGTGGCAAGACAGGCTACAAGAGACTGCTAAAATCAGGAGAAAACTGAGAATGATGTTGTGAATATGGTGACTGAAGAAATACATGGCGTTGCATTTCTTGCAGTGCACAATGCTGTTAAAGACAGCTTGAAGACAGCAGTCATTCAATAGTGTTTTCTCAAAAAGGCGTTGAAGGGCAAATCAATCCCTGAAGTTAACAGTGATACTAGCGACTGGTGAAACGGCTAGTACAAGGAGCATTTTCGGCAAGTGGCTCCAAGTCAGTAAATGAAGATACTGGTATTGATGCTAATGTTGTGTCTCTCTCCATGGAAAAAGAGACAAGTATATCCTCATGGCATGCCGCTAATTCCCAGAGTTGTCATGATAGAGGATGTGTTAATGTTAGCAGGTCCACAAGTTTACACACAGGCATTGGTTTGGCATTAATGCAGGGTGTGTGGTGGAAATTCATGTCGATGGCTGATGAACTTGCAGGAGAGTCAAACATGGAAGTTACACCATAGTTTTCAGCAAGGTTATTTTCGACATGGGCCGAAGTGAAATGCTTGGAATTAGTTTATTCTGAGTGGATATGCTTTTATGGTGAAGCATGATAGCAGGAGCTATGAAGATCTTCATTGAGGTGGAGCTTGGCTGTGGGACCAGTCAAAGTCACAAGGTGGAGATTGTTGCTATTGTTGCCAATAGCATTTGGTGTTGGAAGGTCACGAATGATTAATTGGTCTTGGCTCGTGGTAATTGTCGTGTGAATTAGATGAGAAAGTAAAAGGAACCCAGTTTTACTTTTCTAAAGAAATCTCCCTAGACCACGACATGAAGTACATGTGTGAGAGATGGGAACAAAACGTCAGATGTTCCAGGGATATCTACACCTAAAGAACTGCCAAGACGATCAGACCTCCATGGTGGTTACTACCTTAAAATGTATCCTGCTGAATGAAGGTAGTGAACTACGATATGAAGAAAAATCTTGCAAGAAGGGAGATTATGCAAGTCGAAGACTGCACACAAGATGGACACATGCGACTGAAGATAGCAGCAGGATGAAGGGTCAGTCACCCAGATCAGAGATGAGACCTCAGCAACAGGTTCTCTGATATGTGTCAAGGTCCGTGCGAAACCATTGATTCCCAGTGCAGTGGGAGATGTGTTGCCCTATGTAGATGTGTTGATTAAGGGCATTGTACGTGATGAACTAAAGTTATGCATCACTTTAGTTAGTCTTCTAAGTTGAAGACATGAGCTGTAAAATTGTATAAGGGATGATGCTGGAGATAGAGCTCAGCATGTTGAGAACTAGTCTCCAAGTTGGAGATTGGTGTGATTGTAGGATTATGGAGCCTGGTTTGAAAGCTGTAAAGGCACCAAGCAAATTGTTCGCTCGGATGTGGCTAGAGCGAAGCAGATTGTTCGCTCGGATGAGCCTAGAGAGAAGCTTAGTTTGCTCAAGGTGTTCGCTCGGATGTGGCTAGAGCGAAGCAGATTGTTCGCTCGGATGAGCCTAGAGCGAAGCTCAGTTTACTCAGATTGTTCGCTCGGATGTGGCTAGAGCGAAGCAGATTGTTCGCTCGGATGAGCCTAGAGCGAAGCTCAGTTTGCTCAAGGTGTACATGAGTGCGGACTCATGGACTCGAGCAAAAGAAGAATCCTAGAGAGTTGAGATTGTGCAATTGAGCACTGGTAAATCTCCTCTGAAGAAAATCCCTTGCAAGCTCCGTGGATGTAGACGATGCTGATGCATTTGAAGATGCATTTGGAGAGGCATCTGGATATCCATTTGAAGACGTACCTGAAGATGCATGTGATAGCGAATCTCTCATGGCTGACAAGCATTCCAAGAAAGAGGTGAATTCATTTGAAGAATGAATCAGTTTACAAGCAGCCTGGTATGGCACACTTGGGTGGAGGGGGTGATTGTTGAATCAACCCAAGTATGAAGGGCTACACATGTGCACCGTTTCTTTCTTTGTTGTATTAGGCACCGTAATTCTGCAGCAAATGTGGACCAAGAGAGCTCTTGATCAAGCTGCACCGAAATACACCTCCCTCTTGGTCAAGAAACGTGGGAGCTTTGTCCCCCATGGCTCTCCTATAAAAGGAGATGAGTTGTGAAAATAAAATTCATCCTCACAGAGGTGAGAGATCAGGCAGAGGGCAGAGGGCGAAAATGGGTTCTGGGGAAACCCAGAACGGAGGCCATTTGAGAGAGATAGAGAGATGTTGTGAGTGTTTGTAAAATTGTACAAACATATTGAAAAATCGAATTTCCGCTTCAGTGGACGTAGGCAGTTGCCGAACCACTTAAATATTGTCTCTATCTATTGTGGGTGTGATTTCTGGGCGGCCGGAGGCGCAACAAAGATCAGCCGCACAATTGATGAATACACTTACGTCTCAGCAATGCGACCGAAAACTGTAATCCTCACTCTACTGGTTCCAGCAATTGGGACCATCTATTGGTCTGAAAGCTCTCTTGCTAATTTCAGTCTTCAGTTATCTTTCCTCAAAATTGAGTTTTCATTGTTTGAACTTGTTTCCCTTTAAATAAAATGTCTAGGGACTCACTACTCAAAAATGCTCTCATTGGAATGTCTCACGTCTTGAACAATTTCTGAATTCTAGAGTAGTTTCTCACGTCTTGATCATTGCAATTGATGCAGAGATCGGCAGCCCACTGCAATGTCGCAGCAAATGTAAAACATTCTTGTGTTAACCTGATCTTTTACTTCATACTGTGAAATTTTATCTAATTATTTGTTTTCAATCGTTACCAGATCAGAAGCTTGCATCCAGCTGCTCGCAAGCAAGTCCCATGCATATCGTCATCTACACAGGTAAGTTGGCAACCTTCTGCATATTCTACTTAAAGAGAATGACGTTCGGAGTGTTACTTATGAACCCTCTTTAATACTCTTTCTCAGGTAACGAAAGAGCGATAGTATGGTTTCTGCTCTTTGAATCTGCTGTACTCGTCATTCTAGCTGTGATTGTACGATTCTGTTGTGTATTTTGGAGGGAAAAGAAGCTTCAAGGTCAAAACCTTGGAAGTTTCCTAGAAAAGCGAGTAAGAGCTTTGATTCCTAGTAAACTTTTTTCCCTGAAATTAACAATAGAATAAGAGCTTTGAATCCTAGTTCGTGTTGCAATATTGGAAAATATAAGTAGAGTGAAGCAGGCATAATGTTCTCTTGAGCTTGGAGAAAGAGAAGCAGGCTTCTCTTGCTTTCATACAAACTGATTAATTAATGCAAGATTTAGAAAAAGAAAACAAACCAATTAATTTGAAGAAAAGAGAGCTTAGGAATCCAAATGATGTTGCCTTCAATAGCCTGACAATAGTTTTCGGTCTCTCAGCGTTCCCTCCAGCCAAAAAGGAAAGTCTTCGACAGGACAATTACAGAGCTTAAGCAGAAGGCAGCAGAGGAGGTAGTGGCCAATGAAGTTGCTGAAAAGTTTGGGGAGATGGTACGAGAAAGGGAAGGCGTAGAGAGGAAGCTCTCAACAACATACAGTCTGGGCAGAGATAGGGCTGGATCTCTCTCAAAATCTTTGCTTCCACTATATGATGGGAAAGCAAGGAGCTACTCTTTTCAAGGTGTAATGAAAGAGAGCGTGACGGTATTCCACACTCAGTGACACTACTTCTGGTGAAAGCAGCAGCGAGAAAGAGACCGGCTCGGAATTTCACGATGAGGAATCAGCCGCAAAGGCAAGGGCACCCATGGAAGCAGAAAGCTCAAGCGATGAAGGGAGCTTTGGAAGAGACTATGGGTGAAGTCCATTAGAGATCACAGCATCAAGTTCAAGAGGCTTACCGATCCATTTCCAAACAAAGGAGCAAGAAGCGGGGGAAGTGAAGATCATGCATGATGAGGAGGAAATTGAATCCACCCGATCAACTGGTAGCAGATTAAGGTTAAAGAGAAGGAACGCCTTGTCTTCAACGAATTAGAGAGGGAGAATTGATCATATTTCATAATATTATTCCAACCATGCATGCATGCAGTTTGAAAAAGCAGTGGTTCTACACAACACTACACCTAGAGGGGGGGTGAATAGGTGTAATCTAATTTTTATGGCCTTTTGAAAATTAATCAAACAAGCAGATAATAAATGAAACAAATAACACAAATAATCAACACATGATTTTGTTCACGGAGTGGAAACTCATTTGAAGAACCTCTTCAAAATCTAAAACCACTCCGGGTGTAAGACACCACCTCAAATCCACTATAGAAACTTTAGTTTGTTACAACCAATTTAGAACACTCACAAAACCTTTGTAGTAGCTAAACTTGGCTTGCAACACCACGAGTGACCCACTCGATCTCTACACGCATGTAGTGTCGGAACTCCGACCTTCCTATAGCTTCCCACGAGAACCTCTCGATCTCTGCATCAACGGCAGCTCCGGACTCTTCCGGCCAACAGCAATGTCCACTTCAATGGACTCAAATAAGAGTTGATTTTGAATGTGTTATGATGGAGTAATATTTTTCCAAGAGAGAATCAACCAAATGGGGGAGAAGTTGCTCTAAGAAGTTCTTGGAGGCCCTTAGGGTTTTTGCTCTGATTCTCCACCCCTAGAACAGAAGCTAACATGTTCTATTTATAGTTCCCATCAAATGAGGCGTTCAAAACCCTACATTGTAAGTGATCTGGAACATTGGCTCGAGCGAAGGGTCGAGCGAAGGTCGAGCGCCGAAATCTACCTGAGTTCGCTCGAGCGCCATGTCGAGCGAGTATCGAGCGGTCGACTCTGCCTGAGTTCGCTCGAGCTCAGTGTCGAGCGAGGGTCGAGCGACACACTCTGCCTGGGTTCGCTTGAGCTCAGTGTCGAGCGAGGGTCGAGCGGTTGAATCTGCCTGAGTTCGCTCGAGCCGTATGTCGAGCGAGGGTCGAACGGTTGAATCTGCCTGAGTTCGCTCGAGCGCTCTGTCGAGCGAGGGTCGAGCGAAGTCGCTTCTTTTGACCAATAATGAGCACACTACAAGCCCACTTCAATCCTTCCGCAACAACACTTGTTACAACACTATTTTACACAGGTTTTCACAAGAATATGCCAACACGCTCATTTTTCCCTCAACAATCTCCCCCTTTGGCATTTCTGTGACAAAACCTCTAACCTATACATATGATCTAATCCTAGCACACCCAATTAGATCCATATTCTTGAACATGTTGAAAATTTTCTGCACACGCTTAGCAAACGGTTAAACATACCCATTCACATATGCACAAAAACGTATTTGCAATTCTCAAATCATAATTAGAAAAGAAATACTTTATTAAGCAACAAATCAGGAGTTCAAGAAACATTTGTCAAACAATCAGCAGCTAACAAGAAATATAAGTCAACAGAAATAACCAAAAGCTGCTGTTCCCCCAAAACAAAAAAAAAATGTGTTAGTACAAGTAACACTCCCCCTGAGTTAATACTGTACTACTCCCCCTCAACAATATCTCCCCCTCAACAATCAATCTCCCCCTTTTTGTCACAAGAAGCCAAGGGTCTCAATCATCACCATCGACATCCTCATCATCCTCATTGAGCTGCCTCTCGATGTCATTGAAGCGTTGAGTCACAAGTTGTTGCAGGTTGTCAACTTTCACCTCAAGACGGTCGAACCGGGCGTCAAGGCGAGCTAGATACTCAAGTACCTGCTGAAGACCGGGCTCCGACGAACCGGGGGCTGAGGAAGATGGCTGAGAGCTGGATGGGGCCGAGGTAGACGGCTGAGAACTAAATGGTCGAGAGCTCGAAGGCTGAGAGGAGGGAGCGGGAGGGTGCTCAACACGGATAGGCTGTGGAGTTGTGTGAGCACGACTCAGCTGAACCGTCCTACGACCAATAGGAGCCTTAAGAGCAATCCTAGGCTCCTGAGGATGGAAAGCAACAGATTGGGAGAGAGCTATTCGGGTGATCAAACACGGTAAGGGCAAACCAGTCCGTGTTTTGGAGGACCGATACGCCTCAACAATAACCCGACACAAAAGACTTCCTAGATCAATGGAGACACCATTGATCAAGGCATACAGCAGACGGGCACGGTCAAGACCCACATCACTATTATGACCAGTAGGATCTAAGTTCGTAAGAACAATCCTACTAAGAATGAGGTGATCGGGGGTAAAACGAGCAGTTGAAATAGGGGTTGTCCCTTCCCAACTACTAGGTTGGCCACAAAGACAAGTAGCAATGACTTGTGGACTTGGAGGAGATGTCCGTGAGTAGGGAAACCTAGGATAGAGCTCACGAGGGGCATTTAGCAGAGTCGCTATCATGCCCGGAGTGACTCGGAAAACAACATTCCTGAGACTGACTTCAAATGAGTCATCAACAGATATGTCATGAATATTGGAGTAAAACTCCCTAACCAACTCCACAGAAGGAGTGGGATGACCAGTGGTCAATGCTTGCCACTGACGAGACTCAAAAATACGGGGAATTATAGTCTCGGTAAGCTCACCTAATGTCACTTCACGCTCGACTATGGGAGTACGATGCGAGAAGTTCTGAGAATATAACTCTTGGGCTCGAGCACTATGGAATTGGGCTTGAGCGGGTGCAGGGGGGTTTTGGCGAGGACGAACACGTCGAGACATGGTTTCAGCTGTAGACAGAGTCAACGACGTTAGACAAGGCTAAGGCAATGCAAAGATGTGATGAATGCATGCATGCTGACGCAACAATGCCAACTAACAATGCAAGACTCGGTGCATGCCCGATGTCACTCCTCATTTTTCAAAACAATAACAAATGCCTAGGTCAAAGTGTGCCATATGCATGCTAATGCCTACTCATGTGAAAGACCAACATGCATGCTAATGCCAACCACATTCATGACACATGTGCAATGACAACTCAAGCCATTTACAAGCTAATGCCAACCCATGTGCATGACTCATGTTAAACGATGCCAAACCTCATGCATGACCCATGTGCAAACCAATGCCAATTCTAAACCAAAACACCTTCAAAACATAATGCAATCCTAGTTAAACGATGTCTCAAACCTAGGATAGACATGAAATAGATATGGGAGCAATGCTATGCCAATGCATGATGAAAAACCAAAAACACACTTCATTGAGACATTTTATCGAACACTTGGAGTGCATCCAAGTGAGAAACTCGGGTATAGACCCATGGGAGTTTCAAAAACCTCCTAAATACAACCAATCCCAACAATGGCTATACAATAGCCTCAATAAAACAAGATAAAAGAAAAACAATCGAAGAAAGACTCTCAAACACCCAATCCGAAACCCAAATGCATAACAACACACGGAAAACCCTAAAATAAAAGCATCAAATCACGAAAATACAAGAGAGAAAAGGATTTACCTTGGTTTGAGGATGATTTCGGGAGGAAAACACTTGTTTAAACGAAGAAATTTGAGAAAAGGAGGAAGAAAATCGCACGAGAGGGAGAAAGAGGCCACTGTGCTCGAGCGGCTCGAGCGGCGCTGGGTTTTTATACCAGGCGTTCGCTCGAGCGAACTTAAAACCCTCGAGCGGCTGTCGAGCGGTTTTCGCTCGAGCGGGGTCGAGCGAGTGTCGAGCGAGACCTCCAGAAAAACACATTTTGCCCAGTTTTGAGGCACACAACACTCACATGACTTAGACAAATACTGGGAATGTCAATTTTCACACCAAGAGTACATATCAAATGTAGAGAAGCATCATATTCCCATACAACACGCAGTTTAAAACAAAGTATCACAAGTAATATAGACGTGCGTGTTTAAAACGGTCCTTGCTCAATCAAGAAATGTCAACCGTAAGGCGTGAGTGGGGTTGGGCTGAACATGAAACCATAGGTGCTTGGGAAGCTCATTCAAGACACAGAAAGTCAAACCTAATGCTGCTAGGACCTGAATCTTTCTATTTAAATACTTGTCTCAGTATGTTCAAGAAAACAGAGAACTTATTCTGTTTTTCACCCTCCCTTTTCTTTTCCCCTTTTTTTTTTTTTTTTTTTTTTTTTTATTTCAACTTCACTTTTTCTTTTCCTTTTGAGATACATATTTTTGCACAAATGAACCATGATGAGGTCATCTAGCCCGTGGTCAATTCTGTATGAAGATAGAGCTTCCTACCACTTTTGATTGCCTCCCCAATAAACTCACAAGTGGTGAAATGTCAATTGACCGAGTTTGGAGTGAAGTGTGTGATGCCAGTCACAGATTACACGAGATACTCATGTTCCAAATCTTTGTAAAATATAGAAATATGATACAAATCTCAAAAGACACATGCACTTAGATTTTAGAATTAACAACCCCACTATCATATAGCCCAATCATGAAGTGCATGTAGGGGCAGCAAACAACGATAAATAAACTAGACAACAACAAACAAGAAAAATAACCAACAACAAAATAAAACAAAAATGCATGTAATGTATGTAATGCATGCCTGTCAGTCTACAGCACCAAAACCATGTGTGGCTCGCGTCTTTCCCTTTTGGATGATCCACCTTGGTATCCATTTCTTTGAGAAAGGCTTTTCAATTTTCTTGGTGTGCCTCTTAAGCTCAAAACAGTTTGGTCGGATGTGACCAATCTTACCACAATGATGACACACGGGGCTTGCTTTGTGAGGTCTTTGTCTCAAGAAGGTTGAGACATTCTTAGAGTCATTCATGTAATTCTTACCCCTTCCAGAAGGATAAGCAGTTCTACTATTAACAAATGCAGGAGCATGCACAAAATGACTCATTAATTTAAAACAGTTTGGTCTAATATGGCCTAGCTTCCCACAATGATGACATATGGGGCTCATGTTGCGAGCTCCTTGTCTTTTGGGAGGAGGAACAGACTTTTGCACTTGCACAGGCTTCTTGCCCTTTTCAGATGGATGAGCCTTCTTTTTCTCAGTAATTTCAGGAACAAACACTGTGGTTCTCACATTTTTACCGAAAGCTTTTGAGCTTGAAGGAGCATCAGGATTCTCTTCAAAATAGCCTAAACCACTTTTATCACTAGATGACTTTCCTAAACCTAGGATTTTGTCAAGCTGGTTTGTCCCAATGGAGAATTTTTGCAACTTAGTATTTAACAAAGTTAGCTCATTTTCATGAGTTGTCACTTTATCTTCCAAAGTCACATTTCTCTTTTCCAACTCATCTGTTAGACCAATGGCTTCTCTCAGTTTGCTCTGAAGCCCTTCATTTTCTCTTTTGCATAAATCTATTTCCTCAATATGTGCTTTATTGAGTTTCCTCAATTTCACACATTCCTTGTACAACTTCTCATAGATTTCCTGCAAGTCATCTTCATCCCCGGATTCATTTTCAGAAACACTCTCAATTTCAACCACAGATTCACTGTTATGACTTTTTCCTGCAACAGAGGAAGTGAAAGCCATGTAGTTGAAATTTTTCTTCCTGGGAGAACTCTCTTGTGAGTCACTTGACTCAGACTCACTATCAGTCAAGGAAGCAGCATTCGCTTTCTCTTTGGCCCTTTTGTAATTTGCACACTCAAGTCGAATGTGACCAAAACCATGACATTCATGGCACTGAATATTGTCATTGACAGCTCTAGTTTCTCTCTTATACCTCCCTTCTCGGTTTTCTGAACTAGAACCTCCATTGATACCCTTGAACCTTCTCTTTTCTTGTCTTGGGTTTTTCTGGGCAAACATCTTCCTGAATTTTTTAGCATAAAATGCTATCTCCTTGTCACTCATGGCAAGTTCGTCAGAAGATTCACCAGACTCTTCTCTAATAGCTTTGAGGGCTATGGACTTGTTTTTCTTATCCATAGGAAGAGTATGTTCATAGGTTTGTAAGGAACCCACCAACTCTTCAACTCTCATGTTGTCCAAGTCTTTGCTTTCTTCTATAGCAGTGACTTTGGGACGAAACCTCTCAGGAAGAGATCTAAGGACTTTTCTCACAATTCTGTCCTCAGGAATTCTATCCCCTAAATTAAAACGAGAATTGACAATATCATTAAGTTTGCTATAGAAGACATCAAAAGTTTCATCATCCTTCATCCTAAGTTCTTCAAAGTTGGTGGTCAGCATTTGAAGTTTAGAATTTTTTACAGCCTTGGTACCTTCATGGGTAACCTCAAGAATGTCCCATGCCTCTTTGCAATTTTCACACATGGAGATTCTTTTGAACTCCTCCTGGGACACGGCCATGAATATCGCATTTAGGCCTTTGCTATTCCAACTACACTCGTTGACTTCATCCCTAGAGTAATTTTCCACACCCTTGGGGGTTTCGACTCCCTCAATGAATACAACCGGTTGTTTCCATCCCTTTGTTACAGAGGTCCACACTCGTTCATCCACAGACTTAAGGAAAGCTCTCATTCGAACCTTCCAATACGCATAGTTACTTCCATCAAAAAATGGTGGAGATGTGAGTGATTGAGACCTATCCATATAAACCACTACAGCAGGATCACACTCAGGAACTAAATCCTAGCGGAGTGAACCCGCTCTGATACCAATTGAAAAAGCAGTGGTTCTACACAACACTACACCTAGAGGGGGGGTGAATAGGTGTAATCTAATTTTTATGGCCTTTTGAAAATTAATCAAACAAGCAGATAATAAATGAAACAAATAACACAAATAATCAACACATGATTTTGTTCACGGAGTGGAAACTCATTTGAAGAACCTCTTCAAAATCTAAAACCACTCCGGGTGTAAGACACCACCTCAAATCCACTATAGAAACTTTAGTTTGTTACAACCAATTTAGAACACTCACAAAACCTTTGTAGTAGCTAAACTTGGCTTGCAACACCACGAGTGACCCACTCGATCTCTACACGCATGTAGTGTCGGAACTCCGACCTTCCTATAGCTTCCCACGAGAACCTCTCGATCTCTGCATCAACGGCAGCTCCGGACTCTTCCGGCCAACAGCAATGTCCACTTCAATGGACTCAAATAAGAGTTGATTTTGAATGTGTTATGATGGAGTAATATTTTTCCAAGAGAGAATCAACCAAATGGGGGAGAAGTTGCTCTAAGAAGTTCTTGGAGGCCCTTAGGGTTTTTGCTCTGATTCTCCACCCCTAGAACAGAAGCTAACATGTTCTATTTATAGTTCCCATCAAATGAGGCGTTCAAAACCCTACATTGTAAGTGATCTGGAACATTGGCTCGAGCGAAGGGTCGAGCGAAGGTCGAGCGCCGAAATCTACCTGAGTTCGCTCGAGCGCCATGTCGAGCGAGTATCGAGCGGTCGACTCTGCCTGAGTTCGCTCGAGCTCAGTGTCGAGCGAGGGTCGAGCGACACACTCTGCCTGGGTTCGCTTGAGCTCAGTGTCGAGCGAGGGTCGAGCGGTTGAATCTGCCTGAGTTCGCTCGAGCCGTATGTCGAGCGAGGGTCGAGCGGTTGAATCTGCCTGAGTTCGCTCGAGCCGTATGTCGAGCGAGGGTCGAGCGGTTGAATCTGCCTGAGTTCGCTCGAGCGCTCTGTCGAGCGAGGGTCGAGCGAAGTCGCTTCTTTTGACCAATAATGAGCACACTACAAGCCCACTTCAATCCTTCCGCAACAACACTTGTTACAACACTATTTTACACAGGTTTTCACAAGAATATGCCAACACGCTCATTTTTCCCTCAACACAGTTCATCACAAAAATGAGATGAACTAGTTTGAAAATCTATTACTTCATTGTGGAAAAATATTTTTACAAGTTTGCTTATTTACACATTGTATACACATTTGATCTAAAATATTCCACATTAATTAATTGGCAACAAGAAAAATATGTTGGTACATACTTTTAGGTTTGAATTTTGCTACGTACAAGCAAAGTCGCATACTAATCTGCATATCAATACTAATTTCTTCATATTTAAAATTTAAATTAACACTGTTTTCAATAAAATCTACCTTTTAACTAATCACATTAGATTGATGCACATATTAGTATGTAATTGTGCTTGCAACTAGATTTTTCCTTTAACTTTTTATAATTATAATCAAATTAAGTCTATTAATTTGTAAACGGTAAAATAAATTTTGGAGGTATTATCAATAAAATAGAAATTTGCAAGTTGGTGGGGCTTACATAATTATCTACCACTGGTTGGATTTGGTTCGGTTCAATCGGTTTTTTTATTATTTTTAATATAATTATCTACCACTCGTCTGGTGATGCCAGTGATACCAAGATGTTGCAATGCTTTGTAAGCATTGCTTGTCTAACTATCAATTATTAAATGGTGTAAAAATATTTTACTTCACAAATTTACGACAAACTAAAAAATTTAAACGGCGTTTAGAAAATTGTTATTATGTTTTAAATCATTTTAAAGATTCTTTTCGTTTCATGTCCAAACCAAATCAGTTTAAAATATTGACGTTTTCTGAAAGTAAAATGTCTGACACCGAGTTCCTTAAACGGTTTAATGCTTCGAGTTTTCTTCATTCGGGCCTCCTTCCAGACCGAAAGAAGTTTACTATGAAGGCTGTATTCTTATTGGTTTGTTTTCCTATCTTAGTGATTGTGACAGTTGGTTGCTTTGGGTGTCTGTGTCTCCGAAGACCTGATTTTCTACCCAGAATGTTTCGTAGAAAGAACAAGTTCACACCGCCAGTGCTTAAGGCAGCAACTGGGGGGTTTTCCAGGAAGAATTTGGTGGGAAAGAGCGAGGGTGTTGATATCTACAGAGGAGTTCTGAGAGACGGTACTGAAGTGAGGATTGAGATCTACTGGGATGGCATGTCAAGGGAAAACCGACGGAGATTTATTGAAGAATGCAAAGTTGTTACTCAATTATGCCACAAGAACATAGTACAGGTTTTGGGTTGGTGCAATAGCAGAAGAATGAGGGCTATTGTCACAGAATGGATGGAGGGCAAGAATGTCGAGATATGGATATCAGAGTCAGCTCCCCCACGGAATCAAAGGCTAAAAATATTGATGGGAGTAGTGAATGGCATGTGCTATCTGCAGGAAGAATGGCCTGAAGTTGGGTATGATCTCAGGACAAGCAGTGTTTTGTTATCTGATGACCTAGAGCCACTGATTTCAAGGTTTAAGCTTGGAGATCAAAGCAGTAGTTCAAGGAGTAAGTGAACTTATCCAGAAGTAGCACCAAATCTTACGATTTGTTTCTATCTAACCTTTTTCTTATGTTTGTTCTGTTTTTAAGTTAACTGGATTTCTAATTTGGTTTCAGAGATTTACGAGTTCGGATTATTCCTACTGGAGATATTAGTGAACAAGATACCAAGTGATCATGAGTTCCAGAGTGGTGAGAATGGATTTATTGATCATGTCAGAATGCATTATCCTAGAAATTTGAGGAAGGTGATTGATGAGAAAATTAAAATGACAGAACGCATATTTGACCAAGCTGAAAAGGTAATAGGCCTAGGTTTAATGTGCACAGATCAGTCAGGCAGTCATCATCATCTGCAGTTGGATCAGATTTCTGATATTATAACTAGAGCCTATGAATCCTGGGATGTTTTGGACTCTCCTGTCCAGAATAGATCATATGTAGATAGAGGTAAGGGACACAAGCACATACAATGAAACTGAAGGTTCCAATTATGTGAAGACATTTGTAAAGTTCAAAACATATGAAAGACACTTGGTCGAGCTAGGTGATTTGGTTATGCAGAAGTTCGTTGGTTATTGTACGCTCTAAAGCTTAGAAATCCCGTTATTTCAAAGCACATACTGAGATGGCTTTATGAGCATATATCTTTATATATAATCACCATAACCAATGTTAAGCAAGAGCTGGTGCAAATGCAATCCTTAAAAGGCAAAATGGACTGTCGAACTTATAATTAGCAAGACTAAAATAATCATTCTGATAAGCAAATTAATGACAGCAACTCAAACAATAATATTATCTATACAAATAGTTACGATAGTTTCACTGTATTTGTTCCCAAGCTCCAACGACCTAAATGAAAGATGTATGTTTTCTTGTTGGTTCTTTAATTTTATGGCTTTGGTTTGACTATCCTTTCAAGCATAGGACATGAGAAATTAGTAATGTCTCTTGATGCTCGTACAGACTTTCCTCAGAAGATGATGGCATGTATCGCACCACATTGGCAGTTTGTCGCTCAGTATTATTGTTCTCACTCACTATACCGAAGATCAATCCATTGGTTTGAGGAACCCACATAATCTTGTCAATATTGTCATTCCTAACGAAAAGAGCCTTTTCAATTATTTAGCACACACCCAAATTAAAGAATTTTGTTTACGAAATGGCATTAGATGGAAACCATCTGTTTGTACTCATAAGATCAGCAACCAGCTTGGGCTTTCTTTGGAAGCTCATGCTAGCTGTATGCCTACATTTCCTTAATTACATGCAATTTCTCTACAAGGGAATCAATTCTCGTTCCAAAACTGGGTCTCGATCATCTTGAAGATACCCTGCAACATGGTTGGACGTTAATCTTGAACAATCTTAGCTTCTAACCTTTTATATATGTTCCTTATGAAATCATGTACTGCATGCATCTTTAAGCCCGACTCAACTACCTTGTCGTTTTCTGTTGATCAATGTGGGATTTAATGTTCATACGAGTACAATCATGGAATTTATATCATTTTAACAGTATTTGAAGGGGGTTAAATATCTTCATTAATCTTTAGTGTGTGTGCAGGTAATTAATTTGTTATTTAATTTGAAGAGGAGCAGAAGTGATTCCAGCCTGATCTAAATATATCAATGTCATGTGTAAGGAGAGAAGTGAACAAATTAAAAGAACATGCCTAGAGTTCTTATGTAGTTACCCAATTAAAGGTACATAACTACATATTATATATTTTGGAGCCAGATTGCTAGGGTGACAAATTGGTGAGGCAAACCAAATTCATCTCCGACTTGAACTTTCAACAAAATTTTGATAAAATGGAACAACCCAATATCACTAAATTGATCTCAAATGAAATGGATGGCTTATCTATTATATGGAAAAATATATAATATAATATATAATATATTATATAGTTAATATATACAGTATATATTATAGTATATAGTTAATATACTATATATATTATTTATAATAATAAAGTACATTTCTTTCACATATGTTTGAACGTTAGATAGAGTATTTGGTAAATATGACTATAATTTAAATTTTATGCAGTTTTTAAATAAAATAATACATCTTTTGTGAACAATTATTATAAATTTAAAGAGATTGAAATTTGAAGCGCAATAATTTAATATTAAAATTGGATAAGCTAACTGCAGTATATTATATACTATATATATGATATATAATACACTATATTATATACTAGTTAAGTATATAATATATATTATATATATAGTCTAGTATATATTATATAATATATATAGTATATATATACTCATTATATATTATATATATAGTCATTACATATAATCTATAATATATACTATATTATATAGTTAATATATATAGTATATATTATAGTATATAGTTAATATTATATATAGCTAATATATTATATATATTATTATATATTATTTATAATAATAGAATATATTTCTTTCATATACGTTCGAACGGAAAATTTTTCACTCATTTTTAAATAACGTTCGAACATTAAAATTTACCATTCGAATATTACTTTTTAAATATTCGAACGTATATGCATATACGTTCGAACATCATATCATGCGGAAAATTTTTCACTCATTTTTAAATAACGTTTGAACGTTAAAATTTAACAATCAAATGTTACTTTTTAAACGTTCGAACGTATATGCATATATATTTGAAGTTGAAAAAATGCAGGAAATTTTTCACTTATTTTTAAATAACGTTCGAAAGTTAAAATTTAACATTCGAACATTACTTTTTAAACGTTCGAACGTTACTTTTTAAACGTTCGAACTTCATATCAAATCAGAGTGGTTTTAATGAATAAACGCATGGGAGGAAGCAGAATCATTTCTTCTGCCTCTCCCATGCGTGAAAGAGAGAGTGAGAGAGGGTTAGAGAGAGAGAGTAGAGTGAGAGGATTAATATTTTTGCTCTCTCCATTGATTTTGGTAATGAAAAACTCTTTTTTCCTTTAAATGTTTTGCAATTTTATAATATTTATTTTGTGTTTTTTTATATATATGTCTTTAACTAACTAGTGTTGTGATTTTTTTGAATGATTGGTTGTTGTGACTTTTTCAAAACTTGTGATTTGTAAGAGGATATTGTGAGTGATAGGTATATTTCTAAACTTTATTAATATGTTTATATATTTTGTTGTGCTTTTGTTGTGGATAATGATGAATATTTTGATGTGTATAATGTGAGTTGATTGTGAATTTTGAAGGATTAGATATGGGTATAATATTGTGAGTTGAGTAGTGAATTTTGATTGTATATATTGTGAATATGTTTTGAATTGGATATTATTGATGAATTAGAAAGAATTGAATTGTTTATGTTGATGAATTAGAAACAAATCTTTGTGATATTGATTATGTAATATGATGAATTAAAATGAAAAATTGTGTTGTGTATATTCTTATTCTTAAAATATAAATATAAATATTTGTGTATATTTATAAATTAAAATGAATATGTTTTACAATTATGTAAGTGAATTTGAAGCATATGTTATGGTTATTTTTTTGTGACTATGTTTTGGTATTTGTGAATTAGTTATTATTGTGCATATGTATATGTGATTTGTGAATTAGTTTAGTCTATGGGGAATATGTTTATATATTGTGAATTTGTGTATTACAGTATTTATTAAAATTGTTGGGAATATGTAAAATATTGTAAATTTATTTGTGAATATGTTTATATATTGTGGAAATATAAGATATCATTTTGAATAAATTTGTGAATTTTTATTGAATATGTTGGGAATAATTTATTAAATTATGCAACATGTCATTAATTTAATTTTTATTTGTATTTCTTTTAAAATGTTACTTATTTTGCAGCATGTTTTTTTCATCAAATGAGTATATGAGATCAAGACAATAAGAGTTGGAGTTTCTCTTGGAGTAACAGTCTGATTTAGAGATGCGTTTGCAGGAGCAACATAGAGACCAGGAGGAAAGAATGTGCAGTGAAATTTAAGAACAAGTGCAGAGGGAGATGAGAGTCCAAATAGGGCGTGTTATGTCACTATAGTAGAATCGCAGTGGGCGAGGAAAGAAGAAGAAATGAAATCAATTCAGTTTTCTCATTGTATAGAATTTTTAATATCTAATTTTGCAACTATATAAAACATTGTTAGTTGTTAATTTGATGGTGAATATAATGATACAATTTGTATATTTTTTAATTTTATGAAAATAGTATTTTTGATCTATATGGTTGAATGTATAAAACAAACATTCGAATGTTGGTTCACATTAGAACTAAAGTTCGAATGTAATTACACAAAATTAAGAAATAACGTTTGAATGTACGACCCAACGTTCGAACATATTCACCCTCAAAACGAACACAACGTTCGAATGTTTAAACGATTTATGTTCGAATATTTTGTTTGACATTTCAACGTAAATATGATACATTCGAACTATAACCAACGAACGTCAAATTTTCTCATTCGAATGTCAATCAGTCAGGTTAACGTTCGAACGTTCTGTTGTTCGAACATTACATTTTGTGACAGATTTTAAATGTCACAAAAAATCTCACGTTCGAACGTGACATCAAACGGAAGACCTTCAATCATCACTAAAAATATTTTTTGTGACGGTTGAATAGTAAACTGTCATCAATTATTTTCTATGACACATTAGGTGACGTTTCGAACAGTCACCAAATGTCTTTAATGACATTTTGGTCCTTTTTTGTGACGTTTTCTTCTGTCACAAAAGACCAATTGTGTTGTAGTGCCAACGATTATTGGGATATGAATTCTGCATGCATGCCTTCAATAATATATATATATATAATATGTTAACCTAAACTCATATTTATTTCATCCATATATCCATGCATTGCGCTACTAACCTTCTTCAACTTATTTATATCAGATCAAAGATATTGAAATTAAAAAAAAAAATGGACAACCTAAAATCCGTACGTGTTTATTTCATCAATCCATATATCCTTACTCTTCTTCATGCCTCAAATTAAATTTTTCAAATTAAGAGGCAAAATGGAATTAAGTCGCTGTGCCTTCCTTAATTGATAGGTGCATAAATATTATTGGTTTTTGGTTTCTTTTTTTCTTCAGCATTTATGTGTTTTTTTTAAGATATTAAATAAAACACACACATAAATTAATGCTTTTGAAAATAATTTATAAACAAAAAACCAATCAGTACATTTGGGGCGCCATTCTCGGCCCCCTAGCTGCAGCACCCTTTGGAAAAGAGTAGAAACATGCCACTCGCTTATTTTTTGATTACGTGTATTTCCTCCTGCATATAATGCTTTGATAAACCAATGCCATGCATGCATGCATGATGAGGCTAAAACCTGATTGTTTGAAGGCCGTTGGCAGATATAGCATAACTAGTATGATCAGGATAAAACATCAATATGATCTTGTCGTGGGGAATAAGAAATGGAGGTTATTCACTCACTAACTATTCCCGCCAAAGTAGGCTTTAAAGTTGTTAAACATGGATTACTCCCACATTTTATGCACAACTTTTACCTCTCTCTCTCTCTCTCTCTCTCTCTCTCTCTCTCTCTCTCTCTCTCTCTCTCTCGTTTTACATATAGCGGGTTGGCAACAGCAGTAAGTACTCAGCAGTACTAGTGTGTGTGTTAGTTTGTATAGTCTGAGAAGGGTTGCTAGTACTCTAACAAACAACAGCACAAGACACCATCTAATTCTAAGCTCTCTCTCTCTCTCTCTCTCTCTCTCTCTCTCTCTCTCTCTCTCTCTCTCTCTCTCTCTCTCTCTCTCTCTCTCTCATCATGTCTTCTTTTGCTCTGGATATCATTTTGAAACATGTCTTTCTTATTGCACTCTCTCTTTCCCTCACGCATGGATTCTCAGTTTGATATTTTTGAACTTCATTAACTGCTTTTGTAGCTCTACTACTTCATCATTTTCATGCATACAAATGGGTCGAAAATACCTCTTCTCTTCCTGTCTTCTTTATCTCTTTTCCAGTTAACTCTGCTCGCTTCATTTCTGCAAGGCAGTTTTGTTCCTTTGAGGAGGAATAATTATTCTACTGTTTATATCACATCCGTAGTATTTGTGATCAACTTGTTTCCTGAATAATAAATATGGGCAACATATGAACCTTTAGTGGGAAAATAGTTTTTGTGACGAGTTAAACTGTCTTTTTATCATGGAATAAAGTCTCTGCAAAAAATTATTTAATTTGTACCCTCATCAACGTGGCTTATATGCTTTTACCCACTACTAAATAAGTAGTTCTCACGAATGTTACTCGTGGCAAAAACATCTACATTTCCATTTTTCATTTTGCCCCTCCTTTTATCATCACAAGCCTATAATTCACGCAGACCGTGTATAGATAAAAAACACAGTGTATATATCTTAAAATTCAAATGCATATCTAAAAAACACAGTGTATAGATAGAAAATGTGACAATTAGTTTAACTTTATAATAATATTGTATATTGTAGAAAAGAATTTAACAATTTTGAGTTTTTTATATAGAACTAATAATAATATTATTTAAATATTCTTAATATATCTTATTTTCGTATTATAACTTAGTGAGTAGTTATATTTGATCTAAATCTATTAAAATAAGTAGCAAAATGTTTAAATCAAATCCTTTGCAATTTACTACAATAATCTAATTATAAATCAATACTTACTAATATATTTTAATTGTCATAAAAGTTAAGTGTCATTCTCGTAAAAATAGATTGGCCACTAAAACAAAATCTAAGTGAAATGAAGCCAAATCTTGTACGCAATTAGTTTTTGTCATATTTTGAGTTCAAAAGCAATAAATACGGTGGTCTCCAATGCATTACGTGGGTGGTGTTTTATTGGAAGAGCTAAATGGCATTTTAATTAACACTTCAGTCAAAAATTAAAACCTGTGGGCATAGGCTACCTAAACAGCAGCATTTTGGCCGTAGGAATGAAAAGGAGATACGTGATTTTCTCTTCTCTTCCCTCCCCTCTCTCTCTCTCGCTACACACTATCTTTCATCTTTGCGCTGCCTTCCTCTCTCCCAACCCCTACATCCTTCTCTCACACCAAGCCCCTCACTCACAACTCAGAAACCCTTTGCCGTTGACACCGTCTCGTTCTCCTCCACTTTAGGTGTCCCTGAGGCTATATATATTATTCTCCTCTCTCTTAGTGAGCTAATCGGTATGTGAATAGATCTATAATTTTTAATTTTCAAAATGTTACATTTACTTCACAAATCAGTACAATGTTTCAATTCATTGCTAATTGCTTCATTCCATTTAGGTTTTTTTTTTTTTTTGAATTTATATATTTGGGATTTAGGGGCTTTTACAGATTTCGAAAACTGATTTAGGGTTTATATTTTTTTAATTTTGGAGTGTTTAATAAATATGATTTCAGGTTTATTGTGTTTTAATAATTTTGTTTTTGGGTTTACAATTTTGTTGTGGTTTAATAATTTTGTTTTAGGGTTTATATGTTCTATTGATCATGAGGCATGAATTTATTTGGGACTTTTTATCAAACAATCAAAACATCATGATCTATACATGGTTCCCATGTACTCTTTTTTTTTTTTTTTTTTTCTTTTAAAGGATTTCCCAGACACTCTTAATAGCCACACATCACTATTTCTACTAGTTAAAATTGGTGATAATATGTGAGTTAAATTGTGTTCAGTTTGGTAACAAAACAGGTTATTTCCACAAGGTTATGCCAAAAAAGTTATTTCCAGAAATGCATTTCATGGCAAAAACATGTAGGTATACAAAATGGATTCGTGGGAAATGCAAAATTGCAATTGCAAATGAGCATTACATAAAGCCTATTATCACCAACTTAAGAGGTATGAATATTTCTTTTGCCACGAACACAATACATGCAAAACACTTTTTTGCTACGATTCCATCAGTATGGAAATATTCATTTCCAATTATAGAAGCTAGTGGGAAATTTGTTTTTGTGACAGAAGTCATAGATAGTAAAGTATAATTGCCACAAAAATTATACAACCCAAACCAAACTCTTGTGAAGACGTACATAGTAGCAATAAAATATATGCTACGAAAATTGCGACAACACGTGTCATGGCTAATAGCTTTTTACCCACTACTTGGTTCACCCATAATGCTCTATTTGTCACCACAATGGAACGGTTGGCAACAGAATTTGCCACGGTGAAAGACATTTAATGCCACAGTTGTATTTCGTGGCAAAAAGATAACTCTTTCCATGAAACAAAAATCTGGTGGCTAAATTATTATTCATCATGAATTATATGCCACCAACGAGCCACCACAGAAATTGGTGAAAAAACAATTTTTCCCACTTAACCTGTACTTGTTTCCACCACTCACCCTCACGGAAAAAACTAAGAATTGTTGGACTAGTCCAGAAATGATGAGCAGCTTCCAACAAATGCACGATCCGGAGATCGCAGCAGAAGTCCTCATGGCTTTAGATGGCAATTCAACTCTTCCAGACTTCGATCCATTACTTGATCCCTACGAGTTCTACTACGTAGACAATTACAACATTAATCTCCTCCCATACTGCTCTACCCCATTAGATTATTTAACCTACTTCTTACCAGAAATCTTTCCTCAAGATGAACTCCAATCCTACCAATACCCAAAGCGCCAGAAGATCAGCTCACTACAAGAAAAGATATATATATATATCTTTAATTTGATGTAATATCTGCAGAAAAACTTACATGTGGCACCAAATTAAAAAGCTAGGTGCAACAAATTATATATAGCCGCTTGTCATGTTTATTTGCATTTGATATATATGGCACCGAAAAAGGTGCAACAATATCATGAAGAAAAAATAACCTTTCCTGAAAAAATAACTGCACAAACAAATAAAAAACTACCATATATAGCACGTTAGATTTATTTTTATCTGCAGTTGAGACAGCACCGAGAAAAGGGCATGAAGATCTGGAAAAAGTGCAAAATGTCGGTGCAAACTGAAGTTGAAGAACCAAACGTACGTCAAGAGGTACTGCAAAGGCTTGAAGCGAGAGATTGGATCACAAGCACATATGACAAGTTTTATAATATTTATTAAAGACCAACTTGACCAATCAAACTCTCGTAATTAACACTTTGACTAACAGAAACAAAATGCCATTAAATATCATACTGGCCAGAAATGAGCAAACATAAATAATTACATATATAAATCACATGATTTGCCGTCAAAAAATAGAATTATATATTCCATGGTACTATATGATTTTACAAGGAAAGAAAAAAAACATGCCGGGCCTGCAAGCAGAAAAGGACAAGTTGTCCCCGACAACGGCATAAAGATAGAAGTGGAAAGATAGAGATACAAGTTGAAAGAATATTTTATGGTCAAAAAATTATATAGCCTTCTAGATTTCTTTTATGGCTAAAATTATGTAGAAGTGTTGAGTTTGATGTAGATGTATTTTAATCAAATTAGCTAAATTTTAGCTAAATTTCTTCGTAAGTTGATTCATTTGTTTATATTAAGGTAAACTAATCTTTATCTTATATAATTATGTTCACTTTTGAAGTTCATATGTTTTATTTATACACTATTTTTTTTTCAATATGTACGACATCTAACACTCATTTCTGTTTTTCTTGTTCTTCTCACAGGCACAAGTTCTCTCCCTTTAAAATTGCCATTGCCTCATCCAACTATACTTGCCTAGTTTCTTTAGCCACTTCGCAGGAACGCGGCTTTGGATACCATTGTTAGGATTGTGAATATTCCCTATAAAATATTGTAAATATTTATTAGTAATTCGAGGTGCCAAGACCTCCTTAACGCGTAATTCATTGGAAGAAATTGATACCTCTTTCATTCATCTACAGGAAATAAATAGACACTACAATGTAACTGCCCACAAAAGGCTATAATGTAACTAACCACGATAAGTGATGCCGACCCCAGGTTCAATCTCTCATTGAACTCAAGAGCTGGGCCAATGCAGAATCACTCTGCAACGTTGGAATCACACCAACAATAATTCAAGAACTTTGAATGAGCAACATCCCCTACCTCCTTTTCATTATTTCTTTAAATATCAAATCACATTACAAACTTCCAATCCAAACTAGGAAAGTGAAAACATAATTAAATAAAGAAAGCAATAATCTCGGACGATCAAGCAAACACTACAACAAAGTACAATTTTTACAGCGCTCAAAAATCGCCTTAACAAGATGCAAAACCGTGGCTAAAGTCATTAAGCCACAGTTTTCAACTCGCAGACGAAACGCCAGAATCCAAGCGTGACATCTGCCCTGTCCTTCGTCGCAACGGAGCCACCGAAGAATTCCTTCTCTTCCTGTCAATCTACCTACCGATAAAGCTATCGATAGTACTACTAAAAATGTTGTCTGCCCCGGTCGAATTCTCGCCGATAAGGTCTGCTGGACTCCCTGCAAGAAATCTGCTTGTCGCTCAAGTGGGGGTCTCTTCGGCGATTTCAGACCCGCTTAAGAATTCATCGGCAACTGAAATCTCGCCGGCATTCTGCTTCCTCTCAAGATTCAAGCACCCTAAAACTTTTGGCGTTGTATTTATTGTCGCGCTTTTAGAGACAAGAAATGTTCTGCAGCAATATGCTCGCCGGGGTATTGAGGTTCGTTTTCGGCAGCCCAATTCTTGACAACTTACGGCATTCGACTGGTCGCCACAGCAAAATTTGTCAATTTCTTGCCATTCCAGATTATTCAGTTTACTAGGTATAAAATTTCTAGCGATGATTTTTTTCCCAAAATTTCTAGTTAATCTCGCATATCCTGATGAAATTTGGGTGCAAATTTCAAGCTCATGAATATTTAGGTCCATCATTTAAATACTTCCAGTGTCAATTGTTAAATTTCTGGGATTGGATGAGATCATGATTCTCCCAAATCGACACCCAGAGTTAAATTTGGATGGATTATTACAAATTAAGCGCCGTAAATTGAGTTGCATGTATAAACATCTACATTGAAGCTTTGACCCGTCTGGAACTATACTTCTCAGTTTTATCACATTGGGCTTGCACAATATAACTTAATTTTCACACACAATCATATACATATCCTGATCAAATTTATTGCTGGGCTGGTTTTGCATGTGTATATATATATATTTTACTCGAATCTGGTGTAAACATGATATATATCAGCACATATAGGCTTACTCCAGAGTTATCAGACACACACTGGAGATTGTTTTCATGGACTATATAGCTAAATTATATACCATACAATTGTAGAAATGTGTAGATGGAACGGTCATGATATATATCATTAACAGAGATACCATAAGCAGTATGTCAAACATCTCAGCTAGAATTTAACATTTCATTCAGATTTGTCCATAACTTAGTATAGCAGTGATATTAACATTCTCATCCATACTTGCTATTTCAACATGCCAGCAGTCCTACTATATACAATATACATGTACATACCCCCACCATTTTGAGGAAAATTTAAACTTAAAGTTCTTTATGGGTCTTCGGTAGCACATCCAAACGATCTCCCTGATTTTGGCAAAATATTGACCTGTTTCAATGCAGAACAAATAAGAGAAATTACTGTCCATCCAAATACACTATTGAAGGCAGAAAAATGAGTGTCACTTTTAATATGATCATGCATAAGAAGGATGTCCATAAAATAACTTCTTAAATAACTAGCCATTGTCATCCAACTGGCATGACATGATGTACAAATAAGCTCTTTTACTGAATGTGCTGGGCAGCCTAAAATTGTGTACAAAATGATTGCTCCATCACCAGGAAAAAATGGAGCTTGTTTCCTTCATTACCCGGTCATACATATTTTGCATGCATGTGTCTCCTAGAAGGGACTTGTTGACCTCAAATATATTTTGATGCCTCTTCTTTGATGGGATTTGATGGATTTAAATTTTGGAACCTTACTTTTCACTTTTGCTCTGATCAACCTCTCAAGCACTACCACCTTCATAGGGAAGCAAGAATCTGATCCATGTATTTTTCCATGAAAATAGCCCTGTCATCATTTGAGTTAACAACAACTATATGGTTAGTACATAAGTGATTAAACTTAATTATTAGTAGCTATATTTCACCATATCTCTAGAGCACTATAACAACTGTGTTTTGCAATAACAATAGTATGTAATTGAAAGCATTAACTTGGCTAAAAACGTCTTCACAGGGTAGTTGGGTATAACTTTAACCCAAATCTGCATTTAGAATTACCCTCCATGTTTTTAAATACCAACTTGTTTAATTTATATGACTCAATTATATTAGCATGCAGCAGGATTTTCACTTAATTGTTCTTAAACCTCCCAACAACAACCCCAAGTAACTCTATGGCATTGTTAATATTGCAAACAGATTTTGTATTACAAGATTTGCATGAAATCAAACAACCTTGGAAAGTAATGTCCTGGAAATGTCACTTTAATTATGAAAATGTAAGGGTCAGTGAATCTCTCATGGATGGCCTCTGCCCAACAACATCTTTAAGTATAACATGCATAATAATTGACAATAATTTGAAACCACCTTACCTCCCATGATCCTTGACCCTTTCTAGCAACATATTTAGAATATAGTCAATACTTTTCAAAAGTATTACTGCATAATCAGCCACCCCAACACACCTTCATCAAAAGTTAGTACTAAGGTGTAGGTCAAAAGTACAAAAAAATAAAAACTAATTGCTGGCATGCACAAAAATGACTTTGGGTCTGCAGCTTGAGTCTCTATTCGAGACTCAAACTGATTTGTCTCCACTTCTGACATTCGCATGTTTACACGTTGCTCATAATCCCGCATATGCTCCCTCATAACAGCGAAACCACCTTCAATATCTTGAAGTCGATTTTGGTAATACTTTGCACTTTTCCTATTTGCTTCATTTTCTTCGGCAAGCCTTTCATACTCCTCATTGGATACTCCAGCCACTTTAGTTGATTCGGGCATAACAGAGTGGCCCATCCCTCTAGAATACCCTGACCTATGTCCCAATACCTCCCTAAATATCATTGTTGAAGCTTCATCTGTTTGAGCCTCAGGCTCTTTGGCATTCATCAATTGAACCATCTGATTCTGTGGCCAAAACAGGTGAAACCATTACCATCAACCATAACCAACAGCATAGTCACATGGAGTACCCATTAATCTTGTGCTAATACTAAACACATAGGCACACACTATGTGTTTATCAGCCATATACCAAACTCTTAAAAATACATTAATAAGAATGGCATGTCCTTATGGATAAATAATTTGGTGCTCGCATAATTTTCTTCTATAGTTGGTGTGATAAATCTCCCCTTTTTATTCGACCAATGCACATCTTTGTAGAAATCAATAAGATTCTTGTCCTTCTACATGAACATATAGGCATGCCAATCACATTAGCTGGGGTTTCCAAATTATGTTTAATATATTCAACCACAACATCTAGGATGTCTTAAAGTGTCAATACCTTCCTTTCCATTAGTACAACAAACAAAGTCCTTCCGATTGTGTGGTTGACCTTTTGTTTACGCCTATTTTCCTTGTTTTGGCTGGACATTTTCTGCAACAAAACAGAAAATTATCATGAGGATATTTTCAATAATTGAATCAGTTGCCAACACCTTAAGTGAAACTTTAAGATACTACAGCCAAGTGGATGTGGGAAATAGATTTTAGTCACACCCAGATTTTCGTATGATAAACAGCCACTTCTTTTATTGCAGAAAATGTGAATCTATTTCCCACAAACAATCACATATGCTTACCTTGAAGTCATCACTCGCCCACCGATTGCATAATCACTCCCAAACTGGCTTCTCTACCAACCCACCTCCATGAGCTAGTGCCTCCTCATGTGATGCATAAGTCTTGTATTTGAGGTGTAGCTTGTAATGAAACGGGTTATATGCACGAGATAGCTGACTTGTGACTGTCCGACGATGATTTTTCTTCGTCCAATCCAAGACAAAGTCAGCCTATCAATGCCATAAATTGTTAAAAACCCATTTATGGCCATCTTAAAACATCTCACTATTTACCAAGTCTTTGGTAATAGAAACCCAACTGTTTTGAACTAAAACAGTACTAGTGCAACACATTAGTACTGTCATTTTCTGCAGTTGGGTAGCTATGTTCCATTGCTAAGATTAACTGAAATAACTCATGCAAAAAAACATGATGTAGATGTCTACCAACTTTAGTGTCACATTCACAGAAAATGTCATCAGATATATGCTGTTGATGCAACAAAGCATGTATAAAACACTCAGCCTTTAATTCAAAGTGTTTTCGACATTACCAAATATGTTTAAAAAACTCATTGAAGCAAAAATCATCGATTTATTTCACATCTCATACTCACATTCAGTTGAGTTTTTTTAATCAATTATAATACCCTGCCCTGTACCATTACAGCACAGCGTTTGAATGTGAGTTAACTGTTTACGCCCATGTCCCCATTAATTTTTCCACACATACAGCATGCAATAAACTGATTTCCAACTCTTATTATATATGTAGATTTATATACTCATATTCAAAATCCCAACATATTATATCAAGAAATAGATGGAAAGCCATACTCGAACACGTTCAATAAGTTCCTCTTTTTCCTTTTCATCCACGACACTCCAGCTAATGTGTCTCATTTCTGCATAGTGCTTGACGATCCAGGTCACCCTCGTAGTGTATACTGTTCTATTGTTGCATGATGGCCCTATCTTGCCATCTTTTATCTCAAGTGGTATCTTGCCATATTTTCGCATTCTCTCAAAATCTGTCCCCTTCACTACAACCCTACCATTTTTACTCGTGTTTGGTACTAACACAGCAACACAAAAAGTGAGACCACCATGTATAAATCATATCCTAAGGTGTTAATGAATAGAGAAATAAAACTGTGGAAAAGTTTATACTTACCCTCAACTATTGTATTCGCCTCTGCAGGAGTACAAGGAGGCAATAGTGATGAAGGTATATCATCTGGACCTTGAGTGGAGTCATCACTGTCCATGGCAGCTTCATCTCTCAAAGTCCATGCTTGGTGTTCAAATTGTGGGTGTCGTTGTAATGTTGCAAGTAAAACTCGCCCTCTGAGGCCAGTAGCTATTCCTCTGCCCCTCCTTCTCACAATGTGATTCATCTCTGCTGCATGTACATAATATGTTTGAATATACTAAGCTTGTTATAAAATCAATATAACAATACTGACACATCTGGATGAAATGTTGTTGTGAGGTTGATTTATGAGTGTGATTATCTTTTTACTCATCTACGCTGTTAAAAGTAATAAACACTTTTAGTTATTTCGCTTACAATAGCATCACTTTTATATTTGATGGTATTTCAAATATTTGGAATTAAAAGATACTGCCATGTTGCATGTTTCTCTCCTATACTCCCATATGTTGTGTTACTCTCCTATACTTCTTTTTTGAAGCTTACTAAATTTTTTAGGGATGAATGAGAGAAAAACTTGATGTACAACAGAAATGAGATTTATTACAGTGAAAATGAAGTTTCAAGTGAGTTCTCATTTAATTGAAGATCTCTCTCTCCACCTATGGGTATTGATTATTGATGACTTGCAAAATTTCATATTGCAGATTTTACAAGTTCGCTCGAGCGGAGACTTTTGGCCGCTCGAGCGAATTCAGGCAGATTCAAACACTTGACTGCCGCTCGACAGGGAGCTCGAGCAGGTTGCTGAAAAATAAAGATCGCTCAAATGGAGACATTGGCCGCTCGAGCGAAATCAGGCAAAGTCGAACGCTCGACGTGCGCTCGATAGGATGCTCGAGCGAAATCAGGCAGAGTCGAACGCTCGATGTGCGCTCGACACCCCGCTCGAGCGAACATCGTATTTTGACAGATTTAAGGTTTTCCGCCGTCACACCATATAAAAGGAATATTTCACTCTAGGGCCGTGACTTTTGACTGGAGAACACTTTTTGGGAGAGAAAAACATAGCTAGAGGGATTCAAATTATCTGTTTTAGAGAGGGAATTCCAATTATTGCATGTACGTTGGAATCATACACGAGAACGGACAGGAGACAAGCGTTGAATCGTTCCCTTGAGCTTTTGAAGACGAGTTGCGGCTGCAAGGAGGATTTTTCAGTGTTTAT